>NW_026643078.1:0-2400000 GCF_028828015.1 Penicillium pulvis | reverse complement strand
TCCGCGGCACGAAGATCATCAACATCCGGTAGAAAGAGGAAACCAGTACAGTAAACGGGTGTACGAATCCGAAAACAAAGTGCCAAGCTAAACCATAAGAAACATTGTTCTACCCGTCTTCCCGTTCTGACGATCCTGATCCTGTCAACTTCCGCAACTCGGCACAAAGACCGGGTACATTCCGGAAAAACGGCACGGACCCAGGAGTATACCACCTTATTGGTCCCTCTGTGTGAACTACTGTATCCGTTCGAGCTTTTGGAAGCCAAAACCAGAAAAACAAAGGTAATACAGGCTAGTCTCCACAAGACCCAGTCGAGAACACTTGCACGAGCCGTGGATTTTTCTGGAAGGGTTATGCACCCGCTGAGCGGGTCAGGGATTTGCATAAACCGGGAACTTTTTTTCTAAAACACGAGAATGGATCGGGATCTGATACTGGATGGGATCCACCTCTGGAGAACTTGACAGTGAGGGATTAAGTGATTCAAACAGGGAAGTTTCAAGATTTCTTGTACCAAGTGATGTCGAGAACTTAAAACCATGAAACTTTGGAATTTCTACAATTTACTTGAGGATCAAATCTATATCTACAAATTCATCTTTACAGAGGTGCCCATGTGTAGTAATTTTGACGAAAAATGATTTTCTCGGAACCCGAATCGGAGGTGAAGGCAAGCCGAATCAAGAACCGCGGATCGGCTTCATCTAAAACGTCGGCTCGGCTTCGCGGTTCTTATATCTGCGGCCGAGGTCTATGACTCCCGCTGACAAAACCAAGATGATCCACTAATTTGCCTTGGAAATCTAGAACCAGAGGTAAAATATACATAGAATCGAAATGGCCCAAACTCGGTGAAAGTTCGGCAGCCCTTAAGTAGTCCAGGCTTTGTACACATTCTTACACCCGAAGATCTGTCCCTTCTTCAGCAACACCATGGATCGCCACGCCGGCTCATTGATGGCGTTGACGAAGCGACTGGGCTCAACGCAGAACCCGGCACCCTCGGTGTGAGCGGGGGCTCCATCGATAGAGGGAATATTGATGTACTTGCCAGTGTAGAACTGGAATGCAGGCTCAGTGCTGTGCACCTCCAGATGGATACCGGTACTGGTGTTGCTGAACTGGGCCTGTCGGCGAACGGGCAGACCACGAGTGTCGAGCGGGATTTTGGAGGGGTCAGTCTCCATGATGAAGACGTCGTCGATATGGGGGCCGGTGGCTTGCAACTCGAAGGGCTTGGTCACATCGCGGGGGAACTTGGCGACCCCGCCCTCTGGAATTCCGGTGGAGTCGAGGGGCAGGTAGTTGTCAGTTTCTAGCTGGGCGGTGGTGCCGGTAATAGTGGCGCCATCACCAATGTTGAAGTAGCTATATCCGTAATTGGTGAGATTGAGCTTGATTCTACTTCGCTGCTGAAAGAGGGCAATTTACCTGTGGTTGGTGATGTTGACGACAGTCTCTTCACACTCATCCCCAACAAACTCCACCTCATATTCAGCCGTCAGGACCGACTTTTCATCCTCCTTGCTAGCTGTGTACCATACGCGTACCTCAATGGTACCGGGATACCCTTCCTCCGCATCATGGCACAGGTACTTGAAAAGCAAGGCATCGCGACCATTGCGGTTGACGGTATGCGGGCCATCAAAGATGCGCTTTCCCCAGCCCTTCTCACCGCCGTGAAGAGCATTGGGGCCATTGTTCTTGGCCAGTTGGTACTCACGACCGTTTAGGTTCTTAATGAGGCCATCCTTAATCCGGTTGGCGACACGACCAATGGTGGCACCATAATGCGCGGTGTTGTGCTTAATGTAGTGGTCCTGTGTGGGGAAACCCAGGACGATGTTCTTCCCGCCCACGCGGAACTCTTGGATAATGGCACCGAGAGGGAGGAAGGTGAATTCAGCTTGTTCAGGGGCAGACATGATGAATTGCTCTATTTGGATTGAACGTTGGGGGGGTTTCAGAAGGTGGGAGAGCTCAGGGTCTCAAGTACATGACGTTGGAACCCCGCATTGGGACGGAATCTCCCACCGGGATAAATTGATCTGAAGCTCTGCACCGGGGTTTAGCCTAAATAGGGACCACGAACAGTAATGAGAAGTTTGGGTATTTAGGCAAGTTCAACGTTATAGTATATGAACCACCATATACTAAGCTAGGATATATCTGCAAGCCATTGGTCACTAGAGTTCACCCTGGAAACTAGGGTTCACCCCGTGACTCCACCTGGGGGATTTAGGTACAGGGCTGTAATGTAAAACCATGCATATTTACACATGCAATAAATCTTGGATTATTATACATTCAAAATCCTGAAAATGAACGGAGGACGGAGGACTCCAAAGTTCACGGGTTTAGGCAACTTGTCATCCGAGACGGACGAAACGGGGTTCCGAGCGCCGAAAATGTTGTTTTACCCCGGACTTGGCGTCAGTTCTTTCCGCTCCTGGTGCCCCTGGCAAATGTCAAAAATTATTAACTTATTCAACTGCTGGTTGCCTAAACACGTAGATTAAGACGGAAAGTAAAATCCTGCTGTATTCTTAGTCATCGTATTCGTTTTCAATGCAGCAATTGACAATCGGCATCTCGGCATCTCGGGCATTTCCCGTCTTGGACAGCTATACAGAGTGGAGTCCTAAAAGAGAAAAAAAATTATCGACCCACATACTTCCGCTGACTCAGTGTAAACCGGATTATTGATCAAGAGAATGAGAAAGAAGCAGAGCTGTAGGTCTAGGCGCCGAAAACAACGCAAAACTTTAAATTGCATCACTCGTATTCAAAATCCGAGCTCGAATGCGAATGAGAAATTGGAAATCAACCATTAGATGGAGATAAGGCGTATATCCGCGCTGACATGCGCCTGGATTAGTCAAGGTGGAGTAATCAATGAGTTTGAATATCCGGTTTGCTTCAGATCTAACATGGAAAAGAAAAAAGCCCCCGATAGAACGCCATGAAACCCGTTTTGAACCCAAACGCCATAACCCGAACCCAACTGTACAGGATCCCGATCCAAGGGAGAATAACTCCAATAAAGAATGTGAAAAAGAGAAGTTAAAAAAAAAAAACACATGTATAGTAATACATGCATCACGTCATACGGCGTTAATAAAATAAAAAAAAGGGTCAGAAAAGAAATATAATCCTTAGATCGAGGTGATCTCTGTAGGATTCGGATTGAGGAACTGGTTGAAATCCTCATAGTCTGTTGAAGAGACACAGTTCATCGGCATCTGACGATTAAACATTGGTGACGGGATCTGCTCGTCAAAAGACAAGCTCGAGTAATCCGCTGAAGACATCATTTCCATATCATCAAAGGAACCAAATCCACTGGTCGGCCATTGCTGTGGACTCTGTAGTGCAAGTGGGTTGACAACGCCGGACATAGACATGCCATAAGATGGGTTCCCAGACATAGTATCTTCTTGCTTAATAGGGACGCGAGCCGTCGGGCTTTGGTGATACGTTGGAGGCGTCGGGGGCATAGTCTGAGTTTGAGATTGGGACTGTGAGAAAGCATCGGACGAGAAACGTGTACGAGCGACCGGCGATTGGGCTTCGGAGCTACCGTCCGATGATTCTTGACGCTGCATGCCGTGGCGCCATAAGTCTTGTTGCATGGAGTCTGGGCTCTCCTCAAAGTGTTCGCCCTTGGTATGATCGAGAGCGCCCAAGCGGGTCAGCAGATCGTGTGTCAATGGGTGGCCGTTGGGCTCGGCCTTCAATCGATCGCCCGGCCAGCCTTCACCGGTGGTGCTGCGACGATAAAGCTCCTGGAGTCCGTGGACCAACCAGGCTTGTTGCTGTTCTAGCATCTCAACGTAACTATGGGAGGAGGAGGTCAGTTGGGGATCATCCACAGTAGATCTGGGGGTTAAAATTGCTCACCCCTTCGGGTACACTTTATCGTGAGCCTTCTTTCGCTCGCCGAAGACACAGACAGCATTGTCTGCCCGACAGCGTGAACATGGGGATGATCCGTCACACTGGATCGGTCAGTCGCTGGATGTTGGATATGCATCCATCTAGATGACATACCTTAGATTTCTTCAAGCGACACCGATCGCAAGCCTTGCATACACGCTTGCGAACATTATCAGAGTGTGAGTGATCGGAGTTTGGTGTTGATTGACGCGCCGCCATGATTGTGTGTATATGGAATCGGGGTCGAACAATATTAAGGGAACAAGATCACCAATATGGCAGTTGTAGAAGCGAAATAGTGTGTTGGAAAGGGAAATCCTTTTGGGCGAGCTATACTTCCAAATGCGGCGGGGGAGGGAAGTGATCGACGTCAACCAGTCAATGATCTAATGACGATGTCGAAGTATGTACCATTCAACCACAATTGACTTTGGAAGAGTAGGGTTTGGCAGGTTTTTCGGTTGCAGTGTCATATACCAGTCATTCAAATATGATGGGAAGGAGGGGGGGGGAATGGGGCCCTTTTTGAGTTCCTGGTAAAAGAGGGATTTAAGTGCATTCGAATTTACTTAGAAATCCTTAACAGAGCAGTCGATCGGGATCGAATCATAAGTCTATACTGCGGATCCACAGTGGTGATCACAGGGCCGGTTTTCTTTTTTTTTCTTTAATTTTTCCTTTTTCTGGTTTATTCTTTTTTTAATTTCTGTTTTTTTTATTTTATTTAACTGATTATACGGATACATAAGTGGAGTTGGAATGGAAAATCGGCATTTCGCACTTAAGTTCACTAGCGGAGAACGGAGCTTCGGGCTCGGAGACTTTTCGTGACGTATATCCGGAGGGACTGCACCTCCGTGAAACTAATCCTCCCCTTAATGTAGGTATGGACTGATGGACAAGAGATCAAGGAGTAAAAGAGTAATATCAAGTAATATTCGATAAAATCCAATAAAAAATCCCCCAAACCCACTAATCTCGAACTAAATCGAAAAAGGACCCTCTTGGCTGCATAAATAATGTGTATAAATTCGGCATCACTATGCCGCGTATAACGGCACACTAAACCCGTTTCAGGGGCAAATGGTGAATCCTCACGGGTTTTATGCGCTGAATCATAATTTGGTCACGATCTTCAGATGATGAGCAGTTGAAACTTGAACAACTGCCCGCTGTGATTCATGAGTATGAAGTCCCCTGTCCCGATATCCAATGAATAGACACGGGAATACGGTGATGGGATAATGGTTCCCTGCAACCTTCAAGTCCATGACGTGACCATCTGAAATTCAAAACTCTACCCGATCGATCGGGGTTCGTCTAGAACAATGTTACTCAGAACACGAGAATAAGACTCAAAAGTGGCGCCCTGATCCATGATCTCTGATCCACCTGCGTTTCACTGGAGGTCTCCGCATGCGGCATGCGGTTTTCTTTTGACGATCTGCCCCAGGTTACAAAGATCGAACAATATCTCCCGACACAGGTACCGTACCTCTCCCACATGTAAGGATCTCATTGGATAGCCCTGGAGTCTTAGAACCGCAACTATCTACCTGATCTGGCCCGAATGACGTTCATGGCCCTGTTTGGGGTTGCTCCAGATATCACGGAGCTTGATTCCGACTTGATAACAGATAACAAGCCCACGTTTTGGGTCCGCGCAGTCCTTCCATACAACGCCTCTCAAAATAGGGCCCAATATTACGTCCTTAGGGTTTGGCGAATCAAAACCATATTTTCCAAAGGCCCCCTACGTAAATATAAAATATACAGGAACACCAATCAGGGTATATATTGTCAAAAACAGGCACAGCATAGTCGCCGGATCAAACATCCCTGCGCCTCGTCAACCTTAGAGTCCGTCTCGGGCGATTCTCGGCCTTTACCAATTCCGAATCGCCGCGACCGTGCCTTGCGCTTGGTAACATCCGTGGTGGTCTGGGGCAATGCCGTTGTCTGAACGGACTGACCAGTTCGAGATGGGGGCCGACCTGGGCCCTGCGAATGGACCCGGCGGGCTTCAACGACCCGACGGACCAAATCTAGGTTTCTTGGTTTAGCATGCGATCAGTCCCCCTTTTTTTCACATCTCACCTACGAGCAAACGTCTCTTCTATGTTGACCATTTCCCGCGCACTCGTTTCCATAAATCCACAACCATGTCGACGCGCATACTCCAGCCCCTCTCGAGAGGTGATGGTGCGCCCGTCTTTCAGATCGCATTTGTTCCCAGCCACGATCTTGACGGGCGGCGGCGTGCCCACCCCCGGTCCGGCACTAGGACCCTGTTCTTTGCGCAATCGTTGATTATCCTCCACGCGCTGTTCCGCCTCCATATCAATCAATTCCATGAAATAATTCAATGTTTCAAGGCTGGCGGGGTTTGTAATGTCGTAGACCAGTAGAAAGGCATCGGATTTGAGGGTGTTGGCGGTCCATAGTCCGCGGTATTCTTCCTGACCGGCAGTATCGGTAATGGATAAGAAGTACGGGAGGCCGTCGACGGTGCGGGTGACTGAGTATGAGTCCTCTGGGAGTTACATTTAGTTACCGATCGCGTAGTCACGCGGCAGTCGCGTCACTACGCGCGAATGTATCACAAAGGGGAAAGGAGGTCCACGAACCGATCGTTGGGTCATATCTAATCACTGGATGTTAGCAATTGATGTTCGACATTTCAGGGGGGGGGAGTGTTTACTCGTGAATCCATTGACTACGGAC
This sequence comes from Penicillium pulvis, assembly GCF_028828015.1. Classification (NCBI taxonomy): domain Eukaryota; kingdom Fungi; phylum Ascomycota; class Eurotiomycetes; order Eurotiales; family Aspergillaceae; genus Penicillium; species Penicillium pulvis. The sequence goes on along the minus strand of NW_026643078.1, from coordinate 2,393,336 downwards.
CAGCCGCATAGTGATGGATGATTTCCCTATTCCCCGATCTGATCAGATCTCGATCGCGAAGCATTCCCACAGCAATGGCACCGAATCACAGTGGACTCTAGGTCCCAGGAGTAGAAAAAAGGTTATAGGGACATACCACATCCTCCGTCGCCGCAGATGGTGACTGAGATCTTGTCTGCCATCGCGTCGACCAACGACGGATGCCAGGCACCTTGACTATACAGAATACACGACGGACTCTGTATGAGGGATTTTTGAATAGATTACCTTACCGTATTGACCGGGATTCGGTGGCGGGAGAGAAGTCTGTGTGAAGAGAGAGAGAGAGAGGGAGTTTAAGGAGAAAACAGAGAGATTCAGTAGATAAGAACCTCATTTAAGAATTTGTTGGAACAGAGGCTTTGTCTTCTTATACTTTTCTCTTGCTTTTCTATACCCTTGATTCATGTGTAGGCCCATGGATTTCAAATAAATCCAGACTGTAGATTCAAATCCCCCCTTGTCAAAGAAGGTTGAAAGGTGTCAATGCTAATGTGATAGATCCACTACATTCCCGTATCAAAGAATACATGGAATATTTGGGAACACCATGATTGTTCATCATCAATAAACGAAAGATAATTTAGAAAGAATATAGACAGATATAAAGCTACTTATAGCTAGAATAGCTATAGTAATATCGTCCTATATGAGATATAGATCTGGTTTCACCGTGGTCCTACAAGTTCGAATTTTGATTTCCCCGTATTTAGTGGGTCCAGTCACCTTGTACTTTTGAGAATGAAAGAGGAGAAAGGAGAGTCACAACTTTCCCTCCTTCATCTTCTTGGAAAGGAACATCGACATCTACGGCCATTTACCCTGATATCATCTACTCTTGAGATCGATCTTGAATGATTCTTTGATAAGTGGAGTCCCCTCGGCCAACGTGACTGGATTCCATCCCGCTGGTCCCCTCTTTCCCGAGAGTTTGGATCACTGTCTGAGCTTTGCATTTCTGGGCCCTCCATGCAAGGCCGAGGCCTATCTCACTGTCCTTCCTTTCTTTTCCTGGGCTATCCCCTCATGGATCAATTCAACCTGGATTTTACCTCCCGTGATGACTCTCAGGAGGAGGGGGGTGTCTCCCTGCCGCAGTCTCTGTCCCAGGACCCCTTGATGGCCTTTCCTAACCCGTCGGGGAATTACGGCTACGGTGCCATGTTGTCGCAGGACGCCAACATCTCCCTGAATGCCTATGGCCGGCCAGGACCACAGGGGGATCTGGAGGGTCGTCTCTCTAATGTCATGCTGGCTTATGACACTACCAACCCGGCCATGCAGATGAGCCTCGATCCCAACGCTTTCAACTACGTGCCCACGACCTACCCCGCCACCTCTATGGGCCTCGCGCCCATAGACCAGCCGCAACTACATCCCTCATATTCGCCCTTCCAACCTTTACCACCCCACCCGCAATATCTTCCATCGCCACCGCCACAGCAACACCAGCAAGCTCGGCAACTACAGCCCCAGCAACCGCAACCGCAACCACCACAGCAGCAGCCCCCGAATGTACTCCCACCGCATAACGAACCTTACAACAGTGCCGGCACCAACTCGTCAGGGAGCTTCGGAGATTCTGACTTCTCCCGGGCAAGCGATCAGTCTCAGGTCCGACCTCGAACTGTCCAAGATCGCGTACGGCAGCCCCCTTACGGGCAATCCACCCTGCGGCCTCTCCAGCCTCTTGCGATCCAGCCCAAGAAACCTGTGCAGAAAGACCAGTCTCCTGGATTGAACACTCCTGATGCGGGCCACTCGGAGCACACGGGGATCTACTCCAGCAGTGGCTTCGATGTCCTGGGAGTTTTGGTGAGTATCCTTGTGTGAGTATGGGATGACTAGGTCTAACAATATCGACAGAGCCGAGTAGCGGTTCGTCCGAATCCCAAAATCAATATCGGTGCCGTCGACTTATCTTGTGCCTTTGTTCTTTGCGATATACTACGCGAAGATCAACCGATTGTGTATGTGTCGGAAGCATTTGAACGATTGACGGGCTACACCAAAGAGGAGATTGTCGACCGCAACTGCCGCTTCCTGCAGGACCCGAACGGCAGTCTTCAGGCTGGTATGAAGCGGACCTTTGTTGATGGACAGACCGTCTACCGCTTGCGGTCCACCATCGATGAACGCAGTGAGATCCAGGCAAGTATCATCAACTATCGCAAGGGTGGCCAGCCCTTCATGAACTTGATCACCATGATTCCCATCCAATGGAATTCCGAAGCATATCGATTCTATGTCGGTTTCCAAGTCGACCTGGTCGAGAAACCGGATGCGATCACCAGGAGAAACCCTGGTACGTAACCATGAATTGCTTCCCTTGCCTGGCCCTAACTGACCACTATCAATAGATGGCACCTACAGTATCAATTATCAACGGGATCAGCTACCGCAGTATATAGTACCACCGCCAGAGGTTTACCGGACGCGACCTGATCTTGCAATCCAATTTGGTCATGACGAAGTGACGGCCATCCTCAATGCCGTGGGTGTTCCGGGCTCCGGTTTATCGCGAAATTACTTGGATCGCATTTTGGTTGAGAACACGGATGATCTGATCCACGTGCTGTCCTTTAATGGGGAGTTCCTATATCTATCACCATCCTGTAAGCGGATCTTGGAATACGATTCCATTGAGCTGGTGGGGAAGACCCTATCAACGGTCTGCCATCCCAGCGATATTGGACCCGTGATTCGTGACATGCGGGCGAGCACCACCCCAGCTCCAATCAGTGTTGTGTATCGCATCCGCCAAAAATATCAAGGGTACATTTGGTTTGAGAGTCACGGTGCTTGGCACATTGACCCCAACCAAGGCCGCAAGTACCTCGTGATGACTGGCCGTCCACGACCGGTGTATGCGTTGAATCAAATCGCCAGCCTGGGCTCCTCGGCGGCGCTAGCCGAAAATGATGTGTGGGCCAAGATCTCCTTGTCTGGTGTCATCTTGTTTGTGACAACCAAGTCCAAACCTGTGCTGGGACGCACCCCTGATGACCTTGTTGGCAAGAGCCTGCAAGACCTTATGGAGCCAGAAGATGGGCCCGACTCCATCTCGGAAGCCCTGGAGGCAGCTGCTTCGATTGTTGTTCATGAGGATAGCAATGCCAATAACAAGGGGAAAAAGGAACCACCGTCGTTCCGACACCGGATGCGACACAAAAAGGGCCAATCACTGTCCGCCCACACCACTCTATACGCTGGAGACTCGACAAACGGTCTCAGACCCTCATTCCTCGTTGCTCAAATCCGATTTGCACGAGCATTCCCCCCGTCTGCTGCCGCTGCCGCCGCCGCCGCCGATGATGCCATGGCTGATATTCCCGGCACAAGCAAGAGAACCACCCTTACTACCTCCGATCTTAACCCGCCTCGCCAGTACGGCGCTCTTGGGCAACGTATGCCCGATCTCTCTACCGTCATTGGCCTGAACGGTCTGCCCACCGGGAATCGCAGCATCTCCCCCTCCGATGCGCCTGCCACTCTTTTTACAGAATTGAATCCCACTCGCGGATCCAGCTGGCAGATTGAATTGCGTGAGCTAGAAAAGCAGAATCGAACTCTCTCCGATGAGCTACAGCGCCTGCTGAACCGACGCAAGAAACGCAAGCGGAAGCAGATCGCAATTTCCGTGGAGAAATCGTGTTCGATGTGCAACACCAAAAACACCCCCGAATGGCGTCGTGGTCCGAGCGGGAATCGAGACCTGTGTAACAGCTGTGGGTTGCGATGGGCGAAACAGATGCGAAGTCAAAATCAACCTCAAGCATCGTCATCGGCCCAAGAACTGAAGTCGGCAGTCTGAGGAGGAAGCTGGGCTTTGCTTATGAATCTTGTTGATTATTTGGACCTTTGTTAAGCGGGTTTGTTGGTCCGATATACCCCCTCCTCTCCTGGTTTAAGGCTTGGTTTGCATCAAATTGACATTGTATATGATCTGTTGTCCAAATTGGCATTCATCTATTCAGCTTGACGTCTTTATACCCGAAATTGATCTATCTTACAATCAAATGGATTTGGGCACTGGACCAGACAAGAGTAGATAGGCTATCTTATATATAATACAGGGTCAATCTACTGTACAAAGCAGACCCACCAAAAGTAATCTAATCTAATTCAGGCAAACATGTTAGGTCTCCCTCGACGTCAACCATTTACTCAACCAGTTTCTCTCGAAAGATTCAACTTCTTCCACTGAACAATCGCGACGAATAGCATCGCCCACCTCTCCGGCACCACGTTCATCCAACGCAATCCGCACCTCAGCGTAGCTCAGCTTCTCAATTCCTCCACCCCCGCGAATCATTGCATCATCGATAGCAAGATACTCCAGGTACTGCGACAAACGACGTCGATAAATCAAGCCGGTCAGCGCAGTCCCAGCGAACCGGTCATGCTTCTTAACAAGTCCAAAGACCGCACATGCCTGCAACACAGACGCGGGTTTAGCAGTTCCAACCCAAGCCGGATTGGCCAACTGTATCAAGAGCTTGAATGACTCGTCACTTGTCGACTCCGGCATAGCACCCAACCCCGATTCCGGGTTCGCATCTATCCACGCCTGCAACGCCAATGCCTTCCGCTTCGAAGCGGTCTCACGTTCCTTCGCAATCTGCCCCGGAACCCGACACGTAGCCGGCGTAATCGCCGACCCAAAGATAGGAATAACCAGCGGCGTGAACTCGCCGCAGATGATCAAGATCAATGTAAACGGAATCATACGCCTAACATCCCTCGCCGAGCGCCTCACAAGCTGGAACTGGCCTCTCCCTAGCCCCAGATTGCGTATATCATATGTATTCTTCGAAGACGCAGGCCCAACATTCGATGCCTTTTCAGATGCAATGGGATTCGAGACTTTGCGCGGTGGCGAAATGGGGAGATACGCTGGTAGACCTAATTCTTTTCTTAATGGGAGCGAAGCACGGTAGTTCCGGTAGACGTTCTTCAAGCCTGTCTTGTAGAATGTGAGGTATGCACGGCCGAGGGCGATGAAGCGTTGTAGTTTGGCGGGGATTGCAGCGGTTGGAGGGAGGGTTTCTGGGAGAGATAGATCGGCGGGGAGGGTGCTTAATGGTGCGTTGATCTCGTGCGCTTCTGGTGCGACTACTATGTTGGGGGCATTCTTATCGTTTGAAGGTTGCGATTGTAGGGATCCGGAGGTTGTTGAGAAGAGTTTGTGGGATTGGCGGAGAAGAAATGCATTGTATTGAGGCCGACAGGGTGACCGGAGGATAAATCTTCCTCGGGCGAGAGACGACATGGTCGTTTGAAATGGTGAGAGGGTGGAAGGAAGTTGTAGGTGTTGTAGTGCGACGCGGAGATGAAACTGGGATCGAAATTATGGACACCTGAGGCAGCTATAGAACTATAAAAGCCGAGGTACGATGTGAATTGATATTGAATACTAGGACACCATGGATTCATATACACAAAGACACGAATACAGGTAGAAGTATGACTTTGATCGTAAATGGGCTCCTTACGAGTGGTTACAGCTCAACTTGTACAGCCACCATGGACTCGGACAAGAACCCAGTCACGAACAACCAGGCCTTCTTCTGCCCATTCTCAGGCTCGATAGGGACCAGGACAGACGCACTACCAGTGCGGATTCGCGATCCATCATCCTCGAAAAGCAGTTTCGTGTCCCATTTACTCGAGTTTGGCTGAGGTCGGGCGTACCAGACCTGCACTGGGTCGAGACCATTCGGGTCCTTCCCAGTTTTAACAAGCTTAAGATGCTGTGAGATACCGGCGACCACAAAGCCACTCGCATCATCTGAGCTTGTGCGATAAGGATCAGCGTAGTAGCTGGGATTATCGGTCACGGTGGTGAAAGGGATGGTGGTATGCACGGAAAGTGTGTTGTTGATCGCGTATCGGTCGGCCAGATAGAGCTCGCCGCCCATAGCACTGGAGATGACCATTTCGTTCTCAGTGCGACCATGCCCAAGACCATTGTTGTTCCAGAGACCAGAGTGGGCAACTGAGGCCTCAATGCCGGCTGTCGCATCGCTCGTTTGCAGATTGGTCAGCTGGACATGAATGATGGACGACCACTTGGCGCGCGGATAGACATCCTCAATGAGTCGCATGGTGCCATCCCGGTAAAAGTGATCATTGGTCACGTAGAACGACTCTGGGCTGTCGGCGTAGATATCATTGGGGGTGCGAACAAGCGGGTGGAGAATAGAACGGACATGCTGCACCGAATCAGACTGCAGAACATGGCGGAACAGCTCAATTTGAGACCGTGCCTTGAAAGTCTTCTCTGAAGGCTCATTAGACTCGAAATGTTCGGGATTAGGCAAGTGGTTGACGGCAAAGATATAAACCGCGTCCTCTTGCGTGGGGTCTTCAATCACGTCGATTCCGTGGGTCACAAATGAACCCTCGAAGTTCGTGAAAGCTAGCCTCTTGGACTTGAATGTCTGTCATAAGGAAGTATCAACACCTGACCAATTTCGCCTCATGCAACTCAACTCACCTTCGGATCAATGACATGAATGGATCCACGGGCTGGTGGATGGGGTCTCAGATGGCCTAGGCCCGGAAACCAGTCAAAACGAGTATCTTTGGTATCTTCGCACGCGGTGAACAGCAAGTTGGCTGGGCGGTAATGATGCACGTCTTCACAGTGGATGGTATCCTCAATGCGAATAGGACCTTGACCTTCTCCTAGAGCCGTTGGGGTTGGAGTTTCAAATACACCACCGATCTTTACAAAATGAACAATAATAGGCAGCCAAAAGGCTACCAAGCCCGCCACCAAGCCAATGCCGAATAAGGAACGAAAAACCCCCATGATGACAGGGGATGTGAGATTCGGAACAAGGAACAAGGAACAGTGAACAGAAAAGAACCTCGGGTATGTGATTTCTCATACCTTTCCCCACTCAAGATCGTCATAGGTATCTGTGTGGGGTACAAGAGAGGTCCGAGTTAAGCCTACAAACACATCTACTGTACAGGAGGTCATATATAAGAAGCAATGCAATTGAATATCCTAAGCAACAATGATTGTTTTTTTTTTGCAGCCCAGAGTACCTCTGAACAAATAAAAAAAGTGCTGGAAACATCGACGTCAAATCCGTAAGATGTAAAAGAAATCATTATCGAGGTCATGGCGGAAGTGACCGTTGGGCAAGTTAGTCCGAAAAAGATATAGCATTGTGCAAATTCCCAATCCCATTCCCATTCCCATTCCCGTTACCATTGCAATTCTCATCTCGTCCCCTTCATATCATAACAACAGTCACTCGGTCTACCGCATGGACTGCTTCGCCTCCAGGAACTCCTGGTCGCTAGCATCGAGAACATCGTACTCCTCGTCGGTCAGGAAACCGGCGTCAGTATCATTTTCGTCAAGGGTGAGGCTCTCGACATCCTCGAGAATATCTCCTTCCGAAGCCGTCGAAACAGTGGGCGGAGGGCGGACGGCAGTTACAGCCTCATGAGTGCTGGTTTCAGGAGACTCTTTCTCCAACTTGGGAAAGATCATACGGCTACCAGTGACCTCGGTGTCATTGGTGTGGGATTCCACGGACTCAGCCATGAAAGGTTCAGCAGTTGCCTGGACTTGAATATCGCACCAGAGACGGTGGCCAATGGGAGCACCGTTGGGCAGCTTGAGACGCCAGTACGAGATGGCAGTGCCTTCACGCTGGGAGCTTCGGAGGTTCACAGTAAAGTCGGCTGTACTGCCAGGCTCCACAGGAGTAGTCAGACTGTTGCTCTTCATTGCCAAGTGGATGGATTCGACATCTGAGGGGTGATCCGAGTCGACGTTGAACATGGCATCTCCACCAGAGAAGCGAACGTCGCTACCCACCGGCCAAGCGTTGGGTCCGGGGTTGTAAAGGGTCCATGTCTGACGGAAGCATGTGTCGGGAGGCAACTTGGTGCCATCAGCGATAGTATCGCGCATGAAATACGCCTGGAAGTCAGCCAATTCGGCGGAGCAGGGGGCCTCAGGTTTGGTCGCATCAACCTCCACAGGCGCCTGCTCCACAACAGGCTCCTTCTCTTCGGAAGTCTCGGCGGTACAGTTGGAGACTGAAGACTGGACAGGGGAGTACACAGGAGCAGCAGTTTGATCACCCAAGGTAAGGTCGTCAGTGACAGTACTTACGGTCACAGTGCGAACAGGAGTCCTGAACTTCACCAATGGGTGGGTTCGGTTATGGGTATGGGTTGGAAGAGCCTCGCAGTTGGCGCAGAAATCAATGTCGTCGCAGACGGCACACTTGTAGCGAATACCATTGATATAGCTCTGGGCAGGCTTGTCTTTGCATAGAGGTCCATCACAGAAGATGCCGTAATGGATCTCCCAATCATGAGACTGTTGCTCGGCAAGGGCCTCATACACCGGGGCAAATCGGTGCCTGGGATGGCTCTGGGAAGCATTCACGATACACTCCGGACAGTAGTCCCAATCAGGGCAATCGAGACACTTGTGGCGGGTGCCAACAATGTTCTAAAATCCACGTCAGTAAGATTATTTTCCAAAAGGAAATAAATAGATAATATTGGAAGGGTGGTAAATCATTACCTTCTCACAGCCATCACAGATAGCTGCATGCTGGAACTGACGACCAGGAAGGCAGCGAGACAAGATCAAGTTCTTCAAACAGAAGTTGCGATCCGACCCAAGCGAGAATGAATGAGCAGGATGGTGACCATGCTTGTTCCTTAGGAGGCAACGGAGGCACAGATCGTAATCTTCGCATTGACTGCAACGCACCAGGTTACTCTCATCAGTCTCTGTTAAAGGCAGTTAGTAATGATAGTACATTAACACTGGACTAGAAAACAACATACCACGACAACATCCGTTGCACATGGGCTTCTCCTCTTGAGGGATCACCTCCTTACGAGAAACAGAAGCAGGCGTAGAGACTGGGGCAGGAGCTGGCGCTACTGTCTCGGTGATTGGCTTCTGTGCTGGCCGAGAGACAAGCGGCTTGGTCGCCTGGACCTGTGGTTGATGAGGGGGAATGGTTTCAGTAGTACTATTGGTCACGATTCCATTTTCGACCGAGCGTTTGATAAGCCAGTGGCCTTCTCCACGGCACAAAGCACCGTTCGCAACACACGCGGGACACAGGTCGTAATCGCCGTTCTCGCAGATACCACAGTGGAAGTGTTCATTGGCAATCGAGCGACCACAGTTGTTGCAATCAATGCAGAACATCCCGCTAGGGGAGTTGTGAGAGATAACTGGGAAGCGAAGTGTGTCGTTCTCCATCTCGAAGTTGCGGTATTGAGGCTCGCTTGTGTTCGCAAGTTCCTTCCTTCCGTACACTGCAGTCGGTAGGGACCCACCGGAGGCAACAGTGGGGTCAATGGGAGCAGGTGGTGAAGGAATAGCGGTAGGAAGAGTCTCAGTGGAGCCAGCAGGGATGGGGGAGCTTAAGACAGTTTCCAGGTAGCTGTGTCTCGGAGGGTTCTGATTCACGGGTTCAGCCGAGGTCTCCGTAAGCGCAGGCACTGATGAATCGACGGTGCTGGCCTTAATGCGAAGCTTGGATTTGGCTTTGCCTGCTCGGTAAAGTTGTTTGTAGACCCCTTGGTTGTCGCTGTCTAGGTGAATGTAGCAACCGGCGCTGTCGGAATAGCGTTCAAGGATGACGTTAACATCCGCCGGAACGCCGAGCAAAGTGCGGAGCTAAACCCAACGCATTAGTCAGTCGACAAGCAACCAAGTTAGGGTGTTTTTGTGTTTCATTTCCGGATAAGAATGATCATCCATCTTGGCATTCCAGCACAAGGATGGTACTGATCGTTATCACGATAAGAAATGTGGGCGGACTGGATGTCCGGTCGGAGCTAGAGTGGAGACACTCTTACCTTCTGCGGGAACACTTGAGCCCGAAGATCTCTCAACGGAAGCTTGAATCGCCGATTACTGTCATTGAAGAGCACTTTGACAGTAACGAGGTGATCCGGGCCTGGATGTGATGGAAGAGCTGGGGTGGCCATGATGTAGACCACCGGGGGAAAGCGGATGATAGAAGAAGTATGGGGGGAAGTGAAGCTAGATAAGGTGACGGGTGTACTAGGAGAGAGAGAGAAGGGAAGGGTTTGAAGGAGCCCACTAGAGTCTGGAAAATACAAAAGGGGAAGAGACGATGACGGATGATGGAGTAACTACAGAAATGATGAAGAGGGGAAAGGAAATAGGAAAGCAAAGAAGCCTGGAGAGCAATCGTTGTACGGAAATCGGGGTCACTGGGTCAGCTGGTGTCGTGGGCGGTGTATGATTAGGTAATGAGGCCCGTGGCACTTTGCAAGTAGATAGATATACGTAGTTGGTACATGGAAGTACAGAGGAAGCGGGGAATGGGTATATGGCATGTATAGTCATATACATTATACCAGTACAAAAGACTTCCTCGTGACTTTCTCGATATTATTTACTCTGGCAAAAATCAAGTTTGGTACTTTTGGTGGTATTTCGTAACCCCGTTAAGCGGAAAACCAGAAGAGAACATGAGGTCATGCCAAAAAAAAAAAAAAAAAAAAAGAGAGAAAAGGCCTAGATCATGCAAAGTGATCAAAAGTATGTTATCGCCTTGCGGGGATCATGGGGGAAACGCTCAAATGCAGCCAAATCCAAATCTAACAGTGGAGCCAAGTGAGACAAAGGCATAGTCCAAAAGAAAGTAGGTCAAGAATAAAAGGTCCCCGTGAGAATTAGGGCCATAAAGGGCAAAGTGAAATGAAAGGAAGGAGGGCATGGGAAGATGGCGAGGGAGAAATAGAGTAAAAAGGAAAAAAAAAAAATAAAGGGTACGACACAATCACTGGCCGTAATATAGCCCCCCAGCGCCCGGCGGCGGTTGGGGGAAGTAGTAGCCCGTACCGGGCGGCGTCATCATGCCTCCCATCCCCACCACGCCCCCGGATCCGAGGCCAGACCCGGGTGCCCCGTAGTTAGAGGTGGGGTACATCTGGTTGGCATCGTAGAAATAAACAGTGCCACCAGACTCATGAGCGACCGTTCCTGGTTGAGATGGCTGCTCTCGAGATGATCCTGAGGCTTGATTGGGAATAGGCTGTTGACCGGGCGGGAAGTTTGGTACCGATGCACCAGGTCCCATCGGCCCACTATAGGTAGGGTATTCCGGGCCTGAGCCGGGATAGTACATTCCACCAGGGTAGTAACTTGGATAGAACCCGGGCTGTGGGTATGAGGGGTAAGGCTGAAATGCCGGTGCGTGGATTGCTCTCTCGGGGATCTGGGAGAGCGGAGTAGCAGACGATTGGCTAGGCGGGCCACGGGTGACCACATCCTGACCATTGACGGGGACGGGGACTTGATGATGGAATGGCTGTTCATGCTGAGGCTGGGGAGGATTGAATGGGAAGTTCTCAGGACTTTCAATATCTGCCACCGACACTGTCTTCTTTGGACGAGGTTGATGCATTGGAATCGGAGCGCGCTGACTCTCACGATACGCAGGATGTGGAAGTGGCATGGGAGGCATGGGCCCTGGGGCGCCTATAGGCATCCCAGAAGGTGCCGGGGGAAAGGCGATTGGAACAATTGGGCGCGGTGGAGGTGGTAGACGAACAATAGGTTTGCTAGCATCAGGCGGCATCATGATCGGGCGCGAGTAGCTTGAACCGGCGGGAGAGGGATAGCCATCTTGGGATGACATGCCTAGCGAAGTCCGGCGGCTCGGAGGAATGCTTGGGGCATAATTGGAGTAGAAACTTGGGCGACGTGGGTAGAATCCGCCACCTCGGCCCCGACCACGGTATGTGTGCTGGTTCGGGCGCATCGCGCGAGGAATGAAGATGAATGAACGTTCGGTTGATGGAAATATGTAGCGAGGAGCTTGAGCGGGGAGAGAAATTCGCACCGGCTTGTCACGGCGCAAGGGAGGGCGATGTTGAGGCAAGCGGGTGTGCTGTTTCTTAGCCATGGACGTAGACTGCGGCTGGGCCATCCCCGGCAGAAAGACCACGACCGGTACATTTCCCAGCAACGTAGTGCTTGAAAAGGTTCGATTCGGAGGAGATGATCTGGGGGCAGTAGGAACTGTCGGCGCAGGTTGACGCGTAGCAGAGGGGACTGGGTGTTTGGGCGGCGGCAGCTCATCTCCAGCTACGGTGTCGTGGAGATCGTGAGCCCACTGCCCGCCGCTCGCATCGGCCTTGGAAGGGTCCCTGGAGATTCATAGATTAGCAAGCTGCAATAACCCGTGCGTAACAGATCGAAGTATACCTTTGAGTATTGCCATCCACAATAAGACCGTACGGCCGGGACTTGCCCTTGTTGGAAGAACGATGGCTGTTGGAGCCCAACTCTGTCGATCGCTTGTCGTGCAAGAAAAAGCTGCCTCGTGTTGGAACAAAGGCTGGGTTCTGGTCCCTTTCCTTTACGTACTTGTCGTGATCCCGGCGCTTTCGAGCAGCCAGTGTTTCCCGCTTCGGTTCGGTAGGAGGGGCCGACGGTGTTCGGCCGGTCTGGAGCTCTCGATCGTCGTTCATCTGATGAGACTGGACTTCCTCTAAGTCATCGGAAATTCTCAGCCCGTTGAGCATCGCCTCGGTATCGGAAACAGTGGTTTTAAGCCCCGGCTTGGTGGGTGATGTAGAGCTATGTCTTGGCTCTCGTCCGTTGACCTTTCTGCCGTTCACCTTGCCTGTTCCCATTCCCGTCGATGCCTCGTCTTCTGTTTCACTGCCCTCCACATCCGCATCCTCATCTTCCTGGTGACTGTGAACTGAGCCCTCACTCAAGGAGTCATCTTCAAGGTCGCCCGCAAGAGAGCCCTCGTCTTCCCCATCTTCATCTCTGCGCTGTCTGCGGCTTGCTCCGATATGACGTCGCTGGGAAGCCATGGAGTGTTTGATGAACAGGAGGGGTTTGAAAGAACCAAGAAAACCGACTTGGAGATATAGAGGCTGCGTTTGACTAGCTAAGACCAGTTCGGAGTGGCGATGGGAGGCAGACTGGGAAGCGGATGAGGCAGGTGGGCGTGGAAACAAGGAAGGTAAACCCCAAAAAAGAATAAGCAAATGCTAAAAGGGCATAAATAATACGAAGAAAGAAAGAGAAAGATGAAACACTCTAGCTCAGAAAAGGTGATGGAAGATGAAGAAGAGAAGAAAAGAGCAAGGGGCAAAGGGAAGATATAGAAGAGAGAGAAGCAGTTAATGATATTCTCAACCGCAACAAGCATGACATCGCAAAGAGACGTCACCCCCGATCGGGTCTAGTGTGGCGGTGAAGTCATTCTGCCTGGCGTCTAGATTTCTTAATTGATTACGTGATTTATATCTTGAACTATAAAAGCTTCAGAGTCCGGTACTTAGTACAGAGCCCTGGATTAGGGGTTGCTATCTCAGGTCGTACCAGTGTACGTAATACCGGATGATATGTCCATGCTGGTCGCCCTGCAATAGGGATGCAGGGAGCATCAGTAACTGGGTGCATGCGACCACCCTTGATTGATAACGCCCAACCAGCACTCGACTATCACCACGGACCTTGGGTGTACTATTTGCACTTGGGCAAATACCTAGATGCTAGATTCTCGACTCTTTCCTAATGATGAATTGTCTTATGTACATAAATCACATCAGTCAGTGACTGTCTAAATAAACATAAATATTTTCTTGACAGGCTCAAAAATACCACCAGGATGGAATATAGAACAAAATTTACCCCGATTATGAAGCTGCAAGTCCCAGAGACGCCAGAAAAGATCCGGATTTCCTCTCAAACTTGGCTTCAGTTTCATGGCCACGTCAACGCCATTGCAGCTCACAGAGGAGATCATTACTAAATGGCGGCCCAAATATTGCCCAAAAACGCCTGTGGATTGGCTGCATTGAACCCACTAAAAGATAGACTGGAGAGAATATATTGAAGCCCAATCGGAAGAAATGCATGTGCTGGAGCGACAGAACAATCGAACTCCACAATTTTAGTCAAACGTGATTTTCGAACCTTGAGACTCAACAATGGCACCACTGAGCCGCTGCACGGTCTCCTTGGTGTATCGAGAGTCATCAATTTCCGGTCGTTTCGGCTTGTAGGACCGAGGTCGCTCGGAGCCATTTGCCTCGCTAGATTCCGAATCATTCTTCCGACCCTCGCCATCTTTACCAAAGCGCTTCTTGTAGCGAGTGGTAGCATCCTCCGCAAACTCCAACTTCATGCGGCGACCCAGAAGCATATTCACCCATACCTTGCGCTTGAAGCTCTTCTTGGGATTTTTCTTGGGCTTCTCAGATTCGGAATCCGAGCTGTCGGATGAATCCTCGTCATCATCACCAACCATCATGAAGCCTCTCACCGCTGCTTCGGCCGAAGTAAGATCCTCAAACTCCACCCAGCCATATCCCTTGCATTTTCCTGTGTCTTGGAAAGTCGCCAGATGCACATTAGCCAGCGCACCGCATTGGCTGAAATGGCCCTCCATGATTTCCTTGGTGACATCGAATCCCAGATTTCCGACGAAGATGCGGCGGGACGGAGGATGACCGGGCTTGATGGGTGCAGCTTCCTGGTCGCGGGATTTCTCGGGCCGACCCTCAAAGCTCTTTGCGTTCTTGATCAACACTCGGCGGCCTGTCACAAGCTGCTCGCTCAAAGCCAATGCCTCCTCGAGGGCCTTCGGGGTGGAGAAGTCGACATAGGCAAAGCCCTTATTCTGGGTCTTTCCGAATCTTTCTTGTCCCTTGGGCATGTGAATTCTAGTGATCGTATCCTCGGTAAAAGTACAATTGCTGGTAAAGAAGGTGCGCAGGTCATCTCTTGTCACAGAGAAAGCCAGGTTGCCGATCCAAACGCCATAGTCGGAGCGCTTGGCTGGAGTTTCCTCGGTTGCTGCCTTGGCGGGTTGAGGCTTTTTCTTTTCAGAACCTTCAGTGGAAGGCTCTGACTTTTGTTTTTTCGCCTTGCGCAGGGCTTTCTTAGACTGCGGCTCCGGTGCAGACACATCAATCTCGATTTCGGGGCCCTCCTGCAGCTTGCGCTTCTTGTGGGCAACATCGGGTGGGGGTGATTCAGACATGGCGCTGGCAGTGAAATCACTCCTGGAAAATTTCTGGAGAGTAAAAATTGAATTTCGCAGAAGATGAATTTCTCCAGATTCACATTCGACGCTAATGATTTTTTTACGGCGGGCCAGATCCGCCCTTCGCGCAGCCCGAGCTTGGCACGCGCGCGGGTGACTTCTTTCATAACCCTTGTCTCTTCCCTTCCATCTATTCCATCCATCTTCATCATCCCATTATCTCATCATGGCACAGGATATGAAAGGGTCTGCAGTGTCTGACACACTTCCAGATGCTCCAGCTCCGGCACCTGTAAAACAGTCGGTGCGGTCTTTTAAGTACGACGACCCTCGCATGTTGGCAGAGTAACAAAAGCTAATGATGCTTACAGGAAAAAATACGCGAAAATAAAACAGAAATTCGAGTTGGGGATTCGAGAAAACGAGAATTTGATTCGCGAAGAGCTCCGAATCGAGGACTTGTCCAAACGAATTCAGGAACAGAACGAGTATGTGCCCTAGTGACCTTTGTGGAAGAAGTATCTCTAACTCATCACTAGTCAACTACTTGAGGTCCTGATAGAGCTCAATGAAAGTGTTCATGTCTCCCCCTCCATGCGATACGGCCTGAAACTACCTAGTGACGCTCCTTTCCTTCCAACTCCGGAGCAAGAAATTACACCCCTAGTCAACGATGCGACCCTTGCGCGAACGGCATTGAAAGAAGCCAAAGCTGGACTCGCTAGCGGAAACTTTTCTCCCAGCGCTTACCGCCAAGTGGAAGAAAGTATAAAGCGGAACAAGGAGTTTGCACCGGCTCTACAGTACAGCGACCTGACCAAAGTGCCACATACCGAAGCGACGCCTCCAGGAGATGGCGCTAAAAATATCGGCTCTATTGATCGCAAACTTGGGTATTTCACCCCAGAGCATGAAACCGAACACTATCTCGCGCTGGACGCGAAGCTTGGAGATGAGGCTGCTATACTGCAATTAGCGCGTATCCCGGACGCGCCAACATTCGCTGAAAGGGAAAAAGAGGCCTCAATGCGGAACCCAGCCTCGGTTTTCAATTGGCTGCGACGCAACCAACCCCAAACATTGCAAGATCATGAGGTTGCTTCCGAGAAGTCTGCATCACGACCTTCCAATGCCCGGACTTCGAAACGGGCTCCTGCCCAGCGCAAGGAAGAGGAGACCATTGATGAAGATGGAGTGGATGTGGAACCGACTCCGAAGGGTAAACGCAAGCGCGATGAGGATACCGGCTATCGGCCCAAGGGTGGGAACAACCGATCCAAAAAGAAGAAGGATGACTCAACTCCTAAAGGCAACTCCAAGAAGGCCTGAGGGAGGAACGTGTATCTCGACTCTCATTCTGTTTTATTCTCTTTTCATCCGATGTATTATTACCGGATTTGTGTGGCTTGTTGAACCAGCTCACCAGCTCACAAATACTATTCTCCGAGATGGCTGTCACTTCCATCGGAGGCACCTGGTCGGCGTTATTTTCATGACTGCAAGTTTCTTCGGCTCTCTAACGGGTGTTATATGAACCCTTTTGCTATTGAACATGCCATAATAGAGGCATACCAATCAATTCATTCAACACAATTATATTTCCATTGTTCAATCCTTGTCAAATTCTTCTTTATCAAATCAGCAGCTTGAAAGTGTACCTAATGTAATGCAGAGCACCCGTAATTTCTACTTGCCGATAGTGATAGCGATAAAGTGGAGCATGAAGATCAAGTGGATCCAGTCACGTGGATCAAAAAGTCTCGGACCGCGCTGCATCTTGGAGCTTCATTTTCCAACAAATATCTCCGCCATCAACTCTGATCGATCTCCCAGTCTTAGAAAATGGCCATCACGATTTTGCCTCCCGTTGTAGAGGACCTCGGTCCCTACCAATCTGACTCCGACGAGTCCATGTCCGACAATTCAGACTCCGATATTGAAATGAGCGGCGTCACCCGATCAAACAAGCGGGCCCGCCTGGGAAGTAAGAATGCTGGCAAAGGAATTGTGACACCTGGCGAAGTTGTCACTGATGATCCCCAATGGATGAGGTGAGCTCCCAAATACCCTCCCAGCCCCCGCGCAAAGCGCAAGAGAGCGCGGGGTATCCAATCCACATAGGACTTGAGTTAACCTCTTCGTCCCTACAGAGGTCACGGCACTTTCACAAACCCTTTATCGACATCTATTGTAGCCACTGTCGCCGGTACCGTTCAAAAAACCAACAAACTGCTCTCAGTCCACCCACTGCGAGCACGATACACACCCGAAATCGGTGATCTAGTCGTTGGTCGCATTGTCGAGGTGCAATCTCGACGTTGGAAGGTTGACGTCGCCGCCCCCCTCCTTGCACAACTTCCTCTATCCGCAATCAACTTGCCCGGTGGTATCCTGCGAAGAAGAACAAGCGCCGACGAGCTTCAGATCCGAACTTTCTTCTGCGAGGGTGACTTGGTAGTAGCTGAGGTGCAGAGCGTTCACCAGGATGGTGCGGCATCATTGCATACACGGTCTTTGAAATACGGAAAGCTTCGCAATGGTATTTTCCTAGCCGTCACCGGGACCGGTGGCAGTGGGGCAAATAGCTCTAGTGTGAAGGGCGGCGTTGGGTCTTTGGCAGTCCCGGGAAATGCAACTGGCACTGGTGGAGTCGTACGATCACGACGACAGGTATGGACGCTGGAAACACACAATGGTGGCGGTGAGGTGGATGTATATCTCGGCGTTAATGGCTATATCTACATCGCCAAGCATGCGGACGGTGCTGCCGCGACAACATCGGCTTCAGAGAACGTTGCGATTAGTCGCATGGAGGAGATGGTGTCAAGTTCAATCTACTCCAGCCAGAACGATGAGATCCCTCCCCAGACACGGAGGGAGATTGCACGTTTGGCACAGAGTATCCAGGTGCTGGTGCAAGGTGGTGTGCGCGTGGATGAAGACACCGTGAGACAGGCCTATGAAGCTAGTCAGCAAGTTGATTTGGAGGTCGGAGATGATGATGAGGATGAGCACAGCGAGGGCCGAGAATATCTCGAGGGCTCCAAGGCTCGGCGGATTCTAGAGTTGGTGGTGCATGGGAATTAGGTCATACCCTGCTTTAACTGGATAGACGAGTCCATGTACGATATAGGGCGGATCGGTGATACCCCGTGCAAGAATGGATCCCCCTTTATCTATGATACTATATTCTCTGGTCATATTGTAGACGTATGATTTTTATAGTGTGTGTCCCCAGCGAACGGCCCCGGGGAGGTTTGGCGAATTTAGTTGACAATCACCATTTCTGACCGATTTGGGGTCAATGTGTGAATACTACACCATGAATTCTTACCGTGGAGATGAAAGGATATCAGATATATCTGTTGATTAGTAATTAATGAGATCCAAAGTGGAGTTAGACCGGCCAAGCCCTCACATGAAGGAAGTAATAATCTTGTTTTTTTTATCACCAAAATTCCGAAAAGATGCTCGATTAAAGAGTAAACAACAGATAGAGGCCAAAATGAAAGGTATGAGGGGGTAATAGACCAAGAACAACCTTCCAAGCATCAACTAATCCAAATCACATCAAAGGCCATACTCAGGTCTCAAACACCGGGATAACATTGGACCAGTTGCCTCGGGCACGTTCATCCCAGTATCCATCCTTGCCGCCCTTAAGACGCCAGACAACCTCTCCGTCGGTATCCTCGCTGGCAGGCGTAAACCAGCGCGGAGTCCAGCTCTCGCCGGCGGCTTCCATTTCTCGCCTACGTGCACGCTGGCCTTCTTCCAGCTGAACCTTGACTTCTTCGGCGCGGTCCAGATCACCGTCCTCTAGGGCACGCTGATCAGGACGGAGACGGGAGTCGGTGGGTGGAAGTCGCGAGTCTTCGATGGAGGTGATTTCATTAAGAGTGGCCGCGAAGGAGGTCAATCCGTAGTGTTTGGGAGCATTTGGGACGAGCTGACCGGCGGTCCAGATGGGATTACCAGACGGGGAGCCGTCGCGGGTCAGGTTCAAAGATGAAGGCCAGGTGCCCACTAGACCAAGCGTCACCGGCTTGTTATAAGAGTCAACGGCACGAGTGGAAACTTCCTCACTACGGCCGGAAAACATGCCTCCAGCTTTGAAAGTCGAGATAGAGCGGTGGCCCGTGGACTCGTTGTAGACGGTCATCTCACCGACAGGCTCGACGTACTTCTCACCAGCAATGATATTGCGCAAAAAAGAGGTGGAGGGGACCCAGCTGAAGTGCTCGCCCGTAGCATGCAGGGTAATGCGCACGCGGCCCTCGGTAGTAATTTCAGCAGACTTGCCCCAGAATTTCTGGCTAGGCATCGGAGATTGAGCAAGACTCCATTCGCGGCTGTCAGCCTGGTAGGCGAGCTGTACAGGTCGGTGAGATACTTTCTCAGCAATAAAACGGAACCCTTGATCTTCGCGGACAAGTTCATATGTTTCGCCAAGCATGGGGTTAAATGGTTTGCGGATGGAGCGTTCCCGTACTCGGTTACTCGAGATAGAGGAGATGGCAAACGCGGTTACATACATCAGTCGCTCGACAGCATCCGATAATTGAGAAGCTTTGTCCAACAGTGCCGAGTATTCCAGGATCTCCGCTGCACGCTGCAGCAGGGACATGGGTTCATTGGCGGATACAGGCATTGATATTTGGGACAGGTCCTTGCCAACATTCTTCCGCAGAAATCCGATCAAGCTCGGAGGCATGACGGTGGGTGCAGTGATGTTTTCACGTCGACGTACAGCATCTAGAGGCAATGGAGCCAAAGACTTGGCGCGAGTTGGGAAGAGCGGCGAGGTACCGGTGCTATCGTGGGGAGCAGAATCCGGTTCATCTTCACTGTCTGAGGGTGCATCATCCTCTACATCCTCGGCAGCCGGGGCAGGTCGATCCTCGGTGGGGTCTTCATCATCGCTATCTTGAATGGTCAGGAGTGGGGACGGGGCGCCCCCATCCGGAGCATCAAAGAATTCCTGCGAGATATCCGACTCCATGCTGCGCCGAGGCACCATGGAGAATCGGGGCGGATTTCGTCGTTGCTTACTCTCTGAAATGAGCGTTGAGAACTCTGACACCACGTTGTCAAGATCGCGCAAAACAGCCATTAAATTATCATGCATATCATCCAGGCCATCCGCATGGCTTGTGATGCTAGCAGGCTTACCAGAGCCTGCCGGCACTGCCAGCTGGGAGGAATTGGCGCCCGGTTGCTTCCCACTAGAAGTAGAATTTCCACTCGTCTTGCGCTTCCAGAAGGGACGTCTCGCGTCTCCTTGGGGGTCAGTCCCAGGAGGATGAGGGCTCGGCGAGCGACCCCGGCTGCGAGGCTCCCGGGGGGATGGCAGCGGCGCGGTCGCGAGATATTTAGGATCAGTGTCCTTGGCAAGCCGACGCACCGCATCACGAGTGCCAGACACCTTGCTCACTAGGCCCTCGACCCGACTCCATTCGTGTTCTTCCTCCGCAGAAGCGGACGGTGGCATAGTTAACCGCAGTTCCGGGGGACCAATAGCAAGCGAGCCGTTGTCTTGCGATGTATTCTTCAAGGAAGCCCTCTCCAAGGCCTGCTTCCACGTCGCAAACTCATGGTCGTTGCTGGCACGGAGATGCCAGATCTCAGCGCCCGAATCAATTGAGATCTCGCGAGACTTCTCGTTGGTTGCCACGGCCGCCAATGAGAGTGGAATCGCACCACGCAAAGCGGACGAGTTTGGGTCATGGTAATAGGAGAGAGTCGACGAGATAAAGTCTAGGGAAAAATATCGACGTGCCCAGCCCTGATGACGTTTTCTCCGCCGTTTCTGCAGAATCCCGCTTTGGATATTCGATGGAACCGATAAGTCAGACCGTTGTGCCTGCAGGGTGGCCCGACTATTGCCTCGTCGGCGACCGGTGCTCTGTGGTAGCGACTCCGTAGAAGCCGCATGTTGAGACTGCGCTATGGATGCGGAGGCATGGGGTTGCAGGCCGGTCGGATAGGTAAGCAGGACAAGGGTGACTGTTTTGGAGACCTGTTTGGAAAAGGTGTTGTCGAACACGAGCGCGTAATTCCCTGACTCACTCGCCGGCACGTCATACGTGCCTTTAGAGATCCTGTCAGCTTCACATTTTCCTATCCATTTGATCGACTTGAGGCCAATGGCTGTCAGCTTCTCGATGACGGTAGTCTGCTGATTGCGGGAGCCGGGGTTTGCGGCGGTAGCGGGGAGGTTCTCGTTGGAGTCGGTGCTTTGCGAATCGGAAGCGGGCAGATGGGACGCCAGTGACGATTGACCAGGATGCTTGAAAATTCCAAAGTTCACAGATTTCTTATGCGGTTGGATGCTCCACGAGATGGTGTGGCCGGCGCTGACGTTGATCCAGCGTACGAAGTAGGACTAATCATAGACAAAGAAATATGATTATTAGATTGAGACCAGGAGCTCCTGAGTGTCATGGAATTCACCTTGCTATGGATCTGCAGCTCCTCCATGGCCGCCATGATTGCGCAATGTTGGGAGTTTGGAGGGGGAGAAGATCCGCGAAGTGTACAAGCTGTTGTCGGGAGTTGCGGCTGAAGGGGCGGGAAAAAGGACCAAGGCGGAGCAACTATAAATAACACCTTTCGCAACAATAACAAGCTGAAGAAGTAAGAAGTAAATCTTTCTCTTGCGTTCTATTTCTAAGCTATCACATATCTCAAGAATAGGACGACCTGATGGCGGGGGAAAGCGGAACCGTAAAGCTTTAAATGGCCCGAGGCCGACACACACTTCACATGTACGAATCTCGGGATCTAATTCAATGGATTTCATACGTGCCTAGGTAAGTACTAGTTCAAGCCCTGGGAAGCTTAATCCTATTTTATACAATTTATGTTTCAAAAATGCCGAATGTGGCGTGTTCATTGTGTAGTGTTTACAGGTTCCCCTCCCTAAACACCAAATAGGTGTATCAAATTAAAACAAAACAGGAATTGGAGAAAGATTCAGTAAAAGGGGGGGCTAAGAAGATTGAATGCATATGCCCATCGATTTTGTTTTCGGTCTGCATTCCCTGCAGAAACAGAACCCTCGCGATGATAGGGAAGAAAAAAAAAAGAAAAGGAGAAAAAAAAAAATAGTACACTATACAGATGGTCCCTTTATCGACGACTGGCTTTCATGTTGGTAAACATCAGCTTGAAGCCATTGCACAGGGCCTGCATATCCGGATATGGGTTTTTTTGCAACTCAAAGCCCTGGGGGATCACCTTCACCGGCCAGTTCTGCAGTCGAGAGTGCTCGCCGGCCTTGAAACAAAGGTAAAAGTAACCGGGGTGTTTCGGGTTGATGCAGAAGGCATAGGCTGAGCGACGAGGGTTGGCCTTGGTATAGGTCTCAAGCCATTGGTCTGTCAAGAAGGTTAGAAAGGAACACTAAGATAAGGAACTATTAAGGGTCAACTTACCGGTTTCAGTCTTGCTGCCATCCTGGTGCTTCTCATTTCCGATCATCTCCTCAACCTTTTTGGCCATCGCCTTGACGTGATTGACAATCAAATCATCCAGATCGCTGTAGGTGTACTTGCCTCCGACCTTGAGAACGCGACCAACGGAGAACTCATTTTCCTTGTCCAGCTCGAGGACATCAATGTGCTGGTAGACGCCCTGCGCCACCTTCCAAGTGACTGCCAGGTGATCGGGTCCCCGGGATGAAGGGCGAATGACCACTTCACCACGACTCCGCGAGCCCAGGTACTCCTCCGCTTGTGTAGAGTTGAATGGTCGGAAGAGCGGGTGTTTGATGACACGCATGGCCTGACCACTACTCTGTGTACTCTCCTGCTGGGACTCCCGATCCTTTTGCTCTTGCACCTCATCCCAGTCGCCAAAGCCAAGGTCTGGGTTCCGGCGGAGTGGATGACTGACCTGATCTTCTCGCAAAGACACATTGCAGGTAAAGCCCTTCTTGTTGAGATACAGAATCTTGGCAGGCACGGTCTGGTGTGGTTGGTAGACGTTGCGCACAGAAAGGTCGTAGGGTACACCCAATTCGGTCTCTGCGACCAGCGCATCGACCCCACAGTCCAACCTGGCATCAATATGATCCTCAAACACCCGCTTGATGGCAATAGGTACCACCATGCCAACCTTCAAAGATTCGGGTGTCTCGCCCGTGAACATAGTGAAAATGTCCTCGGTGCCCAGGAAGACAAAGTGCTTGCGCAGTTCCTCATACGGTTGCTGTAATTCTGCACGAATAGTTTCCAAGGTAGCACGCTTGCGTTGATTGAGGTTCTTCTCCAGCTGCTCAGCATACTCCTCGAGAATCAGGTCGTTGACACGATCCTGCTGCTCATCCCGGAAGAGTTTGCGAACAATTGCCCCAGAGCCATTCTCATCAGTCTCTGCCTTGATATCCTCTTCATCCAACTCAAGAGCATCGGCAGCCATCTTGCGGGCAATATCGTAGTCTTCAGGGTGCACACGGGTGTTGTCCAGTGGATCTGCATCGGCATCGGCATTCTCGTAGTCAATGTAAACAAAGCTGGCGCAATTGTTCCACACTTTGACACCCATAGCTGGGTACTGGGCGTTGACACCCAGCAGCTCCACACGATTATCCACATTTCCACCGTTCAAGTTGACAATCTTGAGCAAGTGGGCTGCTTTGCGAGGACCAAGTCCACAAACATACGGAAGAAGGTTCGCCGTAAGTGAGTCGTGAACTGCCTCATTCAGATCCACACCCACGAGATTGACCATGTCGACAAGGGCAGTCTCGAGTTGCTTAAGTAACAATTCCTGGGACACCAATTGCTGGCCGGGTTTGAACTGGATTGAAACAATATCCCGACCAAGAGAAGCATATTCTTTCAAAGGACTTTGCAAGTATCGACCCAGAGCCACACAATAGTGAGTAAGTGGTCCGAAGCCCGGATTATCTTGACGGGCCCGAGGGGAATTGTGGTAGAGTCGGGCAACTTCATCATTGACAATGACAACCTCAAGACGGTCGGTGATCTCCTCATCATGATCGTCGGTATAAGTCTGGGTGCGGATGTCTTTCTCTTCAATGAGTTCGTTCAAAAGTTTGTAGAGACGTCGAGACTCCGGTGTCATACCAGAGACACCGAGGACATCTGGTTTGCGCCGCTTGATCAGATTCATGAAAGCAGCAACGTGTGCACCATCGTTAAAGCCTCGGGATGAATCTCCACACGACAGGTCCTGGAATTTTCCGTTCTCTAGCACGCGACCATCTTCTTCAATATAAGCCCAGTGGATGGGGTCTCGGCCCACGACACCAGTTCCAGTAGAGAGAGCAATGACCCGGGGCACTGTGCCTAGAATCATCCCCTTGGGTTTGCAAGGCGCCTGATCCAATCGCTGGGAAAACATTTCACGGCACTCCTTGGCCACGTGGTTCTCGCATTCCTGTCGGATGTTCTCTTTCACGCTGCGGTTGATGACACGCTCCAGCTTGCCAAGGGCCATGTCTAGAACTTCACGACGAAGACGATTCCATGCATCGGCGATTTCAGAGTAATTGTCAGACTCGATATCAGCGTAAAGACGTGAACGGAACTGATCAAAGTTCTCGAACCGTACCCGAACGTCAACCAAACCTTCCTCCTCAGCCTTCAGCATACGCAAGAACATCTCTGGACGACGAGCAATGTCACTGAGTTGCTGGTTGCGGAGATACTTGAATTCGTAGTATGGGTGCTGTTCGTCGATTCGGCGCAAACCCTTCTCAGTTCGGAAACAATCCACAACTCCGTTCATGTAGTATGCCTGGCGGATAACCTTGCGCATCTTAGGGCTTATCACGAGCTCTTCAGTAAACATGGACTTCGCGGCCTTGAGAACCTGTGATGAGTTGGAGAAATCGGAGTCAACAAATTGATCCGCCAATTCTTCGGGTAGCTCGCTAGGGTCCTCGGTGTATTGCCGACGGCCTTCTTTCGAGGCATTTTGTGCAAAGGCATCGGCGGTGATTCCAAATGCTCGTACCAGGCTGTAGGCCTTTCCATTTCGCACTCGCTCAAAGAACGATTTATTGGTGGCTTTGCGCCGTTGTGTCTCGCCGTTCGCCTCCCCATTCACTGCGGCTGTATCACGTAGCTGAGAAGCATATTGGAAATGGATGTAGTCTTGCACATCTTGGAGCTCCTCCATGGTTGCAGCAGCAGCCAAAAGATCTTCCACGTTGGCATCTTCGATATTGAACAGAGTCTGAATGCTGTCATAGGCCTTCTGAATGGTATTGCGCTTGTCGACCAAGGCACGGAATTTGAGATCGTAATCGAAGATATCCCAGAGATCGGTCATATTCAATAGCTTTTCAGCACGGATGCTGTACTGTGCAGAGTCATCCGCAGAGTCACTCCCATTAATTGGCTCTTTAACGGCATGAATCATATAATCCTTGCGATGTTGGAAGATGAAAGGGACCTCCCAGTCGTCTGTAATTAAGAACTCCAGCATCTTGGCCACAGAGCGCTGGAACGGCTCACGCAGCTCCGGCTCGATGCGTTTCTTGAGCAACATGAGATTGGATATCCAAACCGCCTCTTCTCGGAATTGATCCTCGGTCAAGACGACGTGTTTGTAAGGCTTCCGTGCGACCTGGTGGCGCTCAGGCTCGTCGAGTAGACGGATTTCGTTATCATCGTCCGTCAACATACGTTCCGCGAGCTCTGAGGGCTCAAACACATCCTTGAGATCCAGATGTCTTTCCTCGACCTCCTTCTCTTCGTCTTCTTGTTCTTCAATGTCCAGGGCAAACCTATATTCCGTACCATCACCGAACGCTGCGCGCATATCTTCGAGAGCATTTTCATCCAACCCCGCTGCTTCAGTAGCCCCAAGACCAGGCATAGAAGCCCGGATTGGAGGTGCAACCTCGAGATCATCTCGCTCCCGTTGTCCCTCTTCGTCAGAAAAGGTGTCTTCTTCGATGAAGTCGTCAAATTCATCCTGGCCGCCACGGTGGCCGGTGCGAGTGTATTGGGGAGCCTCTTCTTCTTCATCTGAGTTGAAGATATCGTCAATGCCTTGGGCTTGCTGTCGGGAGTCGCGATCTTTGCCTCGCTTCAGACGCTTGAATTTGGACTGTAGTTAGAAAAGTCACGGTGTTAGCAAAAACTCCCGCCATCTTATTATTGCGTCCCAAATTCGTTATTCATCGCAGGCATGATGGGACATCAACGTACCTCTGATGCAGACCCTCGACTGAGTCCAGGAACATGTTCTCCAATCAGCTCTAAATCCTCTTCATCGAGGTGCTCTTCACGAGGGCGGGAACGTTTCTTCTCGCGGCGACGTTTGGCGCGTTCCTCGATCTCTTCGTCCTCATCATCGATAAACCCCTCGCGAACCTATTTCGAAATTCCATGTCAGTGCGCAAGTTTCGTTGGCTTCATGTTCGCACTTACAGCGCGAGCGGCATCCTCATCATCATCTTCGTCCTCGTCCTCTTCGCTCGAGTCGTCGTAATGATTCGCGCGACCTGTTCTCTCCTGGATTTCTCCATCGGAATTCTCGGCCACGTCGGCGTCATTCTCATCATCATCCAGGGCCTCGCCTTCAACCAGGTCCCGCAGACTCATGATGGCTGGTCGAAAGGATCTCTCTTCACTGCGGAATTGAACGAGAGCTGGAAAAGACGGAGATTGCGACACGAGATATTATGCTCCAGCACCCGACTCGCAAAGATGATAGAGAAGGAGAGTGGTGGAGAGAAACGGGAAAGAGAAAGCTAGAGCTGGAGAGAAAGGAAGACTACGAGGGAGAGGACGCAGTGTGGCGGTGATTGGTTGGAGTGTGTGTGGCTAGTGCTGGATCGACCCAAAGGGGGACAAGTGTGGCTGAAGAGCTACCTGTCACGTGATGCCACACGACCTTTAATGAGATCAATATTTTGAATTTAAATTTCTGTAGTTGGTTAGTTATTACAACAATAACATGATTAGTAAACGAGATTATTCCCAGAATGAAATGAAATGTGATCCCTCACTATTCTATAAGTATCTTTTCGGACCCCATGCAATTTGCCCCATATATCCTCTAGATTACTCCGTACTTGGGCATTCATGAATCTCCATCAGAGGGGATTTCACCCCCAAAAGCCTGATCCTATGGGGTAAGGGAGGGTGGAGCAATCAGGAACATGTGTTTCAGTGATAGTAAACCACCTGAACCCTTTAACCAACGTCTGGCAAATTTTCCCCTGAACGGCATTACTTCTGCAAAACCCTGTTTGGCGCCGACTAATCTTTCTACCAGTATTGTTGGTCCAATCGATGCGCCCGCAAGGCCCAATCAGCGCCGCCAAGACCATCAGTGATATCGGGTTCCCCGCCGCTAGCTCGCGACTCCAAACCTAACCTCCCTCCCACTACAGTGGTCGTTGGCCTAGCGCTATCGTTCCCTGGTAACTTTTTTTTCGCGTGTTTACGTCCGTCTTTGTCTCATTCTATTATTTCCTCTCGAACCCCCGACGCTGCTAGAGATCTTGTCTCCCCCTCCGGCGCCATGGCGGACCAGTTCAAACCCCGGACGATGAAACGCAAGAATGTCAAAGGTCTAGCGCTCAATGCAGCCCCGAAACCCGCCGCGAACGCCTCTGATGGGGATGCTCAGGTTCCTGGGGCGATTGGAAATAGCGAGAGCAACCGCACAGATACCCTAGAAATCGGCCTAGAGTTCCGACTAGATCTCCGCAGCGAGGACTTGGTGACTTTAAAAGAGCTGGGCGCTGGAAATGGAGGTACGGTTTCGAAGGTGATGCATGCATCGACCAAGGTTGTGATGGCTCGAAAAGTAAGGCAAAGGGAGACTTGACCTGTTTCGACGTGGGCTCTAGAGGCTGACTGCCATTCCACCAGATTATCCGAGTCGAGGCCAAGGAGAATGTGCGGAAGCAGATTCTACGAGAACTTCGAGTCGGACACGACTGCAACTGCCCCAATATTGTGACCTTTTATGGCGCGTTCCAAAATGAGGCGAGAGATATTGTCCTGTGCATGGAATACATGGATTGCGGGTAAAATTACCAAAGTTGAAACTAATGAGGGGCATCTGGCTGATAATGGATATATTAGGTCCCTCGATCGTGTCTCAAAAGACTTCGGTCCCGTTCGAGTTGACGTACTGGGCAAGATCACGGAGTCTGTGCTGGCTGGTCTTGTCTACCTGTACGAAGTGCACCGCATCATGCATCGAGACATCAAACCATCTAACGTCCTGGTCAACTCCCGGGGAAACATTAAGCTTTGTGACTTTGGTGTTGCCACCGAGACAGTCAATTCGATTGCCGATACTTTCGTCGGAACGTCAACATATATGGCTCCGGAGCGTATTCAGGGAGGCGCTTACACCGTTCGATCCGATGTTTGGAGTGTGGGGTTGACAGTCATGGAGTTGGCTGTAGGAAAGTTCCCATTCGATCACTCCGATCCGGCCGCAGGTAATCGTGCCAGTACAGGGCCGATGGGTATTCTCGACCTGCTCCAGCAGATTGTTCACGAATCTGCCCCCAAATTGCCCAAGAGTGATGCCTTCCCGCCCATTCTGCACGACTTTGTCGGGAAGTGTCTGATGAAGAAGTCCGAGGAACGGCCCACTCCTCGAGAGCTCTACGTGCGTGCTATCTACACCGTGCCTTTTATTCTTTCTTTTTTGCTTACCCCGAATATAGGACAAGGACGCCTTTTTACAAGCAGCTAAGCGCACACCTGTTGATCTGCAAGAGTGGGCTATCAGCATGATGGAAAGACACAATCGTAAATCGTATCTGGCACCACCAGCGCCAAAATCGCTCAAAGAGAGCACTCCATCTACAACAAGCGCCCCATCAGCTGCAATGCCGACTCCTACATCTGCAGTGCCAACTCCCCCTAAGCCCGCCCCCATAAGCAAATCAGTCCGTCCGCCTCAACCTCAACAATCTCCCTACCACCAGACACCCACATCGGGTGACATCCCCCTCAATATCGCCAGTGATGCATCATCCGCCAATCGTTATTACGGTGGCAGCCAGCCGGCCAATCATTATTCTGCTTCGCGCTCTACGCGTTCCCCGCCACCCCCATCTTTGGAGCATCTCTCGCTGGAAACCAGAATGGACGACGACCGCTCCAGCCGGCGCCCGACCCGTCATATCGGCGACCCAGTGTCTGCTGTTGATGCCCCTTCTCGGCCCTTCATGAGCCCGCGCTCTATGAGCACAAACAACAATAAGCCCCAGGCCAGTCTGACTCCCGGGACATTGCCAATGCGTCCTGCACCCCCTAACGGGCCCCCTCCACCTGCTCCTGCCTCTACCGGGAACTGGCGTGGCTATTCCGGCTATATGCCGGGAGCCAATTCTTGAAGCGCATGATCTAGATGATAATCTATCCCGGATGATGATCTTCTCAGAGTATCTGCATATGCACATGATAGTTGCGTCTTTGAGCCCATGTACTGGGAATTTTCCAGATCATATTGCCGATTGCTGAATATGCTTCTTTAGCATTTGATGACTAAGATCCTCGTTGCTTTTTTTGGTGTGTCTCTTGTTCGACTTGGCGATCTGCCCGTTTACCTTTCCTGGCGTGTAATGGACAAAAAGAATGACCAGGGCAGAGTACATATCCCTCCTCTCCCGACTTCCGCTTCATTCACTCTCCTCTTTTCATCTCTACTGTCATCCGTGGGATTCTTTCTATTTGTCTCCTTGCTTCTATCAACGTTTCCTTCATTTTCTTTTTCATTTTCAATTTTTTGTCTTTCTTCCCTTCTATGACTTGATTGTCGCCAACCACGACAACGACACCGACGACCTTGGCTTTGTCATCTTCCTTCATCTCTTTCTAGCTTTCCTGCTCAGATATGCTCCTGCATGATACGGCGTACATGAGTGCAAGTTTTTGATGATAATATAAATTCTATTTACAAACACTCCTTATTCAACGTGATATAAAGATCTCAATGATGCATGGTACAGATCATGAATCTAGGTCAGAGCGGAACAGGAACAATGACTCCGAATGAGCTAAAATGCAAGACTTTGATTTATAGCTAGAACAGGTGGTGTGAGAAGCCCATAGTCTTACGGAGTCGCAGTGCATATGACAACATCATCAAATATAGATACAGAGCAAAGGCTCGAAGAAAATCCCGAGCAGGTAAATAGATGGGAGTGCAGGCACCACGAAAGAAAACAATGACAAAAAAAAAAAAAAAAAAAAAAAAAACATCATACTTCACATTGCGGACGCCAAAACCTTCAGACACCAGACCCGTAGAACATTCTCCATGAACACCCGAAACTCGCAAGGGAAACACACAACTCAAACATTATCTCTATTTCATAACCAACTCCGGTCCAGCCAAAGGACTCGGGCCCGGGACAGGGGTGATATTCGGAGTGGGGTTGGACAAAGGCGAGGATGCCATATCCATCAAGCTCATCATCGAGCTAGATTTACCACCACGAGTGCTGGCAGAACTTCCCCCACGGCCGGATCCCGCAGCGCCTCCTGCACGGCCACCGCGACCTTCATGGGCCGCAGATGCAGTAGTGCCATTTCGGTCAGGGGTGCCCTTATCACCCTGATCGGCCTTCTTAGCTCCTCGTGGCCTGCGCGAGGTGCCTCCTCTTGAACCGGGCCCACGGAGAGGCAGACCGGTATCCTGTGAGATGGGCACAGCAGCAGCGATGGCGACATGGGGATGTGAAGCCAATGCTCTGCCGCGACCCGCACCACGGCCACGTCCTCGACCGCGCTTGATCGTTCCATCCGCACTGCGAAATGTTAGCATGGTACTCACTTTTGAAGCATTGAAGTTGAAAGGAGACTGACCGTTCCACCTGGACCTTCTCCCCCTCTGGCACCAGTGGGCCACTGTACACAAAGAATCCATCTTTACTGGCCGCAGCCTGTTCCTGCCACGCCATCTCCGTGTCGTCTACAAAAGGATCATCCCGATCGTACTCTTCGACCTTCTTGCGTCGTTTCTTCTTGCCGTCCCCGGCGTCCGAAGTCACACCGTTAGTGCCAGTTCCCGGACCACTCATGGTGACATCTCCATCCACGTCGCTGTCGCGGTCTACCTCGAGACTCAAGTCCTCATCCGCACTTTCGGTCAATCCCTTCTCATTTCGCTCCAATGCAGCACCAGCGGCAGCCACACGGGCGAGGCGATCTTTATGAGCCGCTAAACGAGGATGCAAGGCAGCAAAGCCGTACTGTTCTTCTGCCAGCTGCGCAAAATTGATGATCTGGTTGCCCTTTGACAGCGGGATGTGCACCACTATGTTGGGGGTAGTGCGCGAGTCGGGTGACTTGGAAGAATCGTCGCCTCCCATACCGAACAGCGCATTGGTTATTAAGCCAGATCCTTGTGGGAGCTGTGGAGTTTCCTTGGCTGCGCGCGCCGGCTTGGGAGATGGAGCTTTCGATGAAGAAGCCGTCGCAGCACCCTTTTCTTTTTTTGCACTCGGCACCGGCTGTTCTTTTACCGGCTTGGAGTCAATCTCCATTGCATCATCTTGTTGAGTTGGTCGTTGTGGCGTAGACTTCTGCGCTGGGGTTTGTGGTTGCGGGGGTTGGGGCTGCGACTGGGCCTGGACCTGGGGCTGCGGCTGCACTTGTGGTTTCTGCTGCTGTTGCTGCAAGGCCGGTGGTGACAACTCTAATGTCGGAGGTTGTGAATGGTATGGACGTTGCTCTGATGGCGGGTAGGGAGTGCTATAATGGCTGGAAGATTGTAGTACCGGTGGTACCTGGCCCGGTCCATGCGACGGTGACGACGCGGGTAGCGCCGACGGTCCTAATGATGGGTATGTAGGCGTTGGCACTGGGGAGGACACAGCGGAAACATGAGCCGAGGATGAGCGCGGCAGTGGAGTGTATATGCGGGCATTTTGGGCGGGTGGGTCAATGATGCTGGAGATCGCGGGTGACGCGCTTGCACGATAATTAGGTTGCGGCGACTTGGCATGCGTCGGACTATAGGCTGGTGCTGGAGAGGGATTGTCAAAGGCCGATCTAATCGGATCGAAGTTTTGACCACTGGTGCGTTGCGGGGCAGGTTGAGTCGACTGGGGTGGAGGTTGCGACGGTTGTGAATATGGTTGTGACAAGGCATAGTTGGGTGTTGCGGCCGGTGCAGGATGAGGGCTTGTATAAGTCGGCGCCGGGGGCGCCGAGGCAACAGGAGCAGGTTGCGGAGGCGTCAGGACAGGTTGAGATTGAGGTTGTGGTGGAGGTTGGGGTTGTGATTGCTGTGTTGGTTGTGATTGGGGAGGACTCCGAGGGTTTGCCGTCGCAGGTGCTGGCGCCGCGGGTGTGGCTTCTTCTGATTGCTCCTGCTTGACTTTCTTGCGAGGGGCGGCAGGAGTGTTAGAATTCTTTCTGCGACGAGTTGCTCGAGTTTGCTTTTCTTTCGGTTCTTTTTTAGGTTTTGGAGGAGTATCGGTGGTGGTGTTGGTGTCGTCGCCCTTCTTCCGACGCGACCGTACAGAGGCACGTCGGTTGTCCGGTTTGCCTTCGATGGCCGGTCCATCATCCTTGGTCACTTCCATGGGAGAATCCGTGGACATGGTCAAAATGGGAAAAATATAAATAAGGACTTGATGGATACCGATGGTGGGGATATTCAACGGTCGGGAACCGGTTATCACCAAAGGGAAGGGAAAAGGGAAAAAGGAAAACGGGGAATGGGGAGAGAATGGGGGGGAAACGCAGATAAGACAAGTGTGTTATAGCTCAAACGAGGAACCGGGAACATGAACATTAACTTGAACATGAAACAATGGGAAATGGGGATCAAGGAAAAGATGGAGAGTTAAGGAGAGAAAGGGAAGAAGAGGGAAAGGAAAAAGAGAAGAAGAAAAAAGGGTAAGAAAGGGGAAAGCGATCAAGGAGTTTTGATGTGGTCGATTCATTAATTGGGAGTTTTCCCGGTTTGATATGTATGGAAATCAGAAATCCAATACATTCATAGATCAACCAATCACAAGAGAAGTCAATCACTTATGATTGAACTTAAGACGAAATCTTGAATAGGGATAAGAAAGTACATAAGTGAAATTCTAAATTTCTAGAAACAGTGAAATAACTATACTAATGAAGCCATGCGCGCGGATCTGGCGTCAGTGGGGCGTATATACTTGAGCACACAGACCCTTTTCCCCTCTATACATCCGAGTGACACAACCTTGGGATATGATAATCCGTCGGGTGTATACAAGGTTGACCAGGTGATTAGTTCAACAAGGCTATGGAAGTTTTTAAAAAGTGCATTGTAATATGTTTATATGCTTAAATTGCCTTACCGGAGATCAGTTCCAGAAGCCGAGCCGAGCATGCTATCACTTCCGGCTTCTACGTATATGAGATTATGCATAAGGGCCGAAGAGCACTTGACTCGAATGAGATTGAGTAAAATACTTGAGTAGTCGGCTTTATTCCATAGCTGCAATGCTGCCTAACGAAATGCTGCGAAACCCTAGAAGTTGACTAGCTTGGATCAAAGCTTCCGAATCTGGTTGCGCAGGATCGCCCCTTTGGGACTAGTGTGGACAATTCACACGCTAACCCAATATGGTTAGTGTGGTGCATCCACATTTTAGCTTTTTTGAGCCGCAGGCCCCGCGCTGACATAACTTCTTCCCATCTGCGCGCTATGGCTTTCCGAGGTGAGCGTTTTGTCCTAGACCTGGAAGACGAGGGCAATCCTCCAGAGAATCCAGTTCCTTCTCCTTTCTCCCTCATTGGAGAGATTCAGGAACGAGACCCCGCCCCAGCTGCGCCACCAGCTCCCACGCCCACCGCCTCTTCAACTGGCTTTCCCGCCCACCGACGTCGCAACAAGCCTTCCTCCTTCAAGCAACGACGATCAGAGCAAGCAGCTCAGGCAGCTGAGCCAGTCCAGTCAAATGAGACTTCAACACCAACTACCCAAGATGAAAAGTCTTCGATCGCGGCCGAGAACAGCAGGCACTTGGCATCCATGTCGGATGCGCAGATTCAGCGCGAACGAGAAGAACTGATGGCTTCAATAGACCCGAGTCTATTAGAACGCTTTCTCCGACGGGCCAAAATCGACGAGGATGATCAGATGGGCCAGGAATTAGAAAAGCCAGTGGCAGAGCCAATGCCAACTGAATCGGCGCCATCAAAGTCGAAGAAAGCCGTTTCGTTCGATATCCCGGCTCCTGCCGTGGAGCCAACGCCCAAGGATCCAGAACCGACTCCCAAACCGCAGAAGACATCTCCAAAGCGCCCAACCAACGATGATCTCCCTCCCTCCAAAATTCCAGAAGATCTTCACCCGGCATCTGAACGCCCATCCCTAGACCCGGCTATGATCGAAACCTTCCACTTCCCACAACCAAAGCAACCGATGCCAACACTCGACCCCAACGACCCCAAATTTCTCGCAGACATGCAATCCCACTACTTTCCCGAAATGGCTCACGACCCCTCTGGGCTCTCGTGGCTCAAACCGCCTTCCGCCGACGAGGAGGACCCGGACTCTACATCTCCTTATCATCCTGCCAGCAGCGCCGTCTCTATCTCTCCCTCTGCCATTCGATTCTCACTGCGTGGAACCCTTATCTCCCCCAATACCTCTCTTTCTCTCCCGACTACCCTTGGTCTCCATCATCACGGCGAAGATCCACATGCAGCGGGGTATACTATCCCAGAACTGGCGATCCTATCGCGCTCGACGTTCCCTGCTCAACGTTGTGTTGCATGGCAAGTTATAGGCCGAATCCTGTTCCGTCTTGGTCGTGCGGAATTCGGGGATCGCGGTGGAGTGCTATCAGAGGGATTGTGGCATGTGATTGAGAAGGAGGGTGTTGTGGCAGGCATGCTAGCTGAAGCGGAGGGTGCATCTGGCCAATTCCCGGGGATGAAATCCCGAGCTGGTAAGGATGAACAGGATAAGAAAGATGATCAGAGTGAGACAAATATGCCCGTTGCATCGGGCATTGGCCGCCATGCCAGTGCTGCCGCGTGGGCCGTCGAGGGCGTGTGGCTGTGGCAGAAGGGCGGTGGTGGTGACCGTGGGTTACTGAAGGAGGGTCAGATTCGGTCTCAGTAGTATGGCCTAGTGTTGGGTTCCCATTGTCTATATTTCTGGCTTTTGACTTATATATATGATGCATACGCCTTGGTTATATCGTCCTTACCTGGTACCCTGAAACCTCAGAAGCAATAAAAGAAACAAGTTTAACATGACTATACAGTCATCTCTTATACAGGTACATAATTCAATCAGCATTCGGTTCCAGACGAACTATAAATCCAACATTTGAGACAAGACTTTTGAATAGGCTTCACATAGCACTTAGAAATTGACCTTCAAAACAGTAGTCCAGAAATCGTTGCCCTGACGCTCGGCGATTTCCAACTCTAAAGCAGTGGGCTGACGTGAACCGTCCGCAGCCTACAATCATGAGTAAAATGATGAGACAGCAAGGGCATGATGAGACTTACCGCAAAAGTACCAGCTCCCCATGGGGATCCTCCGTGAACTTCATCCAGATTCGCCAGTAGCGGAAAGACATTCTTATAGCCCAATGGAACATAAACAAATCCATGATGAGCCAGGGTACTCATAGATGCAATAGCTGTGGACTCTTGACCACCGCCTGGGGTACCGGTGGAAATGAACAGACCAGCGTATTTTCCCCAGTATCCGCCTGAAGCCCATATGCCACCAGTTCTGTCCCAAAACGCTTTCCACTGCGCCGGGAAATTACCGTAGCGAGTAGGGATTCCGAAAAGCACCGCGTCATACTCCAGCAGTTTGTGGGTGTCAATGACAGGATAAGACGATTTGGGCGGCGCGTGCATTTTCGCTAGAACTTCATCTGACAGGGTTTCTGCAACTCTATGTAGGGCTTAGCTATGGAACTCATGAAGCTGATTGCACGTACTGGTAAATATCTGCCTTGCCGCCAGCGGCGACAATGCCTTTCAGTTCAGCCTCGGCCAACTTTTGAATATGGCCGTAAAGCGAGTACTATGAAGAGTCAGATACCAAGCAAAGAATATTGTGGAGTATAATCAAAACTTACAAAAACAATCGCTACTCGAGGGGCCATGATGGGCTGTTGACAGTAGTAAGAAATAGACACTGAAGTACTTCTCACCCTTTATTGACGTTTAGGTAGACTTGAGTTAATCTTTCTCGCAGGAAAACCATTAACACGTACATTTCTCATCAAACCCCATTGACATCATCAGTCATGATTTAATTCTGGCCAGACTCCTTTCCGACTTCTCCAACCCAATCCGACTCGCGGGTAATGCTGTTCGGAAAAGTAATGACGTCGCTAGTCACCCGCTTTATAGCATACTTAGTAGCAGATTGTAAAGGGACTGAAACCTCGTATTTCCACTTAATTTACCCCACATGTATGAAGAGCTAACTACTTGCCTGTACCAACCTTGGAAGTCCACATTCATTCAGATATGTGGAGTCTTCGTTGTCCAGGGTGGAACTATATGATAAACAACACCATGTCCAATTGCTGCTAGGATTGACCCAACCTTTCGTTTCTTAGTTGAGGCTCTGGTGGGGGAGATCTTGCTAGACATACCCAATGAATCCAATGATAACCCGGGAACCGAGATCCCACGTAGACGCCGAAACAACGAGCCGGATTCAGAGCTTCGACAAATGTGAGTATACTGACAATGCCGGTCTAGGAGTTTCATTACCTGCTCCTTCATAGCCAGCTCGTGTGAAAGATGAACCCCAGCTGAGAAGCCCCAAAACCAGCCCAACCAGCCAAGGGGATAGAGCTGGTCCAAATACCCCAGCCTGACGTGGATCAAGAGCAACACCAAAGGCCAAAAAGACTAGACATAAACAGTAAACAAATTCCAGCAAAAAGGCATCCTTCACTGGTATAAGTTGTGTATCAACGAAGCAGCCTCCAACCAGATAGTCTCTTGTACCATATGCAGCTTCGAGAATCAAACCGGCCAAAGCGCCTCCTGCAGTTTGTCCGACCAGGTATAGAATCAAGCGAGGAAATGAAATCAGCCGTGCAAAAAAGGTACCTAGTGTAATGGTTGGATTCAAATGCCCACCGCTTGCTGGAGAAAAGGTAAAAATGAAAAGCGTCAAAAACAGCCAATTAGTGATACCACCAATCAAAGGTGCAAGAAAACCTGTCGTCCCGTATATGCCAGCCTGGGTATGTGGAACTACAGGAGCTGATGGCGGATGAACTCCTATCCATGCTGTCACGAACGTATTCATCATTGTACCTATTCAACTATTAGTGATGGGAATTGACGAGGGGAATCAATCGTACCAATACACTCAACCAAGGCATATTTCCAAACGCCACTATCAAGGAAACCGCGAAAATCAAATCCATCACGAAAGGTTCTCAAAGGCGCTGCATCAGGCACCTTCGCCAGAAGTTCGGCATTGCATGGATTACTGCGATCAACCACATAGTCCTGGTTTCCTCCAATGCGGCCTGCGAAGGGGATGATGGCAGGTTTCAACTTATGTTCCATCGGTTGTTCATTTAGACCTTCCACATCACGCTGCATGTTTATTTCAGAATGAATTCTCGTAATTCTGTCTTAAGAAGTTCCAAAAGGGTGTGCTAAATTAAAAGAGAATTGGCTTGACTCAATCTAGGTTTGTTGCAAATCACTGGAACCAAGAGTCATTAAAAGTTAATTCAGAACTAGAATGTCTAGATTCTTTATCCAACACCGATGTACGTCATACAAACCGAGAAACATAACAAGTCATGAAATTATAGGTGCATTATCATACTATGGATGTCATATTGTACAAGAATACCCAGCCGCCAAGAACCCAAGCAGCAAACAAGAAACACATCAAATATGACAAAACTCATCAAGACCCAGCATCAACGCCCTCATCTTCAACCTGAACTCCCCAGACCTGCCACCTAGCTCCTTCAACAAAGTCTTTCCTTAGCCACAGACCTGATACTGGTGTCTGCGACTGCGATTGCTGGTGACCAGCAGTTTGTTCATCACCCTGCGAACGATCAAGCCAGTCGAATAGAAGCTGAAGCTGCCAGATGCGGTCACGGATCTCATCAGAGTCCGCCCCCCGGCCACGCGCAGACTGTACGATGTTACGCACGGTGTGCGACAAGGCAAGACGGGCGTCGACGGCAGAAGTCCGGAGCCAAGGAGGGGAGGTAATTAGCTCGGTGGAAATGCGAGGAGATGGTGTTGGGAATGACGAAGGAAGCACGAGAGAGCGTTCGCGGATATCAAGACCTTGGAGAGAGGGGAGGTGGAAAACCCAATCCCAAGGGCTCTGCGAGGGTGTCGTAGATCCTGACATGAACTCAGAAAGCAGTGCATTGCGGTTGCGCAAGATAGAGGGTGGTAGGCCCTTGCCTGCATTGGGAGCGGCTACAATTGCAGATCCAGGCAGAATATCTTGGGCGTCGCTTAAACCGGTGAGGGTAGATGCAAATACGGAGGTTGAAGCATCGGAGGTGTATGTAGCTTTGCGGCGAAGATAGATGGAAGGATCACCGTGGCGGAATTTGTCTCGAAGAGCACCATCCTGGCTGAAGTCCAGAACAAGTGGCCAATGATCTGGGCCACGGATCTCGATACGTGTAATCTCATTAGGGTCCGGTATGATACACGGAGCATTGGTGGTGTTGATGGAGCCGGAGTGCGATGTAATAGTGATAGGAATGGAGATCGGGCGTCGAGTATCGA
The DNA here is from genome assembly GCF_028828015.1 of Penicillium pulvis. Taxonomy (NCBI): domain Eukaryota; kingdom Fungi; phylum Ascomycota; class Eurotiomycetes; order Eurotiales; family Aspergillaceae; genus Penicillium; species Penicillium pulvis. Next base: position 2,354,536 of record NW_026643078.1, on the reverse strand, counting down.
GATCGCGGGGAATGAGGCACCGCGGCTCTGCGGCGAGTACCCAGAGGTGGCGGAATGCTTGAAGGTGACATTTGTTATCAAGGACGGTAGTTGGGAAGATCGGATAGAAGGAGCAGAGAAGCGTCGCCACAGCTAGGTCTGAGGTGCCGAGTGTGTAGCTACCTCCACCAAGGAACAACGTTCCTATTGCCATATGAGCTGCCATGTGACTGCCATACGGGGTATCGGCATCTATTCTCCCATGAAGAGAGCGTAGGCGCCGGAACAATGCCAAGTCGCCCGTACCGGCCATCACAGCTGCAGTAGACAATGACACCACATCCTGACAATTGCGAACAGAATTGCGAGCAAGCTTAGAGTCGTAACTCATCGCTGGAAGCCGCGAGATTCGGATGAACTGATCTAGGTAATACAACAGCAGATCTCTTGCTTGGGTATCACCGGAGCCAGCAAAGCGAAGCCCGAGTGCTAGACAGAGACCAGCGATGATGTTGAAGAAGGGCATGTCTTCACTTCGAAGATGGCCCACGGCTGTAAGACGAGACCGCTTTCGGTATATCTTTGGGAGGCTCTCCTTTATCCACTCAACATTGGGCATGATGCTATCCCACATGATGAGATGCCGTGCCAGTGTCCTCAGGAGGAAGAGATCTGGCCTGACATAGTCAAATCGCACAGTGGTGTCGGGAATATCAATCTTCTTGGCCAAAATTGCATCATTGGTTTTCATGAAAATGACAGCCAGCGCAACTGTCGCGCCCGCGGTGGCTCGATCCAGCACATGTGCGAGATCGACATTCTTAGTTCCAACGGCGATTGCGAGCAGGCGCTCAACAATGTGCATATCACGCATCCCCCTCAGGTCTTTACCCTTGCCCAAGTTGATCAGACCTAGCGCAAATCCAGCAGCCAGTCGATAGCCTTCATCCCGCAAGTCTTCGTGAGTACTGGCTTGTTCGTCTTGTTCAACATTCTCAATTTCTGACAGCATAACTTCACTCATGCGCCGGTGTTGGGAGCCACAATAAAGTAGACCAATGCCCATTATACCTGCAGTTTGGGTAAGAGGCGATAGGTTGAGCTCCGCGGCTCCGATAGGCAACATTCTCGTAACATGAACCGATAGCAATCGAGTGATGAGTGTGTCCATAGTACCCAAGTATGACGCGGACAGACCGAGCAGAAGCCCAATTGATGTCATGGTATGTTTTGGAGTCAGGTACTTGAAGGCTACCCACTTAGCTAAGGACTTGAGATGGCCATTCAAACCGAGAGCTAGTAAAAATCCAGCGTGGCGGTTCGTGAGGTCTTGGGGTTTGTTGAACAGGATCCAAGACGTATCAATACCCTTTGAGGCCTTGGAGATTGCTAGGCCTGTTGACACACCATTATGGAAGAACGCCCAGCATACCTTTTCCTCAGTGAACGCGGTTCTTTCAGCGCTAACCGTGACATTTGATGGCTTCATCACGCACTGCAACGAGAATGAAGGGATTGGCAATTTCTCTGTCAACAAAGGTAGTCGACCACTGAAGGCGAGCATAGCCCGACCTGCAGGGGTTGACAGTGTGCGAAATGAGACGAGCTGCACAAGTTCTTTCTGGGCCTCGAGTAGATCGGAATCCGTCCAATCAGGCTCGGGAACACAGTCAGCAACTGGTGCTTTAGACTGATTCAGAAGGCGGGCTGCCTCCAAGAAGCGCTTGTCTTCCCGGAAGACCAGACGAGTTACCGAGAAGCGATCAGCCTCCGCAGAGGCCTCGAAGGCATTGATGGTGTCAATCTCCAAAGCCGAAGTGTTGATATAATGGTAATCTCGGACAGCGTCATGAGACACCACAGAGTGCTGGGGTGCCGCAAAAGCTTGGGCATGAACTGGATTCATCGACATGTAAAGATCCTCCCGGTCAATCAGTTCTAGAAGACTTGCACTCCATGATGTCGAGGCTTCAACCTGGCATTGAATAACAGCTTCATACAATGGCGCACTCACACCCTCGGGAAACGTGTCAATTATGCTTTTCGTCAAGCCCCATCGATGTAAAAGCTTGATCTTTTCTAGAGGTGTTGAAATATTGTGAGCATCAGAGAGGAAGCCTGTCAGGGCCAATGTCCTAGGGGTGATGTTGAAGCATTCTCGCCACATTCGTCCCTTTCTAGGCAGTCGATCTGATGCCGTCACAACATCAAGTAGGGTGAGGAATGGGCTGACGGATGAACGTGCAGCGTCAATAAGGAATGCAAATATAGACGGGGGAGGAAATGGCTCCGCAGGAACATTCAATGAGGAGATCTGAGAGTCTTCAAATTGCCAGCGTTCTATGCTAGCCATTTCAGTGCCAAAGTAAGCATCCTCGGTCCATTTCCAAGATTGCCAACCCAGCCAGCCACCAAGTTGCGCTAAGACTGGGGCAAGGAGCCCCAGAGGACGTTGAGATTCTTCCGTGTCGCAGGTGGAAAGTTTCTGTTCCTCTCGAAGGAGATGAAGACCAACCAGTATGGTTCCGAGTGCAGTGCACCTGGTATTCTCAGGAAAGACTCCGGCGATAGGTAAGTAACCATCTCGGCCGGATGCCCTAGCTCCTTGTGGGCTTTGCAGGAAGTCACGGCTTAGCGAGGCACATCTGTTGAGATAAGTATTTTGACGGTATGTTGATCGACTCGTATTGGGTTGTTCACTTTTGGGGGCACGTGTTGCATCGCGACTGGCCATGTCTTCGATGGCATCTTGCTCGACGATCCATCCCCAAGAACTATTCGTCATCCACGGTGCAACGACGCCAGAAGATGCCGATTCAAGATCAAGCATAGATTCCCAACTTTCCAGATCCACATAAGTGCCGCTGCTCGACCGGAGAAGACCCTTCTTTCGGCGTGTTCGCTTTGCAGGGGTTTGTGCTTGTGGCGGTTTAATGAACGGCACAGCCAAAGAAAACAAAACGACGACCATAGCAGTCCACTCAAGGTCATTTTCGATGTCTTCTTTACCTCGAAGCCACTTCATGACCTCCCACCAGGCTACTAACATCCCATCACCTGCTTTTTCCGAGTCACGAAGAACGAACTTGCAGACCTTGAGAACTTTTCTTACAAGATCGTTATGTGGCTCCATTCGAATTTGAATTCTGTGCCGTCGTTTCTCCGTATCGACCAAGTCAACCTTTCCTTTCGAGCAAGCATGATCGAATCCCAGAAAAACGAGATTGGGGTCGGCCATGACCCGGTTCATACCGCTTTCCCGTGAGCGACTCACAAATTTGCTCGCAGAGATTCCATGGGGCTCATAGATCTGCAATGGAATCGGAACATCGATTCTGGTCGGACTACCCCAGAGGGTCTGTAAGGACAATTCTCGCTGTCCATTGTCGGACACGGTCAGCGTGAGAATCCGTGAGATCTCACCGTCTGTGACGCTGCAGACGTCTCCAACATTGGGAGCATGCTGGATACCGGTTGCATGGACCAGTAATGGACGCCTCTCGGAGTGCTTGGCTTTCTTAGAGTTCGCAGGTACAACTTTTCGATTCTTTGATACTGCCACGCGTTCTGCCCGCAAATTGACAACGGTCATGTTGTGTGAATCTTGGTCGACAATGCACACTGCCACTGAGGTGGCGTTTCCGTTTTGTGTATTCCCGTAATCGGAGGAGGAAAGTGTGCAGACCTTTAAGCGATGCGGTGAGGCTTGCTGCGTCGAGGCATGGAAGTTTCCGGAGAATCTGGAAGAGAAACTCTCTATTTTGGTGAGTAAAAGCTCTTCGGGCAGACCCGATGCAGATTCACGGAGGGCGATATTCTCAAACCCTTCGGACAACAAATCATTGTTAAGTTCTTCTAGTAGCCTATCCACCGGAGCGTCCACAAAGCTGCCTGCAGTGCTGTAGACGGGCCCTGCTGCTGGAGGTATTGATCCACGAGGATTGAACCCGAAGCTTCCACGCATGCTGCCGGCTCCCATAGATTGCCTAAGCCCACCATGGTGCATAGTGCTGGTTTGACTGCCCGTTGCAAGGTCTGAGAATGTGATGCGGTCCTGACTTGTGGCCAGATCAGTCCGTGCAAGCAATGAGCTGACTCTCCTGGAAGTTTTAAGAGGCACTCCAACATCACCAAAGTCCTGCGCAACTCGCGCGGCCAGGTCTTCTTCGCCGCCGTTTTTAGAGTCAGGCGCTTGAGATGAATTCCAGTTCTCAGTCCATGGGCCGAAACTTTCTCTGGGACGTGCAGCTGGAGTAGCGGCGCCAGGCGTCATACCGAAATGAGAGCTTCGTCTGTTGGACCGAGCCCCTTCCGTTTGCCGTCGAGTTTTGTCTTTTATCGAAGCACTGCTTTCATCGTCCCTATATCGAGCAGTCCAAACTGTATAGAGCCCAGTAGTTGCATTCACCGTGACCACCAAAACCAGAGGATTTGCTGGAACTTGATTCAAACCCGAGAGCTCATCCTTTGGGGAGATATACACAATTTCATCAGCTGGGTCTAGTACATCAAGCCCCGAGGGCCTTTTCTTGGTACTGCTGACGCTGCTTTGCAACCAGCGAGAGGATTGCGAAGTAACAACTAGACCCATTTCCGAATGAGGATCAATGAGAGAGAAAACCCGGGGAAGGTCTGTGCTTGAATTGGAGTTCGGCAACGATGTAGAGCTTGTTGGCAATGATAGTTTCAAGATTGGCCCTTTGTCTTTGGTGAGAGTAGGCAGTGTACCTGACTGTGACGCACCAGGGTCAAATAGCGAAGTGGTCATGAATGAATTTGGTGGTGCCGATTGGTGTTGGCGTTCTGCGCTATTATCTGGTATTTTCCTTTGGAATAGGAGTCCACGGGGAGTTGCAAAAACAGACTCAACCTCAAATGGAAGAGGGACGGTATGGCTATTTCCCGTAATGAAAAAGATATGTGCCTGTGATTTGAGCACCACGACTAAAGCCCTCTCCAATTTCTTATGGGGCTGCTGGGGAGCAACCACAGCTACATGGGATTCTCCATGGAGATCCAATGTTGACCCTATGTTACCAGCTGTTGAGTCCTTTCCGTCACGCTTCGATTGTCCTCCCCGCGTATTTGTTCCCATGTCGGTGGTGTGGAATCGATTTAAACCCGTGCTGCCTGCAGACCTTTGGGCATGGCTTGCCGTAAATTGCGTGAACAAAGCATGTCGAATCTCCTCTTTCTCTGGATCCATTCGAAAGACTCTCTTCACCATCCCTGCGCGGGACCATACCGCGCAATGTTTCGTCCATACAAGCTCGTCGTCGACGGTGCCCGTCAAACCGCTCTCATCGACAAATGTGGTCCATTGATACAGGTCACTTGAGGGATCAGGAGGCAGGATTCCCTCTGTAACCAAGTAGGAGACGGCGGATGGTTCGTGGAGACCGAGCGAGCGAGTGGAAGCCATGGTGGGCTGTTTGTTCAACTAAAGTAGCGATGGCGGTTCGCCGTCATAAACAATCTGACGGCCCGGATTCCTGAATGAACTGTTTTCCATGGTCGGGAAGTAAGAGTTTAAGCCGAAATCTTTGGCCCAGAAGGCATTGTCGAGCGTTGTTGATTGTTGAATGCCGAAAGGTGGAGGACGCGCAGGAACGCGGATTGGATCGACGTAAGTTCTTTTGCTTCCGAGCAAAACAACTTTCCTCTTCCCTCGCAACCACACCACCTCTACTTCTAAACTCCACAACCTTTACTCACTATCTAATTTTGTCTGAAGTAACTTATCTCTGAGCCCAACTCATTGAGATCGATCTCAACGGTTCCTTTAACGGCGTCCACGGCGCCTGTGCTCCCGAGTTACAGCGCTCCGTCAGCGCAACCAGCGCAATGCCTTCGTTTCCCGCGACACCGTTGGTTCGACAGAGAGAAGATGGCTTGCAACTGAGGTAAGAGTCAATGCTTTTCTAACGATCAGGATAGAGTCACTAAATTGATTGATCAAAATTCAGCTATCGACTACCGCATCGCATCCACGCCGCTAAAGGATATCCTCTCCGAGCTCCTAATGGCTCTTCGATCATTGTTTATGGCAACGAAACTGGCTTGAAAGTTGTGTGGAGAGGAGGAAGGCAGTTCTCAGAGCTGAAAAGGCCTGAAGCTTCACGACAGAACAGGAGCAATGCAAACAATGACGGCGACTCGGTCATGATCATTGACTCCGATGAGGAGGATGTCCCCGAAGCAGTCCCAGCCCCCGAAGAATCAAGTTATGATTTTGTCTCGGAGGAGAGCGAAGTCGACCCTGCATTTCCATTCGAATCCATCCTGCGACAAGTCGACATTCCCTTGGGCAGCCGCGTGCTCGATCTGGCTATACCTCGTGTTCTTCCTGAAGAAGCACGCTCACCTTTGGATCCATTCCCGCCCATTGCGAAGAACAACATCGTCATAGCGGCAGTCTGCTCGGACTTCTCAACCCACGTCGTTACTTTGCCTCTTATCCCCCCTCACCCAACACAGACCGACCCACAGAGTTGGCACATCCAATCTTTGACTATCAATGGAGGCGTGACCCATCAAGACATTCCTCGCGGTGTTTCTCTCACCTTCACCTGCCAGGACACCGAAGATGACCAAGAACGCAGGAATTCGCGCAGCAGAGCTGGAGGTTCGGGAAAATGGGACCTTCTTGTGGCCACGCACTCTGCCGAGGGTCCCGGCGTGCTTCTGTTACATCGGCTTCCGATTCGCGAAGAGTCAAACGGATTCTATCACATTATTGAAGAGGACCTCATCTCTCAACGGCGGCTTTTGCCCTCACCAGCTCAAACCATTGTCTTCAACCCCTCTACTTACCCGTCGGCTCGCCATTCTCATCTGCTGGTAGCATTCCACAGTGGATGTGTCAAAATTTATTCTTGCTTTTCTGTTAAAAAGGGGCCGAAGACAGCGCGGCGGGCATCGAATACAAATGAAGAATACGAGACCATTGATACAGAGGGTCGCTGGCTAATCAGCCTGTATCCTGGTTTTGAGCAGAACCCCACGGGACTCCCTCGCCGCAAGACCATCATTGATGCCGATTGGGTACTGGGTGGCCGCGCTGTCATGGTGCTTCTAGTAGATGGCGAATGGGGTGTTTGGGATATTGAAGGTGCTGGCCCCGGGGCTGCGAAGGGCCCGTTGCACCGCCAGACCACTGTGCAAGGCGTAACTGGAGGGTCCCTCACAGCCTATGCTGTCAGCGGTCGAATTGCAACTCCCCTTTCCAACACACATTCTGAGATAGAGAACCGGCCGCGGTTTGCGCCGATGACACCATCTACCAAGCGGGTTCGCGAGGATACCCTTCTGAAGGGGTCCATGACTGAGCTAACCCCTTCTCTCCGAGGACAAATATCTGTCCTTCAGATGAATTCATCTCAAGAAGCCATTCCGGATGAGTCAATTCTCTTCCGTCATGGTCGGCAGAGTGCGATGATCCCAAGTTTGATCTCACTCTGGCGTAACGCTGTCCGAGCATCCGGCACTCTTGATGCCTCCAACCGATGCCGTGTGACCCCATTCCAGGATGTGAACCTAATGGGCGAGAATTGCACGGCAATTAGCCATCTTCCGGCACCTCTTCGCCGCTCTCGTGCTGCCGAGCGGCAATCATTTGACGTGCTGGTCGCTGCGGAACACCAAGTGATGATCCTTGCGCCGCGTCTGACCGAATCTGCCGAAGACAGCAACTCGACCCACAGTGCACAGCAAGAAGCTACAGCGAATGACCAAATGATGTTGCAACGAGGCGAACTAGATGTGGAGGGAATGGGACGGCTGCTCAACGGTATGAACAGCCCTATCAAACGGACCCGCATCTTCGCTTGATCCAAGGTATCAGATTCAGTTATAGATGATACCCATGAACGGCTCTTCATTTGCACGATATTTCCCCCTTCTGCTCACCCTAGGACTTCTCTCTCTCTCTCTTCTTAGATTTATTAATTTATTCGCGCTGCAAGGTGGAGCGCAAGGCGAGGTCCATGCCTTGAAATTCCTTCCTCGGAAGTGAATAAGCTCTGTATCGGATGCGATATATCGAACGCCATCAACCAGGGCTTTCCATGGCCTAGCCTTATTCTTCTGCGATCCTCGCCTAGCCGGCAGAAGTCGCGGCGCCCACATTTGTCTCTGGGATCGCTGTGTTCTTCTCTGACTTCGTGGATGCCAGTCTGTCTTCGGACAAGCTCCTACATTGGTAGCCACGTTGCACAGAAGGGGGATACAGTCCAGAACGATTGTGGTGTGTTGGAAGGGCTCCGATGGGACATATGTAATAACAATAATAGTCTGCATGATCAGACGCAGAATTCTTTAACAGATTGAGTTTGATAATACCTCGCTTATGATCTATTCTACGAGACCACCCGAGCTAGTACATCCAATATGAGATGTGGACCCGAATGATATACAATATCATAGTTTATTCATGTCTCAGACCCATTCAGTGCTTATCACTATTAGTATAGTTATGATGCCAGTCTTCATCCGAATTTTCAATCACAAGCCCCCGTATAGCTTCATCAGCCGGCATGAGCTTTCACCCCATTAACTCCGCCATAAGGTGATGCGTAAAGCTGGCATTACCGCTCAAAATCGCCTCATGCCACAACAGCACGAACCGAGAATGCTTCGGGCTTTCCGAATTTATCATCTCAGTCTTCAATCGAACCGATTTCTCGGGCGAAAACAACTCTATCTGAACTTACTCGTTGTTCTATTAATTAAATTAACAACTCCAGCGAAGTTCAGGATCGTCTGGCCCTTCAAGACAACAACCTTCTTGTTATACTCCTTTCCGGCACAGATCATGAGCTGGGATGTAGCTTCATCGAGCTCAAACCGGAGTATAAGTGCCATAGGACCATCGAGAGGGAGATAAACAGGTGAGGCACCGTGGACTGGGATGCCAGTCCACCCAGCAGAAAGGCATTTGCGTATTGACACTCATGGACAGATGTGAAGCTGAGGCCAGATCTAGATTTTTACTAGCCATCAGGAATATATGATAGCCTCAAGAGGGATTGACTGATGTACTTTTGTAGCATTGTCTGTGTCATCAAGTGCCCTTGCATCAAGTTTGCCTTTCTATTGGATTCAATTCCACCGAAGGAGAGAGATGTATACCAGACCTATTACCAGGAACCATAGTATTAGCCCAACACCCCTAACGACAGCAAGGAAGATTATATAGTGAAAGCATACATGCTGAACGCCCACTTCCTTCGCAGCATCGACCATATACCAATGTTGGCAAACCCGCCTTTGTGGTTCGTAGGCGTTAGAGCTCATAAAAAAGAGATTCTCCACGTCTTTCAAGGCGAGATTTCAAGGTCTGGGGGCCTTCAAGGTTAGATTTTCGGAACATGGTTCCCTGGTTTTGGAAATGGCTGCGATTCGCTTCGTTTCAAGATGAGACTGCGTATTCTGACGCGGGCACATTGTCGATCAAAGGCGATATAGAACATGAGCTACAAGATCACCGGTTGCTCCTGTGATGAGATGTTTAGAATCGTTGTGAAGACCTAAGAGATGATTCAAGACAGTTGCTTCGTGGGAAGATGAGTATTCAAACAAGGTTCTGTGATCTTAATTTTCTCAAGTTTCTTGTTCCTGTATTCCTTCATTCCTTCGGCTTCATATATTCCGCCATCGAGCGATTATCCTGTTATAGATTTGATGACCACGGTCATGACTACATAGGATACACGAGTCAATGCAATCTGGGTCTCATTTGTGCTTTGCCTATTTGGCAAATAAAGAATATACGGGAGGTAAATGCACCATATATACGTGTATACAATCTCGACTCATGCAAGCTTTAGAACGGCTCCCTCTGCTCCGACCTATCTGCATCGTTTGTGAGAAAATCTAAATAATCACGACATATCGGTTATTCAGTACATAGGGGCTGTATCGAGGGGATGCAATGTTTATCCATCGTATCCAACAGCGGCCAGCTCCTTGCGGACCACATCCTCGGTCTGGATCTTCTTCATCTGAGTGTCCTCTAGCTTCTCGCCACCGGCAAGACGCATCTTCAACTCATCGATAGCGCGAATCTTCTTCAGAAGACCGCGGACCTTCTTGTCCTGAGCGGAGGGGTTGACATCCTCGGGCTCTGGAGCGGGGGCTGGAGCAGCAGCAGGAGCAGCAGCCTGCTTAACAGTACCGTTACCATTGGCAGAGGGGCCGTTGTTCTTGCGGTTGCGGTTGCGGTCTGGGCTGGGGCCAGTGGGGGCGTTGGGGGGAGGCTGGTTGTCGGGGACACCGTCTTCACGGGCCTTCTTGGCGGCCTCACGCTTCTTCTTGTTCTTGGCGGCGGACTTGGACAGCTTCTCGTCTCCACCGGGCGGGAGGGGAACACCACCACCAGGGGCGGCACCGGGGGGCAGGTACTCCTCAGTAGCATCGGCACCGGGGACCTCACGGCGGCGAGGCTTGCCGAAGCCGTTCATGCTAGCGCCGGGAACACCATCCCGAACAAAAGCGGCACCACCTTGGTCCTCACGCTTGAAGGCGAGAGGGGTCAGCTGGCCACGGGCACCCGGGGGACGGTAAGCACCAGCGGGTTTCACGGGAGCCTTGCGAGTGGCCAGGTAGGCCGTAGCAGATGGGTGAGGCACAGGCAGCTTTGTGAAAGGGTCACCCAGCGGGATCTGGGCAGAGTCCTGGGGACGCCAGTCGATGTCATACAGCTCAGTCATTTCCTCGTTGTACATGAGGCCACCGCTGACGTGCCACAAACGGACACCATTGTCAACACGCAGACGGGGGCTGGTGGTGGCAGTCAGGATGAATTGTCCGTCCGGTGACCAGGAACACACACTGGCGTTAGAAGCCTCGACGGTAGTAATCTTGTGATAGTTCTTGTCCAAGTCGTAGAGATCCATCTGACCCGCGAGGTTACCGAAGCCGGCAACCAGAACAAATCGGCCGTGGGGAGAGAACAAGATGGTATTACGCGGGCTCAAGGGGAAATGGTGCTTGGGAACACCGCGCATGTTGAAGATGGTGGTCTTCGCGGGCATGTAGCCATAGACGACACCGAACTCCTTGGAGTTGGGGTTCCAGCTCACATCATGAATGGGTCCTTCCTTGTCTGATGGGATGTTAGCCTATCTGCATAGCTCTTTCGATATATTCTGAATACATACCAAGATCAATTCGAGAGTCAAAAGCACCATTGGCACTGAGCAAGTACAAGGTGGTCTCGCCGTAGTAGCTCTTACCGGTGCGGTCCACCTCGGTCTGCGCCAGCACGATAACAGTTGTGCCGGATGCATTCCACTTTAGCTGAACCTTGTCACCCTTGAAGAAGCTCTTCTGCGAGACCGGCGCATTGAATTGCGGCACAATGTACACCTTGACTTGAGCGGGCTGGCCCTTACGCTCAGGAATAAACACCGCAATCGAATGGGTCTGTCCTGGGGAGAGCGCAAAATCCGCCACCCCCTCCACGCGCAGCTTATTCCAAACGGTCGACAAGTTATCACTCTGGTAGAACTGGACCTCGTTGGTCACGACGCGGGCACATAGCTTCTCGTCGGGGGTGTATTGCAGGTTCCAGCCTGTCTGCGACTTCTGGACATACTGGCCAACGATGGTGTTTTCATCACCGCTCTCAACCGCGCGCCACACCTTGAGATTCTTGGTAGCATCTCCGTTGGCGTCCTTGGTTGGCCGTTGCCAAGTGATCAGGTAGGTACCGAGGGGCGAGAAGCCCAACTCGAACACGTTCTCGGCGTTGATCGTGGAGACAACGTTGCCGGCACGAGCGTCAACAATGGTGACCCTGTAGACCGAAATCAATTAGAATCCAAGACAATGTTTCAGACATCCACACAAACTTACCTTTCGGGAGACGCCCATGCGTAATAACGGCCACACGGCGAGTATGCACCGCAGCGGAGGTTCCCCTCAGGTCTGCAAAAGCCAAGTTAGCGATATTTCCAGCTTTCGTTATTTCTTAGGCCAATATTTTACCTTTCAAAGCCCGACAAAGGCTCATAAGTAGGGGCGGCATCCATAATGCCAATCCCCTTGAGAGTGCGGTCTAAAAGGCAAGTCAGCACGTGTCATTTGAGGCGTTTCGACTTTTGGTCCCAGGAGAAGGGTAAACACACAAGCTAGCTGCGTAGGAGCCGCCATCTTGAATTCAAGTAGCTGGAGTGAAGTTGCCACGAAAGGAGTTCTTCAAAGTATCTGGTCCCTTAAGAATAGGAAGCAGTGTGAATGTCCTCAATTTCCTGTTTCCCGGTGGGAAGAATGTATGCACAAGTTCAAAGCAAACAAGACACAGTCCAACCAATTCAGACGAGTCTATTAGTCGCGACTTGACGAAAGCGCGACTGCGATGAGTCTTGAAGGCAAACGGTGAAACTGAGATAACCGAGCGATCGATGGGAAAGCTCGAGGCAAAGAACTTCAGATAAGGCTGATGGAATCAGTCGATGTGGCGAGCCGATGAATGTCAGGTTTAAATCTTGAGATAAAACTCAATTGGAATGCGGGAGGAGCAGCGAAATGATCTTGTCGGAATCTTCTTAATGTTCTATGCTAGACAAGTCAATGCCAGCAGGGAGGGCAGAGCCGAGGGGGAGGAGTGGTGGAGTTTGAGGGGTGGAGGTGGGGAGGATGAAGAGTCAAAGAGAAAATTCGGGTGTTTCGCAGCGGCATCAACTCGAAGGCGGCATGCCGTCATTTAGGCCCCCGGGCCTAGCCATCATTAAAACTACCACCGATCTTCTATACTTAGTTTTACGTATATATCCCTGAGTCTAGTTTTCATGATTTCCTTATTAAAGAAGCCTGAAGCGCCTTTCCATAACTTACTTGCAATGCAGTCTTAGTCATGCGAAACGAATCAAAGAGCAGGTTTTCCTTTTTAACGCCACGTAGTACCTAAAATTACAGGCCCTAGTCGTAAGATCAAAAAGGGAATGTAGAACATTGCTTTAACTGCGCTGGAAAATAACAAACAAATAGAGTTCTCATATCAATATCCGTATCTGTCGTGTCCACCGTTGGTGGTGTTTGTTGCCCTTTTTCCCAAGAATCCGCCCCCGCATAGAAATACATGGGTTCCGCGTGAAGAACACAGACCAGGGGAAAAAGGAAACTAGAGAAAATGACCAGCCCATCAATCCCCAGGAAACATGAAAAAAAAAGCGAAAACTATCCATAAGAAGAACTCCATCCTAAATCTCTTTCAAGCTAATCCATTGACTCCCAAGAAGTCTATTCACGGGTCGGGGTCCCAAAGCCGCTGGCGCCCTGGTTGGACGGCGTAACAATCCGAGGCGTACGAGCAGTGGTATCGACCACATCCTGGTCAAAGGTCATGCCGTCAATCATACGCGCATCTTCCGAGAGCGGCTCTGGGGTGTTCGAGCCAGCGGGAGAAGATGACACCATAGGGCTATCCCCGGCAGAGTACTGCTGCTGCTGCTGCTGCTGGTGTTGTTGCTGCTGTTGCTGGACATAAGAAGCTATCGGGTTCGGGCGGTTGACGTTCGAGCTTCCCATAGAAGTCGGGCGGGCGCTGGCGCCACCAGAGGACAAGCGATTCATACCAGCTGGGCGTGAGGTCGGGCCGCTGATAGTGCTGTTGGCACCCTCACCAAAGCCCACGAGACTGGCATTGCCTTCATCACTGATATTGCCTACACTGGAAACGCTATCGTCCGGGCCTTCGCTCATCTTATCGGCATCAAACGCCTCACTTCCACTCGCCCAGGTCGTGTGACCACCGATACTTCCTGTAGCGCTCGCACTGCCCACGGTGCTCCGCTCCTTGAGTGCTGCAAGGCCGTCAAAGTAACCGGGTGTGTGGGACAAAGGAAATGCGGCATTGGACGGTGATTGACCGCCAGCTCGTGCGGTTGCGACTCGTTCCAAACCGGCCAGGCGAGAGATGCGATCTGCGCGCTCCGCATCCAGGGTGTTCGTAGAGGAGATAGAAGCGGTGGAAGAATGGTGAGCGTGCCGGCCGTGAGGGAAGGGTTGGCCCTGGTGACCGTCTTTGATGGCGGTGGTTGACAGCGCAGACAGGGAAGTCGTGCCGGAATTGGGAGTGCCTCTGCCCACCAACAAACCACCCCACCCAAGGTCAGTCATCCATGTCCTATTGCGCCATATACATTGAACGACGGAGGGAAAGAGAAAGCTTACGGTCCCATGTCTGGAGTGACGGGATCCGAAGGAGGAGGTGGTAGGTTGATGAGGGTTGGAGTCGACATTGTGTCAAGATGCAATGTCAGTACAATGGATTCAAATGGTCGAGATCGAAAGAGTAATCAAGCTGAGGTGAGTTAGTAGCAGTGTAGAGAGGAAGGGAAAGTAGGAGAGAGAAAGATGAAATAAGTGATGATGAGAAAGAATTGCGGGGAGGTACAGTTCGGGTGGAACTGTTGGAGCGGAACATTTTCTTTTTACGACGTCATGCCCACTCCGATCATCCAATCTCATCGCGGGATCCCAGATTTTATGTAAGAAAGAAAAACAATGGATATATTTCATACATTCATACAGCTGAGCTCACATCCGCTTATTGCCACAGTGATCAATTAAAACAAAACAAAAATCAAAGGAATAAAGTCTTTCTTTACTCGCTGGCCTTGCGACTCTCATATTGTCCACGAAGGTCATCCACCTCTTTCTGTAATCGTGAAAGATCGGCCAATATATCAAGCGCATTAGACGGCTGAGGCAGCGGCTCCTCTGTAGTAATAATTTGTGACACAGGCCTCCCTTCGGTGTTACGGGCACCATCCCGCGCCCGTCGAGGGGGAGGCGGCGGTGGCGGTGCCACGGAGGATCCGCTGGCTAAATTGCCATATGAGGAGGCTCGTCGCCCAGGCTGGGATGATTGGGAGTTAGTAGAAGGTGATAGATGGCCAGCTCCCGCTGAAGGAAATGCACCACGAAGGTCGCCAGAGAATGCCGAGGATGACGGAGGCATGCTCATGCGATTACGATCTTTCGAGAAAGACGACGCCGACAGATTTGATGGACCAGGACTCGGTGGCTGGGAGCTATCGTTGCCCTCAGATTCCCGCGAGGACATGGTCAATCGACTGGTACTCGATTTGGACTCAGTGGACTTGGACCGCATTTGGCTTTGCCGTCGGCTGAGAGGTGGGGCTGGCGCACGCTTATGCTGAGAGCCACTGCGCGAAAGTGATTCATTTGAACCTGTTGCCGCTTGGCTTTGTGATTGGATAGTGAAGTAATCGGGAACTGGTGGTAGGCCCGAGCTGGCATTGGGGGTGACTGCTGTTCGGGAAGTGGTCAAGCTCTCTGGCGACGTGGAATGAAATGATGGAGGATAATTTGATCGAGAAGGTGCCGACGGGGACGATGGTAGTTTGGTTGTAGTATTGATCCGTTTACCATGATGGCTCTTTGGCGGCGGCGGTGGCTTTTTGTCTCTATTAGTCCGAGTGGTAGGACTTGTGCTTTGTTTATATTCAGATCCCCCAGCCGACTGATTCAGCGCTGAAGGGATATCTTGATCGGTGCTAGATGTTGTCGAGCTGGCTTTTGAGCGCTCATTGTTTTCATTTGTGGTCAATGGACCTTCTGATGGGGGTGTGGCCGATCCGTCCGTGGATGGAGCTTGATGTGGAGCAGACCCAAACGAATGTTGGGGATGTTGTGGACGATCACCGGGAGCTGGGCTCTTGGAGCTCTGCATATTATCATCGTCTTCTGTATCGCTGACCGAGGAATCCGGATTGAACGGGTCTGTTGTTTGTTCATCTGAGGAGGTCGAGTCATCCTCTTCGATCTCCAACGACAACGATGACTTTCTGGGGAAAGCAGGCACCGAGGGAATCGGCTGGGCAGGGCTGGAAGTCAGGCTTGAGGCCATATTATTCGTAGATTGAGCCGTCGAACCCATCGCCGTGGCAGCGCCGCCTGTATCACATCCTTGTTAGCTAAATGAAAGTCGTTGAGGGGTGGACTGAGGGGTGCCTGTTGGGCCGTGTCTTATCGGGAAGTGGCGGGAACGCATCCATGAGGCATCATTGGGAAGGCATGATCGGGGAGAGACACTTACCATCCAGATTCCTACGAAAGGGATTGAAAGCAGACATCGCGACGATTTATGGTGAGGGCTTTCGTCCTAGAAGATGGAAGAGGGGAGAAAGTCCCCCGCCGAGCTTCTTGGTCCTTACGCGCCGCTTTCCGATCGAAGCGTCCGGCCTCCCCGAGAGGCTGCGGTCGCAAGTCCAATAAACTACAGGGGTTTTCAATGATGTGAAGCCAATAGGAAACATAAAAAATTTAAGTCTTTTCGGGGTGACAGAAACGAATGATCTAGATCACATCAAACAAAGAAAAAGAATGCTATATGGTACAATGCATGGGGCATAAAGAATCAACAAAGCCCGATTTCAGATAAAGAATAAAAACCTCCCAGCCGATCCCAGAATCCCCGATCCCCTGTGCTTGATTTAACAGAGACAAAAAAAAGAAAGAAAAAAAAGAAACAATAGAACCACCGCGTACTTCTGTTCAGTTCATCACCGCTCGTTATAGACATGCCATGTCTGCTCCTCTTCGAAGAATTTGGAGGCCAGTCTTTTTCCACTCTCGGTGGGTTGACTGAAAGCAATCTGATCCTTAGAGATCTCCATGCCATATATGTAGTTGCTAACCACACAGTCCAGCAGGTCGAGCGCAATGCCCATTCTCCGCGATGCTCCAGAGGTCCAAATGCGAGAGACGCCAACAATAGCCGGATGTCGTTCATCTTTCACTGATACTGATGAGCTGTTGGTACCGTTCTGTTCCCCAAGAATCACGGGTTGTGATTCCCAGATCCGCTCTGTTAGACAAAGTCCCACACATCGGCTGTCCTTCATATGCAGGAAAACCCGGTATCGGTCGACCTTTTCCTCTTCATTCTGGTCCTTCCGATGCTCGGGGGCCTCCGTCTGGCTCCAGAGCACTTCCTCGTCAATCTCTGGAGATGACAACTCTTTATTCACGACCTCGAGCACCTTCTTCGCTTGGTTCTTCGCACTGGGTGATGCTTTGCGGTCCACAATCACCACGTAGCCCTCCTCAAATCGTGTCGCTTCGTAAACCCAGCGAGACGCATTTGCGCGCATAAATGCCTTGCCCAGATCGACCCCGGTGGAATTCATCTCGTGGAACTTTTTATGTAGCGCCGCATCCTCCGTGTTGGAGGGAACATATTCCATCCCACACGTCGCACACGTCTTCCGCACCTCGTTCCCCAAATCAATCTGCATTTGGCGCAACGGTGCCTGAGGCTTCTGCGCCTTCTGCTTCGGTGGATCCGCAGAGGAGCGCAGACTATTGGAGTTGACCTCGGTCAGGGGGGACCCAGTCGTCACATCCTTATGTTTGCGCTTTAAGAAAGCAAAAGTTGGCTTGCGCGTGTTCGCGGGCGGAGGGGTCAGGCGTGGTGGTGGCGATGAGGGCGGCGTGGTCAGGTCGTCAATGTCGTCCACAGTACCTTCAGATATTACGACGGAATTCCGGCGCGATGGGCTGGATAACACGGCCGCGGAGGACTCGCGAATCGCGTATTGAAGATTGGTTTCGGCCTCGTCGGACTCATCTTGGACGCGTCTTTTTTTCGCGGCTCGTTCATCGTCATAGACGCGCCATGTCGGTCTTCCGTATGTTTTCATCAGGCCTCTGGAGGGGAAGATTAGTGGGGGCGGAGAATGCGTTGAGAAAGAGGATGAACGTACCGCTTAAATGAATTGGTGACTGTCCACGGCATCTCCCTGGAGATCTATAGAAATATGGTGGGGGAGAAGATGTTTATTCCCTGACACGGGGGTTTTCTTGCAATTTACGGATCGTCCGGTTCCACTGCACGCGTGGCGCTAACTGGTTTAGGTCATATTGTTTAGTGTCCAGGATTGAATCACTCACTTTTCTTATCCCTTACCGACGCCGTCAAAGTTTTGACGAAGCTGGGAAAGCTGGGAAAGCTGGGGGAAACTGGGAAGATAATCTTTGTTTCAGGACGTTGTAAGAATTATTAAGGCGTAGCTGGAATGTGGAGAGCTTAGGTTTAATAAGGTCTCCAGTCAAAAATCGCCACTGAGTATTACAACGGGGATGAGATAATCCCAGAAAGAATAGAAAAGAAAAAAAAAAAAAGCAAAACGAAAAGAGAATAGAAGACGAATGATTCTATTGCTACCTAATACCCGGAATTCCTGAATGGCTGGTATCCTGGCATCCTGGTATGTCTGGTGGGACGAGCTCTTTCTCCCCCTTTCTGCTCTGTTAAGCACAGTCAATCAGGGATCAGCTATTTTCCAACACAACTATTGAACCAATCACCATGGGGCCCAAGGCCAACAGCGTGAGATTTAATTGATGATCTCGCCCCAATAACACGTTGGAGCCTACACGAGGCTCTTTTCTCAACCACCTTACTATTCGAATGAGTAAGGCGCCAGGCCCCAACTTCACCCCGCTGTCAAAGTGGGATAACGATCAACAGACTGCATCTTCCCTTTTATTTCCACGGCAGATCGGGGAGGCTAGGAGAAAGAGGTGACTTCCGCTGATTGGGCCATTGCCCGTCGCGGATATGGAGTGATCAAGCTTGATTGGAGGTTGAACTCCCAGGTGTCGTCGCTGCCGGTTACGAAATGCAATCTGCGGCTTCATCCAATAGAAGAGGAGGACTCACCTTCCCCCCGGATTTCATGGCGCAGGGCTGGTATCACAGAGTTCATGTCATCCTGTACGGTTCAACTCCGTGGCAAAGTTCAAGTCCAGGGACGTCTGGCACAAGCCAAATTAGAAATCACTGGGAGATCTGCTTGCGTTGTTAACGTTCATGCGCCTAGAATAGTGAACGTCGTGCCACGGGATTTGGCCCCATAAGGATCGCCCGGGCGCTACTCAAGGTGGGTTTCGATGGCATTCGATGCATGACTTGCCCAACTCCTGTAAGCTGCACTGGATTCGGAAATCAGATGCATACCGGTTACACATTTGCGCACGCACATAGGGTCTGGATCATCAGTTGCCCGTATAAGAGTACCTCCAAGAGTCCGTATTGCACATGTGTTCTACTCTCGGATCTCGCATATACCATCAAGAGCGGGAATCTGCGAATCCACTGCAACATCGTGCAGGATAAGCTCGCGGCCGGAGTCCGAGTAGTCAGAGGACTGGAAAGAAACCCCGAGATCGGTATTGATTCGGTACATTGCAGCTTACTACAAAACTCTCCGATTATTTAACACGCATGATTCCTGCAATACTTTCCCTCAAATGACCAGTCCTCCAGTCTATCTTCAGACCACAAAAAAAACCGACATTGAGCGAGAAAGTATAGAATTGAATCCGAACGTTGAGTTTTTGGTCCCGCTTTTGTCCCGCGGAACCGTTTGGCGGAGAGAGACAGCAACTCTTTTCAAAAAATCTCTTCTCTTCTCTCCAATCTTTTATCCCCCCAATTATCCTCAACCATGTCTGATAGCTCTCAAACAGCAGGCAAGCGGAAGCGTGCGAGTATGTATCTCTGAAAAGTTTTGATCTCTCTTGTTTTTTTCTCTTTTTTTTCCTGGCTAGTTTGGGGTCATTGGATTGGACCCTTGGACCTTCCAATGGCAGAACCTGAGCAAGGTATTTTGCCGATCCAATGCAGTTGCCCTTCAGTGACGTTATTGTGCGACCCAACACTTTGACACTTCTTTGTCCCTTGCCTACTCTCATTCGTGGCCGACCCCGCAAATATCTCCAGCAATGACTGACCAGCTGGTAGGAACCCAATCTTGCCCCCCGCCAGAGCTGCCTCAGCTTGTTGCGGAACAGCATACCCCCATTCCCGCCCATGACAAGGACACCCAGCGTTTGATTGTCATTCTCTCCAATGCCAGTCTCGAAACCTACCGCGCCTCAAGTGGCCGCGCAGGAGCCAAGGACGAGAAATACTCGCTCCTCAACAGCGATGAGCACATTGGTATCATGCGCAAGATGAACCGTGATATTAGCGAAGCTCGACCGGATATCACCCACCAGGTACGAGAGAAACGGGTGATCTAAGTGTACATGTTTTAGCTTACAAGTTTTTTTTTTCTCCCAGTGTCTTCTTACTCTCCTCGACTCTCCCGTCAACAAGGCTGGCCGCCTGCAAATTTTCATCCACACTGCCAAGGGTGTTCTGATCGAAGTCAACCCCTCCGTCCGCATTCCCCGAACCTTCAAGCGTTTTGCGGGTCTGATGGTCCAGCTGCTCCACCGTCTGTCCATCCGCTCCACCAACTCACAAGAGAAGCTGTTGAAGGTGATCAAGAACCCCATCACCGATCACCTGCCTCCCAATTGCCGCAAGGTGACTCTCAGTTTCGAGGCCCCCGTTGTGCGGACCCGGGACTACATTGAGTCGATTGGCCCCAAGGAGAGCGTTGCTATCTTTGTCGGTGCTATGGCCAAGGGTCACGATGACTTTGCCGATTCGTTCAAGGATGACACGATCAGTATCAGTAACTACAGTCTCTCGGCCAGTGTGGCCTGTAGCAAGTTCTGCCACGCAGCCGAGGAGGTGTGGGACATTCTGTGAGCGAATCTGGCTGGAATTTCACGTGCGCCTCCTGCGTGCGTGCTTTTTCGCCATCTGCTCGGCAATGCTGTTGAAGCTTGCCATGAAGCCACGAATTTCTTTTGCGGGGTTTTGGACCGGTCCGAGGTGACGGGATGGTTTCGGATCTCCTGGTTTGAAATTCAACTGGGGGATCTGAAGCTCCTACTTGACTCTCATTATTGTGTTTTTGGAGAACCCTTTGCAAGGGGCATCTGACCAGCAATCTAATTTCCTTGGGGGCCTACAGGTCCATGGATGATTTTGCGTTGGGATGCTGGGAATTTTGACCAGACGGGAATTTCTCCGTCCTTTCGACCCAAGAGACACTCGGACTGGATGGCATTTGGTTCCTTTTCGCCATTCAGTCCTGATCCAGAGCTCTTCCATCCACAGGTCCCCCTCCGTTTGACTGTGGCGATGAGACCAGAAAAGTGAACTAGCATACATAGATCAGGAGCCTTGTGCTCCTGAGATCAGGCACATACGGTATCGAATCTAATTTTCGGTTGAATAGTCGTTTTTCATAGATGCGTAGGATGGTTCATTCGTATAACGTATTTGCGTGATTAAGACAGAGTTCTTTGGTTGGGTTTTCTCGACGTGGCAGACGCCTCACTTTCTGCAAGACTAAAATCCTCTAGGCTAATCGGAGTCATGGATTCACGTAAATCCCACTAAACCTGCACGCCTGCCCAGACCCGCACGCCTGCATTTTGGTGTTCTCCTATCTTGAATCAATCTTACGTTGTGATGAATTGTCCTAATTATCAGGTGAGTCATTTGCGAATAGGGATTCTGGTTCTTGTCGGAAAGCTTCTATGAATAGTGGCGGTCAGGAAGAAGCCTAAGCCCCCAAAGGTGGAAAGAAGATTCCAAAGGGCCAAGTCCGCCCTGTTCTCCACTAGCGCTGCCTCACCATTTGTCCAGCAGAACAGAACTTCTCATTCCAATACCCGCCCCGCCACTGCAGCGATCCACACTGGGTCCCCGCGATGACCTGGCCCTCTTGGGATCCGAGCGGCGGGAGTGGTTAAGCTCCCTACTTTGAATCCACTTTCATCTCCATACTTATCCTCACCGAATCGTGCCCGGGACATGATTCGACGGGGTTCCTGTGGGAAAAGCCAATTCCCGTTTCCAACCCAGGACCCTCCATGGCCGCGTGCCACGTCCAAATGGTATTGGGGCGTTTCACCTTTTACCGACGTGCAGATCGCTTGAACTCACCACGGAATACAATGGATGGGCATGTCCAGGTGTTTCCCAGGGTCCCACCATACTATCGTATCGGACCACGCATCACCAGTGGGGGGCCCAGTCAGGCTGGGGCTTGCCTTTCTCGGACGACTGCGGTGGACTACCGGATGACCAGCTTGGGCAGCTTTTTTTCCGTTCTTTTGTTCGGTTGCTTAGGATTGGCTAACGCTTGTCTTTCCCTGTCCTTATTCGGTCCCTGGCAGCATGTCGGGTCCTCGGTCTCATAGTGCTTCTTGTTATAGAATCCGGTTCCCTCACCGTATATAATATCCCATTCTCACGACCCCTGTCCCTTTCCATTCTCCATGACCTTGTGTCTTGAACTCCAAACTTCTTATCCAACCATTTTCCTGGGTTTGTGTGTCGGGACGAACTGGCACGTTAACCTCCTTGCTCCTTCGATATGCCCGTCTCGCACCTGACCTTGACCGTCTCACACCTCCCAACCTCTACCTCATTTTTCCTATCATGTCTGCAACCTCTCGGATACCAATTTATTGGTCGGCATGATGACTATATAGGCTTCGGTCAGAAGCAGGGGGAACCTGCTGATTTCTGGGTCACCGAGCGGAAGCCAGGGTATGTGATGGGGTATATACAATCTGAAGGAATAAGGTACTAATATATACTTCGACAGAGGTGCAAATAGCGCCGTCCATGTTGCATTCCCAGCTCCTTCCAGAGACGCCGTGGGCTCATTCTTCATCTCCGCTTTAAAGGCCGGTGGTACGATTCACTTTGAGCCCAAATGCCGGGATTCCCAGTCGGCGTTTTTCAGTGCCGCGGTTATCGACTTGGATGGCAACAGCATCGAGGCTGTGTACCGATCGGGTGCCTCAGTGGTTGCATCGGAGGCTGGAGGACCGACGATTGCCTTGCTGGAGAATGGGTCGGTGGTTTCGAAGGTCTCCAAAAGTAGCAGAGCTACTTCGCTGAGGTCCGAGAGCATCGCTCCTCCCAGATCGGAGGCCAAGTCTCGTGCAGTCTCCAGAGCGCCTACGAGTGTTGCGCCAACCTCCGTTGCGCCTACAGCTTATGAGCGCGAGTCAACATATGAGCGTGAGCGTTCTGCGCCATCCGCTGTGTCTCGTGCGCAACCGGCACCCCAAACCTACACGGTGCATACGGTGCAGACTGTCCAGAAGCCGGTCGATGACGGCAGTAAAGCAGCAAAGACCATTGTTGGAACTCTCATTGGTGCCGCAGCGGGCGCGGCAATCGCTTACGCGATGGTCATGGGTGACTCACAGTCCTCTTCCGATGAGAAAACCAGCAAATCTGCGCCGCATTACACGCCGGAGCATCATCAGCTGATGGGACCCCCATCCCAAGTATCCCATCCGGAAGAACAGAGGTATCGGGCCCTCGAAGCGCCTCCCACGCGCAGTGTCTACACGGCAGCGTCAGCCCCTCGGTCTACACTCAGTCGCAGTCATACCTCTAAGAACCCACGTGCCAGTACTATCTACGAAGGCACGGAGTTCTTTGATGACCATGGCCGCCGCGCGTCGGACGGCAGCGTCTTCAGCATCCCTGAGAACGCACCCGTTCGAGCCATCGAATACCCAGCCTCCATGAACGGCTGGCGTGAAGAATACAGCCCCAGCACCTTCATCAGCAGCTACGCAGCGGACAAACCACGCGCAGGCAGCGTGCACTCCGTCTCCACTCTGAAAGCACCCCAAGCCAACAGCCAACGACGACACAGCAACGATGACAGAGATACATATTCCACCCACAGTAATAGCTCGAAAGTCTACCGAGCAGCCTCCACCCATAGCAACAACAGCCACCACTACTCGACCACAAAATCCGTCAAGGACAAGGATGGCGCGGGCAGTGTCGCCTCTTCCACTCGCTCTGCACGGAACATTCCCCTGCCGGCGGGTTCCAATGCGACCTACTACTCCGCCACTCCTAGCCATCAAGGCAAGTCACACTTGTCGGCTCGCGATGTCCCACTTCCGGACAGTGTGATTGATCTCGATGTGAACTCGCACGTCACACCCGATGACTCTATCAGCCAAATTGGTAGTCGCTCCGCACGCTCCTCGCACTCCCACCACTCCAAACACTCCAAGGCATCGAGGCACTCCTCCAAGTCTAAATTTGAAGATGTGGTGAAGCCGACTGATAGCGTGAGCCAGGTGTCGCGGGCTTCCCAGCGCACTATCAAGGCTGAGGGCAGTCGTGCGGGCTCGAAAGTGAGTAGCTGGCGGAGCCAGGTTGTTTGATGAATTTTGCATTTACGGATTGTTATTTGTTTTTTTTTTCTTCTCTCCTCTTCTTCTTCCACTTTCCATTTTTCTCCTTATTTTTGTCCTTCTTTACTTTTTATCTTCATCGTTTTGGTTTTGTTTCTTTGCATTTGCAGGTTTCGGTTCAACATATAAGCATATACGACAAATCAGGTGCCCAGGTGGCGTGCTCCTTTAATTATCACGGATACGAATTTATAAACAGACAGGTAGATACAATACAGATTGGCCAAAAATGCATATACATTGAGAGATAAGACCTCAATTCTACAAATTATTTTCCATGTGGCTGGGTTCAAGTATGAGTGTATTGTTGATCCGTACGTTATTAGAAACGCGGCACTTCGTCTTTTGTTTTCCGTGAACGGGGATCTTGGGGGATGAAAGGAAAGAAGGGAAAGGAAATAGAAATGAACAAGTAATGTTGGATACTTGGGAACAAACAAGCAAATATATGACATTACGTAAAGTCAAGGTAAACTTAAGCGTAGGTAATGAATATGGTCTCGAATAAGAAGTATATAAAGCGTGGCTACGTACCTGGGTATGCAGTATTCGTATTCTTAAGTGCTATTGAAAGAGGTTTTACTTCTCTTCCTTGTCTTCTAATTTGTAATACTTTTCAGAACCATCCTTGATCTATCTCTCTTTCTGTTCCCATGCCTTCTGTCTTCTGTCTTTTTTGCTTGACAGGTCTGTGGATATGGACATCTTGATACAGACAGATGCCCACTCATGGCAATCGAGCAATTCGATTGTGAGACTAGCATGAGATTTGAACCCAGCTTCTTTTACGAAAGTAGCGCTTGCTCAGAGTGACTCTGCTATAACAGCCCTTTCGATCTCATGACATACGACGCGTCACTTACCAAGCAATCTCAACTCGCAGTGGCCTCGATGGAACATGAGACTTCTGGCAGTTTCCATGATCATCTCAACTCCATTATCATATGTATCACACGGGATCTAGATGCCGTGCTGCAGTAGCGCTGCGCTAACGTGACGATTAGGGACAGAAATGCACGTTCCTCCGCTAAAAGCAGCGCTACGGCAGGCGAACGCCTATCACCAACCAGAATTGTTCAATTGCACACTCGCCCCAATATCTCACGGTGTCAGTGCAAAAACCTTGGAGGATACCGAAAAGGGAATATCAAGGAGATCCATATATGGTCTGGTAGAGCCGATCCGGGTTGCCGTGCGAAAGTGGGCAAAAGGAAAGGAGGACCGAGGGCGTTGATTGGGCGTACAACCCCGCTTCGAGCGCCTCTCAGCTTGTAGTCGCAATCAATATTTACAAGGATTTCGATTATTTAGTCTTGGACTCGGGCCTAAACACTCTCTTTCAGCCTCTCCTGTTTTCCTCTCGGCTTGTCTTTAATTTATTCTGACTGTTATCTTTTATCTGCTTTTCTTTTTTCATCTATGACCTCCGCTGATACCCGGTCCCCAGTACGTACTTTGTTCAATTTTGCTTCCGTAAATCCCACTAAACAAAACAATGCAACTGTAGCCAAAAATGTCCCGATTGGAGTCTCTACCTACTGAGCTCTGGGATCTGATCTTAGACCATATCATTCTCTCGGTCTCAATAGAACTCAACGGCCTCGGTGGAGAACTCATAAACCTCCACCGAATCGCCGGTCTCACTTCGGCATCGAAAACCCTTCAACATGCCGTATGGAGCTATTTTGCTCGGAAACCCTTCAAGCCGCTAATTCCTGGCGTGAAGTCATTCGCCCATTATCTAGCCGATCGTGCCTTTGGGGACAGCGTTCTCCCCTTCTCCATTGCTATTGGGACTCTCTTGAACCCTACGTCCCCAGCAGATCACCCCACATTACCTAACCATGTTGCCATGGAACTGATCGAGACCATGATGAAAGCGCTTTTATTCTCACGGGCACGTAAAGCTGAGACGCAGATTCCTTGTTTCGCGCCGCCAACGGGGCCGTGGGATTATTCTCTGGAGCCCATGTCTCGCAAAGTCGTGGAGTACTCACCGGCGTGGGTGGAGTTGGTCCTGGTGGTCAAGTGTCAGATGGTGGCCTTCTACTTGGAACCTACATGGTTTGACACACTGGTGTGGCGAGAGATCCACCGGGAAATGGTTCGTCAAAAGATGCAGAAGATGATCGCAGCTATCACATATAAGGAGACTCTTATGCAGTCCCAGAGGGTGCAAAGAAGGCTTGCACCAAAGGACGAGTATGGTGAGGGGAAGCGGGTGGTTGTCCATCATGATGGACGGCGTTGGATTGGTTGAGTATCTGTGTAGTCTCTGGATTATGTTTAAATGTGGATCTCTGCGTCTCGGGAAAAGACTGTGTGTGGCTAATACTGTTTTATATAAGGATGCTTCAGTGACCTCTTTGGAACAAAATGAGGTCTGTACAGCTTGCGTGAATGAGCCCTGTTTACTCTTCTCGTTGTAGAGTATCTCCCTGAATGAGATCTGTTTACTTCACTTGGTGGAGAGTGTACAATCAAACCATTCTTCTTTCCTATACGCAACATGTCACTTTCACCATTCAGATCAAACAAAACCACACCGCTACGGACCACATTTGCTATCTTGTCACAATGGCAAGAAAACATCCAGCTAAGGGCACTTTTCAGAGCAAGAAATCTTCCAAGCAAACCGGCATGGTGACGGGACAGTCGTTCAAGGCCAATCTAAGCAGCAAGTTCAAATATCCAACGCGTGTATGTACACCTTTATGCCTCAATAGCCACTTTTTAACCAAAAACAACAGGGTATGTCCACCCTAGAGTCCCTTCCAGCCGAGATCTGGAATCAAATCATGGATAATATCTTTCGATTTGGCCGCAACGAGATTTGTGAACCCGATGGAGACATCATCACACCTCTTCACCAGATCGGAGGCCTAAACTTTGCATCCCAATCCACCAAGTACCGCGTACAAAGCTACATCTCTCGAAAATATGGCAATCGGAAACTCAACCTTCTCCGACTTATCAGCAGAGATCCAACCCCTTCCAGCACACTGGCATTTGCCGTTGGCATTGGCCTTCTTATCAACAGGCCATTGAAGCGGGGCACTCGATTTCTTCCGATCCAATATGCTACCGAGCTCACTCATGTGCTGATAGACACCTTCATTGATTGGAAGTTGGAATGCACTCGAGTCGTCGGAAAGCCCGCTGCAGGACATCAATCCCGTGCGTTCAAAAAACTCATGAACGGAGCAGAATGTGTCATTGCGGCCAAGTGTCGCACTATTTCTGACTATGTGCACGAGGCGTGGTTTTCATCCGAATCTTGGGAGGAGATTGAAAAGATGCTGATGAATAAGAACCTGACCTGGATGGTTGATATGCTTGCTCAGAGGATTAACCGCCGAAATTGATTCTGCGTTTCTGCGTTTCAAAGAAAAAACGAGAGGATTTGCGAATATCATGGAGACTTATGCATCACATCCATGGAATCGTGGGTTCGGATGACAATCATTTCTGGCGTGCAGCGTCCATTAAAAACCTACTGATAATCCTGTGCTTGTTGCTCATATCTCCGAGAAGTTTTGACATACTTCCTCTGTGACTTCCTCACACATATGGTAGCAATGTGTCAGTCACTATCTATTATGTAAATCATGGTAAATTACCTCACGTTACATGTCGCGGGACAAGACGTAGATAAGAAGACTGTATACAGTCGAGCTTGAAAGTGGAGAAAGTGGAGAAATGGTGTCTTATCTAGTGGAGCTCGGGAGAATCCGTACCATTCGGTTTCTCCCTATCATGACCTGAATACAAAGATCACAACCTTTGAAGTGAATACAGACTCGACACCACCCGAGAAGCGCCATAATGAATCCAAACGATTCTGTTCTTATCGTCGGGGCCGGAATCTTCGGTCTCAGCACTGCGTTGCATCTAGCTCGCCGTGGTTATTCCGTCACTGTTTTCGACAGACAACCTTACGATGAATCGAAATACTCATATTTCAAGGGTGCCGATGCTGCGTCAGCTGATATTAACAAGATCGTTCGCTCGGCATATGGTACCCAGACTGAATACCAAGAACTCTCTGTCGAGGCTATCAAGGCCTGGCACGAGTGGAATGAAGAGCTTGCCAGCGGTAAGACTGTACCTCCGGAAATGAGCAGTGAAGATCGCGTATTCGTGCCAAATGGATGTTTCTCTATGGTCTCGAGCAAGGAACTGCCACCATGGGAGGTGGCTTGCATTGAGGGAATGGAAAAAGCCGGGCATCATGACACACAGTTAGCAACCACAAATCCACGACATCGTGAAATCGCCACCAGCCGTGGCTTATCTGCATATATGGATCCCTTTCAGCAGGAGAATAAAGGACGGCCACTAGTGGGAGTTCTAGACACAACGGGAGGGATGGCACTCGCCGACAAGGCGTGTCGATTTGCTCTCCATAAAGCACGCTCCTTGGGTGCACGTTTCATCTTCGGGGATTCAGAAGGCCGTCTGGAATCACTCTGCTACGAAGGAAGCAAAGTCACCGGCATTCGCACACGCGATGGTCAAATACATCACGCATCTATGACCATTCTTGCCTGCGGTGGATGGACGCCAGTATAGCTACCAGAACTGGACGGACTTTGTGAAGCAACTGCCGGCAGTGTGATGATTATGAAAATTCCACGTCAATCAACATTATGGAATCGTCTATCTCCCCAGAACTTCCCTACATTCATGTTCAATATGCGTGCTGCTGGCTATGGAGGTCTATACGGGTTTCCAAGAACGGAAGAGGGATATTTCAAGATTGGATACCGTGGAACCAAATTTACCAACCCAGTACGACACGAAGATGGGATAGAACGCAGCACCCCTGTGACAAGATGGTCATCTGCCGAGCGCAATGGATTAATTCCAATTGGAGAACCATTTACCGATTTTTCTCAAGCGGCATACCATGTCATTCAGGCCTTCCTTACTGAATATCTACCAGAGTTACACCAGGAAGGCATTCCTATTTCCAAAACACGTCTCTGTTGGTACACCGATACTTTCGACAATCATTTTGTTGTTGATCGTGTTCCTGGAAAAGAGGGCTTGATGGTTGCCACTGGAGGCAGTGGCCATGCATTCAAGTTTCTCCCGAATATTGGTAATTTGGTCGTGGATATCATGGAGAATGTGAACGTAGATCGTACAGCCGTGAAGGCTTGGAAATGGAGAACATTGGGAGAACAGAAGCCGGTCAATGAGCTCATGCGAGGCTCTGAATCGCCGAACGTTCTAAGAGATCTGCCGCTGTACAAGGATTCGGACTTGCACAGCCTGGTTTATTCGCCAAACAACGCGAAACCGGCGAAGATATGAATAGGAGAACTTAGTCAATCTTTGAATGATCAGATCCAACCATTAAACCTTGAAAAAACTCCGGTCATTGATGAGCACGTGCCCCATAACGTAGTTCAAAGCCAACTCCACTGCATGCTTACTAACCACATCGTCGCCTCGGAATGTTTACTATGCAGCATCACCTATCAGATTTCCACTTGATTGAGCGAAAGATGGAAGCGGATAATTCTCAGTGAGCATTACTACGTATTCAGTCAGCAGCTCCATCACTATCTCATTTTTGATGCCTTGTATTAATCTTCCACCAATATGCACTCTATTCCCTACTTTGTCACTTGATGGACCTGAGAAAATGCGGCTTGCAAGGATGGGAGAGCATGAGGAGAATCAATAATAGATGAAAGAGAGGGTTTGGCATTCCATAAAAAGGACGGCTTTGAGACCAAATCGCGCCTTTTGAAATCAGAACATTGGCAGACAAATGAAACATCCTGTGCAAACCAATCCAACACGCCCAACTACACTCTGAGCCGGTCATGTTATGACCTTGATCTCCATTACCGGTGAGTTTGCATGTCCTTTAGTAAAAAAAGCCCGGATATTCTCAAAGCACTCCCGTTCTGCTTTCCGATAGGCAACATCCGTCAAGCCACCAAGATGCGGTTGAATAACTACCTTGTCACTCTGGAGGAACCATGGATTGGGAGACGGCTCATTGACAAAGACGTCCAGCCCAGCGCGTGCCACCTTGCCGCTCTCCAGACTAGCGATTAAGGCCTTCTCGTCAAGAACCGCACCACGAGAAGTGTTGACCAAGAATACGCCATCTTTCATGGCCGCAAACTCGGCTTCACTAATCAGATTTGTTGTGTTTGCATTGAGCGGACAGCTCAGTGAGACAACGTCACTTGTAGCAAGCAAATCATGCAAAGTGTTGCAGTATGTAGCCCCATATCGAGCCTCCTCATCCGCAGACAACTGGTTCCTATTGTGATAGACGATCTTCATGTTGAAGCAAGCGGCCTTTTTGGCAATGTACTATAGCAGAATCTGTTAACACATGGTTGCTTCCAAAAATCGTAATGCTCACCTTCCCAATCGCACCCATTCCCACGATTCCCAAGGTGAGACCGGCGGGATCTCGCGCAGGAACAATCCCACCGCCATTCGGTGATCTCCAGGTCCCATTTCGAGCACTCTTCTCCGCATTGGTTGTATTCCTCAACACAGCCAAAATCAAGAACAGGGCCATATCTGCCGTAGCCTCGGCTACTGCGTTTACGGTATTACAAAACCAGATTCCCTCGTCTGCCATCCATTGCACATCGAACTCATTGTATCCCGCACTCGCTGATACGATGATCTTGCAGTCTGGGACTAGCGCTTTGAGGAGGTCTTGGTCGAAAGGTTCGTAGGGCGGGGTACCCATGCGAATCAGGAAGGCGTCTATGGGGCCGTTGGCGGCGATGTCTTCTGGTAACATCTTCTGCGTCTCGGCACGGTTTGTAGCATGCAATACGGAAAAGTTGAACTCTTTTTGGAATTCGGTGATGTAGTCAGCACCTGCATACTGGGGATGACCCAGGGCCACGACTCTCGGTTTTGAGGACATAGTGTATATTGGTCGTTTAGCAAACGGTGTTTCTGGAAAGAGCGAGAGTGTACACCAGAGAATAAAAAGAATTATGGAATGGGAACCTTGGAAGCTGAAGCGGAATGAGTTGCCAAATTGGAGACTCCAGGTCTCGGCTCCTTCCGAGCTTCGTATGAGGGGTCGAGATAACCGCCATATTACCTTAGGCATGAGATTTGCGAATTGATCGGCACTCCATGTCTGCCTTATCTAGATGCTCAAACATTGGAGTTTGTCCTTGGAATTCTTGCAGATGGACTTTAAAGGTGAAATCATCCCTTTACCAATTTGCTCTTTGTGCTATCAAATGCCTACTTATCAGAATCTGAGATCCGAGGCTGCCCAAATGATACAAGATACCAATAGTCGCTAATAACAGCAACTTGAGCGAAAGTATGTTTCAATACAAGGAAAATTTTCAATCAGATGAACTGGTTTGACCGTGAAGATACAGTAAAGTTCAAGATAAGTTGATAAGAGTGATGGCGGCACTCTCCCCGCTCCCCGCACCATATCATGAACATGAATCAGCATGAGTCTGCAAGAGAAAGTCAATCAGAAAAAGCGGTAACTGATTGGGGAATGAACCCCATTGGCCTGTGCTCACTGCAAGCAGTGTAAATCAAAGGTACGTCTTCCTCCTTCAAAAGACTGCCGCGATCACTCCTTTGACCCTGGATCGTGGAATGATTCGAGTATGCAATAGTGGGATGAACAAACTCCTAGATGCAACCATTGCAATCTAGCAGACCGACGTATCTTGAAGCTTTCATGTGAATAACTCGTTCTCATCTCAAACATAGAGTGCCTCCTCGAGGATCCTGTGACTGAGCTCCATCGACCAAAAGACTACATGCAAAATCTTGAAGCCCGGGTTAGCTTATCTGCTCAGCTACGAAGATTATATGTCTCAGCGCTGCAGGGTGGGAGCAACAAGCTTTCGGCTCTTCGTCGGCGGTTCTCTTCTCATATATCGCCAGGGCTAGCATTGATTGTCGCTTGGTTATAGGCTTTATCCTGGTAGGGAGGTGAGCTTCCTGGAAGGTCCAGTTGGGGACCAGCAGGCTCGGATAAGCTTCCATTTCTTGGAAAGTCAGCCATGCTATCCGTTTCAAAAGTATGTCATTAGTAACATCCATGCCTTCAAGGTCCAGTTTCAGATGGATGGAACAAGAATTCCAAAAGGCAAGTCCAGTTGGTGATGCGAAAGACGCTGATCCCATGGCTTTTTTTTTGTTCCTATGGTAGGCTCTCCTTGACACTTATTCCAGATGGCTCTGCTATGGGTAATAGCTGCAAAGTTTTGCCATCGCGTCACTGGTACTAGGGCAGCCCGAGACAGAAGCTGCACAAGTCTACTCTACTTTGGCCCTTGACCGTATTGATCCTTTACTCGACACAGATGGGCTACAATCTATTCAAGCCCTTATCTGTTTTGCAGTGTATTTTATTCGATCATACAATGGAGCAAGCATCTGATAACCCTTTTCTATCTGCCAAAGTAACCGTGGCTACCGTGGCTGAGCTCACTCTTTCAGAACTGGATTTTGGATCTTGACTATATCACTTCACCGAAGTATTTTCAATGGCTTACACATGAGTTGTGGAATGATACGGGAGGAGTTCCAAGTTTCAACGTCGATTTATAGTTGAGTCTACTTTACGGTGTCTACAGCAAAAGCATTTCAAGACGATGGGCCTGCCTGGATTGTGCTATCTGATGACAAGAAAAGAAATAAACCTCGTAAAGTCCCCTTTCCCATACACGCTACCACGGCCCGATCCCATCACCTCCATATCGACTTCCTGTTCCGATTCGATTCGCGTCCACCCCAAGCGTGTGCACGTCTCAAGCAACGGTTTTCCAGAAGGGACAGCTTTCAAGAAGAGGTCCCATGATCTTGGTATACAGCCAAGACATGATTTTCAGCTTCCTTTTTTTTTGGGGAATTTGTGGTCATCTCGCAGGAGAAAGAAACAGTCCTGGAAAAAAAGAATATCCCCCTTGGAGAAATGCCATGAATGCATGAGAATTGGTCATAAGGATCGTTGGGCATGATGTCCCAGAAACTAACACACACAAACGACACCAAACATGGTTTAGCAAGAAAAAATATGAAAAATAGACCTAAAAAACAGAAGTCTGCAAGAAACGGAACACAGCAAGTTTCTACGACCACGGTACGCCAGGCTTCGCGGATCTGAATCTAACGGGGACAAGAAAAGATGATGCAGAGGCGACAGAGATTAGACTGAGGGGTCGTGCGGGATGGAAAAGGGGGTCATTGGTATTGGGCAGATTGGTTGAGAAAATGCCGATCAAATAGCGTACTTGCGAGTCCATTCGCGGGCTGTCGCCTCGTACCGCGGGCGATCCGTCTTGTAGACATGTGCGATCTCAGGCACAAGCGGGTCGTCGGGGTTGGGGTCTGTGAGCATCGAGCAGATCGAAAGCAGCACTATAATGAATTAGCACAGGTTTGTTTCATCATCAGGGTATTTCATTGCTGTCGAACCTTTCGAAATTGTCAGAGCAGGGCTCCATTGGTCACGCAGGATGTCGAGACAAATGCTGCCGTTGGAGTTGATGTTGGGGTGGTAGATGCGGGTGGTGAAGTTGACCTTGGGAGGCTTGAACGGGTAGTCGGTAGGGAACTGGATGTTGAGGAAGAAGACACCTCCAGAGTAAGGTGAGTCACCCTAATTAGGAACACTATTAGCATCCATGCGTTTTTGAGATCGAGTATGTTCCCCCGGCGGTGAGGAGGGGCATTCAGCCTCAGCCGTTCCCCTCCGACCATAGTGTTTTACAAACCAAATCGTTCAAAGGAATTTCCAACTTACAGGACCCATGATAGTTGCTTGCCAGTGGAACTATAAAGCAAGAAAGAGCATATGTCAGTTATCCGTTATATTTCAACATTTTCGAGATGATCGACAAGGCATTTTCAGCCGTTCAGCCCCGCCACACGATAAGACTTGGGTAATTCAGGGCGGCGATGACCGGGCATATAACGCGAGGGAGCGAGGAAAGGAGGGCCATACCAGATCATCTCCATGAGGACCAGCGGAGCAGGAGGAGGGGGGATCCCTGTGATAACATTAGTTGCTAATCCCGACAGATCTGGCTCAAAGGACTTACCGTCCGAGATCAGTGAGTTCCTTGTTAATGCGCTTGAGAGCCATGTCGACGATTGTAGAGTGATGGGGAGAGACTATCAAGGTCAGCAGGATGAAAATGAGGGGAGCGGACCTCCACGTACGGTTACGTCTTTGTGTGGAAAAGAAGAATGAGAATGAGAAAGAATAAAAGAGGGGAAAAGTGGTGCGGGTGGGCTTGGCTCGGTATTACCAATACACGCCACGATATGACACATCGAGAATATGCCGGGTAATTTTGATCGGGTTACGAGGACCCTCGTAGGGCTGGTTTGGGGCGGGTTTTGTCATTTGTGTATTCAAGTGGCAAAGGGTTAATTGTTCATCTCTCCTTCACTTCCATAAACCTTTCATAATTCTTATATAAGATCTCGATACTCCCCAGTTTTGATGGCTCCTTCAATCCTCGGTATGCAGGAATACGATACCTTGGTAATGAAAACTGCCCCTCGATGATGTCACGTGCGGGTGAGGCGCCCACTGTTGTCTCGATAAGGAAGGTGCCCTGAAGGTGTTTATATGATTACGATCACTCGTACTTCAGTCCATATATTGCTTCCTGTTCAACTCCATTTTTGAATCATTCGAAATATGTACATTCTTATCTATACAATCTTTTAAACAAAGGCCTGCTTGCCTGTGATGGCCCGACCCAGAATCAAGGCTGTTGACAAAAAGCAATTAGTCTCGGCCCAAAGCATGTCGAAGAATTGGGCACTTACCATGAATATCGCTCTGACCCTCATAAGTTTGCACCACAAACAGATTGGCTACATGACGCCCGATGTGGTACTCATCGCTGGTGGCATTGCCGCCAAACACTTCTTGCAAACTGTAGCAAGTTAGTATAGACTCAGGTTGGGAAAAGCACAAGAAACATACATCCGGGAGTTTTGCAGCGCACGATCACAGTTCTGACGCTTGATCATCGAAATCATCTCCGGGGTGGCCTTGCCGGCGTCCTTGAGACGAGCCACCTGCACGGCCGCCAACGTGCCGTAAGCAGCATCCGTCGCCGCATCAGCCAGCTTCTTCTGAATAAGCTGGTACTTGGCTAAGGGGTTACCCTTGAATTGCTTGCGCTCAAGACTGTATTCACGCGCACGAGCAAGGCAGTCCTCCAATGCACCCATGCTGCCAAAGGCGATGCCCAGACGCGCACTGTTCAAGCATGTAAACGGACCGGTGAGACCCTCAACATCGGGCAACATGTTCTCCACACCAACAGGGCAGTCATCCATGTGGATCATACCCGTAATGGATGCGCGCAGCGCAGTCTTATTCTTAATAGCGGGGGTCTCGTATGTACCGGGCGGGCATTTGGATCGCTCAACAACAAATCCGCGAATCTTGCCTGTAGACTCGAGCTTAGCCCACACAAGCGCCAGGTCCGCAATGGGGGAGTTGGTGATCCAGGTCTTGCTTCCGGTCAAAAGGTACACGCCCTTCTGCGTGGGGTGCCCGCGCGCAACGGTCTCCATGGAACCGGGGTCGGAGCCGTGATTGGGCTCTGTCAGCCCAAAGCAGCCAGAAACTTTGCCCGATGCCAGTCCGGGCAAAAGTCGCTCCTTCATCTCCTCCGTACCAAACTCATAGATACCTGTCATGGCTAGGGAGCTCTGCACCGACATGCCCGACCGGTATCCACTATCAACTCGCTCCACTTCCTTGGTGATCAAACCGGAGGCGACAGTGCTGACGCCAGCGCAGCCGTAACCCTCAATTGAGGCGCCCAGCAGGCCGAGCTCACCCATCTCTTCGAGGATCCGGCGGTCATAGTCCTCGTTGCGGTAGGCCTCTGCGAGACGCTAAATGTTAGATCATGCTATACATCAAGATTCAGAGTTCCGGGGTAAACGAACCAAGAATCCGTGGCTGTAATTTGTCCTGGCAATACTGTCGTGCAGTTTCCTGGATTGCCAGCTCCTCTGCTGTGAGCAGCTCCGCTGCGACAAGGGGGTCTTCCCAGTTAAACACGGCGGATGAGGCATAGCGCCGGCTAGCGGCGGGTCCAGCTTGTAAAGAGCGCGCAGCCGCACGTAGAAGCGAGCGGTTCATCATTTTAAGTAAGTGTAGAATAAACCCTCAAACAAAATAATGAATTGGCAAAGAGAGTGGAGGGGAAGGTATGATATCAAGAAAGAAGTTGCGGGGGAGCTTCCATCAAATATCCACTAGTGACGGCGAACCTCGGCAATTAGTCATGATCACCGAGTAGCCATGAAACTGGTATAAGTGTGCAGTCTTGCGAAGATCACTCGAAAGCATGGATCTAGCAATGCTACTAGTAAATTACAGTTTGCGATTCGACAGCTTATCCGAGCCACGCTTTGTTTTCGGTTCGGTGTTATTCGGTCGTTTTGGTTCGGAAGCGCCAAAGTGGACTCGGGCCCGGGCTCGGCATTGGAATCTAATGCCCATGGGGTAAGTACACCCGCTATGCTGTTTGGAGTGGATACGTATCCAATCGTGATCTCTAGTACTTCTGATAGCTAAGTTCACCAGTGAATAATTCATGTACAAGAATAATTAGTAGAACAAGTCGGTATAGACCCTTTACGCCGGCATCTGGCTCTGGAGGAAATCAAACACTCCGGTAGGGAAGTAGTCTTCGTCAAACCCCCAAAGATCTGCCATCATAGGATCTATTGATCCTTCTGACAGACCAGATTCAGGCTTGCTCGTTAACGGCTCGAACCCGTTGCTCCGCTCGGCAGACAGAGGCGCCACTCCCAGCAGCGGCGGGGGGTGATTCAGTATGGTGTCGCGTTCACCTAAAATTTGGGCGCCTGGAATAATGACTGGCTTGAAGAGCGACGTCTCCTGTGGGTTTGGTCCCAAAGATTTCTGGCCACAGTTACGCTTCTCCCACTCTTCCAGTCCAGTGAGCATCTTCCGTAGGCCACGGGCAATGTGGTGGCTCAGATGACGCTCACTAGCCCTCTGGCTGCAGGAGACCATCATCTCTACAATACGTCCGACCAAGACCCGCACATAACCGATGTCAACGTGCAATCCGGCCGAGGCAATTGAACTATTTTGGCCCTGTCCTCCCGAATTGGGGCCATTAGAACACACCTTGGCCGCTATCTTCAACAGAAACACTGCGGCAAAGGTGATCATGCTGTGGAGATACAACGGAACACCAACCAAAGCCAGTTGGATATCCCGCTCGTCTAAGACAACCTTGAGGGTAGCAATAGCTGACTCAATGGCAATATTGGCGCGCTTCCTGCGCTCCGGTGACATGGCTTTTGAAGAGGTCGAAGAGTGGTAGGCGCGCAAAGCAACCGAATTCAACTGCAGCCGAGAAAAATGATAGTGCATATAGACAGCTTTGTAAGGATATGCACCAACATGTCGACTCCCAGCTAAATAATTGGTTAGCAAATATACCTGGGAGGCACGGTGTTCACCAACTATGCTTACCAAGACGGGGCAGCCATGCCGACTTCCAATCGCCCAAGTCTATGTCAAATTGGTCGATCTTGGGGAATTCGGTTTCGGGTACTTCGAGATCAACGTCGGGACCAAATGCAAAATAGATACGAGTAAGAATGATAAAAAGGTCAACTTGACTGTGGAGTCGAAGGTCGCCTTGTGATACTGATGCAGACTGTGTGAAAATGTTATGTTGAGTGATACTGGCATCCTCGTGGATGATTGGTGGTCGGCCATATGCGATAGAGAAATGATGCTCGAGCGTCTATCATCTGTTAGATTTTCAAATGTTATATGTCAGGGTCATTGTACGACTTACATATAAGAGGTACCACAGACGAGCCTGTTCCTTGTGCTCTGGAGACCCTTGAATAGCCTTGCGATAGAATTGGTGCAAGTTGCGCTCCGTAGCAATCCGCACCGCATAACCAGAGAGTTTCCAGCTAACATCTGCCAGCCAAAATGCCCCGATACACAGAGCACGAATATCGTCCAGAGTATGATGATGTCCCAACATCGACTCCGATGCCAGTTTGGCAAACTCGGTATAGCAAGTGTCAAATGTACGTTCTTTGGACGGCAGGTGGAGCGCCGTCACAGCCAGAATAGCCGCAGACAGCATGGAAGAAGACTTCCTGGCGGCCGTCAAGTCCTTATGTGCTAGTAAAGCTCCATCCCAAAGGTAGCGGTTGAGCACCTGATCGAAATGGTAGAACAATTCCTCCGCTTCTCGAAGATCGACCACACCGCGGGAGATGAAGTCGGTCGCCAATGCCTGGTCAGGCGCATAATTTTGCCCGGGGGAGCCCTCACGATTCTCGCTCAGCTGTGTCACCTCGTAAAGACTCCCCATCGGGGCTGTCACCAACGAAGTGGCAGAGGTTTCTTCCCGATCCATTGAAAATTGTGGCTGGTGTTGCGAGAAAGCATAATTTGACGAGCTCGACCCCGTGCTTGGACCAGCAGTATTATCAATTGAGATATTCCTGCCATTGTGTCTTATCGCATGCCCGGTCTCATCCACCGACACGGTCGACTCTTTTCGGCGACTTTTCTTCGAGGGCGTCTCGATCGATCTACCACCGGCTTGGTAGTATGATAATTCCGGGAGTTGAGCCTTCCTAAGCAAGTCCGTCATTGCCAGCTCAATCACATTCTTCCATCTAAGCACCGACGGTATGTTAGCATTTCACTTGCTTTAATGCGGCGCAAATGTCGGCATTAGCAACGGCGCAGACTTACTCAGCCTCGTCCTCCAGTAATGTCTGCAGGCTCTTGTTGACAACACAATCTAGTCCCATGCGACGACATCGCGAACAATCCGACTCACCTGTCTTCATGTCGCAGCGAACTTTGTGCCGCTTACATTCTGTACATGCACGGATCCGCCGAGAGATCTTCGGAACATGTGCCTGCCGCGAATGATCCTCCGGGGTGAAGCCATCTTGCGGAGAAGCCGATGAAGCATCACCATTGCTCTCAAACTGGATGCGATTCCGCTTCATGCTGTGATGTTGACACAACCTCTCCGCATGGGCGACTCCGGGGAAGAGGAGAGCGGGGTCGGGGATTCTCGACCGTTTGAGTTGTCGCCTGAGGCATTAGTGGGTCTAGAATCCCGAACCACCTGTCACGTGCCTTTGTCTAGCTCAAATCACATGATTGGTCGGCCGTTTGCGCTAGTCTTGATTTGGTTTAATTATGATGCGTGGGCGCGTTCACCACCGAACGCGTCTCTCTCGTTTTCTCTTGGAAGTCTCAAAAACCTCTACCTTGAGAAG
Source organism: Penicillium pulvis (assembly GCF_028828015.1). Lineage (NCBI taxonomy): Eukaryota > Fungi > Ascomycota > Eurotiomycetes > Eurotiales > Aspergillaceae > Penicillium > Penicillium pulvis. The sequence continues at coordinate 2,315,125 of NW_026643078.1, read as the reverse complement.
CGATCCTCGTCCGCCATTCTTTATTCTTGAATAACACCTCGTCTCACCAAAATGGGTATTAAACGTCAGTGAGCCATATCTTATCAAACTTGACATCTTCGCTGACCAGCATGATAGACCTATTCCAGGTGATCTCTGAGAATGCCCCCGATGCAATTAAGACGGGCGAGATCAAAAACCATTTCGGCCGCAAGGTCGCAATTGTATGTCCGAAACTCATAGCGCCTTTCTCTTCCAATCTCCAAATATCAGTGGCTAATCAATTGCTTTATACAGGATGCGTGCGTCATTGACCTCGGCCCCCGAAGCTTCCTAAACTAACACTATTGCAGATCTATGAGCATCTACAGTTTCCTGATCGCCGTGCGCTCAGAGGGCCAGCAGCTTATGAATGAGACTGGTGAGACAACATCACACTTGATGGGCATGTTTTACCGAACCCTGCGAATGGTCGACAATGGCATCAAACCGCTATACGTTTTCGACGGTGCCCCACCCAAGCTGAAGTCCGGCGAGCTGGCAAAGCGTGGTGCGCGCAAGGCTGAAGCTCACGAAGCTCACGAGGAAGCCAAGGAGACTGGTACTGCGGAGGATGTGGAGAAGTTTGCGCGACGCGGGGTGCGAGTCACACGCGAGCACAACGCAGAATGTAAGCAGCTTCTGAAGCTGATGGGTATCCCCTATATCGATGCTCCCACTGAAGCTGAAGCCCAATGCGCAACTCTCGCACGCGCTGGCAAGGTCTACGCGGCTGCATCGGAGGATATGGATACTTTATGCTTTGAGTCGCCCATTCTGTTGAGACACTTGACTTTCAGTGAGCAAAGGAAGGAGCCCATCCAGGAGATTCACTTGGATCGGGCACTGGAGGGCCTGCAGATGGATCGCAGTCAAGTAAGTTTGTATCTATGTGACATATCTCAGGATTGCGGCTTATATAGTGATGTTATAGTTCATCGATCTTTGCATTCTGCTGGGTTGCGACTACCTCGAGCCCATTCCCAAAGTTGGACCCTCGACTGCTCTCGCGCTAATCCGTGAACATGGTAGCCTGGAGAAAGTACTAGAGTTCATGGAGAAGGACCCAAAGAAGAAATACGTGGTCCCGGAGGTTTGGCCATACCAAGATGCGCGTGATCTGTTCATCTCTCCAGATGTGCGCGATGCAGACCACCCCGACTGTGATTTCAAGTGGGAGGCTCCAAATGTGGATGGGCTGATTGACTTTCTGGTCACCGACAAGGGATTCAACGAGGACCGTGTACGAAATGGTGCAGCACGACTGACAAAGAACCTGAAGAGCGCGCAGCAGTCACGTTTAGAGGGATTCTTTAAGCCAAGGGAACGCACTGATGACGAGAAGGCCAGTCTCAAGCGGAAGCATGATGAGAAACTCCAAAAACAAAAGAAGCAGAAGAAGGACGATGCGAAGGCGAAGAAAGACGCGAAGGCCAAGCCGCGTGGTGCAGGCTAAACCAAATCTTGGCTGGTGATCGCCCGGTCTTGTTTCTCCCTCTTCCATCTCATCTCCTTTAAACGGATGACCATCTTTTGACTCTTTTTTTATGATCTTGGCGCTGGCGTTGCATAGCTTTCATTGTTGCGGGGTCCGTTTTTTTCTGATCTCAATGTGGGGGTGACATTGTTAACTTGGCCTCAGCCATGGCATGAGGTAGCATACCATACCCCAAAAAAATAAATAACTTTCATGATAACCAGCCTAATCCTGTATTTTTGTGTCTATTGTAGGTGGTGAACAAGACATACTTGGCTGTATGAGCCTAGGATCAGAAAATATTGGTGAAGTAAGGGACCCAGTTATTCTCGCCTTTTTACTGATCCTCGCTTCCACATGGAAGAATTTACCGCAGATTATCTCAATTACGAATAATTACACTACTATTTACAGTTTGCACAGCCATATATTCATATGGAACTCGTTGTTTGCTTGAGAGGTGGAGTCCATTCTTGGTGCAGTTGTATAGATTGTCGCGGGATAAGCGAGATGAGACAGATTGGCAGATGAAGAAACAACAAGTGATCTCCACCAGGAATGTTGCAACGAAGAAAATGACAGCTATAGGATACTTGAGTCAGTGAATTCAACCGATATACATATTTAATTCTTTAAATAAAGGTCGAGAGAACATAAGATCACGATCATGTGTGGGGAGTGCCTTGATTCGATGCCGCTGTAACATTGGATCGGACCAACTTCTTGATCCCCCACCTCAAAGTGCTTCGATGGAATCCCTCTGCCCTTGGAAGTAAGAAGAAGGAAGTGGATGTTATTTTAAATTCGCCCATTTGACCTGTCCATTTCCTATATCATATGCCGGAATAGAGATTTGTAATGTGGGCAATAGCGTCATAGCCCGGGTCGATGCCTAATCATCCCACCGAACCCGTTAAGTCGGATGCGGACCTCGGGGTGGGCGCATCAGTAGCGATCGGTGGATACCTTTTCAATGGAAATCACTCTGTGCTTGTTTTTTATTGGTTGTATTGATTGCCATGGTCAGGGGTTAACGTGTTCATCGCGGGTCTGCAGGAATATATATTAGGCAAACTGAATCGGTAGGCATTCCCAGGGCTACGTATTGGCCAATCTGCCAGTCTCCCTTCACACCCTCCGAAATACTTGGAGACAAGGACAAAGAAAGTGAAATTAGAGATAGACATATGATTTTCATCCACACTCAAATAAAAAAAGAGACATTTCCAGCTGCGATAAGAGGTTGATCGATACAGGTGGGTGTAGAGTTGAGATGGGGTTACAGTATAACGAGGGGCCAAGTTAGGGTTTCCAAAGTACGAAACGAAACGAAACGAAACGAGCAAGAGCAAACAGATAACATGTAGACATGAACTCAAAGTCAAGGAATCATCGAGTCCCAAACGAAACAGTACCATGGACCGCCACAGCACATCCAGACTTGAGCGGGGCGCTGCATGACAACACACCTCGTGACGCTGCAGGTCCCTCCAGCACATCGCAAGCAAGGAGACGAAGCTTAGGCAATAAAGTATCCGCATTACGAAGTATATCCAGCTGCGGCATATAGATATCTCAGATGAAACGTGTTCGATGCGGCTTGGGTTCACGCCGTTTTCAGCATATTCTTATTTCCAGGCTCTAGCTTCCAGAAACGCGCAGGCCAGGACGAAGATCAAATTCCATACCCCAGCTTTATTACTTTCTAAAAAAGTAAGAGGAGGGGACGATCTCTCCGGTCGCGCTGGAATGTCTGGACAAATCCATTTTCAATCCATGTCCCACAGGCAGTGTATTGTATCCACTAGACAGAGATTTAGTGCAGGTAGTGCGCAATCTCGACTCGTGTTTGTTGGACTTCATGATCACGAGTAGTTTTTTTCAAATCTAGTCCAGTCCCAGGGCTGAGAATGGAACCCGCCATCTGGGGGAATGCGCACAAAGTTAGTAGATGGATAGACGCGTGACTGTCCCAAGTTTCCCAAGAGTCCCCAAAGGTCAAAGAAAGCGAGTACGCAAAAGTCACTTCATCAGACATAGATTAGATGAGAACATAGCAATCCAGACCAAATTTCGCGATTTCAATCAATATAAAAAAAAAGGACGAAAAAAAAAGGAAAAAGGACCAGCAATTTTGGGGGGTGATCTTGTGTCAACACCGGCCGCCTATAAATCACGGATGCCCCGCCGGCCTTTCCCACCCCTTCCGCTGCTGCTTTTCTACTTCTGTTTCTCCTCAAATTCATATTTTCGACGCGTCGGATCAAGTCTCTCAACTTCCATCTTCTACTCTTAAATCTTCCATCAACCTCTTCACATCATGCCTCCCAAGAAAGCTACTGCCACAGCCAAGAAGGCTGCGCCTGCTGCGCACACCTCCTACCGTGGTATGTTTTGTCTGATCTTTAACCACCACAACATCGCGTAAAAACGTTGTGGATATCGCCTGTGTCGCCAACATATGCTGATTCTATTGATATAGATATGATCAAGGATGCCATTGTGAACGTGAGTAGATCACCATGATCTTTCCGTCTTGTTGTGATGGCGGGTCGCGCGCCCGACCGTGACACGTCCAGCCATTGGGCATGGCCAACCACCACTTCAAAGAGGATTTATGTTTATATCATTCTGTTCATTACTGACTGGGCTTTTGGACAATAGCTCAAAGAGCGCAATGGTTCCAGGTATGTATTTGCGTTTTCCCACCGGCGCGACCATGATTCCTTGGTCGCGTCTTTTCCCTTTGTCCGCTTCGCAACCAATGAACTAACGGAATTTCCCTCATCTTAGCCGCCAGGCCATCAAGAAGTATGTGTCGGCAAACAACAAGATCACCTTCGCGTCTCAGAGCGCCTTTGATGCCCAGTTCAACAAGGCTATCAAGTCTGGCGTCGAGAAGGGCGAGTTCACCCAGCCTAAGGGTAAGTCTTACTGGTTTGCGCTTTTGTGCGCATTCGTATCCCCAGTTATAGAACGATCCTCCCCCAATCATGCTTCTTAGCATGTATTCAAGGTCGATCTGGCTGTACTTTTGTTCTTGTTATCGCTGACGCGTCGCGCTCCAGGCCCCTCCGGACCTCTGAAGCTGGCCAAGAAGGAGGCCAAGCCCGCTGCTAAGCCCGCCGTGAAGCCTGCTGCTAAGGCTACTAAGGCTACCAAGGCTGCTCCCAAGGTCAGTCGAGTATCATTGTCGCTAAAATCGTCGTACTTACTCTTCATAGAAGGCTGCCGCCCCCAAGGCCGCTGCTACCAAGAAGGCCGCCCCCAAGAAGACTGCTACCGCTAAGGTCACCAAGACCACTGCTAAGAAGCCTGCTGCCAAGAAGGCTGCTGCTAAGCCCAAGGCCAACTCTGGAAAGGCCCGCAAGACCAAGACCCCCTCCACTGCCGTATGTTCTCGTCCCTTTTATCCGATATCATGGTTGACTAACTAAATCTGTACAGGCTCCCGCAATTGTTGAGCAGCCCAAGATTCTCGGCAAGACCAAGTCTGGCCGGGTTACCAAGACCACTGCGCCGCCGCCAACCAAGGCTCCCGCTAAGAAGCGTGCGGCTAAGAAATAGAGGATGTTTTGGTCGCTTTTGACCCAACGATGCCCTCCCATTTTACGTGCGCTCTTCCCGGGAGGGTCATCAGGGTCCCATTTTGTTTTTCTCTTCCCATGTAATTTCTTTCCCTCGATCCATTGATTTGGCGGTTCGGAATGGGTTTCCTTTGTGCTTGGTTCTGGGATATCTTCGTTATGATGGCTTGGTTTTTCCTTTTTTATTTTTTCTGCTTCCACGTCGAAGGGATGGCGTCTTGTGGTGGGTTCTCAATGGGGAAATTGTTTTGTTCATCTGTTCGTCCATATCGGATCTCACGACGTTCGTGGAATTGGAGTCTACTTGATCCGAACTGGGTCTATTCCTTTGTACGATATAGATTGTAGACATCTTGGCAGAGCTGTGGTCTCAAAAGGCCTATCAGTGGGACTAATATGGACGTTAATTAGGGTCATGGTTTCATGACCCCGCAGGTTGAAACGCCGTTGCTGCGGGAATGTTTGTGATGATAAGCCAGTTCAACACTGCGCCACCAATTGGCGGAAATTAGAAATTAGCGCAGTTGAACTATTGATAATTAACACGCTATTACCATTATTCTCCGTGCAGATAGGCCACTCTATTCAGCTCCATACACATTTTCATGTTGATTGTCATCCTAAAATACTTGATCATCTCCTGTATCTTCTGGGCCAATTTCTCGTCTAGGAAATACATGTAGACGATTTAATATCGGAACGGACCGTACTTTTGATTCAATTTAAGTTGACAGGGAAAGGTCTATAGAGCACATTAAGGAGTACATTAAGGAGTACATGGCAGAATCAGGCATCGTCGAAATGACTTCATCCACTGGTGGAGCGGGCTATTTTTGGAATGGAGTGAGTATTCAGGGGGGAAATCTAGACACAAAAAACCCTGCGGCTTGCAAATCCTCTAAGCTAAATCCCCTAGTAAACATCCATACTAAGACCCTATTTATCTGTATAATGAGGAGTTTGGGTCAGGGACAATCCCGCCCCCACGCACCTTCGTAGTAAGCATCGTAAGAACATCTCTCACATACGGTGTACGAAGTACGTCACGATCAGTTCTCCTTGCAGAGGAGAGGGGTTTTGGGCCATGATGTGCGCTCAGGCCTTGCTCATATAATCTGCATGAATCTTCAAACCGAATGACCTTGAAAATTCACATCGTATACGTGGAGGATTAGAGATTTTATACTCGGGGCGTTCGGGTGTTCCCTGATCTAGTACACAGTATTTGTGCAGCTGAATAGTGGAGTCGTACACTAATTTACTACGACACGCAACTTGACGGCAAGTCCCTTTAGTCTTTTCTCGCCCCGAAATCGTCCCAATCTTCAATCTTTCCCCTTCTTTTCCCTGTCGGGGAATTATGTTTATCGGTTGAAAATTTCTGCGGGTCGCATTGCGAAAAAAAAAAAAAGTGAGGAGTCGACGAATCCTAACCCTGAACGACCCTGTCCTCTCTTTCTCCGAACCACCTCATCTCCTCCCAACCCCCCTTCCACTCGTTCAAATCCGCTGGAACAAGGTCCGGTTCTCAACATCCTTGCCCCTCCGCCAAACAGGGTCACTGCCGTCTCCTCGGGTTGCCGGTCCACGCAGACCTCACGTCACCCCGTTTTCCTGTGGAAGACCACCAAAAAAAGGAACCACCCAGAAAACCATGCCGTCTTTGTCCAACGACTCATACCCATCGGCAACGGCAACAACAACGGCCACAGCAACGGCCACCCACCCTCGCTCGTTCGATTCGCCTCGCAAGTCCCACGATAAAGCCTCTGTCGGCAACACCTTCTTGTGGACCAACTGGCCTCAACCACCCACCGGCGACGCGAACCACGATACCCATCAGAATGATCGGCAATTGCTCACAAACCTAAAGAACGGCAGTGCCTACTCCCTGAATGGCCGCTCGAGCATCAGTTCCTATACGCGCGAGATGCCGCACTCCAAGGACGGCAGCATGCATTCGTTAGGCAACGGGTCCGCCAGAGATCCCCGGGATGCTGGCCGGCCATCAGCCATGCTGGACCGGAAGTCATCGGACGCTGGACCTGGAGCAGGCTCCACGACAGCATCGATGTCAAGTCAACCGGTCAATGGCACAGCCGCCAACGGCCACCGTTACTCGGTCCAGGGGAAGCCGATGGCCAATGGTGATATCCCACGCCCCTCCGCCGATGAACCCTCTATCTCAGACCGAGCGACCAGCCCCTCGACCTCATTATTACAGATCCCCGCCGAAGACTCAGGCCGTCTCTCCCCCGACCCGGATCGGTTGACCCCGGGCCCGCGACCCAGTCACCGTTACTCCTCACCTCCTGTACCTGTACCTTCGATGATTGAGAACGCCTCCGCACAAGAACCGCAACAGTCCAGCATGCGACATCGGCACTCACTGCAGGTTCCGCGCACTCCGAGCGTTCGTCGGAATAGCCGAGACCAAAATGAAGAGACTGCCTACAGTAGTGGTCGATTGTCCCCCACAGTGGGCGGAAATCGACGCACATCACTCGGCCTAATTCGCCGGGCCACAAAGACACAGTCAGACCCGCCTTTGGATGAGACACTCCAAGATGAGGAGGCGGCCCGGTGGGCAGAAGCAATCAAACAAAAACGTGCTTCGCGGCGCCGACGCGAAGATGACGACGACGAACGAGTCATTGTGGGTACCAAAGTCGACCAGAATCATGTCAACTACGTTACGGCGTACAACATGTTGACTGGAATTCGCTTCACGGTGTCGCGCATCAACGCAAAGATGGACCGGGAACTTACCCCAGCGGACTTTGACGCCAAGCATAAATTCTCCTTTGATATGTACGTTGAGCATTGAGACCTGGTAATTCATGGAGAGCCTCACTGACCGCGCAACAGTACCGGAAACGAGTTGATTCCGTCGGCCAAGTACGACTTTAAATTCAAAGACTACGCCCCCTGGGTCTTCCGAAGTCTGCGAGCCAAGTTTCGCCTTGATCCTGCCGACTATTTGATGTCCCTCACCAGCAAATATATCCTGTCCGAATTGGGCTCGCCAGGCAAAAGCGGTAGTTTCTTCTACTTCTCGCGCGATTACAAGTATATCATCAAAACCATCCACCACGCTGAACATAAGCTCCTCCGCAAGATCCTGCCAGAGTACTACCGACATGTGGAGAAGAATCCCAATACTCTTATTTCACAGTTCTATGGTTTGCACCGTGTCAAAATGGCATATGGCCGCAAAATTCATTTTGTTGTGATGAACAACTTGTTTCCTCCCCACCGAGATATCCACCAAACATTCGACCTGAAGGGCTCAACGATTGGTCGGGACCTGCAGGAGTCAGACCTCGAGCGCAATCCGCGCGCGACGATGAAGGACTTGAACTGGGTCCGAAGAAATCGGCACCTACAATGTGGACCTGCGAAGCGAGAATTCTTCATTGAGCAGCTGAAACGCGATGTGGAATTGCTCAAAAGGCTCAAGATCATGGATTATTCTTTGCTAGTAGGAATCCATGATGCTGAACGGGGAAATGAAGAGAAGTTGCGAGACAAGACACTTCAAGTCTTCCAGCCTGGTGGCGACCGCGAGGAGGATTCCAGCCCCAATATGCTGATGCGAACACCCTCCAAGTTGGAGAATGAGCGCAAAGCCCGAGAGCTTCGCATGCTGATCAAGCGCGAGCGACCTGTTCCATTGGATAAGGCAACCGCGAAAATGCCGGAAGAAATCCTGGACGAGCGGAAGTACCACGTCTTCTATGCCGATGATGGAGGTTTCCGAGCTACTCATGAGAATGGCCAGCCCGGTGAAGAAATCTATTACCTGGGTATCATTGACTGTCTGACTCACTACGGCACCGTCAAGAAGTTCGAAAACTTCTTCAAGGGTCTCTCCAATGACCGAACTCAAATCTCCCCTATCCCACCAGAGGGATACGGAGATCGTTTCATTAATTTTGTTAAGGGAATTACCATGTCTAAAGAAGAGGCTGAGCGCCGACGAGAGTCTCAAGCCTCAGTTCGCCAATCAGGAGAGAATAGGCAATCACGCTCATCATCCGTGGAGCGAACCATGCATGTAGCCGAGAAGGAGGCGGCGAAGGATGTATCTGTCACACATCCCCGAACCTTGGCCACTGTGTGGGACCCTGCAGATGCTGCGGGTCCTGGGCCAACTTCGACACTTCCTATTGTGGATGAGGCGGGTGAGGCCAGCAGCGTGGGCGGCCACAGTTCACACAGTCGACATGGCCGTCCTGCAACTGACAAGGAACTTCCCCCGCCCCAATGGATGGACCCCCAGTCCCCCCCAGCAAAGGAAAGGAAGTTGATCGAGGAGATAGACCGATTGCCAGCCCGGTTCGGCGGTAAATTATTGTCATCCTTATGTCTGGATTTCCGCATTGACTCTTCCATGGCTTTTCGTCCTTGATCTTGTTTTTGTGTTCAGCGAGATATCCCCCTTGTTTCTCGATAGACCGTTCGCTTCAAACCCCGGCTCCGATGAGTCGGGCGAGGAGCTCTTATTTTTTTGTCTTTGGATTCCTCGCACCACCTGCCATGTTTTTCGCTAGAAACTGCTGATGTTCACGAGTGATGTGTGTATATTTGTCTTCCTGTTTGTCGAGTGCCCCTGTCTCGCCTCCAGCTCCATTTTCAGCCTCTCTGCGTTATCCCTGATAATAACGCCATTGTGTTCTCTTTTGAATCAACTCTCTTTTTGTTCCTGCAAGACTTGTCATCGACTTGCAGTCTGCACTACGATCTACAGTGTACCACCACACGACCTCCTTTCGTTGATTGACTGATCCGACCACCTTTCCACATTCTCTCTACCAACTTTGATGATCTCCAAACAATGGTCACCAATGATTTCATTTTTCATCTCCGTCTATTGTGTTCCACCACTTCGCATCACAGTTCCAACAACCCTCATTCCTGGCTCTGTCTATCGACCAGGTCTCCATGATAGGCCCCATCGACCACCGGCATAGAAAGAAGAGCATGTACGGCCGCAAAGCGAATTACAGAATTGGATTGTCACTCGCACCTCATTAGCGGACTCCATTTCCCCGAACCACTTCCACATCCCTTTCCTATATCTTTTTTCTTTGGACTCTGTTGTCTCGGTCTCTTTTCTGCGTCAAATCCATACCCTGTATCAATCACTATACCATTTGTCTTAAATGATCTTGACCGCGTCGTCTCTATTCTATTTGTTTTCCAAGATCCAGACTAGCAGAGCGTCAGCGTGGGAAAGTTTTGATTTCCTTTATTCTTTTTTTGTCTCTCTGACAACCTCTTTTCCTTTTTCCTTTTTCCTTGTTGGACCTTGATTGTTCAAGTTAATAAATCATAGATCATGAGTAAGCACTTGTTCCTGTGTACTACTCGATTTTAGCGTGCCTGGACTCTACTCGACCTATAGTCGTGGTGAACGAGAATGCATTGTTTTCAATTTTGAAATTTTAGTTTCTTTAATATGTCCTCATGTACATAGTAATTAGATAGACAACAAATATCCAAGTGATCGTTTGAAGCTGTTGAGCTAGTCGCAGTAAGGACAACAGTGCCGTTGAGTATATAAGCAAGTAATATAGCAAAACACCGAAACACAAGTAACAGCAAATTTGATGAAAATGAAAATCAAGTAAATTGGTTCCATAAGGCATAACTATCTGACTGTTGTATTTGAAGATTCCCCAGGAAGTAAGCATGGAGATAAGGAATGAAACGCCAGTCGCCGCCGAAGTCACCCATCCATGAAACACAAAGGAAGGCAAAAAAACGAAGCAAGTGCGAGTCCATCGTCGAGTAGCCCAAATATCCTGTCCCCAAGGATATGAGTGAGAACGAAGCCCGACAGAGTAAACAAAGGGCCCTGGGTGAAGGGGGAAAAGGATATCAAAGGGGGAGAGATTGAGTGACAAGAAAAGATAGTTCCTTTAGCCATAAGAACGCCGTAGAGAATCTTCGTCTCTTCGTAGAGACAAGATTTTGAGTTCAAGCATCCAGTTGTGGATTACAGCAGGGGGAACTGAAAGGATATTGTTCGATGGGTACATAATAAAGGGTTCCAGGGTCCAAGAGTTCAAGATGGATCCGCACGCAATAAGGATAAACAGTGTCAATCGAGAATAGAGCAAATGAAGTCCATTTATTCAGATCTTCCTTGAGTGACCTTGGCAGCCTGGATGGCCGTCATCTTCTGCAGCCAGCCCTGGGTAGGCTGGGGCTTCTTAACGGTGCGGAGGTCATCAGTCGAAAAACCGGAGATACGCATGTTGTAGTTGCGCTCAAGGACGAGTTGGATGTCACGGATCTCGAGAGTGGAAGATGGGCGCAACTTGGCGAGACGGCAAGCCTGGGTAATCACATCATCAACAAAGTCATCGGCCATCGAGAGAACGAACTAATGAGAGCAGAGTCAGTTGGTTGATTGTTTTTTTTGTTAAAGTGTTTTATCTCACCTCTTCGGCATCAGGAGTCAGTATCTCTCCTTCACCACCACCAGTGACCTGGCGAACGAGGATATCAAGCATTTTTTTGCTCAGGACATGTTGACCTTCACCCTCAAGGACATAGCCAGGGTGCTTTTGAATGGCGGGTTGGCTCATCATACCGCCCATATTGCTATGGTTGGGGCCACCAGTAAGAGAGGGGCGAGAAGGAGGCATGGAGACTGGTTCAGGTGTGGAGACGTTAAGGTTTTTGGGGATGTGCATGTTAATGTTACGAGCAGAAGCCTCAGTTGACCGATTGGCAAGGTAGCCTGGTGGGTGAGTTTGTTGATTGGCGGCAGCCTGATTCATGTTTGACTGCTGCTGCTGTTGATGTGGCTGTTGTTGTTGCTGCTGGTTCTGATTAGTATTATAGTTTTGAGCAGCTTGCTGCATCGCTGCTTGATGCGACAGCGGACGAGGTGGCCCTTGGTTAACCGGCTGAGAGCTTGTTGGGGTCGGGGTAGATCCATCGAGGTTAGGAGTCTGGCTGAAAGTGACTTGACCTCCTGGTCCTGGAGTCCCCTGCTGCGATGGAGGCTGCTGAGGTCGCTGAGCAGGAGGGGGTGCATTCGATAAAGCAGGAGTGGCACTAGCCGGTGAAGGTGCCTGGCCAGGCTGCGAGGTCGACGGTGACATGGCGGTTTGTCCCACTTGATTACGAGCCGCATTCACTGCAGAGTTGATGGTGTGAGGGGCCGGCGTGGGCGCTTGTCCAGGCATGCCACTTACGGCGGCAGCCGCAGCATTGCCTGCTTGAGGGTTGGGTGCCGCTTGAGTTGCCGCAGGGGGGCAGGAGCGGGCTGAGTTACCGGTGCAGTGGTGCCCTGTCCTGGTTGACTCATCTGGGGGTTTTGCTGCGACTGCATCTTGAAGCTCTCTTGCTGTTCCTTGAACTTGTTAAGGAAGTCACTACCCTCTCGGAACAGCTTTTCTGCTGCCAGCTGCCGATTCTTAAACTCCTGTACCTCCTCCTGCGACATATTGGCCGACGCTTGGCGTTGCGAGTATTGCTGGCGCAAATCTGCCAACCGCGCGCGTCCAACCTCCTGCTTTTGAAGCGCAATGCCATATCGCAATCGTGCCTCAGGAATCCATGTCTGGACTTGTTCTTGTGTGACGTTCGGCGGCAGGTAAAAGTTGAGGGAGTTGACCTTGGCCTGAATCTGCGGCAGCAGCTGGTTGAGAGTTTGCGGGTTATTAGACTGGGTCCGTTGGACTGGCTGACCCTGTTGACCTTGCTGTGCAGCTACCTGGGCCTGAACCTGAGCCTGAGCCTGAACCTGAGCCTGTTGCTGCTGCTGTTGATGCTGCTGGATCGCTTGCTGACGGTTTTGCTGGAACATCCGCATACCCTTCATCAAGTTCTGTGACAACTGGGAGAGTTTGATCTGGGCATTCTGGTATTCGTGGCTCTGGGGATCACGCGTGTTCAACTGCTCCCAGAAGCTGCGAACGAGCTGGGTATGCTGGGCTTTCTGGGCTTCGTTCAGGTGTGGAAGCTTCTGCACTTGGTCGGTTCGAATAAGATTGGAGTGTTGCTGCGCAGCCGGCTGGCCCATGGACTGACCCGCCTGGCCTTGCGACCCGTCCATCTCGAATGTTCGGTGATCGATTATTTCAGGAAGGGATTTGGAGAAGGCGCCCAGGTCAAACTATGGGCGAAAGGAAGACCCGAAAGAATGATTTCCGGACGACAGTATTCAATGCGCCCGGGAGTGACGCGTGTAGATGGGATGTATGGCACCCTGAAGAGATTGGGATGGCAGGTGGACCGTGGGATGGTGAGCCTTGGAGTGAAGTCGGCGGTAAGTCTTGGCAACCGTCTACAGCGTAGAGGACATGGAATATCGGAGTTGAACTGTGTAACTTTGATACAATGATCAAGGAAATCCGGATTTCCTGTCCTGAGTCATGGTTTTTCTCCAATAGTGTCGGAAACTGACATTCAAGGACTTTATTAGCTTTTGCCCAGGTATATTTTAGGCCTGGGGCACCCACGGCTACCGCAGGCAGTAATAATGACAATTGTGGGTCTGTATAATTCTATACACAGAATCTTACGGATCCATGAATCCAGTTAACTAGCCAAGTTGTCTGGTATATATGTGCCTATCTTGAACGGTGGTTGATATATGGCTAGTGTAGAAAATTGCCAAATCGAGATCGAGAGGTGCAAGGTCCCGAAGTAGCACAAAAGAGCATATGAAAGAGCTTTGATTGTACCAAGCAAGATTCCCATACTAGAGTAAATTGAGAAAGAGAAGGTGGGAGGGAAATACAGAGATGAGGGCATTGAGACACTGCCCGGGTATCATAGGTTCTAATAGGTATGACTGTTATCCACAAAGCCCTGTAAGTTCATATGCATCATCAAGTGTCATCAAGGGGTAGGTATCATCACAAATTCCACGTCAAACTGAAAGTTGTTGGGCCGAGCCTGTCCCTGAGTAAAGTTGACATGCTTCATGGCATATCACCTAAAATGAACTCATGGGAGGGGTCGGCTCTCAATGCGAAGAAATGCATGTTTCCACTCGTGCATGATACTCGCTCTTCAAAATAAGACTGGTACCGCAAAGCTCATAGTCACCAAGGCATAGATGACGAATCAAAAGGGTCATGCGTCCTGAAGCATGAGTCACACGTCGCTAAGCCCTGCTTCTTTGTAGAAATGGTATGGCAACCGTACCCATCTCAACCCATCAAGGCGTTGCTCACGAGTTTGCAGCAAACTAGACTCCAATATTTTTTAGAGAATATGTTCAGAGAATTTGACTTCAGCCCATAAGACCACCGAGATCTCGCTCCATACCGGTGACTCGCTCCTCCAGAGCTCGCTTCCTTCGCTCCAAGTCCCTGATCTCGGCCAGCTCTTGCTCAATGTCCTCGTCCGTGACATCGGGTACTCCTGGCTGTGATGAAGATGCGGGAGCAAAGTCATCCTCATCATCGTAAGAAGAGCGCATTTGCTCCAATTCTGCGGTATTTGTGGCAACGCGGCCTTCTAACTGGGCCACGGACTCGGCAATCATCTCATGGCGGTAGCGCAAATTGGCAATTTTTTCCTGTGCTCCCGGAACAGGGCTAATGATCTGATTAGCATGTATCGGGGTTGAAAAAGTCTTCGGCATGGACTGACTAAACATTGCATAGAATCTCCGCGCCGCGTAGTAGGACTTCAATGTTTACTTCCCCCGAGCCCCCCGAGTGGATGTGCCTGTAGACCGTTTGATTTCATCCATCATGTCCGATCCTAGTACACGCGCCACTGCCGATTGGCTGCGATTATTCCGCGCGGAGTAGATTCGAGTGGCCATAGATTCGTTGTCGGACTCGGCGGAGAAGGTCGTCCCGCGTCGGGTGGCACGTCGTGATCCATGTGCTTTGGTGGATGGATCCACTTGGAATAGGGCTCTTTCGTGGGCTTCAGTGTCCCGGATCAAAGCGGTTATATCATGAGAGCCCAGCAACGCGTTTGTGAAGGTGCGGGGCGCTGGAAAACTGGGGGAGCTAATTAGTAAAGCGCAATTTCAATATGAATTAAAGACCAACGGCAGTTCAGCAATCGCACTTGAAGAGAGTGCAATCTGTTCTAGGTGGGAATCGAGAAGCGGCATGATTGTGATGTAATGGTGTGAGTGTGTGTAGGTGTGTGTTGTATAGAGAGCGAAGTTCTGTACTGATTGTTTTGGGAAGATCCATAGTTAAAGCACAGCTACCAGTTAACACCTCAGGCAGCAAAATGCCAAACCACCCGACCGTATTGATTGAAAATTTTAGTACTAAAAGACCCTTCTTTCTTTGCATTATTTCCCCCTTCTTTTCACTTGTTGAAATATATGTTCTGATTTACTTCCAATTAAATACCTGCTTGAGGCCATAACGACCGGGTTCTGCATGATTCTTGCTTAGGAGTCTGGCGCCGTAAGCTCCCCCCTGACTAAGCACGCCTCTGGTCTTGCGCCCGTCCTCGTCTCTTGACATCACATCCCCCATCCACCTCATCCATTTGTCGCTCTGTTGTTTCCCCCATCGTTCCACGACTTATTTGTTGCTCATTGGTCTTCCATTAGTTCCTTTGCATCCTATCTCTATTCAGTGACATTCTACCGCCCTTCTCCTTACCTCTCTTAGCTTGGGTACTGCTCAGCTGAGCTCGACAGCTTGGGAAAGATGCCGGCCGAAAGGCGTTCTCTTCGATCAAACAACAAATCTGACGCTTCTTCATCTGCTAACGGTGAAAAGGCACACTCGAACTCCCAGAGCTCGAGTGCTAAAGACAAGGCCGCGCCGACTACCCGCGCCGCCGCCAACAAGGCCAAAGCAGCCCCGGCTAAGAAAGGCGCCGCCAAGGGCGCGAACAACGGAATGGAGGAGAATGACCAGTCGCACGCCAACGGATCCAAGTCGACCGAGAATGGTGTGAATGGTTCTGAGGATGTTGAGATGGGAGAGGATACGGCAGGTGCGCCTAAATCCTCATTCAACACCCGCAAGGACCGGAATGGTGACGAGAAGATGACTGTTGTAGTGCCCCCAACCAAGGGTTCCAGATCATCCAACAAGGCAGGACAGGACAAGGACGAGGACGTGACGATGGAGGGCTCGGAAGATGACGATGCTGAGAAGACCGAGCCCGAGGTCGACCCAACGACCAAAGCCATCCAAGGTAGATGCTATTCCCATCCCATCCCGACTCAGAAGACCCCATGGCTAATGACACCACCCTTCCTTTTTTAATGACAGACATCAAGACCAACTTCACCCTGCTCGACCGAGCCGTAGCCCACTTCGATCCCCGATTCACCCTACGTGTCCTACGCTCCATATCGTCGATGCGGAAATACATCACCCCGGAGGTCCTCGCCGAAGTGATCGTGGACACATACCCGGAATCCAGTGAGACGGCATCATTTTTGCTGGAGGCCATTGGCCAGGCTGGTGCTTTCGAGGGTGTCCAGGAAGCTTCAAAGATGGAGGTGGACTCTGAGAAGAATAAGACAGTGCCGAAGGAGATTCTCCCCGAGGTGGACGCGTACTTGTCTATCTTGGTACAGATTTATCTCTTCGACCAGCGACAAATCCAGAAGGGTGCCGAGTTCTCGACTAGCCTGATTGAACGCCTTCGGACTTTGAATCGCCGCACCCTGGATTCTCTTGCCGCTCGTGTGTACTTTTATTATTCTCTATTCTTTGAGCAGATCGCTCCGCTCCCTCCATCTCCCGCAGCTGCCGTCACCACTATTCGGCAAACATTGTTGACAGCTCTGCGGACATCTGTTCTCCGGAAGGATGTCGACACGCAGGCTACCGTCATGACTCTGCTGCTCCGCAACTACCTGTCAACTTCCCATATCACCCAGGCAGATCTTTTGATCTCGCATAACCGGTTCCCTGCCGCTGCTTCCAACAATCAGATTGCCCGGTATCTATACTACCTCGGCCGTATCCGTGCCATTCAACTGCAGTACACCGAGGCCCACAGCCATCTGATCGGGGCCACCCGCAAGTCTCCTACCAGCCATAGTGCCCGTGGATTCTACCAGGCCTCCCACAAGCTGCTCGTTGTTGTGGAACTTTTGATGGGTGACATCCCGGATCGTTCTGTCTTCCGTCAGCCCGCCCTTGAGAAGGCCATGCACCCATACTTGCTGCTCGCGCAGGCTGTCAGTGTTGGAGACTTAGATGGCTTCTTGAACATCGTCAACACTCACAGTTCCACCTTCCGGAAGGACGGTACCTACACTTTGATCCTTCGTTTGCGGCAGAACGTGATCAAGACCGGTATTCGTATGATGTCCTTGTCTTACTCGCGTATTTCCCTACGGGATATCTGTCTTCGTCTGGGTCTTGATAGTGAGGAGTCAGCTGAATACATTGTGGCCAAGGCCATCCGCGATGGCGTCATTGAGGCTACATTGGACCACGAGCACGGCTTCATGAAGAGCAAGGAGGTTGGTGACATTTACGCTACCCGGGAACCTGGCGAGGCGTTCCATGAGCGCATTCGCGCCTGTCTTACCCTTCATGATGAAAGTGTTAAGGTAAATATACCCTTTCGTGATCCTTCTAGATCTGTTCTAATCACATTTCTTCTACCTAGGCTATGCGCTTCCCCATGAACCAGCATCGCTTGGAGCTGAAGAGTGCCCAAGAGGCACGAGAGCGAGAGCGTGAGTTGGCCAAGGAGATTCAGGAAGGAGACATGGACGATGAGGATGCTGGCGGTGACTTCGATGCCATCTAAGTACGGTGGATCCTCGTAATTGATACAGCGTTTCTTCCGCACAGGCTCCCCATCTACATGGGTTCTACCTCGTAGCGGCCTTCTTCAACTTATGTGTTAATTGTGCGATTTCGCTTTTTCCTTTCTCTTTGTGGTGGATGTGTACGAAGGGGAATGTGCAGGACTAAGATGGCCGGCGCAATCTTCTGTGTCTCTTATACTGGAATGATTCTCTTGCATAAGATTCCGGGTCTGCCCTAGACAAAGAGGCTCCTTGTGTGTAGAGTATGTGCGTAAAATCATATGAGAAACCTACAGAAACCTACATTCATGATCAGGTTGAGCTTCATTTAGTTTGGTACCATCGAGTTGCTGCGTAATGTAGAGTCGGGATGAGAGGAACTGGTACGGAGTACACCATGAGATGGTCCGTGCCGGCCCGAGAGCTCGAAATCTTCCCGCAAGATTATTCCCTGCGCAACCTTGTAACACCTCCCCCGAACCTCCGCAGCATTGACACTCGATTTGTTTTCACATGTTCTGGGCTTGATCTCATCACCATAAAAACTTTTAGAGCCCTGCATTGAGCATGCGAGCTCGCACCGTACCGGCCACCGGGCTGATTCTCACGCGACCGTCGTCGACCTCCGTGTGTTCCCAATGCCTCCGTGAAGACCTCCACTCATCCTACACCTTTATTCAATCCCGAAAATACCACCCGACCCGCCGGAAGGATGCTTCCCCATTCGGTGCCGCCGTGTCAGCCGCCCAGGCCATCCTCAAGGGCATGCCAAAGGGACCTCAGGGCATCTCAGTCGACCCGTTACGCATGGTTGGCAAGGAATTGAAGTTTCTCAGCAAGAACATCCGCCAATTGCTGGGGTCAGGCCACCCAGCCTTAGATAAGGTCGCTAAATACTATACACACAGCGAGGGCAAGCACATGCGGCCGATGCTGGTCCTGCTCATGTCCCAGGCGACAGCGTTGGACCCTCGGAAGCAAACGAATCCTGCCAGCCCAAGCCCTGTTGATATCCCGCTTAGCTCGCCATCAATCCTCGACGATTCCAACCCAAACATTAATCCACTCGTATCCCGAAATGCCGAGAGCGAGTACAGCTTTGCTGGTGACGACAACATTCTCCCTTCACAGCGCCGTCTAGCTGAGATCACTGAACTCATTCATACTGCCTCCCTCCTTCACGACGATGTCATCGATAACGCCGTGACCCGTCGCGCCAACAGCTCGGCCAACTTAGCCTTCGGAAACAAGATGGCGGTGCTGGCAGGTGATTTCTTGCTCGGTCGCGCCTCCGTGGCTCTGGCCCGGCTGCGCGACCCAGAAGTCACCGAGCTGATGGCCACTGTGATCGCCAACCTGGTGGAGGGCGAATTTATGCAGCTGAAGAACACCGCCCAGGATGAGGCCAACCCGCAATACACCGATGAGACCCTGTCATACTACCTGCAAAAGACTTATCTGAAGACTGCCAGTCTGATCAGCAAGTCGTGTCGCTCTGCTGCCGTTCTAGGCCGCAGTGCGCCCGAGGTTATCGAGGCCTCTTACGCGTATGGTCGCAATCTGGGCCTGGCGTTCCAGCTAGTGGATGACATGCTGGATTATACCGTTACTGAGGCTGAACTGGGCAAGGCCTCCGGAGCTGATTTGGAGCTGGGTTTGGCTACTGCGCCGCTTTTGTTTGCTTGGAAGAGCAACCCTGAACTCGGACCGTTGGTTGGCCGCAAGTTCCGCGAGGAAGGCGATGTGCAGCGGGTGAGTGCTGTGTCCTTAAAACTGATTCTGTGCTCGATGCTAATTATGTACACCTAGGCCCGTGAGATTGTCTACCGCAGTGATGGTGTGGAGCAAACGCGTCGCTTGGCCCAAGAATACGCCAATAAGGCCGTTGAGGCCATCAGCGACTTCCCCGACTGTGAGGCCAAGACTGGTCTGATCGATATGTGTGACAAAACCATGCGGCGGCGCAAGTAAGTGGAAGTCCACTGGAGGATTGTACCCTTTTTTGTAAACATATATATTTCTTTGATCTTTTCCCCTCTTTTCTTTCAAGCTTTCATTTCGAGAGAACATGTATACATATCTTAGAATGCGCTGGTTCTAGAGCAAGGACTTGGGACTATTTTGGCTTGAATGTGCATGATATAGGGAGTTGATCTCTAGAATAACGCAAATAACGGAGTTCCATTTTTCATCATCTGGTGGATATAAGGAGTTGTAGACTTGTAGTCTCTCCAGGGCCGTTCCTGACAGCTGGTCGGATCCTGCGGGGCACGGATTTGGTAACCAGCACTTCCGTCATATGTGGAAGCTACAACTCCACTTCTCATCTACTCTGCTCTCCCCAAATTTTCCCCCATCGCACTCGTTTTGTTTTAATACCTCGGAGCCGGTCTCTCATTGTTTTTAGCAAGCTCGACTTTTTGCAGCCTCTCATTCTCCCGCCCCCGAATTATGGAGATCTTAGCCTGTCCGCATTGATCGACCTTCCCGATGGGTTCGCTCGGCAGCTTCCTCATCGTTTACGTGCTCGGGGGACTCACCTTCGTCCCGTTGGTCCTGTCATTGGCCCTGCTTTTCGTCTACTTAACCCTTCCGGATGCGCCACTGTCGCAGCAGACAAGTGCCCAAGCTTCCGATGCGGTCCGTCGGTCTGCCGACGATGAGTATAGCTTGAAGTCCGGGACAGATCAGCTGGCGGAGGAGTTCCACCGAACGCACGACTCGGATGTTGCTGCGGGATATTTTGCTGTTTGTCGCGAATATGTGCCTGGGGGTGTCAATGGAAAGCCGCCAGAGAGAACGACGCCGGCTGGAGAGGTTGTTGCTGCCGAAAGCCCTAGCGTTTATCAGTCCATGTATCGCAGCTTGTTTGATCGGAAGCAGGCACCTAGTATTGAGCCCGTGAAGTCGAATGGGAAGAACACCAAGCGAGCACGGAATGTCTTTTACATCGTTCTTCGGTATGCCCTCCACCATATCAATGATGACTTACTAATGGATATGCTGACATTCGGGCTCTAATAACTAGGCATGGCCACTTAATGCTTTATGATGACGCAAATCAGGTCGAGGTTCGATATGTGATTTCTCTTGCTCATCATGCTGTGTCTATCTTTGGTGGCGAAGGGGAAATCCCCGAGGGTGAGCTATGGATCAAGAGGAATGCCATATGTCTCTCGCGGCGACTGGATTCGCTTGGAGACCTGGGTGGACCGACACCACCATTCTACTTGTTCTCGGAAAACTTGTCTGAGAAAGAGGATTTCTATTTTGCCATGCTCCAGAACCAGTCCAAGATGCGTGATTCTGCGGATCGTCCGCCCAAACATCAAGAGTTTGATGTTAAACATATTGTTACTCTGGTCCAACGCCTGCATTCGTCTGAGGAACAATTGCAAACCAGATGGATCAATGCATTCTTAGGTCGGTTGTTTTTGGCTCTTTACCGGACTCCTGAGGTGGAGGAATTCCTACGGAGCAAAATTACGAAGAAAATATCTCGTGTGAACAAACCCAACTTCATCAGCAAGATTGGCTTGCAGAGGATTGATATGGGCGAAGGGGCCCCGTTTATCACCAACCCTCGGCTGAAGGATTTGACTGCCGATGGTAACTGCTGCATTGAGGCGGATCTTCAATATACAGGCAATTTCCGCGTCGAAATCTCAGCTACCGTGCGCATTGATCTGGGTCCTCGATTCAAGGCCAGGGAAGTTGATATTGTGTTGGCAGTTGTGCTCAAGAAATTAGAGGGTCATCTTTTAGTCCGCTTCAAACCTCCACCGAGCAATCGTTTTTGGATGTCTTTTGAAACAATGCCACAGATGTCGATGGACATACAGCCCATCGTCAGCTCAAAACAGATAACCTTCAGCCCTATTTTGCGTACCATCGAAAGCAAAATCCGTGAAGTGATGGCAGAGAGCATTGTTCTGCCATTTTGGGATGATGTTCCCTTCCTGAACACCATGGGACAGAGTTTCCGCGGGGGTATATGGCAACGAGAAGTGCCTGATCACAGTGACGAGGCAGAGATTCCTGATGAATCTGGCGATGCCTCAGCAACTCCAAAGACTGGTCACACTAACTCTGTTGAGGTCTTGAAGACCAAAGATGATCGGACGATGAGCATGCCCGCTCTTCCCGAGTCTGGCTCGCCGAAGGTGAAAGCACGAAGGGGTTCGAAGTTGCCGTCGTCATCCTCGGACACAAACACCAAGCCATCGACAGCAACATCTACGGGCATCGAAAGACCTGATAATAGCCCTTTGCCTCGTGCCATTCGGTCTCAGACCTTTTCTCATGCAGCAGATCCCGTGGTGACGGCAGACAATGCCAATTTCAATAAAGCCACATCCGACACCACCAAGGGCGACGAGAAGAGCAGCGCAACCAGTGCTATGATTGAAATCTCAAGTCGCTCTCCGCCTGCTTCTCCGCAACGAACCCCAAGCGGCTCGCCACCTACCAGTGGTCTCATGGTTCCCGAGAGTGCAGTTCACAGCCGCGGATCCTCAATTGCAGAATCTCTTGAGGGCCTGAACTTCTCCAATGACCATGTCAACCACTTCTCTCGCTTCGAGGGCAACCCTATATCTAGCACACGCAGCTCTCGAGGCAGCTCTACTACCTCTCTTGCCAACGAGAAGCCGCGCCGTAGCACCATGGAGACCCTAACCAAGTCAATAACAAATACCTTTGAGGATAAAGCTGGCACCATCAATATCGGAACGACTGCTGCCGCCGCAAAGAAGTGGAGCTGGGGTGTGTTTGGCAAAGGCGAGTCGAATGCTCACCAGGACAAAACCCGGTCTCCCGTAGGTACTCCGGAACAGCCTATTGGACGTGGGCATCCCCATCCTCCACCTGGTGCCCCCTTGCCTCGCCCGGACAAATTTGCCCTGAAGAGAAACTCCACTTCAGGTACCCTCCCCAAACGGAAGCCTGTAGCACCATTTCCCTCACCTGGAAGGCCAAGCACGGGGACTCCCCGACCTGTACCGCCACCGCCCTTGCCTCGCAGGAAACCCATTCCCCCTAGCATGCACTCTGAAGGCGTGGATGAGTTGCTTGTGGTCCAAGCACCTCATGATTCTGCACCAAACAGCCCGGTCGTGGGTGAACTGAATTTGGATGAGGATTCAACTCTCACAAGCCTTCACCCGAGTCAAAATTCGTCTAGCACAAACCTAATTGAGACAGAGCTTCATTGGGAAGACGAGGACGGACAAGAAACTCGGTCCGTCCGGTCCGTTGACCAGACCAGCTCTTCGCCGACAGATAGCCAAGACGCAGCCCCTTTCTCAGGACGAGTTGAAGCTTCATCGGCATAGATGACTGTACTTTTTATGATGGCCAGTGTATCTGATAGGAAGCCGATCCGAACAGAAATCCATGAGTATGATTCAGGCTTTTTGTTTTGTTTTATCCCCCTTTAGTTACGCGGCGCCAAGGGGATATCTTATTTTTTTTTGGGCTTGTGGGGTGTCTGCAGGACAGAGGCTCCTACTGGATCTTCCAAATTTATCAAAGTATATAGAAATTGAAAGGAATGGTATGTCGCTGTAGTGGCGACCTTCGTAAGCAATGGAACCACTCCTATCCCGCTAATTACATGTCCAAAGGAAATTTAATTGTAGAAGGTGATTATTTTGCCTATTACCAAGCTATCATCTGAATCAGTGCTGCCTGGGGTTAGACTATGTGCATGTACGCGTGTTGTATACTTGTGTAGTTCTATGGTAAGGGGGGCTTAGGCGCCAAGACTGACAGGCGCCAGCTTTCCCCCAACGTCATTGCGCTCCACGTGCGGAACCCCGAACTTCTTCTCTTTATCTGACTTCCCCCGGCGCATCATACCTGACGGACTCGGGATCTGCCGATCAGCTCGTCTCTTTCCTGATCCCCCTGAACCTGCGTTGCATCTCCGCTCAAGATGAGTCGGTAAGCGGGACCCGGTGTCCTCGCGACATTCCCCCTCCCCTGCCCCTCGAAGAGCTCGCAAATAACTCCAATCGCATAGGACGGAGGCCGACCTGGCCATTAATATTCGAAAGGCCACCAGCATTGGTACGTGCTCCATCCCCGTGGGCGTCATGTGTAAAGATGGCGGCTACTGCCGGAAAGGAGGTGTCCGGAGGCTAACGATTGTTTGTTGCGACAGAGGAAACTGCGCCGAAACGTATGTCCTGATCGATGCGAAGAACCGAATAATTCTCGATTGATTCCCCTGTTCGACCCCACTGACGTTTCCCGGTCATTGTGTAGGAAAACATGTGCGGAGTTGTATCGTGTACACGTGGGACCACAAGTCGTCAGCGGCCTTTTGGGCAGGCATGAAAGTGTATGTGAGATCGTTGGAGGCTAGGGAACTCTGGCTATAAATCATTGTTGGTGCATTTGGCTAATGTTATTCTCCTTGCGCCATAGTCAGCCTGTTCTCGCCGACGAGGTCCAGACGTTTAAGGCTCTCATTACCATCCACAAGGTTCTCCAAGAAGGCCACCCCATTGTCGTGCGGGAGGCACAGCAACATGCCAATTGGATCGATAGTTTGATGCGAGGAGTTGGAGGTGACGGTGTTCGAGGTATGACATGGGACGAGACCGGAGCAATTGACCGCTGTTTCAGTACTGACGAGCTTGGATAGGATACGCTCCGTTGATTCGCGAATATGTCTTTTTCCTCGAGTCGAAGCTGAATTTCCACCGCAACCACCCCGAATTTAATGGTATGTCGATTTGCGCGGAGTGAATCAGTGAATCTCAGGACGGACGATTGTCTAATGGATGCAGGCCTGTTCGAATACGAGGAGTACATTAGTTTGAAGACGATCAATGATCCGAATGAAGGGTGCGCACGAATACCTGTCCTGAGTCTGGCAGCAACTGCTAACTCATCTGCAGCTACGAGACCATTACCGATCTCATGACCTTGCAAGACCAGATCGATTCTTTCCAGAAACTCATCTTCTCCAACTTCCAGTCAGGAACAAATAATGAGTGCCGTATCTCTGCGCTGGTGGGTCTCGTGCAGGAGAGCTATGGTATTTACAAGTTCATTACGAGCATGTTGAGAGCCATGCACACAAGTATGTTTCAAATCCTTTGCTATGCTGTAGATTCAAGTTTACTGACTGATTTTTCTTAAAAGCAACTGGAGATGACGAGGCTCTCGAGCCACTCCGCGGCCGTTACGATTCCCAGCACTATCGTCTCGTTCGGTTCTACTACGAATGTTCTAACTTGCGCTACCTCACTAGTCTGATCACCATTCCCAAATTGCCTCAGGATCCCCCCAACCTTCTTGGAGAGGACGATCGCCCTGCCCTCCCCCGACGACCGGCGAAGGAAGTCGAAGCGCAACCCTCGCCCCCACCCAAGGTGGCTGCCGAACCAGAGCCCATCAATGATTTCTGGACGAACGAGGCCAAGCGCCAACAAGAAGAGTATGAGGCGGAACAAGCGCGTCTCCAGCAACAGTGGGAGCAGCAGCAGCGGGAGCAGATGCGTGCTCAGCAGGAGGCCCAGTCGAACTTTGAGGCGGAGCAGGCGCGGCAACTTCGAGCCCAGCAGGAAGCACAGGAGCAGCTTCTCAGGGACCAGTTTTCCACACACACCCAGGGCCGTTTGGCCGAGCTGGAACAAGAGAACCTAAACGCTCGTGCTCAGTACGAGCGGGACCAGCTGATGCTGCAGCAGTACGATCGCCGTGTGAAGGACTTGGAGGGACAGATGAATCAATTGAACTCCAACCTCAACTTACAGAGTGCCTCCAAGGACGAGCAGATTCGCTCTCTACAGGAGCAAGTGAACACTTGGCGGTCAAAGTATGAGGCTTTGGCCAAGCTCTATTCGCAGTTGCGACAGGAGCATCTGGATCTCCTGCAGACCACCAAGAGCCTTAAACTCAAGGCAGCATCAGCACAAGAAGCCATTGAGCGTCGCGAGAAGTTAGAGCGCGAGCTTAAGACCAAGAACCTGGAGCTTGCTGATATGATCCGTGAGCGTGATCGTGCCTTGCACGACCGGGATCGTTTGACTGGTACCAACAAGGATGAGTTGGAGAAGGTAAAGCGGGAGCTTCGCATGGCGCTCGAACGAGCCGAGAATGCCGAGCGATCAAAGGGCACGGAGATTTCCACTATGCTGTCCAAGTATAACCGTGAGATGGCCGATTTGGAAGAGGCTCTAAGAGTGAGTTTTTGCCCCGTGTAATGTTTCGACTTTTGTACTAACAGTCATAGAACAAAACTCGGGCCCTTGAAGATGTCTCCAACCGTAAGTCGGAGTGGGATGGAGATCACGAATTGTCTCTTCGTGAGAAGGACGAGGAGATCGAGGTCTACAAGTCTGGCATGGAGCAAGCTTTGATGGAGCTCGAGGAACTCCGGCTGGTAAGAGCAACCCTTGTTTCGTATTGAAACATTTATGTTAACCTGCCTTCTTATGCAGAACCAAGGTGATACCGATCATGCCCTGGACAGCCAGATTGACACAGTTCTCCACGGCACCGTGGCCAAGATCAACGACATCATTGATTCTGTGCTACAGGCCGGTGTGCAGCGCGTGGATGATTCTCTGTACGAGCTCGACTCCTCCATGCAAGCCGGTAATCAGAACGCGTCGCCACCTTATGTGCTTTCGCAGATTGAGAAGGCCTCTGCGTCGGCCACTGAGTTCTCCACTGCATTCAACAACTTTATTGCAGACGGCCCTAATAGCCCTCATGCTGAAATCATTCGCACTGTATCCGTCTTTTCCGGATCCGTTGCTGACACACTGAGCAACACCAAGGGATTGTCCCGCTTCGCCAACGATGACAAGAGCTCTGACCAGCTATTCAATGCAGCCCGCAAATCGGCCCAGGCCACTGTGCGCTTCTTCCGTGGTCTACAGTCCTTCCGCCTTGAGGGCATGGAGCCACTGCAGAAGACTGATGTTGTCATTAACAACAATCTGGAAGTGCAGCGAGATCTCCAGTCGCTTTCGAAGCTGGTTGAATCCTTCTCACCTAAGAGCAGCAAGATCAGCACTAACGGCGATCTGGGAGATCTTGTAGACCAGGAGCTGAACCGGGCTGCTGATGCTATTGAAGCCGCTGCCCAGCGTCTGGCTAAGTTGAAGAACAAACCCCGTGATGGCTACTCGACTTACGAGCTACGCATCAACGATGCAATTTTGGCGGCTGCTATTGCCGTGACCAATGCCATCGCCGAGCTGATCAAGGCTGCTACTGAGACACAACAGGAGATTGTGCGTGAGGGCCGTGGAAGCTCGTCCCGCACAGCTTTCTACAAGAAGAACAATCGCTGGACCGAGGGTCTCATCTCTGCAGCCAAGGCAGTTGCCGGTTCTACTAACACCCTGATCGAAACCGCCGATGGTGTTATTTCGGGCCGTAACTCTCCTGAGCAGCTTATTGTTGCCTCCAACGATGTTGCTGCGAGCACCGCCCAGCTGGTGGCTGCCAGTCGTGTCAAGGCCACCTTTATGAGCAAGACTCAGGACCGACTGGAGACAGCCAGCAAGGCCGTGGGGGCTGCATGCCGTGCCCTGGTGCGTCAGGTGCAGGACATCATCAAGGAGAAGCACAGCGGCGACAACGAAGCCGAGGATTACACGACCCTGAGCTCACACGAGTTCAAGGTGCGCGAGATGGAGCAACAGGTATGTGTCGCGAGCCCCTTCTTCAATGTTCATCAACTAATCAGTCTTGTCCTTCCAGGTCGAAATTCTCCAACTCGAGAACAACCTCGCCCGTGCCCGCACGCGCCTTGGCGAGATGCGCAAGATCTCATACCAAGAAGAATAAATTCCCTGCACATGTCTCTTTCCTTCCCGTGGCTTGAATTTTCACCCCGGTTGTGTATATCCTGAAATCATCTTGGAGACCGTTCCTTCCATATTTCATAGTGCTTCATCCTTTTACCAGTAGCTAGTGATTAGCGAATATTACTGCACTTTCTTATTTGCCAATCACTTTCTCGAGTCCTCCCACACTCGAAGTCCCGTGGACCCAATCCAACTTCCTAAAGCGGACCCATAATGAAGCCCGATCTTCGTATTACCTGTCAGTAGTCAAACTTATCATCCAAGCCACCAAAGTTCTCGTTCCTCGTCACATCGCATACGCCCAGCGTGAACGCCAATCACACAGCCGCAAAGAAAATTCGAGTCAACACCTCTTTCATCAAATGCAAGCGAGTGCCCGTCGCTCGCCCCCAACCAGGTATTCGGAACAAAGAAAGCCTTGGCAAACGGGCCTGCACAAGCAGGTCGAGGCTGAGCCATGGAGCTCCCCGGATCCACATGATTTTAGAGACGGGGAACGTGTGGGTCCCGGACCCACGGATCCGCGGCTTGGCGCAGCGGAAGGACAAAGAAAAACCAGACGTCAGTGAATGGTCAAGCGAAGCTGTGACAGCACCTGGAAAGTTAGAACAAAGGAAAACTGTCGGGCGAGCTGATCCTGAGCCGGGATCTGTAGTGTAGACGTCATGATCCAGAGCTGGACTGTGGATGTCGAGCATGGGAGCGCTTGCAAGGTTAGGAGTAACGCGTAAACAAACAGAACGCCTTCAGAAAGAATTGAAAAAACTGTATTTGCTAATCTACTTACAATCGGCAGTCAAGATGGACTAGCAACCACAGACGGGCAGCCCACAACATGACCACTGGCTTTCGCTAACAAACACGACCTCCGAAATACATAGAGGACTTCTGACCGAATCACGAACCAGGAAAAGCAAATGGAGAAAGCAAACCGGAAAAGGTAAACATCTTTGAGGATGTAAACTGCTGGGCCGGCCTCGAACATTGATGGGAAAAAGCAAAATGGAAAGGTAAACATAAATGCAATCGAAAAGCAAATGGATAAGGTAATCATAAATGGGCAACCGAAAAGCAGATGGGAAAGAGAAATGAGAAACCCGAAAGAGACGGGCTCATCATATCGAGAGAGCAAGTAGAATCGGAGAGATCTCTGAGCGTATCAGGGAGCAGATGGAACCCATTGGGAGTATGTTAAGCCGTACAGCTTTCTGAGTTCCAAGTCATTGGCGCACTCAAGCGCTCCGGTTCTTGCCGATATTGATGAATGATTCCCAATGATCAAAATGGGGAAATCCTGGGGCAATTTCGGCGATTGTAGCGTTCTCGTGTCGATCCTTGTTCTCAAGCATGAAGAGCTCAAAGCTTGGAGTAAAGACAAGGTCGGAAAGCGGATCCATGTTGGGATCGGGTTCATCATACATGTCCTCAAGAGAGAACTCTTCATACGGACCATCCTGAATAAACCCTTCGTCGTTAAACAGCCAGTAGAGCGGGTCAACAGATTCACCGGAAGAATGAATAGCCATGAGATCAGTTCTTTCTCTCAAGCTAGAGGGCCACATGGAGTCCCGCTTCTGCCCAGCAGTGTAACCATGAATGTTGTTGACGCAGTGATCAATGACTTCATAAATGGTGACAGGCGTCGGTGGGAGCGTAAACTGCTGACGCGGGAGTGTTCTCAAGACGTCGAATGAGTCACCAAGCCCTTCAGTAATCTTCCAACCAATGTGGATCAGATAAGCCTCGGGATCCGGAATGTTGAACAATCCCTTGGTGATACCGATGAAAGAGGACAGGCGCTGATCGTCAAGCTCGAAGTGTTCGCGTAGTTGGGAGTAAGCTTCAGAAAGGACTTGCCACTGCGGTTTCAGTGGATCTCCAACCCACATGTGCCCGATCAAAGGGGACTTGGCCCTCTGAGGAATGTCAGGGAACAAAGGAGCCAAAAACGCTTTCATAAAATTAGCAAAATACTCAAAAAGCAGTATCTGTATGACAGCTTACCGCGGAAGGCCATGAAGCTGTTCAAGGTCTTGGTCCGCTTCTTGGG
Source organism: Penicillium pulvis (assembly GCF_028828015.1). Classification (NCBI taxonomy): domain Eukaryota; kingdom Fungi; phylum Ascomycota; class Eurotiomycetes; order Eurotiales; family Aspergillaceae; genus Penicillium; species Penicillium pulvis. Next base: position 2,285,430 of record NW_026643078.1, on the reverse strand, counting down.
CCTTTCAGTTGGCATCCCAACTGGTCCCCACTCCCTCACATAATGTTCAAGCTCATCAGGCATAATTTGAACCTGCTGAGGATTCATATCTGGGTCGAAAAAAAAGCGACCATTCTGAATCACGTAGTGAGGCTCGAGTGGGATAGTGAGCGGCCGCAAAAAGAAATTGTAGGGAATTCCACTAATGATATTCAACGCGAAATGAGAAAGAGTGTGCGAGTGCGGATTCCACAGAGAGAGAATGCGCGTAGCACGCCAAAATGGAATTGTGGTCAGGTAGGCAAACAGCAACACCACTACCGCTGACCAATCTGGAGAAAACTCCGTTGCCATTTTATCGTCGTAATAAAAGATGAGGAGGCAAGCCTCAGAGCACAATGAGTAGTGATACTCAGGAAAAAGGGAGTTGTAGAAGGGAAAGGGCGGGAAAGTGGAAGTGGAAGAGGGGTGGGGGAAGGAAGAAGGAGGAAGAGAGGAGAGAAAGAAACAAGGCTTTTGTAAACAAAGGGAAGAGAGTGAATGGTGGGGCGACAGTGAATGTGGTGTACTCTTTGTGAGGGTGTCCCGATTTGGGAGATGTTACCATGACGATCAACTCTGGACTGAGCCTATGAGTCATGACACCAAGCTTCTTCCTTAATGCTCTTTGCAGACATTGCATCTTTTCATTCACTCGCATGATCTTCATTCACTGCCTCAGTGCATGCTCAACCTATAGAGGGCATACATAATCTCATGTTCCACTTCTCGAACCCCTGTCTCAGACTTGAATTTTTATAAGAAACTTATATTTCGAATCTGCACTAATAGATATTGTGATCATCAACCTAGGTTTCTTTTAAGATTTGATTAGGTTAATGTGCCACGTGGGGTGTAGATCGTCACATACTTGGCAGCCGGAGATGTACTCCACTCTACGGTCCACCCAGCCCTAATTGAAAAGTCGACGTATAATAAGCCCTCTGGCTTGATTACATGGCAATCATGGTACAACTACACAAAACAAAAGGCTAGATTGGTATTGAGAATGCAATATTCTGATACCTGGATAAGATTGTGGCCTCGTAGGTGACTTTCTATCATGATTCCGGTTGCGAGGATCCGTTCCAATCACTGGCCCAGATGAATGTCGGGCATCGCCATTGTGTCCCTTTTTCCTTTTCACCATTGGGCCCCAGGGGCCGAGGACATATCCAGAATGCGCGGCCACGGTTCATGCCTGGCTTTTTGGTGGTCAAGCTGATGCAGGGTTCTTCATGCGAATCACACCGAGGGACGGGCTTCTTGGTAAAGAGCTTAGACCAATCCTCTTTGCTGACAATCGGGTCGATCACCGTATCTTGCTCAAGCTTGTTGGGTGAGGACGGTATCACTGAATTCAATGTGCTCGCAGCAGGTGTATCAATTGGGAGCTCAGTACTTTGAGTACCTTCAGCCATACTGCTATCATTAGTGGCACAAAGCCTTGAAGACGATGTCCCTGCATCAGAGTTCAATGCACCATAAGAGGGTGTGCTTGCGGGTGAATGAGATGAAGCACTACCGCCAATAGCCTTGGGTTTGAAAAATCCTTTGAGTGTTTTCTGGCCGGCAGTGGAGGCAGCACTTGGGACTGCAGCAGATTTCGAGCGTTTGGCAGGAACCGTTGGCGGTGGCGGTGGTCTCTTTCGAGACATGGAGTGTGAAGCTGAGGAATCATCTGGCGTGTTCAGCAGATCATCCGAATCAATTTGGCTGGGTGCCGGCGATGCTTGCTCGATGCTTATGGGTGCGGTCACAGTCTCGACAGCACTAGGTTTGGACTGTAACCGGGGCGGCATGCTAGGCGGTTTGCGTGCAAACATATCCTTGATACTCCGCCGCTTGTCAACATCAAACTCTGGTAGCAGACGTCCTGACGTGGGCAGTATGTATTGGCTCGAATATTCTTCCTGACGATCGCCACCTTCAAACATTCCGGGGGGGTTCATGATATCATGAATATGAACCATGTTACCATCGTGCAGCACCCAATCCTTGAATATGGCATAAACGGGGCAATGATCAGATCCCTAACAATGAAAAGGTTAGCTCAGAATTCATGAGTCCCCCATATCCAGTACGTACCATGAGGCCTTCCTGTATATTTGAACCGGAAAACCATTCCCGCATTTCAAGGCTGCACAGCACGTAATCAATTCTTGAGCCATAATTGCCAGGCCTAGTATTGAGTCTCGTGTCCCAGCAGGTATACATTCCCGCTCGATTCGGGTGAAAAGATCGGCAAATATCATGAAGAACCGGCTGCTCTTTGTCGCTCTCCCGATTACCAACCACCACACCATCAGCCAGCAAAGCGTTAAACAACCTCCGAGGTGGACTAGTGACAAATTCTTGTTCAGTGGTGGTGCATTTGCGAATACCCTCCAACGCGTGTGCAGAGTCAATAGGTGCCCTAGCGATGTTGATATCCCCAGTCACAAACACCCTCTTCCCCAGGGACACAAGGTTCCGTATCCGAGCATCCAAAGCATTGAGGAAATCCATGCGAAAAGAATCGCGGCTCTCATCCCTATATGCGGGGCAATATGTCCCGATGAGAACAAAAGCTGGGAACTCTAGAACAACGCAACGTCCTTCAGAGTCCAGAGTTGCAGCATCAATTCGTTCCTTGGATAGTGCGGCTTCACCCTGATCTTCCAGGTCGTTCAGCTCTGAAGCAAAAGGTGGGCTTGTAAGTTGACTGAGGGTAGGGTAACCGCCAATTTGCTGCTCTTCCGGCATATCACGGAAGGCAACCGATGAGTTTGGGGGGCAAAGCACTCCTGTGATGCCTTCTTCGGCCCGGATTGGCGCACAGGTCGCATTACGCGTGTAAATAACTACCCCAGAGTACCCTAACCAAGATTAGCTATATCAAAAGCCAGACAGCAACGTGACTTGCCCTTCTTGAACTTGGGCAGGCTGAAATAGCAGTCCCATCCTGGCACCAGGACCATGTCATCTCGCAAGTCCTTTCGCTGGATTTTTGCCTCCTGAAACACCACGATATCGGATTCGAGAATATCGAACATGGACTACAGTTTTAATCAGTCAGGGGGAACTTTAGATGGCGTGGGACCAACTTCATCCACTTACTTCGAAAGTGCGGGTACCTCTCCATGGTTCATAAGAGAACGGGTTCCTTTTGAAGTCAGTGGCCATTGACGCGAGTCCATTTAGATGATAGTGCATACCGAATCCCATTAACTGTGACAAAAAGTTAGCATTCATATTACGACAGAAGAATCAATATAAAGCCTAACACAAACATCTTACCATTCCATGTCGTGATGCGAAACCCCATGATCAACTGATCAGACGAGGGGACAGCACATATCCAGTTAATACTCTCCAATCCCCTTAATTAAAGCTGACCGCAGTGATCAACTGTAAGGGAAAGAGTGTATTAGGCGCAACCAAATAATACCTCTCCTTCGAAAGCAGGAAGATATCACGTGAAGCAATCGAGTGACATCAGGTTACATAATCACGGGGGGATCACGGGACCTCAAACCACTCAAACGGCGTGGATTTCAACGTACGATCTCTCGCCCAGAATCCCCTCCCACCTCCACAATTCCTCACCCTCACCCACCACAATGTTCTCCCGCAACGTTGCCCGCCTGAGCCAGCGTGCCGCACCGATCCGCTCGGCTGCCCAGCGCCGCTTCAACAGCGCCGAGGCCAAGCCCTCTTGGATCGCCGACAACGAGTTCAACCGCGAGCGTGCTGCTGTCAAGCACCACGCTGCCTCCACCAGCGGTGCGTGATCCCAATTGAAGCTGCCAGTCATGGATTCACATGAATATTGGTGACTTCGATTATTCAAAGTGGCTTGTACTAACTCAATGGCTCTGTAGACCTTTGGCGCAAGCTTTCCATCTTGTACGTTTTCACCGGAAACAGCGGCCCGACCTTTACAATGCGTAGTGCCCAATCTACAGGCGAGCTAACATTCCTTCTAGTGCTGTCGTCCCCTGCCTGATCGGTGGTGGCATTAACGCCTACACCCTCTGGAACGAGCACTGGGAGCACTGGGAGCACATGGCCCCTCTTGAGGAACGCACCGAGTACCCTTACCAGAACATCCGCTCCAAGAACTACCCCTGGGGTAATGGTGACCAGGTATGTGCAATCCACTCTACTCTGATGTTGTTAATCGCAAGACCAAATCGCTAAAACCTCCTTCGCAGACCATCTTGTAAGTTCCGACCCATGCCCATTCGATTTGATATCCTTGTCTCGCGGACACCCACCTATCCAACCTCCCACAAGCCCACTGTGCGCAAACGAAATCGTCTTACCGAATCAATTCAATGGCACAAATCCTGGAAGTACTGCTAACTAGTCACAGCTGGAACTCGGATGTCAACTACCACAACAAGGACAAGGCCACCTAAGTGCGTCCCTCAATCCCGACGATTACCCCCAAGGCTCGAGAACTGAGCCTATCGATGTGTGTCTGGAAGAGAGCATTTGGCTGCAAATTTACATGTATATCTACTGCAGTTGTGTTGCACGGGAACGTAGACCCGCGAAGGATGGGAGCCGTTGGACCCCCAAGTGATTGAATGAAGTGAAGCTCGTCGTACTCCGTCATTGGTGCTATTTCGTTTGTCAAGATTTCGTATACCTAGATCCAATATCATTGGTTTGGGATGTTTATTTTTCGAAGTTCCTAGAGGCTGCTATTTACTTTAAGCGGAAGTCCATATGGACTTGAGAAACGTGGTAAAAACTACAAAAACATCTTGCGTCTCATTCATCCAAGATGTATTGGTTCATTCAATCCCTGAATCGTTCAACTACAACATCACCACAGACTAAAAATACATGGACAGAACAGAATCCGTGTTGTATCAAGTTTCAGTTCCCCTCCGCCTCCTTAGATCCAGATACTTCGCAGCATAATCATTAGCCAAGACTGGATCACCCGTAATATGCATAACAGTTGCCTTCTTAGCCATCATTTCAGTCTGGCCAAGGATATCCTCGATCTCCTCGTATGAGTCGTAGGCAGAGTCGATATAGCCAATCGCACGGTTCACATACTCCTTCCTCATGGGTATGCTCTCCTTCCCAAGACGCGCCCATAATTCGCCCGCGATGCCCATATTCGCATCAACGAGCAGCGAGTATGCGCGAGCTATCAGCGCAGAGTCATCACTCTCCAGCACTTGGGGCATGATACTCTCGATAAGCTCAGCTGTAGCTTCAAACTCGTGTAGACTTAGGAGAACAGCAGCGAGGGTACAGATGGCTTCCCAGAGATCAAAAAGGACTTTAGAGCGAAGGGCGATGCTAGCGGCGCGCATGGCGAGCGAAAAGCCACGCTCTGGGTGGCCAGATTTTTCGAGGATGCGAGCCTTCAAGCAGAGGAGTTTGATTTGGGAGTGGACGTCGAAGTTCTCGGGTTGCATGGAGTGGGCGGCTTGTTCGACCATACGGAGGGCACGGCCATGGTCCCCCTGGCGGATTGTGAATTCAATTGTGTGGAAGGCGAGAAGGAGGCGAAGATCAAAGTCTATTAGTTGGACTGCCTGAAGTTGAGACAGGATATGTTCTACTGCTACTTTGTCGTCGCTGTGAATCATTAGATCTCGTATCTTGTTTCAGAATGACTTGCTGTGAGGCTCACCGGCAGATTTGTCGTTTGAGTTGGAGGAGCCCAGAGTAATATGTCCAGGCATTATTGTATTTCATGGCTCGGAGTCGTTCAGGTTCGACATTGTTCATGCGTGCGAAGGCTTCTTTGTAGTTTCCCTTTTGTGCCAGCTGCAGGTGTGGTCAGCGATTTATTAAACCAGGGAGATGAGGCTAAGGGCAAGATACAATCTGGCAGTTTCTGAATGTAATTTTGACATAGTCGTCGAATGGATGGCCTTCTGTATAACATTCGCGGAAGATTTCGGTGTTCAGCCAAGCAAGATGGGTAGCACCTGGTTTACCAACGTTAGCTGTAACTCACAGAAGTCGAACGTTTAGGTCCCACCTATCCTAGCATACATAGCGCTCTGAAGCACCATGTACGCGCCCGTGGGGGTCGACAGGTTCTTTGTCACATTGACATGAGAAGCCCGCACAAACGATTCGACAATCGATGCAAGACTCTCGCCCTGAGAATAATCAATATGTAAGGCCTGTCAAAATCTTTAAGCGCCACAACTAACCTGCTGCATCTCTAATTTGGCCTCACTCAGTAACGTAGTACTCATCAGTGACCACATATCAGTCTCTTTCGACTTGGCCTTGAGGAATGCAAGGCCTTCTTTCTCGTTGCCCAGCATGCCACTGTTCTGCACCTCTCGCATCTGCTCGGGGAATGCTTTACCAAAATGATAGAGCCAGCTCATGCAAAAGTTAAGACAGTTCATGTCATGGGACTCGCGAGCAATGGCTACAGCTTCTTGCACGGCGGATATAGCTTCGTTGAAGCACTCAAAGTCTGCCTGGATGATAGCCAGGTTCAGTAGCGCAAATTGATATGCACTGCGGTCTTGATTGTTGTGCATAGTGTAGTCGAAGTATCGATGCAGGTTGTCAAAGGCTGACGTATAGTCACCGGCTCGCCAGGCATCGAGATATCTGGTCATGTTAGCAGCTTGATTGGAAAAATATGCACTTTGATTGGTGGGGTAATTTACTCCAGGTAGTACATAAGGACTGGGACCGAAGACTCCGATGTCATGATGCGCTTGAGCTGTGCCCGCATCTCATCTGGCACTCTACCTCCCAATCCTGCTCGGGTTAGTATATGATAATCGATGGGATGTGTTTTGAGTGAATATGGTTCACATACTCTGTAGTTCTCCAACCTGAAATTCCACCAGACGCTCTGCATCCTTGACACCGACCACGCCCTCGTCCCTTTCCTCGTCGCCAATGTTGCCATAAACCACCCGAGACAGGTAACTGGTAGAGTCCAGGCCTTGGTCAAAGAGGTTAATATCGACTGGATCATGACTGTCAGACGGATTCCTCCGCGCATAGACATGATATGTCGGTAAACGGTACTTCACAAAGCCAGACCATAGCTTGACCGAGTCATGGAACTGTAGCCGAGTGTATTCAAGGTAAGCCCTGCGCACAAATGCACCAAGCGGTGAGCTGCGGGATAGCCGCATACTATCGGGCTCTGGAGCGAGGCCATTGTCTCGGTCCTGGAGTAATTGTTCACGCGTCTTGGTGAGAAGGGTCGGCAGATGATTGGAAAAGAACCACTCCAGTGCATCGAGTGAATCAAGCGACCAGAGCTTTTTCAAAAATAGATCCCAGATTGTTCGACCCGGAACTGAGGATTCGTGGCCCGATAGCACTTCCTCTAGTTCGGCGATGCTGGACAAGTAGTGTTTCTCCCATTGCTTATCGGCGGGATCTAGAGGAAACAGACCCGCGGTCAAGAATGAGAGCACATGGATGGCGGATGAGTTGGGGACGAAGCCGTCCGTGTAGACAGTTATCAGGCACAGTAGAGAGATCCTCCACGGTGTCAGATAGCGTGTCATGGTTAGAAATGGCCCATGATCGAGATCGCAATCAAAGGTGATTCGTTCCAGGGCGCGTTTTGATCGTGTCGCCGATAAAGAACGATAAGGTGCCTGAGGCAGGAATGCTCCTGCCCCGCCAAAAAATGATTCGAGTGACGCATCTAGTTTCTCCAGTCTTCAGTGCTCCTGCTAAACTCAATTGCAATTCCCACCATGACGGATGCTTTGACCACCACTGACTTGCAAGGCGCACTGCCTCTTGTTGCTCGTGGTAAGGTCCGCGACCTGTACGAGGTTGACGACAAGACCTTGCTGTTCGTTGCGACTGATCGTATATCCGCCTACGATGTGATCATGGAGAACGTATGACTTGCACATGCATGACCCAATTATATACAATCTATACGTACTGAGACATAATTCACAGGGCATCCCCAACAAGGGCATTCTCCTCACTCTTTGCACGAAGACATGGTTCAAGATCCTCTCCGATAACGTTCCCGGATTGCGCACCCACTTCCTCACTCTCGACCTCCCTTCCCAGATCCCCGAATCCCTGAAGCCAGTACTGCAGAACCGGGCAATGCAAGTGCGCAAGCTGCGTATTCTCCCTATTGAGGCTATTGTCCGCGGATACATCACCGGGTCCGCCTGGAAGGAATACCAGAAGTCCGGAACAGTTCACGGAATCCCTGTCCCTGCCGGACTGAAGGAGAGCGAGGCTTTCCCCAATGGTCCAATCTACACTCCTAGCACCAAGGCGGAGCAGGGTGAGCACGATGAGAACATTCATCCAGATCAGGGTATGTCATCGTCTAAATACTCATCAAGTGAAACTGTCGCGGGCATCAAGCTAATTTCGAGAAATAGCTACCGCCATCCTTGGAGAGCCATACGCCTCGAAGGTTGCCGAGCTGGCTATAAAGCTGTACAAGGCCGCGCACGCGTATGCGCTCGAGCGCGGTGTGATCATCGCTGACACCAAGTTTGAGTTCGGTGTTGACGAGGAGACAAACGAGGTTGTCCTGGCTGATGAGGTTCTGACACCAGACTCCTCTCGATTCTGGCCAAAGGACTCGTATGCCATTGGCCAGGGCCAGGCAAGCTTCGACAAGCAGTACCTGCGGGACTGGTTGGTTTCCGAGGGCCTAAAGGGTAAGGATGGTGTTCGCATGACTGAGGAGGTTGTTCAAGAGACCGCTGCCAAGTATAAGGAGGCTTGGGAGAAGATTACCGGAGGTAACTAGAGGAGGATGTTTTGATCGTTGTATATTTATACGTCTTGAGATTGATTGAAAACAAGTGTCATCCTATACGTCAGCCTTTATGATTGAGACGCAAGGACGAGGAAAGAAGAATTGAAACGTCATGCCCCAAATGTTATTATCCGCTCTGCCTATTCCAAGTGCCGCGAAAAGGACAAGATCCATCGGGCTTTAATGTACAAATTGTGATGGGGAATGTTGCAGAAATAATCATTCCTCCCACTCTGATCGGAGACCCTTCAGCCCCTTCTCTTTTTTCTCGGGTTTCTTCTGGCTATTCGTCTCCTCGGCTTGCTGAGTGGACTCGATCCAAGCAGACCGAACACCTTCATCGAGTGGCAATGCATCGGCGCCGCAGATCCGACGCTCCTCCTCAATATCTGCCTCGCCCATACCGTTAGTCGCCCACACCTTGTGAATGCGCAAATCATAGGGCCCTTCGATACGGTCTGTGAGACCAATACCGATGCTCTTTACCCGCTGGCGGATAATGGAAGTCTGTGGCTCGACAACGTATCCGTGATTAGTTCGGACAAACGCGTTAAATGGCAGAAGCACCGTCTCCCAGCCGGTTGAACCGGAGGTAGTTGTGCTAGAAGTTGAGGAAATGATGGTGGACTCAGGAGGAATGTCGGAAAGCGCCGAGGGAATGCCTTTGGGGTATAGTTCTTCCGCTGCCTCCGCGTCCTCGGACATCTTCGTGTGCAAGGCTTGGTCCAAAATTGGCGAACGGTCTTGTATGCGGTGGTGTCGGGTATATAATCGGTGCTGGTGAATATCGGTCTCAACGACAGACTCTGTCTGGATGTTCACGGTGTATCGGCGGCCGTCGGACTTGATGCGAAGCGCGAGATAGGCGTAGGGGTCGACGTCCCAGAAGAGGCGGCCAAAGAGCCAAAGGCCGCGGTCTTTGTTGCGGAATGCGGCATATCCTGTTCGCAATCCAACGTGATCAGTATCCTGCTTGTCGTGTTGGGTCATTATGACCCATATGACATACCAGTTCGCTCCACTCGCCAATTTTCTGGGAGTTTTGTAGAAATGCTTCCGTGGAAGCGGACATGGGCCGGTGTGTTGGAGGAAGGTTCGGCTGGTTCGTAGTCTAGCTCGGCGGTGCTGAAACCACCCACGGCACGGTCGGCGAATGTCTTGCAGTCGGAGACGGTCCGCTCATCTTCAAAATTGAGGAGGGTATAGGGTTTGGTGGGAGTGTGGAGGGCTTCAGTGTTCCAGGCTAGATTGGATTGGTTAGTTTTGGTAGCAACTTATGGGGGAATGGTCGTACCGATCTTCGAGAGGCGGCCAAATTCTTCGGCGCTGCGCCTGAAGAAGTTGCCTTGAGCGGCTAAGCTCCGGGTAGGAATCATCTTCTGCTAGTATGAGGGTTCAATGTCGACAGACCAAGGAGTTGGAAGAGGAAGCTTCAGAATGAGGTTGGTTCCCGAGGTGGCGTGAAACTTACAAGCGCCGATCACCCGCGATAAGATGGCTCCGCCTTGAGCAATTTATACTTCCCAGAGTTCATAAAAATCATTTATTCTTTTCAAATTTAGTTTGCATTTGCAGAGTCTCACCAATCATTGGATCATATCTCTGCATCTGCCTTGTAATGCCATAGCTCATCAGTCTGGTTCCAAGGTTCTTGAAGTTTGTGCCAATTGCCTTATCGAGGTTAAAGGGGTCGATGCTGCTAAAGTACTCTATATCCATAATGCTTTTTCAACTTTTTTGAATTCAGATCTAGGTACACGTAACGATCTATTCTGTGAATCATTGAAATAAGAGAGAGTGAAAGCCATGATGGTCAATTTATCCCGCATAACCTTGGAAGGAAAGCTGAGGATCGATCTATAGGTTAGAATATATAAATGTTACGCACATTGAGCGTCATGCATACCTAGATAATCTAAACCGACACCGGCCGAGTCTACAACTTTAAACACAGCTTCCAGTGAAACTGTAAATCTCCAGAACGATGCAGATTCAGGATCCATGGGTGTATGCCGATGACAATTATAGCAGTTCCGCTACCCAAAATGTCGCCGGCCACCTGAGTAAGGTAATCTATCGATGTACCGTACCTAAGTGAAAGGTAATAGTCTTTGCATGAAGATATAGTCTGGCTGTGAGTCAAAACGACTTGCTCTTAAGTGGTAAGCCCCGGACATAGCCATGGTAGCTTGTCCTTCTCCCATTTCCTAAGCGTAAGCGGCCCAAGAAAGGGCTTAGTCCTGTCCAGATGAGGATATTGTGTTTAAAATGACTGTGGAGGTGGGGTGATGATGCTATCTTTTGTTTCCATACACTGCCACAGCCATTTCTTGTCCACATATCTGCCTTTGTTTATCCACCCTTTATCACCGACATATCAAGCATCAATATAGAAAAACCATTCGCTTTGAATATATAAACCCGTCATGGCTATTCAGGTCATGGTACCCGATTTCGAGAACAAGTATCCTCGTCGTGGGGATCGGTTGCAAGAGGAGCCATCAGCCAAGAATGCCCAGGGCTTATTCCCTCCAGATGCTTGTGTCTTTGTTGGAAAGCTAGTACATCTTGTCTCCCTCGAAGAAAACAATACTAACTGGGGCTCTTTAGTCTTTCCACGAAGGTTGCAGCAGAGGAAATGACCGAAGACCTGAAAACAGCGTTCACCGTCTATGGCCCGTGTCATGTTAAGATCAAGCAGGATAAGAAGAAGGGCCTCCCGGGTGCATTTGTGCAGTTTGAGGTAAGTCAAACTATCTTTCCCTATGCCCCTCAGATATTCTGACATCTTCACCCCAGAAAGTGGAACATGCCAATGCAGCGCTGGATCCCAATGAACGTATTGCTCTACATGACCGGTGGCTGCGAGTTGAAAGGGCTAAAGGAAGACGTAAGCTTTTGCCTTTTTTTCTCTCCTTCCCTCAGCTCTTTCTCGTCGCCATTTCCAAATTTGAAACTGACTAGATGGAAGGAACCGCCTGTCTTGGTCTCCGCTCGGGGGCTCCCATCACGGACCAAGATGTTTCCTCTGCACTGGGAGACCGAGGCCACTTGGAGGTCTACTGCATCGAATCATACCCCACAGGACCTCAAACATGGACTTTTATCTGCAAAGTCACATTTGCCTACGTCGATGACTGCAGAGACGCGATCAAGGTAGGTTAAAGATCCTCTTTGGCCTCGGACAGAAGACTTACCCTGACTTCAATGCTTTTAGTACTTCCAAAAAGACTCCAAGTACTATCTGAGTCTCCTCGATATGGAGGGCAGTCCCCTCATACCGAACGTGGGCCGGGGTCTTCCTCTTCGTACCAGACCCCACAGCTCATCTCAACCAGCGCGTAACAACAATCACAACGGCTATCGATACAACAAACCCTACCGTAACGGAGCCAACAGGGGTGGCTATCGTGGATTCTCTAAGCATCACAATCCACCATTCCAAATGGAGAACTTACCTGCGTCTCATTTACATGGTGAATTGCCTCTGCCTCATTTGCGTGGTGGCTTCCCTGGCCCACATTACTGGGTCAATGGCATGCCATACAACAACGAACGACATCCATCATTCTACTATCCGCCATCACAGCACCCAAATGACGGCTTTAATAACCATCCGTTCATTGTCAATAGTCAACCGAGATATGACCACCCACACTTTCTTCCGCCTCCAGATATTTACAACACTGGCATTCCTGGCGGGGCTTTGATTATCAACGGCCAGCCACAATATGGTGACAATAGCCCGGCGGTTTATCACGAGTTCTTCACACCAGAGAGTGCAGGTTTGAGCCCACCAGCTAGTGTTACGAGCCAACCTGGTAGCTACTTTACTCCACAGCCCTATACTGAGCCCTACCCGGCTCATCAGAATCAATTGGCCCCGCCCCATGTTCAAGTCAAAGTGACGCTGCCGCCAACCAAGCCTAAAGACACCGAAGAAAAGGTTGTTGAAAATGAAGGAATAGAAAAGTTGCTCGAGCCCGAGAGGCTAGAGAAACCACCAAAACTCATTCGCGTCTATGAATCTGACACGGAGTCCGATGACGAAAAAGAGCAAGAAAAATGTTCCGCACGAATATTTGAGCTTGGGGAAAGAAGCCCTCTGATTCCCGCCCTCAAATCACTCAAAGAAGAGGATGAGAAACTGAAAGTTGAAGGACACGATATACGGACCACAGAGCCAACCTCCAATTCGGGACCTCCATCCGAAGACCAAGTATCGACACCCAGCCATGCAAGCTCGCGCTCTGGATCCTGTTCCCCTCCATATCGTATTGCCTTCCACGTGCGATCTCAGCTTGTGGAACTGGAATCAGACCTCGGTGAAGCCGCGATACAAGAGGTGATTTTGTCACTGAAGAAAGAGCTAAAGCTAAAGAAGCAGGAGCAGGAGGCAGAAAAGAATAAAGGGAAGTTGCTACTTGACAGTGGGTCCAGCACTTCACGGAGCTGTTCGTTGACAAGATCTTGTTCGTCAAAGTCCATTTGAAGACAAGTTTGAGACAAAAGATTGATCCACAGTTGTGTTCTATATTCTATGTTGTATTTCATACCGATGCTTGCGTTTTGGTTCCAGATCATTGGATTTGTTTTTCACACTGTGTAATTTTGCGTGTCCCGAAGTCGCAGGCATGGTTTATATTGTTCCGCTATAGTGCTTATGAGGTTCCGGTTTTAGGACATTGATGTGTCTTCCTTGCAAAAAGAGAGGCATAAGGTAGTTCATTGATGCACGTGGCTATAATCTAGTTATAACTTCCAAATTGTATCTGTTGCTTGTGCGTTCTTTGATTTTGATAGAAAGTACAAAATAGACGATTCATGGTCCAGCAAAGTAGCTCGAGGAGCACGTCAGTGCGAAAACCTCGGAAAGGTAGTGCAAGTTTGAACTTGTAAAGCATGGTTGACTATGGTACATGAAAGGATAGATGCTCTATATTGCTGAGAAATTCATAAACAAACAACAGGACAAGGAGGGCCGACAGATACTGTCTGCACAGCCTGCCGAAGAAGGAAGTGAGGATGGGAGATCAATGCTGATAAAACAAACAGACAAAACCAAGTGGAACAGATACAATCATTTTGATACAGATTGCTGGCTTTGCAACAATATAAGCATCTGGATATTGGTCGGAAGAGATTGCTCCAGATACAATTCGAGACTTGAATTGCGGATAGAATCACAAGGCAGAAACCTTGCTATCTTGACACAATCCAGGGAATTACTGGCCTGTCATCTTCTTCATGGCCTCAATGCGCTCCAAAGCAGTCAGGCCTGGGGCGAAGTATGGGTCGCTGTAAACGGTATCAATATCCGTGGGCTTGACATAGCCCCAGGCCCGCCAACCAGTACTGTTACCATTCCAGCGAATCTCCTGGATAACAAAGTATTCCTCGCAGTTTTGCTCCTTAGCAGGGGCCTCAACAACTTCTGCCGTAGGACCCTTCCCACGAGGCTGTGATGTGGTTTTGGACATGGACTGGCGGGAGGTCACACGCAGGACAATCTGGCGAATACCGGAGTTGGTCATTTCAGGGATCTGAGTTGCGCGGTCTGACACAACACGGATACCAGTGAAATAGGTACTCGGTCCACGAAGCCATTTGACTAGGTTCCAGGTCACTTGCTGGTTCTTGGGGCGGCTTTCGATTTGCGCTATGAGATCTTTGGCAAGACCGTCACCACAAAGACGACGAAGGCCGGAAACATCACCCCTAAAGCTTAGGTGTGAGATATGAGGTTGGAAAGTGGGAAAGAAGGGCTAAAATGCGGATGCTTACCCTGCAAAGGCAGTATACATATCGCCATATAGAAGGCGTGCGATTTTCCGCCGCTCTTTCAACATCAAGGGGAACTTGTTGTCCTTCTTGCAATAAATCATCAAGCTGCCAATAATCTTAGCTGTTGTCCAATTGCCGCAATCAAATATTCCGATATTCCATGCCGCAAACTTCGATATTACAAATGTATATCGACGCGACCAGATATTGAACAAGTCACCCACCTCATGAAGTTCTGGACCGTGCTTTTCAACCAAGTCCATTCCATCTGCCACCGATCCCGCGGGCTCTGGAAAATCGAGGGCAGATCCCTCCACAGCGGCCGGACAAAGGTTCCCGGCAACACTCCAAGATCATTCGGCAACTGGCCACTGAGGGCTTCTTTTGACCGAGCCTTCATCGAAGGGCCTGTGACGTTCTTGGCCGAGAAATTGTTGCTCTTGTATGCCCATCGTTGCGAGGCCTGGGAAAAGGGTCGGTATTGGTGCGAAGCCGGCGCAAAGGTCTGCGCAATCAAGGAGCTTGAGCGTGCACTGCTAGCAAAGGTGCCAGCAGGAAGACGGAGTGAGGACGCCATGGCGAACTGTAGCTGGGAAGTTGGATGTGTTTGCCGTGAAAGTCCGCGAAGGAGGAATAAAATCCGCAGGTCACGTGTCACTCTCCGCGATTTCAAGGTACGGGAAGCTGCGTAAAGAGAACGAAGGTCCCCACTTGCTCTTCTTTTCGCTCTCCACTCTTCTTGTTCCGGTCATCTTCGACTCGGTCAGTGTTTGCTCTACATAGGCTATTCCTGCAGAGTCTGATCACCCCTCAAATCTACACCGCATACATTCCTTTCTTTCCACAAACCAGGCGATTAGGGGACTCGACAACAGCACACTCTGGGCTACGAACTTTGCTCAATCCCAATACCTGAGCATTCCTATTCCCTTGTGCCTATTCTACAGGCTTGCGCGGCGGCCGCATATGCCGTAATTGTGTTTAAAGGCTGGCTCCTCGACGTAATGTCTCTCCTCCGCCCTACTCTCCTCCCGCCCAAATACCTAGCGAGCCAGACCTGAACCTCGCGCGGTCAACCATCCTTCCAGAACTCCTTCAGCCTCCAGTCTCGTTTTCGTCGAGACAATTTGCCAAAGAAGTGGCTTCCGCCGTGTCTCCCGTGGCCCCGCCGTCCCCAACCTCCTCTACGTCCCATACCCCACTCGGCAGCGATGCTGGTCAGGCTGCCTCTTCACCGCTTCATCCGCGGGTAGCTGTGATTTTGGGGGTGGATCGAAGGTGGCATATTCCTCTTCTGGTTTGCCGGGCTCTGAGTACACTTCCCGCTGCATGGTGGGGGTTACGGTGCGCCTTTACTTTCCTAGCTGAGCTGCTGCATATTCGACCGGGAATGGGACGGGAGGGGTGGGCGGCGGCGATTGTCGGAAGCGTGGGTCAGGAATGGGATGTTGAGAGAAGGTTCCGGGTTACTGAAGTGGCATTGGCCATTATGTGGGTATGTTGAAGTCATTTCTGTGGATTGACATGTCTGGTCTCTTTGATTTCGAAGAGGCTGCTTGGCCGTATGCTAACATTTGTTTTACCAGTGCTGCGCATCCGCATATCTTTCTTACTTCTTTGCTGATTGTATGATGTCCCGATGGTCAGTATATATATTCCCAGGCTTCTGCTTGAGAGCTCTTATGTTGATATCGATGCTTCGAATAGGCTTTTGAATTACACCCCGCCGGCCGTTGTGATTCGTCTTTTGACAACAAACGGCTTGATTGCATATATCACTTCTTGGGTCCTCTATCTTTCTGGTGCATCGTCTGATCCTCGACTTCTCCTACCAGCCTGGATCTCAATAACCACCGTAAGACGTTCCCTACCATCAACCGTGTTTTTAGACCTGTGGGACACTTATGCTAACAACCTATGGCTACAGACTCTTACTTTCGTCTACCACGCAACCCAAAATCATGCAACCATCAAGCGCGAAACTGCAGCGTCTCTGTTGGTTGTATCCGTTGCTAGCTTTGTTAGCATGTCCTCACTCTTGATGCAGCTGCATCTGACCCGCGAAAACGAACCGGAGGTCCCTGTATTCGTGATTACCCGAAAGCTATGGGACTGGGCTGTTGCAATATTTCTACGCATGCGAGTTGCGAACGACCGTGTCGCCGGCGGAGAACTGTAGCTTGGAGCTTTACCTTTCGGAGCTCTTTTGCTTGTCTTTTCTCCGTGATCCATGTGGCATGGACGCGGCTGCCCACCAAGTCTTTTTGATTTGCAGATCAAGATACAAGGGCTGGAGTTGTACATTTTCGGGATTATCATTTTGATCCTATCCAAACTTGATGGGGTACAGTCCCACTTTGTCCCACTGGGTTCTCCTCTTCCTATATCTCACCAATCTTTGAAAAACCTTCTCCATTTAGTTTGGTTCAGACTTCTCATTATACACTTGAATACGAATCAGAGGAATGCAATGGACATTTCATATTCATTGTTGATACGCAATAAACTGGAGACCGCATTGTAAAAAAAAAAAAAAAAAAGGCGCAATGAGGGAGCCAACGGAAACAACAAGGAGATAGGTAGGGACCGATGAAGAAGAATAGTATGACTCTTCTAGTTCCAAATTTCCTTGAATGAATCGATCAGGCGACGATGCAAGGCGCAATCGACATGACCCGTACGACGATGACAAAAATAGCAAAAAAAAATAGAAAACAGACTTGTAATTGATGAACAATAAAGCAGGGTCTGCTTAAGCAGATATGGGTATCTCCAACGCCTCGTTCCATCGTGATCCCGTCCTAGAAAAATGACACGCCGATCGAATATGAGGACGCTTTCCTGTGGAGAGAAAGTTTCAGGCGCATATGCTAGGCCGACGACAGTCCAAGTCTAACATGCCAGGCACAGAGGGACGGAGAGAGGAGGCAGAACATTTCACCATTTATGAATCTGCGAGGTGTACGGCTCACAAGGGATGGGGATATGTCTGTTCCACCGTCCACAGGGCAACTTAAACTGGGAAGAAAGGACTGGAACGAGGTATGGTGACAGGCTTAGAATCCGTGGACCTGTGCAATAGTTAGAGATGAAAATACATGGAAACATACAATAAAAGACATACCTTGACTTTGACCTTCATCGCCATGCCGTAGCCTCTGAGCTTCTTGAAGCTATCCTCCTCCTCCGCTGCTTTCACTAGTTCCTTGGGGGGCTTGGGCTTGGTCAAGAAGTCATAGACATCTTTACGCTGATCGCCTTGAAGCTGAATCACCTCACCCATCTCGTCATCCTTGACGATGTTTCCATTGCATGCTGATCAATAGTCAGTGTCTGATGCGAACCAGCCTCTGTTGGTGATGATGAACAAACCGTAAATTTTCTTCATACGCTTCAAGATTTTCTTCTGGTCATACTTGTCTGGGAGACCCTGGCACGTAGTCAGGGTCTTTCGACCATTGCGCTCTGTATCACAAGGACTGTTAGTGGAACGTGCAATTCGGAAGCCGTAGTGATACTATGTGTTGGAACAGGTTAGGGTAGAAGCTGCATAGACAAAACGTACGCTGAATGCGAATATGGACGTAATTTTCAGTCTTCGCGTTATTCTTGCCACCGTTCTCTTCGTCGACGTCGGCGAAGGGGTCTGCGTAAGGTGGAGGAGTCAGCCTTGGTCCAGAACAAAATCCTTACCCCGCCACCGCCCTCGACAGTGAGCCTGGGCGATCATAGTGCCAGAATGAATAACCAGCAAGATGGACAAGTCCCAGAGGGGTTTCATAGCGTTTGGCACCAGTTCAAAAGTCGATGACGGCGCATGCCAAACAAGCGCCGAGGGGTTACTATAGGAGGGGATGGTGGCGACTCGACTTACCGAAGGTCTTGAGGTTTTCGATGGACATAAACTCGGCCTTTTGTCGAAAATGTTCCTTAAAAGCGGTTTTGGTAAAAGGATTTGGAAGTGAGATTCAATATCTCTGGAAAGATAGGCGATCGCAAGGATATGCGTATGAGAGAAAAGATTGGAGTGCGGTAGAAGTTGAGGAATGAAAGAGTATTGGGCGGGAAGAGATTATGAGAGTCACGTTGTGGGGAAAGCGGTGTGTGACTCAGCAGCGATTGCCCCTCCAGCACTCTCAGTGCCTTTACCAGTGAAGTCGCCACTATTGTTTACTTAATATAGCAGTATATCTAATGATTTACATAGATGAGCCTACATGTATTTCGAACCTTGGATGGATAGCCATGAATTAATGTAAGATTACAACGAAAAAAAGTCCATCCGGGTATTAGTACAGTGTGAGCCTACAACGATCACTTCAACATCCAAGGATTGTACCACTAGCATCTATCCAGTCTAGACGGAACTGCATTTCAAGCCCGTAAACCCGCATTATACGGACGGGAACAAGGTAATTGGGATGGGCTCGTGGATTCGCAGGTATCACAAGGGTTCGACGCTAGGCCGACGGCATGGCAGCGGCGGGGGCATTCTTCGCCTGAGGAGGCAGGAAGAGAGGGAAATAGGTCTATAGAGGAATGTTAGGCAAGAGTCGCTAGGTGAGTGGTCACAGATAGACATACGACGACGAGGGCCATCACTAGAGAAAATGAGGTTAGTTGATCAGGCTTCCAGGCTGGAGAGTAGAGGAAACTTACGTGACATGAGAACAGACATGTAAGCTGGAGTTGCTGCAGTCTTCTTCTGGTCAGGGGACTCAGCAAGCCAACCCTGGAGTGAGAAGACAAATGCCACCCTGCGGCGATGTTAGAGACGTTGCATGGTCGCCCTGGGTGGGAGGAGGGAGGGTCTTCTGGCTTACCATCCAATCATCCTGAAATGTGCCGAAGTATCAGTTAGGGGGAAAAAACGATATGAATTGACTGAATGCGCGGAATAGCCTCACCTGTTCCGAGTGAACATCTAGTGAACGTGTTAGCGTGACATTGCTTGAAAGTCGAGTTGCATCCACTCACCGCCGCCATGGGCATTGTGCTTGACATGGTGCCTGTTGATTATCTCAGTCAGATTATTTTTGCATCCGACGTGTGTCATTGCCAGGTGCTGGTGATGGCGCAACCGTGGACGTACTGGACATGTCGGCCTCATTGCCGCTTTTCGGGGGGTCGACGTAGGGAATCACTATCGCAGCGTTTCGTATTAGCCCAAGCGCATGAAGAGCACAGCAAACAACTCACCGAGATCAGCCCTCCGCATATCCTTGTTTGACGCCATGGTGGGTTGATGGGTTGATGGGTGATGGGAGATGTCAGGAAGTCTCGAGATCCCCCGTGCCAAGGCCTACCCCCGGGCTAGACCCGAACCGTGGGGAGCTGATAGCTAAGATGGTCATCCACCATACCCCTGTAGGTAGAGTTTATGGAGTACATTTAGTATATTCAGCTTGATAAGCATAGTGTGAGCATTGCGGTGATTTAATTATCTTCATATTTACGATTTTCGAGTGTAAGTTTAGGCATGATCGGGCCACTGCATACAATCACTTGTAGATCTCACTAGATCCGAAATCGTCGGTGAGAGCACGGAATTGGGCCTACAAATGCAGTGCAGATCGTGCAATTTTACATTTGCGACTGTGCAAGACATATACCAAGGACTTCCCGAAATTGGACATATAATCCCAGCATTTGGAACGGCAAATTATTACAGCGATATTCAGAGTATACACTGGAATGTTGGAAACAAAAAATCAGCTTGTCATAAGAGCACACCGTATGATAGATCTGCTGCAGCGACCCGACGGTGGGCCGATACGGTATGTGGACGCGGAGATAAGGAGGCTGAAGGGCAAATCTACAGTGGTATATTTTAATTTCTCGGATCAGGCTCGGTTTCCGTATGGATCAAACAAAGCAGAAAAAGAAAGTCGGCATATTCAGTACATATAGACCTCGGTCGTACATGTTGGGGCAAACAATACATATAATGGGCTGATTGAGGCAGGGGGATGCGGGGGTTCCACCGACGGAAAATCATGATTTATACGTAAAAACATAAGACTTTACCGGTACGAGGGCCTCAGTACATGATAGGGGACGATATCGGTCCTAGATTATGAGAAACTTCAGGCCCAACGGCAACTCGGCAAGCACTCGGCCCCAAAGGGGCAAATGACTCCGGACATCTGATTTCGTATACAGTAGAATGAAATTAAATGGGATGAAAAAGAGCAATTCAAAAGCAAATGGTCAAGCAAATAAAACAGGGCCCATTCTTGTGGAGAGCAAAAGCCGTCGATCCGGCCATTCTTGTGGATCCAGGCCACGGAGGAGGACGGAGCTGATTTGGCCCGTGACTTACGTTATCGCTTTCCTTCATAAACACCCCATCCCTCATTTGTAGACTTGGACGTGATCCATACATATCAAACCCCTCTCTTGTCAAGACGTCGAGGCACTCAACTGCGTCGCCTCGCCTCCCTTCCCTCGATTTATCCTCTCCCAACCTGCCTTATTCGCCAGTCAACCGCATCCGCACCCGCATCCGCGTCTCAACCAGTATCGAATTGACCTGGATATATCAGATCGAGCACTCTTTCTATTGCGATTTGGACTTCCTCAATCAATAACGATCGGCGCTTCTCGCTGTTCGCCCCGGCTCCGGATGATTCAAACTACACACCCTTCGGACGGTACACGATGAACCTAAGATGATACCGCATTCTTCTGCCGGCGGCCAACCATGGGGTCACCCGATGCGACCACTCAATGCTGGCCCCGGAAGGGTCGATTTGGCACAAATGTCTTCTCAATATGATCCCTCATCGGTGACCTCCCAGCCGCCTCTACCCCCGTCGCAGCCTCAGACGCGCCAATCGGCAGTGGTCGACTTGACCAATAATGGATACGACCCGAATGATAAGGAGCCCCCACCAAAACGACCAAGACTGGATATATCAGGTGCTTCCAAGATTGGTGATGCAGGCTCATCCGCAAAGGGTGCAGATGCGAGGAGTACACCGGCCAGCGCCAGTTCACGACCTCAACTGTCATGGCGCGGCCGACCCATGTGGTCGTTTCAGGCGGTCATGTCAGAGATTCCAGGCAGTGCGACGGGGTCTCGGCCTACATCTCCGCCCCCATTCCCTCCCCAACCCTGGAGTAATACCCCTCTTAATCGACTAGATGGATGTTCAAGATCAAGGGAGGCTTCCCCGGACAAGAAAGTTCAAACAATCCCATTTCGTATTGTGACTCCTTCCGTGGCCCCAGCGATTAAAGGCGAGAGTAAGTGGATTTATTATCAGTATCTAGGAATATGGCTAATATCTAATATCAGAAGTTGCCGATTTCACTCCGTGGACCGGGAACCATCCAGAAGATGTCTTGAATGAACAAGCGGCGAAACAAGGCTACTATAGCAGGACCCAGGTTTCTCAAAATGAATCCAATACGGCCCGACCTGCACTGTACGGACAATTAAAACACCGTACAGGGCTCCAGATGCTTTCAACCGTCTTTTCTGCTGCACTGGAAAAACGTCAACATCACAACACCGTTCATGCGCCATCTAGTTTCAAGCCGCCACCAAGAGTGACGCTCACCGACAATAAACGAGAGGCGTGGCTTCGAGATCTTGCCAACCCGTCCGTGCCGCTGCGTCGGCTGAGCCGAACCATCCCTCATGGTATCCGAGGCAAAGTCCTTCTTGATCAATGCCTTGGAAAGTGGATTCCGGTTGCACGGGCAGTTTGGCTCGCAAAGTGTGTCGGCGCCAATGAAATCCGCGCCTTTAAGCGGAAAGGAACGAGTGGTGCTCTGGCTGTGGGGTTGGAAGCGAAATGGGTACGAGACTGGACGACAAACGTTCAGCAGTTTCTTGAGACTGTGTTCAGTGCGCCCAAGTCCTCTGACTGGAAACCGAGGATGACTTATGCGATTGGATTGACTGCCCGTCTCTTTTTTGAGAATCTTCTTGATCATGATCACTTCATTGAGTGGTTCCTGTCTTCATTCGAAGCCGCCTCAATCGGCACGGTTCCTGTCTGGCTTATGATGCTTGGCATTTACTGGAGCAGCATCACACGCTATCGACGTAGAGGGCGACGGCTGGCCGAACTTCTACTCGAAAAGTTGCGGCAGGCTACACAGGCCAAGCGAGAGCCTCTGAAACCCCTCATTGATCGACTTTCCCGGTTCATAAAGAAGTTGGTTCAGGAACATACTTCATCATTGCTCCTACCAAACTCATGGGAGAAATACAAAAGCCAGGTCATGTCGTGCCTTGATCTCACAGACAATGTGGACCGAGCCTTATTGCAAAACCTCACCGAGCGTAATGCTCGAGTACAAAAGCCTCATCATACAAAGCAAACACCGCAGCGATCACCAAACCAATGCATTATCCGCCTCCTTGATTCGATACTCTCTGAATATGACATCAATGCAGTCTCGTCGGCCTGTTTGGTAGCTGTTGAGGACAGAGCAGTCTTGGTCTCGAAGTTGTTGGAATGGTTGTCCACTCCATTCCGCCATGGAATCTACCGAGTCTACGCTGGCGCTCGTCTATTGCGAAAATGGAAGGCGGCAGGAGTGGATGTGGACGATCATATTCTCAACTTTCTTACACGAGCCGGACGTAACCAGAAGTTGAACATGGAGAATGTATATCATACAATCTCTGAGCTCGTCAGGTCACAGACGTTCTCAGTGGGCCGATACCTTCAATGGCTGATGGCCAAAGATGTTACAAGTCATGCCTCTTCCTACCGTCAATCAATGCCTGACCTGCATATCGACATTGCATTGATAGCACAGCTTCCCGTTAGCCGTCTCCCGGAACATGTTGGCAATTTGCGTAGCACCTTGCTAGCTCGTATTGGGTTTTCTGCTGCAGATGAAGTCAATATGCTTGCCAATATAAAGCAACTTATCAGCCGACGTCTCCCGGGAATTTTTGACATGGATTCTCACAATGAAATGACCACTGACTCATTGTCCCTTAAACTGACCTGGGCTGTGAAAGCTGAGATAGGTCAGTGGCTACGTCGAGGTGTTGTTGAACATACTCGCGAGGTCACTGCCTCAACCACTCGGTCATCAATCCTGGTTGGTGTCCATTCTGTGTCAATACTTACACCGGATGAATTTCAGATTGTTCGCGACATTCTCGAAACATTTGAGGATGTTTCCATGTTGGCAGATGTCTTGAAATGCGCTTCAAGCTCTAGGAATAGCGTTGTCCTTGCATCGGTTGCTGATACCACAAACTATCATTTCGACTCACTGTGCATGATTGGGGCGACATCGGATCTGTTCCGCAAGCTGGTCGATGCGTATACAATTATCAAACGATATAACCCCCCGAGTCTGGATTTAATGTTTTCGTTGATCGAGCTTGGCTTGCGTATTCCCCATGAGTGTAATACGGTTTTGATCCTTCGTCAAGACCTTTCACGCATCGGGAACAAGGCTGTTTTGGCTGCATCATCTCCAGTCTCCGACCACATCCCCGACTCTTTCGGGAATACAGATCCCTTGTTTCGCGAGAAGTTAGATCATCTTCTACTCTCCGGGAATCTGATGGATGAGCCCACGCTGGATACCATTTTTAATACATTGACGAAGCAATTGGAATCTCAGCTCAGCAAGGGCAAATTGTCAGCAAACGATATTTGTCAGTATTTGGCGCAGTTGCGATCCTTCCAGCCAAAACATTTTGACGGGATATTGATTCGCTGGGTCTGCACTCATCTACGATCCTCTGATCGTTCTACTTTACTGAATATTATTCCCTCCCTGATTGGGGTGGGATGCGTTACAATTACATCGTTCCTGTCTCTAGTGAGAAGGCTCAGCTACTCCACGACTCCGCTTCCCAATGCAGAAGATCTGCCAGCAGACCTTGTTGATACTCTTCTTTCTGTCCCAACAGAGGACAGGTACCTCGATCTGTTTTCTCCCCCCGCAGAAGACAGGTACTCTGATCTGGTCTCTTACCGCTTCTATTTGTCGCAACAGGAATTCTTAGCCAAGAGCTTCGATGAGGTCCTTAGTATCGTGTGCGACGCCGCATCATCTCTCGATATTGGCGATGTCCGCAAGCGAAATGATCGAGAGGCTTCTCTTGTGACGCTATTGCGTGAGCTTCTTGTGCGGAACCCCGGCTGCGTAGAGCAAAGTTGCATGAAAAAGCTCGTCGATCAGTATCCGAACGCCATCGGCCCACTCCGAAAAGCACTCGACAGCTTGCTCGGGGTTGATCACCAAAAAGACGCCTCATCTGTGATCTCACAAGTCGAAAAGTTGGCCAGCACAACCGATGACCTGTCTCTCCCCTTTTGCCAGTTGAAGCTTCAGATTCTCTTCCATCAAGATTCCGACAACGAAGATCGAAACAATATCGCAGACGCAGTGTTCAAAACCGTTGTAGCCAACTCCCGCGCCCACAACTTCCACTGGGTCGATCTTGTTGCGCTCATGAGCCCAGATGCTGTCCGTCAGATTCGCGAACGTGCAGAGAGAGAGTTCTTCTCTATCCCTGTACTGGAAGAGTCATCAATTAATTCTCTGGCCACACCTCACAGTTCGGGATCTTTGGAAACCGCAAAACTCTACCTCACAATAATTGAGGAGCTTGCTGGCAGCACCCAGGATGCTGCAACTTCCGCAGTTGTGTCTGCCCTCGTTGATAAAATGGATGGCCTGCTGCAGAAGATTTTAACGATGCAAGGTGATGATCGAACTGGTGGCACGCCTAGTCCAGCGCGGTCGAACTTCGATCGGTCTCTTGCCTTCTGGTTTTCAGCTCTGCTAAGGATGGTCGTCATACATCGTGCCTCGTTCATGCTGCCATCTGGCCTAAAGGTCAATGCCTCCCACGAGCCATCAAGGTTGTTGGTCTCTATCTTCTGTATAGCGCTTTCTCGTCTTCCAGCCGATGTCCTACGCCTTTTCCCTGGCGCAGACTATTTCCCCCGGGCGGGATCACCCAAAGACTATCGACCCTGTCCAGGCATTTTGTTACAAACCCATGCCCTAGATGTTGCTGCGTCATTAATTGACGTGTTTCCGGATGAGACAAGATACCAGTGCTCTCGCTTTCTCAGGGAGAAGTGCCCAACGCTCGGTCTGCAGAGTGACGCCCGGTTCCTCTATCTTTTAGGTCCAATGGGAGACTTCACAATGTCTCACCTCCAATCAGCAGCAGCACCGTCCCCGGCAGCAGGTTCCACCCCAACACCCAACTTGCCTGCTCCTGCTCATTCTTCGCAGTCTACGACTACGCACTCAGGTGCGCATGTTGGTGAAGGGCTTAATTTCACAGCGAATCGACTTCGTCTTCAACAACGGGGGCGGACCGTCGGTCCGTATCCAAACCGGCCGTGGGAACTCCTTGAAGATGCGGCACCTTTTGTAGGTGTGAACGACACCGCAGTAAATCTGGGTTACTTTGATGCCCGGCGTATCAGGCTTTGAATGTGGCTCTTCTGTTCTTCCACTTCCCCGGCCTCTTACAAGAAAAATCAATACATCCTTGATTTTGTTATCCATGAATCTTTTTGTTTTTCATTCTGTTCAAGGTTGCTGCATTACTTCATGTCCCTTCCGTCGTTGAAGCGAGCATTTCCACGCCAGAACACACGATGCATATACCTTGATCATTCGCATTACAACCGCTCGTTGATCGAGGGATTCTGGGTTCATTTTCTATTTATTTTGTCATCCATCTGCTACATTTGGTTCCAGATGGCGTCTCTCGATATGCTTACCATGCATGCATGGCAATTGTCTTTCTGTTGTACATATATACCTTTTTCTATTATTATCATTATTCATGCTTTGGAGTTGGTTGAGGTGGGCTAGGATCAAATTACTGCACCTTTGACTGGTTAATCCCAAACTTGTTACCTCCCAAGTTCCCTATTCAAAAGCACCAGAAGATGCCTTCAAGCTCGTAGTTGGGACATTGTAAAGATGAAGATTTGTTGTTCAGGGATACAATTCACCCTCACGGCGTGGGCCCCGAAAGTTGGAAAATCTTCCGCTTGGCGACTAAGGGCTCGTAGTCTGCTCTAGCCCCATCAATGCAGATCAAGGCTCCTCATTAGCTTGGGCCTATAGAATGATGTGCATCCACTAATGCAAGGTTAGTGAGGCAACTTGTTAGACTCAAATTCAACAAACGCACGAGTTTCAATGGCATGAAAAGATGAGCCGGGGGTCCGCTTGAGATGTATTTCGACTAGCAATAACCCACAATCTCAAGGTAACGATACTGGTCAAGCAAGATACTTTGTACCACACCAATAGATTTGCTTGCCAAGGGCCATATTGATCCATGCAGATGCGTTTTGCACGATACATTAAGATCCAAGAACGAAATTGACCAATGAAAAGCGTAAACTTGCCGCGCACATCTCAATGGCTGAAACTGTTTGTACCATACCGTCGTTTCAGAAAGTGCATTTGGGGGAAGGGAGCGGATTGGCTTTTGCCGGTACCCTATATTTGAGGCGTGTATCTAGCTCCAAGTTTGACTGGGGGAGTCTAAGATAGTAGCAGTCTTCGATTTATGAGATAACGACTAGTTTACCGAGAATACCTACCTATTCATGGATGCTTTCGATGAGATAATACATAGTCTTCGAAAGCAATCTGAGGGACCCTTGGGGGATGACTTTTGAGAAGCGAACATTTGAATTGCGTATCAATATTAATTTTTATAAGATGGGCATGACCCTGGTAACTCCGTCTTACCAGTATTTGAGCCTTCCAGTTCTGGGTATACAAAGGAAGTATATAACTCTGCCCGATTTGAACGATCCGGTCTCCAGGTTTGGGGCCTAACAGTCGGAGCAATCTCAGATATTCGCTGGATTTCCTTCTTCTGTTTTCGATTCTGGCCACTGCAATATAACAGGAGCCCTGTCGCTATTAACAGGGGTACGCCCAATCCCGCACCAAGACCAATACCCAAGACAAGAAGCTCGGAGTTACTCTTAGATGATGTGATTGAAGGGCATGTTGTAACTGTAATTTTTGAAGAACCGGTCTTGGTTGAGCCATTATCAGAAGTCGACGTCGTATTCGTGGTGTTGGTTGTCGTTGCATCGTCTGTTATACCAACTTGGGCTGCCGTCACGTTGGCGCTGGTGTATCCATCATACGTGCCCACTCCATTTCCATTGCAGACAACACCAGCGGATGTGTAGTCATGGTTGCATGTTAATAGGTCAGTTGATGTATTGCACTGGAATAGATTTGCCCAGCCAGAATCGATCTCTTGATACCCATTCAGCATTAGCTCCTGGAATTTGCTCTGATCAATGAAAAAGCACTCATTTACCTGTGTAGCATGCTCGAGGGCATTCTGCGATCGGCCAAGATTCATCGGCACAGGCGCCGCGGTAGAGAATCCCAAAGTTCGCGGTAAAACAGAGCCCATTCGATAAACACGTCTCGCCTTTCAAGCAACAGCTTAGTCCGCTTGGACACTGCACATAGTCGTCCTGGGTATCCCCATTTGGCCAGTAACATGTTGCATAGCTCGTCGGTATGAGTAGAATTAGGGCGATCACTATTGATTCGAAATGACAGTGTCGGTGACCAGATGGGATAAAATGCATTGGATCGTGCGGCTGATAGCCCCTCCCAAAGGAAAAAAAAAACGAATGTATATATGTTTAACTGGCGGGGATGGAGTTTGAGAAAAAAAAAAAAAAAAACAGAATTGCAGACTATAATAGTAAAAGGGGTCTCTAGCCCTTTTGCATGTTCACGAAGAACCATGAAAGGGGCCAAAAACCCAACGGGGGCTGTTCCCATCCTGCGCTGTTTGGACGCAATTATGAGGGGTCTATTAACCGCCGTGGAAAACCCAAAATAGGTGTAGATGTGGTAGAGGACTACTATAAATGACGCTAGGTGTGTACACTCTTAAAAGACGGGTGAGTATTTACCCAATAAGAACTCACAAATAACCGCTGCAAGTGGGGTCCGGTAGCCCAAGGGATTGATTCACCATTTCCACACCAGTTGATTAATAAGAATGTCATCGGCCCCAAATAAAGTTTCGATCAGGAGCCGCCGACCTAAAGTAATATATGAAGGCCGTGATTTATTATCATCCTTGATGCGGCTCTGATTAGGTCGGAAACAACATAGATTTACTAAAGACGCCATGGCTCGATGCATGTGCCATGTGTCCCGATTGCTGGTCTGTAGTAATGCTTGGCGGTTCTGGCTTACTACGCCAGATCTCAAGTTATCAGTGGTTGGATCGCCTATATGTCCTGGGTCTAACATGTACATATACTGCCAATAGATTGCCATAGAGGTGCTTCGAAACACATCAAACACCATTAGATCATCAAAGGCTCTCATATCTCAACTGGAGGCTTTGACTATCAACCCGTGCATATTCAATAGTTTATGAGCAAATCCACACATATCCATAGATCATATTCATGTAGATGATACAATATACTCGTACAATCTTCCAGCTCATACATCGGATTTTTCATGTCACTAAAGGATCAAGCGTTGGATATTTCCTCTGATCCGTAATCCATACTATTCAAAAGCCCGAAGTTTAGGGGATTGAGATGCAGAAAGCAAGGTTAGATGTCATCCTTGGAGGTTAGGCGACTGTACTGTAATACTATAAAGGAATCGAGTATTGTAGATAATAGGGGTTCCCTAGGTATGAGTCTACCAAGTGGTCCTAACAGGTACGCACCTACACAATCTCGGTCGACATTTTAATATTAGGCCCGAAGGCCCAATAGTTTCATGATTTTTGACTAACTCAAATTAAATAAAGAAAGAGGGGTTCGGGAATGATATTGAGATCCATGCTGTAATCGCATGGCCTTCCGGAACGATCGATCGCTCTTCATAAAACAGGCAAAGTTAGGGTGTGAGGGGGATACAAAGTTCTGATTATATTCTTGGAGTGCCAACTTATGTTCCAAATGATTGACATGTAGCATCTCCCTAAAAAGTTTGAATGGCTTTACGACTATGTCACCTGCACTGCTTATACCGGGATTTTCAGGGTCTACATGTAACACCCGGCTAATATCGTTGGTTAGCGTAGAAATCTTTTGGTCCCTGAAAATTCCGACCAATCACCCGGGGAATTTTGGTCCCACCAATACCAAAACAAGGATAGCTTCAGTCTTGGCAGTCTAGACAGTACTGAAATTCGTTCCGTTGGCCAATTACAGACGGTGTTGTTCCTAGCCCCCACGATAGAAAGAAATGGTTGCGAGGATCTCAGCCGTATTCAGGGCCTGGGAACGGTTTAGGAGGTCGCACAACTCCACCAGGCCATGGAAAGACAAGCTTCAAACACACTAACTCCACAGCAGAGCCTCGTTCACTCAGCGAAATAAAAACATCAGTGGCGCCCTGGTTTGTGGAGCGTCGAACGCTCTTTTTTGTCTTTTCTACCCTTCCCTCCCCCCTTTTTTTTTTTCTTTTCCTTTTGCTGATTAGCCAGCCCACAGTCTCATAATGCTTGGGACTTTGTGGAAAACAGCGTCGGTTATCACTCTTTTGGCCGGCGCGGCCTCTGCCATTGATCTCGATATCAAGGATGAAAGTGAGCTACCATTACCTGCCATGCCCGCCTAGACCCGAAGAATCCTCTAACATGGTATCAGAGTCCATCAAGAGCGCAGCTCACACCGCCGCATATGGCGCCATGTCATACTATACGGGCAACTTGACCGGCCACATTCCTGGCGCTTTCCCTACCAAATGGTGGGAGGGTAGCATCCTGTTCGATACGATGATTCACTACTGGTATCTAACTGGCGACGATTCGAACAACCCGGCCGTAATCCAGGGAATGAACTGGCAGAGCGGCGACAACAATGACTACATCACTGCAAACTATAGCTCGTATATTGGGAACGACGATCAATCGCCTTGGGGGCTTGCGGCCATGACAGCCGCGGAGTTCGGCCTCCCGCAAACGTCTACGGAGGTCTCATGGGCAAGCAAGGCAGCCGCCGTGTTCAATTCTCAGGCGAGCCGCTGGGATGATAGCACGTGTGGTGGCGGGTTACGGTGGCAGATCTATACGTACGAGACCGGCTATGGTATCAAGAATGCCATGTCCAACGGTGAATTCTTTGAGCTAGCTGCTCGCCTGGCCCGATACACGGGGAACACAACGTACTCCGACTGGGCCGAGAAGATCTGGGACTGGAGTTCTTCTGTCCCACTTTTGAACAATGAGACCTGGATTATCTCTGACTCTACGAACGCCGAGAACCACTGCGCGACTAGTGATAACGTCCAATGGTCTATGAATTATGGTACATACGTCACCGGTGCAGCATATATGTATAACCTGGTAAGAAAGTAGGTTCTTTCTGGAATTAGGATACGATCGCTGACATAGACTAGACGAACGGCGCCTCGAAGTGGAAATCTGGCGTAGATGGCCTCTTGAACACCAGTCTCACTACTTTCTTCCCTGCACAGTATGGTGGAGATATCATGTCAGAATACGAATGCGAAGAGAGGGAGCTTTGCAACAATAACGAAATTCTCTTCAAGGGTATTTTTGTGCGTGACCTGGCCTTGGTCTCTACCGTTGCCCCGTACACCGTGGATGACATCCTGCCACGTCTGCAGGGCTCCGCTTCGGCGGCCGCGGAAGCCTGCACCGGCGAATCAAATGACACCTGTGGAGTGCGATGGTACAGTAAGAAGTATGACGGCGAGAAGGGGATGGAACAGCAGCTCAGCGCGGCAAGTGTGTTCACGGCAAATCTAGTTGCTTTTGATAGGGAAGACCTGGCCACCCAGGCTGGAGGTACGAATGCAACTTCCGCCACCACAAACACGACGGAGACGAGAGCCAGTGGAACTCAAGCTGCTTCAAATGCTTCGGGCACTTCGGCTAATGGTGCTAGTGTGCTTGTGGGTGGACCGTTGGCGATTACTGCGGCCGTGTTGGCTGGTATCATGGCCACTTTCTAAGCCAAAACTTGGCATTTCTCTTATCCAATGCCACTTTCCTAGTTTAATTCATAACCAAAACACTGTATGTCATGTAAGTCGAGAGCGTTGTGAACGTATCGAACATGAGAAGACTTTGGAAGTAGGCTAAATTTTGGACCACAAAGTCATGTGGTACCTTTGCATGTCGGGCTAGCTACATTTGTTAGGTCGAAGCATCCACCTCCACTACGTCCAAATGGAGCTCAAAGTGGATACGAAAAGCGAGGTCAAAGGGCTGGTAGTTGGCTAATATGTACTTACCCCAACCCTCTCCACACTCACGGGGAAGCACCCCGGGGTTGCCGTGGGCCTCTGGAAGGACCTTGGGGAGATATGTCGGGGATTTAATGTAATGAAGAAAATGATAGAATCGTGCTTCTGTCAATGTACCAATTTACAGTTTTTCAATTTTTTTCTTTTTTCTTTCTTGGTTTTGCCTCCAGACAGAGATTTGCCTCCAAGGGGCTTAACGTGGACGGAACCCTATAATCAGCCACGGGAACCCTATCAGGAATGATAAGGAAAGCTTCTAGAAACGGCCGATCAGCGCGGACCTGCATGCGCGGTCTCCCACAGAATTGACTTTGGGCTGAAAGGGCTTAGTTCCCGGTGAGTCTCTCCCTGCAAGCCCGATTGCGCGAGTGTAGGGGCGTTTCTAGCCGAATTTTAGTGGATCGTGACCGGTGAGTGACAATCTTTACATAGGGCGATTTGGTGAAGGAACAGATAAGTAGGGTGGGCCCACATATCCACCATGACCCATTTCTTTCATTGAGATAGGAACAGACTCCTATTTGGACAGCTGATCCGATGGCAAACTTTATGCCATACTATACTTGGTCGAGACCACCTATACTCCGACTAGAAAAACTTTCGATATCTACCCTGCGTGACACTGAATAGGCATGTATCAAGAAAAGAAGGTCGTGTTACCCCAAGATTGCCATCGTGGTGGATATATAGACAGCCAATGGCAGGATAGAATGCAGGGATAAGCTCTGGAGCGAGCCAAGCCCCCGGACCGCGCCCAAACACTTAATTCCCCTGATTATCAGTGATTGGTTGATATCACCGTGGTCGGCATGCCGAACCAATCAGAAAGTCAGCATGTTATCACCTTCCACTGATTCCATTACTCCAAAACTATTACGTGAAGCCCCGATACGCTCCCCCGCGTCGATCGAAACGGACGTGGAGTACAATATTTTCGGAAAGTCATCTTCGAGTGTCGTCATGTCAGCCGGTTCTTATTATGAGACTCTCCTTTGTTTCTGATCTTTTTTTCCTTTAGTTTTCCTTTCTCATCCCTTCGTTCCCTTACCAAAATGGATGATCCTCCACTCAAAGACTATGCCCCCCATGGTGACGATGATGCGCAGTTGGCCCAGATGGGTCACAAGTCGGAGTTGAAACGTCAATTCTCCTTGTTGTACGTTATTCGATGCGCCATCCGAGGCGAAGACTAACTTATTTATCTACAGGTCCATGTTGGGTCTTGCCTTTGCGATTTTGAATGTACGTATCGATTGAGGGTAAAGCATCGGGAGTGTACTAATCGAGAAACTAGTCATGGACGGCTTTGTCTGCTAGTCTTTCCCTCAGTCTCCCATCGGGTGGCAGTTCTAGCGTTGTCTGGGGTAATGCGCCTTTCCCGGTTTTTCTCAATGCTTGCTAACCGCACTAGGCTTGGTTACTGCCGGAATTTGTAATCTGTGCATGTCCGCCTCACTCGCCGAGTTCCTTTCCGCCTATCCCACGTGAGATACTTTGAGAAACCCTGTGTGTATACTCGGACTAACGAGAACAGTGCTGGAGGTCAATACCACTGGGTGGCTGTGATTTCCTGGGAGAGATGGATGCCCATCTTGTCATGGATCACCGGCTGGGTGAACTGTGCTGGCTGGGTCGCGCTAGTAGCTACCGGTGGACTGCTAGGTAGCCAGCTCGTCATTGGCGTGATTTCGCTGATGCACCCCGTATGTAAAGGATCTTTTTTTGAGGACCGTTCATCGGCTGACCCTTGCCATAGAGCTACGAATCCGAGCGGTGGCACCAATTCCTGATCTATGTTGGCTACAACATTGCGGGATTCCTCATTAATGCCTTTGGTAACAGCATTTTGCCTTATTTCAACAAGGCTGCATGTAAGTCAACATTCGAACTACGGGCTCCATAGACGTACTAACTCGTGTCAAGTCACCTGGTCGCTTACTGGCTTCGCTGTCATTTGCATCACAGTCCTTGCCTGTGCAGCGCCAGACTTCAACTCTGGAGACTTTGTTTTCCGCGAGTTCTACAATACGACAGGATGTATGTGAAATTCTTCGGGCTATTTGGACTTGTTCGCTGACACTAATCATAGGGCCCGATGGCGTTGCCTGGCTCCTTGGAGTATGTTTCTGGAATGCGACCCCGAGTATATGTTTTATTTTCTAACAAGACGACAGCTTCTGCAAGGAGGACTTGGTGTCACTGGATTTGTGAGTAATTACCTCCGTCAATCTTTATTGATATATGCTTACCATGAAAACAGGATGGCGTTGCACACATGATCGAAGGTAAAATGAGATCGAATCTGTCGCCAATGACGAAGCTGACGAGTTGCAGAAATCCCCAACCCCTCGGTTGAAGGACCTAAGATTATGATCGCATGCGTTGGTATTGGTACAGTGACTGGTGTTATCTTCCTCGTCGTTCTGCTCTTCGTGGCGGGCAGTATTACGGATATCATCGAATCTTCTGCAGGTCCACTTTTGGCCATTTTATACCATGCAACTGCCAACAAAGCCGGCGCCATTTGCCTGTTGATGTATGCTATCCCTGTCTGCATGTCACTTTCCAGAGATGAAGGGCTAACGGTTTCCTAGCTTCCCTCTTGTTTGCATGTTGTTCGCCACTACTGCTATCATGACTACCAGCAGTCGTATGTGCTATGCATTTGCACGGTATGTTCGTTCTTGATCTGTTTGAATTAACTCTTGCTAATTGTGGCTAGTGATGGTGGTTTACCTGCATCGCGCTTCTTCTCTAAAGTCCATCCTGGGTTGAAGGTTCCTCTGAATACACTCTACCTCAATCTTGCTCTGGTCATCATCTTCGGCCTGATCTTCCTCGGCTCTTCCAGCGCTTTCAATGCTATTGTCTCGGCTTCAGTGGTCCTTTTGGATCTTGCCTACGGCATTCCGATCGCAATCAACTGTATTCGAGGACGCAACACACTTCCTGAGAGATCCTTCGTTCTACCCAATGTCCTTGGCTGGGTGTTGAATATTGTAAGACATGAATGGTTTTTTTTTTCTTACTGGCAAAATTGACTGACATTATGCTAGATTTCGTTGGTCTACGTTTCCCTCACCACTGTCCTCTTCCTCTTCCCTCCAGAACTGCCTGCCACTGGCAGCAACATGAGTATGTACAGATTCCATTACGTTCAAACGACTATGACTAACCAGTACATAGACTACTGTGTCGCCGCATTTGGTATTGTGTTTGTTATCTCTTCAATCACCTGGATTGTAGACGGTCGGAAGAATTATGTCGGCCCCCGGATCGAGGTAGAGGTCCTCTCTGGAGAAGTCGGTGATCACCCACAACAACCGATTCCAATGGTGGAACAGAAGAAATAAGATTTCAGGGGGATTAGCCGCGTATGATTAGTATACTTTAGCAATATATTCAATGTATCATTCTCACATGATCGTATACAGTATTAAAGGTTTAACACGTGATGGATGTGGCCAATTACGTCATCATATGCCTGACTGCCTGAATTTCCCAACAATCTACGGCGGATCCCACGTTGAGACGGTGGACCGATTTGACCGTCAATCTTAAACACTCTACAGTACGATCAAAATATCGGGATCGCCCTTTTTCCGGTCCCTTTTTTTCCATAGGTGTGACGATCAAGACCGACTGCGTCACACGTCCCCGCCATTACACAGCATTTCCTTAAACGAGCATCAGACAATAACCCACCAACATGCTGTCAGTCTCATTGCCTTCCCTAAGGTCATTTCTACCTTTTTCCAGGGAGAAGAAGGTAATAGACATACCACCTGTACAGACGCACGATATCGAAGCGCCAGAGAAGCCCGCACGGGCATTGAAGTACCTGCTGAAATTGAATCATGCAAACTATGCTATTCTATACAATCACCGGGCATTCCATAATCACGCGCCCCATGTTTGTGACCCATTCCGATAACCATCACTGCTTGAAATCCGGCTGAACTTTTCTCTAGCTTCTGAGTGGGGCGTTCCTGCAGGGCGCTGACGCAGATGACCTGACCCGGATCTATGAGACGGAGTCCAAGTTATTGGATGCATGGGAAGACTCACCCGCAGAGGTGACTGATGAAGACTGGAGAAGTCACCTAGGATGCCGAGAGTATGTATCGTATACTTCAAACAAGTTGTCTTTGTTCCGCGAAGAGAGTTGTTTCGAGACTCGGCACTAACAGGATTGAGCAGATATCAAAAAGCATTCGTGGACTATTACGAAGACGAGCTCGTTCGACTCAACTACGATTGGAAAGAAGTCATTGACCAATACCTGTTTTCTGGCGATAATCCTCTATTCAGTTCGATTCTCGCAGACTGTATGTCTACTTCGTCACTAATTATCTACCGGACACTCAAATACTTACCTACGCATAGTGGGCCACCCTCTCATCCATCTCGCTTACGCCTACGAGATTAATAGCCGTGAAGTTGCAATTGAAGCACTTGGATTGGCGTCAGTCTGCTACAACAGCACGCATAAGTACTTGGACGACCCAGCCTACTCACAAACAGAGCCGCCATACCAAACAACGTCTCTCTTCGAGATTCTCGATAAAGTCCGATCTGACAAACAATTCGACGATCTTCCCAGTACTCCAGACCACCATAACCTTCTCAACACCCATGAGGCATCAGTACTAAATCACTGGAATGCCTGGAAAATCGAGAACCCAATTGAACAATTCCGCGAGAGTCAAGAACTTGCCGCTGCACTTTTCAGTGCAACCCACGGAACTCAGAAGTACGACTTCTTCCTTGTCCACATCCTAACCACCAGCCACGCAGTCCGCGTCTTACTACCACTGATCCCGGCGAAATTCCAGATCCCACTTCTTCGGCAGTGGTGGTTGATGACCCTCACCAATTTCATCGGTCAACACCGGCCGGAGATTCATTTGGACCGTGTCCACGGATATGACCTCCAGGGGCGAGACTGGAAGTGGGCTGCTAATATGGCGGTCAAGGGTGAAAATTCGACGGACGTGCATTACGTTAAAGCTATTCGATCGTTGGCACAGATGGCTACGACTTGGAACGACCACGAAAATTTCTATCTGAAGGCAGCTGTTCGGTTCGCAGATGATTTTAATGGGTGGGGCTTTTTCTAATTGAAATCTCCTCTTAACCGATGTAAAAGTTCTGTCTAGTGATATATTGATATATTGCAATTTTTCTTTTCGCTATGGGTATGTTATCGCTCAAGACGGGTCATGGCCAGGCCCAAATAATTTAGTGCCTAGGTAGGTCACTAGTAGGTCACTATACGTCTTTCTCTTTGACTGTTTGGGGCTTCCTATTCTAGACGACGCCTTTATGAGGGCGCTCTCTCACGAAGTAATTCTCAGTCTGGGCATTTATTAGTCTACTCCCAATTCGACCCCGGAATAGCACCTGTTCCCTACACAGATTCTTGACCTATCAACATTTTGACAGCCCTCCATCGCCGCACTATCTGTACTTCCAGAGCTCCCTAGCTTCACTTCTAATCTAGGTACTAAATCAGATATACCTTAGCACTGATCCAGTGTTTGAGTGTATTGATCTGTTAGCGACTAGTTCCCATTCCGTATTAGTGTTCACCCCGCGTTTGTCCACTTAGTAGGTCTGAGCACGGCATGCTCCAATTACCGGTGTTCGAATAGCGAAGGCTTTCCGTGTCCCGATTTGGTTAGATTTCCAATACACTTTTTCAAGATCCAGACCACGTACCTCATCCCCGAGGCCGAACCCCGCATGGAGTGACCCGCGGGTACCTGGTGCTTAGCTTCCAGCGGCATCAAAATCAATTCCAGCATGACGAGACCTCCCCCGACGAAGCCATGGAACTACACGATGTTATTCCGAGTACTAATTTTGCTTTAAGTCGAAGGTCGAAGGTTTTCAAAGCGTGCGAGCCCTGTCGGCAGCGCAAATTGAAATGCAATGGCTTAATGCCTTGTGAGCGCTGCAAAAAGACTTCGGTGCAATGTAACTTCCGAAACAGAGCACGGAGAAGGGACATTGATGCAGCCAAAGTAGCCTCCACTCAGCGCATCTCATTGATTCCCTCACAACCTGTCACTGATCATTCGGTTAATAATACCTCGTCACTTGCCACGGTAGGCAGGGAAGGAGACTTGCGCCAGCTACGTACGATCTTGGACACTCTTCGAATAAGCGACAGCTTGTCCTCACGAGGAACCGTTACCAGAGCCTTTGGGTCTACGTCATCAGCGGCCGTACTTAGTCTTATCTTAGACTTGATAGTGCAATCAAACGACTGTCTACCAATAGACCCCGAGGCGAAATCGCAGAGCCGGCACCATCAAGATGTTCTGGATTATATTTCCCAGGTGATAGCCGCCTCCGAACCATCTCATCGCCCTCTTCTCAATCCCAGCTTGCCAGGTCCGCTAGATACGGTCCCATTGGAAATGCAATCTATTTTCCTCGATCAATATATTAACATGGCTTGGAAGGTTCTTCCGTTTCAATCGCCGAATACTCTCCGGGCACAGTTACCTCATCTCTTGAGTGGGCCAGGTGTGCATACGGACCCTGATGGCATGGCCCTTCGTTCTATTTTATTTCCTATGCTCAGCATTGGTTCCATAACGGCAGGCCATGCTGACGTGGGAAGTATGTTCATTGCCGAGGCACAAAGAAACACACTATCAGCAGATATCGTGGGGGATGTTCTAGTCTTCCAGAGTGATTTATTGATGATAAGTCTCACACGCTCTACCTGTAAGGCCTAAACTAATTGTGAGTTTCTACATTCAGCATGATATAGACTCTGGTTGTTTCACCACGGCATATATGCGACTTGGGGCAACACTTCCCAAAATATTAGCAGCCGGAATGGACAAACTGGTTCGCACCCCACAAGAGCAGGCTATCATTTCTGCCTTCTGTTGTCATGAAAGGTTGTCAGCATTCTTTACCACCATTTCGCCTAAGCTGACGATTTCTTGAAACAAAAGCTTCGTTTGTTTTGCCTTAGGCCGTGAGACCGTATTCTCAAACAGTCTCAGGTTTTTACCTAAGAGCGACGAAACGATGGTCGGACTCATGCAACCTTTTTTCTCCATCCTTTCCGACATTCAGAAATTACATCGACCCGAAATAGTAGATCTTAAAGAACTATGGAATGTATCAAGGTCCCTCGACGGCCGACTTCAGGAATTCTGGGTTTCAGAAAACCCCCATCAGGGCCCTCTAGCTAGAGACGAGATTGACATGGGGACTGTATGTAAGTATATTGACCGTAGTGTTGCATTAATGATACATTTATTCACGATCTTTCTACAGTGCTTCAATACTCAATCCTTCTGCTCTATCGTCCTTTTTTGATTCTACGAGCGACAAAGAGAATCGCGAAGGTAGATATGGGCCTTCCACACGCTGGGTCTTTGGAGGCAAGCGAAAACGACACCATCGTGGACGAGGCATGTCAATATGCTATCGACGCCGCAACTAAAAGCATCCGGTTTTTCTGTCGATTATTTGGAACCAACTCCATACAAAAGGTCCGGATCTCTTTTTTTACATCATCACACACAGACTAACTTTTCTAGTCCCTCCCAAACAACCCTTTTTTCCTCGAAAGTGCCTGCTGGGCACTTATTATCGATAGTCTTTGGGGAGATCGGACATCTGTACATCTTCCGCTCATACAAGATTCTATGTACTGTATGGAGCAGATGAACTTTCTTCCTGGGGTCTCAGCACGACTATCTATAACGAGGAATATTCTACAGAAGGCAAGAATGGAGCAGATCAGCTACGAGGATTTGTTTTCAACGGGTATATTCACTGAGTCCGAGGCGGCCTGGGCCTATGCATTCACCGATAACCCGGACATTTGTGATCAATAAAATACAAATTTTCAACAGCTTCCACCAATGTGTAGTCTTGCAGCTATAGTAGCTAGTGTTTGTGGGGAGGATCATGCTAAAGCGGAGTAAGCGTATGTGGGGGAAGTTCCGATTGATCAATTCTACATAATCCCGAGACCCACCAAATTCCGAGCCAATGGAGTGTTGGAGAAGGTTTAGGATGGTTTCTTCGTGTTTAAGCTCAGTCAATTTGTACGTGTTGGCATGCAGCTGCTAAGGTTTATCCTGTACATCTGTACCACCAGCGAAGCCCATATTATCTTCGGTATAATACAAAGCGAACCCCATGGACGCTAAGGTAACTTTCACCGGGTGATGCTTTTCGCGGCCCCTTCGCTTTTCGCGAGAGCCCTACGCGAGCTCACTTCCCCCAGGATTACCCATGAAAGCTGTGGGGTAATGCGGGGGACGGGGAATCTGCAAGATGCTCAGGGATCAATGTTTTGATGATGCTCGGGGCAATTGATGCCCGTGAAAATGCAATGCTAGATGAACGCTATCTCGCCGTGTATATAAGCTCCATGACCACCAGCCCTGAAGGAATTGTCAACCAGAAGTCAGAAAGATGAAGGTCTTCTATGCGGCCTTGGTGGCCCACCTCTTGCATTCGGCCTCTGCTGTCTCTCAAAAGGCTAGTACTGGACAACTTCCAGCATACTCAAAGTACCAGGGTGCGCGTTTTCGATGGTGGTGGCCAGGCGGTTCAATTGATCCAAATGAGATCTCGTCGGAGATTTCTGACATTGTCAACGCTGGTTTCGCTGGCGGTGAAATCAGTGATGTCTATGATAGCGATCATGCGTATATGGACCCCAAAATCTATGGATTTGGCCAATCTCGCTGGGTTGCAGCAGTTGAATGTGCCTATACAGAGGGTAACAAGTAAGTATCTATTGTTGACTTTCATCTGCGCCGCTGACATTTTCTTTCACTTCAGACTTGGCGGCCATGTCGATATGACTTTAGGTCCCCACTGGCCGACTGGCTTTCCAGGCTACACCCCTGACTCACTCGAGACAATGAAAGAGCTAGTCCATGGTCAGATCTTCCTCGAGAAAGGTGAGAGCTTCTCCGGGACCCTACCACTGCCTGTTGCCGCACCATCCGGCAACCAGACAGGCAATATTGTCCATGCAACCCCGAAGCTCGTCGCCGTGCTCGCGGCACGAACTACCACGACCAATGACAGCAGCACTATTGTGGATATCATTCCAAATACCATCAAGGTCCTCTCTGCATCTGTATCGAATAACACTCTGAGCTGGACTGCTCCCTCAGATGGGCGCTATGTTGTGGTCGCAGCCTACAATCGCGGGACTGGCCAGATACAGAACATGTACGACGGTATGTCTTCAATCCTTCTTCTGCATTTGCCATCGCCCTTGGAATGAATGACTCTAATAACCTGCAGCTAGTCCTGAAAACGCTCAGGTCACATACCCCTCCCCGGCCTATATCGTGGACCACTTCAGCTCTCATGGTGTACAGGCGGGCATCGACTTCTGGAACTCGCACATCCTTACCGACTCGATCAAGGAACAAATCAAGCAGTAAGTCTCATTCTTGGGCTCACGAGATATTTGATTTCTTGACCCTGATAAAATATTATAGGAGTGATGGTTCCATGTTTGAGGACTCTTTAGAGCTAAAGCTCAAGCAATACTGGACGACCGACTTCATAGAAGAATTTGAACAAAGACGGGGATACGATCTCACTCCGTTCTTATTTTACGTGTTCAAGGACACCAACACGTTCAGTGGTGACGAAACAGTGGCCACTCAGATCCTGAATGACTTCTATCAAACTGTCAGCGATCTATACACCGACTATCGCCTTGGTGGTCTCAAAAATTGGGTCAACAGTCTCGGTCTCCGGTTGCGCATTCAGCCATACACAGCTACTTTTGACAGCGCATATGCCGCCAGTATCGTCGATATCCCCGAAGGCGAGTCCCTTGGCTTTGATGGTGACAACGACGCCTTCCGTGTGTTAGCCACCGGGCGCGACATCGGGGGACGTACGACGATCCTCTCAGATGAGCTCGGTGCTTATATGAATGAAGCGTATGGCGTGACATGGCTTTTCTTGCTTGGCACTGCCAATTTGGACATGGCTTTGGGCGTCAGTCAGGCTGTGATACACGGTCATCCGTATAGCTACTCGCAGACTAGTGAATGGCCAGGCTTCGCCCCGTTCACTCCGTTGGGCAGCTCCATTGGCTTCGCAGATGCATGGGGTCCCCGGCAGCCTCACTGGATGTTCGCGACACAATGCAGCTCATACCTGAGGAACGCGCAAGGCCTACTACAGAACTCTGGACCCTCCATTGATGTTGCCATTTTAAATGCTGATTGGGGTATCGGTGGTTCGTGGAGTGATGACAGCTTGAATGATGCTGGCTACTCTTACCAATTCCCAACCCCTTCGTTGCTGGCTCGCTACAATATTGGCGTCAAGAATGGTCGTTTGGCTCCCTCTGGGCCTAAATACAAGGCTCTGGTGGTAACAAACTCCTCTATTGACGTGAGCACCGCAGAGACGCTGTTATCCTACGGCCAGGCAGGACTACCGATTATCCTGGTCGGTGACACTCCACAAACATCGTTCAGCTATAGCTATGTGGCAAGTACCCAGACCACTGCAACCAACCTTGCGAAGTTATTTGCAAAGATCAAAGCCTTATCAACAACGCGCGCGGTCACAGCCGCAAGTGGTGTTCCTGGTGCTCTTCAATCCCTAGCCGTTCAACCATCCGTGAAGTACCCAAGTGGGGTGAACAACTCGCTTATCTCGTACAAACGCACTGTTGATGATGGACATCTTTTCTGGATATATAATAATGGCGACGAAGCTGTTACCCAAACTATCAAGCTTGAAGGTGAGGGCAACCCATACTGGATTGACCTTTGGACCAGTGATGTGCATCCCATTGCTGCGTTCCGCAGCAACAGTGGCTATACTGAGGTGAACATCACTTTGGCATCGACCGCTGCACTTCCAATCTAGTACGTCTCACTCTCATCTCTCAATTGCCACCTATATGAGTCTAACAATAGGCAGTGTTGGAACAAGCAACCCTTGGGGTGCTCCCAAGCTGGAGAAACACATAATAACAACGGATTGCGAGTCCTATGTCGAGAATGGTGAGATTCACATCTTCTCCAACACCACATGTGTTGCTACAACATCCAGTGGGAAAAGCGTACGGATACAAACGGACAACCTGCCTGCTCCTGTAAAGCCCACGAGCTGGAAGCTGGAAGTCGAAGACTGGGGACCCGCCAAAATCAATGAGACAGGATCCGCATCTCCAAACACAGTGAAGACTGAGTTGGCCGCAGTGTATCTAACAGACCTTGTGGCCTGGCCAAATGTCTCCTCTCTCGTCAATGCCAGTGGCATTGGGAATTACTCGACAACCGTGACTTTGACTAAGAAGTCCGGCCTGCATGTTCTGCTGGATATTGGTAGCGTGACTGGCACGTACGGACTAGAAGTCAATGGTGTGAATGTGGAAGGGGTCGATCAATTCCTCAACAAGCCCATCGATATAACTAACTACATTTCAGACGGAAAGAATGGTGAGTTTAATTCCGTTGTGCTTTGATTCATGTTCTAATCCCATTGCCTAGATATTGTCATTACCGTCGCCACCACCTTGTGGAATAAGTTGATTGAAGTGTGGTCTAGTCTCTATGGGTCTAGCTCGCCGCAGGAAGTTGGCCTCACTGGACCTGTTGAGTTTACTTATGTCAAGGATGTAATAGTCAATTGATTGAATTGGCTATCGCTTCATTGAGATCGGAAGGCTTCTTAAGGCATCCGACCTCTGGGCCGCTATCAGTTGCCATAGGATGCCAACTGGTGAATAGGCGTTGCGTTAATATGTTCCGGCAGTCAATAAATAATATCACATCTTCATTGCTTTTGTCTCTGGCTTCTCATTACATGCTTCTCCAATTTGTCCATCAGACACGAATTTTGAGCCTCTGGCACAACATTATCTGTCAGCTTGCTGGATTCATCAGAACTCCACGGTACAGCCCCAAGCTCCGTCAACTTTTTCCTCGTCCTCTCTTCACGCCGTTGCCTCTCTTTAACCATTTATACCTAAGCCTATCCAACCGCTGTAGCCGAGGTTCCTCCTTTAGATCCTTGGTCCCTGGCCCATGGGTCATGCACTAATACGCTACACAGTTTAAGGGATCCGAATAGTCGAAATAGCAGGAGCTACTCGGCCAGAACAGGTTATTGAAAGAAAAACTTGATGAAAGGGAATATTAGCTATCATGACTAGTGATCATTGTTAGGGTTTATGAGAATCGATCAAAGCTCATTCAAGAAAAGAAAGTTGCTATGTGATTGGAATCCGCATGGATGAAACGAAGGTGAGACCTCTCAAACGTGCTGTATGGACGCTTTGTAGGTAATCTAAAAGCTGGATTTGAAAGCAAAGCTCGGAATTGGACTCAGGTG
Organism: Penicillium pulvis; assembly: GCF_028828015.1. Lineage (NCBI taxonomy): Eukaryota > Fungi > Ascomycota > Eurotiomycetes > Eurotiales > Aspergillaceae > Penicillium > Penicillium pulvis. Next base: position 2,241,263 of record NW_026643078.1, on the reverse strand, counting down.
AGGATACATCATCAAAGGAGTGTGAAGGGGGAAAATTTTCTTCATATGCGCGGTGCAGGTAATAAAAGTGGTCACATATTCAATCAGAAAAGCAAAATAATTCTTGTTAGGCAATGAAAGAAAGTGAACAGAGCATAAGTGTCTTGAAATCGAGAAGGGAATAATCCTAAGAGTTGACGATGGCAAGTAAAGAGGATACAAGAAATTGAGGGAGAAAATCAACCCGTGATGAGCTCCAAATCATTGGGAACTCGCCATCCGTGAGACAAGCAAGCCCTTCTGAATGCCGCCACTGCTTCGCCAATTCCATAATCCCTTCGGGAACATCTGGCCAATCGTGCTGGCCGTGGCTCTGTGGTGCTGAGAGCCAAACGAACTTGCAGCAGAACACTCTCGATGGAAGTAACTGGAGACCAGCCCGAGTTGGATAGCAGCTCCATGCATATGGCCCCTCCGGCAGTAACATGACCCCCTCCACCGGCTGCAAACTCCAGAAAACGAGGCCGAATGACTCGAACAAACGGCGGGTTCATGGGAAAGTCATTTGGGAACCGTAGCTCAAGGACAACACTATTGAGCTTTGCTGCCTTGAGATCTTGAGCCAAAGGCAAGGCAGAGTCAAAGCTATGCAACTCGACGATCCACTGATATACCGTTGAAATGAGATTAGGGTCAAGACACCATCCGAGTTCTGCAGGTGCCTCCTTTTTCTGGACTTTTAGCGTGGTTTGAAGATGCTGTTGGAGTAACTTTGTAGCAGTCGTTGTTGCATACCGGGGTGGTGCAATGATCGGGAGGCGGTTCGCCTGCAGAGTTCCTGACACAAAGTCGGTCTCGAGGGCTGTATGTGTGGGAGGTGTGGCCATCTGCAAATTCCTTTCAGATGGAATTTCCTCAATGGTCTTAGTTTCGACCGCGATTTCCGTATCGACCGTGGCTCCAGTGATGCCATCCTCTGTCCCAGAGTCGGATATTAATAGATTGAGATCATCCGTTGCTGTTGAAACACTAGCACAATCGTCATTGTTTATCTTAGAGGTGTTAGTATCTGTCGACTCGGAGGACGTGGCGGTTTCGGAGGACTCTTTCCGAATTCGAGCTGGTGAGTTGAGTGATGACACCGGGGACCGAGTACCAAAAATTTGACGTCGTTGGCTGCTGACTGCTGAAAGAGGTATCCTGACAGACTTGCCGTTGGAGCCAATTGCTGGGTATTTGGGATCCTGGCTGTAGAACGGCACGAAATCAGATGTCTGAACAGTGGGCAGATTAGGACCCACGGATCCACGGTTTCCCACGAAAAGATATCTTGGTTGGATCCAGTCCAGATGGTCGACAACGAAGTGCGGGCTTTGAGAGACAAAGTCCGTTGGGCGGTTGATTATCTCATTCAGGGACAGCACACTTTGCATTTTCAGTCTGCTGTGGGGCCATTCGGAAACAACCCTATCCCCAGTTTGATGGTGAAAAGTAAGATTGTTAGTATAGCCCACTGAAGTGGTGAAATGCCTTGAAAAATACACTCCGTTCCCGCATGCTCGGCCATTGCTGATTTTATCGAAATTGAGCCCTTTTCGCAATATGCTGTGCCAATTAGCGATGGGGCTGCCATGCCATGCAAATAATGTCGGATTGCTTGGGTTTTTGGTCATTGCTACTGACTCGATGGCGTTGATAAAGCGCTGTTCTTTATCTGGGGCACCTTGGACAAGTCGAAATTGCATGTAACCCGGCATATTACTGACCAGATGATTTCTATCGTTGTGGTCTTGGAGAATACATGATCGATTAGAGGCAACAATCCACCGTAGCATGTCAAGCGCGGCAGGAGTTATTCGCTCACGCCAAGATGAGAGGACCTTTTCAGAATCCGAGGATCCGAGGAACAGCTCCATCAATTGTATGCTTGGCAGTGTGTCCAGTATCTTCAGCATGACGGCCTGCTTCTTTTGAGGTTTCATGTTATCGAATTTCTGATCATAACACACAAAACTCACATCCTGGGCCTCAGGCAACGTGCTGTGGAGTAAAACTTGGGATGCCGTGGGGATTGGCTGTGACAGAGTAATGAAAGCGAGGCCCTCATCGACATCTTGCACCTGACAGTGCCAACTGGCCGTCAGGGAGTGCGTACTATGGATGACCTGGATCCAGTCACCAGCTGTGATTCCAGCTGCTTGGCAAAACACAGTCATTGAGGATTTGATCAAGCGGCCAGTGTGGTAGCTGGGAGGTTCAGAGAGTTTCGCCCCCTTTTTTCCTGATGTCACTTTTTCCTCGTCGGGGACCAGGATCCCTAAACCGGTTGGGAAATCCTCAAGAAGACCCGTCTTTGCTCTGGCGTAAGCCAAAGACACGAGAAGATCGACGACAAAGGGCTGTGTCCGAATATCGTGTTCCACACTGGAGCCCATGCCAAAGGTGATGTATTGATAGAGGCACAATCCATTGGAGCAGACATATGGCTTCAGAACCTCGAAGCCATCGAAGGTCTTGCAATGACATATAAGACAAAACTCTGCGCACCTGATGAAGTGGCGAAGAGTGAATTGCATGGCAACTAGGGGGAAAGAAGTCCTGGTCATGTCTAGTCCCATATCCTGGTAATGATCTGAGACTAGGGCACTTGAAGGGGGCGAGACCCAGGTATCTTGTATGTAAAATTGAGGGTTGTCTGCATCTTCCGCACTGATGACCTTTCCTTGATTGGCGTGAACAAAAAACTCTGCGCCTGTCCATGAAAGATTGAGCTTCTTGCGGGCTGTAATGATTCCCAGTAGTCGTTCATTCAAAAGTTTGTTGAGTGATGACCCGATGAACACCGGTCTGAGGCTGGCCATTGACTTTGTGTCGGGGGGCTTATTATCCACTTCAGTTATCGATGATGTGGGAGGTGCTTGAAAAGCAAGGAGGGCAGCCTGGAAAGATGAAGGTTTGTAAGAGTCGCAAAGCCCAATGCGCATTCGAACCCAAGGGGCCGCAGATTCTTTCATGTCGAAGATGCCTTGCATATCCTGATATCCGTTTGAATACTGGATCAAGAGCACCAGGTACTCCGAGGGCTCCACAGTCCATGCCTGCATGGCCTCTTCTGAGATGTCCAGCTTGGATATGCGACGAGCGATGGACAAAATAATAGGCCCCGTCACGTCTCCCAGACAGCCAACCTTGAATCCCGCTGCCTTGGCAAGACGAAGGTCATACCGAAGCTTCTGGGGGAGCGCAAGTGTGAGCATCTGTCGGGAAGGCAGGTTGAAGGTTGCATCGTCAGAAAATTCCTCGTACTCATCTATGATTCCGTCACTTCCATCGGAATCATCGTCATAATCTGGTCCTCCAGGTGACTGGGGCTTCGGGTCGCGAAGTGCATTATGCACCATACAATCGACGGTGGTCAGGACATCGTGAATGGAAACGCCAGTGAAGGTACCCTTATCCTGTGCCTTTTCCAAGCCGGTTGTAATTTGTGGAGCGACATTGTCGGATGATGCAAAGACCACGAAGCTGTGATCTGTGGGGTAGTCGGAAGGGTCTGAGGCTCAAGTCAGTGTGGGTCCGAGGATAGGGGACTTGGGAGGATCCACTTACCTGATACCACAACTTGAAATTCAATATTGGTTCCTGAATCGGAGTCATGGAAATCAAAAGATATGGAGCCATCGTAGTCTCCAGGCTGGACTCTGCTCAGGTGCGTAAATCGTTGTGGGGTGGAGGCATCCCGTAAATCCATGCGGAAGTCTGTGGTTGGCATGGTGAAGGTGGGTTCAAACAAGTGTACGTTGAGGGGGGGAACTTGGAAAGCGATAACAGAGGGTGTCGTTAAGAAAGAGAGATAGAAAATGGAGGGAAGAAAGGAAGAAGAAGATGGTAAAGAGGAAGGAAAAGGTGAAGAAGTAAGAGAGTGATTGCTATTAAGGAACTTCCCAACTAGGAAATGAGGGCAAGTAACTCTGCTATGCATTCTACATCTGCCTTAGATAATGTCCTCTCATTGCTGAGATTGATATTCTCACTGTTTGCGTGTCACTATCACGACCTCCCTACTCAAGTCCAGCTTATCGCAGAATGATGCGCATATCTAAGATGATTGATGAGAATCCATGGATATAGTCCGGCTGATCGACAATTTAAGCTTCGGGACATCTTATCTAAGCATTTCATATACTTAGACTGATCTTGCACACATTTCCCGAGATATATACACATATTCCCCCTTGAGGATCTTCTGTGGATTCCATCTCATTGTTTCAAATTGAAAGTCCGCGCCATCGTCTTGGCAGATCTGGATTCTGTAGATACAATGTGGGGACGGATCAACAAAGGATCAACAAAATGATCGATCGGCCAAGTAGACACGTCATCTCGCCATATGGTCTTCTCCCGTGAAGCAGGATGTCTCAAAGTGTTGCATACTCCAGAACTTGGCTTTCTCCACTCGCGTGGTCGATCTCCCCTCGAACCGCTGGCCTGGAATTCCACATCCCCTTCGCCTACTATGTACAACGTATGAATATACGTCAGCCTGGAATGTCGGGCAGCTGACACAGCCAAGAAATGGTCCCAATCATAGACAGCACAATAATTGTTCCACAAATATAAAGCTTGTATCTCAGCCCTTCAATCGGACGAACTGGTCAACCAATGTTTTGGAATTGGCGTTGGCCATACTTCCGCAACCAGATTCAAAAACAAGTCCACACCTGATCTTATGAACACCATCCTAGATTCCAGTGAGTTTCAATGTACCTGTGAATCGGAAACACTTAAAACGCGCCAACGACTCATGGTCGCCGGGACTAATAATTGTGCGTGGTAGAAACATACACCAGCATGGCGCTCACCCTCCCAAAAACCGAGGATCGCCGCAAATCCCGCCTGCATGAATTCCTTATGGAAGACATCCGCGAGGATTTACTCCTTGAATGCGAACTCCTCATTCTCTCCTTCGCAACCGGAATACAAGATGCAGCCGCCTGGCCTGACTACTCCTGCTTCGCCTCCAACCAAACAGGCAACACACTATTCCTCGCGATCGGCGTCGCAGGCTTGACCCGAAACGCATACAGCTTCCCCAATATCGGTGTCAGTCTGAGTCTCTTTGTGGCGGGTGGCTTTATCATGGGCCAGCTCGGGAACTATATCGGTGTGCGGCGACGGCTCTGGTTGTTGATTAGCAATCTCATTCAGACGCTGTTTGTTTTCTGCGCGTTGATCGTTCAGCACCAATGGCCTGTCAAGCGGGATGGACCTGCTGCAATGGCTGTGATTGCGTTGTTGGCCTTTTCCTCTGGTGCGCAGGTCGCTATGAGTCGTTCGTTGAAAATTACGGAAATCACGACTGCTATGGCGACTGCTGCCTTTATAGATCTGGTCGTGGACCCAAATTTAGGCAAGCTGAAGAACCGGCTGCGAAATCGGCGGGTTATGTTTATCATCATGTTGGTCGCGGGTTGTTTTGTTGGCGCTTTTGCCCAGCGCGAGATTAACTCGAAGTTTCCCCTTTTACTGTGCGCTCTCGGGAAAGCTCTTGTGAGCATGGCGATGTTGTTCAACCGGCCCATTGAGCCACGAAGGTCACCTTCCAGTTCGACTGAAAACTTGAAGGTATGAGATTAATTGGACTTCAGACGGTCTCGCAGGTTGATAGAATAGACTGTAATTAATATGCAATATACTACGCAGTATTTAATTGCTGAAATTGGGTCACAAACTGTAGAAGCAGGCCGATCATAGACTTCTCGCAAGAGGAGACCATCGAAGATTAGTAGATCACAAACCTTCATCCTTGAGAGCCTTGATTGTCGACTCTCTAGCTTGAACCGCTGCCGCCAAGGCCGCATACTTGGGGAACGTCGCTTCCATATCCCAAATATTTGAGCCCCAGCGATAGAACACATACAAATAAGCATCCGCCGCGGTAAATCGATCACCCACAGCATGAATTCCAGTCAACTTTTCCTCAACAAGATCAAACGCATCTTTGAGCATTTCCTTAGCCCGAACCTTGATTTCCTCGTGGGCCTTCTCATCGGAGCTTGTGGTGAATCGGAACGGACGGAAATACAACCCAAACCCAGTGGCATGGATCGAGGTAGCTATCCATGCAAGCCACTCCAGGATTCTGACCGACTCCAGGCTTCCCGGGGCACCGAGGAGGTTCTTCTCTGGTGCAAGGTTGGAGATTGCAGTCTGGATAGCGATGTTTTCAGTGATGACCGTGTCGTCGATTGTGAGGACAGGGACCTTGGCTTTGGGGTTTAAAGCGCGGAGCTCGTCAGAGCCGCCTCGAACTTCTTGTTTGGTGGTGAAGGCATGGCCAGTTTCGAGGAGGAGGATATGCGGTGCCAGTGAACAAGCGCCTGGGAAGTAGTAGAGCTTGACGTTGGACATTTTGTGTCAGATCGATATTTGTTATTGTAAGGTCCAGAGGTGCAGTAGGATTCCAATTGTAGTGGGAATATTGAAGGGAAACAGCAAGTTTGGAGGGGAAGCGCGGGGTTATGACACGGTGCAACGTTACTTGTCAGATTCGTTGTGCTAAATATATGCTATGGATGTTCTGGACGATGATTGGTAAATATTGCAGGATTAGAGGATTATTCCGCTTTGGCTTCATAGTCAGCTTACTACTAATCATCATCCTCGTTTCTTGCAACCCCGATTTCCTACTGTTCCTCCTGCTATCTTAAGAAGAAGGGCGAAATGGTCGCTTTAAATCCATGACCTTGAGGATAGAAAGTTTCATGGAACTAAGATCAGGTTGGACTTTGCGGTCAGTTCTAAATGGTTAAGGCAGCGGTCGAGCGATCCTAAGTTGTGGCTCGACACGGTGAATTGCTGGGAGACGGGCTCTCTTGTTTACTAAATATGGCGTCAAGCTGTACATGGTCTGAGCCATTGCATTCATTGCATCTATATATCAGGGCAGACTTGAATTTGATGGACGTGATGTATTATAAAATCCAGTATCATCTACTCTTGTTTATAGGTGGACAAGGAATTGATTGTGAAGTCTAATTCAGGGGAATCCAATCGCAATTAAAAAGCGAGTACACATCTCTATGGGCAGAACCCAAACGTAAAAAGAAAAACGAAGCAAACAACCAGTCAAGCTTCCTAGTTGCGCTCGAAGTAGCCCTCAGTCTCGAGCATGAGGATGATCTCGTGCACGATGCTGCGGACACTCTGCTTGGAGGCATCGACAGTGAGGTTGGCGTTGGTGGGAGCCTCATAGGGGTCATCGACACCAGTGAAGCCCTTGATCTCACCACGGCGGGCACGCTCGTAGATACCGCGCTTGTCGGTCTTCTCGCAGTACTCGAGGGGAGTGTCAACGTGGACAAGGAAGAACTGACCGGCCTGGGAGACAGCGTCCTTGGCGTACTTGCGGGAGCGCTCGTAAGGAGCGATGGGGGCGGCGATGACGGCGGCACCGGCGCGGGTCAGCTCAGAGGCGACGAAAGAAATGCGCTGGATGTTGGTGTGGCGGTCCTCGGCGGTGAAGCCCAGCTCGGAGGAGAGCTCGTGACGGACAGTGTCACCGAGCAGGAGGGAGACGGAGCGGCCACCCTGCTGGTTGAGAGTCACCTGGAGAGCACGGGCAATGGCGTCCTTGCCGGAGTTCATGTAACCGGTCAGGAAGACAGTGAAACCCTGGGTAGCGCGGGGAGGGTTAGACTCGCGCAGAATCTTGACAACCTCGGGGTAGGAGAACCACTCGGGGATGTGGGCGCCGGAGCGCAGACGGCGGCGCAGCTCAGTGCCGGAGATGTTGAGGGTCTTGACACCCTGGGGGACCTGGTCGACGGGGCGGTACTCGTCGGAGTCGGGCAGGTAGGTGACCATCTGGAACTCAACGACCTCGATACCGAGCTCATCCTTGTACTTCTCGACGGCGTGCTGGGCATCATAAGGACCGTAGAAGTCCTCACCCTTGGAGTTGCTACCGGGACCAGCGTGGTCACGACCAACAATGAAGTGGGTAGCACCGTGGTTCTTACGGATAATGGCGTGCCAGATGGCCTCACGGGGACCACCCATACGCATGGCAAGACCGAGCAGACCCAGGACGGCCATGCCGTTGGGGTAGCTGGGCAGAAGAGCCTGGTAGGCGCGGACGCGGGTGAAGTGGTCAATGTCACCGGGCTTGGTGAGACCGACAACGGGGTGAATCAGGACATTGGCCTGGCGGGAGCGAGCAGCGCGAACGGTCAGCTCACGGTGAGCACGGTGCATGGGGTTACGGGTCTGGAAAGCGACAACGCGGGACCAGCCCAGCTTGTCGAAGTGAACACGGAGTTCGGCGGGAGTGTCTGAAGATGCGCGTTAGATTGATGGCGCAAATCATTACAAATCAGTAAGAAAAAAATAGAACTTACAGCGCAGAGCGACATAGTCGTAGTGGTTAAGCTTGTTGACAGCGTCAATCTTACCACCAATGTAGAACTCCTGAGCGGTCTCGTTCAGGTACTTGATGGCGGGGTGCTCAGGGTCACCACCGAAGACGAGCTTGCCCTCCTTGGTCCTAAATAAGGGGAACATCCACGTCAGCCCAGCCCCACTACCAAAAGCACGGCCCTTGATCTCTCATATTGCGTAAAAGTTTTGACGTCAAGGCCATGGCCAGAGCCGCCACTCATCTCCAAGGCCAAGGAAGGGGGGACCCGTTTGGAAAGAAATGTATGACCAAAATTTCCGAGCAGGGCAGATTTCCAAGCCAGAAAAAAATCCATAACCGGTTCGTCTCGGAGAGAGATCGGCAGGAAATGCGGCGAAACCGGAGATCAACCCCTCCACCACGGGCCCCCCAAAATTATTGCCCGAACACGAGAGCACGAGAACATGACCAAAAGGGAAAAAAACGCTGTAAAACTCACTTGTCGGGGCGGTAGATATCGTCAATGGTCAGGATGGCGAGGTTGCGCTCGTCACGGAAATCGCGCAGGGTAATGCGGGAACCGGCCTTCAGCTTGTTCTCGTCGATGGTCTGCTTGTTGACGTCGAGGGTAATGGGCATAGAGAAGACGTTGCCATCAGCAAGGCGGCAGTCCTCGCAGACACTATGCACGAGTTAGATATTGCGTGATCGAACTTCAATGGCATCATTTCTAGGCATACCCGTTGTAATCGGCCTGGTTCATGAAACCTATGGGCGGTGAGATCGGAATTAGCCATTACCCCTCCTAATGTATGCAAGGTTCCCCTCCGCCCCAGAATAAAAAAACAATTGTGATCTTGATTCCCATCCATTGAAACTCGGGAAGTTGGCAATGGCGGCAATAGCAGAGGAATGGATCATAGATCTCTCTGGGGCGCAATTGAGGGGAGGAATCCGGATCAGTGGAAAGCGGGATTGGACTCACCCTCCAGAGGAGAGAAACCACCGTTCATGATCAACTCGAGATCACACAGCTGGCGCTCAGAGAGCACAATAGCGGGGAGAGTCTCAGCCTCAGCGATGAGCTGGTCCTGGCGAGGAGCATCGCGGGCAATCAGGTCCTTGAGGACACCACCGTGGGGAGCGTTGGCCATTGTGAATATGTGTGTATGAAAGAAAATAAAAAAGACACTTTTTTGTGAGGAATCCCCCAGGTATTATACAGAAAGGAAGAAAAGTGGAGGAGGAATCGAAAGGAGAAAAATCAGCCGTCTTATCATGCTAACCAAGCTTCGGCGTCGTACGTCTCCCAGTGACAATCATGGCCTGGACAGTCGTCAACTGTGGATCCGACTGGAGTCTTGGCTGCGCCGCATCATCCAGCCAGAAGCGTGAACCAGGGGAATCCGGGACTATCAATTCCCTTTCGACGTTTCGGATTTATCTAGAATTAATTCTTTTTCCCTTGTCGCGTCCACGCGTGCGTTCTCTGTGCTTCCTCCAGGGTCTCAGCCTGATGGGGTTCCGTGGTTTCATCTAACCCTTTTTTATGTATCAGAGGGTTACAGTACATCATAATTGATGATCCAATCCTTAATGTCAGATCCAAATTACAGGTCGGAACGGAGTATACATGCCCGGTACTATAGGCCAGGTGGCCACTTCCCAGAATTGACCACACTAATTAACTAATATTGTAGCCACGATGGAGTATGTCCATCGTACATAGTAACCGCGGTGTCAATATTCTCTGCGGAGATCGGGGCCCGTACTCGTTTACAGCGGGGATCATCTCCTCTCTTCCCTGATTTTCAGGGGGCGGCATTTTCTCCTGACGACGTAGGCATGGTATAAGCTCTGCTCAGCCCTCCAGGTGACGAGCCCTTTCCCCTTCCCCTGAATTGACAGATGGTTTACAATATCTGACATGGATCCGTTTGCGTTGGTCTTATACTCCAACGTCAATAGCTGGCGCGGCTTTGTTGCACGTGACCGTCACGCAACCTCCGCCAAAAATGTCGTGATCGAAGGCTCGATTCATCCGAGAAAAGTGCTTGGCATCCACTTTGGATCCACTTGCACTCCCTTTTCAGGGCATTCTGCATTATGACTACGTCCTCAATACTTTTCCGGTGCTCCACGAATAAAAATTCGGAAATTTTATCTACGTAGACCCTGAGTCCCTGAAATCGAATCCCTGAAATCGAGTCCCTGGGAGAGTTCCCTGAAAACTTAACATATGTGGTATCTGGCTTATATACATGTACAGAAATTAATTCTTCCCCCCCCACCAAACAGAACAATGGAAACTCTTCGAACCTGAAATAGCAATGATGCGGGGTTCGTCACCCTGTACTGATTGTCTTATTGGCGAAGTCTAACCCATACCATCCTAATACCTCCACAGATGGGTTTGCGGCTGAATTGTACTCATCCACCAAGTACGTCTGGATCTCCGATTCGGATTGTTGTGCCAAGTCAAACGACCCAGTCTTTTCCAGGATGTAGAGCACCGCCACCTGCGAGAACTCCACGACCCCTGAGGGAACGCTGGTGGCCGTGGCAGATGCCGTAGATGTGGCTCCAGTTCCGGTGGTGGTTGCCGTGGGCGAACTGGTGCTGGTCGCGGTGGAGTCTTCCTCAGTGGATGACTTAGTATTGGTGGAAGAGGTTCCACTGTCATAAAGAATACCGTTGGAAGTGGCCATGGCGCGCGCATGCACCACGTGGGAAACACCAGTTAATCCAGCCAACTTTGAAGGGGTTTTGTACTTCTTCTCTTCAGAGTCGAGGTTTTCGGTTCCTAGTGGAAGTGTAACCGCGCGACGGGCATTATCGCTGCTGCTGCTGCTGTTGCTGCGCTCCACCTTGCTAAAGGCCACAAGCTCGTTCTCGGTCCGGCAGGTAACATTGTTAATGCTAAAGAGAGCCATGATGGTCACGGCGTCGAGTTCGATGCCGTATTTAGAGTCCGATTGATCCAGTAAAGTGGGGATGGAGCTGCCCATCGTCGCTTCCTTGTTGACGCTACCATTGTCCACTTCCGCCGTCACACAGGTGCTATCGCCGGCGATGCTGCACTGGGTACCCATATATCCATCCACACACACGCAGGAACACTCGGAACCGCTCGATACACTGACGCCGCCGTTGTGGCACGGCGTCGTGCGTGCACAGGATTTGTTGGCTGTGTCCTCCTTGGGCACAGCGACCAGGAAGACTGGGAGCAGGACGGCAAGAACGACGATGATGAAGATGACGATGCAGAGGATGATGAACCACTTTCGAGGCATTCCGCAGCATCGACGCTTGGGCTTCGGACCTTCGGGGGCATCGTCGTGAGAGGCGAGAGGCTCGACATTACGTAGATTAGAACGGCCGAAGAATACAGGCCAGGAGCTGTGTCCGTCGGGGGTCGGGTTAGGGAATGACGCCAAGATATCAGACAACGATCCGGAGTTGCGACCCCGATGTTCTAGAAATTGTGAGCATTGACTCATTTAGCACAGGCCATACATCAAACTCACCTAGTTCTCTAAAGTCCGCACCTGCAGCCGCGAGGTCAGCCCGGCTGGCAGTCTTTCCGCGGTCCAGGTTCGAGGCCAGTCGAGTAGCCCTTCGAATCAGATCCGACAAGCTCGAGAGACTTCCACGGGCCTCCGCATCCCGCAAAGCATTCATATCCAGGCGTGGAGGTTTGCGTCCATTCGGTCTCTTGTCACTCATCGTCGGCGCAGCCAGAGGCAGGCCTTCGAGCTCCTTTTCCAAGGCACCACGGTACGTATTATCGTCATTTTTGGCAAAGCGCGGCTTCTCCGGGTCCACGTAAGACTCTCCAGACAGCGAAGAGATCGATCCTCGGCGCACGGGGCTGGGGGTGCGGATTTCCGTCCGGGTAGCATTCACCACTCGAAGCGTGCCTGGCGCGATTGGTGTTCCTACGACATTCTTGCTGAACCCTTCCTTGGTGCCAGTGGGTGTGAGACCGGGCATATCAGGGATCGATACTTCGGAGGCCGGGTTCGACTTCATGATTGTGCGCATTGTTGGTCTCTGCCTCTTGCCAACGCTGACACTTCGCACAGGGGTTGCCTCTTCAAGGCTGTTGGTATGAGTCTCCTCCTCCTCCTCATCGCTTGACTCGTCGTCCAAGTATGCTTCCAGAATGTCTGATTCAGGAGGCCCGGATCCCCAGCTGTACGGGATCGCGCGACTAGAGGCGAAGGATCCCAGTGTGTGACGGGGATCTGGAATCTCCTCTGGTATCGGCGAAACAGAAGATCTACGAGCCTGGCTGCGTCGCGTACCTGGGGGGACATTTAATCCGGCAGGCGGGCGTCGCGGTTGAGCTAGTGGCAAAGGTGGCTCTCGAGACGGGATCGGAGCCATACCAGGAGTGGACGAAGCAGCAGAGTAGGTTGAGTGCCTGAAAAGATCATCAGTTGTAATCGAAATACGAGGAGTCAAGTCCACCGTGCTTGTCGGGCTGGTGGAGCCATCGCTGGTCAACGGGCGAGGCTGCTGCGGCTGATGATGCGGGTTTGGATGCGAAAATGACCTTGCCTGCCGTGTTGGGTAAGGATACGGATTTGGGTGGAGGTTCACACTGGGCGCAGGGCTCTCGCCACTTCGTACAGAGTAAATCGACGGCGAAGGGACCTGTGTGGGCACATCACTAGGGCGTGGGGGCCGAAGTGGCGGGGGACCTCGAGGCGCCATAAAACGTGGTTGATGGGGAGCAAGAGGCCGAGGCTGCAGGCCGGATGCCGGTAGCGGCCATTGCGTCTGGTGAGCGGCCTGTCTAACTGGTGGAGGAGGAGGCAGTTGTGCTGGGGCCGGGGGTGTTGTTCGTGTTGGTCGTACTCCGGCTTCCAGCAACTGACGTGCTCTTTTGACCGAGCCTGAGCGGCTTGGCTCAGGTCCCGATGAGTCTGGGCTTGGCCCTGAATTGGCTTGATTTGGTGGAAGCATTGCTCCCTTGGCCTAGCTGTCGAATCGCAGATTGGTGGTTCGTATTGCGGATCTGCAGCTCGGGCTTACTATAGCATCAAGTGGGCCGTGATCAAGTCTGAAGAACTTAAGTCGGGGCCAAAATCTGCTGGATTGCGACAGTATGAACTGAACAGCAGTGATGAAATTGCTCGATTCCCTGATCAAGCAATGAAAAGAATGTATATAGCGTTAAAACGCGAAACGAGTGAACGGTGCCGTTTGAAAAATGATAGTGAATTCTGCAGCAACTGCCTAAACAGTCTACCGAGAATGATAAGCTTGAACCACTGGTTCAAACTGTCAAAGATCTATAATGAATGGAAGGGCATTCAATGCCTCTGGGAAAAAGTGTCAGGATGCATCCAGGGCCGATCATTGTCTATGGAACAGGGCTTACAGTTGGACAAATGTGTCGAAGGAATAAAGACTGAACGAGAGGAAATCGCAGGTATCAAACCAGCGATGTTTCAAACAACTGAGCCTGGCGTTTATTCATTTTAGCATTGCAAGGGATTATGACCACAGGTGACTTACACCAACGAAAGAGGGGAAGAGCCTCCAGCTCTCTCTTCAGAAAGTCGCTAACAAAGGAAAGAAAAGAGAAAAGGGAGAAAACGCCAACAGTGATAATATCGGAGTAGTCCCCAGCCTCAAACCCCCCCGGTTTTAGATTAAATCCTCGCTTTGCCGTGGAAGCGAAATCAGCAATTGTCCCGGTGGAGCAGGCTAGCTTCACGGAGATATTTAATATTAATTAATCCTCAGTACCCGTGCCTCCTTGCAATCTAATATTTCTTCCCTGGTCACCCGATCTATCAGAGGCTAGTTGATCCGGTAGACCAATCACATAGAGCACTAAACTTCCATGGTTCTTATCAAGTGTGAAGAAATTGACAACCTGCGACCGCCGTTGTATCCTATCAGGAGTCAATTCAGGTCGGTACACAGCACAAGAAAACAACAGGTCTAGGCACTAGACCCTGTGACGAATCAAACGTGAGTATTGGGGCCGAGCGAATGACAGATCTCGGCGCTAGACCAGTGGGGTTCGTTCCAGACGTTAGTCTCCGACGCTACGTCTCACGTTGAGGGACCGTGGTCATTTTAGTCCCGCCAAAAAACAGAAACCAGATACCAGGAACGCGATAATTTCGGAATACCATAATCATATCGAGAAAGAGCTCTGACGTCGCAGCGCATTATGTACACCAGAACATACGTTGGACGGTGGAGTAATACTTAATTTAGTCAACGCCAGGAGTGAAACATCCTAACGGCTAAGAGAAGAGGGCCCGATCAACATAGCGTTATGACCACCGCACAGGGCAAGTCGACTTTATTTTGGGAATCAATCCGCCACGGCTTCGGAGACTTGTATAAAGGGGGACTATAGCAGACATATATCCTGCAAGTTTGGAGACTAATGGCGGAGCTATAACCAGAAGGATTTCCACCGTTCGCGTCGGTATGGTGATCCTGGTCTGTGGAGTCCATGCACTGTACGAGGTCCATCTTTGGAGACAAGCGGGTCTGGTACCTGTTTCCAAAATAGCCCCATAAACCCGTTGTGAGAGCCCCTGGACGAACAGTATCTGGTCAACAATTGACAGATCTGCGCTCTGTGTATCCATGAGTATTTTGGCTTGATTCGCAAGGATCTGATGGAGGAATTTAGCTTCCAAGCTCAGTCCGTATCTTATTAATCTTGTCCTCTAGACCATGCATCTCGACCACCACGGCCGCCAATGCAGGTACCTCGTTTTGAATACCGTCGGTAAACGACTTTTGAGCAGTGCGTAATGATGGCGGCACCAAGATTCCGTACCAATATATAGGATCACTGGGTCTAGACTTCTTGGGGGCCTTGGACTCTACTGAGGATTTGTTGGGGACGGAATCCTCAACTGGTGAATCACTCTCGGTCGTGATCCCAGTGTCGAGTTTCGATGTCTTTTGGAGTTTGGAGTCTTCGGACTGCAATTTGTCTTTTGTCTCGGCTGGCTCTTCGGGCGTGCAGCTCGGAGTGTACTCGATGTTGAACTGGTACTCAGCCTCCGACGGGGTTCTGCTAGCCTCTGTCGAGTCGGTAGCTTCGTTGTCATCTTCAGGTCTCCTTTGGACCGAACTGTTGGTATTGACATGTTAACCATTTGTCAAATTCAACGACCATCTAGGCCCACATACATCTTCCTGGTTGCCTTCATCCGTTCATCATAGTAGTCCGCGCCATATCGTCGGCCGGGAGGACAGGTGTAGTTTGCATGGGCGAGGGCAAGAAATCCCTAGGCAGGATTAGCAGTGCACAACACGACGGCTTCACACAACAGAATCATATACCGAAGACAATTGTTTTGCTAGCCCAGACTGTAGCTCCTGCTGTCGATCAAGCAAGTGCAAGTACTGTTCCAGAAGGATGTCCAACGACTGGAGCAACTCCGTTGAAGCTCCCGGGGCCTCCGCGGGCTTGATCTCCACCTCAGGAGCCTCCGACCCTGGTCGCGATGCAGGAGGCGTTGGTATCTGAGGCATAATAATCGCTAGAATAAGAAGAGAATCTCTCAAAAAACCATCAATCACTGAAGAATGTGACGCAAATGTTTGTGGGGGGAGGAAGAACCGTGGAGCAGGAGCTCGGCCCCGGTAACTCCGTCATTGGCGACTCCGAACGCAAAAGAATTTCCCGCCCTGCGCTTTGTCCGAGATCACAACTCTCTTCACTCTTCACCCCCTACCATATCTGGCTGGAACTGCCGCTGCATTGTTTCCGACAAAACATCTATCGTCTATCGAACTTGTTTGGTATCGATACTTCCCCTCGATCGCCCTGTGATATCGCCGGAGCCCGAGCCGCCACCTTCGTCAACGCCATATAAGCTCCGCAGTCGCGCACCGCATCCATTGATACAATCGTCGTCGGCAATCTCTTGATTCAACCTGACAACAAATCAAAGCTTTCTGCGATCCTTCTTCGACGATCAGGCCTGTCAGTGAAAGTGATATAGGACGCGGTGACACTGATATCTAACAATTGAATAGTCCGATAGATTGCACTCGTTCTCACCAGTGACTCTATATTTTTTCTGCAAACTACCTTATCACCAATCTCCACTCCAAATCTTTCAATATGTCTGTCGCCAGCTTGCATCGTGAAACCGGCTTCCAGGTGCGGTCTCTGGTAAGTCATACCCGGTGATAGTCGGCCACCAGAAAATACAGTTCTTGAGAACAGCTCAATCGCCTACATTTAACTAATGTTTATATTTGCTTGAACAGTTCCGCTCTCTGATGCGCCAATCTACTCAGTTCTCGAACTACAACTTCCGCGAATACGCCCGCCGGAAGACGCGCGATTCGTTCCGCGAGCATCAAAACGAGTCGGAGGACCGCCGGATACAGGAGCTGATTCAGAGTGGTCTGCAGGAACTGCGTTTGCTGAAGGTCAGTTGATTTATTTATTCATTCTTTGGGCAAAGAGCGAGATGGGTGCCTTGGAAGGTGGATTCCAAGATGCGCATTGTGCCTCTGGGATTGACTTGAGGGCCTTGTCACGTTTCATGTCCTATGCCAAAGAGAGTCACACTAACTTTTATCACAGAGGCAAACAACTATCAGCCAGTTCTATCAGATGGATAAGTTGGTCGTGGAGGGCCAGAAGACAGTAAGCACTTCCAACCAATTGAGGTCGAGTTGCTCTGCTAACACCTAATGCTCTCCAGGGCAAGGAGACAGGTGATCATGGAAGCATTGTCCGTCAAAAGGAGCCTGGGTATGTTTGTTCCTATGACTAATTGTCCAAATTACTTTTCATACTGACATATACTAGCTGGAATTAATCAACATGTATCGAATGCAAATATTGCTAATCATCTCGAATGAGTACTCCATGTTGCCACATTGAAGGGCCCTTGGGTTTGATTCTTTTCCTGTATTATAGTACGAGCGCTGTCTTTGGAGACAAATCCATTTATCCCGAGTACCAGAATAGAAATCTAGTCTCTCCCCTCTATGATTCACTAGAGAATTACAAGTATATCATTGATTATAAAACAATTGGATATCAAGATGTGATAGATATGTATCACGTGATGATACTCCTTAGGATGAGATCCTGCGACATTGGGAACCGCGCCGAAAGCAACTCCGCCCCATCCACGTCTATCTCTCTCCGCCGCCTTCCACGTCGACCTTTTGGCTTTCTTTGGATACCGATTGCTGGTTTTTGCGTGGGGAGCACCCCAGGACCAGTCATAATGCCATCGACTGTACGTCTCCGTTGCGACCGCAACCCTCTCATTCAGTGCAAGCAGGAAGCTCCAAGCAAGCTATCAAGCAATTGCCAATCAAGGAAATAGCATATTAATAGAACAATCTCACTAAACGTTTATATAGTTCCGGTCGTCACGTTCAGGGCGCCAGCTCGACGGTAACCGCCGAACCGGTCAAATCGACCACGATGTCTTCGAAGGATTACCCGTTCGCCGCTGGTCGCGTCAACCACACACTCATTCCCAAATACCCAAGACGGAAGACTCCGAGTTCACAGTACAGGGACCCGGTGGAACTAGTGCGCTGCCGGAACTAGCTATGCCGCGGGACAGCCAGCTTCTGGGCGCAAGCAGTCGCGCCCTCTTGCGCGCCGCTCGTGCTGGTTGTATCTATATTCACCAAAATGCTCGCGCCCCT
This sequence comes from Penicillium pulvis, assembly GCF_028828015.1. NCBI lineage: Eukaryota > Fungi > Ascomycota > Eurotiomycetes > Eurotiales > Aspergillaceae > Penicillium > Penicillium pulvis. Next base: position 2,223,211 of record NW_026643078.1, on the reverse strand, counting down.
GATGAGGACGATAGAACAGTAGCGGATGGCGAAGAAGGAGCTAGCGGTGCCCACTCGGCGGATCGCACCTTTACCAGCCGCAAATGGATGACACTTCCTAAACACCTGGAGCCTGCGGAGGTAGAGTTTTTGGCGAAGAGACGATCTGGCTTACCATCTCTTTATGGTGGTACGACATCTGTCGATGGATCTGGGTCTGGGCCTGGTCCCATGAGGCGCACAAAGTTCAAGAAAACGGACCCTGAAACGGGCAAGATCTCTATCTATGAAGCATGGGTCCCGGAGGGTCATCGCATTGAAGGCGAGATCACTGGTGACGTCCAGGCTATTGTTCAGCAGAGCACCGTGCCTGTCAAGTCTGAGATGCCCGCGCCTGGCACGGTTGTTGAAGGCGTTGGTATTGTCAATTCAGAGGGTGTCGTGGTTGCGGAAGCTGGCTCGGCTTCTGTGATGACCCCACCTAAAAGACGGCCCCCGCCGCCAAAGCGCAAGGGCAAGGGTATCGGTAAGGGTAGAAAGAAGAAGGTCATGTTTGCTCCGGGAGAAGGGGCCGATGCTTCGAGCGTACATGGCGTTCCTTCTGGTGCAAATGCCGGCGATGGTGCTTCCAAGGATGGACAAGATCCTTCACAGATGTCAATCGATCAGTCTGGACAGGATGACGATGAGGAGGACGGTGATGAAGGTGATGACAGTGATGAGGGAGACGAGTCCATGATGGATGCGAAAACCCCGGAAACCCCACAAGCCCCATCCGTCACCGAGTCTGGGGACCAGCCTACTGTTGATACTCCAAATGAGCCCAAGGATGTCGAAATGTCCGACGCGACTTTTGAGCCACAATATAATGTCTCAGAGCCTTCTGTGACGGAACAAGAAGCGGTCCCACAACCACCGGCGGCACTCGAAGCACTGCAAACTGAACCCCAGGTTACTACCGCCGCTTCTGACGCACCCGCTCCTACTACAGCGAAGACCGAAAACATTCCAAGTGAACAATTCAGTGGTCTTGATTACCAACCAACTGGTGCGGGATCCCTAGAATCACCCGCTGCGCCTGATCAACGTGAAGCTTCAACTCACTCGGCATCGGAGGCGGTGCCTAAGGAGGAGTCTGTGGCTCCCGAGCCCACTCCTACTGCTGGAGAACACGCCACTTTGCACTCTATACCAGCAGAGCCCGTGCCAGAGCCACTTCAGGTGGCGGCTGAGATTCCAGCAACCGGATTAAAGGAGGAACCCCAGCCTCCTACTGAGGACGCCTCGACATCTACTAGTATTGATAAGCCTGTGGGAGAAATTCCTTCAGAGCCGTCGAATGAGCCGGAGCGGAAACCATCCGAACAAGACATCGAAGCACCTATCCCATCTCCAGCTGAATATCGGGATAACGAGCCTGCTCCTATTTTCAACGAGACAGAGAACAAGCAGGATAGCCCCAGTGGACCTGATCCTAGCCTTGGTCTTGCAGAGCAAAAGGAAGATGAGAAGATGGGCGCCGCACCCTCAGAATCCACACAGCCAACCCAACCAGAGGAGCCCATTGCAACCGAGGTCCCTGCAAAGCCCGCCTCCCCTTCACCTCCAGTCACCCAAGTACCTATCGATGAGGCTCCTCAGCCCTCTACTCTGGAGCCAGCCGCTGCAAACTTGACCACCGAGGAAGAAGTTCCAGGCGCAGAGGTCCAACCAGAGAAGCCAAGTGAGATAACGCCGCCTGTGCCAACTGAAGAAGCAGTTCAGCAGGTGGCAGAACCTGCATCTACTCCTGTGCCTGCTGCTCCTGCTCCTGCTTCCGAAGAGAAAAAAGATGAGCCAGAGCTGCAACCGGCCCCAGCTTCTGAATCTGCATAATATTGATCATGTATAATATGAACATTACATGATTTTAGCCTGAGTGCGCCTCTGCGGTCTCCCCTTTCATTTCTGTTTCTTTTCTTCACTGAATTCATGATGTATGTATCCTCGGTTCTTGCGGCGTGATTGGAGTATTGTCTGGAGTCGACATGGGCGTATTTTCTGTAACATATATTCTCAACTGGAATAGATTCTAATATTTCCAGATTTCCAAATTCTTGATTCTATTAAATCTGCGTGCCCGAACTTTCGTACTATTTGATCTATATATTTAGATAGTGGCTGAGTGATTGCTGTAGTCTAATCTTATGAAGGCAGCCAAAACGGACCATGCTCTCTTTTCCGATGAACTTCAACCTTGGGAGCGTTGTCATATGTATATGGTAACTAGAACATCTCCAACTCGGTCACCTCTAGGTATCATGAAATCTACAACGGGGTTTTCTCTTCGATTGAGACTGGCCCAATAGTATTCAGGACTTGGGCTATACAGCCCAAAACGTGTTGAATTTCAAGGTTTCTACCTATTCCAAATACCCACAAACCAATAACATCTTAAGAGGCACAGAGACAGCACCAATCTGACTTCCGAGGATACCATGCCGACAAAGAACCAACCCAAAGCAAATCCACTTCGTGACCATGGCGCAGATGAAAAAGACCAATAGAATTTCGAACAAGAAGAAAATAAATAAAGGAATAAGGGGATAAGGGGGAAGAGAATAAAAATGATATAGGAGAACATGGGGTGAAACAAAAACAAGTCAGCGCAACCAGGACTCAAGGAATAAGCCAAACGCCATCTCAAGTGCCAAGTAACGTAACAAGAAAATACCGTGCAGGAGTGATTAGCTAAAGGGGCAAAGGCAGAAACAATACGGGGAAGGGCAGTGGGTTTAAGATAGGCCAGCAGGTAGATCTCCCCAATCAGAGATGAGAGTTCAAGGAACTCGACATTTAGCCTGAAAAAAATCAAGGTCCAATGACCGAGAGTGGTGGCTGTGGAAGCCAGATTGCCTGGTCCAATATCGTTGGGCATGTTTATTTAGTGGCGCCCTTCACAGTACGGACAACACTGCGGGCTGCGCTCTTCACGCTGCGGCCCAGACTTTTCTTGTCCTTTGTAGTCTTGCCCGGGCTCTTGGCTGCACCCTTCGCCTTGGAAGTGGGCATCTTGGCCTTTATAGGGGTCTTGGTAGGTGCTTTTCTCGCGACGGGTTTGCGGGGTGACTTTGTCTCAGCCTTTGGTGCTTTACCTTTCGCAGGTGACTTGGCTGGAGACTTAGTCGGAGACCTGCCTCCATTTGCAGCGTTGGCAAGGATTTTCTTCTTGGTTTCAGCAGAAGGTCGCTTGAGCTGGTTGGTCTTTCTAGCCGGTGAAGTGGCTGCCTTTGCGGATGCTGTCTTTCTTTGGGGGGCGCGAATGGCTGCCTTGAATCTCGATGCTGCTTTGACTGTGGGCAACTTGACGGTCTTTTTCTCTACAATTTTGGTCTTTGTTTGGCCACGAGCTGTGGAGGTAGTGGTAGTCTTCTTGGTAGTTGTCTTGCCGCGCGTAGTTGTGACCTTGCTCACAGCTTTCTTGACACCGACCTTGATGGATTTCGCACTGAGCAACTTGCGCTTCTTTGCTTGCGCCGTCGCGGTTCCAGCCGCCGTCGCGCGCTTTCTCTTCGTACCACCGGTCTTGGCAACCTTCACATTGGCAGCCTCTGCTTTGGCACGCTGATCTTTATCTTTTGGCCGAGGTCCAAGGATGCCACGACAGTTTGGTGCTCCACAGCGGCATTGCTGGACATTTTTGTTGGAGTAAGGGCTAGAAGTCGTCAGTAAGGGCTGTCAGAACAATTGCAAGATGAACCCACTCGAAATTGTAGTCGTAGCTCAGCTCATCCCCAGTCATGATACCTCGATCTCCTGCGAATAAAGCCATGCGTGGCTTTCCGCCAACGGTCCATTTCTCCATTCGACAATTGGGCTGACAAGAGTGGTTGACAAATCGAGCAATGGACCCTCGTGTGGCGTCAATGATCATGTTTTGATCGAAGTACATCAAATAATAACACTAGCCTTCAGTCAATCACCGCGCAGCATAGGATGCTCGGACATTTACTTACCTCGTTGTTTTTATACACATTTCTCATTCTCCTTTCACACTCGAACTGAGTGATGATTTCTCCAGTGTACTCCACGATAATCTGGTTTGGCTCAAAAGATCGGTTGCTACGCACACCGTACCCTCGATCCTGGGTCTTGATAACCTCCACACCGATATTGTACTTGCCACCAGCCTTTGTTCGGTTCTTGAGCTCGCTGAAATTTCGGTTGCCGCATTCTGCACCCAATCGACAGTTGCCATTGTCACACTCATAGAACATATAGCGGTTCTGGCAATTTTCATCGCAACCGGTTTCTTCATCGCACATGCAAGTAGACAATTCTACTTTCTTGTTTGCTTTCCATTCGCTGGCGGCATCACCCACAAATACATCTAGAAGGAAATATTGGTTAGCTCTAGCCGCCATGGAAAAGATACCGTGCCTTTGATTTAGACGTACTTTTGTTGGTCTTTCGCCACTCGTCTGGTTTGGGTTGACCCTGTGGGAGTGGGGAGAAAATGTCAAATGGAAGCAGGTAATCCCTTTCAGTCTTTATAAGCCGAAGACCCCCAAATATCGGCAAAGGAAGGTGGCGCCGTTTTCTGGTTATATCAAGACTAGTTCTCCCTGAATTTTTACTCTTTCGCTGCTTTGGGGGAGAGCTACTTGCCTCCTGCCCACTGTACAGCCCATGGGTCAACCACACCTTGGGCTTATACTTGATAATAGGCGGGGCAGTGGGTTCTTCAGAGGGCAAATCGGCCTTGGATTTCAAGTCCGATAAATCACTCTCGGAGACCCGTCGCTTTTTAGCTGCGCGCTCTGCGACTGGGGCTGGCCCTTCCTCCTTGGCCGGCGCAACATTCCGGGGACGAAGACTAGCACGTCGACCAACCTCTTTGCTCTTGTCACCAAGATCCCTCGACCGCTTACCCAGAACACTGTTGGCTCGTTCCATAAATTCCGAGGCCTTACTCAATAGACTGGCGCGAGTCGATCGCCGTAGTGATTGACGAGAATCGCTCTTGGGGGTTGATTTTGCCGTAGCGGATTCTTCATCCTGAGTCAGTGCTTTCTGTACACGCTTTCGTAGAGTCCGCTGTTGAAGAGAGGCGTTCAGATCTTCGGACTGCAGTTCCTGCGAGGACTTCGAAATAGGTGTATCGGGGACCATTGAGTGGTCTTCGATCAAGGTATCCCCAGTAGGCAGGGCCGAGTCGGTCCGCAGCGACGACTGCATCACGGCGATACTATGTCGGAGCCCGGATCGCGAGCGCTTTGCCTTGGCCAGACTATCAACATAAGCCTGGCTTGATAAGGTGGTGCTATCATCCTTCTTGACCGGGGTATTCTCGAGCGCCTCCGTGGCCCGCAACGATGCGCGTACGACTCGTGTTGATCTCCGCCGCTGTGCCGGTTGCTCCTCGGTCGACGCGTTCTCATTATTGCTTGAAGTCTCCGAGCGGCTAGCCTCTGGTGTGAGGAGCTGCTCCGGCATGTCGAGGCTCATCGTGTCGTCGGGGGTGTCGTGTGTAGCAGGGACGTCAGCGAGAGCGGGAGTTGCGGACGCGGCCAAGCGGGAGGTTCGGCGCGCCATGTTGGACAGTAGATCCACAGTTCGGGAGAAAGACAATCCACGGGGTGGAATCGTCCTTCTCAAGATGGTGTTGAGTGAGTAGTTGGGTCGGGGAATATCAGGGGTGGAAAGGTTGGAAGATCAGCAGCCGCGCGCCTCTTATCAATTGAGGGCGAATGGGGATGTCTGACGCGTGCAACATCAACACCCAACTTGCCAACGAAATTGCTGACGATCCAATCAAGGGCGAACTAAGAAAGGAGTTAAAGGCGTATGACATGGCATCTGGAATGTTTAAATTTCTGCTAAGTCTCACCCCCGCATTATTCTACGCGTGATTTATGGCATTTGGTGGATTGGATTGATTTCTATGGTTGGTTCATACAAACATTGGTCTTATGCACAAGACACGGATTTCTGCATAGAAAGGTAGAATATTCATATTCAAGCGGGGGGGCCCAGAAAAAAAGGAATAGAAGGTAGTAGGATAGATAGGCCGTCGAATATTCACGACTGTGGATTATCCAGACAATCGAGCCATCGATTCAGGAGAATATGGTGTCAAAAAGAAAAGACATGAAGAAAGATTCCAGAGAAAGTCAGTGACATGATAATGCCTCGCCAAGGGTAACATAACAAGTAGGAAATTATGGAAGGGTATGAATGTAACGATTAGAACAGTAGAGTGGGAAAACATATCCCAAGAAAGTTGGTATATGATCAAGAAAAGAAATCGTGTCGTCTTCATGGGTCGTAACAAGGGGAAATGAGATATTGCTTTTATGGTGATTCCTATTGATGGGGACCGACCTCTTGCATCTCAATCCCCGCCTGAGACTCGACGTCACGGCGAACGAGATACTTGCGCTTTTGCATTGCATAGCGTTGGTCACCTTCTTCGTATGGCTGCTTGAATTGCATGTAGGTAGGGGGACGAGGCCGTCCTAGGACCGAGATCCAGTTCGTCAGAACATTTCCTTGGGTAAATGGCCGGTGGCGGTCAGCCTTGGCAAACTTGTGGGAGTTCAGGTATTCTCGGGTAGTTTCGCCCCGACCAGTTAAGAACAAGTGATAAATCCAGAGTGATAACGGGTAAGGAGTGGCAACGGCACCATAGATAAACATTGCAAAGGGCACACGCCATTTCGCAATTGAAGCGCCGAAGGAAATGTTCTCATTTGACATGTAGACCAGGATGTGTGCCAGGCTAGCGCCGAGCAGGAACAACCCAAGTAAGGTGCCCCAGCTAACGAAAGCGAAGAAGTAGCGGTAGTTGCGGCGCCCAACACAGTTGTTCAACCAGACACAGTGATGATCGAGTGTCTCCACACAGTTATCACAAACACGGCAGTGGTAACATCGAGGCGGCCGCCAAATACTACAAGTCTTGCAGTATTTCACGGGAACATCCATAGCGGCAGACTCCGAGGTAGCAAGCTTCACCATAACCCAATCATTGGTTGGTGGTCCAAGTGCTAATGGATCAAGCGCGGGATTAGTTGCAGGCATGGGATGAACATTGCGAGGCATGATACCAGGGTCAACAACGGATGCATGCACAAAAGACGAAAAGCAAACGTAGAAAACGTATGCGAAAACGATGGGGATGGCAGGGGAGATATTGTGCCATAGCCAAGGGGCTGAGAATCCAAAGAACAAGGCCGATGGAACAACCACCAAAATCCCCGTAAGAATGTTGATGGGTTTGTCTCTCGAGTTCTGAAGTCGACCGCCGCCACAGAAAAAGGTGTTGCCAACGAAATATTCGTAGTTCTTGCCCATATTGCCCCTTGGCAATTGTTGCTTCTTGATGTCTGCAGGTCCAGGAGAAGAGCCAGCGGAGGAAAGCCGGGAATGGCCACGAGGATCATGCCCATTTTGAGCAGATCCCTTGTTCTGGGATGTCAAGAATGAGAGTGGGGACTTCGGAGGCATATCATGCGGGTTATGCATGCTGTAATTCACATTGAGATTCAAGTGGTCGGGACGCTTCTTGCTGTTTTGATCTCGATCCCGTAAGAGCCGTACGCTCTCACCGAGGCTTCGTACTGTTGTATTGCCTATTGGGCTGGCATTTGAAGTATTCCGATCAGGAATGATCGGATCTGTGAACTCTGTACCCCGCGATGGTGGGGGCTCCATATCTACTGGAGGAAGGGATCCCTGCTGATATGTGCTGTTCGAAATCAGGCTTCTTCTGTTTTGACTTGTGTGATCTCCCCACTCATCGGTCGATGATACTGTTCCCTTGGTCATTGGTCGAGTGCCTCGGTGCGCCTGTAGTCGTTGCGAACTCATCGGACGAAAAAAAGCCGAGGCAGTTAGAGAAGGAATATGTGTCCTGCTCAGCCGACTACCCGAACTACCTGGTCTGCTTGTCACCGAGTTCCTTGTTGGGGGTGGACCACGCCGAGAGGCCGAAGGGCGCTGTTGTTGAAGAGGCGGCTGTGGTGATGTAAAGGATTGCGAGTTCTCTCCATCTTCGGAGGCCATATCCGTCACTCGCGAGGAAATGCCTCCCACTGAGGGAGGTCGTGGAATGCCCAAAACATGTTGCTGGGTCGGGGGTTGATTCATGTCGCCAGTTTCGGGGCTTTCTGTGGAGTTTGCCATGGCTTAAAAACCAAAGGGCGAAAGACAATAGATTATTACTAGCAGGTTGCGCGTACTTTCATATTTCTTTCCGGTAGTGATAAAAACACGTGGTTTGCGCAAATAAATCGCGGTGAATCGGAGGTTGGCGATGCTTCGGGGAGCGAAAACGAACTTGGAAAGGAGCGACAGTTGGATGATGATGTATTATAAAGAAAGACTGGAGGAAGCAATCAAAGCCTGTCAAATGCCTGATTAGTATAGCCCTTTGGATGAATGCGTGGAGTGCTTTTTGCACCTCCACGCGTCTGGAAATCCGGGGAGGAAAGATCCCCGAACCCCCTGATCAAAAATGAAGAATATTAACAAGGAACACAACACACCTTGAGGATGAAACGTAACTGGAATTTGACAACCGCAAGAAATCAAAATCCAATTACATTACTCTCCGTGTAAATCACCAAGAGAGTCAAAGGCACGAGTTGAACGACCGCGACTAGAGAATCCCGAAGTTCGCAAATCCACAAATCGATGAGCTCAAAGCCGTGCTGACTCATCTACTCCACCACGTGACCTGCCAACATCATTCCATACTCACGATTCTCTCGCACCACCCCGTCTCCAGCCCTCCGCGATAACCCACCATCCACGCACAACTCGCTGCCACCATGTCTTCGATCGCTGCCATGGCTTCCCGCCGGGCTCTGGCTCGCCAGCCCATCTTCCGCGCTGCCCCGCGCCGCTTCATGTCCTCCAAGGTCGAGGAGGCCAGCCTTGACAAGGCTCCTAAGCGTGATCCCGAGCTCTACGTACGGATATCCGGCTGCCATTGACCTGTCCAAAGGCGCCCAGACTAACTCCTGTTGCTATAGGTCCTTCTCGGCATCATGTCCGGTGCTTTCCTCGGTGCTGGCTGGTAAATACCCCCCTCTTCCCGCGCCCAAGACCCGATCTCCCGATGCACCTTGTGACGTTAGGGTGGCTACCCGCCACCCTGTCGTGATGACGCCGGACCAATGGACCGAAGAGGTCCGCATGCAATGCGGTAAAAGAAACGAAAATTACAATTGGCTGACTCGGATGTTCGCGACTCATTAGGTACTTCGGCTCCAAGCCCACCTCCGTCACCTCCGAGAGCAACGTCCGCATTGGCGAGAGCTCCATGCCCTGGCACGCTACCTCCGAGGATGGCAAGATCTACAAGTACCAGTACCACCCCAACGGTGACAAGAGCCAGCCCCTCCGCGCCGCCCCCAGCGCTCTGAACACTGTCATTGTCCCCAATGTCACCCTGCCCGAGGTATGCAATCCTTCCGGCCTCTCTGGCCTTGAGCTAGCTTTTTTTATGCTTTTCACCGGCTTTTCCGTTCTTTTTCATGGGCATTTCTTTGTTAGGTACTTTTTTAGAATTGCTGACTGATTCGCGTCATATGATAGGACCTCCACGAGAAGTTCAACAAGTACGGCAAGGAGGAGTGGGACTACTAAATTTATTGAGTTGAGAGCCCCTTTAAAAGATGTTGTGAAAGCTATTTGCCATTTTGACGGCTAAATGCTGTATACTACTGGTGGAGAATTGGGGAGAGTGGCTTTGGACTTGTGTTTGCGATTACCAGAGATTGTGCATAGTATTCCGTTTTCGTAAAGAGAATCAATTGACAACCTGTCTCTTTCTTATGTTTAACTTTACATAACGTTCTTTTCTATAACCTTGAAATTGATCCAGACTGGAAGTTGCTATTATCGATGGATGCTTGAAACCTTGTGATTGTCCTGTGCATATATATCGAGGTGCGCCCATATCAAGAGTTCCGACATCACCCGTCCCGCGGTTCTATCACTTCCACTACCCAGACAGATAGTACTCGAGTCACAAAGCTCAGCATCCGTCTCGAGGCCCAGGTAAAAAGCCCCTTTCCAAGTCTGCAGTCATGGTCCATTTCTCTCAAATCCAACCATTCTATCACTGAAATTAGAACCCTGAAAGCCTCCTGAGCCCGACATTCCTGCTGTTCTATTGTTGAACCATGCGGAGTATGCTTTCCCAACCTTGCTTTACAGGTATACATAATCAATCAATGATGATGATACTGAAGATTTCAACTCTGGAAGCGTTTGTGAAAATATACCAAGTCGGTAGATACCTATACAGGCTCTCGAGGCCCGATACCGAACTAAAACCTTAGACTTGCAACTAGGTATGCATGGATAGCCCTGGATGTATATATACTGCCCAGGTGATCTCTGGAGATAGATAGTAGTCCCATGACCGCCCGTGTTACAATGAACCTTCACAGTAAGAAACAATGATTAACTCTAAACATTTCAAACATTGAACAAATCACTATGAAAACAATGACTGTCTCAAAAACGGTTCATGATACATGTTAGGAGCTTTTAGCAACGTACTCCAAACTCTCCATTTCCAGGCGTCCCGATCGCACACATATTGAACTTCACATAAGCTGTGATAATTACAGCTTAGTAGCTTCGTTGCCCTCGCTAGCGGGTTTTGCCTCAGGGGAACTAGATTCCTCCGCCGATCGCTCATTGCCCTGCGCAATAGAGGCAGGCCTCTCCGGTGGAATCGAGTCTTCGGGACGTCCACCAGTCTCGGGGTTCTGACCCTCGACATCTGGATGCGGGGGTGCGAGTTGTCCATCCACAATAGGGACCTCATGTGCGTGCTCGAGACGGGACTTTGCTTCATAGCGAGTCTCGAATTTGACATTGCCGTCGGCGCGCAGGGAGGCGACGAGTTCTTCGGGCAGGATGTTACCATGCTGATCACGATACTCGACGCGAGCCATAGAGCCGGCAATTTTGGGAGCCGTAACAGCGGCTTCCTCAGTTTGCTGGTCTTGGGGGACGCCTACGGGTTCTTGGGCTGGAGGCTGGGGGACTTGAGGCTGTTGGGGTTGCTTAGGTTGCTCAGGCTCCTTAGGTTGCTCCTGTTGCACTTGAGGGGGAGGTGCAGCGATGGATGTTGTTGGAATCGCCTGACCCAGGACAGGGACCTCAGAGTGGTACTGGCTCAGCTATTGTTGAAAAATTCCATGTCAGTCACGCGTCTCGTCGGTTTCACTCAATATCCTCGACGGGGAGGCTGCCACGTTGGAACACTTACGTCGGTGTGGAACCTCTCGCAATCGAAGTCCCAAGTATTCAGGAGCTTGGCCTTGTAGCAGGCACTCTTGGTCCAAGGGTTGCCGTAAATCAAGGGCGAGTATACGGTGAAAACAGCGATGGTAAGGAGTACGAATCCAGTCATGACAGTCTTTCCGATACCAGGTCGCGAGGCGAGACCGAAGACCTTGACGCGGTTCAGAACAAAATCGAATTGCTGGCAGAGAACCATAATAGCAAAGTAAAGGGCCGGCAGATAGTGATGCAGGAAAAGTTGGCGGGCCATCAGGTAGAACGGGAAGTAGTGGAAGAACCATCCCAGAACGCTGGTGCCAATTTCGTAGTCGAAGCGCTTCCATGAGACATGGCGATAGTCGTTGCAGCTGCGCTGCCAACGAAGAATCGCAATGGCCTTGAAAACAAGGTAGATGCCAATGGCGGCAGTGGACGACCACCAGATGAGGGGGTTGCCCAAGAGGTAGACCTGGCGGGCTTCCTTGCCCCAGAAATTGATACCGCGGAGCAGAGTAGGCCATGAGGGGGGACGAGAGTCCCAGGCGTGGGACTCAACCAAACCAGCGTTAGTGGTCCACATAACCTTCTGCAGCTCCCAGAACTTGCCCAGGAAGCCTGGGTTACGGTAGTTCACTCGTTCGGCATCGGCGGGAATCATAGGGTGTGTGTTAGACTCAATGTACCAAACACTGTTGGGCAGAGTACCAGCACGAGCACAGGTGACTTCTTGCTGCTCAAATCCCCAGTCCGGAAGTTTGACCTTGTGGGAGAACAGCACGCAGCCAGTCATGACGTGAACCAGCCGGAACTTGGTTTGAATGGTCCGAACGCGCTTCTTAGATACATCTCCCTCGGACATTGAGGGGACGATCTCGACCTTGAACAGATCATTCGCATCTCCAGGGAAGCCTTCATATCCATAGGCCGAGACCTCAAACTGCCAGTCAGCCTCTGTCACTGGGGGACGCTCGTCGTGAGAGTGAATGCGTCGGTGAGTTAGCAGATGGTAAAGTTTCACGACGGCTCCATCCTCGATATAGTTATTGGTAGCAGTAAGGTTATCCCAGGCAAATGGTCCTTCGATCTCTCCGAAGGGGCCTAGGGGCTGAGTCGAGTTCTCCAAAAGGAAAACATTGTTTTCATCCTTGTGGGGGTAGAGCGTAATCTGCTGTTGTTTGCTACCAGTCGGGTACATGTGGTTGTGCGAGTGCAAATAACCACCCTGGGTGTTCAAGTGACGAAGGCTGACACGGGATCCAAAGGACACATCAGCCGGCACATCTTGCATACCCTTGGAGTTTAGGGTAGCTTGGAACTCCGAGGACATGAAACCGTCACCCTCACCAGGATTCACTAGGCAAGTGAAGTGAATTGCGAACATCGCCATATAAAAACCAACAGGAAGAACAATCAGGCAGAAGGCGCGAGAGAACAGGTGCTTGAACCACAATCGGGGTGTAACAGTGTTCGAGTCTCCGAGGACCACCCACAGCTGAAGAGCTGTGAGAGACCCAACCCAGGCCATGGTGAATAGTCCAACCCATTTGACGCTGAGAGTGGCACCCAGGGAGATACCTGTTGCGGCCAGCCAAAACCACCAGGGACCTCGGAAGGCATAAGCAGGACCCAATTCTTGTTGGTTCGAGAAGCATGTGAATGCTAGAGCAGTTAGGGCCGTGAAGAACACCAGTGGGGAGTCCAGAAGAATCAGGCGGGATTGAGTGGTCAGCGCATTGTCTAAAGTTCTCGTTAGTTTTGTATGCTCGCTTATGAAAGCTTTGCGATCCTTACCAAAAATTACAACGCTAGCACCCATGACGGCAGTCGAAGACCGACAACCACTAGCCTTCAGCGTAAGGAACATCAACGAGACCGTTAGAACACCCATGATTGCTGGCAGCATACGCATAGCAACATAGGGAACGCCAGGCTCGAGGTAGTCCTTGCCAATGTCCTTGAAATCGAATTCACCATCAAAGCCAGCCAGCCAGCCCGCTAGCGTAAGCAGCATCTTGGCCAGAGGCGGGTGCACATCCATAAAAAACTTTCCCTTGATATACTTGCTAGCGAATCCACCGAAGCTGTTTGGGGGAAAACATCCATTAGCAAGCACTTTCTTATTGTTTCTATGGGTCCGGGAAAGATCAAAACATACTGGACTTCATCGAAGACTACACTTGTAGGTTGGTAGATGCGGAAGAGACGCACGGCGGCGCCAATTAGCGTCACTAGCACGAGGAGTGTATAGTCGGAGGCGGGGAGGTTGAGAATATCATTGTCCTTGACACCATCGGAGGCATAGCTTTTGGGCGGTGGCTGCACAGGTTTACGGTTCTTGGGTCGCGGCGAGCGACTAGGGGAGCGACGGCCACGGCTCTGTGGCCGCACAGACAGAGTGTCTTTGGCTTTCTGACCCATTGTCACGATCTCCGCGGATGCACGAGGTATGGGGGCGCAGGAAACCGAAGGGAAGGCGAGGGCAGTCGAATAGAAGTCGAAGAGAAAGATGAAAGGAAAAGAGTAGTAGACTCGGAAAAAGATTCAGTCGCAGACAATTAATGAAATTTGAGGTCGAGAAAAGTAACTGTTGACAGCTTCGCTGCAGCTCTCAACAGCCCGTCACCGTAGAAGGTGGACGATTTAATGATCGTAGATGGTCAAAAGAAAAGACCCCATGACAGGGTCCGAAATAATAGGAAAGAAAAAGAATAATAAAAAAAAGGACGAGGATGAGGGAATGGACGAAAGCAGAGAAGAGAGAGGCCAGATCGACCGAGGCGGAGTGTGGACAAGAGAAAGCGGCCCCTTAAACTTCAGCCTCTAGTTAGCGCCGAGGAGTACAGTGAGACTGCTCTTTCTATTGTCTGTTTTACCTTAAAGTGGAATTGTGAAGAAGAAATATACTTGGCTTCGATGTCTTCTAATCTATGAATTCCAGTATAGATTGAAGATAGATAATAGTTAATCAATATAGAACACAATATGTACATAAATAATATCGATGAATGCGGATCAGGTGCAAATGCAAAGGTGCAAACAAAGAGACACCTACAACTTACATAATCAGTCAGATTGCGATAGCACCGCCACACTTCACACCTGACACTTAAGGTTGATGTGGCTGGTGCAGATTGAGAGTAGTCAGCAACTTCCATGAGGCCAAAAAGAACTCCCCGGTCTTATCACTTCTTCCCATCGTCGTCGCTATGGAATCCTCAAATGGAAATACTCCTTTGTCGGAGGACATGAACAAGCCTCCTGAGGGCTTGGTCCGCCCTCCCAAAGATATTCAAGGTGAGTCCCAGCTTCTGACACACGCGACAAGAAAACAGCTAATCTCGTACCACAGCTATCGTGGAGAAGACCGCCGGATACGTTGCTCGGAATGGACCAGTCTTCGAGGGTATGTCTCCCCAAACAATTCCCCGCGATGGGAAATGATCTCATACTGACTTCTGCTCACCTTCATCTAGACCGTGTCCGTGATAAAGAAAAAAACAACCCGAAATTCTCCTTCCTCAACGCCGGAGATGCCTACGCGCCCTTTTATCAATGGCGTCTAACCGAAATCAAGGATGGCCGAGGAACGTCAATTGCTGCGGGACGAGCGGGCGAGGCCACTCCTGCCGCCGAACCTGAAAAGCCCCAGGGCCCTCCCGAGCCACCTGCGTTTCATTTTTCTGCGCGCATGCCAATTAGCCATGCGCAGGATCTTGAGGTCGTCAAACTCACCGCACTCTTCGTTGCCAAACGAGGCAAGTCGTGGTTGACCGCACTTTCACAACGGGAGGCCCGCAACCCTCAGTTTGAATTCCTACGACCCTTCAATAGTCTCCACCAATTCTTCACTCGGCTGGTCGATCAATACACTATTTTGCTGCGATCAGAAGGCATCGACGAGGCAACTACAGAGCAGAAGCGCATTGCCGAATTGGAGAACAGTGTCAAGAACAAGTACCATGTTCTAGAGCGCGCCAAGCAGCGCGCCGATTGGGTGAAGCACCAGGAGCTACAGAAGCAAGAGAAGGAGGAATTAGAGGAACAAGAGCGGATTGAATATGCGCAAATTGACTGGCATGACTTTGTGGTCGTGGAGACGGTTGTGTTCACCGATAGCGACGAGCAAGATGATTTGCCTCCCCCGACATCGCTCAATGACCTGCAGTCCGCTTCCTTGGAGCAGAAAGCCGCCATGTCTCTTAACCCGCTGCGTATCGAAGAGGCCATGCCCACTGATCTCGATGCGCCCACCTACTACAATGCTTCTCCGGCCCAACCCCAGCCGGGTTTCGCACCCCAACCTTCCGCTTCCCCATACCCAGCACAATTCCAAAACCCATACCCGCAGCCCGCCGTGGATTATAATGCACAGTACCCGCGCCCATTACCGATCCAAGCACAGCAAGCTCGCCCTGAAGTTCCCGCCCCAGCTGTCCCGGGTCAACCCCCTATGCGCATCCGTCAGGACTACGTTCCACGCGCCCAGGCCCGTCGCCAGCAAGGTGCCACAGCAATTTGCCCCAACTGTCACCAGCAAATTCCCGTTGCAGAGTTGGATGAGCACGTTCGTATCGAGCTTCTTGACCCACGCTGGAAGGAACAGCGCGCCAAGCAAGATGCGCGCAGTGCTACAACCAATCTTTCTACTGCTGATGTGGTCAACAATCTCAAGCGACTGGCCAGCCAACGCAGCGATGTCTTTGATTCTTCACTTCAACCTGGTATGGATACTGAGGAAGAGGCTCGTCGCAAGCGCATGGCTCTTGGCCTACCAGATGGCCCGCTCCCTCCTGGCGTCTCTGCACCTCCCGGTCTACCGATCGGTCCCCCCGGTGTGCATACCCCCCAAAATATGAACATCGAAGACCAGATCCGACACATCCATCAACGGGCTCGGCAATGATTTCACGTTTGATCCGGCTGCGCCAAAGTATTTCCAGCCGTTTGCTTCTATCTATTCCTTTGCATCTGGAGTTTCAGGGCGTGTTCTCTCTTCGGGCCGATTGGGAAGGGATATTGGATGATGTGCTTTTTTTGTATAATAGCCTTATCATTTCTAACGCAATTAAAATATCCCTTGACGAGTTCAACTGAATGTGCACATTGTCTCTCTCAATTGCACACTGAAGAGTAAAGTCTTATACTTTTGCAAGTTCATTCAATCTTTAAATGCTTCTATATCATCTCCACAGAACTTCTGTATTCGACAAATGATAGCCCACCATTCCTTCTCATGTATTCTTTCCACTCTGATACCAAGATCCCATATCCATAACCCAAGCAAGACATAGGACCCAAAAGAAAGACAAAAAGAAAGAGCTCGGTGTCCTTTTCCAAGTCTTCGCTCCTTTCTCATCCAACTGAGCACGGACCACATCAAGAGCAATCAACGCATCCCGTGTCTGAGATTCGGGATCATCACGGTTACGAAAATTGACTGTCCGACCGACGACTGTGTAAGAGGTACTAAGGGTCCCGAGGACACATGGGTAGTAAAAAACAAAGATGACTTTTCTGATGATCTTGCAGGTGGGAAAGAACTATGATTGCTGCGAGACATCGTGCTTCAAGTGGTACCGCCAAGGGGCTCCGAAATCCAACGTCGGGGCATAAACACTGTGCAACGAACTGAATAACAAGTTGCTGAGGCATTCATTTGTAATACTCGGTGGGCAGATAGTCTTTGATTTGTAAGGTCATCTTTATGTCATATAGCAATCAAACAACTGAAATGACTTTCCTCCGACAATTGTCCCCGAGGGTGTCACTAATGTGTAATTCTCATAACTGTGTTCCATACTCCTCTTGGAATGTTGTCGACTTGGTCTCACCCGACCATTTGAATAGCGTTGAATACGCTTGCAGCTCATGTTAGTAAGATGTTGGTTTCGGGCTGTTGTACGGCTGAAATGCGCCCCGCACCGCGGACAATAGCACTTGGGAGCCTGAGATGCACGTTCTCGCTGATGCCGCCTCAGGTTGCTCCAGCTAGAAAAGACTTTTCCGTTACAGTCGTGGTTCCAGCATATTGGGATCCCGTCAAGAGTGGACATGGCTTGTGTCTCTTCCAGGCTGTTTATAGTGGTTTCGGTATGTGTCAAAGAAAGTTGGGTTGGAAAAGACTGCATCAATGGAAGACTTGCTTCCAGAGAGAATTCCTCTGACTGGGAAAAAATTGGATCTTCTAGGGAAATGGCTCTAGAGTCATGTTCTCCTCGACTAACTCGTGTTAGTTCTGATTTACGCCCATCTTTCAAAGCGGAGTGAACATGCCTTGGATTTTGCATAAATTGTCCAGGGCTACTAGAAGCCTTGCTTTCCATTTTATCATAGTTCATAGTGGAGATATTTTCATCTACCATATCCGTGGCTGTTGAATTGAATAGATCCCCATGGATGGCATACATCTCAGTTGGAAAGTGGTATTGAGATGGTGGGTAGTGTGATTAATTACGGAGACTTGGGAGTTCAAAGTTAATTGATTCAAGTTCCTCTGAGTAATCGTAGCAAAACTATTCTAGTCGCCACGTTGTCTTCAATGCAAGTTCGATCGTACCTTATTGGACATGGTTCCTTCCGCATTAGGTAATGTAGACTGCATAGTGTATCGAATGATCCAAAGCTTTACAAACAAATGACTAAGAGTCCTGCGCCAAGTCGGTGAATATTCAAGTACAGCACAGTGGAACATACAAGTCCCTGATAGCTACAGGGGTTATGGACTAGGGGCATGGTACCTGTCAAAGTTTCAGCCCATTACGCGAGACATGCTCCCATATACGTGGAATTTGACTTAGCTATACAAATCTAAATTTTGAGGCTCATTAAGTGTCTAAGTCCCTGCTCAATACATTAAATCAGAATAGTACAGGACCATCTAGCGCCACTTCACAGAAAGTACCGCCAAGGTATTATTGTAAACGGCATGAATAATCACGATCGACAATTCGACAAGTGGATCTTCAAACGGGTCTCGGTGCGTAAGACTGGAAAACATTTCATATCAGCCAATAGAACGCACGCATTTCAGCCCCTACTCAACTTAGATCCAACATCAAGCTCAGCCTCATTGCTTACCATCTGCATCTCCGATCCTGCACCCACTCATACGAGTTCCCCTTATGCTCAGCCTGTTGGGTTTCGGGGAATAAGTCCTCGGGTCGTATTGAAGGAGTGTCTGGACATGATCCGTTAGAAAGGTAGTACAGTCCGTATATACTTTTATTTGAAGTCAATCCGTACGGGCTATGCTATAGATGAAAGAAGGTCCCATCATAAACCTTGTTTGATACCTACACAGTAAGCGCTCGTCTGTTCTACCGTGTATGGTATTTCGGTGGGTTTACTCCGTTGTTAGGGCTATTCCGTTGTAACCTATGCATTTACTAGGACCTTTCGAATACGAGATCTTTAACCAACTTTGGGAGTCCACAAATGCTTAGGCTCTCTAGCAAGGTAGAGGTCTGAACGCGATCTAATCGATATCAGGCCAGCAAAAACTCATTGTCCGCACAGATAACTGCGTCCCGGGTCATCATGTGACCTTCTATGCGACCAAAGATCCCCCCAAGGACCAAATCGATGTAGCTCAATGAATAGAATGAAATTTGACTCTAGCCTACTGTGAACCCTTTCATGAGGATTGAACTTTAATTCTGAACTTGTTCATGAAATTGATGACCTTGGAGATTTGTAGTGATTCACCCCGATCATGAGAGAAACAAGCTTCCGATGGTCTCTTGGGGCAAGGACCAATGGCCTAATCTATCACGGGTTCTGAAAGTGTTGGGTTGATTTGCATAGGATGTTTCGTTTGTCAATGATCTGATTTGGGAAGGCGCAATCTTCGATATAAAGCCCCCCTCCTCTCTTGCGAATGTCAACCCGTCTCTCCTGTTCATTCTTGGTCATACATTCTCATCCAGGTAAGCCGCATTGGTTTAGATCCATCTAATCCAACAGACAAATTTGAGATTTTGCAAATTGGTCAATGAAATTGAAACGACTCGACATACATGCAGGTAGGCTCTATAAACAGACACAGTATCAATACCCTTCAGCTAGATGATATAATACCCCCAGCCTGTTTAATTATGTTTCTTCCTGGAATTGTAGCTAGGCAGTTTGCATGATATGGTATGTATTGGATCCTAAACAATCTTTGATTGCCATCTATTTTCAATAGTCCAATTTCTCGGGAGTTTGTGCCCAGAGAATGCAACAACAAGGAACATAAAGCCAAACGCCAACAAAAGCAGATAGATGAAGCATGAGTAACCATCACTTTGTGTGCGGGATTGTTCGGCCAAAGCAGAAAACAAGGACTTGCATTAGGTATCACATTCCAGTGATGCAATGCAAGTGACAATGTGAGCAATCAATGTCAGCGACACAAAAGGAAACAAGACATTATGAATACATGGTAGGGGTAAGGTAGTAATAATAATACATGGATGAAGCAAATTGTTCAAATCAAGAGGGATATCGACGAAGGGTGTGCAAATGCAACAAGGATGAGGGGTAGGTCGAGCTGGATAATTAAAAGCGTATAAAGCATTGCTGCAGGGAAAGTAAGTAGGGTCTATCAGTGTCTTGCCAGAATATGCTCAAATGTAGGAGGGCCAAGGAAATGCATCGAGATGGGTCATGAAGAAGCACTGGTCAAGCGAATCATGGGTATTCATATTGATGGCTAGCATCAACTATGATTCATTGACTGCTTTGGCCAGTAACTTCGGCGCTTTCTTTTTCATGAACGGTGGGGGTCTGGGCTTCTTCGGACTCCGTATATTCAGTCTGAGTATTGGCTTCTTCGTAAACACTGACGTCGGAATCAACAGAGCCTCGTCTTTGAGGCACATCAGAAGTGGAATCATCGATCTCCGCGTTTTGGTAGCTGTGAGGATCAGGTGTCCCGGGCTTGGCCATATCAAAGTCAGGAAGAGAAGGAGCGAAAATGCTTGAGTTTCTCTGGCTCTGGGTAGACTCAAACGATCCAGACATATCATATGGTTTAGACTCAACAATGGCATTGTCTGTAGGGTGGAGAAGCCCACTCTCGCGAGTCTCTTCCGAGACATTCACGTTCAATTCTTTGGTTTCCACTTCAGCTTCAGACTCGGCGGCCCGGCGGACTAGTGGAACAACGCCAGCCGCAATACGGGACCAGAACATTCGCTCTCTGAGTCGAATCGTTTCTTCCCAGATTTCCTTCTCCTCGTCGTTGTCACCAGCTTTGAGGTGCCCATCAAGGATCAGCCGCAAATACCCAGTGAACTCACAGCACGAACGAATCCGCTCCAAACACTGAATACATAATGAGTACCGTTGGGCTGTCTCACTCTCCGAAGTTCGAAACCGGTGAGTTCTTTCATTTTGCGGGCCCGGTCTGCGCTCGCCACAGACGGTGCAGGGGAACTCGTATTTCTTTGTCGTCGTTGGCATTGGCTCTACCACCAAAGTTCCCTCACAAATGCCGCTTATCACCGTACGTCGTGTAAGCCATGAAATCCCTGGAGCCAAGTCAAGCCGCAATGTAGGCTCAATATCTTCCATAAGCACCCGCTTATAGAACCGAGTGTCCTTCAAAGGGATATGCGAGCCCAGTTGAGACGCCAAGCTACTTGGAGAGCTAGTAACTCCCTTGGTAGGAGAGTTGTTCGCAGAGGCTGAACCCGAGCCGAAGCCAGCTAAGCTCATAACATTCAAGCCTGCATATGAGCCACTGCCAGCGCGACTAGGGGGCTTAGAGCTCCGGGAAAGCGTAAGTAGCTCTCGGAAGTCATCATAGGCTTGCAGATCAGTCCGGCACACCATCCGAAGAATCTCGGGGAAATTACACGAGGGGCCAGGAATGAGTTCTTCTGGGTTACACGGGGCTGCAACAGCATGGTTCGGCTCGTGTTCCTGCGTGGCTCCTTGCGTTTGAAATGGCCCCGCCGGAGATGAAGGTGCGGTGGACGCGGTGCGGGAATCAACGTCATCCTTAGAAAGATGCATCCCTTGCATTACCGATTTGAGTTCTGCCAGCTGATCCTGATGCGATGCGAGGAGCAGCTCGGTGTCTTTGATCTGAGATCGCAATTGCTCATTCTTTTTCTCAACCGCTTCTCGTTCAATCTTAGCCGCAGCAACCATCTAAGATAATCAGAATGAGCTCAAAGTAAAAAAAGCAGGATATGAAAAGACCGAGATATTCTCACCTTGTTGGCCTCCTGGAAGAGATCTGCAGTGAGGGCCTCGAGTTCTTGCTCAATCGTCTTCTTCCCTTTCTCGACGATTTCGCGCTGCGTTCTCTCCTCCGCAAGCGCAGCCCCCAACTGCATGATCTCACGGTCCGAATCGCTTTTTCTGATGTAGACTTTTTCGTCGATGTCGCGTCGGTATTTTTCATTCTGGAACTCCAACGCCTGTATCTTGCCGTGGGCCAATTCTAGCTCCTGGCGCGTAGCACCCAGACTATCGTCCAACTGTGTTTGGTTATTGATCGCCTGAATCAGTTTCACACTTAGTGCTGCAACTTCGTTGCTCAGGTCGGGGTGATGGGTTGATGACGTCGACGGTGAAACCTCCGCTTTGATAGCCAGTCGAGGATCCTGCAAGGTGTTGAAACTGTCCTCCTCATATCTGGCCAATTGGGAGTTGGAGCCATTTTTGGAGATTGTTTCGGAGAGATCGGTGGTAGATTTGGCCTTGGTGACAGTCTTCTCGGGGGTAAGGCCTCGATACTCCGAGGATAATGACCGCTTATGGGCGTGACGAGGAATCATGGTCGAGCTCGAGGGTGGCAGTAGATTGCTATGGTGGTATGTCTGAAAGGCAATAAGGCTGCCGAAACGGTTAGCGATCGTCTAATACAACTGGGTCTTCTCTCCACTGGAGGCTTACTCGGCCATGATGGGTGACGTAAACGGCGTCGAAGGAATGTGAGATGAGCGCCGGGGGTTTTATCGTTCTCAACGGATTAATCCACCAATTCACACCCAAGCAACACTCTGGTCAGTAAGGCACCTGAGCCATTCACACGGGCCAGGAAAGAATTGGACTTTCGAGGTCCCCGCAAATGATCGAAGCGAACGGGAGTTCGGGCGGACCGGAAGACGGCGGTCCCGGGTGGAGAAATTTGACGATGGTGAAAGGACTGACAATAAGGAGAGTGAAGGAGAGAGAAGAATTAGAGGGAAAAATGGGATAGAAATTCCCCTGGTGGATAGAAAGGTCAAATGTGATCGGGGTCGCAGGAAGAGGCGAATATGCCCAGCTTAGTCATTGGGCTATCACACCCGGAAGCAGGTGATCGACTAGATGAACGTGACGAATCGATTTCATTTATTTTGTTTGTTTCACTTTCTAATTTCTCTCTGTTCACTTCGTACGGAGTATTTTATGCAGAGTCTGTGCCTATTTTCCCCCTTGTCTTCTGTTGAGGATCGGTATACCCACCCCGAACGCATGTGGGTTCCGATCGAACTATGTTTTTGACAAACTTTCCCATACTAAATAGTCTGTCGCGACTAACCCGGATGATGCCAGCCGATCGCGCACCGTTCCACTCGGGTATTTTGGATCTCATTTTTTAGACTAAAGAGAAGGCAAAGATTGCTCTTGAACTTTGCCCCCGCTAACTACACGAAACACGAGGAAAAGAGGGGGGCGCAGCACGTAATCTCCCCAGCAATTTTGTAACGCGTCCTTATCTCGTTTACGGGTTAGACGTTTACGCTACGCGGAGGATAGTGGCGTTTAGTGTTGAATTAGATAACACTATTATGCATATGAACACCAACAAGGCATAAAGATGAAAAATCAATAAATGCATCTATACACACGGGTTCTATATCCATGGACAGGCACACGGACTTTAAATCCGACAGGGAATAAGAAATTATAGAAGCAAAATTAAGATAGAGGAATCTGAGATAGCATTCCTTTTTCACTTACAATAGTTGATATTGAAATTGATGTACTATCTTACTCATATAGATATTCAGGACCTTTGACGCCTAGATTTCCCCCGCGTGGCAGCCTCAGGCGGAAGAGGTGGGGTTACCACAATCTTCTCTCTCGATTCGGGAACTTGACATCTCATAACATATTGACTCTGCTCACGTGCATCAACTCTCAGCATGGCAGACTCAGAGCTGGAAGAGGTAAGAAAATTTTCGGATGAATGAATTTAAATGCTTAAATGCGACACAGATCAGGCGAGCTCGTCTTGCACAGCTTCAACAGGGCGGTCCCCGCGGAGGACCCAGCCAAGATGGCGGCCAGGAAGAACAGCGAAAGTGAGTCTATACATGCCTTCTGTGCTGAAGTACTTATTAGCGACTAACAAGCTATGCGCCAGACAAGCTGAATGTAGGTGACTTCCTAATTATTCGTCTATCGCTATCCCGCGGAGACAGGCCTGACGCATCCAATCGACCACCTGAACTTCAAGTACAGGCTTAATGGACGGTCATTTTTCTGACTCGATACGAAATACCAGCCGACCGCCGTGCCTCTATTCTTAGCCAGATTCTCGAGCCCGCCGCCGCAGACCGTCTCGGTCGTATTCGTCTCGTCAAGGAATCGCGCGCAAACGACATCGAGAGCCGACTCATCATGCTAGCTCAGTCTGGCCAGCTACGACAGAAGGTTTCCGAGGACCAGCTCAAAGAGCTTTTGAATGCGGTTGCCGAGAACCAGCGCAAGGAGGAGGAAGAACACAAGATCGTGATCACCCGGCGCAAAGGCGGCTGGGACGATGACGACGATCTACTTGACCTGTAAGAACTAGACTGGTGCAGTGACTGAGTCATAGCTTGCCGGTCTTTCCTTTTTAATTACTGCGTTGGTAC
This sequence comes from Penicillium pulvis, assembly GCF_028828015.1. Classification (NCBI taxonomy): domain Eukaryota; kingdom Fungi; phylum Ascomycota; class Eurotiomycetes; order Eurotiales; family Aspergillaceae; genus Penicillium; species Penicillium pulvis. The sequence goes on along the minus strand of NW_026643078.1, from coordinate 2,199,107 downwards.
AACCTTGGGGGGTGCGTCGTCTATTCTACCTGGCCTTCTTTGGCTTCAAAAATCCACTTCAGGTGTTCCGGTCTGTTTACTCGTCTAATCTGACGTTCATAATTCTATTTTCGCGCTGAAGATATTTATACATAAGCGATAATCGTACACAATTGCCTGCTGGGCAGGTAGTAAGAGGATGAGAGATTTCAACTCCCATGCGACATGTTCAGCCCGACATCTGCTGTTGCTTCTGCTGCTCCTTCTCTCGTTTCTGCTGCTGCCGAATCATCTTGCGGATATCCCTTAGATCAGGCGGGCGTTCAATATTCAGTTCTGCCCTCAGCTCATCAACATCCTTCTCCAACACCTCCTCCCAGTATACATTAATCAACTCCTTGCTCCCAAGTCCACTCCGCACTGCCCACGGCAAATGCAGTGTCAGGAACCGCTCTTTCTCGGCAGGCTTCATTTTCACAAAGGCGAACAGACTTAAGCCCGTCATTGGCAGGAGCGTGTTCAAGAACTCCAACGCCTTCAATGCCAGTTCACCCTCTACAAAAATGGGGAGTCCTGTAACCGCGTGGTAGAAGTCGTGACACTCCCGGTACCGCTGCATAACGTAGGCGCATTCTTCATCATCTATGTAGTAGACTTGGTCCCGAGTGTCAGGTGACACACCTTCGCGGTCAAGCCATGTAGCGTATGTTCGGCCAACGGAGTTCTCGGGGAGGGTGCGGAGGTAGGGAAGTTGAAGAGTGTCGGAGGTGATGCGCGGACGATCGCGTAGGATGCGGCGGCCTGTTGGATCAGAAAGCATAGCATTTCTGAGACGGTAGATGAAGTACGGAGTTGCCGTTGCTTCGCCGAGAGCTGCAATCAGGTCTAGAGCTAATTAGTGGTCATGTTTATTTATAGAAGTATAGTATAGGACTTCAATCAGGCTTGGAAAAAGAAACTTCAGTATAAAATAGGTCCATACCTGCTCTGCGAGGATTGATCAGAGACCCAATTGCTGAGCCCACAGCCAGCGCACCTCGCTCAATGGTTGTCAATGGGACATGGCCAGGATAGTTTGGTGGCGGGCGGTTGAGAACGGAGAAAGGGCGCAACGTGCATGTGGAAAGCTTATGACCTGACACAGCCAAATTTCGAAGCTCGGAAGCTCCGCGCTTCCCAAGGACAGACATGGTGAACCCTCAAGCAAGATAACACCAGCTTTGAGAAGGTGAAATCGAGACGATCGTACGACAATCGGGAATACGGCGCACCAGGTCCCTATCGGCTGCCCTATATGACCGATAAGCGGGTTATCGATAAAAACATTACTCCACAGCCCTCATTGGATCTGATCTGCAAGGCACTTGACACTCTTCATTGATCATTCAGATTGGTGGCTTATGGTTGTCAGTTCTCTGAAATTGAATTTGAGACTTTTTCTCCCCCACAACTATTTTTTTTGCCTATTATTAAGCGTTTGGTAAGTTCCCATAATCGCTGTGCTTATTGTACATATATATATTTTTTTTGACAAATCCAAGATCTACAGAATTTCTCTGGAAGGGCTTCCAGTGACGCTTCTAAAAATGGATCCCGAATATCTGCCTGGTGCCAATCATGAAGCCTTCACTGAATGGGCTCTATCCCAAGGTGTAATGACCGATGCAGTCACTCCGGCGCGTTTTCCAGGACGCGGCCTAGGAATGATGGCGACGCGCAAAATCAACGTAGGACGCAACAAGCCAATTTGAACTGCAAAATATACTGATCAAACTTCCGTGTATAGAAAGGTGAAGCTGTTGTACAAGTACCTACAAATGTGATATTCACAGTGGACCAAGTTCCTGAGCCATTCAGGTCCCAATTCCCCGAAGGCACAGCCGTGCAATCAATCATGGCTGCATTCTTGACCCACGGCAGCGAAGAAGAACTTGAAAAGTATCAGCTGTGGTTTAAAGCCTGGCCAACACGTCAAGACTTTGAGGACAGTTTGCCCTTGCTCTGGCCAAGGGAACTAGGCGGTCTCGCCTGGCCAGACAGTGATGACGCGAGTGATTCGGTTCCAATCCCGAACGTGCTTCCCCCTTGTATCGCTGGTCGGTGGAACTCCATTCAGAAAGGACCTCGGACGAAGAAGTACGAAACAGAGCACCAGGAACTGGAGCCACAGCAGGAGATACGGCTACGCAAGGCATGGACGGATGTCACTTCGGTTCTTCCGGAGACTGACTGGCGGAGTTTTTCTTACCACTGGCTCATTCTCAATACGAGAAGTTTCTATTGGGTTGGACCTGATCAAGAGCCACCGGAGAATCGGAATGATGCAATGGCTTTGCTGCCCTTTGCGGACTATTTCAATCATTCGGATGTTGAGGTATGTGATTCTTGGCGATGACTACGTGAGGTGTTTGATCTGACATTCTCAATTGTAATGTAGTGTGATGTGAAGTTTGATGAGACCGAATATACCCTTCGAGCTACAGAGGATTATGAGAAGGGCGATGAAGTCTATATGAGTTATGGAAGTCATCCCAATGATTTCCTCTTGGCCGAATGTGAGCCTCGTCATGATACGATGATGTGTCCACCATGCTAATTTCCTTTAAGATGGCTTCTTCCTCGAGAAGAACGATTCAGATTGCATCTACCTTGACGACGTTGTCTTCCGTGACATTGACAGCCCAGAAAAGCAGGAAGAGCTGTGGCTCAACCAATATTATGGGTCTGTTCTCGAATCAAGCAATTTTTGGTACATGGATCCCTTTTCGCTAATATTTGACAGTGAATATCAAGTCACCCCCTACGGGGTTTGTTACCGCACCGAAGTTGCAGCGTGTTTAATGTACATGAAGGAGGAAGATTGGAGGAACTTTGTTCTCGAGGGTTCGACTGAGAATGTGGATGCCCAGAAGTCGGAAACCATTATCAAGGGTTGGCTGCACACATATGCCTCGGAAGCCGATGCAACAATGGGCGCAATAAGGGTAGCTCTTGAGTCTAACGAGGTAGTTCGAAAGCACCGTCAAAAGGCAGAGACCTTGCTACGTCGCTGGGGACAGATCAAAGACATCTGTGAGCGCGCTTCAGCGGTCGGACTAGATGACTGATCAAAGCACTTGATGAAAATAGAAGCCTCCATGAGGCTGGTGCTTTTGCGAATATAATGCCGATTAAGGTATGCAAAACATTCTCGTGGATTTCGATCATTTTGCCTTGGTGGTCGTAATCTGATCGGCAAAATCAACAACCGAAGGGACACCTTCAGTAGCAAGTGGGATAGATGCATTGCCTCGGCGTTGATGTACAATAACCTTGGATTTTACCAACAGTCTCATCATGTAGTTCAACGCACACTTGATGCCCAGCTCCTCTCCTCGTTTCACAATCCAGCCATTCATATGTTCAATTTCGGTCTCATTCCCCGATCTCAAATCAAGAAGCATTGAGCTGGTATTCTGTGAGGTATCATTGGCAATAGCCATTGTGAGTCGACGCAAACGCTCAGGAGAGAACCGCTCCTCGATCCCGGGAACTCCTTGAAGCTCAGGAAGAGCGTAGATTACGCTCGAGATTTCGAAGAGAAGCAAGCGCATGGTTCGGGTAACATTAAAGATGTAGAGCAACTCGCCGTTCGTACAATCATAAAGCGCGGTCAAGGGGTTGATTAGACAGTTCACTGCCAGCTTCTCGAGTTGGTATTGAAGTAGCGCAGCAGGCGTGTCAGTTGTAGCAACCAAAGATGGAGTCAGGGCCAACAGGCGCAAAACATATTTTGTGGTGGGGGCCCAATGAGTATCGTCCTCAGCCAGAAGCGCTGGGGTTTTCTCCGTAGTGCTCGGCGCGAAGACCATTGTACCAACACCAAGATGGGAAACATGAAATTTGTCGATCCTAGTCAGACCGTGACTGACGACGCCCTGTACATAGGTCGGGCGATCTTCTGGATTCGGAAATATCGCATGGTTGAGCATCTCAGCAACTCCCATGCCATTTTGCATAAGGACAATAGTTGAGTCTTTTGTCAAGCGGTGTTTGACAGACTTGATAGCCGTTTTTGCAACACTGGCCTTGGCAGTAACAATCAAGCACTCGATGTGCTCATAGTTTACATCCGTCGAGATATCCTCGACTTGATCAAAGGGAATGTCAGACTCAATCTGTTCCTTGCTTTCCTCCTTCAATACTTCATGCCATACGCCATCGGAAAGAACTTCAACATCGAACCCAGTCTTGATATCATCCAATCCGTTGTACTGGAGGGAAATGCTCTTCTTCTTGCGGCGGAAAGCCTGGTAGACTGACCAATTGTGCAAAAGCAATGTTATCGGTGGTCGGGATGGTCTGGAGGCCAGGGCATGTGCAATGAAGCAGCCCACATTTCCAAGACCGAGAATATGTACTCGCCCGGACAATGGGGGCTTTGTAGTCTCGCGAGACACGTCTTCCACATCGTTCATCCACGTCGATACGTATCGGACCACCGGCCTTTCACTTATTCGGGAGCGAGTTTGGTGACATATATCAGAAAGCCCACTCCGCCATAGCGGGCGGCGAGCAAGTAGGGAAAACACTTTGAAAGTTGTCGGGGGAGGCTCCCCGAGTAGGTGTCGGAGGTTCGGAGACGGGTGGTTGAGAAGTAGGTTCGGTACCAGGTGGATTGAAGTGGTCAAATTGCAATTGGTGCCCAAATTTGAAGCACTTGATCGAGCATGCTTTGTATTCTCCCGCCAAAAAGATTATTGGCGAACCTCGGCGAGAAAAAATGTCGCGCGCTAGCATGCAGAAAAGTGATGCGCAAAACGATCCAGGCCGCGAAGCTCCACCGCCCGCAACCACCGCCTCAGTTGCACCGGCCATAATTTTTCTTGTCGCAAAATCCACGTTTGCTGCGTTCACTCACCCACATCATGGATTCAGCAAGTTTATTGCCGCTGCTTGAGCAGTTAGATGACCATGTGGATGATCTGGAGGAGGTTCTCGAACCCCTCCTGGGTCAATCCTTGTCAAAGACCTCCAAAAATTTGCCCGTGATGGACAAAGCTAAACTTCATGTCCTCGTCACCTACACACTCGAGTCTCTACTCTTTTGTATGTTCTGACCAGAAAGCACTGCTTCGACTTATGCTAACACATCTCTAGGTTATCTACGACTGTATGGCGTTGATGCTAAACAACGTCCCGTGTTCCGGGAGCTCACCCGAGTAAAACAATACTTTGAGAAGATCAAGGCCCTAGAAACCGAGCCCGAGCAGCGAAAAATGACACTTGATAAGGGGGCTGCAAACAGATTTGTCAAACATGGTCTTGTGAGTTACAATCTTACTATGGTATCAAGACCTGCAACTGATTATATCTAGGCTGGTAATGAGAAATACGATCTGGAGCGAGCGGAAAGAGAGGCCAAGGAGAGGGCACGCGCTTCTTTAAAGGCTGCCATGATAGCCAAAAAGATGGCCGCAGAAGCACAGAACTCCGCAGCCCAAAACGAGGGCGCCTCCAGTGCTGCACCATCCACCGCACAGTCCACAGCCGATTCGGACCTCGATTCCGAGGAAGAAACGAACACCGACGCTCAACCAAGCGGTTCAGACAAAGAGAAAGAAAAAATCTTAAGGAAAAAGGAACAAAATACCAAGGCCAAAAGCAAAAAGCCACGAAAGCTCAACAAAGCCGAACGCGACGATGAGAAGAAAGAGCGACGAAAGAAGAAGGAGAAATCTCGTAAGGCTAAAAAGACAGCATGAAACGATATTGTCGCCACTGTCTGCAAGGCCCATTGATCCTCAAACTCCGTTCAACGTTTTTGATGTCTTTGCCGATGAGCTATATTTGGTTTCTTGGGTACTGCAGTTCATGCATGAGGCTTATTCATTTTCATTAATCTCCATGTCTCCTCAATATTTGTACATCATGATTTAGATACCCACCAAGCCTATTGAACCGCGACCGCTTTACTTCGTAGAGTAGAAATTCCGTTAATGCCCGCAATGTCCGGGTCCACGTGATGGATTTGCGGATTATATAACCCGCTCGCACCAATCACAATGCATAGAATTTGCATCGGAGTTTGCCTGTTCGCCGACTGACTCAGCTTCTAGCTTCTTCCAGTCTCCACTTGGAATCCTTATATTTACTCTTCTTTCTTGCCAACTACCGAGATCTTCAGTAAATCATCGTCACTACACACACACATCACAATGCCTCGCCAACAACGTCGTGCCGCTCCCACCCCGGCGCGCAGCGCTCCTTCTCGCCCTACCGCTGCTCCCGCCCGTCCGGCTCCTTCCCAGCAGCAGGCGCCTCACTCGACCGCCGCCGCTCCCCAGCACCAGGCTCCTCCCATGCAGGCCGCTCCTCAGCAGAGCGCCGGTCCCGGTCTCTTCGGCCAGATGGCTTCCACCGCTGCGTAAGTGCCAAACCCCAAATCTGGCCCGGTTATTTTGATACGGTTTTTCTCCGGCTTCAACCTCGGGTAACTCCCGGGCTATATATATCATTTTTATTCTCCAGAAACCGCCGCTAACATACCCGTTCTTGATTTATAGTGGTGTCGCAGTCGGTTCCTCTATCGGCCACGCCATCGGTGGCTTCTTCGGCGGTGGTGGCTCCAGCGCCCCCGCTGAGGCCCAGCAGGCTCCTCCTGCCCAATCGCAGGGTATGGACAGCGGTCTCTGGCAGAGCAGCGCTACCAACCAGACCTGGGAGAACCCTGCCTGTGAGGCCAACGTTCGTGACTTCCGCAACTGCATGGATGAGAACAACGGCAACATCAGCATCTGTGGTTGGTACATGGACCAGCTGGTACGTTTCTATTCCGATCCTGTCCGATCCTAATTTTCTGGGACTACAAATGATGGATCTGCTGCTAACAATCTTATAGAAGGCTTGCCAGGCTGCTGCTAAGCCGTACTAAACGTTTCCCGATGGGAATGAATAGTCGGTCTTTTTTTTTTAATGCAATATCCTCATCTATATTCCCTTACTGGATGTAATCATTCTGCATCGCGACTCTGGTATCGCGCTTCTGTACACTATACCATCTCTCCTCGAGTTTATATCCAATCAAGATTTGCTCTCTTGGCTTAGAGCTGATGGCAGACATGTCCACTCGTGGCTGCTCAAGAGACACAAATTAATATCAATTCAAAGATTTAATTACTTTAAAAGACATGTAGAAGGCCGGGATCCAAATTAATAATATTCAGTACCGAAAATGGAGATGACTATGACGCTGTGCTGTAGCGATTGCTACCCATTGTTACAACTGTGTGGAAACTCCCATCAAGATACAGTAGCCCAAATAAGTAATCATATGCAATCAGACTACAGTCATGACTTGCTCTGTTGTAGAGTAGCTAACCATCGAATTTAATCAATTGTCCTTCCTATCCTTATCCCGTGGCTCAAAGTTCAACTTTCAAACAGTTAGTTGTCGGAATATGCAAGACGAGCAGAAAGTCACTTACTTGATTTCCATTGTAGAATTGACTGTCTTTCCGGTCATTCTGCTGATCCCTTAGAGTCCGAATGTTAAGTCCCGAATTGCGTGGTCGTTGAGTGTTCTCCGAGGATGCAGATGTAGATGCAGGCGGTGATCCACTCCCATTTGCGGCTGATGCGGTCGGTCCATATCCAATGAACGAGCCTACGAGGCCTGTGGCAGTGCTTGCAACAGACGAAACAGCGTTGTAGACAGCCGAGATGCCCCGAACAGGCAAGCTTGACCCTGCAGCTGAGTATGCATCTGTATAGGAAGAAACGGGAACCATGACCAGGTTAGCGGTTGATCCCAGCCCCAAGTCCTGAAGTGACTGAGATTCCTCAGATACGGAGAGTGTTCGACTAGGAAGAGGAGTCAAGATATGCTTAAGGTTGTATGGGCGCTGTTCAGTGCCCATTTGCCCATCCAGCCAGGGACGCACATCGCTGCGAATCGTCTGTGTGGGTGAGAAGCTGGACCGAACAGAGCTTCCATCGAATAATCGCACTTGGAGTCGGTATTGGCTGGGGGGTCCACGGGGCACCGGTGACTGTGGCTTGCGCTCTTCGCCAGAGGGTATGGCTTTCTTGCTGGGAATAGTCTGCTTCGACTTTAAGGGTACCTTTTCTTGTTTGGCGATCGGTTTCTTGTGCTCCTCTTTTGACGGCTGGGGCTTTGCTGGTACAGTCTTCTTCGCATTATTTGTCGCACTTTCTCCTGTACTGTTGTTGTCCTCACGGGGGTTCGGCTGGATTGAAGCGGCAGCCACACGGGCGGCCTGTGGTGTTGGGTATGTTGGATATTGTCTCGGTGTAACATTTGGGACAGGGGCTACAGCTTGAGCGCTACTTTGTGATTGTTGAACAGGCTCTGAAGGCTTTTGAACCTTCACAGCTACCCCAAGCCGGCTCTGAAAGGCATCCTTTGAGATATCCGGCACGAGGTACTCCTTTAATGTACCATTGCTGCCATCCCAACCGGTCAGCCGGGGCGATCTAATGCCACGAGATAATTGTTTGGACATACTTGATAACGATAACTGTCGGAAATTTGGCGATGGGGCATAGCGACGTTAAAAAGCCAGCCTCCTGAGATCCGGCGGTAATACGTAATAGAACTGCTCCGGCGTCAAGTGTTTGGGCAATCTAGAAGCATAATTAATGACCCAGCCCTGAGGGATATCATGCATAACGCAATGAATTATACCTCTTCGCCATCAAAATACTCTTCTTCCCACGTCGAGCTCGTCTGCGTGTCGTCTGCACATGCACCGCGATTAGGTGGCCGGCTCTCTCGCATGCGGGGAATCACTATCACTGACCTCGAACGAAGCAAACAACGGCCTTTGTTTCCCTCAGGGCGAGGGCAATGCCATCTTGAAGACTGCCTTCGTAGAAACCGGTCATTATTGCATACCAGTAATTGAGTAAATTGTCAATTTGAGAAGTGCTAAACAGCAAGCAGACAGCTGTGGAGATGCGGAGAGCAACAAGCGGAAGCCGCAGCGTGACCGCCTAGAATCTCCGAACCAAAATCCGCATAGACTTTCGTTTCCCCCGATCAACGATCGTTCATTGCACTTTTGTCCAATTGAACAGCTTCACTTTCCTTGCTGTTCAAAATGCGGCCGGCTTTTCTGTTTTTACAGAGAACTTCTCCCACGTGGACTCTGCCTATCCGGGTGGGCCGACACACCAACGCGACTTCAAAGTTTGATTCGATCTGCACTAGATGTCCGCAACAACGGCGCCAGTTCACCAAAGCCCGGGAGCTGAATCAGGGTCTCTTGGATGTGGACAACCCCGCGAAACTTGTGCGGGTCAACCAGAAACATGGACCGGGACTCATCATTCTTGGTATGTTGCATTCTGGCACGCAGTTCCTACAGTCTGGAATCATATGACAAACCCATTTCTGACAAGTATTTCGTGCATAGCATTAATTCCAATTATCGCCTTTGGCCTGGGAACATGGCAGGTTAAGCGATTGGACGAGAAAACTAAGATGGTTGCCAAATTCGAGGATCGCTTGGTTAGGCCTCCGCTCCCCCTCCCGCCGCGCATCGATCCAGAGGCCATCGCCGATTTCGATTACCGTCGTGTGTATGCCACAGGTCACTTTCGACATGACAAGGAGATGCTCATTGGACCTCGCATGTTGGAAGGAGAGGATGGGTTCATGGTTGTGACTCCCCTCGAGCGTGCGGACGGCCAGAGCACAGTTCTCGTGAACCGAGGCTGGATTTCTAGGAAGTTGGCTGATCAGAAGGATCGCCCCGACAGTCTGCTTGAGGGCGAGATTACGGTTGAGGGTTTGCTACGAGAGCCGTGGAAGAAGAATATGTTTACGCCGGAAAACAAGCCTCTGGAGGGGAAGTTCTACTTCCCAGACATCGAGCAGATGGCTGAGCTGAGCGGCAGCCAGCCCGTGTGGATTGAGAGCACTATGGGTATGATATTCCAACCTTGGACTGCTGATATGCGCCAGACACTGACTATTTTAGCAGTGCCTGATCTTCTTGAGTCGTATGACCGCCTAGCCAAGGGCATGCCCATTGGCCGCGCCGCAGAAGTCAATTTGAGAAACAACCACGCACAGTACATCTTCACATGGTAAGCACACATATCTTATACATTTGAACCCTTGAAGCTCCCGAGCGTGTTGCTTATGTTTTCCAGGTACGGCCTTTCTTTGGCGACATCCATTATGATGTGGATGCTTATCCGGAAAAAGCCTAACGAGGCCTTGCGCCGAGTTCGCCAGAACAAGAACTGGTAGTCGGCTTGGTTGGGATATTTCATATTTGGCGCATTTCCCATCGGTGTTTGGAGTTTTGTATAATAGGTTTCTGATTGGCGCAAGACATTCACGGCGGCATAGCTAGCCTCATATCCTGCTGAAGCTCCTTGGGCAAATATTTTTGCGCCAAGGAAAACATGGTTGTCGAGTTGTTGATATGACGTTGTCTGGGCTAAAGTCAGCGCACTTGTTCATAGGCTTGCTTTAATTGAGCATAGCTGACCTTCTCATGAGCATTGTCACATCACTTTCGTCAATTGTCTTTCGTCCCGCATGCTTGGAATATCCTGCCAAGTCTGTACTCGCTTGCTCAAAGAACCACGAAGATGCCTGCTCAATGGCAGCCATTGCAGATTTGTTGAGTCTCGTTTTCGATCCTGCTTTGGTGCGCGCAAAACGTGTAGCTAGCTTCTTGACCACACCAGTAGGTAAGTTTGGAACAGGGATCCCATATCGAGAAAGCTTCTTCTCCTTGCTCTGCAGAGGCAGTCCTTCGTCTCGCAAGCCTCCGCCAATCATACCGGGACTCTGGCTTCGGGAAGCAGGCTGTGCAACATCGAAGCCGTCAAAGCCCATAAAATCACCGCCGGCATCATCATCTGAAGATGAGCGGGCAATGGGCTGAATATCCGGTGCCGACAACTCGAATCCGTCCATGTCGCCCAAATGCTCATCCTCTGTGTCCTCAATTGGGGCTGGAGGCGGAGATGGAAAATCGAGATCAAAATGGAACCGGCCGAGATCCTCCGTCTCTCCACTATTTGTGATATTAGCCCATGCTGTACCATAGACAATAGAAATCTCACTCAACTTACCCTTGGTCAAAATCGCCTCTACTAATCATCGTATCCTCATGGCCATCATAGTCACCCACAATACCCGTATCATCTCCATCATCGGAGTCACTTTCTAATTGTATACCCCCGAAATTCTCACTAGGCCTTCCGGGCATCATAGAAAGTCGTTCCCGATCTCGTATTGCAAGATCCCGAGGATATTCAACAGACCGATATGTGATATCATCATCATCGAAAGCTAAAGACATCCGAGGTGGCGGAGTGTCAGAGCCCGCTTCCTCGCTCCCATCCTCACTCTCCTGAATAGGCAAAGAAAGGCGTGGCGGCTCAATCACCGGCTCATTATCGAGCTCCTCAATTTCATCTTTAGGCTCCTCGATGGGTTGCGGTGCTTCTTGCGGTGACGATTGAATCGGGCGAGACACAGGCGCAAGCGCTCTGCCAAGATTTCTTAGGATATCAAACGTCGTCTCTCGCTGCACCTTGCCACTTCGTCGGCGGTCACGGCCAGGAGTGTTTGTAGCACGTTGCTGTCGTGCGCGAAGTCCATACGGAGTTGCTGGGGCCCCTGTAGCCCGTGCCCGGGGAGTAAATCGAGAAGCAGATCTTTGAGCAGATGGAGTAGCTGTAGTGACGAGGCGGCTGGGCGTGAGTGGGTATCGTGTATGGCTCGGGAGTCGCTGCAGCTAATAAGAGCAGTCAGCAAAGCAATTCCCAAGCTGTTCAAGGGAAACATTGATTACCCCTGTCACTTTTGTGTCTCCAGACGGAGTGTGAGTGCCAGCACCCGAATTGCGCGGTGACTGACGGCCACGCGGGTTCGGGGTCGACATCTCCGCAGCTTGAGCGAGGATTTCTATCGGATCATAGACACCAAAACCCCCAAATTAGCGAAGCAGAATGGTGAGATTGGCCTAAAAGACAATGAAGTGGAACGGGCGAGATCTGAAGTGTTTGAGGCGCGTCAGGCATAACAATGCGGGCCCGCGTTTGATTGGTTGACCACATTTCTTATCGATAAGGGCCCGCTGACTTAGCTGCGGATTTTCGAGCGGACTTTTTTTTTGCGATGCTCGAACCTGATATCACTACGATTATCAATTCTTTTGCAATTTCAATTACAGAGTGATTGTAAGATCTAGTCAAGATGACTGAAGCTCCCGCACAAAAAGGGCTTTCCGCCAAGCTAGACAAGAAGCGCAAGAGACAAGCAGACGACGCTAAGCAAGACAAGCCCGACACAGCGCCTGCAGCAGCTCCGGCTGCCTCGGCAGATGGTCCAAGCAAGAAAAAGCGCAAGCAAAAGAAGAAGCAACCCCAGGAGGATACGAATGCGCAGGATCGCAAGAACGGCATCGACGAGTCTATTGGACGGATGGATGGCAAGCTGCTGGCTGATTACTTTGCCCAGAGGGCACAGAAGCTGGACAAGGAATTGTCTGCAGTTGAACTGAATGATCTTTCTGTCTCAGGTATGTTCTCGTATGCTAGTTGTAGTCTGATAGGGAACCACTGACAATTCGCAGATTCCACATTCCTCGATACCAGCGCCTACACCGAACCCCGAACCCTGGAGAAGCTCCCCGAGTTCCTCAAGACATTTAGTCCCAAGGGCTCAGACTTGTCAAAGGCATCGGAGCAAAAGGGCACCCCTCATACACTTGTGATCACGGGCGCTGGCCTTAGAGCAGCAGATATTGTCAGGTAAGATAAGGACGGGTTTACTTCAGACCAATTAGCGCTAATGCTAATTTGGCACGCAGGGCTCTTCGATCTTTCCAAACCAGGGAATCTATTGTTGGCAAACTGTTTGCAAAGCATATCAAGCTGGATGAAGCGAAGCAGTTCCTCCAACGTGCGCAGTACGGATTCCCTCAATATGCTCGTATGCCTCGTTGTATTTCACATTTAGCTGACGAGTTTCTAGGATGGGTATTGGCATCGGAACGCCGACTCGGGTGTCCGATCTGGTCGAGTCAGGTAAGCTACCCGCAATAATGAATGGTCCCAAGGCCGTTACTAATCTGGGTTGCATAGGCGACTTGAAACTGAATGAGCTGCAACGCATTGTTATTGATGGATCGCACATTGACCAGAAGCAGCGCGGTATCTTTGACATGAAGGACACTCATTTCCCCTTGCTGAAGCTGCTTACTCGTCCCGAATTGCGCGAGCGATATGCGGCGAAGAAGAACAAGACGCAGATCTTGATCTTTTGATTTTGATATTTTTTGGAGTATGATCATCTGGCGGGCGCTTAAAAGTATAGATCAGTTTTTATGTCACGAACACTGAGCCTAGAGCTCATCTAATTCAATCTTCCGCACTACAAATTGTAATCGAGGTGCATACCCTTTAATTTAGAAATTTGATATAGAGCAGATTACCTAATTGGGCTGTTATCATCTCACCGCCCTTTTGATCGCCGGCAGAAATGATTTTCTCTTCCGTCTCCGCCCAAATTTTTTGAGCGTTGCGACACCGGTTTTCTTTTTACCTTATTCCTCAATTACAATTTTTACCTATCAAATCTCTTCAAAATGGGTGACAAGAAGCGCAAGGCTACCGACAATGTCGAGGAGGTGAACGACGTTCAAGAGGACCTGAAGAAGCAGGCGAAGAAGGAAAAGAAGGAAAAGAAGGAACGGAAGGAAAAGAAGCGCAAGCTCGCCGAGGCCGAAGCTGAGCCTGCTGATAAGATGGATGTTGACGAAAAGGAGGAGAAGAAGGAGAAGAAGGAAAAGAAAGAGAAGAAGGAAAAGAAGGAGAAGAAAGAAAAGAAGGAAAAGAAGGACAAGAGCGACAAGGAAGAGAAGAGCGATAATGAGGAGAAGAGCGAGAAGAAGGAAAAGAAGGAGAAGAAGGACAAGAAGGAGAAAAAGGCCAAGAAGGAGACTGCCGCTGAGGATGACACCAAAGCCAATGCTGAAGAGCAGCCTGAGCAGACCGAGAAGACTGAGGAAGCTTCACAAGAAAAGAATTCCCGATTCATTTGCTTTGTCGGTAAGTTCTCGTCGCATAACAAAGCCCCAGACAAGAATTTGCGACTGATCAAGACCACAATTACAGGTAACCTGCCCTTCTCTGCAAACACTGAGTCCGTCACAAAACACTTTGAGAAGAACCCTCCCGCTAGCGTGCGTGTCGCCACCAACAAGGATGATTCCAAGAACCGAAGCCGTGGATTTGCGTTCATCGAATTCGACAACTACGATCGCATGAAGACCTGTCTCCAGCTATACCACCACTCCACCTTCGACGACGGAAAATACCCGCCTCGTCGCATCAATGTTGAATTGACGTGAGTTTAATTCCTTGTGCATCTGGACTACCTGTTACGCTTCGCATGAATGCTCGCAGTTAGGATTTGTTCGATCAGATATATTAACATGACTTTACGATATAGTGCTGGTGGCGGCGGTGCTAAGTCTGATCACCGCAAGGCAAAGATCCAGGCTAAGAACGAGAAGCTCAACGATGAGCGCCAGCGCAAGGCACTGGAAGCCAAGAAGGTCCAGAACAAGCATGATCATGACAAGCGATCTGCACGCAAGGGTCCTACTGGTGCCAATGCGGTTGGTGGTGGCGATGCTGCTCCTGCTCCTGCTGCTGATGAAGATAAGTATGCCGGTGTGCACCCCAGTCGTCGGGGTCAGTTGTGGTAGATGGTGTTTATGGACTATATCAGAGCTACACCTTGGGTAGCTGGCTGTCCATTGCATTGTTTGATACTCTTTTCCGAGTCCCTTTTCTTTTGTTGTACATCCTGGGATGAGGTCTAAAAAGCCTTGCTATATGTTTTCATGTTTCCTTAGACGATACCAATTTCCGTCTTTTGTGCATAGTGGAATGCAATGAACATTTCCTTTCCAATCCAGGTTCTACAGTAAAGCAGTAGAAGCAGTATCACCGACCTAATATGTATAGATTCAAAAGAGCACTGGAATCGAATAGAAAAATCACTCAAAATGCCTATTCTATAGATCCAAACGAACGGTGAAATCGCCAAAACGAACGTGGTTGCCCCCAATAGGAAAAAATTGAAAAAAAGAGAAAACGAGTCAATGGATTCATCAAAAAGAGACCTTCACGAAAGCCTCAGGCTATCCGGACGCCGTATTAACTATATATTACTCATTATAGCATACGTGAAAAGAGGGAAACGGCCATGCATAACACCTTTACAAGATCTGGCATTTGTTCTTGCGCCCAGATTTCGTGAGAGGGCGCGGGTTGAGAACGGCACTGTATGATACGATGAGTTTCTTCTTGCGATATTCAGGGCCGAAAGCTGGGATTTTTTTCACATACCGGATGGCTTCGTCAAACACGCTCTTCAGGTTACGCTGTGTCAGCGCAGAGCACTCCAGGTACTTATGTGCGCGGATCTCCTTGGCCACGGTCAAGGCTTGCTCGTACGAAACGGGCTCCATCTTACGGGCTCGGAGGGCTTCAGCGGTCGCGCGATCGTCTCTCAAATCGAGCTTAGTGCCGACAAGGATGATGGGAACGTTGGGGGCATGGTGATCGATCTCGGGGTACCACTGGAGATTTGCGATCATGATGTTAGTCGAGTGGAAGCAGAAGGGGGAGAGTGAGGATCTTCGCCCTTTTCAGGCGGCCCGTGTGCGACGTTCGTACCTTGGCTTTCACGTTATCGAAGGACGGAGGGCTGACAATGGAGAAACAGATCAAGAAAACATCGGTTTGGGGGTAAGATAGCGGTCTGAGGCGGTCGTAATCTTCTTGTCCGGCGGTATCCCACAGTCCCAAGCTGATCGGCCGGCCGTCGACCATCACGCTGGCAGTGTAGTTGTCAAACCTGTATAGCTGGTGTCAGCACTCCTGTTACATGTCGCATGATTCGAGCCAAGGGGGAAGACGTACACGGTCGGGATGTACTCTCCAGGGAACGCATTCGTTGTGTACGAGATCAGAAGACATGTCTAAAAAGGTCGAACAATCCTGTCAATCTTTCCATCGCGACTGGAGCTGAAAGGGTATGCAGATTCGGGGGGTTACTGACTTTGCCGACGGCACCGTCACCAGTCACCACGCACTGTAAATCTCCAATTAGTTGCCTGTCCTAGTGGGAAGATGCTTGATTCGATGGCTTACCTTCAGCGATTGAGTAGCCGGGCCCGTCGCCATGGTGAAAGTATGTACACGGAAAAGGAGAACGATGAAGGCGCGGGTCGTAGAGAGCGAGTACCCCAAACGATGTGGGATCTGGTTGGTTCAGGAGCTTCAGGGGATGAGCCGACGTTGAAGCTAGGGGAAAGAGGGGGAGAAAAGGGTGTGGAGACCACCAAAGTCGCAAAAGAATGAGGGGCGGATGGACAAGCTTACCTAGATGCCAAACCAAGAAAAGTGTGGAGAAGTAATATCAAAGAGGAAAGAGAAGAAGGAGAGCAAAAGCACAGATGAAAATGAAGGATTCAGCTAAGCCCAAGTTGCTACAAAAGATCGCGCGGGTTCAAAACAGCAATGGTCCAGGTCTCCACATTAAATATTGATCAGTTACTCCATCAACTAATTTCTTAATATTTATATTCCACCATTCTCACCTCTCGGATTTCGGGTTGATTCTTATTACGATACGATTAATAATGACATTCAATTCATGAGGATATTCGTATTGCTAAATGATGGCGCCAACCGGTTGGCATCATGCACCAATCGCATAGGATCAAGATCACGGGCGAAACCTGGCGGCTGGAACGCTAAGATTACAGGAATGGACAGGGAACTCGCTATTTATATCCAAAGACAGCCTCTTAGATTACAGCCGCGACACTCCCCGCTCGCCTCCCAAGAATGTTCCAGCTCGCAACTCCCAGGGCTTTTCAGATAAGTCTGGAATCTTGGCCGCGAACTCTTTGAAATAGGGGGCTTTAACATGAGTCTTGATGGCTTCTTGGTTCTTATATCTAAGAAAATGAAGCGATTGAAGTTTAGTCACGGTTCTATTGCAGATGCAGCATTCCAGTCTGATGAGGGTTCATAGCCATAGTCTCACCTTTCGATAATCACAATCTCATTCTTCTCCTGGACCTGGAAAGCATAGTAGAGCAAGGTGTCGGGCTCATGCTCTTTGACCTTCTTGACCACTTCAGTGACGAGGGCAGCAACCTGTGACAATGAGAATCTTCAAATGCTGGAATGAATGACAGGCGCTGTCAAGAACTAACCTCCTGGAACTTTTCAGGCTTCGGGTGAAGCACTGCAGCGACGTTGAGTTCTCCGGACATGATGGGGACCTCGGGATGACTAGGATAGTTAGGAAGCTGCACAAGACATCACAACGAGGACCAGTAACCTTAGATCAAGAAGATTTTACGAATCAGTGGTATGTCTCAGATTCTCAGATCAAGACAAAACTACAGTAATCGAGTTTGAAAGTAAATGAAAGCACGGGACTTTGCAGCGGAGAACACTTTTGACCTCGGGCCGTGGCATGTGGGTCAAGAGGCTATCCGATCTTCTCCAGATCGTTGACTTTGTCAGATTATTAATACGCATAAATTCTTCTATTTAGGGCATGCTCCTAGGGCTGGGACTGCTCTATTTCTCTGTGATTTACGGGGTACCAATACGAGCATCAACAAGTCGCTTTTGAACCAAGAAAAAGTGGTGACACAGCTTTGGAAGATAAAGAGGAGTATTGAACAATTGTTTCAGAATTAACGAACAGGTCCTAAGGTCCGTGTGTAGAACATTGAAACAATATTAGGGTTATGACTTTACAATGTATAGGAATTGTCATGAACCTTTACCCCATGATCTTAACTTCAATACGACATACGACATACGACATAGGAAACGTGTTTCAGGTTTCAAGATTCAGAATTTTGTACTACAGGTCAACGTAATCCCATGCCAGTTCCAATTTAAAACTAAAAGGCAAACTTAGAAATGATTCCCTGGACTTCAATTGTGGATTCGACTGTGGCTGAGTTGTACCTGGGACTAAGCTAAAAACTGCGCATTTGGGCGGAAGTTTGGGTTCTTCGCAGGCGGCAGCATTCCCTGTGGTCTGACCTCATTGATCGCCATCTAACCGTACTCCCCACTGCCAAGCCCACCCAGGTGTCATCGATAATAATAGCCTCCCACTCCTTTAATACTCCCTCTCCTCCCTCTGTTTCGGACTCGATCAATACCTCTGGATGATGTCCGACTCAGCACTTCCAGAACCGACCGCGTTGCCCACGCTGGGTGATGCGCCCCCGAGCAGCGCCGGTCGCTCGTCCGGTCACACCCACGAAACGCCCGAACAGCCACCTGCCGTCATTTCCGACGAGCTTAAGGCACGCCTCGACAAAGTTATTTATTCAGAGGTGAGTTTCAGAAATGTCATGCTATTTGAAAGTATGCGCATCCTGAATCCCTCGCTAATACGGACGGTGTCGCATGCAGATAGGTATTACTACCCTCCTGGCTCGGTTGAAGCAAAGTGTAGCCTCCGCCAAAGTTCGTAACGCCCCAACAACGAGTCAATCGACGAAAACCGAGCAGATATTAACCGATATGGACAGGACTTCTCTACCTTTTTGAAGAAGCGTGGCGCATTGGAGGATGAACACGCTCAGGGGTTAAGGAAACTGTCCAAGGCCGTGAACGATGCCGCGCTCCGCAGCGATAATCGCCAAGGAACCTACAGCTCCAGCTACAAGGATATTCACCGACTGCACGAGCGCATGGCCGAATGTGGCTTGCAGTTTTCCGTTTCTCTCCACCAGATGTCCGAAGATTTACAAGAGCTATCCTCCAATATCGAACGCGGCCGCAAGCAATGGAAGCAGACAGGATTGGCAGCGGAGAAGAAGGTCGCCGATGCAGAATCGCAAGCGGAGAAGGCAAAGGCCAAGTACGACTCTTTGGCAGAACAGTACGACCGTGTCCGCACGGGTGACAAACAGGGCGGCAAGTTTGGCTTGAAGGGTCACAAGTCCGCTGCGCAGCATGAGGAGGATCTTTTGCGAAAGGTTCAGCATGCGGATGCGGATTATGCGTCAAAGGTTCAGGCGGCGCAGGCAGCTCGCCAGGAGTTGGTGGCCACCCACCGGCCTCAGGCCGTGCATAATCTCCAGCAGCTGATTGCGGAGTGCGACTCGGGGTTGACTCTACAGCAGCAGAAGTTTGGTATGTGGTTTTTCTCCTTTCCCTTTACCTTGTATTGATTAAAAGGAGAGTTCATGTGGAATCTTACTGATTTACTGTAGCTACTTTCAACGAGAAGCTCCTGCTGGGCCAGGGTCTTTGCGTGAGCCCTATCAAGACAGAAATGAACGGGTCAATTGCACCTAAAAGCCTTGCCGAAGTCATTCGCGAGGTTGACAATCAGAAAGACTTGCATGACTTTATCTTGAGCCACGAAGGAAACCCCGGTGCCGTTGCTGGTCCAGAGGTTCAATATCAACGCCACCCTGTATGTTGCCAAAATCGATTCCTTGTTCGACTCGTGCTAATGATCAACTAGACTCTTGGTGGCGGACCAGCTGCAGCCTCGCAACAGAGTCTTCAAGCCAAGCGCCAATCCTCTATTCCTACGGCATTCATCCAGCCAAACGTCTCTCCGAGCCCTCAGTTGGGGAGTACCGATCGATTCCAACAGTCACCCTACCCAACACAAGTGGAATCTCCTGCGCCTCCGCCAGCTCAGCCAGCTCAGCCAGCTCAGCCTCCTTACCCCTCCGGGCCACCATCTCATGAACCTCTTCCAATGGGTGCTGCGCCAATGATGCACCCACCGCAAATGGATAAGACCAGCTTGCCTCCTCTGAAGCCCGTATTTGGGTTGTCATTGGATGATTTGTATGCCCGGGATGGAACTGCAGTGCCGTTCATTGTGTATCAATGTTTCCAGGCTATTGAGCTTTTCGGTCTCGATCTGGAGGGTATCTATCGACTATCTGGCAGTGCCAATCATATTAATCACATGAAGGCGCTATTCGATAACGGTGAGCACTTTCATTCCATCAAGAGAAAGCTGAATCTCGTGCTAATGATCGCATAGACTCGTCGCAGATCGACCTTACAAATCCGGAAAACTTCTATCATGATGTTAATAGTGTCGCTGGGCTTGTGAAGCAATTCTTCCGGGATCTTCCTGATCCTCTGTTCACATCTGAATACTACACCCAGTTCGTCGAGGCTGCCCGTAAGTTATAATCCCACCAAACCTTGAGATATGATTGTAGCTGACTCGAAATTTAGGCGTCGATGATGATACCCAACGCCGAGATAAATTGCATGCCCTTATCAACAACTTGCCTGATGCTCATTATGCCACTCTGCGTGCTATCATCTTGGTAAGCCAACTGCCGACATTGCTTGATTTGATTGCATTTGCTAATATTCACCCAGCACCTCAACAAGGTTCAAGAACACTCTTCACAGAACCGCATGAACGCTGGCAACATTGCTATCTGCTTTGGGTATGCTCCCTTTTCTCATTATTTCTGAGCTCTTACTGACATCAAGCCTGCAGACCAACCTTGATGGGTGCTAACTCCGGTGGCAACATTGCCGATGCTGGCTGGCAAGTCCGCGTCATTGAGACAATTCTCAACAACACTTTCCAGATCTTCGACGATGACTAGATTACTCATCTTTGGCGGATAATAATGGTTCTCATGCTTGGTGTTTCCTTTCTGAATGAACGACTACTAATGCAGATTTCCTACCACCATTGCGCCCTGACTTGTTCTGTTTTTAATAGCATGGTTATACCCACTAATGTGTTTCTATGCCGGTTCAAAAGAACATTGCTTTGCGCCAATGCCTTGCTTGCGCTTCTGTTTTTTCTGTTTTGTACATATACATCGTTACTTTTGGATGCGCGGTTTCGTGGAAAAGACATTGTATCGTTACACGATATATATATATAACCTGCCCCGTAGCCAATGAATTCCTCGTAGTAGCGTAACTGCAGCCATGCTGGGGAAGAAAATCTCGCTCACGGCAGATGGAAATAGCTCAGAAACCGAACATTCTTCACGGTTTTGCTCAAAGATTTGACCTGATCGAGACCTCATTTCAATTCGCTTCTATCAATGCTGGGCTCCAGGGTTGTGGATATGACTCAAGTGAGATCCACAGCAGGCCCTTCTTATTGCACAACAAAGTGGCGCACATATTTCAACGGTTCCATAACTCAGTTGGATAGAGTGTGGTGCTAATAACGCCAAAGTTGAGGGTTACCCCCTCTGGAACCAACAGTACTGGATTCGTCCAGATTTCTTTTCTTATAATTTGTCTCCATACTTTTTGCCCGCTAAATCCATAGACCCAAATTGGCTTGGCCACTTACATTGATGGCGCTTCACCACGTGACCATATTTGAGCTGTTTGTCTGAGGACCGCGTTTGCGCGACACTTCTGCCGTCTCTTGCATAAACCGCATGGTCCAGCAATTGACGGTTTCAGATTCGTCAGTGGACATGTCCAAGGCACCACTGCAGACAGATGCAGATGTGCCCCTCTACCTGCATGCTGAGCTTCTCCCTAACATTCGTCAAATCACCCTTTACATCTCGATTCCTCGGAAACCAGCTCTCGATGCGATCCGACCACAGATACAGCTCTCGGATTCTCGCAAGGCAGTCACGGTGTCTCTACCGGAACCTTTCCATGATGTGACGGAGACTATTAAGTTACCAGCGCGTGTCAGCGATGCCTCGCGCCGAATATTGAATACCAATATTTCCCCATCAAAACAACCTACAGACGCGAGCTATGACTACTCGTTTAGAATGCAGATCGATCCGACTGACCCAGCTCTCATAACACAAGATGAACTGACTGATGACCATGTGCCCTGGACGGCGGCCGATATGTCGACTTCGACTCGCATTCGGTGTCGTGCCTGTGGAACCCAGTTCTTGGATGCCTCTGGTCCTCCTAGTATATCTGAGGAGCAGGACCGCGCTCCGGGATGGACGTGGAAAGACCTCCCCAGTGGGAACTGGGCCGAGATGATGGACTTCTGGCACTGCCACAAGCCGGATCCCCATGAAGATGACCCCAAATCCGAAGCTACCGCGGCGCTTAAGATCGAGGAGCAGAATGCCCAGATCAAAGGATACGGGGCTGGTAGTCGCGTTGAAGCGATTCCTGGAAATGTTCTTATCGACGTGGCTACGTTCTTACTTGCAGAATCAGACTGCGTGGGATTAAAAAAGGTGAGACCCATCCCGCTGTAAATGATAGCCCCTGCATGTTTTTATGCCCCACATCTTTATGATTTGCTATTTTATTCTGGGCAACTTAGAAGGAGACCATTTCGTTCAATGTTGTGGCCTTCGATACTATTGCCCTATATTGATATCCAGCTATTCCGGACCTGAGTTGGTAGGTAAGCGGTTCAACCCTTGTCAAAACTTTGCGGCGCAGTCATCCTCTCCCGTTAGATGGATTTCGTGCTTCATCGTCTAGCTTGGAACTGTTCTGGCTGCCATCTGACTCGAAACTTCTTCGTACCCTTTCAGTCTTAATTGACGGTCTGGGGCTGCCCTTTCCAGAGAAGTGGGATTGACATGAAGACGGAAAGGCACATCCAGTGTGACCAATATTTTACATGTCTGACAGGCCTAGCCTTATATTGCACTGATTTGAAACCAATTATCTATTCCCGACATAATCTTGTTCCCGCCTACGTATTCTTCAGCTTCATCCGCTGACATGATATATTCTGTAGGGAAATGAAGAGGAAGCAAAGTCAAATCCTGCATCACTACAACAACGAACCTTGGACTGTGTAACCTGCAACGCAATTATCGGCATGGAGGATCCCTCTGCGAATGGTTGGCGCTTGCTGAAGGCGAATGTGGCTCTAAATACCAACGAGTCGTATGATTCAGCTGAAGAGCAATGGCAAAGCCACCCCGCCGAACTCATCGTCGCAGCACAACTACTCGAATTAATCGAGCGAGAAAGCGCACGGAGATTCGTGATCCACTGTGGACAAAAGAGCGGATTTTTGGTACGTCTATTCCCTTACCATTGTGTGATCTACATTGCTAATTCGACTTTAGCTTTGGGTTTTCAACCCTGATCTTCGCTATTCCAATTCCAACTCAGGGCACAGTGTCAATGCACGACAAGCTATGAAAGTGCTTTATCAAACGACAGAGGATGTTGACTCGATACTGAATCGTGATATGGGTAGACCATCCCCCTTGTCTGTAGAGGAGCTGGAACTTCCTTCGATGATCTTCCAAGCCTTATCCACTGCATTGAATAATAGTAACCAGATGCTGCCTCCTTCTGCGAGAAAATTCAACGAGTGGACTGTTGGACTTATGGATCGGTATAGCAGAGTTACATGAAAATGACGTCGAAGCAATTAACAGTTCTACAAATACTGGATTTTTTTTTCTAAATCTCCATTCATAAGAATGATCCCGAGACCCAAATCTTCTCTCTGTCTATTAAAGAAAAGTCACCGTCGCTCCTGCAATACGGCAAGACGTCGGTCTTACGAAAGTGGCCGACAAGAGGCACACGTACAAGAATATCCTTCTTCCATTCTTGTACGTGTGCCTTTTGTCGGTCACCTTTTTGCCTTTATGATCCTTTATCCAGTGCTCTTTTTCTCTATAGGCTCAGAAATTCTCGTCCTCATTCCTTCACTCTACCTCGGGAGCCCATTGTGCATAAGTCTGAGTGTTATGTAAATTGTGGGGGACAACAATGGTTAAATATCGTACAGCAAATGTGGAGAATATCAAATATGATGATTAGCTTGGATGGACAGAGTATTCAGCCATTGCATCTGTTGGATAAGTGATTTCTACTTCGTACTGCCATTATACTTTCAGCCACACTGTGTTTCCCCGCCTTGAAAATCATAATCCGGTTATGATTCCCGGCAAACAATTGATAAGCTTACTTCTTCACGGATTCGTTCCTTTCACCTCTTCAACTCTTCTCTTGTCCTTATTTGATTCCACACCCATATAGCTAATCTTTGGCTTCACCCTTCATCAAAACCATTTCCTTTGTGCCAGGATGTTGACTCATCGCAGCCTGCTCTGGGCGGCTGCTACTATATTGACTCCTTTTGTACTTGCAACAGGCGATTTAAGCTCGTCATGCAGCTCAGCAGCTATATCAAAGCCAGTCTTGTTCGGTGTCGAGATACTCTCAATCACCGCAAATCCAAGTTTCGATCAATCGAATCCTCCTCCAATTCTACACTTGAGCTCACCGGTACAGACAGATGCCCTAATTAGCTTCTGCAATGTCACTGTCACATATACACACCCTGGACAAGAAGACAGAATTACAACATCGGTATTCCTCCCTCTCGAAGGATGGAATAACCGCCTTCTCGGCCTTGGCGGCGGTGGGTATGCAACCCGACTACCAGGTGATGGCGATCTTCTGAAAGGCGTTGCGGGTGGATATGCAGCCGTGACTACAGATGGAGGACATGACCCCAGCCTTATGACTGTCGAGACGTGGGCTTTGAATAGCCCTGGCAATGTCGACCTTTACGCTTTGAACAATTTCGCACATGTCTCATTATTCGAAACTTCCGGCATTGGCAAGGCTATCGCGAGTTCTTTCTATAAATCGGAGCCCACGTTCTCCTATTTTGCTGGATGCTCCTCTGGCGGTCGACAAGCGATGATGCTGGCACAGCGTTACCCCACTGCTTACGACGGATATCTCTCTGGCTGCCCAGCTATGAACTGGAACAAGCTGAATATGGCAGAAATCTGGTCTTATGTGGCTATGAAAACAGCAAGCTCCCCAGTCCCGGCTTGCATTCTCGATAAAATTTCAGCTGCTGCAGTTGAGGCTTGTGATGGGTTGGACGGCGTTGTTGATGGCATCATTGATGACTACAGAAAGTGCAAGTTCAGCCCACATGAAACTGTAGGACAAAAGGTCGATTGCGGCAATTCCGAGGGTTTCATCTCTTCCGAGGCTGCAGATGTTGTGCAAAGTCTCTGGGACGGCCCTCGCTCAGCCAATGGGGAGTTTCTGTGGTATGGCTTTACCCCGGGTTCCCAACTTACCATGGTCGCCAATTCACAATGTGATGCGGACAATAAATGCACTGCCGTGCCATTTCCCCTTGCAACAGAATGGGTGAAGTTCTTTCTCAAGAAAGATCCCGACTATGATATCTCCAGTATCACATTGGACGACTTCTATGACCTGTTCCATGAGTCGCAACATTGGTACCAGTCAATCATTGGCACTGATGATCCAAATCTATTTGGGCTCAAGCGTTCCGGTGGTAAAATGATCACTTGGCACGGTACTGTTGACCCGTTAATTCCCGTAGGTGGCACGAGTGATTATTACGATCGAGTGTTCGCTATGGATCCTAAAGTTGATGAGTACTTCCGTCATTTTGAGGCTCCTGGTGTAGCGCACTGCTTTGGCGGCCCAGGCGCTTTGCCCAAGACCGCATTGGACACTCTAGTTCGTTGGGTGGAGGAAGATGTCGCTCCAGACTCACTGCTAGGTGAAATGGTGGACCCTGAGAGTAATAAGACTACATACAGAGACCATCCTGCTTATCATCTGCTGCAACGCGAGGAAAGAATCGAGGTGTTGCAACGAGAGAGAGAATTGTAAATCAAAATCCCATTGACTTGTGTTCCAAGGGCGAGTTTTGAAAGGTGGCGTGTTTCAATTTGGTACATAAGCATTCAAACTACAATTATTGATCCTATCCTGATTATTCCAGCCCTTTCATTCCTCAAACGGTGTCTCGTAGGGCTGCTCAGCCTGTGGGGTCAGACGAGCAATGTGTCTTCTCTGGCCATCCTCCCAATCGAAAACAGCAGAGTGACAAGCCAACCGATTCTAGGACCGTCAGTATATCATTCAAAAGGTATCAGGGAATTACTCACATCCCAAACCACAACAGTGCCGGCTTTCCAACGAATCCGGGTCTGCAGATCTTGCGAAAGCGCCACATGATCAAATAAGAACTTAAGCAAGTAATCCGACTCTTCCTTTTTGTAGCCGACAATATACCGAGTGACTACATATCAAATCATTAGCATAACACGCAGTAACTCGGACCCCAATAGAGACAAGGGGCAAATCTTACACTGCGGGTTCACATAAAGAGCCTTCTCTCCAGTGACAGGGTGTGTCCTCACAATAGGATGCTCCGAAGTAACAGGATCCCGTCTCGCAATCCCACCCCCATTCAAGCTAGCATTCACCTGTTCAGCCCCCGAATGCACAGCCCTCAACCCATGCAGTCGCTTCCGGAATTCCGGCGAAAGTCGCTTATACGCCTGTACCATATCTCCGAAGAGCGTATCTCCACCCGTCGATGGCCCGTCCAGTACATACAGGAAGGTAGTGCCAGGCGGCTGCTTCTCAAAGGTCACATCGCTGTGCCAAGTGATAGTATTCGTGCGCTGCTCAAGGAACTTGCTACCAGTGCGGTCGTCAGCACCACGGAAGACAAGATGGACTTCTGGGAAGCCTTTGGGAGCGCCGGATGTTTGGTGGATGTGGTGGCGGCCAAAGTACCCGACGTAATCGACTGCTTCTTGGATTGGGAGGGAAGCGAAGTCTTGATCACGGAAGGCTGTAAATTATTAGTGATTGGCCATTGAGATATTGGGTTGGTACGTACCGACGACGCGGCGCTGAGCGACGAATAGCGCAAGCTGGTCTTTGCCTGCTTTGGATAGCTTGCTCAGTTGCACGCCTTTGACTTCTGTGCCAATGAAGGGTGTGATTTCGTCGACTTCGGCTTGGCCCTTGGGTAGGAGATCGGGGAAGCTGGGGTCTGCATCTTTGCCGTGATCGTAGTGCTCGAAAATAGTTAGGGGTGGGTATCTATAGAGACGATGTTAGGGTTTGCGATTTTGATCTTTCATAGATTGATATACCTCTGTGTTTCGTTGTCCCACACGGGTAGGTAGTTGGGGTATGAGGCTGGAGCAATCTTGTCTGTCCCATTGAGCTCGGCGTCTTTCTCATACTTGTATCCAATAAGGTTCTCTTTGTTATGGCCTGTGTCGGTCTTGAGAGGCACGGTAAACGTCGCGGAGCGAAGTCCGACTGTCTCAGTAACTGAAGGGGCCATCTTGAAAAATTTTACAAGGCCCCGAGGGTTCTCCTTTGCTAGAAAGTTGTAGATAGTACAGTATGTTCAACCCTTAAAACCAACATCAATCATACGAGGCGAGAACTGCAAGCTATATACACTCATCGGCATATTTCCGATGTTCAAGATTGCGCCATGACTGCGGGGTCCACGACTCGCCCGAGTCAAAATAGAAGGTACAGTATCATCGCAGCTAATGCGGGGTTTCGGATTAAAATCCATTTGACGTGAAGATCTAGAAATCCTCATGATTTATGTGAATGGCGTGCGAAGTATGACGTGCCTCCATGAGGTATCTGATTCGTCAACCGCACGTTATCTGATGACGTGCCAAGTACAAGTGGAAAGCAGCGATGCGAATTTGGGGGTTTGCTGCTCTCTTTGCAAGACTTGCGTGCAAAACTCACTTTTCCTGCGTCGTGATTGGTGGAGATGACGTGATAGACAACTTTTGTTGCGCGACAGATTCGCCGACTTTTCGGCTTCGCGTGATTTTGACTTTGAGGACAACGTGAACCTTTCAATTTATAATGTCTTCATGTGTTTAGCCTATATAGCAATACGAGGAATTGTATGTGTGTACTCCATGTTCCAAGAGCGTGATATCATATGCGGATGGTTCCTGAACCTCAGACAAGTACCGAGGGTTCAAGAGATCTTCTGGCCAATGGGAGTCGATATATAACTATAACCAAACATACAGCTCTCTCAACATAGCCTTATGTATAATCAGGGTGGATACAGTGGACTTTATGATCCAGACCATGTAGTGGGGCTGAACAGAGCGACATCCGCTACTCGTCCAAACTAACGTCAATTTATTTGCTCTTGCGTGATCTTGGCAAATTGCGAATATCTACAAAACAGGCTGGATCGTACTCAGATCAATTATCGTCTTGAGATAGTACTCAGGTCAATTATCATCTCAAACATTTGTCGTCTTTATGCCTACGTAGCAAAAGGCCAACGCAGTAGAAGCCACGATATTTGTAGATCCTTTGTATGTTGACCGTAATGTGAACTCCCCAATTCACTCTGTACACTATAGAATCCCGGAGTGGGGTTGGAACGCCATCTGGACTCAAAAGCCCAAACGCAAACGACAAAGGCTCGGCACCTTCCTATCTCTATGCGTGGAACTATAACCCTGCATAAGTTCAAGACATGATGTGCTGCCCTCATACCCACCCAACGCGTAAACGTGCAAGCCAAGTTTAACCCACGAAATGGCGTGATAGACAGCCACAAAGGCTTCATGCCCAAAGTAAAATTTCCTGCCTTTATAGAAGCTGGCATCTCGTCCTTCCTGAGAACTGTACAGCTCTCAACCCGTCTCCAGAACGCCATCTCCGATCGCATTCGAAGGTCCTACAAGATGACCGTCGAGGAGGTGAAGAACATCGGGCCCGGTGAGGCTCCGGACTATGATTCCAAGGATACGGCCCAGGTCCACTCGACCAGTGATTCTGCTTCTGCTTCTTCGATAGAGGACCGACGCGGGACAGTCAAGGTTGTTGACTGTGCGTTCGATACTACAGAGGATCCCCGATATTATAAGCCTATTGAAAGCTATGAAGGATATCACCGCTGGGACCCAGAGTTTGAATGGACAGAAGACGAAGAAAAGGCAGTTGTCCGGAAGGTATGACTTTGCTGAAATGCAATTCGCTTCCCTGAGGTCGCTAATGTATTTCTTCAGATCGACTGGCGGATCTGTACATTTGCCTGTATTACATTTTTCGCTCTTCAGCTGGACCGTGGTAATGTGGTTCAAGCCACTTCCGACAATATGTTGGAGGACTTAGGCTTGACAACCAACAACTATAACACTGGTCAAACAATTTTCCTCCTGTGTTTTCTTTTCGCCGAATTGCCATCCCAATTGATCTCTAAATGGGTCGGTCCCGACCGTTGGATCCCCATCCAAATGGTCTCCTGGAGCTTGATTGCGGCTTGCCAGGCCTTCGTGAAGAATAAGAGTGGCTACTACGCTTGCAGAGCGATGCTTGGTCTTTTGGAAGGTGGATTGTAAGTGACCTTTTGGCGTGATACGCTGCTCATCGCTAATACATCACAGTATTCCGGACACTATCCTTTTCCTATCCTTCTGGTACAAGACCAAGGAACTACCTATTCGTCTCAGCTACTTCTGGGTTGCCTACCAAGCAACTTCGATTGTCAGCGCATTTCTCGCATACGGATTCTTGCATATCCACAACTCGGAAGGCACAGGTGGTTGGCGATACCTGTTCGCCTTCGAAGGCCTAATCACCGGTGTGATTGGAATCATCGCCGCATTTTGGATGCCCGCTTCGCCGACACAGACTGCTGGCTGGTTCCGCGGCAAAAACGGCTGGTTCAATGAGCACGAGGAGAAGATTATGGTCAATCGTATCTTGCGGGATGACCCCAGTAAGGGAGGCATGCACAACCGTCAGGCGGTTACTCCCAAGATGCTCTGGAGCGCTCTCAAGGACTACGACATGTGGATCATTTACCTGCTGGGTTTGACCTGGATGATTCCCAGTGTTCCCACCTCCAGCTATATCAGTCTAGAACTGAAATCGCTGGGCTTTGGTACTTTCCACACCAACCTACTGACCATCCCGGCTTACGTGATTTTCATCGTGAACCTACTGTGGATTACATGGGTCTCCGAAAGATTCAATCAGCGTCTCCTGCTGGGTGTCTTTGCCGAATTTTGGGCTCTAGTCCTCCTGATCGCTCTGGAAGTGCTTCCGGCTGGAGCCAGTACCTGGGCTCGATGGGCTCTGATCGTCCTGCTACTCTCCATGCCGTACGTTCATGCCATTATTGTGGCGATGGCCTCGCGCAATGCGGGGACAGTGAGAACGCGGACGGTTGCTACTGCACTTTATAATATGTCAGTGCAGGTCAGCAATATCATCGGTAACAATGTGTACCAAGCCAGCGACAAGCCATACTATCGCACTGGCAATGCCGCTTTGATTGGTGTTGCTGTTTGGAGTGGACTGTTGTTCATTGCTGCTAAGATGTACTATGTGTGGCGAAACAAGTATGTTGTACCTTACTTGCCGTGATAACTCTGTACTAACCATCATTAGGCAAAATGCCGCTATCTGGGACAATATGTCAAGCGAAGAGAGGGAGCGCTACGTCGTTGAGAATAGCCACCTGGGCAATAAGAGGTATGTTCAAATGTTGATTCATACGCCAGGAACATCAGTCGCTGACTTTATTTAAAGGGTTGATTTCCGTTTTGTGCATTAGGATATACGTATATACCACTCGGATCTGGATCCGACACCTATCTAGTATCATAGAAGTCATGACTTATTCTCCAATCACATATTCACACCCCTCATCCCCAATCCACACTTCATGAACCTTTCCTGCAGGTACATCTACTCGCGCGCCAACACCAAAGGTCTCTCTCACCTGTTGGCCATTGACGTTGTCTTCCGGATAGGTCACCGTCATTGAACCACGACGGATGAGATGGGTAGTCAAACCTCCATGGGTGTGAGGAGAGTAGTATGCATTACTGAGCACCCTTAGTTTCGATTCCCCTCATGAAGGGGAGTACACTTACCTCCCATCCGACCAAGTAAAGACATGTTGGAAACCCCACTCGCGTACTAGGCGCTCACTCTCGGAACGAGTTCCAATGGAGTATTTGTCCGCCATTGTTGTTTTCTTCTTATCTCGGTAGAAACAGCCTAAGGAAGCAAGTTTTGTGCTAGATAACGGAGTATCATGATAAGCATTTAAACAAGGTAGAGCTGCCCTACCAGCGTGTCCCGGTTATTAATACGGCAATGACGTCACCCGTACAAGACAAAAGTACTACATGCGCAGTGAAAAAAGTACGCGGATGATAGATTCTAGAAGATATGATAGACCGCTAAAAATGCTAACAAACTTTCGTGTATATTGAACCTTCAAGACAAATCCGAAAATCAACCCGTTGAAAGTACATCATAAATCGTCGAATCGCATAACACCAAATCACTCCCAAGACCAAATGTTTTCCAGAAAAATTGACCAGTAGCCTCATTACCAACTGTATACAAGCTCGTGCTCATGAAACCCACTATTGGATGTGTCGCTGAAGTTGAATAAATTGATATCGCAGCTCGTCTGAGACCCCCTGACAGGTGTGCATCAAGTAACGAGCATGTCTTACTCGGTTGATCTTGATATGATCAATCGATATATCCTTAGGCAACCATCATGCGCATGGCGTTGAGCAGACGTGACAGCTTTTGCCAGGGATCACCCATACTTCTTGACCCTTAGCCTGACAGTTTGGGCACCGGACTCCGGGCATCTGATCCACATGTTAGGATATGATATGGGCGTTCGTCCCAGGACTATGGATTTGGTATGATGGACAAACCTTGTTGACTGTTGGGGAGCACGAGCCCTTTGCCGCACACGTAGAAGGAGACATATTGAATAAGAAGAGGATATAGGTAATATTTGTGGATTGGGAGGGCAAAGTTGACTCGAGCGTACAAAGGCAATTGAAGTTTGGGACTTGATGGTAAAGAAGAATTCAATTCAGGCTGGAAGGCAGCCCTTATAAGGCATGAAAAAGACAGGGACAGGGCCAGGACCGAACAGGAACAGAGACCACGATCGATCGAGGCTAAGAAACCTTGGAAATTTAAAATTGGAAAAATCACAAAAGAATTAAATACAATACGGTGAGTCGACATTCGGAAGCTCCCGTTGTAGGTGAAAGCTTCTCCCTGACGATCGATCCATTCCTACACAGCTGAACATAGCGTCAAAACCCTCAAGTGGAACGCCACCAAGCATAGAGCCAATCATGGCTTGCATCTGCCCGAGCGATCCGGATTGAGGGTGTTCATGTTTGCCATGAGGTGGGGGGTGTGATGGGGTGTGATGGGGTGCCATTCTGTTCCTACACACAGGAGACTCGTCGAGCGGGCCATTGCATGGTGACCCATTACCCTGAAAGGCAAAGAGTCCGAAGAGGAAACAAGAGGCCGATCCGATACGAATTGGTCCAAGAAGCCAAAGTTGACGTATCCGTTGCCCCAGATCGCTAGGACCCGCT
The DNA here is from genome assembly GCF_028828015.1 of Penicillium pulvis. Classification (NCBI taxonomy): domain Eukaryota; kingdom Fungi; phylum Ascomycota; class Eurotiomycetes; order Eurotiales; family Aspergillaceae; genus Penicillium; species Penicillium pulvis. Next base: position 2,166,888 of record NW_026643078.1, on the reverse strand, counting down.
CGGTTGACCTCGGTCGCGGTCAATCAATGGTGATTCGTCCGTTCATTTCTGACGTCCTACAATTAGTTTCGCATGCGATAGGTCGTCTGTGATGATTCCCGATTATTGGCTCATCGATACGCTAAGCCGGGACTAGTGTGGGATCGTCGTTCTGTTCTTTGTGGTTTCATTTCCCTGTCCAATCGTGATCGGCCCCATGCATGCCACTTTGTACGTGTAGCTGTCACTGTGAACCCCTCCACGATGGTCCAAATTATAGAGTCACTAGTGGTTTCCCCCTCTACTTCTTTGCCTATTCGTGGCGTTCCGGTCGAAGACAATGCGAGCTGAACATTTACCCCTTAAACCCGAGTGGTTTATAACCTTATCATCTCCCAGAATCGGAGCATTTATCAGTCTTTCACGCCCCACTCTGGTTGATCAATCTGATGCATGTCCCCTTGGCGGTAACTTTGGTCTAAATGGAACTCGGTCAATCCGTATTGCAGGCGGAACTCGAGAACTTGGCGAGAACTGATTTCTTGATTTCTAACCATTGTCCCGTATATGGATCCTTAACCGCCCCCAACTTGCATGACAGTCTACACTGTGGGGCTCGATGGCGCGCATCATGCAGTATAACTTTCTTGATTGCTTATATGCAACCCAAATCCTGCTGTTCAAGGAGTGCCCTGGGGGCTTTCCACGTTCCAAGCTAACCCCAAACTTCGGGGTCTGTTCCAGGGCTTGATGAAAACTTGCAGGCTTCCTTTTACCCAGCTCTTCTAGTAGCTTCCTGAACTACATATCAGTTACATATACCCCTATAGCCCGCAGGATGTTGTGGATACTTCTAATGCTAGACCACTTAAGCGCGCATACCGCATTGCACCAGACCCCGAACTGCCTGAACTCCTGATGTTCGCCTGCATCCCAAGGCTGCCTTCTGGAACGTGATCGCGCCCGTGGCAGTGCCATGCAGCCTTGTCTGCAGTCGGCAAGTGATCTCCACCAGGGGCCCGGGGTTTGTGGCACTGCACCACATCTAAGTAATATAAAATAACGCCTCCTTGCATGTCTCAGGGCTTAATCCCAGTACATCTGATCTCAGAAACTGGGATTGCCCTTTGATCGAGCCGATCTCGGCTAAACGGGTCGAGAGTACAAGACTGACCACGTCGCGCATATGCGCGTGACCGAGTTTGCTCTGTAATGCTCTGCAATTGTCCGTCATATTCGGCGCAGAAGTCCAAGGTTGTCGACGTACATGTGCACGGTATCCGTCAAAGATTATGCGAGGCGCCCACTTATCGATTTCGGGCGTACCACTACCCCTGCTGCGTCTGAAGATATGTACTATTCGGTGTTTCTCAGCCCCTAGTTTCTTTTTTTCTCGATTCTTTTTTTTTTTACAATGATGACGGCATGTTGTACAACGGTAAGGCAGCATCGATGCCTGAATGCCCTCGCCCAATCTCTTATCGATTGATTAATTACGAAGAAAAAGAAAAGGCCTATCAAGCTGCTATTATCCGAGCTTGTGTGACTAGGAAATATTCTTGGTGATCCGCACCAATAGGACACCCCCTGCCTTTCCCCCGGTGCTATCTTGGAGGTGGATAAATCGATATCCCTCTCGCAGCTGGTCGAGACGGATACATGTCCACGCAGCCAAGGAGTCCCGTACAAACTCGTCGTCCTTGATCTTGAACCTAGTAGAATTTGGAAGTCAGCCAATGTGCATTACAGATACTTTCTCAATTCCGACTGCAATGCAAATGCGGGGAAGTTGGGGAAGTCGAACGGTGCTGCAGTTCTCTCAAGGCAACGATGCATAGTAACACAACAGAGGTATTCTGTAATACAGAACTACTGCAAAGTCGCATGCTTCATGTCATAAAAGGCAGGCGGGAAGCAATTGAAGAAATGCAAGCAGCCCCACACCAACCGTTATACATATGCATGCAAGACAACGTGCATCGAGTGAGGAAGAAATGCAAAAGAAACGCAGCCGAGAGTATCACGAAGCCGAATAAGAACACGGGAAAGGGGGAAAACCAACCGGACAAAACTGAGTTCCTCGACAATACCCACTACGGTGGGAAACACCAAACTCTGCGTCTCAAAGTCTGGGTTCCTGCCCGACGCCGATTTCGTATGACGCCGATAACTACTCTTATCTGTGTCATCGCTCGCATCGTCCCGATCCGCGGCGGCAGGACCCTCGGGCTCCTCGACATGCAGTTGGCAAACGACGTAAGGGCAGAATCCCTTTTCGGAGTGATTCAGGGGGAGCGCAAGGTCCTGGCCTGCAAAGACCTCGACTTTCAATTCGAGCGTTGTTCGCCTAATCGAGTCTGTGGGACCCTCGGAGCTGCGGTACCCAGGTGGCTTTAAAGCCCAACCTTGCGTTCCGGCGAACATGCCGTAGTTGAGCATCATGCCCTTGTCAAGGCTCTGCCAGTTTAAGGCAACTAGCTGGGCGCCGCGACGCCAATGGAAAGCTGGATCCAGGTTTGAGGATGTGACGCGGAGAGCGTAGGGGTAGATTCGCATTAGTGAGCAACGGTTATGTTCGAACAGGGCATCGCGGTAGTTTGTGTGTGCTTCGCGGGCTGCTTTCTCGGAAAGAGAGAAGACGTGGGGGACTTTCGCCTCTACGGGAAAGTGTTAGTGTCTGGTTCTTTGCATACTGTTTTCATCGGTCCATTTCATACCTGGCTGGTCAAAGCGGCTGAAGTGATATGCCCGCGTATATACGGCTAACTTTGCTAGAGCTTCTAGGGTCTTCGAGGGCTTCACGGGCTTTTCAGATTTTTGCTGCGCGTCCACAGACTGATCACTGGTCTCATCTGAAGGTTCAGACGCCTCTTCTAGCTCGGCTTTCAGATCAGCTTGTTGCAGAGGTGTGGACTTGGTCTTAATCAAGATCTTCCGCTTCAATTCCGCCAGAGTAGGCAACTTAGCAGGTTCCACGTCCGGCGAAATCTCGACCAGAAGACCCTTCCACGCCTCATTGACAATATCTACCATCATCTGCTGCTGCTCCAAGCACGCATGGACCTCGAAACTAATGATCACAGGTAGATCACTGTTCACAAATGCAGCATCACGGATCGCATAACAAATCTCGCGGAAGGATGTTCCCTTGGTGAGGGTATGGCCGTGCAAAACGCGAGGCTCCACCGGCACAGGCACGACAGTCTGTTCGCCGCTGGCGCTGACATCTGCGGGCTTGGAGCTCTTCCGGTGCAAAAGCTCCTTGGCGGCCTTCTCTTCACTGCCAATCTTAGACTTGATAGTCGCCTTCAGTCTGGATTTCAAAGTCGATTTCTTCTCCTCATTTTCTGAGGATTCGCTATTATCAGTCTCCCCATTCGAATCCTCATCCTCGGATTCACCATCCCAGACATCAATCTCAACAGATCGACAACCATGTAGAAGTACCTGAGTTCAGTTAGACATATCCCACATTACCCAAAACTACTCTACATACCGACGTATACGCACTCGCCGCAGCATCACTATACAGCTGATTTCCCGTCAAATAAGTATTATGACTCGAGGAAACGTAATAATCCGAGATAGGTGCTGAAAGATCCATTTCCTTTGGTTCGCTCAGTGCCCGAGAGGCAGGATCTTTCATGTACGCGCGAAAGGCATCCAGCGAGCTTAACGGGTCAAGCTGACCCTCAGAAGAGCTCTCATCCCGCTGGATATGGTTGAAAAAGTCAGACTTTGCGATTTTTTGCGTGGAGAGCGACTCGTAGATCTTCTGCAGATGCTTATCCACTGTCGAGTGGAATGTGTCTAGAGGTGTCTCTGGTGTTGAATGGAGCGATAGATGCCGCGCTCGATCAACGAGGCTCTCGACTTTTTGCATTATCGCAATGTTGTTTGATACAGCCCGACTGATTGAAAAGAGATTGGACCTTGACCGTGATAAGATGCTTAACGGAGCTTTTTGGCTTGGGTTTTTGGTGGGGTTGTTGTAAGGTTTTTGATACTTGCGGTGTGCTTATTGGTACTTGCAAAGCTGCCCCGCAGTAAAGGTTCAGGGGGAATGCAGGATTGGCCTCCAGAATCAGGCGTGAATGTTGATTTTGAAAAGTGCAGAGAAAAGTGTAAGCTTCAAAGAGAATGAAACTTAAGACAAAAGGATAAACACGCGACACGTGTGTCCCACTGTGATCGACTCTCCACTTTCTTAAGACGTGGCTCCATTTGTGAGCTCCAATAAAGAGCTTGGCATAGACCTCGCCTTAGGGCTTGACTGCCACTTTTTATAGACATTTATATGAGGCTTATTGGAAGAGTTTCACCATGTCAGGATGAATTATTGGTTGGTATTTTTGACTCGATCCCCGCACGTAGAAGTAGTAAGACCTAGCTAAAAAGGAGTAAAGCCTGTTTCTTTGCTGAGAAATCCAAATCCATGATCTCCACCTTATAAATTGCGTTGGAAACATCAACGAGTTCCATTTTCTCTACAAGATTAAACTGTTTTAAATTTGGACTGTTTAGAGTACTCAATAGTTCTATACACCATGTCTGACACCGTCCACTTCTTCGACATCACCTCCACCTTCCCAGGTCCGTACCCCGCAAGTCAAACCAAATGAGGAGCTACGGCTAACCAGGCACCAGGTGCACACAAGTCATGGTCCCCCAATACTCTTAAAGTGCGGGCCGCGCTTAACTTCAAGAAAATCCCGTATACTCAAAGCTGGGTCTCTTACCCAGACATCGCACCCTTGATGAAGGGGTTCGGTCTCGAAGCCAACAAAGTCGGATATGCGTATACCCTCCCCGCAATCGTACACAAATCCATACCCGACAACCAAGGTGCAATGATGGACTCCCTTCCCATTGTCGAGCATTTGGACCGTGTTTTCCCCGATCATCCGCTTTTCCCGTCTGGCGACGCCAGCTATGCCCTCTTCCTCGCGGTCAACAAGCTCGCCATGGCTCTGGGACCGGCGATCCGGGCGCTAATCATCCCCAGTGTGCCGGCTAAACTTGATCCGCGGGGACAGGAGTATTTCGTGCGGACGAGGACTGAGTCATTTGGGAAGCCTTTGGCGGAGATCCGGCCGACAGATGAGGGAGAGATTGCAGAGCTTTGGGGCGCGATGGAGAAGGAGTGTGCGACGTTGATTAAGATGCTGAAGGGCAGGGACGGGAAGAAGGGTCCTTTCTTCGAAGGGGAGACGGCGGGTTATGCGGATATTTTCTTCGCATGCCATCTGGCGTTTCTCCAACGGTTCGATCGCGAGCTCTGGGAGAAATTGATGGGTTTGGGTGACGGTGAGTTTCGGGCTTTGTGGGATGCTACCTTGCCCTGGTTGGAGGGGCAGGGTGAGGAGAAGGAGTGGCCGATTCCGCAGGATGTTTAAGACTGTGGTTAGTGCGCCAATAGAGTGAGTAGTGGAACTGGACTGATGTGTAGATCAAGTATCATTGAATATATAGCACAATGGAGAAATCAATTCGACGTAATAATACATGCCGGAGGCTGGAAGGACCTGTTTTATGCGCCCACCGCGGCAATTGAAATGGGCGAGCCATTCTAGTCAAAACACCGCTTCAAAATGACGAGCCCGCTTCTTCAAAGATCAATGGTCGACGCCTATAGTGAAACAAATACACTCAATCGGGTGTTTACAGGCCACGCAGGAAGTTGGATTCCTTGATGGCCTTCCGCCGGGCCTGGCGAGCACTCCTGGTGACCTCGATACGCTGATCCACACTCTCGGTGGCATCAGCAATTCCACCCTCGGGGAGTCCTTCACGGTTGTATGGTGCTGGTGTGATGTCGTGGGCGTGGTGATGGGCAGGGATCTTGGGGGGAAGAACACCAACGCGGGCGGCAAGTTTCTTCTCATAACGCTTCCGTTGCTTCTTGTTCAAAGCTGAAAAACACATTAGTATGGAGAGGCGTAGCATGTTTGAGAATAGTCGAACGTACTGCTGGGGTCAACTCCGCCCTTTTCGGCCTTGGCTGACTTGCTTGAATCACCCAAAAGGTCCCACAACCAGTCGGGGTACTCATGGTCCTCCTTCGCAAGGACCTCAGGCTTGTTCTTGAAATAGTTCAAGCCGTTCAACTTTGTGCCGGCGGGGCAGCTGCTCGGTGGGCGCTCAACAACGGGCTTTGCGGCACCGGGGTGCACATCAATGTGAACAGCCTCGGGGGTGCTCAACGGCTGGGAGATACCGGGGGTGGCGGAGGAAATAGCGGACGGAGTAGTGACATCGCCGACCGAGGTTTGGCGGGGACTGGGAGGAGATGAGGGAATGACGGAAGGATTGGTGCCTTTATCACTGTAGAATCGGAATTGGCTGCGAACCAGAGGAAGCTGGCGTGCTGGTGATGATGTCCATGTCAGGGCTTGTTGCTGTGGTAGCCGAGACAGCATGCTCGTCCGGCAACTTCTGCAAATCATTGTCGCGATGAGTGAAAGTAACCACGGGTATGTATACCGGGGTCAATGTGAGGAATAGTCGCAATGTTGGCGCGGACACTCAATCAGAAAACTTGCGGCGCGGATCCGATGCCAAGCCGGAGGGGTCACGTGGTATTATTGACCGTCCCATCTCGGGCAACTTCGACGTTCCAAACCTACTGCAATCAATGATCTTCCTTCATTATCAATCTACTTCGACAATTTGACGCCTTCCGTGAACATGAAGACTGAGATTCATTTTGAATAATAGTTCAAACCACATTTTAAGCTTGTATGTGCGGTCGACATCGTACACTATTTGCGAAAGTATGCAGCAACAGTACGTCGAATAGTGAGTTGAAAAGAACAAGTGAAAACGGATCAACTAGAAACAAACAGGATGGGGGGAAGGGTATTGACAGAGAAAAGGGAAAGGGAAGCTTCTCAGATCTACAGTATCGAGTCTTTCCAGTTACTTGGAGACTGGGATCACGATCACTGTGACGAATTTGACGGTGGAAAGGGAATCTTGAGTACAAATTGGAAGCATGGAACAAACTCCGAAACATAACAACCACGCGGTGGTATCGATGACAAAAACACAAAGGACAGACATGCCTCATTAGTCCGAATATAAAAAAGCACAAGCATCAAGCTGAAAAGTATACCCACAGGACTTCAAGTCATCTCCAGTCCTGCAGGTCAAAATTAAGAACGAAGAAGGAATTCCAGACATGCCCTGGAAACTAAAGAAACAGAAAATCGATCACCAAGCCTATGAAGAAAGGCCGCTGACATCCAAGAAATTGCAAATATCCTGACAAGCATCTTTCAGTGACTTCCCTGTTTTCCACTGAAGCTCATCTTGAGACCGATCGACAACAGCGACACAGGATCCCACATCACCAGCACGACGACCCGCAGCTCTCCTGGGGATAGGCTTGGAGGTGACGGCTTCCATGGTGTTGGCCACTTCCAGCACAGAGTGTCCTGATCCAGTGCCCAGGTTGAAGGTGCGGAAATTATCACTCAGCTGGCCATCATTGGCGGCTTTGAGGGCTGCAATGTGGCCCTGGGCCAGATCAGTGACGTGGATGAAATCTCGGACAGCTGTGCCATCTTTGGTCTCCCAGTCGGTCCCGAAGATTGACAACTCCGCATACTGGCCAGTCATTACTTTGACAACCACGGGGAGAAGATTTGTTGGGATTTGCCGGGGGTCTTCGCCCAACAGGCCGGACGAGTCACACCCAACGGGATTGAAATACCGAAGAGCGACAACGGTCCATTCTGGATCCGAAGCAGCAAGATCTGCTAGGATGGCTTCACCGATCCACTTGGTGCGTCCATATGGGTTGGTGATGCCAGTGCATCCGGGTTGAAGAGTTTGTGCTGCCCCTGTATTGTCGGTATATATCTGTTCCTTGTGAACACAGAGCTCCTCCTTCAACGGCAGACCAGAAGTGGCCAGAGTGCCATACACAGTAGCAGAAGAGGAGAATACGAATGTCTTGATACCGAAATCCCCAAGCATTGTTGCAAAGTCAATCAGGCCACCCACGTTGTTGGCATAATACTTCAATGGATTCTGGATACTCTCCCCGACGGCCTTGTACGCGGCAAAGTGAATCACGCCTGCAATCTTCGACTTCGCCATACCCCATCTTGATGGAACTTGGTATTCTTCTAGAAGCGACTGAAGAGCCGATGTGTCTCGAAAATCATGAGCATGCAACCGCAATGATGGCATTTCGGTTCCGTTCTTCTCGTGGAACTTGCGGGCAAGGAGTTCAATGCGGTCGAGAACATTCTCAAATGCGTTACTCAGGTTGTCGATGACAATCACATTATAATTGGCCTTGAGCAATTCCAATGTGGTGTGGCTACCAATGAAGCCTAACCCACCCGTCACCAAAATGTACGGGCTTTCGATGGGGAGTCTCTGCAACAGCTCATTAAAATGGTCGAAAAGGTCCGAAGTCTGTGTTGCTGGAGTGTCCACAAAGTCTGGAGAATCACCCTCCACGGGAGTACTCGTGTCTGACCGACGTCGACTGTCCATGATGAACAAGAATGGACTGAAGTGCTAGGGCAGACAACAGAGGCGTTAATACCCGCCAGAAGGGAACTTTTGGCAATGCAGAGGATTGACTCCCGAAAACTAATATGCGCGTGAAATAAGAACTGGAATGGGCCCAGATAGTAACCACACGAGATTTATATAACGAGAAGAGAACCCTGGTGTCGCCCCACAGCTCCAGATTCTATCTAGCGCTACCCTGGGTTTGGCAAAAGTTGATGCCCGTCAGCGCAAATGGAGGGAAGAAGATTCACCAGGCATAAGCCACAGAAAAACGAAAGTGACAATAATGGCAATTATGAATTAAATAATAAATGGGGGCGGACGGGAAAAGCATAGACCAAATAGCAGGCAGGCAGACTCCCCGTGGACAGTGGGTCATATGTGCGGCTGGCCTTGGTACATGTTCTCCACGGCCCGATTGCCCTAAACGCATCCACTGGGTACTTCAGGGCATCAGCCGGGGCTAATGACGGCATTGCAATTTGAGATTGACCTTGCGCATCCCATGGTCGAGACATGGTCGAGACTGTCGTTCTAAAGCCAGTGCAGGACGCTAATGACTTGGAGAACAAAAGTCGTCTTGTATTGTTTCACATAGTCCAAAAAAACACCCTAACAAACTGTACGGTAAAATAGCAGTTCTATAAATCGAAACCACGTATTCTCGATCTATATACCTGTAACTTATTCTGGTTCAAATATAGACCCTTGAAGCACGTGAGCCGAATGACCCAAACCAGAAATCCTCATTTGGCGCTAGTTCATCTTCGTTATGAATATCGTCATTCTCTTCCGCGGCTGAGCTCAGCTACAATCAATATGGCCAGAGTCATCGTACCACTCTACATCTACCCTAACCCCGGAGCATGGTCTCCGCTTGAAGATGTGTATGTTTGACCTTTCCTGTTCGGCCCATGACCCTTGGCCCCTCTCCCGAATTCTAAAAAAAAGAATCTGCACCCCAAGCCACCGGTACCTTGCCACGCATTACACGGCATAGAAATCTGCTTTTTGGGTTCCAATGGCCCCAGATCACAAAAGCGTTGAAAATTGCCGGTCGCAAAAAAGGAAAGAAAATGAAACCCTGTTACTGAATGCCAATCAGGATTTCCACCCACCCAAATGTCAAATTTATCATTGTAATCAATCCTGGTAACGGTCCAGGACCCGATGATTTGCCTGATGCCAACTACACTCGTGCAATCCCGATTCTTTCTTCGTACGCCAATGTACGGCTTCTAGGTTATGTGCATACCTCTTACACAACCCGCAACGCAGCCGCAGTCTACCGGGATATCAAAACCTACGCTGAATGGCCGACTAAGTCTGCCAACCCCGATTTGGCCGTTCGGGGTATATTCTTCGATGAGACACCGCAGCAATACAGTGTCCACTCCTTGGCTTACTTGCAAAATCTGACCCAACTGACCAAGGGTCTAAATGGGCTTGGCTCGAATCCCTATGTGAGTTCCCCAATTTTCTTGCTCCATCCACTCTGCGTTGGCGTTCGCCATGTAACAGGCCTCATCCACTGCCCCCTCCCCCTTGCATTCCTGTCATATCTCTCCGATATAATATCCCCGGTTTCCCGCGTGTCTTCCCCTGCTGGTTGGATTGGAGAGCTGCACATCGTATATCTCCTGGCCATTGCTTTTTCTGGGTACAGTTGCTGTTCATGATCCCCATACTGCATATCAATTACCCGATTCGGGATTTACAAGCGATGATATATCAACCCCTGCAGAGCTAATGTAGATGCCATGGCTAGGTTATCCATAACCCAGGCGCGTTTCCCGACTCTCGGTACCTGTCCACTGCAGACTCGACAGTCGTGTTCGAGGAGACCTATAGCACCTTCCAGGAGCGGCTTGGGGCTAACCTACTAACGCCAATACGGGGCAAAGATCGTACCCAGCGCGCTGCCTTGATCCACTCTGTGCCGGAGGGTATGGAAGGGTCGGAACTGCACCATCTAATTAAAACGGTCCGCAAAGTTGCCGATGAGGTTTTTATCACACACCTTAGCACCGATTATTATGCTAAGTTTGGGTCGAAGTGGGCCGAGTTCGTCGATCTGATTTCGGCTGAGATTGAATTGGCCCCATCGTGAATTCTCAACGATCTGATGATTTGAAGAAATTTGTACGCATACCAGGGTGTATCATTTTGGCAATTATTTGAAACAGCATCTGAGTTTCAGATATCTTTTGTGAGCTAGTCTGCCGAGTTCTGGAGCAATTGGAAACGGATGTTGATGGATCCATGTTCGGCTTCTTGTGGGAGAGAAATTTTCCAGTGTGGAGTCCTTCTCACCCCTCCTGTTTCCTTACCGCAAAGCTAAATATTAGGTGCATGAATGATTTGGAGGCACAGAAAATGAATCCACGGAATCCCGGTCCAGTCTTCCTGTTTTGGCCATGTGGACCGGAACAGTATTGGTGTAATTTTCATTCTTTTACCGTATTTGATACCTGGCGCCATCAATGTAGAGAACCACTGGGGAGAACAATTCTTGCTAAATATGAACGCAGTCCTAGCCGTCGTTTTCTGGATAAAGATACCCTATATAGACGTATATGCGCCCCCGGCCGAAACTGATTTCTCTGGAGGTGGTGGATGTGGTGCAATATGCCGACCATATCGACGGGCTGTGTCACTACAGCCTAGGTCTTCCTACCAGCAGTAGACAAGAGTTCTATGCAGCAGAATTGTAACACTATGTTGGTTCCCCCAATCAACACGATCCTCTTAGTCTACGCGACCCATAGTGGTATTCAATAACCAGCGTCCCCCGCCTAGATCTCAGTGAGACATGCAGGACCCAACATTCTGCAGTCGCCAAAACCTGATCTATAGGGTCTGGGTTCTAATCGCCAGTTAAAAGTCTAGCATTGAACCCGAGCGAGCACAATTGAAACCGTGGGATGATATTTGGCCGGGATCCTTCGTGTTGGGTACCCGCCACCGATAACGAGAGTCCCCGCTGCAATATCACAGAAACAATGGAGAAACCGGACGGACTGTAAATCCCGTTCGCATACCTAAAATTTCGAAAAAAGAAAACATCTTCACGTCATTCTTGGTTACATGACAGCCCGTCCCTGCTGATGACCGCATAAGCATTACATGTACCTGTAAATGCGATCGCGGATCTCTGTATTACCCCTGTACCCTTAATCCTTGATTTGTCGACAGAAGTGGCTGAAGCCACACCTTCGTAGAATTTAATATCTAATTGACTAAAGAGGAAATTTCCTTGCCTATCGATGCGATTGAAGGATTCTCGATCTGCCCTTGAGCCGAAACTTACTCCGAGCGGTACCAAAGTATTCGATGAACGAATTAAGCATGAGTCTTGCGCATCTGTCAAAGCTCGCGGCCCAAGGTGATGATAGTGAGAGCATTGGGTTTGAAACCCGTTTTAATCCCTGGTGGATTACGACGCCCCCTTGGCTAGTTGAATTAGCGCCCGTGGTGGTCTCCTTTAGGCCACATCGAGAGGCTGGAAGAGGGGCTGATGTTAGCGAGTGCGAACCGGTGTTTGAGTGGTTCTCAATATAGAGGCTATAGGCAGACTCCGTATTCGCTGGCACGCTAGTCGAGATAGCCTGGGTCCCGCCTTAAGAGTTCATTGGCAATGCGCGACTAATACCCCGTTGGATATCTCCATCTCGAATCGCGCCCCGTGAGCCACTGGTATCGGTGAAAGCCACTAGATAACAAGCCACACGTCAAGTCGTCTGGAGCAAGCGACTGATGTGGCAAATTCTAGAAGCGCTTGGCAAAAGACAAACAAAACGAGCACGACATAAACCTCGCTTAAGCATTTTTTTCTCCTCGGCCCCACGATATGCAGCTAGTGGATAACATCTCAGAGGATTGTATGACCGTTTAGGAAATAATCGTCCTCCAAGAAAGGAGGGAACGGATGCAATGGAGCCCATCTCATCGGTTCCAACCTGATCAATCTGAACTCCATCTCTTCCACCGATCCACAAAGGACACCCATGGTTTGTGTATAGGAACCGGGCAGATCCGCTCATTGGGGGCGCGCTGATCTTAGCGCTCTCGATCCTTCCCAACCATGGCAGATTTCTTTTCTTTTTGTTCGCGTTCTCAATAAAAGGATTGATCAACCTAGTTCGCGGAGCGGCGTCGGTCTAAAGCCCAAATCGCTTCGAGATGTGATCCATCGTGGGATCCACCCATCCCGGGGGTTCCGGCTTTAGTACACGGGAAAGACTTCTCCGCTAAGACTTTTTTTTTTTCGCAACAGACCCAGATCCTGCTAGACCCCCCTATGAGCTCACCGGCCTGGGTCTCGGGTGAAATTCCTTTTCCCTGCAGTAGTTACCAAGATGGTCATGTAAAAGGATCGCCCCCAAGCTAGTCCCCTAGCTTCCCCCTCAGCCCCTGCATCTCGTGAAGTTTCCCTGGTTTCGTAGAAAGTAGTGAGATGCAGGAGTAGAAAGTATACGGAGTAATCAAAGTTAATACTCCGATGGATCCAACTTTCTGACACGTCTGATTCCATTGGTCGGTGAGAGCTATATTGTTACAAAGGGGTAGACAAATCAGCTTGCCTTGAAGATTACCGGTAATCTGATGGATGCCCGTGATGTGAAAATTACTAGCTCCAACAAATTCTTGGAGGCGGCAATGTACAAGGCCCTGGGGGCAACAATGCCGTGCACTAATGCAGCCTTTCTCACCATCTGCGTACAGTCAGGAAAACCGCTCGAAACTTGACCAATTGCACTCTGACAGGAGTATTTTCCCCTCAGTCTGCCAAGAGTTTCAAGGGTCGCAGGCTGACCCAGCCGTCTCGGCAAAATTGAGGGATCTCGAGTCTCGATCCACTTCTATATCCAAGTGCAAACAGGTAAGTTTCGCTACTGCTTGATTCATCAAAGTAGCGAAGTTATGGATCGATACCAGAAACACTCGGATAATTTGAAGTATAATAGTACATGTGTGGTTTTACAGACTCGATATCAATAGATATCAGCAGTATTGGACCCAATTGTCCAGGTCCATGTTCTTGATGACCGTTGAAAAGTTGCCAGAAATCGCTGCATTACAAGCCGAATTCCGTTGCTTTGTCGATACTGTGTTGTCGTTGTTAGTATCATCTCCCTTCGGATACTCGATATGAAAGACTGGTTTGCTGGCATTAATGAAGGCCGAGTAAACGTCGCATTCTTTATAAACGGCGCATTGCTCATTGACAGACCACTGCATTTTGTCAATGACCGAGTCAATGATGTCGCCCCCGTTCTTCAGCCCGAGTGACATGTTTCGACCATGTGTTTGTGAAGCAAGCCACTTCACATAGCTGGTTGCGTCATCCTGGGTCAACCCGAGACCGTTCTTGTTGTTGTATCCATCAATATTATCCGGATCAACACCATCGCAGCCCTTTGCCTGAGCTAAGTCGAGACGCTGTCGCATAATTTTCCGCACGTTTTTCGAATTTGTGTCGAGCCATTTCTCGCCAGGCCAATCCTCGAGACTGTCTCCCAAGTCGGAGGCTTTGAATTCGTCTGCGTCTTTGCGCCAGTCCTCATAGGTGCCTGCTGAAAAATAGCAGATCACTTTGCGTCCCATTTCTTGGAGTTTTGTGATTGTTGAGTTTGGGCTGTCGAAGAGATCAATGTCGTAGATGTCTGCGTCTACTGAAGTGTCGTTCAAAACGTAGAGCAGCTCGATCTGCCATTTGGTGCCCACTTCTGGTTGCCATATCGCTGTTGTGTTTCCTCCTGTCGTACCATTGCCATTGCCATTGCCGCTTCCAGTTCCAGTCCCAGTTTCACCACTTCCGCTTCCTCCACTTCCTTCACTTCCATCATCCCCTCCGCTTTCTTTCAGCCCTAGCCCGAGGCCAACTCCCAGACCGACACCCAAGGCGATGATCAATAGACCGATGGGACCGAAGATGAGAGCTTTCTTTTTGGCAGACCAAGCCATCCAGCCGCCCTTCGCCGGCATGTTGCGTAATATAATCAAATTGTCCCTTCAGTGCAAGCGATACCAGGTGATAGTCCTGCTGGTCGCATTGGCTCAAGTTATGGAGTCATCAAGGCGTAAAACTGAATGACCAGGATCCAGAGGAAATATACATCTTTAAGCTCAGAAAGAAATTCAGGGTCCAAGGCGCGTAGCCAAGCGCAGAATTGGGGGTGGTGGCTGAGGCCCAGCTTCAGTATTGGACAGTCCCAGCTCCTGCGAGCCATAAGGCTCCCAGAAGTACCATGTGGAGACCAATGATCAGGCGTTCGTGGTGGGAACAGAGTAAAGGCGGGGAGAGCGGCTGTTTGATTGGATGCTGGGAAATAATCACAAGCCTGAGAAAGAAATCCGGCAGCCTAGATTCCTGGGTGCCAAGGTGCCGAGCCACAAAGGGGAGTTGCGCCCATTCATGGACAAGATAAAATGTAAGGGCCCGGTGTTTGGTGCGCCCAGAAAAGAGGATAGGGCCATGAATTAAAGTGGTGGAACCAATGCTGATCTACCGAGTGATGAACATGATCATCGCTGTCATACCATGGCTCAGGCATCAAAATTCTCGATTGAGGGAGCTTTTAGGCGGGATTGACAGCCAGAAAGTCAATTCTCCAAGGAGAAAGTCTCGGCATCATTAGCTCGAGTTGTCGGCTTAATCCATCTAATTTACAAAGCCATGGCGGGACAAAGTGGCGAAGCGCCTCGGAAAGGGCATCTCGGCCCTGACCCCGACACTAACCCAACTCTTCCCAATACGGGATGCCAAGCGCCCCTCAATCATCCACTGTACGCCTCAAAATAGGCGGGATCGCTTTTAAATCCGAGAATATGGTATTTGATGGGGGCAGTCCAGCCGAGCTCAGTCAGGTTTTCAGGGACCATAGTGCATGTAGTCCCCGAACACGAAAGGACCCTAGATGCTTTAATTAAACTTACGGACAACGGTCTCCCAGACCACGACGAGAGTCAATTGGGTGTCAGAAAAAGCGAGATGCAGGGGTTTTCTCGGGATCTTATGCACGACGTCAGACACGCCCAGTGACAGGTAATCTCGAATGCATGCGCTGGCAAATAATTCAGTGCAGTCATCCGAGCCTAATTCGTTTACGTTCAAGATTACCAAGTTTTGAAAATAACAAGAACATCCGAAGGCAGTTGTTTTCGTTTGATACCTAAAATAGTCCGGTTTTAATGTCATTTCCATAGTAAATGGAAATAATGTTCACTTATAAACAGACCAATGATATCTTTCACAAGGCCGTCTTAAATCTGCTAGATGGTTCCAACAAAGACCTCAAGCCCCTCGTAAGGCAAATGGCGTCTGCAAGTGTGGACTGTTATTGGCAAACTATTCCGCTTCAATAGGTTCAATCAATTAGTACCCAACTCTGTCTAAATCTAGAGCTTCGTGGCGATGCCTTATGGCTGGTTTGGCGTAGGATGTTAAGATACTAGCCACGTTGTCAGTTCCATGGATTGACTAGCAAAGCACATTTGAACGCGTTGGCACGCCATATGTAGGAATTGCACGTGGAAGCCGTGTGGCAACTTCCATTGTGATCCGGGTAGAGTCCATTCCCCAGAGCTGAAGCAATTCTGGGTCTTCGATTATTTTCACCGATATCTTTCGGACATCGTATTGAGCCTTAAGTAATCCCTGACATGTCAGGCGCCATGGGAAAATATCATCGAGTGCTCATGTACTGACTGCTTGCCGTGAACATTGATTGCAGAGACCTGGTCTGGCACCCAACGTAAATCGGGGTATGCTGGCCCAAGTAAAATTGTATAAAACATCTAAAGGTCTAACCCACCATCAACAACAACACAATAGTACCGCTTTGTGGGTGGCACAAATTCAGGCCATCCTTGCTTATACAAAAGGCTTCATGTCCGTTGCCTTCTAGGCTATACTATTGACGTAAAACATTCAACTGCGCGATATGCTATAGACATAGCGGCTGGCCAGCTGCTCGCTGAATATAACAAGAAAGGAGAACTCCTTTGGCAAAAAAAAGGTCTGTCCACTGTGTGCAGTATTTCTCGGTGCTCTCTGATTGGGATATTTGGTATGTCCCTTTCCCCCCTACGCGAGTCTTTATAAAGTAGGCATGGCATAGAGAGAAATCTGCTCCGGTATAAAGAGACCCTCCCCGAAGTATGAGATTATCCCCAGCCAAGAGTAAATGCTAGATATGATTGATAAGTGCTCAAACAAATCATCTTCATGATGCATCTTCGGGCCCGTTTTGTGTTAAAATGAGAGAGGACGAGTGAAAAGTGAGGTGAAAGGCTTGTGACTACGGAGTTTACTTGAATGAGGTCTTTACGCTGCCTGATAGCATTCATCAGAAACCCGAAGACCCTTTGAAACCAATTACAGAACCACTCTGCGAAACAAATTATGGACTGGCTCTGATTATAACCTCAGTGCCGAGGCTGGCTCCGAGAAATGTTAACAAGCTTTCAGGAAGTGAACTTGAAAGTTAACAATCATATTCACGAATATGCTAACGCAGGGTTGGTGATGGACTCCTCTCCAATTCAACAATAGATCTTGCACACCGATAGAAGTGTCAGCTCAGAGCCGGTGATATGGAAGGATTCTCAGAAGAGGGTTGACAGAGAAGCTTAGAAGGCGTGGAAGTCATCAGAAAGATGTACGCACCAACCCAGATGGAAGACAATGTGGGTTAGATTCAGCACAGTGGTGGTTGCCATCTTTCCGTTGATGAAGTACATAATGATTCATCAGGGAAGGGAAAGGCGAACCCGAATTGGTTGCGGTCATCACGATATCAAGGATGTCTGATACTGTTTCCAATTGGTTTTAGGCTTAGTGCCTTTCGTGATGATGAAAATGGTTCTCTCTTCTTTTGGACTTCGTCTTCCCTCTCTATCTCCCTTGCTCATTCACATTGTTTTTGATTTGGTACTTACTCCTTATTAAAGACTCATATCAGACCAGTGCTTGCGCTTGTTATAGACACGTCCAGTACGAAGGCCTCTGGCTTTATTTCTCGCCAGAAGCTTTGATGCTTATGGGATTGTTTCATTAACAATTTTTCTTCTTTCTCGACTCTTTTTCTATTGAGCTTGATGGAGCTGAAAAACTGCGGCTTGTAAGAGTGGGAATGAGAAGAGGAATAAGGAAGAACAAGAATGAAATTCGAGAAAGAAAGGGGGGGGTTTATACTCGAAAATCGCTCCTTCTTAAACAAATAATTGACAGACAAATGAAGCATCCAGTGCATACCAATCCCACACTTCCAATTCAGGACTCGTCATGTGATGTGTTTCGCAATGAGTTGAACGATTGACAGGAGGCAGAAAGGAGTAAGGCAAAAGCACTCCTGATCCCGGCGAGAAGGAGACAGTCCATGTGCCATTATATGAAACCTCCACTACCTGAACTCATGAAAGAAGACATGACTTATTATTTCCTGTATGGTAGCATAAGGAGGACAGCTGCTTGAGGCGAGAGGTGCTTGTTTCGATTTTCCTTCTCGCCAGAGTTGGGCAAGTACATCGCTTCCAAACTTGGCGATATCAAAGTGCATTTGCGGTAGAATATCACTGCCGATATCAAGGTTAGTATGCTTCACAAGAGGTTTGAAAAGAGGATCTTCCACAAGCATTGCTCTAAATAAAGCTGCATATGATCCTAAGACGGGATAGACTATACGCGTGCTTGGGGAGTTTGTAATGACGAACGAGACATGATCATTGTGAAACAATACCTCACCCGCAACGCCATGTTTTCGAAGATCTTCTAGGATGATGAGCCAGCTAATATGTTCTATCATACAATAACACGCATTTATTTAATGGTCGATAATTTTATTTTTAGTAGTCCTGTCAAGATTCAATGAACTTTGAGAGTTACTATCTCGATCTGGAAGCAGTGGGACTGCCGCAACGGTCCGTGTGGAGCACCGCAACCGCGGTCGCTGGCTTTGCGAGAATAGTATCGCCATCGACTGAAAAAAGTTTCAGCTTCAGCTGCACTGGAATTCAGAGATTCGTGTCTTGTGCAAATCCCCGGGCATCCTTTCCTGAATCTGAGCATGGGCATCTTCCACCTGGGTGCTGGGGACTCATGCTCGGATTTGGATCAATTTGCCGCTCCTTGTGTGAAACGTTTTGTGGGTTTCGCCCGGATGCTTGACGCGGCCACTAACCTGTCCATGTGGACATGTGTGGTGGCTCAATTTGGGCAGGAAAAGGTGCCTGTTTGTCAAATAACTTCTTCAACTGGCAAAGAGTCTGAACGGCTTCAGGAGGACGCGCGTATCGACCACTTACAAAGCTTCATGGCATATTTAAATAAAGACTTTTCGGGAACAAGACAAAACTCTGCTACTTTATCAGACGGAGTGGTTTCTAAACAAGAGTCTGATAATAATATTTCCACTAGATTTTAACCTACTAGCTTGATATTGTGAGATCGCGTACAAACTCGATCAGGGGGTAGCCGGTAGATAAGAGAGGTTGAGCACTGTCTACTTTGCACCCCAATTTGGGACAAAAAAAGGATGTAATAAAGGGCTGGGTTGAGTAGAGAACCATGGAAAGGGGGACCTCAGGAGAAACCGAAGAGAGACACAAGTACACAAGGAAAAAAAAATATGCTTGCCGCGCGAGGGTCATGAGATGTTCCCCATCACTCTCGAGGTCTGCTTCGACCTCGTGTCGAGCAAGTCACGAATGTTGAGTAGTGACTTGGAAGCACCCACAGTTTCTAATGGAAATAACCAAGAACATCCTTCTATGATCAATTCGCTAAAATGAAGTCTGTAAGTTTACTAAATGAGATGATAATAGGGAAGATATATATGACTCGGAATCTTAAATGCCCTGTCCAACCTTGCCAACATTTGAGAGTGGAAGTGCCGGCCTCCAACCTTGGAATAAGATATTAGCTTCTGACTTAGCTACTCTTAGTTTTAGCGCTTATTGAGCTTACGACACTCACAAACATTCCTCTCATCAATTTCGCTATTCGTGAATTGCTGCTTGTAGACACGGTAGATATGTTGCTTATTTGCCGAGCGGAATGCGTCCGAGATTACATTTACTGGCGCACTATCTTCCTCCAAGCGTCCGGAACACGGAAGTCACCTTAGTATTCAATGAGAACTCTACATGTGTTTAGAATGTCAGATACTGATCCACATAGTCGCTGCAGGTCAACACCATTGAAAATCAGGTGGATCAATTTAGCGTGGTCCAATGGGATTCTGATCTAACCCTTGCCCATGTGCGAAACGCGGACCTCCCTTACCTATGGAATATATAATTCTAGGTCTGGCAATGGAAGGGACTCGCTAAGTTGACTGAATATACCTGCAAGGAGACATGGTTGGGAACGGAGACCTAGATCAATATCAGCCCCTGGTCTTTGCGCGAGGTTGATGAATAAACACCAAATTTGTTTCCGTCGGAATGTCTTACCCTTTTCATCCTACTGCCTTTGTATATGGACAGCATTAGTTGACTAAGTTTCATAGTGGATCGTCAGGCATCGAAAATGGACTTCGGTACATTAGCTATGGCTCGAAGCGTACTGGACGCGTATCAGGAAAGATTTTCCCCAAATATTGTACTTCTAACCTCAAAGGAGAAGGTGGTCGTGCGACTCATGCCTCCGATCTACAGGGCGCGCATTGATTAACCCGATTGAACCCGTAGCGTAATCCAGCGATGTTCTCATGTACGCCACCGTCAGTGGACACTGTCGGGCGTCCCGTGTGGCATCCATGGATCAAGTTGTTAAACCCCTAGAACCAAAGGCCCACGTGAAGCGACACACTATTCAAGCTCTAGGAAATTGTGTGCTGGTTTGGTTCAACCATCAGAAAAAAATAAATATCTAAGCCCTGTAGTACTTCCCAAGGTACAAAGTAAGAGTCTCCGCCCCCATTGGTGCACGTCTCCACTTACCTGCCATGTACCCAATCATAGACGTTTCGGCTAAGTCCTAAGCTCCACTTTGCCCGCCCAGCCAGCCACTGAGGGATGAGTCTCTTACCCCGTGGTACATCTACTGGCCCTCATAACAGTGGATTGGCGGAGACTGTCAAACATTACCCTTCTAGCACTGAAGTTCAAGAATTTCCGTATTCCAGGAGAAGAGTCTTGAGAGCGCCACGCGCGACTAAATATCCCTGAAAGGCTGACAGGCGCTATTCAATGCAAGCCAGGAATAATAAACTACATGGCACGGACTCCGATTGGTAAGGAACCGATCGAAAGTGAAATTTTTTTCATTTCGGTACTTTCCGGCGCAGTAAATCAGATGTGCGTCGATACTCTTTCCCTTCTATGGGTTCTAGAACAAGCCTCGTCAGCGGAATACCCAATGGTAAGAAATGGTAAACATCTAACCTCAAGCGGTTAGAATTGGACCCAGTGGACACAGTATGAAAGGGATCGAAGGCAAATAATATGGAGACAGCCGTTGATTCCAAACATTCTGGCCCATGTATGGCTAGTTGGGTGTCATACGTAAAATTTTACTCATTTCGTTAATATACGGCGTCCAATCCGTTATTTGCCGCCGGTCAGTTTCCTCACTTGTTCTTCTCTCTACCAAAGGAAATGGAAGATCCAAGTTTATGGCTACATGTGTGCATTTCAGCTGTGCTCGTGCTCCTGTGCGGGGCCTTTTCAGGCTTGACGATCGCCTTGATGACTCAAGATGATATTTATCTCCGTGTTATTGAACTTTCCGCCGAACCCGCCGATCAACACAACGCCAAAAAGGTCATTGCGCTTCTGAAACGAGGAAAGCATTGGATTCTTGTGGCCCTACTTCTCGGCAACGCTATAACCAGTGAGGCTCTACCTGTTGTGCTAGACCAATTCCTCGATGGCGGGCTAGCAGTACTGGCAAGTACTGCCCTCGTCGTGATCTTCAGCGACGTCATTCCACAATCCGTTTGCGCCCGTCACTCACTCACAGTCGGTGCGTATATGGTGCCTTATGTCTCCATATTCATGAATGTTGTTGCCCCGATTGCGTGGCCCATTGCCAAGTTGCTCGATGCCCTCGTCGGAGATCACGATGCCACCGGGTTTACGAGGCCTGGGCTCAAGGCTTTGTTCTCCCTTCACACAGTATTGGGAAACCCCGAAGAACGCCTTAATTCCGACGAAGTGAAGATTATTCATGGTGCTCTGGGGATAATCGACAAATCTGCCACACGCATCATGACACCCATCGAAGACGTCTACTCTCTATCAGCCGATACAGTCTTGGACGAATACACAATTGACCGGATCAGGATTCAAGGATATTCCCGGATTCTTGTGCATGCCCCCAACAACCGCTTGGATATTCTCGGCGTATTTGTGACAAGGAAACTGGTCAGATACAACCCCAAGTTATGCAAACGGGTGTGCGATTTTGACTGGTCTCCAATTCCGACCATACATTCAAGGACGAACTGTTTGAATGTTTTGAAGATCTTTCAAGAAGGTACTCACCACATGGTTCTGGTCAGTCAGAAGGAGAGGAACCTGGTTCTTGGAATTATCACGCGAGAGGACATTCTTGAAGAGTTGATAGGAGAAGACATCCTGGACGAGTTTGACTGCATGCACGACAGAGCAACTCTATTAGCGCGTCAACTGAATCCCCTTCCCACGCCCCCTACACCCACTGAGAAGATCATTGAAAAGCCTTCGATTATCGCAATCTCCGCACCAGAGAGCGAAGTGATCAATGCCTGGGTTAGAGAAACCTCTTTCTCTCAACAATATGGCTCTGTGGATTACTTCAACTCTGCAGCTCAGTGGAAGTATATCCAAAATTACCTTGCACAAACAAGAAAACGACAGCAAAGCGAGAATGCTGGAAGGAGGACATACGGAACACTCTCATGAGCAATCCTTCCTTCTTGAGTTACGAACATTCTCATACCTCACAGCAGAGCCATCATCCGCCGAGGAGCAACTGTTCAATTATTTGCCTTCTGGGATTTTACTCTTGTTCACTCAAACCCTCCATTCCCCGCGGATAAAACCGGAATCCAACGAACATGACCGGCTGGTCCGGAAGACACACTTTGCAAACCTACACAGACGCCCAGTGCAGACTAGATGATCTGGCCCAAGTCTCCACATGCGGGAATATAAACCTTGCCCAGAGAACTTGGCAGGGCTTGAATGGTCCACGTGGGCCAAAGCTTCCGAGAAACCACTCTCGAGCTTTCGGAAATTCTCGAAAACGAGTCCCTGAGGCTCGATATGCATGAGCAGTGGTATGGAAGGCCCAAGACCTTGACAGCTGCAGAAGCGTGAGCATCGTGCGATGAGATGGCGATGCAGAAGCTTTACGATTTGGAGAAATGGGACATTAGATCCTGTTTTGTTTATGATACACACATTAGATCCATAGATATATAGAGACTGGCCACGTCCTCCAGGACTGGACAAGGCATAATGTGGCTGGCCACGAAATTTACGACTCCCCATGCTCAGCGTGGTTATATTACAGAATTTTGGAATCCATGTTTCTGTTCTTAAATTATACTACATTTGATTGGCAGCTCATACGTAAAAAACGATAAAGTGGGTACTCCATACCCACAATCCTTTGCCATTCTCAAAGTCCAATGGTATTCATGACTGTGGCCCCGGGGCTCGTGAAGGTTTAATCCTGGTGCTGAACGAACCAAAAATGAAAAGCGACAAGTATTATCCAGTAATTGAACCAGCGAACACCAACTGAATTATTGTGAAAAAAAAAAGTTGTTTAGTGGGTCCGACGCAGACACTGTGGAGGTCACCCTGTTCCGTATGCCCCGGTCGTGCATACTTTTGATCTGCAACGGCACTTGATATCGGAGGATTTCCCAGCAAATTGTAGATGAAATTGAACTTAGGTACGGTGACTTTAAGCCTTCAGTACCGCGAGTGGAAGTTGGGGGATTCGCCGGATATACGTCGGAGAGGAGCCGCAGCCCCGCGAACGACCCCACCACCTATCATCATTAGTGCGTAAAAAAATTTGAACGCTTGCTGTCATCATTATTTCGGGCATCGGCTGTTATGATATTTTGCCTATGAATTACGAACTATTAAAAGAGCAAGAGAATCATTCTGTTTGAAGCACAGCTTTATCCTTAGCCAAGGCAGGTCGGCCCGGAGACTTGTGGCGAAAATCTGAATTTTTATCACCTTCGCATTCGCGATATAGGATTCGATCTCAACGTTTCAATTGCCTGGAACAACCATTCGTGGTTCTAGCGTCTCTACTCGTTGACGGTGGTGTTTTCCCACCAGAAGGAATGAAAATGGTACCTGCATGAACAGGACTTGAGAGAGGGAAGACCCCTTAGACCCGGCTATACGCCATATCCAACACTTCTATTGGATATTCGGAGCTCAGGAATTTTAAAATCCTGGAAGCTGGATTCCCATAAACATGGCAGAGATTCTTCCTGTACACCCTGTAGGTTGGGGTGGAATGAACAGCCATTGGTGGCAGTTTGTAAGTAGCACCTTGGCCTGATCATTGGCATGGAAGCACGACACTGACAATATAAAGGTCATAATCGGAGTTTTGCTCGCATGTATCACCATTGGATGTGTATATGTTCTCTGGTCCGTGGCATTGAGGATCTACAAACTTTATAAGGTAAATTCATACCACATTCTCCAACCTGGGTTGTTGAAGGCTTCATTGAGACTTGAATACTGACCATGAGGCTGCTACAGTCAAAACCACAAGTAGATATTGTGCCTTCCGAGGTTTCTCTGTGTCTTGCGAAACTGGCTTCCGAAGACCTCAAACTTACCAGTATTCGATCTGAAAGCCATCGGCCGTCTTCATTTGGCGTATACCTTGGAGAGTTTGAAAACCCACTCACAGAAACACAAGAGCGACTGTTGGAGCGTTGGGATACTCTGGTCGTGGATCCATTTCAGTCCGATGTCGCAGAAGCCATTCGCAGCCGTAAACGGATTTTTGTACTCGCAAGACTTGACCTCGCAAAGCTTGGTTACCCAGAAGATGACACAGTGAGAAGGATTGAAAAAATCCAGGATGCTTTGAACAGCAGATTGAGCAAAACTGCATTTTCTGGCGTTCTACTCGCCAACTGGGAGGCTATCTTTAGTCTTTCCGTCCAGCAAAAGTTGTTTGAAATTATAACCAACCTTGGTTTGGCTGTATATTTGGAAACACAGCCACCGGGCTTTTTGCAAAATAAAACTGTTTTGCAAACCAGGGCAGTGTCTGGTCTGGTGATTCGGAATGCCAGCATATTGCGCGAGGGTGAGAAGCGCGATTATTTTCAAATGACCACTCTCCAGTCAACCATCAAAGCTTGTGTTTCCGAGGCTTGCTCGAGAAACTTTGTTGTTCTTGTGTGGGAAACAGTGACTGATGATGCAGTCTTGTCCAATGCTGTTGTTCGAAGGTCGCTTCAGTGGTCGAACTTCTATAGTGCGATTCCATGGATAGGCACCGAGTCTGCTCTTCAGAACTCCGATTTGAACACGCCAATCCTTGAGCCGCTTTCCGCTTTTGGTTGGCTGAAAGAAGCGAAGATAATGGAGACTCATGAAGTCTGGCGCTCAAATTCTGGCATCTCCTCACCCTCTGGTGGAAAAGCGGGGTGGCTCATTCTGGAACGTCTCTTCCCTTCAATTAAGGGATTTCTTGGATCCACCGCAGATGCGCAAATATATCCAGAAGAACCACAATTCCTCCTCCGTGACCCCCCAGACTGGAGTGCGCATGGAAAGTCACAGGGAAATTCATTGTCTGTTTCAGTAAATGGACAAGAGTACACCCATCTTGGTTGTTTTCCTTTGGGCTCAGATCCCAACGCTCTTGCATTTTCTGAAATCCTGAACTCCCAGCAACGTCTAAAAGATTTGGGTCTCCTTGATCCTGTTCCCACGAGAAAGGTCAAGGAGATTGGAGCACTGCTCGGGGAATTCCACGCGACTTTGGTGGATTCGAGTGATGACAGACAGCTTATAGCCTCAGTCAAACAGCTTTCTGATTTGGCTTTAAGTGATGCACTGCACGTTAACCTTGCGCTAGACTCTGGCCTTAGGAAAACCCCAGAAACTCGATTCTGGGCTGTTCATCAAATCGAAAGCGACAGCTGTGAGATCTTTATATCCAAGAACGCACAGGGTCTAGCTGGGACCATCCTTCATACTTTCCTATCTGCAAAGGGACTCTCCCGTCATGCATGTTTTGAAGCAGAAACAGCATTCGCGAAATGGTCGCAAGATCTTTATCCAAACCTCGGTCTTCCTCGCCGACTGGTTCAGGATATCGATGATCTCAGCCCAGAAGAACGGATATTACTATTGCAGCATCTGTCACTTACGAATTCCGAAAGTCACACATTAGACAGCATATTATCTTACATCCGCACAAAACTACTGGATGCCCCTTCCTTGGCTCAATTGAAAGAAAGCAACACTGTCCGGTACCTGGAACAATCTGTCTCTGCTAAAGACCTTGTCGAGCGTCGAGTCAACTGGTACAGGGACCAACAATGCAAACATGCTTCTTTCGAAACCTCCATCGATCTTTTTCATCAGGTTGACCAGGTTTTCACTGAAGTTTTGAGGACTCATCGAGAGGATGATCTTGCTAGCATCACAAAAGGACTCAGTGAAATAGTGAGAGACGGCCATATTGATGCATATGTCGACATGATAGCATTGGCGTTATTCTGTGCTGCGAGGAAAGGTGCCTTCGATGAAATTTACATCGAAGTGACAGACCGCAACCCCTTACTCAACAATCAGTCGGACCAGGCTGCTTCATTCGCTGAATCATTTGCACTTGGCTCAAGATGTGAGGCCTATTTCGACGTTTCCCCGAGTGTCTTTGGAAAGCTTCTTTCTGATCGATTTCGGGCATACTATAACATGAATCAGCCTCCCGATTGGGTTAATGGGGCACCCGAACTCGCAACCACCTACGCCGGAGCTCAGATTGATGTCGACCCAGATGAGAAAGCGAAGCCGATAAGGCCTTACCAGCGATTCACCTTCTTGGGTGTCTTTGCAATTCCCGCTTTGATTGACATCATTCTTCTCAGCATCATCGGACGGGGCCTATATCTGTCTGCATACATGACGTATGAAGAGCAAGACAGTGCTACGATAGCCTTGTTAATCTCTCTGCTTTTATCGGGCGCTATTGGTACATGGATTGCATGTGGTGGTCCGTACTACCTCATATCAATGGCTTTTGCTGCTGCGAATATGTTTGTTTTTATCCGCTTAATTGCCGGTATTGCCTTTACAGTAGCGGGAGGATTGGTTGGCTTCATCGCAATATCTGCTGTCAAAACACCCCGTGCGGGTATTGTTTTCTATCTTTATCTTGTCGCCCTGACAATCTACTTCTCGACCTTTGCTTGCCTCGCAAGCTTCAGCTACCCAGGGTCTCCATTCCTCTCGGGGCGCAAGGCAATCATAATGTCTATACCAATATTGTTTTTGTCACCCATCATCACCACCTTCGTTGGAAATGACTCGGCTATCTACATTGCTGTCTTATACTTCTGTATTGGAGTGCTTCTTCTCTGCCTACGCTCAACGACCTCCAAGTGGGTGACCTGGTATCAATCGATTCGACGGACTGACGATTATGAAATCCGCAAATGGTACATTGCTACCCATGGTGACAACAATGAGAAGGTCTTCGCCAACATGAGTGATCCAGGCGTGCTCAAGTTGGCCAGAGAAGCTCTATTAGAGAATGTCTTATCAGAGAGATCGCGTAGTATTCTCTCTAAATCAACGACTGATCAATTGGTCAAAGACCTTGCCCGGGATTGGGAGTCAACCAACTTTCTTTTGGACTGGTATTGCCGATATGCAGATATCCCAAAGCCCATTCCATTCAGTTCAAGCTGGAATATCCAAACAAAGGTCGCTTTGGAGACTTTACGGAGTTCACAGAAGGGCCTGCGACTGCACAATGCATTTATCCACTGGCGTCAATCAAGCAATGACATTGGTTGCGGTGCATTATATTTTGTTGTTGCTCTGCTTGATAAGTGGACGCAGCTCTTGTGTCGTGGCCACCTTCTTGGTTTAAGTGGGGCCTTGACGGATGTCAATCGCAAGGCAGCCGGCTTTGCGCTAGCCTATTACCTGATTGGTGCCATTCTGATTGATACCAAGGCACAGGAGATTCACGAGACCATTGGTGGCCAAAGGCCAAATGCAATAAAAACAGAAGATGATATTCATGCCTCGCAGAAGAGAGTCGTGCAGTTCCGACGTAAGATTTACTGGAGAACTCTCCTCAAATTCCTGCTTTGGCATGTCTGGAGTCTTGCAATTTCCACGGCTCTCTTGTGGACCTTCGAAGCCACCGTGGAAGGCATGGTTATTTTCTTCGCCTATGTGCTATCCTATACAGGTCTCATCTGGTACCAATATACAAAGATATTCGCTGGGCCGTATGCACTCAAACCTCTAATTGTCGGAATTTGCATGGGCTTTCCAGTTGCAATCGCTCTCAGAGTATGTCTTCCTGACTTTATTTACTCGGAGATTATTGGCCTCGGAGTTGCAACTTGGACTTCTGCCTTGCTGTCGTTCTGCAGCGCGAGATTGGGGATGCCTCCCAAAAGCATATCTCTCGTGAAACTTGGACACACTTTTCACGCATTCACTGCCCCTTGGGCAGATGCTCAATGGTCGCAACAAGAGCTCCAAAGTTTGTTTGACTCCATCTTACTCTTACCCGAAGATGACCGGTTTGGCCTTGACCCTGCGGCCCACCCTGCAGTAGAGGTCAAAAGCGCTCTGTCATCTCACAGCCAAGAATTGCGAATAAGGGAAGCTTTCCCAAACTCGGAATCGATAATTGATAACGTCATCTCTGGTTGGGATAAAGGAGATATATACGTCGAGCTAGTATCACATAGCTCCTTTCCACCGGGAGTCCGAGCTTTGAGCTGCATCATCGAAAGCCAGCTGATGATATTCATTGGTATCGATGGTATTCATGATCAGCGACTGGATATTTCAACCAACTGCAAGATTATTGCAGAGACTTTAATTCACTCTGTTGCCGAGATGACCATGGGTATTCCTCATGAGCACGCAGCGTTGGCCGAAGGAATTGTTTCCAGCGCTTTAACGCAAACCATGACTGCACAGCTCCATGGGGAAGAAAATTCATCTGCTGTTATACATTGGGCCAAGAGAGAACTTCTTCATCACCTTTGCTTCGGATTGGAGCCGGATGTTAACTGGGATAAATTGCCTATCGGGGTTCGAACTGCATTGCTGAGCCGCTGCCTGGGTCAGCCTTGTATTCTCACTGAGAGCCAACGGCAAGCCCTCAAAGAGAGCATTTCTCATTTTGGAACCGACGACATAGATTTGCATATAGCAAGATGCAATCTCAGAGTCGCCACGGCAATCAGCATCCTCGCATATCCTCGCATTGGGCTAGGCGAAGTCCGCTTTTCAAGAGACTTTAAGACTCCTGAATTTACCCAATATTTGCCCCGGAGACTTTCAAGTCCGGTCTCTTTAGTATGCTCTCCATTCAGCTTGATTTATACTAAGCTTGGATTGATAAGCAAGTTCATTATGATTGCCTTGGTCGCCGATCCTGAGTTCCAGAGAGAATTCAATCATGTCACTCAATCCCTGCCGACGTTCTTTCGCGTGCCCGTGGTATTTCTTTTGAACATGGTCTGGGTTTATGCCAAGACTATGCAGGACTTTGGCCTTTGGCTGTTCTTATTACATAGGCGCATGAATGTGCAGCAGCTGTGGAAGAAGGCCACAGGCGTGACCATACACATTAAAAAAAGCCGGATTACCATCGAAAATCTCGATGGCACGTTTACAGCTTTCAAACACGCAAGTACTGACGGTATCCTGGAGGTTAATCAGTATGTTGGCGACCACAATTTTGAGCCCTTGGATTCGAAGGCGCTTAAGTGCCGCAGTACTTACTCCGACGACATGCTGCTTCTCAGCAAGCAAGAATTCAAAGACGGAATTCTGCTTAACGAATACCACTTTGACCACAGGGTTCCCTCCAAAATGAGCGTCAAGCCGGGTAAACCTGCGGCCGTGCGCATTCCACTTGGAAGACGTTGTGTACGAGGCGATAACAACCTCCAAAGTGTTCAATACAACCGCGAGGGTCTCATAGAAAGTGGGTCTTACATCAAAGATGGTACTCTCGTCCGATTCAAGTACCATTATCGAAAGAATCCCCAATCTGATGACGACCTCCTTCGGGCCGAATTTGTCATGCCTCATACCTCTTGCATTGTATCTTGGTGTGCACCTCCTCTTCACTATGCTGAGAAGGTTGACCGATGGATCCCACATTCAAGGGTGACCGAAGCAACATTTTCACAAGGTACCAATGTCTTCCACAGTCGTTGGATGTATGATCATAAATTTCATCCTACCATTATCACCACTATCAATGGAACTGAGGTGAAAACGCCTCCTATGGTCGAACATGATTCCTTCCGAATTCTTTCCAAGCCAAAATATACCAGCTTCGTCCATGATGACCCCCTATCCTCTTGTGAAAGTCTCAGGTCGAATGCCATAACCCGGTTTTTGGGACTGACAAAGAAGCACTTCTCTGTATCAACATCCCGGGCTCGATCTTTGATGTGGAAGGCATGGAAGGATCGTGATGACTTGGACGGAGTTACCGTCCGGTGGATGGATGATCGGATTTTGCGGCGAGATAGTGTTCTCGCCCCTTACTGGCGCAGTCGTGACAGGGGAAATCTATCTGCAGCCAAAGAATATCTAGATCTTCACGCGGATGCCATGATGGCTAGTGCGGACTTGAATGACGATGTCTCCAGTTGGACTCCGTTGGCAGTCAAAATGAGTGATCTTTTCAACTTTGGGCCGGGTGGTGATGCCGTTATCACAAGGCGTTCTAAGGAAATGTCTTCTGACAATGACAGTACTCTCCATGTGATGGCTGCCGACACCGGTACGTGGCCCAACGAGGGCGGAGGTGTCTCCGCCTGTCGACGTGATATGGTGAACTCCTTGCGCACCATCAGATGGCATATGCTTTGCGAGTCAGCGAACGATTTTGGGATTCCAAAACACCAGACGGAGCAAAATGTGGAATCTCTGAAGATAATTCCTCTCTGGGGCTTGGATTTTCTGACGCCAACACACGGTCTGTTACACAATAAGTTGGATTCGGAAGTAGATGTTGTCTCCACAGCAAGCAATTTCGACATCAGGATGAACTTCATCCCGATACTGACGACACTAGTGAAAGGAGCACGCACAGTAAACCTTTCCAAAGCTGATATCCATCAAGCCACAAGGGCGCTTGTCAATCTCAATACGTACTTTCAAGAATCACGGCACTGGTCGCAAGTTTGGAACAGTGAGCTTGTCAAACAAACCTGGCGTGATCTTTGGCTCACCCAAGAAATGCCAAATGCGACTCCATCTACCGAGTGGTTTGACACTGAGCTTCCAACACTGCCCTCCTTGGATGTTGCTTTAGAGCTATGGTACCGCTATCTTTTCATTTTCTCGATTCCAGTCCCCGAAAAGATTCCCGATGTTTTTCAGGCTTCACATCACAGTGTGAGTGCTTCCTATGGCGTGGTATGCAAGATCAAGAGGGGCTGTACGCTACAAATTTGGGACCACGCCATCGCCTGGCGAGAAACGAACCTCTGTCTCTCGTCTGCGTTGTCTAAACTTTCCCCCTTTGTGCGGAATGCCCTTCTTGGCCTGATACGCATCACATCTGTCTTGACCCTTCATCACGCGGATGTCATTCTTCCATGTGCTGATTTCTTTAACCCGGGATGGGAAATTGAGATTGGAACGTGCCAGGGCGAGATTGAGCACCGTAACAAATTCCGTCGCAAGGTGGACCCTGTCGTCAATGGGATCACAGACATGCAGAAGTTCACACCAGTGAAGAAGATCAAAGCCGAGCGCCCGACAGTAACGATGCTATCTCACGTGTGGTATGCCAAGGATATCAAAACCGCGCTACTTGCTGCCGATATCATCATTAACCAGTGGAAATTTGATGACTACCACCTAGACATCTACGGTGCCATCGACAAAGCACCAACCTACTCAACCGAGTGTCAGGAGATCATCGCCTCTAAGGGTCTTCGTGGCCGAGTTACGTTGCGTGGCACTGCAGATCCCATGAAAGTGTTGGAAAAAACATGGCTCTTCCTGAACTCATCCCTCTCGGAAGGTCTACCCCTTGCCCTTGGTGAAGCAGCTTTGACTGGGGCACCTGTTGTCTGTACAGACGTGGGTGCTTCACTTCGTGTTCTCAGCGATCCAGATGATTTCTCTCGGTTTAGTGCGGTGGTCGCACCAAATGATGCCCTCGCCCTGGCAAGGGCTCAAATCTCCATGCTGGCCCTTCTAGGTGAATGGAGCCAATACAGTGGAGATAATGAGTCTGCACCAATCTTGAGCTCATCACCCACAGCCGAGGAGGTTACGGCAATCACCCGTCGAATGTATGAGAAAACCGAGCAACGTCGTGAATTGGGTATGAAAACTCGCCAGATTGTGCAAAAGTCTTTCAGCGGTGCCCGGTACCTTCGAGAGCATGAGCAGATGCTATGGATTGGCAAATCTACTACGACAATGGCCAACCATACAACTGCGCTCGAGAACCAGACAATTGTGAAAGGGCAAATGGTCACCACCACTCAGAGCGTCGCCCACCGTCAAACAGAAGGCGACCTTGATCCACGCATTTTCGACGGTTCAGCTCTCGGTTCGAGCACTTCCTCCACGGACATAGAGTCTCTCGGCCATCTACCGGCCTTTACTCCCCGTCACTCCAGCCTTGCAATCAAGGACACTCCAGGCGGAAACCCAGCCGCGAACCAGGTGCGGCCTCAAAGTTTCAGGTCTTCTCTGGTTGATCAGCTCCAGTCACAGTCTCACACAGACTTTTTGTCAACTGCGGGTCGTGAGCAGTTGCGTGGCCTGCGCCGGGAGGACATGATGCAGTTTCGGAGCGCGGATGTCAGTTTAATCATGAGCCAGGATTTCCTTCGCTCTGGTATGCTTTGGAGTGGCTAAGAGTGGAGTTAATCCACAGGAGTCACGTTATTCTTTGATCTGTTTTCTTTAGATAACAAATATGTCTGTTCATATCCAACTTGATTCTTTGCTCCATACGAACTGGTTTGCAGATATACGGGAAGGGTGGAGCGGAGAGCATGACCCATCAGGTGGATGATTTTCTCTTGGGTCTGCGTCACCATTTTTCGTGTTTTTTTTTTTTTTTTGCTGGGTCCGAGATACCCTCAAATGTTCCAGAGCTTGAGAATAGTCTTATTCAGATCCTCTTTTGCTTTCTACCTTCAAGTCTATCTAGATCTTTGACTTTGCTGCCTGTGCTGCCTTGGCCTTCCCTATAGCAGCACATGAAACCATCACCTCCCTCATCCAGGGCGCAAGCTCCTCGCCAATACGATCACCATTCTGGAGGCGCTGCTTAATCCCCTCTCTAAATTTTTGCTCCTGCTTGACCCACCGATGTACTTCTTGCGATATCCAAGTCGCACACTCCTTTGCAGTGTCGTCAACCAACTCCATTGGGAAGAAATGTGATCCCTTTTTCAACACCACCTGGCATACGCGACCTTTTTGAGCGCCCCCTGAGCCACTCCGCCCAGTACCGCACCTCTGAGCACCCTCCTGAAGTTCATGCAAAGGGGTATATGATTTGCCACCAAGAATAAACTTCGCTGACGGCCTTAATTCCGGTAACCGGTCCCATGTGGCACGCATCTCATGGCGATAAAGAGGGTCATCCCGTTCAGCATCTATAGGATCGAGATCCGGCGTTTCTTCATAATTTGTGATCAATGTTCCATCAGCTAGTCGCTGTGTTAGAGATCTCCTGCCCATATAGTGTATCTCCTGTGCCACGGAGGTAGTCAAAGCGACGGGCCTTTCCTTGCTCGAGTCCTCTAATTGCGGGTTTGCCTCTGTGAGTTCAATAAGACCATGCTCAAAGAACCGTTGTAAGGAACGCGGGTGCCAGGTCATATAATTGGGGGATTTCGTGAGCGAGGCCTCTGCTTTCGCGCGCGACGGCCACGAGGCAGGCCGGCCGAGAATGAATTTATGAAACACAGGATGCTCTCTGAAAGGTGTCGGGGGTGTCTTGAGGATGGCCGGATCGAGGAAAATTAGGCTTGATAGCAAACGAGGGTGCATGAATGCTATGTTTGCTATTTGCGCACCACCCGCGCTGTGTCCGATTCCCATGAGAGGGCGAGGCATCTGATCGCGGAATTGGTTGATCATCTGCATGAGGTCCCGGCTATGGTCCATCCATGAGGGATCTTCGCCCAATTTTCCATGGTTGAGACATTCTCCTTGTGCTATGTTGACCGGATCCGCTATCCAGATGCTGCCGATTTTGAAGCCAAGCGCTGAAGATTGCTCGTAAAGAGCCTCCCAAACAGGCTCGTAAACTTCCTTGGGTGGGCCGATAGCAGCGGCCGCAATGATCGTGACTGCGGGGACATTCGCGGTGCTCACATGACCTCGTTGTGGGACGTATTGTTTGACGGGAAGATAAAGCTTCTCTTCCTGATTAAGAATTGTTGCTCCGGCGTACTCGCGCACATAGGAGGATAGCACCTTATGTTCAAAGACGTCGAAATGTTTCATGGTCATGTTTAAAGAGGACTGCGTAAAGTGTCTATGTGAAGGAGAGAATTAGAGTCAAAAGATTTCTCGCCATTGATGGAATTCCAGATCTCCGACTCAAGCTGAGCATGAACCTCGGGTAGGCTCTGGGGTATCTCTATCGGCTACATGTAGATGTGGGTCACAGATTTATGGGTATTGGGGGCCAGGAAATGGGGCTCATAAAACCTTCTAAGATTGGTAGGGCGATCTTTACAATTATTTCTACGTTAAGGTGGGCCAGATTGGGGGCGAAGAAAAATCCCTCACTGCAGACCGTCAATCAGTTCTTGGGCATATTCGCCCGGGGCTGAGGGTCCACACGAGCTGAAGACTGCATTGCCTAGGAAAATCGGCCTGTAGGTACCACCTTTCTCATACTGTCTACTGTACAATGCTGGAAGCTTCATTGATGGTTTTGTGATAGGGTGATATTCAAATGCTTTCAGTGTAGATCGTCTTGGACATCGCTTCCAAAGGTTCCTGTGGCAAATGGCTCTTCCATTTCATACACAATGCTTATCTTCACCCCATGCAAAAGCACCGATATCTAGGATTTGGTCAATTCCCTACAGTGCAGAGTGTTTGGACCAGTTGCTCGTTATATACATGTATCTACTTTTCAATCCCCCCCCATCGTCAAGACGGAAGGAGGATATGAGGTGTAAGTAGACCCACTTGTCACAGTGGGGCCTTTGTGATCGCTTACTGAGATTGGGTAAAATCCCGCACGGGAGGCGTGTTGATCATCTCCTCCCCGTCCCGTGCTTTTGTGCGAATATATGAAAGATTATAAGTATGCTTCAATACAATCCCTGAAATTTATCCAAGACTGGTTGTGACTCTTAACCCGACAGTGTATGCCAGGTTCGGAGGCGCTGGGCTTCATGAAGCTTTCGTGGAGCAGACCCAGCCGCAAAGGCTCATTTTCTTCGAGAAGGCCATTCCACCTCTTGCGATCTCTCGCAGGTGGCAATCACTTCTGGCCCCCACCTGGGCATGCGAGGTACTCTGAAGTTGCGGTCGCCTTGAGGGCCGATCCTCCCGGTTGTAACAGTGGAAGCGCCCCACGAGTATCTGATTAAAGGTCAACAAATGTCCAGTCATTCAGCACAGAAAGCCTATATTTTATTCTGTTTCCGACTCTCCCCTCACCACACTCCATTGTATTCAGAGGGTTTCAACATTGGCTGCCCAACGTGTTCACGATGATTTCGAATGAGGTATACGAAAAGCATATGCTACGCACCACAGGGGAGGTTTCACGGTTCGTCCACTACCCAAGTCGACATAGAAATTGAAATCTAGGGTGTGAATTGATTATAAAAATGCACGAGCTGATACTTCAAATGCGTTTTATCCAGCCTGAACGGACAATTTAATCTCATTTCTGAGTACGTAGACCTTTCAAGGTTGATTGGGGCTTTGAATTCATACTCTTTAATTCAAAGCATTTGAATTCCCGAGATCTCCACTGACATTGAATCGTTACAGGAACCTCGGTTACCAGATCCATCCAACTATCAGAGCTCGACTCCCTGAAAATGCTCGAATTGCAGACATCGGAACTGGAACGGCCAACTTTCTTATAAAGGTTGCCCCATTGTATCCAAAGGGCACCCTGCATGGCTACGATATTTCCAAGTCATTTTTCCCTTCGGAAGTTCCGAGTAACGTTGAACTGTCCGTCCTTGATGCGCGAGAGCCCATCCCAGAAGAGCTTGATGGGACATATGACTTGGTTCATGTTCGGATGCTTGCAATGGGTCTTCTAGAGTCAGACTGGCGACCGGTGGTTGCGAATCTGAGTCGCTTGCTCAAGCCAGGCGGTGCTTTACAATGGGAAGAATGCAACTTCCTAGCCTGGTCCGAGGGCGGATTTTTTCCCGAATCAACATTTGAGGCCCTGCATACCATCGAAAAACTACTCATCGGCACTTTCGCGCCTCGCTTCAAGGTAGGCTGGAATACTTTGCCCGGTGACATGGAGGCAGCAGGATTGGCCGAAGTTGGAACAGAAGTCGTGGGATCTGATCGGGTCAAGAGCACATTGGGGCCGTACACGGCCAATAGTATGTGTGTCTGTTTCCAGTGGGCACGATCAGGCAAAGACTCGATTCCATTCAATGAGGAGGAATTGAATGAGCTGGAGGCTCAATGCTGGCGAGATATTGGGTCCGGTGGATATGTCCGATTTGATATTCATGTCAATTGGGGTTTCAAGTCACTTTGAATAAGTGCACATGTGTGAATCTGATACTTTTAGATACATAGACGCACGCCCAAGCACCAATCCTAATGATGGAATTGTCTGGCTACAAATCCTATCCAGCCAATACATGGTGAGATAGTTCCAAGATTCAAATGTCGGTGTCTGACATACACCATGTAGGAAAGGTACGCATGTCAAAGTATTCACATGTGCACGATCACCTGGGACAGCACCTGCCCAGGTGCTCGAGATTGATGTGACAGTCCCCAAACTTCCCAACGAATTTCTGTCGACTTTGAGTCTGGTGGTGACCAAAAGAAGTCAGTTATGTTAGAGTAGTTAGCGCTGCAAGAGGGCGAGTACGGCGGTATCAAGTGGCCGCCTTGTGACTATGCCAAAACTTCAAATATCCGAATGAGTACTTTTTAGGCTCGGAAAACAACATTTTGATACATAGATTCAATTGATGGAACCTTTAGAGAAGATTTCAAAACACAACCCAGATGAATCTTACTGGCTTAAAATACCCTATTTTTTGAACATTATATTAAATCAGCCTTCTATGATCGACGCTCCACGGGCTCTTTGTATCAGCGGATATAGTAGGGTAACCCTCTAGGCCATTAGTTATGCAACTTGACTATCGACATAGTGAATTGTCGATAATTAGAAGGGTCGGGAGTAAGAGGGGCGGAAGTTTATTTACATAGCCAGATTTAAATCGGACGTACTTAAGTGGATCATCACTTCCATTTAAACCAGTCCGTCGAATGCTTAGCTTTGCCATCGCTCGAGCCAAAAGTGTACCCGCAGATCCGATGTCCAAGCGTGAAAATTCCGTGGGGTAACGTGATCGAGGCCCGGTTTGTATTGCCCGTCAATGGATGGATAAAGGTTCATCCACCGCTAAGCTTAAAGGCGATAGTCCTAGGTGTGATCTTGACAAAACATCAGGGTTGCAGCGTGTACTATTTCCTTAAACAATTTAAATTTGGCCCTGACACCAGTGTACTACTGGCAAATTGGTGCTAAGTTACGTTTGAATAGACTTCACTCGAATAGATAATCGTGCTTGCGTGTGTTGTAGAACAATTCTCCTTTGAGCAGAAATCAGGTTGTTTGTTATCACTAGCTGACAATCAGGATACCAATTATCGAATGCCTGTGGCAGTTAGCGACACTTGACTAGTCAGATCATGTCGGCTTTATCAAGAAGCACCTTTATTCACGATCTTCTAGACCAGATCCTGAGTATACACACACTGAATATAGAGAAGGAGGCGAGATTATGCGGCTAGTTACCGCTCGCGACTGTAAGATTCAGTTTGTTCATGGACTTATCATAAGTGCATGGGCTTCCAAAAATTATAGAGGCCTGAATAATACTGCCCAGATTTAGGTGCTAAGGATGGGATTTCGTGAGGAATTCAGACAAAAAAAACCGAAAATAGTATGTTTAAAAGAAAATCACCAGTCGAGTATCTACACACAATCATGCAAGAAAAGCAAGCGACAGCGAGCGCTTAGCTTTATTCCACGCCGAATCCTCTTGCGGTTTCGGGTTCGCGATGCGATGCCACTCACCATTGAACGCATTAATTAGCCAGCTAGAAAGACCTGTCAGAGCGCATTAGTTATGTGAAAATTCCAAAGGGGATAAAAGGTAAACTCACGTTCATAGACCATGGTATGTCCATTGTGGAAGATAATGCTATGGTCTGAATCGGGGAAAATTTGCATGTCAAAATTGTCAATGCTCGCCAAGTCCAGCTTGTCGAGGAGGTTGAGGGTATTCTGAAGATGGACGTTGTCGTCTGAGTTGCCATGCATGATCAAGAATCGGACATTTTCACCCATGGACTTGACGTCCGTGATGGTTGCGTTTTCGTAGCCTGACGGGTTATGTTGAGGTGTGTGCATGTAACGCTCAGTGTAGATCGAGTCTGTAACAATTACTTTTAGTCCGAATTCTTAAACATGTGCTAGACGCATCTCTTACCATAAAACCTCCAGTCGGTCACAGGTGCCACGGCCATGCCGTACTGGAAAGTCTGGCCTGCATCGAGCTCAAGAACCTTGAGGGTCATGAAACCGCCGAAACTCCAACCCCAGATTGCCATGCGCGTTTCATCCACGTAGTCCTTAGCTGCGTAAAGCTTAGCAGCTTCGATCTGATCGTGAGCTTCATAATGACCAAGGTTGCCGCGGACGATACATCGCGACTTGCGGCCAGTGTATCCTGTTCCTCGGCCATCCACAGTAACAACAATGTAACCCAAGCTAGACGCGATGTAGGATTGGAAATCCACAGTAAATTTGCGATCCACGGTTTGAGAACCGGGGCCAGCGTACATGTAGAAAAGCACAGGGTACTTCTTGGCCGGATTGAAGTGCGGGGGCCGGCGTTCGACGACTTGGAGGGTATAACCATCGATGGTTACGTTGGTATAAATTTCCGCGGGGAGAGCGTAGTCTTCAACCATCTGGGTAAGCCGGGTATTCTGCTCAATCACAACCTCGTATTCAAGTTTCTCCCCCAGTGTGTTAATTATGGCCTGCCACGGGACTGCTGGTCCCTTGGAGCTGAGGAGCGCGTATCCAGAGCCCTCCGAGAATGAGATCTCAAAGTATCCGGCTTTGGATGTATCGGTCAGCGGACGAAGATCAGATCCATCCAGCTTCACGTAGTACACATGCCGCTGGGTTGGTGCCTCCTTTGTCGCGATAAAGAATACCAGATTCCTCTCCAAGTCAACGGCGGAGGGTGCCGCCACCACCTCCCAGTCTCCCTTAGTGAGCATGACAGGTTCAGAGCTATCGAGAGGTGAGAAGTATGCTAGATGATCATAGCCTTCATAGATCACAGTATCAATGTAGCCGTCTTGCGGCCGGCCATTTGCAGGATCAGCAGGGATAAACCGTGTGGACTGCGAGGGCTCGACCCAGCCACCATCGAGCCCGGCAACATCTTGCGAACGAACAATCTTTCCGGTCCGGGCTTTCGTATCGACCAAGAAAATCTTCAAAATGTCACTTTCGCGGTTGGTCTCTCGGACAAGCAACTTGCCCTCGGAGGCCCAAACAACTTCGATGATGATACGATCGTTGTCCTGGAAATCTTCCGGCATGTCGACAGAAAAGACCTCATCCTGTTCCACATCATAAAACTCCAAACGAACCACGGGGTTCGGGCTACCGGCCTTGGGATACTTGATCTGGCGAGTTTCCGGGTAGTTTTCGAGTCCAGGTAGGGGCTTTTTACCCGAGGGGCGAGAAAGATAATATTGAACAGGATATTCAGGAACTTTAGCCTCCTCGGTCCGCAAGAAAGCAAGGAACTTGCCATCACGCGCCCACCAAGTCCCAGAATTGCCCGAGAAGACCTCTTCCTCGTACACCCAGTCAGGAACACCATAGAAAAGATCCTTGTCACCATCCTTCGTGATCGGAGTCACTTGATAAGTTGACAGCTTGCGCAGGTAGACATTGTTATCCCGAACAAAAACAATGGCATCAGATTGGGGCGACCAGGCAGCCAGCTGCACTCGGTCGCTCAAGTTACTCGGATCCAACGGCTCGGCCGTTTGAGTCGCAACATCAAAGATCCAGTATTTCCCATAGTATGAGTGTCGCCAGTTCGACTTGAGCGAAGATGCGACCAAAACTTTCTCCATATTTGGGCTTGGCCATGTCTTTCCCGGGGTAACAAAGTCATTGTCCACCGTGAAGTGAGACTTCTTCATCAGCACCTTGGTATCGAGGCCGTCGACGCCATCCTTGCGACTGCGAATGTCCTCCACACGTAGATATCCATCTCCGCTTTCGCCGCGCTCAACCAGAAGGCCATCCTCACCCTTTGGTCCGGCAATCCACGAGATAGCATGTGACTGCGCGGCCCATTGTCCCGTCAACACCTGCTCCAGAGTCACCGGGCTTCCGTAGCTCGTGCCACCTGTTGCCGAGTCCGGATCGTGAATGCTGACCGTAGATACAGACGAGAGTGCGGAGGCAGTGGGTCGTTTTTGAGCGAGGAATAGCACGAATGCGAGTACCCAGCCACCGACGCAGAGGAAGCCGAGCAGCCAGAGAACCCGGCGCATACGATTGCTCGATGGGGTCTGTTTCTTGCTGCGAGATAGAAATGGTTCGTCGGATCCGGGTTCAGCGCCATCTTCGATATCGCGGTATCGGTCTTCGTCGTTCCCCTCCCTGTCAGCCGCGGCCAACAGCTCTTCCTTGTGTGCTTCCATGAATGAGGCTGAAGCGACCGACAGTCCCGAATCGGAGGTTGCGTGTGATTCTAGTGAGGTCGATCGTCGTCGAGTTAGCGGCACTGCCTCAGGGGTGCTTTCATTGTCGAGTTTCCCCATGATCGATGGTAGCAACTCGGGGTAAAGCTGAGGTTCCTGGGCGGATCTTATCAGGGAGAAGAGTGGATCCGTGGGGACACCAGTAGCTCACGCGACAGAAATCTGCGAATTGCGAGCAAAGGGGGTCAAGTCGAAATCATTAAGAGGTTTTGATTATAATTGAGTCAAAATTGGTGAAACGATAAGCTCCAAGGAAGACGTGATTGTTAAGTTCCTCGAAAGACAAAGGCAATCCCCTATTGGACCCCATTTCGGGACAGTGGCGCATCTAATCAATGACAACATCAACGGGCCAAATTTAACTAAAATAGAACGGACAAATTATCATTTCATGAACATCTATACCAAGATCGGTATATCAATTCAATGCATTCATTCATCATATCACATAATAACCAGACTCCTAAATGACCTGCATGACCTGCATGACTTGCATGGAAGACCCCCGCCAAGCGCCCGTTAAAGGATTAGAATATTGATCACAGCCTCCAGGACTAGAAAAGAATGAAAATCCCCGGTTATCAGACCTCCACAGCTTGCCTAACCCAATCAACCAGGCCCACCCACTCTGGAGGGAAAGTTCCAGCAAAGTTCTGGATCACGCCGTGAACCAATCGCTTCCCTGACTCTCGAGCGAACCATTTCCGTGAAGATAGATGCTTGTCCAGGCCATGGAACAGGACAAAGATAAGCGCCATCCATTCGCCTTGCTTGACTAGGTTCATGAAGTCATCGCTGACTCGAATTGGCCAGACTAGGCTCCCTTGCCCGGATGGCCAGCATTCCAGGCTCTGTAGCAGTAGCTTATAAGTATCTCGGTAAATATTGCGTTGTGGCCCCTGAATACTCTCGATAAATGGGCGCAAAGTATGGAATTTTTGAAGAATGCTCCTATTGATGTTGGAGTTAGTCTCGAATCTGGCTTTGATCTTCGATTTTCAATAATGTCACCCACATGTGTAGTTTCACTATACTTGGATCCTCGCTGCAATGAGTTTGATGATAAGCTTCTAGATCAAGTCAAACCGGCCACACAATTATGGGAATGCTTACCTGGCCCTAGCAATACCAAGTCTGTTGCTTCCATCTTGGTATATCCAAGCATCAAGCCAAGCCCGCTCGGTACCGCGAAACATCTGCATCCATAAAAATGCAGCTCCGCTCAGAATCGAGCGAAGTGTCATTATCTCGTATAGCGGGTCAATCGGCGTCTCATCTCGACAAACGCCTGGGTAAGCTGTCACTAATATCAGAATAATAGCTGAGCACATGAAAGACGCCTCGATATTCTGCGGGTTTGTCACCAGCTCTTGTCGCAAACCGGCAGTCGCATGAGTCTGATATGTTAAAGCAGTCTCCAGCCATGTAGGAATCTCATCAGCATCCATTTGCTCCGACGCCAGATGGAGAGCAGACACAGCAAGTAGGCTGTCCATGACATAGTCGTGGCAGACAGCAAATTGGGGAATCTTCCCGTTCCAGAAGCGGCTATCTTCGTCGTCTTTGGCTATCGAGGGAAGAGTCGATTCGCACGCCTGGTAGAATAGTTGCATTTCCTGCAAGCGCGGGAGCCTTATAAAGTCATCCGAGTGAGAAATGCTGGATTGCGATGAGGATCTGTCAGATCTTGCATTTTTGGGAGAGCTTGTGCTTGTTGACATGGGTCTGCGTCTGGGCCGAGGTGCTACATATTCGCACTCTAACCCGCGTCGAATGCAGAGGCTGCATGTTGGACGGTTCTCATCACACTATTTAGAACATTAGCCAACGACAACGACCCCGAAGAAATATGGCAAAAGAATGAATGAGCTTCTGCTATAAATTTGAAATTGGGAGTTACCGCTCACCTTAACATGTCGTTCTTTACATTGTACGCAGCCCCGCCTTGACTTGGTATGGCAGCGGCGTGGCATATTGTCGTGAAGGTGAATGACTCAATTAGCGCGAAGATGGAGATTCCATCACTTTTACAGATTTGCATCAGCAGTGATTCTTGGGGGCTATGGGGGCCAGAAGTTCATCGTAATCACGTATATGAAACTCCGGTGTGGGGTACTATCTGCGTTTGGGATCTACAAGTTGTAAACATTGAATTGGAACTAACAAGCTCAAGGTCTTTTCGATGCACACCGCTACTAGACTGCATGCTTTTACATTAGTTATGAAAGATCCTTAGTCAAGGATTCGTCTGGAAGGATTCAAACCCCAGGTTTGGTCTCATCTACTCTGATGGCTGTGATGTCAATGCGGTAATGATCAGCGGCGATCAAACAGGGGGCCAAAAACTACACTTTACTGTAAATGGATCATCAGAGCTACTATGTATAGTTGACTTGCCTTTTCTGGTAGGCAATTGAAAACCTAAAGTCTAATACATCGCTGCCTAGATTGTAAATCACCGACAGCTCCTTGGATACAGTCTAAGGAATACAAAACGGGTATAGTTCATGAGTTTTGGGTTTCACTTTCTCCTTAGATTAGGGCAGATAATGTACACAGCTAGGAAAGACTACTACGTTGGCAATGAAATGCTAAACATAGCTCTGACGAAGCCATGCAGGGTATAGTGTGTGGGAAATAATGAGCGCTCCATCAATTTCATTTTCAATTTATTCATATCGAACAATCTTTATCCGTCTCGCTTTCGAAAATTACCTCCAATGCTGCAAATTGAGTATCCAAAGTTCTTCTAGCGTCTGCGCTTAGCTCAAGTGTCAATATGCAAGTCTCTCAATCTTGCCTCCAAGTCTTGTGCACGGGTCACCCCGTTGGTTGTTCGGTGGTGTTGACCACCCACAGCCGATCCACACTCAGGGCATCTTGATAACTCCATAGCACCTCCACACTCTCCGATTGTAAAAGGATGCCCATTCTCACAGTAGTACCAATGGCCCGTTCCTCGAAACTCCGTCGCCATGGCGGCCACAATTGCCAGACGTTCTGCGTTGGTCACTGGGGTGTAGAAGGTTGCTCCGCCAAGCATAGATTTAGTACCCTCGATCTCCTCCGATAGACCGCGTGTCTGCCCAGGATGTAAATCACACAGCCGTTGAGCCTCTTCTATAGCTGCATTACCCTCTTTAAACAGAGTCTCAGCTTGAGTAAGCTCCTTCGCATTTTGTCGCTCGAGTGCACACAATTGAGCGAAGAAAATGTTGCCTTCTGCCTGTTGCAAGATTCGATGGGAGTCTATTGCTTCTTTGATGAGCCGCTGGCACTCTTTTCTGTTCTCTTTTAGGTTGACCTGTACATCGCTCGTATCTATACCGAAAGGGACGAGTTTCTTCATAGAAAGGAAATCGCCGAGCAACGCCGTGTCCAAACGGAGTTGCAGTGCGGTAGCCTGAATTTGGCCTTTGGTTTGAAGCACATTTTCATCGAAGGCAAATTTGCCGGATGTCTTCTTACGGCGACGTGCGTTTTCGACCATGTTGTGTACTTGGCTGAACGGTTGCTCCTCCGTCTTCACCTTTGCTTGGTACTCTGCTATCTGAAACCGGAGAGCCAATATCTCTTTCCAGCGGCCACTGCCTTTTTTATTGACAAGGTTACTCATCAGCGACACCTGGTGATTTGCGGGGCCCTGTAGTTCGATTTTAGTGCGCCCCTGAAAGACTCTTATGGCTGTTGCCATGGCCCCTTCACTGAGCTGCAACTCTGACAGTACCGCAGGTAGATCTTGAGCGAGCGGCACATATTGTTGGTTCAAATACAAGATAAACTTCTTTGTCGCCTCGTCAAGCAAGGAACGTCTCACAAGCCTTCCATAACGCGAAAGGTTTCGCAATGAGCCTCGACATGTAGCACACGTTCGAATATCCTCGATGGAAAAAGGCTCTGAGGATGAGGATATGGAGATTGGTCTCTCCATGTCATCCATAACATAATGCTTTTTGAGATCCATTTGGGCATCCATACTTTCGATAGTCAAGAAATGGCCGCATTGAGGGAAGATGCAAGGGTTCTCCGCAAGATTG
Source organism: Penicillium pulvis (assembly GCF_028828015.1). Lineage (NCBI taxonomy): Eukaryota > Fungi > Ascomycota > Eurotiomycetes > Eurotiales > Aspergillaceae > Penicillium > Penicillium pulvis. Next base: position 2,122,114 of record NW_026643078.1, on the reverse strand, counting down.
ATCTCGCGGTACGATTCACCCAAGATAAAGTCCACCGGGGTATCTTTGATTTCGTCGGATCCACAAGTATGACAGAATTGCTCAGGTGGGCATACCTCGCCACACACGGATGGGCATTGGTGACCACAGGATAGAAGTCTCTCACATCGAAGTGAGCACGGAATATGATCGCAAGGCGCGGCACAAGGCATGGTACAAGAGCTGTGTGGACATGAAGATAGGCACTCAGAAACTGCACAAGGAGCACATGGCTCGGAACATTTCCGGGAACATCTGGAATGCCCACATTGAACATCACAAGGCGAAGTACAAGGAAGACAAGGGTTCTCTCCGTGACATTCGGCATTGCAGCCATGGGAGCATGTGGAGTATGGTCGTCCACACCTTTGAATACATGCATGATTGACTTCTGAACCGTCGAGTGTGCGCCTGACACACTCTGAGCAATGACGCTTGCAGTTATGCCCGCATGGTAACACAGTATTGCAGATACAACTGCACTCATAATCTACACTATTCACATCAACATGGCAGGCGACGGTGACAGTGTGATTGCAGTGTGGAACCTTCTTTTCGACAAGTGTCGGACATTTGACTGTGCTAAGATCTTGAGCCTGCCAACACGGGAGAGAGGCCATTTTATGACCACACAAAAGAGTTCTGTCGGCATCGAAAACCGAGACTTTACACTTATCCGGGCATACGTCTCCACAAAGCTTCGGACAGGTATGGGTACAACCCTTTCGTGGGCGAGGGCAAGGCTCTGAGCAATAGACGGCCTTGTGCAACATTTCAGAATGGCATTTCTGCTTGCAGGGGTGCCCACAGTGGAGACGCTTCCCACACTGAAGACTGCAGCCTCCTTCTGGTGAGAATTGCACAAAGTGCTCAGGCTCTGTTACGGCAATAGGAGTCTCAGGATGACGAGGGCAGCTCAGTTCCAGATGGGGGCCAATGTTCCCGTCTTCTTCCAGAATTTCGAGGACCTTCCCCCACATTTCGACACCTCTGGATGTCTCAGAGTTCCCAATGATGTACATCCCGTGCTTTGCACGAGATAGAAGTACGTTAATTCGATTCGGCGTACGAAGAAAACCACACCGGTTTTGGCTGTTGCTTCTGACCAGAGAAATCACCACAACCTTTGCCTCCTCACCTTGGAAGTTGTCAACTGTTGCAACTCTGAGAGGGTGAAGAAGCGTTGATTTCGAAACCGCTATTCTTTGCTGTTGAGTCTCGTCTCCTTCGAAGCCCGCATTATCCAGGTCCTCCTGGTCTCTTTCCCCCAGAGTGACGACGAATGACCCAGCGAGTTTTCGGCGCATTCGATGAAGTTGGCCCAGATAAGGTGTGAGGACAGCAATTTCTCCACTTTCGTAGACACCCTGGCTGAGAAGGTGATTCACCAAAGAAACCGTCAGATCGATTTCATGATCATTCCAGCGAGAGGCCGCTAGTGGGTCTTGGTTTGAGGCACCGCCCTCTGGCTGGCGATGATCAAGCCAGTAAAGCCTTTTTCGCATCCCAGCAACCTCTGGATATTCAGAAACTGATGGAGCATCTTGTAACCGTGGATACAAAGTGTCGCGAACCAGGCGGGATATCGACGGGGACATCCGTCTTTGAGTTTCCAGAGTACAGAACGGAATTTGAACTCCGACCTCCTCATCGGGCTCTACAAGCCTTTCAAACAGTGAGCGGTCCAATGAGTATTGTTTTCCTTCATTGCTCTCACGAGAAAGTCCATAGTTTTGTATTTGAGGACGGAGCTGCTGATGATCACCGATGAGTATGACGTGTTCAACCGATGGCAACAGTGAGGTGAGCAAGTGGGCTTCCAGAACTTCTCCAGCTTCTTCGCATATGAGAACCCTAGATCTTAATCTCCGCAGCATATTGAGATTTCGAGCTAAGCCTGTTGTTGTCAGGCCAATGATATCTGCGCTCCGAAGACACCGAAGATCCAACTCGTCGCGTATCCTATCCCAAGAAGACTTGGTTTCCAGGTGCTCAGCGAGCACTAGTTGGGCTTGGGAATGCGTACTGACTTTCTGGGTCTCAAGCCAGTAGTCGTAGAGAATTTTACGTTCTTCGGCTGTCATTGTATTGACATGGACAGCTCTGAGTACGTCCACCACGCGGGGCTGACCCTTCAGTGACTTGCCGCCATTCAACCAAGACCTTATCACATTATTCTGCCCACTTCCTCTTTGTTCCTGCCATCCCTCTTCGTCTTTTTCGAAAAGCTGGCGGTAATGATTAGGATGGTTTCTCTGAAGATAAAACTTGAGGCTTATCTCTGAACCGGTCGCATTGAGGTGAAGCTTCTGAAAATCTTCTCCCTGAGAATCGAATTTCTTGTGCAATTCCCATTGACCATGTCTCTCTGATCGTGTCTTTTCTGTATCTTGAACGACCTTTCGAAGATTGAGCGGCTGTAAACGCTCCGACTTGGACTGAGAGCCAATGCGAATGATCTGAGAAGTGATGTTGTGGTCCAAAACATCTTCCAGCAATTGATCGAGTGCATGATTCGTGTAGCAGACGCATATGATGGGTCCTAGCCCCTTGGAAACCTTTTTTTTGTTTGCCAATAGAACCTTGATCAGTGCCACACCTGTGTAGCTTTTTCCAGTCCCTGGTGGGCCTTGAATCAACCCAATTCGCCGCTGGAGGGTGCTGACCAGTGCCTCAGCCTGTGCGTTATCAAGAGTGGAGTGTTGCTTAAGCCTCTCTATTTCTACCGGCTGAGAATGACGCACTTGTAAGCTAGTATTATCATCCATGAGGCATTTCAAGTCGAAGCTAAACCCCGGAGTGGTGGCATAAACTGGTGGAGGTACATCGACTAGCAGCGACAGCGAATTGACATCATGAGGTGCAAGGAATTCTGACATAGAAACATCTGCAACCTTCTGCATCTTCTGGAGAGCGAGCAAAGTAGGTTGAAAGGAGGGCAAAAGAATACCAGGGAACTCGACAAGCGAAACCGAGAGGCTTCTTCTTGAGGCCTGGCAATCCAGGATGTACTGCCAATTGTCTTCGGTGGGCTCTACGAGCTCCAGGACAATGGACGCCACATTTCCGCTCTCTGAAAGAGACCCAGACAGCTTCTGTCCGTTGGGATCTGATTTCACCTTTGCATTGGGTCGATCGGCAGTAGACACTGTGCAAAATATCGCAAACCCTCTGGGATCTATGAGACATACGAGGGCACTTTCTTGGAGCCGTTTCGAAAGCTTCCACCATTCTCTTCGCTTTGTACTATCCATGCCTCGCAAATTTGGCGGCTGTGAAAACCCAACTAAAAACTGCATCCCCGAATGCCGATGCACGGCCACCCTATGGACGGTGACTTGCTTGTAAACATGCATTCTGGTTTGGTTTCTTCGGCCATCTTGGCGGATGCCTGGCTGGAGTTCCGCGTGTATGACATCTCGAAGCTGGCCAATTGTATCTTCTCTGAGGAGTCGAAAATTCCTATCCAGCAGCCCAGCAAGTCCAGGTACATGCCATTGGCGGGGGTCCTTGGGCGGAAGGTATTCTGAGCGCGAGCTGGATATCTCGTCGAAGGTTGGCATGATTCTTATCTTGCAAATATCTGCATGGTCGTTATCGTGGCGGCCACCAGGTGGATCTCGTTGAGTTATAAAGGCCGCAGTCTTCTGGGTCGGTACAAGTTTCTTCAAAGTTCCTGACAAGTTTGGTAGAGAGAGTCCAATATCAAGGCGGCGCTGTAGGCGCTCCAAGTACTGGTATGACTGATGGACAGAGCATGCGCTATCCAGGGCATGAAGTGTGGTGAGAATATCTGCAAAGCGCTGTGCGATTGGTTTCAAGGGCTCTTGAATGAAGGCAGTCGAGTTCAGCTCGACAACCTGGGAAAAGACCAGTAGAGACACCTCAAGATATCCGGACGCAGTACTCGTGTTTTTCTCAATTTCCATTTCCACGGCTTCGGCAAGAAATCCCAAGAATGGCTCTCCTCGGCGACCGCCAGGCCCGAATATACAGTTGTAGATCGTGACAACAGCTTGCTCCAGAACCAAAGATGAGAGGACCTCGGAGAAGGTGACGAGTTCCAAAAATGGAAGCATCTCCTCATGGAAGGTGGTACTCTTCATAGACTTTGATAGAGTGGAGAAGTCCCGTTGGATCAGCTCCTGAATCCGTCTCAGGCCGCCTTCGTTGGAAAGCCACCGCACCACATTTTGCAATGTGCTCTCATCAACCTCAATGAGTCTCCTAGCCTCTTTGAAGAATGGGCCCAGTTGTGCTCCCAGTGGACGGTTGTTGTAACCGCCAGGGGCTTGTCGTTTCCAAGAACCAAACTCACCAGATTGATCAGGCCTGGGATCTTGTCGCCTCGCCCTGTTAGGTGGAGACTGCGAATCATATTGGCGATCATGTTCGAATCGACAGTCTTTGAAACGACAGGAGCCACGCTGGGCAAATGCATAACATATCCTGTAATGGTCAATAGACAGAAACTGTTGTAGATGGGTCTAGCTTACTTTCCGACCATTTTGTATCGGACCGTGGATCAGTGACTTTTGTTGCTATTCTTATTAAGAAAACCTTCTGGAGTATTGTGTGAATGTTGTCTTAGTAGGTAGAGCATGGAAGGCTAAAGGAAAAAATGTCCGTTATATATGCGTGTTTGATGAAGGGCCTCGGGTAGGTAAAGACCTTTGTTCTGGCTCAAGGCTCATAATGCGCTTGTCACATAGGCTGACAAGGCTTGCGAATCAGGATAGCTGCAGCAAAATGAATGGATTGTTTGCATCATCACCACATAGCCCACCAATCTAGACATGTTGGGGCGCAATGTACACGTAGGAAGCGTTCGGTTGTCCGGGACGGACCGCGCCTCATCAATCTTCGTAAAATGATTGGGTATGCACTAAAGTCCAAAATCTATGGGTTCATCTATAGTTCACAAGGCAAATTCTTTGGGGTCCACTCTTGATGAGCCGACATGTGGAGTTTCACTACGCGCCGATCTAGAGCACTCAACACCGCCCTGTACTTTGCTGTGTAGATATCAAGGCCGACCAATCGAATCGGTCCTAAGAATCAAGACGTTGGAGATTTACCGTTCTTTGTTGGTTTCTAGGTGAACAGCTGATTCTAAGAACTTGACTTGATCCCTGTTCGTCTAGGCTCACTGGTGGCGTCAAGTGTGAGTTATTTCCTAGACTTCCACACATGGTCCTGCCTGCGAAGACCTCTATGATCACTAGTACCAACAAAGTAAATTAAAATAGGCACGCTTGGCGCGATCAAATACAGCTGGCTCACCCAGGCTATCGTGCTGATATGACACGTCACATCTGATAGACATGTGAATTCGAATAGGGCATCTTGCCAAGGCTGTGCATATTTTCAACGAGACGAGCCACACCCTTGGACTAGATATATCAGTGCTCCAATTGGACCATCATTTTACTAATGTTCTATACACCCATATGTCTATGTAGAAGATACCTAAAGTTTCATCCGATAAATCTTAGTTTATGAAAAGAGAAGAATCTAGAAGACTTCTATAAAAACGGGTTATTTTTTTGTTGGTAATTACTCATTGCAATCACATTGCATTTCATCATACATCCCTGTGCAGTGTGATCTCTTTACCGCGACAGAGCAATATCATCAATTCTCATGATCATCTTCACGGTCTCAGCAGCAAGCTCAATAGCACTGGTGCTGACCAGCAGGGGCTGCAGAATGTTCTCCTCAGTGATATCATCCTTGACACCTCCACTGCGAATGCTGACACCAGCGTTGTGCTGGCCCTGGGCGTGACGGTGACGCAGCTCAGTGACGACCTTAATCGAGTTCAAACCAGCATTTTCGGCAAGAGTGGTAGGGATGACCTCCATTGCATCGGCAAAGGCCTTCCAGCAGATAGATTCGGTACCTGTAAGCTCACGAGCCCGCATGGCAAGGGTGTGTGCAACCTCAACCTCAGGGGCACCACCGCCAGCAATCAGAGCGCGCTTCTTGACGAGGCAGCGGATGACACAAAGGGCGTCGTGAAGGGATCGCTCAGCCTCGTCCAGAATCAGGTGGTTGGCGCCGCGGGCGACAATCGACACAGTTTGGTTGGTGGGGGTAGTAGTGGGGGCCTTGATACCAGTGACCTTAACGTAGCGGGCGCCCGAAGCCTGGACCTCCTCAACAAGGTCAGCAGTACCAAGCTTATCTTCGGTGAAAGAGTCGACGTTGGCGACGGGCTTGCAGCCAAGAGACTTGCAGAGGAACTCAACCTCATCACGCTCGATATCCTTGATGGCGAGGATCTTCAGACGAGACAGGAAGTGCAGGGAGAGGTCGTTAACAGCGTCACGCAGAATAGATTTCTGGATCAAAAGCACGTTACACTTGGTCTTTTGAATCTTCTTGACCATGTTGAGCAGGTACTGGCGCTCTTCCTTCAGAATTTTGTCCATCTGGCGGTAGTCGTTCACGACGATCTGGTTCTCCATCTAAAAAGAGGAAAAAGTCAGCATAAATTCGGTGCCATATTCCAGGGCCTAAACACGTACGTCAGGCTTGGGCGGGCTCAGTTGGAATTGGATGAGACCTATCCGGGCCTTCTCAATTCTTGTCGGACCGCCGCTGCTCTTGATAACGGGCTGGTTCAACACCAAGCCATCAATCATCTCACTGTCTTCAATGGTACCGCCGACCTTCTTCACGATCCGAATGTTTCGCAAGTCAACGTTCTCAGCAGTCTTGTGGTCCACAACCTTCAACACAGAGTCGACGGCCATAGGGCCCAGCAAGCCAGAGTGCTGGGAGACAATTTTCGATGAGAGAGAGGTCGAGGCAGCTTGGAGGAGGGTGGCACGGTCGGTCAAGTTGATAGGGCGGGACATATTGTGGAGGATCTCGACAGCGGCACTGGCAGCACGCTGGAACGACTCGGAAATGACGGTAGGGTGGATGCCCTTGGAGAGCAAACGCTCAGCAGCACCGAGCAGACTGCCGGCAATGACAACGACCGAGGTTGTTCCATCACCAGCCTCAACATCCTGTGCAGCACTAAGGTCGACCAGCATACGGGCAGCGGGGTGCATGACGCTCATATCCTTCAACATGGTGTTTCCATCGTTGGTCTGCGGGGGGTTAGTCGGGGAGGTCATCGACAGGAATTGGGCGGCTGGCATACGATAATAGTGTTTCCCTTGGGGGTTTGAATCTATAAAAAACATTAGCATCATGCGAACTGGTAGTAATCATGGTCGACCTACCATCTTATCCATACCCCTGGGTCCCAATGACTGTCGCCTCGTTAGCCCCTCATCTCCGTAATCGGTCAGGTTTTAGGTATGCGTACTGTGCGAATAGCATCGGCGACGGCTGGGAATCAAACATCAGTATAATGGTTCGTTAACAAAAAAAGAAAGAATGACATACCCCGAGCTGCCATAATGTTGGAGGCCCGCACGGCCATAGGCTTCTCCTTGTCCTGCTCGCTATCAGAATTCAGTCCACACAAAAGAAGTTCACGAATCGCACCTTGAAGGAGCTGTTGGCACCGGATCCCTGAGCCACTGCGGTCGCCATCTTGAATGTTGATATCAAAAAGCAACCTTTGTAAAAACAACAAACAGGGGAAGTAGAATCGGCGGTGGTGGAGTGAACACACAGAAATTCTGCGAGGTTCTGGGGCGGTGATGAAGCTTGGCACTGATTAGTGAGTTGAGCTCGGCCACCGCAGCTCTCTGCTACATCACCATCTCCATTCTATTCCAATTTACCATCAAGCTCCGTTTTTCTGCCGATTCAGCATTTTCGACTTTTCTATTCTCTCTTCTCCTTTTCCTAGCTACTTCCCGTCTTTTGTCTCGATTCTAGGTCCTCAGCCCGAGGCTGTCAACACCTCTCAGTATGCCTAGCGCCACGGGACAGAACTGGGAGAAGTACCAGAAGAACTTTGCGGACGACGAGGAACCAGAGAAGAAGATCACACCTCTTACAGATGAGTAAGTCTTTTCGCGTATTAGGATGCACAAGGATTGCCGCCGAATTCTGTCCAGTGATGGATCGCTGACGTCTCACCCCCAGTGACATCGCAGTACTCAAGACCTACGGCGCGGCCCCCTACGCAAAGGCACTCCAGAAGCTCGAGAAGGATATCAAGGATAAACAAGCAAGCGTGAACGAGAAGATTGGCGTGAAGGTGATTATTTATTTAGCTCTTGCGATCCCTTGAACCGGCCGAAGCTCATACCCGCTCCAGGAATCCGACACCGGTCTCGCACCTCCACACCTTTGGGATGTTGCTGCTGATCGACAGCGCATGGCTGAAGAGCAACCGCTGCAGGTGGCTCGTTGCACAAAGATTATTCAGGACGAGAAGGACTCGGACAAGAGCAAATATGTCATCAACGTGAAACAGATCGCCAAGTTCGTGGTCAACCTAGGAGAGCGCGTGAGTCCGACAGATATTGAAGAGGGCATGCGAGTCGGGTAGGTCTTATATTTGATCCGCGTTTATTACTAGGGGGATGCTGATGAAGATTTAGTGTCGACCGGAATAAGTACCAGATTATGCTGCCGCTCCCGCCCAAGATCGATCCCAGTGTGACAATGATGACGGTCGAAGATAAGCCCGATGTGACCTACGGTGATGTGGGTGGCTGCAAAGAACAGATTGAGAAGCTACGAGAGGTTGTGGAGATGCCATTGCTATCACCAGAGCGGTTCGTGAACTTAGGTATCGACCCGCCCAAGGGCGCTTTGCTCTACGGTCCCCCTGGTACCGGTAAGACTCTTTGCGCTCGTGCTGTGGCCAACCGAACCGATGCTACATTCATTCGTGTCATTGGAAGTGAGTTGGTGCAGAAGTACGTGGGTGAGGGTGCTCGCATGGTCCGAGAGCTGTTTGAGATGGCTCGGACAAAGAAGGCCTGTATCATTTTCTTCGACGAAATCGATGCCGTCGGTGGAGCTCGTTTCGACGATGGTGCCGGTGGTGATAACGAAGTTCAGCGAACCATGCTGGAACTTATTACCCAGCTGGATGGTTTCGACGCCCGTGGTAACATCAAAGTCATGTTTGCCACTAACCGTCCCTCCACACTGGACCCGGCGCTGATGCGTCCTGGTCGTATCGATCGAAAGATCGAGTTCTCTCTCCCCGACGTTGAGGGTCGTGCCAACATTCTGCGAATTCACGCCAAGAGCATGTCTGTCGAGCGGGACATTCGATGGGAGCTTATTTCACGACTCTGCCCCAACGCAACTGGTGCGGAGCTGCGCAGTGTTGCGACTGAGGCGGGTATGTTTGCCATCCGTGCCCGACGGAAGGTTGCGACCGAGAAGGACTTCTTGGCATCGGTGGAGAAGGTGATCAAGGGCAATCTGAAGTTCAACTCGACCGCCACATACATGCAGTACAACTAGAAATATGAGCTGGTTCTGGCATGGGCATGGTGCATGAGATTGTACGATCACTTCAGTTTTCTTTTTGCATGTTGGTCTGGAATATTCAATCTCGACCGTGTGAACGAATCTATAATCTACCATACTTCCTACTTTCCCATATTCCGTTTATAAAGTACTGCGTATATACTAGTTGTTTAGTTAGCCTCGTACTTACAAAGTAGTGATCCACCCGATCGCCAATACATAAGCATATTGAATGCACTAACTTACCGATATCTCGGGGTCGGAGAAACTAGATTCCGCGATCGTGGGAAGATCGTATATCCGGGGAAAGGGATGAGAAGACACATCGGCTAATGGCTTGAAACAAAGATGATGGTGCTTGGGTATGGAGCGAGTGAATTTTATGTATCTATGTCAAGCCAAATCAGGTATATATGTGCTAGATAGTATCAATGCCCTCATTTCACTATGTATGTTGGAAGAATGCTTCATAGTCCATGATCATGAAGCTTGATCTACGAAAACGGGGTCACGTGTCACCCGGCAGCCCGAGGCAAGTGACGGCGCACGAAAATGAGCAGGACCCGGTGCAGCCAATCAGCACGCGTTCAATTGTAAAAAGCTGGAGATTATGTCAGCACCAACTGCCATCCGCAAGCCGAATTCCATCGCCGAAGTTGCCCTGCTCTCGAAAGGAAGTTCTTACACCTCTCCCCTCAACCAATCTTAATCTCCACCGTGATACCGGTGCATTCTCTTCTTTCGGGTGTTTAGGGAGTCCCTTCTCTTCAGACCCGTCATTATGAGCTCCATGAGCTTGCGGAGCTTGGCTCCCGCCTCTAAGGTCAGTAGCCGACTTGCGATGATTTTCGGCCCGGGTGCGATGGTTGGACTGACCGAGTTGTTTGCGAATTATAGGTTTCCCGCATCTTAAGGGATCAGAGACGTCTTTTCTCCTCAACTCGCCCTGCTGGTATGCAATGAAATCCTTCAATTCGGTCACGTCACGTCCTCATCACTAACCGCATCCTCGACAGCCAAGATCTGGGCCAACCAGCCGCTGCGCGCCAAAGCCGCCAATGGCTACATCTCTGAGAAGTACCCTGTCATTGTAAGCCGAGACTACCGCACAAAGTGAATGGATATAGCGAGACGGAGTTTCTGACATGTTGCAGGACCACGAGTACGATGCCGTTGTCGTCGGTGCCGGTGGTGCCGGTCTGCGTGCTGCCTTCGGTCTGGCCGAGGCTGGCTTCAACGTTGCCTGTGTTTCCAAGCTTTTCCCTACTCGTTCCCACACTGTCGCCGCTCAGGGTGGTATCAATGCTGCCCTTGGAAAGTATGTTTCACCCCAAAACTTTCGCATGAAAGTGGATTTGACCCCGGATCGGCAACTAATTGGACAATAGCATGCACGAGGATGACTGGAGATGGCACATGTACGACACTGTGAAGGGTTCCGATTGGCTTGGTGACCAGGATGCGATTCACTACATGACCCGTGAGGCTCCCGCCTCCGTCCGCGAGCTCGAGGGATACGGTTGCCCCTTCTCCCGTACTGAGGATGGCCGTATTTACCAGCGTGCCTTCGGTGGTCAGTCCAGGGAGTTCGGAAAGGGTGGTCAGGCCTACCGTTGCGCCGCCGCCGCTGACCGTACCGGTCACGCTCTGCTGCACACCCTCTACGGCCAGTCTCTGCGCCACAACACCAACTATTTCATCGAGTACTTCGCCCTCGATCTCCTGATGGAGAACGGTGAGTGCCGTGGTATCATTGCTTACAACCAGGAGGACGGTACCCTGCACCGTTTCAAGGCTCACCACACCGTTCTGGCCACTGGTGGTTACGGACGTGCCTACTTCTCTTGCACTTCCGCCCACACCTGCACTGGTGACGGTATGGCCATGGTTGCCCGTGCCGGTCTGCCCAACCAGGATCTGGAATTCGTCCAGTTCCACCCCACTGGTATCTACGGTGCCGGATGTCTGATCACCGAGGGTTCCCGTGGTGAGGGTGGTTACCTGCTCAACTCCGAGGGTGAGCGTTTCATGGAGCGTTACGCTCCTACCGCCAAGGATCTCGCCTCCCGTGACGTTGTCTCCCGTTCCATGACCCTGGAGATTCGTGAGGGCCGTGGTGTCGGTCCCGAGAAGGACCACATCTACCTCCAGCTGAGCCACTTGCCCGCTGAGCTGCTGCACGAGCGTCTGCCCGGTATTTCCGAGACCGCTTCCATCTTTGCTGGTGTTGATGTCACCAAGCAGCCCATTCCTGTCCTGCCCACCGTCCACTACAACATGGGTGGTATCCCCACCAAGTACACCGGTGAGGTCCTGGATGTCGATGAGAACGGCAACGACAAGGTTGTCCCCGGTCTGTACGCCTGTGGTGAGGCCGCCTGTGTGTCCGTCCACGGTGCCAACCGTCTGGGTGCCAACTCCCTGCTCGATCTGATCGTCTTCGGTCGTGCTGTGTCCCACCGTGTCCGTGACACCGCTTCCCCCGGCAAGCCCCACAAGGAGCTGGCTTCCGACGCCGGTGCTCAGTCCATTGCGGATCTTGACTTCGCTCGCAACGCCGACGGTCCCAAGTCTACCTTCGAGGTCCGCAATGCCATGCAGAAGACCATGCAGACTGATGTCAGTGTGTTCCGTACCCAGGAGTCCCTCGATGAGGGTGTTGAGAAGATCAGCGAGGTCGACACCTGGTACGACCAGGTCGGTACCAAGGACCGCAGCATGATCTGGAACTCGGATCTTGTTGAGACCCTTGAGCTCCGCAACCTGTTGACTTGCGCTACTCAAACCGCCACTGCCGCTGCCAACCGTAAGGAGTCCCGTGGTGCTCACGCCCGTGAGGACTTCCCCGACCGTGACGATGAGAACTGGATGAAGCACTCCCTCACCTGGCAGAAGAAGGCCCACGGCAAGGTCGAGCTGGGCTACCGTGCCGTTGAGGCCAACACCCTGGATGCTAACGAGTGCAAGCCTGTGCCCCCCTTCAAGCGTACTTACTAAGCGATTCTTGGGAGGAGTTGAAAGAAGATACCACGTCCTTGTTTCAGATGTTCTTTGGGGTCATCTGCGAGGTGAAAGTAACGTGGTATTGACGGAGGAATCCACGAAAAGAGCATGTTTTCTATTTTGACTGTTATTTTACCATCCTGTATAGCCATATTTCCTATTTCCTTTTAACTTAACAGGCGAAGAGTCGGTGTACTGAGTGCTTTTCCTCACTTTGTCTGATACACTGGAATTTTCTTTTTAATTGGTTCTCAATATATTTCCTCCATGCGTAAAGCCATAGAAGGTGGGACTTGAAAGTCTATCTCTATTCTTTGATGTCTATTTCCAGCCACTGAAACATCCCTCGATATTGAGTTAGTTCCTGGGCAACGCTGACCGTGGCGTCTACCTGTTGGATGACCCTAGTCTAGACCTTGGAATTTCACTATGTTATATGGCAGCAATTGAATGTCTAGTATGTACTGTCCATGGCACATAATACCCTCATAGATCTGTTTAGGTTACTTGTCTCTGTTGTGACCCAGCATTATTACAATCTTAACTTGAACTTCTAGGTTTACATGGGCCATTGTAAACTAACTGAAAACAAAGAAACATGTCCTTGTCTTTGATCAAGATGACCCTTGTCCCCTACTTTCAAAGCCACTTTCTACTATATGGGTCAGAGCAAACTCGAAATAGAATCCCTGTACTGGCTCGTGACTTTCCCTCTTCTTTGCCCTCTCTTTTCCTTCCCATCCCAGTGCATGTCCAGTGCCTTTACTCGCGTTCTTTACCACAGTCTTTTACTACTTTTCGTTTCGCCTTACGCTTCTCCAGAATGGATCTCAAGGAAAACTTGGTCCCTCGAACAGACACCACATGCACTGGCAATAAATTGTGGTATGTCTGCACTGCTGGCGACTACAAAGGTTGTTGTTCAAGCAATCCGTGTACGTCGGGGATATGCCCAGATGATGATACCACGACCTCGTCTATAACGAAGACCACAACAACCTCCAAATCCTCGAGTACCTCAAGCAATGATTCAACATCAACAAGTTCCACAGAAGGGGCTACTACTGCGACGGCCGAAGCAACCTCGTCTGCTTCAACCATGGGAAGCAGCAGCCCAGGTACTATCGCATCAACGACATCTACAAGTACCTCAACCGCGGCTCCTGTAACGTCCAGCTCTAGCAGTCACTCAGCCATAATTGGCGGAGCTATTGGAGGTATAGTCGCCTTTCTGTTCATAGCAGTAATACTGTTCTTTTGCTGGAAGCGCAGACAGCGCATGAAAAACACCGAACCCCTCATTATCGACCACGGTCAATTGCCCTCATCTTGGCGCATGGGACGTGCAAGGAAATATGGCAACGGTAAGCACAAGGACCCCCTCCTCAAAGAACAAGTCATTAATATTCGACACAAAGGCTCTACATACCCTCACTTCGAGCCCTCGATCACAGACTACCACGAGAACACCGTCATTTCTGCCTTGGCAGGAGGCCTTAATGTATCAAGAACAAGCCCCAGTCCAGCTGGCGATGCATCATGTGCGGAAACAATCCCCGCCATCCCAACGGCTGAGCTTCTCGCCCCCATCCCCAAGCGACCAGGTCACACACCCGAGCTCCCAGATACAATGGCCCGGCGCATGCGAGCTGAGCTACCATCCGACTCTCAGAGAGATCTCATTAATGTGCCACTGAATCAACGACAAGGGCTGATGATTTATCAGCGGGGTGGAATTGCCAATCTTCTTCCTCGGGACTCCTTGGAGCTTTCTTCGACATCATCTTCACCAAATACTACCAACAGCAGTCCAAATACTGGCTCGAAGTCCGTCGCGGGCCTTGTTCCGCCTTTCAAAAGTATGAGTCCCAGACTTGTGGCACGTAATACGGCACGGAGAGTAGTCACCGAGGAAGGAGTTGTTATGGGTGCGAATCTGGATCGGTATTCTGGAGATCCCAGAGTAGAAGACATGGAGCGTCCCATTGAGGAAGGGAATAGGGTTGGCAATGAGATCAGAAACGGGAACGAGAATAGTGACGCCGATACGAAAAAAGGCAAGGAGAACACATGGCAGTCGCAGGACCATGTTATGAGTTTCATGAACTTTGATGGCAGCCTACCGTTGACCGATGTATCTGAGGCTGGTTGCTCATATTATGAAGCGGAAGGACCATCTCCTCCTATCTCTTCCCCCACTTCTATTTCTGCTTCTCCGCCAATATCTTCACCTATTCCGAACAGGATCGGAAACATGACTTTCATAGATATGGGTCCTCTTTCGCCGACGCCGAGTGAAGTGCCTCCTGCTTATGAGGCTGAGGAAGGAATTGAATTTGAGGTAAATGGGGAGAGGAAGACGCCGGCTAGGACTATGGGAATGGGGATTAGGCGATTTGGCTAATCCTATATCACAAGGTGTCTTCTTCTTCTTGGCGTTTTGTTTGACAAGTCAGAACTTCTTTATGTAATAGTCTCAGGTTTCTTAGCGCACTTCCAGGGCTCTTGTGCTTCTGGGCTGCATCTATTCATGAAAAACATATTACACATGTACATGAGGACAATCAATCGATTCAATGCTACAACACTCGAACCCGGGGAATAGCGATATCCTTAAAATGTTACAATAATTTGATTCAGGTATGTGTTAGCCTTTTCATTCAATTTTCTTCTTTTCATAGATGTACTGCACCATCGACGATCCTTCCAATGACCATTATCCCTGAAGGCTGGGTGAGACGTGTGTAGCTTGTCTTGGAAGATTTGTGAGTATGAAACATCTTTCACTTCTACTATGTCCTTGAGCAGTAGCAGATCCTAGCTACTATTCTAAAACCCTATTCTGATAGCTTCTAGCCCTGGGGGCTGATGTCTACTTGGTGGGAAAAAGTGAACCAAAAGAAATGTATGCCTTTTTTTTCTCTAACCGAGAAGATAACCCAAGACCGCTGATATTTTTGATGATATACTGCACAAAACGACTCCACATCTATTCAATCATAGATACTTATAGCAGCTTCTTCAACACGGAAGTCTGCTCCATAACAGCCCGCTTACTGGTGCCACCAATGGCATCCTTCAGCTCAACAGCACGCTCATAGTCAAGACAAGCCTGAACATCCGCATCGAAGCGAGAGTCCAAGCCCTGAAGCTGCTCCAGGGTCAGGGTGTCCATGGGGACATTGGTGCTCTCAGCAAGCTGGACCACGCGGCCGGAAATGTGGTGACCCTCACGGAAGGGAACGCCCTTGCGGACGAGGTAGTCGGCGATCTCAGTGGCCAACATCTCGGGAGCCAAAGCGGCAACCATCTTCTCGGGGTTGGCAGTCAGGGTAGACAGCACACCGGTGGCGATCAGGATGCTGTCGCTAACGGTCTTGATGTGGTCGAGCAGGGGCTCGATGCTCTCCTGCAGATCCTTGTTGTAGGTGGTGGGCAAGCCCTTGATGGTCATCATCAGACCAGCCATCTGACCGAAAGCACGGCCAGACTTGCCGCGGAGCAGCTCCAGGCTGTCAGCGTTCTTCTTCTGGGGCATCAGGGAAGAGCCGGTGGAGTACGCATCAGACAGGCGCACGAAACCGAACTCCAGACTGCTGTAGATGATCAAGTCCTCAGCCCAGCGAGAGATCTTGAGCATGAAAGAGCTACCCCACTGCATGGTCTCCATAGCAAAGTCACGGTCACCAACGGAGTTCATAGAGTTGTAAAGCAGGTCATCGAAGCCCAGCTCCTTGGCCATAGCCTCACGGTCAATGTTGAAGGGGTTACCAGCGAGGGCACCACAGCCTAGAGGGCTGCGGTTCACACGGCGGATCACCTCGCGCAGACGCTGCAACTCACTTGCGAACGCAGTGGCGTGCGACAGCATCCAGTGGGACCAGCGGACGGGCTGGGCCTTCTGCAAGTGGGTGTAACCGGGCATGATGTAGTCAATCTCCTTCTCCGCACGGGCAATGGAGACCTTGACGAGGTCGCAGAGCTGGGTGTCCAAGATGCGCAGCTCATCGCGCAGCCACAAGCGCATATCGGTAGCGACTTGCTCGTTACGCGAGCGACCGGTGTGCAGCTTACCGCCAATCTCCTTTCCAATGATCTCGCCGAGACGGCGCTCGTTGGCAGTGTGGATATCCTCGTCGTTGGGCTTGGCTTCGAAGGTGTCTGTGCGCCACTCCTCCGAGATCACCTTGAAGCCGCGCTCGATCTCGGCGAACTCGTGGGGTGTCAGGATACCGTTCTTCATGTTGGCACGGGCGAAAGCGATGGAACCGGCGATATCCTGCTTCCACATAATGCGGTCGTAGGGCAGGGACTCATTGTACTTCACCATAAGGGGGTCGAGGCCCTCTGGTCATTTTTTGTTAGTATGAGTCAATGCGGCATTGGAGGTTTGGTGGGGGAAATGGCGGGGTTGGAAGGGTTCTTACGGGTGAAACGACCTCCCCAAAGCATGTTCTCGGCGACAGCCTTGTTGCTCATTATGGCGACTTGGAGGGTGGTCAATTGGTATGGAATTGGAGGTTTACAGAGAGAAGAAAGATCAGGAAGGGTTGGTTGACCGATAATGGTTTGTCCAAGCCGATCATCGGAACGCTAAGCCGTTTTGGGGGATCGACGGTGGAGTGCTTAAGTATGACTGATAGCGCCCTGAGTCATAATAATTAACGAAAATTGCATATCCAAAGAAGAAATTAGCATATGTTTGGAACTACAAGTATTACACTTCATCAATTTGGGATCAGTAGAAACGAAAATTTCTAGTGTCGTGGGTCAATTGGTTGATTTTCTACAAGGCATCCTTATCACTTGCCAATGGACGAATTGGAGCGGGCGACAGTGGCTATGGGCAATATGCCTGGTCCCTGAAACCCAGACCGCCCTTCAAGCCACGGATTTACAAAGAGTAGAATTCAAGCTATTCAACGACCACTCAATGATGTCCAGCCACCTTGATTTGAACAGAGTCGTCATATTGCGAGGTATATTTGACGATCCATGCTCCAGGGCGATTTTATTGCAATGCAGAGATGTAGTTCGTTGAAAGTTTGGACATCAAAGTACATCGTTATCTAATTTGGGCCACAAAACATTCGTCCTGGACGTGACAGTTTTTTGCTCTCGCGATCGGCCATCTCGAAGGGTCCAATCTCTTGGTTATCAAGTGACGCAAAGACCAGGGTCACGTTAACACAGCTCTTACACAGGGTTCGAAGCCAGTCAATGATATGACCAAGATTTTCAGACTCCTTCTGGGCTGGCTCGGCGAATTCGGTGTACCACAGCTCCTGGCCAGATATCTCCGACTTCCAAGACCAAGCAGATGTAATTCTTGATGTTTGTGGGTCCAGCTCATATCCTATCCCATGAGAGAAAACCGCATCTGCCCGGGCGGTACTGATTGGAGGCCCGTACTTGGTCATACGTGTTGCTCTGATGAATTGAAGCATTAGCATTAACCACCGAAGAAGAATAGCAGAAGATGCACATACATCATGAAATTATCAAACGCATATTCAAATGATTGAATGTCACGGGGTGCTGAATCGACCCGCACATCTTCGAGTGTGCTCTAGTTTAGTTTACCCACCGACTAGATCTAGTCCTAACCATATATATGAATATTGTGAATTCTAGTTAAGCATCTTATATCTATCAAAGGCCAGGAGACATTCTGTAAATCTGTATTTTATGACATGAGATAGAAGAATACAGCCGCGTCTTATTGGAGTGATACCAATGGAGATGTACTGAGGCCTTGCAATTGATTCTTACACAAGAAGGCCATGCTGCTCGGTATCGAATGAAATACAGCCAGCTGGAAGATAGCCAACTCCAATTCTCTTAAACTGATCCGACTGCACAGGAGTAATCATCAACACATAGTACCTCAAGCTGCTATTCAAGCTTAGCAACCGATCGCGCGACTCATATCCCTCTCTCCCAATAACAACCACCTTATGTTTATGCAATTTAATGCGACGAGGCCGATCATACCTCAACCATCCCCATTCACGCTCGTACCGGTCCTTAATCAAATACCCACTACCCCGAGTATGTTCCACCTTGCACCTATCAGGATTAACACTTCTAATTCGCGCCCGGATTAACGCCTCATCCAACTTAACCTGATGGCACCATTCCACTCTCTCCGCATCAACATCAATATACTCTATTGCCCCATCATACGCCATCCACGACCACGACGGTGGGGCCCGCGAACTCATATACTCGACCTGCCTCAGCCCTCTTGACTTTGGAGCCCGAGTCCACAGCAAGCATCTCCACACATACTTCTCAAAAATCCCAAACTGACACGCTGTCCCAAAAGTAGACGCGAGTCGCTTCTCCAAGCCCGATATTGCAAGTGCTCTATCTGTTTTATTGGTAATATCCAGGCGCATGTACGTGCAAAAAAGGGACTGCACAAGCTTGATTCGAGATTCCGTCGTGCGCATGCCGAGACCTTTGGGAAATCCAGGATCGCCTAAGAAGAGTGCCCGCGAGTTCCGCATATATGACATTGTTTCGCAGCGAACTCCATCTCCACACTCGAAATATGTTTGGTTCGCCGTGAAATGGATTGTTCTTCGTGATAGGGCCCGTTCCTGTAAGACCCAGGCACGTTTATTAAGCGGACCACTCGCAACGTCTTCGTCGAAGGCATCGACTGTCGAACAGATATATAGTGGGCCATGGGTGGGTGAGTTCATCGGGACATACGATGAGAGATTTTTGGATGAGACCCGTTCGTTGGCTTTTGAGCGGTGTCTGGGTGGTTTGCGTCGCGCGAGGAAGCCTGCATCGGAGTCTTCGGCGGATGTTGCGGCGATGGTGAAATAGGCGTTACTGAATACTGCTTCCATGCATGGCGCTTCTTTATGCCAGTCTTTTAAATCGTCTCCATATTGAATTATGCAGAGCGAATCGATCCACAAGTAACGTATTTCCAATGAACGGGCCACTGTGATAGCGTCGCGAAACGTAAGAGGTAAATCGGAGAGGTGAAATCCGTTAGTTTGTCTCTCGTTGAGATTGTCAGCTGAGAGACAAAACTCGTGTTTACGGTCTTCCGATAGCTTGCCCCAGCAATGGGATAATGCAATATATGTAAATTTGTCTTCTGGTGGATCAGAGTCGGCGAATGCGCGCAAGTAGCTATTCCCACTGGAATTATCAGTTGGTAGGATCTTTTCGGACGGTTTGATACTTGTAGATCGGAGAAAAAGTCTATCTGATAAGTCCTTTCCTACATCGAGTAGTCGACTAGGTAGCTCTCTTTGGTGTGAAGGATTGGAATTTGGATTGCAAACGTAGGCCCCATGAGTATAGTCACAAACTCGGAGCCACTCGCGGAACAATATGAATCGGATGGGACTGTCTGATGCAGGCAGCTCTGGAAATCCCATTTGTACATCTGCGATTGGCTTCGCATTCCTCATCAGAGGAGTACATATTCTTAGTGCAGGCGCTTGACAGAGGCTAGACTTGTTGCGGACATTTTGTGATCGAGTGCGATCCTTCTGGCAAACATTACAAGGCTTCAGCTTCTTATGAACCTCAGATATTGTTGATTGTTCGTCGAAAGTCAGGGTATCGCAACGCTTGCAGAGATCTGCTGCCAAGTCCAGGGGTTGAGGGAGACCAGTCGTTGCAGTCGTCGTGTCCAGCCTTTGGAGAAGCTTTTGCGCGAATTCATTATCCACAATGTGAATCCACGCATTCTCTGCATCACGTAGGAAATGCATTCTTTCTTCATCTTTCTTCCGCATCATCGAATCTCGTTCTTTTCGCTCCTATATTCGAAATATAAGTCTCAGAAGATGATACTTCTTTGATTCAGTCGTCAATATTTCTACACCGAACTCACATGCTGATCACTCTGTATTATTATCCCATCCCTCTCTGTTTCCACCCAATAACTTGTTCTGTGTCGCATCGACTCCCTTATATCTTGATACGCAAATCTCATCATATCCTCATCTTTCCAAATTCCCTCCGTAAAATAAGTGCTATTGTCCATAATCGGTTATTCGCTGTCGATCTTGGGGTCGAGTATGAGCAGAAAGCGTCACCTGGGCTACCCTTGATCGAAATTAATCTGGGAGTGGTCAGGTTTGAATAGCAAATAGATTATTGGTACATTTTAATTCGTAGCAATGGAGGAGACAGAGAACAGATGGTGGTCTCTGCACCAGACTGCCGCTAGTAATCCAGCAAAGCAGTAGAAGGCGCGGGGGATTTGGTGGCAGATGCTGCATAGGCTCTGTAGCCAAACAGAGATCTGGGATACGGTAAGACATCCTCCGCAATCCCCGATTGGTTGAATCTGGAGTTTGCGGTCGATGCTTATCATCGCAGAACAACACGTCAGGGCTCGGAAACATCTTGAACCAAGGTGTGCGCCATTGAGATTCTGAGAGAATTCTCGAAAATGAAGGGGATTTTCAATTTTCCAGTCGGATTGTTTAGAAGTGGACCTGAGCACATGAACCTATGATAAGCGGACAAGCGTAACAAGTAGGTACTTGCTGAGGCTGAAATGATTTTGTGTATCGGAGAAAGATCTTTGAATATTACTAAGAGTAATGATTGATTTATCCAGCTTATATATGTTTCCCTTATCCAGAGGCGGTCCCCGGGGTCCCTAATTGAAGAGATGTACTACATCCTTTATTAGTAGATGTAGGACAAAAAATATATATGTATTCCATCACCCACTTGAGGAAATTGTACCACAAGCATCTACACAGAATACAAGCATACCTCCAAACAGAAAGCATCTATAGACAGCTTTTTAATATCATGATGTTTAGGTACCTAGGTATGTTCCATACTTATGTCGCTATATGTCTATTAGTCTGACGGGTAGTAGGTATATCTCTATTTTAAGGCCGGCCGTTATCCCATTGATATATTGAATCAATCACAAAGCTCGATAACCACCCACATCACAGTCGTCATAACCTCACCACCAACCTTCTCCATAACCCTCCGACTAGCCTTATTGGCCTGCGCAACTTCAGTATGCACCCAAGCAGTAGTCTTTTCTCGCAGCGTCTCATCCGAAAAATCAAGTCTATCAGCCCCAAAGATCCCGGCAGGATCCATACCACGCCGCATGGTCTCCTTGGACAAGCAGAGCGCGAGACCCTTGCCCCGGTGCTCAGGCTCAACATGCAAAGTGGCCAAAGGCCCATCAACACCCAAGAAAGCCCACGCAATAGGCATTTCATCATCGCCTTCCGTGGCAGGCTCAGTATCACAATAAATCGCCATACCAACCAAGCTGGATAACTGCGCCTTCGATCGAGGAATACTCGTTCGACTCTGCACAAGATCCAAATGCGAATCCAGAACACCTACTGTTCCATTCCGATCATGGAACCGATACCCGTCAGGCAACGGGATCTCAGCCTCACCATCCTGCATCGTAAACTTCTCTCGCGGAAAGAAAAACTTGCTATACGGCGGGTTATCATAACGATGAACCTTCAACCCTGGTAAAAGCGCCAGACTCGACGCGTCACCGACATCGGGATGCGGGAAAACGCCTGACTCCAAAAGTAGAGTAAACAAGCCGGTATGCAGCGTTCCAATTAGAAAAGCCCGAGGATCAGGCGCAGGGATCAAGGCAACGCCATTCCGCGACTGCGCTTCAGCTGACTTTGTCTCACTGTCAGGTGGCAGGGAAGCCAGGTACTCCGGCAACAGATTGGCTTTAATATAAACGAGCAATGCCAATAGCTGCTCACGGGCCAGGTTCAGAGAATCAGGATCGGCGGTATGCAGGGTAGCGACCGTATAATTAGAATCCAGGCTGGCGTGATTGTTGCTTTCCACTGCGGCGGGACTGGACCCGTCACTAGGGGTGACGGTGACAGCCGATTGCGAAAGCGGAGCTGAACCGATCGGCTGGATTGACGTGTGCTCCGCTTCAAGGCTGGAATATAGGATGATCTGGGTCTCGCGGCCGCGGAAGAGATCCACCCGCGCAGCCAGCCATGGCTTGTCAGGGGATGGGGAGCCCGATGGGGGGAATGTAGCTAAGATCTTGGCAGTGGGCGCTGGGTACGCGAGTCCATGTTGGATACGTCGCAAAAGTGCAGAAGAGAGTGGTAGATGAGAGGCTAGCAGAGGCAGTAGCGTGGTGGCCCTGTCATCGTGCTCGTAGATGCGCGTTTCTGGGGAATGATTTTCGGCCATGTTTTTGTTTTCTTTTTTTTAATCTCGATTCGGGCGACGATTATTCCCGAGAACCTGGTTCCGCAAGACTGGACGTATCACACGCTTATGACCCTGACGATCGGGACCTTTCAGCTAAGCCCAGCAAACGGAATAAACTTGGGAGACTATTGAGGTTGGGGTGAAACTGTGGACTTGACAGGTTGACGTACGCTTATGTCCGGGTTAGTGAGTCACTCTGCGGGTCGCGTGAGTGGAGAACGAATGGCTCCGTTCCTGGCTAGACCTAAGTAGGAAATTAATAAGACTTCTAGATTAATTCCGACGCGCTAAGAATGATTAACATGATTACCTGTACGGAGTCGAAGATTATCACCCTTAAAAGTATTTGTCACGCTGGTCTGTGCCTGTGGCGGTGCGGCACTATTGATTCTGACAGGGGATCCGCTGACGATCACTGTCATCTGTGCATTGGCGTGCGGGTCAAGGGCGATCATTCGGTGCTAAGTTGTGTGTGTTCCAGTGATTCGGGTCTAGTGTCTTACTTTGAAGGGTGGTGATGCACTCTGTACGAAGTATGTGAAGAATAAATGATGTTAAATTGTGTTCTGCCTAGACTATCTTCCAAGTCTGCAACGCCGGAAAATATACCCTCGACACGAGGATTCCCCAATAATCATTTTTATCCCGAATGAAAACAAAAGAAAGAATAGATTATGAAACCACAAAAGAAAAACAATAGTCATGTCTCATAAAGTTGGGGTGACTCTAGCCTCCCCTTTTTTTCTTCACCAGGGGCTCCGAGCGCCCACCATCCAATCTTCCATGGCTAACCATTCACTCCATCGGGCCTCTGCTGCCCGAATCTCTTCCTCGGATGGGTCCCGCAGTGGACGCAAAAACGGAGTCTGCTCGTCGGGTTGTATGTCGTAGGCTGTCTTGGTATCCGCCCACCCACTACTCTTGGCCGTGAAGAGGTAGTTGATGCGCTCTTGCTTGTAAATGCATCCCACACCAGCTTCCCAGCCATCACCAAAGAATGCGCGCATTGTAATAGGAGAGTCCTGCGCCGTAACAATCAAGCGCCGAACAAAAGGTCGGAGAGAAACATATGGCGGGGATTGCTGCGCAGATTGACCTGCCTCTGGAGCGCGTTGGAATGGAAGACGAATATTGATAAAGGCCGCCACGGATTGCACCGTCGGCGCATGTTGGCTGCACTCAAGGAAGTATTGCAAGCAATTCTTGTAGTGCGGATACCAGCCAGTAGGATCCACACGGCCAAACTCTCCATCGCCAAGAATAGATTGTGCCTCAGGGTAGCTTACTCCCTCGGAGTAGGGTGCCCGCCTGTCGGAGGTGCGTTCAGTCTCTCTCTCGACAGATCCTGGAGGGAGGTCTCAGATAAGATGACTAGGAAGGGGGAAATAGTAAAAAAGGGTCGCGTACCTCGAGCGAGACGCTCGCGAGAATAAGGATCGCATAGATCCATATGTGGAGAGTTTTCCCAGCACTCTCTTCCTGAGCCTTGCATACTGAGTGACATGATCGTATGTTGACATGTATAGGGGGTGGCTAAAAGTAGTCTAGAAGACTGGAGAAGTATTCAACCAAAGGTAAGTCAGATGGGGTGAATAAGATTAAGGTATGAGCATTCTGGGGGAGAGGGATAGGTCCTTATAGCTCCCGCACGGCGGGACGACCGAGGCCTCCCCAGGGTCGGTGTGATGTCAGAAACTATCACATATGAAGATCAAGGGCGGATTAGTTCGGGGTTGACAGAAGTGGATCAGGCAGGAGAAGCTATTGAGTAAGGCGACGAATGTGTTCAGCCACAGACAGAGCTTGAGCCACATCACCAGCCACGGGGAGACCGAGCTTGTGGCTCGTGCCCAGATAGCAAGGGATGTGGCTGTGTAGGTGGAGCCCGACAAAGAGATTGTCGCTAGGTCCTCCAACCACCTCAGTTCGGGTGCCACGTTAGCGTCCCAATAGCGTGGTTGAGCCCACTTAACTATTAATTAACATGATTTGGAAGAATGAGATCACAGATCTGCTTTTCGAAAAGATCGAAACTATTGTCCATTTATTTCTTGTCTACCTTTGTCTACCTAGCATATTCAATGAGAAATTGGAAAGGGTGAAAAGATTGAACGGTCTAGAACCCAGAACCTACACCAGTGTCAATGTTGACTCTCGTAACGATTGACCTGTGTGACATTCTTAATAGCCCCACTTAGTCTTTTTTTCGCGAAAACCTTGGAAAAAAAGAAGCCTGAATCATAAATATAATCATAAATTAAGAATTCGATCTCCGAAAAAAATATGAATCGGATGTACTCGGCCGATCGTTTCATGTCCGGCAGATTGACAAATCCTGCCTTATACCCCCCTGTTACGTAGGGACCGTTTCATCAATCTTAAAAAAATCAAGTTACATTTAACGGTAACCCTGGCAGTTGTAATCTAAGGTGTGATATGGTTCCTGAGCAAAAACGTGGGAAAAAAAAAAAAAAAAATCAGGCAAGATGCAAGGGGTGAGAACGAGGAAGCGTGTAAGACAGGCAGCGAAGAATGTAAGAATTTGCAGGGATGATCCAATAAACCCGCTATGAGAAATTATGATTTCAAGGTTCGTATTGATCTCGGTCACTCCGATGGATCGGGGGGTCAATCGACGATTACGGGGTCCTGAGCGTCTCGCGTCCAATGATCGCCCTCCATTTGCCATGACCGTCACCAATCCCGGCTTCCTGGACAGCGGACCATATCTCGCGCCAAGTAGCCCCAACTAATGCACATCAGATTGACGTACCCTGCCTCATTCCCCCGCCCTGCGGCTGAGGATGCTTTCTGTTTTAAAGGCGCGCCTGTCTGCAGTTTCATATCCCAACATCTCAACTGCATATTCGACATCCGACCACAGTCGATCTGGACTCAACACTCAATCTTGGAAATATCCCTGTTTAATACCGCCTTGCTTCGCTATTCTCCGACCCACACACATATTACATCATGTACAAATCCAACTATGATATCTACGTATGTTTGAGCCCATCCAGCACTACATCAAACATCAACTCATATTTCTCTCTAGAAATGCGAAAGCATTGACAGCAGACGCTCGCCACCACCAGATGAGCTGCTCTCCCCATTGGCAACGCTCTATCCGCATGTGGCAGCCATGCAGCCGCAGTACAACCCCAACAACTGCACCTTTACCGGTTACCAACAAACAAACTATTGGGCTGCAGCCTACACTACACAGCCCTTGGATGAGACAGCCGAATTAACACGACGAGGCAGTGGTATGTCTATTTCACAATTTGCTTATTTTGTTTCTACCTTCTGACTTTCAAACTCCAGAACAACCATGTCGCCGCTTAGTATCCAAGCTTCGTCGCTTCCTCAGCCGAGACGACTTGAAATATCGTCGACGGTCCGAGGCGACTACAAGAACAACACTCTTTTGATCTATTTTCTTTTATCATTCATCCGACTTATACGACCACATCTTTTGAGCTTTGCTTTATCTTCGACTGTCTTTCTTTCGATTCCACATGAATCTCACCAGTATCCCGACACAGGCATCCTGATCGGACTTGCATCTTTCTTATGTTGTCACTAGACTTTACTTTTTGTTTTACCAAGCGATGGGCTAGCAAGGCGTTTACGGGGGGATAGGACCGGGTTTCATGTTAATCTCGCCTGACGGGAATAATACCATGTATATAACAGGAGGCAATTCTCCAATGCAAATATAACAGCACATATTCAGACATACCTGACATTCCCAGTTGCCACCAGCCTCATTCCATACAAACCGAGACTCTAAAGCCGACGGCCAGATCTAGCCCAACCTACAACAAACGAGGCCCCATACCCTAACACCAACCAGGCACGAACAAGGCACCTACTCCACTCGGGCACAATCACCTGGACATGTCTAGAATGTCGGCAAAAAAAGGCCCCAACCCTAACCCCTCAATCACAAACGTGTCTCAAGTGACCAAACCTAATGAAACGCAGTGGCCCCTGCGCAGATCAAACGAAGCCAAACCCCAAGCAGCAAAAGATCACCCACGGGCTCCGCACTCAACAAACCCAAATCACCTGCGTCTAAGCGCTGACAAAGCTAACATATGCACGATGACCACGATAAGAGACTATTGCAATTAGGCTCGAGGGAGGCCTGATTTCGCAAACACAATTCTCTCATTGGCTTGAGTTTTCAATTTTCTTTGCTTTTTCCTTGGGAATGAAACAGGGAAACGAGACCTTGCGATTGCGAATAGTGATCACAGGATCCAATAATCAAGAATGATTCCATATTCCCTGCATATCGGGCTTCCGGGGTTTGCCCCTTGGTCTAACCGCTCATCGTTCACCACGCACTCCGTGCTGTGGCCCGGCCCGTGCAGATCCAATAGTTCGCCCCGTTTCACCAAGGTATTTGAGATGGTGAACCCTGGAGATAGGGAACCTGGGATTGGGTGAGGGGGTGATGTTGTGCAACATCAATCGACGGGATCTACTTACTCTCGCTGTGAGTATTGATTTCCTAGATCGCGAAGCAATAGTTCGAGGTTTGATTTGACTTTTCGGTCCAGTTCACCATTTGCAACTGCAACGTTGCTACATAGCGACCATGGATGAGGGGCGTTTACTATTGACCATAATTCCAGTTCCATTCCCCTATCTACGTGGGGAGAGAAGAGACCGATCGACTCGGTCCCGATCTGGTTGTAGTTCTAGGTGGGTTACAGTAGTAATTCTTGTAGACCGTGGACATGAAACGAGCCTTCACGGATCCTCCCGAAGAATTTAAAGGAACTATATTGCTTCTGCCTTGCATGCCGGAAAAAGGAACCGGATCCTGGCGGTATTCAGGATCCTGGGTCCTGGGAACCGGGCCGCGAGTCATAGGCGCGGACGTAGCCGTTCTTGCAGGTGTGGCTGGTGCGGTCGGCATCGGAGACGGCGAGTACTTTTGTTTTTTTTTTCTTGGTGTAGTGGGGTTTATGCATATTATTAATTCGCGTCATTGGGTCCACTTGCGTTTCCTTTTTTAATGCATGGGACCGCATGTGGGTATTCATCGGTTACATCGGGAGTAGGATGCTATTTTGGGTGTTATCGTTCAACAAGTTGCTGGTATCTTCTTTCAATTCCCTCTTTTCTTTTGCTTGATTTAAATTTTCTTTGGTTTGATTTGCATATATTGGGCGCGATGTGATATTGATGCATGCTTGGTCCTACCCTACCGCCGAATGGTACCCAATCCTGCGTATGCCGTAGATGAGGCTGGACTTGGATTAAACATGGATGTTTCTTCGCAATTTTGTAATTGCTCCATAAGAGCAACAGGCCACTGTGAACCGGACCAGAGCACAGCCCCACGTTGACATCCCTTGATTAAACTAGGGCTATTATGAACCTTGAGAGGCTCTTTATCTCTCAAGTCCTCACGGTGCTTGTATACATCCTACATTCTTCTTAAAGCACAGAGCAGAACATGAAGAGGGTATAAATTCATTATCAATATTACAACGCAAACACATCCAACCCCACGGCAGGATGTTATCCTAAACTCCATAGCGCCAGAGTGAACACTTCACTCAACTTCATACAGTTCCCAATTTTTGTCGGCAGCGGCTAAACGATGGTCAAACTTCCCGTCCTTTCCAATGCGGTCAAAGATAGCAGATGAACAAGTATTCATCACAAGATGGAGACAACGGGAAGGAGAGGGCATATCAAGTAAGTAGCCCAAGGAATATAAATCAGGAGATAAATGAAAATCAAATCATGGGCTGTCGTGTTCCATCAAGTCAATACTTCACAGCATTGTATGTCGTTACTGGGCATGAAAATACTGAGTCACCTTAGGCCAGGCTCGCAGATCCAGCGGCTGCTGTACCCCAACGCAGCCGCCTTAGACCGCCTCGAACTGCCTCCTGCCCACATGCTGCCGATGATCGAGCACCAGGGATACTACCATCCCCCATCATACCCATCTCAGTCCTACCAACCTCTCGACCAAGCATATATCCCGCAGAAAAGCTGATCGCCGAAAACAGGACTACAACACCAGCACTGATGACCCACGTCATGACTGTGGGGCTGACAGGAGCTGTCGAGTCCGTGAGACTCGCACGTCGACTCTTCTTAGATGTGGAAGTCCGATCCTTGGGTGAGGTAGATCGTCGTTTGGTCTTTCCTGGCGGACCAGACGGTGGCACGGGGGAGCGGGGGTCACGACGGAGAGACGGACCCACGGGGGCGCTGGCCTCAGCATACTGGGGCGAGGAAGCATTTTCATCATCACTCTCCTCTCCCATGGCAACAGAGACACCAACAAGTCGAAATGAGGATGGTTGAGCGGGGCGGGGGGGGAGTGGAGGGTGGAGGCCGTTGGTTCTCGGGCTTGGGGAGGCCACGAGCAGCAGCAGCACAGGACAGAAGGGTAGATAGGCTGGCTCTAAGGGCAGCATCATGGTCCGCATGGTGAGAAGGTGATATCATATTATAAGGACTATGCTGAGACTGAGGAGATCGGCGAGACTGCCGTGAGCCAGAAGGGTAGGACTCTCGACGAATGGCAGTGCGGCGACTGGAGTTAGACAAGATACTGGGTTGAGAACGGCGGGACTCGCTTGGTCGAGTCCAGGAAGGATCATTGGTGAGTGGTGGGTGGCTAAAGACGTTTGGTTGAGGGACAAATGGTGAGGGACTGATCCCCATTCCCAAAGCAGTAGAAGTATCATCTTCATCATCACTAGAGGCTGCGTCGGACTGGGCCGAGGGTACAGATCGTGGAGCAGGCAAGGATGGACGATGAATATCCTCATTGGAGCTGCTCATATTTGGATCTGGATCACTTTCACTCTCTTCATATTCCTCTTGACTGCTGCTTGCCAGACTAGCCTCGCGCGACGAATAGTCAACATGAGCTGTCGCCACCGCTGCGAGATGCTGCATGCGCCGTCGCCGACTACGGTGTTGATACATGCCAGCGTCTCGAGGTTCCACGTGAAGACCAGTTGTGATTATGTCGTCGTTTGTGGCGGCTGAAGATAGCGATGAGGATGATGGTTGGGAAGAAACATCGATCCACGAATCTATGTAATACCGCAGTGAGTACATGGTGGACGAACGATAGGGCGCAACGGAATATGCATCATTTAAACTCGATCTGCAGGCGAGATTCTGCAGGTCCAAGGGTATAAAAAGGCTTCCTAACATACCTTCAGATCTCATGGGCGCCGCACCAGACGATCGGGGCTGACCATGTTCTCTCGGCTGGCCATCGCGCATCAGTTGACTTGCGGCTCTGGGCTCCCGCACCTGACCAAGAGGGTCGCAGTGATTTGGTTGCATGGCCACAGAGATGTAAGAGAAAGTGAAAAATAGGGTAAAGATATCTTTTGAATGATATTTAAAAATGGGAGATGGGAACTGAAGGGTCAGGCCACCCGGTGTTGGAAGTAGGAGCGGTCAAGCGTGGGGAAGGACAATCAATGAGGATCTTATCAGTGTGGAGATGGATGATCTGCCCCATCACTGGTGCCCAACCGCTTTGTTATCTTCTTTCACTCCTCCAAGTCGTCTCCAAGGGACCAAAGAGAAGATATCTGAAGCCTAAGATTAAGGAAGAACTTCAATACTTGATCGTAGGGTAGACAACAAAGAAAGGAGGAAATGGGCTGAAGATTGGATGATGAGGTGATCAGCCGACGGAGCAGGTGATCTGCAGCCCGTGACGAAGCCAGCGACTAGATGAGACGCGAGGGGCGCAGTTTTCCGAGATAGGAAGTAGAATTAAGTCTGGATGAAAAGAAAGCTACTTGGAAATATGGATTAGTGGTGCATAGAAAGTGAGGCAGAAGTGGATGCGGAATATATAGTTTCAAGTGTATTAAAGTGCATTTCACTGAGAACCGCGCAATGATGCAGACCACGTTGGGACAAAGAGATGCGGGGGACGGGAGCGGTGACAGATGGCAGTACATGACCACAATCAATGGTATCACTGTTCATGTGGACAAGCCACTACAGAGCGACTACAGGACTACAGGATGGGAAGCAAATTGAATAGTGACGTAGCAATTACAGTGGATTCATCGTATCACGGAACTAAATAAGAAATACTTTACGGAATCATACAAACTTTTTAAAAATCCAAGGCCTCCCAGAGGCCTAATGACACCAAGAAATGGCAAAATGCAAATCAGGAACATGCTTAGAAGGTAACCTTGGTACCCTTGAACTCAGGGATGGAACCCTTGGCCTTGTTGAGGCCACCGCGGCCACCGAAGCCACCACCGCGACCACCACGGTCACCGAAGCCACCGCGGCCACCACGGCCACCACCACGGGGACCACCACGGCCACGACCACCGAAACCACCACCACCGCCGCGGCCACCGAAGCCACCACGGTCACCACCAGCAGGGCGGGGAGTGCTGAAGTCGAGGCGCAGAGGACGGCCGTCGATCTCAGTGCCAGCAAGCTGGCTGTGGGCAGCCTGGGCCTCCTCAACGGAGGAGTACTGAACGTAACCGAAACCCTTGGGGCGACCGGACTCGGGGTCAGTGGGCAGACGGATGCCCAGGATGCTACCCTGCTCAGCGAAGACATCACGCAGAGCATCCTCAGTAGCGCTGAAGGGCAGGTTGCCAACGAACAGAGTGTCGGAGGCGGGGCTGGTCTGGTCACCGTAGGCACTGGCGCGAGCCTGGGCACGGTCACCACCCTGGTTGTTCTGGCGGGCAGTGGCGTAGTCCAAGTTGATGGTACGGCCATCAAGCTCGGCACCCTTCTTGGCCTCGAAGGCCTTAACGGCATCAGCAATCTCAGCGAACTCAGCGTAACCGAAACCACGGGAGCGGCCGGATTCACGGTCAGTCACAACACGGCAAGAAACCTCGCCGAACTCGGAGAACTCGCGCTGGAGCCACTCCTCATCGACGTTCCAGGACAGGTTGCCGACGAACAGGTTGGCGGAAGCACCCTCGGGAACCTCAGCGGTCTTGGTCTTCTTAGCGGGGGCCTCGACCTCGTCATCAGCCTTGCGCTTCTTGGAGGCCTTGGCAGTGTCCTCGCTGTCCTCAGACTCAGACTCAGAGTCGGAGCTGTCAGAGTCGGAAGACTCCTATAGATTAAAGCATATTAGTATTTGTAAATGATTAATACGGAGTTGAGTATCATACCTTCTCGGCCTTAGCCTCGGACTCAGACTCGCTGTCACTGGAGTCGGAGTCAGACTCCTCCTTCTTCTCGGCCTTCTTGGCGGGCTTCTCGTCCTCGGACTCGGACTCAGAGTCAGAAGACTCAGACTCGGAGGAAGACTCGACCTTCTTCTCGGCCTTCTTGGCGGGCTTCTCAGCCTTCTTGGGGGCAGGCTTCTCATCCTCAGACTCGCTGGAGCTGGAAGAACCATCCTTCATCTCCTCATCGCTGTCGGACTCGGACTCGGAGGAAGACTCCTCCTTCTTGGCAACCTTCTTGACCTCCTTCTTGGCAGGCTTCTCATCCTCAGACTCGCTGGAGCTGGAGGACTCCTCCTCGCTCTCGGACTCAGACTCGGAGCTGCTGGGAGTAGGCTCCTTCTTCTTGTTCTTCTTGGACTTCTCCTCCTTGGTGGCGACCTTCTTGGTAACCTTGGGGGCAGCGTCCTTGACCTTCAAGGTCTTGCTGGGCTTCTCAGCCTTGGAGGAAACCTTAGTCTTCGACATATTGAAACTGTAGAGAGAAGTCACGTTAGCACGAGGTTTCCAAGATCGGGTTTCATTTCACATCTCCCACGTACAGTGGTCACGAAAATTGACGAAGTGCTTTGGTTTTGTGCGGCGGAGCCAACTAATCCCTCAATAAGCACCCGTGTTTTGGATGTGTAACAATGTGATAACCCTCAGGAAAAAAATGGATAGAATGCCAGGAGTGACTGATCACAGCTGGTAGATGCCCTCAAGTAACCCACAACGGACAGAGTTCAAGCCCACAGAGACCGACCGACGATATGCAACTATGATACGCAACCCACGAGGAAATAGAAGTCCCACAGAGCCCACGAAATAGATATGCAGTATGACAAGCCCACAGCCCTCGATGTGTTAAAAGCCCACAGATGTCTTGTTGAAGTACTTTGGTTGAAAGTACAATGTACCACCCACACAGTTGTGTCAGTTTGGGGAGAAGGGGAAGGGGAGAACGTACATAGGAAGCTTTTTTATTGGAGCTTCAAGGTAGAAAAGTGCTAGCACAGGTGATGTGATAGCAAAAAGGAAGGGGAGGGAGGATGGATGAAGAAGAAGAAAAAAAAAAGAAGAGGCGTTGCTGGGCAAGCTCTCTGATAAGAAAAAAAAATTTCAGAAATTTTTCGGAGGCTGGCAGAAACGTGTTCCGCCTGCTAAATGAAGTTAGACCCAGGCACTGACCGCAAAATTCAGTTGCTGATATAAGCACTTCTGGACCCACTGTCAACACCAAGTGGATATTCCCATTACCTAATCAAAGTACATGTGGCAGGGTGTGAGCTTATGTAATCCACTCGGCACTCCCTCTCGTTGGCCTATAGCTAGCCTAGCTGTCCTACCCAGGGTGATAGATAGGTGCACTTCCTTTTTGCGACTTCTCGTGCTTCCAAACACCGCCTCGCACTCCAATTGGTACCTTTCCTTCATCTATGGGCTGCGCCTAACCTACCATTTGGCCTGTTTCAATATGGCCCCTCCCATTCCCTCCCATCGCCCGCGCAAGAAGAGAAAGACCCCCACGGCTCCCGGCTCCAATAACAATCTCATAATCGATATCGGAGATGGAAAGCAGTCTCCAGCATTTCCACTCGTATCGTTTCTGTGGGCTGCACGAGCTGGGATCTCACAATGGCTGATCCTGCCACTTACGCTCATGGCTGTCGGTCTCTTCCGATGGGCTGTCAGTCTATGGGGTTACTCAGGTAGGAAGCAGCAATTGTTACCGCGGTGTGGAATCAAACTAATATACTTTAGGCTTCCAGGTGCCCCCTATGCACGGTGACTTTGAAGCGCAACGACATTGGATGGAAATCACCACCCATTTGCCCATGCCCAAGTGGTATCTCTACGATTTGCCATACTGGGGCCTCGATTACCCCCCATTGACCGCATACCACAGTTGGCTGCTCGGAAAGATGTATGTATTACGGTCCTTTCAAACAAAGATTAGATATAACTGACCGTCGAAGTGGCACCGCCATTGAGCCGGCTTGGTTCGCACTCGACGAATCCCGCGGCTTCGAGCACCCGGACCTGAAGGTTTACATGCGCGCCACTGTCGTGGTTTCCGAATACCTTATATATGTTCCTGCAGTTGTAAACTTCCTTCGCCGGTATACTCGTATGCATGGCGTGCATGCATGGTCCGCCTCCATCGCCCTTGTTGCAATTCTGCTCCAGCCGGCAACCATCCTTATCGACCATGGCCACTTCCAATACAATACAGTGATGCTGGGATTGATGGTTGCTAGCCTGGATGCGATCATGGCGGGGCGCATGCTCTGGGCCTGTATCTTCTTTGTCGGCGCTCTAGGGTTCAAGCAAATGGCTCTGTACTATGCGCCAGTCATGTTCGCCTATCTCCTGGGTGTCTGCGTCTTCCCACGGATCAACATCCCTCGACTTATCAACATCTCTCTCATTACAGCCGCTGCATTCGCTCTGCTATTCGCCCCACTCTTAATCGGCGCGACAAGTATCGAGGCCCGGAAGGACTTTGCGTCTGCGCCAGAGCCTCCTCTTCTGCAATCGGTTCCAATTGCTCTAGACAAGAGCTCCGTGGCTTATGCAGTTCTCTTCCAGCTAACGCAAACGGTTCACCGCATTTTCCCCTTCGCACGTGGCCTGTTTGAAGACAAAGTCGCTAATGCCTGGTGCGCGATCCATACATTTTACAAGCTGCATCACTTCGATACTTCCTTGCTCCAACGGGCGTCTCTTTGCGCCACTCTGGGCTCAATTATTGTTCCATGTGGCATCATTTTCCGCCATCCTCGGGCTTCTCTTCTGCTTCCTGCGTTGTCCTGCGTTTCGTGGGGTTTCTTCTTGTTTTCTTTCCAGGTGCACGAAAAGAGCGTTCTTCTTCCTCTTCTCCCCATGACCCTCTCGCTCGCTGGTGATGGTGGATTGAGCAAGGAGAACCGCGCCTGGGTTGGTTGGGCTAATATCCTTGGCTCGTGGACCATGTTCCCCCTTTTGCAGCGCGAGGAGCTCCGCATGCCTTACGCCGTCATGACCCTTCTGTGGGCTTATCTACTTGGTTTGCCCCCACTCTCCCTTGAGACCTATCGGAGCCGTTCATCTCCGGAGGATCCCAGCTCGCACTTCGAGTTGAACATTTTTGCCAAGCTCTTGCACATCCTGTTCTATATTGTCATGATTGCATGGCATGTCGGCGAGGCGTTCGTGCCTCCCCCTCCTGGTAAACCGGACCTGTGGGTCGTACTAAACGCCCTCATCGGGGCCGGTGGATTCGGGATTGCTTACCTTTGGTGTATGTGGAAACTGGTTACACAGTGCCGTCAGATTGACCGCCGTGGGGCCGAAGAGGAAAATCGGAAGAAGAATCAGTGATTTGCTGGGCAGTGGCCATATAGTCTTACAAAGATACCCCATTATAATCCCCTCTGGGATGAAACTGTTGCTAGAACATGTGAATTCAATTTGGATCTATTAGATTACCTTCCCTGTTGGCCCGGGTTTTTGGAGATGAGATATGTTATATTCATGATCTAAGATTTGGTTTCCAAGATTAGATCGCAAACATTTGAATCGGAGCGCGTAAATCGGCCCGACGGTACAGTACATGCCAAACAAAAAGAACTCCTTCCAATAAATGCTATAGTACAAAGGTGGTGTTACACAAGACAGAAACATCATCCATAGATATCTTTCTTACCCCATCTAACCAGAAGACTCTAGTTTAGACCTTGAAGCCGAAGCCAGCCATACAGCTCTTGTATTGGTCGATCGTCGACTGGCATTCCTTCGCGGGATCATCGGATTTAGAGAACAACATGCAGTCATCGCGAGCCGTCTTTTCTGTCTTGCAGACGCAGCAAGGCTATATTGCAGTAAACGGGTATTAGCGCATTCGATGGTGTTAATGCCTATGTTGCTGGCGAAATCATCTCGAGGCGTACCTTGGGCTTTTCGGTTTGAGCGGGCTGCTGGGGCTGCGCCTCGGCCGGAGTGGGAGCACTCTTTTCTGTATAACGCAAATATTAGCATGTTTTTATGCTAGGTTTGTTGCCTTGCCGTGGACCCTTGCGCATGGCGCATGTCGGCTGCGGTTGCGCAAGTCAAGGCTTGAGTCGACTGGGACTTACCACTGGAAGAACCAAATAACCACGACATTTCGAAAGAGAGAGGATGTGTTTCAACGATTGACGGCAACAAAGAGGTTCAAAGAGGTCTTGGACGAGTGCGATTTGAGGTCAGATGTCACCATCGATATTATTAATGCATGCGGAGTTGGTCACAATGCGCAACCGTAGTCTATTCTTTTTGTTATCGAACAATAACAATGCGGCGGCGGCTTCTGAATTTCGCCTCCTCCTTTTTTTCACTCTTGACTCTCCCTGCTTTCCTTTTTGAGTCGGGTAGACTTTGGCTGCTAGATCCCTTTCCGGTTCTCTTCACTTTCCTTTCGTTCAGACTTACTTTGTCAAGCTCAATTCTTCCATTCTCCTAATCCACTACCCCGCCATGGCCCCTCCTAAGATCTTCTCGCTCGATGGCAAAAGCCTGAAGCTCGACACTGCAGAGGACATTGAGGCTCACATTAAGCCTTTGACTGAGAGCACCGACTACACTGAGATCCATTTCGGTGGCAACACTCTGGGCATCGGTGCCTCCGAGCGTCTCGCTGCCGTCCTCGCAACCCAGAAGAACCTCGAAGTCGCTGATTTGGCCGATATTTTCACCTCCCGTCTCCTTTCCGAGATCCCTCCCGCCCTCAAGGCTCTCCTTGATGCCATTCTCGAAATCCCGACTGCCCACACTATCAACCTCTCCGACAATGCCTTCGGTCTTAACACCCAGGCACCCCTCGTCGATTTCCTGTCCAAGCACACACCCCTCCGCCACCTGATCCTGAACAACAACGGTCTGGGTCCCTTCGCCGGAACCAT
Organism: Penicillium pulvis; assembly: GCF_028828015.1. Classification (NCBI taxonomy): domain Eukaryota; kingdom Fungi; phylum Ascomycota; class Eurotiomycetes; order Eurotiales; family Aspergillaceae; genus Penicillium; species Penicillium pulvis. Next base: position 2,085,339 of record NW_026643078.1, on the reverse strand, counting down.
GATTGCCGATGCTCTCAGCCAGCTCGCTGAGCGCAAGGAAGAGGCTCGCAAAGAGGGCAAGGAGGTTGCTCCTTTGGAGAGCATTGTTTGCGGTCGCAACCGTCTGGAGAACGGCAGTATGGAGGCTTGGGCTCGTGCCTACGAGAAGCATGCCGCAGGCCTGAAGTCCGTTAAGATGACCCAGAACGGAATCCGCCAGGAGGGTATTGCGCACCTGCTGAAGAACGGTCTTTGCCACGCCCACGGCCTGGAGGTTCTGGATCTGCAGGACAACACTTTCACCATTATGGGATCCACTGCTCTGGCTAGTGTTTTGGAGGGCTGGGCATCTCTGCGCGAATTGGCCGTTGGTGATTGTCTACTTTCTGCCCGTGGTGGTGTGAAGGTCGCTCAGGCTCTCGCCGCCAATAAGAACCAGAAGCTGCAGACCCTTCGTCTTCAGTACAACGAAATGAAGGCTGATAGTGTCAAGGCCTTTACCCACGCTGCCAAGACCGCACTCCCTAGTCTGCGCCGTGTCGAGTTGAATGGCAACATCTTTTCCGATGAAGACGTGAACATTACCGCGCTAAAGGAGCTCTTGGAGGCCCGTCAGGAAGAGCACGGCACCGATGATGACCCTGAGGATACCTGGGGTGTTGATGAGCTGGACGAGCTCGAGTCGGAGGACGAGGAGGAAGAGGAGGAAGAGGAGGAGGAGGAAGAGGAAGAAGAGCAGGAGCGAAAGGCTGAGAAGGATCTCAAGGCTGCCGACCTTGCTGAGGAGGAGAAGGTTGCTCAGAAGTCGGACAAGGATGTCGATGCCTTGGCTGAGGCTCTTGGCAAGACTGGCATCTAGATTCGCCGACCAGCTCTACTGGGCTATTTCCACTTTGGTCCCAGTATCTTGATCCCGACGAACTCTGGAGTCAACTGCCCTTTGGCTGTACCAACCACCCGCCGTGTACCGCTTGCGCGTTTCCGGATGAAGCGGTTGTTGTCTGCGCCCACGGTCCTTCCTACCGGCTCATGAGGCCCTGACTGACGACATTGATGCCACATTTCCCTGCAAAGACTACTTTGCCCCATATACCCCCGTTGACGATGATGACTGCACATAATTCCCTGTTGCTCTCAACACCATATGCATAGCTACCATAAACTGGCTCCTCTGAAGGATACAGAAAGAAAAAAGAGATAGAAGCGGATACACCTATATTTCCTGGTGATAATCTCTGCGCCTTCCAATTAAATCCCAATTGAATTCCAATTTCAAACTGTTAATAGCCATATCTTCGTCCTTGATCTCCAATTATTTAGTCCCCAGTGAGAAATTTCCCAATCGGGCAGTCACGTCTTGGCACTCAACCTCGGAGCTTCCATTTCTTCCTCTTCAACACTTTCCTCCAACGCAGGCTCACATATAGTCTCCGGCTCCTCGCTCTCTGCTCGCCATATTCCTATAAAGGGCCCACTCACGCCAGCTGTATCCCCTGGTCGGTACTTTCAGAGTAAGTGCTCGCGCATTCCGCCCCTCCCAGCCCATCCCGCGTGTGCCTGCGTACAGGAACAATTATGGCAATCGTGAAATGGATCTCAACCAGCGCATTTGATTTTTTGGGGCTATATAAGGGATTCGAATGGCACCATGATAAACATCTTCAACGTGGGATGGTGGACATATGACAGAGATGTCTTGGATTGGGCCGCGCAACTTGTACAGCACTACAGGCAGAGAAAAAGTCTTTGCGACGCTTTGTTTGTCTTCATGATGTACTTCCTGGCTGTTATTCATCATGCGCAATCCTTACCATCCACATGCGCCAAGTTCCGATTCTCCACAGTTTCCTCTGCAATTTTCAACATCGCAATCCATTGGCGCACAACTCACTGACAAATCCATGTTACAGGCTGTGACCGAACCCAAAGTCCTCTCAACAACATTTCATTCCATCTTTTTGCCCTTCTCCGACTTGATCATAACCTCCCCTCACCCCCGCACCCCCGCAGTCATGGACGCCAGGGAAATTGAAGCCAAGGCTAAGGCTTTGGGCAAGGCCTCGGGGCAGGAAGAGTCGGCGACAGTGATTCTCGGTCTGCTCAAGGAATTGCAAACAGGCATCCGGGCTACGGAGGATCTGCTTCGACGGACCAAGATCGGAGTCGTTGTCAACCGGTTCAAGCAGAGCAAGTCCCCCGAAGTGGCCCGGCTGGCCAGTGACATTGTTTCCAAGTGGCGGACTGAAGTCAACAAGCAAAAGCAGGGTGGTGGAGCAGCCGCGAGCCGGTCTTCCAATTCGCCGCGGCCACCACAAAATGGCACTGGACCATCTACACCCGCGAGCGCTACCCCATCTGATAAGGCGTCGAAACTGTCGGTGCCACCAGACAAGCGCACATGGAAGGCAGATGGAGTGGACATCAACGTTACATCCAGCAAAGTACGAGACAGCTGCACCGGACTCATGTACGATGGACTGTGTCTGGGGTCGACCGAATCACCCAAGACGGTGTTGACAAAGGCATCCGCTGTGGAAAAGGCGGCACACAGCTACCTCGGACCCGAGACTAAACCGGAATACAAAGAGAAGATGCGCAGTCTATTCCAGAACCTGAAGAACAAGTCAAACCCCATGCTTCGTGTGCGTGTGTTGAGTGGAGAAATCGCCCCGGAGAAGTTCGTGCGCATGACTAGTGATGAGCTGCGGTCTGAGCAACAGCGCGAGGCCGACGAGGCCATCAAGAAGAAGAACATGAACGATGCCATGGTAGCCCAGGGAGAGCGCAGTATCAGTACCAGCCTGCAGTGCGGCAAGTGTGGTCAACGCAAGGTGACCTACACCGAAGCTCAGACTCGTGCTGCTGATGAACCTATGACCCTGTTCTGTACGTGTGTGGTCTGCGGTAAATCTTGGCGACAGTAATTTGGGAGAGCAAATCGAACTGTTCAAGCGTTGATGAGAGAGATGTATGATTTTCCTGGGGCTTGGTGTTCATCTTTCTTTTTCTTTCACCTTTTTCGTTTTACCGGATTCTTCGGATCTTCTGCTTTTTCCTTATTTCTTTTTCTTTTTTTGCCAATTATCTTTATCACATAAGGCTGTTTCAGCCAGTCCTGGAGTTGTCTTTTTTTTTTTTTCGTTGCGGCTTTTCCACGGTGGACGGGAAAGATGTGTTCTGGGCTTTCCCAAGCTGTGACTGAATCTACGGGATTCGTTTTATTGAGTGGAGAGAAGGTCTCACTCTGGGTATTGAAATATCCATTTCCATTGTTAGGTTCAAACAATAACAGATCAAAAAGGTATTCACGTCATTGTTATGTAAGAACATTAACCTTGGAATTCAAAGTATAAGAATCATACTCAATATTAACCTCGCCCTTGATCCTTGACCTTACAATAAACCCTCACTGTCATCAATCCACAATGACTCCTCGATCAACATTAAATGGCCCAATCCAATCCCTCTTGGCCACCCTCGTAACCCCCAATCCTATCACAACTATCACCTCAGCTTTTACCACCCAACCTGCCCCCATTGTCCACGAACACGGCCTCCAACAATTAGCCCCCTTCCTCGGTCGTACCTTCATAGGTATAGACGGTATATCCGAATACTTTAACATCCTAATGACAACCCTCGAAATCAAGTCTATGACTTTCGAACCCGAGTCCAATTGGCTCGTCGACGATACCAACATGGCTGTTTGTCTACGTGGAACTGCCAGATTCAGCTGGCAAGAGACAAGTCAATCCTGGGATGAGACTTTTATCTATCGGATTGCACTTGCAAAAGATACGAGCGAGGATGAAGAGAAGCGGGGCCGGTTGTTGGTCTCTGAGTATAAGGTTTGGGCAGATACGGGGGCGGCATACCTTGCTCGAATCGGGGAATTGCACTCTTAAAATTCATTCGGCAAAGTCTGAGGAGTGCAGAGAGACCTTTCTGAGAGAGTCCAACGGTGCTTCTCACTAGAATGCTCTCACTATTTACTGTCTCAGGTCTATCATACTATGAGACCGGAATCACGATTCACAAAGATCCTTAACCATATCATTTCCCTTCAACAGTTTCCCAATCAATCCAACTTACATCCCCAAATGCTCCTTCTTGATCCTGGAACACAAGTGCAGGTGTCGAGTACTCCTTATACCCACTCTTCGTAAGCAAAGTATCAATCCCGCCCTCAATCCTGCCTGTCCGGTTAAAACCTGGCCCATAAGCCTGATACTCCGCCATAAGTGTAATTCCCTTCTCAAACCGGTCAACCCCACTCGAAATCCAGTGTGTATAACCCGCAGGCAAGATACTTCCATCCTCCCATGTATCCGCAAAGATAGATCGATGCTCAGAGTTCCACGGCCGACCAAGCGAACATTTCCCTTTGATGTCCGGAGCGATAGACGAATTCGCCGCAGCAATATTGCTATCGACAACGTAAACCCCGTACTTGTTTTCGAAGGTGGTGTTGGTTCCTTTCCAGGCTGTTAGACCGCCGCCGCAGCCTCGGAGTTTGATATCTGATGATTGGATCCAGGCAGTGCCGAAGCCGTAGAGGAAGTCTGTTTCGCCGGCGATGATGCTCTTATAGAAGTAGGCATTTCCGAGTTTGCCAATGTAGATCTGATTGAAAGTCAGTCCAATCAGATCATGTCTCAACTTAAAGTCTTATGAAACTGTGTACATACCGTATCCTGGTAAGAATAGAATCCGCAATAGTAGAAACCGCCATTAGCACGACTAAACATCAAAGCCGCAGCTGGACCATCCGTGTAAGGAGCGAAATCATTGTCGAAGTCCACATTGTAAACCCTGAAATCCCGGTTACCAAATGGCGTATCAGCCGGGACCGCAAATCCAGTCGTTCCTGATCCTACAAGACTCGCATCCAGCGTGGGTGCCACAACCAGCACGCTGTACCAGATATTATCGATGGTACCCGTGCTATCCTGATTCGCGGCGGCAAAATTGATATTCACCTTGTTCTTGGAGGCGTCTGTAGGCGAGTTTGTTTCACCGAGGATGGTTATGGGTCCTGCGCGGGTGACATTCAGTTGTTCAGTGTAACTGCCTTCCAGGATCAAAATTGTTTGTGTTGTATCGTCGTTGGGTAAGGAGTCAATGGCACTTTGGACTGTCTTGTACTTTGCACGGGCGTCGGTTGCTGAGACCAGGATCGTGCCTTTGGGACAATTACGGGCTGTGCGTTGGCATTCTATGCGGTTTGAGAGTTTTTGGGTGGTGACTGCGGCTGAATTGACCTGGGTCGTTTGAGCTAAGAGCCCTAGAAGGGGCAGGAGGAGTGATGTGAGATGCATTTTGCGAGTGCCAGTGGTCGTAGTATGAATTGAATGCAATAGTAGATGTAGTTTGTATGGATTGACTAGGTAGGTCTAGTACTGACAACCACGGACGAGAAAGAAACAATGAACTTGGAAATTCCAAGGCCCCTTTATACGCCATCGGACTTCCGGAAATGCATGTTACAAGTTCAATCGAGCAATATCGAGGCATAGCGGCCCAGACGGAAAATCTTCGAGCTCGAGTCAAGCTAATAAACACTATCGCCGAGTTTGGGAACTATGCCCGGTCGTAAAATGGGAAATATGGGGTGACAATGCCTTTCTCCGCATTTCCCCCACGAAGCTGGGGGATGAAGAAGCTTGTCCTACTCCGCGCATGGTGGAAAATCTGGCCGGGAAATCACAGGGTTGTGGTTGGGGACGGAGAATTGGGCTTCCACCTGTAGAAAGCCGGTATGAGGGTGAGGTGCAGGAACAAAGACTTGCAAGGATCAGCAGGAATACAATGCGTTTGTGGGGAATGACAAGGCATTGTATGACGAGGACTGAGAACGACCCAAGGCTGGACTACTCAAGTTACAGTAACAGTGAATTTACGAGAATGCGAAATTTACGAGGAAAGTTTTGATTAGAACCCTTGTGATTGACGAAGTACCACTATTAACGGCATACATACACGTAGAGAAAGAAAACTCGACTCTATCCACTGCAATAGCAACAAAAACAGAGAGCAAGGGGTAAATGGAACACACAAAAGTCTATAATACGGGTAGAAAGAAAGAAAAAAAAGACACAGGAACCCGGCCTCTTTTTTCTCACGGTATGCATGTCCAGATAGGTGGCATCAACATTGTGTGAGTATGTAGCAAGGGGATCAGAAATGAAATAAGGAAATTAATTGATCTCGGTCCAGTATCGAGCTCAGAAAATAAGGTGTCTGGGGCGAGTGATCTACTCGTCCTCCTCGACATCCTCAACGCGAGCACCAATGGTGTAGCGAGAGTTGCCCTCGCGGTCAGTCGAGTGCTCGATGGCCAGCTTGGAAAGGTGGGCAATCATGTTCTCAATCTGGGTGTCAGCCTTGGAGCGGGTCTTGCGGCCAAGGTTGTCCAGAGCGGGAATGATGGTGAGGATGTAGTAGACCACAGCGATGATGACAGTGACACCAATGGAGTAACCCCAGATGACAACGACGGTGACAATGTCGACGTTGTTGTCGTGGGAGAATCCGTAGGCAGCAGGGTCGTGGGGGTGGGTCTGCTTCCAGTCACCGAGCCAGCCGAAGACGGCGAACAGAGTGGCAAGGACATCGACAATGAAGATGGCAATAACCAACTGCCACGAGGGCCAGGTCTTACCACCACGGGTGACGAAGATCAACCAGTTCTCAGTAAGGGCAATCTCGAGGAAGAGGATCTCCTGAGGAGAACCCCAGTTCTGGATGATACCACCGTCAGACAGGAACAGAGAAGCACGGACAATCCAGGTAGCGGCAGCGAGGAGGACACCAAGGACGACGGAGATGACCCAAATCTTGGGCAACTGCCACTCGACGGGGCGGGCCTCGAAGTGAGCGTTATCGTAAGCGACGGCGATGGTGGCAAGATCAGCGAACAGAGCGATGAAGACAATCAGTTCAGAACGGACGGTCTCCTCGATGATAAGCATGGAGGTAACGAGGTAGATCTCAAGGTGGAGACACAGAGCAATACGGTACTGGATGTAGGCCTTCATACGCTGGAAAATCTGGCGAGCAAGCTTGATGGCATCGACGATGGTGGACAGACCGGGGGCGAGGAAGACGATATCGGCGGCAGCCTGGGCAGCCTCGGTGGAACCCTCGACAGCAATACCACAGTCAGCCTTCTTGAGGGAAGGAGCATCGTTAACACCGTCACCAGTCATGGCAGTCAAGTGACCACGCTGCTGGAGCATCTCCACGACCTGGTACTTGTGCTCGGGGAAGACCTCAGCGAAACCATCAGCCTTCTCAACAAGGTCGTGCTGGGCGGAACCAGCGAGACCACCGTGGATCAGGCGCTCAGAGTCGTAAACCTTGGTACCAAGGGCAAGCATCTTGCAAGTCTCCTTAGCGATAGCAATGGCGTCACCAGTAAGCATCTTGACGGAGAGACCAAGAACCTGGGCCTCAGCGATAGTGTGGGCGGTATCCTCACGAGGGGGGTCGAACATGGGGTACATGCCCAGCAATTGCCAGGGCTCACCCTCCTTCTGGACGGCGACACCGAGGGAACGGAAACCACGGCGAGCGAACTCGGTAGCCTTGTCACGGTAGAGCTGGGCCTCGGACTCGGAGCACTCGGACATCTTGAGGATAGCCTTGGGGGCACCCTTGGAACAGATGTAACGGACACCATCGCAGGTACAGACGGTAGTAATACGCTTGGAGACGGGGTCGAAGGGAGTGTACTTCTCGGTGATCCAGTTGCGGGAGAGAATCTCACGGGCCTTGGGGTAGCGGCGCAGAGTAAGGACGGTAACCTTGTCAATGGGGTCAAGGTTCTTGATGTTGTGGGAAGAGGCAATGGCGGCAACGGCGAACATCCAGTTGACATCAACACCCTCAGCGACGTAGGGCTCACGGATGGACAGCTGGTTAGCAGTGAGGGTACCGGTCTTGTCAGAGCACAGAATGTCGACACCAGCGAGGGACTCAATGGCAGTGAGCTTCTGGACAATGGCCTTCTGCTCAGCGAGGTAGGCAGCACCGACAGCGAGGGTGGTGGTGGTAACAACGGGAAGACCGACGGGGACACCGATGATCAGCAGGATAAGAGTCCAGTGAAGCAGGTTGTTGTCGGAGTTCTCAGGGGTAGCGATCTTCAGGTGACGGTAGAAACCACCGATCCAGGCAGCGAGAATCCAGAACATGACGAGAACGAGCAGGGAGGTACCAATGTTGTCCATGACAGCCTTGAAGTGACCCTGGTCCTTGGCACCCTGCACGAGAGCAGCGGTCTTACCGACGAAAGACTGGCGGGCAGTAGCAGTGACAATACCGTAGGCCTTGCCACGCTTGCAACCGGTGGTGTAGTAACAGGTATCAGCCATGTACTTGTCAACAGCGAGAGATTCACCAGTGATGGCGGACTGATCACAAGCAATGAGGGAGACACCGGCGTGAGCCTCACGGCGCTCATCCTCATCCTCATCCTCATCCTTCTCCTTGAGGGTGTCGTCGGCGGAGTTGACCAAGAACTCCTTGTAGTTCTCGAACATCTCGGGCTTCTCGTAATCACAGATGAGCCGGACATCAGCGGGAATGACCTGACCCTCCTCAACAATAACGATATCTCCAGTAACCAGTTCACGGGCAAGGATCTCCTCCTCCTGACCGTTGCGGACAACGGTAGCACGCATAGCAATATCACCCTTGAGGGAAGCGACGACGTCGGCAGCCTGCTTCTCCTGGTACCAACCAACGAGAGCGTTAAGCAACAGAATACCACAGATAACACCCAAATCGATCCAGTCACGCAGACCAGCAGCGAGGAGGACAGCAAGTTCCATAACTATATGCGAAGAAAACACGTTAGAATGAGAACATTTCACGCGTCAATTGACCAGGTCTCAAGGCAATTCGATACTCACCATACAGAATAGGACCACGGAAGTAACCAAGGAACTGGATGAAGATGTTGGTCTTCTCGGTGACCAACTCGTTCCAGCCACACTTCTTGCGACGGGGCTCGATGTCGCCAGAGTTCAGACCAGCACGGAGATCGGTCTCCAGCCAGTCCTCGGGGGCCTGCCAGCCATCCTCAACACCGTCACCCTTAGCACCACCAAACTTGTACCAGGGCTTCTTGCCCTCCTTGTGGGACTGAGCAGCGGCGCTGGAAGTAGAGCCACGACGGCCATCGCGGGCAGTCGAGATGTAGCGGTTCAGAGCCGAGTACTCGTCGAGGTTTCCGCCGTCGTTGATATCAGTCTGGCGCTCGTGGCGCTCACCGTTCTCCACGTCGACAGCATAGGAGATCCTCCGCTCGGACGCCACATTGTTGTTGGACGCCATTGTTGCTGCTTCGGCTCACAAAGCCTTTCGGAACCCAAACGATATGAGCTGATGCAGACACACACAGGCAGGTATGACGCGAGACGGAATGTTCCTATGGAGAAAAAGAAAGAGAAAAGAAGAGGGATTGTGGGTGAGGAAGAGGGACTACTTTATAATACGGGGGGGGGACAAAGAGTGGAGGAGGGCAAACGAGTAAGAGAGGGAACCAGAGTGGGTAGAGTGGATAATGTCCGTGTTGAGGGAAATGGGCGAAAAAAAAATTAAATGAAAAAAAAGACTGGAGTAAAATGGAAAAATGATAAAAACAGAAAACGGAATAGTAGCAGTGCTAGATGAGGACCCGATCCCGTGTTTGGCGTAGGAGTATAGGTACCTGGTTGCTGGGGGAAGAGTATGTACTAGACCCACTTTGATCAGTTTTTGATTTTTATTTTATTTTTTTGTTTTTTATGTTTTTTGATTTTCCATGTTTTGAATTTTTGTGGTTTTTGACTTTCCCAAATACAATTGGTTTTCCAAATTTCAATTATGTTCTGTACTCTTGTTAGCCCCCTTCCTTATCCTTCTGGGTCAATCGTTAAGTTTTTTTGAAGTTTCCGATTTTCACTATAGCAATTGAAAATTTTTCCTTCTTACCGAGCGTGGTATTGGAGACCAAGCGTACCATATGACCCAGTGGAGGAGCCTCTGAACTAGACTTAATTCAGGACGCGTACGGAGTACAGGAGCTCAAAAAAATTCTGCTTGCGTATTCATCTGTACCGTACGATACGCCGATAGCCAGCGAAGCACCAACAATTGCGACCGGCACTGGTCTGCCGAGCGGCCTCCACACCCACACTCGGTATTGATCGGTACGTATTACATCTTAGCCTTGCCGAGAGCGGTTGCCCCAGTCTGCGACCAGCTTCACTATGCGCGATTTTTGTTAAGAGTGCAAGTAATTTCCTTACTGTTCAACTCCGAGACGAATTGCCCCCCAAGACACAAGAGGAAACTAGAGGCATTGGCACAGAAAATAGAACTTTCAGTACAATAGATGCGGAGAATTAACGAAGAATTCAGAAACAGGATAAAACCTAATATCAAAAACAACTATGTAGGCTGTACTATGTGTATCGCATGTTTGGAGGGGAATAACAAAATCCCTTGCAGGGGCGACGTTCCTTGAGATGCGCCGAGGAGATAGCACATCCATAGTACCTGGTACCTGCCATTTTCCAACTCCATACTACGCCCGGTTCTGGTACCCTTCCAATTGCGGGTCACCATCAAAGAACTGTAATAAAAAAAATTCTCTTCTCATGTCTGCATAGAGAACCAGATGACGAGCACTCCGTCTTATCCGACCCTATCTAACTAGCAAGGGGCACCGCAAGCAGCCAAGACCATCCAGATATGTATGCCAATGCTCAAAAGATTCTCCCAGCATACCACGGGCCTGCATAACAAAGTACGACTCTATTACTGAAATTTCGTATCTTAACGCTTAACACGGTAGATCGGGTAAATTGGGGTCCAACCAAAAATACCATTATGTCATAGGCTTGAGACCTTTTGGGACCATTATTGACACGGCCCGACTTATTACCGCCACCGCCTCGCCCAAGCTGCCCCCTTCGTATCTCACCAACCATGGTCGATCGTTCCCAATGGCTAGGGCCCCCCTGGCCCTCGTGGAGATGGCTCCCCAGAAGCGTCATTTAATTCGGCGCACTTGACTGGCCCGTCGGACCGTGAATTGTATCCACCCACTAAGCCGCCTAGTGCGCGACTGAGCCGGCATGGATCGAATCACCGGGCGCAGAACAACCGACGATGATTTCATCGACTGTGCTGATCGGCGGCCGCGACTCAGTGTTTCCCAAAACGATGCCCTTTTTCGGCCTTTGAGACGATGCTGATTCCTGTGCGCGGAGAGGGGCATTGGTTGAAATCGGTTTAGTCTCATTAACTAGCTGAGCTTTTGCTAGTTGTGACACCATCGTGATACACTTGCACATTTTTGGGCGCCCCTGATTCATTATCACGCTATGCGGTGGTCAGTAGACAACACGATGGATCGGGTAGTTACCCGAGGCGTCATTGGGGTAGCGACAGTCACATCTACGGAGTTCATTCGGAGTAACAATATGGCTATCACGGATCCTTTTAGGGGATGAGTTATTTTTTTCCATTCCTTTTTGTCTTAGTACTGTGCTGTACGGTGTGCACCACACAGGTTGAAGATCGCCTGACGATGTACGTGACTAGCCCTGTCTTTTCCGGTCAGACAGGGAATAATCCCGGTTTCTGGACTATGCAAGCTTTCCGGGGAGCGCGGGATGCTCGAAATTGTATACATGTAGAGCACCGTTCACTCGATCTCAAATTCCTGCAGTCGGATTGGTGAATTCTGCTTGACCAACTCAACAACCCTAAGGACCTCTGCACCCCGGGTTTTTTTGTTTGTTGGGACAGCTCCCCAGATACGATGCCACTTATCTTCTGGTGATAGAACCTTGGAACCTGGGGGTGTCTATTACTCGTTCATCTGACAATAGCTTAGCATGCATTACATATTATATAGCCCTCCGGCTATTGGTGGGTCATTTTCCAATATGCCCTATAAGATGAAATATATATTCTCAAACGCTATCATGGACGCACCCCCCAATGTTCATAGTCCCAGGTGCATTAATTCCGCATTCGTACAAGCACCCGTCGTAATGTTACTGCACAATATATATCTCCCGAGGTCGGTCTACCCGAGCAGGTCATCCACGGGCGCTTTCCGCGGCTGACGTGCCATGAAGCTAGAGAAGCTAAACAGCCAATGGCCACGATCACAATAGATGCAGACTTGACTGAAATTGGGGCGAAAGCGAAATTAATGATCGAACAAGGAAAGTCGGCAAGTAGAGCTCCAGGTAGCTCCAAGAAACAGAAACTAGCGCTACAAGCTACCAAAGCTACAAGCCGCCGGGCGCTCCTCAAATCTCCATTCCGTAGCCTCTAAGACATTGACCAATAAATCCTTGGGGCCAAACCCGGGAAACCGACCGCTTCTGACCTTCCCGGGCAATATGGTGGGGATCATGTCTAGCTTAGTGGGTTAAGCTCTGTGATCGAATCAAAGGAGAGACGGGATATCCCCGACAAACTGCGCGACGTAACAGCGCTTCGTCCTCCTGCAGCCCCGTGCGAGTCAAATCCCATCCTCATTTCACTAGTTGAGTTACGATCACAATCCCGGGGGATTCTCGCCCGTTTTTTCCCTTGTTTGGAAACACGTCAGCCAAGACTGAGTTTTTTTCGATGCGATCCTGGGGGGTCGTTTACGGTCGCTTGGCTACGGCAGATTTTAATTTCTGTTATCCAGGGCCTGATACCCTGGTTTTTTTGTTCGATATAAGTGGATTCTATAACGGGGCTTCCGAAGGATTTACTTTGCTGGACTCCGACTCCGTACGTGCAGAGTGGGGAGCTGTAGCTGCAACGTGAAATTGGCGCGCGAAACGAAACGTCGAGAAAACCCGACGCCAGACAACACCCCACGCGCGACCCATGGGAGCAGTTCCACCTGGGTGTTGGAGGTAAATTATGGTTATCGTATACTTTTTCTGATATATCGAGTAACAGAGTCGAGCCTTGATTCCCGAAAGTACATTTAGATTGAATTCATTAATCTATTCGGTCGATGACAGGATTTGTGACCGTGCAGAAGGATCCAAGTACGATCTACATGCACAAAAGCATGGTCTAGCCCCAAACATGTCGAATAAGATATCACACTGGCGATCGTCGGCACCGCTACTCCGTACCCTTTACATGTGCGGATTGCTTGCTCACGTGTGTGTACATCGTAGACTGCCGCAAAGTTAATCAGGATCTGAGGTGTCTTCGGGAGTTTCGGTCGTTCAGCCTTGGAGGGGGCGAGCGCCGCTGATGTCGAATCCGCGGACTTACTTCGGTCTGGGGAAGAGAAAAGCACGGGGACCATGCAACAAAATGCCTCACAGATCTTTGGGCCTTTGCCACGAACATGAAAAGAAAATTAAGGCCAAAAAACCTTGCGGTAGGGAATTGCCACCCCCAAAGAACGGTGTAGAGGAGTCGGGGTTGTCGCGTGTCGATTTACTAGAATTCCCCAGCAAGTGGGACAATGGGGGGCAATACCTACTGGATCTAGGTAGTTTATTTCTATTTCCATTGCTCATACAAATTGATCATGGATAGCGACCGAATCCACTTGGGAAAAAAATTCGCTGGGGCGGTCACCAGTGGAACTCGTGCGTGTCCATAAGGAAGTAGTTTCGAGATGCCTTCTAGAAGCCTTCTCTCCGGTCGGTTCCATGGTTATGCAGCTGCAAGTTTTATGGTTACCCGTTCAGTCACTTCAACAAGGAAAAACTCAATGAAAATTCTGATGGTTACAACTGCGATATCTCGGACAATCGGCACTTATTTACTGCGAGATAAGAGTGAAACTTTCACGTCATGGCAAGTTTATCATGCCGTTTTCGCCGTGTGCTATACCAGACCTGGACTGACCCCGAGTCCCCATACCATGACCAATCTTACACCGAATGCGGGTACTTGTTGGCTGACTTTATTGTATTTTTTCCGTATTTCACGTAATTTCGCGCAGGAAGAAAATGCCCACTCAGGCATAGATTCGCCGGGCGTTGCTGCCAATCACATCCCTACCATCTCGCTGAGTCATCAGGTCTGCCGTTTTTCCCGTTCGTGCCGGTCGATGCGGAAAAAGTAGGGTTACAATTGTACGCTATTCCCAAAGCTATTCAAGTCACCAAAAGCTTGAGCACTGTTCATTCCTATGGCCTAGTCAATATTTTGATCTCATATCACACCAGAATAATGCTTGGTATAAAAATACACTCTATGTTCGAAAGAGGAAATATTTGATCGCCGCTAAATGGGAAACCCAGTCCATCACTTCTTGGCTTTCACCGCGCGGGCGTGTACCTACAGTAGCGGGAAGGGCAGCTCCGCTATTTCCAGCAATCAGAGCCCTCAATTGCTTCAAAAGAGGGTCTACCTCTGAATCAAACCCTCACCGGTGGGCCCAGAGGAGCATCGTGAAGGGGGTACGCCCCGCTGGACGATCGCCCTGCCAAATCGTTGCTGATTCTGTAGATTACCACTTTCGCGTACCGTCGCCCGTTCTGCCAGTGCCGACGCTTGGCTGTTTTCTTACTAGATCGTGAGGCATTTTTGACTTGCAGTAGTCCCAGACAGGGTTCACTGGAAATGAACAACTTATCTCCCCGTCGACACCTCTAACCCTAATCGGTGTAGATTGAGCCATTTGTGTGCTGTACAGAGTAGTCTCTAGCGAGCTACTGTACGGGCAAAAAGCCCGCATACAAGCTTTGCTGACGTCTCAACTTAAGAAAAAACAGCCAGCGTTCATTATTTCCCTCGCAAATGTACAATCATCTACACAATCGTACATAATTTCGAATGGCCGGCTCGATCCGGCCAGTAGTTGCCAGTAGTCCCCTACTTAAATTCACTAGACCCCATTACTTGGGTTCGCCAAGCGATCCCAGCGCCTGTCGCCCGTTCACCCCAGGTTCACTTGCCCATGGAGAAAGACAAAAGTCTGGAGGCCCGGTGAATATTCTGAGTGATCTCCCCGGTCTGAACCTTGACCTACGATGCGGTTCCCGCGCCTGCAGGGAAGCTTTAAGGTTTTGAAAACTCGACGTTTCCACCCGCGTCCGTGACTGCAGCTTGACATGCACGATGCAAGGAGATGAACGTGGTTTAGCGGGGGGTAATGGGATCGGTGTACTATGTACAAGATACTATACTGTACACGGTGAGATTGGTATGCATGGTATTGCATACGATATCGGCAGATCGGGAATTGTAAGAAACAACCGGAAACCAAGGACGAAAAATCGCGCTCATATTAACTGCATTGCAGCTGGTATCTACAGTAACTAATTCTAGCACCAAACTGGAAATTTAACTAATGTCAAGCTGGATTAGATGGATCCTCCTACTATTCCTATTATGTCCCCAAAACGAATTGAGCTATTATCATCGACATGGTCCCTGCACGCACTATCGTCATCAAATCAATTTGAACGGTTTGAGGCGTAGTCCGTGCTTTTTTTCCTTCTGTCGACTTCTATCTGCTGGATACGACGCGCTTTACGGAGTACATTTGAACACGCTATTTTTCTTGGTAGATCCCACCCAAAAAAAGGACCAAACCCATATTTCTCCATACCCTATTCATCCAGCTAGTGGTTGCCCGGCAAGCCCGACTGGAGCATACTAATCGGCAACTCTACCTCGGCATCGAGAGAAACGAGAAAACTCATCAGGGTCGAGACCTTGCCGTGGAAATCGGTGTGTTGTCGGCCGGAATCCCGACCAAGAATCGGCCTACGCGGCAACGCGGGAGTCGGCACGTCGAACCTCACAAATCTCTGCCACTGCGACATGAAGCAGGAATTTTTTTTGGTACGGCGTTGTGGGGTTCGATTATTTTTCTTTGGGTGTTGTGTCGCATGTTCAATTTTTCTCCGACGGGTCAGGGACCGGGTAAATTCATCGACACATAGACAATCGTATCACTACAGTAAGAGGGATTTTCTTCATTGGTTATTCCAGCCCTACGGGTTAGACCTGCCTACGCAGTTTCTGCAAATTTGATGCTACTATCCGAATATGGCGTCTTTCTACACTGGTATCCCTACTCATATTGTGTACTCCGTATACGCTCTAGAATGTACCGCAGGGGCATTTCTGATGATGATTTTCCCTTGGCTGCATACAAACCCCTGCGCCGATCGACACCGGCTAGATTGACCGTATACGCACAGGGCGTCCCAAATGCCCACGGAACAGCTTACTTTGAAGTCAACTGCGGACTTTGAAGCCATTCACCGAGTCTCCAAGAATACTCTTCGGGGTTTTCCCCTTTTCAGACCTCCCCCACTAAATCCGAAACCGAACCACCGAGCTAAGGACACGGGTATCTACGTATCTATGGGTAGTTTCCTTTGTTGATTTTTTTGCTTACTCCATACAATAGAGTCATACCCAATAGTGCCTAACATGGCGTAAATAGAAAGTCACACATGATCAGCTGACTACGCGGGCGCATGATTACCGTTGCACGATGATGAAATGTGTGACTGGAGCATGGCGATGACATCAACATACCGAAGGATTTCCAGCCGATTTCTGCGAGCAAAGGGGAATTAAAAATAATGCAAACAAAATTAAACACGCCGAACTCAATCCGCCATGCTAAACGCGAAGGGGGAAACTGAAATCAAGATTGAGGGCCACATGCTGTTTGCCGGCCATTTTTGGCCCTTGATCGACAGGAGAAACCTCCTGAATGGGGAGGTTCGTTGCAATCATTCACTTACCATAACAATCTCCACACCCCACACTGGTCGCGTCGAGCTGCTACGCAAGCTTGCTGTTTGTTCTCCGGAAACTTTCTTTTGTTTGTTTGGTTTCTGGTTTCTGTGGCCCGTTTTCGTCCCAGTGCAGGGGTTTGCTCCATAGTGCATATCACTATTTAAGATGAGCAGATTGGCGCGACTCGAATCAGGTTTCTGGGGGTTGTTTTGGGGGCGCGAGCGCTATCTTCTCAGTCTTGCTGTTTATAGAATGGGAGTTGGTTCTCATTGGATCCTGACGCGGGTACCTGACTTTGGTACCTGACTAGCCTATATTACCTGTATTCAGTATTTGAATCTAATCTTCCATGCCGTTCCGAGTTGCTGCGTGGAGGGTTGTGTCGTTCTTGTCCCCCACTGTAGCTAGAGCTCCTGCAGTTCCTGCAGCTGACTTGTCTAAGCTTGTTAGCCAGGTACTAGAGCCACCTATGACACAACTGGTGAAGGATAGAGCCGCGATGATCGGCGCGTTTCTTTCGCGCACGTTTGGTTTTGGTAGGTAGGCCGACCTCGACATCATACATGCCGTGTCAATTGTGTCAAATACCGGAATTTGGTACAAATTGTGTTGGCATAGTTCATGTGACAGCTTGAAGCCTTCGAGTTTTCGGTTTTGTCATTTATTACTTTGCCCGTAAATGCATGACAGCTGTTCGTGCATGTCCGCCGAGGACTCGGGCGCAGACTATCTGGCTCCTACAATAGAATAAAGAATTGGGGGCTGATCATCTACGAATAGTGGATGATCCTAGTTCTCCGGCCACAGCTATGATGTCAATGACGAACCTCGTGGGGTAGTCGTGTTTCTATTATGGGATAATCCAATTGCCTGCCAGGCTGCGACTTGTTGCTGCTGCACGATACAGTGGCTGTGTGCCTGCATCGGTATTATACTACAGCATGCTACCGCTGATGCCGATCGACAGCTTGCCGAGACAAATCATCAATATTGTTTATTCTCAAAGTTTATGCAGAAGAGGTACCGGTACATCAGTTCTGTGCATTATCTTGGCTGCGTGCGCGAAGCCATTGAGTTATGCCAAGCAAGACAGGGATGTCTTCATTTAGGCCCCGGGTGATCACCATGCCCTCTCACGGACAAAGTTTCTAGGTTCCATACATAGTATTGTGCATTACTGTGCCAAGTTCCATATGAAGCATTGCCGCCCAGAAGAACGGTTCCTGGCGATCATACAGAGACCCGAAACACTATCCCTAGATGCGCATTGTATCAGAACCATTGAACTCAAGTTCCACCATGACGCTTGGCTAGGCGGAGGGAGTCAGCAAAGCCCATTAATGAGATATGTAACTGTGTATGCCAAGAAAGCACACTCCTGATCGACCTCACATTGAATCTATGTGTCTCCAAACTAGTCAATAGGCTGACGCGCTTACCCAGAATACACGCCATATCCGAAACAAATAGACCCCAGATCACAATAAACTTCAATGCTGTCACGTCACGAGACAAGACAACGAGTGTCTGAGAATTCGATAGTAACCCTCCACAGTTACAAATAAACGAAATAGGAATCCCCAATACCTAGAAAGGCGATCCGTCTTGGCGACAATGGTCGCCCAATAGGTAGATCCTAGTCAGGATCGCCTTTGCAGGTCTTGGTATACAGATACGAAGACACTCACTCCGCCGTGCATCTGTATCGTCATAGGCCCGTCTAGTCAAAACAACAGATTATTTCCATGCATTGCATGTATGCACTATTGCCCGTTCTTCCCGCCCCTTGATCGACTGAGCAGGACGTTCAATACAATACTGTCTCCGCCGCCCCCTGAACTCCGCCAAGACACGCCGTGCATCCCACTCGCATTATCGTCTTGGCGGGGTTGGCAAACTCTCTTATCTGCTTTTCGTGCCTTTATGCCCCCTTTCTCTGTATGCGGAACCCAGTGTTTGTTTTGCTACGAAACACAGACCATGGTGATCTTCGTGGGGCATGTGGAGGGCCCGGGGGAGGCGAAGCGCGGTAGGAGACGGATGCGAAAGAGATGAGCAAGGAGGATTTGGGTATCTTCTACTGGTTTTTTTGGTAACTCGATTCTTGGCGGGTGGCTGTACGGTGTTCAGTATACCTATGACGTGGATTTGAAGGCGTAAGCGTCTTTGGATGCCGGGCGTTGCGGAGTTGAGGAGTTGAAGCTTGGCTGACAGCGTTGGTTGTTTTTTTTGGTGATGGACGCTGCCAAGCGAGTATTTGGGTGTTGATTTAGCTTTGCTGATTGAGTGTGTTGCCCGAATGCGCTTATGATCCTGTGTTTCTTGGCTATGTAGCACTGCAGACGACAAAACTTTGGTGGTTAGCTGCTGGCAGAGGTTACACTGTACCATGGTAGCTTTGATCGGAGTTGCAGATTAAATGGGGACGTGGGTGAGATATTCCAAATCTTTAAATGTTAAAGAGGTCGTAATCTTAACATTGGGAAGTTTCACATGTGTCTAGGATCTGGTAGGCTTCAAATGTACCATCACTGCCCATGTAGATGACAATCCTAGAAAATGGGCTTTGATAATTACAAGTCAAGAGATCTTGGAATGAAACGGTCCACGCATAATAATGGGAATTTGCAGCTGTAGTACACCTTTAGTTCCCCAAGTAAACAAACGTAAGGGTGTTCATCATGTCTGATATCAACTAGGTATGTGTGGTCACCCGTACCGAATATATATCGTCGCAGTATGCAAGCTTTTCGGCACCAACCTTCCTTCAAAAGCTGATGCTTGAACGTCATTTCGATCTATGCGACCGGGCTAGTTCTATATAGAATAGTAATTAAATAATAAAATGATAAAGAGAAGTTTGTTGGGCAGGCTGAAAGTTCTCACTAGGTCGTTCTTTGCCCCCTCCAGATGCCGCAATGGTACTTCCGCGACACCTACCCTTCTCCTTTCTGATGGAGTATCCTATTTGATTTACTAATTGATTATGTCTTTGGCAAATTACTAAGCTGTGTCTTATTCGCATTTTTCTCTCGGAAAACATGCCCAGTCCGACCGGTTGATGTGCTATTGCTGGATAGGGATGTAGGTAGATAGCTACTTGGTCATTAGCATTCACCAGGAACCCTTGACTCACTATCATGTCCCGAGGTCAGTATAAAGATTGTAATTAAGATTCAAACACCGAAGCTATTTCATGCATAAGCTATGCTTCCACCCACGCAAGGTCACTTCAATCGCTAATTCGACAGCGCCATTCCCCACCTGACATTCTCACAATCAAGATTCAAACCCCACAATCTTGAAAGCCTAGAATAATAAAACCCAAATAAGCATAGCTTAATTCTAATCTACATTCTCTAGATCATAAAGCAAACAATGCTGCAAGGGTAGATGCGATCCCAGATGATCGGAAAGAAAACAGTCAAGTTAGCCGATATCCCCAGCAAGCTCAACCCCTTCACGGAATGTCAGGTTGTCATGAGAAACTAGCGGCATGCATTTTAGGTTTGATTTGGACCCTTCCTTCCACGTGCAGATAAGCCCTGCAAGGAACCAGGCACAACATACCTGCGGTTTCAAGAGCGCTGACATCACTAGAAAGTGATACTGATACCAACAGTGCATGGCACCAGAGTCCCTGGCATGGCCTTCTCAATGGCAAATTTGGATCGCCAGCCGGAGCAATGACCTGGCATCAAGACAGCGGGATCAAGTCGCTTGAGATCTGCGACAGTCTTCTGTACCTGAGGCTCCTCACTAGTAGCGAGATGGAAACCGCCTACGACGGCGTGGAGAAGGGTGTTCTTGGGGACAAGTTCAATTGCATGCTTTGAGGCATTGACTACGCCACCGTGGCTGCATCCAGTGAACACGACAAGGCCCTTTCCTGTGATTATATGAATACATCGACAGATTCGATAGATGCCGAGGGGGAGACTTACCTTTGAGATTGACCGCAAGAAAACGCTCGTCAGTAATTTGCTCATCGGAGTACCAATCTTTTGTCTCGGGATCAAACTGAACTGCGCCTTTCAGACCGGTCTCATAGGGCGTTACTCGTGGGATCTCGCCTGAGACGAGGAACATGTCATCGAGAATAGTGTGTGCTTCACTACTCTTCTCTATCACGGCACCCGCACCGGATATTTCCTCAAAGGTAGGATCTGCCTCGAGGGAGACTATAGTTTGAGCAGCAACCATGCCCCTATAAGCGGGTCGATCGGAATGCAGGTCAACAATAAGATCATCTGAACGGCCTTGAGCCTTTTTGGCGTCTTTAATCATACGAATGGCTCGCAGAAGACCACCTGCTCAGTATCAGTGATCCAATCCCAAGCCCATGAAGGGGAAAACGACAGAGCGCACCTGAGTGGTCCCGGTGCCAATGCGACAGTTGGATGACCTCCACGGAAGCAAGATCCGGACGTAATCGTTTCACGTTGCGTTCCCAAATATCTTCCTCAGGACCGACATCGAAGAGAACAGAGTGTGTCTTATCACCCTTGGTTGCTGTCTGTAACAAGGCATCAATGAATCAGCCAATACAATCCACAAGTCGTGTTGTGATCACATTTAAAGGGATCCGAAAAATTGGAAACGATATGATGCCTTACCACCAGAATAGACAAGCCATGTGCAGCACAACAAATATCCCCCATTCGCAACTCTCTAGTCGCATCACCACGATCCGTGATCTCATTGCCGGGCTTGAAAATAAGGTTGCCCATTTGCCCCGCTATCCGGACCGTATCGGGGGCTGCCGGTGACATAGGATCGAGCTCATTGTCGATGATCACGGTGGCTTCGAGCGTGTCCACTTCTTGGAGGTTCAAATGTAGCGGATCATCCATGATGAGCGATTTCTAGTTTTTGGTGGTTATCCAAACTTTGAAAGGAGAAGATAAAGACTGATATATGACGGTCAGCTTTGAGGCTTTGAAATAGTTCAGCCGCAATAGTTCAGTCCTGGAGCCTTAACCCCACCTTTATCTGAAACGGGATAAGGGCCGTTTGGACGCGGAGATATCCGAGCTGGATAGTCTGGGGTAATGATAGCCAATAGTAAAGGGTGTTTCGGATAGGCTGGATGGATAAACAGTAGTAGTGCAGTTTGTTTTGTTCCAAAAAAAAGGTGGCCGGGAAGCACACCGAGGCGTTGTTTGGTGGAACCCGGATCAAGGTGAGCCGGGGGCACCCGCACATACAGGTTCAAGATTCGCCCGAAAGCTTCAAGTTTTACGAGCAGATATTCAGAATTTGCAAATTTAATGAATCAATGTTGACTTCTTCGAGTATTCCCATTTTGACTCGAGATACAAGTAAATTGGATGGCTATGAGTACAGTCAAGATGCAAAGCACGCAATGCGAAAACGTAGCTTGGAGCCTGGGTGAATTCCCAGAGGCTCAATGTCCAATGCTACATGCGAAGAAGCTCTGAACATACATAAGGCATAAATAATACATCAATATGAGAAACAATCATCAAAGCTTTTGGTCGAAAATCAACAAGGGTATCATGATATGATCGCTGAAGAAGGATCGCTACATATGCATAGGCGCCCATTCTTGTCCTGGGTAGGCAGTGGAGCACATGACGATCTCATCACTTTCATCATCTCTGAGGGCAAGTTCGACAGGCTCAGAGTTGCGATTTAATGTTTTGGTCTCATCGCGGTGGGGATGTTCTGAAAAAGTCATGGTGGACATACCCGAGACGACGATATTTTTGGGCTCGATAGTCACAATGGACTCGGGCTGAGTATCGATGGGTTTTCGGGATTTGATGCTAATATTAGGCTCGCAGGCTGACTTGTTTGGCTGGGAATAATGTTGCTCCTCAAATTCTCCAGCTGTCTGAGGGAAGCTGTGTGCGCCCTCTTCAGAAAACTGACGTACCACCTGCTGCTCTTGGGAAACCCGGTCTTCAGGTCCATATGGCTGGGAGTTCACGGCGCCGCTATGGCTCGACTCAGAATGCGGTACAGGAGACGGGGGCTTGCTCATTAGAGGCATGCTCTTCACACGAATGTGTTGAGCTGAAGGTGGGTGGTCGGTAGATGGAGCCTGGGAGTAGAAGCGACCAGATGCCAAGGCATTGTCTGATTCACTAGGAGGAAGATGTATACTTGCGCGTTGGCGAGATGCGGTTTCGCTAGAAAGTCGTCCGCCCAACTCGGATCTAGCGACTGGTGTTTCAGACGGAGCATTCTTTGCAGAACGTTTACGGCCGTCCTGTGAAGCCGACAAGCGTGTGCCGTCGGTCAAAGGGGGAGCTGGCAGATCTTTGTCGAAGCCATCGGCCGCAGATTTTGAGCGACTGTTGTTCACGTCGACTGGATTTTGAGACTCGGAACGAGTAAAGAGATTCTGTGTATTGTTAGTGATTTTCTTAGGAAAAGCGTAGAACTAGAGTACTTACACTAAGCATGCTGAAGCTTCGTTTTCGTTGGTGCATCTTCTCATTCTCCTTCTCCTTCTCCTTCTTTTCTTGAGGCTCTGGCTGGTTTATCTTTTCTTGAAGCCCCCGCAGACCTCCTTGAATGCCCGACAAAAGGTCACCCACTGAGGCACGGCGTCGTTTCCCAAATTTTTTCAATTTGTCCATCTTGGACCCACTGTTCTGTGCTGAAGAATTTGTTTCAACATGCGATGATACTTCATTACCAGGAGTAGGCGGTTGAGTTCCACCTTTGCTGTTGTTACTCTGGCGACCCCAGCTGCCAAAGCTTAACATGCTGCTTCGGGTTGCTGGCGAATATCTGACTTCATTTCTTAGGGGGCTTTGCATATTCGGCGCAGAGGGCGGAAGTCCACTGATCGATCTTCGCTTTGCATCAAGTACTTCTGCAGATGTTGCAGCTCTCGGCAGGGATACGGGCACAAAACCCGGGGAAATATCCTCAACAGGTGGCAGGGAAGAAGACGAAGTCTTAGCGTGAGGCAGCGGCTTTCCATAGATTGGACTTTCTGTCTCTAGCGAGGGTGGCTGCAACGGGGAAGGTGGGGTGTCATCCTGCTGGCCGCTCGCATCCCCTTCATCGGCACCAAGCGTTGAGACTGATCGCTGGCGAGTATGACCTTCCTCAGGAGGCGCAAGATCCTTTGGTGGGATGGCTGGCGGAATATCGTCTGGCGAGAGGGCCTCGGGCAGAGTACCGGGTGAAATGGCGGACTCGGTCTCAATGACAGGGCGAATGGACGGGATCGAGATATGTGGCAAACCCATTGTAGGCTCGGTGCGTGACTTCCTTACCTCGGAGATGACCGGATTATTCGACTCCTTGACAGCAAGCACCGGCAGGCTCTTTTCTCCACTTGAACGTTGACTGTTATGCATAACGTTCTCCTCGGCCATCGCAGTTTCGTTCTTGAAAGGTGGTCGTCGGGTCTCCTGAGGCCGCCCATCGGGTGCACTGGAGGCCAGTGTCGGGTCCGCGTTAGCCAACGGGTCAGGTAGAGGCTTAGTAGGAGACAGGCCAAGAGCAGCAATCATTTCCTGCTCAAGGTCACTGACCATGCCAGAGTTTTTGGCGTTTGTCTTCCGAGCTCGATCTTCATCCGACGACAAAGGTTGCAAAGGCTGCGAGACAGCTCTTCCTGATGTACCTTCAAGATTTGTTTGAAGACGTTGGATATCCATGGATCCGGTAGACTTTAGGCGTTTACCCGAACGTTCCTTATCCTGTGCATCATCTCCAGAAAGGGCGGATGCGTTTTTGTTTTGCCCAAATTTAAAAACAGGCAGACTGCCTAGGTTGACAGATCTGCGGAAGGAAGAATTACCCTGGGAGCCATTGGACTCCGATTGTGAGCCGAAGTGAAGACTCTTTGGCCGAGTAGCCGACGACTGATCCTACAGCATTACCAACATTAGAAACGGGCACAAACTAAAGGTGGAATGGTGAAATGTGTGGAGATGGAAGAGTCAATAGAGAGATGCATCAATCGTGTCGCATTCTAGTGTCCAATGCCAGAGCGATGGGAAATTACATCGTGGTATAAGAAAATTTGGAAAAGTAGAAGCAGAATTGCAGACACCGCTGCGCTGGCCGTCCAGCGCGCCATTCAACAAGTGCAATAATACCCCGGTCAAACTGAGAAAAAAGATCATGTATCTACCTTGTCTCCGCCTGCTCGGAACTTGCTTCTGCCTTTAGCAAAGAAGCCCTTAGCAGCTTCGCCGGCCTTACCGCCGAATGTGCCCGCCGTATGGAGGAATTCCTTGCCACGTAGTTCAACGTTTGACTTGTTCATGATGGTTCCGATGTTACCAGAGGGCCGCCTTACATGACTGGCACTAGTGGGGTCAACATCCTCCTTTGGCGTGGTCAGATTGCCAATGGAAGCAAGCTTTTTGGGGAACCGACTTCTTAATGGGGAGTTTCGAGGTATCCCTGATACGCTCTGGCTCGAGTAGACCAGGTCTGCATGCTCCGGGTGATCGTGAATAGTGACTTGAAGCCAGTGGTTCAGACCGCTGTTAAGGACAGAAAACTGATCTCTCGTGTTGTCGAAGGCCTTCGTACGTTCACCGGCGGACGCAATATTGAGAATGTCACGGAAGCCCTGGAGTTTATTCTCGTCGACAGACAAACTCCCTACAGGCATAACAGGAGCACTGGTTTGGGGTCCTTGGCCATCCACAGGCCCCATAACCTGCACTGGAGTCGAGCTGTTCTCCGGAATTGGAGGTACGATTGAGAGTCTGGGTTTCTCGACGCGCAGGCTGTCAGAGCATTCGCTATCATAGGCTGGCAGCTCCCTGTCAACACTCTCGGGTGCGTAAGCGGCAAGGTCCTCAGAAACAGGCACATGTGGTTGCGAAGCCAAAGGAACATCACCACTAGAGGGAGCTTGAGTTGGCTGACCAGTCGAAGAGGATGATTCCCACGAGAACCGTCTTCCCAATCGAGGTTTCTGCGGCGCTTCCTCAACCAAAGAAGACTCAGCAGGTGTTTGATGAGTTCCATATGGATCCTGAGAGCCCAGAGGATGGGAATCGCTCCAGTCCGGATGAGATTCAGAAACCAAAGCCCTGGAAGTCTCATCAAGACCAGGTCCGGTTTGTCCATCCCAATACTTCTCATATTGGTGTGGAATGGAGTCCTCCTTATTTTCCCCAGCTTGGGGGATATAGTCTGGTTCTTGTGAGCCCTCTCTGCTTAGTGAGCGAATTATTTCCTCTCGCAACCGGTCATTATCTCCGTCTTCTGGGGAGTCCACGTTAGAGGCGGGGATGATCGTGGGGATGCTGCCTCGGTACCCGTCAGATCCAGATTGCTCAGACATCTTCCTTTCGCCAAAATTTAGCGGTGCGACAAAGACTTTCTCGGTGACAGGAGTCGTCCCATCAAGAGGCTGTGGCAATGGAGCCTGACCCGGAGAGATGGAAGACATTACTGCTTGACCCTCCGAAGGTGGTTCCTGCTCAGTGAGAACTGGTTTCTTTGAAGGGCTGTTGTCCCGGCTCGGAACACTCAGATCACGTCGGTGACCCGGGATAAAAGCAGGGACGTCGTTGAGAACACCAGTAGGGGTACTCGATTCGGCGGGCTCCTCGGGGATAGTGGGTGTTCTGTCCTGAGGTCCGCGGTTACTAATGATGGGACTGATCATTGAGGTTCCATCGCTGTTCGACCGTGCCACACTGCCAGCAGTGGAATTTGGGGTTTCTGGGACATCGAAAGCTTGATGCACTACTGATGTGAATCCCTGAGAAGCCTCCGAGGCCTGAGAGGCCTGGGAAGGATTGTGCTGTAAGGATGGTTCACTGCTTTCCGTGCTAACAGGCTGCGAATTCAAGTCACCCGAATCTAGAAAATCGGTCCCAAATGAGGACATCCGCTTAATGTCAGGTAAGCCAACAGCAGGCACATTATGTGCTGGCTCAGAGAGAGTATTGGTGGGTTCAGCCTGTTGTAATTGACTTCCAGGCTGAAAAAAAGCCGGAGGAGCCCCCACCTGGGGAGAACCCGTTGGTGTGCTCTCATGCATGCGCTTGTATAGATCTGCAGGTCTGACGAAAGGAACGGTCTTCTGTTGATCGGTACCGGCGTCTACAGTCGGGCTCCCGCGAGACTCGGTTTCAGCTCCAAATCCCATTCCAGACAAACGCCTGATACTCAACTCGGATGAGCTGCCGGTTCTTTGCGTTGCATATGGAGGTCGGGGCATGACCGGTGGAGCTTCCTCCTCCTCCTCTTCATCGTCTTCGTCGCCCCAGTCTCCACCATCATACGAATATTGCTTCGCTTCCACCCAACGTTTTGTTTTTGAGCGGTTCACGTTTGCTCGGAAAGAAATTGGGTTGCTTCCTGCACTTGCTGGAGTGAGAGGGCTATCCACACTGGGCGGCGATGGGCTGGCAGAATGTCTCAGAGCTTGTACGACAACAACCAAAGGAGAGGGGGATATAGGCACTAGACTTACAGATTATGGCCCGCGCGACCCGGTAGATTAGGATTCGCCATCAGTTACAGAGCGTCCAAAGGTCCAAAAGCCGAGTTAAATATTCAACATCGGTTGCTGCCTGCTCGATCGCGAAATGCCGTGTTTGCGCTGCACTCGTCACCTGTTGGAAGATGACACCCGGCGAAGCTTTGGAAGCTTTGACACGAGATATATCACGTAAGAGGAATGAGTGGACAGGGGTATGAGGGAGGACGGTGGGTGGCGTGAGCAACGTTGCCAATGCGGGCGCCGATCAGATCGGTTAGTTGAGGACGGGGGCGGAAACAAGATTATTGTACAATGTTCGGAGATGACGTGTCCGCCAAAAAGAAATGAATAAGATTCTGATGCGATTCAATAGTAGCAAAGATGGGAGAAATAGCGAAACGAGAGAGACGGGCGTTGTATCAACTTTCCCCTGATTTACATCCGGGGAACAAGGCAAGTGGCATACAACCGTTAGGTAACAATTTACTGCTAAATTTATCATAAGGCGGTGCACGGTGATGTAAGCGGTAGGTGGCGCAGGGTCACGTGGGATCGCGATCGACGTGTTTCATTTTGAGTTGAGGGTGCCCTGAATTCGAGATTGAGGCAACCTGAAGAGAAGAAAGGTCCACAGTTGTTCATTTATTTCATCCTTCACTTTCAGGTCTATAAGACGCTGATTTGCGCTTCCCCGAATTTCACCTTGAACGCCAGACTACTGCAACCGGACACGCTACCCCTTATCGATTAAAGATAGTTGAACTACACCCACCCCAAAACAGCGCCCGAGTTCCTCGAATCCCAGCCTTCTGGACGTATCGGAGATACGCCACCCATCCTTCTTATTCCATTCGACTCTTTTCATACCTACATAATGACCGGCCCGTCAATTCAAGATCGCACCAGCGAGTTTAGCTCCATCCTAGGCCAAGCCCAAAAGCGGCAGGGAGCTTCGAAAGTTGGAACACAGCGCCAAGCGCTATTGACAGATACTCAACGGCGACAGGCCAATGGATCGCCATCCGGAGCGCAGGAGGTAAGGTCGGGGCGCTCGGAATTCGCGCGAAGGGCAAGGGACATTGGGAAGGGGATCACCGGAACAACAGCAAAGCTGCAGCGACTGGCAGAGTGTGAGTATCAATAAGATCAAGCAACGGAGGCAAGGAAAGTCATAATCTGACAGCAATCAGTGGCAAAGCGCAAAACTCTCTTCGATGACCGACCCGTCGAGATTTCCGAATTGACATACGTGATCAAGCAAGATCTGGCATCCCTGAATCAACAAATCGCGTCTTTATCCGCCTTGACCCAGGCACAACACCCAAAAATAAACCGCTCGAAGACAGACCAGGAAGGCGAACACAATGATAACGTGAGTCTGGTTCCTTGAAGAACGCGTGCTCGGGCCATTGCTAATAGGTCTTAGGTTGTTGTTATGCTACAGGGTAAACTGGCCGATGTGGGTGCCAGCTTCAAAGACGTTCTGGAAGTCCGGACGAAGAATATCCAAGCATCTCGCTCAAGAACTGAAAACTTTGTCTCCTCTGTGTCATCCAAGTCGCAGGGTGCACTCGATTCGCAACGCTCCGATTCACCTTTATACAACCCTTCGGGGAGACGCACCCCTCAGCCCGGAGGATATCAAGGAAACTCCTCAGATCTTTTGACTCTGGACCCCTCAAATCCTTCACCCTTGGGACGGCCCTCTATGCAATCAGATCAGCAACTCTTGGTTATGGAGGAGGCCCAGTCGAGCAACAGCTACACCCAGGCCCGCGGAGAAGCTATTGAGGCAATTGAACGGACAATTAGTGAACTCGGTGGTATCTTCGGCCAACTAGCTCAGATGGTCAGCGAGCAGTCTGAAATGATTCAACGCATCGATGCCAACACAGAAGACGTCGTGGACAATGTGGAAGGTGCACAGCGAGAGTTGATGAAGTATTGGACTCGCGTTTCTGGCAACAGATGGCTTATCGCTAAAATGTTTGGCGTGCTGATGGTATGTACTCCTTGGTTCCAAATATTTATGATAATGCTAATCCTCATAGATTTTCTTCCTCCTTTGGGTCTTGATTTCGTGATAAGACACCTTTTTATTCTTTTTTATTTTGTCCTTCAGCACTGTATTATAATACTTGGCTGTACCTTTCAGACAGATAACGGCCCCCCTTCTGCATGTCCGCCTTATCCAGCATTCCACCCTGTTTTTGTCTTGCGACTAGACTCTGGATGTCTGCCATTCGCTCTCTATTTCCCCCCTTTCCTTCTCTTCACAGGACTGTGTCCTTTCCAAGAGACTGAAGTAAATATCATGTACTAATCCACAACCCCCATAAACTTGCTAGTATTCATACGCTACTTTATTACCAAGAGAATGCCTAGAAAATTCATAATGTAGTTTGTTCACGCTGTATTTGACTGTGTAATTACATCCCAAAGCTCCGACTCTGCCCACCCTAGGGAGGGTTGGTTATCGAACAACTCCCACATAAGATTGTCATCCCATCCTTCCACAGAAGGCACCGATCGTGGTACGTCAGAGACTGCCCTGCTAGGACCCGGACTTGGCGGTATATTTAAAGTATGATTGGCAGTTCGGCCAAACATCTCCGTATATGGACTGCCGAGCTGAGGAAGTTCTCTCCCACTATTTGAACCATCAGGGAACTCAGGCACGGTGCTTTCAGAGGAACACCATGGATCCTTTTCCTTGATCAGCGGCATGCATAGATCTAAAAACTTGGAGAAAAGGCCATAGAGCTTGCCAATTGAGGCGTTTGCTTTGGCAAACTGGCGAAGATTGCCGGTGATTTCCTTGATCATTTCGAAATCGCGGTGGTCCGATGTCGCGACAACGTTGCAGAATAGTACGAAGAATGGGGAAAGAGGAAATAAAAGCATGGTCCTGACCATGAGATTAACTTGCTGTCTCTTAGGTCTCGAGGAAATGGAATGAGAACATACCACGTCAGGAAGTACGGATAGGAGTTGACCGATATCTCATCAGTTGAAAATGCCTCTTGCAAGGCCCGAAGAGTGATAAGTCCCTCTCGGGCTGCGTAGAGGCAGTCTTCACACACCATACGAGATTTCAAGACCGAAGACCGTGCTCGGATGATTGTGGTCAAGACCGAGAAGTAGTTGAAATCCATCGATAGCCATTCACGGCGCAGGATTGGCCATGTAGTCGGAAAGTCTAACTCTTGCCGCCTTTGTTGCTGCAGATATGTTAGCCATCTAGCACTAGGTTTGGGTTAGAGTAGTCCAGATTTACTATTTGAAGGCCGGAGTGAACCGTCTGCGCGCGGATGACAAGATCGGACAGAAGGCTTGCCTTCTCAATATCGCTCATTTCCTTGGTATCGAGAAGAACATGCACGAGAGTGTTTTTGAGATGCGCCAGGTCGACGATTCCTCTTATCATTGCTGTCGTGGGCAATTCTGGATCCAAGTGAATCAATTGTGCTGGCTCAACTTTCAGCTCTGGTAAAGACGGTGGTCGAAGAAGAAGCAAGCTTAAAGTCTTATCAAAGTAGTAGCATGTGTAAACACAGGCATGTATATCTCCTTCCACTTCATTCTGGGGTATGGGATTGGTAATATTGTGATAGTTCAAGGCGACAATAATCCTCGAAGCGTGGGCCGTGAACATCCAACAACGGGACATGTTCCCTAAATATTGCATCAACCGTTTCTGGTAAGAATGAGTAAATTGTAGATACGCAGTGGTTTGCGATTCCACTTACACCGGATAGCAATGCTTGTAGCAAAGTCAGACTTGGAGAAGCTGCTAAAGGGATTGAGTTCAGTTCTTCAATAGCGGCTGCCTCATACTGCTTCTTTAGATTCCTGAAATGTAATTTCAGAGGCTGACTTGATATCAATGGCGCCAATTTTGAAATACAAGATATAGCCTTTACCCATACTGTGATTCGGTAAAGCTGAAGAATTTGCTCACTCTCACTGCGCTCAATAATAGCTAGGCCCATACGCTCTAGTGTTTGATCTGATATATGATCTGGCCACGCGATTGTTCCTTGGGAATTGGTCGATTTGTCGGGACCTAGAGCAGTGAGTATGAATTTCCATACGGGATGTGCTTTCTGAGGAGTTTACCTGGTAACATCATATACAGCAGCTCCGGCGTTAGAGCAGGAGGCGCTGTATCTCCATTTTCTAGTTCCTCGGCAGCACCAGTCTCATAACGATGAAATCCCGGATTCGAAAGTTGACTGACAAATTTCTGTGCCATTTCTAGTGCTGTTCGCCTGTCTTTTGACAGAGCTGGATTGCATTGAAGTTCATGTTCGATGTACTCCCTTGCCTCACTGGCATGCCGCGCTGAGCCTGGTAAATGTCGCTCGCCGTGGATGTTTGATATAGTGCTTTGCGATATCCTCCGCTTTTTTCCGTGCTGGCCAGAGGGACTTGTTTGGTTGGTGGAATAATGAGAATGATGCTTCCTCTTTGATACCGAGTGCGTGGAATCCATAGGCTTTGCCTGCGGTGATGGCAACGCCGTTTGATTTGTGTCATTGCTGCCGATGACTGGCGAAGGCGATGAGAAAGACGAGGTGTCCTCATTTGTTTTCTCAAGCTTTGCCAATCGGTCCGACAAAGCTTCCAGACTGTTCATAATCAGTTACGCCCATCGCTGATGAATGCACTGCCTACACGTACCGAGAGACTCTCGGCCGATGAATTCTCGCCTGGCGAGCACGACGGCAGTCGACCCGTGCATCTACACAATTCAGACATGGATCCTGCCGATCGCATTTCACCTGATCAAAGTTAATTCAGTAGTAAAGCTAGCCGTCATTTTGGTGATCATGTCTGACCTTTCTTGTATGGCACAAGTCGCACTATTGAGAAGTCAATCAAAGATGCTCATTTTGTCAGTCATCGGGTAACTTACTGCGGGCATTGTAGCCATCATTTTGCCAACACCTGGGGGTAAGATGAGAATAAGAACAGTAAGACACTCAAACTGTTTATGTTATATTATGGGCTCGATGATGCTATTGATCAAGTCGAAGCTGAATTAGGAGCGAACGTGAGGTTGTCCTTAGCCTTGGTGTCGGAGATCTCCGAAAAGCCGGGATCCGAACAAGATAGGTTAGTGCGAGCGCGGCCCATGCTCTACTGTACTGTACAAAACTTCTTGGCAACCTTTTGTAGGCACTCTATCCAAATCAAATAAATCTCTATTCCTCGATGTAGCAGTATTTACAATGCAATTTTACCGCAGACCCATGGAGGACCGGAACGGGTTCTTCAATTTCGTGCGGGACGGCACCTCTTCGAAGCATTTCCTGGTGACAAGCCCCAAACCAGACTTTATCAAGAGCAAGGGGAGCGTGGGAGACTTCATTGGGACTTGAATCTGAGCTCGCCATATACTGGCCCAGGTCTTTACGCATCTGCCACATAAACTCCCTCCGATGAGACCAGTTCGAGGCACAGGACGGGGAATCTCTTTTCTCCTCATCTTGCGCAACTGCGATGAAGAATTGGAGGATTCGCTCTAAAGTGGAAGTCATTAGGAGAAGACTGACCCAATTTTCGGAGGATGAAT
The DNA here is from genome assembly GCF_028828015.1 of Penicillium pulvis. Classification (NCBI taxonomy): domain Eukaryota; kingdom Fungi; phylum Ascomycota; class Eurotiomycetes; order Eurotiales; family Aspergillaceae; genus Penicillium; species Penicillium pulvis. The sequence continues at coordinate 2,052,607 of NW_026643078.1, read as the reverse complement.
AAGGGAATTCGGGGTGCATGAGCCGGCGGACAGTTGCACAAAGAAGCTCCAAGCAGTGCTGAGTTGAAAGAAGACACTGAGAGTTTGTGAACGGTGCTGACTGAAGAATAGATTCCTGATCACCAATGGACTTGAAAAGGTTGACGAGCTGGCGCGAGGAGTTCGAACCCGAATCGTCTGCTGCACAGGACTCAAGAAAGAAGATCGCGTACGCCCTGGTTTCAATTAGCTATAGGTCTGACTACTGAATTTTAGGGGCCCATACATTGAATGAAGGAGTTTGACATGAAGTGCTTCAACAGCTTTACTATAGACAACTTCTTTCTCTGTCTTGGAAGATGTCCAAAGCGGCCGAGCAATGGGGTCCGTATCCAGATGATGTCGAACGGCGTGATCGGCCAGATAATAAGACAACTGAATGCAGGTCGTCCAGCACCGCTGAAGGTCTGCTAGATAGGCAAAGGAATAATCGGCATCATCGTGACTGTCACCTATGGCATATTGAGGTGGAGGTGGTGGGAATAGCTCGGATATGAAGGTCAAGTCGTCACCCGGCGAGGAGATTGTATTGTTGTTTGAATTAGATCCCCGCCGTCGACGGAGATCCATGTATGAATGTGATATAGCCAATTCGTTCTTGAAAATTCGTCGATGTAATAAACGACATGTTAATGCTAGCGACACTATGTTCTCTAGTTCACATAATGAGACCAATCTGACGAGGACTTTGTCGGGGAGTCGTTTCCAAAACGACTCCTTTGGTCCGACAGAAAAAGATAGTCTTTTGTCTCGACGAGAAAGAGCGGTGCGAAGTCGGTTAAAAATTGGTGCCATAGTTCGGTTGTTGAGTTATCAATCATGCCAGCAATGGTGTGTGGTGTGACGCGGAAAGTGTCGGAATGCAGCAATCTTCATTGAATCTCGCACACTTAGCCGAGTCCCCGTGACCGATAATGACCCATTTTTACTCTCAAAAGTCTGGAGGTCATGACATGAGAGGAGACTGTGGAGTGTCATATCGAAACCTGAAACACGAGAGCCCACATTGATAATGTAGTTGCCCCACTACCAAGGCCGAAACGCTATTGGTGCCTTAGGCGTATATCGCCCCGTCATTACGGGGATCGAGCGTTTCCTCACAACAACTTGAATCTGCAGTCACCTTATCCGACTATGGAGCTTAAGATAGAGTGGCGATAGCAAGACAACAAGAAGCGTCTGGGAATCTGCACCGCTTGGTGGGCACGGAGCCCACAATGGCGTCACTGCCGCATTCACTGAAGCCATACTCATGTGTCGTATGCCACAACAGAAAGGTCAAATGTGATCGCAAAGAGCCTTGCTCAAATTGTGCAAAGGCCAATGTTGATTGTTTCTATCGTCCTCCGCCACCGCCGCGTCGCCGTAAAAGAGAGCGCGACACCAGTGGAAATGCGTCTCAGGAACGCGAGAAGTCACTTCGGAAAATGACCCCAGAGCCTTCACGAGTTGATCAGCCCGTTAAAAGATCGTCTCCGACTGGCGATGGGCCATTTGAGGCCGAATCGAAGTCAAATGGATCGGGGAGGATGATCATGAAAGAGGGAAATTCAATTTATCTCGACAAGTTAGTAATCTCTTGAACCAACTCGTGAGTCTTACTTAACATTCAAACAGTACTCTTTGGACCAGTGTTAGCTACGAGGTGCGTTATACTCTGTTACCTGTCTTATCATACTTCTGATCTCCCGATATAGCTTCCGGATGCTGCAGACGTATTAGGCAACACATCTGATGAACGCAATGATGATTTGTCGCAAGAAGAGGATATCAATGAGCCCATGATGCTCATGGGGCTTGCGACTCGAGAGAGCCTCACTGAACTACACCCGGACGCTCTCCACATATTTAAATTGTGGCAGACGTTTCTCGAAAACGTCAATCCCTTGATCAAAATTGTGCATACACCAACACTTCAGCCACAGATACTAGAGGCCACTGGCGATCTCCCGAGGGTGCGAAAAGAGCTAGAGGCTTTGATGTTTGCCATATATTGCATCGCACTGGGGTCTCTACGGGCTGATGAGGTCGAAAGGTCTTTTGGAGAAAGCAAAAAGAAGCTACTCTCACGATACAGACAAGGAGCGCAACTGGCCCTGAGCAAGGCTTCAATTCTTCGTACCTCCAACCTGATGGTGCTACAGGCATTCATGCTCTACCTGGTGAGCTTACAATTTCAACTCTGTTAACTGATTCTAACAAATTTGGCAGTTGTCTATGCGTGCATTCTCCGACCCACATACCACCTGGACTATGAGCGGTGTTGCCTCGCGAATTGCCCAGAGAATGGGGATCCATCGAGATGGTTCTGGATATGGACTAAGCTTCTTTGAGACTGAAATGAGACGTCGGATCTGGTTTCAAGTTGTGATTTTAGATGCGACATCTGCGCAATCCTGTGGCGTCGCTTCCAGTCCTTTGCCCACTAATGCTGACACCAAACCACCCATGAACATCAATGATAGCGATCTAGACCCGCGCATGACTGAATCACCCTGTGAAAAGCAGGGTCCAACGGAAATGATGTTCTGCCTTGCTCGCAGCGAGTTCGGTAAATGGCTTAGTCGCTGGAGCAAGGATGCAGGTCCCTCCAATTCGCCGTGGGCTTTCTTATCCTCCTCAACAATGTCACTTGAGCAAAAGGATATTGCTATCGATGAACTGGAGAAAACCATGGAGAAGAAGTTTTTACAGTATTGCGACCGATCTATTCCTCTTCATCTGGCTACTATAATGATGGCCCGTTCAGCCATACATTACACAAGGTTGATGGCGCACCATCCACGGCAGTATCGAGACTGCAATACTCGCATTTCACAAGCTGAGAAGGACATAATCTTTGAAAATTGTCTGAAGATGACTGAATATGCAGATTATACTCAAACAAACGCCGATGTCCAGCGGTTTGGGTGGCACACGGTGCATCATATGCCTTGGGACGCGATGATTTTCATGTTGTCTGAAATGCGCGTCCGGAATGATCCAGAGGAGAAAAGCAAGGTGTGGGAAATCGTTGGGAATATTTATTCTCGCCATGTTGGACAAAGGCGTAGAAATGCGGGCAGGCCTCTTCACCTGGCCCTGCAGAATCTCATGGTCAAGGCCTGGAAATCGTACACTGAAGAATGTCACCTTCAGCATCGTGCTCCAACAACCTGTCCGACAATAATAGCTACTTTGATTAGCAATCCAGAATGTGTCACCGAGCCACACGTAACACAGGGGAATTCTAGTTCGACCCAACAAACAAACACTATGGAATCTCATCACGACCCATCTATGTTACAACTTGACGATAACAGAGATTTTGATTTTCTAGCTCAAGATACTAGCCCAATGGACTGGAATGAGTGGGATTGTCTTTTGAATCAGTTCCAAGAATCGTTGATGGATGATATAGTCCACTTCACGAGTCTCTGATCACGAGTCTCTGATGACGTGTGGAGAGGCTTGATTGTGAGACAAAGACAAAGATACCTTGCTCGATACGTTCGGTCACATGTAGCAGGCTCCCCCACGGGTCGCGCCGATCGGAACGCGACGATCTCACTACACCCATATCATTGTCGGCGTCGGAGACTACTGCGCCCGACCACGGGGTTGCCCGCCCCGGTTACCCGTGTCAGCTGGGATGATCGAAGCCAGCTGTGACGCCTTTGATGTTTTTCGGAATAACAAAGTCAAAATCCCTAAATGTGCTCATATTTAAAGAAAATAGTTGTGTCATCTACTTTGACTCTCTACCACCTTCCTCACCTTACCCTACTAGTATCATCAATTCAATGGCCCGAACAGATGTCCTCATTATCGGTGCAGGACCCACAGGTCTCGTGCTTGCTCTCTGGCTCCATAAACAGGGTATCACAGTTCGTATCGTTGACGTATCAGAAGGCCCAGCGAAACACTCTCGGGCTCTTGTCGTCCATGCGCGCATCCTGGAGCTATATCGGCAGCTTGACCTGGTTGACGAACTACAAGCCTGCGGGTATCAGCTACCAGCAACTAACATATGGGTTGAAGGCCATCATTGTGCGCACATTCAGCTATCAGACGTTGGCAAAGAATTGACCCCATATCCATACATATTGATGATTCCACAAGATGATCATGAGCGCATTCTGGAAAACAAACTCCAGTCTCTTGGAGTCCTGGTGGAGCGAGGCACAGAATTCCTGCAGTATGTGGATCGTGGATCCAGTGTCATCGCAACTTTGCGCCGAAAGATCGATGGAAGCGAAATAGCCTGTGAAGCAACATATATTGTTGGCTGTGACGGATCACATTCAGCAGTTCGACGTAGCATTGGCGCCAAATACGAGGGCGAGACTTATGTCCCCCTGTTCTATATTGTCGACCTCGAAGCCGAAGATGACGACAGCCCCCTTTTCAACGGCGAAGGTCATTTGAGAATCCAGGACGACAAATTCACCATGTTGCTTCCGTTTTCTGATAGTAGACATGTCAGATTGGTCGGCACCATCATTCCAGATGGAGATCAGAAAGTCGATATATCAACTCCTCACCCAGATATTACTTTCGAAGACGTACTACCAGATATCAAGAAATCATCAGGACTCGTGATCAAGAAGCTGAACTGGTTCTCTACATACCGTATTCATCATCGTGTTGCCGAAAAGTACCACAAAAACCGGGCATTCCTCGTTGGCGATGCTGCGCACATCCACAGCCCTGTGGGGGGTCAAGGAATGAACACTGGTATCATGGATGCCATCAATCTCGCTTGGAAACTCGCTACTGTGATTAGAAACCCTAAAATGAATAGAGAGTCACAGAAAAAGCTCTTGGATTCATATGAGACCGAACGCCGTGCTTTCGCGCTCAATGTCATAGGCACGACTGACCACGGTTTTACCGTTCTCACAGATCAGGGAATCTTTTCACGCCTTTTGCGGAACTGGATCATTCCATATTTTGTACCCTTTATCATGAAGTTCCATTTTGGGCGAACTCGAGTCTTCCGAGGTGTCTCTCAACTCGCGTGTACTTACCGCGGAAGTCCAATGAGTCAGATCGCTGTCGGCTCTGAGAAAATACAACCCGGAGACCGCTTACCGTGGGCGAAGACAGAATCGTCGGACAATTACTCGACAATTCATATAGTGTCCTGGCAGCTCCATGTTTATGGTGATCAGCGACCAGACCTGCAGAAGTGGTGCAGTGCGCACAGTGTTCAGCTCACCGTTTTTGAGTGGAATCCGCATCACGGCAAAGTTGGCTTTAAGAGAGATGCTGCATACTTATTGCGACCGGATCAGTATATTGCTGGCATATATGAAAGTACCTCGATTGCATCGAGTCTAGATGACTACTTTTCTTCTCATGGCCTGGCGTTTTAGGCTTGCATAGCGTGGAAACTGGGCTATTTACGACATACGATTTACGACTTTTGCTCTCTGCTATTTTCTTTGCTTGGAAAGGTCTGTTTGATACCTCTCACCTCTTGCGTTTAGAAATTGAATAATACTCCTATATCACGAGTCAGTCGAGTGTAATGCACGAAGCCTGTCTTAAGTTATCTACCCCTCATTTCGACCCCAGAACTGCGTCGCCCGAAAAACGAAGGCCCAGTCCTGGAAGTTCGGAATGTGGTCACTTCTACTACCCGCTTTCCACGAACTCCACTTATTGTCCCCATATATCATTCACAGGATTGGTAATGCCCAAGTGGTAACTGCTTGCTCGATCATGAGGCCATTAAAGTGGCTGGGAATGGGGCCTTTTCACATAGACATCGGTGATGGATCGACGGATTGTCTAGATGCCCTTGATCACTGGGTTGAGAAACGCTGTCTCTGTTCTTGGATGATAATTTTGCAAGCTACCGCTATTCCGCTCACTCTACATTGGGCAACCATTGTTTGAAATACATTCAATCGATATTGTGACCGACCGACACAATACTCGCAAGCCTCTCTCATTCATTCAGCCCACTTTGACCAAAGGCCGCGCTCGTCGGTTCACGATCAAGGTGGAATTGGCTGCTCAGACCGCAATCTTCTGTCGCGACGAAATCACCGCCTTTGAAACATAACCCCCACACGAGTTTCGGGGCTACGGCCATGAATTCGAGAAGGAATACACTCTTAACCAGATAATAAATAGTAAGTCGCTTCACCGCATGGTCTCTTACCGGCTGGGCGGCCTCAGATTTCTTGTGCGCCACGAGACAGATGGATATGTCTGTAAACCAAAGCCTCTCAAAATAGAGGATGATGAAGTCGACCTCGAAAATCATCTGAAGCCAAAGTCTTGCTCACCAGAAGAACCTATCTCCAAATTGAATATCCAGAAGGTGGGCCACATCGTATCACGAGAATCGACAGTGGAGATCAAAACTCGGAGCTTCAAAAATCGCCCAAAGACGGTGCAAGTTGTCTCTCAGCTCTGGGTATCCCAGACCCCTAAGCTCATCTGCGCTTATACTTAGGTGTGATGTGTTCACGGGTATTGCCCGAGAGTTTGAGACCGAGTTTCGCATAAATATGGCTGGTATAATACATAACGCAGTCACTTTAAATGAAATTTCTGTCTGTCCCCTTGCTATTGTTCATGCCACGCTTTAATGTGATATGGCATGAGGATCCACAAGTGGATATGTGCTACAAATCCACTGCACCCACATAAACGAATAAAGTTGACAGAAAGTGGGCCACCGATCCGATGCACCTTTCCCCGCCTCCGCGAAATGACTTCTCCAAGATTTTATAAGTCAAGGAAATTCCCCAGATATTTCCACCCTCAGGCTTTATGTCAGGAGGCCTGGCTCAATCAATTTCGGTCATTCTAACACCCACGAAGCAATGATGTCTGATCCCAGATGCATAGACTCCGCTTTCACGCCGGTCTGCAGCACTCCCACCGAGACGAAAGACCCGAAATTTGGTTTGCACGTCTTTAATAGAGGGTTCAATCATTAATTTATCTTCAACTAACTTTTTGTCAACAGGCCATACGATACACATCGAAAACGTCCGTTCCGAGAATCCTGACCTGGAGAACACCCCAACAAAGCAATTCACTCAGCACCAAGAACGAAGACATATCAAAGGCCATCGTCTTTTCTTCGCCTTCTGGGGCTGGGTGATCACCGAATTTATGGGTGGACTCGGTGGTAACATGCTCTCGCCCGCACTCCCGGTTGTCGCATCACAGTTCAACGGGCTGAGTAAACTAGGCTGGGTCAGTGGAGCATATTACATGACCCAGTGTGCTTGCATGCTTCTATTCGGACAAGCGCTAGCTCTATTCAATGGGAAATACGTCCTCATCTCGGCAATAGTATTCTTCATGATAGGTTCTGCTGTCTCCGGCGCAGCCCACAACATTGAAACGCTGATCATCGGACGAGCCATCGCAGGGATCGGAGCCGCTGGATGCTGGGTATCCGTGCAGACAACAGTTGCGGAATTAGTGGACCTGGAGTCGCGTCCGCTAGTTCTTGGGCTTTTTGGAATACAAAATGCAGTGTCGGGAACCTGTGGACCCATAATGGCTGGCGCTCTAACAAGTCGCGGCCAATGGCGGTGGTGTTTTCTTTTGGTCTTGCCTCTCGGGGTGGTCAGTATCATTCTGAACCTTCTCGTTATCCCATCACTCCCGCCGTGGCCCATTGCGGAGGAAATTGAATCGAAGCTCGATAAGAAACTTGAATCTTGGACGAAACACTCTTGGAAAGGCAAATCAATCTTGCTCAAAAGAGCGATTTTGGTTGACTTCACAGGCTATTTCCTCGTCACGAGTGCGCTCGTGTGTTTTATTCTGGCAGTACAATGGGGCGGAGATGCATATGCGTGGGACTCATCAGTTGTTGTTGGTCTTTTCGTTGGTTTCCTCGCCATAACTGCGACATGGCTCTTTTGGGAGCGGATAACCACTTGGCCACTGGTTATGCCTAGGATATTTCTCGATCGCACAGTCGCCGGTGCCACAATGATGGCTATGCTGAATCTTATGTGCAACCTGTTCGCGGCGACTTACCTCCCTGTTCTCTACGAAGCAGGCCGAGGCGTCACCCCTCTCAAAGCAGGAATTCTTGTCATTCCATTCTTGATGTCTGTTGTCGTGTCTCAGGCTCTACAAGGATTCATGATGACTTGGACAAAGCACTGCTGGACATGGGGCCTGGTAGCCCCAGCCTTCCTTGCTATTGGCGGAGGCTTGCTCTTCACTGTCGATGGTGACGCCAAGTCTAGCACTATAATCGGGTATCAGATAATCTACGGTATTGGCGTCGGTCTGGTACAGAATGTGCCATATATTGCGGTACAGGCTGATAGTGCACCGGAAGAAGTATCCAGCAAAATAGCGACAGTATCATTTGGACAGTTGTTCGGAGGCTTGTGCGGGCCGGTCATTGGTGGCGCTATTCTTGATAGCGAGCTTACAACACGTCTAGCTGCAAGCGGTGTATCGGATGCTGTGGCAAGTGCAGTGAAGTCGTCTGTTGACGCAGTTTGGGAGCTGAAAGAGGGTCAGTTACGGGATAAGGTGATTGCAGCTTATATTGCGTCCTTGGATCGCATTTTCATAGCATCTGTTCCGGTTGCTCTCCTAATAATCATTGCTGGAGCATGTATCCGGAATGTTCGTCTGAATGAGGGGGTACGCCGATCAGACACGAGACGGCGCTCTCAGGCTCAATTGTAACTCTGGCATCGAGCCGCTCCCAAGGGGTTGTCGAAGTACATACCCATGCTTCTGGAACTAGGTCTTAAATATGTGAACCAAAGTGGGCAGAGGACCTCACATGCTACCGGCTGAAACGTTGTCCGGTCAGCGCGCCCACAGATCGCCTTAAAGTCATGGTTTTTGTTGAAAAGCGGGTCAACTTAGCGCTTGAGAGTAGAATATATTCTGTAGTACTATTGGATATAGTAGCCGACCACACTAATGTATTTCCCCTCTTGCATACACTGGTAAATTCTACCGCCAAGTTGCAGCAGCAGTCACCGTTGCTCCTGAGCAGCCCGCTGGGACAGTATAGCTCCGATTAGGATCACTTTCCCATACAATGCTACCGTCCGCCTCTTTCTTGATGAACTTGTATTCAAAGGTGGTGCCAACAGGAAGGCTAATGGTAGTCGTCCACAATGGATTAGACGATGTATACGAGCTTGCAGACAAGGCAATTGCGGACGAGGTGGACCAAGAGCTCAACTGGTTGATGGACCCGGTAATGAATATATTTTCACCGTATGTCGTAGTCACCAGTTCATTGAAGGTCACCGAGATAGTTGTAGCTGCAGTGCATGTCGCTGAGGATGTTGTGGTACTTGTCGTGGTTGTCAAGGTGGTTGCAGTCGAGCTTGTCGAGCTACTCGAGCTAGCTGAGCTGGTAGAAGAGGTGCTCAAGCTTGAGCTCGAAGTTGATCCTGATCCCGAGCCCGATATAGCAATATCAGCACAGTGAAGATACACCTGTGTCGTCTGGTAAGAATTCCACCGGAAGCGCAGCAGGGTATGATCCGAATCATAGTCAGGGATTTTAATTTTCTTCGTAACCGTGTAACCACCCGAGATAGTTGTCTTACAGGAGCCTTCTGCGGCGCCATCCACACCCTGGCAACCACGGTTGGTGTTGGCGCTAAAGGCATTGCAAGTAAACCAGTCGTTGCGGTAGCATGCCTCATCAGATGTGCAATCGGGATTGTAACCACAGGCCTGGCCATCAACATCCGTGCACTTCAATTCACCCTCCAGGAAACAATCCTCAGCAGCTTGTTTCTCTTCGGTGGTTGGAAGGTAGCCCGGAGTAAGAAACAAATCAACCAGAGTTTGATTCTGACAGATACCGTAGGTGAACATGCCACCATGGTCGCCATTGTTGTCGACACACCATTGAACTTCAACGATTTCGTCAGCGGTATATGTTGCGACGACAGAGTTGCCCCAGTAGTCACCAGGCTGATTGTAGTCCACACTGACTCGCGCATTGTATCCACATGGCCCACTTCGACCAACCTGGGCTTCTTCTAGGTCGGGCCAAGCAGCGACAGGCTCAAGGATGGAACATTCCGGACAGGTATCAATGCCAGCCTAATGGGGTCAGTCTAGCACATGACATCCGTGAACACGATATATGAACAATATAACCGTACCTCGAAGCCAAGCCTAGTACGGCTGGAAGGAGTGGTCAAATACCCATGAGCATTGACTGAGGATAGCAAGCTTGCCAAAGTAAGAGTACTGACGGCCTTCATCTTTGACAGATTTGCTTTCAGGGAGTAAATTTGGAAATCGGGTTTACTTTGGCGAGTGAGCTGCTATGAACCTACCCAGGTACGTTCTTAGCAAGGTGTGTGTTCTGATTACAGGAGAGGAGAACAGAATTCCAATTTTAAATTGAGGATCCCACCTATTTATATCTTCATCATCAATGCATTTGTTTTGATCACTCTGTGACATCTTCTAAGAACAAGCAGCCGAGTTTGAAGACCATTCATCTGATGACCTTCAGCTTGGTCTCAATTTCCGAATCACCGCCGGCCTGAAAGTCCGGGCATATCTTGGCATGCCTTGGCGTATATACAGCCATGAGGGCCCATAGCCCTGGAGCCCGATAATCGCCCGACAATACTCCGCTTCACAAGACAGAGCCGAGGTGTTTAAGCCTCGGAAATTTGGGTCGATCATGTTTCTTCAGGCCCCGGGACTAGGCATTGGATGAAACCCCGCCTCCCCGGATTTATTCATGAGTTAAGCGAGCAACAATAAGGTACCAACGGGGCTGAAAAGCGTAGAACCCTTGTCGATCATGTGGGGATATTAAACTTCCAGGCTATTTCAAGGGTCTTATTCAGATTGGCAAAGCAGGGCGACGATGGCGTCGGTCATTTAATGTTTTCATGTAACCTGAGAAATGCCCGATGAAACGAATGTTGGCAGATCAAGGTCACAAATTCCCCGAGAATGAGTACTAGTCGCTGATTACTGGCAAATGGGACTGTAATCTCAATTTATTGGAGAGAACGGACGTTCCCTAGACCTCAATGCTTTTGGAGACTGTGATTACTCCGGACCCGACAGCCGAGATCACGTCTTCGGCAAGCTCAAGCTGTGCATGGACACATTTCGCACCTGTGGTCGCTATTTATTCCCCAGGTAGATTGGATTGATGGACGTCTTTATCAATACGTACTGCAGAGTAGCATGTGCTACTCCTGTCATTAAGGTGGAGATTGGGCCTCTGACTGGGAAAGACAACATGGCACACCGCCAAGATTTATATGACACCATGGATTTGACGGGGGACAAGGCGTATTCGCATGCACTGGATTATGTCAATTGGTACCTGGAGACTCCTGCGATTTGGCCGAGATTTTCCCTAGAGATAGGTTGCTCTACGCTGGGTTGAACATACAAAGGCCCCTCCCACATAGTCTTCTCTTCCATTGTGGAAGAATACTAAACAAAAATTAGACTCTAATGCAAAAAAAAAGATCTCATTCTCTTGGATCTTGCTTCTGCGTAAGAGAAATCATGAACGTAGGACGTAGGGGAATATAGGCGATACAATAAAGTGGATGGAAAGATTGGGGAACTTCTCGCAATCCTGCATACACGATAGAAAGACACGGAATTATTGTTTCTGCAGCGATTGCCGACATCCGACCATAAATCCATGATGGCATACAAGGAAAAAAGTTTCAAAAAAGACCGGGAATGAATCTCTTCGTTGAACGATGCCAGTCCTCCCATGCTCCCCCAAACTTTTGCCTCAGCATATCTTCCTCATCTCGTACTCTCAATGCCAAGGTCCAGAAGACGCCTCCCATAAGTGCCACACTAATGCCAAGCCCAAATCCTTCTAGTTGAGACAACACCGTCCCTGGAATCCAGCAGGCCGGGGTTGCATCCCATCGAAGGAATAGCATTGCACCGCCCAGGCATAGCATTGCCAGTCCTGTATAGCTGGGATGCTGAATCCAGCTATAGATTCCTGTAGTCACCAAATGAGGTGGCGGGGCAAGATGGAATGTGAAACATTTCCCGAGACCGCCGTAAGCTGAGAGGCGCACATATGTACCGACGTAAATCAAGAGGAGCGCGGTGACCGATGTGAAATTCCAGGCGAAGAGCTCTGGGTTGGTATTCCGGGCTAGCGGACAACTTTGCGACATGCGAGCAGGGGTGTAATGGGCAACCCCTACGAGAAGCCCATGATAAGTGACAATAGTTATGCAAATTGCGTGCGCAATAGTCGAGAAATTTCCTGAAACAAAGCTGATGCGATCTATACTGTGTCGATGTTTCTTCTCTGGGGTTGGGTTTGGGGGAGTGGCACAGAGGACGACAGAATACCCTGCAGTCATCATAGCAATGGCGAGCACTGCTGAGGCTGATTCAAACATGCTGAGCGTTGGTGATATTGTCAGTAGACAGATGAGTAGTCCCGCAACATGGTCGAGAGAAAAAATCTTTTATAGAGCCCATCGTCATCCCTTGCATTCTGTCGCAGCGGTGTGAGGCGCTAAAAGAGACATTGCTTTTTGGGCGGCTCCTGTACAGATATTTGTCTTATTAACGTTCCCCGCCCCGAGGATGTCCGAGAGAGATCGGACAAACAGATCTCACTAGGCACAAATAACTCAGCCACTCCCTTAGTAAGCCCCACACCCCGCACTAATAAAATTAATTGCATCTAGTCTACACATGGCCTTGCCCCTTACAGGGCATAGGAAGAACGATGCACCATGCCGCCTCAAAATATGTGTAATCGACTAGTGATCAAAACACTGGCAAAAAACCCTCAAAGGTATGCCCGAAATCCGGCTTCCATGGAGTGCTAGGACCTATAACCATTCAATTACAAGTTTTGAAATTTTCATATGCTTGATCTGTTATCATCAGCCATGGAGATGCAGGATATCCCTGAGTCCGAAAATTGACATTATGATCATCAGAGAAAGTTGAACTCGATGCTGCCAAGGGCAAAAAAAGCACCAAAAAGCTGTATATGATATCCGATTTTCAGAGCATTTTGGTTGGCATTCAGCTTATCTACGTTGTCATTAAACTTAAAATCTACTTCTCTAAATATACGCAGGGAGGCTGAAAATGTAGCTTAAGGTTTGGAACAGAAGTTATCATGTATCTTAGTGCATTGACCTCACTGATTGGTTAGCTCTCAATATTATATACACGCACGCCTTGCTTTTCTGTTGATGGCAGTGATCGATCACCGCCGGGCGGTATACTATGGTCAAATTATACGTTCTCGACTTCATAAAATTACCAACATTGGCTATCAACCACGCACTCGAGATTGCGGAACTTATTACTATAATTACTCTGTAAGAATTTATTTTTGTGGAATTATCTCATATTGTTTAAAAAGGTCAGCTACGTTATGATAGACATGTAGAAGGCTCGAAGACGCGTTCTCGAACTGCGACAGAGCTGACTCAGTGGGTCCTTCCCAAAAGGGAATGCTTGGCAGAAACACGCGTGTGCTGCAGCGTTCGCCTCGCACTGACCCGTGGTTCACAACGATCCGTGGGTCAGTGCGGGGCGATACCACTGCCGGATTATGGCTGAACGCCTAAATTATTCCCGATTTACACAAACTAGATCAAAAAACTCAATAACATGCACAGTAAAACTCTATTTTTTCTTTAGTAGCGCCTCAGTCAGACTATACTAATAGTAGGACTTCATAGGTAAGGATTATAACTTTGTCAATTTTATAACTCTATGGCGATGTAGATGCAGGATCTGACCAGAACATCATCGTCGATGATCAGAATGCCACGTGGCAGCCAAAGCAGCAAGAAGGAACAGCATTAAGCCTAAATGGCGTGAGACGAGGATTAACGCCGAGCAAGCTAGTCCTCTGAACAGTGATCAGGACCCTGGAAACAACTGCATCGCATTTTAGAGCAAAGAAATCCATTCCGCAACATCCCATAAATCTAAAATAGTGCCGGTGCGGTGCGATACGTGGCTCGAAGGATCAAGAACTACTCTGCCCCGCCCCATCTTGGGGGTGGCCTAGTCACACCTGGGCAAGGGAGGGGTCATAGAACTCCCGAGCCTTGTGTCTTTTAGATGCCCGGTAACCTGACTGAAGTAAGCTCACAGTCACATCCCAACAAATGCAAAGCCTGCCGTTATTAGAATAGCCATATGGCTTTGATTTTTTGAAGGTGTTTAGCAGATTCTGAAGGGAACGTAGGGAAACATTTCATGGGAAGCAACATATCTCGCCTTAAGCCTATAAGCGCAATTCTATATCCTAATTGGTGGACGGGCGAAAGGCTGCGATCCATGGGGGTGGGAAGTGGAAACGAAGCCTTAAGGAGACTGCGATGCATGTGGTAGTTATGCAAGGCTGAACGATGCGTCCGTATTCCACCAGTATGCAAGGGCGAAAGACGTTCAGGTAGCGATTCCGGGGTCTGTCATTGCGTCATGGGGTTTGCTTTGTTGCATTGGTCGAGGTCAATTACAAAGAAGCTGAGGTGGAAATAATATAACTAGGACTCAAAGGCCCCAGCCCAAGAGAGCCTTTTGGTATTCAAGACAGCATTGTTGCAATTCCATACACTATCAAATATATCCTCTTATCAAAATATAATAGAGACCTCACCGTGAAATCAATATAATGGCACCGCTTATCATTGACACCGACGACTCGAATAGCTGTATGTCGAATACGGGTGACATTGACATTGACAACGACACAAACAAAGACCTGAATGACCATGTGAGCACAAGTGACAAACAATCAAGTACAAAATGTGGGATCATTGGCAATGACTCCCCCCTGGAAGGATCTCACACGCCGAAAGTTCCATCTCAAGAACCCATCGCCATTTGCGGCATGTCGGTTCGTCTCCCTGGAGGCCTTCACTCACCACAACAACTCTGGGACTTTTTGATTGCTAAAGGCGATGCTCGTGGCCCAGTCCCCAATTCAAGATACAATGCCTCTGCATACTGCTCTGACTCTGAAATTTCGAAACCCGGTAGCATCAAGACCGAGTATGGATATTTCCTTGATGACAGCATTGACTTGGCTTCCATCGATACGTCCTTCTTCTCCATGGGAAAGGTCGATGTTGAGCGAATGGACCCACACCAACGACAAATGCTTGAGGTTACTCGTGAGTGCCTCGAAGATGCGGGTATGAGCTGGAAAGGTCGACCGATCGGCTGCTACATGGGCAGCTTTGGCGAGGACTGGGTTGAGATGTTTGCGAAAGAGGACCAGCAATATGGTTTATACCGTGTGACTGGATATGGAGATTTCATGCTTTCCAACCGCATTTCATATGAGATGGATCTAACAGGGCCAAGGTGAGTCTATATCTAAAAAGCCTTTGCACGTCACTCATTCACCTTCCACCTTGCTACCTTACTTTCATCCTTATTTTGCGCTCACTTTGACATAATATCCTAACTGAAGACGAACAGTATGACAATCCGCACTGGCTGCTCTGCAGCTCTTGTTGCACTACACGAGGCATGTTTAGCAGTTTCCAGAGGCGACTGTGAAGGAGCCATTATCGGCGGAGCCAATTTAATAATGGCCCCAGGAATGACCGTCGCAATGACAGAGCAGGGCGTTCTCGCCCCAGATGGGTCATGCAAGACGTTCTCTGCTGATGCTAATGGCTATGCTCGTGGAGAAGCAGTCTCTGCTATCTTTATCAAGCCACTGGCGCAGGCCATCCGCGATGGTAACCCAGTCCGAGCTGTTATTCGCGCAACAGCTTCAAACAGCGATGGAAAAGGCACCGGCGGCGGCCTCTCGATGCCGAATGATGTTGCCCAAGAAGCAATGATTAGGCGAGCTTACGAGGTTGCTGGTATTCCTGATAGTGATTACTCTCAAACAGCCTTCGTCGAGTGCCATGGCACAGGAACCTCAATCGGAGACCCAATTGAAACTAGGGCAATTGGTCGAGTCTTTGGTCCATCTGGAGGTGTTCAGATTGGCTCTGTTAAGCCCAATCTTGGCCACTCTGAAGGTGCTTCGGGCCTTACTTCACTGATTAAATCAGTGTTGGCACTAGAGCATCGTGTTATTCCTCCGAACATCAAGTTCAACGAGCCCAACCCTGCTATCCCTTGGGACAGTGGCCTTTCTGTGCCCACGGAGGCGACACCCTGGCCCGACTCTCGAAGGGAGCGTATTAGTGTGAACTCCTTTGGAATTGGAGGCACAAATGCTCATGTTATTCTCGATTCCGCTCAAAGTTTTGGTGTCTCTCCTATCACGAGTCAACCTATAACATGCCCACAACTACTTGTGTATTCCGCCAACAATGTTGATTCACTGAAGAAAATGATCATCAATTATAGAGATTACGCCCAAAAGCACCCCGGTATGGTGAACAATCTGGCCTTCACTCTGGCAAAACGAAGAGAGCATTTGCCCTATCGAGCATTCGCCGTGGCAAACCTTTTTGGGGGTATCACGGCTTCGCTACCCTTTCGGCCGTCTGGTGTCCCCAGTCTTGTTATGGTATTCACTGGCCAGGGAGCCCAATGGCCGGAAATGGGTCGGTGCATGATCCTAGCCTATCCTGTCTTCAGGAAGAGTATTAGATCTCTCGATGCACATATCCAGAGCCTTGAAGATGATGCTCCAGACTGGACCATCGAGGAAGAGCTTCAGAAACCAATCAAGATTAGCAGACTCGGCTCTGCTGAGTTTTCTCAGCCTCTTTGCACTGCAATTCAAATAGCCCTGGTCGACACATTTGCCTCTGTTGGAATCCAGCCTGGTGCTGTTGTTGGCCACTCCAGTGGCGAGATAGCTGCAGCATATGCTGCCGGTTTCATTACTGCTAAGGAGGCTATTGTCATTGCGTTTTATCGCGGTCAGGTCACCAAGCTGCAGACCAAAAGAGGAGCTATGGCCGCGATTGGTCTTGGCTCAAATAGCGTACAAGAATTATTGCAGCCCGGTGTGACTGTCGCTTGCGAAAATTCGAACAAAAACGTGACTATCGCTGGTGACTGCGAAGCAGTTGAGCTTGCTATTACCAAGATAAAAGAAGCACATCCTGACATCCTAGCCAAAAAGCTTCAGGTCGACAAGGCATATCATTCTCACCATATGGCTGAGATAGGTGATAAATATCATGCCCTTATCAACAATCACTTATCCAACAAAAGCTCAAAATGTACACTCAAAAAGTTGTTTTTCAGTAGCGTTGACGGCAAGCTACTCACCCAGGAATCGAGCCTGGAGTCCAGATATTGGCAGAGGAATCTGGAGTCTCCTGTCCTCTTCCGCTCTGCTATTTCCTCCATTATCCAGCACAGCATTGCGAAGAATATGGTATTCCTCGAGGTCGGCCCGCATTCCGCCCTTGCTAGTCCCCTTCGCCAAGTTCAGAGCCACCTATCCAACACTTCTCCTTATGCTTCTACACTTGTCCGCAACCAAAACGACGTTGAATCATTTTTGACAGCAGTCGGGAAGCTTTTTACTCTAAATGCCAGCCTTGACCTTGATCAGGTCATTACGGAGGGTTCGGTTCTGCCAGATCTCCCGAGATACCCCTGGGACCATTCAAAGAGATTTTGGCACGAGTCTCGACTAACCAAGCATTGGCGACACCGACCGGGAGGCCATAAGCATCACAGTCTTTTGGGTATTAGAGTAGCGGAAAGTCTCGAATTTGAAGTTATTTTCCGCAATGTCTTCCATCTGCAAAACGCGGCATGGATTCGTGATCACAAGATCGGCGAAGATATCATCTTTCCTTTCGCCGCCTACGTTGGAATGATTGGCGAGGCTGTGAGACAAATCACTGGAGTCGATGAAGCATTCAAAATGCGAAATGTGGTCGTCAGTACGGCCTTGGTCTTGAAAGAAAGCAGCCAACCAGTCGAAATAATGACTGTAATGCGCCGTCACCGCTTGACAGATTCCCTCGACAGCGACTGGTGGGAATTCACAATCGCTTCTCACAGCGGTACGGTCTCGATGAAGCATTGCTTTGGTGAGGCTAAAGCGCATAGTGGGAATGTAAACCAGGAAAGCAATGCCCCTCTATTGCGCAAAGTTGATACCCGTCGCTGTTACCGGTCTATGGCTAGATCTGGTCTCAATTTCGGGCCTGCATTCCAACGCCTCGAGGATATTCGATCAGATACTTTGACGCAAAAGGCAACGTCGGAGGTAATCAGCAAGGCAACAGATGAAGAGGGTTACCACATTCATCCGACCATCATTGATGCTTTACTACAGCTACTCAGTGTCGCTGCATCGAAGGGCTACGCCGATCCTACCACCAAGATGATGGTGCCGACGAACATCGAAGAATTGTGTATTTACAGGTGTCATGAGGATGTTCAGGTCCGGGCATCCGCATCATATACCCCAAACGGTTCTATTATTGGTGGTGGACAATGTGTTTCTAATGGCAAGCTTGTATTGGGCGGCGCTGGCATCAGGCTCTCTGTCCTAGATGACCAGTCGTCTAAAGACGATGAAACGACTGCTCGCGCAGAGTGGGGGCCCCATATTGACTTTTTGGATGTGAACACTCTCATCCTGCCATCGATCGATCGCAGTGCCCACACAGAAGCGCTAACAGAGCTATGCCATATATGCATGATTCATACAGACCGTGTCATTGCAGGTCTAGAGACTCCAATTCGTCACATGCAAAAATACCGATCTTGGATTGACCAACATTTGCAGCTTTGCGACTACGACCACTCTATACTTGACAATCCTACCATTGAAGAGCAAGTCAAATGGATTGTCAATGATTTGTCGCACACGATAGCTGCTGCTCCTTCCAAGGCCATTCAGAAAATATTCAACAATATTGAGAGGATCTTCACTGGTGAAGTAGAGGCACTGGATCTACTCCTTTCGGATGGCACAATGGACAGCCTATATGCCTCGATCGATCAGTGTGATGAGTCGCAGCTTTTTAAACATTTGGCACACAGCAAGCCCAACCTACGCATCCTCGAGATCGGTGCCGGGCTAGGTGGATCTACTGCCAATGCCTTGAGGTTCCTGACACCTGGTGGCAGAGCTTTATACTCGAGTTATACCTTCACTGACCTTTCTCCTGGCTTCTTTGTTGCTGCGAAAGATCGCTTCGGTTCATATCCTAATTTGGAATACGCCACTCTTGATATTAGCAAAGACCCCGCGGAGCAGGGCTTTGATGGGACATACGATCTCATCCTGGCAACCAATGTGATTCACGCCACCCCATTCCTTAATGAAAGTTTGAAGAATGTCCGCAAATTGCTCGCACCCAGTGGCCGACTTTTGCTTCATGAGCTGGCACCATCACCAACTTCTAAATGGGTGAATTATATTTGGGGAACTCTTGCCGGCTGGTGGAATGGTGAAGCTGATGACCGGATGCATGAGCCATATGTGGATGTCGATCGCTGGACGAGAGAGCTGAAAGATGCTGGATTCCGTGCACCCGATGCCGTCGTGCTTGATTCGCCAGAACCATATCAGCTGGGTGCCGTCATTGTGGCCAGACCAACGCTTGATGATGGAAATGTTCCTAAGAAATGCGTGACACTCTTGAGTCTTTCTGAGTCCAGTCGTGTACGCTCTATGGTTCGGGCTCTGGAGAACAGAGGATATACCGTTGACTGTCGGGGACTAGAGAACACCCCTTTACCTGCTGGCCAAGATGCAATTGCTTTTCTTGACGACGAAGCACCATTTTTTGAAGACATTGATCACCAGAAATTTGAGTCGTTCAAAGCTTTGGTGGAAAACATGGAAAAATGGGGTATTGGTATTCTCTGGGTGACCGAGCTCTTACAAATCGAATGTCGGGATCCACGATTTGGCCAGATCAATGGCATCGCGAGATCTATTCGCTCCGAGAAATTGGTTAGCCTTGGTACCTGCGAAGTCGACAATTTGGATTGTGATTCCTCCCGCGATAAAATCGTCGATGTCTTCGAGAGGTTCCAGCTACGCCAAGAGGACCATTCTCTGAAACCGGAGTTCGAATACGCCATTGTCAAAGATACAGTCCAGGTGGCACGCATTCATCCGTTTCTGGTGCATGAAGAGCTCTCGACCTCTGCTGCAGAGGATGTTATTGCTCTACGCACGAGTAAGCCTGGTAGTCTAAGCGCTTTGCATTGGGCTCGCCAGGAGATAGAACAAGTACTGGAGGGCGATGAAGTGGAGATTAACATACATTCCACGGGCTTGAACTTCAGAGTACGTCGCAAGATTATGAAAAATACGATAAAAAAAGCTCACGCAAGTTTCTAGGATGTTTTATGTGCTATGGGCATTGTCGAGGCTTCAGAAATTGGATTCGGCCTTGAGGCTGCTGGCACTGTTCGGCGTACTGGCCCTCACGTGAAGGACCTAAGAAGCGGCGATCGTGTATTTTTGATGGGATCTGGTGCATTCAGCACACAGGTTATTGTTTCTGAGAATCTCTGTGAGAAGATTCCAGGTGGGTTGAGTTTTGAGGATGCGGCTACAATGCCTTGCGTCTTCGCTACATCGATCTATTGCATATTCAACGTTGGGAATCTACAAAAGGGACAAGTATGTTTTCACGATATCCTTCCTTCTGTTCTCTTTTTCTTGAATCGCTATTGACAGTTCTTCTAGTCCATTCTTATACATAGTGCCTGTGGTGGGGTTGGTCTCGCTTCCATCCAGCTCGCTCAGATGATCGGCGCTGAGATCTATGTCACTGTCGGGAATGAGCAGAAGGTGAAATATCTTATGGAAAATTTCAGCCTACCTCGAAACAGAATATTTAACTCCCGCAACACCTCGTTTGCTGAGCAAATTCTACAGGAGACCAATGGTGGCGTCGACCTAGCGCTTAATTCACTGTCCGGCGAGTTGCTACATGCTACGTGGAAGTGCATTGCGGACTTTGGGAAAATGATCGAGATTGGCAAGCGAGACCTGATAGGATCTGGAAAGCTTGATATGAGTCCTTTCATACAGAATCGCAGTTATTGCTGCGTCGACTTAGATCAGATCTGCTTACGGAAACCGACTATCGTGAAACAGTATGTATCGACAGAACTTCAACTATATGATGAAAAATTACTAACATAGTATTAGCCTTCTCGGGAGAGTTGGCCAGCTGCTCAGAGAGCGATACATTCACCCGATCCGACCGATCAAGGTCTTTAATGCAAATGCAATACTCGACGCATTCCGATACATGCAACAGGGTATCCACCTGGGCAAGATCGTGGTGTCGATTCGTGATTCCGCTGGTCAGGTAGACCTGGATCTAGAAGGGCACGTAAAAAAGCGCAGAGAGCCCACAAAATTCGCCAACTCCGGCGCATATCTTCTGGTCGGTGGCCTCGGAGGGTTAGGTCGTTCTCTTTCCGTCTGGATGGCAGAACGTGGTGCTCGTCACTTTATTTATCTTTCCCGCAGCGCAGGTACAAGTCAGGAGCACCGAGAGTTTGCCAAAGAGCTGAAAAGTATGGGGTGCCGCGTCGACTTTGTACAGGGTAGTGTGACCAGCCTTAACGATGTGACCAAAGCCATTACGCGAGCTCAAGTCCAAGGCCAACTGAAGGGTATCTTCCAGATGTCCATGGTGAACCGTGATCAAAACCTGACACGCATGACCCTAGAAGACTGGAACGAAGCTGTGAATCCCAAGGTCAAAGGAACGTGGAACCTCCACAAAGCAGCTATCTCGGCCGGCGCAGAACTTGACTTCTTTGTTCTCTTCAGTTCTCTGTCTGGTATGTTTGGGCAGCCTGGTCAAAGCAACTATGCCGGTGCGAATACCTTCTTAGATGCGTTCTCACAATATCGCCTAAGCTTGGGATTACCGGCCTGTGCCATTGGCATAGGAGCGGTCGAAGAAGTGGGCTGCCTCGCTGTCCGCGAATCAGTCATGCAGAGGTTCAAGGCCACTGGTATCCTGGGCGATACGATCTCTGTATCCGAGCTTTTCGAGGGAATGGAGCTGGCCATCAAATCGACGACCAACAAATCGTCAAACAATTTCTGCATTGGGCTTCGATCTAGGGTGCCTCTTAATGATCCCGAAAACCGTGCCCTCTGGAAGAAAGACATCCGGACGGCGGTTTTCCACAACAAAGCTGCCAGTGAAAATTCAGCCACTACCTCCAGTGACGGCCTCAAATCATTCATTGCTGCAGCGAAGAACAATCCCACTGTGTTGGTTCAACCCGATTCCGCTCATCTTCTAGCTCTCGAAATTGGAAAGAAAGTTTTCAGCTTTTTGCTGAAGTCAGAGGACGATCTGCATACGTGGTGCTCATTGTCTGAACTTGGTATGGATTCCCTTGTGGCAATCGAGGTTAGGCAGTGGTGGAAAATGACGTTTGAATTCGATATCAGTGTGCTTGAGATGATGGGAATGGGCACTCTGGATGCCCTCGGGGAGCATGCTGCCAAGGGTCTGCTGAAATTGTTTCATGGTGGCGAGGAACAGGTCAATTAGACAAATCGTCGAAGCCCCATATTCTTGGCGGTAAGCTGTTTGCTTGTTTAAGCCGAGCTAATGCCATAGTTACTGTTTCGCCGACCGCATATTTTCTCGAGTCCATGTAATCAAGCCGGCAATTTTCGGTAATTATTTACAGGCATCACGCTTTATTCTGTAGAACTTCCTGATGTGTCTGAGTAATTGACTGAGGAAGATTTTGATTGGCCAATTTGCATAGGAAGTCTACGCATGGGCGAATATGCCGTGAGAATGCTCGCCCTTTTCTGCTGCTCACACCTGATCGCACGACGGTCAAGCGGCTCTCACTCATTTTCCCCGCACCACAGTGCTTTTCCTATGCACTATATGATCCTTCTCCGAACATACTCAAGTACATACGACCATAGGGTGTGGAGAACAGGGCTTCCCGTCCGCTCAGCCGTACTTAAGCCACACGCCGGTTAGTTAGTAGTATGGTGGGTGACCACATGCGAATCCTGACTGTTGTATGTTTTTTTTTTTTGCATTTTTTGCTATTCGTTAAGTGTGGGTGATATGGGTACGAACTTTGGAGACTGGGTGAGAGAAGTGTGACCAGGGTGAGAGAGGCGCCAAAATCTGTCGACTAAACCTCGGCAGGGCCTGATTCCTGCGTAGTTGGGTATTGGGGGCGTATACCCGGCGAGTTCGATTATGCAGCTCTATCTGTTTGGTCCCGTCATCTTATTTGATTTCAATCTTATATTATTTTTCTTCTATTCCCGTAGCTAAATGAGTGTGGATACCATTGGAATCTTCAAAACGCTTCAGTTCCGTCCAGCCTCTATATTGGGTTGTTCGCAACATTTTGGCCATGTATCAATTCAGTGTACGGTACACCAGGCTTTGTGAGCCGCGGTAAAATTATTGAAAAGATTGATGGAGCAGCATTGCCTAAGCTTGTTATGGGGCGTCAAGGGTGTTGACAAGAGTTAGCAGAGAACGCGAGGTGTAAAGTACAGTACAAGAGTCAGCAACGCTGCAAATCTCTACGGATTTTTCAGTGTGTAATGGTTAAGGCAATTTTGAGAATCACTGTACGAACGCTGTGGTCACTTGTTGTAATTTTCTTTCATTGGGATATTTACAGTCTCACAAATATTCATCTCTGAGGCGGGCTGTAAAAGGTGGAAATCAGGACAAGAGGTTCCCGAAAACACTAACACATTACAGATCATAAGCGACATAATTACTGGCACAAGTCCGCCGTCAGGGTGACTGGCTGGGGACACCCGAAGACCTTCTTATGAGCTGGAGTACTGTAGCAGGCGGCATCATTGGCCGCACAGTCAAACATTTCACAGCCGTCCCCGGGGCTAAGCGAGTTGGGATTCGCTGCGAAGGGATTGCCCCATTCCGTGCTTAGTTCATCTTGAAGCGGGTTGCGGTAAGTAGCAAATTCCTAAATGACAGATAGATCTATTGTACTCACAGTACGCGTAGTCCGGGTTGGACGAAAAAGAATACCCAAAGAAAAGAGGTCCATCCAGCGTCTTTGTCTTGGCGATCTTAACGGTCTGCTCATTCCATCTTCAGTCAGTGCCCTCGCTATATATAGCAAAACGATGATCAAGTATAACGGATTAACGTACTGAGCCAGATGCTCTAAATTTCTCGGAGAAAGTTCCCCCCTTTGGAACGGTGGTGAGAGGCCCGGGGGCGCTGCCATCGTAAGGGAACGACTGCACATACACAGTCGTGGCACAGTGGTTGTTCACGACGGCATTCTGGGCAGATACCAGGCCGAGGATGGCACTAATTGAGACTAAAGAAACTTTCATAGTTCGTATTTCGCTTTTTGTTTTGCAATAGAAGCTTGGGCTATCTGGTTCGTCCTTTTAGGGGTACCTAAGAGGTCTTTATATAGGTCTACCGTTCCGCCCGCAGGTAGAACTGATATAGAAGTTACTAGTGATGTGCTGAGATTTGGGGAGCCTTCGATCTAAGACATGGCACACATTCAGGCCACCGTGCTCCGTCCGACGGCCAATCAAACACGAGAACCAGATGAGACATGCGCATCATTACCACCGCAAGTACTCCACATCAAAGACATCGCACCAGGTAGCGTTACATCCAACCTACGCCCACGCCAATCTCCCCACACTGCCCAGAGCCCATTGTTGGTGATTCTCCACATGGAGCAAGGAATGACTTCAGAGGTGTGGAGAAACCCCGGATGAAGGATTTCGTCAGTCGAGGATCAATGTTTCTCCGCTCCCGACTCGTATAGATACTCCTGAACATTGACAGTCTGTGTCTCGTGATTGAACAAGATGGAGGATGATGTAACCCGCCAAGACCTAAGGGTCTTTTCATCCGTCATAAGGCGCCCTCCAAGTCGAGAGTTAAAGACAGCAGGAATGAAAGCGGGGTTCTGACACAGGGTAGATTCTTTCCCCTTGGACCAACGTGCGCTTGATCGGACGCTCCATACCCAAAAACCCATGTCAGCCATGCAGTAACCTGTCTAATTCCAGTTCGTATAGTACCCCACCTTTTTGAACTCGTGTAGCAAACCAACTAGGTTTTGTCTGCAGCCATGGGACCAGTGATGATAATATTCTTAGATTCTATGAACCTAATGCTACGTAGCTAGTTATCGCTTATGGTAATATAGGCGCTTCTTCCCGATGAAGCAAGAGTATGTCCGTACTCCAAACTCCACGCAGTAATGAATGACTAGAGACAAGAAAAGGGCTCGCTGTCCATACAGGTGTAATTGCTCATGCGAAGTAAAATCCCACAATCCAGTTAAATCCCACATTAATATATTTCAAGCCCACATCCTATATTTCCTTATCCACATCCGCATGAATTCGGCGCCGTAGCATCTCGCGCGCAGATGAGACAAAATAGCCTCGTAGTCTATATTATTCCCCCTGAGACCCGTCTTTCTATCATGCTCTTTCTCTCATCTACGTAGAGCGAACACTGTAGTAGCAAATGCTGTGGCGTCTGTGACCAAATGGACTTGTATTGCTTGGTGCTGCATATCCACCAGGAAAGAAGAACCACACGGTTTTCGCCTTGTTTGGTGTCCTGGCTCCCAATGAAGCATTACATGAGGCCGCCTCCACCGTGATAGTTTTCTAAGTTGGCTATATGTGCTTTTCCTACTTGCTATCGTTGCGAGTGTTTATTATCCCAGCAGTCAATATTTCAGCCCATGGCATTCCTTGGATCATTGAATCTTTCTATCTGGAAGGTAGAATATCCATAAGACAAGGAGACAGAAGAAAGAACAATATGTTGGATCTTCATTTGGTACGTATCAGGGTCGCATGACCGCCCCTGTTGTGTAGATCAGCGCTTTCTCTTCTTGCTTTCTCCTTTTCTCTTTTATACCACCACATCTGACATTGTGCTGTCTTCTTCATTCGTTCCTTCCTTGGCCAAACCCATATATTCGCTAGTATGTAGTGTGCTTTTTTTCTTGTCTTATAAATTATATTATATAGTACTGATATTTCTTTGTAACGATATGTATCTATATTAATAGTTTCTCCGATCCTCCAATCCTCTACCAGCACGCATGCTAGTAGTACGTAAAGTTTAGTTGGTATCATGCGGATTATCAAATAATACACGTGGAAGAAACTATTAGATATAAGCTAAGGAATCTAGTAAAAAGTATTAATAAAAGCCTTTGATTTTTTGCCTTCCTTACTTATCGAATAGAGCCAAAGTATGGCCGTAATCTCTTTTATTTTTAGTAAAACTTATTGTGGGATTTCAATATTATATTAACCTACAAAGTCCACGACATATCTAGTGAAATTCGACGTTATATCATACTAGGTACGTATTTTGCGTTCACGGTAAAGACGAAGGGTTAGTGAAGGAGGGAGAAAAAAAAAGAATACGTACTATGATTTCCCTCGAATGAATGCAAAAGCGCCTTTCTATACAAGGGCTAAACGTTTAGGTAAAGAATATATAGGTGGGTAAAGAAGTACCCAGAATGCCCTGAAGAGGGCTGAATAGAGCGGCGAGCCGCCCACGCTCGTACCGTGGGCGCTAGGTGAGCACCAACATACAGTGACTGTTGTATGTTCTTGTTGTCTTTTTATTTTTCTTCTCTATCATGACAACCGACCAACTAGTGATTTATGATTGACTAGACGCTATGTCACGGGAAGTCTGCAGTCACATCCTTCGGTCTCGCATTCCCCCCTCCGTTGCATTATTTCTATGGCCCGGAGTGGCACCGGGACCGGCGCCCGAATGCCGTCTGTATCACCAATGCGGACTATCATTGGAGTAAATGTTTGTCCGATCATTAGGCGGCATTGCTTCTGCTATTAAAATCAGATTGGCTACTGAGATCACACGGAATTATCACGAATCAACGTTGAGGGGTGTGGACTGATGCTGAATGCCGGTCCGTCCACTCCGCCTTGGCCCCGATCCCTGTGACCGAAGCTATATCCCGAAGGGATATTTTGCTTTGAATCTTGATACTTAACTGGATGATGCTCAGTGTTACCATTAATGAATCAGGTAGTTAGTCTTGCATCACAATCATCTCCTACAAAAGAAAACCTATGACTCAAAATGGCATCCAATTTCGATGACCTCCGTCAATCTCTTCCTGGTACAGAGATATACGTCCCTGGCGAACTTGGCTACGAGGAGAGCTTGAAAAAGGAATCCAAAGGAATGAAAGCTTTATCTGTTGAGAATAAGCTGCAGGTAAGCAACGCCCCCAAATGATGAAATCCTGTCGGTGGGGAAGAAAATCAGGAAACGCGTTGTTATTCCACATTAAAACCTAGTCAAAGTCGGTTTAGGATAAGGTTCTTCCCGATGAGCCGATGCCACCTCGACTGTACGCCTTCTAACATCTTAAGTATGGCCCACAATTGATTAGGTTTTGTATAATAATTGGCTGTGCAGCTTTGCCTACAATGAGAATCCCATCGGCATTCGGTATTCGAACTCCGATCTGCGCCATCGAACAAAGAAATGTCCTTTTGCTCTCATGGCCGGCCAGACCACCGACACGGACACGGTCCCGAAGACCGAAACAGCTTCATGGTAACTTGCATGATGTTGCCACACTCCATGATATTCATTTTCAGCTTCTTAATATCGAGCTCTTATATTCAGAATTGTTTTCACTAAGGTCAAACCTTCAATCATGCCATCCAATCGAGCAGCCTGGTTGTCAGCTAAGTCCGCGCGACCACTGGAGGTCAAAACAGCCCCGTACACGCCTCCTGCGGCCAACGAAATCGTCATTAAGAATGGTGCCATTGCAATCAACCCGGTAGAGTGGTCCAAACAACTGGTTGGAGACTTGATGTTCTCATGGATCAAATATCCATTTATTCTCGGCAACGACCTCGCGGGCGCGGTTGTGGAGGTTGGTCAGGGAGTCACGCGCTTTAAGCCCGGCGACCGCGTCCTAGGCCACGCGCTTTCGATGGATCCCACCGTGAATAAGAACTCCGAGGGCGCGTTCCAGGAATATACGGTTGTGCGCGCGAATATGGCATCACCGATTCCGGAAACGCTCTCCTACGAGGAAGCCTGCGTCCTACCGCTAGGACTGTCAACGGCCGCTTGTGCATTGTTTCAAAAAGATACTCTCGCACTCGACTACCCTGATGCGTCAGCTACCACGACTGGTGAATCTAAGAACACTGGAAACGAAGCGGTCGTGATCTGGGGTGGGTCTAGTAGTGTCGGATGCAATGCTATCCAGCTTGCCACGGCCGCGGGATACAATGTCTTCACCACCGCTTCTCCAAAGAACTTTGACTTCGTCGCCAGTTTAGGAGCCACCAAGGTGTTCGATTATCGCAGCAAGACAGTAATTGCAGACATTCTCAAAGCCCTCAACGGCAAGAAACCGGTCGGCGCGATTGCGATCGGGAACGGCTCGACGGAAGCATGCATGGAGATTCTTTCCCAGGCCAATGGATCGAGACACGTTGCGCAGATCAGTTTCCCGTGGCCGGAGAAAACCCCTACTACTACTTTGGCCCTTGTCGGTGCCATCATGGGCCTAATGTGGTGGAATTTCAGCATCTTTATCAAATCAAAGTTCAAGGGCGTGACGGCCAAGTTCGTCTTTGGGAGCAGCTTGTACAATAATGAAGTGGGCGGGATCATCTATGATGAGTTTCTGCCCGAGGCATTAGCACATGGAAGCTTCGTGGCAGCTCCAAAGCCGTTAGTGGCTGGGAAGGGATTGGAAAAGATCCAGGAGGCCATGGATTTGCATATGAAGGGGGTTTCTGCTAAGAAAGTGGTTGTCTCTCTATAGTCTGATTTTTTTGAATATGCAATCTCTTCATTCAGTACTAGTTAATAGACAGTTAATTCTAAGCAGCGCATTTACTTAGAAAGATGATATTGGAGGTTTGTAATTAAACAATCACGTGGACAACGGCTTACATGCATATTTTAGGTAGTGCCCAGCTGAAACACTCTGGAGAGCAGCTTGGGCGGATCTGCGTTGACTTGTGGGAACTCCTTTTTCAATGCTCCGGGCATCCAGATTGTCAGTGCCTCCGGATTGCATGGTATCGAGAAGTGCAGAAAGTACCAATGAGCAGGCGGAATCATGCAAGAACACTTGCTAGGTCCGATCAAATTCCGCACAAGCAGGCTGGGCTCTTTACGCCAATGCTTGACAATGTCCCGACCCTGCAGTCCGGTGTTGAACTATCGATTGGCCGTCCCGCCTAATAACTTCAGGGAGAA
Source organism: Penicillium pulvis (assembly GCF_028828015.1). Classification (NCBI taxonomy): domain Eukaryota; kingdom Fungi; phylum Ascomycota; class Eurotiomycetes; order Eurotiales; family Aspergillaceae; genus Penicillium; species Penicillium pulvis. The sequence goes on along the minus strand of NW_026643078.1, from coordinate 2,023,388 downwards.
CCCCGAGTTGAGACGGTATAGACGGGGTCCGAAACCCGACCTAAGTATTTCTCATGCGCAAATGCATGTGTACAATGCAATAAGATGATATACATACAAATGAACGACGATTTGCCGACTCCTCTTATCGATTTTATATACATCTTGACCGAAGTGATCCACGATGTCACCAACGCCAATCAACAAAGCAGCATGGCTAGTCGCACCCAAGACACCGCTGGTCGTAGGACCTGCAGACTATACTCATCCAGACGCTAAGCAGATCCTCGTGAAGAACGCTGCTGTAGCAGTCAACCCCCTCGACTGGGCGAAGCAGCACGTTGGCGACAAAAAATGGGAATGGATCACCCCCCACTTGTCATCGGCCAGGATATCGCCGGCGAAGTCATCGAGATCGGACCTGAAGTCACCCGCTTCAAAGTCGGTGATAGAGTCATTGCTCACGCAGTAGGATTCTACTTGTACGGGGAAAGGGCTGCTGAGGGCGGGTTCCAGCATTACACCACTGCTCGCGAGCATATGGCCAGTCCCATTCCCGATGATCTGTCTTTCGAGAGAGCATGTGTGATTCCAATGTGTTTTTCGGCTGCATCTTGCGCGCTCTACCAGAAGGGCTATCTTGCGCTCGATTACCCGACTATTCCCGCGCAGCTGGTGAATGGGGAATACATTCTCATCACGGGCGGTTCGACGGTTGTGGGGAGTAATGCCCTTCAAATCGCCAAGTTCAGCGGGTACACAGTTGTGACGACATGCTCGGAGAAGAACTTCGCTTATGCGAAGAACCTTGGTGCGGATTTCGTCTTCGATTATAATAGCCCCACACACGAGGATGATATTGCGGCTGTGTTTCAGGGCAAGAAAGTTGATGGTGCATTTGCCGTCGGGCCAGGCTCGGTAGAGCTGTCTGTCCATGTGCTTGGTCAGCTAGGCGATGAATGCCGCAAGTTTTTCGTGAAAGCCAGCTTTCCATGGCCGAAGGATGATCCGAAGGATGATGATGAGTACTGGGCGTATATAAAGTGGGTGGATGAGTGGAACCAGGGTATTTCGGAAATGGCGGACGAGGTGGGGATTGAAACTAAGTATGTCGAAGGGGCAGGACTGGGCAGAAATGAGGTTAGCCAAGCGGTGTATGTCAACTTCCTACCTGCCGCACTGGCACACGGCTTGTATGTGGCTGCTCCGGAACCGCAGGTGGTTGGCAATGGGCTAAAAAGCATTCAGAAGGCTCTCGAAATTCAGAAGAAAGGGGTTAGTGCAAAGAAGGTTGTCGTGAGCTTGGAAGATTAGGTAGATAGATTATGCTACATTCGATGTGAAAGTCCTCCATCGATTTTAGTCCTTTGAATAATATTCCCATGGATCTTATTTGCCGTACCTCTACTGAACCCGAGCTAGATATGTCAGGTTTGCATGCATATTTTGATTTAGGGCGGCTAGGAGTGAGTGATCTTGGAAGACGCAAACGTTTGTGGGAATAGAATAATAGTATTACACCCGCAATGCCATAGTATTGATATTTCCCAATCCATCTATAATGATTCCCAAATTGATCTTACCTATGTATATCCCACAGTTGCTTCTTTTCGCATTCACATTAAGGTCCTGTCGGGTCCTGCGCCTGGGGTCTGGGCTTCCTAATATCCTGCCACCCCATACCCCAAGCACAACAAAATGCCGCCGCCGCAGATGCACAAACCAAATAAAACACATGGTCAACACTCTCGCTATAAGCCTTCAAAACGCCAACCAATTGACTCGCCGGAACGACACTTCGAAACCCTGTTGCGCCAGCAGCAATAATGGCACTTGAATTTGCTCCAGGTGCGTATTTTGAGATTGCAACGGTTAGACTTTGGCTGAAATCTGTTTCGGCAAATGTAAGGAAAGTGGCTCCACCGAAGTTCAAGGAAAAGACCAAAATCGCCATGGCGACAGAAATTTGGGCATGAGGCATTAAATTCTGAACGGCAACGAAAGGCTAAATTGTGGTCATGAGTTAGTAAACTCTTGTCGTAGGGAGAAAGCGAGAATATTACCATCGCAGCAGCACTGCCCAAGCCTGCACCAGCCAGAATCTGAAATCCAACCCGGTTTGCGGTCTTGTATGTAGGTGTGAGCATCGTAAGCAGTCCATACCCAATACTCGCTAATGCTGTTCCTCCAACCACCCATGGTAGGTAAAAGCCAAACCTCTGGACTAATGAATAAAAAGTGTCAGCAATAAGTTCCGCTCCTAGATAGAGAGCAGACACGTACCCATGACTCCAGATAACATAGCCATGGTGATCTGGAGCAAAATATTGGGTAAGTAATAAACACCACTCATAATCGGCGACGCTCCCTGAACCGCCTGGAAATAAATAGGCAGATAATACGCTCCGCAGGTTAATACACCCGTGATGAAAAACATGGTCAAACAGCTCGACCAAATGATTCGCTTCCTCAACATCGAGAGCGGAATCATAGCATTGTCGCCGCGGTAGTACTCCCAGCCCAGGAATACGAGAAACGTAAATCCAGCACCAACAAGTAGGCCTATCACCGTAGCGCTGTTCCATGCGTATTGATTGCCGCCGTACTGGAGAGCGAGGAAGAACATGATGGCGGCAGGGGCGAATATAAGGAAACCGAGAATGTCGAGCGTTGTGATAATGGTGCGGAGGAGGGTTCGAAAGTCTGGTTTGGCGATGCGGTCAGGGATGTCGAGTGTAGCGAGGAGGGCGAGGACGACCCCACCGACTGGGAGATTGATGTAAAAGCACCTGATTTGATATCTATTAGCTATTGGTCGATTTCGGAGACAATGAAAACTAACCATCGCCATGTTACTTTTTCAGTAAAAGCTCCTCCAATCAGGGGCCCCAGTGCTTGGCCCAATTGCCCAACTGAACATTATTAGAAGTCTTCGAGACTGAGATCATGATAATGTACGTACTAGAGATAATCATCCCCATTGCTGCTGGACGTTTGTGCTTGGGCAGGCAGGCGGAGATCATCGTAAGACCACCGTTCAGCAGACCTGAACCACCCAGACCGGCAATGGCGCGTGCTACAATCAACATCTTGGAGGATTGCGCAATGGCACAAAGCAACGATCCAAGCTCAAAAACGAAAAAGAAGGCAAAGAAAGTCCACTGTGTTTTGTTAATGATCATCTTTGATAGCTCAGTTATTAACTCACCTTGATTCGCAGGTATGTGTAAAGCTTGCCAGTCAAAGGTTGAAAAGCAGCGCTGTCAATTGCTTTAGCCTGATGATTGGATCTTCACCATGCATGTTGCACTAACCTCGCTAGTTGATATGCACTTCCATACCAACCCACATCAAGAAGAGAGTGAAACTCATCCGTGATATACGGAACAGCCTGCAGAGCGTTTAGTATCTCATCAACTCACATTGGGGTTCCGGATACATACCGTCGCAATGATTGACTGATCCAGCATCATCACGAACTGTACAAGAGTTCCTGATATCAAGATGGCCCACAGCTTGAATCCGGTGATGTAATCGCCATCATCCAGATCTTCATCCTCCTGCGCTTCCTGTGGAGGTTTCTCTGGCTCAGGTTGCACCATTGTAGCAGGGATTGTATCAGGAACGGGAATTGTGTTTTTATCTGTGGCCATAATAAGTGCCGGTCACTAAATCGTAACAGACTGTGGAGATGCATAGATTTTAAAAGTTCCACGTAATATACACATCAGCTGTGCCAAATTGCCCCTTTGTCTTAGGGACCGGGGTCGGCCAGCCGAACACCGAGTTCCGAGGAATGGAGACAGTAAACCATCAAATCCCGTTCCGGAGTTACTATTGAGACAGTGAATTCCTGTATAATAATGCGAAAGCTGGACATATCCTTTCCAGTCAGCTGATTATAATGTAGTCTAAATGAGACAGCATATTTAGCATGCGCTTTGAATAACTGAAGGTGTGAATGAAACCCGTTGAAATAGCTAGCAACGAGACTTTTTGTGCCCCTAAACTCCCATTTCCAAGGGGTGGACTCCTTACGCCTATAAATTAGTCAAAGCAAGTCATTTCCCTGCAAGAAAACATCGAAACTACCTCTCTACCAAGCATCTTCGAGAAACAGCGCTTCTACCTGCGTGACACTATTCAAATCCGGTTCAAAGCTAGTACTGGCGCCCTGAACACCCGCGACACCATCTTCTGCAAGCTTTCCTGCACACCAAGCCCTCACTGACGTGAGATTCCCTGTTGATTTGTCCAGCGGGCCCCCAGTGCATTCTTCGCCATCACAGGAATAAGAAAGGTCGTTCTCGGCGCAGATATTCCACATCATCGGAAATGTGCATAAAAGCGAAATATTTGAGCATGTGGGTACGAAATTTGATCGAACATGCTTCCGGCGACAATTCGAAGGTAAAAGAGGAGCGCGCCCCAGATGAGGCTCCACTTGTTGTGAATAGAGGGGAGATCGCGATCAAAGTGGAAGCAGGTGGGGTAAGATGATCGGCACCCGGCGGATGGACATTGTTCAACGGAACTTGCCCACCATTCAAGAGGGAGACAAGACCATCGGGTTTCCCTTCCAGACGAGCGACTCCCCTATGATGCCGTATCATACTTTGGTCTGACTCAGCGCATGTTTGTCGATCGCTCGCCAGTGCCAGTGCAAGATTACAGAAGACACCCATGTATTGCAATCGTTTTATTATTGCATTTCAAGGGTATTCATGCTCGTTTGTCTGTTTACTGAACAGGTATAAATAATGCTGATCCTTCTATAGTCTTCAACTTGCCTCACTAATTACTTTACACGCCCTAAAGTTTCCCAGTGTCATCAAGATGGGTGGTGTGTTCTCAAACTCAAGTTGTCCTTCCAGTCCCACGTCGGGCCAAAATGTGAACGAAATTACCATCACTGGTCTTGGAACACAATGGCCCTCAAATGTTATTACTGCAGATGATATAGAAAAATTTGCTCTGTCGTTGTATCCTGCGGATGCTCCTTGGTGGGTCACATTCAGCAATTTGACACAATCCAAGCTTATGTAATTTCAGGCTTCAAAGACTACTCAGGATTAACGCCCAAACCGGTATTGAAACTCGGTCTGTGGTGAATATTTGGGCAGATTCACGATGGCGCCAGAAAGAGCCCCCAAAGGCAGAGGAAGTTGATGCTGTATGGCGCCAATATGGTGTCCAGCTGTCCAAAGAAGCCGCGAAGAAAGCATTGCTCGACAGTCACATAGAAGCGATGTCGATCACACATGTTGTGGCTGTCACCGCTACCAATGCTGGAAGTCCTGGTTATGATCAAAGTGTCGCCCGTGAACTTGATATTCCAGCCGATGCAGAAAGATTCCTAATCAGCGGTGTTGGCTGTGCTGGAGGGCTCGCAGCGTTAAGAATGGCATCAAACCTTGCATTAGCAGCAACTCATCAGGATAGGCCAGCCAGAATCTTGGTCCTTGCATGCGAAATTTGCAGCCTTTATATTTCTTCTGAGTTCCACCAGGCGGCGAGCTCACAGACTGGAGGAATCGGTCTTACACTATTTGGTGATGGTGCGGCAGCTCTGGTTGTCTGCAACTCCAAAGGGCTATCAGATGGCGAGAAGGACCTCCCTAAGCGATTTTCTGTCGTTGATTGGCGCTCATTCATCACGCCTGATACTCATGCTGAAATGGAATTTAAGATTAATAGTAGTGGATTCCAACTCCTACTATCAAAAAACGTTCCTAAGCTGGCTGCAATGTCTCTCTCCCAACCGTTCCAAAGCTTGACAAGGTCGAATAATATGCCTTCTGCCGTCCCGACGGAGTTTGATTGGGCGCTTCACCCAGGCGGTTTGTCTATCATCAAAGGAGCAGAGGCAGCCATGGGCATTTCAAAAGAGTTGTTAGCAGCTACCTATGAGATATACCGAACTCGTGGCAACGCATCCAGTGTCGCCGTTCTAGCGGTTATAGATCAGATGCGGAACATGGAGATGAGAAGGCAGGATATTATCGCTGCAAGTTTTGGACCTGGCCTCACTACAGAGATGGCATTATTGAGGCGATGGAAATAGTTGAATATTATAAATTAAATTGAACTTAGATACCGACTTCTAAATGGGTCGAATGTGCTCGTTCACAAGAGCCGCACTTTATTACAGGGGGGAAGCTGTATGTAAATTCATTCTTGACTAGGGTATAAATCCCTTTCAGGGTTCATATTGCAGATTTTGACAAGAGTTCGGCGGAGACTAGTGTATCCCAACCTTGGAATATGTATGATGTAAATGGCTGTAATTTAAACATTGAAAAGATTCGAGGACAAAAAACACGGAAGGACCGAGTGGATGGTAATCTAACGTAGCGTTCTCTCTAATCGGTGGTGACGTGACCAGCTAGAGTTCATCTAGCGCCCACCCGTGTGATTGCCAGTGGGGCTGAAGCTGAGTGGGGGCCGAACCATGATGGGAACCGAGTCCTTTAAATTGCATGCAATACAGAGGATTCATACAAATTTCTCAAATGGCGAGGGGTACGAAGAAATGGCTAGGCAACAAGAAAGCATGGAATCCACTTTGTCTTCATGAAGAGCGCCAAGTATAAATAAATCGCCTCTACAATCTTTCGCTGTGTCGCTTGCCCCTCACCAGTTCCATGAGCTCGCGAATGCACGGTTGATGTTGCAATTTGTGGATTCTGACCCGGCGGCTTAGGCCTCCCCTTCCCCGGCTACCAGTTTCTCCCCGATGAAGGGTCACTAAAGTGATATTGTAATTCTCATAAAACAGCCTTGAAACTCTAGATAAGACATATATACCCACACATTACGTGACACTAGTAGTTCCTGTAGGTGCATAAGGGTATCATTTGCAGAGGTGCTTTTTCTTTCCACCACCCTCTACAAGATATCCATTCAGTGGTTCCTACACTTTTCCGCTGGCCCCTTCACTCATCCACACTCCGTCGATGTCAATTCTTACATTCAGATGAAGGCTGGAAGACTGTGTTGATCGCAGTAGAGGCAAGGTGGATAGAAGGTGACTTCAAACATATTTTCAAGGGTGAAATCTAACAACGTTTCTTTTTGTGATAATATTTTTGGCACCTCGTATTCTTTCGAGTTTGTCTTTGATTACATATTCGAAGTCCTGAAGTCCTTATGCCTCGGGAGAGGTAAATGGACCTCAGCGAGAAAAGAGTCATTTTTCAAGGTGTTTCATCGCTATCTGAGCCTTGAAGTGCAAAGGTTTTAAATTTCGATCATAGCTTCGAAGATCCTGCTTCAGGCCCAGTCCAGACAAATTCAGCAAGCCGATCCCTGGCAGTCCGCATCCTCTGCAAAACCTCAGCTTGGGGAATATCTAATAGCCCCTCAAAGCTCATTGGGAAGACCTCTAGCTTCCCTAACTTGACAAATTGCGCGCTTGACTCTTTCTGCCTCTCTAGCCCAATGTCTCTAATAGCCTGGCCCCATCGCTTCATAGCGTCGCGACTTTGAGGTAAATGAGGCAAGATGACGTTCCACACATGCGGCATAAACTCGTATTGCACAAATGAGATAGGCACCCCAGAAGCGTGGATGTTCTTGACAAGGAATTTGATTCCATCCGCGTACGTCTCCTCGCCACACGTAATCCACATAGGCGGCATCTCCGACCAGTCTAATTGCACGGAAGGATCAATAAGCGGGTGACATAGCGCTGAATTGTCGCAGTGAAGATCACCCCGAGGAGGAATTGTGGGCCAGATCTGATCTGCCGGGTAGTTGGGTTTGAGCCAAGGGGCACCTTCTGACAACCATTCGAACTTCTCGAATTTCTTGACAGATGGAAGGGATAATACCAGGTCTGAGCCAGGACTGACAAGTGCACAGCCTGCGGGCATCGAGATAGGGATGTGCTGGCCATTGAAATGTATAACAGGTGTTTCGCTTCCAGAAGATCGTATCATGGCTCGAAGGAATTGGAGCAGATGAAGATGAAGAAGTGAGCCGCCAGATTCACCGACCAAGATGATATTTTTCGGGTTGATGGGTTGATGGAGGGACCCGACTGGGGGAGCTAGGAGATAAAAATATGCGACGAGAACGTCTAGGAGGATAGTTGGTATGGTGTACTGGGGTGCAAGACGAGGCTGGAAAGTAAACGCGCGCGAACCACTTATTTCAGCGAGCTGTTTGATCACCGGTCGGGCACCTGGGGGGCCGGCACGGCTAAAAAGGGTTGTTAAATCTAATTCTGTTATAAGAAGAGGAATACCCACAAAAACGCCCCTCCAGCGAGATAGAAAATAGTCATGTCATTATCCACGCTTTGTTGAATGTCTTGAAACTTTTCCTGGTCGCTGATGTCGGGCTGTGGTGCCTTAGAGTCTTTCACATCTTTTCGCACTCCGATCCATTCACCGTAGTAGGAAACGCAGGGTGCTGGGGGGTCGAGCTTCTCGACTCCCTCGCTGGTCGCTTTATAAACATTCCATAGTCTTGAGCGGAGAGCTTCCTCCTCCTCACCAGCTGGACAAGGTATTTTCAACTTAGATACCAAAATCAATCCTTTCAAAGGTCTTTCACGAAATGAATGTGCCTGCATCTGGGAGATAGGAATCCAAGGGGCACTCTTAAACGCCTTCCGAAAGCCAAGAATGACCTGCTTCTGGGTCTCTGAGTCATCCATTATTTGTTGATTAGACATTCTGTGGTCTGATTTGAATACCATGCGGAGGTTTAGCAGCTTTTTATCAGAGATACTGAGTCCCCAAAGCCTCGGCTAGGGGGCATGGCGCGAAACAAAGAGAGTGGGGTGAAGGCTGGGGGCCGTTTCCCCATGTATTGGCGCCAAGCGTGCGATGGCATGTACTAGTACTAAAACTTGCCGATCTTTCATGTGGCTCACGTATATTCCATTACGTTGCCTACTTTCAAGACCTGTTTGCAGGTAAGTAAACATTACGTAGAAATTACAAAAGACCAAAACCCTAGCCTTAACGCTAGTTAGTGGGGGCCAAACGACATATTGAATATCATGATTCATTGTTTATATAAAAGGAAAATAGAAAATCACTACTCAACAGTAGCGGCCGAATCGGCCCCACCATATCGTCCGTTGGTCGCAGAATAAAATATATGACCCGCCAGACAGAGAGCCAACGCCTCTCCAAACCGTTCCTGGGCCTTGTTTAAGCCCACGTCTTGCTTCAAATGGTCAATTTCCAAGGCCAGTAGTTGTTCTAGCTTCAATATCTCTTCACATATAAATTGTTTTGCAGCGGAAACAGGAATATTGTGTAGGCGGCGGACTACGTCAACACCATTGACCAGGTAAGCTCCCTTCGAGACATGCTCGTTCCACTCTTTCTCAAATGAGTAAATGTCATTCGTCAAGGAGATGTGATCCGCGAAAAGGCCAATGAATTTTTCAAATATCCCTCTTTCGGCTTCAGACAAAGAAATGTCGGCGGCGAAGGCAGCTTGAGCTAGCAACAGACTAAAGATGCATTCCATCATTAGCCTTCTATTAGACCTCAATAGAACCTGAAAGGGGATCAGTCATTGGGGTGTCATACTCTGTCCCTATATCTTTAGACCTGTAATCAAGATATTCTCGTAACGACTCGGTCGGCACCGATTCGTACTCTTTGGTATGATCAACCCACAAGAATGCACCCTCTAAAAGCTTCTTTCCAAGGATAGGATCTTCATCGATAAATCCAGCGAGGAGACTATGAATATAATCTTGAGAGCTTTCACCAATATTACTCTGGGCTTGTTTCCAGGCGATCATGAAGCTGTTCGTTATGGTAGATCCCTAAGCATTGCAAAGACAGTCAATCGATGTGTTATAAGAACAGGGCGTTTTCGCACTATACAAAGAATTGAAAACTCACAGCATCCTGTGTGAACTCTTCAACAACGTCTTTGAAGGATTTAGCCAAGTATTCCTTATCTGATTTGCCAAAGGTGGCTCTTACCATCATGCAGAAATATTAATAGCATTGATTGTGCAATCATTCCAGCCCTGGCTGGACTTGCGTCCGGAAACATATAAGCCGTTGATTTCACCGCAGTGCCAACGAGTTCCGCTTCCTTATGCATCTTTTGTTTTCCAACCTCATATAGCTGAAGCGGAAGCTTGTTTGATGCATCCTGGGCTTGATCTACGTGCTTGTAAATGGCCTCGAACAAGTCCCGGGTCATACGCTCAGCGATTCTCCAATGCTTGTTCTGTCGACAGCCTGGTAGGTTGCTAGGCCAAGGAACCCTTCTCAATGATGGAGATATAGGGATAGAATTTGCCAGGTCTCGCGAACCGACTTTATCTCCTTCAGGATCAAGAAAGGCAAAATTTCTGGCGATGACCGTGACAGGACTCAGATTCTTAGTGGGATCATAAGGGGAGGAGATGGGGAGTAAGTATTCTTGAAGAGGGGCAGAAGGAGCCTGAGCTGTAATAGTGGCGCTTTCCATCATGGAATTAAATTGCCCTCGGAACTTTTAAATATAGTCGATTTAAGCAGAAAGATATATTCAAAGTGAAAACATTCTAATAGTCTATAATTTTGGAAGGATAATCGATCCTTCTTATATGGAGTAGTGATGGCACCGACACGTTTGACTATCTCATAGTGCTTGATATCTAAGGCCTTCACATACGTCATTGAAATAGCTCTGCGGTGTCTGCTTGACCAATTAATCATCAAATATATCCATCTATCAAGTGATACTGGGATGGATTTTCAAAAGCCTACCTGCAAGTTGCCTGTTATATCAATATGTGAACCATAATAGGCGTGAACTTCCCAGAGCATACCTGCGTGATGCCTATTATGACAATCTGTGAGCCAAAATAGTCGTGAGTTTCTGATATCGATTCTGCAAGATGCTTGTTTTGGAAAGTCGGGCTATGCTCCTTAGATTACAGTGGGGTCCGTTAAGTTTGAAATTCGAAGTCCCTTAAGTGGTTGTATAATACTGCCAGCATTTTTATGCCGGTCAAAATCTCGTATAAAATGATGTTATTTTCAATGATAAAAAGCCTTAGCCTATGTCAACTAGGAACAAATTTAGTGATTCGCAGAATATGTAAAAGAGCAGGATGACTATGCGTATCATTAGGTTAATTGTGAACGTTTTCAGAGTGGTCAGCTAAAAATGGTGAGCGGTACCAAAAGGCGGTCGAGGGAGGGGTTTCAGACTTATCGTACGCCACTGTAGATCCTCGGATACCATGTATTCCAAGACAATTTATTTTACAGTTACTACCTAGATATAGTGTTTATCTCTAGCCTTGTGATGTAAAAATCGTAAACTATATGGTCAGATACTGTAAGCGTATATATGCAGGGGTAAGCAAACCAGACGATCTTTCCTTCTAAAACCTACCTCCTGGTCTCCTTTGTTGCCTCCCACTGCCCCTAGTGACGAACTCAGATCTGGACAGGGGGTCTGAGCCGTAGTGATAGTAGTCAGTAGATGGCAATACCCCACTTCAGTAGTAGAACTAGTATGATGGGTCACTAGATGTGAAACCTAATTATTGTATTCTTTTTCGGCTTGTTGTTTGGAAATATTTTCTGTTAAGAAGGCAACAAAATCAGTGTATCAACAGTGTGTATTCAATATATACAGAATAATTGACAATAAAACACCAGTAGCGTTCAATGTTATCTAGGCTTCTTGCTATTACGGGTAGACTTCCACAGAGCCCAAGTTGACCCGGACCCAACCCGGACCCAATCCAGGTACAAGAAATTACGTACGCTGAATTTGACGCTGAATTTGACGCTGAATGTACCGCTGGTAGGGACGCCGAGGATGAAGCACAAGCTAAATACAGGTGCCAATAGCGAGTCTTGACCATGAATGATAGAGAACAAAATGAATCTTCGACCGTACAAATCGCAGCTCGGAAATAACATGACGGATGTAGGCAGGAGTAAGAAGTACTGGTCGCTTGTGACGAACATCGTCACCATTGGGAGAGGGAGTACGTTAATCACTGAAACTCGATAACAAGCTTTGTGCCTCGACCTTCCCCATTACGAAGTGTTTCTAGGCCATCGAATATCTCTTTGAATTCGCCTTTGATCATTGTGATGGGTGGGGGTCTCACGGCGTCAAGGCTCAAGGTGGCCAAGCTACCATAAAACTTGCCGATGACTTCGCGGTCTGCCGGCATCACTGGAAAAACAGGGCCAAGGGGCGCCATCAGTTGGAACTTGCGACCAAACACACTATAAACCATGAGGAAAGCATAGGTCACGGTTGCCTTCTTCGGCTTTCCCTGGTCAAGAAGCGTGACCACTTTGCCCTCTCGCAACACATCAGCACAGAAGGCGGCAGAGCTGCCTTCAGAAAAGCAGTCCAGAGCTTTCGTGATATTCGGATAGGCTTTCTTGATTTCGCCAATGGATGCAGAGGTCCGGTAGTCATATACTGCATCGGCACCATACCGCTTTGCGAGGTCGAAGGAACGTGGCGAGGCCGTTGCCACAACATTGTATCCTGCTCTCTTGGCCAATTGAATAGCAAAGATTCCAACGTTCGAGCCTCATGAGTAGATGACAATGGTTGATTGGGTACCTTGAGCGCTGCGTCCGTTCTCAATATCCACCCACGGAATGTCAAGGTACGCAAGACTCAGCATCGCGGTGGCTGCAGGAACTCCGTAAGTGGTGGCTTCGCCCAGCGTCAATTCGTCAGGCACCTTCCAGGCCAAGTCACCATCAACTTTCACGTACTCCGCAAATGAGCCAATGTCGGGATACAAGCCACCGTGAACAAAGCCAGCGATTCTGTCACCAATCTTCCAACGCCGTTCCGAATTCTTGCCAACCCGAACCACCTCGCCCGCGTAGTCACAACCAATGGCAGAATTGCGTGGGGAGATGAAATCGATGTCTTTGAAGTCTATCGGATTTAGCGCGACGGCACACCCTTTTACCAAAACCTCACTATCAGTGATGTTTGGAATGGGGACATCGTTGACTTGCCCTGCCCGAGCAGACTACCGACGGCAAGACTCAGTATGCGCCTAGGCAAATATCGATGTGTGATGATTGCTTTCATCTGGGCGAGTAGTTCGGCAATGTTGTGAGCTCAGGTACAGTTGGCAGGAAAAGGAATACAGGAGATCGCAACGGATGGTGGACTTGTGCGCTATATTAATTTATATGAAAATCTTGAGTAATGACGAAGGAGCAGCAAGCTAGTACCGTGCTTGGATCAATTTACTCTCCAATAGTTGGCCACAAACGTTCAGGAGGCCAGTAACGCCACGGCCAGGTTGAGGGGTTTCCACGGAAATGCTGACGGAAGTGGAGCCCCGGGATGATGAGTCGATCGCCCGAAAATGCTACTAGCTGTCAATCATAGGCATTGTTTCCGCCGCACCGCCGGCATGTCAAAGTCTTCAAAAATCAGAGCCTAGACTTGCCTTGTGACTCCAACTGTGAAAGAATTGACTAGTTGCCATGGGCGCCAAGTTTGAGCTGTTGGCAACACTGGCAAGCTACCCACCAACGATCAAGACGGCACTGCTGATAGACAAAGTTGGCGCAGAATGTCCTTCTCTCGATTGAAGCCGATTACCGTCCAGGAAAATAGTATGTCAATCAGTGTGACTAACCTTGGAAGAAGCCTCGTCAATGTTGTGAACAATTCTCGCGCCACTGATTTTGTCGGCCTTGAACAACTCCGTTGTTTCCAAGACCTACGCTGACGGTCTTCACAGGAACGTAATCATCGTGGAGCTTGGGAAAGACATGGCCACCGATCAAGCCCGCGGTCTTACAGGTTTGGTGATCACCTGCTATCCAGACTCTGATGGAATTTGATGGAAGCACTTTCAAATAAGCAAAAGGGCTGCTTTGCCTACTCCCCTCTAGGTACACGTAATCCAAATTTCACCTCTCCTTCAATTTTGGCACTGGCGGTGCTGATAGCCAGGGATGTGACCAATAACATACTTCAGTTGATGATGCCGTATCTGAAATAGCTGATGTCCTCATTTCTGTTCATGATACCCGGAGAGAGTTACGAATCATATCTTCAATTTGGAGACAATCACACAGGCCGCAGCGGCGAGCCAGGACTATAGCTCATCGTACGCGCCTTTGGCATCAGCCGATGCAGGATGTAGGGGCACAGAGAGCTTCGCGACGCCACAAAATTCGAATATTATCGGCATGGCCGAGGCTGATTATTCACAGACAGTTTGACCAGTCTCCGGATTCTTCAATGTTCGAGGAGTGATGGCGCTGCTACCACCAATAGTGAGAGGGCACCCCCGCTTCATGAGGCCATCAACTTTGGATATTTAAGGCGAAGGTGCTCAGAACCGACGCCATCGTGTGTTCTTCAGCTGCCCCACATCTGCAGGAACGAGTTTTAAGAAGTCAAGTAGTTCATTCGAGCCGACATGTGGGGCGGCCCGTGCCGAATCACGTCCGTTGCGGAGAAAATTGACGACGAAATAGCCTGAAATTAGAAGACAAGAGACTGAAAGAATTTCTGATCTGACTGGAGACAACGACAACAAAAGGGTATATATAGAAGCTCAATTCCCGCCATGTGTTTTTTCAGACAGCGACAACAATCACATAAAGGTTCTTCTAGCTTAATCAGACACAACAATCGCAATGGCTCCTTCCAAGGACACCACAACGTCAGCCTCCTCATTTCCTCAGATTAGAAAGCGAAAGGGTCGTGCTGACTCTCCCAGCAGCTCAAATGACACTGCCAGCGTTCCGGCACCAGTCAAGACTGTTCAGGCTACCAACGGCATCAACGGCACCAACGGTATCAATGGGAACGGTGTCGCCGCTCTGAAGGCAAGCAATGCCGGAAAGGACATTATCACCAGCCAGACCGTCTTGAATGGCAAGAGTCTGTCCAGTAAGACACAGATCAAAGTCCAGACCGAGATTCGCAGCTTCGAGTGCGTGAAGCATGTCCGACCGGCTCAATTCCCCCAGGTTCTTGGCGCCCTCCCATTTCCCCAGGAGCTGAGGAGCATGGTTGCCTGGACGGATGCGTTTGTCGAGCGATTAGGCTGGATGGCCTTGATTGAAGAGCAGGTAAGAGTCATTGGTGCATCCAACGACACCTCGCCCATGCTGACGTTGGGAAATCACAGAACGCCGCTAGCCAAAAGCTCTCTATCAAACGTGCCCAGGAGGACAATGAGAAGCTCACCCGCCAGCTCCAGAAGCTCCAAACCAGAGTGGACATTCTCGTTGACGAGAATCTGGATTTGCAGAGCGAAAATGCCAAGGTGCAGAGCCGCAACAGCTTCCTTGAGGGACACAACAAGCGGGATGATGAGCAAATCGAGGGATTCAAAGAGACCATCGCAGGCTGTTTCACTGAAATGGTCTCTCTGAGCACAGAGAATGAAACCCTGAAGACTCGTGTGCGTAATCAGCGAAATGAGCTCAATAGGCTTATTTCTCAGCACTCAGGAGATGAGGCAGATCGCAAGGCCTTGACTGCCGCGTTCGAGAAGTGGAAGGAAGATGACAAGGTCGAAGACGCCAAGCGCGAAGCACTAGTCACACGACTTGAGACTGAGCGCAAAGCTCAAGAAACTGCCAAAAAGGAGGCAGAGGATGGACTAAAAGCCGCAAAGGCCAAAGTGGCACAACTCGAGGCGGATAATGCCCGCCTTGATACATCGCGTGCGCAGCTTGACGAGCTCGTTAAGGCCACCCGCGAGCAACTGCAGAAGATGACGACAGACTTCGGAGTTTCGCAAGGAGAGAAAGCGACACTGGATCAGCAACTGCGTGAGCTGACAAAGAAAGAAATGGGTGCCCAGGTTGAGATCCAAAGTCTCCTCGGCAAACTGCACGACGCTAAGATTGATGTTGAGGCTGCCAAGGTGCAGGTCTCTGCTGCAAATGAGCATGCCAAATCTCACTGGCACACTCTCCAGACTATTCGTGCCGACGGCGGCTGGTTGCCGAGGGAGGAGAATGATACTTGTGATATGACCCTCCTGGTTAGCAAGCCTATCTGCAGATTTCCGGCCGAACCTGAAATGAACAAGCCCGAGACTCTGGTCTACAAGCCTAGTTGCACCTTGGAGGTTGATCCAAAAGTCGAGAACGCGGCTGATATTGAGAATCCGTTCAACTGAATGGCTACTATCCATCATGGGTCTGAATCCTTGCTGGGTATGTTCCTGGCATCATTGCTGGGAAGTAAGATTATTTGTTTGGTCCTCGTTTCATTACTCTTTCATTTCTTCTAATTTAGTATCTCTGTGTTTTCTTTCTGTTAAAGCATGAATGGATTTATTATTGCGTACTCGAACTGTTCCTTACTTACGTGCATCATAACAACAAGGAGTAAGATGAGCTTCCATATTAGATCTGAAGAGCGCCTTTCAATCCAACCTTGCTCATGGCCACCCCAGATACTAAGTCAATATGACTTTCTCATTCTAGTCGAATCCCGTTCATATCTTGTCTCAAGGTTTTGACATAAATCTCTTCTTTGTCCCCAAATTGAGCAGCATCGTTTGGTGCTTCGAGAGATTAAGTGTGGAAATATTACGAAAGGAGGGGAATTTAGACCCATTGCGGCCCGAACAGAGACAAAAAGTCTACTAGAAAAATTACAATACAATTCTTACTTCTGGTCAAAAGTACTCCAGCTCGCTGTTTTAACCATGAGAGCTCTACCGGGGGTATCAACGGAAGGTATATGACATTGTCTCTTCTTGCTTAGAGTGGGTTCAACCACCATGCCAATCTCTCACTCCCAAATCCTCCGCCCGTGTTGACGAGAAATAAGCTTTTGCTTTACCCTTACTCTACTAGTTCCCTTTCCTGACCCGACGAGGTGATATTCTCAATTCCTCAAGACGAGGAAAGAATTCCACTCATCTCTTCGCCACAGCTTGTCCTAGAACCTCCACCAAATCCAGTCCTGTGGTGCATTCTCCATCGACGGCATCATGGGCGCAATCGAAGGTCAACTATTCCTGCTTCCCACTATCCTGTCAGGTGGCGCCTCCGATTCAATAATTTCACCAACATTTTGTGAACAATATGTTGCCACCGTGCACGCACGGAGAATATGTGCGCCAGATAACTTTCGAGATTCTTTGCAGGAAAAGCAGCAATATCCGATCTTGAAATAATCAAGGGGAGCCTCACAACGAGCTACATGTCTGCCGATGGGAAATACCTATATGAAGGGCTTTTTTATTACTGCATAATGGAACCCTCAATTCACCAAACTGAGGCGGTAGAAAGTAGAGTTTAATCAAGAACCATATAATTGGCTCGCTTGGAGGAGAACGGCCTTTTGGGCCCGAGGCATGCCTGATAATCAAGGGATGGTTTGGACACCTGACCTCTGCGCATCATGCCTGAAACCCCAGGCCAACTTCCCATCTCCTAACCATTTCATTAAATACATGATCAATTATTTCAAGGATTATCCCAAGGTGTCTGACTGTAGTCTCAGTAAATCAAATTCATTCAACATAAACTAGTAATAAATCATAAATATCAGTGGGGCGGCTGATCGACCCGAAGAAAAGCGGAGAAGAGGCCTTTGCGCAGTCTCCTCCCACTCTTACAGTTGCCAGGAAGGCTACTTCTTCTTGGTCGTAATATCCACAAATACATGTCCCAAGGGCCCCGCCTCGGGACTCCATCCCCCGCACTCGACTCTATACTTGTCACAATTGTCCAACACCTCAACCAAGTTGACATGATTCCCTCCACGATTCTCCCAATGAAGCTCACAAATCTTAGCATCATCATGAAAAAGATCCAGGCGGCCCTCACTACCACGGCGGCCACCAGCACTGATCTCGCCGATGCCATCCGAGGGGATCACGATCTCGTCGATCTCCTCTTCGGAGAGAGACCTACGACGGTTTTCGGGACTATAGAACTCGCCGCTACAGGGTATTAGTACACATTTACTGGCATTGAGGCTCCTGGAGGGCAAAGGGAGAGATACTCTTCAATGACAGTGTGGTGCACAGTGACCTGGCCATCCTCCAGGCGATCCCGGATGTGGAATGAAACCCATTGAGTATTGTACTGGGTGTCCATGTCGGTAGTAGACATTGTATTGATGATAAGTGTGTGAATAGTTTGTAAGTGGGAAAGCCTGAATGTTGATGGCAATTGGTTTTGTGGCCAACTCTGGGTTAAGTATTGCCCGAGAATGCGGGGAAAGCCATCATAAGGTTGTGGTGTGATGACTCTTACATGTAATTTACCTTTCCACCTGGGCGATGTTGTGGTCATAACGGGTACGGTTGCATGACATAATTGGCTGATCAGAGCCGGAGCCATGGGATCGTCCTGGTTTCGCCTTTCAAAGCTTTGCGGGGGACATCATTATCGCCTTGTACCCCATACAATTCGCCCACGCTATTGTTAGCTACTTGGGTCTAACATGGATCCCCGCTCTTGTGTTTGTGTGGGAGAAACCCCGGTAAAGGTAGAGCAGGGGGTTCAAGAAAGGTCAAAGATAGCAGGAATTCATTGGGTTAGGAGGGACCGGAAGCACGGAGGTGATCTATCTAAATGAGGAATGAGGGGGGGAAAGGAGAGACCGTATGAGAGACACTTTGTTATGAGGCCTGGAACTTCAGGCACTGATGCACACGATCAAACTTCCATCC
Source organism: Penicillium pulvis (assembly GCF_028828015.1). NCBI lineage: Eukaryota > Fungi > Ascomycota > Eurotiomycetes > Eurotiales > Aspergillaceae > Penicillium > Penicillium pulvis. The sequence goes on along the minus strand of NW_026643078.1, from coordinate 2,004,772 downwards.
CGCCAATAATCTCATACTACGAGAATAGAACAAAGAGAGATTTGATTCCACATCCCCTCGAGTCCCTTGAAAACGGAAGAATTGTACAGGCTGTAAAATTGGCAAGACCAGAAACACCCAATTTACCTCGACATGGGGGCTTCCTAGAATCCCGCATCCGATTCTCCACATTCATTCGACCGTGTGACCTCTCTCCACAGCAGCATTCCCAGACTTCATTCGATCCGACCGGTTCGACAGAGCCATGAACAAGGCCAATTTTAAATACAACGGCTGAAATGGGCCAAAGTAGGCCATTCATGTCTTTCATCTACCGCAATTATGCATTATTACCTATGAAAAATCCACGTCCAAAATCAGGAGTAGGATTATATAATCGCTTATATAACCAAATTCCCTAGCGAGCGGGACACCCGGTCCGCCGGGGCACTCCAAAATATATAGTAAATGCGATTTTATATCTTAGCGACAACACATGTAAACTCCATCAGAATTTCGATTCTATTTCTTCGATATAATTATAGTTTGTATTTGGAATCTGGTATGATTTAATGGAGTCTTTTACACTGTGGTCATCAAATACACCATGGTTTGGCACTTGAAGCTCTGGAAATATATCTTTGACTTTGCCACCCATAAAAATTATTTATACCCCAGGGGTAGACTTGAGATAGTATAAGCAGTATACATCTACGAAGAAAATCTAAGAGAAGCTATGGTTTTTGAAATATCAAGTTGTCATTTATTGAATTGATCATGTGTTTTGAGGTGTCCCGGCTGACCGGGTGCTCGCTAGGGAATTACGTTTATATTCTGTCGATTCTCGGGTCACGTGGTGGACCTTCAGAATACCTCTTTTCTCAATTTCATGTAGGTAGGTTGTACCGAAAATTGGAGAAAATTTCTCAACAGCAGTCTGACGTAAGGGTTTAAGTACAGCGATTTTCTTCGGATGCCCAGGTTCGAATCCTGGTTGCGACGATTGTCGCAATGGCGCAGTGGTTACCGCGATCGCCTGCTATCCAAGCTCGGCTGTTGTTTTTTGCCTTTCTTGTTACATTTTCCAAATAATCTGTGATTTTTCTTCTGATGAGGAGATAAATACCTACGAGACATCATAGATGAGGCGGACCTGAGCGATTTCCTCAAGAATGCGGTTAACGATCTCAAAAACTAATTCTTCAACAGTCAAATCGAGTTTCAGCTCATTTCAGGGTTCCATTACGTTGTCTCAGAAAGCCGTCGGAGTATGACGAGTCCTACGTAGGCACCTAACAACCCACCCAACGCTATACCGAGATGACAGGGCATTTCTGTTGAGTCTACATTCTGTGTTAATTAAAACGACTACTTGAAGAACCCGCTTCTAGAAACATTTGGATGGAAGCTCGGGTTTAACTCTGAAACGCTGAGGCCACAGATCCCGGATCTAAAGTGCGGCTTTAGTACTAGTAGCGACCTATCCGAAAGCAGTTTCAAAAGCATATCTCCGAGCTGCCCACGTGTTTGCAATAGATAACTTAACTTAGTGGAGAGAGCATACGTCTATGTATGTACTACAGTCATCATCTCCACATCATGCCTAGCGGAACCACCGTGCAACCGCGGGGGGTGGTATAGTGTTCTAATGTCAACAGCGAGAAGATTGCGATGTTGTACCTAACCATGTATGGTACAAAAATCAAGCACGTTAGCTAGATGCAGAGGATCAAATATCGTAAAGCCAGCGTATATTTCCGTGTGCCTTTTGAAACAGCGTTAAAGATTCATGAAACTCGGACGGCTGATGACCATTACTCGTAGTTCATCAAACTCACCGCGAAAGTATTGGCAAGTCTCAAATTCCTGTTTATAGAATTTTCGGCATATATCTGAAGCCATGAAAGTCCACGGCATATTGCTTCCGGGCCTCGAACGCGCGGCTCCCGCTGTCGAATGGCGGTAGATTCGGATTTACGGCCTCGGTTTCCGTATGCGGAAGGCCGGGGCGAGTTTTCACGATCTCCGAGACCCACCGTCGGCCCTGATCGCCAAGGTTCTGTGGAGTTTATTCCTCATAACAGCGCGAGGCTTTTTTACCCGCCTCCTTTAATGGAGCAATATAGCCTAATTCAAGCACATAATTCGATGACGTGGGCAATAACGTACGTTTCACGTCTCCACCATTATAGCGTGGCGCTTTCTGCAGAACTATGTTCCAACCGCCCGCAAGGAGAGTCGATCAATATTTAAAGATAATTCCATATCCCCTGTCCTCTTGATTCTCCATCTCATCCTTTCGTTAAGCTTTCTTTTCGTTATGCATTTTTCTTCCCTCTTGGCTGGGCTGGCTCTCGGCTCGGTTCTGGCTACTGCCGAACCCATCCGTCGTTCCACCTCCAAGTACCCTGTGATCAAGACCAACAAGGGTCCCGTTCAAGGTGTTGCCTCTGAATTCCGTGACGAAATCACTGTCTACAAGGGTATCCCATTCGCCGCCACTACTGGCGGTGAAAACCGCTGGAAGGCTCCCAAGCCTCGCAAGGCCTGGTCGAGCGTTCTGAAGGCTGACTCTTGGGCCCCTCAATGCGCACAGGCGACCTCCTCCTCTGCTGGAATCTTCAACACTGCTTCCAACATCTCCAGCGAGGACTGCCTGTTCCTCAACGTCTGGACCCCCACCTACAATGACACCAGCGACTTGACCTCGAAGAACCTCCCCGTGTACTTCTGGATCTACGGAGGTCGCTTTGAAGCCGGATCTGGTGATGTCGTTACCTACGATGGCTCGGGTCTTGCCAGCAAGGACATCGTTGTTGTTACCATCAACTACCGTGTCGGTCCTTTCGGGTTCTTCGCCCACCCTGAACTCTCTGCTGAGTCCGGCCACAACAGCTCTGGAAACTACGGTCTTCTGGACCAGCAGTTCGCTCTGCGCTGGGTGCAGGAGAACATTGCCAAATTCGGTGGAAACCCTAACCAGGTCACCGTTGGTGGTCAGTCCGCCGGATCGGCCAGCTCGCTCGACATGATGTTCTCTCCCCTATCTAAGGATATGATCAACGGTGTTATCTCTGAGTCCGGTGCTCGTGGCCCTCACGACCCTATTACCGGCAGTGACGCCACTAGCTACCGCACCAAGGCTGCTGCTGAGTCCCAGGGTGTGACTTTCGTGAAGGAGATGAACACCTCTTCTATTGCTGAGATGCGCAAGTTGCCCATGGAGGATATCATTAGCTACGGTGGCTCCCTTAGTGACACTATCTTCGAGGGCACCCAGTTCGAGAACCTTACTAGCTCCTTCATGGAGCCTCCTCTCTGGCGCCCCAACATCGACGGTTACGTTCTCACCCACACCTACGGCGAGGCTCTTGACCTGGATGCGCACGCTGACGTCCCCATTCTGACTGGTAACAACGCCGACGAGTCCGGTGCTTCCACTGACCCCGGCTTCACCGTTGCCACTTACAAGAAGCTTTACTCTGAGATGTTCGGCGATTTCGCGGACGAGTTTTTCGCTCTCTACCCTGCCAACAATGAGACCGAGGCCAACGAGAACAGCAACGAGCTTTTCCGTGATCTGAGCCGTGTTGGTACTTGGCGCTGGGGTGTTGATTGGACCGCTGGTGGTGCCAAGAGCAACGTTTACACCTACTACTGGACTCACACTCCTGCTGAGGATGCTACCTCTGGCGCTTACCACGGCAGTGAGCTGTGGTACGTGTTTAACAACATCCCATACTCTGACTACGACAACGTCACCTGGACTTCTCTTGACTACCGTATTGAGGAGAAGATGTCCAACTACTGGGCCAACTTCATTAAGACCGGAAACCCCAATGGTGACGGATTGGTCCACTGGCCCACTACTACCGAGGACAAGAACGTCATGTGGCTTGGTAACTCCTGGGGTGCTGGTGTTCTGTCCAAGAGCGAGGCCCGCATCGACTTCATCAAGCGCTGGGAGGCCACTCTCAAGCAGTGGTAAGCACTGACTTGAGTAAAAATACTGCGGTTGACGCCCGGTATTTTAGATGCCCTTTTACAAGGCTCCCGAATGCCTTGGCTTTCTAGCCTGGCTGATCACTTCATTCTCTTCACATATCTTCCTTTACCATTCTTTCATTCTCCTGCTTCTTGAGCAGCTAAGAGAGTTTGTATATACATATATTCATACATATCTTGAACATTGGCAAACCAATTGTATAATATAACATTTTCACTGAGTCATATCTATGTATCACATAACATCTAAATCTATATACATGGGCGACGACATACACACTATATAGAATTGCTAGCACAAGTCCAGCTGGAGTTTGTGGTGCTGTCGTGAATAGACTTGCCGGAGACATAAAGTCCCAATCCACACTAATTCAGTCAGCGCACCATACACCAAGTAAAATGAAAATGATTGTCAAAAAACTTACAATAGCGCAAGCGATTCCTAGAATCAGGAAGTTGACGATCGTGAGGAAGATCTTTTTCGGTGTCGACCACCACTGTCCCTTGTTCATGACTAGCCAGAAAATGGCAGGCAGGCCGTCTTCCTGAAGTTAGTATATGTTTGAACAATAGAGTAGATTGGATTTTTAGGCTTACAGCTGAACCAACTTCCAAAGAGAGCACTCTGTGAGGACAAAAATTAGCGGTGCACAATACCAAAAGGTAGACGGGAGGCATACAATCAGGCTCAACAAATCGTTGAACACAGGGATCGACTCGGCAATAACCCAGGCAATAGTCCAGGTACTCAAACAGATGGCAACCCAAGTACCAGTAGCAAGAAGACTGCGCTGGTGCATGTGGTGGGAGCGTTCGCCTCGGAAGATGCGGACATAAATGTACTTGCATGCAACGTGTCCGAAAACGACACCAGCAACAATAACCTGTCATGGTCAGTAAATGTTAAGATACAACTCTGGGGGCAAGAAAGACCTACTGTGGGAATCGCAAGGCCGTAGGCGACTTTCTTCATCACAGGCCCGGCAGCTGAAAGAGCGGGAGACGAAACATCCGGGCCTACATAGCAGTAGATGACCATCGCGGCCACAACATACATTGTAGTGTCGACAACCTGAAGCATAGCCAGAGACTTGGGGAACTGGCGGGGATCCTCCATCTCCGAAATGATACCGAAGAAAGACACGTGGGCGATGAAAGCGAAGACGATATTGGTCACGGCCAAGAAAGCGTTAACAAAAGTAGGGTGTGTGGTGATTTCATTCACAACGTCGGCAGGCTCCTGAACTGCAACAGAGACCATAGTAACGATCGTGGCGATCAGAATACTGGCAGCAGAGATGGTGGACATCATGAACACCTTCTCTGAGGTCCGCGGGAGGGAAGCAATGGAGCACGCGACCAAACCCACTACTCCGAAGACGATGGTGCAAGTGCCGTGGTCTGTGATGGTGTTGAATGTCACGGTGAAGGTGAGGATGTGGCTAGCCATCAGGAAAATAATGAATAGCAGCTGGCCGAAGTAACAGATCTCTCGTCCAATGGGACCCATAAGAATCTCGCCGGCGTCACCCATGCTGTGCACATGGGGGTAGCGCAGCTTAAACTGACCAAAGACATAGCCGGTGTACCATGAGATGCCAGATAGGCCGAGAATGAGGAGAAGTGCCCTGGGACAATTTAGCGTTCAATGAGCAGCGCATCCGAGTCAAGGTTCCTTACGGGACAATTCCAAGAGTTGCCACAGCGGATGGTAGAGACATAATACCGAGTGAAATGTTTTCAGCAACCATTACTGGAGAAAAGGTTAGAATGAGGATTTATCCAAGTCGACCAGTTGCAATGGTGAATTCTTACGCATTCCAGCTTGCCTGTTATAATGGTCAACTCCGAGATCATTAATAGAAATCACACAAGATGAAATGAAACTTACCACCACTTCATCACACGATACTTCACTTCCCCGGATTCTTCATTTCCAAAAGGATCGTCGACGATAGGAGGCTTCTCCAACTTTTCCGTCTCCATCATATCATCGTATACCTCGATGTCAGGCGGGCTGGAACCAGATAAATGTGTGGCGGTCATGATGTCTGAAAAATGCTGGAAAGACTAAAACAGCAAACTTCTAGACGAGAGAAGGGAAGGAAACAAGAAGCTAAAAGTTACGCGACGTGGAGGTGCCCAAAGATGGGGAGAATATATCGACCCATTTTTTTTTTCTTGGCGTGTGGCGATGGAAATTATCTTAGGGTACAAACTTCTTACGGGATTACTTCAACAATCGATATTCCATTCCGCTATCTCCGGGGTACTGTTAGTTCCACTTTGTGGAGTGCAATTGAGCTGTTCTGCCCCTACATGGTACCGGTGAATGGCGGATGTATGTCTGAACGCGTTCCTGCATCCACCAGCGGGAGATTTCTGTAGCCGCTAGCGACCGAGGACTGATCTCCTGGTTATGGCTGTACGGTGGCGCTCGGAAAGTCTGCGACCACCGGCTCTGGCCGCCCTCTTTGCATGGGTAAGCGCGGTTATACACGCTCTGGAAAAGGCATCAGGATGTTTGGAAGACAATTTTGGTGGAGCGTTCCCTCAAGAAATGCACGCTATTGCTAGTCTAATCTATCTTTCCTCAGTAAAATGAGCTATAATAGCCTTATATCAACAAATTTGACCAGGGTGGCAGAATTAGGCTTTTTAGGTTGGTCACAAACTTTTGGGAAACCCTTGAGAAATTACACTGCAAAACATGTAATTTACAGAAATTTTCAGTTCGGGGCAGTTTCCTGACCGACACGACTCCGGCTTGTGCCCGGCCCGGCCTTTCTATATAAACCACCGGCCCGGCTCAGCAGTTCCTGAACCCCCCGGGGCCCCTCCATTTGGCCGTTTATGATAAGATTGCACAATTTGTTACTTATGACATTTCTGTTACTCATAGATTGGTCGTTTACTCCAGAAATTATAATGAATCCGGGGCTTGCAACTTCTATTCCGGGGTTCTTCAATTCCGAAGCAGGGCTAAGACCTACTACCCCACAATAACGCGGGAACTTGCAAGCCAGTCGCGCCTTAGTTTACATTATGCGCCATGGCGTACCTGTCACGTGAGGGGCGTTTCATTCCCATCAAAAGTGTGGTACTTAAAAGTAGCTTCAAATTTTTCAGAACAGGGAACCCTCAAGGTATCTAATAAAATTGTGAATATTTTACGGTGATCCTAAATATAAAAATTGTAGTAAGCCTAATGCTTTTTCCCTTTACCTAATTCTATTCACGGCCCGGTAGATTCGCATTGCTGATCCGCCACGGCTACCTGTGGCTGAGACCAGATGAAACTTGGATGGGGTTCACATTGCTGACTAAAATGTGACTATTGGGAAAGGCCAGAGGTAGACATGATAGTCAAGAAACGGGACATGGAATATGATGAAGGCAGAAAAGTCAAAACGAAGCGAGGAATGGCCTCGGGAAGTGGACCATGGAGACAGAACTTACGGAGCGGTGATTGGTGGAACTGTATGGGGCTGCATCAACCCACTTACTGTAGCCCTCTTTCTTCCTACGAGTACAACACATTGGTCTCCGGTGATCATTTGTAGTGTAGGTTTACCAATTTCTGTACGGTAGATGGTCCTAAATTATGTCACCTTCATATTTCCTCATCAGTTGGCCAGTCGGATCTTCCCCAGTTACATGAGCCCATGCACCTGCAAAATGGACTACAAACATCCCCCTTTCCCATTTCTTCTTGTGCGTATCATAGCAGCCGATTTCTTCAGGGAAGGCATTGATTGTCCATTGAGGAATGTGCATCGCATGTTGGGCAAGCGGAGAATCGCTTTTGAGAAATACGTCCATAGAGTCTTGGTCACTCATTGCTTTTCCACTCTGTTCCTTTTCTCTATCATGGGTAGCACGTACTGCGTCAAGGAGTTTAATAGAGCGGGGAGATGACCGAGCGATAAATGAACCGTCGTTGAGTCCATTGCTAGAGACTAATCAGAGAACACATTTTCAAGGCATACATCGTGTGGCTTCTAGATGACTTACCAATCATTCGTGACGAGGAAATCAATTGCGTCTGGCATTGTCGAGTTTGCCAAACTCTCATTAATTATGTTCGTCAAACTCATATTTGTGTTTGTGATGAGAGTGTCGAAGTCCAGGTACCAGACCCAGTCGTGCTTTCCAGCCTTGATTATGCGTTCAACCATGTCAAATTTAAGCCATGTTGTCCCTCGCGTAGAATAAGATTCATAATCAACATGAAGATCATAACCATGCAGTCTAGCATAATCTGTAATGATACAAACAAAGTCAGTGATCATGTATTAAAGATATCCAATCTTTATATTCAAAGTACACTTTTGAAATCAGATTTTCATACAATCTTTGTTTTTTAATCCGAGATGAAGGTAGGTCTGCGGGTTTGTGATGAAGATGGCTATTGCCACTCGAGAACTCAAGTGGACATCCTTGCGAAATGTGTAGCCAGCACTGCTCCAATATCTTTTCCCAGCTATGAGCTGCCAAGTCAAAAACGATATCAGCAGCAAACATATGATTGTATTTCGGAGCGGTGGCATATCAACAATATGTCCCACAACCTCGCTCACGCTTGGTTGAAAAGGGAAAAAAAAAGAAGAAGAAACAGAACTGTTGAAGAGGCTTCTGCACAGTCTCCCTATTTTGAGGATCAACTGAATCATGCAATGAAATGGGGTAAAATTAGCGGCTTGGTGACAATGCGACCAACATTTGGTTTATATATTTGCAAAAGTTTTGGAATGTACTATACACCTGTACCATGGGCCTGGGAAAGGCCCTAGCATTCCAGGGCTCCCGATAAGATTTGAACCCTACGATGTCAACCCTGAACCCAATAAAAAGCCTAAATATGATAGTCTCAAAATTAAAGTTAGACCCGACCAATCCCTTCCGTTCTACACACCAACGCGGCCGCTGCCACTCTAGTGCATATACCCCTTGCTAGCGCTTAGGAATGGCGATCCTTAGATCCTCCAGAACCTTATGCTATACAGTATGTGTGTACTGGACGGAGCATAATGCCGGTTACATCCCTACGATCCTAGATACAGGGAGGGACACACACAGCCTTAGAAGCAGGCGTTTAGATGCCCCTCAAATCATCCTGCAGACCTTCCAGGCCAGTCAAGAAAGATGTAGTACTTCATATTTTAGACTTTGTAGGGAGATATTGATTACATATTTCACTAGTGACCAGCTATGCACTGCATATTTCGTTCAATTCCCGAAGTAAGGCGCGTATAGCAGGAGTGCAAATGCGGTGTTCCATGTCACCAAGGATCTCGAGAAGAGCCCTGGAGAAGCAATTAAGCATACAGTACCGCTTAATTTGAGTAGCTACAAAGCTCATGAATTAAGATTATAGACAAGAACAGAAATAAAATCTGGAATTTTTACAGAATCAAAAACGATAATCTTCCTCAAACCAACTTTCTCTCCCGAGATCTCTCTACACTCGACATCCTGTTTTGGGATGCAAATTGCAGGAACACGAATTCTGAGATTATATTGACTCTTCTTCAGGGCATGGACACCAGAGGTGAGGGCACGTACACCCGGCCAATCAGTTCCTAGGTTTTCCAATCACAATTGGCCGGAGTATTCAGCCGGAAAGGGTTTTAACGCCAAGGTATTCTGCGCGTACCAAAATTTTGCTGCCCAGGTGTGACTTGACTACATTTTTGTTCGTATAGAGAAAGTATGGATGATGTGCATTCTGAAGGAAGTGGTAAGGTATTCTGTTCAACCTTTGAGGGTTTCCTTGGGGTTTGTGAAAAGAAAGACTTGACAGATGAAGAACGATCCTCAGAATACTATATAAACCTTCCCGTGCTCAGTCAACGACACAACAATCTGACACCTCAACTTGATATCTTTCTTATTCAGTCTTTACCGATCCAATAAAACCCGGGCCAAAATTGCGAAAATGCGTTTCGTTCTTCCTACCCTGCTATTCTGTGCTCTTGTCACTGCGCACCCGAGTGACGACCCAGGCCAATGGACTGGGGGTAAGGTCAAGGGCAAGAGTATGTACGGATATGGGGGCGGTGATAATGCGAATGGGAACAAGATCTATGACGGTGGTGTGGGCGGAGGCCTCGACAATTCCGGAACTATTGGAATTGGAACTGGTGGCGGTGGTGGTGGTGGTGGCAGTTGTGACGCGGTCGCTTGCGATGTCAAGGTAAGATACATTTGGATATCCGGAGATATTATATGTATGCTAACAGGCTGATTTATCAAGTGTAAAAAAGAGGGAGACGAGTCAGGGTACTGTGACACCTCAGCATCTGGCGGTCTCCTTGGACTCGATATTGTCGGACAAACTACGGGGTGAGTTTATCTCGATGAAAATCTAGAGTCTTACAGAGCTAATACAAAACAGGGGCTGCATCTGTGTGCCAAACACTCCGACAAGCTGTACCACAACTACGACTGCGACAGCCACCTATACCGTTACCACTTCAACCTGCTCTGCCACGTCGACGGCTACCGCCACGAACACTATCACCAGCACGAGCACTTTGTCAACCACGAATACTGCGACCATCACGAATACTATCACCAGCACGAATACTTTGTCAACCACAAGCACTTCTACCTATACAACCACTGCTACTACTTGCGCCTCCGCATGCTTCTGCTGCGACAAGCAAAACGGATTTAGTGGTGGTTCATGCAGCCCGGTTCCAAGTGCGTCTAACTGCCCGGCTCCTGGCTCTGCCTACAGATACAAATATTGCTGCAACGGCGCTGGATCTTGCTCCTCCGTTTAAGCACAGTAGACATACTCGTCCAAAATTTCACTGTGCTACCTTCCGCGTGCTTAATCAATTTCAATCAGTTTATGATGACTGATAGCTTTACGTTCACGTGTGATTTGTTGGTCTTTGTTCGTCGTGGATATTTATGCCAGCTTCGATCAATTGCTATCTTTCGCGAATTTCCTTGCCCTTCCGCTTTGACTTTTCGATTTGCCTTACTGTGATGCCTTCTATAATCGTCCCAACTTGCTGAGCTCCAGATAATTCTCGCTAATACATCATGTTTGAATCCTTCCAACTGTATGAGTAGTAAAGAAATGACTGTATAGTTAACTATAATTACTTACTGACAAGTAGATGCTTCCAATATTACTTCTTGCCCACCTGGGCATACCTCTGCCCACATGTAATAGTCCACTTGATCGGCGGAGACATTTGTACGATATATATCGAGAATTAATGCCTTATGAGCAACTTATAGGAATATCTTACGTTTTGTTTTGAAACACTCAGTTGTTAAGAGACATCATTTAATTAACTATATACAATAGAAGCAAGTGCTCGGGATATCACCCAATCAATCTAAAAACTGCAGTACGTCAGTTTGGAAGCGCGCATCAATGGATAAGAGGGAAACTCACGAGAAATTCTCTCTATGCAGCCACAATTCACGCGCACTACCAGGCCTTTTTGCCAAAATGTGGCTTTGAACATCCGAGGAAGCAGTTCCAACATCATGAGTCATGGAAGAAGGACCACAGACAATGACACCAACAGAGGTTCCCTCCTGGCTGGCCAATTGTCGGGTAGCGTTGGGTAAATCTGGCCTGCCCGTAAAGAGCTGAACACCAAACATCTCACTTGTCAAAGGATTAAATTCATTGGAATGCACTTTTTGCATTTTCCCACTCTCTCCCACGTCGGCTTCCTTCCCATCCGAATCTGTAATGGACTGCGTCAATTGTGTCGAGAAGGTCTCATGTATGTAAACAGATAACCCCGCAACGGGTTTCTGTTGAGACTGTCTTGTTGCCAAATCTTCCAGGGCCTGTAAGTACCACGCCCTCATACCCGGGTCGCGGGTAGCAACAATGACCTTCATCTCCTTGTCCGAAGAAGAGAAGCGGACAAAATCTTCAATCATAGATAATGTCAACCCAGCACCAGCACCACCACCGACGACAAGAGACTTATCGAATTCTTGGAGGCGACCAGCTGGAATCCCACCATATGGACCATCTAAAAGAACGGGTACTTGCATCTCTGGGTTCTTTTTGGCCATGCTCATCAAGCGACCCGTCAAACCTCCATGTTGCTTGATGTAGAATACCAACTGATTCTTACCATCCTTTTGCGGAACGGAGCAGATCGTGAATGGGTGAGATGTGAAAGAATGCATTCCACATGTCAAGAACCGCAAGAAAATGTGCTGACCAGGCCCCCACTCCATCTTGGTATCGATACTCACTTTCAGTGTTTCGTCGGACTCTGGCACAAGGCGAGCCTTGTGTCGTATGCCATGCTCGAACCATGTTCGGCATTGCGCGTACAACCAGGAGAGGGTATATAACACTGCGGTAGCAATAAAGTAGTCCCAAGAGGACATGCGGAAATCGCAATGGATGAAGAAGAAGATGACGAAGACCATTGCCATGAAGAAATGGGTGGCTTTGAAGAATTCGTAGTAGCGATTACTAGGAAAGAGAGAGTTGTTAGTAGGTTTTGAAAACGGGAGGCATGGAAGTTGAGCTTACCGGATCCAGGATATTGACATGAAAGTCAACCATGCTTGAGCGATCAGCGCAACGACTCCGGTTACCCAAACACCACCGCTAGTCCACTGTTCTTTGATATCACCTAACCATATGTGATATACAATAAATGGGAAAGTGTGGACCAGTGCTAGCACGAACATGGCCCAGGCAATCCAGTTGTGCCAGACGAAAAGCTTCTCATGGGAGATACCTGTGAACAGCGTGATGGGATTTGTTTTGGCGCCAAGGATGATAAGGAACGGCATGCAGGCAAGAGCCATGAAACCGGCTCGCGTGGCGATGGGTGGAGACCCGCCATAGCTGAGTTCTTTGGTGTTTGGCCAATAATAAGGATGTGGCCCAAGGGTCATTGCTACGAGAAAGATGGTTAGCGACAAGAGTAGGAGAGTGAGCGAGATCCTTCTTACCAAGGAAAAAGACTAGGCCTGCGGCTCCAAGGAGGAAAACACCCAGGGATTGCGAATTCCACCCTCCGATTCGCCAGCTCTTGTAAGACAGGAACCGAAGAAATGCCAGCGGACGCCACCAGATTGGGCTCTTCTTTGCACTCCGTGGTGTGACACTCGCCGTCACATGAGCCATTGAGAAAAGAATAATTGCGACCAGAAAAAAGGCCACAGTTGGTAAGGCATAACGGTGATCAGCCTGATACCAGAACACCCAATACTGCTGTTTATAGGCACACTGCTCCGGTGTCATGGTGCACTCTCCCGGATCCCGGTCAGAGTGCAACAAGACCGGCTGGTCCAGGAACGGAAGCATACCCATCTTGACCGTTGAACAAGCGTCGGCAGTATAAGACGCGTAGTTCGTTACAAGAAAAATCTATGATCAACGAAAGTTGCAGAAGGAAAAACGACAACAGACAAGCTTTACCAGATCCAGAGAGGAGGCCATCATTATTAATGCTAGTCTAGGGTTCGTGGACTCGGGTCTGTGTGTCAATCAGTTCTCCATACGAGTTGGACTCCACTATGACCTCTGACAGGTTTAAAAGTCCGATACATGCTCAATCTATCGCACACTAATTCCTACTTATTCCAGAAGTTATGATAGGTATTCAGTCTAGCCTGCCAAGGAATGCCAAGATGTGAGCTTGAGCAGATTAAAACAAATCGGAGATTAGACAATCTGCGCTATTCAGCCTAAGATGAGTATCTATAAGGTAAATGTGCTCCAGGTGGCTTATTATCAAGTACCGAAACCTCGGCTCGAGCTTCTGAGATAGATATAGAACAGTAAATGACTTGGATACGGAGAGATGAGTCGATTTGCGGTGGTTACTTTCTCTTCCCTTTAGCTTAATTTGATTATTCCGCTCTGTTCCCGCCCCGCAAAAATGAGCACATTTGAGGGCGTTCTTAGTGGTGGTGGAGCTTCCCGCTTCGGGTCCACCCGACTCGTGCGCGCGATAGCAAATCAGTTCCACTGCTTTGACTCCACTGGACCATGCGAGTTCGACTCACTCTCGCGTGGTCTCGTTGATTTCATGGGATATCGCGGGTATTTTGCACTGCGCATTCGAAGCCAAAGGAATGAGCTGTTAGGTGGTTGAAAGGCCACCAAGGTCCTCGGCCAGACGATTGAGCATGGTTCAGGGGGAAGATAATATCTGCTCAGTGGGGGAAAAAAGCAAAATTCGGCGCGTCATGCTGGTAGAGGTCCGAACCACCAGACCCACTCGCCGGGATCGCAAGTTTTAGCTGCAAAGATGTGCCAAGGAATGAATTGTGTTCCTTTTAAAGAGTGGGGGGTCAGCATTGGCTGTCAATTAAAACTTCGTCACATCTGTCAGATATCTCGGTCGATCAGCTTCTACAACTTTTTCATATAACCAGAGCTGCTGACACCTGAAGACTACCCGGCCGCGTACTTCCGTGTCTGTGACGAGATTTCTATCGCTGTTGACAAGATATACGGCGCAGCCGATCAACAGCCATGATGGATATGTCTGGCATGACCACCACCTCTTCCATGTCGATGGCGACAGCTACAACAACAGCGATGTCCATGGCTACGACCTCCAGCTCCTCGATGGACATGGACTCGAGCATGACCATGTACATGTCAGAGATGTCAATGACATTCTTCACCTCGTTCAAAACCCCGCTCTATTCCGAAGACTGGACTCCTACATCAAAGGGCACCTACGCCGGTACCTGCATCTTTTTGATTGCTCTCGCTGTGATATTGCGCGTCCTCATCGCCGTGCGGCCAGTCCTCGAGGGTCGCCTGTGGACCGACGGTATCAGTCATGCGAGTGAACCTCTGATCGGGGAGCATGATCATCAAAAACATATGTCCGGCACACAAAAGAGCATGAAAGAAATCGGACGGAGATGGTCCCGATGGCGTGCGAATCCCGCCGCAGGCCGTGCAACCTTTGAATTGATCCTTGCTGGTGTTGCCTACCTCTTGTAAGCTTTGTATCAACCCTGATTTCGACTTGAATTTGAAACTAACATTGAATTAGGATGTTGGCAATTATGACTATGAATGTTGGATATTTCCTCTCGGTACTTGGTGGAATTTGGCTTGGCACATTCATTATGGGCAGCGTTGCCGCCGACAGCTCTTGGATGCATTGCTGATGATACTATGGTTATTATTTAAAGCTAATACCAACACCCAACACCAAAATCACGGAGATGGTTGTCAGGATACCTTCTGTACATATTTCAATACCCACTCACTAGCATTTAGCTCACTTTAGATCTTTACCCAGCGCACCTTTCATCTAATTCTATCTGGCACGATATTACACAGCCATCCTGGCTCGGATTTCCAGTTGATATACTGGCTCAATCGCCCCTTTGCCACCCTGTTCAACGTTACACCGAGCTTAATATATAATCAATTGTTGCGAATGACAGTCATGAACATCAGAGCCCACCCTCTATTTTCGGCAATCAAGCTGATCACATAGTCACCAACTTAATCGCAATCGATTGTTGATTCATTTTCTTAGCTGTGTAGGTAGCGAAGTGAGTGGGTCGCACGGACTCATTTGCGCCCAATCAGTCGGGTAAGATATATTGCGCTGCAATCGAGGCGCCCGCATGCCATGACCGAAGCAAGGGGTTCGGCTTTTACTGTGGAATTAAAACAACAATTGTCATCAATCGATCCAACTCTCCCACGGAACCTTGAAGCTTCTGCCCCAATCGGTTCAGCTCCCGTCACGAATCTCAGAACACCCAAATCCTGAATACCTCATCAAGTTGGACATCACACGCACTTTATATACAGCAAGTTGCGTAAAATACAGCCAGCCGAATTGTCCTCGATGTTCACTGTGTATGGTCATTTTTGATGTCGCGCCTCTCCAGCTGGACACCGTGTTGGACATTGTGCTTACACGATGGCACCTTACGAGGCCAGTTGGCAATGTTTGGCCAATCTTGATCCCAATCTGACACGTCCAAAATTGGGTCTCGATCGAAATGAATTTCTACACTTCTGAATACTCAGCTTTTCCAGGAGAATAAATCCGAAGCCTCGTCAAGAGACAATGCGGTGCATCACCAAACAAATGGCTTGTTGGGGTAAATATGGCGTGCTTCATCAGCGAATGACAATCGAGTTCTTATCACGACACGCTATCTCTCCAACGCCAGCTCATTCTGTCGCTTTTTCATTCGACCATCATGGAGGGCTCTGTTCATCGATTTCGGGTCCAACGCGGGAATGCCCCTGCGCAACCAGATACCAAAGAGCAGCGGAACCAGGGATCCGCCGTTGGGGCCCCGCATGGCCCCGCTCACGCTCGACGCTCATCAACTCTACCCGCGTGCCGAAGGTGTCGCCAGCAGAAGAAGCGATGCACGCGAACTGCAGAGGGGCCATGTAAACCATGTCTTGCGGCCTGGTTGCCCTGTTCCCTTATGGAGCGAGACGTGAGTCCGCATTCAAGAGAAAGGGAGTTACGTTCTCGAATCGACTGGCTTAGCCAGTTGGTGAATCAGACGTTGCCAGCGGGTGGGCCGCAGATCGAGTCTATTGAAACGGGCCGAGGGTTGTCACTGGGGTCTAGTGGAACTCAATCCCCATCAGTTGACCCGGTCGAGGAAATGGAGACCGATGAGACTGTCCGTGGCGAGAGTCAATTTTCGACCAAATTGGAAGACGACGACAAGGCTATTTCCGTCTCAGGGGGAAGAAGGTGTCTGCAGGCTTACTTTCGACACGTCCACCGTGCGTATCCATTTTCAGATAGCGAGGTTGTTCAGCAGGATTTTGAGACCCTGTGCAAGCAACAGGCGGAAAATGACTTTCTCCCGCGATCGACCGTGCCAAGCCGGCTGCATATGCTTATGGCTATCGGGTATACAACACTGCAACGTGCCGGTGAAGCTCAAAATATGGAAGAGCGACCGTTTGAACCGTGTCTGAAGACAGTTTTCTGCGAGTGCGTCTCCCAAGTGAATGAGGATTCGGCAGGCACACTACTCCTGCTTGGCTTGTACCTCCTATTCAAGCCTAATGATCTGGATCCCAGGTCCATCGTCGGCGTACTCACCCGCCATGCGTTGGCAACAGGTCTAGTCAGTGAGACAGTAAACATACAGAAACTTTCCCCTCGTGCATTAGAGCTGCGCCGTCGGCTAAGTTGGTCAATTTACGTCTTCGATCGCATGATCGGCATATCATATGGACTTCCATCCGGGATTCCGAATGACACAATGCAGGTGCCATTGCCAAGCATCATGATCCACGAGTACGGGTCTCCAGAAGGTCACCAATATACGATCGCGCTGCAGGTCAGCAGACACGTCATTGCTCTCCGCCAACTTGAGACTATTATTGTGAACTCAATTTATCAAAAAGGCACTCCAGTGCATACACAGGAGCTACGACGGCAGATTGAAGACTGGTATACCCAAGGGTGCCTTCTGTCTAGCTCGGCGCTATGGGAACAAGATCAAGTGCCGTTTCATACGACCATCACCTGGTTGAATGTTCGCTATCAAAATCTTCTGCTCCTACTATATACCCCCGCACGAGCGAATTCTGCCGCTGAAGATAGCTTGACCCAGCTGCAGGCAGCGGCTCAGCAGTATATCCAACTGAGTCTTATTCTTCACGAGCATCGGCACCTACCCATGAATTGGGTCACTTTGTGCCGCTTGCTTTCATTGGCGGCCATATTCCTTTACTGCGTAGCGCAGTGGTCACCAACATTCCCAGAGATCCCGGAGATCACTCTGCTTGCCTCATTATTGGAGCTCTTCGACCCGTCCTGGGTCCCCGCACACGAAGCTGCTCGGATCATGCGACGGTTAACAGATATGATAACAAGCCAAAACCCCCATTAATACCACTGAGCAAGTCTTCTACATCGTCAGTCATCACGTCCCCAGGGCTGGAAGTGGAGCTTGGACTACAGGCAATACAGGATGAGCTAGCCGGTTTATTAAGCAACACGTTGGGTGAAGCAAGCTTCTATATCTGGCCTTTGAGGGCAAAGGTCTCTGATCGCCGACTCTCACATCAGCTCGTTGCTATGGAGGGTATGAGCGGTATGCCTGATGGTCAATTCGGTTCACGTATCAGTATGCACAACAGTGCTTTTACACCGGCAGATAATGCTTTGACGAATAGCCCGTTGGAAACACAATGGATGAGTCTACTCGGTGGCCTTGGATCAGATATGCTTTGAAGAAGAGAATCCCCTGGTTTTATTGAACGACTATCTTCTATTATTCACAGATGAGCCTTGTTCAGCTCTGTATCCTCCAAACTTTCCTCAAACTTGAACCCAATTTCTTCAAGCCTTGTGATGTCTTTTCGCCGGCTACCCAGAGCCTGTGACGCCTTCTTGATCAATGGGACTCTCTCCCTTGTCCACTTATCCTTCGCACCCCAGAACGGTGATATTCTCCCACTTCCATCATTTTCAAGTCCATCGCGGCGCACTGCTGTTGAGCTTGTATTGTGCAAAGAATTGATATATTCCGCATCGAGAGGGAAGCCAAAAACATTAAAATTGCGCCCATCACCACGCACAGCCTTCCACTCCTCGATCCAATGCTGCATCTCGGCATGGGGAGGCAAGTCAAGTCGCCCCGAGAAGACCCGCGCAACCCATGCCCCTTGCGCCTGGCTAATTACGAATGGCACGATCCGCTGCTGAAACCCAATGAGAGCCAAGGTGGGCTCAGGAGTATAGAATACGTGTCGGTATAGATTGTGTGGTCGCAGGCCATCGGTGATAATGCTTGGTTGAAGGCTTGACAAAAACGGCAACGAAAAATGGTATCCTGTGCAGAAGACGATGCAGTCAACATCCCGCTCTTCATGTTCATTCGCGAACAGCACTCGTCTATTCATGGGATCAAGCAGGATAATTTCGGGTAGACTTTTGGCGACTGCTGCCTTCTCGGGTGACAATGTGGTTTTTGTTCGTTCAGAAATAAGTAGTGGGTGCTGCGATACTTCACTGATTTGTGAGGCGATGTCAATGCCTGAGGCGGAGTGGCCCACAACGATAACTTTCTGTTATTTTCGCTTGAGTTTCTGTAGCTGAGTTTTGGACTTGTGTGCTCACATACCTTGTTGGTAAAAGGATCTGGACGCCGATAAAGAGATGAGTGGATTATAGACCCCGGATACATCTGGTCCCACTCGGCCAGACCCGGTATGACAGGGACATTAGGATCATTGTGATGACCATTGGCAACGATCACAGCATCAAACTTCGCGTCTGAGACCTGGTTGGTTTGAAGATCCCGCCATGTGACTGTCCACTCTGTGCGCGGGTGTCTTGCCGACACGGAGACATCGAGAACAAGGGTTTGGAACTTTATCACGTCCCGCAACTCTTCTGCATATCTATGCAGATACTCCTTGACCACAATGTGCGAAGGAAATAAAGCAGTTCCCGCTGGAAAAGGAAAATCGCAGAACTGCATCATGGAACTGGGGATGTTTGTTTCTAGAGAGTCATAGACTGGTGAAATGAACGTCCCATTGACCGGCTGTTGGGGTTCCGAGCTAGGGCGTGGTTGGGGAACTGGTATGGCATTCGGGCCGGTCCCTTCATCGCCAGTGTAATTCCAGACACCGCCGGGCTGGTCCCGCTGTTCGAATATGGTGATGGTTTTAAATTTCTGCTCTGCTAGAAGGTATCTGGCCAGAAGTTAGTTTCAAGATGCTTAACACGGTAGCAATTCAACTTTCTTTGTGACACCAAGCCCACATGCGCCAGCGCCGATAATAGCTATCCGGTCAATGTCCATTTTGATGCTCTATCACGGTGAAGAAAACGCAAATACTCAAAGGCTCGCTGTTGTGTAGTTGGAAAGTTCGTTGTGGGGGACGTGATAAGATAATCTCCGGTATGAAGTCCCCCACCCTACTGTGGCGCCATTGGGCCAAACACTCACGTTGCTGCATTCTGCTCAATCCAGTAAGAATCGTCGGAGCATTTCCGACCAATCGCCGATAAAAGACAAGTCGTCACTGGGCTCTTCTTCTGCCAAATCATTTGATCAAGTGACTAAATCAGTCTGAATAAAACCCCAAACCAGCAGAATATTTACCTACGGCCACAGTTTCCAGATGTCTTTCAAGCTAAGAGTAGCGATGCTATGCATGAGTGAAGTCGAGTAAATCTCAATACGATATTAAAGAATTATCAGCAAGGATGATTGTGAAAAGAATGGAATGCAGAATAAATATTTGTGAGTAGGAGCTAAGATCACGAGACTGAAAGATTGCTTCCCTTTTACCCTCGAGTACCTAAAGTCTGGGTCACTCCAAGAACTCCGTGACTGCATATATCGAAACCGAAGAAAATCATTGAGATCATGTGTCCATGAATTTCTGCTTCAGTTTATTGAGGTATTGGTGGCTTTTGAAAGCCCCATACGTACTGTACTCCCGAGGTCGAATCCAACGCGTTCTCAATATGTAGAGGGACCTACCATTATCTTGTTGAAAGGCCCATCACACCTGCAATTTGACATTTGTAGAAGACCATTTCTATACCTCTTTAAAGTTATCTTCAGTCCAGGCACCTGCCACAGAATTTCAAATTGTATTGGTTCCCACGAGATTATATCATGCAAGGCTACCAAATAGCACTCAGAACCATTATACCGCCTTGGGGTCTCGGGGTCTCGGGATCTGGGAAAGCAAGGTGACGGAGAGTGATCACCGATTTTCGTTTTGAATGCCAAGGATGCGAAGAGGTTCAATACGTAACTTTGGGAAATTTAGGCAATGCAAATGTATCAAGTGCTATGATGGGGAAACGATCAACATACACGTTACACAACACTGGGTGATAGCCACTGACAGAACGCACAGGTTCCCGAATACACCGCATCAGATATGCAGGACGGATAAATAGGGGTGTTTTGTGTTCATATCTCCCACACCCCTTACGACGACTAAAAACAAAGATTTTATTGTAATCGATAACAATTATTTGGTATAGATGGCTATACGTCACCGCAGGTAGTCTTGAATTCGGCGTTGGATTGACCGAAAACTAAGTATGCACAGAGGCATATATAGTGTTAGTTAGAGAGGCCAAAATTGAATTCCAAGAAGCATAAAATTTTCGCATACATCTGCTTCTCATTTTAACGGTCTTCGTGATGACTTCAATTCCCGTGCCCGAGGAGTACGGCATCTCTGCCGACTACGGCTTTGTTTCTTACGATGCGTCACTTGTGACTTTGGATCCAAACTATATTCGATGGGAAGATATCGCTAGTGACTTTCAACGAATGCTTAGAAAGAAATGTCTGCGAAACTCGATCGACAGACTTCCAGTTCTTGATACGTCAAACTTGATCACCGAGGGGGAATGGCGTCGTGCCTATGTTTTACTTGTTTTTATGCTGCACGGATACGTATGGGAAGGCAGCTCACCTGAAGAGGTATGTGATTCTCTTCTCAGACACTCAAAATGAGAACCCCGATGTTGACGAGACGCCTGAAAGAAAATCCCGCCTCAGTTGACTGTCCCTCTATACGAAGTTTGTCAAACATTAGAACTACCCCCAATCGCAACTTTTGCCGGTGTCTGCTTGTGGAATTTCAAGCTTTTGGATCCGAGTAAGCCCATACACGATCTGGATTATCTAGCTTATCTTCAGACATTCACTGGCACCTCAGATGGAAAATGGTTCTACCTAGTGTCAGTAGCTATAGAGGCAAGGGGCGCACCTATTATCCCGCTCATGCTTCAAGCAATAGATGCGGCACGCGCGGGAAAACGCGAAAAGGTGCAAACCCACCTTGAAGAAACCTCGGTAGTCTTGGAAGAAATCAACTCATTGTTGCAGAAGATGCATGAGCGCGTGGATCCTCACGTTTTTTACAATGAACTACGTCCTTACCTTGCTGGCAGCAAAAGCATGGCAGAGGCAGGATTACCTCATGGGTTGGTCTATGACGACGGTCACAGTCTTTCGGAGTATCGGATTGGTCTATGACGACGGTCACAGTCTTTCGGAGTATCGGCAGCTCTCTGGGGGCAGTAATGCCCAAAGCTCATTGATTCAATTCACCGATATTGTACTGGGGGTGGAGCATCATCCTACGGGCTCCAATAATAAACCAGGTGTGACGAGCGAGGCCGGAAAGAAACGGAGTTTCAGTCATGAGATGCGTTCTTACATGCCAGGACCTCATCGAAGGTTCCTCGAGGATGTTGAAGAGGTCTCTAATATTCACGAGTTTGTGAAGGCGAGACGGCATAATCCCGGTTTGAGTCGAGCGTATAACAAGTGCCTGGAAATTTTTTCCTCTATGCGTGAAAAGCACTTTCAGATTGTTGCACGCTATGTAATCGCCCAGTCTCACAAACGAAAAGAAGAGGGTCAATCTCTGAAGCCCGCGAGTGAGTCAGTTGTTAATATTGTGAATTCAACATCCTCTTCAAGTGAGGCCAGAGGAACTGGTGGTACATCTGTTGTCCCATTTCTAAAACAGACGCGGGAGGAAACGGTGAAACCTATTCTGGATTGATAGCGCAATCCATTTTTGATAAATCTTCATATCTGAAATTTTGCAGAATCGAATTGCCATGTCAAAACTGTTGCTTTAATTTGTGGAGAATGTCGATTAGTAGGCATTTCAAGGATACTTAGAACATCATTGCTTTTCCTAGAACTGGACCACACACCGCTACTACAACTACTTCAAGTTACAGAAATAACACAGTGCATCAACACGTATCAGTCATATAGCCAAGCGGGCCTAGAGGAAATAAAAGCCGAATGTGGACTGACGAAATGAAATGTCAACTTGGAAGGGTGATGCAATACAGGCTTAAAGTTTCATCTAATAAAAGAGGTCCGAGTGGTATTCAGGGATCGGATAAACTGTCCATTTCGATCTGCTTTGTAATTAGTTGACATGAGATTGTAGATCGACGAAAAAACACGTCAACTCCCCGCGGAAACCTTCTTTCATAATATGCATGTTGGGGTTACACACTGCAAAATAGGGTTTGCATTCATGTCGGGCCTCAAAGATCACGACCAGGCGAACATGTCGTCACTGATGGGCTATGATATTTAAACATAGTGAACTTTTGCCTATATAGCTATCAATAAAACAACAAATGTTATCTCGTACTTCTTGTCCAGATATCTACAGCACCAGTTTTTATCGAAAATGTTGCCCCGTGAAAGACTTCTCGCCGACACTTTTGATACCACGACGGGTCATTTCGGTCAATACGGTGGACAATATGCACCAGAAAGTCAAATGGGATTCCTAGAAAGCCTAACCAAGGCATTCGGAAATGCCTTGCTGGATGTGAATTTCTGGCATGATTTTTGCAGCCTTCTCACTCAACGTCCAAGTCCATTGAAATTCGCGCCTGGATTAACACGCCAAGGCGGAGGTGCAAAGATATGGCTAAAAAGGGAGGATCTCAGCGATTACGGGAGTCCAAATCAATATAGCATCATTGGGCAGGTGTTGTTGGCCCGTCGGATGAATAAGACCAAGATCCTCACAGACTGTGGATCTGCAAAGCACGGAGTGGAGTGTGCAGCAATATGCAGTCGTACCGGAATAAAGTGCACTGTCTTCATTGGATCAAAAGATGCTGAAAGACAGCCCCGTCATATCGAAGAAATCGCGCGTCTGGGGGCGACATGTGAAGTGGTTCACAAGGGTTGCATGACACTTCGTGCCGCCACCACTGAAGCTCTTCAGGCAGCCACACAGCAATTCGAAGAGGCTTTCTATATTCCCAACAGCTCTGTGGCGCCACACCCCTACCCGTGGATCATGCGCACCTTTGAATCGATCATAGGGAAAGAGGTCATGGTGCAGATGCAAGAGAACTGTGGAAGTCTTCCGCAAGCCTTGGTGGCTCCAATTGGTGGAAATGGTGGTGCTATTGGGCTATTCCATCCATTCCTGGCGTTTGAGTCAATTAAACTCCTAGGGATCGAATCAGTCCGCTCATCTGCGTTAGAAAAAGGCTCACGAGGGGTTTTCTTCGGAACTTCCACGACTATATTGCAAGATGATGATGGACAGGTTCTGGAGTCAGACTCAGTTTCGCCGGATATGAACCACCCTGGGGTTGGCCCTGAGCTGGCACATTGGAAGCAGACTGGCAGACTGAAATGCGCAACGGCAACGGACGAAGAAGCACTAGCTGGTCAAAAGGCTCTCAACGAAGTCGAGAGCGTGATAGCTGGGCTGGACACGGGACATGCTGTGGGAGAAGCTTTGAAGCTAGCGCGGCAACTGAAACCCCAAGATAACATTGTCCTTCTGGTCACCGGATCCGACGTCTATCCAATCTCGAATGGCCCAAAGATTGATATGCACACATCTCATGGTCAGTCGGAGATGAGTCATATGGTGGTCCCGGAGCCTCTCTCTGCTGCATAAATCCACTTTCAAGTAGAGAAACAGAGCTCTCTTAAACCGATTCAGTATGAACAATACTCCATGTGACTATATCATTGCCCTCATGTAAAAGATCTGCTGTATTCTACAATCAATTTTCCTCGGCAGGACTATGTCTGCTTATAGTGACTGTCCAGATGTCCCAGCTTCATTGGGACCAAAGTTAAATTCCAATCCTTGAGCGCTTTCAACCCAA
This sequence comes from Penicillium pulvis, assembly GCF_028828015.1. Classification (NCBI taxonomy): domain Eukaryota; kingdom Fungi; phylum Ascomycota; class Eurotiomycetes; order Eurotiales; family Aspergillaceae; genus Penicillium; species Penicillium pulvis. The sequence goes on along the minus strand of NW_026643078.1, from coordinate 1,980,152 downwards.
TTATACCAGTCCACGTCGCTTCCATCAAGGTCCATGTTTATATCATTTGAATCCATGGCCAGGTTTGAAAAATCACCATCCGCCCACAGCCAAGGAATGATACTTGGATTGAGTTCCTGGCCGGATTGTTGCTCGCGAATATCGTGGGTGATGTCCTGTATTGGGCGGAATTTGTACGCAGATCCATCATCGTGATTTGAGGAGGTTGACCTCAACAAAGACGCATTTCCATCTGCCTGACAGCCTTGCATCTCACGGTAAGCCGGGTCCAAAGTGGGTTCTGGGCTGCGGTGAACCATATTTTGCAAGTGATCAGAAGATGATAACGGATGTACAGCTTCACCGGTATTATAGCTAGCCAAGTCTAGATTGGCTAGCAGCTGTCGCCATTTCTTCACGAAGACATCTGTCGCATCGTACTTTTCGGGGAAAGAGCCAGGGCTCGAAGGCTGTTGGATCTCCTTATCCTGCCTCTCAAGCTTCTCCACAGCAGCAGGATCATTTCTCAGTCGATTTAATTCAGACTCTCGATGTTGCTGGGCTTTGATTCTTAATCTTCGTAAGGGAACCCAGATGCGAAGATTTTTGCCCATGTGCGATTGAGTCGGAATCAGCCAGATACTGTGAAGGGCTACCCAAGCTCTCTCAACGATAGGCGACCATTCACGTCGCGAAATCTCAAGCAGGATGTATACTATAGCGTACCAGTGCGTGTATGTTTGAAAGACCCACCGCCATTGTCGACAAGCCGGCTCAGCATTCAATGCGTGATTATACTCGGCAACTTCAATCGCCGCAACTAGAAGCTTGTTCCTGATCTCCTCAGGGAGATCTTTTTCGTTTGGGGAACCGAAGAGCACAGGTACAAAGACCAGTAATGTCATTTTCCCGATTACAAGACGGGTGATAGCGACAGAAGCCCAGTACATGATGTTCGACTCCGAATCTGCGTGATATTGGAGGAAACCAACTTGAAGACGTTGATATATTTCATCCAGGAAACGGCTTTGTTCCTCCAGGCTGGTTGACTTCGAGATTTGAGTTACCATTTGTTTTGAGACATCGACAATTCCAAAGTTGACTCGTGTCAAAGACATTTCGGTCAAACCTTCGTGCTCAGGTGGCATATCTTTGGATTCGGGGCTGATGTCAGCGCTGTTAATATTGAGAGGCATTTTTGTATCGAAGCTGCCCAGAGCGATGGTGTAATCTGTTCCTTGATCTTCCGATGCTCTCACGTCGATCATGCAGAGACCCCACCAGACTCTTCGACGCATTTCGATTTCAAATGGGGTAAGATATCCAAAATTGGAGCCATCACGCTGCAAGCCAAGAGCAAGTGCCATGCGTATCACAATGCCTGTCATCATCCATACATATCTAGGGCTATCGTGTCGTCGAGCCAGAAGAAGGAAGTTAGCGAGGGATTGCACCAGAATTAGGTCTGGTGCGTTGAGAAAGTCGGCCTTAGCTAAGGCGTGTTCCAGGCCGAGACGATATTTGAGGTTCAAGTGTTGTTTTGAAACACCAAAATTTATCATGATGTCTTCCTCTTCCATGGATGTCACGGCGCTATAGTATATTGAGAACATCAAAGCTTCATTAGACGGCGTGAGTTTCGACATGTCGCCTCGTAGCCCACTAATCATCTTGCTGGTACTGGGCATATGGACGATCTGAGCAATACTATTCACGTTTTCTGAGAAGACGTTGAGCAAAAATGGTATTTGCGAAGGCAGTGGGTGGAATTCTCTAATGTCGGGAGTGGAAGGATTCAAATTGTGTCGAAATATGAATGCATGGCGGTCAGATGGTGTTCGTCCAAGCTCCTGGGTAGACGGAGTCTTTGAAGACATCTCGTCATCTGAGGACTCGCATCCTTCCATGGCGAGATTGCCAGTCTCCGTCTTTAATTCACCAATCTAGAAACCATCAGCAATTTATTCATCAGCATCATTGTTGCCGGCATACCTCATCATTAACCCATGACCAAAAACCACTGCCGACATAGCGACTTCGGTTGGCGTCATTAAGAGCCAACCTGCCAAACTTATTTGATACGCTACTCTGTCCTGCGAAAGATGTACTCCCCTGCAAACCAACTTCATTGTCGTGTGTGGAACTACCAGGGGAGTTGGACGACGCTGCCGAAGACTTAGCGGCTGCATGAGCCTGTTCCAACTGACCAGTCAGCTCTTTAACAAGACCTTCGAGATGGTGAAGTCTTTCCATGACTTCCCCAGTAACTGGGCGCTCAAGACGCCGGGCCCATCTCGGCGGGCGATCTCCAGACGGATAGATGCAGGCGATATTCCCGCGACGACAATTCGAACAAGGTGACAATTTATCGCACCGGACCTTCCGACTTCGGCAAATCACGCAGCTACGTGGGTTCGGCGCGCGTGCGGGCGCAGCTTTATTCTGGTCCTTGCTTACAGGGGAGCTCGCGCGTTTCTCGGCCTCTTGGGCCGAAGCAGCGCCACTCCCCGCAGCCGCTACATCTGACTGTCGCGGGTGTGACATTCTGGCCTTGGCGCGGTCACGCTTCCTTCATGGAAGTATCATTATGGAAATCTTAGTTCGCTCGGCAATTTGTCGCTGCCATCGTACTTCCCTAGTCATTTTCTTGAAGACGTGAGGGACCGCACTTCGTGCCATAAGCAGCCTCGCATCCAATCGGGTATAGTGTGGGTCCAAGTTTGGCAAGTGGAGCTTCTCATTGGACGCGAGAAAAGAGCGAGGTCATCTCACCCAATGGTCATTATACTCGGACGCTATTCGGCATGATGGCAGGGGAGTCATGAAGAAATGCATTATAAAAGCCATGGATCCAGCTCGGGCTATATGGTCTCACATCACAATAACATCGATCACTTTCCTCGATCACACCTAAATATATATCACCACCTCATTTCTCGACATCACAACCAAGACTATGAGTGCCAACACTAAGACAGTTGCCTTCCTCGGTGGTACCGTTGGCGTTGGTCTTTCAGCGCTCAAGCACACTCTTGCAGCTGGCCACCAATGCATCGCCCTTTGCCGCACTCCAGCCAAGCTCGCGGCATTGATTCCACTCGAATCAACACCCAACCTCAAGATTGTTGAAGGCAATGCACATGATCTCAGCGCAGTCATCAAATGTATCCAGGCCGACGATAGTGGAGAAAAGCTTGTTGACATAGTTGTCTCAACTATTGGTAGCAGACCCAAGGGTGGCATAGCTCCCGAAGATCCTCAATGTTGCAGAAATGGCGCGGCTATCATGGTCGAGGCCATCAACGATCTTCGAAACAACGGAGCTACTGGCAACCCGCATATTGTCACGTTCAGCACCACTGGTCTTTCCAAATTTGGACGTGATTACCCATGGGTGCTTTGGCCAATCTACGGATGGCTTCTCAAAGCTGCGCACGAAGACAAGGAGTTGATGGAGAAACGCTTCATGGAGAGCGGGCAGCCGTTCACAGTTGTGCGCGCTAGTCTGCTGAATGATGGTGTCACCAATAAAACTGTCAGGGTTGGCATTGAGGATCCGAAGACCGGACGCGAATCATTGAATATTGGGTACTTCATTTCTCGAGAAGACGCTGGAAAGTGGACTGCGGAGAATCTGGTCCTTAAGGAGGAAAGGAAATACCTCAACAAAATTGTGATGATTACGACTTGAAGGAAGGAATTCAATGCGCTGTGCTTCTGCTGCATAACAATTTCTTGTACTTAATTATTCGGAATTATTGGCACATTGTTTGTTCCAAGGTTGATTTATAATCGAAATAAACTCATACTTGATGTTTGTTTTACCAGTTGTTCCGCCACTACTAGTTTTGGCATACACTACCTGAAATACTGTGCTGTCTTCTTATGAAATCATTTAAAACTTACAGATTGAATCATAAATTGGTCACTGATATTACAAATCAGAGTCTCTTTCCTAAAGATATTCATCCACAACAGAAAACAGGTGCCTTTGTGCCTCAGGCACAAAGCTAGTCCCAATGGGGAACTGATCTGACGATTCTCAAGTTCACATCCGCAGCGGACCATTCAACCTTCCCCGACAAAACACCAATCTTACAACCATGGCCTCTTCAAAGCTGGCGACCGGCCTATTCAGCCGGGCTACCCGCCACCTGTCTACCATTGAGCCCATCCGATCCCAAAACATCCTCTCCGGCCTCCGAATCACCACCCAATCGCAATGCCGCGCCTACACCCAGTCGCAACGGCCCCGATGCACGCAGAACATTCAGAACATGCTCTCTGCCCGGAGTTGCAACCAATTCTCTACGAGTGCATTCCGTGCTAAGGGCAGGACCATGGGACAGATTAAGCAGCGCAACTCGACCGGACCCTTCTCATGGAAGGCCGCATTGCTATTCATCCTCACTGGCGCCGGTATGGTGATTTATTTCCGTGTTGAGAAGGCGCGATTGGAACGGAAGCGTATTGCGGAGATGAGCAAGGGTGTTGGCAAGCCCAAGGTTGGCGGTCCGTTTGTGCTGAAGGATTTGGATGGGAAGGAGTTTACTGCGGAGGATCTGAAGGGAAAATACAGCTTTGTGAGTTGGCCCGGATGTACAGCTGGCTGGAGAGCTAGCTTGAAGTAACCAGTACTCATTGTCTTCTTTTACAGGTCTACTTCGGTTTCACCCACTGCCCGGATATCTGCCCCGATGAGCTGGACAAGATGGCCGAGATCATCGAGAAAGTCAAGGAGTCCACCAAAGATGAGAAGCTCTTCTTGCCTGTCTTCATTACTTGTGACCCTGCCCGTGATACCCCTGAGGTTCTGCGTGCCTACCTCCAGGAGTTCCACCCCGGTATTGTTGGCTTGACTGGTACCTATGAGCAGGTCAAGAATGTCTGCAAGCAGTACCGTGTGTACTTCAGTACCCCCCGGGACGCCAAGCCTGGTGAGGATTACTTGGTTGACCACAGCATCTACTTCTATCTGATGGGTAAGATTGGCACGATATGATTATTAGGTGGTACAAAGGCTAACTATCCTGCTAGATCCCGATAATGACTTTGTCGAGTGTATTGGTCGACAGGATACCCCCGAGTCCGCGTCCAAGGTTATCTTGGAACACATCAACGACTGGAAGCGTGAGGGTCGGCCATTGAAGACTGAGTAACCGTGTCCTTATATGAAAACTGTACTATACTGTCAAATCTAAATACCCTGCTCATTGGATCCATCGATCGAGCATTGCCATGCTCTAAGCTCGCTGTTGTATAAACAAGGCAGTGGCTTCACTGCTTCGTATTCGGAGTAAATAATATACAGCATCAGTCTCGACACTTTTGGCATTAACTGAGTGCAGATCACTAGGCATAATTCATGGGAGACAGCTTCACTCAACATCCAACTCCAATTAATATCCAATTTCAATCACAAGCTCATCAAGAACCATCCCCAGAAACCAATTTCCCCTCCGCATCCCGATCAGCATTAGCTCTCCACTCCATCCCCCCATCAACAAACTCCTCTCTCTTCCAAATCTCCACCTTCTCCTTACAAGCCTCAAGCACCTCCTCTCCAGCCCTCCAAGCCGCACCCCGATGTCCCGCACTAATCGCAATAGCAATCGACGCCTCCCCAATCGGCACAACACCCATTCTATGCGCAATGCTCACGCCTATTAGCTGGTGTGTCTCGATAGCAGCTTCGGCGATAGCCGTCAGCGTTTTCAAAGCTAGAGGTGGGTAGCATGTGTAGCTGAGCTGCGAGACAGGGCGGTCTTCAAATGTGTCGCGTGTTGTGCCGAGAAATAGAACGTTCGCGCCGGCTTTTGGGGAAGATGTTTGTGCGAGGTAGGTGTTCACGTCGAGGGGTGTGTAGGTTAATGTTAGGTGGATGTTTTTTGTTGGGTTGTGCTGGGTACGGGGATACGTTGCAGGGTCCAGGTGGGCTGGCAGAGGATTCTGTTGTTCGGATGCCATTTTATCGGTATGTAGTCTGGTTTCTGGTCTTGTATCTGGGCCAGAGGACTCGATGCGCGATTTGGGACTCTGTGTCGATGTACTTTTTTCCTTTTGGGATGGAGGCTTATCGGGTGCGGGGAACGGTGGATAAGTGAGCTCCGATAGTGGCGGAGGACACCGAGATCCGCTTCTATGTAGATTTGACAGGGGATTGAAGTTTTGATTTTGATTTCTTGGATTGATACTGTGGAATCTTTATTTTTTGTAGAAGCTGGAACTGTCTATTCACATGGTGGTTCTCTATCTAGATGCTGTGCTCAGTTGCAAGTTCAGACCAGGAAGACAGCAGCCTCATATGGCCGCAGTGACCATTTCCCGCCAGTGAAGTGCTGGACAGCCTCGGCAGTATCATAATTGTCCAACAATACAGCCTTGACACCATCAATTCCATTGCTTGCGGCATCCCAGTCAATGGTCGTCTCGGTCCAATTGCACAAAACCAACGCCTTGTCATTTCCATACTGTCTGGTGTATGCAAAGACCTCTTGGTTCGGCTGGTCAATCAACACCCAGTCTCCGTATACGAATATATCGAGATATTTCTTACGGAGCCCGAGGACCTTGCCCCAGAAATGGTAGGTTGAGTTGGGGTCCTTTACTTCGTCTTCAGCGTTGATGGTCACGAAATCAGGATTGACGGACATCCAAGGCTTGACGTTAGGACCGGTGAATCCTCCATTGGGAGCAGAGGACCATTGGACCGGAGTGCGGCCATTATCACGAGACTTCTTCTGATACTCTGCAAGGGCACTTGCGTGGGCTTCGGTGTCATCGGGCCTTTCTTTCAGGATTCTGCGGAGGTTTAGTTCTCAAGTTTAATTCATGATAGAATAAGAAAGTACATACCTGTGCCAGTGGTTAAGGCAGTCAAGGTCCTTGTACTCTTCAATGCCCCAAGATTTGGGAACATTGCGCATTCCCAACTCTTGTCCCTGGTACACGAATGGTGTACCGGATTGCAGTGCCAGAGCGGTGGCCAACATCTTAGACGCGATAACACGTTTCCCTTCGCTAGCATGCACATAGCGATCGACGCACCGCGGCTGGTCGTGGTTCTCCCAGTAGAGGGCATTCCAGCCATCGTTAGCATACATGAAGGTCTGCCAACGCTGGAAGAAATCTTTCAAGTCCGTGAGCTTCCAGTTACCAGGCTCAAACTTATCATATGTGCCATGGTCGATGTCCACATGCTCAAAGTTGAAGATCATATTGATCTCATGGCGGTCAAACTGGACGGCCTTGAGAACTTCCTGCTCGTCCTTAACAAAAGGCATCTCGCCCACGCTGAAGGCATCATACTCTTGCAGAATTTTCCCGAGACCTTGGAGGTACTCGTGCAGCCGGGGTCCATTGGCGTACCATTTATCACCCCATTGCCACGGTGTACGAGGGTCCTTGACAGGTGCGTCGAGGAAGCGCTGATCTTTGCTGATGAAGTTGATCACATCCATTCGGAAACCGTCACAGCCTTTGTCCAGCCAGAATCTCATAATGTCGTGTACTGCATCGCGAACAGGTGGGTGCTCCCAGTTTAGATCCGGCTGTTCTGTCGCATAGAGGTGAAGGTAGTACTCTTCGGTGAGTTCATCCCACTGCCAAGCGCTCCCTGAAATGTTTTAAGCGTCAGTACAACCCCAATTTTTCATCTGCGGAGTAACAATATACCTTGGAAATGCGAGACCCAGTTGTTGGGAGGGTGACGGTTCCCCTGCTCATCATACCGAGCGGGCTTCCAGACATACCAATTGCGGTACTCATTGTCTTTGGAGCTTCGCGATTGCTTGAACCATTCATGCTGGTCGCTGCTATGATTCACAACTAGATCCATGAGGAGCTTCATCCCCCGATCATGGCAGCCCTGGATCAGCTTCTCCACGTCTGCGACCGTGCCGTACTCATCAGCAATGCTGTAGTAATCGGCAATGTCATAACCCATATCCACCTGTGGAGACTTGTAGGACGGGCACAGCCAGACAATATCAACGCCGATCTTTTTGATATAGTCAAGCTGTGAGATGATTCCAGGAATGTCTCCAATACCGTCATCGTTCGAGTCTTTGTAGGATGCGGGCCAGATCTGATAAACCGAGGACTCTTTCCACCAGGCTCGGTGATTTTGTGGTCTTGCGGGGGTAGCCATCGTGGAATAGATTTAATGGGAGGTATATGGAGGTCACTCAGTACCCAGAAAATGTATAAGTGTCCAACCGGGCCTTGGGGTTCCAGTTTTTATAGGTAAGGGTGGCATCTCATGGCTGATGCAAGTACCCACGCAGCTCCTCCCACCGCGGGGCACTGCGGAGAATCATCGGACTCTCTATGGTTGATATGCTTTGCCGATCCTCTGGTTCTGGTGGAGGTTCATTGACCCATATTTAGCGCCAAATCAATTCTCTTTTTGACTGCAGTTGCTGCCGTGTCCAAATCATACTCCTCAGCAATGGGTGGATCCCCCCACCGCTGGTACCGATGACGATGATGCAACACAAATGAGAGCTTTGACCTCATCTAGAATCGGCTGAAATGTGAAGCTAGAAAATGGGTTTCATATTCTCAAATATATAATTTGATTGTCACAGGTTAACATTTGACGAACATTCTTTACCTTCCAAGGTTGATAATCTCATTCCAAAAAGACGCCATTGGCAACTATATAGTCCCAGGATACGCTATGCCATGGCGCTGGTAGCCTACACACTGCATGTTTATTTATTTCGATATGGATACCAAGGATAGGTAGGCAAAAAAGTAGACACTGTCATGGCAGTTTTTTTAGGAATAGGAAAATACAGGCATCTATCACAGATAAAGCTGAAAACAAGTGTACGAGTACTTAAACAATGCAGGGCGGTGTATGCTTCTGCCGGATGCTATCGCGTATCAGCAGTAAGAGCTCCGAATCCCGTCAACTTCTGCAGACATCTGGATCATTCACACCCTCCCCCATGAGTGTAAATCATGGCGCATCCTTATACAGACGATAGCAGAGGCTTTAACGGTCCTCCAAACCGGTCTTACGCAGGTCGCGATGACCGCGATGAACGAGACGGTCGCATGTATGACGACTATTCGCGCTCACGATCGCCTGGCGGTATACACACCTCCCATGGAAATAATACCTGAGTCCCGGAATTCCACTGAAAGGCCGGGTGTTGTTTTTTGTTGAAAGATAACTGATGACATTGTTCCCGTCCTTGCTAAAAAGATCACTCTCGCAATCGCCGACCCGAATACCCCAATGACCCAGACACAGCACGCCAAAGCAACCGAGAGAGAGACTGGCGCCGATCTTCACGATCACCTCCACGAAGAGGTAGACAGTCATATCGAGATCGGGACCGCGAAGGTTACCAGTCACCAGAGTACAGTGGCAACCGTGGCTTGAGTCGCAGCCGTAGTCGACAAGGCCAGTCTCACTTTGGGCCGGAGAGCCGTGAGATCATGTTAGAGGGCTTCCCTGCCGACATGACAGAAAATGACGTGAGTGAAACATATATCTTGAGAATGACTCTGCCCGCTCTTCCTCGCTCATTTTGGTGAAATTCACGCCACTGACTATTGTTGGATTTGTTCCAATAGATTGAAACTGAGCTTCGCGATGCATACCATGTTGCTCAACTTGACGATATTCGAGTCATTCGAGATCGACAAACGAGTGCGTGACACAGATAAATTGTCCATCTATGTGCAGCATGCTTATCAATATGGGGTTTACAGAGGCGTCCAGGCAGCTAGGCTTTCTTCGATTCCACAGCATCCTTGACTCCAGGGATTTCCTAGAGACTAACCACCCATTCATCCATCTTTACGGTCCCACTGGTGAAAAGAGCACCAAAGTTCGCATCGCATACAGTCGCGAGAGAGAAGACCGAGTTCGCGCAAAAGCTGAAGGTGACTGGACTTGCAGAATGGTAAGCTTCATGCTCTCAAGCTAAGCCTCAGACTAACATCTAAATTTCTAGTGTGCTGTTGTGAATTTCTCTACACGCGCAAAATGCTTCCGGTGTAACGCGCCGCGGCCAGGTACGTGTTCATGGGTAAAATACTCGTATTATCTCGCATTAATGTTGACCATCATTAGAACTACCACTTGCTAGTGCTCCTGGGGTACCGCCAGCAAGACCCGTGAATAATGGCGATAATGACGCAGCCCCTGATAATCAGCCTTCACAGTTCTTGCTGTTTCGGGGACTGGAGCCATCAGTCACTGAAGAGCTTCTTGCTAAAGGTGTTGCGAAATTGTACCGACCAACTTCAGGAAATGACGGCAGCTCAGGAAATCAAAAGAAAGGAGCCAAGGTGGCTTCGACAACTGGTGATGCTAATTTAGGTGCTCGTGAGGGCTCTATCCGACGTGTCTTACTCGTTCGTGACCGTAAAACAAATGATAGCTGGCGGTATGGGTTCGCTGAATTTGCCAATGTGACAGTATGTCAACCTGCCCCGTCCGTATCTACTTACCCAGGCTTGCTCGCTCACACAACCCCTTCAAGGACGCACAAGCTGCTATCACTCGGTTGCATTCTTTCAACAAATTTACCATCTCCTCTCGACCTGTAATGGTCACCTACATCCACGCAGGTGTTTTTGTACCGGTTCTGGCCCCATCAGCCGCCACAAAAGGTTTCACCTTCAGTCCTCTGAACAATCCGGCGTTGAAGCTCATGTACTGGGATGACAACGCTTACGTGACTGAACTCCAAGTCTCAAGTGAAGAGATCGGATCCAAAAGTGAAAAGCCTACTGGGAACCAAGAGGGATCTAAGGCAATCAAGGAGACGGAAAAATCCAAGAAGCGAAAGGCGGAAGCCGCGGATATGGAAAAAGCGAAGAAATTGGCAATGCCCAGTCAACTCCAATTCTGGAGCAATCGCCATGCTGAACTCCATGGCATTCCCAAGGACGATGGGGCCCTACCTGAAAATAGTTTGGAGCATGGCGGTATCCCTGTTTCTGAAGCCCCGCCCACTCAATCATACGCAGACCCAAATCGGAACTGCTGCTATCTTTGCATGACCGAGTTCAAGTCGGCAGCCGACGTCAACCGGCACGAGCGGCTTAGTCAACTTCACCGGCAAAACCTCCAGGACGAAGATCGCAAAACACGCGCCATAGCAAAGCTAGTCAAACACGGAATCCTGCAGCAATCATCTGCAGAATATCGGGATCGTGCAAGAGAACGTCGCAAGACCTACGGACCAGGGAAGGCTGGCGCTCAACCGAAACCAGCCGCGCCAAAGAAAGAGGAAGAACCTCCGGTGCAGTCCACTTCAAAGGGTGCCTCTCTTCTCAGCAAGATGGGGTGGTCGGAAGGCTCTGGTCTGGGTGCTCAAGGAACTGGCGTTACGGCCCCAATTGCCACGGAGGTCTATGCACAAGGTGTTGGGCTAGGAGCACAAGGCGGCAAACTAGGTGACGCAGCAGAGGAAGCAGGACGGAATACTCGAGGTCGTTACGATGAGTTCCTGGCAAAGACCAAGGAAACTGCTCGTCAACGATATGATCAGATGAACAAGTGAAGATTTATCAGGATCGCTTCAGAGTTCGCGTTGTAGTATTGATAGTTTACCAAAGTGATATCCCAAATTCAAATTGTCACAGATGTGACATACAGTTTAATGAAGCCCTATTCAAGGTTCATCATGATGCTGCAACTGGCAACGCCATGCCCATGCGACTATGCAGGCATATCAGAAAAAATGGATAATGTACAAGAGAAGTGTGGTATCGTATAGAAATGAAAAGAGTAGAGTGTATCCAAGACATGCCAAGCAAGTCTCCTTATCCGGCTTGCGCAACTTATTCGCTCTTCTCGCCGGCCACGGGCTGCTGCTGCTTCTTCGCGCGCTCCTTCTCCAACTGCTTCGTGAACCGATCACCAAGCAAATTGGTCACCCACTCGGTGACTTCCTGCTCAAGCTGTTCATCCGACTTGCCAGTTTCATCAATGTCACCTGACATCGCAACTTTCATGAATCGTCGCGCATCGTCAAGCCCATTGATATCGAGGGCATACATGGCCGCACCAGTGGTCATCATGCCGAACGAGAAAACGTTGAGCGAAGCCAGACTGAGAGCTTCAAAAGCCTCACCTGCACCATTGACCTTCGGTTGAAAGTATAATGAGCTGGAATAGAAAGGAGGAATGCAGTCAAGGCGTTTCTTTATGCTCGCGCGGCGCGTGACCCAGACAGAGAGCGAGAAAAAGGCTACTCCGCCGAGGAAAAGTTTGAGGTTTCTGTTGTTGGGTGGTGTGGATTGCTGCGCTAATTGTGATGATTCAGACGGTGAAGGAACTGATTGAGGTAGTTGTGTTTGGCTCGGGCTTTGGGAGGATGTCTCTTGTGGGTTTGGAGCGTTGGAGTCGGAATTGGAGCTGGAGCCCCAGCCAAAGAGGGAGACCATCGCTGAATGTGAGGGGGAGATGATCCAAGGAAAGTGACCTTTCTGTATTTTCAAATTGCCGCCTTTCTCCTCTTTCAGAAGCGAATTAGGTCAGAGCAGGGGAGATTGAGCGTTCGGATATTTGGAGAAAGCATAATACTGACAGATGAATCTGCGGAGGCGGAGCAATAATGCAGATCGGTCACGTGGCGACGCGGCTTACGGACGAAATGATTCGGCCGACCATGAACTCGCTTCTGTGATTGACCTGGATACATTGGGGATCGGTGTTTATCATCATTTCCCTTTTCATATGGCTGCTCTATCAGGATCAATAGCGTTTCTCGCTGGCATGGATCAAATTTGAGTGTATAGATCCCCGCCTGATGTTGCGCACTAGCCAATTCGACCGATAACCGCTATCGCCTCAAGCCCGCTCTATTCAATCTCCCGATTAACGCCATGGTGTATCAAGGGAAGCCCAGTACTGGATGTAAAAATTGCCGAACGCGGCGTATTAAAGTAAGTTTCATACTATTCCACTAGAAATGAATACAACTAAACTTCTAAGTGTGATGAAACTCGGCCCCACTGCAAAGCATGCGTGAGAACCGGCCGAGACTGTCCGGGGTATTTGCATCCCTTTGATGTGATGCTGAGAGATCATACCTACTCTTTCACCAAAAAACCAGCGTCATCCGCGGTGTCCCCGAGCTCGAGTAGCAAATCCACATCAAGTAAAGACGAAGATGCGAACTCAGAAGTATCATTGGTGAAATCGCCCGAGTCTGCAGTATCAGCGAGATCCAACAGCTCCTGGCCTGTATATCTGCATCCTCTTGTCGATCTCTACCAGCCCTTGGAAGACACAGTGATCCCACTTTTCTTCAACTCTTACCTTTATCTACCCAAAGACCCCCACATTCGTAATGGCTTTATGGAGATTTTGCCTGAGATGTATTCCAACGCTGCTATTGGCTCTCCCCTACATACCAGCACATTAGCTGTCGCTTATTTCACTGTGGCAGCTTGGACGGGACAAGACTCATTAGTTCGTGCTTCGCAACGATATTTCACACAAACTTTACCAAAGATTAGGGAGACCTTACTGTCGAATGATGACAACGAATATGATCGCGTTCTGATGTCAATTCTTATGTTGTCACTTTACGAGGTATGTGTCTCTGTCTCACTGGCTTTGATCTGCCTTCACTGACTGAATAACAAGGAATTTACGGCCTTGAAAGACTGGGAAAACCCAGTAAAAGCCCATTTGAAAGGCGCCATAGCACTGGTCAATAGTCGGAGACCCGAAAAGGTTCAAGATAATTCATCATCCACTCTCCATAATGCTGTTCAAGCTCAGATTGTATGTTCACCAACCAATATTTAATCATTCTTCTAATCCAATTCGATAGATCAAAACTAGCCGTGGCCTGGACACTCCGATGGTCCCAATACCTGAAGTCTGGCCACTCGCCCCACCAAAAGCACCTCCCTCTCCTCGCGTCTTTCTTTCCACAGCAGCTTCGGAAATTGTGAGCCTGCGCAAATCATGGGAGAAACTAAATATCGAGGAACCCAATGAGACCGAAATCACATCAGTCCTGAACAGAGCAACACAGATAGACATTAACCTTACTTCGTGGACATACTGGATTCCAGAAAACTGGAATCCCGTTGCCGCAAGCATAATACCTCAATCTGTCTGTGACGCTGGGCTCTATCTCCAACACTGCGATTGCTACTCAGATATGTGGATAGCTTCCACATGGAATACCTACCGCGATTGTCGGATCCTGGTACAAAGTATCATGCTCAACTGTCTCCGTCTATTGCCCGCCCACGACCCCGATGGAATCAAATCAGCCGCAATCCAATCAACTATCAACAAGATGGCCGATGGAATTTGTGCATCTGTTCCCTATTACTTGGGCAGTCAGTTGGAATCTATACGTCTAAAACAGGGTCAAGTTACGTACCCCTTTGCGGAGACACGACCAGTTACCACCACACACAAACAGTCGGCCCCCTTGATGGGTCCTTGGCACATAATGCTATTTTTACGAAATCTCCTGACTTCGGACCTGCATTTGCCACCGGAGCAGACCAGTTGGGTGGAAGAGCAGGTCAATCGAGTTATGGTCATTTACTTTCAGCGGTAAAAGATTACTGGCTTATGGCTATTGTCGTATCTACTCTTCGGCATTTTCCCAACTCAGCGATTACGTATAGATGTAATTCCTGTTCACGTATATAATGAGCTACATTACTACAAATCCAGTAGTCACATAGACATATTTACCTATTTGCAGTATCAAATGTCTCATTACCACTTCAATAATCTAAGTCTTTCACAACATGGCACACTGTTATATACTAACTTTTAGATTCTTATGATCTGCATGGATGTTATTACTTCAACTCACATTACATATCCTAAAACTTCGTTCCGAAAGACCATCCTCTGCAGATGCCGCGGGAAACAACGAATGCAATGAAGGACGAAATATATAGAGCACCTCCAAAGATGATAAGCCCATAGTACTCTCCATGATTGTGTTGCTGTACTGTCCCGGCGATTGGAATAGCAATGAGAGTACCAAAGCTGACAAGCGTCCAAGTAGTTCCAACTCTCTTCCCATAATCTTCAATCTCACAAACCTGCGAAATACAAACAGGAGCAAGGCTGATAGCTGCTCCGCTCCAAAAGCCAAATAGGACGGCATAGCTTATCACTATTCCTAGGTTATCAGGGGCCACCAAGTCTCCATAGAGCCAGAGAATGAATGTAAACAAAGAACACATTAAACAATTCACGCTCATAACGTTGAATCGGCCTAATCGGTCGGCCGCCAGACCTGGTAGGAAACGCCCAAACACAGCACCAAGATTGAGGAAGACAAGAACTGCATATGACATCTCTTCACTAAACCCAGCATCAAGGGCGTAAGAAGTGATGTATGTGATTGGTACAAAAACAGCAAACTCGACCAGAAACACACCTAGTGATGCTGACCCATACTTCAGATCCAGAAGAGCTTTCAGATCTAGGAAGGTAGCAGCTTTCTTTTGAGGAAGCCGAGTCCGGACAGTGAGACAAGCAACAGAGCACAGAGCTGCACAAATCAGAGCAATAATGCGAATGGACCAGGCAAAGCCGATTCGAGGGGCCACAAACATAATAATTAGAGGGAATATTGCACCTCCTAAGCCCCCAGCCGTGCAAGCAACGCCAGTTGCCCAGCCGCGTCGAATGTTGAACCAGTGACCAACAGCCGCAACCGGCGGCGTGAAAAGCGTGCTGGCTGATATCCCTCCAAGTACACTGAAGGAAAGGAAAATTTGATAATACTCTATAATAGTTAGCGATTATCAGCAGCGTGCGCGTAGTTTGATTATGAGGGTATGGGATGGAGACAATAAATTAGCTAACTGTTAAGAACACACCTTGGCTGAAACTTAAAAAGATTAATGAGAGTACTAATCCAACCGAGCCTGGAAGAATCACGTAAAGCGGTCCGTGGGAATCGAGAATGGCACCTGGAACGATTAGTATCACGGTTTTTCGTACATTAATTGGCTATAGCCATTCTTACCAAACTGCGCGCCTCCTAAAAATAGGAAAAATGCGTAGGACCCAAATATCCAGCCGATACTTGATTCCGAGTATGCCTTCAATTGATGGGTGCTTAACCAAGCTTGTAGAGTTCCCAGACTGTTCAAAAGTCCCATGGAGGGAATCATGGCGCACCAAGCTCCTAAGACAACAAGCCATGCTTTAGTACCTCCCTCTGGATACTCGCCATCGTTTGGGCTTGCGGGCGTGTCTCGTATACAATTAGGCTCGTGGCTTTCAAAAAATCGCAAGCCTTGCATTTTGAACCGATTCAATGAACGATTTAGGAGGGATTAGACGGCTAGAGGCGATAATAAGGTAGCCTGAGAACGATTTCCTCGAATAGCTTTAAGGTCTGGGAGCCAAGGCTTGACTCATTTCTATTCCATTACAAAGGGAATTGTCGCCGCATGTTTCCAAATAGAATCTCCAATTTGGAGATAGAATGCTTTGCTTATCATTTTTCGGTCCCATTGTCGGGTTGCCGATAGTGACTAACTCATAGCGGAAGTTAGTCGGTGTGGGGCAGAGTTTGTATGATAACAAAATCAATACTTTTCCACAAGGAGAAGTTGTCTGACGTGGGTCCAGGCAAGAAAGATCTGACTTCCACGTTTCCAAACAAGCAGTCATCCCTGTGTTTGGCTTGTTTGCTGGTCCAGCGGTCTACAAACCCTGGAGACCTTACGAGTCTAACACAGAAGCTATTTTTACTGTCATTTACATAAGAGCCGAAGCGCCACTTAACCTGAATTATAGCCCACCCACTCGTCCAAGGGCGATGTCGCAGTCTAATAGCTACAATAAAGCGTTATCTCGTATACATACATGAGTTCAATGCGGTGGTGCAATGTCCTGGAAATGCTTAAGATAACGTTTTCTCTGAATAACAGTTACCACGCTACATTGACGAACGGCGGATCCCACAGGGCGGCTTCCTCCAGGAAATCTTGTACATAGGATGCCAGGAATAGCTTTAGGTAATATCTAAATACTGCATTTAAATTCTGCTCTAGGTCATTAATCTATCTGCCATGCGCACATGTGCAGCATCAAAAGTCCGAGACGTAAAACAAGTTTACAAATGCAAGAGCGCCGAGAATGCTATCCAAAGCCAAAAAAAAGAACGAGAACAAGAAAAACACGCTCAAACGTATACATGAACTAAAAACATCAAAACAGATATAATAATGCAACATAACAGGGGTTTTGAATCATTCGCTCATAACGGAAATGCAAATCATGGCAACATCAAAAAGGCGCAGAAAAACATAAAACAAAATCATTTCATCGAACCGGTCGTAATCAACATATCAGTACGACCAGGTCTCGTAAAGCGATCGATGCCAAGATGCTCTTTTCCGTCGCGACCAACATAGATCCCAAATCCATACATGGGTCGCAGACGTTCCGAAGGCGGTGCAACAATGAGCCGAGTAACGAGATCAGTTTTACTCCTTGGCTCACGAAGTAACTTGTCAGCCAAAAGGGGCGATTGATAAAGAAAGCTCATCAGATCAGAGAGGGTAGCAATATCGTGAGGAAGATAGCGCTGACGACCGGGCCAGACCGCCAAGAAAGACACAGCGTATACAGCACAGAATGCAATCAGGGCGTAGTAAGCTGGCATCAGGGCTGAAATGCGGACATCGTTGTCGGATGGATACCAAAGTGCAATGAAGATACCACCGGCGATGATTGGGATGGCAATGGAAATTAGGCTCATGAAGGATAGCCAGGCAACTTTCCAGTGGCTGTTGATGATTGCTTGCATGGTTGCTTGGATGGGGAGGGCTGAGGGGTAGGCGAGAAGGATGCTTTTGTCTGCGGCGGCGCCGTGTGGGGAGGAAAGCTCGACGAATGGTTGAAGGGCGCGGAAGTAGAGGTCGATTGGTTGTAAGGCGAGGAAGAGGAAGTTGCCAATGAGGGCGGGGACAAAGCTATATAGGAAGTTGGAGGCGGAAAATGCGCTTGTCGAGGGTAGGGTTGGGAGTTTGGGGGGGAAGCCTCCTTTGATGGCGTTGTTGACGAAGCTGACGGTGACGAATGCGATGAATAGGGCGAAAACGATGATAACCCAGGTAATCACAGCGGCCTGGCGCAGGAACCAGGGTGTCCAGCGGTACCGAGCAGCAGGGGAATATAGGTAGTCGTTTGAACTGCCATTGTGCTCGAGGTCGAAACGAACCTTGGTCATCCCATGAGGCTGCCTTTCTCGGGTTTTCTCTGTCTGGTGCAGCGAGCGAGTGCGGATTGGTGCGTCAACTTCACCGACACCATAGAAGATCTCGGGCTTCATGGACAGCTTCCAGTAGCCCAAACGAAGAACTCGGGAGTCGAGGGTTTCTCTAACTCTTGGAACAGTCTCAGAGTGCTCATAGTCGTGAAGAACGTTAGACCTTTGGATGATCGAGATAAGATCCGCCAGGCAAACTGGGTCCCACATTAAACCGGTCCATCCTCGAACAAATCTGAGCAAGATGAGCAGTAGACCGATCGTCAGAAGCCCGTAGGATCCAACAAGAGTCCAGCCCACACTCTGCACAGAAGTCCACTTCCAGACTCCTTGGCCATCAATAGTGTAGTACTTGGCTTGGAAGAGACAGCTGATAAGGGGGATGGAGAAGAAGTTCGACAGCCAGATAGTAAACAAAGCGAAACCAAAAAGAGGCTCGCCATGTCGAAAGTGTGAGAAGTCGGGGAAAATGAAGTTTCGAGGAATAATGGGCAATCCCTGTAAAACATTTCCCTTCTTCCTCTCCGCAGCCAAAATAGCAAAAGGCGCTACGCGGTAAACTGCAGCCTGGATCACAAAAGTCCAAATGATGATAGGCGCAGCCAGAACTTGTGGAACAAATTGCATCACAAAATACCGGCCGCCGCCCTTACCATCGTACTCCCAAATTCCCTTGTGTCGATGGGACCAGATATTGCAAAACACTATCCCGGCAATCATGAGGCAACACGACAAGATAGCCAAAAGCAAAGCCCATGACCGAAGGACAATGGGCAGGTAATCAAGAGCAGGGTACATGAGACTCTTCTCTGGAGGATCAACAGCCACAAAAGACTCGGGATCAATAGAATCTGGTCTTTGCGGCAGGGCCTGGGGTGATGGCGACTTATACTTTGGTCGTTGAGGTGTTTCAGTGTATCGAATGGGTGTTCTAGTGCGAGTGAAATACCCAAGTCCTGCATCCCAGACTAAGCGATCAGCCGGATACTCGTCTCTGTCAGTTGAGATCGAGTCTTGTCGGGCTACTCCGCTAACCTCCTCGTCGCGGGTAAGTTGGTTGAGTGCGAATTGGACATATGGTGTGTCATCCATCCCGGGTGTTGGTGCAGGGCCGGCATATTCGTCACTTCTGGGTACACGACGAACAGTTTCATCGGACTTGGGGCTGATACGAGCGACTCTGTCTTCCCCAAAGCGAACTGTGCTTTCTGTTGGCGGACGTGGGGAGTGTGGGTCCTGAGCAGGTTGCGCTAGGTGGTTTAGCTCTTCAACAACTGCGCCCCGTGTCCGTGGCGCCGTCGGCGAAGACGCCTGAGACGATGGACGAGAGTCTGGAGTGGCGTAGCGCATTGCAGTGACACGACTTTCTTCACTTGTCCGTTCTGAGAAAGAATAGTAATCGTCTGATGCAGCGACGGACTGTGCTGAATTTGTTCGGTAGACTTGAGGTTTGCTTGCTGGGAGGTAGTCAGTACATATAGATTTCAAACCAAGCACTCGAGGCTATCCCAAGTCCTCATATTTAAAATGGGACTCAATGGATTATTCGTACAGTTGACGTTTCGTAGACTAAAGTTTCGTGGACCGGGGGTATTCGACATGTCGGTCGCGGCAATGATTCCACTCACAAGGTATTTAATCGAGAAGCATTCCAATGGATGTCCAAGTCAGTAATGATCTGGAAATCTCTGAAGGTGCAACCGAGTGGGCTTTTGTTTGGCTGTCAGTCTTGCGGTGGACATCTCCCAGCCTCCCCCAGCCACCACGCAACCTGACTCCAACAGACCAATAAGGAGGATTGAGACATAAGAGGTTGTCAAGCTAGACAATTAATTCGATGAATCATAAAAATTTGACAGTCGATTAATTAAGATAATCTAGGCAAGGTGATCTGCCTGACGTCGTGTTGGCTCGCGGCCCGATTCCCGCTACCAACCATGGACGATTTGAAGCTTGGCCTTTTTATTCGAATCTCCACCCCAATTGACTGATTAGTCTTTGTTAAATCCATAGCTTGGATTTATTTGAACTAGAGTAACATATCAATTCAATCATAATGCTCAGTCTAATTGGTCATTTTCTGTCGGAACATCATCCACCGTACCACAATATTCATTCAAGGAAGCCCCATACTAAATGCCCAACACAAATACTTCCTACCCTATATTATGGCCAAAAGCAGGGTCTCACGACTTGATTGGCTCGTTATTCAAAATGTTAACACATTAGGTGTCAATGGTACGTATAATTGTTTCTTCTCCCTTGCTGGCACACGGCGTGGCTGGGCCGCTGTCCCGACTACCCGCCTAGGATTTGAAAACACGAGGCTGCCACTTATATAACTGGGCAGGGGGGTTTCTCGTTGGGTGAAAACCTGAGGTGAACCAGAAGAAACATTCTGAATTGATCATCCTGTTTTGATTGGTCGCTCTTCAGGATTGTCTTGAATACATTGGTTTGTTCTTACTGGGGGTGAGTTTGTGTTAGATGCCCAATACCAGCTGGTCACGAGCCAGCCTCGACAACCTCATACCCTCTTAGTAGCTACTAACATTTCTAACTCCTTTTCCAGTGAGTCTAGATATTGAATACTGGAGTGGTACGAACTGGATAAATGCCTTTTTAGGTTGGCGTCGCAATCAAAATGAGCCCGGAAAGGCGATTTCCCCAGGCTTGCTAGAGCTTATTGGGGGTGCTTAGTGGAAATCGGAAATGCCAAAGTAAACTGGTTGATCACTTGAAGTTGCAATATACAATGTTTCGCACAGTCAGTACCCTCCAGTATGTGTTCTGTGCCTAATAAGATTGCAATAACACCATCATCGTGCAATCGGTTGATTACTTCGCCCATTATGCGACAGAACCCTGTCACCAAGTCAGTGGAATGACTACCAACAAGAACTAAGAAAAGGTAAACAGAACTTGCGCAGGTTTCCAGCTCCACCAATCCCAAACCTGACATAACGTTCTTGTGGATTTGACTCCGATACATGGCCTGGCGGTTCCATTCCGAGGGCCATTTCCCATGATTGAATTATTGTTGTTCTTCCGCATAATAGGGAGGAGTCCTCCTCATCGTGGGGCTTCTGCCGCTTTGCCCAGGGCCATAATTTCCACAGGCAGCGCATTGTCAATGAATCAATTGGCTGCGTTTGAAATTGCGATCGGATCTATGCAAGGGGCCCGGCGATCTATTTTCCCTAGTTGAGGCTCCAAACTCAAGTTCTGCTTGATATGGTAGTTCCAGGGCAAAAGGTTGCAAAAACGGGCATCTTGCTTATAAGTCTCTAGCATTTTGAGCATAGAGAACATGGGACACCAAGATATTTGGGTTACGCAACATTGTATGTCGTATTACAAGCATACTTTAAGTATCAACGGGTGTCTCCTTCCTTGCTTGTTCTATCGATACGAAGAGGTACGTCGGGTATGGATAGAGATCTCGAGACGGTGTCAGCATGTAGGAATAGACAAAAACCTACAAAGTATCCGTACAGACGTAGATAAACGTCGAGCAAGAAGAAGTAGGTGAGATTGCACTGGGTAGATAGCTTGATTCGCTCCTTTTTTGCCCGAATATTGCAACACCGTTGTTTGTGTAACCCTCCAAACCCGGATAGGACTCTCCTTCGGCTGTGGTAGACAATCTGGGCAAGACCGGCACAGGATTAATCAAGCAAAGTAGATTGCCAAGGACCATTTCCAAGGTCTTTGGTCATAAGCTTAAAATAGCCCCGCTCGAATACAGTCCTCGTGCGGAATGATTGATGAAGCTCAAATAGCCGACTGGTCGCTGACAGCTCGCTTACGTCTCCCCATAATTCTCGTGCCGCAAATCTTATCTGGGTCCGGAGCTAGCAAGCTTGCTATTCAAAGAACGGCTAGCGCCCCCCGTCGGACTGCGGCATGTTTCATTTGTCAGTGGTCCGTGGGTCGCAAAGACCACTTCAGGTTGAGATGGAGAAGTCCACGACGCAGTCTCCATTGTCATGTCATACAGAGTACATCAGCACCCAGAGCCTTCAAAACTGGGAAATGTGCATGACGTTGGTTGGAATGGAGCTGTCAGATCTTCAAACGCTTGTGAATCGGATAGATTTCAAATTGCGCAGATCTCGTTTCATCTCTATCGCCGCATCTAGGCCGGGTACTTGCCAATTTAGGCGAAAGGATATTAGACTTCGAGGTTTGCATAGTGGCGAGAGCATTACCCGCGGAACAAGCATGCGCGGTACCCCCACGCGAAAAGGAAAAGTTTGCGCTTTTCTTTTCTCCCGTTTATCCATCTTACAGAGTAAATAGAGGGTCACTCTTAACCAATAAATCGAATCTTTGCGATTTGATTGTGGGGCCAGTCGTAATAACCACGCTACAATCTCCGGTAAAGTGGCCCCTAAAGTGGCACCTGGCCATCCAACCGCATGCGCCTTGGAGGGGAATTCGCGATTCCACAAGGCTTGGCGCATCCGGCCCATGGGATCCCGAAGCAACTCCGAGTAGATGTGCGAGAGGCATCTGTCTGTAGCCTTGTTCAAATTCTTGTATCAGACAGTGGAGAGACAAATCGAGGATAGACCTATTGGAATTTTGGAGTATAGACGTCGAGGTTAGAGTAGGAGAAAACAAGGAAGGTGGGGAAGAGACAATGTGACCAGTTGCCTTAGGCCGAAACCACGGGTAGCGCTCGTTCTCACGCTTCGCCTCCGCAAACCGTGGAAACCTTGTGCTTATCTGCAAACACTCTTTCATTCCTTTATTTCCCCTCATTTTCTATTCGCTCCTTTCTTCATCCTCATCGACTTGCTGTATACCCTGTCTTGACACCCCTCCTCTTCTCTCTTTCAATCTCAGGAGACCTGCAATGTCCATGTCAAAGCTGGATTGATTCGCAACTTCGCCAACTACACCTTTATCCGACTCTGCGCATCTGCACTTGATTTCCTCGCTCTCGGGTTGACTGGAGAAAGGGCGCAAACGGTCGCCCTTCCCCTCACCATGTTGCTCAAGCCCGCGACACCCCTTACCGTCTTGCTCTTAATCGCCTTTGCGCTAATGCTGATAACCTGCATTTCCACCCCCATCGTGAAAGGCATTCCCCTCGCGACCTATAAAAATGTGGACTACGGTGTTTTTGGATACTGCGATGGAGATAAATGCACTGGCATCCATGTGGGATACACAAGCAGTAAGTTTCCAAGTTTGCTTCTTTTTTTAGTCTGGCTTCTGCCTAGATCGTCGCTAAGCCTCCCCAGCAAATGATGGCGACGAATTCGACCTCCCCTCAAGTACCCGCAAATCGCTCTCGGCCATCCTGATCGTGCACCCTATTGCTGCCTTTTTGAATCTTGTTTGTCTCTGCCTAGCTGGCGCGGCCCACTTCCATGGCCCCTCGCATTCTCCACGATTTCTGCTGGCCTTGCTCATCCTCCTCCTGCCTACACTCCTGGTCACCCTTCTAGCCTTCCTGGTTGATATCCTGCTGTTTGTGCCGCATCTGCAATGGGCTGGTTGGATTGTGCTTGCGGCAACCATTCTCCTCGTCTCCTGCGCGGTCGTGACTTGCGCTATGCGCCGGACTCTCGTCAGCCGCAAGGCCAGGAAGAACCGCATTGCAGAAAACGCAGAGATGAGCGGAGAGAACTACTACAACCGACAGAATGCAGCAGCAGCCGCGATAGTCGACGATCCCCCTCCCATCCCAGACACGAAGGAAGCCATGGTATCTGGATCGCCTCCCGAAGAGCCAGCTTTCGCCGCATTCCGCACCAATACTCGCGAAAGCGACGATGACCGCACACCACTTAATTCCCGTACCCCAATGAATGATGTCCCCCCACCCCCGAGCCGTCGTGGAACCCCATACCGTGCGCAGGACGAGGGCTTACCTCCTGCGGGCCCTTATGGTGCTGGCCCTGACTCTGGCCAAATGATGCGCAACCACTCCGATCCTCGCCTCCGTCCTCAGTACTCTGACAATAGTATTGGTCGACAAGGCACCCCACCTGGATTCGCTCAACCTGGATATGCTCCGCGTGGCCGAGGTGGATACCCTCCTCGCGGTGCGTACCGTGGTGGACCTTACAATGGTCCTCCGCGGGGCCGCGGCGGCTACATGGGCCCAATCCCTCCTCGAGGTCGTGGTGGCATGGCTCCTCGTGGCGCGCCTCGTGGCGGTTACGGGTATGCGACTGGCCCCAGTCGAGGCTTTGATCCATATGGCCGACCCTTGCCTGCCGATGATCACCATGAGCCTCGGGACATGGCAGCTGTTGCTCCAATGCGCGAACCATCTCCTAGCCAGATTGGAGTGGCGGTGATGCGCGAGCCTTCCCCCGGTCCCATTGGAATGGCGGTGTCGCCAGGGGCCGCCGGGCAAGCGATTGAGATGACCCCCCAGCCTCGGTATCACACTGATCACCATGATTCGATGGCCATGGGTACTGATTCTCAACCTCATGCTGTGTCCGCGGATGGTCATCACATGCCTCTCGAGAGCCCGACAAGTTTATACAGCCGCACTGAGTAAGCCATTTTCGATGTCTTTCTAGCGATTCTTATTAACCATTTATAACAGTTCTTTCATCCCCGCCCGTGCTGCTTGGGGTGCGAACGATGGTCATCGCACTTTGTCGCCTCGCCCTCCCGCATCGCCGGTGCATACGACAACAACTTCGGGCACTGCTTACTACGAGGACGTAGATCCTCGGTTCGATCGTCGACCTTCACCTCTGAATGCCCCCCATCCTTCGGCTCTGACTCCTGGAGGAGTCCACTGTAAGTCCATTTAATTCTTCCAGCACAGCAGACTATGATGCTAACACCCGAATAGTTTGATGAACCGTAATGATTGGTTATCAAGCCCATTCCGCATGTCCCGACGTCACCTCTTATGCGATACCCATTTCTAATTTTTTCGACCACTTTTGGATGACTGTAAATTTTCTCTTCTTCATCTCGACTTCATGGCAATGCGGGTCATTACGTACGAAGAGCGGAGTTTTGGGGTCTTTGATTTACCCTTTCCTGGCGGCTTTTATATTCCTTTTCATGTCTCCATCTTTACGGTGCTATTACCTAGATGCCGCACCTCTTGAATTATCTTGGCTTGTGAGGGCAGAAGCTGGCTCTGCTCTGATCCTGATTATGGATCCAACCGGAATGTATAGCGGGTTGATAGGATGTACAGACATCGGTTTTGTAGCATTTTGTCCGAAATCAAAAGCACCTTCTTCATCCCGTTTCTATGTAATCGTTCATTTTTTGGTCGTTTAGATGAGGATCTACTTGCATTTTAATTGTTCCTATTTCGGATCCATGGATGTATACGCCGTTCACGTGACATGACGTTATGCTCCACTTCCCCTAATACGAGATCGCGCATTCCTCATGTCGATCATGACGGCCACGCCTGCCATAAAGCTTGATTTCGGTGTGCGCCACTAATCTTATTCACGGTACACGGTGTCTCCACTGCCTAACGGCCCCTGATCATTTAACCATGCTTTCACCACTGGGAGTGGCACATTTTCTGCTTTACATCACCCTGCGTCTTTCCAATCTATATGATCAAGGGTCCAAGTGGGTCTTAACAACATGAACGATCCAGGACTCGACGATGCCATCGCCGACGAGGCAAATGCTTTGGATCAGCACTCACCTGAGGCCCATCCGGAAGACAGCAATAGTACTTCTTATACCGACAAAACTCCAGGTCAACTAGACACATCAGGCCCCTTACCAGCCCAATGGTGGCTTGCGAGCACAGTATATCCATTGGCAGCGGTATGTACAATCCACACAGCTGTATCAACATTTGAGGTCCTAATTGAAACAGGGAACATTTGGGCCAATGGCCAGTGCATTCAACGTATGTTGTCTAGCACAAACATGGCGAATGGTCCCAGATGATCAGAATGGGTATTTGAACATTGCTGATCCAAAATGGTATGTCTGGTCAAGTCTAATTCTCTGAAATGTTCATCCAATGACACTTTCTCCAGGGTGGTCTCCGTGAACGCACTATCTCTGGTGTCTGCTTTGATCGCCAACGTATTCCTGTCGCTGAATATGGCGCGTCGGGTTCGATTTTCGCTTGCCCAGCCGATTATCGTGGTTGGTTGGTTCGTTTCCTCAGCGCTACTAATCGCCATTCTTATCCCATTCGGGGTATCAATGTACAAGCCTGAGAACTCAAACGCGCTTTACACTCAGGCATACTTTTATGGAACTTTCGCTGCCGGGATGTACTTTATCATCGCATGCTTATCAACGGTAACTGCATACGGAGCTCATGCAGGCCACTACAGCCGTGACTACAAGTTGAGTAACAGCCAGCGAACTCTGATGCTGCAGACGATTATCTTCGTCATATATCTTCTTGCTGGCTCTGCAGTCTATGCAAAGATTGAGGGCTGGCGGTTTTTGGATGCGGTGTACTGGGCGGACTATACTCTGCTTACCATCGGTGTCGGCAACTTTGCCCCTGCTACTCATCTTGGCCGTGGTTTGCTCTTCCCATATGCTGTTGGCGGCATCTTGGTCCTTGGTCTGATCATCTCGTCCATTCGTACTTTGATGCTGGAGCGTGGACGCCAAAAGATGGCCGATGTCCTGGCTGCACGGACTCGCAGGTTTCTCGTGAAAGAGGCGACCTCCGACAATAATCGACTTCGTCCTCTCGTGCCAGACCTACCATCTGGCGACCAAGAAATGGCCGACATTAGTCCGCGCGAACGACGCAAACGAGAATTCCTTACCATGCGAAGAACCCGGCAATTAGCTACTGTACAGCACAAGTGGATCTCACTCATCGCTTCCTCCCTGGTATGGATGGCCATGTGGCTCATTGGCGCGGTGGTATTCTGGCGGTCAGAACAATTTCAAGCATGGTCATATTTTGAGGCTCTCTACTTTGCCTACACAACCCTCTTGACCATCGGATACGGTGATATATACCCTCGAAGCAGTCTAGGAAAAGCATTTTTCGTCTTCTGGTCCTTGCTCGCCGTCCCCACAATCACAATTCTCATTTCCAGTATTGGCGACACCATCGTCCGCTTCATTCGCGATATGACGCTTTATATCGGTGAACTAACCATTCTTCCCGGTGACAAGCCGCTCTTTGAACGCCTCAAAGATATCTTCCGCATTTCCTGGTCCGAAAAATGGGTTCAAGAAACACTTGGCGAGAAATCCAACGGGCAGGCCGGCTTCGAAGATAAAAACGCCAAAAATGACCCCGAACAGGCAAATTATCAGGCTCACCGCGCCCTCGAGACAGAAGAACACAAGCGCGAGGAATCAGCCCAAGCTCGCGGTGACATCGCCGCCGCAAACATACATCACTACCACTACCTCCTGTTCCACGAGATTCGAAAATTGATGCAATATTCGCGCGACAATCCACAGAAGGAATTTGATTACCTCGAGTGGGAGTACTACCTAGAGCTTATATCAGGGAAACATAGACCTGGAGCTAAAGGTATGAACTCGAGCGATGAGGAACGACAACGAGAATTTCAGGAGTGGAGCTGGATTGATAAGAGGAATCCGATGATTGGGCAGCAGACTGAGGTTCAGTGGTTACTTAATGCGTTGACTGAGGCTCTTGACAGAGAGTTACGAGGTGCTAGTCAGGCGTATCATTCCGATCAGTCTGATGCTGAGAATGTGAAGAGGGGGAAATCCGGTTCTCGCTCTTCGAGTAAAAGTGGTTAGGTTGGGGTTTAGGTCATACATTGTTCATTGTACGGTAAATAAGCAGCCTTGAGTATAGATATATAACTCAACAATATCGGAATTTGCAGCCTCGGGAATGGATTGAACATAAACGCAAGAAGTAGAGAATGTGCAGATTGTATGTAGGGTGCAGAAAGAGATCAAGAGTGCTGTCAGAGAGCAAAGCAAAAGTCATAGTGAAATTTGAAATTGATTTTAGCTTGGATCTTAAAATGAAAGGCTCATTCCACATGACCACGGAATGCCATAAGTCTGACGGTAGTAACATAAAAAAAAAAGAATAAATCAATATTATTGGCCTATTAGCTTCAATTCTAGCCGACGGCGTGGGCCGGACACTCGTGGGGACATATGTTGCACCTGCATGAACGGCGCAAAGAAACCACGGTAATTCAGCCCGAATTCACATAATCTCTCTTGCAGCACCATGGTGTTTTCTTGCACATCATTCGATTTTGTGAGCTCTCTCATAGTCTCTTCCCTAAAATTAACCATTTCATTATCTTGGAACCCGGCGAGCCATCAAGACGTCTCCTCTGTAGTTCGAGAGGCTGTTCGAAACGAGCAACAGTTTACAGTTGAGATCTATCCTTTCTCAAAGCTAGTAACATCTTCCACAAAGCGGCTTGGGGATTCATTGAAGCCTCGAGTCCTTGGGGTGCAAACTTCTAGCTTGTGACTCGTCTACGGCCGGTGACCCAAAGATAGCTCTGCGATAACAAAATCATGATAGGGTATGATCATCGAGATAAGGAGAGCTGTTAGTTGTGCCCTCCCAATGTGCTCCCAATATATCACTAACCATATTTAGATTTAGACTCTGGCGGTTCCAGGCGTGATCATAAGGACAGAATTATCCGGGATTATTACAAAGAACCCCAAAACTCACCGACTATTGGCGGGTTTCTATTGGAGATATGAATCTTTTTGAAAGCTAATTTATCACATAGATCAGAACAACACAATCAGATTACAACAATCTTTAATTTGGTATCGGTGCAAAAGTTTGAAAGGCGTATTAAATAGTAATTAAGAATTAAAATCAGTACAAATAACCGAAGTAATGTAAACCACCAATATTTCTGAATGGGCGAAGATCTAGATCAGGCAGCTTCCACTGCTTTACCAGCACCTTCCACAATTCCTTTTGCCACATCTCCAGTATCCTTGACCACATCAGATACAAGATCGTTCGTGTCTTTCTTCTTAAGGCTGGAGATCAACCTCACTGTCCGACAGGCTTTGATATCCTCCTCTGCGAAATCAGATGTACTCCAATTTTGAAAGTTTTTGTAAGCCTTCTTTTTCTTCACCCTGAGTCTCTTCTGTCTGAGTTTCTCCTGAGCGTCTGTCAGCCCACCGTGTTTCTTCACATCCCTGTGCTTGTTGTTTTTCTTTATCAATTTGGGGAGGCCTAAATCCCAGAAAGCCTGCTTGTACTCTCTTTCATCCAAGTATTGTGGCAATGCATCATAGACACTACCTAGATCTCCTTGTTGAGGCCTAGCTGCAGATCCATCGATGATGTAAGAGGCCGCAAAAAGCTGGAGTCCGCGTGCAGGGATTCGGCACACGACAGGATACCAAAGCCACTCGGGTCTTCCGTCGTTAACTTGTAAAGAACTGGCATTGAGAGCCATGACAAAGCTTTCATCGTCATTGTCGTCGCTGACGACTTTGAAGGAGCTGTATAATCAAGTCAGTATAAAGTTCTTAATGAATGACTGGGGACATGGAACATACGCGGCACTGACACCCTTGGGCACCGTTTCGGCAGGAGTAACGCCGATTTCCACCATTCCGTAGTTGTTGTTTCTGAGACGAGTGGAGTTAAACCACATGAGGCGACCAAAAACGTCGTAGTTGTACTGCTCCTTCTTCAGATCCAGAGCGCCCCAGGGTGCGCTCAGGTCGTCATTGGCCGAATTATCGCTCATATAGACCCTTCCATCCGTTCCTGAGACAAGAGTACCGGCCATTCCAGCATCCTGAACCACTCGGAATCCATGAGTCTTGGGCATCTTCTCGGTAGTTCCCTGTTTACTCTTGTGCTTCAAAGCGGCGGCATGTTGGTCGCCCAACTCGATCTTGTCCGGTGAGGTGACATTGATCGATTTGGCTGCAATCATACCGTTAAGCCGCTTGCTAACTTCCTTTCCAATGCCAGTCTCAAAGCCATACCCCTGTAACACCTTAGACTTCTCCACATCAGTGGAGGACCACACCTGTTCGCGGAACGGACTAGCAGAAATTATCAGTTTTCTGTTCTTCTTCATTAGTTCGAGAAAACTGAGCCTCTTACTGAATACAGCCGATACGAAAGTCGAGAAAAGTCGTTCCCAGTTCCTTAAATTCAAATTCTCTCAGTCCGAAGAACGAACTGTAGACTCGATTTTTCGCCCCCGCTCGGAGTTCAATTCCGTTGTCGCAAGCTTTGAGTTTCCCTGTGTCGCTGGAATCAATATTCTTCGAGTATTCCGCCGTGAAGTAGACTGATGGGGCTGTATATACGCCTGCAGCCGTATTATAGGTTCCGGTGAGTACATCTATGGCAACTTCAATGCCAACTTGCAATGCCAAGTCAGCTGTTACCACTATACTTGCAGTCGGTTCAAAGACGAAATTGAAGCTCGGCTCCCAGCCCTCAGCAGTATTCTGGGTCGGGTTTTTAGCGTCCAGGGTCACGTTGCCAGGTGAGATGGTGAATCTCGGACCAGCCCTGAGATTAACTGTCCCATCAGCATAGATACTGGCCTGTGGTTCCATCACCACTTGTGGCCCGATGGTGAGTAGCCCTGGAATATAAAGCGGGGTTAGAGGGATACCGGGAATTCTCTTGGAAAGATTCACGGCTTTCGGCTTTCTCCGAACCTGATACTTCAAACCAAAAACAGCTTCCAGCACAAACTCCTCTTTGTTGATCAAAGAAATCTGGGCTTTTGTCAGACCTTCGGCAATACTGAAGGCGAGCTTACCATCAAAGGTAAAGCTTCCCTTAGTGCCACAGGAGTCGCAATTGAGATATAACGATGACCCTTGTTCATTATAAATGTAGTCCACGGCATCCTTAAGATCCTTTCCCTTGAGGTTCAATGCTTTTGCCTCATCTTCAGTAATGATGCCCGCCTTGATGAGGTCTTCGACCTCCTTCACTGTCCCAGGAACATTTGAGTTTGACAACACACCAGCTATCGTGGCTTCGAGGTCTGTCCCAAAGCCAATCCATTTGGGTACATAGTGGTTGAACTGAATGTCTTCATGATACTCTTGATCAAAAGGGAATCCGAAAGGCACCAGCAATAGTTTCACGATTGATGAATAAATGGTGACCATGACCTTGGCGATCACGATGATCAACTGAACTTGCGCCTGAACCTGGGCTACAAGCAACTATGGCAAGTGACTCTTGTAAGCGGGATAGTTCCATGAGGGAAGGCGGATAAATAGCACACACATCAATCAGAGCTCTGATCCCATTGACTATCCAGGAAAAGAGCCCCCGTCGAACAAGGCCATCATTCTCAAAGCCGTCATAATTCAAGAACCCACCTCCATAGGTTCCTTCATCAGGTATATCGGTGAACCCGTAGTTGTCCAAACTGGAAAAAAATTCCTTGAATGATTCTTGATCCTGGGTGATATCCATTGTTGAGTTCCCACCTTCTCCATCCAAGATGACTTCCTGTGGTTGAGATGCGCGAACATGTCCCTTGACCGGCTGACGTTTTGATAAGCCTGGCTTCATGTATGTTCCCCACTCCAAATTGCCTCCATGGATCGCGTCATTCTCATCGATCAGTCGAGTGGCAACTGTGATGGAGTTGCCGTTGATCTTCGGTTGGGATGCGCGGAAGAAAGAGCGCTGTTCACCTGTAAGGTGACCACAATTCACATGATACGTAATTAAATTGAATTCTTGCCCCGTGGCCGCCTCTTGCCAGTGATTTTCCGCCGTATCCATTGCCTCCTTCGTGTTAAAGAAGACCTGAATATGATGCTCAGTGCAATCCACGTCATCGATGTGGTTAGAATGCTCCAAAACAACAGTGGGATGTGAAAAGGTTCCTTCGAGGTGAGCATGTTTGGCACCATGCAGGGCGGCTGACAATAAGTTAGCTGGCGGTCATATCATCTTTCCATCTAGAGCAGAGCGGCGGTCACATCATCTTTTCATCTAGAGCAGAGCACTCACGGCGATGTCCTTCCTGGCTGAAATGCAGGCGCTTTGAAACCTCAGGGACCAGATGATTGAGATCTGTGGTGTCGTGCTCCGGGTGAAGCGCAGGGTACAAGTTGATACCCTCTTTAGCAAATGAAGGAGAGATTTGCAATAGTCCTTGGTGAGCGGCATGGCGACCGAAGGCTGATACCATAGTGCCACCTAACAAGGCCAGGGAGGCCGCGTAGCCAGAGAACCACATAGTGATGGGGCTGACTGATCTGCTCATTCAGGACCTGGTTTTTGTCGCATTATATACCTTTTGGAGTGCTTTCGACCTCCGACCTTGCCGAACCACAGCCCTTCTCTCCTTCTTGGAGTTTTGGTTAGTCTCTGTGATATTGTTACTTAGCATCAATAGTCTATGCAAGGGCTTCCTCTGCCGATTGCATCAGCATCTACTTTCTTCAGCTGAGCCCTTATGGAAGAACCAATAGATTCTCATGGTGTAAGGTGATTGGCAGATCGGATAAATCGACCCTGAGATCTACGACCCGACAGTGTGCATAGATCATGCAGATCATCCCTGAAAAGTGGGCCCATTCGGCAATAGTACAAAAAGGAATGAAAATTGACTCAGGGTCAAGGCCAATACCCAACCTCCTGTTCCCCCTTTTACTGGCCTCGGCCATGAAGAAGATTGTATTTACATCATTTACCTCGGGTTTACCATAACATTCTGCTCCAAATGCGTGGGGTGATAGTAGATTGAGCACCTCAAGTACATAGTGCGGTTTTGAGGGCCATTGAGTTAACAGGTCAATGCATAGTGTGGGGAACAAAAGCTACTTTAGAAATGGACTGCAAGTAGACTTAGTCAATAAAGGCCTCTGAGTAACTTAACCTTGAGTAACCAATATATCAGCGAGCAGCCAATGATTAGTAAGTGCTTAGTGAGCACTGAGGGTCGCTGGTCTATCACGTGATTCAAAAAGAGCCCAGTGCGCTTAACTAGAATCACTCAGTGGGTGAGCGCCCTCATAAAAACGGCAGCAACCAGACAACCCCCACCCATCAAAGAAATATACATCCTTACGCTGCATAGAAGACTTCACCATTCAAAAATCGAGAAAATAGTCATTACATCTTCTGTTCACATGGTACGGATATCGGTGTCCCCACCTTCACGTTCTAATCGTTCAACCCCAAATGGTATACCATCCATCATCTAGAAAAGCCAGGGCCATTCTTCTACAAGGTACCACTCAGCCTTTCCAATAAAGCCTAAGATGGTTCGATATAGGACTAAACATAGCCCC
This sequence comes from Penicillium pulvis, assembly GCF_028828015.1. NCBI lineage: Eukaryota > Fungi > Ascomycota > Eurotiomycetes > Eurotiales > Aspergillaceae > Penicillium > Penicillium pulvis. The sequence goes on along the minus strand of NW_026643078.1, from coordinate 1,946,709 downwards.
GAATTTATCTCCACTTATTAAATTTGCTTGAGAAGTAACAAGAGCCCTTTCAACTCGGTCCGACCGAAAAACGAAGTAGCTACCCCGCTTTATGCGATCGACTAACCAACAGATAGAGCATGTCGATATACTGCTCTTAGACCAGGGTATCCTATTTGCTAAAATGACGTGGCTGGCATAATCCGGATGTCCCGAACGTGGATAAGCCTATGGTGAAAGGGAGCGAACCGGTAGTCTCTCCTCCCCTTCATATTGTGCATGGGTGATGTGTCTTCTGGGCACATGTGCATATTGGGCTTGGCTTATACGATATGATATGCCTTAAAGGGCCATTCTTTGAAGGGAGGTAGGACCTCGCCATCGCCACCTTTTCTCCGGATAGCTACGACTGTGCCCATTGTATCTGGACTAAATCCTATCGACGTTCATATCCAAGAAGAAAAGATACTCGCGCAATATGACGACTCTGAAATATGTCTGCGCTAACTGGGCCCCAGAGCGCGCTAATTGCAAGGAAGAGGGCAGATTCTCTTGCAAAAACTGTCGTCTCGTCGTTGTGAGCTTATTTAGGGATCTGCGTGATGTTCTTGAAAATTGGATTTGTTCTAATTAACATGATTGTAGTACTGCGGTCCGACATGCCAAAAGATTCACTGGACTTACCACAAGTCGGAATGTAGATCGCCTTTGGGTAAAGAGACGTGGAAACCCGCCTGGGTCAAAGAGAACCGAACTCCCGCATTTATGGGAGGTGGTATTGCACACCATTTTGGAGCGCAGAAGTACCTCTGGGGTAACGTGCCTGCCTTTGATATTCTTCGACTTGAATCAAACGAAGGGGAAGGCTATTCTAAAGATTTACATCTGTTATTTGCCGGTAAGTACTATATTATTTGCACATTGATCTCGCATGAAGCACAGGGACTGATGAACACAACTCTTCCCAATAGCTTCTGGGGACCTGAGAAACGTTATCAAGACGGTCATCGGACTCCCAAGCACTTACAATCATCACCTCCACATTACGATAAATGACCGAGACTTCGACATCGTGGCCCGCAATTTTATTCTACTCCTTATTGCCTTGACTGTTGAGCAAGTCGATGAGGCTGTTGACTGTATTCTCCACCTCTGGTATTCAGCCCTCGTGCGCGAGTCCCATATTGAAATCCTTCAGCGTCATATTCGCCCCCTGTTTGAAGAAGTGTGCGGGAGAATGAGGGAAACCCCATATGGTGGATTCTTCGGAAAGAAATGGCGATTCAGACAATGCTCGTTAACTGTCTTTCTCGAGAAATCATCATGGGACCGTCTTTTATCTTTTGTCGACAAGCCAGTGGGATTGACAACCGAACACGCACACGAGGTGCGTGCAGCTACTACCCTGGCTGAGTCAAGGATAGACTATCGCGATCGACACTTGTGTTGCTTGTCGCCTGTTAAGCGAGTAGCTTTTGCCAAGTTCAGACAAGACGGCCTCTTGCTCCCATTCGGACACCCTCGCCATGAATTCCGGGAACCAAACCCGTGAGTCAAGAGGTACATTCAAGATGCCGGTTCTACGCTGACGCGGGACAGAACTTTTTCCAGACCGCTGATATCTGGCCTATGAAAGACAGTGCCGATCCTCTCGAAGGATGGTCCTCAGAGGAGGTTGCGGCCACATCAAGTGGGGCTGCAAGTGCTGACATATATGGCAAGCTTTTCTACTATCTTCAAGGCCTACTCCGGTCTTTCCTTAATCGACTACAGTCCTTGGAAATTTCTTTCGACCTTTTCCAGCTCGATGTGGCTCAACTTCCTGATCATATGGAGAATGATACCTTCAGCAGAATTGATGTAAGTAATTGACAATCTATCGGTCCTGTTCTTGAAAGATAGGAAGCGCATTTCCAGCGAAGGGGCTTTACAAGATATGTAGCTCATAATAGGACACTAATTACCCAGCATAGGTCTCGAATATCTCGGATGCAGGCTGGTTGGGAATACCTCACACGCTTGACTATATGGTGCCATTGCTTCAGACTCCTCTCCAGAACCCTCATGCGACTCTCATAACTCTCTTCATGAATGCTGTTGACGAAGCTTTGACGGACCAAGACAAGATACGCGACATGACTCCGAACAGCACATCAACAAAGAGGTTGCTAAAATATCTGCCTCCAAAAGGAAGGCCAACTTCCCGCTATGACCCTGGGCTCATCAGATTTAATCTTGCTCGGGACTATGTCATAACGTACGACCACATATTCGACCGGTGAGTATTGTTACATGAGCCGGCACAATATCTACAAACAGAACCCACTCTAAGGCTGACTAGGTACCTGAAAGCCTACATGTTCACCGAGGCAGCCGATGTTTTCGGCGCGAAGATGAAGGAAAAGCATACTATCATTGAAAAATGGCCTTACAGATTAAAGCTCCGTCCTGGTCAGCCAGGAGCTCAAGATGAGTTTGACCGACGCCTTTGCACAGGGCTGTCAGGGAAAGAACGCTATTTGGAGTGGAAAAGAGCCCAATAGCGTACGTTGAGTGAAGAAGTGTTCGATCTAGGATCATAAAAAATGCCATTAGAATGGCCAAGCTTTGGCAAATATTTCCTGATATTTTTTTGGCTAAAAGTGGCGGGGGCCTTGGTCTTGGCTCTTGGTACATTTCACTGCCGGAGGGTGCCATTTCCAAGACACGATATCGGTCTGCCATTCCTTCATTTTCCATCTCCTGGGATTCCGATCACTACGAGGCAACGGAGATCATATATACCCGGGAAAGAATATAGAAATGGACACAAACTGGCTGACTGCACGCAATAACCATACATACGAAAATGGCCGCCGCTACTACGGCTTCAGGTCCGAATTCCCCTTCCCAGACGACAAAACGGCCGTCACAGCACACGGTGCCATCAATGGCATCTGGCATGACCTCCTAAACGGCAGAACCTTTATTGCCCCCATAGACCCGATCCAGAAAAAACACAAGTTTCTCGAATTCGCTACCCGTAGCGGCTCCTGGACGCTCATGGTACTGCAGCGACACCATCCTGCCCCGCGCTTGACGGGCATGGACGTGACCCAAATGTCTACGGATCTCCGGTATTTCGAGAACCACGAAATTGAAGGCGAGTGGCCGTTTACGGCAAAACAGGCATTTCATTTGATCCATGCGCAGTCCTTAGGCGGGGTGATTGCCGACTATGGCGGCTTCTACGCTAATGCGTTCCGGCATCTTCTTCCGGGCGGGTGGTTGGAAGTGTGGGAGAACGACTTCCACTTCGTTACTGACAACCCACAAAATGAGACCCGTTTAATGGCGCTTAGGGAATGGGAGGCGCTGATGCATGAGGCGGCGGCTAGGTTTGGCAGGAGAATTAACGTGGCAGCCGAGCAGAAGGAGCTAATGCACTCAGCTGGCTTTGTACAAGTCAACGAACGGGTATTTAAAGTAAGTCAGCCTAATGTGCTAAAGGAGAATATAACTATCTCAAGACGATTCGTGCGTGTAGCCCAAGAAGCTGACTTTGAGCACCCGACCAGGTTCCCTTTGGTGACTGGAGTGATGAGCCAAATTTGAAACGCATTGGGCATTCCTATGTATTTCAAATGCAATGCGCGCTGGAGGGATATACACTGCGTCTATTCACCAAGACATTGGGCTGGTCAAAGGAAGACACTGATGCCCTAATTCATCGGGTGCAGGAGGAACTAAAGCAAGAGGATCTGCGGCTCTATTCATATTTTCATCTCTTCATAGGGCAGAAGCCCGCAAACGCCGCTCGAAAATAATATGAGGGTGAGTGGGAGTATAGACAAGACAGAGAAAAGAATGAAGGTCTATCATGAAGTGGAATTAAGAATATACAGCTTTTGAGAATTATAAAGGATGTGTAATGGAGGTGTAAAGTACTCATGATTTTAGGGGTGGATTACGGGTAATGGTGAATATATATAAATGCTGCATGGTGCATCCCTGCTGCTAACTTTCGACTCGAACTTCAAAACAATGGATATATAGGAATGTATTTCACAATACAATTAATGTTTCCACCTGGCAGACAATGAAAACACCGAGAAAAATGAAAAAGATGCAAATTTTACTTCAAATAGATAGGACCATCCATCCCTGGATCTCCCAGGGCCACTCTCGCTATTCGAGTCCCTGCATATCTATCAATGCCCATGGAAAGTTTCCCTATACATATGTTCCTTCTTAAATTAAAATTGAAGCTACAGGTAGCTTTTTAGAGTATGAAATAGAGTGGACCATATAGGCAATTACCATTATCACCATTGAAGACTAATGCTCATCGCAAACAAAGGAAAGAAAAATAACACGCCAGCAAAAACGAGTATAAACTGTGTCGCAACGCAAGGAAGGGGGTAACGAGCAAAGAAAAGAAAAGGGAATAAGAATACGCTTCAGATAAATGCTGTGGAACAAACATGGATGCACCGACCACTTTTCTTCTATGTACGCATCACATCGCATCGCATTGCACCGCATCCTTAAGCAGAAAATCAAGAATCAGGATATAGAGATAATAGTCATGGGAAGATACTTCTGTAAATGCAGGATACCTGTCAGGTACTATGCTCAATCACACCTAGAACCCATGCATGCTCCGGCTCGCCTGGCTGGCACGGCTGGGGCTCGTGCGACTCGGCTCATCCTCCTCGAGCACATCGCTCAGCCGTGTGGGGTGGCGGTGTCTGGGTGTGACAGCTTCCCAGCCGGTCCCGACGCCCCATCCCGAGCCGCTATAGTCTGCACCCGTATTTGGTGGGTGAGGGGCCGGCACCGAGGCGGAGCTGCCAGAGGTGTATGCACCATCGGTGACATACTGGTGGCGCTCGTCGCCGGGGGACTGGTCATATTCATCGCTTGCCTCGGAGAGGGGGGCTTGGTGTCCGTATGAACGGCCGTACTCTTCCTCGCCGGGTTCACTGCTGACATAGGAGCGGTCGTCCGGTTCAGAGGTTGGGGGACCAGGGTAGGCAGCCGGGTTTTCGTGGGAGTACATCTCGCCAGTGTAGGGGGCTTGGCTGGAAGCTTGAGATTTCTTAGGCTCCACGAAGGGGTCGGAGCCTGTTGGTGACATCGGGCCCTCATCGTAATAGGAGGGGCCGGTGGCTGGGTCGGGTTTGGCCTGGTAATCTGTGCCCATGGTGGTAGCTGTTGGCCCGCCGGGGTAAGGGCCCTCACGAGTTTGTGGGCGATTATGACGGCTGGGAGCACCCTGGATCATGGGGACGACCTGGACACCACCGACAAGAGTAGGCTCTCCGTTTCGTAGGGAGTTGGTTCGTTCGCGCTCTTCTTGTTCGCGGCGACCAAGTTCCTCCCAGGCTCGACGAGCTTCTTCTTTCGAGATCTGGAGCTCGCGACGCATTTCGCTAAGCAGCTGCTCTGCATGGGCCTTATCCTGCTCGGCAGTCTGAGCAGTAGCGAAGGCATCGGCGCGACCTTGGCGTTCAGCCTTGAGCTGTCGTTCCAGGTCTGCTTGCACCTCCTTTGCTCGTTCCTGCTCAGAGCGAGTGTCGAAGAACCAGCGCTGGAATTTGCGCTCAGAGGATGCGCGCAAACGTTGCAGCTCAACCACGGCGTGGAACAGATTGGCACCCGCGGCTGACAGATCGGTGATTTGGCGAGCAAGCTGTTTGCTAATGGGGTCTGATTCCACATCATTCTTGTTCTCTTCCATTTTCCTAACCCAGTAGCTGGTCAGCCCCTCCCAGTGTGAAGACAGGGTTTCCCATCTCTCAAAGGCATGAGGAAATGAGACACGCTGAGGTTGCTGAAGAGACTGAGGTCCCCCAGGCTGAGTAGCAGGGGCCTGAGCCTGCTTGGAGAACCCGCTCGTTCCAGTGGGATCACCCGTGCCAGCCGCTGTAGCGCTTTGCGCACGAGGTGGTGGTACAGATGGGGCAAATTGCTGTTGGCTCGTGGGATTTTGTTGACTTGCATAGTCGGCTCGACTAGCTTGTGCAGGCGGCGCCGCACCCCGGATATTTGGTACGGGTCCGGGAGCAGTACCAGGGGCGCCTTCGAGTTGACCCTCTGGCCCTCTGGGAGGACGCGGAGCCCGCGCTCGACGCTGAGAAGCTGGGTCATTGGCAGCTCCAGCAGCATACTGAGCTTGGGCCTGAGCTTGGGCAGCAGCCTGCTCCTGCTCATATTGCTGTCTCTCCATCTCTTCCTGTTCCCTGTCGCGAGCCTCTTGTTCGGCTTTCCGGCGTGCCTCGCGATCTCGGCGTTGCCTCATGATGTCTGTCGGTGTGCGCATACCACTGGGAGGTTGCGAGGGAACTGATGCAGGAGCTGGGGGTGCACGCGACGCTCCATTCTGAACAGGTCCGGCGGGACCAGCAACGCCTACCATATCTGACATAGAAGCATTCACTTCTGCCCAATCGAGAGTGAATGGGATAGGGCGACGAATGGCGTCCTCAAGAGCAAAGAGAATCGCCGACGCAGTGCGTGATGAGACACCGGTAGTTCTCCGTGGCCAATACGAGGTGTTGAGAAGCTGGTACGGATCGTCGATAGTCGATCCGTTCTCGTCTGTATGCGCTTCGGAGTGAGCTGGTCGTAGGGCAGCGAGTCCACGGTCTGGAGCTCGTTGTGCGGAGGTTGGAATAAAATGCGCCGGGGGTTGGTGTGGAGGTCGTCTTGTAGAGTGATCGAGGGAGAACGCTCGACGATGAGGCAATTGAGCTACCTCAGGCTGGCGGCGAACCCGACGCAAGGTCCGTTGGGAACCACTGGCCGAAGGGGGACGATAATCGGCTGAATGGGAGGATGAAGGACGGTGTGCAGTAGGTTGGCGCTGGCGCGCAAAGGTCGTAAACGTTGCTTGGTCGTGGTTATCGTGGACTTCGTTAGACGGTTGACGAGTGTGTCGAGACACGTCTGTAAATTGTATGTGGGACGGAGGATGGTTGGACAAAACTGCGAGCTTTATCCGTCACGGGCGTTGAAGTCGATGTATCGCGATCGCGGAAGTAACGATGAGACCTGTATTCGATGTCTGCAGCCAGCTGGCTTCAGAATTGACCTCTCAATTATGTAGGAAAATGAGGCGTGTGAAATAAAGCGATTAAGAGCGTAACTGGGAGTGCTGAAAGGAAGGAAAGGCCAAGGAGTTCGCGAGGGCGTGGTGGCTGGTTAATTAGGATGGCTGGGGTTCGCCGCAGCGGCAGCTGCAGCGCACCAAACGTGTCTCGGGGATCATGAAGCGCCAACGATCCAGCTGCAAAACCCGGTCCAGGATAGAATTGAAGTTGACGACAGGATGAAAAAAAGCATAGGACAAAGTAGAAAGTGATTGGAATGGAAGCCCTAGCGAGATTCCCGCGGAATGACAGCTGGAATGCTCAACGTCTCCAGCTCTGCACTCTGGCTGGTGCAATGTTACAGCTCTCCAGCTGTGACTATTGGATTTCAATAAGTGATAATGTCACTTAATTTCCAGGCCTTGATCCTAGGATCCTCGTGAATCCTTGAATCTTCAATGCACGTTCGTGCAAGTCCAAATTGGAAGCCTCGGGCTTTTCCGGAAAAAGCAGTTCAATAATTGCCTGTAGCTGAACTAGAACGGTCGTACAAGAGACGATCGAAACTGAGATGGAAGTGTGGAATTCGTGGTGGTAGCAATGGTAGAAGATGAAATGATGAAATTGAGAAAAAAGTGAAGGAAAATCCCCGAATGCCTCACGTATAGTAGCTCCAGCCTAACCACGATTCAACACTTCCCAGATTCCCGGAAAAACACGATCGCCAATGTTCTCCATTGCAAGTGCCACGGTTGGGCTTTGGGGCTAATGTAATTTACTTTCTTTTATTACTTGAATGAAATCATTGATGCGTTGGCAATGCGGGATGTCGGGCATCGATAGCGTTATATATAACTCCCCACTTGGAAGGATTGCGCTAAGAATGAGGCAAACATTTGACGTTGAATTGATTGAACTTCCCTGTGAAGGAAATACAGAAAGCAGAAAACAGTAGAAACAGGAACAGAGGGAAATGCTGGATCAGATCCATTGGTTCCAGTGGTTCAATTCGCACCGGCTCGCAAGTCGATTCATGGAACGAACTGCTCATTCCCCACATCAAAGCGCACTGATTAATCCAATCCACTCAATCGGCTATTGGTGGCTAAAATTTCCGTCTAAGCCAATTGTCGTTTATCTACGTGGCAGAATTAACCACCTGGAACCAGTAATCTATACCTATACACTTTACAGTGGACAGCTTGGAACTCTCTTTGCTCGAAGAGCTCCCTCGCCCCACATAGTGACGTCCCGGGCCTAGATCGGATCCCTGAAGATCCGCTCAAATCCCGACTCTCTAAATGTTCAAGTCCTCTGCAAAGCCCCCTCGCGCAACACTGGAGGGAACATCCCCACCCAGGACTTAAGTCCTGGCAACAAGATCCGTCAAAACAAACACTACGTGACGGAGCAAGGGTAGTAAACAACGCGCGACGGTCTCGACCGCCTCCCGTGATCGGAACAAGCAAGGGTAGGGAACAATTCCAGGTCGGAAAATTTCAGGCCCGAAGAAACGATAGACTCACGGGCAAGCAATGCCGTTGCACCGCGGACGCATCAACTCTCTCCCGGGGATCGAGAAAGGGGAGCGAAGTCCCAATATCCAGGTAGGTTTCAAGGATGCCTTGCAGCCTGCAGGCCATTTAAGATCCCCGGGAGCTTGTTGTTTTGGATATGAGATGTTTCACTATCTCCTGCCCAGTCGGAAGTTCCGTGGCCAATCAGGGGGTTGAGACGAAAGACAGTTTGTCGGGGGTCCTGGCTTCCCTTCCGGTCCCTGGTGTGGGATTCAGGGTCATTTTGTCTTTCTCGATCTCTCCTGTATCTAGGTATAGGGGTTCGGGTTCGGGAAATTGAGCCTCCCCCTGATGCTGCTCCTGGGACGGGATATGCCTTTAATGACATAGGGGGCTTTCTGCGAGGGCCAGCCCTTGATCTGATTCTTTCGTGGGCTAGACTTCAATGTTGGACACCGTTCATGTCAATTTGTGAGGATATCAAATCTTTCTACATGTGGCTGCAATAGATTGTCATCCAACAGCTAAGGAATGTGACATCTGTGGGAAAAGCGAGGGCCATGCAGTGACAAAGTACGGTCAAGCACTCTGCTCGCATGAACTGGAGGGAATCGAAGCTCTGGATCTTGTCGATCAGGGGTTGGGGACGCCAACGGTAGATATATATACGGGTTGATGCAATCTATGCAGTTCGACGGGGAGCCCCGTCTGTATGGCGGGATGCAATGCACGACTAACTTTTCATTGGAATGTGGGGACCAACAACAATCGTTTCCCGGGCAAATGGATAAGTGATTGATTCTATCGAGCTGAGTAAATTGATCTGGATCAGTTTCAGAAAGAGTAAGAGTAGTTTGGGATCATTTCCAGCAGATGAGAATCTGACAGCCTAAAGCTACTCTGTACAAAGTCCTTTGGGGGAACCGGATTGGTCCGATTTGCAAACTTTGCTTCTCAGCCAATGACTGGGTGGATCGCGGGTTTGCCCCCGGTGCCGATCGAATATGATATGTCGAGTGTCAAGCGTGTACGAGTCGCTTGTGCTGGGACACACTAGCGCAGCGGCAAAACCCTTGACGCACAAAAAAAGTTCGGTATTCGAGCCCGGAAAGACTGATGATTAGAAGGACTGGAAATGATAGGTTATAGTTGTATGTACTGTGAATAGCTGAAACCACGTAATGTGGAACCATAGTAGATCTGGTGTCACCACGCTGTATCCTCTATGAGGGGTTGCAAAAGGAATCATGAAGAGTTTAGCCAGCCACTGCCAAAAAGCAACAATGACGTAGAAAAAGAAAGGATGCTTCGAGGTAGAAGAGAGTGGAAGGCATCGAAGAATTCGAGCGATGAAACGTTACAAGACAACCAGATCAGATTGAGGCTGGAGGACAGTCAAACGCCGTTGCGTGGGCTCCCAGGAATGGGCCTGTTGGAATGGGACTTTGTTCACATCGATTTGTGGCTTTGCCTTGTGAAGATCATCAGTGGAGTTATGGCGTTAGTGGCTGATCCGGAAACTCCATCCGCGGGACTGCGAGAGACTGATACATCTCACATTCCCTTTGCTGCCCGTGGGTGCAGCGTGCACGGTGTTCCTAGTTCCCCTCAGATTCATGAGAAAAGAAAACAAAACCAAAGATGCGATCCATCAGGTAGGTTATGGTTCAAAGTTGAGTGGGACAGAAGATTCGTGCTACTGAGCATTTCCAGATTTCGGCTGGTCCGAATAAAACAATTTAGGAATCAATCGATCTGAATAGATTCAATGCAAAGATCAGATCAAAAGTCCGGGTGCTTTTTCCTGACGGATGGCGTTCCGCGCCCTTGCTGGAGAGGCCGCGAACTGGTCCTTGCTGCATCCCTACACGGAAGGGGACGTCATGTAAGGTTGGATAGGTCAGGATCGTCCGTGCTCCCGGTTCTTTTGTTTACGTGCATTGGCATGCATTGGACCCGGAGAAAGTAGCCCAGCTACCTGGAGGAGGGGGCTGATGGTTATTTTTGGTCCGTGTATAAACATATCCCCTTCCACCCTGCTTCTCGTCTCCATTCTTCATTCCTTCTCTCCACTCTGTGGCAACTATCTGATTCTCTCCTGCCTTAACTGCCTGGCTCAATCAATTCCATATCCACACTATCCTTCGGAATCAAAGTCCATGGCTCTAGGAGATTGTCATTGTTCAGGAGACTTGGATATGTTGCACGAAGACCCAAACAGATCACAAACAACCATTTGCTTGCCTTCGCCATCTCCAGCAAAGCGAGCTTCAACATACCTACCTAAAGCAGGCCCGAAAGCTTTAGAAGAATCGAACCAAGATCCATTCTATCTGGAGAAGTCGCTGGCTGCGACACCAAACTTTGAACAATATACCCCGACTATTCGCGATGATAGATTTAGCGGAGACAATAGCCTGTACTACACACTTTCTTTGACCAACGGGAGAGACCTTCCAGATCATCAGCAGGAGTCATCACAATATACCGGTCCTGATCGCTCCACTCTCGCGCAAATTCAATTGGAAAACAGCTTGAGATTCCACCGCTACACATCTTCAACAGAAGAACATCGACCGCTGCACAGCAGCCAGGAGTCATTCAGCTCAGTGCAATCTGACACCACTGTCCCGGATCTGACCCCGAGCAGCTCATTCTCATCCACATACTCTTCCCCATCCTGCCCTGACGCTGTGCTCAAGGCAACAGAGAAGCTCTACCAGCACGCACACCAGGTCCAGATCGAGCCTCGTCGGGCATACAACGAACAAGCTTCGACACCTCCCAAATACTCTCTTCCTCCCCCTCCTCCTGTGGCCGCCTTGACACCGGTCACTCGTCCTACTACTCCTGCCGATTCTTTCAACAACTCCACATCCACTATCACAATGAAGTACGAGACATCCAGTATGTCCTCATCCTCAAGAAGACGGCAAAAGGCACACCCTACACTGCCCAACCTATCCAATGCCTCTAGCTCTATGAGCTCCCGCAGGAAACAGTCCAGCCCTGGAACACGGCCTCCATTGGACCCATCTATGATCTCGCCTCCATGCTTGATCAATCCTGTGACCATGGAGCCGCATGCCACTCACTTTGACCAAGCCTTGTTCATTCCTGCCAATGATGGCGCAAGCCCTATTCCTAGCCCTGTGGCTAGCTCTCCTCCTATCTCTCGCCAGTGGACTGCTACTTCCATGGAACGTCCATCCATCTCCACCATGGATGCTTACTGTGAGCAGTCTGTCTGGGAATCTGACTCAGACAACGAGTCAATCAGCAACAAGTCTCTCTCCCGCAAACCTATCGATACTCTGCGCAAAGTGCGCAGTCGCGCTAAGCTTCGTGCGGCTAAGTCTCAGCCTCGCCTTCGTCAAGCCGTGCTCGATGACCACACTCAAGAACGATTCCCATGCATGCCAGACGATGCACTTGGCGAGCTAGATCCTTTCCGCGGTGCCAGCCTAGACCGTCCTAGCACTGGTCGACCAAGCATCAGCCGTCCTAGCACAAGTCGGGATGGCACAAGATCGCACCCCTTGCAGACTCTCCGCCTCGTTGCGCCATCAACCGCCTCCCTGATCAAGCCTCGCTCCCAACACAACAGTCTCCACGACAGCGCTAACGAGTCCGAAATGGACTGGACTGCTGCTGCAGCCATGCAAGCTCAATACCGCCGCCGCCAACGATCAGACACACCCGAGTTCGTCAAGCCAGAGAAGGAGCAGCTCACTTCTATGTGCTACGAGCAACACTCCCCAGCTACCCTCCAGGACCCAACAGAACAGAAGCCATTCTTCCGCCGGATGCTGGACTCCCTCCGCTCCCTTAACTGCGCCCGCCCCATGAAATCCAACACGACTTCTACTATTTGATGCCCACGACTTAGACGGCCGGTGTACTTGGCGTTCTGCTTTGGCGTTCCTTTCACGTTTGCAACACGATACTGCAACGATTTCCTACTTGATGCTTCTATGCTTACAATGGTGATGAACACTGTTCCCCATGATCCTTCCATATAAACCTCAACCTCCCTCCATGAACTGGGATAAGGGTTATGCTATATCCTCAATGAAATTTCCGTACCAATGAATTCACGGACTACAACACGAACACGACTACTTGAGTCAATCTCAACAATGAACCTTCCTTGCCTCCGGGCTATACTGTCTTTAACTTTCCTTACTTGTCGCGGGCTCTCCCCACAATCTTTGGTCATCTCAATGTCTTTACTCGTCTTCGACGCTGTATTACCATCTTTGTTTCCTCGATTCTTCTACTTTTCTTTTTCCTTCACGATGTTTCAACGGTCTATTGGTTTCGGATGTCTCATCCACTTGCTATTTCCTTACTTTCTGTCTTCATGTATGATTTACTATAATGATATAAAGGACCCCTTAAGACTGCGCTTTTATTATGGATTACGGATATGGACGGGGCGCAACAAAAGCATACTTCCTTATGGCTAGCATGAAATGCAAAATCTATGAATAAACAAGATGATCATCCACTCTACTTCGTTGTCTAGGTAATAGATCTTCATACTCGGAATGCTGGAGACTCCTCGCCCAGAAAGCCTACGTCAGCTTTTGCCCTGATTATAGGTATTCGAGGATACTACCGGAATATCCAGGCAATGCTACTGTAGCTTAGTACTTGAACTCTGAAATCTCGATCGTAGTGTCCCAATCATAGTTCCTAATCATCGTTGTAGTTGGACATATTCAAAGACCAAAATAACAAATGCACGGGGCAGCACTCAGTACCCGACCCATCCCAAACAAAACCAATTCGCAAAAGTTCAATTGTCCTCAATTCATAGATCCACTATGTAGGGACATGTAAAACTATCCAATATTGACACCATGTCTCGAGTCTATCCGATCGGGACTCATGCATAACCCAAAGTACCATGCTCCGCGGCTCGCGGTTTGCCTTATCCCCTAGACCTGGTTACGGGTACAGGGATGTGATCCCGGATCCTGGGCCCTGTCAAGGGTTAATGTACAGGTCTGATTTGGATCTGCGGGAACCCGATCCCGGGGCAGAAGTACGGAGAAGAGTTTGGTTTGCTGGGATTTGGCTTTTCTCTGAGGCGTTTCAGAATTGGCCTTGTAGGCCTGATTCTGGGGAAGTTTGTTGCTACTAATTTGGAGTTGTTTGGGGTACAATTGTTTACACGGATCTATTGGTCTTTTGTCATCATGGATAAAGTCGATTTGGAATGTGGCTTGGATTTGTATACTAGATTATCACTAGAATTTACTATTCCTCACAGTGGCGTTGATGGGTACTTGGTGGAGAATCGTGATGCATACTCAGTGCTAATACGAGGCACAGAGTGCCTCGGCTCTTGCTGCTCTTTCTCTAGCTGTTCTTCATCTTCGACTGATCATCAGCGCTAAAGCGGCAGGACCCACACCTCGATTTGGAGCCCCACCTGTATACGAAGCCATCCCTTGCGTCGTTAACGTTTCCACGCCACAGACGTAGTCTTTTTGGGGATTTTACCACGGTCGAGGCCACATTGTTGACTTGAGGCAACTCAAAATAGATCAAGTGGCATCTAGAAATTCACATTCATGTGCTGATAGGTCTACTATGTACTTTGTAGCACTAGCAGTCTGATATCATACAGATTCAAGGCAAATCAGATTCCCAGCCTTCTCACCATTCCCGTATCACAAAAATGATCTCAAAAACAATCAGAAGTACAATGGGGCCTAGATGCCTGGGGGTATTCAAAAGTCCCTTCCATCGCGGCACCGGTCCGCGGAAGGCAAGGTTGTTCTCCCTGATTCCGTCGGCTGCACCTTCAAGTCTTCCGCGAGACCAAAACTCCCTAGGTTTCAGATGTATCTGAGTTTGTTTATTAAGGGATCCACATGGGTGGTCTTGATCGGCCTAGATCGAAGCTGCAGCTTGCCGGGGCGCAGACTGCTTGCTCGGGATCTGGAAAACAATGGTCTGTCATAAAACCAGGCCGTCCCCCATCTGAGTTCACAAGCCAGGACTTTTGCACACCTTGGCATAGAGGCCAAAATGCCTCAATCTTTGCACGTTAGCACTACTGTGCCTTTCCGATATCCTGGATAGCCCAAACAATAATAAACCACCTCCCTGCGCAAAGACGACTCCATCGTGTCTTAAACACAAAGAGCTTGCCCTTAACGCACACCGAGCCGCCCCGGACCGATCGCCCGCCGATACTTCCACCATCCTTGCAGCGGTGGAGTTTTTCAGACACCGAGTCTCATCTCATCGAATTCAATCGGGCCGCAGAGCGGGACGGGGACAGCCAGCGGAATTGCCGGGGTAAAACAACCAGCATGGCCCACTTGGAGCTGCATGGTTCCCCGGGGAAACAGGCAAGACATGGCCTCCACAGGAGCTGCATCCAAAGGTAGAAAAGCTTCACCGTAGGTAAACAGATAGGGACAGGGTAGTAGGAGGTCTTCAGCTCCGCTCTCCGGCAGCGCCCTTGTCTCCCTCGCCCTGTGCCTCCTTCATCTCCAAGGCCTCCATATTCTCTTCCCAAGCAGCAACAGAAAGTCTCTTCTCCCATGGAGCGATCACCGAGTCTCCCTTCTTAGCTAACTGGGTCTCTGGCTTCTCCCCTGCATCCTGGTGATGGACCTCGCCAGAGGCAGTGTCAACCCGTGAGCCAGACGCGGCCACAGCTTCCAATCCCGTAAACACTGCCTGCACATCTAGCGCCTTCACGGCATCCCCGTAGATCTTTCGAACTTGCTCACCGATCTTTCGGCGTGTCTCTGCGTTCGCGGGTGAAGAAGTTCCGGATGCACTGCCCCGCGCAGCGGGCTTCTTCACCGCACCTGTGCTCCGGTCATCAAGACCCCTTGAAATTCCTTCTAGGATACCGAGGATTGTTCCTGCTCGCATGCCTAGCTGTGCACCGATCGGGAATCCGCCGTCGAAGCCGTCTTGGACGCGCTCGCCTTTCGATACGGAGACGCCATCGCGGTACCCCGCGGTGACGTGCTGGCGGCGTAGGGAGGGAAGATCGGAGGGTTCGACGGTAGCAGAGCTTGTACCTGCTCGGTTATGCTCTGAGATCCCGTGCACTTCTCTCGTCTCGTGTGGTGGCGAGGAGCCGAAGATGTCGTCGAGGGAATTGTCGACTGCGGGGTGTGCCGAGCCGTCGTCGGAGTGCGTAGAGGTCATTGTTGTGGCGGGGGATGCTGGAGCGGAGGTATCGGAGTTGGAGTCTGTCTGGATGGGAGTCATGACCCGATCCAGTGATTTTACTTGAAGCTTGACTCGCTGTATTTCTCGTGGCTTCTGTTGTGGGCGATAAGAAAAAAAAGTTGCGATCTGCGGGTCGAGTGGGTCCATCGTCATGGCACATCGGGTTCATAGTACGTAGTTCTATAGTAGTATAAGCGAACCTCTTAAGTCTTCTCGGTATCTAGCTAAGTATTAATAGTGCCTTATACAATAGAGCTTAGATCCAAGCATAGTGTTTTCCATCATTGTAGTTTTGTGCTTCAGATTGAGAATGACATGATCCCATAATGCAACTCAAGGTACCACCACATCGGGCATACAATCAAGCATCAATCTCCAAATAGCGACTGATTGTCAAATACGTCAGTGGTGCCCAATAACACCGTGCCTAAAATAGAAGAGCATATTGTGGCTTTACCATCCACTCTCGGTCAGCTTCTCATATTGCCAATTTCGACTTGGTTCGGGCTGAATGGTTCGATCATGCCTGAATTGATGTCGTTGGGGTCCAACAATGCATACAGAGCGAGCTATACATTCATATTTCACCAGAGGCCAAGAAAACCTGATGTATCGATGATTATGAGCCATATAGTAAGCCAAAGTACGACATGAATCTTTCGGTCTGGACGAGATGGAGACCCGAGCAAGGCAAGTTGGAGATGTCTACCGATTTTCGGGATCACTGCCTAGTCAACCCTGCGAAAAAACCGACCAGATATGAGACTCCTAGCAATAATTATGAGTTGAAAAGGCAGGAAGACAAGAATGCTGGTAATTTTCAACGGGGCATGAGGATGTACATGGCGTATATGGAAGCACTTCAATTTCTCGGTACATGACATTTTTGCTTCTTTAACAAATTGATACGAGGAGACTCATGATTTAAATCTAGTAAACCATTTCAATATTTTGAATTTATCTGAGAGATTTGCAAGGTGTTTCTCCTTGATAAAAACATGCAATCACAGGAAGTCAAGATAGCCTTCTGTCTCAATCGGATTGAATCCCGTTCACTTCTTCGCTGTCCAGGTAGACACTTTCGTCCACTCTAGAATGGATAAGTCCTCGAGATGTATGTTGTGCTCGAGCGACCATTTTTGACGGTACGTGTTGTTTTCTCCGATGGCTTGAGACCATAAGCTCTGGGAGTCCGAGTGATCAGATCTGCCAGAAAAGTATCGCGAACTCTCTTGCCAGCGTTGTTCTTGACGATCCGTCTCCCGTTCATTCTACCCACCTCCACCTTCACCTCAGAACCCTCAATGGGGTCAAAAATCCAGTCAACACCCTTTCCATTGCCAACGTCACCAGAGTCAACCCCCTCATCAGAGTGAAAATCCTGATCAGAGTGAACGCCCGCATCAGAGTCATCATCCTCTTCATCATCACCAACTTCTACAAAGTCACCGCTCTTCGACGCAAATCGAATCAACTTCCCCTCAGAGAGAAAGTATGCCTCAAACAATTTGGAATAGGGATGGTAGAAAACTTTGAAGCGGGACACGGGGGCTTCCATGATGATTTGGTCAAGCCAGTGATCTAGTGATGAGTCTGGTCAGCATTTTCAAGGAATCATCACTGATATGATGGAATGCTTACCTCCCCAAGTACCGGTTTGTGGATCTTCGGCCAGGTAGTGTAGCGCGTTATCTTCGCCGATGAAAAAAACCATGATTCCCTCTTTCACTGGAGTAATGGAGAGTGGCGACCCAACTCGAGGGGTCGGATCGACGAAGCCACCAAGATCGCCGAGCTCCCAACGACCACGTTTCATGATGATAGTCTGGAGCTTGCCACCATCCGCACCGATGAAGAAAATGGCAGGACCATCGGGCCCGAGACCTCCAGTCAAACCACTGCCTGGGGCGAGTTGAAGCTGGCCTAGTTCACTGAAATCCGATTCTTCCCAGTCGTCTTTGTAATTGTTGTAGGTAAAGTATCTCAGCGTGTCGTCATGAGTGACAGAGAACGCAACCCGCTGGTGCTGTTGGGTTAGCAATGACCAACTTGACAGTGCCAATGTTCGTGATAGCTTCACATGGGCTTACCTTGTCCTCCTCATCATCTTCAGAGGTACCGAACCAGAGATAGGCTGCAGGAGCACCGGACTTGATGTCTCCTCCGACGCGTGGTATGTCGAGGACACCTATGGTGTCCCAAAGTTCCTCGATCAGCTCGTCATTCCGGGCATACAACAGGTGAAAACCGTCCTCCCTCAGCACCCCGCCAGCGGCATCGAGGCACCAGGCGATCACCTTCAACTCATCCATCCTGATGTTGATTGAGAAAGTGGTACGGTGTCAGAAACATGAGGGGTAGAAAGATCTTGGGAGATGACAGGTGCGGGGAGCAGGAAGGTCAACTAAGGAAATTATCACATTCAACAACCACCACCGTGGTGGAAGTGACGTATCAATCAAAGACAACTTCACCTGCGCGTTTGGGGCTTCACGATACGGTAATCCCTTAGCGTCCCCTTAGTTTGCCAAAGGGCATCAAGCGTTCAAGGCTATAATACATTGAGCATCCCTGAATCATTACAATGTGAGCATGTACAAACCATGTGCTCTATAATAAGTCCCCCTTCTGGTCTAATCACAAATTTATGACTAACAGTATACATGAATGGCATATATGGGTTGCGTTCGGCTCATGTCGGAGCATTCAATACCGAAAGCAACATTAACTTATGGAAAGTTCTTGGCATTTGCATTATTTTTCTCCATTGATAGTTTGACGCTGGCTAGCTCACCGATTCGCAATGACGACAGAGATGGCAAACTCAAGGAAGGACTTTGAGCCCAAAACATCAAAAAGGGAGAAGACATGAACGGCATCAGTGGTGACCAACAACACCAACCTTTCACGGGTGGCATTGGCTTTGCTTCCAGCGATACAGCGAAAGAAACAGCCAATTCTTTAATGTGGGGATTTTCAACTTGATCGGCTACATCATACCCGGGGTCAATATGATGATCGCCGCCATTACGATACCTTGGGTGTCCTGAAAGGATACTTCTGGAGCCCAGTGGCTGAATAGCCAGTACAACTGCCCGCAACGGAGAATACTAAACGTATCGTGGCACGGGAGACCATCATTGAACGCATAACATGTATCTGTAGTCTTCGTGTTCACAATGGTAGTGAAATTCGTGCCCGAATCATCAATAAGGATGTCAATCGGGTCAAGCATAATGCCAAACAGGCCCGCAAGGCCACACCGAGATCATTTATAACGATGAAGGCCTTGAAGTTCGTGTAAGACAATGCGCGGCTTTAGTATTCAGAGATGGCGTAATCACGGTCTCTCCAGCTCTTTGATACGAGTAAGATCCCACTGATTGGATGATTGTCTGATGACTGGAAGATTTTGGCTAAGGAGACTAATGGAGGTCTGACGGCCAGATCTACGCTAAAGGAAATACCGATCAAGTTGTCATGTTTCTTGTCCCTGTACTCAACTAGGATAAGCCTCCATATCAACAGGCATGCCCATTACCTGAATCGGTTCAAATGGCTTCTGATTCTCAGCATCCCAAGTGTTCAACTGCATACCATGCTTGCTTTTTTGTGAACCGCAGTGCGAGTGTTCTCATTGAATATATTGTATAGAAGGTACATCGAAACCGAGAAATTCATCACTAAAACTCAATCGCAACTCTTCTCCAACTCCCTGACCGCAAAATCAAGCACAAGCCTCGCAAACCCCCGATGCAACCGATTCGTCCACTCAGGCAAAATCTTCTGCTCCAAACCCTCCGCCTGAACAACCTCATAGTCATGCGCCGAAGCGAATCTGACCTCCACAAACCTCCTCCCCTCAATCTCAAACGGCTCCGAAACGCTCATCTCATGTCGTCCACCTGACATAAGACGCCAAGGATATCCCCACTTTGCAATTCTCTCAAAGAAAAGTCGCGGCTCATCAGCCATCTTCCACGAAATAAGCAGCCCATTAGAATCATCATCGACGCCACTCTGGCGTTGAACTTCCATGATGCCATTCATTAGCTTTCGTGGTTTACCCGTGGCATCGGGCTTGAATCCTGCTTCGGTGTTGCCGAGATCTCCTGGTTCATATGTTCCGCGAGAGAGAAGACCGAAGATACTTGCTTCTGTTTTGAGGAGTGGAGATCCGAGTAATGAGTGGGCCCATGCATCTTCAAGCGCATTCTTGTCGGGGGATTTGCTGTTGGTGTTGCGCCGTGCCACCAGTGCTTGTAGCGGGATACGTGCAGAGTAGATATCTGTATATGGGCAATGCTGAGTTTGGGTATTGTTTGGCGTTTGCAGCAATTTGCTCCCTGTTGTTAGGGGACGGTTTGGATATTTCTTTTCCAGGTGATTTAGGCCAAGGTGGGTACCGTAGACTGTTGCGCCGAGTGGGAGGATGATGTAGGCGAGGATCTTGCTGCGCATTGTTTTCATCTTTCAACATAAATATGTGGTTAATTTGTGTGGTATATAGAAAGTTGAAATACTGTATAGTCGGGATTGGAGTTTTAACTGTCGGCCGAGTCTATACTTCAATGGGAAATCAAAATTGGGGGCTAATTATCGGCCATCGGAAAGTTAGTTCATCCGCTTGACTTTATCTGATGATGTTGATGTTCATCTGTGGGGATGGGGCCACTTATTATCCGGTGTCAAATGCTACAACTTTTTTACCATGTATATATACAGATTTTAAGGGCAAACACAGATCTGTCTATAGGGTCCTACCCCACCCCAATCCCACAGTACAGCCACCGGAAACGTCGTATTCTATGTGTTTTTGCGCGATGCGGTTCAGCCATGAAGCCGAGCGAACGTGTAGAAGCTTGATACTGCAGATATGTTTGCCTTGCCTCTATTTCTTTACCACGTGGTTATTGATTCGGGGATTGCTCAGGAGACCACAGCTCTTGCCAATTACATCACAACTTAACGTAAATCACCTCCGAGCACATGGGCCGAACAGTCAACTCCACCTGCAACTATGTTACTTTACGGGGTACATACCCTTCTTGCCTTCTTTCCACCATGCCAGCAGAACGCTCGCGATAGCCGCGAGACTATCGAACAAGCGGGCAACATTTATTTAGCTCTATAGGGATTCAACAGCCGATTTCGATCGTTACAAGCAGCTACCCAGATATCCTGTCGACAATTCAAGCACTTTTCTCTTAACCGCCCTTTGTCCGCCAGCTCTCACTGTACAAAATGATGGCACTATGTTGACAACGGCTGGAGCTGGTTGAGCGTCCACACTCCAGTCTCATCAGTGTAAGTTTCTTGACCCTCAAAACCCCCCGTGATAGACCCTCGACCAGCCACCCACTGAGGAATGTCCGCAAATATATCATGACTAGTCAAGTTCGCCACGAAAGTACCAGCGTCTCCTAGGTCCCAATGCAGGATCATACCATCCGGTGCTGGAGTTCCCGGAAGAAGAGGCCATATCTGACCCTCTCCCCAGCCCAGAGTGTTGTTAGGACTGTTAACGCAACGAGACGCGATAACATGTCCATCTTCCCACGTAGCAAGATACTCTGCACTAACATCTGTGCCATCCTGAGCACGTGAATGCCACCACACGACAGCGTAGGGTCCGAGGCGAGCATGGCCCCAAAAGGCGGATTGGAGCGCCTCCTCAAAGGGGCGGTCAACCCACGTCTTATCATGATAGCCATAGCCTTCGAATGACATAGAAGTCTCATTGATTTGGAGGGAAACCGTGGCATTGGCGTCAGGTACTGCGTTTGCCCAACCTACTCCGGTAATGATCTGCTCCTCGACGCCTGCAGCATCCGTGCCGCAGGAATAATGAGGTGCGACAGTCTTTAAAAACAAAAGGTATGTGAGTAATTGATACAACAGTAGAGCCATGGTCACCAACGGAAAGGTGGGTACTTACGTTTCCATGAAGGGTTATAGTTCCTTTGATCCCCAGTTCGGGCGAATTGACCGTCGCTATGTAAACGGGTCTTGGCTTCAAGAGGCTCGACCCTGACCAACTGAACTCGCTGCCTTCATATCCATAAAAGTCTGCACGCATACTCTTGTCCTCCCGTTCCGTTATCTTGACATGGTCAGACTCAATGGCATAGCTGTAGGCTGTTCCATTTGCAAAAGCCCCGAATAAGGTGACACGATAGAGCATTTCTGACTCAGGGACATTCGGGTCGACTGGCCACTGCACTTCAAAGTTGAATACAACAGTCTCGTTGGTCAAAGGGTTCATCGCGTCGAAGTACCATCTAAGATTTTATTAGGACATGCTATATAGCGGTAATGGGAAAGGGAAGACTTGCGAGTCAAATGAAGTGGCGTTTGGTGCTGGATCTAGTTTGAAGAAGTCGGCTTGACCAAGAGCCTGGGAAGTAAATTCGACTTTCGAAGTGCCATTGTACCGCTTGTCACCCAGTAGAATGACACGGTCCTGCGCAGATTGAGCGACTGCACAGCAGGTTGACAGGACTACTGCCAACGAGAAAGGTCGAATGCGCATTGTTGGTGGTAATCAGAGAAGGCAATTCTTGTGCAGCAGATGTGATTCTCGTTAAAATCCAAGATGTATTTCATGCATTATCCTTCCTAGTAGCTTATTTATATGTTGCATGCACCGTTGATCCTAAGGGTTCCTGAGCTCGCAACCTTACTCTATCTGTACAGTAAACCTAGGCATACTCCGTAACCTTGGAAAGAGTTGATTGGCTTCGGGTCCGGGTTCGTATTCGGATTCGGATTTGACCCCATATTTTTCCAGTCTCCATCACTTGGAATAGCTTGGAAGGAGGGGAAACAGTGGCCCGTCCCGGGGCACAGTGTATCCGGAGTTTGAAGACTGCCTGAGATTTCTTGCAACGGCAGGGAAATGGCCTGTCCCAGATGGATTCTATCCGGAGCAACAAGGTTGCTTGGGACAATCTGGGAGGAGGGGAAAACGTTATCCATCTCAGACAAGGCCGTTGTCAATCTATGCGGTAGCACTGTATAGGAGGGATCAAAAGCACGCTGTAACGGCCTTCTTCAGGGGCCTCATAGAATATAACAGGGAATGAAGAATAACCCTATCCTATAATGGTACGAAAGGTGGATACCACGAAAGAAACCGCAGTCGAGCCTTGTCAATCAACTCGTCCCTGAAAAGGACACCAAGAACATGCCAGGCCCTCTACAACGAAAGCAACTGGAGATGTAGAAGCGAGTTCTAGACAGATTACCAGTTTCGTGTTCGCCTTGTTCGCATGGAATGGTCTATAAGATTCCAATCCTGCATACTTCTAGTTCTAGACTCTTTACATTTCTTAGAGATATCATACAAAGTCCCACTATGTGAATATAATGTGGCTGTCAAAGCAAAGTAGTCATTTAACATCTAACTATTTTAATCGTTCAATCTATTAGTACTATGATCACTCGGCTATAAAGTACAAGCTGAGCGTAATGATTCCCAGTATAAGAGCTTACTCGCGTTGAATACCTGGCACCAGCCGCCAGGCGCGCAGAGGTAAGCTTTCAAGCTTGGCAGCAGCGGGTTTAATGAACCACACAAATGTGACAGTGCCAATGAGGACACAGATAATGTTGGTAATGTAGTAGCCGTCGTGGTCAATGATGCAGGTACCACCGCCATTGATGCAACGGTTCTTTTCTGGCTCGAGTGCGCAAGAGAATGCAGAGGTGACAAGAGCATCTTTCAGCTGGTCACTTGGTGGGGGAGTAGTAGGTGGGAGGCATGTTGCCTGGGTGAAAAGATCGACTAGTTTAAGGACGAAAATGCGAGGGAATGTTCCGCCCAAGTTGGAAACGCTAAAACTATGTGTTAGTTGTGAAAATGTGAAACACACGAGTATTTGACTTACGTTGCGAGGAGGGTCATGTAGGTACCACCAATGCTTGGGTCTGCAATGCGTGCATGGAAAGCTGAAATGGCGACGAACATGACCGTGTTCATGAATGTTGATACAACATGTTCGAGGATGACAACCAGCATGTACCAAAATGGAACATCGGATCCACCGGGGTAGATCATGACGGTGAATTGGGCAAGTACTGCGGCGGCCAGGCGGCCAACAAAGGCCCAGCCCCACAGTCGCATAGGACCGTGATCAGTCGACCATTTGCCGGCATAGTACCCCAGCATAATCTCGAAGGGGAAGTCAATCAACACGACCAAAGCCATGTTCTCCTGGCCAAATCCCTTGTCCAAGAGTTTCAAGCTGGTGACACCGTCGTTGGCCTGGAAGCCAATCTTGGCAATCAAATGAATGAGGATGATGGTCTGAATGTTCTTCAGCTTCAAAACGCTCCACATGCTCTTGTACACATCTAGGATGCTATCACGCTCCTTGGTGCGGTCTTCCTTCTTTAACAAGGCCAAGCCCACGGTCACAATGAGGTAGGCCCAACCCCAGAAAGTCAAGTATGTGCCGAGCGAAAGCATACCCTCTTCACCGGGGATAGTGCGGAACCACCGATTCGCAAAGTCCTTGGAGTTAAATGCCAAGAACACGGTGTATGACAGGAAGTGACCTGCTGTCAAGCCAACAGTCTGAGCTGTGGAGGCGTAGGAGATGTTCGGGGGTGACATAAGAGTAATAGCCCATCCATCAACGGCAATATCCTGCGTGGCGCAGAAAAGAACCAGCATGAACCACCAGTATGTGAAGTTCCAGACTCCCGCGCCACCATTTGCGCCGGCCTGCTCCATCATGTCACCAATGTGACGGCCGAGGTAAATCATGGCAAGTCCCGCAATAGCCTGGACTGGTGTAATCCAGCTCTTGCGGCGACCGAATCGTGGACTCCATACAGCATCCACAATGGGACTCCAGAACAGCTTTAAAGAATATGGGTAGGAGGCGAGCGAGAAGATGCCGATCTGGCCATAGGACAGATATGGTTTTAGGAGAAAAGGTACGGAGCCTGTAGCCAAACCCATAGGCACACCCTGCAAGAAATACAGCACGCACAGCAACAGGAAATTCCGGCGGTCACTTGCGGGGAGGTTATGGAAGCTGGTTGTTGTCAAGACAGGGGTTTGAGGGACGACGTGGGGTTCATCGTCGAGGGTAAAGCTCGGTCGAGACATGAGGCGGGCTGTTCGTTCGGAAGAAGAGTCGACCGAGGGGGTATCGCGCTTGCGCATTTCGATGTTGTTCATCTTGCCGTTCGCATGGCCGTTCTGGCCGGTAGCGACTTTGAGGCTCGGTTTGGAACGGCGTTTGGCGAGGGTGGCGCTCTTCCGTGTCATTGATTTGTATACGTGTCGGAATGTAAAGTGTGTAAGAGTATTTCGGTCCAGCCAGAGGTGAAAGTTGGTAGATGTAGCCGGGGATCAGGGGAATGGGTTCGGCTTGGAATGAAAGAAGGGCGCGTCTGGCGGCGTAGTTGGGTTTCAAGGTTGGGGGCCCATGCGGGTTAGGCGGATGAATAGTAATGAACTGATGACCAATACATGGAGAACGAAGGAAAAAGAAAGAAGGGAAGTCCTCAAGGGAGATACATGGAGGTGGTGGGGGGAAGATCCGACTCTTGAGAAAGTTTGGGCGAGACCACGCGGAGAGGCAAGCTGGCCTCTTACGGGGCCGGGTTCTTCCTGAGGGGCCGGGGGATCTTCTTTGCCAGATTTTGTTAGGTTTTTTTTCAGGGTCTATCGGATCCACTCCAAGTATTTTCGTTTTACAGCTACGAAGTTCCCGGTGTTGGGATTGTCCTACGTGGTACAGTCCATGCACGCGAGGAGATCGGCGTGTTGCCGCACAAGTCCCTCGCGTATAGCTTTAGTAATCGGACAGTACCAGCCTATGACCGTATATAACAATCGATCGACAGGTACTGACGTGTTCACATGAATCAAGACTTGATTACTGCTGTCGTTACATCACAATCAAACAGTATCACATGGATAAATGTCAAATAATCTTAAATCGTGATCCTTGTCAGAAGTGGGTCACGTGCCGTCATACAAAATAAACAAAACATTGTGACGAACTCATCTCCAACTTCTCCACATCTTCCCCGCCATAAGATTGCTCGTCCTGAAATAAGGACCCAAGAAATCAGCCCAGACATATACTCTAGAAGAATATACTTCAACAACATGAATACACGCGCACACCCCTCCGCATCTCCGGACCCCCAAGCAGAGCGCCTTGACACCGAAATCGCCTCCATTCGCGCCGAAAGTAAGCACCAGACGCGCAATCCCCTAAACCAAACAATCACTATATACTAACAATACGCAAAAGTTCATAATTTCCAACGTCAAAAGCGATTCCTTTCTTCAAGTCTCCTCGCCTCATCCAACGTTCAGAAGCTCCTCCGCAAACCCCGCACCACCATCCACGACGAAATCTCGCCTCTCGCACAGGCCGCAGGGAAACACTCTGAAACAAACCACTACCGCATCGCATTCGGTACTACAGCTTTTCCATTCAAGGATCCGTCACCCAGCGCGCCCGCCGAGAATCTACTAGGTCTGCGCATCGATGTCTGCACACGAAATGGGCGCTTCGCGAAGCCCTATTACGTGCTTCTACGGCGGGAGCGCGTAAAGGGTGGAAAGGAGAAAAGTCTGAGGGTGTATAGACATACCGTGCCCGCGTTTATCTCTATACCGAAGCTGGAGAGCGTTTACCTACCTTTCAAGGGCTCTAGCGCGAAATCGACTGGCGATGTCGAACAAGACGTGGACGAGTCTGAGGATGAGGGGCAACCCTTGAAGCCACAAAAGAGGAAAAATGTGCGAAATCAGGACTTGCGCGGATTTTCTCGTGAGCTACGGCGTGAGCTTGTAGCGTGGCATTTGCGGTGCGATGCAGTTGATCTCTTGCGCGAAAGATTGGGATTCAAGGAGTCCGACTCGGATACTGGTTCAGTTGGACGGTTGTCACCTGATAGCAAGGCGGGCATTGTGTCTCTTGACTCTACGGCCATTGAGACCCGGTATGTCCGGCTGGAATGGGAGGATGGCCGTGTTGGACGGTTCAAGTTATCCAATGCTGGTGTTGTTGAGCGAGCCGTTGTCATCGGGGACGAGGGTCGTGATAAACAAACGGAAACTGCGATGACTCGTAGTGGTGGAAGAATTGAGAGTCTGGTGGAGAGGCTGCAGGAGCTTGCTGAGCCGGCTCAGTAAACACTGAGATGGATGATGATTTTAGATTTTATTACTAGAGATACCCAATGCTGCGCTCAATATTTATATTCTTTCTGAACAATAATTTACATTTCAATGTCTATCAATAACCGTAACCTATAAATGCATCAAATGCTATGAACATCTGGAACCAAATAGCCGCCGCAATGCGATATGTACTGTCATGTCAAATCCACATCCAAGCGGAATGCAACAAAGGGAAAATGAGGATTACAAGAAGGGTAAAGGGGCGTAAAAACAAAAAGAGAAAAACCTAGCGAATGATGTGAAGTTCACTTGGCGATTGCCCAATAAGGCTAGCCAGATATTGGCAAGCAAATATCAGGCAATATTAAGTAAGGTATCATGGCATAGCCATGGACCTACCAAATTAAACAATAACCGAGATATCATCGCAGATCTCGATCCGATAAGACCAGACAATTATATGCTATTCTCAGCATCAGGTTCATGTTCAACACAGAACGAAATAAGCGGCAAAGGCCCATAAACCTGGCCATGTTTCTCTTCCAACCGCTTGCGCAAAATGGCTTCTTCCAAGTTCCATCTCTGCCGCAAATCCGTCTTTTTCACCTGCAGTTCATCGATAAGCGAACTTTCTTCGCGACGGTGTTCAGCTTGAAGCGCAGCAATTTGTTTGCTATGTTGGTCACACAAATCGTCTAGTTCGCGTTCCATCCGCGCAATCGCTTCGGCAAGTCTCTTTTCTTGGCGTTCTCGAAGAACTTTAATGCGGGATTCTTGGAGAGCGTCCATGGATTCGTGGGCATGGTACTGTTGCTCCAGTTGTTCGAGTTGTTGTCGCGTGACTCGGCGCGCAGGGGCCGAGCCTTCGGATCCAGACATGACTGAATCGGATGAGCGGTCTGCTGGGGATGGCGGGGGGCTTGCATTTCGGAAATATCCTTCCATGTGCTTAATGCGGGTGCGGGAGTTTTGCTTTGCGCGTTCGAAATCTCTCTGTTGTTCCATTTCTACCGCGCATTGGCGTTCTTCTATGCGGATGGCGTCAAGATCGTTCTATATCAAATTAGTAATAGTGCAGAAGATTGGAATGTGAGCGTTGTCTGACCTTTTCTCGTTTCTCATCCTCCCGGCGCTGGTTTTCAGACTGTGCATCGGAAACGGCAGTTTGGTGCCGGCGCCGGAGGGTCTCAAGAGCGGCATCTTGGAATGCCATGTGCCGACTCTTTTCCATCTTGTGTCGTTCCATCATTTCGCTTAGTTCGGGGTCATCCAGACTTCTTTGGAGGGATGCTGCATCGAAGGTTGGGATCTCCACTTCCACCTTTGGGATTGAATCTGTCGTGCTTGTGCTGGTGACTGAGACCGCATTGCTGGCGGGTGGGTTGCTGGGTCTCTCAATAAAGACCTGCTCTACGCCTTCGTCACTTTTAGATATCGTAATTTGTGCAGTCGGTGGTGACGTCGTAGCTGATGGGGCTCGCTTCCTCCGGAAATGAATGCGCCCAATAGCGGACTTTAAGCTGCTCCGCCGTCTCTCCTTCTCTTTTTCCTTCTTATCGCCCGGCGCCACAACAAACATGGAACTCCGGTTTCCCTTGATCGCAAGTCCATCTTGAATTCCTAGCCCGGCATTGATTGTGCGGCTTTCGCTGGAACAAAATGACGTCGGGCGGGTCGATAAAGACGCTAGCGATCGCGTACTGCTCGGTTTCACGCGCTCGGAAGAGAAGGTAAGTTGCGATAACGATGTAGCGACCTGATCCAGCGAGGACGGTAATAGTGCCGGCGACGTCGGTTCGACGGAGAGGGAGGGAGTAACAGAGCCATCGCAGGCAGAGTTTCGATCGGTAGACGATCCAGACGACAAAGCGGGCGACGAAAGATCGGCCATTCCAGAGGCGATCGAGGCAGCCAGCGGCGCCGCATCGATCTCCGGGACCTTCAGACCGAGCTGCTGTGCCTCGTCGGAAAGCTGTTGCGCTCGCGCTTGTTCCGCTTCCTGTGACGCAATCTGGAGTACCTCTGTTCGGTATTTGTCCTCGTCTAGGACGGGACTGGGCGGTGTTGTTGATCCCATTCTATATACAGGCGATGGCGCCTAACCAGCGGGCGCGCATTGACCGGAGGGGAAGAATGTGAGCTTCACAAAAGGACTAGGCTCGCCCACGCGTTGGCGGTGGACGAGATGGTGGCGCAAAATGACAGCATTCGCCGTATGTAGGCGCTTATGTATAGAGTCGACTGGATTGGGTAAGGATGTGTAGGAAACAAAAAAAGCAACCGTAAGCAACCGTAAGGACTGGAGGGGAGACTAGTGTAGAGAAGAAAAAAAAAGGAAACCAGAAAAAAACGGCAAGAAAACAGGATACAATTCCAAGGACGATCACCCTTTTTTTCTCCTATATTTTTATTATTCTTTTATCTTTAAAATGAAATGAGACCAGACCCACGGGGGCGAACCCTGACACAATCCACCCACTTAGCACATGTGGCGGGGTCTTCAAACTCCTTCCCAAAACATGCTTTCTATATTTACAGCTATGGTCTTATCTCCGACGCATCTCCATCGCTAGTTATATCTCATTACAACATGTAGGGTTTAGGGTTGGTTGGAATAGCCGCGGTCCCCGGGGTGTTGAGCCATGGATTCAGCGCTGGGTCAGGTCAGGCACACGCGGCAAGCGGAGACAGTGGAGGGGTCAGGCAATAATAGGGGCTTTCGGCATGGAATGAATCGTGAAGAAAAACAAGCTATCCGTTAAGCATCTCCACCGCTAACTGGTAAGCCCGTTTCTTGGCTTCGAGTAGGTGCGGCGGAGAGTTCGGCCGCGTGGACTTGTCCCACCCATGCGAACAGCCCACCATGCGTTGGGTGACCACATGCCTGCCCTCCAACTTTGAAAGTCGCGCAGCAACTTCCTCGGCCTCGTGCGCGAGATTGTCAGCATCAGCGGTGATCATGAGAAGACGGCGCGGAAGGCGGTCTATCTGCGCGAAAGTGGGGGAAATGCGCGGATCCCGCGGATCCATGCTGGCGACATAACAGCGGTTGAAGAGACGGGCCAAAGACGCCGGGATCTCTGCCGTTTCCTTGGGGTTAGGAGCGACCTTAGTACCTGGTTCGACACTCAGATCAGTCACCGGATAGAAGGCGACCAGGGAGCGGAAAGTATCTGGCGCAAAGAGATTGGACGATGCCGCAAGGACGAGGTTGGCACCTGCGCTGAATCCCGAGAGGGACAGACGCGAGCGGTCGAATTCATGCGGGC
Organism: Penicillium pulvis; assembly: GCF_028828015.1. Lineage (NCBI taxonomy): Eukaryota > Fungi > Ascomycota > Eurotiomycetes > Eurotiales > Aspergillaceae > Penicillium > Penicillium pulvis. Next base: position 1,916,507 of record NW_026643078.1, on the reverse strand, counting down.
GGCCCAGGACGTAGTTGATGGTGTCTTCCACATCGTTCAATGCGGCAGGGAAAGGATACTCCGGTCCTAAGCGATAGCGAACATCCAGGACCGTGCACTTGGTTTGTTGACTGATTTGGCGACAGAATGCATCATCGGAGCCGTGGTGGGGGAGGACAAACCCACTGCCATGGAAGTTGATCAGGACTGGTGATGGGCTTGAGGCAGATGATGTATACACATGAACCTTGATGGTTCGTCTAGTGTCGCGAGATGGAATCTGGCGTACTTCATCTGGGTATGATTTAATACCGCCATGCGCGAAATAAGACGTAACGGCAATGAAAATCCGTAAAATGACCACCAAGCATTTGTCGATACAATATTGGATAGACATGGTGAAGTGGAGTTGAAGAGAAAATTAGGCCGAGGCAGGCGGGTTGTGAATGGGACTGGTAGATCTTACTTAAACCCACCAAAAGCTAGCTCGCCCAGCACATCGAATTTACCCGCTCAAGGCAAGAGGCGTTCGTCGCAGAGTGCTACATTATCCAGTGGCTTGCTAATTCGTCCACGATTTACCGAAGCTCGTATCCAAGTCATCTGGATATGCGCTATGATGATCAGGGGGGTACAGGAGATTAGATAGTGAATAACCTCATGAAGACTATAAGGATCGCCTACAGGGATCGTCTATAGGGAAGTTAGAATTCTGTAGATCGGAATAATGTACGAGCGTTTGTATGCGGCATGCATGTCAAAACGAGCGTCCGTGGCAATATTATCATCCAGGCTTTAAGGGCGGCAACTGCCACATTGTAAAGTAATGCCACGCAGCTATTATGTTCCTTCCACGAAGCTCTCCAACCAATAGAATCACAATCCTGCCGTCCTCACTCTCCTCATCACCATCTCTCTCTATCTTTATCTACGCCAGCAGCTCCCGTTGGGTACATGACGAGAAGGTTTTAAAGCCTTTCAAGTTCAAAGTTGCCACCATACTTCTTCGATCTGCTCGAAAAAACCCCCTGGCCCGTCTACATCGTCAAAAAAGCGACTCAAAGCTTCAAGCTATCCGCGGTGTAGCTCCGCTCCACCCGAGCCGCATCGACTTGCTCCGAAATGGCGACTAAACCGGAACACAATGACACTAACTTCACGGTCTTTATTCGTCTGCCATTTCCGAGAGGAGATTTTGTGGATCCACCACCGGTACGCTCACCTTTCCATTTGATCGCTATCCTAATGTACTGACCGATCAGGTGGTATGGAATGCTGCTAAAGACCAGGCGTTATGGGGTATTCTTTCTCGACCGTCCAAGGGCGATGACATAGACTGTATGTCTCAAATCCACGCTTAGTATTGACGACCAAGGAGCTAAATTAGTGACAGGGAAAGCATTGTATACCTCACTCCCGCCCCGATACAAATGGTTATGCTGACGTGGCTCTGAAGGGCTGATAACTTCGATGTCACTTTACAATTTTTACTCCAGCAAGCAGCATGGCTCTATGATCGCCAGCTGTCACAGGTTCGGGCCCAGATGCGGAAATTTGACCCGACCGCTCAGTCAAACTCCCCGTCACCAGCTCCGGGCTCTGTGTCCGGGAGCACAGCACTGCCGGGGCCACCGATGAAGGATATTCCTGTAGTTGGTATGCTTATTCCAGCATGATTAAGCCGAATTATCATGAATGACTGACCCAAACAAGGACCACGAGGGCCTGTCCGACAGGTGACTCAGCAGAAGGAACCATTTCCGCGAGGCAAGTTTCTGTCTATTTGTATAAATGCCCTTCTGTGGCACTGCATTTGTGATTTTAACACCATCTGTAGCAGCCAGTGGTCATGGTCGGAGCACAAGCTCTACCTCGACCACAACCATTAACCAAATCCGCGGTTCTCGAGATCCGTCTCGCACCGATACCCCAACAGCAGAAGGTACTGAGCAACGGCGGGATTCTTATGGCCGTCGCCCATCCATCAACAGACCCCAACCCCCAGTGGCTCCATTCTTGCGGTCTCCTCCATTAGAGGAAGAAAATTTATCATCAAGCTCCCCAGATTCCGACTCAGAAGATGAAGCACTCCCAGCTCAGCGCTTCCGGCGGTTTGGACAATACTCTATACACCGTGCCGGCCTTAGAGACGACGAAGACGACGACGACGACGCACCTGCCTTCCTACCACTACATCGGGAACCCGAGCAAGGTCCACGAGATCGACCAGCCCAGGAACTTAGTGCCACATTACGGTTAGACGCGGAACGTGCAGCCCTAGCACGGCGGCGTATCGCCGAGCGATCTGGGCAAAGGATGCCCGTTGCTTCGGAGTCGTCCGCAAGCTCGATGAGCTCCGGTGCTCCTGTGGTTGTGCAGGGAGGACAAGCGGGTGCTACATCAAGTCACCAGCGCTCTGGGGAACCGTCTCGGCTGAGTCCCCGGAAGTCCCATACCTCTGGCACACAGGCAAGTGATGGGACTCCAAGCATGGGAAGCAGCTTCAGTGATTTGGATGGTGAGTTGGGTTCCGATTGGGGTGTGATGTGACATTGTATTGATTCTAGTGCAGATGCGAGCGTTACACAGTCAGCGTTGGAGGAGGCTCTTATGAGCAACATGCAGCATGGCGGGATGGCTAGCAGGATGAGCACTATCAGTCAAGCTTTGCGTAGTCGTTATTTGCAGTGATGTTTTTGGCTTCGAATCAACTACTTGATTTGATTGTGGGAGTGTGGATAAGCATGATGCATGTTGGCTTCTGGGTTGCAGTTCCGCCACATGCACGCCTGTCGATAAATCGGATTCCTTACATACCACATGTGCACTGGCTGACATGCTTCTATGGAAAATCAACTGCACAATTTCTCAATGAGATCTAGTTTGCTTACCATTAGGCAGTTACATATTCTCTGTCAGAGTCCCCACACTAGGTGCAGCTCTCCTGCAGATAGGCCTAGATAGGAATTATCGGGGCTCAACATCTGTAGTATAGCATATACTCTGTAGCACTTGTTCTATCTACGTGCATAACATGCAAGGCATCAATCCGAAAATCGGCCAAAAGGAGCGAAATCGCTAATTACTTCGCATCAAAGGCAAGTATAGAAAATACTCGGTATTTCTAATCATCTTCGACCAAAAACATGACATAATCGGCGATATGTACCAGTCAGAAGCTCATGTGGATTTCCTGCGGATCCATTTCTGCTATCGGGCCAGCGGCTGCACTAATCCCCTATCAGATGTGTCAACTGGGGGGTTCTCAACATTTCTATGCACTCTTCACCGGGCATTGCGGCCATAATATATTAAGAAATTTCCTCTCATAAATTCAAGAGAAACGCCGTCTCTCACCCTCCAGCTCTGCAAACGATCAAATCCCTCAGATCGTTTTCAATCGCGTCACGGTGATCTACTATCCCGCATTCCTTACCGGTCGCATCCCACCTTCACCCCACTTGCGATTGGCGGCATCCTCGGCTTCTTTTCTCCTGGACCCTCCTCATATCCGAAAGAAACCTTGTCAATTGGCAAGCTTTCACGGCGATCTCATTCACCTGACGAGTATTTCATAAAAGTGCTCATCGCAACCATGTCAGCACTCCTTGGTGATATGGAGCCCGCGGAGGCAGAATCCGTCTATTTCAATGAATACCCACCACCGAAGGCCCTCCCCAAACACGAAGCACTGGCCCGAGCCTTCATCGACCTCCATGTTGCAGACAATCGTCGCGTCGTCCTCGTCACCTCCGGTGGCACAACAGTACCTCTCGAGGCACAAACCGTACGCTTCATCGACAACTTCTCCGCCGGAACCCGTGGCGCTACATCTGCGGAGTACTTCCTGCAGGAGGGGTATGCAGTGATCTTCTTACATCGGCAGTACAGTCTGCTACCATACTCGCGACACTACAGCCACTCTACAAACTGTTTCCTAGACTTCATGGACGAAGCAGCTCCGGCTGCTGATTCGCCGAATGCGCATGGGTCAATTCAGGTCCGCAGCGAATATCAAGATGAGATGCGTGACGTCTTGCGCAAGTACCGCTACGCTAAGCAAAACAACCGTTTGCTTTTGTTACCGTTCACCACCGTCGCAGAATACATGTTCGAATTGCGCTCTCTTGCTAAATTGATGCGACCGCTTGGTCCCAATGCTTTGTTTTATCTTGCTGCGGCTGTTAGCGATTTCTTTATTCCGCGCCATCGGATGGCTGAGCATAAGATCCAGTCGTCGGAGATACCTGCAAATCTGGAAAATAATAATGCACTCGACTCTGAGGAGATTTACACGGGCGAGAACGAGACTCAGCCGCCGAAGAACTCGAAGAAGCTTGTCGTGAACCTCGATCCGGTCCCGAAGTTCCTGCACCGCCTTGTTGATGGCTGGGCACCCGAGGGAAGTATGGTTGTTTCTTTCAAGCTGGAGACAGACCCCTCGCTGTTGGTTTATAAGGCGCGGACGGCGCTGCAGCGTTATTCCCACCACCTGGTTATTGGTAACCTCCTCTCCACGCGCAAATGGGAGGTTGTGTTTATTACTCCGGATCCGCCTCATGAGCGATGGTTGCGTGTGCCCAAGGCTCGACGCAGTAAGAGTATCTCTGGTATGGAGGATCAGGTTGGGCTTGCGGAGATCATGAAGGGTAAGGGTGAGGAACATCCATCACAGATGGAGGAGAACCCGCCACCTGGTCAGCTGGATCATGATGGTATTGAGATTGAGAGCCTGATTATCCCTGAATTGGTTAAGTTGCATGAGAAGATGATTCAAAAGAACACCCCTGGTCAACAATGATGGGTCAAATGTTGATGGGTTAGATGCATCTGGGCATGAATGTACATACGAAGTTAATGGTAGTCAATTTTTGCATGGGCTCGACCCTAATAAAACTTTACATAAACATCAATTACATACCTATTAGATTTACTTATCTATATAGGACGGTCATACGTGTAGGGTTGTTCGACATTCCGATGCCCAACCAAAAGGTGGTCCATCCATGGATGACGTCTATATATATTTTGAGGAAGATCGGAACGTGTGGTTCAAAAAGCTTATTTTTGTCCCGAGTCTACAGTATGTTAGATGCATGCTTCTTGCTGTATCAATTCCTTATAAAAAATAAATTGCTATCATAATCTAGATCTATTGATACCAATGTTGCCGCCACCAAATATACTCTGTGCTAGTGAACCGTTCATTCCACAGCCGGGGTGATCGACGACAAGGATCACCACAATGATCAAGGGGGGCAGGGAATCCAGGAACTTGGAACAGCATAATCAATTGGAAACAAATCCGTTATATTCTAGACCTGATATTGAAGTCGGAAGTATGTTTCAAACCCTTCAAGCCCCTATAAAGGAAACAAACCCTTCCCCGCCAAAAAGTACCTGCATAGACGCAAGATCCACCGCTAACGCGTCCCGCTGTGTCAGCCACAGAAAGGAGACGCGGCCTGGCTGATCGTCATCGCCAGAGCTCGGGTACTCGAACCCTGGAATTCTTTCCAGGCCCGCAGGAGACCTGTCTTTTCTCATGATGATCTCAAGGCAGCCACGGGCCATTGACAACAATCCAAAATGGTCCCCCGGCGACGAGTAAGCCGCCGATTCCTCGCAATCGCCGCCATCGCCGCCCTCTTCTTCCTCTACCACTTCACCTCCCTACAATCCAACCTCACGCCACAAAAGACCAGATTTCGGTACTCGGGGTCCCGGACAAACAGATACAGCCACAATGTCGACTCCAAAGAGCAGAACACCGGCGAACCCGAGCCTGTCTGTCCTCCACTTCCGGGCATTGAAGATGTCCTAGTCGTCATGAAAACCGGCGTCACAGAAGCCCGCGATAAAGTCCCCATCCACTTTTCCACGACCTTCCGCTGCATCCCGCACTATGTGATCTACTCCGACTTCGAAGAGGAGATTGAAGGCGTCACGGTCCACGATGCGCTCCGCACTATGGACCGGGATGTCACAGCGCAAGTCGAGGACTTCAACATCTACAATCGACTTAAGCAATACGGACGCGAGGGTCTAGAACAAGGAGACTTCGCCGATGAAGCCAATTCCGCAATTGGGAAACCGAATAACCCAGGGTGGAAATTGGATAAATGGAAGTTCCTGCCAATGGCGCAAGAAGCATACGCATACAAGCCTGATGCGAAATGGTTTGTCTTCATGGAGGCTGATACCTATATGTCCTGGCCGACACTGCTAGCCTGGCTTGAACACTTCGATCCCAAGAAACCCGTCTACCTGGGCACCGAGACACAGATCGCGGAGACGATCTTCGCGCACGGAGGCTCGGGCTTTATGCTTTCGAACCCGGCGTTGAAGGCTGCGTCGGATGAGTATGAGCGCAGACGGGCTGATTTGGATGATTATACAAATGGGCATTGGGCGGGTGATTGTGTGTTAGGACGGGTTCTTGCAGATCTCGGGATCAATCTACACTTCTCCTGGCCGATCTTGCAGAACTCGAACCTGGGGGAGTTGGATGAATTTACGACGGATCTGTATCGGTTGCCTTGGTGTTTCATTGCTGTCGCGTTTCATCACCTTTCATCAAATGAGATTGAAAAGCTGTGGAAATTTGAGCAGAACCGTTGGCACGATGTAAGTCTGCTTCTCTTTCCCTGGGGCTTGGAACCGTTATACTAACATTTCACCAGAAAAACAAACACATCCTCCTTCATAGTGATGTCTTCCGTGAATGGCTCTACCCCGAAATGGCTACCCAGCCTACAAGATTGAACTGGGATAACTTTTCGGATGAAGAGCAGCCTTTTGCTACGACCTTTGAAGACTGTCGTGAGGTCTGCGAAGTCTCGAAAAAATGTGTACAGTTCTCTTTCCGGGACGGTACCTGTTTCACGGGCCATAGACCCCGTCTTGGTGTCTCGCAGACTAGCGGTAGTGTTGCTTCCGGATGGCTGCCAAGTCGCATCCAGGAGATGATGGATGCTAGTGGGATTTGTCGGGCTCCTGACTATGGTGAATAATTGGACACCATCATATTTTGGAAGCGTTGTGTTTTTTATTTATCAGCCGATTGCCCGCTTGACATTTGTCAACGCCTGTTTTATTATGGCTTGTCATGATTTGGTTGCTGCTTGGGATTGGATTGGGGATTGGCATCATATGCGCGGCATTTTGGTTAGTTTAAATGTCTTTTGTCGTGGTCCAGTGTGGTATTATACCTTGGTTTATCATGATTCTGGCTTGGTGTTTGGATAGCATTTCTGAATGGATGTCAGATTGACAGAAAGAATTTCTCAACTTGACGGGAGCTAAAGGTACACAGACCTACACTAAAAATACATGCCCAGCATGGGAATCACTCCTCAACTTGTCCAAATTCCCGTATTTCAGAGAGGAGGGCTATCGGGGTCCTCCAAGCACTGATCTACACGCATAATGTTCAACCCCACAGCCTTGACGTGCCGGATGAATTGCGGAAGATATTCCACGGTTGTCGGATTCAAAAAGTGCAAGACGGCGAGGTTTCCGCCTCGTGCGACATCACGGTAGAATGCCTCCAGTTGCTTCTCAGGTTTGGATGTATTAGCCCACAGCCAATCTTCGACGTCGACGCTCCAGTTAACGATGGATGGATTGGGGATCCGCTTGGCAAGTTGCTCTCGCATGCGGGCACCAACGGTTCCAAACGGGGGACGGAAGTATCGTGCTTTTCAAAATTGTTAGTTCGGTATTTGACAGTGACCAAGGCAGCTTTACATTGGAGATTTAGTTCATCATGCAAGATCTGTATAGCTCGAACGATCTCTTCATCGATCAGGTCTATCGTTGGCAGAGCTTCCATTCTGTCACCGTTAGCCTAAGGCGACGCATCAAAGAGAGCGAAGCATACTTAGGATGAGTATTCGAATGCAAAGCAACCTGATGCCCCTTCCCTATCATCTCCCGATAGAAATTGGTAAAGTTGGTACTTTGATCAGTTAACCCAGCCCCAACAACAAAGAAAGTTGCCCGGATACCCTCCTCATCAAGAATGCGCATGACATCCTGCGCAAATCTCGGCTGCCCATCATCAATGCCAAACGCAAACGAGTTCGGTCGAGAGCAGCGCAGAACCAGGGTGCCACTGGGTTTTTTCTCGGGTATGAGGAAGCCGTTATTCTCCGCCGAAGGTGGAGGAACAGTCGAGACGAATTCGATTCGACGCAGAGTCAGCGTGACATTTGTATAGAAACCAGTGAAAGAAATCGAAACAACACGGTTATGATTGATACGGAAATGAGAAAGCGGAATGAAGAGCTCTGTCTTCTCCGTCGAAGCAGAACCTTGGTCGGCGTCGTCGTCGTTGTCTTCGTTGCTGCCATCTCCATAGTCATTTCCATCGCTATCATCACCGTCTTCTAGGCAACTCCCATTGTTCGCTCGGTAAGCTTTGCGCCACAATTTACGTTCTCGAGTTGTCAACTGGCTCGGTTTACCACTGTTTGCACCATCATTGCCAGGCCCAGATCCAAACTGTGTCCTCATAACGTATCGTGAGGCTTGCACGCCATCCGATACACCTGGAAACGGGGCCCGCAGTGGCTCACAGTCAATGTTGTGTTCATTCAGCGAGACAGTAAACTCCTCTGTTCCCTCGAAGACCACGTGCAAGAACTGGTTCTGCCAAGGAATCAGGCTGAAGCACCCATGAATGTTGAATTGTGTGTGAAAGTTCTGATCAGGGTCCGTGGGCTCGAGGCGTACGAAACCCGGTTCATGGTACACGGGTAGATCCTCGCCAGCACCGTGCCAGAATCCCAGGTCATTGTGAATGGCGGTTTGGAAGGTGTCAATTACAAGCGATGGCATGGGGACTTGATTCTTCGGGGTCTGGGATCTGTAGCCATCTGTGTCAATCCAGTTTGGGGGGTCGACGTATGCGTGGAAGCGGCTTGTTGCTTGTTGGAGCAAGGAGAGGGTAAGGAGGCATGGGAGGTGAGATAGCCGGGGGAATAACATGATGAGATTGTGGTTACTTGGTATTGGCGAAGAATAATGTCGCTTTGAACAGATTCTACAAGGATCAAAGTCCACATTGATTACTCTGCACTGAGCGTTTCCGCATTTGAAGAAGGCACGATGGTCGAGACTGGCGAAACCGTCAATTTTGGAAGATTTGGGAAAATGATAAGAAATGCAAAGTATTTTTGTTCCTGGCCCAGCTAGAAAAAAGTGCGGAAATGGAAAATAGATACACTGGAAATCAATAAAGTCCTCCGAGCAATATTTCCCCGAAACAAAGACAAGCGTCTGAGTCTCAACCGAGTTTCACAGACATAATGACACGCTGGTAACCGAACCCTCGTGAAGATAGAAGCAAAAAGAAAAGTGAAAAATTCGATGGAGCTTCAGAATTCAACGAATGCTCAGAACTCGACGAAGCTTTTTAAGTTCAACGGTCCTCCCACGGGCGTGCCCTGAAAAACAATATGGAAGCTGCGATATGGATGCAAGATAAGTGGTTCAATAAAGAACCTGGATATGAGCGGTAAAGGGAACAACATTTTGTTCCCGTAAAAAGGGCGAAAATATCCCAACGCATGAAGCGAAACGAGGAATCTGCCGCTGAAACGAGACACAAACCGGAATGCGTAACAATGCAGTCATTATGGAGCGAGAAAAAAGGAAATGGTGAATGAAGGGCGATACTGAGCGGGACAAGATGCGCAGAGAGGAGGCGACATCAAGTGTACCAGCAATTACCATTCGGGTTGAACTTCTTCCTTCTTTGTATCCTCGCGAGTCCAGCGAGACTGGCGATTATCATCAGAGTCCACGGTTTTGGACTCATCCCCCGAAAAGGCCGCCTTGTCGCCATCACCATTCTTCTTATCGTCGCCATCCTCCTCCTGATCAGTGTCATCGTCAAAGGTGACCGCATCCTCCTCGGGACGGAATTGCTGAAGACATTCAGGGATATCTTGCTTGGTTTCTAAGAGAATCTTAACAAGTGCAGGAGCTATGTCCTCGTCGCGATCGTTGTAGAAGGAGGTTGCGATTCCTTCATTGCCAATGCGAGCTGTACGGCCTATACAGCTGGAAGTCAGCGGGCTATATAAACAAGAGGAAGTGAATTGAGACATACCAATCCGGTGGATGTATTCGGTGATACCACCATGATGAGCTTTGGGTAGGTCATAATTAATGACGTGCATCACGTTCACAATATCCAGGCCTCTGGCAGAAATGCCAGTAGCGACGAGGATGGGGCACTCTGCAGTGCGGAAGGCGCGGCTAATTGATTCATGAGCACAGAATAGGAAGAAAAGAAGAATGTATAGATACTTACATAGCATCTTCACGCTCGCGCTGAGTACGGTCGGAGTGGATTGAGGTACACGGCAGACCCTGGTTGTAGAGGTAATCGTCGACAAAGTCGACTTGAGTCTTGCTGTTGACGAAAACCAAAGTGCGAGTCGGCATGTGGCTCATAATGGTCTCGTAAAGTCTTGTCTTCTTCCCAGAGTCAGGAACCTCAAACACCTTTTTCGAACCAGCTCAGTTAGCAGTTATAATCATCTAGTGAGCATCTATACTTACCCGCTGGGACACCATCAGGTGCGAACTGCCGGGACGGCCAACACGGACACGGATGTAATCCTTCATCATGTAGGTGCGTGCAAGCCGGCGACACTCCTTATCGAAAGTAGCAGAGAACATCATGTAGCGATGATCCTCGTCTTCATTCATATCTAGTTGCGAGTCAGTTTAGGGGTTGGAAGTATATATATCTCAACATAACATACCTCCACCGGACATTATCTTCTTAAAATCCTCCTCCCAGTCAAAATGAAGCAGCTCATCAGCCTCATCAATGACCGTGTATCTATTCAAATATCAGTGGCTCATACCGTATGGCAAGGTCAAAGCAAAAACATACCTCACACGGCGGAGTGACAAAACATTGGGCTGGCCCATGAAATCGATAATACGACCAGGGCTTCCAATGAGAATATCACATCCCTTCATAAGTTCCTCCCGTTGGAGACGAACAGGAGCTCCTCCATATGCGACGCATGGGCGGAGCATAGAACGATAGCACAGGCGACGTGTTTCGTCAAAGATCTGAGTAGCGAGCTCCCGAGTGGGGCAGACAATCAGAACAAGTGGTTCGGCTGTAACACCGTGAACCGAAGGAATGAACTCTTCAGCAAGATTGGGTCTTGCCGCAGCCAACTTCTTGGCCTTGCCCATCAGATCCGACAAGATGGGAATCAGAAAAGCACCGGTTTTACCGGATCCTTGAAAAAAGTCAGAGAAGAGACATGAGATGTAGATCAAGTAAGTAATCACCTGTGTGTGCAATACCGATCAGATCTTTGCCACTGCTAACAGCAGGCAAAGCGAAAGACTGAATAGCAGTCGGCTTGTCATAAAGACAGAGCCGCACATTCTCTCGCATAATAGGGTGCAGGCCCGCATCGTCCCACTGAGTAAGGTTAGATAGACCTGATAGAGCCAATCCACGAGAAACATACCTCTTTGACTGCGGCAATGGGAGTCTGACTGTCACAGACGACAGCCAAGCTGTCAGTCAATCTATCAGAAACTTATGTGAGCCATGACCATTGATGAATCAAAGTAAAATGGAAAATACTCACTCGCTGACGCGATTACCAGCTCGAGGGATCAAATCGCTGTCGAAAAGCATCTTCTCCAGGTCTTCATTACGGGGCCCTATGGCGCTCTCATCATACTCACCCTTCCACTCGTAGCGAGCGGCATTAGAAGCCCAATCATGGCTTTCCTTGGCGCCGTCCTCATCATAGTTGAATGCAGTACGCTCACCCCATCCATGCTCGAGAGCGTTTTGGTCAGCCGGATTGGCGTCAGTGGGAGCTAGAGCGACGTAAGTAAAAGCTGGATCGGCTTCAGGAGTAGCTGGAGCGGTATTGGAAGCGGCCATGGAGGCCCACTCGTGGGCGTCCGCGGCCGAGTACTCCATGTAGTTCAATGGTGAAGGCTTACCGGCAGGCGTCTCAATGACTGTAACCTCCTCGGGATTGTTTTCCACATAAGCCTCGGTGAAATCCATAGCGAGTGGTGAAAATCGGGGAAGTGAGTTGTGGGAGGAAAGAAGGGCAGTGAGTTGCCTTGAAAGGCTGGAGGGAAACTCAACGATGGTGTTGTCAAGTCGGTATGAAGATATCAGAGGAAGGGAGGAAGGAAGAAGGGAAACCGGTCGATCGTGAATAAGAAAGCACGAGGAGCGGGGAGGTTGAGAAAGGAGAAGAGAGCGAGAAGGAAGAGAGAGGAGATGAACAAAACAAACGAGGTGAGGCGTGACAAATTTGTTTGTACTCGTCGTTGAAATAGGGTATCGCGAGAAGGCAGACGTGAATCTCCCCTCATTCTCCTCTCTATTCATCATTTCAAGTCATAATAATACGCATCATCTTGGTTCGTGCGATATTGTTGTCTCACAGTATTTGTATTATTCCACCTTTTCACCAAGACAACATGATCTAGACCTACATGAAGATATCCAAAAGCCTCTCCTTTTTCAAACCAGAAGAGACATTACCACATGTTGAACAATTGTAACAGAGCCTGTTCGACATTCTGTTTTTTTTCCAAAAGTAATATTGAACAAACTGTACCTGGTATGTAAGCTCTTAGTGCAACGATGAAAAGATAGATCTATGGATAGCTGCATCAGGTTTAGTGCAAAGCGATCATCTTCTTAACCAACCGGAATCATGCCATACACTGCTATGGCACGCCATATCTAAATATCAGAAGTTAGTTTTGAGGTCCCTGCATATCATGATCCACTTTTATACCCGGACCACCAGGACTTCTGTTCCTACTCCGTAGGGTCCGTACAGCTCGGCGGTTGCGTTCGGCATATGTGGGTCCCGAGGTCCGGGTAGAAAATGTACGCCGTAAGCGTGGGCACGCTTCTCCCTTAACTTGATCAGCTTCCCCGAGCTCTCTCCTACATCACCACTGTCATGACTCCTTCCGATCGAATGGAGCCAGATGGCCGTCGGAGCCGCCTAGAAGAAGCTATCACCAATCCCGGTACTGTCAAAATCAATGTGACGGGCGCGTTCATTGTCGACGATGAACCTCGGGCCAGAAGTCCCGTTCAGACCGACGGTGTTCACTATGAGAATAAAGACATTCGACTACCTCATCACACTGGTGTGGTCAGTCATGTTGCTGTCGATGTGAGTTGTTGACCCTGCTATGTGCCCCGCACCGCGATGCCCCGCAATTTACAAGAAAAAAAAAGGGAGAGCATGCGACCACGGCCACAAGGGCCACAGAACAATAGCTGACCAGAATTCCCAAACCTCTAGATCGGTGGATCGTTGGCAAAGCTAGTCTACTATACTAGAGAATTGGACGCGGCCGACAATGGTGGACGCTTGAATTTCATCAACTTTGAGACCCACCGGATCGACATCTGCATCAATTTTATCCGACAATTAAAGGAGGAACATGAGAAGCGCAATACCTCGGTCCGGGATGAGCTATGCGTGGTGGCTACTGGAGGGGGCGCTTTCAAGTTCTATGACAAGTTGAAAGCGGCGCTGGACGTGAACATTCTGCGAGAAGAAGAGATGGAATGTTTAATCATTGGTACGTCGCCCCAAAGAGAGCCGAATCCCTCGGCACATATCTGACAGTTTACTAGGTCTGGATTTCTTTATCACCGAGATCCCCAACGAAGTATTCACCTATAATGACTCGGACACGGAGCCGATGCAGTTTGCCGAGGCCCGACCGGACGTTTACCCCTACCTCCTCGTCAATATCGGATCCGGCGTTTCCATGATCAAGGTGTCTGGCCCAAGGCAGTTTGAACGAGTCGGGGGAACACACTTGGGTGGTGGCACATTCTGGGGGATTATGTCTTTGCTTACGGGCGCTCGGACCTTCGACGACATGCTGGCCATGGCGGATGTTGGGGATAACAGCGGAGTGGACATGCTGGTTGGGGATATTTATGGTATGGACTACAGCAAAATTGGACTGAAGAGCACAGCAATCGCCAGCACCTTTGGGAAGGTCTTCCGCTTGAAGAATGCTGCCGAGCGGGGAGCCGAAGACGGCGAGGGCTTGATCCGCGACGATGAGGAACACACTAACGGCGGAGTCAATTTCCGCCATGAAGATATGAGCCGGAGCCTTCTTTATGCTATCAGGTACGTACTTGGTCTTGTCCGCTTATGCTCCATCCAAAACTAACACATTGCAGTAACAACATTGGCCAAATTGCTTATCTGCAATCGGAAAAGCATGGAGTCAAGCATATATATTTTGGAGGCTCCTTTATCCGCGGGCACCGCCAGACGATGAACACACTTTCCTACGCCATTAAATTCTGGTCCAAGGGTGAAAAGCAGGCATATTTCCTGCGGCATGAGGGCTACCTGGGCGCTGTCGGCGCCTTCATTCGCCGACAACCGCAAAATTGGGGTCGCCGGAACAGCATCGACGATTTGGGAGCACCGCAGGCGGTCAAGAACGTCGTCAACAGCGTGTTGAATCAACAAAATGACGCCTGCTCATAGGGCTAAGTACTCTTTCTCCTTTATATTTGAAGAATCAAGATACCCCTTGAACGTCCAATTCGTCAACCCCTCGGTCAAATTCGCTTGGAGAGAGTGAGCCAGTGTCGGGATTTTGCAACTGTTAGTCTGTTACTACTGCTGCATTCTCTGTGCTATTGGTGCTCACCACTTTTCCACAGCCAAAACATTCATATACCCGCATCTTCCTCAATAGACTTACTAGAAAAATCGTCTGGCAGGTAGAATGATGACAAGCGCTTTCAGCATTCTTGTAACAAGTACATCTCATGGAAATCTTAAAACTGTCTTCCAACCGTTCTCTTGTTTTCGATTAGCATAATGCGTGAATATCTAGGCCTTTTCAAGAGTTTGCTTACTGCAGTTGCTCTCACTCAGTCACAAACCGCTACACTTTGCTCTCCGTTTCCCGTCAATCTCTTCCTGCCACAACCACTTACTATTCATAAAAATCTACGTGCTCTTCCAAACACACATCACAGTCTTGATCAAGATTGCCCCTTGAGACTTGGCCAAGATGGCGG
Organism: Penicillium pulvis; assembly: GCF_028828015.1. Lineage (NCBI taxonomy): Eukaryota > Fungi > Ascomycota > Eurotiomycetes > Eurotiales > Aspergillaceae > Penicillium > Penicillium pulvis. Next base: position 1,901,431 of record NW_026643078.1, on the reverse strand, counting down.
ACTCGCAGAACCACCTGCCAGATCTCTGGCTAACTCTCGCAGCCGCAGACGATGGCTGTGCAGAGCTTCATCCTATCAATTGTCATATCAATCGTCTTCAGAATGGTAAAGAGAGCCTGTCGGTTACAAAATCTTCATCAAGCAGCGTGTCTCCCCTCTCTGAATTCAACGAGGAGGGTTTGGTGACCGAGATGAGATCGCCCCTCCGCTCGCCGGCTCTCGTATCCGAGCAAACAGCTGATGTGACAATGAAAGATGTTATTGATGATACATCCATGTTGGCACAAGATGGATTGGAGAAAAACCGAGCCGACCGAGCCTCAACCCATGACTCCGATGCCCTCACCGAGATCGACGACGCCATCAAGCACTATGATGTGGGCCCTCCCTACACCCAAATGGTGACTACACCAGAGCACTTTCTAGATCCACATGCTCCACGAGTCAGTTACGAGCTCTTTGAGAAAACCGGACTCTCTGAGATCAAAGAGACTCCCAAAAAGGCCTCTCGATTCCTGCAGACTTTTACGTTTTCCCCAACACGTTCGCCTGGCAATTGGAAGATTCAGAAATACCGGGGACCTGCAAAGTGTCTTCCACTCCATCTTCTTCAGATACTTGACGAATGGCATCAGAACAATCCGCTTGAAGCGCCCCCTTGTCAATGGAAGGGGCGAACCGAGGGAACCCAGAAATGGGAGAATTTCAAGATCTTCGATCAAGAAGGTGACGAATATGAGGTATCGATCTTCAAGATAACAGTCACGCGTCCGAAGTTCCGCATGTACAACCTTATGATCTTACATTCAGAGAAAGCACCAGAGGTTTTTGTGGATTGCGCTGCGAACTGCCGCCCCCCAAACATGAGAGGGACTGGCTTTCAGGGCCTGTATGTCGTTGCCTGGCTTGGACTTGCACAAGGATTTGAGAATGAAAATTGTGGTATTTGGGTTTGGGCCCCAGAAGGAATCGATATTCCTTTCCGCCCCGGATGGTTTACCCTTGAGAAGCGAAACAAGCAGTCGAAACCAATTAAGACTGAGAAAAGCCCGACCCCGATTACTCCAAGAAAGAGCGCTCAAAGCCGCCCTGTAACCTTTCACAGTCCAGAATCCGATACTATGCCTGCCCCGTACTCCGAGAAGCAAGGCATCAAGTATGAGTCGGATGAAGAGGGTGTTGTTGCTTCCACTCGTGTTTGCCGAAATCTGTTTTCGCCCCCGCCTATCCGTTTCAAACTACGGTCTGATACTTCACCCAATGTCCGAATTTTTGCTTTCAACGACCAGACTGACAGTCGTGCTGTCTTCAACAAAGCTCGTGAATTCTACCAGGATAAGGATTTCTTCCGTGAGATGGCACTTTTGTGCAAAGTACCTGGACAGGAGGAGCCTCGATACATTGGAGAAGGGTGTGAAGATGAATTTGATCTTCTTTGTGATGATATCAAGAAGCTTTCTTTGTACCAAGATGAAGTCGGTATTACTGCGATGAAGCCTGCTGGTCCCTTGACTGTCGAAGCTACACTGGTCTCAAATTGATGATGCAAAGTGATTTATGATATTGACATGGCTCAAATATTCGTTTGTACTCTAGTCTGATCTGAATGTAAACTTTGAACACAGTTCATGCATTCTTAGCACTAGAACTATAGAATCGTCCCAAATCGGAAATTCGGCCGTCGCATCACACGTGACTCCGTATCGACCAACACGTGGGATTGCGCGTTCCCAAGCCAGGTAACCATCAGCTTTAAACCCCGTCGCTCGCTCTGCACCATGCCCCGATGCTAGCCATACCACCTCAATGACTCCCCCACCTTCCTCGCTCTCTATCCCTCCTCCAATCCCCGTCGACACCCACCCAAACCGCGGCAACCCTTTTGAGCAGGACCGAATCCCTGATCCTAATCGCCTGGCACCAGAAGATGCATACTTTGCGCCATCACACTCCAAAGCTCGCTCTGCGCCTGGCAGTTATAATGAGAGTCTCCCTGTAAGCAGTGGTGGCACCTTGCGACCCCCGCGTGGGGTGTTGGATACCGGGCGGAAGGACCCGCGGAAATTGGGTAGTACGGGGGGACGGCGGAGGAGGAAAGGAGCTTGGAAGAAGTTGCTTTGGGTAAAACAATCTTGTACGTTGTCTTCCTGAGATTGTTTACTGTCATATTGTTTCTGCATCGTGAGATACTAACGGGACTCGATTGGTAGATCCGGACAACTACACTGATACGGAAACGTTCTTGGATCATCTTCAACGCAATCCCCGAGTGCGGCCTTACGATTTCTGGCCGCTGGTCTCTGATTCGACCGTCATCGTCCAACATGTTTGTTCGGTTGTGATATTCGTTTGCTGTTTCGTCGGGATCGTTCAGGACCGCGTGAGCCCCGTCTCTATTGTTTGCTGGGGCAGCGTTGGGACGGCCATGGGTTGGATCCTCTGGGACAACTGGATCTGGGAAGAGCAGACGGAGCTTTCTCAACTGGCTAATGCAAACCTCGGTGATGATGGATCCAGCTCAAGTTCTGGGACAAGCGCTGTTAACCCAGCTCCCCATGATTCGCTTCCTAGTGACCCGAAGATCAGCGCCATCCACGGGCTCGGGTTGACAATGTCTGGCAATGAGTCGAAGGAGAACTCGCCCAATCGGAATAATGATACCAATGGAAATTTAGATACGACTTCTGCATCACGACGCGAATCTACGTCTACTTCTGCCATGCGCAATGCAGATGACCCGGACGTCGACCGACCATCATTGTTCTCCTCACGCAACCAACAGCGTTTTTCTACTGTCAAATCCGCCTTTTTAATCTATTTCGCGCTGTTGGGACTTAGTCCCATCCTGAAATCCCTTACCAAATCAACTGCGAGTGACTCCATCTGGGCCATGAGCTGCTGGCTTTTAATCATGAATATATTCTCTTTCGACTACGGAAGCGGCGAGGGCGCAGGCGCCACCACCAAGTTTCCTGCTTCTTTGTCTACCAACGCAGCTGTGATGGCGTCTACTGTACTTGCGTCTCGCCTGCCGTCTACCACACATGTGTTCAGTTTGATGCTTTTTTCCATGGAAGTATTCGGGCTGTTTCCTATTTTCCGTCGCCAACTCAGACAGAAGTCCTGGACTGGTCATGCGATGCTGACGCTCGCCCTGGTCATCATTGCTGGAGGCGCTGTCGGCATGACCCTGAGTGGTGGATGGGCATCAGCCATCATTGGGTCTGTCCTCGGCGGCATCCTTACAGCACTCGTGATGGGTGGCTGTAGTTGGTGGCTCATAGGGCTCCAGAAATACAAAAATGTGGTCATTGGTCCATGGGACCCAGCGCGACCAATCATTCGAAGACACTGGAACTGAATTATCTCCAGCTGTTATTTTTCTTTTTCCTTACCCATTATTGTCACATAGGTGCGGCGTTCTGGATTTTCTCCCTATACCCCTAGATTACTGCATTGGACAAATTATTGTCTCTGGCCTCAATAATTGCACCTCGGGTCAATATCCCACATCTTCCAAACATCCATTCCGTGGCAGAACCTTAGCGAGACGAAAATAGGTCTGGCCAGATTTAATAAAATGCGGACCAAACTCTCGGGCTGTTAGATCAGTTCCAAGAAACTAATATTCCATGATGTCAAAGGAATGTGTGCGGGAGGGATATGAATGTGCAACAAGGCTGGTATGCGGGCAAACGATGTCCAGGCGCCGGTAACCATTGCCGCAGTTCAATCTCACCACCACATTTTACACTTTCTGAGATCGGATCTCCCTTAAAAACTGCGGAGAGCGAAACACTAAATCACTCTAGCAGCTAATGGGTTATAGAGCAATTGTACTGCCCGACATTCCATCGGCTGTGGCGCTTTTCCATCGAGCAAATTACTAGGAGATGGCCCCCACTTTTACTACAGGGATGGTATACATACTCCACACTTGGACCCATAGTCTACATGCTCTACACTGCAGGTCATGAGCTACGGAACTCCCCATGGGGCATGATCGACGAGGGCATGTTGTGACCAAATCTGCTAAAAGTGCTTTAATCTCGCGTCTTTCTAGTGATTCTTCTTTCTCTCTCATCCTTTTGTGCTCCCTCATTTTTTGGAGCGATCATCTTGCATTGGCAACTGGGTTTGTCTATATAAAGTTTTACATTCATTCATTCATTTCATATTTCTTCTTATTTAATTTCTACGAGCATCGCGTGATTAGCCATGTTGAGGAACCTCGCCCTCGGCCTCTTGGCCGCTCACGGTGCTGCCGCTATGCGGTTTGCTATGTACATTGACGAGTAGGTTATGATCAGGAATATACCAAGGACATAATCTAACAAGCTATTGCAGATATCATGTCACAGATCTGCCAGGCAAGAACGAAACGGCATACATTGACCATGCTATCATGGCCTTTGCCCCATCCAAGATGTTCAACTCCGACTCGCCTGCATCATTCACCCCTTTCGAGTCCCCGGATAGCTTCCGCAAGCGTTTCAGCGATGACGCCAAGCTGATGATTGCTATCGGTGGATGGGGTGATGAAGCTGGTTTCTCAGATGGAGCAAAGGATGCCACCACTCGTCAGCGCTACGCAAAGAATATCGCTGCGATGCTAGATGCCAACGGATTTGATGGTGTTGGTAAGTCAAAGCCTTCTCCAACAAACCTTGACAGGCATCCACTGACATAAACAGACATTGACTGGGAATACCCCGGTGGCAACGGTCAAACATACAAACAAGTCCCCAACAAAGACAAGGTCTCCGAAATCGAGACTTACCCCGAGTTCCTTGCCGAAGTCCGCAAAGCGATTGGCAACAAGACCCTCTCCATCGCCGTCCCAGGACGCAAGCAAGACATGATCGCTTTCACCAAGGAGACAGGCCCTAAGATCTGGGAATCCGTCGATATGGTCAACGTTATGAGCTACGATCTTATGAACCGTCGTGACAACGTCACTTCCCACCAGACAAGCGTCCAGGGCTCCCTGGATTGTATCAACGAGTACTTGGACATGGGACTTGACCCCGAGAAGATCAACCTCGGTTTCGCTTACTACGCTAAGTGGTTCACCACTGACCCCAACTCGGACTGTGATACCAACCCCATCGGATGTGCCGTTGTCAAGCTCGAGAATGACGACGGAAGTGACAATGGAAAATCTGGCGCTATCACCTTCGAGGCTAGCACTGATTCTCCTGCTCCTACGAACCTTACCATTTCCACCAATGGCAAGTGTGGATTCGATGAGAAGACTAAGTGCCCTGAGGGATCATGCTGCAGTGCCTACGGAAACTGGTGAGACAACCCAGCTTTACTCAAATTCCTATCCGATGAATAAAGCTCACTAATATGTTTCCAGTGGAACCGCCGACGACTTCTGCCAAGCTGGCTGCCTTTCCGACTACGGAACCTGCAAGGGCATCTCCATCACCGACTCCTGGCGCCGCGCCCAGAAGGACGGAAAGACTGATGACAAGCTCGGTGGACAGTACTACTGGGATAGCAAGGACAACCTCTTCTGGACTTGGGATACTCCTGAGCTCATTGCCCGCAAGTTCAGCGATATTGTTGGCGCTAAGAACCTTGGTGGTGTTATGGCATGGAGTCTCGGTGAGGACACCTACAAGTTTGAGCACCTCAATGCTATGCAGCAAGGTGTCGAGGCTGCTACGCAGTCGACCGATAACCAAGATGATGTCGAGTTGGACTTCTAAGTCTGCTGTATTGCGTGATATTTGGCGCTGAGCTTGTGTGTGGTCGTTGTGGAGGTCCGAGTTGTATTCTGGGGGGCGTTCATTATTCTGGCATCTTCAAAATAAATTTCTTAATGGTTACTTTAATTTAATTTTCACTTTTTGTGTGAGACTTTATCTAAGTGGTTAACGCCTTGGAACTCGGTACACAGTTGACAGTGTCCCAGGGGCACTGAAGGCCAGTGCCACAGGGTAGCCCGACCCGTGGACCGCAGGCTGCAACAAGAACGTACACCAGTACAAAGATGGGAACTTAACAACCAGGCGGGCACACGACCCGGACTGGACAGAATACAAATGAGAACACCTACGACCCGAAGCACACAGGCTAGTCGCCCTGATGAATAGACAACAAGCTCGACATTTGGATTGATCCGGACTCGTCGAAAGCAAACTCGACTCAGGGATGGATCATCCATGATTATATTTCTTTTTGCATGCAACATGCATTTGGTGAAACCTTGGAGCTCGATAACAAAACTTTGATAGATTCGTAAAGTCTTGTCATAGTTATCGCACTTGGGCTGAGTTTGATATCATTAAACCTACATTGCTAATCTTCGTGTCCGTTCAAAGACCGAAGTTGTGTACTCCACGCCCCGTCTACCCCAGAGCAACTCAATGACCTCTGTATCAGGCACCGAAAAGCAATCCCAAGCGAAGCTTATCAGCTACTACATCTCTGCAACTGGGCTTCAGAGCTTATTTAGCGCTTCTTCTCCTGATACAGAACATCCATTTTATCATAATATATTGTTGATTGACGTGCCCAGGTGAGTATATTCTAAACCTACTTTTCAATCTGGAATAGTCAAGTCAGCCGAATTGTTATTTCATCAAGAAGGCTATTTGAAGTACCATTTCGCACACTTTGACAATATTGACATCATGGATACTTATTGCATCGGCTTTTTGGCATATACAGTGAATGGGAATTTGGAACATAACATAAAAATGCCGGCATCTTTGAAAGAGTATTGAATTCAGTTCGCACTTGTGCTGTTTTGGTATAGGAATCCCATGGCAGAACAGAGCCTCGTAACGGAAACAAGTCGAAGTAGTACGACAGCTTGAACACAGCCATAGCTGTGCAATTGGAGGCAGATTTCTCTTTAATGCCAGAGCAGTATAGGATAGAGCCTTCAACGTGCTAAAGTGCATCGAGGACCATTTCGGATGCACAGTTTAATGCTGACTGTCTGTTACTAGGCTTGAACATGATCATGTCAGGTGCCAGCATAATTAGACCAGATCTCTCGTGGCCTCGATTGTCTATTATCATCATAGCCATCTTTACGTCATGAATGGCATTGACTCATTAAAAGAATAGCGCCACACTATTGCCGTGCTTCAGGAGCCTTTGCCTTTCTTTGAGGATCACCGATATCCACGTCCCCGCCCCGGCGCAAATCCTCCCTCGGGGGGCACCCGACCACGGTTTGGTATTTCATTCCCATCTTCATCATGCGCCTTTCCATAGCCGGCATCATAAACAGGAATAAATCCATCTGCAACGCTCAGACATACCTCGTCCATATGGTTGAAATCAAGATTCTGATAAAGGGGCCACAAGGCACTAATCTCCGCCCTCATGTATCCACGGTAAGAAGGCCAATCGTACTTCTTTTCGGGGTGATACCATCCATCAACTACCCCAACATACCCGCTATGGCCATCTTTCGCAACAATGGACTTCAGTGACCTGTCATCAATCATAAGACAGACAACAAAGCGAGGTTGTTCACCGCAGCGTTCCTGCTTCATCTCGCGTAGATGCTCCACATAGTGGCTACGGACTTGCTCAACACTAGCATGGTCCCAGCGACTAGAGTCAGAGATGATCACATCCTTATGCGACTCTTTGACCAATTGCTCGGGGCGGGGGTCATTCCCATAGGGTTTATCGGGATTATTCAATTCACCATCAATCCATTTGTTCATCACGCGAGTCAGCTTTTCCATAGCGACCGGCCATTGCTTCTCAGACTCAGGCGTGTAGGTTGTTCGATAGATAATAAAACCCCAAGGGAAATCGCATAGTGATGACCTTAGAAACTGGCGGCTCTGGCGATTAATGTCTTTATACCATGGCTCTTCACGCCATTTTGCGACAGCTTCTTTAGTAAATTGTGGATGATACCAGCGTTGCGCCCAGGCCGGGTGGTAATAATGTGTATCAAAATCTCGGTCTTCCTCCTGGTCGATAGGGTTGTCGACCGAGGCAGATGCCGATGAGGAAGGAGGCATAGAATTCATGCGTGGGAAGTGGTATACCACGAAATAACCAAAAAGAAGGAGAAGAAGAAGATAGTAAATTATGGAGAGCTCCATTTAGACCGAAAACACGGAAGGGGGAGGCTCCAAGATTCGAGCGTGGGCGTTGTGAGAGAGAAACATTATGGGGGAAGATGGGAAACTTGGCGGCCTTGGTCGAGACTCTTGGCATTCATGGGACTTTAGTTTGACCTGGAGGGCTTCACCCGCTTATAAACCCGATTGTATATGCTCATGTAAATGAAGATCGCTGTACTGATATTCAATGATGTTGGAGATGCCGAAACACAATAAATGGAACCTTCCCCGAAAGCAACGGTCTTCCACCACTCCATTGCACTTGTGTCTTCGGGGGATTCGGCACCACAGAGCCTTCCTGCTCTCCTGATCATAGGATCATTCCAAATGGCTGAAAAGTCTATTCGACAGACGTTATCCGCTCTTTCATAAAGCGAACTGGCTTTCTAACGTCTGTGCACATCCACGTGTAAAAATTTAAAGCTTAGCACGTCCATGCACATCTTGGGGGTTTCCAAGGGACATAGAAGTGTGATCTAAACATTCACTTACTTCTAGAGTACTTAAATATTTGTTCGAGTAATTTATCTTAGCAAAATATCACGCGTATGGGCTTTGATGGTGTGTTTGACCTTGATAGTCATATTAGTCACGGGCACCTATAACTATCGCTTGTTGTACCTAGTGGCTTCCTCTTTCTTCCACATCACACCTATAACTCTATATCGCCCCCTTTCACCTCTGTACAGAGTGCCTAGGTGCAGAAAATAAAAAAAATACTTTCATCCACTGGCGGGTTACGGCGTTGCACTTCGGATATATATTTGACTTGAAATTCTTCTCTTCCCCCCACGAAGTTTTAATATATACATTCTGTACTCTGTTAACCTCCTACTAAAGTATTTATACCCCAATCATTTAGTAAGAATACCTAACACCCTACAAGAAAGCATTTGCAGCTAACTCGGGTCCTCAATAGCATAGGAAAATAATGACAACGAGATCCGAGACTATTAAGTGAGGAGATATTCTTCACCTACAGTGAGATAAAGAGACTGATCTTTTTTCTCAATAGTTCGAATAGAAGTCTCCGCACCTTCAACGGCCAGCATATGACAATCGGTGACAATGAGGGCATCCCTGGACTATTTCAGAGCATATTGGCATCCAGAATCAGGATGTTGAACAATGAAGACCAAAGAAGAATGAAAGGCTTTAGACTTGCCTGGAAGGCTTCAAGCATGACATCTTGATTGGCATAGCATATTTGGGGATCGAAAATACAGAGTCGTATTTAACGCAATTTACGCTCCAGAAATGTTTCTCAAAACGCCGGAGCCCAAAAGGAACCAGATCGAGTCTATCGCAATAGACAAACACTCTTGAGAAAGACATCGGTCCTCATCCTGACCTTAATGCAACGTGGTATGAGACCTTGCCAATTTTCTCTCCATTAAAGCACCTGCACATCAACGCGACAAACCTTATGGGCCTGAGAACCCTGCCTCTTTTCCCAGAGTCCCTTTTTCCTTTCCGGCATGATGAACTGGACGAGGGACCCAATTCGCGGATCATCTTCGAGTTAGACGACCCTGCTGGCTCGCCTCGCTCCGCCATTCGATGAAGATCGAGATAAAAGATATTTGGGACGGTAGACTAAATGGCGTCAAGCTACGGCCTACCGCTGACAAATATGACAGACCTCACGAAATCTGATAAATTTCTAACTTCGAGCTCTGGGTATTGAGCGGATGCATGCAAGAAGGTACAAGATGATCCGTTGATGAGTGGCATTCTCTTCGACGAGTCCGGACCAGTGCCCCTCTTAACCTCAAGGGCTTTGAAGGAGCTGCATTGGAGACGAAGTATGGCGCCCGCTTATCGCTGCCCGTCAACACCTTAAGGCTTTCAGATCCAAGCATCGGAAATACATGGGGAGCACTTTGAGCTTCAGAGGGTCTTTTAACAACCACTTTGACCCTTCCAAGTTTCTATCGGCCTCAGAATCAAGCAGCGGGGAGGTTGGGTCCCTTGAGCTCGACTACTTCCGAAATGCCAGATTCCGATGTACTAAACCAACTGCTCTTCATTCTCCATGATGGGCCTTAGTCGGGCTCGCCCGCATATTAACACCACCAGAGGATCTCTGGGCAGTAGAGGATAGTGTACGGTCTACCTCTCAGCCAAGATTATAAATCCTGGATCAAAGTACGCATGCGTTCAGTATGTATCCCTAGTGTCCAAAGACAATAAAAATTGGCTGCGATTTGCTCATCGCAAATGAAGGTTGTCTTCCCCGGCCGATTAATGCTTTTGCTTAAGTGTGGTGATGGGTGAGACTCCACGATTCACAGATAAGGGCGTAGCTTCAGGACTTAGTGCAGCACTAACACCATTCACAAGATACGTAAAATGCCAGCTAAATTCCCACTATCTGCGCATGGAAATTGCGATAAGCGGGGGGAAAGAAAGAGTGAAGAATTAAAACCCCTGGAAGTATCCTAAGTAGCAGCTACTAGGCTTGTCGTCTATCTACATAGAAGGGTACTCGGGTATACAGCAAAGAAAGGCGTGGTCGGATAAAATTGGATCCTTGATAGCATCGAAGAGCTAACATAAAAAAGGGTTGAAAACCATTGGAATAACTGAAAACATTAAGAGATGGGTATCATGTAAAGCTAAAATTGAACAAAAACCAGCCAAGCCGGGCACAAAAGCCCGAAAAGCATCAATATCTCGCCCGCCGAGCCTGCCACCAGTGCTTCTCCTGCTCAATTATTTTCTCCCGCTGATAAGCATTCACAGCACGAAGCTGCCTCTCCGGACCCAACAATTGCAAACGATCCCGACCCCGCTGCGGAAACCGTTCCCGAACAAAGTACTGGAGTGTAATCTCCAACAGCTCAAGCACAAAGTAGGCGATTGGCACGAGGACGAAGATCGCCAGCGCAACACAGACCGGGCCGTAGTTTTCCATGACATCAAGTAGATCGAGTGGTTTAAGATAGGTTACCGTGTGTGCTGAATGGGTGTGATTGCATTGATGTGGCTGTTCGTGTCTGAATGGATGCCATTTCCCCAGGAATGTTCCGTACGACGACGCACTCTTCGGCTGATCATATGTGGAGAATGGTCCAGACTGTGACGGTGTAGGCCTAAGCCCAGCTGGTAGGTTGAATTCTTTCTCATCGGACCGAATGAAACCCAGCTCCTCTTGTCGATGACGATCAGTGTATTGTTGGAAAGTCGGTGCTTCCGATTGTGAGGGCTGATTTGACTCTGAACCAAGCGCGACAACCTTTTGAGGCGAGTGAAAGAACCCCCTCGTCCCAGACCGAGCTGTGTCAACTGCTGCGGAGATAGTTTCTTGAATGGGCAACGCCAGTCCGAGCGAAGCAGAAGCACCCAACACCACGTAGATAGCCGACAACTTCATGATAGCGGTGTTGGGGGTATGGTTGCCCCAAAGGTCAGCAATTCGTGGAGTGAGGATGACATGAAGAAAGGAGCCGAAAGCAAGGTTATAAGGCAAAATCAACGAGAAAGGTTACCTCAAGCCCGTCGGTCCATTTCGCAGTTACTCAAGACCAGCAACTTAGGCATGTGGACCATGTGGGCCTTTGATTGGTGGATCGCGACCGGGTGCGTCGATAGGACGGAACCGGAAGGCTTGGCGGGGCCTTCGGGACAGCTTCCTTTGCGGAGTGGCTCTGCGAAAACACGTTTTTGCCTTTGTTTTTCGCGTCCAGCGTCTCCATTTTGTCTGTAGCTTTACTAGTTTGTGATCCCCAGGGTCTCAGGGCTCTTTCTTGTGTGTCTTATTGGTCCGGACTGGACCCCTATGTCGACACGGGATGCGGAGGTGGTGCCACCGTGGCCACGAGGGTATAAACCACATGCAGTGCATGAAGAAGAGTCTTGGCATTTATTTCGATAAGGTAAAATTAAGCATTGATTTATATCATTTCATTGGTTCTACAAGAACTTGGCTAAGAGCATATGGATCAAAAATGTGTTCCGAGATTCCTCGTTGACGCAAATAGGGCTGCCGCTGCCGCGTCATTGTAATGTGTAAGGCAACAGAATTCCATCAAGCCGCACTACCCTTCAACACAACATTCTGCATCAGCCCTGTAAATCCTTCGCCGATACGCGTCAGCGGTGCCTCCACTGCTATAGGCGCCCACACAAATGAGTCCCCATTGACGCCAATCTTAGTCAGGAACTCCATTGTTTTAGAATTGGTGCCCTTGCCTGAAGTGGTAAGAAAGGTCGAGTTGCCCTTCCCGATCAAGCTTACTTCTGTCCAGGTGTTGAGAGGCAGGGTATAGTTTAAGGAGTATGGGTTGCCGCCACTGATGAGAGTTGTGTTGGTAATTGTGCCATTGCCATTGACAAATGTGGAGTCGGGTCCAGCGAAGAGTGTACCCGGTGTGTGGGAGGTGGGTTTGACTCGGAACGAGAGTGTGTAGTCGCGTCCCTTGCTGCCTAGAGGTGTTTCAACATAGCAGCCATCGGCTAGATGCAGAGTTTTGTCGGCTATCTTGCATCCATGGATTGTCCCGTGGTATCCATTGCCAGACTGATCAGTGAGTGATTTTGAGCTGGAATCATCAAATGTGTAGTGAAGAATAGTATCGGAGGTGCTAGGAATCGCACGATCGAGGTTCTGGTCTGGTACAGCTGCGTGAAGGGAATCAAACACGGACAGGTACTCGTCTTCTGTGATGTCGCCACCCCACTGTTTGTCGGCGAGAGCGGGAAGAGCATCACGCCAGGAATAGTACGCCTCCAGGACGGTGGTGGAGTTTGGCCCATAGTCATTCCATAATGCCGCCACCTCGCCCAAAACACGAGGATTGTTGCGCGAAGGGTTGTCGGTCTGGTTGGAACTGTCAAACACCACGGGTGAGTATGGCGCGTCGTATGGACCGTTAAATATCTTGTCCAGACTGAGCTTCTGTGCGAATGAGCCGCTCCAGCCACCCACAAGGTACATATAGTCATCGGAGTTGAGCACATCGTATCCGTTCTCAATATAATCATAGTACGGCTGGTCCGCGCTGACGTCCCAGTGCTGGTACGAGACGGACTTGGAGACATTGGCACCCTCTTTCGGGGTGAACGTACCCCAGATGCGCATCGACTTGGTACCAGATGTCTCTTCTTGAATGAACGTATTCATCTGGTTCACGAAGCTTGTATAATCTGAGATCAGGCTGCTATCGTACTCATCAGCGCCAATGTGGACAACCTTGCTGTGAAACCACGGCAAGAAAGTTTTCCAGATGGTCTTCATTGTCGGGATGGTTTCTGGGTGGCTGATGTTGAGCATGCTGAGATCATCTAGACCCAGCTCCGGCTTCCATTGTACAATCACCAGTGCGTGACCGGGAGCCTCGATCTCGGGGATGATGGTGACTCCGCGCTTTGCGCATTGTGTCTGAATATTATCGAACTGCTCACGGGTGTATGACTCGTTGGCCCGGCGGTTCAATCCTGCAACAGATTCGTCGTCGGACCACAGTCGGAATGCGGCGTAGAGATCCAAACTTCTTTCTCGGGAATATATGTCGACATTGTTGTAGAGATTGTCGCTGAGGTGAACATGGAATGTATTTTGCTTGAAGAACGAGAGGTACGAGCACATCTCAATCAAGAAGTCGGCGGGGTAGAAGTGCCGACCAGCGTCGAGCTAATGACCGTTAGCAATGACACAATGTCATGGAAGATAACACTTACCATGACTCCTCGAGTTCCCCATCCTGGAGCATCCACGCCGGATCCCTTAGGTAAGGCGGAGCTTCCCGTAGAAGCAACTTGGATGATCGACCGGGTGGCCCACCACGCACCCAAGGGACTTGCTCCAGTGACGACAATCCCGTTATCATCAACTTTCAATTCGTAAGCCTCTGAGGTGAATCTACCAGCAGCATCCTTAAATCCTGTATCATTCCCAATTGTCACGAAAATAGTATTTTTCGTCCGCTCCGTGCCCTTGGTGAGCTGCACATCCAACCCCAGGACTTCTTTAAGGTCCCCTTGGAAAGTCTCTGCAAACTCGTGCAGAGTAGGTGGGATTAAAGTCTGACCATCGTGATCCACCGAATCGACATAACGAGAATCAACAACGATTCCTGTAATTTCCGAAAGTTTATAGCTGCCGCCTGTCTCTGTAAACGGTACAATAGGAACAGTAACTAAGCGAGCCAGAGCTAAAAGACCAGTCAAATACATTCAATCTTTTGATGAATATGAAACAACATACCTCCACTTGTGAAAGCACTAAGTGTGCACAAAAGCCGACTCAATTTCATATTGACCCGGTCGCAAACAACAGGTTCCCCGCACGCACTCGACCTTCCCAACCAGGATATTTATGCTGAGAAAGGCCCATATCTTCGGAGAATTATGATGCGGAGAAGCTTATCCATGTAACATGATAATCCATTATATAGAGTCACATCCCGTTGAAGAAACCTTGCGGTGTGACCTTTGAAGAGGGGGAAGTAGTGATCGACAGGTGCTTGCATAGGTCTGTGTCGATAGCTCGGGTACTGGCCAACCAGCTTCAAATTAATTATCCGGCGGTTGTACGCGAGGGGTTAGGTAAATCTTCGGAGATTATCTGATGAGACCGTCTGAGATGAATGTACTGTACATTAATCTATGAAAACAAGGGTGAAAACAAGGCAGGAAGAGATGAGGAACTGATAAGATGGGGTCATTGTTATTGGTCGTGTTTCGGGTCTTTTCTGCAGCAAACGCAGGCACCGCGTCAGCACTTAAAGTTGGCGTTTGTTGCATGATAAGTCAAAGGTCAATACTTGCCTAGAATGTTTAGACTTCAACAAGAATAGAGTTTTGTCTGTGGAAGGTTTTTCGTGGGTACGGAATAATTAGATTCTATATAGATGTCTATAAACAGTAGCGCTTGACATATATCCAGAACGAAAGATGTACACGCGACTCAAAGTATCAGCCACTTCAAAGACGGCAAAGGCGTCCATTCTGATCGGGAAGACCATCCAGACTCTTCACCTCCCAGTGCTCACTACCCACACCGGTAGGGGCATAGAACAAGAAAGTCGGATCATAACGCTGCTTCAACTTGTACAACCGGTCATAGTTGGTACCGTAAAACGCCTGCTGGAAATTGGGCTCCGAAATATCCGACTCGGACATATAGGCACCAGAATCCGGACAGGTAGCCCGCCACTTACCCAATACATCGTAGGTGAGCGTATTCATGGTAGCGTTAATCTGCGAATTGGTGGCATTGGCATCCCAGCTGACAGAGGTAATAGCATGCATCAGAGTGTGACGGAAAGCCGGGTTCGAAGAATCATCAGGGTAACCCGCCGGAAGCTCAGCCTTCATATTGAACGCGAGGAGCGGGTAGCCAGCGCTAACGGTAGATCGGATCGCGGCGACAGTGGCGTTGAACTTAGTGGCATCTTCCCAGTTCTCGCGAGGGAAAAGGCGGCTTCCAGTCATCATGGCCACGCTTCCGATGGTCTCGAGAGGGAAGCCGGCGTCCCAGCCCTGGTAGAAGGAGTCGTAGTAGGTGGAGTTGGGAGTGAAGGGGATACCGAGGGCCTTTAGATCGTCGAACCACGGCTTGACTAGGGTGTTGAACTCATCCAGGGTGTGATTCACGGCGAAGAACGGGTTCATTAGGAACTCGAAGGAATTTGTGCCCGTGCTAAGGACCCAGAAGTAGGCGTAGGTACCGGCATCGGCGTGCGCGGGGAATCTTTGGAAGTATGAGTCAACTCCTGCCCAAAATGTGTTGGCTGAAACATTGGAGCTGGTGGCGAAGCTGAAAGTTGAGACTGTGACGCCGACCTTTGGGTGCACACGCGAGATGACTGAGGTGACAACGCCGAAGGTGCCTGGATGTCATTAGTTGCGAATTTCGGAAAGAACGTCTGGGGCCAACTTACCACCACCGCCACCACGCATAGCCCAGAACAGATCAGGGTCAGTCTCCTCAGTCACAGTGACGAATCTACCATTTGCAAGTACAACCTCAAGCGCCAGGACCTGATCCGCAGCCAGGCCATACGTACTGGACATGGGAGAGTGACCGCCACCAAGGACATATCCACCGGCAACGCCAACAGTCTGAAAAGATTAGTCCAAGTCCATGACTAAGGATTTGTCAACATACCTTGCCCTCTCCGCCGACAGCAGTGAAGCCGAGCTCTTCAGCCTTTGCGTAGATCTCAAAGGCCTGGACACCGGCACCCATCTTGACCGCAGGACCCTGGTAGTTCGAGCCATTGTAGTTCTCAATGTATTCAATATCTTTCAGATTGTGTGTCCACACTCCAAGGCCACCAGCGCCAGTAGACTTGCCATTGAAGTCATGGCCAGTGTTCTTGACCACAAGTCTCAAATTCGCATTACGAGCGAAGTTTACCGCAAGCTGCACCTGAGCCACATTGCTGACATTGACAGCATAGCTGCTGTATCCACCAATAGTGCAGGAGGATGAGACGTTACTCCCAGTAGGTAAACAGGACCTACCCTCAAACAAGGGCCACATGATAGACGCAGGATCAGCCGCACTGGTTCATGTTAGTTGAGTTAACTATCGATGACAGGGTATCACATACTGCATGTACGAGACCGTCCAGTCGGCAGTGACATTCTCGCACTTGTCACTATCATATTCAGGCCACGAGGGGTAACAGGCCGCAGCCAGGGGTACAGTCTTGATCAGAGCATCACCCAAAAGATCATCAAATTGCCCCCAAACATCGTCAGAGGGCCACGATTTATCTCCTGGTAGCAACTTGCACTCGCCCTTGTGGGGGGTAGACGCGCGCGAGCCATTTTTGCCGAAGCCAAACAGAGCAGCCTGCTTAGAATTGAGATTGGAGAGCGACTTGTCTGTTAATTGCACTGTCTCACTCTCAAACAGCGGCACACCAGCCTTGGAAGCACTGGAAACTTTCATCCCAACAGCCGCATCTCCAGGCGCAGCCAAGAGAAGGGCGCCGAGCAAGCTGGCAAATAGAGAACGGGCCGCCATCACGAGCGGGATACAGATGTGACGAGATCGAGATGCTAGGATCTGCGAAAGGATTACCTGAAATTGAGACCACGACTCCTTTTTAAGAGACCGAGGAAATCAAGCTCACTGCCATGAAATTGGCAAGTCAATTTCCAGTTCTAACCGAGAGGAGAAGGCTTGCCACCGTAATGCAGTCGACCCACAAGACATGCACATTCGGTATAAACCCCCTTGTACTCTTCCAGTGCTCCACTTTTGCGATTTCGTCTCGGCATATCAAATTCCGTGCCCTAGCCACCAGGAGCCAACGTATTCCGTTCATTGGGATGCACTAGTTGTGGTGCTATACTCTTTACCGTCAAGCTCCACCTTATTTGCAACACTCGTTCCTGGGCGTCGGGATCACGCCTCCAATCATTTCCCGATTGATCCGGCCCCCACGCCGGATCCTGGAATCAACATTGGTAATTCACCGGTACCTGCGTGTTGTACCCTATAAAAGCCGAAGGAGCAACAAGATTCATACGCGCGTCCTTTCTTACGGATTTTACTTCGACAGGGATTATAAACTTTCTAGAAAAGCAACCCGGACGATGGACTACTTTCGGTCCCACCGGATATAAACCCATCGCAATACTCCACTGACCCTTGACCCACTTCAATCTCAAGTGGAGGATCTGCGCTCGGTCGGAAAAAAAGAAAAGCGAACAGTGCATCACAAAACCGCAGTTTGGTAGGCTTTGCAATCCCCAACTCGATCCAAGGGTCTTTGAGAATCCCCCACGAAGCCGGTTGTGGTGGGGGTGTGGCTAAAGGTACCAAACCTACAGACTCAGCTGCGCCCAGCATCCGATATTCATTTCCGATTTATATTCACTGCGTCACTGCGGAGTGAATCCTTCGGAAGTTTAATGAAGCCGTTTCTCGAATTCATTTGATGGAAAATATGTCGCCCAAGGTTCAATAAGGAATTAAGTTGATCCAGCGGGTGGGTCCTTTTGTACCAAGGGATAGAGCAGCTGCGCAATGTCTCAAATGTAACATGGCTAAAGCTTCCACTATTGTCCGAATTGCGTTATGCCGTCGAAGCCCCGAAGAAGGGGTTCACATTCCTGGGAGCCTTCGGCTTCAACAGTGTAGCCAAAAAGTGATTCTGGTTTCTCCACGGGCGCAGATTAGATGGGCACAACTCACATACTGTATTCTTGGATGACGGGCCTCAAGATAGATCATTCTGATTGATCAGATAGAATCAAAGCCGAACTCTCTTCCGAGATCCAGGTCGCCATCCAATATCTTATTCGGTGGGGAAATAGATCCTTGCCCACAATTTATAATTGGAGACCAAATCATCCCAAGCCGTGGAAAATTCCATGCGAGAGGACCCAGTCTGGAAGCTGATTGGGTCAGAAGTTGGATCTCATCCAGGAACCCGCAAGCCGTAGCCTAGTACTGGGGGCCGATCTGTTCGTCGCTTGTGATCGTGCCTTATTCATTGTGGCGGACTCCGGTGCTAGGTTTAATAAGAGTTCTTACCCTCGGCCTGGGCCTTTCCTTCTTTTAGCATGAAAGACAATGATTGACTATCATCACCAGAACACTGCGCTGGGAGTCGTGGTCGCATTCCCGATCCTGGGCGGTATTACTGTTCTTTTGCGGCTTTGGGCTCGGTCGTTATCGAGATCTGCCCTGACAAGTGGTAAGTCTTGACTCGGCGGCCCGTTGATCGGCGCGATCTACTGAGATTTTCACTAATGTCTTTGCTTTGCACAGACGACTACTTCATTGTTGCTGGATATGTACACTTCTCAACCTCACCTCCTTATTATTCCATTGATACTAATAATTGGTTAGATTCTTGCCATATCGCAGTCGGTTACTTCGTGGTATTACATTAAGACCAATTATGTTGGCATCCATGAGTGGGATATACCCAAGGACTATGATGTCAGGCAGGGCTTGATTGTGAGTAAAGCACAACTTTTGAGCAACTCTGAGGCTCAAGCTAACACCTCAACAGTGGAATTACGCCAATCAACTTATATACAACCCATGCTTGACGCTGATCAAAGTCTCCATCCTAATGTTCCTCCGCCGACTCGAATCACGCTCCCGTGTCGTCAACATCCTAATCTGGACATCCCTAGGTGTAATAACATCCCTCTTCATCGCCGTCCTCTTCGTCGACATCTTCCAATGCCATCCGATCGCCTACAACTGGGACATGACAATCGAAGGCGGAAAATGCATCGATCAAGGCGCCTTCTACGTGTCAACCGCAGCACTAAACCTCTTCACTGACCTAATGGTAATATCAATCCCGATAATCATTACCTGGCATCTCCAAATGCCTCTTCGAAGAAAGATCGCTGTTTGTCTTATTCTATGCCTCGGCGGAGTGTACGTTTTCCTCATACCTACCAAACTCGACCCACAACTAACCCATCCAACAGTGCCACCGCAATCGGCGTCTGGCGCATAATAATCCTCGCAAAAGCCTTCTTCCCAACAGGCCCAGTCGAAGACCCAACATTCGGCATAGGATTCTGCAGCTCCGCCGTCGAAGTAAACGTGGCAGTGATAACAGCCTGCGCCCCCTCAATGAAAGCGATCACAAGCAAATACCTCCCCCGTCTGCTTGGCACATCTCGGAATGGGAAATCAAGCTATGGGCAGGGGACAAGTGGCGGTTCGCGGGGATTCCGGAAATCGCGCTTCTTCCCCAGTAGCAAGAAGTCGAGTCAGCTGCAGTCAGGCACTGATGGTGACACGGGTTATGAGATGGCGGATCCGTCGAGGGGGAATCGGGTTGACGTTGTGGGTGCGGGTAAAGGTTCATTTGATATGCGGAAGTATAGGCGCGGTGGCGATAGTCCTTCTATATCTAGTGGGAGCTCGGAGCTGGATGGACCGGCTGGCATTATCAAGACCACAGATGTTTCGGTGCAGTATACTAATGGTAGTGAGGATGGGAGGTCGAGGGCTGAGAAGAGTGTCAGCATGGATAGTTTGGTCTAGACGTTGAACGTTGAACATAAAATGTATATTTCATTGTATAATTTTTGGTGTTACTCGGAGGTCCGTCCCGAGGTTTCTCAGGCTTCAGGGCTTTAAAGACGCGATTGGACTTACTCGGAAAAATTAGAGGCGTGGTTGCATATTTTTGACCTCTCGCGATTCGGGTCGGGGCGCTACATAGAGAGCGGAGTTACAATGTTGCTATCTGGATCGTCTACCTGTAAGAACCTTGGAAGTAACCCCAAGACTTTCGGAGACGTATGAAATTGGAGAAGAGATCCATATAGCCTATCTATGTCGTATTACAAGTCGCCGAGAGTTCCGCACATGTGCCGCAACGCGATGAGGGGTTCAAGCTTCCCCACTTTACCAACATTGAAAGGTCAGCCTTTCCTATTTCTAGTACATTTTTCAGCTTTTGATTATTCAATAACTTTAAAATCATTTTGTTGCACATCATGGGAACGAAGTACGAGCTCCCATTCCAGGTAAGCGACCTCCTGTAATCCTTCGACCTTGATTGCTACTGGGCATCGGCGAGATGTCCGAAGGCTTCTGAGCTTCTATCAAACATACTAACACACATAAAGCTAGCGGACCCTACACTTCTCAAATTCGACTCTTTCATCGGCCACGAATGGGTTGAATCGAAGAGCGGCAAGCGGTTCGAGGTTCTCGGTACATCCTCCAAGCTCCAACATGTTACAAGTATGACTGACCCCACCTAGACCCCGGAACCGACAAGGCATGGGCCAGCTGCCCCGCAAGCACAACCGAAGATGTCCCGGCAGCTGTTGAAGCAGCCCACACTGCATTCGAGTCCTTTCGCAAAGTAAATCCCCGACAGCGGGCGAAGTGGTTGCTTAAATGGCACGATCTTACTACCCAGGCAAGAGATGATCTTGCCCAGATTGTCACCCACGAGACGGGCAAGCCGTTGGCAGAGGCCTACGGGGAACTCGATTACTCACTTGGTTTCCTATGGTGGTTTGCCGGCGAGGCGGAGCGCGTTCACGGTACGGTATCGATGGCCGCTGCGCCGAATCGCCGCATTTTCACAGTCAAGCAGCCCATCGGCGTGGCGGCTGCCCTTGTACCGTGGAATTTCCCGGTCGCGATGGTTCTACGTAAGGTTGGAGCCGCGATGGCGGCCGGGTGTACGATGGTTGTGAAGCCGAGTCCCGAGACACCCATCTCGGCTCTTGTCCTGGCCGAGTTGGCGCTGCGGGCAGGCATCCCAGCTGGCGTGTTTAATGTTCTCACTACTGACTTGGAGAATACGCCATCGCTGAGTGAGGCGTTGTGTAAGCACCCGCTCGTCAAAAAGGTGACATTCACTGGCTCAACGCGAGTTGGTAAATTGGTTGCGTCGCACTGCGCTCACGGCCTTAAGAAAGTGACGCTCGAGTTGGGCGGAAACTGTCCTTTCATCGTTTTTGACGATGCAAACCTTGACCAGGCGCTGGAGCAGCTTATGACCCTTAAGTGGCGTCATGCAGGCCAAGCATGTATCACAGCAAACCGAATCTACGTCCAAGCGGGTGTTTACGATCGCTTTGCTGCACTCCTGACGGAGCGGACCGCTGCCCTGGTTGTTGGGCATGGATCTGCCAAGGACACTACAATGGGCCCGTTGACCACGCCTCGCAGCATTGACAAGGCGATTGCGCAAGTTGAGGATGCCCGTAACCTTGGCGCGAAGATTCTGCTTGGCGGGAAGCCTCGTAGCGCACAGCCGGGTTATTTCTTTGAGCCGACCATCCTATCTGGGATGACAAAAGACATGCTGATCTCACAAGAGGAGTCATTCGCACCCATTGCGGCGCTCTATCGTTTCGAAACTGAGGATGAAGCGGTGAGAATGGCGAATGCCACTAGCATGGGATTGGCGAGTTATGCGTTTACGAAGAACATCGATCGTATGTGGCGTTTGTTGGAGAATCTCGAGGCGGGCATGATCGGAATGAACACGGGTAAGTGATTCAAATGTGATGTGGAAATTTCTGTTCTGACCGATAGTCTAGGCAACCAATCAGCGGCCGAGTCGCCGTTTGGTGGCATGAAGGAATCAGGTTATGGTAAGGAGAGTGGAAAGGATGTTGCTGTGCAGGAGTACCTGATCACGAAAACGGGAACCTTGACGATTGAGGGGCAGTATTGAGTGCATAACTTATTGGATAGTGGAACCGGTGATCAGGTTATTCTTCACGGCTCGCCCCGCAAAAATGAAATTGATGAACTAGAATTTGCCTGTGCATTGTGAAGATCGTGGAGTGGCAGCTTACCGAGACCAGGGAAGTGGGTTCAAAGTGCGGGTTGCTTACCGATTGGATTTACGAGTCGTGTAGTTGGCCAATTTGAGCATCTTTGACGATGCACGGACAAGAAAGTACCAGATACTTGCTACGCAGTTGGTTCCATAGCAGAGAAAATGTATTGACTACTTGATCGGAACTAGAACCACTTGCCCAACGTGGTACTGTGTAGCAGTGGCAGAAAATGACTAGCTTACTTTCGTGCTCCAGTGGTCGGATCCGTTGTGTTATCTCTTCATCCCTCATTCATTATCATCACCACAATGGATTCTCTTGATTCCCTTCGCCACCTCATCGCAAACCACCCGCTTATTGATAATCATGCGCACAATCTATTGAGTCGCGACGTGGCCACCGAGTACGATAGCTACCCGTTAGAATCTATCACTTCCGAGGCCCACGGTCGCGCCTTGGAGAATGCCCGGTTCACCCTGCCATTGCTGCGGGCCACCAACCAGCTTGCCGAGCTTTACGGAAGTCCCTGTGCGGAATGGTCAGACGTACTAGCCGCCCACAGCCGATGGGTAGAGCAGGATTACGAAGGCCTGATCAAACGGAGCTTGGAAGGCACACATGCCTTGCTTCTCGATGATCTCTTATCAGACGACGATGTCGAATCATACGATTGGCATGACTCATTCACCGCGTCTGCGACAAAACGCATCGTCCGAATCGAGGCGGTAGCAGCCTCGCTTCTGGTGGAGCTGATGAGCACGGATCGACAGGAAGGTCAGACCGTGTGGGGTCTATTCCGCCAGCAATTCCTTGAAAAGCTCGAGCACGCAATGGACGATCCCGCTGTTGTGGGGTTCAAATCTGTGGTTTGTTACCGCACTGGACTAGATGTCGATCCCCACACACCAGATGAGGATCTATTAACAGCCTCGCTCCACCGAACCCTGGACTTGGGTACTAGGAAATCAGGTTATCGGATTGAGGAAAAGCCATTGAATGACTGGCTGGTTCAGCAGACGCTTAAACTGATTACTTGGAGAAAGAGGGCTGGTATTGTTAAGCCTCTTCAGTTTCATACTGGGTTGGGTGATAATGATATCAGTCTTTTGCGAGCAAACCCTGCCTATCTTCAGCCGTTGATTGTGCAATACCCCGATGCGGATATTGTATTGCTGCACTCAGCGTATCCGTATACTCGGGCAGCTGGATATCTGGCTTCTGTGTATCCTAATGTATACCTGGACCTCGGAGAGGTGTTCCCGATGGTGAGTCGGCAGGCCCAGGAAAAGATTCTACAGGAGAGTTTGGAGATTACACCTACCAACCGTCTCCTTTGGAGTACCGATGGTCATTTCCACCCGGAGACCTTTTGGCTTGCCAACAAGCAATTCCGACAGGCGCTGGAGAAAGTAAGATATGCTGAGAGTCCCCATCTTATCCCATACTGATTTTTTGGAATAGGTGTTTATCGACTACGTCCAACATGGCGACTACACTATTTCACAGGCCAAGACGGCAGCCGCTGACATTCTGTTTAATAACTCAAATCGTCTGTACAGATTGCAATTGACGCCACAGTATAACACTGAAAGTACCGAGCAATCGATGGCTATTGTTGGCCAGAAAGGTGCAGTCGCATCTGACACCCTAGACGCCTTCCTACAAGCCAATCCTAAAATCGAGTACATCTGGATGCAATGGGTAGATTACACAGCAACTGTACGAGTGCGCATGTTCCCACTCCAAGAGTTTGTTCGCATTGCACGGAATCAAAGGCGGATCGGAATCGCGATGGCTGCGTTGAGTATGCTGCAAAACGACGTTGTTATTCCGGAGGGCTCGACTACAGGACAATTCTATATGCAGCCTGACTTTTCCAGCCTTTACTTGAATGGAAGTATGGTGACACCAGCTGCACCAAGCGCCACTGTCATGACGTTTTGGAAAACGGAAGACGGCCAATTCTTGGAAGGGTGCCCAAGAGGTACATTGCAAAATATTGTCGAGAAGCTGCATAAGCAACACAATATCAACGTCCTATGTGGCTTTGAGGTTGAGGTAGTTTTCCTCAAATCTGAGAAAGAGAGGACAACTTGCGACCCTGCAACAACTATTCATTCCTGGTCGCAAATGACTACACAAACAAGACGGATGGTCCCAATCCTTGAAGAAATCACACAGGCACTGGTGTCGATGGGAATAAAACTCCAGCAATTCCACGCCGAGTCATCACCTGGTCAATTTGAATTCGTCCTCCCACCGTTGGCACCCCTAGCCGCCGTGGATACGCTGATCGCTACCCGGCAAGTCATCTCTGCAGTCGCAGATAGATACGGTCTGCGCGCAACCCTGCACCCACGGCCCTACCCCGATGGAGCTGGTACTGCCTCCCATACACACATCTCCATCAACCCCCCGACAAAAGAAGACACATTCCTAGCCGGCATGCTCGACCATTTCCGTTCCATCGTTGCATTCACCCTCTCGCAAGATGTAAGCTACGAGCGTGTCCGCTCGGGCATCTGGGCAGGATCAGAATGGGTCACCTGGGGCTTCCAGAACCGCGAGGCTCCAATCCGCAAGATCAACCCCGGTCACTGGGAGATCAAATCAATGGATGGTTTAGCAAACCCTTATTTTGCTGTAGCCGCCCTCCTAGCTGGAGGGTACCTGGGGCTGGAGGCAAATGCACCACTGACTGTCAAGGAGTGCGGCGGTAAGTCTCCATTACTAAAAACCCCTATTGTAACTCAACTGACTTCATTCTAGTCGACGCATCTACACTGGCGGAATCCGAGCGCTCTGAGCTAGGAATTAACACCGAAATTCCGAAATCCTTGGATGAAAGCCTAGTAGCACTCGAGAATGACAAGGCTCTACAGAATCTGCTTGGTCCAGGCTTTATTCGGAACTATACGCTCGTCAAGAGGGCGGAGTCCGCTAGCTTGTCAGCCATGTCGGAGGCGGAGCGACGGCTGTGGGTTGTTGAGAGATATTAATTGGTATAGCCAAGATGGCCCCCACAAATCCATACCGTGTTCATTCAACGCTAGACCTTTGAATCTTGGTCTCGCCAGCAGAGTTTTGCAAGTGCTTATGCGATGCCAAGCGACCGTCTGACGGCTAGGCTCAATGTAGATTGAAGGATCCATCTGGGCGGCCAGCTTCCTTTACTGGAATCCCGTGCCCCTGTAAGCACTGACTAATGAACCAAATGTAGCTTTTAATCACCGATGGACCTTACAAAATGGTAGTATTGTAATATTTTTGCGATCGTACTACGTAAAACTTGGTGAAGTGGGGGCTGCCAAATGATCCACACTCTGCAGAAATGGCCACTAGCAACCTTGAATAAACAGGGATCACATCCAATCGCTCTTTTCTTCCTCGTTTGTGCTACCTTTTTCCATATTGGTGTAGAAGTCGGCTTCAGTGGGCAACTGCCGGTCGATCAATCCCTTATTTGAGATAGCTCAATTTATAGTCAATTTTCTTAAATCTCTTCATGCTAGTAGGACGAGTCATGAATTCTTTTTTCGAATTCGGTGAATATATTTGTTGAACATAACTATACTGTTATTGGAGATTGCAGAAATATCGTTCAAATGGCTTGCACTGAATCGAAATAGTATGAAAGCATCATCGGGTGTAGTTACAGTAGACCGAAGGAGTACTTTAGTTCCTCTTAGCTTATTGAAGGACCATGAGGCCGCGTCACCAAAGAAGTGGGGGCCCGATCATGCATTGGTCTCCAAGACAAGTATAGCTAGCTCATTAGCTTGTAAGCTTTTGAACTGATGTTTATAATCCCCGACGGCAAGCATGTATTTTATCTGCAAATTATTTCAAACATAAACAAACCATGAAGCTCACCACTTTCACCTCTGCTTTGGCGTTGGCCTCTAGTGCCATGGCCGCACCATCTATCGCAATTGAGAAACGCAACCCCTCTGGCTCTTTCGAACTCGTTGCGTACGGCGTCGCTGATGATGCCATCCCCATGTTCTACTCTGATGGTATGTCCCTTCTACATCCCTCATTCTACTCGGCCGAGAATCCAAACCTGACATTGATCCACAGGCCTCGCCTACGCCGGCGACTCCTCCCTCTGGACATCTGGAAACGTCACCACCGACGTAACATGTAAGATTTAACTCTAACAGTCCGGGCTGTAACCACATGTACACCGGGACAAAAGCCAAACCTTCCTTCTATATGGACTAACGCGTTCGGTAGTTGAAATCACCGACACTGAGCTTGTCACTACTGCCACCACATCCGGTGTTACACTCGACTCCGATACCTTGCTTTACATCCAACCTACTGCCGACGAGGTCCTCACCGTCGGCTTCACTGGCAACGGAATCGACTCGCCTTCCGCTGCTACGACGGACGGCTTCCTCTTCTACGGCAGCTATTTGATGTGGGAAGAGTCTGATGGAACTCTCTCCGATGTTTTCCGTCTTAAGGAGACCAACGTCTCCGGGATTTACCAGTTCTACTGGGACATGTCTAGCTTGGATCTTTCTGGGTACTTGTTCCCTACTGTCAAGGACAAGACTGTTTGATTGGAGAAAGCTATGACTGGTTGGATGTGATGATTAGATTGCAGTCTAGTGACTCGTGGTACATTCGAAAACAAAAAATAGGGATAGGTGCTGGAGTCGGAAGAGTCAGGTCATCTTCTGTGCACCCTGGTGCTGCTGAACTATTTCATTTATCTTCTGTCCTTCTATCTTTCATTTTCTCCATCTAAATGCTATGCTAAAATTGCGGTGCTGACTTTCGTTATTCTCCGGATTCGTAGGGGGTCTAATCGTGGACTCTTTCTCGTCAATCTCTAGACGAACAAAGATGCAAATGAGGCAAATCAAAGTGGCGTTGACTAGAATAAGATTATGGATCTTCGAGTAACGGATTTCGGGTGCTCTTATTTTGGTTCTTTTCGGAATTTAGAAACATTTTGAGGTGTTTTTCTTGATGACTGGGCCTTGATTGTCTCCTGGATGAATGTATTTTAGCTGAGAGGAAATATTCAAAGCCAATAGTGTGAGTAGCAGTAGCATGCTTAGGTGACTATCGTTACATATCTAAGCGCTTTGATATTAACAAATCATACCTTCGACTCGGTGTTTCCAGCATATCTTCTAAGCCATGAAAGCATGGTTGCCTGGAAGAAATTTCTGCTTTCGGGCTAAGAGTATAACTCGTATTAAGGCTATAGATGCAAAGCCTAAAGGCCAGAACGAAGGAACAAAATGAATTGTGAGATGAAATCAAAAGATACTAGAGAAAAGTACATCCAGTAAGCAGACCGAGGAGTCAAACAAACTAGCATCACCATGATGTCATGGGAATAAATTGGTCTTGTGGCTTCTATTGTGCAGGAGTGCCATCTCCTACTCTCCTGTCATTCCAAAGGTTATCTGCAAAAGCATCCACGGTATCGAAAAGAACAAATTTGGGAGATGGGGGACTATACGAGGGAGATGTAGGCGAGAGCCCAGGCGGCTTAGGAGACGCTTGTCTATGACTCAACAATGATGGCGAGTAAGCCGGAGGGGACGGGGGACTATAGGAGGGGGATGTAGGCGAGAGCCCAGGCGGCTTATGGGACGCTTGTTTATGACCCAAAAATGACGGCGAGTAAGCCAGAGGGGACGGGGGACTATAGGAGGGAGATGTAGGCGAAAGACCAGGCGACTTAGGGGACGCTTGTCCATAACCTGACAGCAACGGCGAGGAAGCCGGTGAGTTCAAGGCGAATGACGGGCTTTCTTGTTTCTGAAACGATTCCTGCTGCTCCGACTGATCCGAGTGTGCACCAGATAATTTCTGTTGTAGTTGATCTTGCTGTTGTAACGTCTGCTGACGATGTTGTTGAAATAAACGCATGAAGTTCTGGCTCAAATGAGTAAGTTTGAGCAGAGCAGTCTGGTACTCTGGACTCTGCTCGTCATCGTTATCCAATGTCTGCCAGAACTTTTTGACGATCTGTGTGTATTCGGCTTTTTGCGCTTCATTCAAATGTGGCAACTTCCGAATTTGGTCGGTCCGAATAAGCCCTGAGCGCTTTGAAGGGGACAAAAGCTCACTCGTGGTTGGGTTTGTTGCTGCAGACTCAGATACAGTAGCGGTCAAGGTTGTCTCTACTGACCCCATAGGCTGGCGGGTACAATCATGCTTGCGATATAATTTGGTGTCATGAAAATCTTTCTTGCAGAACCTGCATACCAGCGATAGCTTGGCTCGCTTCGGAGGGAAAGCTGAAGCATCGCGCTTCTGCCCTTCATGGGTATCTGCGATGTGCCTTTCCAGTAGTCTTTTCGAGCTGAAACGAATCGTGGATCTGTAGCATTGGGGAAAGGAGCATCCATATGGTCTGTTATGCTTGTTCATATGGGAGTCCCTGTTTTCAGCTGTTTGAAACCCTTGATAAAAAAAATCACAACTGATTCGAGGGCATTTAAATGGGCTATCTCCGTAAAAGGATTTTAGCATCTCGGTGTCAGCCTTGTTCTCTGAAACAGTCTGTTCGAGGAGCTGCCTGATACGGGCAACCACAGATGATATGTCGAGACAATCATTAGAAGCTGCATCTGAGTTGAAGCTGCTCAGCTGCTTTTTTGTGGAGACAAGAGCTCTCGAAAGCTTGTCACAATCAGGCCAGACTTCATTCATTTGAAGTCGCCCCTCGATTTCACGCGCAAAGATTGGAATGTCGAACTCTGTCTCAGGGGCTCGGTAGTGCGACTCTAAAAATCTGGATAATACTTCGAGCATTGAATTCACAGTAGCTTGGTCTGTGTCGTCCTTCAGACCGTGCCGAAGGTGGTGTGACCAGAAGCAAACAGCATAGTCCGCAAAAGCATAATATCCGGATTTTATTAAGTCCATAATTGTTTCATCTGGGAGACACCTTTGGAAGCCTGGAAGAGCTAAGTAGCCAACACAGAGATAGGCCATACTCAACTCTTCTCTTGGGACGTCCACAATCTTTGACTGTAAAAGAAAGCTATGATCTGTTAAACCTTGGAAACAGAAATTCATTAAGAAAGTGTAAGTCTTTGATACAAAACTTACAGCTTTGCAGTCTCATGAACAAGTTCCAGAGAACCGTCTGTTCTGCGCTCAACAAGTGAGTCACAGAGGTCCCTAGAGTCAAGGATCCATCTGCGGCTAAGAGCGTCCACATCTTCATTTTCGAGGTCGACGGATACTGCACCCTGAATTTCTCGCCACTGTAGTTGACGTTTTGCGCACACCAGCCATGCCAGAAGTTGTAGAGCGTACTTACGGGAAGACTGGTCTTCAAAGATATTCTTAAGGATGCGATCGTACCTATGCCGAGATATATAAGCTCAGCTTTGTTCACCACGCCCAGATGAGTTCATCAACTCACGCTTCTTCAAGCTGAGTTGGTATCCTCTCAGCATGCAATGCATTTGATAGCGCATTTGGCGAGACTTGGGAAAACAGGTTGCTCATGACAAGTTTTGCGAGGAGAAACATTCCTTAGAAGGTATTAGTCGGATTGAGGATGATATTTGGAGGTAATACTTACCTCCTGCCTTTTCCATCACAAGTCTAACCATACCTCGCCTGGTCTCATCAGACATCCGAAATTTGTTCTGGATTCCAACCGCTCGTGAGGAAACATAGGCAGAGATGTCATCGTGTGTGTCTCTAGTACCGATCTCCAAACTTGTAATATCTCTCAAAGCTCTCGTTGTGACCGCGTCTCTTTGCGAGACAAAAATACATTGAATCCGATTGCAGCTTGAAAGCTGTGAGACGTCAATAACTGAGTGCATCCACTCGATTACCTTTCTTCTTTCCAATCTGCTGCACTCGTCAAGACCGTCGATGATTATGCAGATGTTCCCTGAATTCCGAATAGCTATTTCAAGCAGTTCTTTTGCTAAAGCTTCCGAGAAAAGTGTTTTCTTGCCCTTGCGGCACATATCTTCATATATGTACGGCAGCAAGTCCGTGTTCTTCTCAAGAATTTGTGATATAAGGCTGCAAGCGAAGGAAAGAAATGATCCCCTCTGGATATTGTCACTCTTGAAGTAAAACCAGATCGTATGTTTTGAGTGATCTGTTAGACATTCGTCGATCAAGATTGAAGCTAGAACAGTTTTGCCTGTTTATAATTAGTTAGGTTCAAAACAGATTGAAACCGGGAAGTCCAGATGATACAACCGTACCTGCACCCGGAATGCCATTCACCCAAAGTATAGGTTTCTCAGTCGTATCCTTCCATGAAGAAAAAAGGCAATGCTTTAGAAGCCATGATCCAGATTGCGAGTTCCCGGATCTAGCGAGCCTCAATGTATCTTGATCAGTTGTAACATCTGCACCATTCAGCCAACATTGAACCTCTCGTAGCTGACCCATCATCTGGCCTTTTATGAGTCTTTCCAGATCTTTTGCAGATTGGGCAGCTGTAGACCGGATTTCTTCAAGCTCGGTGAAGGTGAGTCGCTCCCCAAAAAGTTGTTTGTGGCTCTTGAGGCTATCCACGATTGGACCAAATTTTGTCTTGTAAGTAGACCAAGTAGCCTGAAATATTTGTTTCCACACTTCATATTGTCAGCCATCTGTAGTTATAGACTTGCGATGGTTGCACTCACTGGGCTTTCTGAAATATAGGAGTGCTGCTTGATGAAACTCGAATATATCATGGAACATCGACTCAAGAGCCTGCTCCAGACATGGGTACTTCTGGAGGATCCCTTGGCAAGTCTCTATGTGTGGCAGACAGTTCCCAATCATCTTGTACGTAGCCAACAGCTCGTTGAACGCCTCGGATACGGAGCTAGCGACCTGCAAATCGTGTATTAGTGGGACGGATTCATGTTGACTAGGATGTACCATACCTGTAAGAGGAATTTAATCGGTCCCTGTTTCAATATGAAAGGCCGTCAGCGTCAAATCCTCACTTAGCGTCTAGTAAAGAAGTATGATCATAAATACCCAAACAAATGCGAGAATATCAGCTGCATTTATAAAGACCTCTATGACCTTGCTGTAATTATCCATGATAGTCACAAACGTCGAAAGGCGTCCCATGTCCTGCATTCGCTTCTGTGTAGCTTGTTTCCTTTCAATCTTGGCGATGCATCGCCTGAGATCATCAAGAGACGTTGTCTGGAAATCTGCAGCAAGCTTCGGTCCTAGCTGGCTCTTGAATGTGCTCAAGATGCGTTCAAAACAGAGCGATGTTCCGGTTGCCATGGTTTTTGATATTCTCCATCTCGCGGAAATGATGTTGAGATGAGAAATCCATCGCGAGAACATTTAGACTGCTCACTTGATCAACCAAATCGGCGCTAAAGTGGGGCAGTGTTACTGCGCATCGACGTGTCAAGCGGCGGCGGGGCGGTCAGTCGTGGCTGCAGGCTTACATCGTTGAGAATGCGACCCAACAACACCATTGCGCCTCATGACACAGCCTCCGCTAGGCAACTTATGTATTCAGCAGGACCCAGCCATTTTGAGACTTCCTGTCGACCACAATATTCTATGGATTTATATACGTTGCACTTGATATTAGACCCAAAGCATGGCAGATGGTCAGACTGGTCGCGGTGCTAAAAGGAAATGCGAGAGCAATGAAGACGATGGGCCATGCTGCGACACTCGATTTTCAGCGTACCCCAAAGCTTTCAATCAGACTAATACGAATCATGGGGGGTCTACCTATTATGACGTGCGAAGCTGCTCTCCAGCGATCAGTGAGTGTCTTGGGGCTGGAATCAACAATGGTGTACTGACTTCGTACTTCTTCCACTAGTCAACCCAGATTTAACCTTACCAAGGCAATTTATTGACGAACCTATCATATTATGTACTTCGGAAAACCCTAACACAGGACTATCAACTCCGAATCTCGTTGATCATGCGCTCTTCAGTCAAACAGACGGTCACTTAGACACCTGCTTGACTGATCAATCAAAAACCAAATCAGTAACGCATGCAGAGACTGAAGAGATATGCTTTGGCTCTGTACGTTCGATTTCCGCATAGACTCTTCCTAGCTTGAGATTTCAAGATCGCTAACTTGAATAAGGTTTGTAATATCAATGCGCAGTTCTTCATAGGCCCGCCTACAATAGCCAATGACACACGAGGCTCTGATCGCCCCAGACAGAGCAATAGGATTTACTCACTGGAGGTCTTATTAGGCCCCGAAAATTGCGTGATATGTTCTCCATTAATCGATGATATAGTGGGTTTTATAAACCTCAGAGACACTCATGCCTTGAGGAAATTATTTGAAATCGCCGGGACACGAATGGAAGTCTCTTTGCTTGCGTCCGAATGGGATGGCTTGGCTCAATCAAAATCCCTTGACCCACCGAGAGGCTGTATCGAAATTGCTATTTTCGGAAATTCTGACGATGCTCACCTTGTCGGTGATTGGCTCTCGTCTCAGAATCTATTTCTTCAGGATCCGACATTGATTGATCTCACTGCAACCTACCAAAACCCCCACAAGTTTCCGTCTCTGGACTTTTTGGGCGAGGATCTGAGCAGTGAGGCATCAGAAGACGAGGAGAACATCCCAGCTCTTTTGATCAACCAACCGTCCCGCAAGGTATCGAAAAATAGCTTACAATATGTTCTGGACCACATACATGGCCATGACCTTCAACCAGTTGAGCCTGATGGGCACTTGACTATATCGCTCTTTCCGTACGTTTCAAAATTTTGGCCTAGGTGGCCTAGATACTGAACTATGTCACAGACACCAAAAAGAAGCGGTTGACTTTATGATCCGCCGGGAAACTGGTCAACTGACCTCTTCTATATCCCTTTTCAAAACACACGACGATCGAAATGGCAAATTCTTGTTGGTGAAAGGGCCCTTGCACGTTCTTTCAGCTTACTAACATGCTCAACCCAGATATTCGCATGTCATCACAGGCCAACCCATTCTGCAACCGCTTACTGGCCCCTTTGGTGGAATACTTGCCGATACAATGGGTTTAGGAAAAACGATAAGTACTCTATCGACGGTTGTCAGCACCCTGGATCACGCAAAAGAGTGGGCCAAGAAAATCGTTGATAATGAACGTTCTCAAAGACGAAGGACAAAGGCAACGTTGGTCATTCTTCCTAACGAAGGTAAATCTCAATTACAAGTTCCAAAAGTCAATTGAAAGAATGTCTCTGACTATAATAGCACTCATGGATCAATGGCTGGATGAAATATCCAAGTACATGCTCAAAATATGTGCAACGGACTATATGACGTTCAAGTATACTGAATTTGGTATAGGAAATTCGAACCAGGAACATTTTCGCCTTGCAGATATCACGGTGGATCGCGAAGATGCCGCGTCTCAAGCTTTGAGGATTTTGACATTATCCTGACTACCTACGGTATCGTTAAGGTTGAGTTTGGCAGTAAAGGAAGTTTGATATTTCAGCACCACTTCTTTCGCATTGTTTTAGATGAAGGTAAAAAAAACACCCACGCATATTAACGGCCCCAAATACATGCTAACAAGCTTCATGTACAGCACATTGCATCAAAGGACGATCGACGAGAACTCATGATGCGACTTGCAACATTTCAGCAGCGAGGCGCTGGTGTCTTACTGGGACTCCCATACAAAATAGCCTGGATGATCTTGGTGCACTGGTGACTTTTCTTCGTGTTCCATTGCTTGAAGAAAGGAAGTCATTTCGGTCTCACATCATCAACCCGGCCTACAGTGGACGTGAAGATTGTTTTGAGAACCTTCGTTTATTGCTTGGATTCATCTGCCTCCGTCGAAATACATCCGTTGGCATGCTCGTGCAACCGACGATCAACCTCCTGAAGTTAGACTTGGCCACTGATGAACGGACAGCCTATGGAAACATATTGGACTTTCATGACCGAGCCATGGATCTACATGTTAGTGGAAAGGGCCCAGCGGAAGGTAGCTGCACCGCCTTCCAAGCTCTCATAAAGTTGCGAATATTTTGCAACAACGGGCTTTACAAAGACAGAGATACCACAAGCCCAACAGATCCATTTGATGTTGAAGAGTATTTTAACTTTTTGCGAGAATCCAAGAAAGCCCGATGTACTAATTGCGATAATGAAGTTCTATTCCTCATGGAATCTGAGCTCCCTGACACTGCAGTATTTACTCAATGTCTTCATCTGA
Source organism: Penicillium pulvis (assembly GCF_028828015.1). Classification (NCBI taxonomy): domain Eukaryota; kingdom Fungi; phylum Ascomycota; class Eurotiomycetes; order Eurotiales; family Aspergillaceae; genus Penicillium; species Penicillium pulvis. The sequence continues at coordinate 1,866,906 of NW_026643078.1, read as the reverse complement.
TCTGCGGTCCCTGTTACAAGTCCACAACAGTCTTCAACTCATCGAGCTCAAAGCAATCGAAATGCCTCGCATCGGAGTATTCTCAACTTCAAGACCAAAATGCTCTTGTACAACTTGGGCCTCGTGTATGGAATGAACTTTCCTCGATTGATCAAGGGGCTTCTCACACTTCGGACGAGGTGTTCTCGACAAAGTTTCGTGTTCTTTTGAGCATGATCCGCTCTCATGCCCCCCAGGAGAAAGGGTAGAGCTATGATCATCCTTTCACGTCCGCTCTAAAGCTAACTATAGTGTAGAATCGTCTTTTCGGCATGGACGAAAAGCTTGAAAATTGTCGCGATGATGCTTCGTAAGGAAGAAATCAGGTTTGTGAAGGTGGATGGATCAATGTCGAATGCGCAGCGCCAACGGGCATTCGAAAGCTTCAAGATCAGCAACATGGTGAATATACTCCTTATTACCATTGGGGCGGGCGCTGTGGGGTAAGCTAGATTTTGCCATCATTCGATTGACCATAACTGATATTCCTTAGCCTGAACCTTTCCATTGCAACGCAAGTCCATATTCTTGAACCATCGTGGAATCCAATGGTAGAGAAACAGGCCATAGGGCGGGTAGTACGCCTTGATCAACGCAATCCAGTGGCCATTACTCGCTATATCATGCGAAATACTGTTGAAGAGGTATTATATCTGCTTTCAAAGCTTCATTGTTGTGATGGTGGTGCTAACATGGTTCAAGAACGTCGTCACCAGACAGGACTTTAAGATGAGAGTTGCCATGAACGGATTTAAGCCAAGCTTGAACGAGACGCCTTATGATCAAAGAGGCTCGGATAGTGATATATGAAACTCCAAACGTGAAATAAGTAATTGCAGATCAGCTGATCTCCACGTTGTAGATAGCCAGCAACATATCTGCTCTTACTTTTCCTCTCTCCTCCATCTCACCCAATAGGAAAAATTCAATATTACACCTTTAAATGACGTACATAGAACCAGCTTTTCTTCAATTCACCCCCTCATTCCCTTCCATCATCTTTTCCTGTGCCAATGGGGAAGATGGTGGTGGGATGAACTATAAGAAAATCCCTTACAAGACGGTCTTCCTTGCCTAAATTGACATTGAACACACCCTGAACGGGCTGTAAGTCTTTCCTTGACCATCATACGTGTCGTTTGTTAGATACACCTCCAACTCCCTCGACCTATCTGACCCGTACAATATTCTGACATAACGTTTCTACAGTGGTTTCCTGCTTGGGCAAAAGGACCCCCTCGAAAAGAAGGATCTGCGGTTGAATTGAGCTTCTTTATGTAGGCATCTACGGAAGACGATGTCTCAATTAATTTACTCTCGAGGAAAAAATGATCATTCACCCATTATATGTCGCTATCCTGTTCCATTCAAGCATCATCAATACTAATATACACACTCTTTGTTTCCAGATAATTATCCATGCTAACAGTCCATCCTTCGCGACCGACTCCGCTTGACTTGTATCCCCCAAATGGCATATCCAAAGCTACAGTCGGGCTGGTGCAGTTAACACCCACATTTCCAGACTCCAATTTCTTAGCCATCCGAAGCGCCCGACTGACATCCTTGGTGTAGACAGACGCATATAGACCAAATTCGGTGTCGTTCGCTTTAGCAACAATTTCATCCTCATCCTTGAACGTGTTGATGACAGCCACCGGCCCAAAAATCTCCTCCTTCATGATTCTGGAGTTTTCCGGTGTGTCTAAAAATAGGGTCGGCTGGACGAAAAAGCCATTCGTATGCTTGGAAGGTTCAGCCCCCATTATCATTTTGCCGTCCTTCTTGCCTTGGCCAATATAGGCCTGGACCTGCTTGTATTGCATTTCATCCGCTTGGGGGCCGTGGTTGATGCTGGCTAACAAAGGATCGCCACTTTCCACCACAAAGGCCTTCTGAAACTTCTCAATGAAAGTTGGAGCAATGGATTCGTGTACATAGATTCTGGAGTTGGCCATGCAGACTTGACCACTATTCCACTGCACGGAGTGTTTTGTCTGTTCAACAGCTTTGTCGATGTTCGCATCTTCGAAGATGATCGCTGGCGACTTTCCTCCTAGTTCCAAAATAACGTTCTTCAGGTTGGACTTGGCGGATGCGGCTTGGATCAGACGTCCCGTTCTACCGGAGCCAGTGAAGCTAATCACCCGGATATCCATGTGATGCGAGAGGACATTGCCTGAGATGTGTCCGTGGCCTGAAATTATGTTGAAGACTCCTGGTGGAAATCCTACCTTTTCAATAAGAGTCGCAACCTTGGCAGACTAAGGAATGATTAGCAAATGAAACGGTAGAAAGGACAATTGTCGACCAACAGTCAATGGTGCTTTCTCGCTGCTCTTGACAACGATTGTGTTCCCTGCCATCAACGCAGGGGCAGATTTGCCGATAAGGAAAGCTACAGGCACATTCCAAGGAATAATGGCTCCCACCACACCAAACGGCTGCCGCATTGTCATATTGACAAAACCGGGAGTATTCAAGCTCGAGGTTCCCAGCGCCTGAATTCCCACTTCAGCATAGTAGTCCAAGTACTCCGCTGCCAACTCAGCCTCGAAGTACATCGACACTGGACGACCCATTGAAAGCGCCTCAAGCTCTGCAAGTTCATCCTTGGCTTCCAACATAAGACGAGCGAGTTTCTTCAGATATGCCCCTCTCTCGCGCGGGGCGAGGGAAGACCATGATGGAAATGCCGCTTTAGCTGCTGCGACGGCTGCATTTGTATCTTCTTCAGTAGCCTCGGATGCTGTGATCATATTATTAAATTTAGTGATATACACAAGACCTAGGAGTCATACCTTGTGTAAACTTTTCACCTGTGGCAGGTGAGATCAAGTCAAATTTGCCTCCATCGGATGCTTCGACGAACTGGCCCTTATTAGTTTTACAATGATTGTCTGTATAATGGGTAACACACTTTTCCATTTATAAACAAGCGCGTCTCGAAAGACTTGACATTGGGGGTTTTGAGTTATGTTCATCTTGAAACTTTCTTGACAATTTTCTCAAAACCAACAGGAAAAGGACAATATTTCAGTTGAGCCCCGGGGGTATAACGGGAACCATTAGAAAGTATGGGGCAATACAGATCCCTGCTTTGGGGTAGAAGCGTTTCAACCCCGCACATCGAGTGGCGGCTGGACCATAGCACACAGATCCTTGGTAGTACCGCGGAAACTATGCAACTAGTTGTCAAGTATTGACGGGATGCATTCATGCAGATTTTAAATGTTAGGCCATCAATTGCATAAGATCGTTGCTGATCTCAAATAGAACTGCCTATCGTTATTGTCTGTACAAGCCTTATCCTAGTGTCTTTAATCTTTCAAATAGCTAAGCTGCCAGTCAAGAGGTCTTTCCGCAGCCCGAACAGGTCCCACGTCTCCACCAGGAGCCCGTCGTTTCTCCCACTCCTCAATATCTCGATGATCGATAAAATTCCCATGCAATCCCAACCGTAATTTGAAAGGGAGGTGGATCGTTGCCAAGGGGCCACCCGCTAAACTCCCCGCATCGATGATCTCCACATCATTACGAAGCATATCTAGCCGATTTACCAACACGATGATCCACCCCTCCCCCTCTTTCCCCCCTTTCCGCGGAATGAAAGTGGGTTCCTGGAACGTAGCTCGTGGGCCAGCCCACAGTACATCTTCGGATCGGTCATCCCATCGATAGTGTCCTAGACAGTTGAACAGTCCACCCGCAGGGGAGCCGCATTTTGCTGCATCGTACTCCCTCGTGGGGTCGATTTTCGCTTGCCAGAAATGGTTGTATTTCTTTGTGACATATCTGTCATCGATACGGGAGAACTCGCCGCTGGTATTCCAGAGAACCTCGGGCTTGATCCATGATCCTGATTCTTGGTTTAGGTCGAAGACCCAGCGATGGGTGACGCTTTCGAGTTGGTTTCTTGCTCCCAAATTGCCGAATTCTTGATTCTCGGGTGGGAAGAAGAAAAATACGTTGCCGTCGGCTACAGTAAGGTCGAAAACGATGTGTCCTTGCTCGTTCTCGTAGCAGCCTGCGACATGACCATGAAAAGCTAGAAAGTAAATTAGCATGATTTGTTGCGGATTAATCGGTAGGCATCATCTCACCGTTTTCTGCGCGAAACCATTTGATGTCCTCTGGTTTCCCTCCTCTCCTGGGAATAACACCATACCATTGACTTTCCTCGGGGTCCCATGCCCAGTGATTGCCACCCTTCTTCAAACGATCCACTGAGCACTTCAACGGGGTCAATGGAAGCACGACATAATTCTTCGAGATTCCACAGTCATGAATCATTCCACAAAATGGAGACTTGTACCACGCCTCCTCGGTCTTCTTCCCATCCGCATTAATGGTATAAACGACAACATCACACGATCCATCATTTCCATCTCCACCAGCTTCGTAGCCAAAACATATCATCTCACCAGTCTCAGGATCAAATTTCGGATGTGCGGTAAATGTTGGCGACTGAACCTGCCCTTCAAAATCATACCTTCCAATCGTCTCTAGCGTGACAGGATCCATAGCGTACGGGGGACCATCTTCTTTCGTCGCAAGGAGCATTCCACGCCAGAAGGTTATGTTCGTATTGGCTACAGTGCGAATCACCCCTTTCACAGAGTCAGAGTCCGTGTAAGGGTTCCGGTATTTGCCAAATAGGCTTTTCCGAGCTGCGGTTTCTGCGATGAACCTATCGGTCTTGTTATATCGTTGTTTGAAGTCTGCATGGCCATTCTGAATTCGGATTGCGGTTACATTGCCGTCGCCACTGAAGTGGATATCCTCTTCGAAGAGTGGGGGAAATCGGTGATCAGGTTGAATCCTGAAGAATGTTCCGTTGATCTCGGGTGGTATCGTGCCGTCGACTTCGAGGTCGAAGATGTCGCCTTCGAGTCGGCATGGTAGATTGAAGGTCTGGAAAACAGGGGTGTGGGGGTATTTGACCTGGTCGCCTGTCTTTTGTCCATTGATGTAGGGGTAGTCAACAGGCATATCGAAGATGTGGGCCATATTGTTGGAGTGCCTTGTGCGATGGCAAAGCTTGGAAGTTTTGATTGTGCTATATATGGGAAAATATCTTCTAAACGCAGCAGTGCAAGATTGGAACTTTGATCGTCTGAATAATTATAGTATGGGATGATTGCTAGAGCTCGGACAATAGACATGACATCGGTACATCAGTCTTTGTCCACACCGGCAACAATTTGCTATAGAAGTGCCGGAGTAAATAAACATCTGGGGTAAATCCGGATAACTACGACGGTACACGGGACTAATTGTGAGCCAGAAAGTTAAACTATCAATCATCCTGGTAGGCCCCGCAACCTCTCAATATGCAGAGTCCCCATTTGTCGCGTATTATCGCTGTTGGATTGGATGCATCTCACCCTGTGTGCTCCCCGGCACCTGGGCATCACTCATGATCCGACCAACATGTATGATGTGGGGTCTCGAAGACAACCACATCTTCCATGGCTTGGCGCCCAGGCTTATAAGTTAAAACATGATTTTCATGTTATATTTTCACAGCTACAAACCTCTGATTGTCTATCATTACAAAGTGAATCGCTATATCTGAGCTTGGAGCCATGGCCGAACCGACCCCGAATGCAGACATTTCCGCGCTTGTAGCCACTGTGCAAGGCCTTTCAAATGAAGTTAACAAGCTGAGGGGTAATAGCTACACCTCTGGTCTTCTTTTTTTTCTAACAGATGTCCAGGTGAATCCGAGGTCAGAAAGCTGCACCACAAGTATGGTTACTACCTAGACAAGTGCCTGTACAAAGAGGTGAACTCATAATTCCACCCCGATCACATATCATGAAGTTAACCTGATAGCCAGGCCGTCGACCTCTTCGCGGACCACCCAGACACATACGTCCAATTCCTCAACGGCCGCTTCAACGGGAAAGAAGGTGTTCACCGCCTCTACATCGAACGATTTGCAAATCGGTTCGTCGGAGGCCGCAACGGCCCAATAGAGGGGTGGCTACTAGACCACTTAATGGCCCAGGATATAGTCGACTATAATCCCGAAGCCGGACGAGCAAAAGCCCGCATTCGCGCATTCATGAGTGCGGGTACACACGAATCCCTGCCCTCCGAATTCCCAGGCGGATATCGCCAGTGGTGGGAAGGGGGCCTGTACGAGAACGAGTATATTCTCCAAGATGGGGTCTGGAAGATTCTTCGGCTACGTTACTACCCTTTCTGGCATGGCTCTTTCGAGTCTGGGTGGAAGGGGTCCAAGGATTTTGTTCCGCTGTTCAAGGAGATGTTTCCTGCTGATAAGCTTGGTCCTGATGTGATACTTCAGGATGGAGGTCTTTGGCCTGATACGCGTGTTATTCCCTTCCATTACAAGCATCCTGTCACGGGGGAGGAGGTTGAGGAGGGGGATATGCGGGCTCCGAGGTGGCTTGCGGAGGCTAGTACGGCCCCACCAGCGCGGAGTATCAATGACTGGGGATTCTAAAATCGGGAGTCATGATATTGTTGGAAAAAAGTCTACTGGAACAGGATATTTGCTGAGTTATTTTCTTGGTCCAAGAACATGTTGCTCGTATGAATTACATGTTGTACAAGCTGAAGACCTGCCGAGGCTTGCTCCTTGAAAGCATAGCGGTAGCAGCCCCACTACCAGTACTTTATTTCCTTGATACCCACTTTTGTGCATTCTGCTTTCCCCACTACCCCCTCATCTTGGAACGTAGTCCATTTGGTTATGCATTGCCATACTCGGGCCCATGGCTTAGGGCCACATCTCTACCTCTATTGATACTAGCTTTTTCTGACGCCTTATGGAATATAGAGTCTGTCACCTCAGGAATTTGCCCCTCTGATCATAGGATTATGCTAAAGAAAGTTCATGTTCAGTGTGAAGTTTTTTTATTCTGTCCTAATATAGTCATAGAAGTTTCCAAATCGATCTGTCTTCCGGCCTGCCTTTCCAGAAGGATGGAAGTAACATAACACAAATTGTAAAACCAGCCACCGATATGCTAATAACAAATGAAAAGCCCTAAACCGAAACAGTAACTATTTCAAATCGAATCCAGGATATCCAGACGTGAGCGTTTGGGTAATGCTCTTGATATAATCATTCAATCCACCCAGATAGTTAAGCATCTCCTTCGGCTTGCCGGGTACATTGGTGCCCATGTACTCTGATTTAGTCTCAGGGAGCAATGTGGCATTGCCGATTTGATTGACAAGAGCTCTCCAAGTCTGTTCAGCAGAAGCCGTTGGCTCAATCTCTTTGTGGCCCTTTGTGCGCATATGAGCCAATGTCTGGGCAACCCAGTCTCCCTGGACTTCGGCGCAAGTAGGTCCGTTGCAAAAGGATGTTGGTCCCTGGGGCCCGTAAAGGAAGAACATGTTGGGAAACGCGGAAGTCATCAAACCAAGGTGCGTCCAAGTGCCATTCTTCCACTTGTCCTGCAGGAGTTCACCATTGCGGCCACGAATTTGGATGTTCAGGATTCCGCCGGTGACCGAATCGAAGCCAGTCGCGAGCAGAAGAGCGTCAAGTTCGTGGAATTGGCCGTCCTGGGTAATCACTCCGTTGGCACGCACTTCGGTAATAGGGTTTTCCTTCGCATTGACAAGGTTGACATTATCTTGATTGTATGTTTCGTAGTAACGCTGCTCAAGAGTGGCTCGCTTTGTGCCGAAATAGTACGGGGGCTGCTCAGGAGCCAAGATGGCGGCTTTCTTCGGGTCTTTGATGCGAGGAAGAGTTTTGCTACGCCAAAAGTTGTAGGCTTCCCTGTTGAGCTCTTTGTTCATGATCACCTCCCGGTATGTTGCGAGCCAGAATGACAACCCTCCCTCTTTCCAGATTTCCTCAAAGAAAGCCTCGCGTTCAGCGGGTGTTGCGGATTGCCAAGGCTGGCTGTTGAACTCCGCGTCGATACCTGCAAAGGTATGTTTGCGCAGTTCAAACATGGATCCATATACAGACTTGTCTTGTTCCTCCACGGTGAGGGGCCTTTGTCGCATAGGAAGAGCGTAGGTCGGGCTCCGCTGGAACACCGTGAGATGGTCAACCACAGGGCTGATTTCCTGAATCACTTGCAATCCACTGGACCCATTACCGACAACACCGACACGTTTACCAGTGCAGTCCAGTCCAGTCCTGGGCCACTTGGATGTGTGGAAGCAGGGCCCTTCGAAAGCGTCCAGATTCTTGAAGTCGGGAATCAAGGGCTTCGCAGCGAAACCGGTTGCTAGGATGAAATGACGGGCTGAGCGCTTCACTCCATCATTCGACGAGACAGTCCACTGACTGGCACCCTCTTCGAACTCGGCAGCAGTCACACGAGTATTGAACAGAATGTCACGTTTCAGGTGCAGCTTGGACTCAACGTGTTGGAAGTACCGGCGGATCTCCTCGACACCCGGATACTTTTCGGTCCACACCCAGTCATGCCAGATATTTTCGTTGGAGAACTCATAAAGGGGTACTTTTGTATCGACTCTCGCGCCAGGGTAGGTATTCCAGTACCAAACACCTCCGATATCTGCAGCCTCATCGATGACCAAACACTTGAAGTTCTTCTTTCGCAATTCATGAAGCACGTACAGTCCGCCAAAGCCACTGCCGACGATGATGGCGTCGAACTCCGGAGAGTCTACAATCGAGCCCATACTGCCGGATGAAAGTATGTTGTAGAGATGTAAAGATGGGATTGAAGGATGTTTGGAATCTGATAAAGGAAATCAATTTTCATTTCGAGTTGGTAACATCCGCGATTAAGTACTTTTCGTCAAGCCCGTGGCTCTTGGCCTATACAGACTTGAACGATGGATTGAAAGCCAAGGACCACCTAATACTGTGGGTACACCGGTTCATCATTGAAGAAATGACGTTTCGAAGCTATTCCATTGATCGTGGCAGTGACGCGGCGTTGCCCTCGCCCCACAAATTCTCCGAGAGAGACCCGCTATCGCACGGACTAATTATTATTAAGTCCACGCGGATGGACTTATTATCAAACCATAGCATCACTACTAATCCATATTGTTGTCTCGAATGCGAAGCGGGGAAGCTTACAGGGGGTCTCTATGTAGTGGTACCTGTGATCTATAAAACAGCACAAAAGGAATCCATGGGTTCACTGCCAACTTCACCAGCAGAGTAACACTCTTCAATTCATCAACTGAACTTTCAAAACTTTCAAAATGACAGACAAGAACGGTTTTGTCAGGGATGATGTACGCTTAGTATGATGACTTGATACCTTAGTGAGGTTACTAACAATAATATTCAGAAATCCTATGAATCAATCGAGAAACAGTATGACTTTCTCGCGATGAATAAGAGCAAGGTAAGCCGTGCTGTGTTAATTTTGAAGTCTGTAAATCAATTCTACATTATACTGATCTCAAGCTTTTTTAATCAGTATCATAACCCTGATCTAGCAGAGGCAGAACAGGAAGTGCTAGACCAGCTTTATCGAGGTTGGCTGCACTACTGGAACCACGAGTCAAAGGATGATTACCATAACGGCATGGTCGGCTCTCGTCGATTCTACGATTTTCCAGAAATGCTGAGCTATGACATGTTTGGAAACACGATTCGCGGCAACTTCAATGAACATTTCGAATCTATCTTCCCATACTGGAATGATGGCCAGATGGAGTTCAAGGATCTCGAAATCACCGCTCTCTCTCGAGACCATGCTTACTCCACAATGATTCAGCACACGTGGGGTACTGCTGGAGGTACACCATTTGACACGGCATTCCGTCGCACTGGCATTGCTCGGCGTAACCCCGAGAACGGAGAATGGAGGTGGATTCATGAACACCTGTCGTTCCCTGTTGATATGAAGACCCAGAAAGGCGATTTCACTGCTTCATTGGATCCTGGAAAGGGATTCAAGCTCCAGTAAATATGACATATCGAATTGCAATGTTCGAAATGATTCATGTTATCGGATATATATATTCTGGTTGAATGATCATAAATGTGAATTTTCCTAGTCGAATTTGCAATGCCGAGAATCACTCTCTCATATAGAGCCTTCGAATGCCATAGATATTTAAACTTGTATGAGTAGCAACACAGACTAGTGACACGGTTAAATTGAGCTTGTTCAGCCCCTCTACGCTTTAAGGCAACAATTAGCAGCCTGAGCAGATGGTTTAGGCAATGGCCTTGAAATAAAAAAACATGACAGCATCAATCATGCCTGGTCCATCTAATACCCAGGTGGTTGCCGTCCATTCTCTTCCCTCGAAAATCTACCCGTGGACGCTTATATGAGTAGTATAAATTACAATGGAGCGATTGTAAGAAAATGCTTGCTACCGCTAAATACGAATGAATTCATTATTGATCTGAGGGAGGGCCACCTATATCTCCATTCACATATGTTTCTCTCAAAAGACTTGAAAGATATTGAGAAAACCAGCTTCCCAACTCCGGATTATTAACTTGCCAATCTTCAGTTTCCCAAACTTCCAGATTTTCATTCTGCCCCGGTGCAACGCAATTTGTACGCATGGCATAATCAGCCTCTGCATCCGCAGCACCGTTGTGGGTTTCCCGATCGTCAACGGTCGCAAAATGTAAAGGAGTTCTGGAATGAGGATCCAGATAATTTCTTCCGGGATTTGAATATCTGCAATAAATTGGATCGAGTGTAGCAGGGCTGGCTGCATAGCTGCGCACTGGCTTAGCAGTTGTCGAGGGAGATGATGCTGGGCTATATTGATTGAGTCGTTCCTCCAAAGTATCCAGGTTGTCTAGCAACGCTTGAGGTGTATTCCAAAATGCGGTGAATTTCTCGCACGTGGTACGTAAAATCCTATACTTGCGCAGCGAATCTTGCGATTGTTCCCTTCTGCCAAATAAACCTCTCAGAACCTGAAGTGAGGCTGCCAACCAGACAGTACTTGCAAGGAATGGGCTCACATGTTTCACATGCCACTCTGGAAACTGTGAAAGGAAAGAATATATATCGTCGGAAGCTTGAAGGCAGTATTTCAAACCTTGCGGATCCTGACGTGCGTCTGGGCGTCCGGCATTTCTGCGAGGCGGAATTTCTCCAGGGCAGAATATTGTACCCACAACAATTTCATCGAAGGCGTGATGATGATATATCATGAATTGAGCGTGCTTTAGACTGAGGTATATGTTGTACTTTGTGCTTTGAAGTTGCTTAACCCCAGCGTCGTAGACACCGGGAGAACAATGAGCCTCAAAGTCCAGCGGGCTATTATCATGGTGAAGAGACTGAGGCATAGCGGCAGTGGTGCATTCTAAAGCGTGGACCAGTGATTGTAGTCGCGACGAGTCTTCCTGCCTCTTCCTCTTGCTGAATGAATTGCGGAAATAGTGCAGAATTTGATCGGAACATCTCTCAGCATTCATATCCATCAAAATCCCCTGTAAATTTCCTTTGTGAAGGACTTGAGCATCTCTTACAATCGAAGTGATGATGATAACCCACGCCTCAGGGTTTTCATTTCCACAGTCTTTCAACGCCTTTGGTCGAGCAACTGGATCTCGCTCCAGGAAGCAGCTTCGGCAGTATTGGTTGGAAAACCAATGCTCATCCGAAGCAGGAAGGTAGGTATCAATCATATTCCAGTCGATTGCTGTTGGCAGTCTTCGGATAACACTTGCAAATACATCCATTTTCCAAATCGCCCACCAGCACCGCCGTCCCTCTTCTTCTTCAATCCAACGCGATAAGTCACGGCCAACTTTGTAATTCTCCTCGAGAGCCTCATAATCAATGAGATGTAGATGGAGCTCATACGCGACCCGCACGCAGGATCCCAAGAGCCTCCATGCACGTCCCTTGACTCCCTTGGTGAGCTCATAGAAAGTCACCAAGACCATCGCTTGTAGAAGGCATAGACTTGGCTGCTCGTCGGAAGCTTCATCGAGCGATTCATATATCAAATCCAACGCTTGGTTATGAAATCTCATGGAATCTGACTCGTGGTGAGAGAGAGAGTCTTCAGACTGGAATCTGGCTGAATGTGAGAACATGGCTGCAAAGAGTGCTTGTCGATGGCTAGATATCTTGATAGCCTGGACTTTTTTCGCAAAAGAGGGTCGATGAAATAGAGAGAACTGATTCATTGTGTCGAAGTACAACTCCGTCCTATTCTCATATGAGCTTCATTTGCATTTACTCATGATATGAGAGAACTCTGAACATACATGTATTCGAATTCTGGCAGTGATAGGCCGAAGACATCGCAAGCGTCCGCCATGAGATTCTGTGCTGAGGCTAGATTAAGTAGTGATGTTGAGGAGAAATCTTTGTCAATTAACAGAAAGTCCGATTGGCGCCGGTCATGCGTAGGATGAATCAAAGAAGAAAGCCCGATAGCTTTGATGAAATTTGATTCGATGTCTTGAGGCTCAACATGTTTCTCGGATAATTCCATGTCTAGATCGTCGCCAGGGGGGGTAGGCGTGGCCAGCACGGACGGATCAAAGCGACGATCAGTCATGTCAAAGTTGAGTCCACCAGGTGTTGTCTGGCTGTATCTTCGGACGCTAGGAATTTGACCTGCAGGCGCGCAAAGAGGGTTCTCCGAACATATTTCGGAAATGATAGTGTCGTCCTGCAATTGTCCCGTTTTGGGCCCTGGTTTCATGCGGAGGGTTGGGTATATGCAATCATCACGAAGCCTGGTACAAAGCTTGCAGGCTGGAAGGGAGCGATCACTTTATCCCATCAGCATATCATATCCATGGGTTGGCAGCCCAGATTGGATACGTACCATTTCGTTTTCTTCCTGTTCGTAGATCATTAGAGCGTGTCCGGATATCTCTTTGCATTGCACTTGCCTTCGGCATGCCTTACAGGCTAGACGGGATCGAGAAACGCGACGCGTGTCGCTCGTAGTGGTAAATTCGCCATCATCAGGGCCAGGAGGCATGGTTCGGATGTGTCGGAACCAGTGACTTGTCCACCAAAGACGCTAGTGCAGGTAACAGGACTCAAAAGGGGTGTGGGGGGTCTTGCGAAGAATGACTTCGTGTAGGAAACGGTGGTCGAAGTGACGGCGGAATAAGTGGAGATTTTAACATGACATAGATGTTTCATCTCCTAACCGGTTTGCTTGGGCAAGTGGGGAAAGCTCCTGTGGCACGGATGTCTGAACTTTCATCTGAAAAAGAGAAAATAAAACACCTGACGTGTCCCAATTGGCCATTTTTTATTCTCCTGGATGAACGACATGTGGGCAATCTATCTTCGCGGGGTACTCCTCGCCAATAACGCCACCAACGGTTGCTGGACGCTAACATGTCCCCGTACGGGTATGGTCGGGCAACCTGTCACAACATTAATGTTGCTCAAGCTGATTCGGAACAATCTAGTACATCACAGGTAAAACATAGGATCAATCTGCTTATTTCAATGATATTACAAAATATCCTTGTCGTTGAACCTGATGGAGTTCGGTGAAAATTGGGTTGAGTGTGGAGCCTGCCAGGTGATCAACGATCACAATTTACTAATGTAAAATAGCCCTTTTTTAAACCTTAAGCTTCTTACCCCAGTCCGGGGAAGTGTAAACAACGCGGGGGATTTCAAAGATTGGACCGATGTTCATCCGAGGAAATTCACTTCATTTAGCGTAAGAATCACTTTTTGAGATTACCGGTCGGCTCTTTGAGAAATATAGTCAGACAGCCTACTCGGTAATTAGACTCTGTTCACTATTGTAATAACAAGTAACAAGCTTCCTAGTTCACGAGTGGTTTCGTAGCTTAATAGACCCAAGGTTTGGTTGCCGATAAAGGAAGATTTTCTATGTAAAGTTCGACTTCGCGGTTACTAAATATATGTTCCGGCTGCATAAAGTTATGCAGGCACTCCCAGAGTCATTCCACCGTCAACAGAAAGGACTTGCCCTGTGATCCACTGCGAGACTGGCAAACAGAAAAACAGAACAGCCTGAGCAATGTCCTCAGGAACACCCAGTCTTGGCCAGGGAGTCGCCCCCTTCATCGTCTGCAAAATGTCTTTGTTTTCCAGGTTACCCCGAGCCATCCCAGTTGCAACGACACCGGGAGCAATGCAGTTGATGTTGATTGAGTCTGGAGCATGGTCAATTGCACCCGCTCGTGTCATGTGGTTGATAGCGGCTTTGGTAGCGCAATATGCCACTTCCCCTGCATAGGCTATATTTGCTGCACAAGAGGAGATATTCACAATGCGACCCCGGCTTCCCCAAGACTCGTCGACATCTTGCTTGAGGAACTGACGAATGGCAACCCGTGACATTTTCGATGTTCCAGCCGTATTGACCTGCAGCATTTTCGACCAGAGCTCATCATCTTCATCGGCGAACTTTCTAAAAGGGGCCCAGAAGCCGGCACAATTCACAACAATATCGACACGTTGAAATTCCTGTGGGTCAAAACATTCCTAGCGTTAGCCATAACCCTTCAAATCTCGACTAAAGCAAGATATTCGGACTGTTGATGGCCTTACCTGTAGCGTTGTGTCAAACGCTGCTTCGATTTGGTCAAAGTTGGAGATGTCCACTTTTTGGGAAGATCGCCTTGCCGCCATTCTCCACGATTAGATCCGCCGTGGGTGTTGCGAGATCTTTCTCATAACCCTTGGGGTTGGCTTCGGCTTTGAGATCACAGCAAACCAAGGTTGCTCCTTCATTAGCTAAGGCTATCGCTGTCGCTCGTCCTATGCCGGAAGAGGCACCGGTCACAAGCGCGACCCTCCCTTCCAATCGCTTCTGAGACATGATGATTTCAATGAAGGTAGCAGTATATGATCGAAAGTTGAAGAAAAGTGTGAGACCAAATTCAGTTGTCTCTCAAGGGGTCAAAATCCAACCGTCCAACTCAAACGCGGTTGGCCGCGATTCCTTTAAAATAAACTTGTGGCGTTTGTTGGGCTCCGGAGGAATTAGAAATCCCCCGCCAATTCATGATGACAAGTCAAATTCAGACAATGGGGTAAAGGGCATTGGTCACTTTTCAAAAATCGCCCGACAGGATTCGTGATTGATTATGCAGCTGGCGAATGGGGGTAAATCGAAATATCCAAGTGTCCGGGGGACTTATGCGGGGAAGCCGAGATAGTCCGGTGATGGTCCGGCCTGTATTAACGTCAGCATGGCTGTACGAGTGGAAAATTCCGTAATAAGGTTAAGTACCTATAAGCCCTCTATTGGAGAGCTTCGTTAAATTGTAAAAGACAAATCTTGAATGGCTGTTTGAGACGCCACCGCTCGCCAGCATTTGTCGTTCTCAGCTTGAAGTGATCTTATAAAGGCGTACTTTGAAGAGTTTTATTGACATAATCCAAATGGCGGGTCAGTTACCCGGGTATTGGGGAGCTCTTGCTCTTTTTATTGCGTTTGGCATCTACCGCCTGCTTCAAATTGGTCGACGTGATCCGCGTATGCCTAAAGGACCTCCAACGGTACCGATCCTTGGAAACTTCCACCAAATTCCATCGAGTGGTCTATATGCTAAGTGAGCCACGCAAATGAAGTATATTCCATTCTCCTGATTAACACTTCCTTCCGCTTTTCAGATTCCGAGACTGGGCGAAGGAATACGGCCCGGTGTTCTCACTCAAGTTTGGACCGAGCAACATAATTGTTCTATGTGACCGGAAGGCCATCCATGCGTTGCTGAATAAAAAAGGTGCTATCTACTCTGATCGTCCCGCCAGCTATGTTGGGCGCCTTTTGACCCAAGGCGACCATATCGCTTTGGAACAAATGGATGACATTTGGCGTGAGAAACGAAAAGTCATTTCTCACAATTTCTCTCCAAAGAATTTGGATGAGAAGCACTATTTGGTACAAGAAGCAGAGTATGTGGCAATATCGTCTATTGAGCTTTTTCGAACTTGAGTCAAGTTCTAATGGAAAACAGAGCAACAGTCTTACTAAATGACCTGCTGAGTGCCCCCGACGGGTTCTTCAATCATGTGAGAAGATACACTGCTTCGTCAGCTTCAGTACTTGCTTTCGGTCACCGTGGGGCTACGTTCGATTCATTTTGGGGTCATGTATGTACCGACCCCGATGAGCAGAGACTCAGGCGGAAGAGATCCGGTATCGAAGACTAACAAATTTTCAGGTCGTTTACGATGTCATGGACCGATGGACTGAAGCAATGGAAGCTGGCGCCAATCCACCTGTCGACGAATATCCCATTTTAAAGCTCATTCCCAAGCAATTCGCCTATTGGAAACGACGCGCGATCGCAGCTGGTGAAGTTTTTGATTCAATGTGGGGGGAAGCGCGTCGCATTGTCGATGAGCGTCGGGATAAAGGAAACAAACGTGAATGCATCATTGATAACTTGCTCGATGAATACAACAAGAAAGGCTGGCCGATGTCCCAACATGCCTTCAACAACTTGGTCGGTGAAGTTGTCGAAGGCGCGGCGGATACCACCGCTGCCCAAATCCTCACGTTGATTTTGGCGTTTGCAAAGTATCCCCACGTTCAAGAGAAAGCCCGGCAAGAGATCGACAGAGCTTGCCCTGCAGATCGACCGCCAGCATTTACTGACTTCAAAAGCCTCCCGTATATCAATCAAATTGTTAAAGAGGGGATGAGATGGCGACCAGTGTAAGTGTTGTGAATCATTCTGACTTGTGTACCTAGCGTTGACGTTCATATCAGTGCCGTTACAGGGTTACCTCACCGTGTTCGTGAAGGTCAGTTCAGCGATACCCAACCATGTTACTTTGGCTGACCCAGATCCCTAGATGACTGGTATGAGGGCATGTTCATTCCAAAAGACTCTACACTCTTTATCGCTACTTGGGCTATCCACCACACCGAAGAATTATTTCCTGATCATGATACCTTTGATCCCGACCGCTACGTGGATCACCCTAAGCTTGCAAATGACTATGCTGGAAGCCCAGAATGGACGAGTAGAGATAAGTCTTGCCCATTCTTTTTGTCTAATCTGACTAACTGGCTTTGTCTATCTACATCATTATGGTTATGGTGCAGGCCGTCGTCTTTGCCCAGGAGTGCACTTTGCGGAGCGTAACATGTGGCGCATCGCAGCCAAGCTACTATGGGCCTATGAATTTTCTGAGCCAGTTGACACTGTGACTGGCAAGGTCATTAGTCTGGACGTGAACGCATACAACCCAGGTATTTTGCAGGCACCACTTCCCTTCAATGTTCGGATCAAGGTCAGAAGTGAGAGGCATGCTGCAACAATAGAGAAAGAGTTGACTGGTGCATTGGATTTCCTGAAGCAATGGGAGTAAGGATTTATCTTGTTGACTTTCCAAGATAATCCTTTCCTAATCGCACGCAAAGTCATAAATTTGATTTTTATTTTTGCTCTGAGAAAATGCCGCGAGACGATCTGCAACCCATCACACCGAGATTGTTTAGCGCATTTGGTTACACTCGTGTCAGAGCCTAGAAACCAGGTAATCACCAGTTTCTGTAGATAGACCAGCGCTTCCTCTTGTTCTCTTCTTTCCATACACACCACACCAATAGTAACATGTTAATCTGTCTGTTCGTTCCCTGGTCATCTTGTAGCAGCAAGCTGTAGCACTTTGCACTTCTTTTTCTCTTTTCTCCTCTGATCCTTGATCAGCACTTCACGTGCTGACAACAAGTGCTTCTCTCTAGTGTAATAAAACGTGCCGTCATTGTGGATTACGTAATGCCCAGAATATCATCCTCGGCCGGGGATTATTACCAAGATCGAAATACACATACGCGGACTAATTCTCCAACGAACGGACTAATTCCAGGATTTCAACTTTTACTATTTGCCACCCTTTACCGAGAAGACGTTCCAAGAGACCCAAGTGTGCTGCCTGCGTAAGCACTAATGCACACTAATTTTTCCAAATCAATATTCATGGCGGAAAACCTGGGGTGCAGAGAGGGCGAGTGGGACAGGTGAATTCTGGGGAAAGAATCATCCCGTACGAGGATTAATTACAGGGACTGTTAATATGAACTAAAACCGCACTGCGGCGCTTGAATCTCGAAACGGTCATCTACTTCCCAAAGATCAAAACGTCTTGATTTATAATGTGGTCCGCAGCAAACAACAACAGAGAAGGCCAGCGAAAATCAGATATTGCATGCTTCGCGTGCCGCCGGTATGTTGAACAGCAGTTGTGAACACGTCCGGGGTGGAAACGAACAGCTGACATAGTAAAAACAATAGACGTAAAGTGAGGTGGTGAGTAAGGCAACAGTACAAGCTTATGCCACATGGTTCTGATACAACTATCCAGCGACCGTCAATGGCCTCGGTGCTCAGTCTGTATTCAGACGTCTCAGGATTGCAGTTACCCGGAAGGTCCATTAAAGCCAGGGCCAAAACTAGGTAGAAGACAGATGTTGAGCCGCTTTGTTTATCTGTGCTAATTTCCATTTGTTTTCCATCATTGAAGGGTCCTTGAAGCGGTCTCGAAAACGGACTGCGCAGCAATCAGAAGACAGTGCTGCAACATATCCGAGATCAAACAGTGCGGGAAAGAGAACGAATTTCGAGATAAACGATGAAGATGCAAACATCGATGCTGGGATTTCTTCACGGAACAGTTCTTCAACCGTTGCTGCAGGTCAAGGCTCTGACATTGGGCTCCCCACGGCAGAAAAGAAGAATAGCAATACCAGAAATCGCACAGATTCACATTCTAATATCCAAGACCTCGCTTTCATATTGCATCCAGCTCATGAACCCTCTTCCCCTGACAAAAGAACGTCCTCTGAGACCACAAGGGCCACTGAACCGCAGCCTACAGAAGTACAGAAAGCCTGTGTTGCTCTGGGATTGACTAGAGCCTCTGTGTCCCAAATGTAAGACTGCCCTTCCAAATTACCGATCGTCAACTGACTAGAGTCTAGAGTCAAAATATACTTCGATAACATGGTTGCCATTAACCTTTTCCGAGAACCCCAATTTGGTAACAGACTCCACAGAAATGTGCCATGCACACACGTATGCGCTTTACTTGCGGCAATTTCCGCCTATGCGGCACTCTTCTGCCCCGAGGAGGTGAATAAGCAATGGAACAATGAAGGCTTCAATGACAAATTGCCATCGGAGCACTTCCAAATACTCGCTTTGACGTATGTTGATGAAGCACTAAAGGAGTGTGGCGATGAGCCGCCCTCACTGTGCATTTTACAAGCACTTGTCATTGCAACCCATCTTCAGCTCACACAGGGTGTGCGTGGAAAGGCTTGGAGGTCCCTCGGTATATGTGTACGATTAGCCTATGAGTTAAACCTACACTTGGTTGACTTCGATCGCGAACAGATTGACAGTATTGACGTGGAGAAATGGTGCTGGAGAGAAGAAAAGAGACGTGCTTGGTGGGCCATTTGGGAAATGGATGTTTTTGCTAGCACAATTCGACGTACTCCTTCTGCAATTGATTGGACGCAAATGGAGACACTCCTCCCGGTGGAAGACAAATATTGGTTTGGCGGCCGAGTCCAGCCCAGTTGCTTCATGGAACGGGGTCCAATCAATCGATGGAAAGCCCTTCACGAGTCTGGCAACCGGTCACCGAAAGCGTGGTTCCTAGTGATAAATTCACTAATGAAAGATGCCCAAACGATTTCAAGCCCACGAAGCATTCCGAATCCTACTCCTTGCCACAAAGATCATCCGCAAAAAGGTGAATTGCAAGATGGGCTAAAAAGCATAACGGCCTTGTCCAATGAAGCCAATCAAAAGCTGGAGACTCTCGCAAATTCCGTTCAATGTTTTAATTCGGTTCTACCAGAGGGTTTACGATATCAGGATCAGTATCTATCTTTTGAAGCCCGAGCTCATGGCCAGCTTTCCTCGAAAAGGCAAGATCATTGTTCAATATACAATATCTACGTCATGGTTCAATTGGCCAATCTGATGATACATCGATATGATGTTTTTCAGAGCCTTCGTCCATGCAACAAGCGGGATTATGACCCTGGAAAGGCAAATTCCGCCGGGCCAACGTCCCAAAAAGAGAACATCGCTCTATCGCAGTACTTTGAAGCCGCAGATAATATCCTCACCATCGTTAGTAGAAGCTGCGACGGCCACATCCGGTATATTAATCCTTTCTTATCGAGCACTATTTGGCTTGCGTCTGCCATCCAGATCTTCAGGCAAGAGTTCGAGCATGGTGAAACAAGACGCACACTCATAAGATCCAAATTCGAAGTACTTCACATGACATATAAGCAATGCGTTTCATGGTGGAAAATTAATACGGCCCTGCAACAGAATTTGGAAACTCTGGAGACCCACCTTGAGAATTATCGGAAATTCAATGATTGTACCAGGAGCCATCATCTCAGAACATTGAAAAATGCAAGTGCAAATCCATCGAAGAAGACACATCCCCGATCAAAGGCACTGTTGCCCACGGATTCCAATCGAGATTTAATTACTATCGAAGGTGTGACACCCCACAACTTTAGATATACATCACACTGACCTTGCATGTCCAATTCTCAAGGGTCTCCACGTTTTGCAAGGTCTGTTGGCTACCGATCCAATGCTCAATTTGCCCTGCAAGCTGCCCCTCTAATCCTCCAAACCCCGCCGCTAAGTGTGAGCAATACCGACGTCGAAGGTAATCACTTTCAAAATCAAGTCTCACCTCTCACCGACTCGGGTCATACTTTTTTACCAACTCAAGAGTCACCATGCAGACAGAATGATTGGCCAATGTTCGATTACATGCATCTACAACGCCTCGACAGGTTAACACATGACGATCAAAGCTTTGATCAAATGGATTTTGATATATCGGCTGAGCTTATGGGTTCCATGAATTCCGCAAGTTCAACTCAGCACTGCTCTTTTTCTCATTCTGTTGCCAATGATCAGACTTTCGCACAGGGCCTACCAAGTGAGCAACCAAACGACATTCATGATTTATTGTCAGGCTATTCTTTGTATTAAAGGTCATATTCCATGAAAATGAAAAGAGGGATTATGAAACGTATGAAATATTGCCTAACTAATAAATCAAAGGCCGTGATCTTCACCGGTTCAATAAAGAATGATTTTGAACGAATTAGGTACTCAACCAAACTGACTCCGTGAACCGAGAGGACTGCAAACCCTCTTCCATCTTACACCCCGCTCTGTTCAAGAGACGTGAGATGAGTCGAATCAAACGCAAGATAATTGGCACGTATGACAGCTTGAGTAGGGTCTGGGCACGGGACTATTCCCCCCGAATAATGCGATCTAACTGAATTGATATCAAATTGGAAGTCTCCGCTCATTCTATAGTACTTTAAGTATAGATTCAGGTGATAGTCCGTATATGGACTACTCATCGAATTGTACCGACGGTACATTTAGATTAACCTACCCACGTGGCACAGGTAAGAATAGGCAAAAGATTTTACTATATGTTCCCAAATAGAGCAAAATAACCGAAGTGAGACTTCCCCACATTTTCGAACCCAGAGCGATTATCAGCGTAGTTGGTTGCTAACAGTTGATCCTAAAGGTGCTTGTGGGTCCACCGAAACGAGAGAATCCCCAGATCTTGGGGTAATAAGCTTTCATAGATCGCATTCAGTTCTAAAGAATATGTACACAGATCGTTAAAAACGGGCACGCATAATCCCAGGGGAAGTGTGAGCATGGCCGGGACAATTTCGGTCCTTTCACACCCCCCTGGCCCCGATTGGCGAATCTAGCAATACGATATGATTCTGAGTAGTCTCGACCAGCTTCTAGGGATTCCTCTTCATCACTCCAACTCTGGTCTATTTATAAAGCCGTTATAATCTCCCATGGATATCGACTTGTCCTCGCAATATTACCGAAATCAGAAAGGTAAAGGGACTTGAAAGAAACATGGTCAAGCGGGACGATATTGGAGGATTGGAAAGAGGGGGGATCCATGCGAAGACTAGCCGGGCAAATATCGTGGTGAGTCTTCAGACTGAACGAACAATCTCACTTGATGTCGATGTTTCTGATGATATACCCAGTATATTTTGATAGCTGGAATGGGCAGTTTTGTGTTTGGATACGCGAATAACTGCATTGCTGGCACGCTGGCCCAGCCCTCTTTCCAGGTATTGTTTTTGTCGGGGAGCAATGAAGAATCAATCATCGGAGGCATTATGGGGGCGTACGTACCTTCAGAGAAAGGCTAATTCTTTTCGCCAATTTCTGACTCGAAATCTAGTTTTCTTGGGGGTGGCGCTGTGGGAGCCATAGTACAAGGTCCTATTTCGAATCATTATGGTCGTCGCACTGCCACAGGGTTTGCAGCTATTCTGATGGTCATAGCGGGCGCATTACAAGCAGGAAGCGTTCATATTGCCATGTTTCTTGTCGCTAGGCTCGTTTGTGGAATCAGTGCCGGTATGATAATCACAAATTGCCCTGTTTACATGAGTGAAATTGCACCTCCCCATATTCGAGGAATGATGGTTTCGAACCACGCCATTTCAATCGTCTACGCCTATATTTTCTCATCTCTGATGGCCCTTGCGTTCAGCTTCGTCGATGCGCCATACCAGTGGAGACTAAACTATGTTCTTTTAACATTCTTTGCTTTGGTCCTGCTTGTGTCGCTTTTCTTCCTCCCTGAGTCTCCTCGATGGTTGTATGAGAAGGGTCGAGACAAAGAGTCATGGGAAGTCATCCAGAAACTTCACAAAAACGAGGAAGATCTTGATGGAGAATTTGCAAAGGCGGAGATGTCTCAAATCAAGGCACAAATTGAGATCGAAAGAGCTCTGCCCCGAGGCTACTTGCACATTCTGCATACACCACACCTGCGGTTCCGGGCGGCCCTTTCTGTCCTCGTTTGGTTTATGGGACAATCGACCGGGATTCTGGTCATTGCTAACCTGACACCGACGCTTTTTGCCGACCTTGGGTTTGATACCACGTTGCAGTTTAGTCTTTCTGCAGCTTGGACAGTTTGCGCGCTTCTAGGAACATTTGTGAACGCCGCGTTCATGGATAGGATCGGCCGGGTCAAGCTCCTTGGTATGTTGAAAAATGAGATGATACAGGACACATGATCTAACAATCTATAGCATTCGGAGGCTATATAGCGGCTGGCATGCTTATTTGCGAGGCAGTTTTGGAGAAATATTACATTGGAAGCCCTAACAAAAACGGTCTGAACGCCGCGGTTGCCTTTTATTTTCTATTTGTTTTCTTCTATGGCTGCACAGTCGACTGCGCCGCATACGTTTATATCACCGAAATTTGGCCAACGCACCTACGGAGCTATGGTGCCACGATTGGTCTCGTTTCATTCTTCGTGTTCGCCATTGCATACACTTGTCCCGCCTCGCAGGCATTTGCTCAGATCGGTTGGAAATATTACTGGGTCATGATCTGCACATGCATTGTGTCAGCTACTATTGTGTACTTTGTCTGCCCTGAGGTTCGTCCTAGACTCATATCTCCCAAATGCGGATTCTTTACTGACACATGAACCTTTTAGACGGCTAAATTGACACTGGAAGAAATCAATGCCTTATTTGGTGACGAGGTTGCTCAAGCACTTGATCAAGTCGTCAATACATCGGCTGCTGATTCCGTCAAGGAAACTAAAGGCGATCAAGCTTCTCATATTGAGAGTAAAGAAGAATCATTCAAATAAAATCATTCTCAAAGGATGACCATCAAGATGAGCAATCGATATCGCACTAGTGCTTCCAATAAGAGCTTTTAGGTAGTTTTGAGAGGCTATCACGTGTAGGTGAGCTGGAAATGCAAGAGATAGTTAGCACATTATTGTTGATTCGCTTTAAAAGCACACGAAGTTGTCAACCCTGGAAGGTACCTGCATTCTTGTAAAAGACGATGCTTTATATGTAACAAGAAGAAGGTTCGACCATTCGAGTCTAAGACCACTCGAAACTACCTGAAAGAGGTTACCAATTGTTGAAATCGCACTGGACCGCTGATGGAAGGTATACTGCTTGCTGATAGGGCTAAGGCTTGGGGGCGAGGGGGGGGGCGTCATGTCACAGCATAGCAGGACGCAAACAGTGCAGGAAAAGTGTAAATCGAGAGAAGCACTACTATATGAAATAGTAAATTATTCTTGTCAATGATCATGAACTCGTGTTTTCCTCCTCACACAGATTGAAGAGTCCTGCAGAGGTACCATAACATCGACGTTAGACTAAAAAAATCAGGCACGACAATCGCCATAGTGGGGATATCATATCATAAGAAAACCACCGAAGGAAGGAACACAAACAAGGGACAACTTGAACACCCGGTCATAGCTACCCATGTATCCAGCTAAGAACCAATATGCAATACGTTAGATCGTGCACAGTCATTCACCCGGGCTTTAAAACAGAGATAAGTAGAGGAAATAACAATCAAACCGCGAGATTGGTCGATATGGTGAGATGAAGTATATTGAGAATGCTATAATCACACTATCAATTATAAATCTTCACTCCGGCCACTGCATGGTAAATGTTGTGTCATCTTTTGGAAGACAACTGGACCTTCAGGCGAAGGCGAGTAAATTCACAGAAAAAGTTTTTGTCAATGAGCATGGAGAATGGCTTTATGGGTTTGAGATGTGAGAATGGGCATGAAACGCCAAATTGTGTCACTTCCAAAAAGAAACAGATGTCAGACAGCCAAAGTGACCAGGGCATTAGTTGCCTGCCTTTCGCTCGTTTTTCAATCCATTTTTTTCCCATTCGTCAAGAAGCCGGGACACTTCCTTGAAAGATACTGGCTTGGTGAGGAACATGTCCACACCAGATGCCAGAGCCTCGGACTCATCACGAGAGCTACTCAAACCAGTCAAGGCGATGATGACGGCCGGCCCGCGACCGTCTTCTTCTCTCTCCATCGATCGAATAGCTCGAGTAGCCTCAAACCCGTTCATGACGGGCATTGACATGTCCATGAAGATGATATCAAAGCCATGTTGCGCCTGCTCGACCGCTTCAACGGCCAACTTGCCGTTCTCCGCGGCCATTAAATCGGTCAGTTTGCGCTTCTTCATGAACGTAATCATGAGATTGAGATTGATGCGATTGTCGTCGACGACCAAGACACGCGATGCTCGCAACGGAGGCACGCCGGTTTCTACCAACGGCGCCGGTAGTGAAGCAGCGACTATCGCCTCCGGTGGTGCAGTGATGACTGAAGGTGACACTGGGGAAATACCCTCAGCAGACACTGGACTACTGCCATTGGCCTCCGAGTGAATGATTTCTGTTGGGGCAGGAGACACGACAGGTGAAATCCTAGGAGAGCCAACTACGGTGGAAGCGGGTGCACTTCGGATAGGCAGATCCATCGGATCCTGCAATATAGAGATTGGAGTTATAACGGCGGGCTGGCCATGCTGAAGACACCTTAGGATACTCCGGGCCAGCTTGTGTGGTCCACATGGGCGTCGAATGATGTCAACAGACGAGGATAGAGGTGACCATTCAGAACGTGCTATGCTATAGTCAACCGACCTGTGGCATAGAATGAGAAGGGCTGGGAGTGTGGCGGACATCCCATTCCGCAATTCAGGTAGGTCTGACTCCTGCACAAGCAAAATGTCGATTGTTACTGAAGGTGGCCAACTGACGATTTCCAAGCCGAACCACTCGGTCATGTACCGTGCAATTTCGATCCAAGGTTCTGTCATGTTGGATGGATCGGTAGCCCAAATAGCAACTTTCTTATCGGGGTATCCTTCACGGAGAAACATTGTTTGTGTGAGAATTTCCCTTTGTTGCATGTTAAACGCGTGTGGGTCAACAGGTGGGCTCTCCTCGCCTACAGGCCTAGCAAGCGGCAGAGATACCCGCACAACGGTACCTTCGCTAGGGCGACTACGGACACGGATGTGTCCATTTAGAGCCTTGACCAAACTGCGGACAATGGAAAGCCCCAATCCGGTTCCCACGGCAAGCGAATCCTCTTGAGCGAAAGGTGTGTAAAGCCGACCGCGCAAAAATTCTTCCGAAATCCCTCTTCCAGTGTCGGAAACGGTCAATGTTACGAGGTCCTCTAGGCCTTGCCGTCTAGAGCGGCCTTCTGAATGGCTCGAGGCTCCAAGGCTAAGTGTCACCCGTCCTTGGTCGGTGTACTTCATGGCATTTCCGAATAAATTCATGATTATCCGGCGAAGAGCGCCCGGTTGAGTTCGATAAACCCAATCACGTTGCGCCACATCGATGATCACATCCACGTTTGAAGGAGACTGAACCTTGGGGCCATTGTGCGATAAGAGGACTGGGATATCAGCAGCCGCGCTCGAGTTCTGTCCATATGCGTGGCCTAAACAAATACCCTCTACGACTTCTTCGGCCAAGATAGCGAGATCCGTAGCAACATAGCTGTCCAAATGGGAAGCAAGCTTGTCAGTGCCTTTGAAATCAAGTGGTGACTCCTTCCTTTTTTTCATGGACTTCCAGGTTCGCTCAAGTGAGACAACCTTGCTAAAGTCAAGCACCTGATTCATGGTGTCCAGTAAGGTCCTGCCACAGGCGTTTACCGTTTCGAGCAAAGAATCTTGAAATTCACTGAGTTGAGTCCCGTTCAGAAACTCAGCCGCGGCCAAAATACCATGAAGCGGGCTTCGAAGCTCGTGTGAAATGCTCCCAATGAAGTCTCCTTTTTGCCTATCTGCAATGAGGGACTCGACCCGGCTGTACTCTGCCATCACCGACGATCCAAAACCAAGAACGGAGCTAAGCTCTACGGCTGATGTGAAGACTTGCGTCTCCACAGTGGTCCAACAAAAACACCCTGAGAACCACTGAGAGTTGACAGCGTTCCATAGAGGCACAAAAATAATTTGGGTAGCACTGGGAAAGTATTTATTGAGCAACGTATTCTCCGCAGCTTTTCGTCGCTTAGCTACCGTTTTCGAGACTGCAGCTGCTGAGTAGGCCTCGTTGGAGCGATTTGGACCAGGTGATCCCCAGTAACGGGGACCTTGCTCATCGTCATCATCGGAGGTTGTTATCTGGCCATCTCGGTGAAAAGACCAAAGCTTGCCTTTGGGATATCGTCGAAGCAATATAGATAAAAATGATCGATCGAGATTGGCAACAGGTGTATTAACAGAGGCCCCTTGTTGGCTGAAAGAAAATGGCTCATCGTGGGTAGATAATGATAGGATCGTGGCGGGTCCACTCGAATCAGATGAGGTATCAGTTCCGCTATCCATGTCGGTTAAAGGATTGTTGCTCGCCTCGAAGAACGCAACACCACCGTCCCTGCTTAGATCCAGACTCTCACGGAGAAGGTTCGCGGCACGGCAGAAACACCAAGAATTTCCCTGAGAGTCGTCCGGAGGCAGTCGATTGCGGCTACTACTGGTTACCCATTCCGGCAGAGAGCTCGCAGCGGCAGACGTTCCTGTTTCGAGCTTTGTTTCCGAGGCATCGGAGCTGATTGATTGTCCCCCGTTGCTGATAGATCGCGCGTTGTGTGGACTATCTGATGTCGTGTGGTGTGCGCTTTCACGCGATCCACTTTGAGATCCACGATCTGCACTGTGTCCCTCACGAGAGTCACCGAACGTACTAACGCGATTATAGCTCGAGGGTGTGCCCGCAGAGAACGGGCCAGTACTATCGGCCCGAGAAGGATCGGCTGTATCTACAAAACTCGAGCTACCCTCCACGAAATAGCTCAATCCTCTTGATAACCGCGCAGCTCGGCGGCCCTCGGAAGCTTGGCGACAAATCCTCATGTAATCCAAGATCAGCATTGACAAAGAGCCCAGCGTGTCTTTCTCCAATGCAGTCAATCCATCACGCGGGTTGGTGTCCAGCACAAAAAGGCAGCCCAAATTGATGTTCTTATCGGTGGTTAAAGGCGTCCCAGCATAGAATCTGAACTTGGGTTCGTTTTCGACGAAAGGCAGGCGCTTGTATCGATCATGTTCGCTCAAATCATTGACCGCAAGGAATTCGTAATTCGCATTTTCGCGATCGGAGGGTGGCAAGGCAGCAGTGTCCTGTCGGATTCGGTCAAAATGATGCTCGTGGTGACAGAGAATGTGGCAGGCGGAAGCTAAGGCCATCCAGCGGCCCAGCGATCATGTGTACTTACCTGACACAGATTCCAGGCCTTTTGGCCTCCAGTGGATCCTATCCATATCTGATCATGGCGATCGTGTACCGATGCGTCATTCAAATTCACGGACTTGGTTGCTTCAGCTAGCATGAATTGCTGGTCTCGGTCAAGAACGCATATGAACGCGCGCTCAACATTCAAGCGCAATGCCGCCAGTTGCGCAAAAGAGATCAAAGTATTGTTCGATGTTCCCAAAACCAGAGCCTCTGGGCCCATCGCTGTCGAAGGGCCGGATGTGGTGCTGCTATTTGAACCGCACGACCCATCTCGAATCGGAGGTGTGTTGACTTGAGACGATGCATTTGAGTTCGGCGACGATAAGCATTCGTCCTTAGCAAGCCAAGACGGGATTACGCCAACTGGTCCAGCAGGCTGGTAGTAACGGTAAAGCTCCCTCGCCCTGCGATCCGCATTATGCTGGGTCTTCAGCCCTGTCCCATTTCCTTCTGTGTCGAACCACTGGGGTCGAAGCATCTTTATCTCCCAGGGTGTTTGAAGTGGCAGCGGTTGTGCACGACGACCGACTTGTGTGTTCCGCCACGACTGCCGATGGGGTAAAAGGAGCGGAGGAAGGACGCGAAGGTGTTCGAAGGTAGGTGCAAGGATATGTCAATCCTTATCCGAGAAATGCGGGACGATCAGTCTTCGAATGGACAAAAGCCCAAGGGACTGGTGAGTTGTAAGAAAAGAAGTGGACAACCCCAGCAGACGTCCACCCCACTAGCTTCACACTAGAGTTCGCAAAGCCAGACGAAACGAGAACCAGGGACAGCTAGGGCATGGGGGCAACGCACCAGGACACCATCTGTCAGGTGGAGACTGTAGAGGGGAAAGAAGTCCCCGTCGATCTGATTAGTGAGATCGAGGTCGAAGCGCATTGTGACTCGATCGGTTGTGCATTCTGTACCCACCGCTTCATAAGCTCCTGGGGGTCAGAGAGGGGGCACGGTGAATTTCCATTCCCCCTTGGAGCCATGGGCAATGCAGGGCGCCATGTATCGCTCCAACCAGACGCCATTGGACACGAAAGCCACCGATATGGGACCACGATCAGCATTGTGGGAGGCACGAAGAGTGGGAAGTCAACAAAAGAGGGAAAGAGAAAAGCCTGGTGGGTCCCGATGTCGAATCACGAGCTTTCATTTTCTCTGCCTGAGGCCACAATTGTTTAAACCCATCACCAGATTCCAGGAACAGTGGATCTTCTCACTGGATCCTCCACACAAAACAGCATACTGTGAATCAAAAGAAGGAAAGTCAAAATAATGGGTTACTGGTGGGCCTTGTGGCGCTCAGAAACCAGCCAATAATGTTCAACCACAACATGGTGTTTGTCTTTGTAATAGCAATTGAGACCAGGCACGAAGAAAAATTCCAGCGACTTGCCAGATCGGGCATTAACTAAGGGGTGCCTCATTCAGCCATCGCGTCACTGGGCGTCTGGGTGGCTGCTAGCGCCCGTTACCGCCGATCAGTCATTGGTAAGCCCCTCAGAACGCCCCTGTCGCAAGTGGCGGTGGCGACTTTTTGAAACGCGTACCGATACCCGGAAATAAGCATGTTCGCTAATGGCTGATCACCCCACGAGGTACCAATACATTGGGTCTTGAATCTAATGAATTCTAAGAATTATGGCCGGTGATGGCGCCCCAAATATACGCCACCCATCCGCCCACCGTCACTAACAGCAGCGCTCCAAAACAGCCGATTGAAATTGCTCGTGTTCGTTGGGCATGCGTCACAAGGGCGCGCTCCTTGTTTGCTTGGATGATCTCGGCCCCCGACGTTAGTCTCTTTTTTCGAGTCCACTGGAGCGGCGCCAGGTACTTGCTCACGTTTGACCCGATCAGGAGGGCGCTACCGACAACGAGTGACCCGGCAGCCATGAAGAGGTACACCTGCACAACGCGGTCGTAAGAGTTGTCATCGGCATCTTGCAAAGCACCTGTGATTATTCGAAGAATGATGCTCATGCTGTTCCTGGTCAGCGGAGTTACTGGCGAATCAGGTATCAGTCAAAACTCACGCGTTATTCATGGTGACCTTGAGGGAATAGGCCGATCCGAACACAGATTGATTCCAGAGAGTCGTGCGGATACTGTCGATGATGGATGTTGGGCCGAATGACATGGCAATCGCATAGATGCCGAAAGATGCTCCAGTGCCAGCCTTGGACGGGGTGAAGTTGAGAAGGGCCATGCTAAGGAGCATTCCAAGTCCGCAAATAAACACTGCGAAGGTCAATCATTGCGCAGACATTGGAGGGGGATGCTACATACTGACGGATGCTCTGTGTCCAAGCACATCGATGAATACACCCAAGATTGGGACTAGAATGCAACCTAAAGATAGACTTAGCATTCAACAACCACACAGGGGCTGTCTGTATAGTAATACTTACCCGCGTACTGCGACAATGAACTATACCAACCGGCATCGATGGAGCTCACATCGAACCGTTGCTCGGCTAGTTCGGTGACATTTGTGCTGAAAGCCGAAGCAGTGCTGGTCTGGAAAAGCGAGAAGGCCAATACCGCCCAAAACATCCATGGAAGTTCGAATACCTTTTGTAACTCGAAATTTTTGTTTTTCTCCGTGAGCTGTTCATTTGTCGCGTTGTCGCGGCGCCCGCTGAAGTGTCGATCGCTATATTTACTGAAGAACCAGAACACCACAGTTGCTGCATTGGTAAAGAGGTTCATGAACACCGAAGTCCAGAACGACCAGGCGAAATTTCCAGTATTCTGTTATCCTCAGCACGGTCTTTTTTTTTTCACTTCACATCATATGCAACTAACCGTGGCGATGATGTTCGCAGTAGACTTGCCAATAAACCCACCGACTTTGCCAATAGCCAACTCAAAGCCCAGAGTTGATGCGAAGCCATTGCTCGGAGCAAACCAAGATGAGAACATCTTGTATTGCGCAATCTGCGTAGCAATATCACCGAAAGCCAAAATAATCCTACCTCCAATCATGAAGTTGAAGGATCGCACAGTTGCCGCAGCTGCGACCAGTATAGACCCGATGGTATAGATAATATTTCCGTAAACGATCATTTCTAGTCTCCTTGTCAGACCGTATTGGCCAAGCAAGTCAGAACATGCAACACTTACCAGCACCCCCAACGCGGTCGGTAAGTAAACCGCTGGGCAGGAGCAGGACAGTAGCCATAAAGTCTTCACTTGCTTCGAGCAGCGCGAATTGGACATTGTCGATATTCATTTTCTATGCAGAGAATATTGATTAGCTTGAAATCACCCACTGAGCGGCATGTTCTGTTACATTACCTTTTTAATTGTGCTCTTCATGGCACTAGTGACACCAGAACTCCAGTGCGAACCAAAGCTGATACATGCGATCAGGGCCACGGCGAACAGACGGGCCTTGAAAGGAGGCGGTCTTTTTCCATCGTGAGACTCAGAGATTGAGACTTCCTTCGTTTCCAAGCCTTGCTTGTCTTCAGCCAGAGCCTCGGATATCTGATCCGAAGCCGATTTGGAAAATATATCCGTAGTCGCCATGTTGAGACCGGGGTGTCGATAGCAAGATATTGCACCAGCAACAACGCAGAGAACAGCCTACACGGGTATTTATAGGAAAATTTCATTTCTCTCGGCGTTCAAACAATTCCGATAGCCAAGCCAAAGGAAAGCCAAAAAAACCCCCCCCACGGCCGCCTAGTGGACCCGTAAAATCAGATAACGGGCATCGGCCGAATTTCCGAACAACTTTAAACCGGAGCACTACATTAGTAGCAGGGAATTTGGGACCGATCGAGTCATGTACGTAAAAATGGGGTTAGAAGTGATTTATATCGGGCTTGGCATTATAGATACTGATCTGATAAGATGGCTGAGCCCGGCCCATTATCCCAATGTAGAAATATCGCGTTCTCTTTCCAAGCTAGCTCGTCTGCTCGGAGGTTCGTCGGGAATACTTCTCTTGGATTTCCTTGATGCCAAGGAATATCGGGCGGAGTGGGAGCTTTTCGTCCCAAGCAACGACAACTTTTGCTTGGGTTTTTTGTCCTTGTGGCATGATTTAATGTGTATTCCACCGTGGTGTTTCCATTCGGCTTATTTGGCTCCCGGTGCCACATGTCTACATATGGACCGTCAGCACACTAGGGACTAAAGATTTTTTTTGCTGTGACCTTGTGTCTGGGTCAATATTCATGCCCCACGGGAGAAGATTGCTGAATGAAGAAATCATTGTTAAGCTCCAGCGTATAGCTTGAAAGCAATCGAAATTTGCAGGTCCACTATTTATTGCACGTGGCTTTCTCAGTCGGTATCGTCTAAAATCAAAGACTGATGGCAGCGCCATGGTTTTCAGAAATCATTACCTAACCTGTTCTGGGGTGGCTGCTGACTCGCAGATGGGTTACTTTTTTTATTGGCCTTCTGGGGCTCCTACTGTCCAACGCCATTTGAGGTAAGCAAAAACATTCTCTCTCTGGCGAATCATCATAGACCGTTAGCTAGCCTTAGAGGGCCAGAAATCGACTAAAAACGGCCACCAATAAGTTGATGTTTCCCTACTAGCATTATAGTATTCATCTTCATGCAAAACAGCATAGCACCTACAATTTCTTTTTTTTTTATGATCAGCTTCTCGGCTCCTAAATCAAGCTTCAAGACTGGCGGCAAAGAGACGGCTGACTTAGGGAGATAGATATATTTGAAGGCTAGAGCTTGTGACTACCCTAAGGTGTCTGGCTTTGTTGCCGGTTCCCTCAGGTGTCACATTCCTTGATCAGGACTTTCGATGCCGACCCTCACTGTAGAATTAGGAATGAGATTTTATTTGCTTACTGATCTCTTCACTTATTCAGTTTGCAGAGTACTCTATAGTCTCTATCTCTATTCTATCGGCCGATGTCCGTAAAGAGTCATGCATATGAGTTTTATGATAATTCTCAAGAGAGACATGTACATGGCTGAAATTGGCCGCATACATGACGGGTATGGTCAAAGAATTGATTGCCCAGGTGGTTCCTTCAGGATTAGTCTTTATCCAACTCTTTATGCTATCTTACAAATCAAGAGCACCCTGCGTATGCTTCTGTGGCGGTTTTATGCTACTAAATCGACCCGCATATCTCCGAGTGTGCTGCCTTCGAGCATTTCCCTCTTCACTAGGTATAAAGTCAAAACATCATTCGCGATTTGTAAATGCGTCAAAGCTCAGGATTAGTAACTAATTATCATTTTCCTATTTATAGATAGCCTATTTATACCTCGTTTGTGGCAATATCATAACTTATGTTAACCAACACATCATCACCGCTCTAGATATATACATCGGGCTCTCATCATACGATCACAATCGTAGGCAAAGAAGCTGCATTTTCCCATCAGCAGTCAGCCCTTTCCCTACAGGACCAGAAAGGCATGGCGATATTGATCGCGAAGAGGAGATAGACTGATAAACCGTCCCATTTGAAATTATGCGTAAGGCGTAGGTGACGCTTGCTGCGGTGGCCCTGGCCTTGTTTTCTCGACTTCACTACCGGCCAGCTCATGATAGACTGGCTGAATTTGTGTACCGTGGCCGTCTAGTTCCATATGATTATCTTCAACGCTTTGCTCATGGTTTCCACCACTGCTGCTACTCGTGCCATTGTTACTGTCACTTACACCACCAAATATCACGTCTGGTGACCAAAATGTTGCTTGTGCGGCAGATGGGTCAGATGGGTCAGATGGCAGTGATGGGCCGAGAGAAGGGTCATTGTGTATCGGACCGAAGTATTCAGATATACCGGGCTTCGGCGACGTCGCTCTGTTTGTTGTCTTTTGGTGTTGACGGCGAATGAAAAAGAAGAGGACTGCCGCGAGAATGGCTACTCCGACCAGCGCCGCAATCGCGATGCCAGCTACAGCGCCGCTGCTGAGTGACGAAGAGTTATCCGAGCTCTTAGAGCTACTAGCACTGGATGTGCATGTGTTTCCAGAGCAAGTGGAGGAGTCCGAATCTTTAGATGTGATTGTGATGATGTCTTCCTCAGCATTCTCCTCCCAAGCGCATGCCGACACATTGAAGACACCTCGTTCGTAATCGGCCGAGAGATACCTGGGAGGTCAGCATATACATTCAAATCGGAAATGCTGCACTTACGCCTCTTGCAAGAAAGCTCGGCCCAACGTATATTGGGTAGAGTTGGCTGCGCGTTTCAGCGGGAAATAGTAGCTGCTATTATCGACCAACGGAGCCTTTGCAGTCAGGGCAAAAGCATCATATGGAAGAGTGATGGTCACAGCATCTCCACCGTGGTCCACATCGGACAGTCGAAATGTCACCTGCGCGTCTGAGTTGAGCAATTCAGTGTTGTGAGTGTCATTCACAAGATACAGATCGCTCTCGCTGTCGAGGGTGAGACCAAAGGCCTTTTCGAACGCTTCGCAAACACTCTCTGGGAGCCAGAGATTAGGGTCAGTTGAGTCAATGAAGATTAAAATTGGCTCAGACAGTAACGTGGCGGAACTTGATCCGCTATAGCTGATGGACTGAAGATAGACAACCAGGTCGCGGGTGACGTCATCGGCCATGGTGAACGACACCGAGTTCGCAGTGAACCGAGATGCATCATAACCGGAGAATACGAGTTGACCGTAGACCTGTTTCAAGCCTACTCGGCGCGAACCTGGGATTAGAGACAACGTTCGCTGTGAGTATTTTGTTCTGACGAGGAGACTCACGATACTTGGCACCAGCCGTGTAGCTCCAGCTGAGACTTGGGATAGTGCCTTCATCTTTAAGAGTCGTGATGAATGATGATGAAGAGAAATTTCCCAGGGATGTAAAGTTCACGGGTTGAGAGTTCAAGCCAAATGTTCCTCTGTTGATCCTCCAGTCAGAAAATATGGACAGAAACGGGGAAATCATTGCGGTCTTTACAGATAAAAAGGCTCGGGGGTTGCAATCCCGGCCAAAGTCTGATTCTTCAGAGTCGGTCCAGTGAGGCCGATACCTATCGTATCTAGGGCAAACTCCCCTCTTTGATAATACCCAAGATTGGCCTCGAGACCTACCCCATTCTGGTTGATACCGAAAAGACCCAATTCGTCCCAGGTAGAAGATTGGTTCATACTAAACAAGGTACCCCTGGAGACTGCGCAGTCAGATGGTGCATTGGGGAACACGGAGTCCGCACAACCATAGTCCGACAAAACAACCATTGACTCTGGGGAAGCTGTCGAGACAAGCACGCGGACGGACTGTTCCGGAGTCCCAACTTGGAGGTAGAAGCTGCTCCAAGGACCATCGTTACCCTCACTGAACTCAACAATCAGCATACGGCATCGCATCAGTCCAATGGGCCTCAATGGAGAGTTACAAATATTCACTGGGCGAGATAACAAGGGCGGATGAGGAACGTTCAGCTATGCGATGCGCGCAACATTCCGATGACAAAGAGATCATTAAAATCAGCTCGAAGAGCAGACTGACCGAATGCATCTTGACGAGCTGAGGCATCACATTAGCCCTGAGGAGAATAATGCAGTTTCCAGCTGCTTCCTGGGGTACAGCAATAATAGAAATCACGTCCCACGTGGCTGGTGTGGCGACAGGAACCGGCAGGCTCTTGTCTGAACTGCCACATCACTGCCCAGTTCAAGGCCTCCGAGCCAATGAATTCAATCTTTCATTGAGATCGGCATTGTCAATTGGAGCTAGGAGGACCAACGGGCGACCCTGACAAGTTAAATCCGCCGCACGGACAGGGCCCACGCACGGACGGTGACGCAAAACCGGCTCAAGCATCTGCCAAAAACCTGCTCCACCCTAATTCAGGAACCATCGCTCTCGTATATGCTCGTTCTCGGAAGTGATGTAGAGATCAACGGTCGGTGTTCCTCAACATCATTGCCTATTTTGGCCAGTAGACCGCATGTCTTCACCTCTCTAGGTTACTACGCCGGTCGGTATTGGGTACAATGACTGCATCAAGTGGTAATGGCTGATTGACACGACGAGCTGCCAAGGTTGCTAGTGTCGTTCTTTTGATCATTGTTTACGCCGCCTCCGTAATTAATTCTGCTACTTTATCACCCTTAGAGGCGCCTGGATCTTGCTTTCTTGTTGCTTGCCGCTCAATCTCAGTTGCGTGTCTGCATAGTATCAGCCCTAATTTCTGTGCTTGTGGAAAAGTCTGCCGCCATGTTGTTTACTTTGCGACTATGGGCAGCGCTCGGGCTGCTAGCCACTTGGGCAGAAGGCATTCGAGGCCCTGGTTAGTTATCAACCAAAACAAAAGCCATTGGGTTGCGGCTGACATAGTGAAGCTATTCACACTCCATATTCCCCTAGCCACGATCCATCAAGCAGCCAAATGACGACCTGCACTTCGGAACACATCAACTCTTTTGCCACTTCTTCCATCTATCATAGTGACATTGCAATCGACAGCACGACTGCATTTCCAGCGCCCCCGCCGATGAACAGCTCGACAATCGTGTCCACTGCATGCTTCAACAGTACTGTCACTACTACCATCATAATGTCAATAGTCTCAACCGAGATTTCCACTACCACAAGCACTACTACAAATACGGACATGATCATGGATTATATCACAGATACAATCACAGACACAATCACAGACACAATCACGGATACTGTCACAGACACAATCACGGATACTGTCACGGATACAACCACGGATACAACCACGGATACTACCACGGATACTACTACGGATACTACCACGGATACAGCTACTGTTACGACAACAGATACGACTTTTGATACGATTATCGTGCCAACAACCATCACAGAAGCTCCAAATCCATGCCCAACCACTTGTAGCATGTAAGTTCTCAGATCTCGCGACATAACCTATGTCGAAGCTTTTGCTAACGCTGTCTCGAAAGGTCCGTGGGAACTGTGAACCTATTCTACTGGCCAACAGATCAGCCAGAACGCGTTTATCCGTCCACTTATGTTGACTCGCATCTTGATTACACCTTGTGAGAGATCTTTCTGTTTACTATTCGTCTCGTTTTATTGAGCTAACAATTGTCGCCACATACAGTACCTCACCATCCGTCTACATGGTCATCAACACCATCTATGGCTACAATACTGCCGGTCGCACAGGGCCCTCGGGTACCAGTTTAGTGTTCCCCCTCGATTTGAATCAAGTCTCGACCATAGATACCGTCAATTCAGCTACGCGACAACTCACGCTGAATGACCTCGGGACCGACTGTCCTCAGTCAGAAGATCCTTCAGTAATCGCGACGGCGGTGCCCAACGGTCGGTGTGACCCTATCCTTGTGGCTCCGGAGACCGTCAAATCTTGGGCTTCACCTTGCAACGCATGTGGTAGTTTCGGGCTGTTCGATCCACCATACGCCGTGTCTCCGCTCGCTGGAGGTCTGGTGCCGGCGACTACGACGGTTGCAATGACCCAGCCAGAGACTACTTCCAGCGTAGTTTCTGCCACTACAACGGTTGCGATGACACAGTCAGAGACTACTTCCAGCGCGGTTTCCCCCACTGATACCACCACCACGATATCGGTAACTACTGAGTCCACTTCTTCCAGTTCGGAGACTAGCTTGCCTGTCACGGCGTCCTCTCCGTCTAGCGTGGTGACCACATCCTCTGACACTGAAGGCTCTACTGGTCTGGTGCCAACTCCAGTGTCATCTAGCACTAATAGTGCCTCCACTGCTTTATCATCGCCCTCTAGCTCTGTCTCTACTCCGGCTACTACTTCCGCGATGTACAATACTGCGACCAAAGTGACTGGGCGTGGTGGATGGTTGCATTTGAGCTTCTTCGCGTTGGTATTCTTGCTATAATACAGAATCTTGGAAATATTGCGGGCCAAAAACCGCATGATTAATATGAAGATATATTTATCTTATGAAGTAGAGATATACAATACTACTTTTTCTATATCCTTATTACCTTTTCTTGCCTTACTAAATCTCATTTTGGAAGTATTCTAATTGATATTATATATATATATAACTCTGGAAGCATATAGCATATAGTACAGATTCTATATCAATATTAGAAACTTTAAGTGGTTCAAAACGCCTCTCGAACATAGGTATTTTTGCATAATTCATGTTCGCACGATTTGTAACCTAAGTTGTGCCTCACCCGACGCTGAGTTGGGCGCAGCCCGGGCCCAGGTTGAGTTCGACTTTGCGGAAGTCTAGTCTAGATCACCTGGCTGTGTAGCCCCAATATATAAGGTGTATAGTATGGAAGAATGGTTGTTCCGCAATTATAGCCGTATGATAAAGTACAAATCTCTCTGGCTATACACTGCCTAAAGTGCATATTTCGTGATTGCCACTCTAATCAGCTGAATTTTCGTGCAGTGCGTGGTTCAAATTTACTTTCGGGACAAACCGACAATGCCAATTCACATGACTACGTAAATGGTATCTTCTGTGTATATGTAGAGCATATAGCGGGGAAATATGCACAATAAGCAGTGTACAATCCAGTCGCCGGATTGAAATTTTGACAAAACATGAGAACTAGACTAGCAGTTGACCGGCTTTCAGGAGCAAGTCTATGAGATGGATATATCCCTAGGCCTTCTACGCAATCAACGCTGCACCAAACAGAGCGCAGGCAATTGTGTACAAAGCTAGACCCCAGACACCAACACTGGCGCTAATAGGCGATACAAGGTTGCTTGCAGCCGCTCCCTTGCTAGTGCTAGGCGAAGAGGTGCCCTGTCCCGTAGCAGTTGCCGCGGTTCCACCAGTGGTTTCCGTGTTTGTCGTCTCAACGTTCTTCTTGTTATATGGAGCCGGGGTAATGACGGTGACATAGCTTGGGAAGATCGAGAACGTGTACGGATCTGGAGCACTAGTAATGCTTCCAGCATCTGTAGTATCCGAGAGAGGTGCTGTTCCAGGAAAGCCCGAGGGAAGCTGGCCTGGATTATACCATGTAGACGCACCAGTGTCCAAAGTGAAAGAGGAAACACATTGTTTAGGATCAGAAAGAATTGAGCACTCGTCAGATGCGGACTCGTTGTAACCAAGTTGAAAGGTTTCGACCATCAGGTCAATATCGATAACTGAGAGGTCGTTATTGGGACACCATTCGATAAACCTGAAAGCGTATCATAGAGTCAGTCGACATGTCAAGATGGAGGGCTCAAGGTTTCGTCACTTACTCAGACAAAAATGATGAGTCCCAGCAGCACTGGCAGCTAGCCGTCTCGGAAACAGAACCATCCATGGCGTAGTTCTCGCAAGGTGCATTCAGGGCATAGGTCTCGGTGAAGTTCCCCCACATGTAACCTAAATTGCAGACTGCGTTCAACACGTTCGTTAGTAGGTGAATCGAGGCTATCTCAACCTGTAACAAGAGTTAATCTGACTCACCACATCCACCAGGCGCATTATCCGGTGCAGGATAGTAAGGGATTTGGTCGCCTTGGGTCCGATCAGCGCCATTTAGGTATTGTAGGGCCGTTTCTTGGTATGCGCATGAATAAACCTATGAGAGATCTATGTTAGAGAGGAAGTTGTAAGTGGAAAGGAGAGATCAAACCTCATTCCAGCAGCTCGTCAACCAACAGCCGATATTCGCAGCCAATTGAGCATTTCCACAGGCCAGCACACATGTTGTGTATACATCCCCCTCGCAATTATTCTTTGCATAAGTCATGCACGTTTTCAGTGTGTTCACATTGTTTTCGTAACACTGGAGATAGCCACTTGGGTCGACACATCCGTCACCATTGGGGTTCAGGTTTGACGCATCGGCAGACGCCAAGGACCAGACCAGAGACTGTACCAAGACGAACAATTTGATAACAGCCATGATTGGATCGAATCTTGCTATGAAGCTTTCGAAGAGAAAACAACTAAGCTTTTGAAATGCGCGACGGCCGAGATGAAATACATAAGCATGACACCGAATTTGTGTGGCGGCTTATTGAACATGACTAGTATTTCTGCGGCTGAGAGTTTGTCGAAGGATCCGAAAAAACGATATTTATGATAGTCTTAGAATGGTGAACTTAGCCGATTCAAGTGCCTAAAGGGGATCTTGTTTCATCGATCTAACCAGATCGAACAGATACCGATGGTCTAGCGTGAGACATTTCAAGGAAGTCTCCGTACAGGGTGCACCTATGGAGTGTTCGAACGGGATTCAGGGACTAACTCCACTTTGGGCATACAAAACTTGAGCCAATCCCCGCGGTCGCGGAGATCCCAGGGGGTGGCTGACCTCCAGGCTCCCAATGCTGGACCCTTTTTACAGCCACGGATATGGACTAGCTTAATTCGATATCACCGAGCCAAAACACGTGTAGAGTAATTTAGGTTAACCCAGGCTCCTGCTATATTCTCGTCGATCTTCCCATTTTATGCAGCAGACCGAGTAATTATATAGCATTTAACTAGAGATGGGCGATCTGTGAGGTGGGTACGCCCGCGCACACGATTTACACTCTGTATATCGCGCACTCCCGCCCGAAACTCAGCCAGGAGATCCTTGACTGATTCCGGAGTGTCCGCAGGTAATGGAGTGTCCACAGATAAGCCACATTAACTGCGTCCAATAGTCGAGCGTATACCAACCGAGCGGGAATGGTAAGTGGGCATTACTCGTGACGTGCTGACCAAGACGGGTGCACCCGGTCAACGCCAAGCGCTATAACACGCTCTAATACCCGAGCAACAAAGCAAGTGCTATGGCTACACCGCCTTTCCATGAAACGAGCGGACTTGACGGAAAAGTTGCTAGGCTGTCTCGAACAAAATCTCTCAAATACTCTTCAATGCCCAATTTAGCATCCGATATGGCTTCACAATGATTCATGCATTCTGATTCATTCCAATTTTCAGATTTGACAGACCCAACGCGGAAAACCTGCGAGAAGTAGCGCTAGACTTGACTCAAATCTTATATGAAAACATCCATGTTCATGTTCCACACCTATAAACATAGTTCACTTAGTAGTTACTTTCAACCAACCACTACATGTATGTATATATGTATTCGGTGGAAATAGATTCAAATCAATTTAGCATTTCCGTATTTGCCGCCAGCCTCCTCTACATCTTCGGTTGAACGCACTAATAAGGAAAGAGAAATTAAACCCCTTATTTGTCGACAGCGCAAATAGTGGTTAAGACCCATATTCGCGGGAATTTCAGACAATATGCGTCCTTGGAGAGATCTAGTATCGTTTGCAGAGTTTTCAATCTACTTGATTTAAGGTATCGAACCATAAAAACTCGTCTATCGCCTTAATCTGCATCTTGCACCTGGAAACAAACTAGACTAGGACATGGCTCGCAGCTACTACGATACGAAATGTTTCTTGAATGTGTACTATTCTCCTCAGTAGATTCTATGTGTAGGCGGTTAGACCTAAAGCAAAGCCAAATTACGAGAAGATATCTTCCTGACGATGTAGTACGTAACTGAGATATGTCAATTTAGTCTCTTGAGATCGCGAGAATGGACGGTATCTTATACTAGAAAGCCATTCGTATCGCAGGTCAATTTTGAGCGGTCATAGTAAAGATGTCGAAAACGCATAAACATGGTGTGCTTCCAACCTTTCCGTCTTCTCTTCTGTTCGTTTTCGAATTTCATGCACCGTTAACAAACCAAAGATTGTTTTAAATCATAGTTTCATCATGGGAAATTTGAACTTTTTTTGTTTTTGCCAGAGGTAAGAGTTCTTCAATGATTCTTGGAAGCCTTTCCTCACTTTTTCATGAAGGCACTGCCGTAATGATCAACAACAACGGTTGCCGTGAAAGATGCGCAAAAGTCTTGGCGTGTTAAAGCCTTCTGACATGCTATCCTCCCTCTATCTCTGGCCAGGGATCCTGTTCTACCATGACCCTCAAAAAAGGATCTCGAAAAGTGGACTATGAGAGGAAAAGATGTGTTGACCTAAAGACTGACCAACTTAACTATGGAAAGCGTGGCAACAAGTTAGGTTGATTTAATACATTCCTTGGCAGCCAAGCATTGACCTCGAGATAGTGTGCGAGAGGTTCTAACTGCGATACCACGATATGTCGCCCTTATTCCACTTGCAAGACTACCCAATACAGGGGAAGAAGTTCGGAGGGAATTGACTTTCGTCTTGAGAATTTTTTTGGAACGAAGTTGCTCCTCATCAAATCGTAAGGGCCATGGCACTGTGGCTGGAGACTTATTCGTAGTTCCCGAAAGCTCATACTTGAACGTACGATCTGTCGATATGCTTTGGAGATCATGAAGATACAATGATTTTGATCGTCCGCTATTTCAGCCATTGTCAAGTGGCAAGGCATGAAACACATGACCTTTCACACTCCCATAGTGGCTGCACATAAACTACGCAAAGGCGCATTTGCCTAGGGTTAAAATTCAGGCGGGCAGAAATTCGCCCCACCCTGCCCCGATCGCGCTGAAGAAGATGGCCCAATAACGATCCGAACAGTGGGCGCTAGGTGACGGTTGTCCAAACGACAATGTAATTCTTTTCATTTCCTTTCTTCCCTGAACAAATTTCATATCAGCGCGTGGCGCTGGTCAAGGATCACAGGGGAAGGGAAAGCCTAGGCTGTTGAATCTAATAGCACAAGAAAGAACGAATAGACAGAGATCTGATATCCTTGGTGTAGTATGGAAGAAAACGGGAGAACAAAAGATAGAAGCGCTTACTTTGTTTATAGTACTGGTGTCACCTGATCTCCAATCTCGGACATCTCTCATTAATTACTAGACTGCGGAATCTTATGCTTCATTCCTTATTACTTTTCTTCTTTGAAAATTTCATTAAAGGTTCTTGAGTCGGACGATTAACATTATCTCTGTGGCCCCCGGATTCGGCACCAGAACCCAGCATTATGGCCAGTAGTTGTGTTATAAAAAGATATTTCCAAACATCACATGCTAGAGGCAGAAAACTGGTTTCTAAAGAATTTACCTCACGTACGTATGACTTTAGGCGAATCAAGAGAGTAGTTAATAGCTTGATTGGGCGGCCATGGGCTGCAATGCACCTAATCCGACCAGTCTTGGCAGAGGGGTAGCAACATGATATATGTTGCCATCGAAAATCGATAGCTTTGCTCGACTTTTAGGACATTACTGGAAACTCTTAGCTAGAATTGGGGAGATTATTCAAGTTTGGCCTGCGGTACACAGGTATTTGGATCAAAATAAGGCTATATTTACCAGAAAGTTTGGGACTACATCGTATTTACACTGTTTCAGTAGCTGGTCGATTAGAGCAATTATGTGGTGTCGCTTGAAAGCTCCCTTTAAATGGGCTCACTCTGCAGCCACAGACTTTCTCTGGAGAGGCCAAGAGCTCCTCGTATTTTCCAAGCGCCGTCTGTGAGTAATCTGATGTCAACACTCGTATATTGCAATCAATAAGTCCTCATCCCGCTGCCAAGGCATTCCGCCAAGAAGGTCTGCATAACAATTATCGTACGTAAGTCGTAAAGCCTGCCTGCCCATAATCTCTTACGTATTTTATAATTTGGACTTTAAAGTAAAAACACATTTAGCAAGATAGGGGCTGTGAAAAGATCATCAACATGCAGTGAAACTTGCCTCTTTGATCAAATTCGTGTCCACGGCTCATGAGTCTCCTTGGATTCATTGGGCTTCTGAATTTCGACAGCATTTAGCCTAGATGGACTACATGCCGTCAGCTGAGAACATTATGGGACCTATTGAAACACAGTTTGCTGAAGACATCGTCTAAATCTGGGTGATTACACCGAGACCTTCCAAAAATCTGGTTTGGGACTCAGTTGGTCCATAGGGCGTGCCTTGCCAATGTCTGCGGTAGCATGGAATTGGCATAATAAGCAGCCCCATCATACCATCGGCCAGTCTAGAGTTTAATCCATCGGCAACTCCGTGTATGGAATCTTAGCTTCAAAGTCACTTGCAAGATTATATATTAATTGATACCTCATGGACTATAAAGGCAGTCTCTGCCCCTCTTCCTCGACATAAGGATTCACAGACAACGAACAAGCAACACACCATCAAAACTCTACAAAAAAACCTTTTCACTCGAAAGCCACCGCAGTCCCTTTCAAAATGGGCTATCTTGGTCAAATCTTTGTAAAGATTCTCTCATAAATCTGTTTTTAAACCTGCTTATTCAGTTAGGCTACCATTTCGGATGATGAAGGTTCGCGGCCTTCAAACATAATCTCTGTTGTTGACGGGAATGGCGCCGATATCAACGGTGGATTTGGCGGAAAGTATGTCTGCCCAACATTTTTATCTAGTGGTATTAGCCAAATTTATACTAATCGGACGCTATCAGATTTGTGTGGCTTACGGCGACCTTCCATAACAACGAGCCGAGTGCGCTTTCCCAGATTGCAATCGATATCCAGGATGAACAGGACAATGGCCGCAGTGACCTGGCTTCTGGAACAGGGGGTCAATTCCGTTACTTGACTTGGCGCACTGACGGTGATAGAAAGATAACGAATGTTCAGCTTCTCCGTCGTAAGGACCAAGTGGGTTCGGATACTCTGCGTGGCCTCGGATTCGAGGGGATGTCGAATGATATTAATGGGGGCCGGGGTGGTGATTTCCTTCATCTTGTGTGGAAATACTGAGTTCATGAGGTTTATCATTACGGG
The DNA here is from genome assembly GCF_028828015.1 of Penicillium pulvis. Lineage (NCBI taxonomy): Eukaryota > Fungi > Ascomycota > Eurotiomycetes > Eurotiales > Aspergillaceae > Penicillium > Penicillium pulvis. The sequence continues at coordinate 1,822,185 of NW_026643078.1, read as the reverse complement.
ATGTAAAGGTCATCTTCTATGGAAATGGTAATGATGTATCTGATATTGTCATTGCAAAGTTTGTCCATACCTCTGTGTCTTTTTGCTCGACAGCTGTAGACTTTGGTATCTCATCAATTTCACTGACTTGGCGGAGAACAGAAAAATTGAGAAGGGAACTGGAAACGAATGTAAGACGTAATGCACATTTTATTGGGAGGCAAACAGTACTTTAAAGCACAATGTGGGCCTGAGTTCGCCAGAGACAAATCTAAACAGGATGACGAGACAGCCCTTGGGTGGCCACCGAAGCTTAATCACTGTTGTAATTCTTCTTAATGGTCATGGCTAATTGGCCTTCTCTGTTAGCTCGTCTAGTCCGCGCAGAACGACATCGTCGATTTCAATTTATCTCCGTACTTTGGAGGATAAAACATATGGAAACACAGATCCCCTTCCATGTGGGTCTGCACTCGGTGACAGGGTTACCTTCTCACCGGTCAAATTCCTGGTAGAGAAATCTTGCCTGCTATTTTGTTTGTATTCCCAACCTTGACTATGGCCTTTCTGTCCGATTATTTGGTCGACGTTTCTTGGAGTTTATAACCCAAGAAGATAAACTTTTGCTCCCAATTGAGGGTTTCCATTTCTGAAGATGAATAGCTAAGACGTTTGGTTTCTCTCCCTCTCTCTCTCTCCCTTATATAGTCACGTGATGGCTATCCCCTAGCCGTTGCCAGATAGAGATATATTGGAACGTCTGAAGTGGCCACCACAACCTTCAATCTTCACGGCCACAGGCAAATATGTATGTCAGATAATATGGTGTGGGTGGAGGGTATATAACTGGATATGTCGGACCGGAGATATCGTTCCAGAGCTCGGACCATCCCCATAAAGAAAAGCGTTTTCTCAAAAACTTTTGTACACTTTCACATCAGTGTTAAAATTTTGTGTTGAAACAGCCCTAACCTTGGAATCTATTCTCAAATTTTATAAACATCAGAAGTCATAAATGTAAGAAGCCCTTGTTGCTTAATTCAACGCGGTTCGGTTAATATTCTGGCGCCTGGATGTGGATTTTCCACGATAACGTGGCTCAAACGCGGAGACATCGGCGGGGATTCTGGGGAAAGTTCTCTTTTCCTCTTAACAGCGAGGTCTCAATCATCCCGACGACCTCTAGGATCGTTCGTAGAATGGGGTCCGTTTGGTGGGGTGTAGGTGTAGCGTGTCCCGTAAACTGCGTTCTCTCTTGCTCCTGAGCGTATGATACTGGAGTTCTGATCGGTCGATTTGAGGTTCGCAGTGGCTGTGGTGGCGTTGGTTCAGCCAATTCAATCGTTCAGTCAGCTCGGGTGTTGCCGCCCGCTCGGTCGCGACGGCCCCTGGGGCCATTTTGCCTTCACAGGGGCGGCGCTCTAGACGACGCGGTTTGCAGAATCGAAGGAAGTAAAAGTAATTTTCAACAGCTTGTTTCCTTTGAAAATCTCCTCCCTTTATAAATATGTGTTTTGGGGTGACCCGGCTGACCGTATGGCCCGCTTGGTGGTAAATTACGTTAGCTGGCCGTAGCGTAGAGAAAAGTACGCCTACGAGAATGTCCTATTGGTTGCCTGCATTACGGTCCCATTTACGATCCGATACAACCTTCAGTAGCCAGTTTTATTCCCTGCAATGCCCCCAATCTCAACACTCAACTCGAACGATCATAATGTTACCCAAATACCTTCAAAGCAGCTATACCCGCTATAAGGATGATACAAACGGCTTCGCAACCTGGTTACTCGAGGCAGCCACCAAATGCGGTCACCGACCGGACGGCCTCGTGCCAGTTACCCCTTCATTGAAAAAGGGCAAGGGAAAGGGAAGGTCCAAAGCCAAGAGCAAGGCTGATGAGGCGAATGCTCCCACCGAGCCCATTCAGTATAAAGCCACCACCAAGGAGCTTCAAATGCTCGCTGAAGTCGTTGCGAAGTCGTCTCTTGTCGTGCCGAAGCAAATCCTTGTCATTGCCAAGCGAGCCATCAAATTGAGAAGACAGGTCACATCTTGGTTCTTGGGTCAGGGTGATTCCGAGAGTGATAAGCGCCACGAACATTTTATCTCCGCGCTAGAGAAGGCTTGCGAAACCCTGGAGTGGAAGAATTGCGAATCTGCCAATAAAGATGCTCCGAAACCACCTGCAGAAGTTCACTACGATGAAGATGACGCCGACCTTGACATGTTTCTCAACAGATTCGCTGTCCTCACGGTCGAGGAACCTCAAGAATCGGAGCTGAGCCAACACGCGTCTCCGGAATCCCAGCAAATTGTCAAGGTGGAGCTTGTCGAAAACGAAGAGGAAGAGCAAGACGCAGCGGACGCAGGATTGGCGTATATGTTCTTCAAGACACTCTGCTTGTTCCGGGATCTGCACAACATGCGGGCATTCATTACTCAGACTTGGTCAGAGTATCGCGATAAGAAGATTGATCTCATGAATGCTGCTGTCGTGACTGATGGTGCCTTGCAGCTCGCGCGCGATCTTGTGCAGGAGGTTATGGACGACTATGACAGTTATGGCACCCCTTCTGATAGCCTCCAGCGAGTGGTTTTCAACGCTTCTTGCATGAGCCGAGGCATCATGCCGACTCCATCCGTTGAAATCGGCCTGCCATACAACAAGGACATGGCAGATGTAGCTGAATGGTGCTACTTCCCAACTCTGATTCTCCTGAACTCATTCGCAGATGTTCTGCACCAGAACGACCTGCCCGTTTTCAAGAAAGGGCATTTCGGTAATTATGACCCAAGGTCAAACAGAGAAAAGATGTCTGTGGGCCAGAAATTCAATGAAGACAAAATCATTCTGCTTCAGCTACTGCCGGAATTTTGCATCCTTGGTTATAACATCCAACTGCCTGCCTCAGATGTACTTACCAGGGGACTGGTGGAGTTTTGCAAAACCAAAAAGGTTACTCCATGGCTCTGCTTTGCATCTCAAATCCTGCTTGATGTCCATCATCTCATGCGCCACAGCCCTTTGGGTGCATTCCAAGACCTTCGAATGTCTGGTTTGCGAATTCAGAAAACAATAGAGGAATATTTGAAGGTCTCTAAATCACACCCACAGCCAAAGTTCTGGCCAAAGGAAGGAGACGAAGAGATCAAAGATTTGCACTCAACGGTGGAGTCTTGCATCATTGAGGATCTCATCTACGTGGTGAAAGTTAATGTTTTTCCCAAAAGTCATGTTCCTGAAAAACATGCGCTTTTTTCTCAGCATGCCATCCTATGTGGTGTGAACATGTTCCATATAAATATTAGGATGCAATCCGTCGGCCAACAGCTTGTCACACAATGGTACGATGTCCAACAATTAGCCTTTTTGTACAATCTTGTTAAGCAAGCACCGATGCACGCGCACATGAGCTGGCCTGACATGGAAACCTTCATCAAAATACACGGCGAATCTCATATATTCATCGGTAGCCGACCAAAGAATGCTAGGGAGTCGCTGAATAGGCTTGAGCTTGCGACTGGCATATCGTCGGCTACGAAGTTTGCCCGCGATTCGCGCAACAGGAACGACTTTCAACGTCCCAACGGGAAGAATCCCAGAATCCTTGAGCCAACCACTACCGTTGCGAACTTGTTTCGAGGCCAATACGTCGTTGGCCTCCGGAAAGAAGAAGAGGGAATCCAAAATATCGACAAGGTTTTGGACACGCTATCACAGACGCCAAGGCTCGAAGCCACCGGCAAAAGAATTCGTCTTACGGATCCTCAGGAGGTGCTCCAACGGAAATGGGCCCACACTCATCGTATTGGCACCATTCAACTTCTCGCCCTCGTTAAGAGCAGGTTATTCGAAGAAGAGCCCGTGATCTTGTTCAATTACTTCGGCATGCATAAGCGCTCTTTGGAGTTGCTCAGAGAGATTAAGGCGAAGGAGCATCACAAGTTTGTGCAGTATTTCACTCCCAATTACATGCCTGATGAGTCTTTTATCTCGAATATTGTGATACTGGTTCATCATGTTGCACGAGGCTCTGCACAGAATGCAAAAAGCTTGGGAATGGTGCCCAAGGATGCTGGTAGTCAGATCATCAGTCGAATTGTCGTGAGCTGTGGTGATATCATGCAGGCGTATCTGCAGAAAAACGGGGATGTGGCTTGCAAAGAACTTAAGATTTTCTGCAAGAACAAAACTCCCATCCAGGAGGAGGCCAAAGATGACGGTGGCAGGTCTGCGAAATTTATGTCTTGGGTCAACTTTGAAGACGTTGTAGGCCCTCAGGTCATTACCTCGCTCATGACCGGTATTCCGTTATCTAACTAAAGGGGGTATTTATGATAGAACGCTTTCTTGACAAAACTGGTTCTCTTGATTTATCTTTGCCAAGGCTCCTAGGGCCTCGGAAATTAATCCACCGTAGTCGTAACTTCAGGCGCTACTGCCTGATATCGATCTTAAGGGAGAGATGGCCACGGAGATCGCGACTGGTGCGAAGGCACAGAATTTGGCCCCTAGGCCTCAGCTTCGCGGCGTTCCCATTCACGGTGGCGCTCGAACGCCTGGACCTTCAGTCTGAGGCGCGCTTCAATGGCACGTTGCTTCGCCCCAGCGAAATGCGGTTTCACCAATGGTGGATGTCTGCCGTAATATGCTTGGCGTACTTAAACAGACAATCAAGACGCTGAAGGTCGCCTGATAGGTACGATATCCCAGAAATGTTTCGCTTGAGGATAGAAGATCATGAGCCGTTTTCGAGCCGCGTAGTTTCGTTTCCTGTCAGAGGCTCGATGGCCGTGACGGCTCGTTCAGGATAGTCATGGACTATAGCAGAAATGATAACGATTGCCAGAGCGGGGTAATTATTTCGGGATTCATTTCGATGGTTCCGCTTGGTTCTTGATCTGCACCAGCCTCATATCACAACAGGGCCTGTATGACTTCAGCATGACAGGTACAGGGTGTATCGATATCAGTTCAACCAGCATCTTTACACGAATCGCTAGCCTTAATGTCATCTGCCTTTGCAATGTCCGATCGTATCGAAACCGTAGATCAAACATACCGATCGTATGATGTTTGATCTACGCCCTCTAAACACTTACTTCATATCAATTTAATTTTTCAAATAGTACGTAATGAATTTTTCGTCAGTCATATTGAGAATCAGTTTGACCAATGCTTGCTATGAAGATCTTTTAAAGTCACACAGCCAAGGCGTTGGCGCAGATCAAGCCCCAAACACAGATATGATGCAGATTACCGCATGAGGTATGTGGTAATGGGGCCAGAATACATAGCCAACTTGTGAAGAGCCTTGGGAGGTGTGCTAGTTAGGACCAGCATCTGAATGTTGGCTACAACCTTGTTCCACTCCCCCACATTGCTCCCCCAATCAGGCGCTGTCCCTGCTGGACCCTGCATGATCCTTCGAGTGTGCTTACTTCCAGGCTTGTGCCCGAATTTCTTGGCCAGTTCATCAAGCGCTTCATGTTACCGAGCACGGCATCAGGCCTCCCAAGATAATCAGCAGGCCGTCTGACTGCCCAGCCTTGCCAAGATGATCTTCATTCTCTAGAAACAGAGCGGTTCAAGAATTCGATATCAACACCGACAGGTGCAGCACTCAATGGTATAAATATGGCTCGATATTCTCCCCAGAGTCTCAATTCCTCATCAACAATTATCTCGATTGAACATCTCTCACTGAAACTATTCCACTTCAACCTTCTGGTATATAATATTCTTTCTCTTTAAAACACTCCCACTAACTCGCTCAGCCCAGCAAAATGAAGTATATCTTTTTGATCGCTACTTTTCTCGGCCTGGCCATGGCCACTGGTAACTGTCCTGAGTTCCCTAAATGCCATTGTCCTGGCGACCTTTGCAGAATCGGTAGTGGAACCCACGGCGATGGTGTTTGCTGCGAAGGCAAGAAATGCACCAAGAAATCCGGAAGCGAAAACTGGGTATGTCTTTAATTCCCGGCAATTAAGTCAGACAATAACGCTGACGTTCTTAATATCAGTACTGCAAGTAGTGGACTCTGTCAAGTCACTAGGGGGTGCCATATATTGATGAGGAACTAAGAAGATACTCTTCTCTTATGCAATTTTGGATTCCGAGACTTTGAGTCGTTTCAATAGCAGATTCAATACTCTTCCTCCTCAATCTTTCATTACGTGCGTAGTTGCGGTAGATTGTAAACTGGTCAATGGCCTCCAAAAACCTTGTACTCATTCAATTTCATCATATAGTATGAAAATTACCTGTGAACTGCGAGACCTGGTTAGTGTTGCTATTAGTCTGAGCACTTCCATTTTTCAGGTAGTAGAAAGATCGGCAAGCAAAGTTGACACACTACTGCGACCTGATCCTGCGACCGGCAGGAATCCACTTCATGATGGTACTTACGACGTGGTAGAGTTTGTCACGTCTAGAAGCATCAAAACTAACATACCAGCTACAGTCAACTTCAGCTTTGTCACACGCATGTATCGCACAATTTCCACCCTATTTTTTTTTTGGATAGACCCACTTTTACCGCCTGTCTGCCCTCTCCAATGTTTGCTTAGTCATTCCGGTCCTGCGCGTGCGGGGTTGCTACCGCAAAATCACAGCGGATACGCTCTACTGATCTGAAGGTATATAAAGTTTTTAGCCGGGCATTTTTTTCAATTTATCCAGTCCGTGATCTCTGTAGTACTTAATTTACTCAAAAGAGGACATTGTCTAAGGACATTGTCGGACTGTCTATTCAAAGCTAGTCTTCGTGCAAGACTTCGGATTTTCAGATGAATTGTGTAGATAATACAATTCGTACGTGCGACATCCCTCTCCTGTGTAAATCGCAACCTTGAAACATTAACACGGAGCTTTCTACAGCATCGGATCTGTCGAATATCAAAGAGCGCTCACATCGCGATCCACGTAGCATTTGTGCTCGGCTATTTTACATATCGCCATACACTGAGGTTATCCAAGCATTTATGAGATCCTCGGCAATTTCCTGTTGCTTACTCTGCGTCATAATCGACACCATGGAGCATGAGGGACAAGAGCTTGAGATAAGGGCATTAGGCGAGAGTAGGCTTGAAATGTGGCTTTGCTTGGACTGATAAGACTGCAACGCCTGCAAGTCACGAAAGGGCCAATGAGATAGCTCTCCGCATTCCGAAAACTCTAAAGAAATCAACTAAATCAGCCACAAATTTTTATCCCGCGTAAAGGGCGTGGGATAGAGGGGAAACTTGCCCGCAATCCGTCCTATCAATGTTGACTGCAAAACATCTGGATCTCAAATCCTCCAAATAGCAATTCTGCAAAGTACTCTGTGTGATCGTGTTTGGTGAATGAAAGAGTTGTCACAGGAGTTCACATTTCTGGTTTCCGAAATGTCTAAGGTGTTTTTTATCACCGGTGCTGGTAGCGGACTTGGTCGAGTGACGGCTCGCTATCTTTTGCTAAAGGGCCACCGGGTCTTTTTGACTGATTACAATGAATCATTTCTCGAAATGACGTGCATGAAGCATCTTGCTTCAGTCGTTCCCACAGAATTGACCTCCAACTTCAAGTGGTCCCGGATGGACGTTTCAAATGGCGAGGACGTCGTACAAGCTGTTCAAAAGTGTGTCGAACAGTTTGGAATGATTGACGTTCTCATAAACAGTGAGGTTATTTCCTCTCTACTTATTTCATCAACGCTAATGCCATTTCATAAACAGACGCAGGGATAAATGTGAATCCCTCCTTGGTTGATGCTTGAGATACAGTCGCGTGAATGCTTACATCCTCACCACCAGAGCCAATACATGCGTGCGGGTATCCGCATGGACGAAGTACCAGTATCCGATTTCGAGCGCATTCTAAACGTCAACCTCATCGGCACCTACCGCGTCTCCCAGCAAGCGATCCCATATCTCGAGAAATCCCCTGGAGGCGGCGTGATTATTAACATGTCCAGCTGTCGTGCTCATCAACAAAGCAAGCACGGAGAAGCGTATGCGGCATCAAAAGCCGGTATCGAAGGGCTGTCCATGGCAATGTCTGTTAGTCTCGGCCCTAAGATTCGAGTCCATGTTATTAGTCCTGGGATGGTCGATGTGCGGTCTGAGAGAGATGAAGAAGCGATGCCCGACGTTGACACCATTCGAGAGGATTTGAACCGGGATTTCCAAAGCGAATATGCGCCTGAGTGGGGATATGGGAAAAGTGAGGCAATGCATGAGGGTCACCCAGTTGGAAGAATTGGAAAAGGAGAGGATATTGCGAGGTGAGACGCTCTTACAGACGATTTTTGACTTCCTATTTGACAAGTGTTAGGTGGGTCGAGTTTTTGTCCGTCATGGAAAGTGGGTTCACTACTGGAGGGGTACGTATGAAATGCTTTTAACAGAAATGAAGACTCTACTGATCACTTTGTAGACATATTTGGTGGACGGAGGATACTCGAAAGTGCTTTCTTATCCAAGCTAGCGAGTACAAGGTGCTGGCATAACCGTGCAAGAATTATCAGGGCCTAGGGCTACCAGCAAAAAATGAAGAATTTGAGAAAAATGAGAATCCTACGCGTATTATTTCTCTCAATTTAGGACTCTAATGTTAGGAACACATCAAATATTTAGATTTCAGGTGATAAGACCCTGTAAATATCACAGCGTTTCTTTCTCTTGTTCTTTCTTCTCCTCTCCATACCACCGCAATCCATCAGATTTCTCTGTCTGTTCTTCCCTTCCCGTAGCAGCGAACTTACAGCTTTTGCTTATTCTCGTTTCTCTCTGATCCTCCACTATCACACCGTGCTGACACAATCAACTGTTTTTTATTCAGCCACCATGAGCTTGGGAATAGCTAGCCGACGTACAGCGGGGTGCCGCTCAGACCCTCCGTTTGTGGCCTACGTGGGATGATACCAATACTGACTTGAACATTCAATTAACTTACAGTTACATTCTTTTTCTATCTCCGAAGCCACGATAATAAAACAAAAATGCAGACACAAGTGATTCTTCTGGGAACAAGCCACCCACACATCTTTCATCGTTTTGCTTATCTCAAGGAAAGCGACGTAACAGTCCTCGGTTATTACGACAACGATGACCAGACTGCTTGCCATATGCAAGAGCAAGCAGGCTGTCCACGATATTCAAACTGCACGGAGCTGCTCAAGCTCGAATTTGATACCGTGTTGATCCACGGTCGGGACCACGAGAACGCCAAATATATCCGTCTGGCTATTGACAATGGCGCTAAGGCCATCTTCCTCGAAAAGCCAGGTGTCGCCAGCCCAGTAGAGTTTTACGACCTCGCTACGGAAATCAAACAGAAATCTATCATTTTTGAGGTCGGCTGGGAACTACACTACCTCGAGCCCGTCGAATTTGCACGCGACATTTTGCAGAGCTCGCTGCTGGGCTACATAACCGAAGCTCGATTCCACGGGGGCTGCCCTGGAGGAGCTGGCGCAGAGCCTTGGCAATCGCATGAAGCAAATATAGGTGGCTTTTTTTATAGCCTAGGGGGTCATATTGTGGAAATTGTGATTGACCTTTTTGGTCTACCGAGCCAGGTAGTCTCCTCGATTCGAAAGCTGCCAGAACGGGAGCCGCACCGTGGCTTCTCTTGGGTTCCCGACCTCTTTCACGATCGCATTGTGAACCCTGAGAAAGCTGTAGGCTCATTGGTCCACGAAGATCTTGCATCGGCTATCTTGGAATACGATACAATGAACGCTCATCTCGATTTCAACGCCTGGGAGCCGAGTGGATATCTGGATGATTGGATTATCGATATCTACGGTACATATGGGTCGCTCCACCTGGGACTCGGTGATAAAGGGCATCTTTTGATGAAGGAGGCGAGGCAAGGCTGGAAAATGGGAAGAAATGAGATCTTCCAAGATGGAAAACATCGGAAAGATGATATGCTCAAAGCTGCATTCAACAAACAGATGGACGGCTTTTTCCGAAGAGCTCAGAACGGTAACATCAAGGATATCCACTGTGATGAGACAGTTGCGAAGAAGGTACTCGAACTATTTCATGCATTGTACACCTCGGCACAGACCAGAGCTTGGGTCACCACGAAGAGATAGCATATAATCGAGAAGAGAACAAATATTAAAAAAAGGTCATTGGAATAAGATATACATGCATCTGGCTTTAGTAATAGACTTCGGAATTTTCTAGCCAGTACGGATCTTCAACATTTGTGGACTCCCAGCAATCCACAGTGCATAGTGAATACCAATCGCTCAAGGACGAATCAAATGACTCAAGTTCGGTCCCACTTTCGGACAGAGCAACTAAAATATCAGCCTCTTTAGTCAAACTTGTCAGCCGGACAGCAAGGTTATATATGCCCGAGTTGGTGGCCTCAGAGCAGGGGCTATAAGAGTTGCAGGGGTTCGTATCTATCGCCTCTAGATAGGCATTCGAAGGTGAAAGCAATGTAACTGTCATGGTGATATCGTCTTGTGTGAGTGTGACTGTCTGATTGTCGGTCGCGACACTTATAGTGGCTGTTGTGTGCCAGCTAGTAGCGATGTCAATTGCCGTAGAGGCGCGAACTTCATCACGGATGATCATCTGAGTGCCGTTCAAGAGTGCAACCCCGCGTAGCACACTGGTTGTCACGTTGTTATATGCCTGAGTCAGGTTTGCAACGCCAAATCTGCTAGAATCGTCGAAGCTTCCCACCCACCGGAGGGAATTATTCGACGAGGGATTCTGATTGGCGAAATGCAGAGGGGTCTGTGATACGTCTGAGATGCTCAACGTATTACTGCCTTCACTCCTGCACCGATAGTATGTCCAGCGACGAGGGCCCACAAAGTAATCTGTGAGGCTGTAACTATCTGACCCGAGTAGCTCAGCCCATCGATATCCCTTGTAATCAACAACAAAGGAGCCAGCATCGAGATGGCCATGTGAGCGACCGTTGAAACCACCCATGAAACCGAAGAACCACCCATCCGAGTCTGTCCAAGATGTGCGATAAGTCATCCCTGCAACACCAGTAAATTCATCATAGAGCGGCATGGTGGACAAAACACTAGGTGTCATGAGGCTAGAATTATAGAATAAAAAAGCCTGAAAGGTCGCTGCCTCAGTGGAGGTGAAGCGCGACATCATTCCTTGCAGCCATTCAGGCTTGTTGAACCGCTGAGCCCAGTATCCTGCGCTCCATAAACTGTTTGCGTTGGAAAACGTCCAAGCACCATCACCCCAACTAAATCCGCCAGTCTGGCCGAAACCGTGGGTCAACCAGGCTCCCAGACCACTCATTCCGGGTAACTCGGATATGCCTAGATCATTACCCAAGGCGGTGTCCAGCGAATTCATCATTAAACCGAGGAATATACCAGCGTAGGTACCGTATGAGTACCCCTCAATCCACCCTCCGTCGGGAGCATATTGCTCTAGCGAAACATTCAACTTGGGGACGGAGAAATCCATGATCTCCTCTGCGAGGGTGGAGTTGATATCTCCAATCGCCAATGCTGCAATGATCAAGCAGCCGTTTGTGACCTGGGCCCAGTTATTGGTATGCTCGCTCCAAGAATTGATAGAAGAGTTCAATGCTGGAACAAAGGCCTTGTTGGCTATTGCTGACTGAACCGTGGTTCGTTGTGCGGCTGTCATCATATCGTATACCCAGTCATAGCCAATCGAGATCGTCATCGCAATATCTGCAGTGTTCAGAAAATCGGACACATCCCAGTCAGAGAGATTGGCAAGTAGTATGATGCTTTCGATGACCCAGTCAGAGTATTTAGTGTCGCCGGTTAAGAGGTATGTCCCTGCTGTGGCACCGACATTCATGCGAATGGTGCTCGACCACGAAGTGGCAGAGCTGAGCGTTAGAGGTGTTGCGACAGCAGTGTCAGCGGTCTCTGCCAATGTTGCAAGAATCCCTTGGTAGTACGTATCACTCTCATTCATACTGAGTACAGCATTGACACGTGCTGGCGTGAACATCAATCTTGGGTGAGATGGGAGGCTAGTCCAGCTTGTCGCAGCATTGGCTGCGATTATGCAGGTACTCAACCATACGAGTGATGTAAGATATTTCATTTCTCGTACTTATTCTTTTAATCGAATGAATAATCTGGTGCTGAGTAGGAGATCATCTATATATATAGAATCGCTCTCCATTTAAAATTAAGGTGTTTTATCTGAGACACTACCTTGACCTATCCAGACGCCCCCACGTAACGAGATCTAGCTTACCGCCTGACGGAGTTGTTTAGCTTTACTGTTCTCCGGCAGTAATACATCGCCCCTTTTCTGCAACTATGTTTTGATAAATGGCGGTAAGGGCAGATTGCTGGCGGTCGGATTTATCGAGAGCGACAGAGCCGCTGAGAGTTCTCAAAGCGGTACAGTTTTGCCAGACAAAGAGCCCACGCCAATCTACTATAGAAGGGAACGTGAACTAGATACGTCACCCAAGAGCGTCCTGATAGGTAAAGTTAGCATATCAGATTTAATATTGGTTCAAAAATCAAGGAATCATGTGTACGCCCCGACATCTTGAATTCCCATCCCACACTTCTGAAAAAGTGAAAAGGTTCTTATCTTGTGGCTGGATGAGATTGCAGCCGAGGTAGTCTTTTAAGCTCGAACAGATCTATCTAGGGAGTTCATCCCGCAGCTTGCGCGGGGTAACTTGATGTTATCAGTCACTAGCCTGTAGGCTGCTCAAGAGCAATAGGTATAAGAAATGATCGTCGGCTCTAGATGTAACATTCGTCGTAATTCGGCAAATTATTTTTGAGTTAAAACCATACTCGCAAGCATGCATTCAAAGACGAAGGCTGTTGAGAGTACCGAACCATCACAGGATGTGGCAGCTGGAGAGGTTGACAATGTATCTCATAAGATATGCTACAGTCGATACAATTCACCATTCTGGCAGATCGTGATTGTCAGCTTTGTCGCATTTGGGTAAGAACTGTTTTGTTTTCACTTCCACTGAGAGAAATTTTCCTGACTCCACTAGATGCCCCGGCATGTACAACGCCCTCTCTGGCATTGGAGGTGGTGGCCAGCTGGACACTACAACCCAAGCTAAGGGTCACATTGCTTTGGCCTCTGTCAGCGCTGCGGGGAACCTTTTTGTGGCGCCAGTCGTCACTAACGTGCTGGGTCCCAAATGGACGATCTTGATTGGAGGACTGCCGTACATTCTCTATGCCGGTTCGCTTCTGGCATACACCCATACGGGAAATCAAGGCTTTGTGATCGGCAGCAGTGCTTTGCTAGGAATCGGCGCATCTCTTCTGTGGATCGCACAAGGTTCCATTATGACAGGCTATCCCCTGCCGCAACAACAAGGACGAATGATTGGTATATTCTGGATTATTTTCAAGTATGTTATGATGGTCTCTTGTTGGCGAAGATTTCGTTTATCTGATGTCCTACTGCAGCTTGGGAGGCTTTTTGGGATCAATGATCTCCTTTGGCCTTAATTTTCACTCAACATCGGGTACCGTTTCCGATTCTACATACATTGCCTTCATGTGCATCATGGCTGCCGGTTGCGCTTGCTCACTTGGGCTTCTCAAGCCATACAATGTTATTCGCGAAGACAAGTCACGCGCTGCACCTCAACGGGCTCCGCGGGTCTGGGACGAATTTTTGGGTGTGATGAGAATCCTCAAGGACTGGCGCGTTATTTCGCTTATCCCATTTTGGATGGCAGCAAATTGTGAGGCTATAGATCAACTCTCTCGATTTGTCCAAGTACTGATATGGGTATAGATGCCTACAACTACCAACAAAACACCTTCAACGCCAAGTTGTTCACGATCCGTACCCGCAGCTTCAATGGCGGCATGTACTGGCTAGCACAGATGGTTTCGAGTTACCTCTTTGGCCTATTCCTGGACAACAAGCTCATGAATCGACGTATGCGCGGAATATGGGGCTTTGTCATTACTGTCGTTATCTCCATGGCCGTTTGGTCTGGGGGTCTGGCGGCACAGCTGAAGCGGGCTCCCAATAGCGACTATTACCCTCTCAATGAGATGGATCTTATCACATCTGGCTCCAAATATGCCGGACCGTTCTTGCTTTATTTCTTCTATGGAAGTTTCGATGCAGTGTGGCAGACGCTGGTCTACTGGACAATTGGCTATTTATCCCATGAGTCTCCAGAGCAAGCGGCTCGCTATGTGGGTGCTTTCAAGTGTATGGAGGCGGTCGGCAGCGCGATAGCATCCAAAGTGAATTCGGACAAAACAAATTACAACATCGAATTTGCCGTCGACTGGGCTTTCATTGTCTTCGCCTTGATCTGGGCCATACCTTTTGTCATGTCGATTAGGGATGCTCCCGCTCACGAGGGGCAGGAGACAGAATACGTGGCTCAGCCAAAGGGTGAAGAACAGCTTTAAGAATTAGACTGACTACCCAGCTACTTGAGCTCGGCTATTTTCAGATTGATTTTTGAACACGTTATCTCGCTATCAGTTGAGCTCGGCGAAGCGGATTAGCTCGTGATTGGTGGGAAATCCCTAGCTTCAATGAGACTATCTTTCAAGGGCAGCCTGATCAGTAAATAGCAAGCCCCGTGCCCCAGAACTCTAATCGTGCAATCGGCATGGGGAAACTCGGCACTTTTGAATAAGCGAGCTGGCGCCAAAGAGGGGAAGTTGATAAGACGAAAGTGGCTGAAAGACTGACATGATCTGATTACATTGCTATTTCTTTTGCATTCGTTAGAATCTCAATACCCATTTCAAATACTTCTAAATTCAAATAACTGTTTGTACGAATATGAGCCGCGCTCGCTCACATTCATACACTTGCAAGGAAGAGGGCTGCGGCAGGACGTTTCTTCGCAAAGAGCATCTCCAGCGTCACCGTCTCAACCGTAAGAATGTCCTTCCACCGTGTTGGCTGATTATATAAATATTTGTTTACCGACTACTTTGTAGATGAACCAGAAAAGATTTTCTCATGCGACATTTGCCCCAAAATCTTCGTTCGTCGGGACTTGTACCAAAGACATAAGTCCCGCCATGAGAAAGGGATGTTCTTTAGGAACTCCGGCGGAACGGTGAACCTATCTTCAAAGGACAGCGCAAACATTGACATTCTTCCAGTTGAGAATATTATGCAAGATGCCGATCATGTTCATGGCAGTGAGCTCCCGCATATGGATGAAATGGAAGATGAAACATTCTCGGCTATCCCGTCTACCGGGATAGGAGAAACAATTGCTCCATTCTGGGGTGACATGGTCGAGCTACAGACACTGAGAGACGATATTGATTGGTTGTTTGAGCCGCTGCAGGACATACCTAAGTTGCCTGAGCCAGGGCCACCAGAATGTGACATTGGCTTACCAAACTTCGACTTTCCGACCATCTGGCAAGCTGAGGCAATTCCCGAAGACGACATCGATGAAGTTGTGCATAGAAGCCCTGCAGATATAGCCGAATGGAGCTTAGCGCATTCGAATCTATTAATTGCATTGGATCAGCTCGGCATGAACATTTTACATTCCCCATTTTTTGAAGTTGAGAATCTCAAGATGTTTCATGACTTGTACTTCCATCACTATCACCCACATTTTCCTATTTTCCACCGACCCACACTCATTATTTCCGAGATCGAGCCCCTGCTACTCATCACTCTTCTGACATTGGGCTCCACTATGGCCGACGATCCTAATCTGTATGAGCTGGGCCAGTGTGTCCATGATTCTCTCCGGCTCATCATTATCAGTGTCAGTCACATCAGCAGAATTGCGTGAACTATGTTCAGAGCTGACTTGAACAGAGTGGATCTTTTTCACCTCCGATTCCACTATGGTGTCTGCAGGCATTACTCATGATTCAAGCTCACGGCAAGATGAAGTCCTCGCGCAAGAACTATGAAATGGCACATGTTTTCCATGGATCAATATTGACAGTGAGTGAAGCTTATGGGTTATCTGAAGGGCATTGATGTTAACCTCTGATAGATGATGAAACGAGGGAGTATCTACCCAGCCACCTCTACATTCCGTGCTCATAGCCAGATGAGCGATCTACGACAGGAATGGCGCCAATGGGTTGATGAAGAGTCATGGCGTCGGTCTGCCTTCTTTGCATTCTGCATGGATGCTCAGCACGCTTGTTTATTTGGACACAGTCCGATTCTTTCCGTCAGTGACATGAGAATGGCACTGCCATGTAAAGAATCACTCTGGGAGAGCACTTGCCCAGAGTCATGGTATGAGCTCATCCAGTCAGAGGGAAAGACGCAACCGGCACAGTTCTTACCGACTTTGAAGAAGTTATTACAAGAAGCCATAGCGCCAGCGGTGTTCAGCGAGTACTCTCGCTTCGTATTACTCCATGGCTTAATGAGCCTCCAAAGTCATTTGCAGTCAATGTCCCGCTTGACTCTTGGAATCGAGCGAGGGAACAACAGCGATTCAAAAAGTCGGCCTGGGTCAACCCTAGGGGACGCGAGGAGACCCACGCCTAACTCCACTCCTCCTTGGGCCAACATGATTAGCCTCGCTATCACTGCATGGTCAGACTGTCTATTGTCACTGCAACCATCGCTATGTCTCGAGGCCGCCCGTCCGCTGCATCGAATAGCACAGATCACCTTGCATGTAAATATGGTCGATCTTCTGACACTAGCGATGGATCCCGATCACTTAGGCAGTGCTCATGCACGGAGTACTTATGACAAAGCCAGAGCCCGGATCTTAGAGTGGTGCACTACCGATTCGGCCCGAGAAGCAGTTCGCTACTCGCTACTTCTTGTTCAAGAGACTATGTTTTCTGGTCATATGTATCGAGCTCGTGACGACAACATCGCTCCCCGGCCTTGGTGTCTCTACATGGCAACGCTGACATTATGGATGTACGGAGTGATGACCGAGGGTTCACCCCTAACTCTATCAGATCATACTGACCAGGGAAGCGCGGAGGAGTACCTGATACGCATGACACGGGCACTTAAGGGTATTCTTCCAGCACCGGTTGGAGCAAACCAGACATCGGGATTGATACATGCGGTGCGAGATGCCTTGGAAGACTGTCGCTGGGAGTTATTACAGGACGCGCACCGAGTATTAGGGAGGCTTTGTGGCGGGCAGAGCATTTAACCGAATGCCATTTAGATATAGTAGGCAACAAGCTTTTCAAAATTTCGTCAGAAAATTGGTAAGAATACCGAAAGCGGACTGGTAGTTCCCACCGGGTAGGAGATCTCTGGTCGTTCCTTGGAAACTATTTGTTGATATGTCGAAATGACATACCTCCTCGTAGATTTGTCGATCAGAAAAGCGACTGTTACAAGTCTTTCATAGCTCAGTGCCTTGATAAGAGTATTAGTAAGGAATGGAAGTCTACTAAGTCTAGACCTCCGAGTCTTTTACACTATTTCTACTACGTATGAAGAGTGTCCCCTCTAGGTGATATATATTATCATTCTAATCAAGCTAATTAATTCTGCCTCTGCCTACACCAACGGAAAACGCGAGATGGAAAATGTCAAAGCCCATCAGCAGTGATATAGAACTTTGTTCCTTTAGTCGGATCTAGTCTAGCATAAATTTTGGGGTTGCCTGCTTTTGCATTGTTCCGCAGAATATAACGCGCAGATTAGCTGTCGGAGTATGAGTCGCTGTTGCTTATTCAGCTACGTTGAAAAATCAACCCAATCAGTAGCAGACTTACTCGTGTACATTGTGTATCGGTACATAATGGTTGGTTCTTGCTCTATATTCCCTGCAGTGCGACGGGAGTCCGAACGGAACTCCGATGACCTGCACATTATGCCACAATCCGCGAAAAGTTTTAAAAAAGATTCGGACAGGTTGCGCTATAACTATCCCAAGTCTGAATTAATTGGCCTCAAATCATCGAGCGCTATCTCTATGCAGCTTAAATCGTTCTTTCAGTTTGTACGGGATGTACAGAAAAAGAAACGGTTCAGGTAGCTGATCGCCTGATTTACAGATAAGAAGGTTGTAGCCGGTAAGGCTGATCGCCCCGCCCCGCTTCTCTCTCCGGCACATGGAGCCCGGGACATGCTATGTCCCCCCTTAGACGAAACTCTTTTCGTCCTCCCCACAAAACTTGCTGAAGCACAAGAAATCTTTACCAGATGGAGAATATTGGTAGCTGCGGGGACGATGCCTTTGGCCCCCAAGTGAAAGATTGCCGAGGTGGTTTTGATTTCACGCTATTCTTCGAAGAATGTTTCTTCTCGATTGTGCCTTCCGCGCTTCTGTTGCTAGCGCTCCCTCTTCGTTACAATCAACTACGGCAGTCACGAATTCCCAAAGTGGCACGAAGCTGGCTCTACTGGGCAAAATTAGTATGTAGATTCACTTGATGATTGACGATCGCCTTTTGTTTTTGACAGCTACTTTCTCCTTAGATATTCGGGCAGGCCTTTGGGATCATTCAGCTCTCTCTCTTAGTTGTATGGTTTCTCCCTCATGCTCCACGAACAAGGGCCTCCTTGGCCGCCGCGGCCTTGGCTTTCCTTTCTTCAGTCGGCCTTCTCTTCCTGTCACATTGGGAACACGTTTTTTCTGTATATCCCTCTAACATCCTCAACATCGCCTTATCAGTGTCACTCCTCTTTGATGTTGTCCGTGTTAGAAGCCTATGGCTCGCATCTAATACCGCCATAGCGGGACTCTATACAGCAAGCATCATATTGAAGATGATCTGGTTCTACCTTGAATCACAGTCGAAACGGACATATTTTCTCAACCAGAGAGAACAGTACGGAGATGAGGAGGTGAATGGCCTTTATAGCCGCACCTTCTTTTGGTGGGTCAACTCGTATCTCTGTCTTGGGTTCAAGCGTATACTGTCTGTGGACGATTTGCCGCATCTGGACCAAATTATTTCGTCAGACATACTGCACCGTCAACTCATTAGACGATGTACCCAAGGTGACTAATAACAAGCTATTTTACTTTCCTAGTTGATTTTTTAACAGTCATGAAAGGCTCTAGAACTTCTCGTAGCGCTTTAGCCTACTCAACTATTTGGACGTTCAAATCCTCCGTTATATGGGCATTCATGGCTCGACTAGCAGTTATCGGGCTCACCTATTGCCAGCCATTCCTCATTACTGCTTTAACCGACTATGTTCAGGATGCCATTCCGAACAAGAACGATGGTTACGGTTTGATAGGCGGGTTTGCGTTGGTATTCTTCCTCAAGGGGGTTTGTATCCCCAATCTTTCTATACTGTGTATAGTTTCTGATCCAATTCGCCCAGGCCTTCAGCTGTCTTTACCAACATCATAACTTCCGGCTTACGACAAAAATTAGAGGAGCATTTGTGTCTTTGATCTTTGAGAAGACCCTGACACTGGCATTTGATGAAAATAGCGACGCAGCTGCTCTAACTCTGATGAGCAATGATATAGATAATATCGCATTTGGAGTTCAGAATATGCACGAGATTTGGGCAAGTCCCATTGAAACAGGTATTGCGTTATTCTTGTTGCAGCGGCAGGTTTCCTGGGCGGCAGCAGTCCCGGCTTTTGTCTCCGTCGCAACTTTTGTTTCCACGCACTTTCTGTCAAAGTCAACACCCAGCCGACAAAAGTAATGGATGCAGGCTGTGCGCCAGAGAGTAGCATTTGCATCCAGTTATCTCAATAATAGTGCAAGCATCAAATTGCTCGGTATCCAGGATAGCCTCTCCTCGAAATTGCAACAGTTCCGAATCAATGAGCTCAGCCGACAGAAAAAGTTTCGTCACATGATGGTCAAGATGAATTTACTTGGTTAGCCACACTATCAATACACTCTTGGGCTTGGAGAAGGCTACTAATTAATCATGCAGCCGGTGCTATTACAAACTTGTGTCCAGTGCTTACGCTGGTCATCTATACTGGCATTGCACTTCACACTGGCAGCAGCCCCTTGACCGCATCTTCGGCTTTCACCACACTCTCCATAATCTCTCTGTTAAGCAGTCCGTTATCGAACCTGATTTATTCGGGGCCAAAAGTGACGGGTGCTTTGGAATGTATTCAAAGGATTCAAGAGTATCTTATAGCTGAGTCGAAACTTGATGATCGCATCATACCACACCCGCAGCATTCGATGGCGGCTAGCCAGGTCGACGAATCCGAACTTGACATTTCCCTGGAACTTCAAGCAATGAACGTCTCGGCACCAGGTACTGAGATTGCCGATCTCGTCCATACCTATCAGGCTGCCTTTGGGTGGCAACGCCAAGAGGAACCCATATTATCAGATGTGAATATTAAAATACCTCCATCTTCATTGACTATACTGGTGGGGCATGTTGGTTCGGGAAAAAGCACCCTCCTGAAAGCAATCTTGGGCGAGGTACCTTGTCTAAAGGGGTTCATTCACGTGAACGTCACCGAAATTTCATTTTGCGATACAAAAACATGGATTCGCAACCGGTCTATCCGTGACAACATTTGTCACCCACTTCCTTATGATGAGCAATGGTACCGCACTATCATATCCTCGACCGCGCTGGATCGCGACATCGATGCTCTGCCTCAAAAAGACCACACAGTCATTGGAAGTAATGGCCTTTCAATGAGCGGTGGGCAACGACAGCGGATTGCCATTGCCCGTGCGGCTTATGCTCGAACGAAGTTGGCCATCTTCGATGATTCTCTTAGTGCTCTCGATACCACCACTTCTGCTTTGGTCTTCACTCATGTTTTTGGGTCGCAGGGCATACTACGTCAAAATGGAACTGCTGTTATCTTGGCCACACATGACTGGAACTTACTTACCGATGCCGATAATGTGATCATATTTGGTGACGGAAAGATCCGTGAGCAGGGACCACCTAGAGAGCTCAAGAAATTCAAAGCTCGCGAACTGGAGGTCTCAACAGAGACTTCAATCTCTTATCAAGACCTTTCGCAGGGTGTTCAGGTAGATGTACCTTTCACAAACATAACAGGTATTAACAACAAGTCCGTGAGGAAGCAAGGGGACTTGCGCGACTATGCCTACTATTTCAAGGCATCTGGTGGGTGGTCAATGATCCTCTACGCAGGGGCTCTAACAATTGGCGTGTTCTGTACCCAGTTCACAAGTAAGTGCATCCTAAGTCATTCCACTATGATCCCCTAAGTCATTCCACTATGATCCATAATAACATCAACCTTTAGATCTGTGGGTCCAGTGGTGGGCGGAGGAAAATTTAAGGACACCATTTGGAAAGTTGTCACAATATATCAGTGTCTATGCTACACTGGCCACAGCTGGAGCTGGCATTTGGGCTTTTTGCATGTGGCTAGTCTTCTGCCGCATCGTTCCCAGGTCCTCAGGCAAGATACATGAGTACTTAGTGAACAAGGTAAAAAAGGCACCACTGCATTGGCTCACGTCAACTGATTCCGGGGTCATCCTCAATCGCTTCAGCCAAGACATGACTCTGATTGATCGATCACTTCCAGCTGAATTTCTGAAAACATCCAGCAACTTCGTTCAGTGTTTGATTAGTGCAACATTCATCTGTGTTGGAGCAAAATTTATGGCTCCTCTGATTTTCCTTACAGTGTTTGCCATCTACTGGATCCAAAGATTCTACCTTCGCACATCACGGCAGCTCCGCTACCTGGATTTGGAAAACAAGTCGCCCTTATTCACCCAGTTCACTGAGACGCTCAATGGACTTATCACGATTCGTGCTTTTGGGTGGCAACACAGTTTCCAGGAGGAGCATAAACAACTACTTCGGCAATCCCAAAAACCTTACTATTTCTTGTTTGTTGTTCAACGATGGCTGACTCTAGTATTGGATCTCCTTGTCGCTGGAATTGCCGTGATGCTAGCCGTTTTATCTGTTTTCACGCCCAATATCGGGCCAGTCGGAGTTTCCCTTATCTCCTTGATCGCTTTTAACCAGCAGCTTGCTGAGCTCATCAATTTCTGGACGCTGATGGAGACCAGTATCGGTGCTATCACCCGAGTTCGGAGCTTTGAGAAAGTGCCCACTGAAGATCTTCCTTCGGAGGATCAATACCCACCCGCTACGTGGCCACTGGAGGGCTCTATAATATTCCAAGATACGAGTATGGCATATGAGCTGACGGCACGTCCTATTCTTCGAAACGTCACTTTGAACATTCCTGCAGGATCCAAGCTTGGAATTTGCGGACGCACAGGAAGTGGCAAAAGCTCTCTTATCTTCGCTCTTCTTCGCATGATTGAGATACAGAGTGGGAATATCATCATTGATGGAATTAGTCTACAGTCTTGCCCTCGCGATATGGTTCGCAGCAAAATAACTGTCATACCCCAGGAGCCTGTTTTGTTTCCAGGTACTATAAGGGGAAACATTGGAGCATTCAAGTCCCTTGACGACTTTAGGGCCCTGCGGGCCCTGGAGAGGATGAAGCTAAAAGAGCATGTGATGATAAATGGTGGCCTAGACGCGAAGATGGACGATCTTCCACTGTCTGCAGGCCAGCGACAGCTCATTTGTCTAGCACGGGCCATTGCCATGAAACAGAAAATCTTGCTCCTGGACGAGGTGACAAGCCGTGTGGACGATACGACGGACCGGCTAATGCAACAAGTCATTCGACAGGACTTTTCGGGGTGTACCATTGTTGCAGTTGCACACCAAGCTCATACCCTCTTGGACTTTGATCAGATTGCTGTTATTGACGACGGTAAAGTCGTTGAGTATGACACTCCGGCTGCGCTACTTGGCACCGCTGGGTCTCTTTTTTCGCGACTTTGTGACCAGAGAAGATTTGTTCAATGATGTTCCTCAATTAATTATTGCGCTAGTCTTAAGTCTTATAGTTGAATGATATAGGTAGTTAGTTTTATCAAGAAACAAAAAATGTCAGCTTACTCCTAAAGCCGTGTGGTGAGTCAGCTTTGGTTTCGCTCTATTTGGAAGGTTTGATTTCTAATTTGTACTAGGAATTCTACCGGTCATATTTCTTATCTCTACGACTGAATACTGGTCACTAAACTTTCGTTATTCAAATAAAAATTGGATGTCCAGGTGCTCGTAGGGCTCGCGAATATATATAGTCAGGGATTCAGTTTCTGAGATCCCGACACAGCACCCGTGGACGGAATTTTTGTATCAATACACAAACTCAGAAGCCATCCATAACTATGGAGATACTCTGACCCTAGGTAATCCTCTGACCCCGTGCACGTTGTCGGAAGTGACGCTCAGCTATATTGAATGATATTATTAATTTTGAGGAAAACACAAGCACATACGACCATAGGGTGTGGAGAACAGGGCTTCCCGTCCGCTCAGCCGTACTTAAGCCACACGCCGGTTAGTTAGTAGTATGGTGGGTGACCACATGCGAATCCTGACTGTTGTATGTTTTTTGTTTACATTTTTTACATCTTTATCGTATCTAGTCTTCTAAATCAGTCTCATCGTGCCGTGGTGGGATGCTCTCTGAAAAAGGGCAAGACCATTGTGCGATGGATAACCAGCAGTAGGACCTGCTCAAAATTGATGCAGATAATTGTCGCAGTACGCAAAGGTAATCCATCAATGGACTTTCAGACTCACCTATACGACAAAGCCTTGTTGTCAATACGTTCTCTACAGATCAAAATGCCGAGATATGATTGGCCTTTGATGCCAAAAGAGGAATTTAGTGAGAGCGCTTCCCTCAGTCTGGACCTCTGTGGCGGCTTACGGAATGACATGATCCGTTGTAACTTGAAATTTCGATAGGGTAAGCGCATATGCGTTATCCTTATTGACAAGAGAAAAAAGTTAAGAAAATATTCATTGATACAGTATATCATTGGCGTTCTCGGAATGTAGGCACAATTCCTTTACAGCGAAGGCGGTTCTTGAGGTCTGGAAATCATCGCTAGTGCGCCAGCATCTCCATCTGAATGCATCTCCACTGCAGCCGACCGCACAAGAGGACTTGATAGAGTACTAGTTGGTGATGGTGGCTCTTCAAAATCGGCCACTGTCGGCTGTCGTTTGATTCGTTCTAGTTGTATTTCCTGTCTTTTGTCCTCCCAGTCTGCTGCCCCCGTTTTGCTACAATTGTCCCGACTTTCCCTTACCTCCTGGCGTATCCTTGATTTTATTTCCTCTTTCCCTACAGCTAGACGCTCCTGATATTCGAAATCCCTCAACTCCTTTTGTACCGCCTGGTCACGTCGCTCCAACTCGTTACCTCTGTCTGTCTCTTCCCTCTCGTAACTTTCAGGACGGCGCAATCGATGGCGACTTCCATCTTCATACCACCCATTTTTGACTCTGTAAATAGGAACTGTCCTGTCATCGGCTTTTGAATACCTTTTAAAACGGCGTCTTTGATGATTCAGGGTCGGCGGAAGGGAGAGTATCCTGCCGAGGGCATGAATTGAATTTTCGCTCTGAAGGCACTCTGTAGTATACTCAGGGAAAAAATGAAACAGCCCATTTAGAACAATAAGTCCACACCTACGTGTGTAGATGTAAACGTCGTCCTCAGCAGTGGGCTTGAACTTCTTGATGGTCTCCTCTAGTTCACACATAAGCTGTCGCCGAGATATATTGTCATTCGCAAGAAGATACCGAGAGAGGGAAAGTTCAAAGTGCCCAAGATTATTCCCCTGAGTATCTTTTAGGAGATTGTCACACTCAGCGAACCAAGTTCGTGGATCCTCGGCGCGGCAGATCAGCTCTTGGAGGCACATGGACTCGGTTTCATAGTCTCCAAGCTCACGCGATGTCCTCAAAACCCACTTCAATGTGTCGTTGGGCGGAAAATTCGGGTCTGAAGCTGGCCAGCCTCTATTTCCAGATCCCACGGGGAGGTAGATAGGGATGTTCCAATCATTTAAAACTTCTCCAAAGTCATTTTCAAAGTGCTGCTCTCGCTTTTCGCGATACGAAGGGCTACAATTTGATCGTCGATCAAATTGTTGTTTGGCTATGATCCATTGCAGATAAGGCCGAGATCTTTTCAGATGAGGGCTATACTGTTCGATGTTAGCAGCATAGGAATTGGCTTTCTGAAGGCACAAAATCACATACGCTGCCTCGTCTTTCTGGATGCCATAGTGACCGCGTGGAGTAAAATCATCCACCATTTGCATAAGAATGGACAGCATAGCAAGTTCCGTTGATTCATCATGGTCCTCAATCGACCACTCCTGCGAGAATTGTTCAAGGCAATCTTTCAGCTCAACTTCTGAGCTGTTGTTGGTATGTAGGATCTTCCAAGCTCCCAGTGACCCGAAGTAACGAAACAACGCACCAAGGAAGTCGCGACACTCCCAGATGCGCGCTTCCACGAGCAAATCGTTGTAAATCTCCCTATAGCATTTAAATCCAGGAGTTGGTAATATAACACCGCCTCGGTCTCCATCACCAATATTGGCTAGGAGTTCGAGATGATTGCGAATGATTTGAACCTATGATATTTCCAAATATCAGCACCTTTCCAATCTAGAGAGTTGACTGTCGTCATTACCTCTGTGTAATCAAACGATGTTCCCGGGCCGACTGTAGAGTTAGAAACTCGCCGGTCACTAATCCGTAGATCAAAATGCAAAGCACTCTCCTCTGAATGTACAAAGTCCAAATCATCTATCGCAAGACTTTGAAAATAAAGTTCCGCAAGCTTCTCAATCGTGTCAAAGTGGGTACGGTAGAGGTCCAGTTGATCAGCACCAGTCCCTGGGATGGATTTGACTTTCTGAGGAGCCTCTAACCTCAGCTGAATCAACTTCTTGTAGGCACCCTGTTCCAGCAATAGGTTGGCATACTCAGTCGTCACCATTGGTAGCTG
This sequence comes from Penicillium pulvis, assembly GCF_028828015.1. Classification (NCBI taxonomy): domain Eukaryota; kingdom Fungi; phylum Ascomycota; class Eurotiomycetes; order Eurotiales; family Aspergillaceae; genus Penicillium; species Penicillium pulvis. The sequence goes on along the minus strand of NW_026643078.1, from coordinate 1,796,447 downwards.
AACATGTTGTTGCAAGTTGGACTCGAAGTATTCGAGTGCCTCTTTGAAATGGCCCCATCGCCTCAAGCGCCCCAACTCCTCCAGCTGGCCCTCGATATCATCGGCTACATCCAGAGCGAAATGCAGGGTACTATCAGTATTTGTATTTGATGAAAATTTGAGGATTTGAAGATTGCCATGAGTTTGAAGATTCAAGAGAAATGAGTCGTTTGATATCTCTGATGGAATGGGAGATTTTGGCCGATCCGGGCGAGTTTGGCCTTTTGCGGAATCGTGTATTTCAGTGCGACCAGAGAGAAGAAGTTTGTGAGCTTGGAGAGAAGCCCCTGCAGTAGGGTCTTGGGTAGGCTGGATTCCACGGTCGCGCATTTGTGCCCGCGATAATGAAAAGTCTTTGGATGGTTGCAGCGGGGAATGCGGATAGTAATACATGTCATCATCGAATGGAATGCTCCTATCCCTAGGTTCTCTGCTGCGGCTTTGATAGGTCATTATACCAGGATAGACTTGTGAGCGAGCTGGTGGCTTTTGGATGTGTTGATGTTCTTGGTGGTCAAGATGGGTTTGAGAGCTATCTTGAGACCTGGACCCTACGATGTAACGCCCCGCTTTTGATGATAACGCAACTTGTGCCCGAGCTGGGTTCGTGCCACGCAACATGGGCTGTGTAAATATAAAAAGCTGAGCCCCGCACGCTCTGCCAGTCATAGTTCTTCTGGAGCAGCCTCCGCGACTTAGCGTGCAGGGCGGATGATGAATGGTTGCGACCCTGTCTCCACACAGCCTCGCCATTCCACTTCTTCCACTTCTCCATCACAGACATTTTCTAGCCACAGCAGTCCAATATTTGGTCTCGGTCAATTTAAGTTTCAAGGACCCGATTGTCTATTACTATTACTACTGTCGTCGTTCTATCCTCGATGCAAACCGTCCAACCGCATCCCGCCCGCCAACCTCCAGCTCGGTTTGCCCGCAAATATGGCCCAACCTTCAATACTTTTGATCACCTCGCCAACATCAGCCTATGCAGCCAGGAGCTTGGCCCAATTCATATTGACTGTCGGTTCCGTCATTCAAAGACCCAATTAGGCGTGCTAGGCCCAGCGGAGAACCAGGCCGGGATCCTCTACGTGGACTTTGCTTTCAGTCAGCCTAAAGACTGTCACCTAACAAGCGCGGTGATATGGATCAGCCTAGAAGAGGAAGAAGAGGAAGAAAAACAGCAGAGCAGAAGACATGGGCCAAGAGAGCGAATAAAGCCAGCGACAATATCGAAATCCTCCCAGAATACCAACCCACAGCTCGTACTGGTTGAGCCGCGCTTGGGCAAATCCCGCTTTCTCCAACTCACGCATGACTTTGGTCCTCGGCAGCTTGAAGGGAAGCCCACAAATGTGACAACCAAGAATGTCATGCATCTGACCCCTGAGCTTAACGTCCTTGGGAACGGTGGTGGCGGGCTAGGCTGCGATCGCGAACAGACATTCACTCAGAGCAGTCGCTGGACTTTTACGGGAAATCTACTTCCAGGCTCCAGATTCATCCTCAGACCTCAGAATGACAATGGCACAAGAGCAATGGTGTACCGTACGCTGAAATGGGAGCTCTCGGGAGATGATTTTTCACGACAGTCGACACACAGCAACGTGATCCAGACTGCTTTCACATTGGAACACGACATGGATCCGTTTTATATTCGAGTTGAAATTCAGGGCAAATTGAAAAAGGGTTCTGGCAGGTTCAAAAGCAACGTGAAGCAGCTGTTGAGATTCCCCAGGCAATCCCAACAGAAAGATGCCAAGTCACTGATACTGGTATTTCCTGACAAAGACAAGAAGCCTATAAGGCGACTTGATCCTATTGTCAAGGGATTGCCATTACAAATGGAACGATTGAACTTTGAAGGTCTACGGGTGCAGCTCCCTGATTCGCTTCCCGTATCCTTTCGGGACTCTTCCCAAGCTGTACAAGACTCAAATGCAGAAAAACAAGCAGCAATGAAGAAGGACCGCACAGACCCTGTCGTCTACACCGAAAGTCAAAAGCCAAACCTTCCGAAAAACAAACCACTAGAAAGATTGCCCTCTCCTATCATTCGACGGCCCAGCACACTTCCCCCCACCACACTACCCATCACACAATTTATCCCATACAGGCCACAACCAAAGGAAGAACCCCGGGCAGTGGCTCACGATTACCTTCTCGTATCTCCGAAGCCCGAACAGACAGAGAACCACCACAATGATCTTCAATATTCAATGCACCAAACGCAAATCAGATGCAGGACGGAAGGAAAATCAATGCTAGCTACATCGGATACTCCACTGCCCAAGCCAGTGCCAAACAGTCCACGGGTCGTTTTGAGAGAAACTCCACCAGACAAGGACTTGGGAAAGTTGGCTGTTCAGCTCGCTCAATTTCCAGTCTTGATTCTCATTCTAGAATGGTTTGTTTATGTGGTAACATTTTTTCCAGTCACAGCACGAAGAAATCATCTCAAAGCGTCTTGATCCTCGAGTCGGGTAATATGGCGGTTCAGATTCCATATTGTCGTTGATCTGCCATTTTGTACATGATATAAACTTATTTTACAACCTTACGGGCTACAGTGTTTACTTGAAAGCGAGCCTAGAGGGTTCTATCTAATATTTCACGCATTGCCGCAATTTATATGGGCCAACTGGCAGACTGGCCCGTTATCTGATCAACACTTGTTCCTTATGTTGTTTTTTTTTAAAAAAAAAAAGTAATAAAAACCATTAGATTCTTCTCGAGAAAACCGATGTATGGTAGTCATATAAATACACAGGTCATATGATCGTCTTCCCCGTATCCAAGAAATATTTTTTGCTTATATTTATCTGACATCCAGGACTCATTCATATTATAGGTGGAAGAGGTGTCAGGGTTCATTGAATTTGTCAAGCAGACGCGCCCATATTAGCAATCAACCCGGTTCTTAGACCGACTAAAGAATATGTAATTACACTGAAGATTCTATCTGACTGGGAAAATTCTGGAAGTGTGAAAATATCAGTAAATAATGAACCAATGGATTGGAAATAGAGTGTGAATTGTGACAAAGTCAACCATTGTGAGAGTTCAAAACATGCTCCTGGAGGACCTATAGATAGTGTGAGGCTTAAAAGAGCTCAGGATCCGACCGATACCAGTTATGTGGATGCTGTACAAAATAAAATCCATGGGTAAGGCGAGTGTGACCCTATTGGATACTAAGAGGGCAGTATACTACTGTGGAGCGTGGAGAGGCTTATATCTAGAGCCGTGACTGGGATTCACGTGAATTATGCTCCGCAGCAGTATCAAGTCTTCTACATTACACTCCATCTACATCTAAATTTGCAAATTACTCAACTGCCTAGGTTTTCACCGACTGATTCTCTCATAAAATGGTATTTCTTGGCACTATATAGTTTGTTTTTGTACATCTTCTAGTACATACGACCATAGGGTGTGGAGAACAGGGCTTCCCGTCCGCTCAGCCGTACTTAAGCCACACGCCGGTTAGTTAGTAGTATGGCGGGTGACCACATGCGAATCCTGACTGTTGTATGTTTTCAAATCTTATTTTTTTTGGTTTGTTGTTGATTTGTTCGGAGACTTTCTCTTGCCGTTCTAGCCTTCAGTTCCTTCGGGCGCTTCACCTGAATGCCCTGAACACCGCTATATTGCATCTGGATATCCTGCCCGCCCCTGCAGTGTTGACGTGTTCTTCCTCCTCATATGCTCAGGTCTTTTCTCTAGCTGTGTTGTCATGAAGTGGGATCTGACTGGAGTATGTGTTTCACCAAATCATAGTCGAAATCTTCTAGAATGAGGACACTATTTTTATATAGAGGGAAGCAAATGAAACAAAATATTTAGTAATATACTTAGATAATGGGGTATTTTAAGCAATGCATGGTGCGTTTAGTAACGATCCTTATCAGAGATACAATGATAGATGTGTTGTAGGCGGTTCTGTCCCCTAGTGCGCCATCGGATGGACCCCAGGAAACAGCGCAAGAGTGTGTGGAAGTAACAATGATATCAAGAACCACTACGACATGTGCATATGTAGATAAATACAATTGATATTAAGTACATATTGCTTTGCTGAGAGATCAGCGTTAATCATATCTACTATGAATACTATCTATAAGAGTGGTACGAAACGGTCTAAGGTGACTCAGCAAATGTGATGTATAGTTATAAGCGCATGCGTGCAGGGACAAGCGACTCAGACCATCCTTCCTTCTACAAGCCACAACTAGGTCTCCTTGTCTCCCACTACCTTCCGTAGCCGAACTCGATCTCAAGAGTAGATTGGTTCGCAGAAAGTTCCCCTCTTCACTAGCTTCTTTTGTTTAACACGACAGACCAATCTTGGCGGCTTGCCCACTCTTTCCAACTCGTCATTGGGCAGTCGATACCAGTCTGTCACCTTATGTTAGAGTGAGCCATGCTGGTTCCAAGGGCACAAGTTGACTTGCCTTGCGAATGTCGGCCGCAGTGAGAAGGGTTCTACCTCCATCGTATCCTGGGTCTGTACTATAAGAGAACATGTACGCTATCTCGATGCCACAGTCTCGATCGGGAGTCACCTTGATCATTTCATCAGGACTGACTTGTCGATAAGACGCAGGTACGCCAGTTATGTCGCTCCAGGTCTTGATCCAATCGGCCCAACTACACGTTGTCCCTTCAGCCATGTACTCTTTCCCGGGAGGCATTTGGTGGACAGCGAAGGTAAAAGTTCCCATATCCCCAACAGGGTCTAAGTGTGGCACAACCCTGTCTGGGGCTGTGGTGAAGTGCATTTCAATAGACTCATCCGTTAGCTTGACGATCATTAGTCAAGCTCTTCAATTATGGGTGCATTACTTGCCTTGCGGAAATACGAGTCAGGTAAGATATTAAAACTTGAATAGAAGTAACCAGTCTGGATGCAGGACATCCTGGCCGCAAGGTCAGGGTACTTTTCTTCAACGTAGAAGGGGAAGATATCCGCTTTGGAGTCGAAATGGTACAATTCTGTGAATTTTCCCTGGCTAGACCTGGCAGCATGGCTTAGCGTGGACACTAGGAAACCGTTATGATCGAGAGTATCACAGGTCGCTGCTGCTGCGTCGGCAATATTTTTGCCTTGCTGGTATTCGACATCGTACGCGAACCGAGCAGGTGAGATGCCTAGTTCACTGGCCTTCTGACGGCAGTCCGCGCGAAAGAACGGCTCCCAGTAGTTCGTAACACTGAATATGACATTGGCATCTTTTAGAGCTAGCTTAAGGCTCTCCAAGTCGTCAAGGTCTACTTTTATAATTTCAACGCCATCGGTCGCAAGCTTCTGTGCTGCGGGGGACGATGTATCGCGGGTCAAGCCACGGACACGGAACCCCGCCTTAAGAAACCGACGGGCGACAGACCCGCCTTGGTTTCCCGTGGCTCCTATGACACAGATGATCTTGTTCTCCGCCATGCTGGATGTTAGCTTTTCCAAGCCAAAAACAAATATGCTCGTAGAAAAATCTGTCATAGAAAATATACGCAAATCATAAGGCGCAGGAGAAAGGAGAGTTCCATGGAAACCGGGAGAAAACTGGGAAAAGCATGGTTTCGGCCGCGGGGGCAGCTGCATATATGTAGGTGCCCACCAGGGACTCCACCTATGACATTGATTTGTATGTTCTCTACTTAAGTGCTATCTTCTTATCTAGCATTCTACCTCGTTATAATTACTTGCTTATTCAATATAACTTCGGTGTAATTGTAGTCTCTCTCTGCTTTTGATAAGATATATTACACAAGGTTAGTAATCTAATAATCTTGGAAATCATAATGTATTTAGTATAGTTGAAAGCTAGATAATAGTAGGTAGGCATTTGGTATTCACAGCCTAGACTAATTATCGGCAAAGGAAGGATGTAAAGAAAAGGGAAACTGTAGTGATTCCCCTTAAAATTCCAGGATTTCAAGAAAGGGCCTTTTGCTGTAGACGCTGAGTTTTAGGGTGAGGAATATCCAGGTCGGTGAAGAGGTACTTGTATTGCCCTGAAGAGGGCTTCATATAGCGGCGAGTCACCCACGCCCGTACTTTAGACGATAGGTCAGCACCAAAAGACATTTACTGTTGTATGTTTTTGTTTTGTTTTTCCTTCTTTTCACGTTAACAATGCCTTCCAGACTTTTCGCCCTACCGTCAGCTCATCCACTGAATGCGTTAGCCAGACTGTTTTGTATTTGGTATCCTGCACGTGCCTAGAGCGCTGATGTTCCCTGACCTTTTCCTTCTGGGTGCGTCGCTGTAGCCACTATCCTTTGTTCTGCTCTCGGCTACATGCGCGACGGTCACTAATAGCGAGGTCTGCCTGCAATGGAGGGAGGTTCTACGGAGATGCGATGTAGTGTGGACCCGTATAGAAACGCCATATCTTGAGGATTGCAGGGAAAAAGGTCTAGCTACACAAGATGCAGGGGAAAGCAGCCAGTTTGACAGCTCTCACTCAACAGAGACATTGCTCGTGAATCGGGACCCCAGTCCATAATGGAAAACCGAGCACGGCGAAGAGTCAATATAGAGCATTCACCCATTAAGAGGGTCAGACTGACTTATTGAGACACTTTATACCATTTTGCTTTTGCTGCGAAGGGCTGCTGATATCCTGGTTGTCTTTGGTGAATGCAGACCTAGAGTCAGCTAAGAGAAACTCAAGGATTGGATTCAACAATATGCTGTCGAGGCCAAGGGCATGAAGATCTCCAATCTGCAGCAACTTGGATATCGGCTTTTCGACAACCTTCCGAATCTCGTCCTTCAGATCCAGTTCGATCTGAGCACCGCGCAAAAAGTCGATAATTTGAGTCTCAGGCCGGTTCATCATTAAAGTGGGATGACTTTCCAACTTTACCACGATGTGCGCACTTTCTTGGTGAGATCCCAGTTCCAGTGAGAAGCCGTTGCTCTCATTCTGACCATTCAAGATGTGTCTTTCATCCCCGACACAAACTTCTATCCTTTCCGCTGACGCGTATCCGAGGAAGCGAACATTCCATTGGCGAAGACCAGAAGGTATGTTCCCACCACATGTAGGTCCAATATGCAACTCACCAGCCTGTTGATCGAAATAGAATTTCGTTCGGCGAAAATTGACTTGATCCACGTGCTGACCCTTGCCATCGTCTTCCAAAAGTTCAAAATTGCCATCTGCCCCAACAACAACCAGGAGCTCGATCGTGGTAGAATTTGGACAGCCATTTGTGAGACCTGATGCCGCATCAAGTGGAATGATCGCTCCCTCGGGGGCGAATACTGGGTAATCTTGCAGGCGTCGATTTAGCCAAATCCGACGATCTCCATCGTAGACCACACCTGTGAAAATATCCACGTGCCTACCAGGAGGAAGCCATGCGAGGACCTGAGATCTCCGAGATCTAGGATCTTGAGGAGCAGTAATTGGTGTCACAATGAGATCTGAGCCAAAGATGTACTGATTTGGTACGTTGTATGACTCCTCGCTTTCGGGGTAGCCCCAATACATGGGTTGAACAAGAGGGAGCCCTTGCACGGCAGCGCGAACATTCATGGTGTATAGATATGGAAGCAGTCTATGACGAAGTTGCAGATACTTTGCCATGATCTGCCCATATTGAGGGTCAAGATTCCAGGGTTCCTTAATGCTGAAAATGTTGTTCGACGAGTGGAGACGCAGGATTGGGGAGAATACGCCGTATTGTACCCATCGAATGAGCATCTCGTCATTCTTTTCACCGTGGAAATGGCCTCCAATATCATGGCTCCACCAGCCAAACCCAATGTTTGACGCTGTTGCGGTGAACTCTGGCTGGAAGTGAAGAGAATCCCATGATACTACGGTATCACCCGAGAACCCAATAGGGTACCGGTGACTGCCTGGGCCTGCGTACCTCGAAAATGTCAAGGGCCTCTTGTTTCCAAGAGCGCTGTCCAAGAAGTGGTAATGATTGAGTACCCAAAGTGGATCAATGCCGGGGATACGGGAATGTGTTCCTTGCTGCCAATCCACCCACCAAAGATCCAGTCCATCCCTTTCGAATCGCCGGTGGAGCACATCAAAAAAAGCATCCAAAAAGGCCTGATTTGTAATGTCGAACGAGATAGGGTCACCCATGGACATGTCATGCTTCAGAGCGATGGCCATTTCCTCATAGGATTCTTCGTAGCTCTGAACACCGTCTGCTGGATGATCATTTAGAGAAATATGTAGGCCCCGATCGTGGAGTTCCGCAAGAAAAGCCTTGGGATTGGGGAAAAGGTCTTTATTCCAGGTGTAACCAGTCCATCCTGTCACTCCGGCTTTCTTGACGCGTTCATCTTGCACGATATGCCAATCCATATCCAATACGGCGACTGATAGTGGTATCCTACTCTCGCGGAATCGATCCATCAGCGATAGATATTCGTCCGCTGTGTAAGGATAAAATCGACTCCACCAGTTCCCCAGGGCCCATCGGGGAAGCAGAGGTTGTGGTCCTGATAGAAGATAAAACGCCTGAATGGCTTGTCGATAGTCGTGACCGTACGCGAAAAGATAGCCATCCACGCGATTTCCAGGCAATCTTGTAGTCACCCACTGGTAATCATCAAAGAGCATGGAAGTTGAGTCATCCAGAGTCGCATATCCCTGTCTGGAAATAACACCCTGCTCGAGCGCAACTCGGCCATCTGCCTCATCCAGAGTACGGGTCGTGCCACCGAGATTTGAAACTTCGACTCCATAACGCCAGACACTGACATGAGGCCCATAGTTTCCCTTAATGACGGCGCTGAGACCATTTGCAGAAAATCTTTGTTTGTCATAATTGAGGTGGAATCGGGAAGTGAGAATCTGAAGACTGTGTTGATCCTCTATAACGCGAAATTCGGGTACGGGCAGCTGGCGGTTAATGGCAAGAACTGAGGCGCGATCCTCAAATTGGCAGTCTGCAGCCCATTCATAACGAATTAGGCCGTCAGTCAAAACGGTGAAACGGTAATTGCTAGCACCAATGATCGCCTCGGGATTAGCGACCGGACTATGTGGGAAGGAATAGCGATGCATGGTCAAATGCTTGGTACCTTGACCTTTGAAGGATATTTTCATTCATCTACTGTTCTGCGGAAATTAGTGGTTCATATAGTGGGCTCTCAACTATGTTCCTTTAATCATTGTAGTAAGTTGCTCAGTTGGTAATAAGCTCGTATCAAACTCGCTGGGATTTTCGCTAGGACTGGTGACACGAACTAGAGCTGACTTGTTCGGACCGGAAGGACTGTGCACAGTAGCATGTCAGCCGTGGCTCGGATCTCAATCCAAATGTCTTACTTTTATTCCCCGCAATTGTACAAACGCCACCAAAGGGCATGTGGCTAATGCGAGGGGTTGCAGCGAACAGAGTCAATGACTTAATTCTCGCTGTAATTCCCGGATGCTTCCACAGCCCGGAAAATCACCGAGAAACATGGATAGCCCCTGTGATGGTTGTTTTGTGCGGCGGGTGAGATGTGATCGGCAGGATCCATGTCAAACTTGCTTGATAAGACAACAAGCCTGTACTTATTTGAGGGTCCGCAAGAGACCCGGGCCCAAAGGGCCTCGATCAGCTACTACCCGCAAAATCAAGGAGATACAACGACTGGCCGCAGCGGACGTTGAAATGGCAACAGAACTATCCACTCCAGCGCTCGAAAGCCCCGTCCTCCACGCTTCAAGTTCCCGGATTTCATTATCGACTTATCACGCAGTACTCGATATCTTTCAGGCGCGTCTTCACGATATTTGGCCGATCGCCAACATTGAGCATTTGAAAGAACAGCTAAAGAACCCAAGTAGTGATCCCACTTCACATGCTTTAGCAGCAGCTCTATGTGCTGCGACGTTAGCACAAATTCGCCTTTGGCTCGCACCGACTCCGCTCCCAGAGAATCTCTCCGTGACAGCAGAAGACTTTGTCAAAGAATGTCTTTGCGTTCGACTTGAACATCACTACCATCAAGAGCCATGTCTTAATGCTCTGATCACCTCCGTCTTTCTTCACATGTACTACGCCAATCGAGATCAAATCACGCCGGCTACCATCTCCCTCCGCGAGGCGATCACCTATGCAGACCTTTTGCATCTATGTCACAACCCTTCGTCTGATCCAGTGCAGTCCGAGCAGTCGCAACTGGAGCTTCGATGTTATTGGATTCTTTTTGTGACTGAAAGGTCAGTGAATGGTTTCTCTGCAATATATGAAAATCCAAACCTAAGGGACACGCTCTAATTGGAACAGGACATTTTGCATTCAACATGACCTCCCAATTACACTGCACAGAATACAAAATCTTCCAGAAATCAAGAATGATACCTCCCAAAGGAACCTATATGCAGGGTTCTGCGCTCTTGTTCAATTATTTTTGCATGTGCAACGCCCCCTTATCTTGCCGCCCTCAACAAACAAAGCCATCGAGCCAACTGATATATATTCAAGGGACAGCATATCGGATATTCAAAAGAGAATTCAGGTCAGAATCCCTGGGCTCGAACTTACATCTGAAATACAATATGTCGATATTTTGACCACCTCGGCATGGGTTCGTACATTGCTGTGGCAGTACTCTGCCTCCCGCTTCATGCTCTCCTCATCCACCTCCATCGCACCGCTATCATTTGACTACCCCCTATCAATTGCCAAGGATTATTTGGAGTCACTTTCACACGTATCCATAGACTCTTTGCGTAGTCATGGATATGGTATGGTAAGTCATTGACTCGTACTTCTCTTTGATATTGTAGTTTCATATTCTAATTCATTCCTCTTCATACAGGAGATAAAGCTTCTCCAAGTCGCGAACTCCGTACTCGACGTTGTGTTGTGTATGCCTACCGTTTTAAATCATCAGATTTGTCGCCTTGGGCCTTTGGATGCTGTCCTCGCAATTGAACGGCTATTGTCGCAAGTCGGAGGGATAAAATCAGAGAGATTATGTTTACTTCATCAGCGCTTGTCACAGATTCCATCATCCATCACTATGCCCCTTATGTTGGAATTTCCTGAGCCGGAGGAGGTGTGTGATGCAATTGTATAGGATTAATATTAATCGTTCATTCCTGGACAATGTGATACTCAGCTACTTAAACTCTCCCTGTGGGGCCCTCTATATCGGGGTCTTGACATGACTGTGTATATTCATGAATGCTCGGACTTCCTGTTCATCGAAAGCATCACCTAGATTGAGTAGATAGATTATCGGTAGATGTAGGCTAAAACAAGTATATGCATTGCGATTCAAAAGTTACGTATCAATATTGATCAAGTCCGGTACCTCTCTATCCTTCCAAGTCGTGTACATATTCCTTAACAAGTCGAGCACAGCTTGTATCGACTAATATGTCCGATAAACCCACACTCAAACTGCTTCAAGATAAGCCAACAACTTCATAGTTCCAATTGCAGGCTGCATTCGGACTTTGAGCCAAGACATTCTTAGTTCCCGTGGCCGAGGCAACAACGTTATTCGAACTATCAAGCACTTCAATCATCTGCCCACTGCCAACTGCAAGCCCCCGAACACTGTTGTAGTTCAATCCCTTCTGACCAGGAAATGTGCCAATGAGATTGCTGTTACTATACACCTTAATGGTGTAGCCAGCTGCAGGGAGAATCACAGCGAAATTCACTGTATCTAGTGCCGATTGATAATTGGAAATGGACGAGGAGCAGCTGGCACTGGTCAAGAGAGTTCGATACCAGAGGGTTCCAACAGGGCTGGTGCTGGGCGGAGAGATCTGGGAAATACTGGTTGCACCAGCCTTGTAAGCCTTGATGAAAGGCGTGATAATCTGCAACCATCCCTTGTGGTCGAAACCGTCGGCATAATCGCCAATGGTACTGCCGGCGATTTGTTCTTGCCAGAAATTACCAACGTAGTGGCTCTCTCCGGCATCGTTCCAGGTGATGACTTCAACAAAATCGGGCTGCAGCTGCAGGACCTGACCCATGCGCTCAGGTAGGTTGACCTCCCCAATACGGTACCAGTCCTGACCGCTGCCGAGATACTTGAATTGAAAAGATGATAGGGCTGTTCTCAGATTGTTCTTAGCTTCAGTCTCTCCTGAACTCCGTTCAACGATCTCTATTCACTCACGCATCATGTAAACCCTGCCAGCGGCATGTGCTTCCTGCAAAGCAGCGGAATCGACGCTGTCACTAACATTGGCTGGAGTGGTTCCAGGGGATGGCCATGCTGATTCCCAGCTGTAGACACCGTTTAGAACCGGATAGGCACTGAAAATGCCGGTCGGATAACCAGAAAAGTCTTCAAAGTCAGGAACAAAGAATGGCGTGATGCCATAGGTGGAGGTCAGAGGCTCGATGAATCCAGAATCCCAAGCGGCGTTGGAAATAGTACCCCCTGTATAGGTACTAACGAATGCCTGCCCATTGACCATGTAGTATGCGTCCTGAGTAGCGTAGGGCGCCATGAAAGCCGCAAGCTGTGTAACATCCAAGCCCCAACTCATGTCAAACGAAATAAATAGCTTGAAGTTGGTCCCGGCGGCGGCGGCGAACAGGTAATTGAGTGCATCGATATTCCAAGTGTCAGAGGAGCTGATAGTGTGGGTATTCAGAGCAAATCCATCAAATCCGGCATTGATAGCATCTTGAACGTCAATCACAGCCTCTGCCGAAGTCATCGAGCCGACCTATTCATGATTAGGTAAACCGCAGATGGAATGGAGGTCATGATTTGTCAAGTACCATGTAGTGCGCAAATACAGCCTTGGTACTGGTGGACTGTGCGGCAGTCATGGTAGTAGAGCGTGTGGATACGCTCGAAGTGCGTGTGGTGGTTGAAGAAGTGGTTGTTGTGGTAGTGCTGCCTGTAGTGGATCCAGTCCCCGTTGACATCTAGATAACGTATTAGCGTGAGTAGCTAGAGTTTGGAGTTTAATTTGTGGGGTTATTAGACGAACTCACAAGCTGAGCAGTTGTTGCTGTGCCAGCTTGACCTGAGGCAACGCAAGTTCCTGCGACTTTCCCGTTCGATTGATAAATACCAATGAGACCAACTTGACAACAGAAATCATTTCCCTGCAAACCTCGCCAGAGAGACCAGCTCGAGTCAGCACATTTGGGTCCTCCCTCTATGGCGCCAACACAAGCCGAGTCTAGGATTGATGTCAGATTATTAGGCATTAAATCAATATAGCGACACTGGGGACTCACTTGATGAGCAACAAGAGGCGACTTCATCTGTCTGAGCTGCAAAGCAATAGAGGTTGCTAGGGCAACATGCCCCTTCACTGCATGCATTGGTTCCGCTGGGACAAGTGGCGGACTGCAACGACCAACCTTGGGCCACTGAGCGTTGGCTGATAACAGCTGCTGCACTGAGACATGGGGCACAGAATCCCAAAAGGAACAATTGCAGCGGATGCATGATTAAAAAGCCAGATTTGCTTCACTTGATCGTGAAATGATGACTGTATCCCAAGTAGATATCAAATGTATCTATCCTACTTTTGAACCGTCCTAAAGCAATTTATAGAGAGGTGTCTATTAATGTTATTACTATGGCGAAGTACACGGAGCATAGAATTCCCCACAAACCCCCCGCGTGAATGTAACAAAATGCGGAGATGAATTCCAGATTATGTTAGTTCTAAAGTCAATATTCGATTAACACAAAGGGTGAACTCGAGAAATCAGGGTCATGAGAGTCTGCTTAGGCTACAAGCTATGATTAAGCCGAAAAAACAAGCGATATTCGCAACGCCTACCCTGGCTCGCTCTAATTCAGAACAAGTAGCAGTTGATCAACAGATGCCATGAAATATTGCGAGAAATGCAGCGAATAAGATATTCTTTACTGGAATTTCTGTCGCGCTTCCAGGGGCTTTATGTGGCTGGACTAGTGCAATACTAAAATATTCATTTCCGTTGAAGTCCGAGTCCCTTGACCTTGTGACAAAAATCAGGAACCCCCAGTTGGTTCGCTTATAACGAAGCTACCCTTAATCAGGACATAGCGTGACCGGCGCTGAGACACAGGATTTGTTCAAGCCTCGAACCTTGAAAACTCTTCAGGATTGGGGAGCTTGACTTCCGTACAGTCAGTGCTCAGTTACACCGAGAAACGCAGCGAAAGAGATAGCGGGAACAACCCAATCACACCCTGCCCTCGCTATAATCAATCACACATAATTGTCGCAATCCCGGTCAATTCGCCAATTTCGGAAGCAAAATTCAGACTTTGCTTGTCAACCGTATTTCCCCACAATTCCCCGCAAATCAATAATTCCAGCGACCGTGTGGCGCACGATCGAGCGCTGGTTCACAGAATGCTGCACCTTTGGAAGAAATGCTTACCTTGAGGCAAGCGACGGCTGATATAAATACGATCTTCCTCTTCAAATGGCCACTTTTTAATAAGCTCATCCCTCATCGAGGTTGAATATCTCTGCTCTCGACTTTCATCTTTTCTGCCTTTGGAAAACCGAGAGGACTCCTGCCCGATATATCGAAATGGAGGACCTCAAAGCAGCCACTCATGTTGAGCATAACCTCGCCGTGCCCTCTCAGTCGCTGGGAGAGTATACTATCGGAATTGAAGATGAAGTTTTACTGCAAATGGCCGAGCAGATTCCGGACTTCGCCAATCTAGTCGAAAAGGCCCGTCGAGCATCCGATTTTGAGCATCACTTGACCAACTGGGATGCATTCAAGCAATTCCCAAAGGCGGTTTTGTTTTCTTTTGTTTTGTCTCTTGCCATCATCATGGAGGGATACGACACCTCCCTCCTCGGCTCCTTTTACGCGTACCCGACATTCCAAGAGCGGTTTGGTGTTCCTTCCAAAGAAGGTGGCTATCAAGTGACATCCAATTGGCAAACTGGTCTGCAGAATGGAACCAATGTCGGACAAATACTGGGCCTTCTCATTGCCGGCCTCATTGCGGATCGATGGGGCTACAAAAAGACAATGCTCGGCGCTTTGATCTCGCTCATTGGTTTCATATTCATCATGTTCTTCGCCAAGAATATTGGAATGCTATTTGCCGGGGAGGTGCTCTGTGGAATTCCTTGGGGTGCCTTTCAAACCTTGACAACTACCTATGCTGCCGAGGTTAGCCCTATCATCCTCCGTCCATATCTGACCACTTATGTCAACTTGTGTTGGGTTACTGGTCAGCTGATCTCGACTGGTGTTCTGCGAGGTCTCCTGGGTCGCACTGATGAATGGGGGTGGCGAATCCCTTATGCTATTCAGTGGATCTGGCCTGTTCCGATCATCATTGGTGTTCTTTTCGCTCCTGAATCTCCTTGGTGGTTAGTCCGTCACGACAAGGTTGAAGAAGCAAAGCGGTCACTTACTAAATTGGCTCGTTCTGGTAACTCTGGATATGATGCCGATGATGCCGTTGCCCTTATGATCATCACCAACACCCACGAAAAGCTAACGCGAGAGGGCGTGAGCTACTGGGATTGTCTCAAGGGAGTTGACCGGCGCCGTACCGAGATTGTCTGCTGCGTATGGATGTGCCAAGTCTTTTGTGGTATCTGGTACGGCGGCAACATTGTCTACTTCCTCCAACAAATCAACTTTAGCAATAACCAATCATTCGACTTTGGTCTTGGAGTCAATGCCATTGGGTGGTGCGGTACCGTCTGTTCATGGTTTGTGATGCAGCGGGTCGGTCGGCGAAAGCTCTTTGTCACTGGACTTGGCATTATGTTCACGGTCTTGATGTTGGTGGGCTTTCTTGGTATCCCGAGCCATACCACTCCCGGATTAAGCTACTCGTCAGCTGCGCTCCTCCTGGTGTTTGTCTTCACCTATGATCTCACGGTCGGCCCAGTCACCTACTGCCTTATTTCTGAGATTCCTTCCACTCGCTTGAGAATCAAGAGCGCGGTTCTCGCCCGTAACTGCTACAACATTGCCAGTATCATAGCCAACTTCCTCAATCCCCCTATTCTCAATCCCACTGCTTGGAACTTAAAGGGTAAAGGCGGCTTCATCTGGGCGCCATTTTGTCTCATTTGCTTTGTCTGGTCATTCTTTCGTCTACCGGAGCCCAAGGGACGTACTGCGCCCGAGCTCGATATCTTATTTGAGAAGAAGATCTCTGCCAGGCAGTTTGCCAAGTTTAAGGTCACTCCATTCCGCTCCAACAACTTCGAAGTTATCTCTGATCGCGCAGTTCTCGCTGAAAAGAACTCACTCTCGGGTAACCAAAATTGAAACTGACATTCTTTGTTGTCCAAGAATTGGATTCCGATGCTACGCTGAACTTCTATAAGGATTCAAAGAATGATTTGTTTGGGTGCGGAGTAGGAGCGAATATGGGAGTATGTCATGTCAAATGCTTAATTATTCCGTTGCATAAATAATAAGCTTCCTGATGTAACTTCATTTTTGGCGGAATGACTAAAAAACTGGCATTATCTTTTCACTAAATCACAGAGACACGAGGAATTCTGGGCCCAGCAGACCTCCGTAAATACCATGGGTGGGTATTGTGAAGTAAAGGCCTGGAACGCACTTGAGCATGTTAATGAAATACGTCCTTGTGGGCTACCAAACAGTTGGTCTCTTGGCATCTACAGATTGCCACGGCTTGGATTGCGGCTCTTCTTGGCAGTGGCTCCCAATTGCATAGCTCTATGTAGACTGATGTCAAATGACTCTTGGCTTGAAGCGGGTCTAGACTAGCCCTCGAACCACGGGCCATCAAGGTTCGATAGGCTCTCGGAGCTTTCGGGAAGAACCCAAGGAACCCCAGAAAATCAGAATACGAAACACGAAATACCAAACCACTGTTTAAACGTTCACAAGGTCATTGTTTCTGTAAATGGTTGAGATGACGGAGCCTACTGGTTCATAGAGAGGCCGAGACCCGAGAAAAATTACTTATTTATTGCAAGAGAATGAACTTCAAAAAAAACTCCCTTGCACTTCCTCGCATCTTCTCAAAGCTAGAAATATCTTGGAAACATTTTCATCATGACATTCTCCATCAGACAGTATTTGGTTATTTTTTTAATGACAGGATTCTCTTTCGCACAAGGCCCTGCCCCAGATAATCACTGCCACTCGGACTGGATCGAAAATGATGACCTCCACTCAACATGCGTCTGTATGGTAGGAGATTCCGGGACTTGCACAACTCGTGACCTGGGGACATGTCATCAATCTTTAACGTCCGCAAGCAAGCTCGAACCAGGCCATGGAGATGAAGGCTGCACTGAAACCAATTACGGCTGCGACTCTTGTTACCTCTGGTTTGAAGAGTTGTGCACCTGCTTGAAAAATCCAGGTACTTGTGATTCTAGTACCAGTGGCTCCTGGATCAGGCTTGTTAGTGGGAAGATTACGACGAAGCAGCGTATGCCGGGAATCTTGCAACTTGCGTCGGAAGAACCTTGGGAATGGGGGCAGACTTTGTCTGATTTCACCTCATCAAAAGCGCTCGCGATCAACTCGGTGAAATCGCGGGTGCAAGAACAAATTCATATGCATGTCTGTGATGTGAAGCCAGGTGTCCGCGATATACTAGGTGGATTGTGGAGGTCGGATTACGAAAATGACTTGAAACTCGTCCCAAATCATGACTGGATGTGTCGGGTTGAATCTACTAAGAATAACCCTATTACGGGCGTGACATCTGATATCAAGAAAACGACAGTCAAAGATGGCGATTGTGCCAATCTCGTGGGTGCCGTCGTTTTGATTGATTCTCATGATTATACATGGACGTGTCTTACTACAGGATATACCTCTGCCCAGGGGCAATTCTGTGCATAATAAGACACAACCGATTTTGATCTAGCTCATGTTTGAATTTTTCTTATGCTTGTTACCTTAAGGCACATCAAGTGATATTCAAGGGTCGTTGCTGCTCATCAAACGACAAACACTAGGAGTTGCAATGGTGACGCTCTATCACCTACTATAGTGGCGAACCTCCTGTTACTTTTTATCACAATTCAGACTGGAAGAGGTTTTCCCCGACTTGTATTGCGGTACCTGTTCTTATATTATGCTGATATGCTGGGCACGGGTATTATATGGTAGTCTATCTAGCACATCGAGATAGTATTGAATAAAACGCTTCCACACGTCTCTCATCGGCACATACAGATTCTGCCCACGGATATCTCGTATAACCTGCGGTTGCTTGTGTTGTTGTGTTTTGTTGCTGAATCGACCCGCACATCTTCGAGCGTGCTGCCTGCGAGCTTCATCTCTTCACTGTGTATTGACCAGTAGCTTAACTCCAGTGTGGTATCATCGGATGATCGGCTGCGCTATCACTGCATTGAACGTTACCCAAACTCTGGTATAATACTTTTGGAGGCGCCTTTTTTGGTAAAACACTTAGTTTTCTGTTATTTACGTAAAAAGTATAGAACGGTTTTTGGGATAGTTGGCTGATCTTAGCCCTGAGCTGATCGACGATAACTTTGCTGTTATCTGAGACATACGTTATACATACCTATCTCTCTTTAGCTTTCTATTTCTCGTTTTTAAACACATCGAAGAAAGAGAAACTCCTTATTATAGCAAGTTCTTCCTTACATTCGTACCACGACGGGCAAGCTTCCATACAATGCGGGCGCCAATACCACGTGATAATTCCGTTAATATCGCTAGCTTACCTTGAAGAGGAAGGGCGGTCTGACTTTAAAAAAGTCTTGCATTGTCTTTCAAGGTGAGGATGATCTTAGTTTAGTTTGCGGAAAGAAGTGATTCGTACTGAAGTTCACTAATACTTTAGACACTGAGGATGAAAGGATGAAAGGGAGGTTATTTTATAGAGAAGTTTCGAGAGGACTGCGATCCCCAGAGACCGTAGCATTCTTGAACGCGGTGCGTTCGTCCCTTCTCAATTAAAAAAGCTCGAAACTTACGCTTCGCTATTTTTGCCTCTGATTTCCAACGCTACGCGCTGACACGTGAAATGCTAACTTCGCGTGAAAATCAGATAATAATTTTCAGATACCTTCTCCCCTGGGTTTACAAGAAAGGGAAGAGATTCTCGGGTCTGTACTAATGATAATGTAGAATGCATCAGAATAAATACATAGATGACAACTAACAGCAAAGTTGGTTTCACTGGGATTTCGATGCCCTCTTTCTGATAGCCCTAGTTAGCCTTCACGCCAAGCAAATCTTCAGCATTGCGGTACGCAAACTTTTCAAAGTCATCTTCCGACATTAAGCCACTTTTTAGGACTTCCTCAACAAAGGTGAGGCCTTTCTCGTTTGAAGAGAATGGATAATCAACGCTATAAAGTACATGACTAATATCGGTAGTCTGTAACAAGCATACCAAGGGGGGCAAAGCGAACATGCCGCTCGTCGTGATCCAAATATTCTCCTTCCACACTTCTCTAAACCCTCGCTTCAACCCCCAGGACGCTGCGGTAGAGATGATTCTCTCAAACTGAAACGGAATCATCTCTCCCATGTGTCCAATCAGAATTTTGATTTTAGGGAACCGGTCAAAAAAGCCACTAGCGAATAGCTTCAGAATGCTTAATGCAGTTTCGGAGTGCCATCCCCAGCCGAAAGCACTCAGGGCAAGTGCAATCTTATCGCTATAATTACCCTCGTAGTGCTCCTTATCTGCTGGGAAAGAAGGATGAATATAGATCGGTAAATTCAGTTCTTCCGCCTTTTGGAAGATCGGCCAGAAACGATCATCATCGTAGAAGTCTCCGTTAACATGATTATCCACCAAGGCACCAACAAAATGCAATTCCTTAGCACATCTCTCAAGCTCCTTCGCAGCATCAAGAGGTTCGTTCATTGGAAGCATAGCAAAGCCAGCTAGTCGCGTTGGGTTCTCGGAGACAGCTGATGCAAGCTCATCGTTGGCTGCAGCACAGAGTGTGGCAGGTCGAATACCAGGACCATGCGAAATAACTTGAAGCGAGATCTTCCCATTGTCCAGATCTTCAATACGTTTTTCATGAACCTCCTTCAATTTGGCCGGAATATGAGGAGGAAAGCTGGCATACCGATTGACCTTTTGAGCCTGAGTAACAGCTGATGAGACATAATGCTCTTCGAGAGCGATCAATGGTATCATGATGGCGGCTGATTTTGAGTATGGTGTACCGTAGCGAGAGAATGTCGAATAGTATCAACTTGAAATGTTTCGGAGCACCATTGATCTCGCGTGCGGGGTGGTCCATAAGTCCGAAGATACACGGTGGTCGGAGATTACGAATGCCGACACGCCGACTTGCCGACTTGCCGATCAAAAGCCAACCCCACAACTGAGCAGGCCCACTTAAAATACAAGTTTTCAATGTTTCGTAATTACAGGCAGGACATGGTATTACATATTTGGCAGGTAGGATGTAGATGCCCAGCGCTTGCGACAAAGGTTTTCGAGATTGACAACAATCTCTGGAAAAAAGCCGTCTGATCCGAAGCAATTTCGCTAACATAGAAACCATTGGTATCGGGAAATCCGACTCTAACGCCTCGGGAGGAGAGGATAAGTGGCCCATGTTGCGGGCTTTGCCGGAGCATCAAAATGAGGACTCGGTACTGATTGATGTAGATCAAAGGATCATTTGAAGGTTCATGCCGCTCTTCCTGGGGTATTTTCAAAATCAACTCTATCGAAATTTGATCACATGGCCTAGCTTAAATGTTCAATTGCTGATCTGTTTTCTTGTGCCTTTTGCATCCTCCTTCCGCGGTTTTCTGTGTTTGGTTTTCTCCTTCTCTCTTATACATCGATTTTCTTCTGGATATGCCGCTCCAAACGCTTTTGGATGGTCGCAAGGCCGTCCCTCTCATTGTCGGTTCCAAGCCTATTCCCGCCAATATCTCCAACATTGCTTCAGTACTGAGCGTATTATTTTCCAGAGAAAGGTTACAAACCCTTTTACAAAGGCCTTGGTTAACGCTGTCAAAGCCCTCGAAGCTCAAGACTTCGCAGGAACTGCAGTATCTCAAGGCATTGCCGAACATGCTCTTGAAGTCTTACAAGAAGCTAAGTCTAAGGGCCTTCAATTCATCGTCGGCGATGCAGCCTATAGATCTGGGCACCCTAACTCACTAGTCCCTACTATTGTCGCGGTGGACCCGGCAACCAAACCCGAGGACCTACGAATCGTTGATGAAGAGACCTTTGGCCCAAGTGCCAGTCTTTACATAGTAGGTACAGATGAGGAAGCTATTGCACTCGCGAATCCGCTTATGGGCTGAATGCGGCTATTCACACGCGCGATCTTGAGCGCGGCATGAGGCTTGGACGTGAACTGGAGTACGGTCAGGTACACCTGAACAGGGAGACGGTCTATGTCAGCCGTAAGTAATTCTGATCTCCCTTGATTGTTTAGACTTATCCATGCTAACACATTCATCAGCAACTGGTCCCCAGGGAGGTCTCAAAGCGAGCGGCTGGGGCAGACAAAATGCGCTTTGGGGCTTGGAAGAATTTTTGGAGGAGAAGAGCATCACTTGGCACGGCAAATAATTCGTCATACTTTGGTTTCATGAACAGAGGAACACGAATGAGGTACATAAGTGAGATACATAAGTCAGCTGAGTTTTCTAGCAGCGAAAATACTTGTAAGGTCAC
Organism: Penicillium pulvis; assembly: GCF_028828015.1. NCBI lineage: Eukaryota > Fungi > Ascomycota > Eurotiomycetes > Eurotiales > Aspergillaceae > Penicillium > Penicillium pulvis. The sequence goes on along the minus strand of NW_026643078.1, from coordinate 1,774,840 downwards.
AGTAGCCTTGATTTAAGCCTGAGAATCTGGTCTCTAGTGTAAAGTAAAGATTCCAAAAGTACAGATTCCAAAGTAAAGATTCCAAAAGTAAAGATTCCAACCGCTTCCACTATATATATGTTATGAAACTGGATTTGAGAGTTAACGTTCCGTTTCGTAACATACGATCTCAGTACAGCGGTATGCCAGGTACGGGTATGTAATGTAACATATACACCCAGCTCACCACTGACAGGTATATGGGTAGCTCGATGAGGAAAAGTCCATGCTTGCTGTGACTCTCCGAACGGAGCATTATGCAATATGCAGCTGTATAGAGATGAAATGGCCATTGTGTCACGCCAGGCTTTGCGCCACGCTACCATGCGGTTGGGGAGATATTACTTTATATCGAGGAAGATATGGGGATGATGGGGGCTCAGGCAAGTCCGCCGCGAACGAGTAACCACGTGAGGGAGGCGAAAAAAAGTATGTCTCGATTGCTTCGACTTCTAGGAAGTATCAATGGTGAAGAAAGCAACATGAACGAGGACTGGAATCAAATATAAGTCATGTGACCAATATCTGTAGTATAGACGAGCGCTGACAGGATATGAGCCCTTCCGTGAGAGGCTTGATTGCAAGGCTTCACACCTGATTAGTATACGATACCGTACCTTTGTCTCAGAGGAGATTTTTGTCGATAATTGCTACCTACACCTTGAGAATTCACGATTATACGTTTGCCTCATATGTTTACTTTTCAAGTACTTGCGTGTCTTTCATGCGTGATTCCCTCTCATACTCCAACAAGCAAAATTTTTCGCACATGATCGTTTTGAACATGGCTGTCCTTCAGAAAGCCTTACCATAAATAAAACCCTGCGTTCACGACGACCAGCAAGGACGGTTTACTCGACCCAAGTAGTGATCCACAAGACTGGAAATCACTGGTCTTGCCCCCGCAGACCTCACCTGCATATCATCCCCCTAACATGGGTATAACGCTATTGAAGACAAAGACACTTCTCAAAAAGAATCAGAACTACGATGGTTGGAAAAATCAGGTCAAGGCCAGGCTGAAAAGCAGGCGCCTGGAAGGACTATTAGATCGAGGGTTCCAAAACCGAATGTGAGTATGGCCAATGCTGAAAGATCGTACGACCTGCTGTTAATACGGGAATCTGTTTAATGTTGAGCATATCCGAGTACCTATTTCAAGGTTGGCCCTTGAGGACCAAAACGCACGCAAACGATCGCCAAATATATATGATGCTACTCCTACAACCAATTATGAGCGCTGACACAAGCCAATAGAAATAATTCAGATACGTGATGTTTAGCATGGCCCCAAGGCCCGTAAATATCACTGAAATCTTGGAAGGTGATGTACAATATCCGAGGTTTTTTCGGGGATGCACTGCCACTTTGGAAGCCTAGTGGGGTAAAGGCAGCTGCCAAAAAAGCTTAGCATCCTCACATGTAGACGTAGACCTCTAGGGGAGTTGTCTTTGCATTGGCCTAGAAAAGGGCATAAAGGGAGAAGATTGAATTTGGCGAAACAATTGCCGATAATGAGTTGTAAAAGCAAAGAAATAGCTATTAACGACTGCAATAGTATCCAAGCATCTACATTCTTTGTAGTAAATTAACTATTTCCTCCATTGATTCTCATGAGTGGTCATGCCTAGGGTCTGTTGTATGCACCGCGGGAAAGGACAAGGTCTATCGCTAAATATATTCACAGTATGGTCCTCATCACAGTGAATGCTCAACTCGGCTACCGTATGTCTCCGACTCTTCCAGTCCCTCCCCAAACGACCCAGGCTTCGAATCGACATACTCGCACCTCACGCTCCACTGATCCGTTCTTTGAATTCCTGTCGAGTGGCTTGTCTCTCCTAGTTGTTGTGGCTTTGCAGGAGAGGTAACTGCAAAGGCAGCAGCGGATGTTCCAAGTTCCTCGATCTCATCTTCTATGTATCGAGAGTGCGTTGTGGCCTCCTTTGCCCCACGGCTCATACTCGCCAACGCATATGAGTTGCCATAAGAGTCACTCTGAGTCCCGCCCTTGCGTTTGCGCAGGCCGACGCCGAGCATTCCGCTGTCAAATGCGTCCAGGAATGGCTTCAAGCATGGAATACATGCGGTAATAAGGCTGACACACAGCACACATTGCGTGGTGATCCTGGTTTCGAAGGCAGAATATGTCATATCAGTGGAATTAGGGGCACTGCGCAGGAATACAAGGCGCACGATGGTCGCTATTATCACACTGGGCACCATGTTAGTTGAAGTCCAGGAAATTGAAGATAGAAAGATATTATACGTACGTTGAGCGGGACGCGAACGCGACCACAACGGGGACTTTTTTTCCAAAGCTAACCTGGACGGGCTTGATAATAAAAATTGGGAGAAGGCAAATAATGAATTCGGTAAGAACGTCGATGGATGATATGGCTGTCCAAAAGCTAAACTATAGGATCAAGTTATCAATATGAGTTGAATTACTAGAGTCAGATGTCAATGCTTACTGTATCAATGCATTTGCCATCATCCATTTCCCATGGTTTTGGCACTCCACACTTGAAAGCTAAAGTAAAGAAAACGGGCCATATCCAGACTGTAACGGCGATCGATGACCAAAAGCATATTTTTTTGTGTGATTTGTTGACGCAGAGTTTGTTCAGGAATTCCAAGACCGAGAGCTTCGTAAGGCCGAGGGCAAGAACGTAAAGCAGATCGGACGTATATAGGCTCTAAAAAGCATTTTTACATTAGTATATATCAAAAGTCCCATTCGGTCTGCAAAAGCAACAACTCACCTTTTCCACGTCAATCACTTGGTGCACACTCAAAGCAGATTCACGCTTCCCCAACCCATATTTTGTCCCTTGAAATATGACACCGGATTGTGCGACGCCAAAGACCTGCTCCCTTGTTGAAAATTCGGCATTAGCGAACTCAATGAAATGATCCAGATAATGTGTCTCGCGTGGCACAGTAGGAAAAGCATACCAATGCAAGGGCAATTATCCCATCATCTCGTTGCAATGACCGGAGCATGAAGAATCGAAAGGCAAGTCGGATCAGTACAGCCATTATCATCATGACCAAGAGGTATAAGGCTGCAATGGCGACCTCATCTCCATGATCAAGACTAGCAGAGTCCGCGCGTCTTTCGATTGTGCGTATCTGTAAATAGCTTTCAATATTCATCATAAGAACCGTATAGGCAGTAAAGCGAGCGACTCGTGTATTCACTCATAAAGGTTGAGATACAGCGATATCTGTTAGACTACTGAGAATATTCAAGGACAGCCTACACCTCGCTTGTTGATAGATTGATACGTAGATAGACAGAGGTACGCACAACATTACGAAGGAACGTGCCGCTTCGCTTTTTTGGTAAAGTTTCAGCTTTTCAGTTCAACTACCAATATATTCCAGGGGTGATCGGGATAGCATAGGCTGTAATAGTATCCTGAAGCGGATTAGGGGGTTGAACGGACAGGGATCTTTCCCTCGTGGGAACAACGGGAAGGATTGTCTCGCCCAGGGCTAGACTCTTTTACAGGGGTTAAGGCTCATTTTTGTTGAGCAAATATGGCGGTATGAACTAGATTGATCCTGATTATAGCGACACTAACGCGTTGGAATATAAAAGGTCTAGACTGTGGCTGTCTCTTGTGCGCCATAGCTTTCGGATTGGTGGAATAGATTTAATGATGGTAGAAGTCATCACTTAGAACAAGCCTCGGTGGAAATGAAAGCATGCAAGGTATTCAGTTTACCGGGAGCTAGGGGCTTATCGGGGGCTTCGCTAAGCGACGACTGTCAGTCTAATAATTTAGTGCGCATTATGCTTGCGTGTTTCCCGTCGGGGATGCGGAAATTGGCCCATGCGCCCGTGCATAAGAAGTGGGGACCAGAATTGCCATTCACAGATTGCCAAATGAGCTGCTCATATAAATGAGGCGTAGAGATTGATTGGTGTAATGTACTATCATGTACACGTAAGCAATCAATTAAGTACATTGATGTCCAGTCAAAACAAGCACAGTCTATTAGAGCTTATCTATAATCTCGATGAGTTTGCGAAGTTGCCAATCCACACGAGACTACATGAGTTCCGAGGCCGTCTGGAGGATACTGTTCTGGTCTGCCTTTGAAATTGTAATGCGAAAATATCTCTGCAGAGCATTCACACGCTCCTCCTCGGAGGCGAAGGATTGCAGGACCTCTGACGTGGCCCCCAGGCGACGCTTTAGTGTGTTATCGAATAAGGTTAGATCACCGATGATCTTTCCACCTCCATCGTCCAGAAGCATCCGTACGCAGACCACGTGGGAAACAAACCAGCTCTCCGGACTAGTGCTCATATAGTAGTTGATGATCGTAAAGTCTTCTGGAAGGAATTCCGTTTCAGTGAAGCAATAGGCGGGAATCCACGCCCCACCTGCATTGCAGATCTCGTACTGCCAGAGGGACTGACCAGCTCTCGTGTGCTGGGCGATAGGGCCATAGATGAGCCGTGCAAACTGGTCGCCGACATTGTGGGCCTTGAACCCGTCGATCAATGGAACGGGCTGATGTGGCCCACTCGAGCCGAACCCCACATCTATCAGGTACTTTTGCTCCCCGATAGCAACAATGTTGACCAAATGATTCCTATGCTCAATTATTTAGCATGTTTTAGATTAAGCTTGAAATAATATCATACCATCCATCGTATTTCGGTCCTTTCCAGTCCTTCGAGGCTGATATGGGCTGGACCGCCTCATTTACCCGACCTCCGACCGAGGTGACATTGTATCCCATAGTCCTGAGAACGGTCCCAAAAAGAGTACTATTCTCCATACAGTAGCCCCCCCGATCCGATCCAGAGTCTACTATTTTCTCAAATAGCTTCTGGGCATCAATAGAAATATAGCGTTTGACTGCATAATGAAGATTGAGATTTTCAAAAGGCACCGCTGCCACCTGGTATCGTTGTAGAACTTTCAAAAAGCTTAGAGCGCTCTCACTGTCGACGCTTGCCCCAAGCCTAACTACCGGTGATTCTCGATACTTTTGAGGTAGATCAATCCGGTTAAAGTACCGTTCCAATTGCTCCGGCGAGTAGACCGGACGCAGGGACCAGTCGATGATGGAACCCATATTAGATAAATCAAGGATTGAAGGTCGTCATGGAAATATTATCAATACAAGAAGTAAAGCTTTGAGGATAAATAAGTAGAAATAGAAGCGGGGTATTTGTTATCGTCCAAGAGGTTATTATGCATTAAAAGCTAAAAGTATTTGCAGCTATTTTTACCGATCTCTGTGATTGCGTGATTCCGTGGTACTGTGTGCTGTGTGATTCTGCCAAATCCGCTTCCTAACGCACCTGAGAACGGTCGCATACAGCCTCCGCCGTACAACCCTTCGTATGACTCTGATCTGCCAATGTGCGTTAAATTAATTATTGCATCGGGAGCGATCCTATGCATTGCACGCGGGACGTAAATTGGTACTGCCATATTGATCCTTGTGGCGTACAGTTTGGACCGACAGAACCGAGCTAGTGTATAGTGTGTCCATGGTCTAGGCCAGTTAACGAATAGTTCTGCAAGTTTCCTGCAGAATATGCATTCCGGCTTTCGTCTCGAAGGGGGAATTTGATTGCACCCGACCTGTGAGAGGCACCAAAATATTTATTTTCCATATTAAATAAGTGGCCTTGATCAATGCGCCGAGGACGAAGCGACCTTTCTACTTATCTCTCGGGGCATAATAACCTGATTCGACAAGTAGCTGCTAGGCGCGGTCTATAATTGATTGACTTCCTTGTGGTTTCTTCTTTCTCCCCTTTTCTGATTTATCTCTGGTTTCCTATGTATTGTCCAATTTTGCGGCATATCTCAACACAGGATCAAAATGGCTTTTAAAAATGGCGAAATGGCGATCCAGGAGTTGGGCTCCAGCAAACACAAGAGCCGCGATGCCGAAGATATGGCAAAACAAGGCAAGAAACAGCAATTCCAGGTATGGCTTCACAGGGAAAAGAAATATTTCGGTCTAGACGAAGTTAACGCAAACAGCGAAACTTTGGATTCTTGTCCATGTTAGGCTTTACGACAACTATGATGTGCACTTGGGAGGCTGTGCTGTTGTGAGTTTCAGCTTTTCAAGCTTCATTGGGCTCACGTTAACATTTACTTCAGTGCTAACTTGACTGCTATGATTGATGGTGGTCCAGTGTCGCTCGTCTATGGATTCTTGTTTTGCTGGTTTGGCGCTTTGGTAACTGCAGCGTCGCTAGCCGAGATGGCCTCAATGTATGATACCCGCCCACCCAAATATTCCAAGACATAAAGCTAAACAGACGACAGGGCTCCTACTTCCTCCGGACAGTATCATTGGGTGGCAATGTTAGCTCCAAAGGGTCAGGCAAAGTTTCTGAGCTGGGTGACGGGATGGATGGCCATGATCGGATGGTGGGCTAACACTGCAGCTGGCGTCTATTTTGCTGCAACAGTGACTCAAGGCCTCGTGGTCTTGAATTACCCGAGTTATGTTTCGGAGGGCTGGCAGGGAACCTTGATGATGTTTGCTGCGTTGGTTATTTGCGTGGTCGTCAATTCTATCGGGGCAAAGCTCCTTCCTCAGGTTGAGGGCTTGATTCTGATCCTACATATCGCGGGATTTTTTGCTGTCCTGATCCCTCTCGTTTACCTTGCACCTCACAAAGATGCCTCATACGTTTTTGGTACCTTTGAAAACTCTTCAGGATGGAGTAACGCAGGCCTCACCTGGCTGATTGGTCTGATGGGAACAAACCTCCCTTTCATTGGTACGACATCCATCTTTTACCCGGATGCGACTTCTTTTGACTAATGTTCTGCAGGTTATGACGGCCCTTGCCATATGGGTAAGACTGAAGTTGCTAGATAGAAGTACGAGAAACTAACAGAGTTCCACAGCCGAGGAAGTCATCAATGCTTCTATTATCGTTCCCTGGTGCATGATTGGCACAATTCTGTTGAACGGCACGCTTGGATTTGCTATTGTAATCGCTTTCCTTTTCTGTATCGGAAATGTCGATGACGCCCTGAATAGCGCCACCGGCTACGATTTCATTGAAGTTTTCTACGCGGCCACCAAGTCTCACGCAGGGGCTTCCGTGATGACCGCCATTCCCACTGCATTGGTCATTTGCGCGTCGTTTGGATTTCTGGCTTCTGCATCGCGTCTCACCTGGGCCTTTGCCAGAGACAAGGGACTGCCATTCTCGGATTTCTTGGCTCACGTATGGCTGATTATCACTTCCTTCTCCTACACAAATGACGGTGACTAACTTTTCTATCCACCTCTAGGTTAGCTCCCGGTCTGCCCTCCCTCTCCGCGCCGTTGGTCTCTGTGCACTCATCACCGGTTTGATCTGCATCATCAACGTTGGTTCAACCGCAGCATTCAATGCCATCATCTCGCTGACCACGGCGGGTTTGTTTGGTTCCTACGAAATCGCCGTCGTCCTCATGCTCATAAAGAAGATTAAGGGAGAATCGGTTCCCTATGGCCCCTGGACACTTGGAAAGTTCGGCATTGTCATCAACATTGCCTCAATTTCCTTCCTAACGATTGCCATCTTCTTCTCATTCTTTCCTGCCTCGATGCCTGTCACTCTGGAGAGCATGAACTGGTCGATTGTTGTTTTCACTGGCGAGTTTCTTATCGGGCTGGTATGGTATTTGATTCGCGGGAGGAAGGTCTATAATGGTCCGGTCATTGAGTCTGGTGGAAATATTTGATACCAAAGTCAAGAACTTCAAGAGGGCAAGTTATTTCTCAGCGCTGTCCAGGGGGTACAATAAGAACTATACTTCATGTAATTACATTCGAACATAGGTAATAGCGAAAAACAAGATCAAGCTATACCTCCATCTGTGCCGGCGCGATTTCGCAAGACTACGGAGAGGCCTGGACAAACCATGCCTCTACTTGAAAAATGCGAGCCCTAGATCTTACTAGCGTTCACCTCTGACTCGCGCTTCTGGAAGCCCATTGGAAGGGTCATGATGAGCTATTGGGATTAGCCAACACGTGATGCTGGTCGGGGATCAGAGGAGAAAGGAAGCACAAGCCAATATATCTTGCTGCTACAAGCAAGGCAGAACAGATAGAACAATATGGAATTATGGTGGTATGAAAGAGAGAAGATAAATCAAAAGGAAGAAGCGCTCATCTATCGACAGCACTGGTTGTCGGCTGCGACAGAATTCAATATTTCTCATGCTGGTGAAAATGAAGCACACGTCCTGTGGTGAATAGTAAGAAGGAAAAGCAAAAACATACAACAGTCAGGATTCGCATGTGGTCACCCACCATACTACTAACTAACCGGCGTGTGGCTTAAGTACGGCTGAGCGGACGGGAAGCCCTGTTCTCCACACCCTATGGTCGTATGTATAGTAACGTAGGTAAATTTATACCATAGGCTAAGTTTAGAAGACAATTGGTGTTGAAGCATTGTGCGATCAGGGGTCAGAAGAGCGAGTGCGTAACACAGAGTAGACCAAATACTTTGATGCGTACCAGGGTGGTAATAAGGGTGAGTACCAGGTGAGACGCCATTAGAAGACGAAAGCTTAGTGAATTGGGCGGGACCATTTTCTGATTTCAATAATGAGCGAATAGGCAAGACTTCTTTACGTATTTCTTTTTTCCATTATTTTCTATCTCTTTTTTTTAGAAAAAAGAATCGACACCTAATTTTGGGATCAGACTTTTGATGCAGGTTCTATTAAATTGAGCCTCATAAAAGCTTGAATTTTAGGTATCTATTAAACTGTGTACTAAGCTTGTATTTGCGGTGCACTCCGAAATCCCATGTGATGGGGTCGATCAAGTCGATAAAGTGCCTCTATCCTTTTGCCCACTAGGAACCCATGAATTCACCTGGGAAGTTCATGTCACACCACTCAATCGAAGGCTGTGTGTTGAATAAATCCCACATGAGACTATCGTCCCACATAGAATTAGGATCTAGTCGCAGCTCAAGCGCTGGTCCTCCAATGGCCAATCCATGTGGTTGAGAGGCAGGTCGGGAGTGAACGGCTGTTTCTAGTCCCTTGCCCCCCCAAGTTATCGCTGTCTGAGCAGGTACTCTTTCAGCTTGATCCGAGATTGGGGTACGCAATTCAGCCGTAGGCCTGAGAACTTGGTCATGATCCATAGTCCCAGCAGATGTTGAAGCTTCGTTTGGCAATTGACAACTCAGCGAAGTCTCTGGAACCTCAGCAACATCTAACTCTGCACAAAGGCTGACAAACTGAAGCAGAAACTTGTGCAGATTCGCAAGGAAAGGGTTTCGCTCTTTAATTCGTGACAGGTTTGCCGTTATCTGTCGCAGAAGCTGGAGGTCTTGAAGGTTAGAGGTAGCTACCACATTGCAAAAAACCACAAAAAATGGTGTAAGGGGGTTCAACAGTGCCGTCCTGTTCATGGATGAGTATGGGACTGATGATATCATGAGATTAAAATAGCCTCTCACCAGAATATGACATCGAGAGAAAGCTCATTTGCGACGGAGACTTTCGTTTGTAGCGACCTCATGGAGATGATGGATTTCCGTGCGTTGTGCAGGCATTCTTCCCGCATCCTTACATCGTGCAACATTGTCGAACCCAAGCGCAGGACCGTGGTGAGTATAGAGTTGTAGGTGAATTCCAGAGCATCCATCTCAATGGATAGCTCAGGTGCATTGCTCCAAGCGTCTCGAGCCTGCCCTTTGTCAGTGTTTTTGCAAGCTTAAGATTACAATTAATTTCCTCAAGGTCTCATACCTCAGATATTTCATGTCCTATTGCCCGCATTCGATCTTGCAGAGACCGAATCAATTCTGGTATCCCAGACTTTTCCAGTTTATTGCCCCCAAGCAGGAGTACAAGAGACACATCCTGGACTCCGGCAAGCTCAACTAGGATCTTGACCTCCATTGACAGGGGCTCTGAAGGGCTAGTAGGGACCAGCTTCGCAGGTTCAAGACACAATTCTGGTAGAGATGATGGTCTGAGGAGGACTGTACTAAGAGTTTTATCAAGGTAGTAGCACCAATATATGCAATGGCGAACATCAATTGATATATCATCGTTTCCTAGCATTTCAAGAGACAACGTATGGTATCCCAAGCAAACGAGAACTCTGGAGGCAAATGCGGTCAACATCCAGGCACGAGCCGAGTCGCCGAGTAATTGGACAAGAACAGCCTACAGCATTTAGCATCAAGATTGCTGCTGCATGCGCAAGTCTCTGACAGGATGGTTACTTACTTACCCCGGATAATAAAGACTGTAGCATCAACAAATTAGGAGAGGTCATCATATCGATCTTCTCCAGGCATCGAAGACCCGCTGCAGCATACTTTTGATATGAAAGATGCAAGGATTCCGAGAGTCCCGTATCCGAAGACGTTCGTAACCACCGACTTACGTGAAGGATTGCTTTGACAAGAACGCATAGCTTAAATTGCCACTTCTTTTGACCTGTTACGGTGTTTCGAACAAGTGCCAAGCAGAACCTTTCCAGGGTTTTTTTGCTGATGTGATCTGGCCAGTATTCAGATATTTTTGAACAGGTCGCAGCTAGTCAGTTAGAGATTTTGAAAACTATTCGTGGATTTCGGTAGAGATATACACACCATTTAGCATCATGTAATATAGCTCTGGGTTAGGTTCATCAGGCGAGGACTCAATACCTCCAGTACAGAGCTCTTGTATCGGATTCTCAATTTGATATGAAGCATTTGTATATTTTGTCACCAGATATAGAGCAGAGTCTAGTATTTGGCGCCTGTCACGGGGCAGATTCGAATTGGCGTCCAGCTCTCTCCTGAACAAATTTCTCGCGTCATCTGTCTGTCGAGAATTCACAGGGCTTATCCCTGCTGCTGCGTTGGAGTTTTGTGAATGTTCAGCAAAGACCCCCGCAAAGAGCGATTGCGCCTCATCGAGCGGTGTTTGACGGCTTGATTCCCCTTCCGGGGTCTGCCCTTGATTTTGATATCCACGGGGTGTGTTGATCTCGGTCCGAGCCAATCTGGCTGCGGACCTTTCATTGGCGCTAACTTCCGAGATGTGGCCTTCTCTTCCTGGGTGTCGTGGTCTTGTCATGAAGAATCGTTATTCCCAATGCTCTTTTTCGTCACCTTTACCATTTCGAAAGCTCGCTGGTGTATGTTCGACTTAGACTTACTCGGATCGCTTGGGCCGTCCTCGACGCCATGGTCGTGACCGCACGCAATCAGTCTTGACATTAGAGCAATTCATGCAGTTTTGCTGTCTGTCACATTTTATCTATGAAGATACTGGAATGAGTAGGGTATTTCCTGGAAAATTCTTGAAAGAAAACCGATGCTGGCAACAGCTCATAGGGGGGTGAGCAACAGTTTGAGGTGGGGCACGCAAATACCTTTCTGTCGTAGCAAAGGTCACACTGTGCAAGCTTTAGCCAATATTCTGCGGTCTCCACGGAGCAGGAAGGGGGTGGTCTGTGCTAGGGGCAAATTACAAGGAGTCACAGGCTGGAGACAGAGAGAAAGCTTACTGCAGGGAGTTTTCGAGCAATCTGAGACCGATCGAATCTCTGGGCCATGGTAGAAAAAACCAAGTTCGGAAGAACTGTAGGTAAAACGTGGTGGTTTCTGCAGAGATGAAGATCCAACAAACTTGTGAGGTCGGAAGTTCCAGAGGTCGGAAGCTTCTCGGGTTTCGGATTTCGGACTTTCACATTCTGCGCGTCATTGATTGAGATGCGTATCCTTCAACACAGCAAATTCCTCTCACCAATCAACCAAACACCAGCTCCTTCAACATCCCGCGATCCACTTTTGGCGGGACTTTAATCTACATTGATTCAGTTGATTATCTTGGGTATTTACGTGCAATTTCATTCGGCTGGCAGGGAACGAACTCTTGGTCTCCCGACTTCTTTTCATACAATTCTGACAGGGACTAAGTGCCCAGGTGAACGGCATCAATGCTCAAATCGCTAGGGTGAGACCGCTTGAAAATATATATCCTAGGGTGATTCTCTGCTACGGCCAACCAGTTGAGCTATCAAGATTACATTAAGACCTCCATGGACTTGGGATATTCCGCACTTAAATATGCAGCACCCAAGCAAGATATTTCGAATGAGAAAGAATTCGTAGCAGTCATATCCAACCTCGGCTCAGTGAGATTCTGGGGCAGCGTCTGTGCCAAGAGAAATAGATGCAGGTGCTTGCTTTAAAGCGGGCTTGATCTCGACAGTGTAGATCTTGGTTTTCTCTTCAACTTCTTCCAGTCGTGTTGAAAATCAAAAATAAACAATCGATACAGCTCCCGGGCTTTAGCTGAATCTTTCAAGGTATGCAACAACTTTTCCGATGTTCAAATGGGCCATCTCCGCCATCTCCGTAACATCACTTCCCAGCCAGACGGAACTTGGCACCACATGGGAACGTTTGAGCCGATTAAGGAATTCCTCGACGCCTACAGCTGTCAGGTAGCAACCATGGCGTGTGCAGTCGAAGTTGCATTCTTGAAGTAAATAACGCTTTCACAAGATGAGAAGTCAAGTGGAATTTCAACTTGCTCCATGACTTCATCAGCACTATCAAATCGATGGGATCTAGGCAGAATGCCGGCATTCTCGTATGCTCGGAATGTTCGTGGAAAAGCCTTGTATGACATGCATGGTTCTTACACAAAAACAAGGATCAAGCCAATCAAGTCAGCAATGGATCTGTCCAGGCCTCTCTCGAGTGATCGCTCTGGTCTGTAGCATTACTGAATAGCACACTATCACATATCTAAGCTTTGTTTGTCTGCCTCTCACTTCTTTTCTCTTCTTGTTTGGAGCAATCGAAACGTTGTTGTTCTGTCCATGCCTCCAAGTTACATAGAGATACTTGAGAGATGCATCAAATAGTCATCGTGATGATGGGAGATAAAGAGGTCGCGCTGGTTCGGAGGGTTCTTCTCGTGGAGACTAGCATTGAAAAGTCCGAGTCCGAAAATCCGAATATCCGAACCCACAAATGTGCCGGGCTTTCTCCACGTCGAGCCGGTATTAGCCAATAAACATCAAGATTCATCGGGCTAAGGTCAACCTTGTCCCTCCCACCATGCTAGGTTGAGTCACGCTAACTTCATTTCCTCGGTACCGCACTTCAAGGCGGGCTTCATGGACTTTGTAGCCTGACGATTGAAGTTATAGACCGGCAGATCCATTGAAGTCAGTTAGCCTTGTATTCGGGTTTCGTATTGGAAATACCGGGTATGCATCACGATGCTCCGCGAGAATATCACATGCTCGGAGCATTGGTTCCAGACAAGGAGACATGTCACTTCAAAACTGACCAAACATAGCTTAGAGCTTGAAAGATATAAAAAGGCTAGGGTCGCATCCCGAATAAAATTTGGCGCGATTCTCCTATAAGCGTTATTCTCAAGAAGTTAGAATGGCACCCAGAATCGCTATTGTGTTTGTAAGTGAGAATATTGGGATGTGTTGTCGATTCATAAACTACTTCAAGGTCTAACTTATGATCATTTGTGTTGCCTAGTACTCGCTATACGGCCACATTACGGCCCTGGCTGAGGCTGAAGCGAGGGGTATTGTCATAGCTGGCGGCAAGGCGGACCTGTTCCAGTAAGTCATTTTCTTCATTCGTTATCACCACTTCTTCGAAGCAATATGAATAACAAGGCATATCACAACAGAATTGCAGAAACGCTTCCCCAAGAAGTTCTGGCGAAGATGTATGCGCCAAGCAAGCCCGCTTATCCCATTCTCGAACCGAGCCAGCTACTTGACTACGATGCAGTGCTCTTTGGGATTCCCACACGATTTGGAAACTTACCTGCTCAATGGAAGGTATTTTGGGATAAAACCGGAGGCATCTGGAACTCGGGCGGCTACTGGGGCAAGTATGCTGGTGTCTTTGTGTCCACGGGAACTCTTGGTGGCGGGCAAGAGTCAACAGCGCTTGCAATGATGAGCACTCTAGCCCACCACGGATTTATCTACGTACCTCTTGGCTATAAAGCAGCATCCTCCCTACTCTCTAATGTTGTGGAAGTGCATGGCGGTTCGCCATGGGGTGCAGGAACCTTTGCAGTGCGTGGCCCTCTCATTTTCCCCAGTGATTTGAACAACCTGCCCATTCTAAAATACTCTCTTTAGGGTGCCGACGGTTCTCGCCAACCCACCGATCTTGAACTGGAGATTGCTGAAGTACAGGGCAAGTCATTTTATGAAACTGTCTGTAAGGCGACTTGATCGATTCATGAGGGAGGTCAAAATGAGCAGGGAAGAACATGCTGTTTTCTCAGGAAGTTGAAAATTATTGACGAGGGGAGCAAACAACTTCCTCTGTGCTGTAAATAGATACTTTAAGATAGTAGTATGACTAAGCTATAATGATAAGCCTCTCTGCACCACGATGTTGTTAACGTCCTGATTGGGACTAGTGCCTTCTATCCCACTACTTAGGCTTCATCTTCGTAGATCCTCTTCTTCTCCTTGTCGCTACCTAATATTACACTATATACTATATTATATTACTTCTACTTTCTCTCGCATAGGTTATAAGCCTAGAGCTTACGAGTACTCTTACTAAGTAACTCGTTGCTTCTATTCTGACCTCGCTATCGCTAAAGCTTACTACATAAGTCTTATTTATATACGCTCTATAGCTACTTCCCTATAGTACCCTACCTATAACTACGTTATACCTAGTTACCCCTCTAAGTTAAATTTCACGTATATCTATATATTAGGTTAACCTAATATTTCCTCTTTCTATATATATTATTTATCTTTTCTATTAGATTCTACTAATAAATCTATAACTTATTAATCCCTCTAGTTAATATAGTATAAGTATTTACTACCTTTAATATTAATAGTTTTTATATATATAGATTAAGTAGATCTATATCTAGTTAAGCTTATCTACTCTTCTACCCCTCGCGTAAGCTTAGTAACCCTAGCTTATATATATACTTAATAAGCGCGCTATATTAGTCCCCTTATAAAAAGGACTTTAATAGTTTATATAAAGATCCTAAGTTATTAGATAATAAGCTTATAGATTAACTAAAGTTTAAATATAGATAAATACTCTTAAATTATATTAATTAATATATAAGAGAATTAGATCTAGATACTATAGATCTATTTACTCTTCTAATAATTATAAATAAGACTAAAAGAAATAATAGGGTTTACTTTAATTATAGGAAACTAGAATACTTTAAGAGAGACTACTAAAAAGAAAGAAAGAAGCCCTCTTATTAAAACTACTTAAGAAATAGATTTAGTTAATAAAAGCCCTTATTAACTATATAAGATAGGCTTTATATATATCTAGTCTAAAGGATATTAACCCTCTTAATCTAGTATAATCTAGTAATATAGAACTAGACGCTTTATTAGATATTACTATAGATTAGTCTCTATAGATTTAAGTCTCCTTAAATATAATAAGTAATCCTTTACTATATTTTAACTATATACTTAGAATAAAAGAATTAAGAGTTACTATTTAAGTTATAATTAATAATAATATATTATATTCCTTTATTTCCCTTTATATATTAAAAGGATTAGGGGTAAATATATCTATCTATATCTAAAAGAAAGAGTTAGAAGTTATACTCTCTAATAGTAGTTACCTATAGATAAGAATATTTATCTTCCTCCTAGTATATATAAGAAGCTAGATAGGGAGTATAAAAGTATAGGTCTTAGACCTAGTAAACTATATATTTATTCTAGGGTATAAGTTCTTATAAACTTAAAACCCCTAATTTAACTAGACTATCTTATATATAATAATTTAGGATAGTTAGAACTAATACTATTAGATTCCCCCCTTAAAAGGCGCCTAAATAGACCCTAATATAAGCGTAGGACTAAATCTAATATTAGGTAAATAAGCTTAGAGAGTAATCTAAAAAGAATAGATAGAAGTAGCTCTTTTTATTATCTAAGAGAAAGATTATAGCTAAGATAGGCCCTAGATAGAAGTCTCTTACTATTAAGATAATAGAATCTAAGAAGTTCTAGATAGATACCCTTTAGTATTCTAAAAGAAATTACTAAATAAATTACTATTAAAGCGCCTACTTAAATACTAGATTAATATAGAAATAGCTATATCTATTAATCTTAATTTATACTTAATATTAAAGGAGAAGCTAGATAAATAACTCTAATAAATTAAGAAGTTACTTAAATTAGGGCTTATCTAATTATTAAGTAGCTCTTAGGGCTTCCCTATTATATTTATTAAGAAACTAATAAATAAATAGTAGATATATATTAACTATTAGGCCCTAAATAAAGTTACTATTAAAAATAGATATCTACTTCTAAGAATTTAGGATCTTTTAGATATAGTTAGAACTATATAGGTCCTCTTAAAGATTAATCTAGCTTTAGGGTACTAGTAGATCTAAATAGATAAGAACTCTATTAAGAAGACTACTTTTAATATTATATAGGAAAAGTATAAATAGCTAGCTATATTATTTAGATTATATAATATACTAGCTATATTCTAAATAACTATAAATAAGATATTATAATCTATTCTAGGGTAATATACTCTTATCTATCTAGATAATATCCTAATATTCTCTAAAATAATTAAAGAATATTATATTTATCTTAAGAAGATTCTAATCTTACTTAGTTAATAAGGATTAATCGCTAAACTAAATAAATATAAGATAGTAATTACTAAACTAGAGTTCTATAGCTATATTATTAAGAATAGATCTATATAGCCTATACTAGCTAAGATTATAGTAATTTAGGACTAGCTAGTATTAATAAATATCTATAAGGTCTAATAGTTCCTAGGGCTAGTAATATATTACTACTAGTTTATCTATAGATTCACTTATATTATAGTACCTTTATATAAGCTATTAAAGGATCTAGATAAATCTATATAGAAGGATAAATTCTATCTAATTAAATAGATAATCGCCTACTAAAGTA
This sequence comes from Penicillium pulvis, assembly GCF_028828015.1. Lineage (NCBI taxonomy): Eukaryota > Fungi > Ascomycota > Eurotiomycetes > Eurotiales > Aspergillaceae > Penicillium > Penicillium pulvis. Next base: position 1,757,824 of record NW_026643078.1, on the reverse strand, counting down.
CCTTTATTAGGCTAAAATAATAATTAATAGAGGCCCTAGTTCTTATCTAACTAGACCTATCTTAGCCCTTTATTATTAAGATAGATATATTTAAATAGGCCTTAGGAGTAGTCCTAATATAAAAAGATATAAAAGGGACTCTCTATCTAGTTACCTTTAATAGATAGAAACTCTAGGGCGTAGAATTAAACTATTTAATATAGGAGAAAGAGCTTCTCGCTATTAAGTATATACTTTACTTATAGGACTACTTTATTAATAATAATTATAAGATAATAGTTATTATAGATTATATAAGTCTATAATATCTCTAGATAATAATAATATATAGTAAGTATTTAGCCTATTAGATTAAGGAGTTCTAAGAATATAATCTAGTAGTTAAATATAAGAAGGGTTTAGAAGCGATTATATCTAATATAATAAGCTACTAGCTAGACTTTAGTAAGATAGGCCTAGTAAATATAGCTAAAAGTTACCTAATATAGTTAGCGATATTAATAATAGCCTATATAGTTTATTATATATCTAAGGATATCTAGTTAGAAGCTATAAAGCTATTCTTAAGGATAGGAGGCCTATCTAATAATTATTATATATATAAGATAGTAGAGTCCTATATAGATAGGCTTTTATTAAAGAAGGAGATATTAGAAGTAAATAAATATCTTATATTTATCTATAAAGATAGTATATAGTCTCTATATATAATAGACCCCTTCTAGATAGATCTAGTCACGCGCTTATATAAGGAATTTAGCTATTTAAGATCCCTAGGATTAGATAGAGTAGTAAAACTATAAGCTTAGTAGCCCTCTATATATATAGATTTAGAAGAAGAGATTTAGTTATACTTAAACTACTAAGTCTCTTAGGGATCTAAGGAGAGCCTAAAGCGCGAAGTAGTATAATATCTTATAATAGTAGGTATCTAACTATTTAAATAATAGAGAATTAATCTTATTAGGCGATTTCTACTTATACTAAATAGGAACTATTAGATAATAATAGTAATTAACTATATAACTAGATAGCTAATTATATAGGTGGTTCTAGATATAACTAAAGAGACCCTAGTAAAGTTTCTTTATAATAATATCTTTATATCTTATAGCGCGCTAAAGGAACTCCTATTTAATAATAGCCTAAACCTACTTTCTAGAGCTATATACTATTATATTTAACTACTAGGGGCCTATTACTATATAATAATATTCTACTATCTATAAATAAATAGGAAAATAGAGAATCTAAATAGTCTTATTAGTTAAATACTTATAAAGTATCTTATAGATAAGCTAATATAAATATAGGATCTCTTTCTACTATAAGCGCTATTCTCTATATATATCTATATATACTTAGTTATAGGATATAGCCCCTTCTATCTAGTCTATAATATATACCCTAGGATCTCTAGTAATATAGACTCCTTAGACGCGCTAGTTATAAATAAAGAAGTAATCCTTTAGAATCTTAATAATATAAGAATAAAGATAAATAAATTACTACTAAACTAAGTAATCTAAATAAATTATATTTAGGATTCGCTAGTTATAAAAATAAGCTTCTATAATAGAAGCTAAGTACTTATAAGGAATAAGTTAGGAAAGAAATTTAAGAGTAAATAGTTTAGCCCCTATTAAATACTATAGGTATACCTATTAGATATATATACTCTTATAGAATCTAGTAGATAAGTACTAAGAAACCTTATTAATAGATCTCGCTTAATTAAAGTAAATATAGATAATCTATAGGGATTATAGGCCTCTATAGCTATATAGTTAGCCCTATAGTAGACTAGCCTTTATCTAGATTAGCTAGAAGAGTTATAATAGATCCTTAATAAGGAAGTCTCCTTATCTATATATATAGATCTATTAACTTATACTTAGAAAGAGTAAGAAGAGTTATAATATATAGATATATACTTAGGTCTAATAGAGAAGAGAAATATAGTTACTAATTATATATTAGCTAAGAGTAAAGCTAATATAAAAAGAAAGAGTTAGAAGATAACTACTTAGCTAGTAAAAGAATATACTAAGCTAGAAGAATAGGATTCTAATATAAATAATTATAAATTAGTTATATTAGAGATAACTAGATTAGAACTAGAAGAGGAGTAACCTATATAGGATACTAAGTAAAAGTAATAAGTCTAGTTTAATAGCCTATTTATAGTAGTAATCTAACTACTAGAATAGATATATCTAAAAGATATAGGCTATATAGTTAGTATAGGGACTATACTAAAATATAGGAAAAGGGGCCTATTAGCTCCTATACTACTATATATAAAGGATATATAGTTAAGTATAGGCTATATAGATATATATAGGGACTACGCGATAAGATATAGAGAGGAGTTCTTATTAACTCCTATATAATTATATATAAATAGATATATACTAGATATAGGCTATATAGATATATAGGGATTATATAGATTATAATATAATTAAAAATAAAAAAATAAAGTTATTCTAGACTAGTATAGAAGCTAGCTATCTTAAATATAATCTTAAGAAATAAAACTAACTTAAGAAATATCTAAAATTATTCTTAATTAATATAAATATAAGTAAAATAGAATATAAGTATATAGAACGCCTATAGATAAATAAGAAATTATTAAAAAGTACTAATAGAGAATAAAAAGGATATAAAACTATCTATATTAACCTAAACTAACCTAAAAGGAATTATATATTAATACTCTTAAAGATATCTTCTTCGCTATTATTAATACCCTCCTTATTAGACTTATCTAAACTAGTATTCTTCTTATTCTTAATAAGGACTTTATAGAGAAGATCTAACTCCTATAATATATAAATAGTAGCGCCCTATAGATCCTAATAGAGATTATAAATCTTAGTCTATTTCTCTTTAAGTATATCTAGATCTTTTAGGATAGAGTAAAATAAGGTTAGATTAAAGATAGGCCTATAAGAAATACTCTTTAACTTAGTAGCTCTATCTTTCTCTTTTTCTTTAGGAGTAGTTATATAAGCGCGCTTATTAGTACTCTTAGATCCCTTTATATCCTTATAATAGCGTTTTTTAATAAGAGTCCTATATATAGAGACTCTTATCTTAGTATTACCCTTATAATCTTTAGTATATCTATAGAGTAAGAAGGGACTATTAAGATTAGTAGTAAGTAAAGAAAGGAAGATATAGAATAGTAATAGACCTATATAAAAGGAATAGTATTTAGAGTTACCTCTCTAGATATAATTAATATAAGCCTTATTAAATAGGAACTAACTATTAATAATAGCGATCTAATAAAATATAAATAGACCTAAATAGCGGGAATAGTAGCTATAAATAGATCTAGAGGGAGCTATAATCTTAATCTACTAGATATAGGCTACTTAATACTATATAAAAGAGATAATAGGCTTCTACTTATTCTTATATTAGTCTATATCTATATTAAGAGGATAAGACTTAATAAGGGCCTTTTTAGACTTAGATTTAAAGCGATTAATTAGTAGATTTCTATTAATATCTAGACCGCGAACCCTATCTAGTTTCTAATTAAAAATAGAACTCTTAGACCTAGATAAGTCCTTAATAGCCTTCTTCTTATCCTTATTCTTCCTATTAGACTTAGCCTTAGTAGCGCGAACCTTACTCTTATAAATAGCTTATTCTACTTCCCTATTCTCTAAATACTAGGTATACTTATTCTTAAGGGGGTTAAATACCTTAATAACTTTTAGATTAAGATTATAATTAGAGCCCTTAGTTTTATAATACTTAGAAAGATCCTTAGATATATCTATAGGCTTAGTAATCTTCTAGCCCTTCTCTTTTAGGCCCTTTCTAGCTAGTCCTAACTCTATAGTAAATTTAGTAATCTTAGTAAAGACTATCTTATAAGCTTTCGCTTTAGCTATAGTAGTAGCCTTAATAAAAGATCCTTCTCTAGTATTAATAGTAAAGGCCTTAATAAGACCCTTTATACCCTTCTTATCCTCTTTTATAAATATTATAGTAGTAATCTTTTCTAAAGCTTCCTTATTAGCCTCCTTTAGAAGCTTATTCTTAATCTCTTTAAAGACCTCTAGAACGCCTCTCTCTAGAATAGCTTTCTCTAGAGTCTTTATTATAGCTTCCTCTTTAGTAGTCTTAGTAGCTAACTTAATAGTCTTAGTTATCTTATCTCCTATTAGAATTAGGGAAGTTAGTATAGATTTATAAGAAAATAGGTCTAGGCTAATCTATATAGATCTAATTAGATTAAGCTAGAACTATAGGGACTAATACTATATCCTATTAGAATAGAAAAGCTAAGATAGAGAAGACTTATCTAATATAATAATTTATAAGAAAATAAAGAGAGGAAATATAAATAGTATTATATAAGATTAGTATAATTATAAAGTACTTCTTATAGTAAACTATAATAAGCGATAGTAGATAGCGAACTTATATAAGATATAGTATAAGTAGGCTCTTAATAAAGTTAAGAGTAATAGTATAGAGAGTTATAGAGAGAAGAAGAAGTTAAAATAAGGAAAAGTAGCTATTTATATTATAAAGTAAGAGAATAGTACTATTATATATAATAATATAAAAGAACGCTTTCTTTAGTACTATAACCCCTATCTAATTACTTACTATTATATAGATTAACCCTCTAGATACTTACTATACTCCTAAGTATAGATTATTAACTAATTAGATAGATTAGACTAGAATAGACTTAAAAGAATCTTTTAAGCCTTATATAGACTAAAATATAGTAAGCCCTATACTCTTATTTCCTTTATTATTATACCTATTTTAAAGTATTAATATATTTTTATAAGCTTTTTTCTTTATTTTCTTTTATTTTCTTTTATTTAAATTATTATAAGATCCTTAATATAAAGGAATTATATAGAAACCCTTATCTATAGCTAAAATTAGCTACTCTTCCCCTAAAAATCTATAGACTAGCTATAGATAGATATAAGTAGATCTACTTATCTCTAAAAGAGAATATATAGATTAGAATTACTAGAAATCCTTCTATACCTAAGAAGATCTTATATACTTAGGAATATAAGAATATATTCTAGGCTAGTAAGAGAGGATATAATAATAATAGAGTCTTTATATCACTTAGTAGAATCCTACTAGATCCTTCTAAGTACTATCTAGTCTAAACCTATTAGTTCTTCCTAGATAGTATATAATCCTACTTAAATCATAGTAATATATAGGCCTTAAAAATAGGCTTAATATTATTAATAAGTATCTCCTATATATACTAGATAGCTACTTATACTCTCTAAGTAAAAATATAATTAATATATAACTTTATATAGCTATCTACCTAATATATAGTACCCTATATAGTAAGATTATACTAAAGAAGATTACTTAATATAAGATAGAGATTTTAGAGTATATACTTAATTACTATATACTCTTATATATTAATTCTATCTATCTTATAAAGTTACTATTAAACTCTACTAAATAGTATATCTATAGCGTTAAAGGTTTCTATAAGGTTTTTAACTCTCTATAAAAGTAATATATTATAAGTAATTTCTATATAAAGTATTACTTATTTAATAAGTAATTAAAAGTTAGCTTTAATAAGAGAGAGTCTAGTATAATATTTCTAAGTAAATTCTAAGTAGCTTAGAGTCTTTATAAATTATCCTCTAAGTATATATTATTAGAGATTATTTTTTAACTATTCTTAGTAATAGTTTTAGCTAATCCTAATAGTACTTACTTTATTAAGTCGCTAATATATATAGAGATTAATTTAACTACTATAGATAATATATACTTATATCTCTAAGCCTTCTATAGCTCTAATCTCTTTATATTTAATTATATAGCTATTACTACTATATCTATTATATCTACTATATTAACTAATATAGCTTTATATAGTTATAGAACTCTATAAGGCGCTAGAGGTAGTTACTAAGGATATAGAGATAGAGATTATAGTTATAGAGGGTTAGAACCTAATACTAAGAAGAATAAAATTCTAGAGGTAGACTATTAAATAGTCTAGTACTTCTACTATAGTTAATTTAGTAATTACTATTCTTTATAGTATAAGTTACTAAAAGAAGTTAAGAAAGTAACTACTATAAAATAGCGAGCTATTATTACTACTACTATTATAACTTCTACTACTAAGACCCTTATTAAGCTAGTAATCTTTAATCTAATTACTAGATATTAGTAGATAAATACTATAGTTATATATTAAGAGTAGTTAGCTACTACTAACGCTATAGAAAATCTACTTAGGTAGATACTAGACTTAGGTACTATAGTATATATAATACTATACTAGTTATTATATATTAATTATATCTACTAGTATATATCTATATAGACTACTACTAGTAATATCTTCTAGATAGAAGGATATAGAGATATTCTACTAGATCTAACTACTAAAAATAGGTCTACTAATTTACTTATATTATATAAGGTTTACTATACCCTAGCTCTTATAGCTTCTCTAATATCTATCTCTAGCTTACTAAGCTAGGGAATCTTATTATAATTTAATATTCTATATACTATATTAATATATAAAGGTTCGCTAGAACTAATAGAATATATCTAGCTAGAAGATACCTATTTTTAGTTAAATATTAGCTCCTTAAATATAGTCTTATTATATATAACTATAGAGATACCCCTATCTCTCTTCCTATCTATAGGTATATATTATAGTACTATAAAACTAATAGATAGAGTAACTCCTATCCCTCTTAAGCTTATCTACTAGAGAATAGTATATACTAGTAAATATTAAGTTAAAAATATTATTAAATATACTAATAGTATTACTTTAAAGACTAGAACTATTATACTAGATTACTATATACCCTATATTAAGGGTAAAGAATATATATTTCTATTTAGGAAGAATAAGTATATTAAATCTACCCTTAGCGAGCTACTATATATAAATATCTAGGGTTCTATATCTATTAGAAGTATATATTATTAATACTATTTCTTAACTATTATAGATAACGCTTCTTACTTTATCTAGCTATATCTATTAATATTATAAGATAAGGTTCTTAACTACTATAAGTAAGTTAAAGCTTTTCTATATATATAGCTTAATATAATTATATATTAGATATATAGTAATAATATATTAGAGTATATACTACTTATTAATTATCTTACTAAGTATAGGGTTATATAGGATCCTATACCTCTATATACCCTATAGCTTAATAGTATTACTAAGATTAAGAACTAGTAGTTTATAGAGCTATTTATAGTAGTTATAATAGAGCACTAATTACCTAAGTATCTCTAGAGTAAGATTATTTAGGGTATTAATTATATCTATAACTATCTTTAGTATAATAAGATTAAGCGTATACTATATAAAGCTTTATTTAGCTAAAAATCTAATATTTCTATACTTTAAGCGCTTAGCTACTAATACTAGTATCTCCTTAATAAATCTCTATACCCTACTAAGCTATATCTTTATATATATAAAGTATATCTACTTAGGTATAATAAGTATAGAAATTACTTACTATATAATATAAAGACTAGATCTCTTATCTACTTATAATATATAGTCTTTAATAAGAATACCCTATAGGATATTCCTTAGTTAGATAATATACTATCTCTTTACTAAGATAGCTTATAGGATATTACTATTAATATACCTATCCCTAAGTAATATATACTACTTAAGTTTATTAAGAACTTATATCCTATATCTTCTCTATTCCTATCCCTAAAAGGCCTAGCTATCGCGCTAGAACTAATACTATTAATTAACCCCTTCTTTATACTACTAAAATAGCTTATAAATAATAACTAGAAGTTCTAGAGTAATATAGGGGATATTACTATAGAGATATAAAATAGTAATAAGATAGTTACTTATAATAATACTTAGGATATTAGATTAATAAAGGATATAGTTAATAAGAATATATTACTTAATAAGAATATATTACTATATTACTTAGATAGAGCTTAAAGATCTCTAAATTATCTACTTAACTTAGAATTCTAGGCTTACCTAATTACTATATATATATATATATACTATTAGCGCCTCTTAATATAGACCTAGTATATATACTTACTATTATAGAGTATCTTCCTATACTTTTTACTACTATAATTACTATATTAAGATATAGTTTTAAATCTTCTATCTAGAAAGAAGCTATAAGCTATCTAGAGTAGGAAAAATAGAGGGCTATTACTTATAAAGAGTTCTAAAACTATATCTATAATAGTATATAGTATATAGTACCTAAGAAAGTATATATAAAGCTTTTATCTATAAAATAGGTATTTAAGATTAAGTTAGATAATATATATAATATATATCTTATAGTTAAAGGCTTTAGATAGAGAATTATAGAATTTAGAGATATTTATATCTCTATTATTAAGTCTATAATATTTAAGGTTTTTATCGCTATTATAGCTTATTACTAATAGTATCTCTACTATATAGATATTATAGCTACTTTTTTATATACTAAGCTTAAGGAGGCCCTCTATATAGAGCTTCCTAAACCCTTTAATATTAACTATTCTAATATATATAGCCTATTATAGAAGACTCTATATAGTCTTAAGTAATTACTAAGAGAGTAGTTTAATCTTATATAAGATATTCTACTTATTAAAGGCTTTATATAGGATATATTAGACTATTACTTATTTATTAAGAATAATATCTTTTTACTTATATATATAGATAATATACTAGTATTATCTCTATTAGAAGCTACTATTAAGGCCTTTAAAACTATACTATTATATTACTTTAATATTATAGATAAAGGTCTAGCTATAGAATTCCTAAGTATATAGATTCTATATAATTTTAATAAGAGAATCTATCTAAGTTAGTATATATATATTAAAGCTTATCTCTACTACTTTAGATATAATATAATTAAGTTATATACTAAGCTATATAATAATAAGGTTATATTAACTAAGTATAAATTATAAGCTATACTACTTAAGATTAGAGCTTTTTAAGAGTATATAGATTATCTTATCTAGCTACTTATTAATATATATATTAATATAGCTTATATAATAACTAAGCTCACGAGATATACTTAAAATCTAGATCTATAGTATAATATAGTAATATAGAAAATATAAAGATATCTCTCTAGATCTAAGGATCTAGTTATATCCTACTTATCTATCTTACTATTATTAGAATATATTACTTTTCTATATAGTTTTATAGACTCTAACTAAATAGGTCTATATACTAAGACCTACCTTTCTATCTTAGAATATCTCTTTAAGCTTACTAGCGCTACTATTAGCTAGTAATTAAAGAAGTAGATATCTATTATTTTATTATCTATAAAGGTAGAATATATAGATTAAAGTTATACTATATAAGAGCTTATATAGCTTATTTTACTTCTTATAGAGCTTATAGAGCTCTTTAGTATATCTAATCTTTACTTATTTAGTAAGCCTATTAATATCTTCGCTAATAATTAAGATACTATAGTACTTATCTTTAATCTAGAGAATTATATATACTCTAAGTACATAGATATTAAGTTCTACTTTTAGCGAGCTTAGATTAAAGCTAGTAACTACTACTTTATATATATACTAATAGAGAATATGCCTATAAATAGCCTTACTAAGCTACTACTAACTATCTTATTCTATCGCTTTATTAAGCTAGTAGATTTAACAAGCTTTATAGCTTAGTTAACTTACTTAGTTAGCTTAATTTAATCTCCTTATTTCTATACTTCTATACCTATTTAACTATTTCCTAGTTTTTTTACTATTTTATAGCGTTCTATAGCGCTACTATAATACCCCTTTTACCTTATTTTTTACTATCCACTATAGCTCGTTATTACCTATTCTAGTAACTTTATAATAGCCTAGACCGCCTTTTATATACTTAGTTTTTCGCACTTATTTTCTAAGCTTCTCTATATATACGTAACTTCTGGTTAAGGAGAGGATTTGCCTTTGACTAGTATATTAGGTATGGAGGGTGTTAACGTCCTAATTGGGACTAGTGCCTTCTATCCCACCACTTAGGCTTTATCTTCGTAGATCCTCTTCTTCTCCTTGTCGCTACCTAATATTACACTACGTACCATATTATATTGCTTCCACTTTCTCTCGCATAGATGTATTCACACGGGACCGGGCGACTCCCGCAGGTACAAGACGTCTGAATTGGTTATAAATTTTAATCCCTCACCAATTAATACAGGATGTCGGACTTCCTGTGTCATATTTGAATGAATGACATTTTATTTGCGAGCAAATATGGGTAGTAGTGATAAGTAATCAAGCCTCGGAATGATGTAAATGTGTTAGGCTAAGCAGCAGCGTCATTAGTATCTTTATCAAATTCCACTCCCCATTTGTTCAGTAAAACCCGGAAATCGCAAGTTCTTGTTAGGGATGTACCCTGACTAGGACCACTGAGAAGGTATTCCCTTCACGATAATCTGTCTATTCTTCTGGTGAGAGTTAGTGTCTGTAACTTTTGAAATCATAGTCTCTTTCAAAAAAGATTCAATATAAACGAGACTCGAACACTCGCTTTTCGTCACTACAATGCTTCAAGATTGAATTATGTCTTAAGCTTCTACGTAAAAGGCTATTGCGTCGCCTCTTAGGGCTTACCTACGTGAATGGAAGAAATGTTCAAGAGGGTTGACTAAAAAGACTATCAAAACGAAGACACGATAATATACATCGATTAACCCATATGTACTCAGTATCTATTAACATTTTCCAACTGCAAATAACTACTTGGAACCTCTCTTTTATATAAAAGAAACTTTAGTAGAACTTTTCGAGAGATCCACAGATCCACATGGAACTATTGAAAGAGGCCACTCCTATTTATCCTCCGGTCTCAAGAAATTGTTCCCTTTACGTCGTTTTCTCTAGCCGGTACCTTCTCGATGTCCGTTAAGGATGCAGGTTGTGGCGTGGGCGCGAAGCTCGATTTGCTGCGAATTTTCGCACCGTACTTGTAGAACATAAATGGTATCACAGCTAAAACGGCTGCGACCCCCCCAATTAGAGACCCGCCTCCACCGACACCAAGCGCGTTGAACATCTGCTGAGTGAAGAGGGGCGCGGCTGCAGCCGCAGCAGAGCGGACCACGGTGTTTGCCGCTACTGCACTTGCTGCGAACACCTTGTAGGTGTCTGTGAGATAATTGAGGCAAGTGACAAATATGAGCATGATCGAACCCGTGAGGAATACACCTGCCAGTACGGGTGCAATCCAATGCACCGAGTTATATTCTCCCGTCCACGCGAACCAAAACATTGTCACCGCAAATCCAATGCCGCCTATCATTGCTAGCGGTAGTCGGTCTTCAGGCAGAAGTTCATGGCCTGCTTCGACTCGCCGGCGATTCCGGTTTGAATTTAGAAAAACTATCACACCGCCGAGACAGGGCCCGATGACACTTCCTAGCAAAGGTAGTTCACCAACACCGGCGTTCCAGCCCCGCTTTTCTTGAAAGACGATTGGATAGATTGTGAATAGCATATATAGCAGCGTGTAGACGAAGCTCATGTATATGGCAATGAAGAAAGAGATTGGGTCAAACAAGATGATCCATGGTCGAATGAGGGCAATCTTGAAGATGGTCGATAGGGATTGGTTGGACACTTCCGCAGGCGCCTGCACATTTTCAAATCCGGGTATCTTTTCACTGCGGATTCTTCTCGCCTTTTGGCTTAAGATCGCGTTTGGTAATGTTTCTGGAATCGTAAACATAAAGACTGCGGTGAGTCCTCCCATCCATAGGAGAACATAGAAGCTCCACCTCCAATCTTTCTTCAACTCAAGAAAGCCCGCCACAATAGGGCCTAGGGCTGGGCCAATATTTGTGGCGCAAGAGAAGATTGCCATTGCATTGCCACGCTCAACTGGACTCCAGATGTCTGCCAGGACGCCTGGTGAGTTGGACAGAGCACTACTGACACAAGTGCCGGCTAGAAATCGACCGACCAGGAGAGAACCAAAATTCGGTGCAAAGGCGCATAAAAAGTTGAAGACAATGTAAGCGAGAAAGGATGAGTAGAAGATCCATCGTCGGCCGTAGAACTCAGAAAGAGGCGCAAAAATCAAAGGCCCGGCGCAGTAACCAAGGAGAAACAGAGTGATGGTCAGCTGTGCAGCCGTGTCTGAAATGTTGAACTCATTGGCAATGCTCTATAGCCAGAGGTTAGTAAATGACTGTTGAATTATTAAAGCAAACATACTGTGGTACACCCAGAAGGAGCAGAAGAGGCAAAAGTGGCGTTTGTGACCATCGACACAGACACAATAGTAATATACCACCGTCTTCCTAGTGACCAATTCTTTGGGTTTTCTATATCGCCTGGTGAGAATGCAAGTAGTCCATTCTGGTCTAGATTCGGAGTCTGATTAGGTTCAAGTGCGGATGCGGTGTAGGGCTTTGCTGTCACTCGCGACAGCACCTTTTCGATGCGGTTCATGGTGGTGGAGATGCGCCAAGTATACAGCGAAGGCGTAGACAACAATCGAATCAATCTAGAGCCATGCGATACTGGTTTTATATAGCTCCCCTCTCTCCCCAAAACTCCCTTTCATAGAGCTTCTCAAGAATCTAGAGTTCGGCAGCTTAGTAAGTTTGGAGTATTCACCCGGATTTCGGATTTCGAATTTCGGATTTCGGATATGAATGCAATGTGAAAAGCTCCGGAAGTACTGTAACCGTCAATACGGCACCTAGTATTCTGGTCCCACCTCCAAAATATAGCCATGCCTTCGGGGATGTATCTTCATTATGTAGCTGTGTATCACCCTTTGTACCCGATTTAGTCTGAATTGGAGAAGGCGCACTATCGCGTACTAAAAAATAATGTCTACAGACCTACACACGTTAGTCTGTCAATCAGACATAGGAGCGCGATCATTCAGACTAGTTTAACAGGCTTAATCGATCCTGTGGGGCTCCATGCATTATGAAGTAGCCGAGGACGCCGAAAGCTCACGTCAAACGTTGGATTGGTTTGCTTCTTTTGATTGGAGATTGGTTGCTCTCGATATGTATCAAAGCATCAAGCCTACTAAATATTGACTCTTGATTTCCTGCTGAGGAAGACGCGGTTGAAGAGTCTACTCATCGTGAATTCAATTCAGTGCGCCCGGTTTATTAGTTGCAAAGGTTGAAAAGATACATCCTCACGAACTATCAACAACACAGTCAACGACAATCGTTATGCGTATTCTTCGACTGACAGGAATCATTGTGGTGCAATCTTGTTTTTCGGCGTTTTGGGACGGGTAAATGTATATACGGGTCTAGACCGTGGGAACCAGGAACATGTACAAGAGTGGTGTGATGTGGTTTGGTTTGGAAGGCAACATGGTTTCGCTATGGAAACGTAAACATATGGTAGCTGTTAGTCACCTGCTCAACAATACTACACGGGGCTACTGGGCTTTTGTCGAAATCTAATCGCGAAACGCCTCGCGTAGCTCACAGCTATGTGTAGACTTCGCTCCACCCTTGCATGCTGGACATTCCAGGCCATGTGTGATGAACAAGAGATGCAGGGCATACTAAAGGCTGTCAGGGATCTTGGTTGCAAGATGTGCACGAGCCTGGTCTAGCGTGGCATGAATCGGCTTCCATCCGAGAAAGCCAGCAAGGCGATGGTTATATGTATCTACCACAACCTTTTCTCTCTGAACGCATGCAGGGGGTATTCGTGCTCCAGCTGCAGCAAACCGACAAGTTTCGGTCACAATATACCACAGTCGATAGATATTATATTCCAGAACCTAGTAAATAAAAAAAATAAAAAACATACAACAGTCAGGATTCGCATGTGGTCACCCACCATACTACTAACTAACCGGCGTGTGGCTTAAGTACGGCTGAGCGGACGGGAAGCCCTGTTCTCCACACCCTATGGTCGTATGTACTGGTTTAAATACTGACAATCGTCATATTCTCTTTGACATCTCAAGTTTGGATACTATTATTACAAATGGTCCACGGCTTGAGCATAACTTTCCAAGTTTGGCATCACACGACAAGGTGAAGGGAGAAGTAACACCGTGCACATTTGAGGTTTATCTTCTCGTTCTAGACTTGACACAAAAGATTCAGGAACCTCACTAGGCCCTTGAAAACATGTTGTCGCGAGGTACATACCCAGGCGGTTATATATATATCTTAACGCAAGAGAACTGCAACGAAAGGCGACGTGTAATATAATTAACACCCCAGAAAGTGAAGCGCCGGCGCATATGGCTCAACATGTCAAGCAACTAATGATGAGCTAGAATATTGCACGGGAAAGCATAAGAGAGCATGGGTTGAACGGGCGGGGGGTCAGGCATACGATCCAAACACCGTAATCTGTGGCCCAATCCGAAGAAGAGCACCTACGGTATGACCACTTACCGAGGGTTATATTTGTATTGGGAGGCGGTCCCAGAAACATTCGCGTGACAGGTTCGGCCATGTTGACGAAGAGTTTGCTGAACAGCGCCAGATAAGGCAGATCAATTATTATCCAAACACTATGCACATACATTGAGATTCAACATTAGATACCTCTGCCACGCACCAAAAAAAATAGAATTGCGGATATCAAATTTTCCGTCATGAAGAATAACCAACAGGCCATTGTTGCATCGATTCTCGATACCACTTGGCATCAAACACTCCTATCATTTACTTTGACATTGGTCGTCTCCTGCATTCCAACATGTATTATATGTTCCTGGGAGCAATTGAAGCTGGGTTCCACGTCTGCATGAATCTGGCCCGTCATTGGATCCAGCTTGAGCCCGTCGTGTTCGTCGGTTGACATGTTATTGTACACTCGACGACTCGAACTACCGTAAGTCTTTGACTTGCTTTGCCTGTCACTCTTGTTGCTGGGAAGACCCAATAATCTTTGTAATCCTGGGAAGCGAAACACGATCAAGGTGTTGAAAGAAGGAATGCATGCGATGAAAATGGCGACAGCGACTTCCACGCAGGACCAGTTCATGGCGTTGACCATTGACCCTGAAATTCAGATATGATTTGTCAGTCAGGACTCCATCGCCAGTATTTTAGAGAAAATTTTTCTGGCTTTGACCTACAAGTATGATCCACTTTGAAGCTATTCAAATAACTGATCCGAATAATGCTTGTCACGCATACTCTAATAAGTTTGGTAAGTATGGAGCCTTTCAGTATCGAAAGGGCCGCAGATATAGACTTACAGAAGACCCAAGCCAAACATCACCACCAAGCCTGCCCGCTTGCCCACTGACATCCTAAGCCCAACTACCTTTGGAATTGGCATAAGAAATAGGGCCAGATCACTAGCCAACTTGATCCCAAAGTTCGCATAGTAAAAGGCGGTCGAATCGACGCAGGTACCTTCCACAAAACCTGTGGCATCCCAGGCCTTATGGACAGGCGTGCATTGGAAGAGCACAACGAGAGTCTCCGCGATAGTCTGCGCCACAACGATTGCGAGAAGCCACCAACAGGCAATGCGGAATTTATGCCCTGGAAAAATATGTAGGTATAGGAGGCAAAATGACATTTTTATGGTACCGAGGGCGAGAACATAGGCGAGCATTGTAACAAAATCGAGCTATAATGGAAATTGCTTAGTTAGAGAAGTTTCGGTGTGAAATATCTACGCAATAGCAACTTCATGGTCATACCTTAAGAAACATGGCTCGATCGCTCATTTTCGCCACAGTTCCGATGTGTTTGCCGAACCCATATTTTGTCACTGAGTGAGATTTAGCATCGCGTATAAAGCTGGTCGCGCTGCCGTTGCGGGAAACATACTTAACATCGCAGTGAAGCACAGAATGAAGGTGAATACCTAGAGCATGAATTAGTTACCAATACGGATGGATCACAAACAGATAGCGCACCCAACTAGTCACACAAACCACATCATCCAGATTTATCCCAGTAAGATATCGAACTCGGACAAACAATCGGACCAGCAAGCCGCCGGTTGCGAACGCGAGCAAAACAACATTGCAAGCGATGATTTCAGGAATCCGTGATTGCGCTAAGTATGCTATGCGCTCAGCCGAAAGTTCTCTTCCCCAGATAAATCCCATGATGCCTTCAATGGCAAAGACCGATTAATCAATCAAGGGAAACATGGAAGGAATTTGGAAAGAGAAAGGAATTCTTATTCCAGACATAATTACGTTTACGAAGCTATGGGGGGATACATAGCCGAGTCCAAACGGAAGATTTTTCTGTATGCAGTATTTGCGCCGCTCTTTTGCTGTCAGGTACGGGGATCTGTTTCATCTGGCAATCAGAGAATTTAAAGATACATCGGCTTTCCCTGCTTGGGTAAGCTTTCTCAAACGAAAGCCAGCGGAAACTCATCATTAGTGGCTGGCAATGGATAGCGCGCCCCACATAATTGACCCGCCACAGTACTCCGTAGAGGTTAGAGATAGATTGTTCCCTGCGATAGGGGGCGTTATCCAAAGAAACTTTCGAAGTTGGTAGTTCCGGTCCTTGCGTTGTGCAATCTCCCTGGGACGCTATTCTCTCCTATGGCCACCAGCATTCTTTAGCTGCGAATTTTATCTATTCAAGCACCGTGGCATATTTCTCCTATGGGGTAGAGACCAAGGGATACATCGACTTTCAAATTTGGCTAGGGACTCATGAGTTTTTGCATCAACACGCAATCGAGTTTGATATTTATTGGTTTATATAAGCATAAAAATAGGGTTTTTGGTTGTTTCTTACGCTTGGGGTGGGGTATGAGGGCCGAACTCGGTCGAAGTCCTCTTCGCCAATGACACAGGTTGACAGTGTGCTAAGAATAGATGAAGAACCAACAGGATCTCGCGGTCCCGGTGGGTTACCAAAAGAGATAAGCTATAGGCAAATACTGTTGTAGGGCTGCTTCCGAGAGGCGCTGAATCTAGAGGTTTGGTCGATCTGGCTCACGAAGGGGGTGCAAGGATTGGAAATGTCAAGGTATGACAACCTTACTACCTATCGCTGGTATTTTTTCACTGAGTGGCTTGCTGCACTAGGTCAGCCTATTTGACGGCACCATTTACGACGACTAAAAGTCGCCTGAAGCTTACACGCACGCTGTTTGGGCCCGAATGTGGCCTGACTTTGGCCTGATTCGCGGTATACTGACCGCCTTCATCTCGTATTCGGGGTTTCAAACTTTCTGCCAGGTCAACAATTGGCCATGTTAGTCATCCGCCCGCCTTGAGTCGCTGTATGGGTTCTTTGACTAAAGCTAAGCTATGCTGCTTGAGTTTCAGGGGCCATTATGTCATATTCATCCTGACAGCATCTTCTTTGGTGCCTTGCCTCCCTTCTTTGGGGTGGTCTGTCCCCGCCTCTGCACACTCCATCTTCATCCACCAAGCTCAGTAATTCAACCACAACCTTATAAGCAACCGAAACAGCAATTGCTTCGCTATCACGGGTTTCGCGGCAACACAAAAACCATAATGGCAAATGACTGATCATTCTGTTTATCCAGATCATCTTGTTTTAGTATCTTAAGCTCCACCAACAACAATATTGTCCCATTCTGCGCGGTCATCATCGGCAACAAGGTATACAGCTACGGCGATATTATTTTCCTCCTCGTTCTCAAACAGAAATTGGGCTAATTAATCTGAAGAATGGGATGTGAATGGTACAATTGGGGGCTGCGTGGATGAATCCTCGGCGCATTAATCAAGCGACTCTTTCGTATTCTCTGTAAGGACAAACGCTCTCGGTGAGCCAATATCGGCTGCTTCACGATTTCCTAAAACAAAGATAGATGAGGGAACATCTTGAGTAAGTGTTGGGAAATGACCTTTGAACAATTCAGGACCGCATGTCGTCTGCTTACTAAAGATAAGATTTCGTGTGTGTACGCAATCCCGAAGGGCGATGGACCTGTCATATTGTATGTTCGAGAGATTTGTACTTTATTTGATTGATTAATCGTCTCCTCGACAGTGGGTTCAGATTGGTAAAGTTATTGAAGGAGCGCTGTCAATAGGCGTGAGATTTTTCTGAATCAGAACTGGCACGTTTACCACTTTCACAGACTTAACAGAAAGTGGTAATATAGCCACCGATCACAAAGTCCGGAAAGATTTCTATAACTGCCCGCAAGGCCACCCTTCAATTTATCTGGGGTATTTTTAGCGTCTAAGTGTGGTTTTGGGGGTCAATACTGCCCCATTTTAGGTCCCGGTCATTTGTATGTCAAATCAGGAAGTCGAATTGAGGCAGGGCAAGGGTCGTAATTATGAGAAAGAAGCTTAGTCAATACAGCTTGGATGCTTTGTTTTTTATTTGCACAATAAAACAGATATATGCTCATGAAATTTCTATGTGAGGTCTGCTAGCCCGGACTAAGCCCTTTCTGGAAACGTGGCATTTACCGGAGTGGCTGAGCCGCATCTTCGCCAGGCAACATTCAATATAGTCATCCAAAAAACATATCTGCTTAATTGTACCCCCTTTTCCTCTCGAATAGCCCTTGTATACAAGTGCATCTTGACTGTCATGCTGCGCTTGATTGGGTTACCGCTTGATGCGTTAGGCAATTGGCACGATAAGCTCATGTGGGAACCACACGATCAAAAGGTTGAGCAGTATCTCAAAGACGCTACAAAAGGTTATCTGAAATCCCAAATTTTCACCCACGATGCCATGGCCTTATAAATTTCTGATGACTTGCTATGACTTAGATATTGTCCTCAGAGATCTCCTATTGTCTCTCAAGCAAACTATCACTCGACGAGTTGAAACCAGCCATTTGAGATCCATTTTTGACTGCTACTGCCACGCGGATATTGATGGTGAAAAATGTGGGTTTATTTGATGGACCACCCTGACCGTTTTACAGACTAACAAGGACTGACTACACCAGACTGGACACAAGGCTGTTTTCGAAAGTACTTAGAAGACACCAATTCCTCCATGTTACACGGTGATTTGATCCTTTGGGGGGTCTTCACCTTCTACGCATTCCATCCCTTCTCAGAGTCAATGTCAGGTGAGAGCATTGACTGGGAAGCCTTTCAGCGTGCCGTGTTCCTTCTTAGCATGAGAGGTGTGGACCGGCTAGGTGTGATGAACGACGAAATACTATATACCAAAGACTGGAGCACTATATACGTCTCCAACTTTACGCGGGTATTTAGAAGTATCAGCATCTGGAGGGCTCGAGACGAGAAACCAAGCGACCACAAGCATGCATACAAGGAGAGTATGGAAGAAATCACCAATGTTTTGGCCATGGTACAGCCCTACCAAGAGTTGAGGCCACCGAGAGAAGACTGGTTGAAAGAGACTGCTTCCAGGCTTCTCGGTCCTGTTACCAAAGTGCAGGGCCTTCCTTTAATTGAAGATCTGACAAAACTGATGAGGTTATTACTCCAATTGAAAGTGCATGAGCGCAGGCGGAGAACACGCTTCCAGCCTTCCGCCATTTACTCATTTGACCCTATTCAAGATGACCTGGCAGATAAAGTGACAGAGCAATTTGGGAGACCACAGGAGAAACTCACCCACAATATAATTTCCAAAGTGATGAAAGAATTCGTATGCACCAGCTCTTTTGACGATACTAAGCCACTCAGTTAGCTAACATTGTACAGCCCAGATTTTGGATATGCTTCCATCAACTTTGGGAAGCGTTATTCCAGCCCTTGGTATCAATGACTGATAGATTGAATTGTTACTCAGTCAATGACACTTCAAGCCATCTGATCGGTGCGCTTCTTTTGTTATTACCCTATAAAACAATATCGAAATGGCTCGAAATTGAGGACAAAGACAGGCAACTCATTGTTAGAAAACTTCATTTCTGGACCAAAGCTGATGATCGCGAGGATACGCTCAATGATTTCACATCCACGAGCTTGGCTAGGGTCCTAGACTACAACTCATCTCCTATCATTATTCTCATCACTGGAAAGGACACAAAAACATCAAAAACGGGAGCGATGGGGGTTTATCTACCTTCATCAGAGTCGCCAAGCTCTAAGAAGGCATATGAGTATGTCTTCTTTACCTTACAGCCACGCTTTCGCGCCAAGCGTTGGACTGGTATTGAAAAAAATCTTGACGGTATCATCAATACACAAATGGAGAGATATTCAGTTGGCCATATTTCGAATGAACAAACCGTCGGAAGCAAAAGACCATTCTGGCTGGGCAATCCAGAAAAGGTTGAGACATACATGAGCTTTGACCCGATACAAAGTATCGCTTCTTTTATAATCTCCGAATGTCAGAAGAGCCACGACAACGACGAAGTTGCTGGGGATGTTGCTTTCCCACACCCTCCCAGTGATGCGTCCGAGATTCTATTCGATGCGGTGAAAGTTTTTCAGGTCGGTGTAATCGACCCCGTCTCACCATTCAGCGCCACGGGAAATGAACACGAAGAATCAAATGACAAGACCAAAAAGGCCACGGAAGTCATCAGGGGCGAGGAGCTGAAAAGGCGCATTCAAGGGTTCGGGCCAGATTCCTTACCTAAAGGTCTTCAGTAGCAGCACATACACCCTTGATGGGTTCACATATAATTACTCTTTGGAATATAGAAAAGGCTTCGATAGAATCGAATTTTTCTTCCACATCAAAATAAATTTTCATCCTTCATAGTACTAATTTGGTCTTGTGACTTGTCTAGTATCTGTCCTTGGTTGAGCGACAACAATAGAGGAAAGCCGGGGATCCGAAAGGGTATAGGCGGGGCTTGTAGCCATGTAGAGATCGTACAATAATAAAGTGAAAATATTATATAATTTACATGTGTAACTATGTGAGAATCTAGGACGTGATTAATAGTCCAAAAAAGAAAGCTTCATTATCTCCGTTGTTTCTAAGTCTGTTTCTAATACCACTTCCTCTTCGAGCCCTCGGTCAAGATGGCCCCTAAGTCTTAGCGGTATATAGGCCTCGGTAGTATTGGCGGGTCCTATGAGCTAGCTAGTATAAATAATAAGA
The DNA here is from genome assembly GCF_028828015.1 of Penicillium pulvis. Lineage (NCBI taxonomy): Eukaryota > Fungi > Ascomycota > Eurotiomycetes > Eurotiales > Aspergillaceae > Penicillium > Penicillium pulvis. The sequence continues at coordinate 1,736,795 of NW_026643078.1, read as the reverse complement.
GTGGCGCTTTTGGATCACGCGAAAACGACCGGGTTACGATTCTGGCCCTGGTCTATAATAGCCACCAAAGTGGGAGTGTAGTGTCTGTCCACCTTGGGGTGAGAATTCTCGCCTGCTCTCACCGCGTTCTCACCTCTCTCACCCTAGTCTTTAGAATTCTCACCTATATCACCTACACTCATCCTAAGGCAAAAGCCGACGCCGTTTTAAAGCCTAGGGCACATTGAGAATTGGCCGCGTTTAGTACGTGGCTTTAGTACGGCTGAGCGGACGGGAAGCCCTGTTCTCCACACCCTATGACCGGATGTACGGGGATTCAATTACAAGTGAAATAGATAGAATTCAAATTGCCGAAAATGCTGGTATAGGATGATGGGTAATGAAATCGATCTCCAAGTCTGTGAAACGAGAGCTTAACCTACTGTTTTCCACCTTGAGTTCGGCATGCAAAGCGTGCGTCTACCCCGGTCTCATTGGTGTCGTGAATGACCCTGATGTGAAAAAAGAGAATGTCCGGATATACGGCTTCGCCTCATCATGTGCAAGTAAAGTTCGGGGGCAAAATGGGTGGGTTGTTACAATCGGAGAACATCCGGGGCCCGTCTGTCTACTTCGAACCAATCAACCAAGACCTTATAAGCATCCATTACATCCGTGTCAATCATTTTTTGGTTCACCATATGCACGGAGTACACTTGTCTGAAAATGCCGCTTATCCGTGGCTTAGCCTGACCAGTTGGCTCGACTTGGACGGATATAAGGATGTAATGATAATTGGGTCACTTGCAGCCCGATTGGTGGGTTACATCTTATCCACTCAACTACCCGGAAGTGACAAACCTTTCTGGGTCAACCTTCACAGGTGACCTCCGCTTGTTAAAGTCCGAAAACCGAATCTTGAAACTTATTACTACTGCCAATTCGATAGTATGACAGGCATTTGTACCCACGATACCCAAAACTATGTTTGGTATGATATGAGGTTGGTTTTCTTGGAGGTTTCGCATTTGGCCCGGGAACTAAGTTTACCAAGTCTGCCTAAGTCCGAAAAGATATATCCGAGTTCACAGCAACAAAATACAGTTCAATTTGACGATTGCCACGTGATTTAATGAACAAATCACCATTGAGAAAGGAATAAGATTACCTACCAGAATTTGGGTCAAGATATTGCCACATAGCACTAGTGATTTTAGACTTCAGGGAGAGCGAAAATCCCGCCTTAGAAACATGGTCTGCGGATTGATCCTTTGCAGTCGGGGGATTTGCCATGAGCTGAACTTCAACGCAAGTTACCGATCCACTTATCAGGAACCACTAAGTTATTTGGTGCAGAGTCTTCCAAATCAAGGGTGGACAAACACACCCATTATTCATTCCGATTCACTTACCAGTGATCACTCTGGAGCAAGCTAGTGGAGAAAGTATGACTGTCCGCCGTGGTCGACGGGGCCAAAAGATCTCGGCTTGTGACTCTTGTTGGAAACGCAAGGTATCCATCTCATAGTTTCACTTCTTGGGATCCACTCACTGAATTCACTCAGATCAAATGCAATGCGACTGTGCCAAATTGCTTCTGGTGCGAACACTACAAGACCCCATGCGTCTACAAAAGGGAGGACATACGGCGTCGGCGAGCACTACAGGCCTCAACTCCTCAGACTGAATCACGTGAGGCTTGTACTCTTTTGCTTGTGGACTGGTTCTAACTTACCTATCACCAAAGGGGATTTGAGTCCTCGCAGTGAAAGCATGTCCAGCACCACAGAGTGCGAGGATAGTGAGATGCATGATTACTCGCAGCCAACCCTGCCCGTCTGCTCATTGATGCGCATCTCTGACTCCTCGGCGTTGCACCAGGAGTGGTCTCGTTTTAAGACCGGTCAACTTGTCTCAACAGAGAGGTTGTGCAGAGATCGCTTTGGCCAAAGAAGCTTTTCGCCATTGCCTCTCTTGCCGTCATTGAGAAATCATACCGAGTCTGATATGATGGACGCTATTGTTTTGCCAGATCGAGCACTCGTGGAAAGATGTGCGCGCTTGTACATGAGATCGATGATACGGGCAACATTCCCAATTCTCGATCCATATCTATTCGAAGAAACTGTGAGGGTGGCTTATGATTCAATTGACCATGAACCATCTCACATAATGAGCGCCAAAGCATGTGTTATCGCCTTTTCCATTTTCTCCTATTTGATACCCTTCGGTATCCGATTGTGCTCCACGTCAAAGTTCAATTACTATAATGCTCTTCTTCAGCAAATTTTACTTACAATCACCGAAGCAGCGACTCTTGATGGTTTCCAGGCCTGCGTGTTTCTGGTATGGCCCCACAATCCTCTATTTCTTTCACTTATCAACATTGTCAACTACTTTACGGCTTCTGATCGCAAGCTTACACAAGTGGTGAATATAGTTGTTGTCGCAGTTTTTTAGCGGCAGGTTGAAATCTGCTGCAGTAACAAACTCAATAGCAGCGCATTTTGTCTTCTATCTGAGAGCCCATGATGAATGGTCTACGCAGTCTTTCAACCAGGAGCAGCATACTTCCGCGGGTTGTGTTCGGACGCATCTGCGAAACTTATTCTGGGCTTGCTATACTATTGATAAAGACCTGTGTTTTCGGGCCCACCAACCGCCTGCTCTTATTGACAGTCATTGCGATCTCAATGTCTCGCTACTATACATGGAGAGAATTTCGAAAGAGTTCGCAATCGAACTTCCATTCGATAAATTTCATCCGTCTGTCATGTTTCCTACTGATATAAAACTGAGCCAGATCAAGTCACGAGCATATGAGTCGCTCCACTCAATGGCTGCCTTGCGGAAATCTAATATTGAACTTCTTATGGATATTCAGAATCTTGATAATTCTTTGGAGACATGGCGTCTGGCTGTCCCTCAGAATTATCGCCCGAGCCTCTCTTTCTCCTATGGCATGGAAGTGGACCCGGGAAGTATTGACATACGTACTCTGATCCTTCGACTTGACTATCTTTACTGTGTCACAGCCATTCATCGAGCTAGTAACAGATGTCTGCGAATCGGTATGAGCTCTGATGGCATAGAGTCTGCCATTGCCACTAGCATCGCCACTAGCATTGCTCTCGCAGTTGAGGCTAGTCGTTCGGCATTGAGGTATCTGCAGGCTGCATATCATATTACGAACGAAGGTAGCTTCTGGTGAGTGCATCTACCCCCATGATCTGATTGTATTGAGAATAACACAGAAGTCAATATTCACCAGGCTGATCATTTTCTACCTCCTCACTGCATCCGTTACTATATCATGCAACATCATTGACAACCCCGCTCTCCCATCTGCTGTCCATGACTACGAGCTCCTGAAAGACGTCCCAGACCTCATGCGTCACATGTCAACGCATGATACCGAGGCAGAAGAGCGTCTTCATAGAGATCACTTGGAGTCATTTCTGAAAGATTTGATTGATGCTGCAGAGTGTGCCATATCAAGCATTAGAGGGAGAACACCATCGTTGCAGAACGATAACCATATCAACATGGATATAAATGATGAGCTGAGTTTCTAGAGATATGCAAGGTCATTGGATTCGGTTAATTGATTTAATACATTTGACCCGAATTACTGTCAACTATTCTCACTCAAAATGCAATTGATGTTAGGGATTCAACTCACGGCAGAAAAACTCTCAAATTTTAGATAGCAATAGCAAACGCGGCGACAATGATGACTACATAGTTTTGTAATTATACTTTGGCGATAACAATATCTATACATATGAAAATGCAAGAACAATGTGTGGGTATGACTCCTTACCAGCACTCGCGAATCAATTGTACATTTTTTGACCTCACTGAGAGGCAGAATTCCACAATTATCATGGAGTGAGTATGGAAGCGAGTCATAGAGCAAGATGAATTAAAATTTATGTACAATTTCTGTATGAAGCCGAAGTCTTCATTATAGTAAGCACAAAATTTCCTTCGGCATGTTTGGTGGCCGAAAAGGTATTCTATTCGAGAATTTACTTTTTGATCCCTTCTGCCATGATAATAGCGAAGAGCAAGGATGTTTAGTATATCTTATTTCAAATTGAATGTAGGCTGTGTTGCATATATTATGAGGCTGTGAAATTCAATTTATAGCCGATAAAGTAACTCTCGGATACTATATCTCCCGCCATGGCAAAGCAATATTGACAACAAAAATATGAAAGAAGGGAAAGCATTTACATGAATGATAGCACGATAGAGAATGTATGACAGAAAACGCAATCTGAATATCAAAAGAAAATCGAAAACGAAGGTAAAGTAGGAATAAATGCGAGACATAAGGAAAGGGCAAGGGTAAAAAAAAAAAAGAAAGTGAGAGGATAGAAGGCGCGCCATTCACTCTCATGTCAGAGAAACCTACTCGGCCTTCTTGGAAGCCTTTGTTCTGGCTTTCATCATCAGGTAGACCATGCCGTAAGAGCTGAGAACAAATATCACACAAATTGCCGCATCACGCCAGCCATAGTAATAATCCTTAATGTTCAGAGAGTACAAGTAGTCATCTCCAGTTCTGTACTCGCAGACCCGACAATTCTGTGTGGCCGTGGGATTGACAAGGTTTGTACGAGATCCTGAGCCTTGTAGATAAGAGCTGAGGTAGGTATCACAAGTTTGGCCGCTAGGCGGGTCAAAGACGGCGAACTCGCTGTCTGCACATTTGACATCCACGCCAAATGTGCTAAAGACAAGAAGAGAGCCACTGACGTAAGTGAACGGGTTGAGATAGTAAAGCCAGTATCGCCAGAAGACCGTGATTTCACTGTAAGGAATGAGCATACCACAGCAAGCAACGATGGTACCGAGGATCAACGGATTTGCTAAAGCAGCGAATGTGGCGTTTGGTGCGTAAGCAGCAATTGCCTGACCTAGTCCAGTATAGATGAATTCGTACAGCCAGATAACAAAGAACGTTCCTCCAGAGCGAGTTGATGCCTTTGGGAACCCAGCTGTGTAGTAGAAGCAAGCGAAGTATAAGACACCACAGATACAGAGGTAAGGAAATTCCGAAATGATAAGGCCAGTAACGAATGCTTTCCATGAGTAAATGCGACTCTTTTTCTCACGAGCATCGTAAATTTCGCGACGCTCAATGAAAAGGGGTTGCAGTTGAGTGATGACACCAGGCGAAATGAATAGAATATTGTAAATAGCGAAAAGCCGTAGTTGTAAATCACCGAGTGTGTCTCCGATGTCCCAAAAGGTGAAACCGTTGAAAAGACCCAGAATTATGTGCAGGATGAACTTGTTGTTGACGTAGGGGGTGTTTCTGTATAAAGATATGCTCATCCTTTGTGTGACTAACTTCGTTTGCGTCCAGAGGGCGGTAGCGAATTCATTGTTGTCGTCGTCAAAGCCAGGCGGCTTGGCAGCTGCATCGGCAACAAGGCTATCAAGATAAGCAGCCATTTTTGTGTGCTGTGGAGACTCTAGCCAGTTCTGATGCCATTCGATCCCAGGAAGGACATGGCTAGAGACAACGTCGATCATGAATTCTGCTGGGTTCACCCCGGCGGGGCATTTTGCTCCTAGTTTTCCAAAATAATCCTTGATGCAGGAACCATCTTGACCAATCTCACCAAAGTAAACCATCTTTCCACCTTTCGCAAGTAGAAGGAGATTGTCGAATTGCGAAAAGAGTTGCGCGGAGGGCTGATGAATCGTGACTAGTACCGCTTGTCCATGGTCGGCAAGTCTTCGCAAAAATCGGACAGTATTGAAAGCAGACTGTCCGTCCAGGCCAGACGTCGGTTCGTCAAGGAATATCAAAATCTTAGGCTTCGAAACCAGCTCGACTCCAATAGTCACTCGTTTCCGTTGCTCAATGCTCAGTCCGGCGCCAACTTGTCCAATCAAGGTATCCGAAATGTCATGAAGCTCGAGCAGGTCAATGATGGTTTCAACGTACGCTAGCTTCTCTGACTTTGAGACCTCCTTTGGTTGTCTTAGTAAAGCCGAGAATTCGAGAGCTTCCCTAACTGTGGCATGTGGCTCGTGGACATCAAGTTGTTCGCAGTACCCAGAAGATCGCTGAAATGAGAGAGGAAGAGGACGGCCGTCAACTAGAATAGATCCCCGGATTGTGCCTTCAGTCTTGCGCTGCGCAAGAACATCTAGCAAGGTGGTTTTCCCGGCTCCACTGGATCCCATGAGAGCCGTCAGGGATCCAGGTTGAACCCAGCCATAAACATTGTCCAAAAGAACTCGATCTCCTGTGGGTGTTTTGACCGTGTATGTTAGATTTTTCCAGGTGAATATTGAGGAATTTCGTTCCAAATTCCCAGGACCTTTGTTCTTTTCGTCTGACTTGATGGCTCCCTGAGGACCACTTTGCGATTCCTCGTCTACTACTCGAGCATGATGGTGTCGTTTTTCGTAAGGAATGAGCATCGAAGCTCCAGATTCGGAGCTATCGCTCCAAAAGATGGTAGATACCACAGTGATGAAAACATTGAAAGCCCAGAAGGCCCATAGAATACCAAAGTTTCGCCATATATGAGAGTGGGAGTAGGCCATGGCAGAGAGGTATTGGTCACCTGTGACAAAAGTGGCACCAGGTGAGGCACCTGGAACACCTGAACATGCCTGATAGCTGGAATTATTGTATCCAATACCATTCGGGATCAGGTTGGCGTTGGCGCAGGGGATGATCTTGCCGTGAAGTTCATTTGAAGCAAGGGCCTCAAAGGCATAAGCCATAGGATTGACGTAGAAGATCCATCCAAACCACATATGCATCTGAGGCCTCTCGATCATATAACCCGCATAAACGACTAAGACGGTGGCAAGGAAACCTGAGATCTTAGACGCGCCATCGAAGGTTGAGAAGAGAGCTCCAATTCCGCGGAACATTTGGGTCAGACACATAGAGGCGGCGAATAGTACAATCCAGTAGGTGAAGAAGTTGGCGGCATTCATAACAAGCCCTGTCATAAAGTACAGCACCAACGAAAAGATAGAAATCTGGAACAAGATGATAGGAACGTCGAGAACAATCTGGGCGAAACAGAATGCGGCAGGGTGAAAGAATGCAAAGTGTTTGTGCTTGATCAGAACGGGACGACCGGTGAAAGAATCAACCACTTGGGACATGGGAGTCAAAATTCCGTTGTAGAGGATAGCAAAAAACATGGATCCGGACTTGAGGAATAGCCCTGAGCTGGTCTCTGGAGCATTGTAAAACAAGGATCCGACAATTAGTGCTTGAATAAGGGATGATATCTGCTGAATCCCAAATGTGGCTTTGTCGTTCCAGATGATCTGGTATTGCCGGACAATGCAGGCGAGAACTTGGTGGTAGAGACTAACGGTGAAAACACTGCCGGTTTGAAGAGATTTGTGCTTCTCTAAAGCAATGGTCTCCTGGAAAGCTTCAGTGCGTTGCTTAGTGGCAGCTAAGGTCGGGTATTCTTCCTCTTGTTGAATCATCTGTTGAAAAATGGGCGAGGCTTCGTAATGATTGCGAATCTCACGGGCAGTCCTAGGATAGGAATTTTCATGACCGGGTTGAATTTCACGCTCAGTAGGCACCGTAACACCAGTGAGGTAGTCTGCCACGTTTGCACCTTCACGGCACACAAAGCCAACGCTTTCAATGAAGGGCCGGGCCTCAGCCATAGGACCATAGTAGATCTCCTCGCCCTCGTCCAACACCAAGACCTTGTCAAATAAATCATAGATTCCATTGCCTGCCTGGTAGAGGGTAACGATGGTTGCCAGTCCAAGGGTATTAGTCAACGAGCGGATACATTTTGCCCAGTCGAGTGCTGAGCTCGCATCCAAGCCACGGGTGCTGTTATCCCAGCAGCACACTGAGCCGCGGGCGGCCATACATTCCATAATGGAGACACGCTTTCTTTCACCGCCAGATACACCCCGTACGTACTCATTCCCGACTTTCGTATTCGATGTATGAGAGATTCCCAAAGATTCGAGGAGGAATTCTTTCATATCCACTCTGTAATCCTCTGCTGTGGGTAAATCCGAAGGCCGGTTGAGCGGGACCTTGTTCTTTGTTGCAAAGTCCATCGTGTCACCGACTGTCAAGGTGGGGAAGAAAATCTCCTCTTCGGTGTTCATCACAATTTGGCTTCGGTATGCTTCGGCTTCTTTATGATCCATTGTCCCGAAGTGCACATCCCCGTCGATAGTGTAGGCGCCGCGGCGGTTTGCAAGAAGTTTCAGCAAAGTCGTGCAACCAGATCCGGGACGCCCCAGAACTAACAGCATTTCACCAGGCTTGACGCATCCATGGCTGTTGATAAGAATTTTCTTCTGGGGAGGTTTGTGGCGGAGTGCTCGGAGGTGTTGCATAAAGTCGAACTGGGAAATGGCATTGTGATTGATGGCCGAATCAGCTGCAGGAACCTCCACATTCAAATTTCGCCAAGTGACACCCAATTCCCGACTCTTTAGTCCAGCTTCGATCTCTCGCTCACGCAAGCGGTGCACCTTGTGGGCAAGCGCCCACTCTCCGGTTTTCGGGGCCTTCGCATCAATGACCGAATCTAACACATCTGTCTTGTCCAAGGCAGGCTCAGCAGAAGAGTCGTCGTTGAAAGTAGTTGCACTTCCATGGTGGGACTGCTGTAGGCCGATGCTGTGAGAGGATTTGTCTGATTTGTCGGATGAATGCTCCATGGCAACAGAGTGTCAGTTGAACAGTGAAGACAATAATTTGTACATTCAGCAGCAGGGATGATACTCATTATAAAGATTAGTATGGAGTCTTTGAGGGCCTGAAAAGCGGACATCGGCAGGAAAAGAACGGAAGTAGACACGGAAACTCCACAAGTTTACCTACATCTATGCTATCTACGCTCAAAACAGATCTACATTACTAGCCAAGGAAGGTTCCGTATCACGTGATACGGAACTTCAAATCTTGGGTCCACCCGTTGTCACCTTAATTGGTTTAGCGTGCTCATGGAACATGCATCTAGATTCGAGATTGAACTTCTTGTGAATCAAGATGACCTGCAGTGATCCACCCTAGTGGCAACTCCATAGTTTCCGGTGCTGTTTGCAATCTTTCATCTGAAATATTAAATATCCGGCTATCCGCAAGACGGATATACATCCATAATTCTAATTCCGGGGATATAGACCATGGAACCACGGATGGGTTCGTTCCAACGGTTTTGATTGGAAATTAATATACATTAATTACCATACATTACGGACAGAATCTCAAACTCGCCATCCTGTATATTAATTATATGGCGTACTAATAGAAATTTATTTGTGAATGCCACGTCAGTCTCGCATACCTATCACAAATAAGACCTGCAGATTTTATACAGCAGACCAACACAGCCAAACTCCATCATAAGGCCATTGACCAAAATGCCTCATGGCGAAGCCGTACCCTGCGGTATTGGAATACAAGGAGGGAGACTATATTTCAGGATGTAATATCAAATGCTGGTTCCGGTCTTGAAAGCCTACAGCAGAAAATGATGGTGGTATATTTGATTAAGAGACTAATCTTTCAATAGTCTCGCGAATATTATATTGTTCTAATCGTTCTGGAGATGATGGCAATATTTAGCAGACAAATTATTTTCCAAAAAGTCAACTCAATATAGTGTGATTTATTACCCAACTGCAGTGGTTGTATTTAATTTTCAAGAGATAACGCGACGTACAGCGTCATTCAATACTTCGATGCTCTCATCCGTATGATGCCAGGTGGATGGGTCATGAATAATGGGAGATGCCCGATCTGCGATCCTTCCATTACAGGCGTTGACGGAGACCCAATCATTCGAGTCTGAATCACACCATGCGCCATCCGGATCGATGCTTACGAGAAGGTCCTGAAAGGCTGTGATTGTCTGCTGAATAGAGTCTCCAGGTCTCATTTGTGATAGGCAGGCAAGGCTTTTGGTAATGAAAGGAACGTTCGTTGGCACTTTCCGATGATTATGCAAAATATCGTAACTGAGAAGGGCGCAGCAGTTCTCCAAAAAGACGTGAGTATATCGCATGTTCTAATAAATATAGAAAAGGTCAAATTGGGCCTCGAAAACGTTTCTAAGACTCCATGATCATTTACCTTGATAATCTGGTTGGAAGACATTGCAAGTGAAAGATAATCAATGAGCCGCTTGGTGGCATTGAGCGCGTATTCGCACACTTCATCTAGCCAAGGCTGACTGGCACAAGTACCGGCATCACTAGATTCAGAACAGACTCGCTGGGCCTTCAGCTTTCCACTGAAAATGGCGAATGGTCGAAAGACAAGAGTGATGGTATGTAAATACACTGCGGCCAGGTTAAAAGATTGCTTGAAGGGCTTCACAGGAGAATGGGCCACGAACAGGTGGTCAAAATGGTTTGTTGAACATCCAGCTCACCAAGTTGCGAGCGATGATGAAGGCCAAAACCAAGAGTAGCAATTATGTTGTCTTCGTAATCATGCAGCTCACATATCAGCGACTCTGCAGCTCTCCACATCGACAGCAAAGAGCCTCTGCTTGGAATGTAGATCTCCTTAGAACATTTGTTCATGAGCTCGGAAAGCTTGACTCGGGCTAGAAGAAAAGCATCATTTGGCGAGGGAATGGCGATTTGGACACCAGTGAAAGAGCTCGGACGCCCTAGATGAACACAAAGCCAACTATTTTCATGGTTCAACATTTACATGCTCCTAAATTGGGATGCAAAGGACGACATAATGTTACCTTTCGAGATTGTAAAGGATCCAAACGAGCTTCCTTTGTTGCTCCATCTCCAAGTCTGGCCTTGACCCTTGCGGCGGATCCCTGTGCAGACCCACAGAAAATACCTTCCTGGTCGCCGAACCTAACGTTAGATATGCATTGCTATAAAGTCCTTTCTCCGTGTAGTAACATGCGTGTCCCTTAACATGTTAGTGGCATCTGAATGACGGGTAGGGAGAACTTATCAGGAGGCAATCGACTTCTATCGATTGCATCGTTAAGTTATCATCAGAAGGTCCGGTCAAATTGTAATATTGAGAAATGAGCCCATCCACCACTTTATGGTGCTTGGTGGTCAGAGAGGCAGTGGCCAGAACGAGTAGCAATGTTCTTCGTCGGAAATTGCTCAATGTGTAGCTTGACCCTGGGTCGTAAAACGCGCATAGATCATTTCGTAGAGCCTGTGGACACAGAACAGGGATCAAGACTTGGTGCAGTGCGAGGAAGTGTTCCAAAATTTCTATAGCTAACGAGAGGGATAACTCATCTCCCAGTAACACTGGCTTGTTGCAAGTCTTCAGTGCCATAGTGCTCTCAATATTCTCAGCCCCGACCTGACCTAAAGTCTTGGAGAAGTCATTGAGTAGGCGGATGGGTCTATTTCCACCCAAAAGAGACTCGAAAGAGCGATAGAGGTGATTGAGAAACGAGATATTTGATGATGCGCCATAATGGATCTGATAAATTCGGCTGGGTGATTGTGAAGATGTATGTTCAATCATGTCTGGAGGCTTGGTAGGCACCGAGGACGAATCACGATATTGTATCCCTGTTTCGAGGGAGTCAACGGTTCTGCTTCGTGGATTCGTCCGATCGCGGGCCTTTTCACGGTAAAAGCAGCAGTACAAGCCCCTTTCTGTACATGGTGTACAGAGAGTGCGACCGTCACATTTTGCTTTGCGTCGTCGACATTCTTCGCAGGCTTTAGATACTCGGCGCTTGAATATCGATGGCCGCGTTGGGCGAAGGGCAGTTCGCTTAGGCGAGATAGCTGGGGAAGGCAACGTAGTGATAGAAGACCCCATATTATGGTGCGAAATTTTTTGATTTCCTGTGGAGCGGTTTCTTGAAAGGCAAAAACGGAAGCGATAGGGAGAAGTGAATTGATTGTATTGGAGTTGTGCTGGCGGAGTTACGGATATATGTACATTTCCAACCTCAGCAGTATGGGCAATCGGAATTAATTCGCGGTAAATCATAACGATTTTGTTTGCAATATTCCAAATTACGTATTCCAAGTATTCCCAGAACAAACATGCCTTTCCAGCCTTTGATAAGCGTGTAATAATCCGCGGACCCCAGATCTGCAACCTAGTACAGTACTACTGTATCTGCATCCATACCTGGTTATGCTTCTCCCATACGCACCAATGAATATTCAATACGCAGCCTTGAACATATAAGCCGAAGCTCACCCAGTCGTCCCCAATGATCACAATGTCTATTCGTGAGGATGGATATACTGAACTGCTTCCCAAGTCGAGCACTGGTCAACGACCGCAGACTTCGGATCGCCAAGAAACAAGCACCTTCCCAGAAACCGCACTGCCCCGTATCACGTGCATTTCTCAATACCCCAGCATTCCCGAGTTCCATCAAAGGTCATTTCGTTCGCCCACTGAGCAGAAGAGTGGGCAGGGTAAGCATGAGGAAATTCCTGTGCGTCAACAGCGCCTGTGGGTCCCAGTGCCGCGCTGCTCGCAATGATCTGCAACCACTATCTGGTCAGTGGTATGCTTAATTGGGAGTCAAAAAGCAATTTCTGTTGGTTTTGATTACTGCCAATACATACTCAAGAAGATGGTTCTATGAACGGCTCTTGTAAATATCAACAACTTTTTCAGCTAAAAGGATCCTATGTTGAGAATCCTGGTGCCTGATTTGCGAGGTGTGAAACCTGGTGTTGGCGCACAGGACTCGGACCCCGCCCGATTTCCCTACTAATTCCCACCGAACTCAATTTAAGGGGATCTAGGGGATTTCCCATCTGCTTATCTTCCAGAATCATTCTATAAGGATTCTTTCATACGTTGTTATTCCCACTTCTTGCCTAGTCTATTTTTTACTTGAAAATTAGCGTGTCGTACATCACACTAACGGTCTACTGCCCTAGCTCATTTTTTCACTTAAAATTTAATTTTTTGGATAAGCAATCCATTCGACGAAGGCTATATTCTATATTTACAACTATTATAATCACTTACGAAATCTTGCTTCTAGAGTACGACTGTATTATCTGCTCTTCCACATATCACTCTCTGAGCTTGAAGAATAAACTGAAACGCGTGCTCCATAGATCAAGGAAAGGGGTTTCTTCAAGGTTTTGAAGTGATCTGCATAAGCCAGTCTATTCGTTCTGTCGATCTTCCCCCAAAAAAGGGAAGACACGAGACAACGTTCCGAACATAGAGTGGAACAACAATCACCCGAAAGGTAATTGAGTTCGGAAGATACTCGGGGTTTAATGTCCGGAATTTTAGTAAAACATTCCAAGGTTCTCATCGCGTAGTTGGTACTGCTTTCACATTGCCTGTTGCGATCAATTGGTAGACGTCGCTGGAAGGGGACACGTCCAAGGGAAACAAACAACCAATTACCCCCACAATCCCGGAGGTTCCACATTTACCCAAAGCAACCATGAAGAATCTTGGAATCACGCTGGCCAGCATTGCTGCCACCGCGACCGCGACCGCGACTTCCAGTTCCGCCACTGCATCTGCTCCAACAGGCTCTACATATGCCTCTGGATTTGACATGACCAGGAGCTGGGCCAATTTGAGCCCCTATAGAGATGCAGATGGTTTCAGCATGCCCAAGGGAGTGCCTGAAGGATGTGAACTGTCCCAGGTGCACGTTCTACATCGCCATGCCCAGCGTTTCCCTACCAGCTACCCACTGGATGGTGAAGGCATGGAGGATTTCGCAGCCAAGGTCAGCAATTACAGCAAGGCCCACCCAGGAAAGACTGTGGGCACAGGCCCTCTCAAATTCCTCAAAGACTGGGAATATGTTCTTGGAGATGATTTATTGATGGAGAGTGGTGCAGCAACTGAGGCCACATCCGGAGCGAGCTTTTGGATCAACTATGGTCGACTGTTGTACCGCGCTGGGCGGGAGAATGTGGCTGCTTGGAGCTCATCCTTGAATGTGTATTCTAACGGTACCGCCCGCGCAAAGCCGGTCTTCCGTACTACATCACAGGCGCGTATCCTCGAGAGCGCTCGGTGGTGGCTCGGTGAGTAATTCTCAGTTGAACTAGGGCATCGAGTGGCACGCTAATGTCGGCAAGACGGCTTCTTTGGCAACACTGGCGCCAATAGCTCTTACAGCCAGTATGACCTCGTCATTATTCCTGAGGAGTCTGGTTTCAACAACACTTTGGCTTCCTATGAAGCTTGCACAGGTGACATGAGTGAAGGGTGAGTAACTTTCTTCTTTCTTCACAAGTTATGGATATTGATGAAATATGACAGCGACGACTCTGCTGCAATCTTTATTGAACGGTATACGAAGGACGCTCGTTCTCGTCTCGCGTCTTACTTCCCTAGCGATTTCAACGTCACTGCTGCCGACATTCTGGCTATGCAGAATATGTGTGCTTACGAATACACCAGCCTTGGCGGCTCATACTTTTGTTCTCTCTTCACTGAGCAAGAGTGGAAGGACTTTGCATACAACGTTGACATCCAATACTACGGAGACTATGCCTACGGCTCTCCCAGTGGCCGTGCTCAAGGCATAGGCTACGTTTTGGAACTTGCTGCTCGCCTTCAGCAAAAGCTCATCACCTCCAGCGATACTAGCATCAACTACACCTACGATAACAATCTTGCCCAATTCCCATTTGGTCAGCCTTTCTACATGGACATGTCTCATGACGATATTATTCTGTCCGTGATCAATGCACTCGGCCTTGATTACTTCAAGTTTGGTCCTCACGGTCTCCCGGCTGACATCGACCATGCGCCCAAACGAAACTTTTCTCTTAGTCAAATGACACCATTCGGCGCCCGCCTGATGTCTGAAATCTGGACTTGTCCTAGCAACACATCTTTCAACGATCTGGGACCTGTTCTGCTTAACAATCCTACTGTCAAATCCGGCAAGAATGCCACGAGCTATATTCGCTTCGTGTTGAATAATGCCCCTCTGCCACTCGACGGCCTTGTGGGCTGTGAGGATGCCAGCCAGGGCTTCTGCCCTGTTGAGAATTTCCTACGTGGTGTGCCTACGCTGAAGAAAAATGCTCAGTACCAGAAGGCATGCTTCGGTAACTACACCACCGGACACCAGGTCGCTGATGGTGTTCCTGATTCTTGAGCAATAGATACTTTCTTTATACCTGTGGTTATTCATTAATTTTTGTTTACGTTGTACATACATCAGATGTTCCCTTCGATGCATGTCAGAACTGCAACGAAAGAACAGCTTCATATAGACTCAAGTCGATTCCGAAATCACTATATCAATACATACAACAAGATAACACTTGCTTCCGGACCTCAAAATACACCACGAAAATAACAAACGTCACAAAGTCACAAATCCAGAATCAAAGAAAAAGAATTGTAGACCAAAACACAACGCAAAGAAAATTAAACGCAGATACCCATACGTAGTCTCCTTACCTCAACCCAGCAACAGCCCACAGATCTTTCCTCCTCTCCATTGCTGACAACTACCAGAGCAACAATCGTCATCCGTCAGGCAAGGACCCAAATATTCCTGACAAGTAACTCCATCCTGGATAAGACAGAACTTCCGCCTTCCGCCCTTACCAATACGCTGACAGTTGTAACGAGGAAGGCAGTCTTTGTGACTGCGACATCCAACAGCGCACCGTCTCCTGTGACAGACTTGGCCCCAGTTGCAATGAGCATCATACTCGCAACTGCCTTTGCCTGGGGGCTTCAAATTTGTCGTAGGGTTATCAAGGTCAGCATCAGATGTATCAACATTAGAAGCAAGTTCAATATCGGATGTAACATCAGCATCAGGCAAGATCTCGCCGGAAGATACATCTACAGGTGGTAGCGGCAAGATGGTGGCGACTGGTATCTCATCACGGCGGACGTTCGTGACATTAGCGACATTTGCGCTATGAATGAGGGTGGCCGAATTTCTGTAGGTACATATCCCGTAGATTAAAGCCCCAACAACAAATGCCACGATCAGGGTAAAAATAGCGATAAACCAACACTGGAGGCGGCTCAGTGTTCCCTTTCCTTCCTCACCAACTATATTCGAGTCTGAAGGGCGCTGAAGCGACCCCACGGAGCAGTTGCTGCGTGTCTCCTGCTCATCTATAATTGAGTAGGGAAGAAAGTCCTCGTGACGAGGCATATGGATGTCTATATTGCGGATCTTAGTGACAATAAAGGTTTGAGCTTCAAAGATGAAGAACATACGAGACATGATTGGAAGCTGCATTGCAGTGAAAAGTTACCTATATCAGAGCTTTTGTAAGTTCAAATCTATCTGAGTAAGGATTTAGTGGAAGTAGGACAAAAGTATGTGTGAGAAGAATATTGAGAATTGGGAGAGGTTTAGAAAGGAAGAGAATAAACGTGACAGTTTTGTTCTATAGATTACGCCGGTCATACTTTGGGAAGCTTTCCAGAAATGCGGATCCAAAGTTGGATGCCACTAAGCTCCTTTGGAGCATCCATCCTCGCGCCATTCCTATTTAGTGCGTGCCATATAACCCTATCAAGTCTAGTGTAGGAAACCGTCATTTGCAGCTAGAGACAGTACATCCATTTGACTCGTGCGGCATCGAGAATTACCGCTATACTCGGCCCCATGTCTCTTGCTTCAAGCGATACTGGCTTGATAATTGCAGTCCATAGATGAATAAAAGCGGACTGATAAGCCTCGTAATCATTGTAGGCACGCCCAAAATGAGGTCATTGGCTGTGAAAATTTAGAGACCATTCGAGCAGATCCTCCATGTCATTTGTGTCCGTCGGTGAGTTTTGCACTTCTTTTTGGTGACTTTAATGCGTTTGCGCTGGTCATAGCTGCTACTAGGCGCCCGAATCAAAGTTGTTAGGAATTCTCAAGACAGCAAGAACGTGCCAGTCTGTCATCCAGTCTCAATGTGACCAAGCGCGTCCTACGGTCCTTTTTAATGCGATTGATAAACAACCGCTACTGTTCAGACAATCATAATAGATCAATCATGTCATTTTTCATACTAAATTCTGCTAGGTAACATTGATAAAAAAACTCTTACGGATTCTTCCCGAAAATCGCAGACCATATCAATCACGCAAGAGTCGGGAGTGGCGGGACCGCCGAATCAGCCGTAAGATCCCAGATGTACTGAGGCTCACAGATAATACGGTGTACGAGGTGAGCAAGAATTGGATCCACAGGTCCCCAGTCCCAAGTCCTCGCAATCTTTACCGCATCAAGAGCCCTCTTCTTGAACTGCTCGTCCCGAGGAATGTAGTAAGGCAGACCCTCCATGGATGCTTGCAAGAGACCTTTGCACACAAAGCTTATGAGATCCATCTGCACACGGTATCGACGAACATCGTTGACTGGAAATCCTCGAAGCATCTGGATCAAAGAACGCATGTAAGGGGCCGGTTTGGGAGTGAGGATTTGAAGGACATTGTCGAATGTCGGTTTGACTCTCATGGTCTCCTCGAGGGAGAAGCCAACCAATGACATTGGTACAAGGTAGACGATACCATAATTGAGGTTTGCCGACGGGGCACCGATGTAGTGAGCCCAGCATTGATTGTCCCGATATCCTACCCAGGGTCGTGGATTGGGGTAGATGCGGGGGTAGTCGGCCTCGA
Source organism: Penicillium pulvis (assembly GCF_028828015.1). NCBI lineage: Eukaryota > Fungi > Ascomycota > Eurotiomycetes > Eurotiales > Aspergillaceae > Penicillium > Penicillium pulvis. Next base: position 1,719,226 of record NW_026643078.1, on the reverse strand, counting down.
GGAGGATCTGCGATGCGAAGGGGAGCTGGTCATCGGGGATTACCCATTCTGGATTCTACGTGATCTCGTTAATAACAACATTCGATCCGAGGGTTTCGTCTCACGTACCATGAGATATCTTTTGTCTCCATGTCTGTATTGAATCTGGGCTCCATACTCCACGACCGCGATGTTGTTGTCGATGAGTGCTTTGAGGGCAAGGATGACTGTTGGGATAACCCTTTGGTAAGGGGATGTAGCCGACGGAGCCTTGCGCTGCCTTCCGACCTCTTCGGGAGTCATTATTGGTCCTTTGAGCCCTTGTTTGGGCTCCTCAGGGTGCTTGGTAGGATTCGAGGAAAACGAGGCAGTTGATGAGTGGGAAGGAGGTAAGTTCAGAGGGAAGAGGGATTTATCCTCTCCCTCTGAAGTGTGAAGAATGATTGATGGATCCCAAGAGTCGTGAGATAATTCGAAGACAAAATGAAGTGTTGAAGTAGGGACGTGACAGTTGGTGGGAAATACCAACAAGTGAAGTGAATGATCAGGGTGTAAGTGTAAGTTTGTTGACATTGAAAACACACCTTTATCTTCAGTCCTCACTCTGCTTTTCCTTATACCTGTGCCTCCAACTTTACTATCCTCATAGTCAAACTGTGCAAATATCCTTGCCTCGACGTCATTCATGCATTACCTGGGGGGCTGCCGACCAAAGGAATAGGTATATCCGCCTTTCTAAATGCATGCTTCGATCTAACAAAAAATCAGTTCAAATTTGAACATACTTAAGCCACTAACGGTATAGTTTCTGTTATTGTCTATCTTTATTTTGAAATAGGAGAAATGTAGAATGACAAGAGTAAGACAGACACAAAAGCTCTTCACAGAAGGCTCTGAAATATAGAAGAAATGGAAACGAAGTCATGACTATACAGCATCGGCAATAATGACTTCAGCAGCCTTCTCACTGACCATGTAAATAGGCAGAGCAATGTAGTAACCCGGAATTTTAGGGAAAATCGACGCATCCACAACACGCAGACTATCAATACCACGAACACGGAAATCCGCATCCAAAACAGCATCAGGATCACCATCCTCTCCAATAGCAGCGGTGCAACAAGCATGGTGACCCCATGCCTCCTGCTTGATGAAGTTCTTCACGTCAGACTCGCTGGTGACATTGGGGCCAGGCCAGACTTCGTCGAAGCTTCCATCAAGGGGAATGAGGTCTTCGAAGATCGTGCGAGAGAATTCCACGGCCTCGTAGACAGCCTGAAGGTCTTTATCATCAGCTCCATTTGTAGTCACGCCAGTATCGAACGAGTTAAAGTTGATGAGGGGAGTATCCTGGGGATCAATGGATCGCAACTGGACGGTTCCTGCGTTGTTGCGGCTGCGGGCCTTCAACGTGATCCAAGTCCAGTGCTGAGCATCCTTCAGACCTTCGTAGGCGTAGCCGGGGTAATAGCCGGGGAAGTTCACGGGTGCACCTGAAATGAAAAGATCGGGCTCGTCATCGGCGACAGATGACTTTCTAAGGATTGCAATGGCAATACCGTTGGTGCTGTAAGTGCCCTTCCACAAGGGATCATTTTCCCATTGCTCCAAGCATGGATCAGGCATAGTGTACATAAATGTACATTTCTCGGTGAGCACAAAGTCAGTTGGTGATTTGCCGATTGTTCCCACTTCGTACCGATCCTGGAGATTGGCACCCACACCGGGTAGATCGACCAGCGTCTTGATTCCGAACTTGGTAAGTTCTTCCTTGGGACCGATTCCACTCAGCTTCAGTAGCTGGGGAGTGTTGAATGTGCCTGCAGACAGAATCACTTCACGGGCTGCATTCACGCTGCCAGGCTTGCCACCGGACTTCATCGAGGCACGAGGATCCGCACGGTAGAGACTTTGTCCCTGTAGGTAGTCTACTCCAATAGCCCGAGGCTTGGTACCGGTGGTATCGAACTTCACATTTGTGACAAGTGTGTTTAGCTGGATATCCAAGTGATATTTCCGAGAACCATCATTGTTGACGGCATTGGCGGTTTGCAAAAGGAAATCCCGAGGTCCGGTGCGCTTGTATTCGGGCACATCCACGGCCAGGGGAACCTGGAATGGACCAGTTTGGTAATCATGCAAGGGACTATCGTTGTTCATATCACGCAGAAGAACTCCTGCGAGGCCTGTAACTGTATCGATGATTTTGCCCAAAAGACTTGTACCTGCAGCGGTTGCACCAGCTAAGATTAATGACAGGAGCTTTTGGTCCTCGATTACCAGACGCAGGTCCGTAAGACTTGTGGTGAGCCAGCCATCAAATCCGTGGCCAACAAGACTGCTAGGCAGGTATCTGTTGCGCTCCAATTTCTCAAAGTACCCACGCATGTTGGAAGCGGACCAAGATTCGTTGCCGGTCAGAGCTGCCATGTTCTCCCAGTCATTGTCGAAAGGTAAAATGGTACTGAAGGAATTGATTAGCAAACAGCAACTTATTGAAATGATAATCTTGAATGCAAACTTACATCATGGCATTATGAGCAGAGCAACCGCCCAGAGTACCAGCACGAGGGTACAGGATTCCTAAAGGATCAGATCCATTCGGCGCACCACTACCGACATGAAGATCCCCAGATGGAGTGCGGTATGTCATCTTAGAATCCTCTTCCTGGCGGGTCAAGTTGGAGTAGTGATTGACAAAGTAATCCCATCTCATCGGCTCATATTCTGTAGACTGAAGCTGGAGAGCAGGTACCATTTGCCTAGTGGCATTTCCCTGGTCATCACCAGCATCGAGGAGAAGGACCTTGTAGCCAGCAAGGGCCAGTCGAGCCGCGAGGGGTCCACCTCCAGGGCCGGAGCCAACCACTACATAATCGTATTCCGTAGTGTTGGTTGTTGTTGTGGTATTGGTTCCGTTCAAAGCCCGCTTGTGTGCATCATGGGATCGATGACCTGGTTTGTAGTCACTGCGGCTTGTGTCAGTGCCTGTATTATCAAAATCCTGTCCCGGAGGTCGGAGGGATCTTCTGCACTTACGAGGCGAATGCAAGAGAAAGAGCGGAGAGTACCCCAAGCACTGCTGGGATACGCATGGTGGAAGGAAACAAAAGACTGAATAATTACTAAAAAAGAAAAGCAAAATCAACACACAAAGTGCACTAAGAGCAAGAAAAAGAAAGAAAGAGTGACTGGGATCAAGGAATGACAACGACTTGCGATGTCTTGTCCATCTATTATAATGCACACACAGGGGTCTTCTATACCGTAATTCCCGACGATGTTACTATATTCGTTCCCACGTTCCACAAGTATTGATCGACAGTACTTTCGTCTTCGGAGCTCTCCCACCTACGCACCCCTATATTGACCGTTTTGCAAAACAGTCCCACAATACGACATCTAGACAAGCTTGCTCACCAGTAGCTCCGAGTTCCTACCAAAGCACTGGGTCTGTCCCGTGTCGACCCAAGCCCACATACCGGTCGATAACATATAGATAACCGACTTTTTACTGCCTCACTACCGGATGAACGACTACCTCCCCTTTCTGTGGGGCATATCAAGCCTCGCTGGGTCCGAGGACCCTTGTTGAAATGGCTAGTCTCTGCTTTGGACCGTTTGACGTGCTGATCACACGGGACCCAACGCCACCAATTTAACGGCGGGGCTAGTCCTTTTAAGGCTCTATTATGCCGTGTGAATAATCTGAAGCTATTCCTTTTTGTGAAATCACATACCCTTTGGCCTGTTGGGGTTTTGTGGGGACAGTGGCTTTTCGTACCGTTAAGCGAAAACGCCCGAGCCCGCTGTCATCCAGACTTTGCAATCCGGTCCAAAGAGTAAACAGTCGTTAGATTAGGGGAAACTTTGCACGTCCTTTCAAGGGTCTCATAAATGAATTTTCTCAATTTAGGTCGAGGTCATGCAGGGGTTCAACGGGGTTAACTCGGCACTTCAAGTGGGGGCGCTCACGGAAATGGTGCGGGGCTCTGGTGGTGGGTCATGCTCTCTGCTTTCCACTTCCGTATTCCAAAGTTTGGTCAAGTTTTAATGGGCATATCTCGAACTTTTATCTCGTATTTATTATTCAAAATTAAGCTTCTGTTGTAAAGATATACCATAAGTAGTCCATCGAGAGAGAACTGAGTTTTCAATATACTGTCATTTTTGCCGGCAATGGGAAAGGTAAAATATCGACATGGTTTAACTAAATAATAAGAACTTGAAAAAAGAATATATGAAACAAATGAATGTAAGGAATGATACAAATGAACTGCCACTCTTCAAAGTAGCAATCTGACTTTTTAGGCCCTATGCTTTGCAGTTGAGCCGTGCCTCGCTGGAGTTTGCCAAATCATCCAGAGGGTAGAATTGGCGAGTATCGCTCTTGCTATGAACATGGATATCATGATGAACATAGATTGGTCCTTCAAACCGCGATCCAGCCCCACGAGACTGGTAAGAGCTCAAGCCATATGATTTGACATTTTCGGTGTCGCCAAAGAGCGTTGGAGCCACGCGGCGAAGTAAGGATCGGATTGCGGGTAAGCATGCGCAGATAATACCAACGTCGCATTCAATGGTACTCCAGTATCCGATGGCCACATAATCCCCTTTGACAATCAGCTATGGCAATTGAGAGGAGGTTTCGATGAATACTTACATGTCAGGTTAGTGGTCGAAGCAAAGTTAATCAGCGACTTCAGTCGTAAAATGCTAACGAGGGTGACGCTAGGGTCTAGGTCAATCATTTTTCCAGGTGAATCAAGTATTGAGAAACACTTACAAGAGACCCAAGCCAAACATGCACATAACGTACACCTTCTTCCTGGTTGAAAGATTGAGGTGATAGAGTTGTCGTAGTGGAAGCGCCATGACCAGTATATCGAGTATCATGTTAATAGCAGCTGCAGACCATCCTTGTGCGTTGATATGGTTGCACTTGTAATTACCCTCGCCATCCCAGTGGAGCCATGCGTAGGGTAGTGGCCAGCATTGGAACACTGAGATCAATACAAAGGCGATCAAATATGCCACGTTCAGTCCTATCACACAATATGTCACAATTCGGAATTGGCGGTCGGGGAAAATTCGGAGGTAGAAGCAGCAGATCGATATTTTGGTCATCGGTAGGATGCTGAGATAGATCAATTCATCCCAGAAGTAAATCTGTGTATGATACGGGTCAGACGTGAAGAATGAATCCATGTTGAGCATACTAACGTAGAGGATCTTGGTGATGTTTTCGAAAGGGAGCGTCCACATATCTCGTCCTAAGCCGGTGTCGGCCACTATGTACGATAATTAGTCAAATAAACGCTTTGCGAAGGCACTGAAGCTTACGTACAGACGCCAGAGAGTGCTGAGAGTGGAATAACCAAGCACTGTAACGTGTTAGAATGACTTCAAGATCTAGCAGAAAGAAGTCCACATACCATTGTCAGCATCATAGTAAAATCATCCCAGCCAAACATCCCGCCGCAGCACCTTAGTCGAGCAACCATGCGAAGGAAAAAGATGATGAAAGCAATTACACCGCCTATGACTCCAGTATAGAATACAATATCCGTTCGATCACGGATAGGAGCCCCGCATGCAGTTTCTGTGACATTTTTCGTTGCTATGATTGTTAGCATTGATTCCTGGTTGCAACTTCAGGGCTTACTTACTCAGAGATTGACGGATTGTGCAACTAGTCATGACACATTCTTCGAGGATGGCGCTATAGTTCGTATCCATGCACAGACACGTCTGATCTGTGGCGGCACACGATGTATGCGTCATGGACATGGCCATGCATTCCAGCTTTAACAGTATCAGATCTCATTTCATATCAAAAACGCGGCGAGACGTCTCTTACCGCACAAGTAGGTAGTATGGCCGCTAGTTGTGCCTGTGCTGATTCTGCAACGACAGTAGTTGTGAGAAAAGTAGCCACCAGGGCTACTACACCCAGAACACGCATATTTTTGATGTGATTGCGGTTTGCATTCGTGAGAAGGAGCGTGGAGAGTGTCCGAGAGATCGAGACCGTGAATGTTGCAAGCCAGGAGGGGTTTCAAATTAAAGAACGTGGTAGCCGAAACATTTCGATCGATGTAACTCGATTGACTTAATAGGATGTAGATTTTGGACCTAAAATTCCCCTCTTCAACCCCCTGTCAGGCATTATTTCTCCTCACCATACACTGGGGGTGGCAACAATTCATTTCTGTCGATCACTACAAATAGCGGCATTGATGGACCAGCTCATTTTCTCAGCTCATTTTCCCGAAGAACCCAGTTAAACATACAGATAGACACACATCCACTCGACGGCTCCTGAGGCGCCACAAGATATGTACAAGACCCAATTGGTATCTCTCAAGCATCCATATGCGTGTTATTGAGATCTACATTGATACGAGACCCTAATCCACCTTCTGCTCAGCTTCTAGGCCCTCCCTACTGCGGCTTGAGGATGCCAATAAACAAGCGAGCAGACGGACTACGCTAGACGCGGCTCCACTTTCCAGCCGTAAGGGACTGACAAGCCGCTGATCTGCACTCAGGACTTTGACCCTTCGTCCCACAATAAAGTCGGCATTTCGCGACAAGCGAGAAGTAGAGCTCCGCCACGCGGGAAAGACCCGGTGGTTGTGCTGGAGTTTGGCTCAAACTTTAATCCATCAACGTTTTCTCCACTCATTTGACTACTCTCCTTCCGCTCTAAGAAAAGAGGCGCTTGTCCGGTGTTTTATGTTTTTTAACGTTCCCCCTTTAAATTGCCAGTCACTTAGATCAGCGCTGTCATTGTCTAGGTTCGATCCGAGACTACGGGGGGCACGGCAGATATTTCCTCCATTTGGAAGGGATCGGTTTGGAAGAGCTACTACACTCAATACAACGTTTCCTAGCACTAAAAAGACTGTCCACTCTCGCTTCAAGATTTTTCCAGATAGCTTCGACAGCCTGTAACAGGATCTTCAAATATTGGTCCACTTTTGGACGACGAGTTTTGGACGAAAGACAATACCGGACGGATTGAGGCCATTCTTATGTGGGGCATCTGATTTATGCCGTTCTAGGTTCTTGCTGACCATTTATACACGCTCTATTTGGCGGAATTTACGCATGGGCTCGAGGTTCATGCACCGAAGATCCTCTCAGGGGGCAGCAATACATCAGCATGTCTTTTTCGGGTGATTCTTATTCGTGACTTTTTTTCTGGGTCGGTTTTTCTGGGTTGTTTCTTCTGTTTCTTCATCCCGAGTCAGTACATCGTCATTCATTCAATTTTCAAACTTTGCAATTGAACCTTTGATTGGGATTTAGATTCAATCTTCCAATATGCATTTCTTTGGTGCAAGGCAGTTACTCTGCTCATTGTCACTCTCTACTCTTGTATTCGGTTTCCCGGATTTAGGAAGCCACGGCGACCAAGTCCATAGAAGCCTGCACAAGCGCTGTCCTTTTTCCGGTGATGAGCCTCAGCCCAAGGTGCAGCATGACAAGCGATTCCTTTTCTCGACTATGGACTCGCCTGTGGACAGTATGTGAAGCAATGCTCTTTGTAAGGCTCCGTGCTAACAATCGAGTACAGTCACTGGAGAGCATGCATTCCACCCTCCCGATTTTGAAAACGGTGACCAGCGCGGTCCCTGTCCTGGACTTAATGCTCTGGCAAATCACGGGTACATCCCACGGAAGGGTGTAGTATCGGTAAGTCATTCATGGTCACTTAGAAGATGCAAAATTAATCATGCCCAAGTTTGGAAATGTCATCACTGCGATCAATGAAGGTACGCCTCTGTTAATCTCTAGTTTCTTAAATCATTAACTAATACATGATCAGTCTATGGCATGGGTGTTGACTTAGCAACTGTCCTTGCAATCATGGGCACTGTCTGGACTGGTGACGCAATCTCCCTGGACCCCAGCTTCTCCATTGGAGGTGTCGATCCCGGTGTCAACAATTTACTTGATAACCTTGGAGGTATCTTGGGTCAGAATACCCCGTATCAACTTGTTCGCCCTCGGCAATAACTTAATTATTATAGGCACACCTCTCGGTCTCGATGGCTCCCACAACTTCATCGAAGCGGATTCCTCCAATACTCGTGACGACCTTTACGTCACCGGAAACAACCACAAGCTGAACATGGACAAGTTCATGTCTTGGTACGACATGGCAAGCAACGGCACCTTCGATATGGATCTCATGGCCAAGCGTGCAGCGATCCGGTTTGACGAGAGCGTCCAAACCAACCCCAACTTCTACTATGGGCCTGTCACCGGCCTTATTGCTCGTAATGCGGGTTATATATTCTCTGCGCGGATGTTCCGAAACCATTCTCGCGAGAATCCCGAGGGTGTTTTGAGTAAGTGATACAATGAACTGGACGGAAAAAGGCTTTTGTAAGATTGGTGTGCTGACTTTCTCCCAGCCAAAAGCCATATCCGCAACTTCTACGGCATCTACGGTGAAGAAGGCAATCTGACATACCGTGAAGGATGGGAGAGGATCCCTGAAAACTGGTACAAGACTCCTGTTGACTATGGCCTTATCCAACTCAATCTGGATACTATTGACTGGATCTTGAAATACCCCCAACTCGGAAGGTAAGAACCCGCCCTATGTTGCCGTCTTCCTCGGCCTGCGAAACTGACAGTGTGCAGCATTGGAGGAAACACTGGCACCGTTAACAGCTTCACTGGTATTGACCCAGCTGACCTAACGGGTGGTGTTCTCAATCTGACAACACTCTTGGAGGGTAACAACTTGCTGTGCTTCGTATTTGAAGTGCTCAAATTTGGTAGTCCCAATGCGCTTGATGGTTTATATAAGACCATTGCCGAGCCGCTGGAGTGGGTGACTAATCTACTTGCTGTTCCCTTGCTTAACCTTACTTGCCCGGCATTTGAGGACCTTCAGATTGGTGGCAAGCCTTTCTGGGAGGCGCTTCAAAATGATTTCCCCGGTGCTCTGAAGAGTGGCAGTGCTTTTTAGACTTCCTATCTTTACTCGGTTTTTTTTTTATCGAAAATTATCTATATAATGCGAGAATAGATTGTTCTTCCGTCTTTTCTTCGGTGATGGATGATCTTGACCTCAGTTCTAACATCACTTTCAAACAAGCCCTTCAGGCTTCCACCGCGGCAGGCGGGGCTCTACATTGATATACTAAGCACCGAAGCTGGAGGGAGAGTGAGTATAGGTACATACTCGCCAGGTTGGGCTCCCTGGTTCCAAATATACTGCCCAATATCCATTTGCTGCATCCGTCCTGGAAAAGTTTATTCATTTCATCAGTTGTGGTGAAACATGAATATTATTTAGTGTTACTCGTTCCAAAAATCACTTGCAAAAGTGGGATAGTCAGTGTGGTGCATCTTGAGTTATTAGGTGAAGATCTAGACTTGTCGAAGATGTAAATAGAACGCGACATCGAATCAGCGCGCGCTCATATAATCTCCGCTTGCGGGTGGGGGGTCACGTGGGCCCCCTTTGCAGAAAGAAGCAACAGAACAACATTTCCGTCGTGTCCATCTGCATTCGCTTGACTTATGCTCTTTCTTCGGGAGAATTGGTCTTAATTTTTTATTATATACATTTGCCTCCCTGTCGTTGTTCCTTTCCAATTACTCAATTCGTCTTGCTCGCGCCCCCACGAGACACCGTGTCTCTTGGCGTCCTACCACCGCATCTGCAAACTTATTTCCTGCAGCCAACTCGACTGCTTTGCATTTACCATATCACTCGCGCTCAAGCAACTCGAAAAATCAGTCACTCATTTCCGCGGTAATCTCCGCCAGCCAAGATGAAGATCCAGTCTCCGTCATTACTCCTTCTCCTCCTTCCCGCGCTCTCAACGGCCGCAACCAACACCAGATCGATCAGTGAGCCATCTGCTCACCCTTCGCGTGGAGCATCCACCCTCGATGCCCGATACATTGATGCGGACTCAGTTGCATCCACCAATGCTATCCATGGGTCGCCGGACGTCCCAGTGGACGGCAAGGATGGTCGACCTCACGCCGGTCCGTGGGTAGAAACCAGCGCCGAGAGAGACCGCAAGAGTAGCAAGGGGAGCGATGATGTAGACCTAGTCTCAACGAAATACGATTCCAAGATCCCGTCTTCCGACCATCTCAGCACCGAAGACGGCAAAATGATCCCGCATTCCAATGGTGGCGTGATGGATGACCCGCACCGCGCAGGTCCTCAAGAAGGTACACGTGGTACGGAGGGAGGAGTGACGGAGAAGGGCAAGGACAATCTTTACAATGCTGCCAAGATCCCCGACAGCCCCAAGGAAGCGCTGCCGTTGCCACCGAGCGAGAAGCAGAAGCTGCCCTCGGACAGCGAAGATGCTACAAGCGGTAGCCGGGCCGCAGAAGGCGCAGGAACGCTTGGCATGCTGGAGGTAGGACTTCTAATTTCTGGACAAAATGACAAGTAGCAATGTTGACGCGATCCCTAGAAACCCGCCGACCTGCCCGAGAAGCCGCACGACATCCCTCACCCCAAATCCCCCTCCCAGGCCAAGGACGACCCCCTGTCTATTCAACATGGGTCCGGCGGCTCAAGCTCACACCCCAGTTCATCGTCCGCAAAGGCACCAGGCACCCCCGAGGAGAGCGATGGGCTCCACTCTCTGATGTTCTCGTTCACCATGATTCTTGTGTCTGAGATCGGTGACAAAACCTTCCTCGTCGCAGCCCTGATGGCAATGCGCCACCCCCGTCTGGTAGTCTTCTCGTCAGCATTCTGCGCCTTGGCCACCATGACCGTTCTCTCTGCTGTCCTTGGCCATGCCGTTCCTACCTTGATCCCCAAGACCCTCACCAAGTTTATGGCAGCGATCCTATTCCTGATCTTCGGTGCGAAGATGTTCAAGGAAGGCCGGGAGATGGACCCAGATGAGGGCGTCGGCGAGGAGATGCGGGAAGTCGAAATGGAACTTGAAGAGAAGGAGCAGGAACAGATGCGCATGGGCCGCCGTCGCTCATCGGTCACTCCCCACTCCCTGGAAGCTGGTCGTGTCCCCAAGTCGCGTGGCTCCCGCAACCGCCTGCCCTCACCCCCGGAGAGCATCTCCTCGTCTTCTTCTCGCGGCTCATCTCCTCGCCCTCAGCGTCGCTGGAACGACTTACTGGTCGGAATGAGCAATCTTTTCTCTCTTCTCCTCAGCCCAGCGTGGGTGCAGACATTCGTCATGACTTTCCTCGGAGAGTGGGGTGACCGTAGCCAGATCGCCACCATCGCGATGGCAGCTGGCCAGGATTACTGGTGGGTGACAATTGGAGCAACAGCCGGCCACGGTATTTGCACTGCTGCCGCCGTCATTGGTGGACGTGCGATTGCTGGTAAGGTTAGCATACGTGTTGGTAAGTTACTCAGTTTGATGTTCATTGTGTGCTTCAACTAACAATTATACAGTGACTTTGGGTGGTGCTGCGGCCTTCCTCCTCTTTGGCATTATTTATCTCATAGAGGCGCTATACTAATGGGTTGCATGGGTGCAAGATATGCTCCCGGTTTTTCTTGTTTGCGAGCTTTGGGCGGTGCATCTTGATGTAAAAGTTGGAACGGTTTGTCATATACTGTTTAATGAAATAATATCGTACCTGGTCTACGTAACGACCAGATTCACTTTCAGAATCATGTTGCTGAGCTTTGGAATTGTTGGTCTAGTAAGTCACTAAACTTCGAGCTCGGTGGTCTCTCATGTCTTTACGCATAGTCATGTGACTTTACATGGTTAGGGTACTTTCGATGGTTAGGGTGGTTAGGGTCGACTAAGCCTATTCCGGAAAAACTTTAGGGTGGAAGTATTTCCGAAAACTTTACCCTAAATCCTCCACCCCGGTCGCACTCTCCTTATCATCACACTTCCCTTCCGACTCAACTTCGCGTCAACGGTCTTGAAATGGCATCCTAGTGACCTCTATATCTTATTTTTGTGAGAGTCCTTTGCTCGGTCGGACTATTTACACGATCTGGCCCGACCAAAAAACCAAAACAAACGACGCGTGATATCACCTCACCGCCCAAGATGGCAGGGGCTGGTCCGGTCGGACCCACGCCGCCTCGTCGAGTAACCCGGAGCCAGAGCCAGAATGAAGGTCCGAGTTATCAGAAGGTCACTTTGAAGGGCACGAGAAACATTAGGACAGGCAAGGCTGTTGCTAATGGTAAGTTCCCCTTTTTTTATATATCTTTTCCCACCGCCTTTTCATTGTGACCACTGTGCGATGCACTTTATGCATTCGAACTATACAGTACATACATGCACCATGTCAAACGCTATGCGCACTTACCAAGAAATTTTCTTATATATGTTTTAAATCTTGTTTTCAAGAATACCTTGAATCACTTCCATGTCAACCCTTTTCTTCAAGCGAACAGGTCAAAGAGCTCGTGTGCCATACTGACCTATTCAGAATTAAATACTGTCACTGAAGACACACCAATCTCTTCACGACAGACATCTATTTCCAAAAATGGCTCGCCGGAGATATCAGGGACACCTGAGCCTACAGAAGAGAACGGCAATATCTCTGGCACCACGTTCCTAGAGGCAGATGACCTCGACTCAGACGATGATGATGAGGCCTCTGACGACCCTATTACCATGCTTGACGAGCTCCCCGATCTTCAGCAAGCAGCCTCCAGTTTGATGAACTTGTTAGTCTCTAATCAATCAATTCCGATCGGGATCGTGAACGCAGCGAAGCGCATGCGGGTGGCTGGCCTCGGAAGCAAAGAAAACAAGCGGCTCAAATCGCACTGCAAAAAGCTTGTTGAGAGGATGAAGCAGTATGGCGATCTGCCTTTCGTTGATGTCTCTCGTATCCGAAGTTTGATTCCCTCCATCGCCGCAGGAGGGGACTATCAGCCATGGAGTCCGTCCCCGACTTTACACAGCGCGAACTGCGCCCGTTTAGCCTTCGAGGTCCTGCTATCCACTGCCGATTCGGAATCAGCGAAACAGGTGGTCGAAAGTCTCAACAGCCAGTTCCCTGCTCCGTTCCTGGATCATTTCACTAAGGGCCGTGAGTCCAACCCAATCGGGTCGAGTACGGCTGAAAAGGCTGCCTGGGAGCTTGCGCTTGAGATTCGCACCCAGTATTTCATCATGGAGTTTGAGCGACGTCAGACTGAGAAAGGTTTCGAGCCAAACCAACTGCTCCGATCGATCTTTTATGACGAATCCAGACACGAGGGCGGTGAATTGGATTCTCGTTGGCTTCGTGGCTTTGATCTGGTGGCGGCCTTCAAGGATGAGAACGAGTGTCTTCCCGACCGGTATCACGATACTGTCCTCGATCGTATCGGGGAACTGGAACTGGACCTTTTTGATGATGATGGTGCTCCCAATGCGAAGGGTCTGAGAGCTGCTTTCTCCTGGCAACGGTTCTCTGTGCGCACCGCCCGTTTCCTTCACGCTCGGGATAAAGAAATCAGACGTGACTTGAAAGTTCAGGCAAATTTTGATGATGTTCATGATCTTCTCGAAAGGAAGATCAAGGGTGAATCGACCCCGGATGAGGAAAATGTGGAGCAGGAGTCAAGCATTTCCAACGCTGATGAATCGTCATTGCAAGTTTCTTTACTAGACGATCAGAGTCCTCTGAAGGGTCAGTCCGTTCGACAAACTTCGCAGTCCGCACAGCAAAGATCATTTGCCACAGAAAGTACGTTCTCAGGCTCACCTCAAAGGTCTACTGGGCAGCCCAGCCCCGTGAGGGATGAGCCGATTCGACAAACCTCGCAGTCGGCACAGCAAAGATCATTTGCTACAGAAACTACGCTTTCCGGCTCACCTCAACCGTCCGTTGGGCAGCCTAGCCTAGGCAAACAGCCAACAGCTTCACATTCCCATCGAAGAAAGTCTGTCAAAAGTCAATACCTAAACATGGACAATGTAGCTCGTCTCAAACAACGCCTGAGTAGCGTCACGTCAAGTTCGTTCCGTCCGGAACCGCGACTTGCAGCTCTAAATTCCGCCAGGAATGAGGACACCACAGAAGACCAACATGGTGACGATTATACCCATGATTCTACGAACGACTTTTTTGATCTCAGCGGCAATCCAGATGAATCAACCACTCCTCCTCGTTCTGCCAGAACCAGGCAAGTGAGCTACAACCCCAGCCACCAGTTTGATACCCCAGGCCCAAGTCGCCTTCGAGCGCCACCCTTGACAGGCGATGAGCACGAAAACGATCAAACATCCCAAAAAATCGGAGAGGGACAGAGTGTGCAGACACCGCAACGGACCATCTTCGATCGGCAGAGGAGCGCCATAAGAGTGTCCCCCATCGATGACGATGCCGAGAGTCAGAGTGTAGAACGACAACCAGCTCAAACCAAGGAGCTGAACTCCAAGAAGCGTCCTCGCGAGGAAACAGATGATGAAGAATCCGGCGATGAATTCGAGCAAGATGCACGTACCGCCAATGTCGACGAGAAAAGAGCCGCAAAACCACCGCCAAAGAAACGGGTCCCCGCGCGCGAGGAACGTTACACCGGCGACAGTGCTTCCGAAGCAGATCAACAACTTCAGCAGCAACTCATGGCATCAAGTCAAGCTGTTCCTGTATCTCAGTCTTCGTTTCGGCAATCTACTGCACTCTCCTCCTCTATGCCGCCACCGCCTCTGCCAAGGACTTCAGTAGTTCCTGTGCCGCGAGCGGCATCTCCCTCATCCGCCCAAGCTCCCGTAGAGTCTTCCTGGGCAGCCCGAAATGTCACTGGACGACAACTTCCTGGTAAAGGGGGCAAATGGTCCCAAGCGGAAGATGACCGACTGCTCCAATTGATGGCCATCCATGGTACCTCCTGGGCCACGATCCTCCGAGAAGACAGTATATGTCCTGAACGCGACGGTGGCCCTGTCTTCGCGCTGAGGCAGCGTAGTCAGGTGGATATCAAAGATCGGGCACGTGTTTTGAAGAGGCGTATGACGAAGTATGTTACTCCCTTCACCGGGCTTTTGTGCTTGAAGCTAATAACTTTTGGTGTTACAGGGCCGGACAACCTCTTCCTCCGGGTCTCTCGAAAGCTTCCAAGGTGTCGTACTAATAGGTCTCAGAGCTCCTCTCGCAGGGCTTTCCAATTATATCCTTGGCGGTGGTGGTTTACTTGTGATTTTTGTTGCTCCTTAGCGTTCATGATACCCACGGTGGAGAAGGATTTTACCCGCGGTATTAATTTAGGCTGGCTTTGTGTTTCTACTACTCCACGACCTATACTTTCCAGTTTTCGCGTGTATATACTTCATGATAATACCATTGAGAGGATACCCGTCTATCAAGCTTAATATTTCCAAGGCCATCGCCTTCTATCTATAGGTACAACCTGCCTACAACCCTGGAAATCACGCATCTTTATATGCTTGGAATGATGATCGAAGGATATCGAAGTCCATTCGGAAGACTAAGTCTAATCTAAAGATCCCCATGTACAGGATATCAAATGAATGTAAGGTATAAAGCCCAGAGAAGTTAGTCCCAGCACAAAAGGCCTGAAGACATCCACAAACCCAATCCAGACAAAACTGAGCAAACTCGGAACCCGCCCGCGAGTCCGGTTGAATGTAACAGCTTCACCAATTAAGCCCACTATCCTACCAGTAGGACCAGGAGGTACAGGTTTCGTTGTAATATGCAGTACAGTACAGTAACAGCAATGACAAAAAAAGAACTAATCCGATGATACACTTACAGCAACAAGCCCAAGCCAGCGACAAGCACACCAGCCATAAATCCAGCGCGCAATGTATCAGCAGCAGCATTAGGTGTCGCAGAAGGCGTCACGGTAGAAGTAACAGCCGTAG
The DNA here is from genome assembly GCF_028828015.1 of Penicillium pulvis. Taxonomy (NCBI): domain Eukaryota; kingdom Fungi; phylum Ascomycota; class Eurotiomycetes; order Eurotiales; family Aspergillaceae; genus Penicillium; species Penicillium pulvis. The sequence continues at coordinate 1,703,420 of NW_026643078.1, read as the reverse complement.
TACCAACAGAAGCGACATTAGACTTCGCAGCGGAGGGTAGGGCAGTGATACCCGCCTTTCCCACGGAGGAAGGGGCAGTAAGAATATTGGTCGGAATAGAAGAAGGGTTCACAGTGGGAGCGACGATGTTGCGACCCGTGCTGGTGGGGACAGTCGAGTTGGAGTCGGAGTCATAATCATAGTCGCCGGTGGTGAGAACAGTGTAGACATTGATACCGCCACCTATATGAGATGAGATTAGAACCTATTTGGAATGTTCCTTGTTAAAGATGGGATTTTAGGCAGCAACTTACATTTATCCCTAGCGTAACCTGCGCAGTACTGATCACATTTGTCGTCGTCAAGCTTGGCGGAGGATAGCGGGATAGAATTGCTACAACCACAGGTGATACCGTCCTTCAAAGCCGCAATGCGGAAACCAGCTTCAAGGCATTGATCGAGACAATATCCGTGCGACTGAAAAGTGTACTGCTTGACATCTTTGAGGTTGGGGACGGAGGAGTAACAACCGAGGGAGCTGGAGGCAGCCGCCACAAGCGGGACGAGGGCAAGAGAAGCGAGGAGCGTTTGGTACATTGTGCAGGAGTACGGGGAATAATCCAGATAGACAAAGGTTACCAAAGAAGGTGTTTGTGTGTGTGGCTTGTATAGCGAAAGTTATGAAGTATGCGGAATGCACGTATGAAACGAGAGAAGCATGCAACGACCAGCGAAACAAAACCGATAGAGAGTGAGGAAGTGAGAAAAAAGAGAGATAAAATTTGAAGAGGAAAAAGAAGCTCTACAGTCGCCAATGTCTCACTTTTAAAGGGTCTGACACCCAAGTTCCCTAGGAACCCGTGGACCCATTCTTTATGGATCATGAAACGAAAACGATGACGTGAATCAAGAACGATTTGCTCTGAAACACTAGGTAAGAGGGTCTATTGAACTCTGTGTGGCGCCTTATTGGCGCAGGGCGTGATCATCGTGGGATCGTCGTCCCCGGAGTGGGTGCGTCACGTCTTTCAACGAACGAGTCAAGCGAGGAAAAGTGAAGGCTCGCGAGTGGTTTGCCACATTTTCGGTTCGGATCCATTTGGAGCCCCATTTGTGGGGATTTTTGGAAGTATTTGTGTGCATTTTTGAGGCGCCCCCTTTCACCCCTTTATAGGGATCGGCTGTGGTGGAGGACGCATGACGTTGAAGAAGAGAGCATTAAGAAAGGAAGCATTCAGCAGATCACAAGTATCGATTGTGATTTTGTACTCCGTACCTGTGTTTAGCTTCGGTTCCACCCGAGAATCAGGAACCGAACCCTGGTTTTGGCGCTTGACGGGAGAAGGGTAAACACCGCCCAAATGAGTATTTACTACTTCTTAGCACTTGATCTGCAACACTTACTGACCTATTCCAGATCAATTCCATCCTTAATTGATTCTATCAACATGATCTATCTACACGATAAACATTGCCGATGAGTCGGCAAAACCCTCAAACAACTGCCAAATCAGGCAAAAATCGGCATCCTCCGTGTGAGGGGAAGATAAGATAGCGACCATGGCGCAATTGCATATATAACATTCGCTCTTGCAGATTCATCTGCAAACTCGCAAGCCTCGAGTATATCAGTCACAATGAAGGCGATCACACTGCTCAGCTTGGCATCTCTGCCATCCACTCTGGCCTTGAACATCCCAGCCCAGCAGATCCTCGAGACCCACAATGCAGCTAACCCCTCTACCCGAGAGACCTGTCCCCAGGCGGAGAAGGTTGCAAGCCCAAATGACGGCCTGCACTCTGCAATGATCTTCCTCGAAGATGATGCTTTCCGTGCCCGTCAGGCGATTAGGCTCTCGCGGGCCGTGCAGGTCCCCACAACGGTCGGAGACTATGACACAGACCCGTACAGCGAGGCTTTTGAGCCGGTAGTGGAGTTTCAGAAGTTGTTACAGGAGATGTTTCCCCTAGTGTAAGTCTTAATATAAACTAATAAAGTTGAAATGCCAAGTATGCAGGTCACAGAATTGAATTGACAACTAACAATGCTCCAGCCACGCCCATGCCGAGGTCGACCACATCAACCGCCTCGGGTTAGTCTTCACCTTCCAAGGCAAAGATACAACCCGCAAACCAATCCTCTTCATGGCCCACCAAGATGTAGTCCCAATCGACGACCCATCCGACTGGACCCACCCACCCTTCTCAGGCTACTTCGACGGCGAATGGATCTGGGGCCGCGGCTCAAGCGACTGCAAGAACGTCCTTATCGGACTTATGTCCACACTAGAAGACCTGCTCGCACAGGACTGGCGTCCAACCCGCACAATCCTCTTCGCGTTCGGGTACGACGAAGAGTCCCACGGCTGGCTAGGCGCGGGCTCAATCGCGCCAGTCCTAGAAGAGAAATACGGCAAAGACAGCTTCGAGTTCATCCTCGATGAAGGTGGTATGGGACTCCAAAGTCTCGGTTCCACCGCCGATGACGGCGAAGTCCTCTACGCTCTACCCGGCGTCGGCGAAAAGGGTAGCCTAGACTTGGTAATGGAACTCGCCGTTCCAGGCGGGCACAGCTCCGTTCCACCCGCACATACTGGTATCGGTATCATGGCCGAGATTATTTACGAGTTCGAGCGTCAGGATCTGTTCACAGCTTGGCTGGACGAGTCCCACCCCTCATTCGGAATGCTAGCTTGTCAAGCCCGTTACTCACCTTCGCACGTCGAGTCTTGGCTTTCGACTAAACTGGCCGCAGGCGACGCCGCCGCTCTAGCCGAATCTGTCGCACAGTCCCGTGGCCCTGCAGTCCGCTATACGCTCCAGACATCTCAGGCAGCCGATCTCATTCACGGCGGCGTGAAGACTAACGCTCTACCAGAGAAGATCTCGGCCGTAGTCAACTACCGTGTCGCACTACACCAAACTCCCGATCTGGTCCTCGAGCGCGCCGTCCGCCTTATTACTCCCATCGCGGCCAAGCACAATGTCTCGCTGACAATCGATTTCCCCAACGCTGAGATTGCCACCATGCCCGATGTCGTCGCTGGAGACCGTACCCTCTCCCTCTCGCCTCTGAGTGACCCTCTAGTGCCTGCGCCGATCTCGCCTACTGACCCCCTAACCTCGAAGACTTGGGCGCGCTTCTCAGGCGTGGCACGCAGCGTTTTCGAGTCGCACCCGAATCCTTTGCTCAAGTCTGAGGAGGCATCTAACCCGACTGTTGTTGTTTCGGGCGATATCATGACTGGAAATACTGATACTCGGTTCTATTGGGATCTATCGGAGAATATCTATCGTTGGAGTCCGTCGCGGGCTGGTGGATCGGCTAACATCCATACTGTTGATGAGCGCATGCATTTGGATGCGCATTTGGAGGGTATTATGCTTTACTATGGTATGTGAGCAACATGTTTGGGTCCAAATTTTCTTTCTGTTGGGTGTCTTTGCTAACTGGCTCTGTCTAGATCTGATTCGCTCCTTCGATGGATGGGATCAAAATTCGGAGTAAGGTGCTTTTGGAAATCGTAGAGTCATTGTTGGCTGGTGAATATAGGTGAATCTGTATTTAGTTTGTGGAGCTAAGCTCCGATTGATGTTGATGATCTTACGAATGTATGTAGTGAACATAAGTATCGGGTGAAGAAAAGAAAATGCAATCTGGTTAGACTTATTGCAATGTGACATTATACAAGACAGTACGAGTCTTAAATGCACTAGTACTTTGTCCTTGAAAGCTTCCCGCTAAAACTCTACAGGTCTTTAATTCGCGAGGTCTATAGCGCTCTGAGCTTCTGCATTAAAGAGCGTGTCACTGAAGGCCGGCCTGATTTGGCTACTTGGAAATCTCAATACCATCATCATATCCCATGAAACCACATACTACCCTGCAGCACTTCAATCATCTTATCTACGAACGAAAGAAAACTTCATCAAAAGGTATAATTGAATATGTATAAACAAGAAAATCCAGGCCCAATGGACCTGCACACAAACCAACGCACATGACCGTCAGCACACAGACGGTTCTATGGATGGGTATCAAGGGATGCATGCAAAAAAGGATATTACACGCCTCAACAAGGGCGTGATATGCCAATGGAAAACGAGCGGATGACGTCCAGCGCGTCGTCGACCTTTCCAGATTGACCAAATCAGGACTCCCGACAATCCATCTAACCACCGATTGATGATAAGCGGATGCCAGGAGAGGTTCGACATTAGGGAGAAAAAATAACATATAAATAAATGCACAAGAAGCGAAAGTTGGGTCTTTTACGCGGTGACCAGGAGGGGCGCGAAGTGGCCGCCTACTACGGGTCGAGCGAAGAAGTTTGCAGAGGTGTAGCTGTGTCTTGTTAGTTTTTGTAACAAGGATTGTTTTCAGGGGTGACGTACTCTCCAGTGAGGGTGTCGTATAGGTCGGTCAGTGCCTTGTTAGTTGGGGTGCTGTTGATCCAGGCAAATAGGTGGTCAAAGATCTGGGATCGGGTACTGGTTGACGCGATAGCTGCGACGAATGATTGCCAGTCGCCTATATTCAAGTTAGCATCCGGCAGCAAAGAAAAACTGAAATAGGCTTACTCTTGGTGTAGGTGTGGCGAGTGTCAAGAGGAATACCATATGTATTAAACACGGTAGGGTAGAAGTTGCTCTGCATCTGGTAAACAGACTGCGGCACGAGACCCAGGCCCAGCTGGGCGTCAGCGTAGAGGTTGTACAGAAGGCCTAAAGATAATGAGTGAATGGAGTTTTCAAGTTTAGAACTTGACTTACCGTGGCTGCTCGCGTTGCCGTAGCTCAAAGTGGCATGGGGCGGGGAGGCATCATGGTTGATGCCCAGGGTCTGCCACTTGGTAATGTAGTCATGGGCGATGCTGGAATAGTTGGCGGCGTCGGCGGTGTGGCCCGTCTCGTTGGCAATGACAGCCATAGCCTCAATGGCAATCATACCCTTCAAAGCCAAGTTGGTTTGGTTTCTAATCATAGTCAGTCCCTGAGGTATGGTTGAAACAGAAGCGTCTTGTACTTACGCTAGCGATCCAGCAAAGTCATCCGTTGAGATTTGGTTTGCCGGGTACAGCGCCTCGGCGACAAGGTACTCAGTCCACTGGCTAAGCAAGCCGTAGTGCTTGGACAAGTAATCCGTGTCCTTGGCCTTCTGCGCGTACGCCAGGGTCATGATAACCATGTTTCCACACTCCTCCAAAGGCATCTTCTCGTCGTTGCCATCATTGTGGCCGGTAGCATTTGGGTAGTTGGAGCCCATGTCATGCATAGCCCAGTCGTTGGGGTACTTTCCAGCTTCTTGGTTCTCATACAGCGGAGCCATAATCAATTTGAGGAACTCTGGGTTGGTGTAGAGTAAAAATGGGTAAGCTGGGAACATGACATCAACGGTGTTGAGATTTCCATCGGACGAGATTTCCTTCATGAACAGGTACATCGCGTCTTCTGTTCCACAGAGTTGAGTAGCACCTAACATTTGCCGCGCCGACAGAGAAGTGAGTGCGAGATAGTCGGTGCCGCCGAGAGCAGTTGAGTCCGCAGCCACCTGGTTGTCGAACGTGCTGCACAGGGTGCTTGCCTCGCTGAAGTCCTTGTGGAAGTAAGACAAAGCCTCCAACTCGGTGTCAAAGTATGCCTTCCACAAGGACTGCAGAGGAGCGTAGGCAGAGGCACCCTCATACTGCACTGCCTCGTCTTGGGTGAGACCAATGGAGAAAAGCGTGCTGACAGGAGACGAGGACACGGAGCCTAGGTCGGATGCAAATGCAAATACTGGCCAGTCATCCTGGATAGCGCGGTAGTTGGTATCAACGCCATTGGTGAGGGTACCATTGGACGAGAACTGGGCACGAACAACGGTATCCTCGCCAGATTGATGAGTAGTGCCATCAGCAACATCGGTAGCCCAGTACCAGTTGCCCCACTCGCCCTGCTGGTTAACCTCAGAGAATGCAAGCTGAGTCTGACGATAGACCTTGTGGTATGCGACATCGCCAGTTGTGCCATACTCCCATTGAGCAATTGTGCTCCGGTCGCCCGATACCCATTCTGCACATGTCAGTTTATGCCAATTGCAATTGAAGTCTCTCAGGCTGGGAGCTTACCAGCAGAAATATCGGCGTAAACCTGCACCTCATGAGCCTTGCCATCAAGGGATGACACTTCAACGTTAAGGTAAGAGAAGACAAGGGATTGGCGTGTAAAATCATCAGGCGTAATTGGTGACATGAAGGTAATGTTCATTTCCACCGCATCAGCAACATTCATGGTGAAGATGCTCTTTGTAGAAGTATACTCCAGCGCAGTTTGGTTGACAGTCGTCGATCCAGGCAGGCCCATCCAGGTATAGGCTATTCCGTCAACACGAACCAAGCCGCACCATCCAGTGATCTGGTTCCTATTCGCGTAACACAGTTAAGTTATGTTTCAAGCACCACTGCAGAGCCCAAACTTACTCCCAGAACTTCGGCCACTCGCCAGCTAGATATCCACCATCACCACCATCGCTACCAACATCTAACCAGGTGCTGAGGTATGGTGACTTCACAGCCAAAGGTACAGCTGGGGGGCGAGCAGGCGAGAAGGTGGATGTCGCACCGACAGAGGCCACAAGGGACCCGACTAAAAGGCCGAGATTATACAGCTGCATTGTGCCAGCAAATGTCGAAAAAGGATTGGACGGGATCAAAGTGATCAACCCAGGAGCTTGAGCTCTGATATTTATTTGTCGAAAGGAGTGAAAACAAATGTAAACAGGAGCAAAACAATAGGAAGCTCCGAAGCAAGCTGCACGAGCACAGTGGAGAGCAGGTTGCAGAAAGGATCGACGCTGTGTTTACTGGAATGCCAGGGACATTTTTATAGTCGAGCTGCCAGCCGAGCAAGACAAAAAAGGGGAACCTTATAGGTCCGTCTCAGGCCCGCATGCCAGTATGCTCCGCTCTACAGCCAAAAGAAAAAAACAATCTAATGCGATGGGGTTATTTCACCGAGCAGCAGACCTGCATGGGTCGAAAGTTCCGAGCGCGCAAGTCGGCTGATCTCCGTCAGTGCCCGAACAATGAGATCTCATGCGGCCTCATCGACCATATGGCAAGGGATGAAAAGACGTGATGTGAGGGGTTGGTAGGGACCCATTGCCGTGCAGGGGTAGGATAGGGGGGATCATGCCCGTGGAGACCCTTCTCGGAGGGGATTCACTTGGATTGGGACTAACTGGACTAACTCCGAGCGAGTAAAATGCGGTCAACGAAAGTAATATCCCAGGTCGCATGGAACAAGCAGCGGCCCATGCGAGATCGACGCCAGTGGCGTCGGCGAGTAAGGACAGCGTATTTTAGCCTTTGGCTGAACAACTTGCAGGTGACAGAGCACACGGGATGGCGCAAATAAAGATGTGGAGAAAACGAGTGTGATGCGGTCAAAAAGAGTGAACGAGCGAGTGCATGGCTCAAGATGACGGATGAGTGCAAGATTTATTTTGCGCGTTGTGGCGTTGTCCATAGGGCAAGCGATACATCGTGGGGAAGGTGCCAGGTGGGCGTGATGGAATCATGCGCACGACTTCCCTCGGCAGTCGGCTTGGTGCAAATCTTCTGCTTGGCAATATCATTCAGACTATCGATATTAGTGCCCGACAAATCTGCGGGGGTTGATCAGCAGAGCGGATCCTGAGTAATCTCGTGGAGCCGGAATACAAGCTGGATACAAGCGCGACATGGAAAACTGAAGATGAGACGATCCTTCGGGGACCTGCAGCGGTACACAGATTATGGCCCCTCATGGCTTATAGCAGTGTTCAAATCAGAGAGACTCCCCTTGCAGGAGAATAGGGCTGTACGCGTCAGCTCCTTGATGCGATCCCGATCTCACCAAGTGCCAAAAAGTATCAGGTACTTCGTCCAAAGTTTGAGGTGGTCGTGTGAGCCAAGTACCGGTTACCCGATCTGCGCCCCACATCCAAGGTACCGGTCCCTTGCTGAGAATCAAATTGTGATACGTCGGATTTTCTCTCAGGGGAAATGAACCTTCCATTATCTGTCATCCTCTGAAGAGAAATTTCCGGGGTGGGTGTTCGGTGTAGTTGATTGGAGGACATACAAGATTGAGGGAGACTAACCTTGGAAGCGAATGTAACATATTATTCATGGAGGTCGACTGTCCACACAATACGCTGTCACCTCCCCCAATGATCATCAGATTTCTTCAGGAAAATTCCCACGGTCGGTAATTGTCTATGGATGGTAGGACCGTGCGCAGCTCACAGACCTACTGACTAGTTCTTAAATGTACTGCTCCGGGAATCGGTGTCAGACATGCAGCCATGCAAACCTCGCGTACGATGTAAAAGACCTCACCGCCGCTAAAATATTAAGGCGATATCACAGTAACACTTTGAGTGGAGATAAATTATATTACTCAACTGAAGTGAAGGTCCGAGCCCTGAACTAGTTGACTTTACGCTGTCTTGAATGCACCACGAAGTATATGTACAATGAGCTATTACTTCGTAAACTAGTTTCAAAACACAACCCAGTGCCCCTTTCCCGGTCATCTCGGCTGTCATACGCACACCGTGCCTCAAACGTGGATATTTTCCAGCAGGTCGGGATTGGATCTGCACATCGATGCACGTTGTCATTGGCGGGATAGTATGGAAGGGGTTTGCGCAACTTTCTGGGAACCGACCTTCATCTTCTAGATCAAAGATTACACATTAAACCGATATTAGGCCGATGGTGTAATCGTTACCTGTCTGATCAATTTCTCTCAATCTGATACCGTAGTGCTTAGTGCCAGAAGGACTCGGACATGGGCCGGTGGGTTGGGCAATGTGTGGACTCCCAAAGGACCTTGAGCAGCGCAGAGTTGCACAAGCAAAATCCAGTAAGCCACAAGTACAAATATGCATGCGTGGATACTCTAGTATGCCTATCTGGGGAGACTGCCAGGTGGAAGGGACCCCGGTGCCTAGTGCAACCTTCAATGACCTTGCGCACGTGGATATATATATGTAATAAAGGCGTATATAAAAGCATTGCGTATGGCTTTTTTAAATAGTCCTCTGGCTTACTGCTTCCATTATACATGTGCATATCTCTGGAAGGCAGACCTTATCTCGAGATTCTATATATATATATCAGATTTTGAACTCGGGGGCTTTCATGGAAAAAAAAAATGGCCGACATGAAGTTGCTCGACAAATCCATTAATTCAAATATCTACGGTGAAGAACATTGAACCAAGTTAAAAAGAACTCAGTGGGACATTTGTAGACGTCCACGGGTAGCTACTGGAAAAGTGACATACGCCCAGCTTGATTGATTTGAATCATGATATTCAACGTTTCAAGGTACTAGGTATTGCTGTAACCTGCAGGGCTACCTAAAGGCCTGGGCCATATTAGAGCCTGGGCGGACTACATAGAAGATTTGCAAACAACCTTAGAAGACAGTGAATGCAGCTCTCTGAAAAAAAATTCATAAATCGTAGGATTCAGATGAACTCGGAAATTTTTGATTTTTGTTTCATTCAGGGGAATCTATGCACAGGCCTGAGATGTGCCAGGGCATGAGACCCATCACGCGTCGTCTCATGCAGCCCAAGTCCAGTTCCAGCCACTGCGGCGTGAAAAAGCGACGTAAACCCAGTTCTCAAATAACACCGAATAACCACGCGCACCGAACCCAAAGACCCATTTTCCATGCGAGTCCCTTAAATGTGGGTGTCGTAGGCGATGGGGACAACGGTCTCGGGGGCGTTACCGGCCTGGGAGACCAGGTGGCCGTCACGGGGACCAACAGCCTGGCGCTTCAGGTGAACGTGGATACCCTTCTCCTTGGCCTCACGCTTCTTGAGGGCGTTCTCCTTGACACGGTTGATGAACTCCTCGCGGGAGCGGGAGTGCTGGACGTGCTCAATGCGGACGCTGATGCGCTTCTCGAGGTAGCGGTTGTCGACGCGCTTGTAGAGGAGGACACCGATGGAGGACTTGGTGACGTTGTAGACGACACCGGTCTTACCGTGGTAAACCTTGTGGGGCATACTGTTCAAAGTCTCAGTTATTGTATTCCATCAAAGGGCAAATGTGTGTATGTCGGATTGTTTTGGTGGGAATTAATGTTGCTCATTGCATGCAATTGGGCGAACGCAGGAAAGGGGAATTTTCGCATTGTACTGACCCCTTCTGGACGGCACCGTTAACCTTGATGTCGACAATATCGCCAACACTGTAAAAATTGTCAGAACCTCCATTTCTTGGAATTTTCACATAAGTTTCGAGTTTGGAGTCGATCGTACCGGTAGGTCTTCATGTAGGTAGACAGACGGATCATACCGTGCTCCTTGAAGGAGCGGCTGAAGGCATACTGTTCATCTCGTCAGTATGGTCGTTCTTTGCCCGTTTTTCATTCCTCCTCCGACAAGGTCGTAAATCGTCCAGTCGTAGAAATGCTAGCAATGAGATTATGGCGACGTACCCGGGTGCCGGCACGCAGACCGTACGAGTGAGGCATGGCGACGGTGTTGGTGTTTGGTTTTGGTGTTGAGAATTGGCGACAGCGGGCCTTTGATCAAGATTGAAGCGTAAGACCCGATTAATTGTGCGCGATCATGTGATTTGCGGGTCCGTGGGATCCGTGACCAAGCTAGCCCTAAGCCCTCGGGAAACCACTATAACCTGATTCGGGTTAGTGCGGAATAAGCGATAACGGAGTTGAACTTCTGCTTTTCGAACTTTGGACGTTTCCTCGTAGTGTGCTCAACTTCGCGACAACTCAGCAACCATGGCCCCGTGAGTATACCGATACAATCGGAGATGCATTTTCGCATTATTCTAACCGTCGGCATTATAGTCGCGTTTACTCCAAGACCTACAAGGTCCCCCGTCGCCGTAAGTGAAATTTCGATTATCCCACCAAATCTCTAAGTCCCATCGCTTACCCCATTGCAGCCTTCGAGTCGGCCCGTCTGTTAGTACTCTCCGGCCACTGATCAGAAGCGTGCTTCTGTTTATGTCGTGACGTTCCAACTAACCTTTTTCTAGTGACTCGGAACTGAAGGTTGTCGGCGAGTACGGCCTCCGCAACAAGCGTGAGGTTTGGCGTGTCCAGCTTACCCTGTCCAAGATTCGTCGTGCTGCTCGGTATGTGGAGGAACAATTGGATCGCGGAATGGAATACAATGGCTAACACCTCGCTAGTGAGCTGCTCACTCTCGATGAGAAGGACCCCAAGCGTCTGTTCGAGGGTAACGCCCTGATTCGCCGTCTTGTGCGCATCGGTGTCCTCGACGAGTCCCGCATGAAGCTCGATTACGTCCTTGCCCTTAAGGTTGAGGATTTCCTTGAGCGCCGTCTCCAGACCTGCGTGTACAAGCTTGGCCTCGCCAAGTCCATCCACCACGCCCGTGTCCTGATCAAGCAGCGCCACATCCGTGTCGGCAAGCAGATCGTCAACGTTCCCTCCTTCATGGTCCGCCTTGACTCCCAGAAGCACATCGACTTCGCTCTCACCTCGCCCTTCGGTGGCGGCCGTCCCGGCCGTGTTCGCCGCAAGAAGGCCGCTGCCGCCGCTGGTGGTGACGGTGAGGAGGCTGAGGAGGATGAGGAGTAAATTAGCACCTAAAAATGAATACGGGGCGTCCGGTCGGGTTTCGCTTTGGGCAGATCAAAATTCTGGGGGTCCTGATGGCTGCAGCATCTAGCGCTTTATGTTGTATGATCATGCGAATCGAATGAATAAAACACCAGCCTGAAAAATGGCTTCCATTCGAACCCGAATCTTTCCATACCACGTAATCCATTCATGTATTCAGCCTACCAGGCTTCCAGTGTAAAAGTACAGTTTAGTCCTAAACGCCATCCCAGGTGCCCAGACCCTTATCATTCGGTCATATCATCGTCAATTAATGTCGGAGCATGTTCATCCTTCCACACCCACCATCTCCTTCAATGTCTCCTCTGCACTGCGGTACCACCGACCCATTTCTTCTGTACCATCGGTCTCACCCTCCTGCTTCTTCCGTCTCGCTTCGCGTGCCTGTGTGACGGCCTCGATTTTCCTCCGCTCAAGCACCGAACATTCCCGCTGAATCGCCTCGGCTTCTCGAGTCTTGCGAGGCAAAGAATTCTGGACAGCAGCGATCTGGCGATTAAGCGCCGCCAATTCCGCCTCGCGATCAGAAAGCAATTCCATAGTGGCAGGGAGAGGCAGGTTTTGGGACGATCGAGGATCTGACGTATCCATATTGGCGACTTGCTTTGCGCGAAGGCCCGCAATAGTGCCCTCGAGGTTCTCAATTGACTCCGGCAAACTTGCGAGCTGCGCTTCTTGGAGTTGGACGTTCTTGTAGCCTGTCGCGAACGCACTGTTAACAGCCTCTTCTGTGCGATGGCAATAATAATGACTTACGGCTGGCCAAATTACGGCTTATCTTCTCCATCTCTTCAATCATCATGCGGGCTTCTTCTTTTCGTGCCTTGAGCTCCGCCTTCACCTCCGCTAGTTGTGTCTCCAACTCCACATTTTCATTGTGCCCTACGACGAGAGGTGGATCGCCCACGATCGCACGGAGGAATTTTTCTTTGGTGACTTGCTCGAGGTAGGAGAATCGCAGCTTGGAAAAAAGTTCCTGTAGAACGCCGAGAAGTTAGCGAACGCGATCCTGGTCAATAGAGTTCAAAAAGCTGGTAGCAGACCTTGTAGTGGGTCAAGTCAGCCTCGAGCGAAGCAGGAGTCGGATCATTCAGGTTCGACAATGAGACATCCGATCCTCGTTTTGATGGCGAAAAGTACGCGTCGCCGGCGTCTGAGATCGGTTCTGCGATACGGATGATACTGAGGCTCTGCTTCAAATCACCTTGCTCCTGTTGAAGTTGGCGAAGAAGTGCCAATGCTTCTGAGACATTGTCTGTCATTTTCAGATGGATAGTGTCCTTATTCGGGAGTATGGTGCTGTGAAATCGGAATAGTGGGATGTCTTTAGCGTCTCAATCGCAAGGGCGTTGTTTATCTTTAGCTTATCGCGATAAGAAGGCGGTGAGCGGCCAATCGTTGATCTGGAAAGTGCAATTGCCATGCTTCTTTCTCCACATTATGCGACACAAGGTGCCCAGACAGACTACAAGCCTGCTGCCCATGATGGCACGGTAGTCTTGATCTAATCCTCCCATTTAATTCTCATATCGATTTTCTGAACGTGGTATCCTTTGTGTCACACTGCTGCTTTCATCCGCTTGTCAACATGGATGACTATTATGTCGCCGAGGTCCTTGCCAAAGAGGCGCGGGACAGCTCTCAGAAGTACTCGACCGAAGGTTTAGGCGCATACATGCCCCGCAAGTAGGTACTTTCCAAAGTGTAATACCTCAATTACCTTTGTCTGGTACAAAACTGACTGAACTCCAGAACTGCAAGCAACGCTCCCAAGCCAAACACTCGATTCCTTCGCCATCTAATCAAAGAGACCGATAACCACAATACCGCTCTCAAGCGCAAAGAAGAGAGGGAAGCTAGGGAGCGCATGCGCCAACTGAAAGAGCAGTCTGCGGCCGCTTCAAAATCTACAGCTCGCTCATCCCGGGGGCAAGGCCCATCTCACGCACGAGACTCGGAGAGGCCACGCGGGGAAGACCGCGAGGAGCGACGACGACGTCGTAGTCGATCTGCATCCACTGACAGAGACCGGTCACGGCGGCGGCGGAGGGAAGAGGATAGAGGCAAATCTAGAGAGGCCGATCGGGACCACACCGAGCGGCGACGAGAACGCCACAGACACCATTCCTCCCGCAAAGACCGGCGAGATAGAGATAAATCCTACTCGAGGTCCCGCAGTCGGTCCCCACGCAAGGAGCGCACATCTAGATCCCACCGCAGTGAACGTTCTCGTCGATCCGAGTCCCCACGCCGATCATCCCATTCACACCGAACACCGCGTGAACGGGACCGACGGTCTCGAGAATACGATGATAAATCCTCTCGCCAACACCGGCTCTCTCCACCCGAACCATCTGTGAACCGCCAGCGTAAATACCCTTCGTCCCCAACCTTACGACCTACCGAATCAGACGATTCAGATCCTCTAGAAGATCTCGTCGGGCCACTTCCAGCCAAAGAGGCACCCATTCGCTCACGAGGCCGTGGGGCCTACAAAGTCAACGCCAGCAATATCGATAAACACTTCGCATTGGACTACGATCCCACACTCGATGTCCAACCAGACGATGACCACGAAGGCACCACAAAACAATCCTCCCGTCGCCCTGTATCAGGCCTCATGACTGGCGAGGATGACTGGGATACAGCTATGGAGGCATTGCGCGACCGCGCGCGCTGGAGACAGAAGGGCGAAGAGAGGCTGCGAGCAGCTGGGATCGGAGAGGAGACTATTGATCGGTGGAAGACTGAATCTGCTTCCACTGGTGTGAGCGGGGAGCGTCAGCCTGAGGATGTGCGCTGGTCCAAGAAGGGCGAGGGTAGAGAGTGGGATCGGGGGAAGTTCGTGAATGATGACGGTCATATTGATGTTCGAGCTGCTTGGTCCTAATCAGGACGGGGTTTAGGCGTTTTGGGTTCACATCAGCATTTGTGGCAGATTGGGACAAACATGATCAATTCATAGAGCTTATTATAGGTATTATCTTTGTTAATTACATTTTCATTCTCTCAAGTCCACTTTCGCCTAAATACTCATTTCGTTTGAAAGTTTCGATCAGCTTGGACGGCACAGGCTGCCTGAAATTGCATTGTCGCATCGCGTATAGGCTTAGACGTAGCTTCTTCTTACTGGATTGTTTGTATTGCGAGTCAAACATACCCTTGTGCGCTACATCCTGATCTCTTTGTGAATTGGTGTCTCATTGGTTGGTAGAACTAGATGTATCATAAATGATGACCCACCGCGCGTCGTCTACACTCATCTACGGTATCTGGCCACCTAACGTACGAAGTCTTCATCACACGCTAAAGTTTATCACTATAGTAACCGTAAAACAAACCGTCACTAACGGTATAAATTCCAATAATCTAGATTGTAGTTGGCCATAGGGGGTATTTGGTTATTTCCAAACGGCCTGACTAGCCAAGCAGGGGAGCTTTGTTTGCGTAGTTAGGTGACCAAATACTGTACACCTACCCATGTCCTTCACACAGCATTGCCCCGCTCTTCATCCTTTTATGGAGTATTAAGACTCGATTGGTATTCCCAATGCTTTGTACACTCTTGTCACCCTCAAACTTCATCTACCGTCAAAACAATGGCCGACGTGACCCCCACCGACGACAATTGCCTCAACTGCAATAAGAGCAGGGCCGAGCTAGACTCGCTCAAGCAATGCAGCAAGTGCAAGTCTGCACGCTACTGCTCTCGCGACTGCCAGAAAGCAGACTGGAAGCATCACAAGAAGGATTGCGCAAGACTCGCCCAAGCAGCAGCCGAGACCCAACCCGCCGGAAGCAACACTAGTGGCAGCGATACCGGCACGCAAGCTCTCGACTTCAAAATGGACAAACCATTCCACCAACTTCACGCGAAGAAATGGCTTCACGGCCGCCCTGAACAGGACGTTTACAAGCTTCTTATCGACACATACCGTCTTCGCATGGAGGATAAATACAGCCTTGAAGGAGACGTGGCCTCGGATAGCATCTACAGCGGTGTGTCTAGTGGCGTACCAGGCTTCCGACGATTCTTGCGACTAGTTGAGGGTAAAAGGGAACTGTTGCCTGAGTGGTGGTCTCCTGCCAAGTCCCAGGCATGTGTAGCCTTTGCTTCTGGGCAGCACAATGACTACAATGTGGACCACGCTGTTGAGAAATCGGATATTATTCAACAATATGGGGATCCAAAGATGCCTATGCAGCTGCGTATGCTTGGTGAGCAGATCTACGGGAGTGGTCCAGGAGGACAGCCGGGGGCGGGTATGATGCAGATGCAGATGCTAGCTGAGGGAAGTGATGGAAGTATGAAAATGTCAACTCTCGACGTCAGTCAGTTTTTGGGAGGGGGACGTTGAGCCAAGGGGCTTGAGCTGTAGCAGCTTGGGCCATAGCATTGATGTTCTAACATGTCAGTCTTGAAAAGTGGAGAAGAGAGTTTATGTAGCGTTCTTCAACATTTGTTCCTGAATCCTATGGCAGCAACTGACCCGCCCGTTCCGCGGCTTTGTAAGTGCGGAAATTTGCCGATAGTGCCGATACAGCCAAATTGACGACATCAGTCATCATTATCGACTAATTTAGACTTATTTTGCTTAGTATTTCTCAGCAAACAGAGCTTGTGCTGATTGATAAGATCTCGGGGTCCAATCCTTTTCGAGGCCGAATATCCGACGTTGGACACAGGCATCTTTGCGCAATATATATAGCAAGCCGCGGGGCACAAGACCACCCATTCTTTTCACGACAATTTATACCACCAATTTTTTACCTTCCAAGGTTGAGGAACTTAGTTTGGAATACGGAAAGACAGCCCCCGAAATGACAGATCAATTCGCTTACTCATATCCATCGCCGTTGGAGGGCTATGGGGACTTGAAGCCACTGACCGAGTAAGTCAAACATCATGATCACTCGGATTCCGCGATCCACTGCATCATGAGCCTCGGTATTAATATAAAATCAGCGAGCGCAACGAAGATGGGAAATCTCTGAAGAATCCCGAAACCGGCGTCCTAAGCAAAGCCTACGAAGAATTTCCAGACCCAGTGAGCAAAGGCCGACGCGGCGGGTTCGACGTGCACATCTACCACTTCCAGGTAAACACAACTCTGGATTCACCACCCTACATCGGTCATCGGAAAAAAAAAACAATCTAAAACTAATTCACCTCCAGACAAATCCAGACCAAGTAGCCTACGCCAAGGCCCTCCACGAAAGAATTCGACGCGAATGTAAGAAACCCAGCAGGAAACGGGTGGATCCACACACAACTAACCTTCCCAGTCCCCGAACTCCGCATTTATAAATTCTTCGACCAACCCGTTGGCCCGCACCCCGTCGCCATGTTCGAAGTAAACGTGTTCACACCAGCACAGTTCGGAGCTTTTATTCCCTGGCTGATTATTAACCGGGGCCAGCTGAGTGCACTGATCCACCCGAATACGGATATAGAGGCGGGTCGGTCGGAGGGGGCGGAGGAAGAGCGGAATCATACGCAGCGGGCGACGTGGTTAGGGGATCGAATTCCGTTGGACTTGAGGTTGTTCAAGCTGTGGAAGGAGAAGGAAAGGAGGGAAGAAGAGGCGGAAAAAGACAAGCAGGGGAGGTTGTGATGGATAGCGTGGCTTGCCAAATTAGTTCCCCCAGAGGATTTCAGGGATGAATGACTGATGTGATTCATGCGAAACCACATCTACATTGAAGAGGTGTGTATGCACCTAAATCATCAGGGACTTCCCGGTCTTTACGTAGCCTGTGGGATCGTTAGAATGCAGTAGCTGACGCATCTTCGACACGCGATTGGTGGATCTTACTGTAGGGACCTGCACGTACAGCTAACTCCTCATTAAGTCTATACTAGATTCGAACACTTATGACTTCTGCATGGGTTCCCAGCTGGAATTACGAGGTAGTCGTGATGAGCTTATCAGATGACCCCGTCAGAGCACAAGGCACGAGTCACGCACCCTCCACTAAAAAGCCGGGGTTATGCTAAACCATATCGAATCAGAAGCTCGGAACACCCCGCCTGGCTCCTGGCTGCCGATTTATTGCCTCAATTTCATGCATGTAACATTCTAGGGTATTTATCGAGTCCCCATCAATGTTCATTCCTCCCCACTTCCACCGGTCGATCACGTCGATCTCGTGAATATGACCTATAGCTCATGATGATTTTGGGTTCTCGGCATACGATGTATTTTTTGTGATCTGCTGTTGTACAGGCTGTACGGGCGCCTCTGATTATACCTTATAAGTGACTGCTGCACCCTGTCAACGGTGGAGGCTGTTCATAGGCAGTGTATACTGATGCCTGTTTTTTCTTCGGTACCTGGAATATTCAACTATAGTGAGTGATGCATCTTCTAGTGATGAGAATATAATGCTGATCGGCTCAGACTAAGAGCATTGGATCGCTCGAGTCTTGTATCAGAGGGGAATATAGGGTACCTCATTGAGAGCAATACGATGCGCCTGGTAATGAAACTCACGGCACTCGCCGTTGCGGCTCTGCCTTTGGTCAAACCTACCATCGCATCCTTCCAGACTAGGGCAACATCTGATATCCCGCAATATGTGTATACACACGGTAAATAATCCCGCGATACTATATACTCTTCATCTAATATCCCATAGCTCCACTAGTTTGGTTATACAGCACAGACCCATACCGGCCAAGCGACCTGCAAGCGCAACTCGACAATACCACTCCCGAGGTCAACTGGACTGCTGTAGCAGGCGCGCCGTCTCCATTAACGTTGGAAAACCTGGATAAGCTTAATGATCTAGGCAATACAAGTGTCTACTTGACGACCTCTGGAGGTATCGCTCAGACACCTCAACCATCATGGTGGGATGGTATCACACCAGACAGCAACGGGCGGACCGGTAACGCGACAGGATGCGCCATTGTTGTTGTAAATCATGGCGCTGGGAAGGTAGATGCTTTCTACTTCTACTTTTATGCGTAAGTGCTTGGTCCAAAGGAAAAAGCGTCCACTGACCATATGTACAATCCAGATATAACAAAGGTGATAAAGTCCTAGGCTTAGAATTTGGCGACCACATCGGTGATTGGTAATAAAACCGCGTAGCATCTATTATATCCGCGCTCACAGTAATAGGGAGCACAACATGATCCGCTTCGTCAACGGTACACCACAAGCAGTTTGGTTCAGCCAACACGCCAGCGGCCAGGCATTCACCTACAACGCCCTCGAGAAAGACGGCCTACGACCTTACGCATTCTCTGCTAATGGGACGCACGCTAACTACGCCATTGTAGGGTATGTATAGCCTAGATTACGCTACCTAGCTGTTGGCACTACTGAATGGCGGCATAGACAACATGACCACACAATCCCCGGCTTAAACCTCCCGGCTGGCTTACTACTCGATTATACTGATAAAGGTGTTCTCTGGGACCCAACGCTAAACGCATACGCTTATACCTACGACCCCGCAACCGCGACGTTTGCTTCAGATACCTCAGCGTCGTACCCAGTCCCCTGGCTAAATTTCAATGGTCAATGGGGTGATGCACAGCCTGTGGGGGAGCCATCGATTTTTGGAGAAGCGAAGTATGTTGCTGGACCGAACGGGCCGAAATTTAAGACTCTTGATCGGACTCATGTTTGTCCTTCGACGCCTTGTATTGTGTTGCCGTTTAGGATTTGGGCGGAGGCTGAGGCGGAGTATAATATGAGGACCTAGTGCAAGCTGGATTTCTGTGTCGCTGTTATATATCTGTATTAAGGGTATAGAGGCTTGGTTAAATCAGAGGATATGCTGATTACACGTAATTTCTTGAGGTCAATGATAGGAAGCTAGATAAAAGAAGCAAGTCCTGCACGCGATGAACCGCCCCACGCGTGGACCCACAAGGAACGTGCACATATTTTTCTTTTCGTGACCGAATACGAGAAGTGTTTTTCTCTCTCTTTTCGATTCACAGCTACAAAAGTCCAGGAAGACAGATTCGAGTCCTATCAATAGGGGCTGTGTTTTGACCTTATTTTCGTGTAGACCTGACCCAGGGTTCGTGATTCAATAGGTTATTTAGCTTAGACGCGTCCCAGCAGCAGGACCGTTTTGTGGGTTTGGTGCCCCACTACGTTGGGATCGAGCTCGCGTGGTTGGATCGTGCATGCTGCGAGCCTAATAACGATCTGTGTGGTACCTCGAGGCGATTTAATTTATTTTCTCCGTGATGCTTCTCTGGTCCATCCTGATCAAGATAGAGTTATTTGGCTACTGCAGATACTACATATAGCAAATGGATCTTTCTGAAAGTGCTACTACTAGAATCTCTCATTACATAGTGTGGAGCTCAGCTCAGCTCGCCCAAATTTTGCGGAAATTTGGAACGAGTAGTGACCCGTGGATGCGACCCGCGGTCTCCGTGTCCGGTTCCCCCGGTTTACTCACAACAAACAGCCCCTTTCAATGGAATCAATTCCAACGTTCATTGCCGGGAGAGATTGAGATACAGAGATAGTCTCAGACAGTTGCAGGTGGAGAAGTCCAACGGCCCCTGGTGCACGTGCCAGATCAGCCTTTCAGGGGTAACTCGTGGCAATCCGGGTTTTCACCTTTAATTGGACAGATCAACGTTGATCTTTATTCTACTCAGTATCACTGAAAGAATACAGAAAGGGAGCCAATTGATATAACAATCCAAATTGACTCCATAGCCCTTCAGTCACAAATTCATCGACACCAAGACTTCCCCGTCGGGCATTAGCCGCCCGCCGCGTGGAACGAACCGCATCCTAGCAATCCACACAAGAGCTCTAAGTGGGGGAAGGCTTTTGCTGGGCTCTGGACCGTGACTCGACACTTTTTTACCCCTGAATCATCATGATACCCGTGTATCAGCCCAATTGCTTCCCCATGGAGGGGAATAGAGTAAACAGATGGTCGCAAAAAGTGCCGGCACATCAAGTAAGATCAGACAGTTCACATCTGTCATTTCTCCCGAATCAAATGAATCCGTATACCAGAAAAGCCAACGTATCTAAAACCCTGTAAATCATTAGCCTGACCCGGGCCATAAGAAAGATCTCCTCCACGAGATTTTCTTCCTTTCTTCCACCCACTCCTTTCCTTTCGTTTCTCCCTTTTCCACTTAATGCGCCGCAGTAGTCGGACGCTGTGAGCAGGCTGGTTCTCAATTTCAATCCATCTCTCGTTCACATTAAACGGGTTCCCCTCCCCCGAATTTCAATTCCGACTTCCCCTGGCCCGTCACTCCAGTAGCGACGAACAGCGGACAGAGTAACAACTCACACTGGTTGAGAGCTTGTTGCCATTGAATCACCTTTGATCCGTCTCTTTTCCCTTCACTTTGCTGCTGTCGCAGTCTCTCGTTTCTGTCTTTCTGGGTCTCAAGTCGCACTGCTTCAAAACCCCGCGCCATTGAAAGTCTCCCAGTCTCGAACCATTGAATCATTGGTCTGAGCCCAATAGCAAGGTCGCAAGGTGACAAAAGTCGGATATGTGAGTGGGAACATTCCATTGCGTACCCTGCAGATGAGGGGCAGATGTCGTACCCGAGTAGGTGATGAAGTAAAGTGGACTGATTGATGTTATGGCTGCAGATTATTATCCGTTTAGCAAGAATAACTGCAGGTGAAACTTGTTGAAAGATAAAGAGAAAACCAAACAAGAAACAAAATTAAAAAAAAAAATCACGCGCTTAAAATGTCAACTCCAACTTCCTCGCGCGCGCCCTCTGATGCCGTGCCTTCCATCACGGATCAAACTCTCAACGCTCGTCGTACCTCGCTCGGTTTTCTTCGTCGCTCTAAATCCACCGAACCTCTCGGTGAACAACGCAAAGCATCTGGAAGTCGCAAAAAGATGACGAAATCCCAAATGATGGAAGAGGAGATGCGCCGTCAGCGCGAGTCGTACGCCCCAAAAATAGCCCCTCGCCTGCCGGATTTCTCCCCCGCCCCTCAGCTAGAGACATTTGGAGGCGAAGAACGTGATACCATTAAGGCAGAGCCCGCCTTGCCTCGTCCTAATTCTGGCTTTGCGGCACCACCCGTTCAATCGCCCACGGACTCTATGGATCCGTATGCCCGTTCCGAAAGCATGACCCACCGGGGTCGCTACAGCTACGCCAGCAGCGCTGTCAGCACTGTCAACAGCCCTCGTCGGGTCCGTCGCCGCAAGGATCCCACTTCTTACAAGTAAGTCGCATCAATCATAATTGTAAGGACCGAATTTAATATAGTACAGCATCCTGGTGGTTGGCGCTCGTAACTCCGGCAAAACCGAGTTCCTCAATTTTCTTCGCAAGGCACTCACCATGCCAGCACACAAGCACCCTATTCGCACTCCTGAAGAACTGGAGGAGCTGGAACGCCAGACATCCGCCTACGAAGGCTTCACGTCGCAGTATCTTGAAACCGAAATCGACGGGGAGCGCGTCGGCTTGACCCTGTGGGACTCCACCGGCCTCGAGCGCAACATTGTGGATCTGCAGATGAAAGCCGTGACTGGTTTCCTTGAGAGCAAGTTTGAGGAGACCCTCGCGGAGGAGATGAAGGTGGTGCGCTCTCCGGGAGCTCGCGACACTCACATTCACTGCACTTTCCTGCTGCTGGACCCCGTTCGCCTCGATGAGAACATTGCCGCTGCTGAACGTTTTGCCAATGCTACCTCCAAGGCTACCGACACCCCCGTGCTGGGCGTCTTGGATCAGAATCTCGATTTGCAGGTGCTGCGCACCATCCTGGGCAAGACCACTATTGTGCCCGTCATCAGCAAGGCGGACACCATCACCTCCGCTCACATGGGCTACCTGCGCAAGGCCGTCTGGAGCAGTCTCAAGAAAGCCAACATCGATCCTCTGGAGATCTTGACCTTGGAAGACCAGGAAGAGTATAGCTCGTCTGAGAGTGGTGATGAGGAGTCGATACAAGAGAGCGACCCCACGGAGCCCGAAATCATCGATCCCGAATCCGCAGAACCTTCCGAGGCCAAGGTGGAGACCAATTTGGAGCGCACGCCATCCCAGCGCAGCGAGAGCAAGTCCATCGGATCAGATGGTCCTGCCAATCCCCACGTGCCATTCTCGATCTTGTCCCCGGACCCACACTCCCTCGCTTCCGGGGAAGAACCGGTCGGTCGCCGATTCCCTTGGGGTTTCGCCGACCCATACAACTCGGAACATTGTGACTTTGTCCGACTGAAGGACTCGGTGTTTACTGAATGGCGATCGGAGCTGCGCGAGGCCAGTCGTGTGATCTGGTATGAGCGCTGGAGAACCAACCGCCTCAACCGTAATGGACAGCCTGCGCCCATGCCTACCAAATCCTACGGTGGTCGCATGGGACCTGGTCATGATGGTCGTCGTACGCGTTAAACCTGTCGCAATGTTCTGTTTCTTTTCTTTTCTTCTCCTGTTCGCATAGCTTGCTATTCCGCACATACCCCCCTTTCTCACCTCGACGAGGTTTTTTTTTGTCTTCCCTTCTGCTGCTGCATTTTCCTTCTCAACACAAAATGTGTCACCTCGAGTGTCTGTATTCCACTTTCTATGTGTTTGCTATGATATTCACTGTTCACTGGGTCCACCGTCCACGCGTACTGTAGCTATAGGCTTCTGTATATTCACAGGGGAAGGAAGCGCAATCACAAAGTTATCATTCCGGGGAATGATAACTTCAATGTTATTGGGCAATAGTATGCCCCACTCCAAAGAGTCTACCTACAGTAGGCCCATTTCCTCATATCGTAAATTTCACATATCCGCCCAGTTGCATTCGCAACCTATCGCTTGGCGCATAGGCCCTATGACCCAGCGAACAGGTTACAGGCTTGTGAGCTGCGGCTGAAGCGCCGGGCGATCTCAAGCCAGCGCCTGCGTTGGAACCAATAAGAGCTCATTCTTAGCGGCACCATGCGCCCTCTTTCTGCAAGAATCAGCATGTCAGACCGGAGTTTGCCATGCGAACAAGGGACTATCACTGGGAATACGAGTTGAATCCAGATCATTCCTCGCACTTCCAGTTTCCATTTATCTTCTTCATTAATTTCTAAGCTCTCTTTTGTCCCGGTTGAAAAGGCTTCATTTCTTGGTCAACTCTTGGTAGTGACAAGGCTGAAGCTGGAGGCCCGCTAAGGAACCGTGTGGATCCCCCGTATTTCCCCTCGCACTGATCGACTAAACTCATTGCAACGGCTTCTTGTGCGGTACCAAAATCCCCTAAGCGGGACATTCTCACCTCGTCCAAGTTCTTCTTCCTCAGTTCTCCAAGCCAACCATAATAACCAACCCCCGAACCACGGTTCGGCAGGTTGATTATATACTTGCTACGACAAACACATCTCCAAATTTGGCGCAAAGCCCCACCACAAAGTAACGGACCCTGGAACCATGTCGCTCCAAGTTGACGACCACCGGTCGCGTACCCGCTCTAAATCACCCGGTCGCCGAGAACGCTCCAGATCTCGCGATACCCGCACGTCGGATCTGAACTTGTCCGTTGATACGTCACGGCCACGCTCGCGCTCTCCCGCAGTCGAAATTGCGAAACCGTCCGGTTCAAGTCGCAATTATGATCTTGACGAGGCGGAGATCGACCGCCAGTATAGGTTGATGAAGGAGAGTCGGCTCCGCGGAGAGGAGCGAGACTCGAGGAATGCGCCTAGAAGTCCTGCTAGAAGTCCCGTTCGGCGCGATGATTCGGATGATAGCGCTAGACGTCGGGAGCGGCGAAGACGGGAGGAGCGCGAGCGCGATCGCTATGAGCATTCGGGTGATGAGCGCGATATGAGGACTATGCAGCCGCGCGAGCATGTGAGTCGGACATCAATTCCATCTCCTTTGCCGAGTGGTCGCAATGGAGGGCGGAGCCATCGGCGAGACGAGAGCTCTGATGATGACTCGGTTGATGATGATCTTGCGTATGGTGATACGCCCGGTAGTCATCCTAGTTATGCGCGACCGGGTAAATTCCAATATGCGCAGCAGACGGGGACGTTCTCTGCGCCCCCGTTGCCTCAGCGTCCCAGTACCAGGACGGACTGGGCTGATGTGCCTGAGTGTGAGCGTCCAGGCTTTGTGCCGCCTACATCGCAGGCTGGAGGGATGCCCGGTGCTTTTCCTTCGTCTTCGACGTATGGGAATGTGCCTTCGACGATGGCACCGAGTTTTCCCACGCCGCAGTATTCGAACCCTTCCTCGCAGCCGCAAGCTCCCTATTCGACTGGAGCCTATACGCCTTCGCACTATCGCACGGCTTCTGCGAGTGATGCTGGTCATCCTCAGGGATATGCCCATCCGACGCCTTACCAGTATGCGCAGGTTGATCCGAACGTGAAGTATACTTCAAAAGCGGCGCCGAAGCCGACATATACCGTTTCGCCCGAGGCACAGTTTGCTACGCTGGCGACGCCGGCGGGTTACCCTCGAGGACCTCAGCATGACCGTTCTGCATCGCAACCTGTGCAGTCAATCTATCCATACAAGTATAGTCATGAGCCTCAGTTCTCAGACAAGCCGCCACCACCGCCCTCGCCTCGAGCAGCTCCCCAGAAACAATATATGGAGATCACGCCTGGTGGTGGACGGACTCGCCCGCACAGTCTGTCCGTGTCTTCAGCAAATAATCTTGCCGTAGCTGGGACCGCTATGGTTGGAAGCCATCCACCCGCGAGTCCTCTACTCGAGCCATATCATGGAACCTACCAGTCGATGTCACCCATGCCCTCTCCAATCGTCATTCCCTCCGTGCGTGACGACGACATCTCCGACCTCGAACCACTGGACGGCGAAACCTCCAGCTCAGAAACACGCCGACGAAGAAAACACACCCGCACAAAATCATCAACAAATGACAAAGATCTCGACCGTGAACGCGAAGGCCGTCATAGAACCAGCAGCAGCAAAGAAACGATCCGGATCGAGCGCTCTTCCGACCGCAGAGATGAAAAGCGTCGAAGCCGCCCGACTATCAGCCACTCCCCCCACGACTCCATCTCCTCCCTAAATGCAGGCGGCGACTCACTCGTTGTAATCTCACCCACGACCGGACGAAAGCGTGTCTCCTTCTATGATGCCGGCGCAGATGCAGACGCAATGCAATCAGCCCTAAACCATACTCGCAGCATCGACAACAAAACCATCATCCAAACACTCCCCCGGTTGACAAGCGACGAGATCCTGCTCCTTCGCCAGGAATACAAAGCCCGTGTCAAGACCCACGGCAAAGGTATTAACCTCGCTAAACACCTCCGCCTCAAACTCGGCAACTCCTCCTTCGGCAAGGTAGCCTACGCGACCGCACTGGGCCGCTGGGAATCAGAAGCTTTCTGGGCAAACTGCTACTACCAAGCCGGGACTTCACGGCGTGAGCTTCTCATCGAGTCCCTGATCGGTCGCTCGAACGCTGCCATCCGCGAGATCAAAAATTGTTTCAAGGATTCGCGGTACGATAATAGTTTGGAACGGTGTATGCGCTCCGAGCTAAAGGCAGATAAATTCCGTGTCGCGGTTCTCCTCGCACTGGAAGAGAAGCGACAGGATGATCGGGAACCACTGGATTCGCGACTCGTTCGGCAAGATGTCTCAGACTTGCATCGTGCGCTCGTCTCCCGTGATGGAGGCGAGACAGCCATGATCCACATCATCGTTCTACGAAGCGACTCACATCTACGAGAGGTTCTGCGCGCCTACGAAGCTATCTATGGACAAAACTTTGCACGAGCGATGATCGCCAAGTCTCAGAACCTGGTCGTAAGTCACATCCTTCCTTCATGCCCTTCCTTATTCACTTCATCACTGACACCTCCTAGGGCGAAACACTAGCCCACATCCTAAACGGAGCCATAAACCGTCCCATGCGTGACGCCCTCCTCCTCCACCAAGCACTCCGCGAATCGAAACCCGGCCGCGAGCGCTCCGAACTCCTGATCTCGCGTCTTGTCCGACTACACTGGGAGCCGAGACACTTTGAGCAGGTTAAGATCGATTATCGGAGACGGTATGGCGAGCGCATCGAGGAGGCGATTGCGGAGGAGATTTTGACGTCGAGCAATGGGGGTGAATGGGGAGAGTTCTGTATTGAGCTTGTGCATAGTTCATCTGCTTGACACTGTTACAGCTACGGTGCGATGAGATCCTGTGGAGTCTATGGATCCAGGATATCTACACACTATTCAAAAGGATGGTTGTTTTCATTGCTTGTCTGTATAAAGAGATGACTTGTATACGAGTACGAAGAATACGATTTACGTGAATTGCATTGGCATGGAAGGTTGACTTCTACCTACAGTTTCAGTATGATGAGTTCTTGTTGGAGTCTATATGACTATGTCTACATGGATACACCTCATCATACAATCAAACGGTTTCTGTGCTCATTGATTCTATCAGAGGTATCCTGTATGCGAGTACGATAACAATACGATTACGCGGACTGGTACAGTATTGGCATTGGCATTCCCAGACTAGGACATCACGTATCGCGTCATCTCGTCCTCGCGCCCTCGCGCACTCGCGTCCCCGTCGCATCCGCCAAGTCCCCGACCCGCTCCGTCGCCTGACATCTTGACCCCACTAAGCCTCAAACCAAGCGCAGGCTTCAGGGTGCGTTGCATTGCATCGATCACCGAGCTTAACCGAGGCGATGATCGATCTCAAATGTGTCGATAGGTCATCCATCGGGATTTGAACTTTTGCCAGTCCGGCACTGCCACGGGTGCAAAAGGTCGGATTTTAATCCGGACTGGAGTGAGAACACAGGACACAGAACAAAACGATTATTGGACGCATTGAATCCAATCGTATTTGTTGATGAGACAAAAAACCCCCTCACCGGCATTGAAAGCTAAAGCTAGATCTATGAGTCTCGGGACAGGGAACAGGGCTCACGACCAACAGGAACGCCTGCTGCGCCACATGTTCGATGCCTGGGCGCGCCCCGGGTCTAGACTACCAGGGGAGATCGGAGGAAACTCGACACGTATACTGGACGTCATAGCTCAGGTGCAAAGAGTAAAGTCGCGGGTTATACCTCAGCTTCCAGATTGGCTGGTTTTTGGTTCGCTTGGTGAAGTTGCGGTGTGGCTAGTGTGCTTCAGCCACAGTGCCTTGGTCTAGCCTGAACAGGGCAAAGAGGGAAAGTGGGAAAAAAGGGAAAAGAGGGGAAAGTGCGTCCAACGTCACTGGCTTCGGCGTTGATTTCCTACTCTGTACTGATACAGTACGGGGTATTTCTGGATCTTCGGATCAGTGTTGTGATGGTGGCGAATATCTACACAAGTTTGAGTTTGAGCCTCAGTCTATAGATACCTGAAACACGTTGCATGCAGCGACCAAAAGCCCAACCAATTCCAGCAGAATGGATTGGAATGGACCAGAATCGTGGATGGGCCGTTAAACCGCCAGACCCCCCTGTCTAGCTCGCAATTTTGGAGAAAAAGTGCCAGCTAGACAAGGATCCTGACCAACCGAGGAGCGAACGGTATTTCCCTCTCGTGATAGTCGCCACTTGGCAAGATCCCGGCTCGTTGGTGACTGGCAGGTTCTTAGCGTGAAGCCTACATTGGACGTGTGGGATTGAGTTTTTTTGGGTAGACGTACTTGAACCAGTACCGTGCATTCACATTCGGCTTTCTTTAGAATGCCATCGAGATGTCTGTGCCCTCGATAAGACTGGACAAGAGAAAGTCGGTGTCGGTCTGGAATTCTTGTTGCCGGAGCCAGTGCCATAAGGCTATTTTGAGATTTGATTTCCTGTTGACTCATTGCCGATTTTTTTGGGTCCTCAATCACATACAGGAATGTTGTCAGCCTGGAAAAAAGCAATGAGCTAGTACGGTAAGAAACGAAAGGGGACAAAGCGTTCGGCTACTGTAGAGCCAGGAAAAAGGAAAGAAACTCTGGATCTGCAGAAAAACAGTGGAAAAGGTACGGAGCAATTGCCAATTCCAACAATCCCAGCGAGATCCCAGAATCCTAGGGCTATTGCTCGTGCTAGTGCAGTCAAGGTTGATTACGTAGAGGCTGTGCAATATGACCTTGTCCGGTATATGATGAATCTGTATCGCATCCCATTCCAGAACCTACTCCGTCAGTGTCGTCATGCCCTGAATACACGGTAAGAGAAACTCCATCTCATTTCGCCTACGGTGGATGCGAATCCTTTCCTAAGGTCACCATTCGACGAGGCATGTGGACCCGCCCAATAGTCATAATTCCAAATCTCAACCCTGACGCGCGCCCACTTCATTCTCTGACTGGACGCATATTGATTTCTCATCATCGTGTCAGAGTTCTAGTCTTGATTCGCCCTTCCAAACGCTAGGATGCGGGACTCCGGAGCCCAATATCTCAGTCTCTCGATCCTCAACTGTTATCACTGATATCATCTCACGAGACCGCCTTGTCTGGAACTAGCGCGCCAGCTGACCAAATTTGGCGCTAATGTCGAACCCTTGTTAGTGAGCTGGCATGCCCACAATCCCTATGTTTCATCTTTCCTTGGACCTCGAGACTTGATGGGAAGTGGCGGTGGAGGAAGTAAGAAAATCCGCCCTAATTTCCCTGCCTTCCTAACTGGTAACTACGTGTTTTCACTGCCTATCTCGCCGCCCATTTTACCTTAACCCAGTGCCCAGGTAGCGTCGACGTGCATGATCTTCTCCCTGGTAAAGTGATTGGGAGAATATAGACCCCCGGGGAAAAACGAAATGGGGTGAAAGAAGTAAACTTTAGGAAGTGGACTACTGTACGTCAAATGGGAGAGTGTGCGTACAACAATACCAGTAATTCGGGGGATTACATAGCGTGCCCCACTGCAGTACGATTAAAACGATCTTCTGTAGTACTCAGTCTTTAGTTAGTGGGATCGATCTTCAGGAAAAAGCATCCAGAGTGATACCAAAATGTCGGGAATCACTGCAAGCATACAATAGAACCAGTATACCGGGTCCTCCGGCGGATGCAAAGGCTACTTCCGAGATACACATACATACGTCGCGATCTGCACTCTATCTGGGTACCCGCTCGGTACTTAAGGTACGGGGCCACTCAAGACCCTCAATGGCCCCCCTCTACGCTATGGGTCCACACCGATACTTCGTTGGGCGCTGCTGTGCCTGGATACGATCCTGCGAGAGGCCGATCGGGTGACTTTCATGGTTTTTTTTCTGCAAAACGGAACAGGAAATGAGAAGTTACTATATACGGAGTCACGGAGCAGGAGTTTAGTTTCCAAGAGTGCAGCGTCATTGTGCCACTCAACAGGCCGGACCCTGGAGATGGCCCACTAATTCCCCCTGCAGCGATTTGCCCTGACTACCCTGCTAGCCCGTTAATTTAATTTCCTTTTCCTTTTCCTTATTGTTTTGTTGCTTTTTTATTATGTTTTCTTTAAATCCTTATTTTATATTTTATATTCTAGTAATTGATTATACTTTCCGATCTATCACCCCCAAGGCACAACTAGGCAACACAGGTACGGAAAGCACAGGCCAAAAATCCGTTTTTCTAGAATTTCTTAACCCTAAGCTCCACGATAGAGATTGCAGATCAACGACCCGACCCACTCGGGTGATCCTCACCCCGTACTTTTCATGATAATTTATCCTGGGTTCAAATGCTATCGCACCCGGGCGTCGCCTTCGCGGCGAGGTTATGGCTATGCTCAAGGTTGATTCTGTCGTCACTTCTGGATATAAATAAGAGGGGAACCTGATCCCATGAAGGTATTATCTCAACACATTCCCAAGGGCTTCGACTTGAGTACATTTCATAGTAGGTAAGTCCTGGATCTAGCAAATTGCGCTCTCCACTGACGATTTACTCTAATTAAAGCTCAACTCACTCCGTTCCAAACCTCCACGCAAGCTCGTTTCATCTCTCTCGCAACATGTCTCAATCAACGTGAGCTACCCTCAATTCCATGGCTAAGCCACACCAGCTTCCCTATACGTCATTGATCATGTAATACCATACTAACGGGATTGTTTTCTCTCCCAGCGCAAAGAAGTCCAGCATGAAAATGGACCTTACCGGAATGGGCTCGTGGGCTGCCAACGCTCCGACCTTCCCATCCGGAGCCGATTTTCTCTCCGATCTCTCCGGACTCTCCGGCAGCTCGCGCAACGCTACCACCTTCCCCGACACTAGACCCGCCAGCGGCAGCTCCGCTTCCCTTGAGGCCTATCTCAATGCCCCTCGCTCCTCCCAGCCATGGTCTCCTGCCAATCGCCGTTAGAGGTGACCAAGTGAGGACTGTGATTGGAGTGATTGTTTACGAGTTCATGCATATGTGGACTTGATTGCAGGCGCATAAATGATTTTTAGTTTCAGGGCTAGTCAGATCGGTGCTTAGCCCCCATCCTTCTGACATACGGGCGCACATGGTTAGGGAACTTCCAAGGTTCCAAGGAAAACTTGGCCATAGAGGGGCAATTAGAGTTATGATACCTACGGGGGAGTTTCTGTTTCTGTTGCTGTTTCATGTTTATTCTTTACTTCTTTGTTGTTCGCTTTGTTTCTCTATACCTTTGTTTCTTTTATTCTGTGTAACTATCGGAAAAAAATATTATTCTGCTGACTGCATTGCCATGTGCCTTGTTAAACTTTACGGCATTCCCAGGGGCAATAGGTACCCCGCCCAATCACTCCCCCTTTTCTCCCCTTTTGTAGGAATTTGAGCTTCTACTGCCTTGTCATCTGCATTTGCCTTGAGTCTTACCGATTTTCCTGTCACATCGTTGCTTTCCCGCACTCGATCCACGGAACGGACCCGCCGAGTGGGTCTGGAGATCTGAGGAAAAGAAAGTTTCCTACTAAACAAGTCTGCGATGCCGACCCACTTAGGATTTGGTGTCGTAGAACGCATAGTGGATCTCTGAACTGAGACCTTTGATCGGGATCGTGATCTGAGACAGTCTGTGCTACCAGGCGAGAGTCCACAGTAGTCAAGAACTTGGAATCCACAAGGCTGAAAACCAGCTTTTTGCTTCTTCTTTTTCTTTTTCTCGTTTCTTCAAACCTTCTTAGCGGATAAGTGGGTACTGCTAGTAAACGCCAAATGTGGTCAACAGTCCCGTATCTGCCGTAGAGTAGCACTGGCACATCCAGTCTTGGCAAATGCTGTTATCGAGTGGGCAACGCCAGCACAGCACAGTAGAGGCTCAACAAACCCCAGCGATCACCAATGCATGCGTACACATGCAACGGATATCATGGGATCACACTGAGCACATGTCATTTACCCAACCCCACGTTTGACCAGCAGTAAATCCCCCAGGGCTGAGCAAGTCTTCCCACTAAGGAACCCGGTGAAGAAAAGCCAAGCCATCAACAAATAAAGTCTTCGTCAGCATGGTCAAGTCTATATATACGGACAATGATTGGTTCCACTGTAGGGCGACAAAAAACAAAAATAAATACAATTAAATGGAATAAATCTAAAGCTTAACGTTCCAACCATTCGATCTACCTCGTCATAGGCTACTTTCTCCACATCCATACAACCACCCTGCGACCCGACACTAGGGCCCAAGCCGTTTCATAATCACCGGATCTTCCGAATTCTTCGACCGGTGTGCACATCCGCGTTGCCGCCGTCAAAGATGGGGTCTGGGGTTCGTGTCCGGGGAGCTTCCATCTCGGCCGGCTGTGCTTCGCTTATCGAGGCCTTGGTTCTGACCTTGTCTCACTTCCCTTAACCCATGGCTCTGTATGGTCCCCCGCCTCACTTTTGCAATCACAGTCTTAACTGAAGGGTAGATATCGCGGATTCTGCTCCGGGTTCCGATGCGGGTGAGTCCATGCCTATCCCCCCGATCGATCCGTAAAATCTATGGATTTGCATTATCTCTATGCCTCATGCAAGGAGCGCTTGAGTGCGTCATTACGGGTTCGAATCCTAAATTCCCCGGTCATGCCGAGACGCCCCGGAAATGTAGGTGGGGGCCGGTGCATGAGCGTGCAAAAGACGGACGCTGGAGCGATCGTTGAGCAGTGCCCGATTGTGTGGTAGAAATGGCAGATTTCGACTGCATGATGCATGCATTTTTAGGGTATACTATAGTAGTTTAAGTGCGTTCGCAGATCTGGTTCTTGGGTCGCGACACTTGGGACACGCAGTGCGCCTAGCGTTCTCCATAGCGGGGAGGTCCACTTTTCCATGATGTAATAGCTCTTCCCCGTCTATATTGTGATCCCACTTTCCACTTTCCCTTGTTTTGTTTCATTTAGTTTAATCTTTAGCGTTTCGTTTGTTTTTGTTTTTATTTTTCCGGTTGTTCGGGTGGGTTTCGCGGGGAAAGATAGGTTATTCACGGGTCGGAAATCAGAAGTCCTCGGGTCAAGACTTGGATCCAATGAACTTCAATCATGATGCTTTAATGAAAGAACTTTGTCCAATCCTAGGAAGTTGGGTTAATTGAAAGCATCAGTTCAGACCAGCGCCAGTCTTCTTGCCTCATCTGCGTAGCTCGGACCCTTGGGTTAGTGGACCCCGCAATTATTGTTTAGTCCAATCCAGAGCCTTTAGAACCCAATAACGTCAGTCACAGTTCTATCCCTGTACCTTTCGCCTTGAAAACTCTTAATGAGTAAGTCTAGTCGGATTCGGTGTATCTGCTTATTGTTTCGTGGTTGGTGTCTCATCGTACTCTTGTAACCGAACTTTTGGCTTCCATGCAGGTTTATGTATGACTCGAATCACGGAACTCGAAGGGCTCGAAAGGTAGGTTATAGCCAAAGACAGAGAACGTCATTAAGATAAACTTATCATCCTCGGCAATAACGGCCATCTGATTTACAATTAGACGGATGGGAATGAGGTGGCTGGGTCCTATAAGATCATCAAATAAGAACTATTCCGGTACTTCCCAGGGTAAATGACGGGGTGTTTTAGTATCTTGATGTACCAAGCATGAGTGAATAGCTGCCCAAGCTTTGGAAAGAGGTTGATGTCTAACGCCGAGATTCATTTTTGGGGAATCTTTTTTAAAAAGAGGAAGAAAAAAAAAAAAAAAGAGAAATTACGGCTCTTTACGCGGCAAACATGAGGCTGAAATGGGCTCTAAACCACTTGATTGGTGATACGTGCTCACCGCTTCGCCTGGAACCAGTTGTATGATTCATTTCCAGTGTCGTGGGCGGAGCTCCGGTTGATCGTTTGATTGGAATCCCTGAGTGTTCAGGCAGCCCGACTCCACTTTTTTTTCTCGAACTCTGCCTTGTTCTTTGTATACGGCAACCGTCAGGCAAGCGGCTTATGCCCTTTCTGGTATTTGTTTTATTGTTTTATTGTTCTGTTTTCTTTTTTCTTTTTATTCTTTTCCTTTTTTATTCTTTATTCTTTGTTTGGTTTTTTTTTTTTTAAAAAAATCTCTTCTTCTAAGCAGTCTGTTTAGTTAAAGTCGGTTCTTTCCCTGTAGGTGGCCCCTCCACCCCACTACGGAAGCTATAATACTCTGACGACTCTCCGCAAGAGCTTGTACTTCCACTAAGTTTCGTCGGTTCTGTGCAAATCACCCGGGCGAAGTGGATCCACCCTCTTTAGTTATAAGAAGCCACTGCACCTTATCTCTCTTCTGCACCTTTGCGCCCCCTTCTTGTCCATTTTACTCTTGATTGACTTCAATCATTACTTGGTCGGCTCAGTGGTCGACCACTTTTGCACTTTGGTTCTCTTCTACCTTTCTGATCCTTTATTCCTCCAACATGGCCCGCCAAGACCAGAATATGTTTGACGAGTATCTAAAGCGCGCATCGTTTGGAGACGACCAGGAAGCTACCGGACGATCACTCAACCTTGGAGGTGGCATGCCAAATAATTTTGGAGGACCTTTTAGTCATACACAATCCAATACAATGACGGTAAGTCGGTCTGTGCTCGAATGTTCCGTCCAGACTTCATGTTGCCGCCTTTGATCCAATGGAACCCTTTGACACATCAGACGAAAGTAAATGGATAGAGGCTGAAAATCATCAAGGCATCACACGGTTCTTCCTACCCCGCGAGTCAGACCGCTGGAACGAGCTTGACCAGTGCAACCCCCGAACATGGAACCTCCTCTGGCATTACGGTCCGCCACGATCCTCAACCAGTCTCTCCAGAGTTAAACATCGGGGCGCTAAGCCACATCGGTGAAGCGCACGGGCAGATTAGCCAACAAACAATGGACCATGCAACCCTTGACCGAGAAATGCAGCGGCTGTCGGCTGGGGGGATGTCTGCTCATTGGCAGGCACCGTTGTTCAGTATAGCTGGATACGATACCCGGACTGGGTCTCCTGGGCTAGAAAAGCTTCGCATGGAGGTGGGCTGTCTGAATGCTGAGCTCCATGAGCCGAATACAGAAGCCCTCTTCAAGCAAATCAAGCAAGACCGGGACCGGGTGCTGTATTGCGTTGAACAATTACGTTCAAGGATTGCTGAGACAAAGACCAAACCCAAGACCATACCGAAGACCAAACCGAAGACCAAACCAAAAACCAAGCCGAAGAACAACTCGAAGAAGGACTCCAGGAACAGGATATCAAAACCACTTGCGGCTAAGCGAGAGCTCAAAGGGAAGGTCAAGAAGAAGCCTTTTCAATGCTGTGAATGTGACACTGAATTTGGTACCGTGGGAGCCCTGCAAAGGCACATTGAGGACCAACATTACCCATGCGTTAGCATTAGCTGCCCTGAGCCAGATTGTGAAGAGATTTCTCGCAGAAAAGACAAGGCTAGAGATCACTGTCTGATGAGGCACCAGTGGAAACCAAGCAACGAGCAGCTTGCGCTGTACACCCAACCCCGTGCATGCCCTCTATTATGCTTCATTTGTTCTCTACCGGTCAGCAATTGGAAAGAATTTTACAAGTGCTTCATTTACCATTGTGGCACCGACAACGAAACCTCCGATGAGGGGTCATCGAGTGATGATGATCATGGCAATGGCGAAGGCCCAGCTGCTGGCTATGACTCGGGTCTTCCTGGGTTTGGGATGGAGGGTGCAGGCAATTCTTTCAGCCATGACTACAGTTACTGTGCTGGTTCTTCGGCCCATGACTTTGGGTCGCTCAGCTCGATGCAAAACTATAGCCAGAACCCCAATCAAAATGCCCACGGTATGCAACGTTCTTCATCGGATACCAACAGCCTGATCCCATCTCAGTCAGATGCCTATCATGACACCAGTCAAAAGCGCCGCGCATCTTTCCAGGGTCATTCGGATCTTCCTTGGGAGGCTCAACAGCCCGGGCTGCAACAAAATCGCTTACTGAAGCGACACAAACAAGCCAGGGCCGAGCCTCTAGAGGATCGGATTTGCCAGAAATGTAATCACAAGATCAATGGCTGTACATGGTGTGCAAAGAGACTTATTTCGGGTGAACCGTGCCATGAGTGTGATGATGCCATGAGGATTCAGGCAAGCGCATTAAGCTCCCAAGTAGTTCGACATACTGGCCCGACTCAGAGAAGTATAAACCCTCTGGTCAACTTCGTTCCCAACCAGCCGCAAATGGGCCATTTAAACAGGCCTCAGGTTCCAAGACCCTTTGGAAATACCAACCACCGAGTACCATGGCCTCCCGGGAGCTACGGTCACCCCACTGGAAACCCTCAAGGTCATCTTCGAGACCCCTACAATAACTTTACCGCTAATGTGGCAATGATAACGTACGTGCACGATTTGAGCGAAGAGGATATGCTTTCAACCGGATGTAAATCCTCGAATGCGAGTCTCGGAGGTACCTGGCTCAGCTGCCTTCCCATGCGAGTCCCAATGGGAAGAATGATCAAGGTGCCCTCAGAGGCTATGGCATTGGAGTATGGAGTTGGGTCTGGAGCAATTGGTACGACGACTTTCACGGGACACCGCGTTTTTCGTC
This sequence comes from Penicillium pulvis, assembly GCF_028828015.1. Taxonomy (NCBI): domain Eukaryota; kingdom Fungi; phylum Ascomycota; class Eurotiomycetes; order Eurotiales; family Aspergillaceae; genus Penicillium; species Penicillium pulvis. Next base: position 1,666,913 of record NW_026643078.1, on the reverse strand, counting down.
CTATCTATCCAGTGATGCTGACTTTGACAGATCAAATAACATCGCAAACCATATCCGAAACCGAACCCCCGCAGATCAATCTTCCTATGGCTAAACTAGAGGCTATCAGTCCACTGTTATGTCGCTGCCCCTGTCGAACGAAGACCGCTGGGCCTACCTACACAAGCAACGCCCGCATCGAGTTGGTCCCTGGGAAACTCCTCGACATGACGCTCACGATCCTCCCCGGAGATCGCGTCGGGCATCCCCTAAGGACGCGTATTAGGGTGGTTGTCAAATTACTCAAGCTGCGTTCCTCTGTGGCGAGATCGGGCAATAAGAAGAGCAAGCAAGACGCGAAGGAGATTGAACTAGTCCTCAAAACTAGCTTGTATGGCTCTGCGCCCATGAGGCCCGTCAAGACAAAGGAAGAGACTGTCGCTGTTGATGAATCTGACATGTCCGAGTCCGAGTACGATGGCCTCTTCTCTGACGCTGAGTCCGTTACCTCTTCTGTCGCCGAAGCTTCCTCCGTTTCGGAGCTAGCTCTGGTGCCATTCGAGAGAATCGATCCAAATACATTGTTCCCCAATGAACCAAAAGAGGATAATCACAACACGTCGGACCTGTTCTCGGGGTCCCAATTCCCCGATGATGATACCGAAGAAATCCCACATTCAAACGACCCTAACTCCGACGACCTCGTCGACGACATGCAAAGCCTATCTCTTGTCGATACATACGATTTCGACATTCAAGAGACTGAATTTGAATTTTCATTAGATCTGGATCTCCACACTTGCCTCGACAATCTTTCCAACTGGACCGATGGACTCGCCGATATCGAACGATCCGGCCATATCACCGACCCTGTCCGTGTCTTTGAATTATTTTTTAGATACATTATCTATGTCATCTTTGCTTTGAGCCGGTCCCGAATCGAGGCTGCCGGACGCTGATTACACGTGCATCACGACTTTACTCTAGATGCATCACGAAACCTTTTACACCCTTACATCCTTCTTCACGAGTTTCTTTTGTGTCTAATCTTCCGATACCTCGGCATTTAATTTGTTTACTGGCATATATTGGACTTACCGTACGAGAACGTACGACGATTTTACTCTTGCAGATACTCTCGTTGGTTAGATTGACTTGGCTGTTTCGACTTTCATTTGGGATTGGCGTTACTTTGACTATTTCTTGTCTATTGTTATATTGCTTTTCTTCCGACTTCATTCTTACCTCTTCGCTGGAGCATATTACCCCGTTGAAACATACCTGTTCTTATTAACGTGTGACGATCTACTGACTCGATTTACGCGTTTGAATATTCGATGCAATTCTGTGATTTACTTGATCTTAGTGACGCTTCATTTCATTAAACTCCTTGGACTAGTCGTCCGCTCATTTTTGCTTCTACAACATCGTCATACTCCAGCTTCCAGCTTCGTTCGTCATCTTACATGTCCAAAAGTACCATACTGCGAAGCCTCGGTGCCTTCTTTACCACCTACGTACATGTCCTTGGCATTGCTTCAATATTGCACAGCCCGCCTAGCGTCCAGGGCCTAACCGTAACCTTGACCGCCAGTTTGCGAACCCCTGTACTTCGTATTGAATAAGGGTTCGTGCCGGCCCCGGGGGCCGTAATCATAGACGCGAGTCAGTTCGTGAGATCATCTGTGAGGCTGTGCAAGATGTCCTGCATAGCCCCGCTGACTGGCGTATTTAACCGTAGAGCTTTCTATACTGACTCCACCAGATGTTCTAGACCGACTTCGACTCCGGTGAGGTTAATTCTACTTGAAATGAACAGGGATGAGCCCACACCGCATCTATGACATCTATCATAGCGTAGCACCCCTGCTAGTAATTGTTCATAAATCCCATAATTTGCAAGGAATATTCGATGTAGCTCGGCACAGACCTTTTGACATCAGCATTTTAACACTGATTCGAGTTGCAATAAACAGCATTAATAACATGATACACCGACCAATGATCCAGATCCGTACAATTCTGCTCCGACCAGCAAATTCGCCATATATAAAGTACAACAAATGAATAGAACACACCCTTGAATTGCATCTAATACACGAAAAGAAGATAGTAGTTTGGCAAAATGAGACATAAAAGAAAATGAGTTGAGAATCTGCAGTCGTTGTCCCCTTCCCTTTTCACGGTAAGAAATTGAACACAATGGAGGGAACTTCGATGACTGGATGTCGTAGAGCGAAAAGAAACGAAACGAAGCTTAAACCTTAACCAAATATGCCGTGAAAATAAAACAAGCAAGAAAAACGCGAGAACTGGTGGTATTCGTAGCCAGTTGAAGTCAATGATGATAAAATGTCAAGGTGAGATGGCGGATAGAAGGACAGGATTACTACTCCTGACGACTTCGCTTTGCGCCGTGGGGATTCCACGATGCATCTCCGCCACCAGCACCTTGATTATTGAAGAAGCCTTGGTTAAAAGCCGGGTTTGGTCCTTGGAAGCCTTGGCCTAAAACAAGTCAATAAGATGCTTGACCCTGGAACTCGGGGAATGACAATAGAAGACCAGATGAAAAACTTCAGAAAGCACATCAAAAGTCCTTTTTCTTACTTACCCTGCATACCCATGTTTCCACCCATTCCACCCATCATCGGGTTCATACCTCCGGCCATGGGGTTCATACCCATACCACCGGCCATAGGATTCATGCCAGGCATTCCCATCATATTGTTGCCATTCATATTACCTCCGCGACCACCGCGCATGCCACCAGGCCCACCGCGCATGTTATTCATCATACCGCCGCGGTTATTGAAGCCATAGTTCTGCATGCCTCCCATGGCATTGCCCTGGAAGCCGCCCATCATGCCGGGACCAGTGGGACCAGCGCCACCTTGGAAGCCACCGCCCATGTTGTTGAAGTTGCCGCGGTTGTTGAAGTTACCCATGTTTCCACCCATGCCACGGTTGTTGTATCCGCCACGGCCGCGGTAGCCACCACCACCCATATTCATGTTGCCGCCGCTGTTGAAGTTCATGTTCTGGTTGCCGGAGTTGAAGCCACCGGTCATACCGCCGCCGCGGGGGTTATCTTTGCGCATGGGAGCGTCCTTCGGTAAGGTGCGGAAGGGGTTGGCGTGTGGGTTGGTGTAATTGACCATGTATTTACGACCTGAGGCGGCGAGGCTCTCGAGCTTGTGCTTGGTGGCTGTGGCAGCTTGGGAGGTGGTGAATTCCACGAAAGCTTGACTGTTGATGATGCGGTTAGTTTGTGATAAGGGCTTTCGGTGGGATGTCTGGGCGTGATGGAAGTGACAGGAGATGTTTGCGATGGCTTACCCTTTGCTCTTTCCATTAACTTTGTGTTCACTGAATGTCACATCCTTTAGCTCATCTTCACTGCCTGCCTGGTTCACCCAGCCACGGATATCGTCGTCTGTTGTCCACCAGGAGAGATCGGAAACGAGCAAGGCGGTTGTTGCATCGGGATCGGAGGGTCGGTCGTCATATTCCTTGCGCTTGACACCATGCGGCGGTGCAGGCGCATCCGGCTCAGACTTCACTTGCTGAACCATTGTGTGGTCACCGTTGGTTGACGAGGCAGGAGGTTGGGCGTCAACTTGGGGTTTGGCATCTTCAGAGGTAGTGGCGTCGTTTCCTGAGGGCTGTGCCTGTGTAGTCTCTGGGGCATCTAACACCAGCTCCGAATCATCGCCCTGTTCATTCGCATTGTAGCCACCGCCATCTCCGTAGATGTCAATATCGAAGTTATCATCTTCGGTTGCCATTGTGACTAGGGAGTCCTGATGGATGGACACAGCAGGCTTCAGAGCAAAGATTCGATTTCGGTTAAGTGAGAGGTTGGATAATACACAGGCCCTTGCTTCCTTTCTTGTTCTTTTCTTCTGCTTCGATCAAGGAGAGTACATGTCTGTCAATACAGGCCATTTATTAGCATGGAGAATGGACCAGCATTCAACCACAAACAACAAGAATCGCGACAGGTTCAGAGAGCCCCAAGACCGGGTGGCAATGGGAGTGTAGAGATGAAAGGCCAAGGCGCGCAAAAGGAACAGAAAGAAATAGAAATAGACGCGACCATACGTACAATACAAAAACCCCAGTTGCCGAGAAGAACAGCCAGCCGATCAGGCGCGTACAGAGTGAGCTCACGATACAGAGAGAATCAGAAGTGAAAAAAAGGGAATCTGCCACAGACCAGCCGCACAGAGAGAACAGCTGCAGGATATAACCAATGAGAAAGGGAAGCGGTCCTACTTCTGTTTTTCAAGATCAAGTCTGAAGGAAGAAGGAGCTTGTGAAGCTGGGGATCTCGGATCCGGCGGATTAGATAATCCGGTCCCCCCGAGTTCAGGCCAAATGGCAGGAGATCACGCCAACTATCACTAACTCCCGTTCCTTATCTTCTTCTCTCCTTCCTTTCTTTCCTTTCTTTCCTTACCCCCCAATTCCATCCACAATGTCTGACACCTTCCAAGAACTTGCTGACATCCCCAAGGACTTTGTCCGTGAGGGATCCCTGTTCGTGCGCCGCTGCACCAAGCGTATGTCTTCCCCAGGTTCCCCCATGATCGTCCACAGAATTGCTGACTTTGGCTCCAGCCGACAAGCGTGAATTCATCAAGATCAGCCAAGCCGTCGGCATGGGCTTCCTGGTTATGGTATGTCTTGATTCCACTCCCCCCGATTCCTCAAATCTGCGATCATGACAGCACGCTAACTGAGTCCTTTTAGGGTGCCATTGGATACTTCGTCAAGCTGAGTGAGTGTTACTACTGGACGAACATGATAGCATTGGAATTTCTCGATAGGAATAGTCGGACTAACCTTCCTTCTCTCATAGTTCACATCCCCGTGAACCAGGTCCTGGTCGGTGGCGCATAATCGCATAATTCTATCAACCTTACAACGACTTGTGCTGCGACGAGCTCGGGCTTCAGGAGAAGCCCGAGTTCCCGGAGATGAATACCTGTTAAAACGATCCGAAAACCACGCGATTTCTTTGATACACTAGGAGGATCAGGGGCATTCTGCAGAGGCCCCAAAACCCTTCAGTGGGCGAGGGTCCTCGTTCTACTTTGTCTTGCCGGCTGTCATCTGGCTGCCATACTTTTTTTTGGGATGCGATGGGAGGAAGTGCTTCATCGCCCTTGAGATACCACATTCTACACTGTTTTTGTACCAATAGGGGTCTGTTTCTCGATTTAATTGACGACCCCCCATACCCATTTTCTTCCACTTATTGTTTACAAAAACCAGCTCCAAAGAAACGTATATGCATGTTCGTTAAATCATAATTACCTACAGTTGATGCGAAACGGTATACGGATAATCCCCAGTGGACCCGGTTTTTGCCTCCATAAACATAAATGAAACGCATAAATGAAACGATCTTGAACCCAATAGATCACCATGCATCATCATCGTCCTCATCAACTCGGTGCACAGGCCGGCTGCGCAGTGGTCGTCTAGAACGAGGAGCTGGGGCATTTTCCCGGTAGCGATTGAACTCGGGCACATCACGAAGCTTGTCATCGTAGCTCTGCCCAATCGGCGGGTCTCCCTCGTCATTTTCTGCGCCGTCATTCCATGAATGTACAGTACAGGTACCGCTTGACAGACCCCATCCATTCCACGAGGTTGCTATTGAATGAAAGTCAGATCATTCCATATCCATGAGTATGGAGAACATTGCTTACCTGCAAGGACTGGAGCATTCGGGTGCCAACTTGCATCCCGAACGCATGTCCTCCATAACATCTCCCCGCTCATCTCATATGCCGTTGCGAAAACATCTGGCTCGCGGGGCCTGGAATTAGTCGTCGCTGCCGCAACATCGACGGTCCCGGCCAGCGTGGCATCCATATTGTATACGTAAATCTTACCATCCTCACTGCCAGTGTACACGTAGCGTGAGTTCGTGCTACCGGGTGGCGAGAAATGGCAACGAATGAGCGTCTTCAGGACACGGTGGCCGCGGAACGTGACAACCGAACAATCATGCTCATGCGGCTCATAGTAGTCGTCCGGATATGGTTGGAAGCGGTAATCGAAGCCGGTTGTGTAGTCGTTTGGATCAATGGTATCGAATTTGGCTGTTGTCATCATCTTCCGCAGGTCCCAAAGTTTCATAGTCTGGTCTTTGCCGTTGGAAAGAACATATCGGCCGTCGCCTTTGCTATCGACGTATGTTAGACCCTCGGTGTGACCCATGAACACGCCGGCTTCGCGGCCATCGCCCATTGAACGTCGATCCCAGACTCGCAGTGTCGTGTCGTCAGAACCGGAATAGAGAATATGTGGTGATGATGTATCTCCGAAGCAAACAGCGTTGACATGATCTTGATGGCGATCACGAAGGTTGAGGACTGGTTGTTTAGTCTCAAGATCATAAACAATGACTGAGTTCTCCGATGTGCCTGCAACCACTTCACGTCCATCTCCGGAAAATCTAAGAGACCATATCTAGGAGTCCAATTAGTAAACAGTGATAGGTACAGACCGTGTTTGTACATACACCGAAATGCGAACTGCCCCAGCTTCGTCGCCGTCGCTGACCAGGTGGTAGGGAGAAGTCCAGGACAGTTGGATCGGAATCATCGTCTGGGTCTGTCGACGCCAGGTAGGCCTGACTGCGTATTGAACTATAGACTAGGTGGTGATTATCAGGACTTAGTGTAGCATCAGTGATAGTCCACTGGCCAAACGGATAGTCGACAGTCTTGTAATATTTCCACTCATACGGGTTAGACGTGTCATACATCCGGACTTTGAAGTCCTGTGCACAACAGAAAAAGAAATTTCCATCGTCTGAGAACTGGCCCGAGTAGCTTCTGGAGTCATAATGGATGATCTTATCTGCCGCAGAGCCAGGGATCATGTGCTAAATCGTCATGTTAGTATTTAGCCATTATACCGCGCTAGACCGCCCATCTAGCCTTACCTGAGAAAGTGACCTATTCGCCCTCTTGCGCACTCCATAAGGGTCAATACCAAGCTCTCTCCACATGAGGTGTGTTGCAAGCACCTTCTTGCGTTTCTTGATGCGATCCACGTAGTGCGGATCTGTTCCGAAGTGGCCCTCACCCATTAGTTCGGTGCCCTCGTCGCTAGGCACTTTCGGGAACTGATCGGTTCGCCCAGCCCGCCAATGCCGTAGTCGTTGTCTGAGTGGACCTGGATAATCAAAGTCATCGTCATCCTCATCCTCATCGTCGACCTCGAAGTTCTCGGATAAATTTGTTGTTGTGAATCCGTTGGAGTGGAGAATATGCCGCAGGCCGCTAGATGCGAGCAATTCGATTAATCGTGAGGCTGGAACTATACATTAGTTAGTGAAAACCCTCAAATCATCTAAACCTTCATCAATGAGCCTACCGTGTCGACGACGGCCCGCATTATCCGTTTCCTCGCCTTCCGGTGGGTCGTCTGCCGTTAACTCGATCTGGATGCTCCCGATATTGATACGTGGGTTTTCTGCCACGAAGTTAGTTGGGGAACCTGCTGCTGTAGTTGACTACAATCAGGGAGGATCCGCACCATCTGCAATGCCGAGGCCCATCCCGTCATCATCGTCTTCCCAATCTTCGTCCTCCTCATCCTCCTCGGTCTGTCCTTCCAAGGCTGAGTGGTAATCCATGTCTAGTTCATCGTCTTCTTCAAGCCATTCCTGTGCAGGGTGACGAAATGATTCTTCCCCGGGCTCATCTGAGGGTGATCTGTGGCTCATGGCGTGGTTTGATGAGGAGAAGGGCTTATCGATAGCGGGTTATGGCGATAGTCACCGCTGCTTCCGGTTATGTCATTTATTTGGGTTATGTCATCGCCCCCGGCTTTAAATCGGCTTAATTCCGTCGGTAACTATTCTGAATATTATAGATAATTGTATATGCTTTCTGTATCGTCATTGTTAACCTTCTGCTTACTCCTGGCAACATTGTCATTGTATAGGCGGTCGCACAACCCAGTTGTCATCATGTTCTTAAATTCACTAAGTTTCCTAACAAAGTTGTGGGGTCAAAGAGTATGGTTCCAGACGGCATTCATCGGAAACATTGTTGATGTGAATGCCATTGTGAACCACGGCGGGCTCGAACTCCTCGTCAATGAATCATATTGTCATTGTGGCACTTTACATGTAGTCTGCGATTAATTATGGTGGAATGGTCCCGGGGAACAGATTCTAAATTCCCGCCTGGCATGACTATATTTCCAGGTCCAACGCATGCTTAATAGATCACACTGTTGTTTAGCGTGCCTAGACAGAATCTGACCACTAGTAAAGCTTATCCAAAGCCCAGCAACATCAGTCAATCTCATCACTCAATTATGAGGCACATAATTGATTCGCAATTACCCCCAAGGTCTTTCCACTACCCCACGTAAGTCAAACAAGGATTTCTCCAGGATGGTATCACCATACAGTACTGTTATATCCAAGTGAATTTATGGTGAAATAAATAAAAGACAAAAGTAAAGCGCTAAGAACAAAATAAATGACCAAATTCAGAAGCATGAACCGAAATATTCATCTCCTCAGAGTTTCTGTTCAGTCGCATCTTGTTCCCACGGACTATATTTGTGCTTTGGGCGAAGCTACCGGTTTAAGGGTGAAGCCTCGTCCGAATCGTTCTTGAAATTCTGCTTTCATTTCACCCCCTATCCCATCCTCTGCACTGGGTGTGACATCGGCCTTCGGAAAAGGGGTTTCGCCCCTCAAATGACTTGTGTGCATGGTTGTAAGGTCTCGTGATAGCTGCTGGATAGACTCATTGCTCAAGTAGCCTCCCACTTGCCTGCTCCTCCAACCCACACCCCGGTTCTTCCCGTGCAGCACCTTCCCGTCCGCGGAGACCATGAACTGCAAAGCGTCGCCAGAGCCATAATTTTCGATCACACTGACGTTCTCCTTTAGGTGACTATCCGCCCGGGAGCATATATCCAAGCATTGCCGGGCGGTTTCCCATTCATCGCGTAGTCTAGACAGGTCCTGAGCTTCTTCGTCAGACGAGACGGTTGTTTTTGATTTCGCCAGTAGCCGGTCCATGACATCTCGCATATGCTTTTCCAACTTGGCAGCTGTCGCAGTCAAGCTTTGTTTGCATTCTTGCAGGCCCTCATTTGTGAGTGTCTCGGGAGATGGATCTGCCCCGGTTGACCCACGAGATGCATCCGTCTCGTCAGACATAAGTTGAATCTGATCGATATGGCTCGACAGCTGCGCACAAATCTGGAGGCATTTCTCCGTGCTAAGGCGCTCGTCCCTGAGCGACTGCAGCTCAGCCGCATCTGGTCCGGGTTGAGCCGCATCATTGACAACTAGGTGCTCCAACTTTTTATCAATACTTTCGAGTCGAGCTTCAAGGTCGTCCTTGGCATCCTGAATGAGATTTTCGTATTCCTTAATGCTTTCAGCAGCGATCGCAGATTGACGTCTGGTGAAGGGTTAGGACGAATCGCAAGATAAAAGATTACTGCATGGTAAAGGCGCTGTTATGGTTCAAAAGTGACTTACAGAGTTGCATCGGTCAAGGCAATATTGATTGTGGCTTTGTATCCCGACAGTAAGTTGCGGAAATCGTCCATATTGTCACCCATGTACGTCAATCTGGCCCAGCCCCGGAAGCTAGTCCGATTACTGTTTGAACCTGACGCACATCGGAGTAACTCCTCCTGGAACTCCTTGCAGGCATTGCCACATCGCAATAGCGGTAGATCCAATACCGAGAGATCAATGTCAGAGGTCGAATTTACTAATTCGACGAGTGGAGCTAATACGGAACTTAAAGCTTCCAACTCTTCGAGGAGTTCACGCACGCGCTTTGGATGAGAGCGGAAGCTGTTCACAGTCTCGTAGAGCGAAACGCTGCATTGGAAAGCGAACGATGCCAAGGCAATTAATCCGGAGGCTAGCCCCACTGGTTCAGCCATGATTGTGTTTGCAAAGTCAGAACAAGACAACTTTAGCTGCGAAGATAAGTTACTGAGCTTGTTGCCAGACCTTTAAATTCAAAGACAGGAAATATATACCCAATGAGGGCTAGAATATAGGCGCCAGGTTGATGCGGATCGCTGTCAAGGTCGTTCGATGGGGCGGGGCGGCTGACCAAACTGTGGTGCGGCGGGGGAGAACGGCGCGGGGCGAATTACCGTGCAAATGAGCTTCCAAGCATCCATATCGGGTTATGTCCGGGATACTACTTATCACATGGTTTGATTAATCTTACTCGAAGGCATTCTTGTACGCGCCCTCCATGTTCGTGTTGAGTGGAAAATTTTCGGGAAAGCATCAAAACGCCTGCTATTCGCGCGCGCGTCCTAGGCGCTTTTTTGTCGATTGTCGAAGAAAAAAGATCATCAATTTCAGCAGTCTCCTTCTGTGGAGCTCGCGGTGCGTAGGAATAGGAAGATCTCTTACCCATATTATCTCCAGTCCCTTCGGTACCTTCAACCAAATGCCCTGAACGCCTATTTTCCACCTCAATATGGTGCAAGCCCCCAAAGTGCTGATGTGCCCTTCCCCTTCTATATTGAATCCCTCATATATACGTTGTGTTGGTCACACCGCTCTGGTCTGTGGTCTAATCTTGGCTTCATCTTCCACCACTCTATAGTAGTCAAAATCTTAATAAATTGTTGAATTGATCTAGTCATTCCGGAAATCAATGTCACCAGCCAGTACGGATGAACTCAGCCAAGAACGACTACCAGACAGTTTAATTATATGTTCGTTGAGACAAGTCTTCATTTGAAGGCCTTTTAGCAAGTTCAGATCTATGATTAACTCATTGGTGCACCCGTATGATCCTCTTCATCTTCTACCAGTGTGCCTAAGGCAGCATCTTCGGTCCTACTCGTTCATTTTGGGGGCCAAAGCTACTCCACACACTTCGCGCTACAGTCTCTGGTAGCAGGTTTTTTGTGCTGACGGAAGCACCTTTCCGTTATTACTGTCATCACTCAGTGAAGCTCTACTACCTATATCACTTAGATATTGCCTTGATGCAAAATGACACCGATCGCGAGATCAAAGGCCAGCAAGGCATTCACTGCTTCAAATTTGACTCCTCCAGCCTTAAAAACACCGGAGGTTCTAGAGATGATTCTGTTTCACACAGACATGCGCACTCTTTTGACGTCTTGCCAACGGGTCTGTCGAGGCTGGCGTTATTTGATCACCAAGTCACCATCAATTCAAAAAGCTCTCTTCTTCACCCCAATAAAGGAATCCGAATGGGGCGTGGGAGAAACTGTACACAGCTCGCTACTAGCAGAGTCCTTCCCTACCATTTTTCCTGCCAACGGCGACCAAGACCATCGTGGTTTTAGTTTTTCCGATTGCGCGATGACCAAAGATCTCGCAAGTTTGGATCGATTTGTCCGGAAAGGTGCTAGCTGGCGCATGATGCTGGTACAACAACCTCCGATTTTAGAGCTCGGTCTTTTTCATATCGATCATAACAAGGGGGGTGATAGCGCTCCCCGCATTAGTATTCCCGTTAGTTTTGCGATCCATCTAACATTGTCATTTTTCGGCTGACACGGTGTATCCAGGCAAACCCGAAGAAGCAAGCACACGGAGACGAGGGCCTTCGAATGGGAAGACTCTTTGATATTTTGCTATTTGATTCGACCTTTCGATATGGAAAGTTCAAGTCTACACGACTATGCTGGTCAACAGACAAGCCGACTGATATCCGTTTCAGGAAAGATCTCCATCAAAACGCATTCTACAAAATGCTAGATCAATTGGGTCTGGTTTTATATACCCGGCAAGTAATCCAATGCGCGAGGCCATCCCGGAGTCAATCTATTGGCGGAAAGACGACCAAAAAGGGCGAGATTATTAATGCTTATAAAGAGCATGGACTGGATATTTATTCCCAAGAAGAAGAGATAAAAGCCTATAGAATGTCGGCGGCGAAGGGAATAGAATGCTCATATTGGAATTCGAATTCGGACGATGGCGACGCAAATGAGCTTGATAAGTGAAAGGTCGTCCAGAAAGTTACAGACAGGGGTAAAGTCTTTCATGTCAATAGGACACAACCGCTATCAAGTATTAAGCTCTTCTGGTACTATAGCGGGAAGTCAATTAGCTACATACTAGAAGCGATTCAGCAATTGTTGGGATCTTGATATCAAAGTTATGTCGAGCCTAAATGTCTCAGCCGTGTCAAGGCATTCCAGAACCAAAATCCTTTTGTTGTCTCGGGTGGTATCGTCAGGCATGAGAGGCACGGTCAAGGAGAAGGGAAGATATCAAGAAAGCAATTGAGGAAAGGCTGATTCTCTGGGTCTCAGCTAAAGGTGTAGATCATGAGTTTGTACTACTGAGTTAGATGGAGTGGGAACAGACAGGCTGCTGGCTATTAACAATGCACTGATCAGCTAGTCAGCTGTTCAGTTACCCCCATGTCATATGTTTACTCTTACCACTGATGTACAGGCTACATCTGCACACATTAATGAAGCCCTCATTGGATGATTATTGAGTCTTTGATATCGAGAAAAAGTTTTCTTCAAGAAGTCATGGTCCCAAAAATGCTTTCAGGAGGCGTCTGAAATTTGAATGACTCGTTGAAATGCCCAAACAAAGATTCAAGAATCACGAAATTGAAATTGAAATATAATATTTTCTTTCTGAACAAGTTAACAATCACAAATTCCCCCAAATGCTAAGCCAAAAAGTACCCATGTGCGCCTTGTCCTCTAAATCGTACCAATTCAATCTTCATGTTCATCATCTGTGTTTCTCTCATTTTTCATTGGTGCCTGCAGAGCCGCCAGCCATCTCCGAATTGGTAGCAGTCTCAATGTCTGGCAGAGCAGGCCGGGGAGTCACCAGCGACTTGGGAGTGAAGATGTTGAACGTCATCATAGTCAAAAACATCAGAGCAGCATCAAATACATAGAGATACACCTCAGTCGACATAAGCGGGCCAGTACTACCGGTGATGTACTCAATAGCACGGAAGATAGACCGAATCAAAATAAGGACACTGGCAGTGTAGAGAACGTAGAGACACTTCTTCCAACCGATCGGGATCGCAGCCTTGGCACCATAATCGCAGCAGGTCCGAAGGCGGTAGTGAAAGATGCCAGCAGTCACAATGAAGAATCCAAAGAAGGCAATCTGGATAAAAAGACCGACGATGATAATGTTTTCACCAAGACTGACGTTGGAATTGCTCTTTGCAGAGGAAAGGACACCACCTCCAGCGCATTGTGTAAGGAATGAAATCACGTCGCCGCCGACAAAAATCTTGGTCAGCCACTTGACAGGGATGACAGAGAGCGAATCGTGACCAGTGGCGATCATGCAGCGGCCTAGGATCATGTAGATGGAGGCGGCGAAGAAGGCGGGCGCGATCAGGAGTAAGAGTGATTGTATGGCGTATGGCATAGTCGTCCAGTCAGGGCTTTGTTGGGAGTTGACATAGCGACCGGCATAACCACCGATTTCAACTGTGAATGGATTAGTTTTGGACATTATGACTGGATGAAAATATGCTTACAGATTCCACCGATAACGAAAGGAATGAAAAACCAAGTTCGGGACCGGATCATTTGGAAAATGTGCGCCAATGTTGTTAATCCAAACAGAGCAATGAAGATGATCGCTGCAACCCCCGAAGGGTTGTAGTTGTACAGGATGTATGTGGAGTCGGCCATGGCTTCGATGCTTAATACTGAGCGAAGTGCAGTGAAGTGAAGTAAATTCTGTTCAAAGAATGATAGAAGGAGCAAATTTGTTGGATTTGAACTGTTGAGTTGATTGGGAAAGAGTCAATGTATCTCGAGAAATCTAGCAGTTTATATACCTTCATGATGGATTGTTGCAATAAGGATGCTAGGTGAAAAATCTAGTGCTTTGATAACGACGGTTTGTCTGTGCGTACTCGGGTTGGAATCCGAGGTCTAGATCGACTCTTAATTGAAGATTGAAAGCTATTTTGGGTGTTCGATCTAGGTGTGGAACCAGGATCGAACCTTTAGAACTTGTCAAATTCTTTAGGCTACCGAGTTAAGATTGTCTTGGCATGAGATCTGAGCTTCGCGAAGTTCCGTTCAGCAGATCAGCTAGATGAGGTAAAGGTTGCCAAGGCCAGGATGAGAAGATGAGAATCCGAATTGACAGTGGACTCGGCTTCTGATTGGCCCGGGATGCGAACTCGGATAAGGCTTAGAAGTACTCGGGTTCGTGTTCGGGTTCGGTATCGATCTGATAATCGGCAAATATCCTGGAGAGTGGACACAGAGAACCCCAGTTTCGTCTATAATGGTCGATTGCTATCAATATACACTAATACACAGTTGCCTAGCTATATGGCCCGTTGTCTAATATTTCTGCCTGAACCAAGACCTCACTTATCCTAGGTGGATTACACATGAGTTGGAACTTCCAAGACGCAATCCTTGGTTCGAACCCGAATACAAGCTGTAATCATCATGAGGAACAAAATGGTGTCGACTTGGACAATAGTGGAGCTCTTTTAGAACCGCTATGGGAAAGCCTTGACACTGAAGAATTAGTATAAGAAGGCATCGTCTTCCAGTTTTATTGAATAGCAATAAATACAGATTGGCTTTCATTCAGTCTGTATCATTCTTAAGATGCATCTTCCTCTTTTTTTTGCCGGCTTGTTCTTTTCGGGCTTGGCCTATGCCAATTCAGGCGCACGTGCCTCAGCTACCCTATCGAGCTCCTTGAGTACCTCTTCTGGCATCCTTGAAATTCCCCAGGGAGCCTTGTGTGCTTGTACGAAGCTTTCTCATTCTATGCCCAAGAGTGTGATTCTTCCGGGCTCGAAAAACTACACCACTCAAACGGTCGACTACATCTGGGATATCCGGGCGAATCTTTCCCCTGCCTGTGTTTTCGTGCCCAATACTGCTGCCGAAGTCTCGCAAGCAGTCAAGATCATCAATGAATGCCAGGCGAACTTTGCTGTCCGTGGTGGAGGCCACATGAACGTGAGTTATAGTCTGCTGAATTATTCATTAGGACCAAGCTTAGTTCCCAATAGTACCCTGGAGCGAACAACATCGATGCCGGTGTTCTAATCGCTTTGTCGAACCTCAGTACCGTTGATGTGAAGACTGACACCGTGGAAGTCGGCCCCGGTCTAAATTGGTATCAGGTGTATTCGGCACTCGAGCCCTATGGACGCGCTTGTGTTGGTGGTCGTATGAAGACCATCGGCGTCCCTGGTCTGACTCTGATCGGTGGTTTTCATTACTTTAACAACAAGTACGGATATGCTATGGACAACGTGGTCAGCTATGATGTTGTTCTTGGAAATGGCACCCAGGTCACCGCAAACAAGACTTCACACAGCGATCTTTTTTGGGCTTTGAAGGGCGGCGCAAACAACTTTGGTATTGTTACGCGCTTTGAGCTGAAAACTTTCGCTGTCCCGGAGGTCAGCACAACCATTCAGGTCTTCAGCGAGACTCACCTCCCCCAGTTCCTCTCTGCCATCTGTGAGTCAGCCAAGCTAGATGACGAGGACCCCATTGCGGCGGGTATGATTGCGACCATTGCATACAACATGACCACAAAGGTGATACAGGGGTCTGTCCTTGGTGTTCAGGCTGGTGTCAGCAACCCCCCTCCCAATTCGCCAACTTCACCAAGATTCCCGCTGAGGCGAGAATCAACAATGTCACCACCATCAAGACGTGGGCTAATGCCCTTGACTCCCCCAAACAGATGTTCCGGTAAGTAGACTTCATAGCTACGGGTTCGTCAATCGCTAACGAAGTTTCTAGTGTTCAATTCTCTCACAAGTCCATGAAGCCCGACGCTAAGGTCCTCTACTCGATCTACAAGGCATGGAAGGCTGCCGTTGACACGATTTCCGATGTCAAAGGTCTTTACCCGACTTTTGTCATCAATTATGTCTCCCCCTCTTCGGCCCGCGTGGCCAAGACCAACGGTGTTGGTAACGTCTGGGGTCTCGAGGAAGAGCCTCTCATAAGTGAGTCTGACAAAGACTAAAGTTGAACTTTTGATAACACTGTCTAACTACTTTTCTGCAGTCTGGCAATTCAGCACCGGCTGGGACCTAGCCCAAGATGATATTCGCGTGGAGGCATGGTCACGTCAGCTAGCTGAGCACCTCCACAGTATCAACAAGCAGCTAGGGATTGCTTCCGAGTTTGTCTATATGGGCGATGCTGGTGAGTGGCAAGATCCTTATGCGGGCTTCCCCGTAGAGAATGTCGCCCGCATGAGAAAGATCAGATCCACCTACGATCCAGCTGGAGTGTTCTCCACTCTTAGCTGGGGTGGGTTCAAGCTTGGTCTTTAGATATGAATATTTTCATTGTGGGTCCTAGCAGGTCTTCCAAGGTGAAGCTTTAACAAAGATTGGTGATTATATATCTGTTGCCGGTACATGACTTTACAATCGAGCCATTTTCTTTTCTTGACCTCGGAATCTGGAGCATAAAATATACCTAAAAGTAGGATGGTAGAAGCTGAAGGTTTCATAGAGTCGTCTCTATTCACAAAGACTGACATGAAAATCCGATGATAATTCCTCAACTAGAGTGTCCACAGCCCGCCAACGCTACCCTTCCTCGCTGCCAATTACTTTCGACCTTTGGGCTGAATACCGATGAGATTGGTCACGGTCTCATTATTGTGGAGACCAGTCTACATTGCTTTGAAAGGCTTTTCCGCTACTGCTCGCATTTCCTTAAAATAATCCTAGGAACAAGCTTTTCGGTTTCCAGAACCCCCAAAATCCCTGGTCGATCTGTTTTGAGTTATATACAAGATTTATGGCCTAGAAACTCAGGCCTGCCAGAACAAACGCGAACGCGAGACCCGAATACGACAAACTCACCGCTAAAAATGAGGCTCAGATCCCAATAAAGATTAGTCACCCCCGCGAAAGCACGGACTTCTCCCGCGGTATTCGTATTCGGCCTTGGCATTCGCATCGGACCAAGCCTTCCTCAATGTTTTTCAGTGGACAATCGCCGTAGATGTCTGTAAAATCCAACTAAACTCCGGTAGCTCCCTCGCATATATTCTACAATTATCTTTACATGAAGTTTTGGTGACACTGCCCATGCATCTGTCACCGCTATTCATCCTCGCCAGTAATCAAAGCACATGTATTTGACTTAGCGAATATGTTATTACTATGCACTTCTAGTCCCTATAGCTCAATGTAATCCGTATCATACCTCCTAGTTACCAGGAATGAGCAAAGGTTCACTAGTGCCCTGATACTTATCGTTCTTTCATGACTAAGAGCTGCACCCTTTTACTAACCTCTACCGTAGAGGCATCCAAGTCCATTATTCTGCTGTGTACCAAAAAAAAAGCAAGTCTTCTGTGGTATGCCGATGATTTCAATTGGCGAATACTAGGTATAAACGATAGGAACGAACGCTGGTATAATGGATTTCGACTCCGAAAGCGCGCGCACTGTCTATATGTGAATACTTAAGCTGACCTTTCGTACATGAGCTCTGTCTCATCCAATTTTGTTTCTCCCCTTTCAGAGATCTGGCCAGGATGAAAGATAACAAAAATAACCATGACCAAAACCATCAACGTGGCATCGAAGATGTATGCGAAGTACTCGTGACTCTGTAGACTCCCGGTCGATCCTTGAATATACTCGATCACCCGATAAATGCAACGAATCATGATGAAAAAGCTGGCAGAGTATAGCACGATGAGGTAACGTTGCCAATTGACCGAGGTTCCAAGCGCTGCAGAGGTAGGGTTGCTTGACATCCGCCAGTGAAATACAACAGAGACTATGACAAAGAAGCCAAAGAAAAGGATTTGAACGACAAGTCCGACAATAATGATATCTTCAGCAAGCTTGATCTTGCTCGCAGTTTTTGCACTTGACATGATTGCACCGCCTTGACGAGAAAAGTGTTAGCAAAGCTGGATGACAAGAGGTCTTGGGGAAAGGTAATATGTCCCAATCATACCTCCAGATTGGATAAGGAACGCCAAAACATCACCGCAAACGAAAATTTTGGTCAATCGCGTTCCTCGAATGAGAGACCTGGAATCACCATTGGTCAACCGAATGATCCGACCTAGGATCATGTAGATTGATGCAGCGAATAATGATGGAGCTAGCAAGATGAAAAGGCTTTGCATTGCGTATAGAGTGACAGTGTAGGTCGGAGCATCATGCGCGTTGACAGCCCTTGCTGCATAACCGATGGCCTCTAAACAACCGCCAAAGATGAAAGCGATGAGAAACTTCGCTTTTGTTTTGCATGCCAAAATGATATGAATTAATGTCACTATCACAAATAGGATGACAAACACAACTGCTGCGGCTAGGGATGGTGTATAATTGTAAAGAACGTAAGCCATAGTAGGTTTTCGAGGTCGACTTTTGGAACAAAGTGAATAATGGGAGAAATTGCAGAAAAATAAAAAAATAAAAAAAGATGTATAGATGGATGTGGTTTGTTGAAATATTGGTTTGAAGAGAAGAATAAAAGTGAGTGTGAGCTTTTGTAAGGAAAGTGTAGCATGGTCTTCCAGAGTCTTATAGTACATTGTTTGGTCGTGTCAAGTCGTTAATCTCATTCCAACAACATTAATCTATCTCAAGTTCGAAGAATGAGATGGATTTAGGCACCTGTGATAAGTTGCTAATTCTAGACCATCAGAGATAGTGTCGATTGATGGCGCTCATTGTTCAGGTATATTTCCACTACAGATCGCCAGGCAGGACTAGGAATGATCTCGGGAAGCCGAATACGAACCCGAAACCCCACTTATCGTGCAAGTAGAAACCCACCCCTGATTCCACGAGGCCCCAGCCTGGATATTTTAAGCATTCAAACCCATTTTCTTTTTCATAACTGAGTTGCCTAACAATGCTTATATTATAAATTTGGTATGAGATGAGCCTATGTTCTTCGAGTTTTACCACTAACCAACTCAGCATCTGTTGTCAAGACTATCCGCTTCTGCGACCGAAATCAACCCAGGATGTCTGAAAAAGAAATCCTTCGACAGCTCGATGATGATCGTTTGACAGACGATGATTTTGAGGGTGATGAGCTACCACCGACGTATAGCTCCTTATTCACTGATGCACCACTTCCTCCACCGATAATGCACAATGAGCTGCATGAGCTGGCAGCCTTCGAAGGTACCAATAACAGGGTGTCCGGTTCAAATACTGAGCTCTGCTAAATATTCAATACAGACAATGGACGCTTCAGTATCGATCTGAGTGCAGGGAGCCGGACCTCCGCTATACTCCAGGGGTATTCTCTCCCCACTCAGCGTCCACAGATGATCGAAATTGTGACAAAGCCACCAAGAGTATCCGATAATGAAGAGAGCGGAGGCAATGGCGAGGTCCCATACGAGACCAATAGGATGAGGCTAGATATTATTCTCATGCTTGTGGGAAGTAGAGGTGGGTATACCTTTCCCCCGCAGTCACACAAGGGTCTACCGCTAATATAACATGTGTACAGATGATGTTAAATCTTGTATTTTGGTTGGTCAGGGACTTAGCAGACATGGTCACCGAGTTCGAGTCGCGACACATTCGATCTTTCATACTCTTGTGAAAAAAGCCGGACTAGAGTTTTTCTCAGTCAGTAGTGATCCAGAGCATCCAATGGCTGTAAGTGATTGCCAGTATAAAAAAGTTAGAGGGTACACACTGATCACTCACACTCTTTAGAAAATTGATTCAGCGTTTATGCCTCGCTTAGCCAATGCCAAGAAGGCTGAAGTCATGAAGAACAACAAAATCCTGATTGATACCTTGAAAGCATGTTGGATTGCCTGTACCCATCCTGGTTTGTGGAAAGATAGACCATTTTTTGCTGATGCTATTATTGCAACGCCTTTTGCCCATGCCCACATTCATTGTGCTGAGCGCTTGTCGATCCCTCTTCACATCATGTCGACTACACCTTGGACGCCTACTAGAGAATTTGCCAATCCTCTAGCACAGATCCAGGTAGATGACTGTATTGACCGTGACATGCAAAATTACTTCTCGTTTTTGTTGATTGAGGAATCATTATGGCATGAGTAAGTCGACGTTCTACTACACACGCATGCTCTCAGGCTAAACGAACCATAGGGTCTCTCATGTTGTTGATCATTTCCGGCAAGGGATTCTTGGCCTCCCTGGAGTCCCCACTGGCGGAGGGGCGCTTTTAAGGCAACTGAATATCCCTCACACATATCTCTGGTCATCTGACTTCCTTCCAAAGCCAGCAGACTGGAACGATACTATCGGTAAGTAGCAGAAGATTACCTCAGCACCTACTCCACTAATCGCAGATTTGCTCTAGATGTCTCCGGCTACGTCAACCTAGAGACCCATTCTACCTTCATGCCCTCGGACGAGCTGGTACACTTTCTCGACTCTACACCGGCACCTATCTTTATCTCATTAGATATTACTCTGCTTGGAAACTCAGAAAGATTTGTGCGATATCTCAGAGAGGCCTCCGACAGATACGGTTTTGCATTCCTCTTACCAAGCAGCTTCCACCCAGTCAGCGGCATATCGGAGTCTTCAAAGATTTTCATATTAGATAATGTCCCAACCGGTCAGTGAGCAATGTTTGCAAACTCTCATCAGCTGGATAGCTCACAACCTTGATAGATTGGCTCATACCCCGTGTCTCCATTGTCTTTACGCATGGTAATGTTCCGACAATATCGACAGCAATCCGTTATGGCAAGCCGATGGTCTCGTTTCCCCTTCTTCGAGAGTGAGTGATACTGGCTTACATTGCCAATTGGTATTGTGACTAACATTAGTCCCAGCCAACCTTTCTGGTCCTCAGCTATCCACAGGTCTTGCATAGGTCCAGAACCTATTCAAGAGAACGACTGCTCTACCGAAACCTTGGTCGAAGCAGTGCGCTATTGTTTGCGACCCGAGACGAGAGAAGCTGTACAGCGCATAAGTCTGCAGATTCAGCAGGAGAATGCCATCGAAAATGCAGTCAGCTCTTTTCACTCTCATCTGAAATGGGATAACTTCAGATGCTGTGTCACAAAAACCGACCCTGCGATATACCAAATGAGAACCAGGCCATCAATAAAGTTGTCAGCTGTAGCAGTGGCCATTCTGATGAGGGTGAAAGCGATGAGAATATCCGGATTGGAGTTGTATGTTTCGATATCTTCGATTTCATTCAAGGATCAGTTTCTGACAAAAATTGCAACTAGAATCAAACGTCAGACATACAATACCGAAAGTGAACAAGAGGTACAGGAAGAAGAATTGTCAGCTTTTGACGAAGTGAAATCTGTCAGCAAAAGCTTGATGAAGGCCATCGTCAAACCGACAGTTTCGCACATCTCAGATGCCTATAAGTGGCGTGAGGTAAGGAAATTCTTTTCAAACCCACAGGTTTCACTTCTAATGACTGAGGCTTACAGGGTAACGATGCCGCTAATACCACGAATGGAAAGGTCAAAATCGAAAAGACAAAAGGAGATATAGCCATCAAAGTGGCTAAGACCATAGGCTTCAGTTCAGCAGTATTCTGCGGGAAAATTGCAGCTCTACCATTCAAGAGTAAGCCTGCAACCCCTTCGCCCCTGACCACAATAATGATGCGCTAACATTGAATCAGCCGTTTATTATATGGGTGAAACGGCAAGCTACGGAGTGAGGAGCCTGAAAGGAATAGAAAGCCATGGCTCTAGTCCTTCCAAACCAAATGGTCAGGAGGGAGAAAGGACATCACAAGAATCAACTCCAGGTAAGTGCCCTATTTTTGAAGCACGAACAGATACTGACTGAAGGTTTCTCCTCTAGCAAGCATTGAGGACCTTGAGACCTCCCGGCGTGCAGTCGATGGGCGGTTGGTTGAGCTGATAAGCATGCTCCAAAGGAAACGGGGTGCAGGAGACAAAAGGCTGATGGACGCGGAATTCTCGCGCATGGTTGTTTCAAATTTTGAGATTATCTGCCAATCTCCTGTGCAATAATAGACTGGGTCAGCAATACATAGAATAGTAGTCAACAGGTTGTAATATTAGATTGGTTTCACCGTTAGTCGAAAATGACGCTTTGGTTTTGCTGTGACTGGAAGGTAAAATTATAATTTCAACGCCATTGTAGACCTTAGAAAGCTCACATTGCTTGTCAGTTATTTCCATGGGGGGAATGGGGCTTAAAAGAAGAACTACTGTCTAGGATTTTCTTTGTAATATAGTGGGCGGGATGTCCCTCAAAGCAATATTTGAGTGAGGTGGGCCATTGAGAAACACTTCCCACATTCAGTCACCTAGACAGTTCAAAGGAGCCAAGAAAAGTCTATGAGAATTGCTTATCATCCTCCGAGTATAACCCTTTTCTTAACATCCATAGATATTAGGTAGATTATGATCCCCATGTGGCTCATCCTCATGACATCAAGCAATGATTGGAGAGCAATAAAAGTTCAAACATCATTGTCAACTCGAATAAACTCCCATATTGTAACTTCATCTCGATTAGGACCGACCTGGAGCGTGTTACCCGACCCTATCCGCATCGGTAAAAATCCACCTCCCTTTTTTTTGAGGATGATATAGCCACCAGAAGGATGTTGTCGCACACAAAATGCCTCATTGTCCTCG
Source organism: Penicillium pulvis (assembly GCF_028828015.1). Taxonomy (NCBI): domain Eukaryota; kingdom Fungi; phylum Ascomycota; class Eurotiomycetes; order Eurotiales; family Aspergillaceae; genus Penicillium; species Penicillium pulvis. The sequence continues at coordinate 1,644,301 of NW_026643078.1, read as the reverse complement.
TGGTATTTTTTGTCCGCAATAACAGGTTCCTGACGATAGCTATCGCGTTGCCCTAGAAAGGTGCCGGAGATCACATTTTGAAACCCCATGGCCATATTTTCAGATTCAACGCATGTCCAGTAGACACCACACCACCGCTTGTGATAATCGGGCACAAGTTCAATATTGCCCTTTTGAAGCCCGATCACAAGATGTGTGACAGAATCGCGGATAATGAATGTTCTGCCTTTCCAAGGGCAGTCCAGGTAGCGCCGAGTCAAATGTGATTTATCAGAATTGTCACATGTATCACTAGAAGTGGGGGTAGTGCATCTTTCATCATCAATGGTAGTGGACGACATCGCATCTTCGACAGCTGAAATAGGTGAAGTCTCACAGTCTGGACACTGACATCCCTCTATAAGCAAGGTTAGCCAATGTTGTCAGACAACTGTTGTCCTCAAATGACATCAGATACTTGCCCATTTTCATATGTCATAGTACTCCGTAGTTAGAAGGTCCTGTGTCGATGTACTCAAGAATGTGGGCAGTGATGGCGAGGCAAAGAGAAGGGGTGGGTTAGAAAGTTTCTAAATAACTCCTTCCGCGGATATACCGTGGATGTACTCGTGAATACATAATAGCCTACGTATTTACTAGGTAATCCCAAATCCATTCCCGTGACATATTATGATCAGTCCGAAAGAGAACATATCTCTTACTGGGAGCTAAATCCTTCATTTTGCCTTTGAATTACTCACGATTCGAGTAGTATCACAGTGTCTACCTCTCGAACAATATCGCCGACTCCAATATTCGTCACGACGACCACGAATGTCAACAATGAATAGTATTAGTAAACGCTTGGACTTATCAGTCTCATAAAGACAATCCCTATACCCCTGGGCGCATTAATTTATTCCAAGACCATTTGAGATAAATACGAACTTTGGGGTTCTCGCCGAGCAAGCGCCCCGTTGCTATTCTAGCTAATTATCCAGCCACCATGGGCAAGGCGTTTCTCGAGTCCGACAGCCAGCCTTTATGACATATACAGACACGTGAGACAAACTTGGCCTTCCCCAAAAGGGCCCCAGGATACCCTTGGGGCGCTCGCCCGGAAAACTGACCAATAGGACCAGTATATTCAATCGCGTATTCGAATCGGAATGGCGCCAAGCTCTTGGGGGTGGAAGGAAAGATGACGATAGTATTGGTTCGGGCTTAGGGACCCACAGTATTTGACAAGGCTGTAAGCCTGAGGACCAAAGAGCCGGAAGTCGGCACAGCCCAAAACACTGAGAAACAGCCTTGGAGGCTTCAATGTCACGAGGTTCAGGCTTCAATTCGGTATTAAATCCTAGAATAATATTTGAGTGTCCTTATGTGTCAATGTTATGGGTCCAATGTAAGTTGAAAATAGTCTGGGTTATTCTCTGCGTTGCCCGTGCCGGTGAGCCGTCCGTGCGCGCCAATCAACAAGGTTGAGTTATTATCCCCACAGCCACATTGAAATGCCTCAGAGGCTCTGTGCCTCGCTCAGTTCCTGGGAATTTAAATAGTGGAAACAAATCCCTGTTTCTAGAAGAATGGAAAATATCAGGGATCTCTCTCGAGCTTACTATACTGAACGTCGATCATTCCCTTCACCATGAGGCTCTTACTGCTTGCTATAGCAGGAACTATTCTATCTGCTGCAGCAGATAGTCCTTTTCGTCTACTGACTCACAAATCAAACGACGTTAATGATCGTGCTGTATGTGAAATATTATACCAAAACTTCATACTTGACCTTGACTAATCTAACAATATGCAGTTATCATGTATTCAAGATATTGATTACACCCCACCGTGTGACACAAACAGTGCCGCATGGTTCAAAGACACATCATTTCTCAATCAAGTAATCCACTGCATGAAAGATGCAAGCTCTGGGACTGTCGAGTGTGAGTTCCATGCCTTCCAGCCCAAACTTTACTCCTGCTAATCGATGATCATTTAGCTGTACTCTCAAAGTCCCAGAAATGGTGCAACCTGAAGACACTCAATAAATCCACTTTAGTGCCCTATAAGCCTCACGGAGCTCATGCCAGTCTCAGAAGTACGATCAATCACCTTTCCAAACGATACGGCGGATATCATCAGCCTACGAACGGAATCTCCTGGCAAGCAATAATGGGTATATGTGCTGGTGTTGGTATAGCGTTGGTTGTGATTATCTGTTTTCTGAAGGGAATCATTCGTGACAGGGAGAACAATCCTTATCGTGGGGAGAATAGATTGTCAGCTTGCGAGCCTAATAGAGGTCGCCCTCCGCCGCGAGCTCATCCTCGGCCTTCGGCTCCTCGTGCTGAACAGATTACCAGGGCTTCGACACCTCCGCCGCCTTACATTAGGGAACCGGAAGCAGCCCATTTTAAGAATCATTCTGAGGGACCGGGACTTCCCTCCTATGATCAGCTGAGGGGGAGCAATGCGGTTTAAGTTTTGTATCAATATTAATATGATGAATTTAATCTAGATCGTCTTAGAATCACCGAGCAATTTTTGGAGGTACTTTCCTCAGAATCTTTTTCGGTAAATGTTGAAGTATTCGTCTTGTCATTTCTTAGCTGGACTAGAGCTGGAAGAAATAGAATGTCAAATTCAAATGTATGTCGAGAACAAAAGATAACAAAGATGAGGGAAAGCTCTATCCTAGCGAACTATTAGAATCCAGCATGTGTCTTTGAAACTGACAGCCCAGAGGCTTGACTGAATTCGCTTCTAAGACTTTCGTTTGCATGCCTGTTCCTTGTTTGCCTCAGATTTATCATCATCCACTTCGACATCATTCTCTCAATCAACTGTACACTACCCAGGTGCCTTTATATTTATTCACGCAACCGGTGCTCCAGGACTTCACTCACCTCTATATTCACTGGTTTGCAAGTACATACGCTTTATCCACATCTATACCTCCCGAAAGGTTCTGAGGCACCACACAATAAGTATGCTATCAGTTCCATCAAGACCTCGCAGGTCACAACACTGCTCAGTCTCCAGACCCTCGTACAAGACGGACACACTTCAAATGGAGATTATATGGCCTGGAGGCCCAGTATATACTAATTCTTATGGGGCTCTCTCGCTCAAAAACAAATCCATGCGGGCGTGGAGGACGTGTACCTAGGACCTGTGAACCACTCTGGGTAAACTGAAGAGCTTCTCGGTACTCTATGATAAAATGTGCCGAGGTCTTGGGACTGCAAAAATTGAATTACACGTGCGGTGTTCTCGTTGCGAGCTTCGATCAAAATGCAAGCCCGCCACCAGAGAATGATGGACAAATCAATCCGTTCTACCATTGCCTCCTTTCAAAACGAGTTCTTTACTGCTCAGGAGTCCAATGCCCTGTCTGTTCGAGTGAACTGTTTACCAATTCTTTACATCGCCCGGAAAGTGATCCCCCAGAGGCTCATTCGGTTCTGCTATTCAACATGAAACACTTTTACAGCTGGGCTAAAAATTGACTTTATGTTTGCATTGGCCAGAATTTTGCGTCCTTTTGAGGCAATCCGTGTGGGGTGGATTTTCAATGCTAGGATATGTTGGTTTCAGAAGACAAGCTCAGTCACCAGCTGCTGCCCATTATTGTGATCTTGGAACGCTGGCTGGGCTAATGACTTCCAATATCTAGGCGCTGCCCCGGTGCCATTGTCAAGGCTCTTGATTGAGGATACTGTGACAAGTGAAATCTAAGGCGAGCGATCGCTCTACCAACATAATCGATTCGATTTTAGCGAAAAGTGATCTCAGGGTCAGGCTATGGCTTCCAAATTGTGATCTATAGGCTGGAACGCAAGTCTCAACCCGATGAGTGTTTATGAATGAAAACCTAAATATTTCTGAAATATTGATGGGGCCAGACTTGTATTTCCGCGACTTTCAATGATTTTTGAGTCTGTCTAATTCGCAGGATGAAGTAATTGAAATAATCCATGTCTTAAGTTTTGTTTAAAGAGAAGCTAAGCTCCTGTCAAGATAGATAGAAGCGATAAGCGATAAGCGCGGATCAACCATTTTCCCTTATCACATCCCCCGCTTCTCTCGCTTGCCTTTCCGTGCGGAGACGTAAGTCAATTTGCTCTAAAGCCCATTAACCTTCCTGAAACCCGATACCCACCCGGGCATTTGTTTCCCTTAGAAAAAGCCCCGGTCTCCTCTCTCAAATAGCCCCACCATGCAGCACGTCCCAGAGTCCCGCCAGCAGACCTTCGAGGAGATCTACGGACCACCGGAGAACTTCCTTGAGATCGAGGTACGTAACCCCACCACCCTTGTCACTCCAAGGCCAAAGCAAGACATGTACCCCATGTCGCGTGCCATCAGCACCGCACCCCACAATGCCAATGCAGCCCAGTCCAGCCCAAATGCGTACCCGTCCTGAATTCCACGCCGCAAGATAGAAATGGATTGCCAGTTCACTAACATATTCTCCTTGTTAATCTATAGGTCCGCAATCCCCAAACCCATGGCACATCTCGGAACATGTACACTTCGTACGAAATCGTCTGCCGGACCAACATACCCGCGTTCAAGCTGAAGCACTCGGTCGTGCGCCGCCGCTACTCCGACTTTGAGTACTTCCGCGATATCCTCGAGCGCGAGAGCACGCGGGTTACTATTCCCCCGCTGCCCGGCAAGGTATTCACGAACCGGTTCAGTGACGACGTCATTGAGCACCGCCGTGAGGGGCTTCAGCGGTTCCTGCAGATTGTGGCGGGACACCCGCTTTTGCAGACGGGGAGCAAGGTGTTGGCTAGTTTCATACAGGGTGGGTTATTCCGATCACTTTCTCTGTCGCTATGGCTATGGTCATGGTTGAAATTTATTTCATGGGAGACTTGCTAACTCTCAGTTGTTTTAGATCCGAACTGGGACCGCAATGCGTGGTAGATTGGTAGGCTCGCCTTGTATATAGGTTTGAGGTGGATTCTGGGGGTTGAGTCTTAATTCCTTTTTTTCTTGTTTTGTTCCATCCACGAAGCAAATTGAGCGCTATGGGCTTTAGCCAAAATTTTGTTTTTGCCTTTGATTTCCAGGATGAGTTTTTTGCCATTCTGCTATTATTCTCATCAGCATCGTGTGCTCGGCCGCGACTGCATTGTCTTTCTTCGGCGACGCGACTGTCCATGTCTATGTCCTAAGGCGAAAAAGCAGTAGTAGACAGGTGTACGTTATGTGATGGTCTCTATTTTTGGCACTTGAATGTTCTTGATATCCAATTATCATTTGATTATTTGATCTCTTTACTAAAGTTCCTTGGCTTGTTTTGCTGTTTTTGTTCTAGGAACGTTGAAATCATGAAAACTAAGCTGCATGATATTGATTAGCCGAAGCTTGGCTTGGCAAGTCTTCGGGTTTGCATTGATCTGCCAATCATGAATCTCAAGTCTCAACTTGACCTCCGATGACACATCAGAGACTTCATTTGGGTATTTAGCATTCACTTGAAGATGCATGATGGCAATTGTTTGGCCTGTAATCATCTAGGCACATGACGCCACAATCACGTATAAAAGCGTGCCTCTGTCAGATAGACCTCTCTCCTTCCTACATATCACAAGCATATAATACATCATATATCATATATAATATATTGCATATTATATCTTTAACATTCTTTGCTGGAGTCTATAAGGGCGGTGGCAGCTACAGTCATCACCAAAGGTTTCGCCAGGCCTCCTCGGCGCATGTACCGATCCGCCGAAGTTATGGTGGACAATGTGCTGGAAAGGCTGCAAGGAGATATTCATCAAAGGTGGCGAGGCAACATATACGAGTCCTGCTGCGGCGAGATAAATAAGTCGTACTGGGGCGTACTCACGGCAGACAAAAATACGTTTGTGTCCCGGTCATGATCCTCCAAGAGGCCAAAGAGGCCGTGACACAGACCGGGTCATTGAAAAACTTAGATTGAGATCTCATCGTCCTCCATCTCCAAGCATGACTGCATCAGATACGTCTACGGAAATTACGTCAAACGGGGTAAGTACTACTTATTCTCACTATCGAATCATTATTAATAATGTCCAGACTGCTACCTTAACTACCCGATACTCTCAAACCCCCCCTTGCTTTTTCTCAAGTTGAATATACAACATTTAAAATATACTTCAGGATGAAGACGTTCGATAACAAACATAAAACGTCTCTCACATCTTTCGACGAGTCGCTCGATATGCTTCACGACACAAGTCACGACTCGACGGGATGAGGCCATTGTCTACCCCAGGACAAGAGATGCACTGTTGCTCTGGGAGCTCGCTAAATGGTCTATCTTGCCTGACTGACATGGAGGTAAATTACAACCTATCGAGGTACGTCTTGACAACGACAACGCTGCGATGCTGCTAGCTAAGCGCAGCAGTCATAATCCACAACCAAGTGGCTGGATAATCCATGACATTTGGTAGATTGCTGTGCGGAACGATTTCAACTTGACATCTATTACGAACGAGGAAAAGCGGTAGATACATTCATTGTAGCACTGCCAGACGACAAGTTGAGAAGCATAGGGGTCTCATGGGCATCACTCGCAGGCCAAGTTCGGATTAGCAAACAGAGGCTGCTTTGGAAGAGACTACGGATTGGGCAATTCTGGGGTTTACAGCAGACCTAGCAGATATTCTCTTCATGTATCTCGAGGTTAGTGGTTGACATGGTTTTGCGCTGCGGGGGTTATCAGAGCAGGTAACCAGCTTCAGGAACAGATCAGCACTTTTTGATTTTTGTTCTCGTTTGCTTTTGGACATACACAGAATAGAATACTATTCTGTCATCTTCATATCGTTATTGATGACCCCTACCTATTGACAAATGCGTGTGCTTCTCTTTCTCTTTTCCCTCTCTGATCTGCCTCCAGCCTCGGCCCTCGAGCGCAGCCAGGTTATCAGCCCGGTCTTGGAGCTCAAGGATACTAAGAGATCGGACGCAAGCCTGACTTTGCAGTTGGACATTACGGGTCAAAGGTCGCGTAGAGCCACGCTAGGATTCTCACGGTATTACTAGTAAAACCACAAAGTACAGCACTGTTATGATGAGGACGTGGTCCAGGAGATTTCCCAGAGAAAGCACCAGGATGGTATAAACATCTAGCACATCCTGGAAAGGAACGAGTTTGCTTGCGCAAGGTCTCAGAGCAAATCCATGGTCATTTTCTTTGTCTTAGAACTACGTAAACTTTACTTTTACCTTACTCTTGGCTCCTTCTCATACACAGGAACCAGTCCGGGCACAAACACTAGGTAGAGTCTAGCCAAATAGATAGAGAACATATTGATTGACAATAGATTGGTTGTCTAATTTTGGAAGTTGCGCGTGAAAAAAGGAGAAGCCATCGTGTACTGCGGGATATAGAAAGAAAAAATCAAAAAAGTCAAAACCAAAAATCAAAACACCCGAAATGCCGAAATGCGATGGAGTTCGCAAACGAATCAAAACCAGATAGGAAACAAATCAATACTTTTGTGTTGTTTTTGCTCTTCTTTTTTTCTTCTTTTTTTCTTTTTCTTCCCAGAATTCTTTAGCCCAGGTCATCCCAGATCATAGGAGCAAGCGTGTTATCCTCCCAGGGCGAAGATGGCCCGGCAGGGTTCTCATCTAACGAGAATGAAAGTGCATTCCCGGAAGACTCAAGGAAGCCCTGCGGGGGCGGTAAAAAGGATGGGTCAAATGGGCCGGTGCCCGCATTGGTATGCGAAGCGGTAGACGTCTGTCGACTATGAATATGCGGATCAGAGTGCCGGTGAACTATTGGAGGAGCTTTCGTGGGAGTAGACTCAGTGCTGGCAGGGCGATCTCGAGTAACTGGTCCAGGATCGCTGTTGGCAGTTTCCAGCTTTGGCGGAATCAAAGCTTTGCCATTGACAGAGCCTCCGTCTCGATAAGCGTGTGGGAATTTCGTACGGAAGCGGTCGCGGAGATCGGTAGCTCTGCGGTGACTGAGGTTGAGCCTCTTGTCCTGTTGAATGAGGGTCCATTGGAAGCCGTGAACGGCGTAGCCTTTGAGAAGGGCTTCGTCTTCCGCGGTGGTGAATGGCCGGCGCGAGCGACGTTTTGATTTGACTGAAACGAATGGCTCTGGGATGCCGAGAGATTCAAGGCTTGTCTTGGATTTGCTGGAAGCTTCTGTGCCCGTGGGTGGGGGCGACTGTTGAGGAGTCGGGGTGCCACTTCCTAGATTATTCTCGGGCTTAACAAATGGTACGCTCAAGGTTGCTGGCTTGTGGGCGCTCGTGTCTGGATTTCCCGCCCCAGGGCTCGGTGCAGATCCCACATTTGTAGGTGAATGGATCGGGAGGCGAATATTGCCGTAGGGTTCGTCAGATGCTTCGGCTTGAGATTTGAGAAGGTCATTGGCTAGCTTATCACGCAATGCCTTGGTTGCTTCATTTGGATCAGACGCGCTGTTTAACATTAGTAAATAAGATAGGGCCTTTTGTTGCGATCCACTTACCGATATGCCCATGGACAATAGGCCCGGAATCTTTATTTTAAAATGAGTATCAGGAGAAGATAGTGGGGCGATTTCATGAATCCATACCGGTCCTTCAGATTAGAAGCTGTTCGCATGTTGAACTTGAGTTCTGGCTGTGCCAATATCGCTGTCCAATTACCAATACCGCACTTCACCACACCCCGGAGGAGATCATTTGTCTCTTCCTCGGTCCATTTCCTCACATTCCTACGAGATCTGCCACGAGTCTTGGGGGACAAACGGTCACCCGTGGCAGGAGTCGAGGTTATCTCATTCGAGATTTGCACTTTTGCATCAGAGACGACAGACTTAATGATTGGATTTTCGGATGGAGTAATTCGTTCGTCTTCATGATCATGTACATCATCATTGTGGTCATCAAGGGTCACGCCGAGCAGCTCCTCGATTCTCGCTTCTCTCCGCTCTATGGGTTGGCCCTCTGAAAGGTTGCCATTGGCGGAGACTATACCAGGATCGACCGCAGCATCTTCCCGAGACGGTTTCGTCAAGAGCTGAGGGATCGAGCCTGCTTCGATAGGAGGAAGGAGAGCAGCATTGGGCGGAGGTTCATTCAATCCATTCAAGATAGCAAAAGGACCAAAGGGAGGAGGACGTTGCTCTTTCTGTGCCTGTGGGATTGGAAGCTGCAGGTGCTCGCTAAACGATTCGGGTAGGTCTAAGCGGCGGCGCTTGCGTGTGCCGTGAAGGGCGTCGTCGTCAAAAGAAGAAGAGAATGGGAAACGTTCCAGCGCACGCAGATTCACAAATGCGGGGAGAATCGGCTTGGGTGGTGGCTCCACATTTGATTGAGGGTCTGTGGCAGACTCGGCCTTTTTAGTTCGTGCAGCATTGAGAAACTCGGTCACTGTTGGCAGACCCGCTTTCGAGTTTGTGGGGGCATTTCCACCGGTCGAAGTAGATTTTGAGATGGCGTTGGAATCCCTGGATCCACTTGCATTTGGCTCCAGGGGAGATGGAATGCTGAGCGTACGAGATGAGACAGGTTCCCGCAGCGGAGCGATACGCAGGGAAAGTTGGGGAAGTTCGCGAAGTAATGATTCATCCAGGGGCCGTAAACCTCCACTAGAATCCATACTCTTTCATCAATCACTTTGTTAATGGATCTCAGCTATTGAATTGCAAGCCATCGGGCTAGCCATAGTGCACAACTAGATGACTCGGAATGAATGATGAATAAGACGAAAGAGTTGAAGCGTGAAGCTTCGATAAGGAGCGATAACATTAGGGTGAAAATAAAGACCACTAGCGCAATCTACGTCAGCAGATCCACGTTAACGCGGAGAGCTCGATCGATCTTCAGCTACTCTCGATTCGCGAATATCTTGGGACCTTTTCCCCAATTCTACTCTTTCACATCGAAATTGACCTTTAGTACTGTGATATTGAGCTACCCAAAGCACGCCCTCTCCCACAGCACCATTTAATCAGCGGCCCACATCCTCCCTCAACCATCCAAAACCCAGCTCCAACCAAAACCAAGGCGAACATATTCTCCAGTTCGCACATTTCCAAAATGCCTACCATCTTCCCAACATGGCCCCACATCATCTTCGGCATTGTTGAGCCCATCTCCTTGTACAACCCCCTGAACCCGACAATCAGCACAACAACAAAGAACTAACCGAACGCCCGCTCCCAATGATAGAGTCGCGGGCAGTCTCAGCCCCATTTTCGATCTCAACGGCTTCATCTACGGCCAAACACCCCATGTCCCGGCCCCAACTTTCCAACATCCCAGCAGTGTAGCACTTGCCTACCAACTAGGCAACCTCTACAACCTCCTTTTCCTCGTCGGAGTTGGCGTGCTGCACGCAACTACGGAGCCCAAGGTTCTTCGAAACTACCTGATTGCTCTGGCGATCGCCGATATCGGCCATGTGTACGCCACATACATCGCGATGGGCTGGGATGCGTTTGTGGATGTCGGTGGTTGGAATGCGCTAACATGGGGAAATATCGGAGCTACCGCGTTCCTGTTCGTGAACCGAGTGCTTTACTTCATGGGTGTCTTTGGACAAGCCAAGGCGCCGAAGATTGCGGGGAAGAAAGAGTGAATCCACCCAACGATGAATCCGACCGTTGGCTCGTTGTTATCGCTAGGTGATGACTTTTTGACTTTATGCGGGTTGAATCGGAGGACTAGGAGCCGGCCTATTGCGCGCTGTATTAAATTGTCCTATATTCGACACTTCGGCATTTGTCTCGTTTCATGCGTGTCGCATGACGCTGGCTCGGGAGCTATAAGTGATCTGATTCGACGCTAAAGGCCGACGTCCCGGGATCGATGGATCCGATTTGATTTGTAGCGGCACTTTAGCCCAGAAAGAAAGGCCAAACAATTATTGACCTATGGCCAGGAGGTCTGCATAGAATATGGATATTATTGGATCGATCTAGATTTGGAGCGCAGCGTGCCGAGCCCAATTATGGTCACGATTCATAAGGAGGCTTGTTATAGAGCAAGAGGAAATAAGCCCAAAACTCAAAACATACACATGATATCAGCAAATCAAGGGAAAAGCCTCCTAAAAAAGATCCCGTCTTTCCAGATTCATGCAACGCCCGACGCCCCCGTCCTGCGGATGCTACTTAAGCTAGCATGGGTATAACGATAGCAAATACATACACATGACCAAATGACAGACCCAGAGTACAATGCATAAAGCAATCTAACAAGAATTCGTCGATCTTTGTTTCCCAAGTCAAGATCAAGATGAAGCCTTCCTAGTAATGAAATCATTCCAAGAGGGTGTACCATAACCTGCCATTATCGCAAACATTTGAAATACTCTCCAGTCCCATGAGTAGCATGATCACCTACATTCCATGCACGTCACACATCGTCTTTTTCTTTTTTGCTCGCCCGATTTAGCCATCAGCGTGCTGCCGATTGCCGATCGTGGCGCCGATTACAATGCTTTTGAAACTAGGCCCTGTAGATAGTCGAAAAGCGGCTGAATAGCGGTCTCACCGTGCTGCTGGTATTCCCGGAAATGAGCGAACAAAAAGGGGGTACCCGGATCCTCGAGGAAATGTTGATGATAAGCGGCGTAATTGTGGACCGGGTTGATGAGATGAATAGCCTCCGGTAGGATAGGAGCGTCTAGAACGAGCATACCCCCAAGGTTGCTGTTCAAGCCGCGGGATCGAGCAGTAGAGATGGAGAATCGTTGTAAACCCTCGAGAATGGCAGTTAAAGAATAGTAGTCCTTTTTGATGAAAAGTGTCTGAATTCTTTTTGTTAGATCTGCATCTCTTCGTTTTGTTTTAGATGAACTTGCCTGTGCACATTCTTGTAAAGACTCGAACATGTCTGGTAATGCACAGCAGCACTCCCAAACTGACATGCTGATAGTGTGCCAGTTTTCCATTAATTCTTTCGCCATACCGTCGCCATTGAGAATGTTTTGTCGTGAAAGTCGTGAAAAGTCTACTTCATCGGTAATAGCCAAGGTATGCGCAAGATCCTTTGGAGATGTCGCACTCAGATGGTCCTCCAAAAACAGACATGTCGTGTCGAATGGAGTGTGCCAATCCATTTTCGGGGTTTGGCTGTATTGTGCACGAAAGCGAACGGACAAAACAGACAACATCTTCAGGATTGTCGTCAATTTAGGAGGCTGATCTTTGAACATGTTCTGGATCGGACCAGCAATGAACTCTAAGTCGGGTGTATTCGGTATGCGAACATTGAATGCTGTCTCCGGTAGAAGCGTATGCAAACATTGCACCACAGCACGGTAAGCGAAAGGACTTCGTCCCCGCAAATACTACAGCACAAAGCTTTAGTTTAGGCAACGCTTGATGGAAGACAAATGGAAAATAGACACACACCTTCTCCACTTCTAGGTAAACCGAGATTTGTTCTGGGTATACCTTCAGATGATCCAAGAGATGAACATAGAGGGAAGTATGTTGCTGTAGAAACCACTCTACAGACGGAGCAGGATAGCCCAGCGCAGCGCGAACGATCTCCTCAAACTCCATCCTCATAAACTGGCAATGGCTCTCAATATCGATGGCACTAGCAATTATCCTCGGGTCAGTCGGTTCTCTCGGCGGGAACCAGCTCCAAGCAATTGATTTGACAACAGGTATTCTCGACCGGCGCAAAACCTCCTCCACCCTCTGCAAATGTGATAAAGCAGAGAGGTACTGATGCTCTCTGATATCAGACAACGCCACCAAAAATGAATCGACCGTTTCATAGTTACGGCTCAGAAGCGCACTGCGCGGGAGGTTTTCATCCCGGAATAGGGCATAGCGGATCACCATGCAGATCTCTGGAATGTTGAAGGCCCACAGCACGGTTGTAGCTTCGTCTTCCCACCACCGGTAGGTGAAGACATGACGGGGAACTTCTGAGCTGACCACGAAGAGTGAATGGTAAGAGTGCATTCCGACTGGTGCCATCATCTGCGTTCCTAGAGGAGTCGCCATGTCGGGCCAGTGCGTTGGGGAAATCTTTCCGGTGTATAGTCTTGATCTAGGCGGATGGAAGACCGAGTCTTCCGTGCCCATAGACTGCATTTATGCGAATACCTCAGCACCTGGGCCAGGGGTCTTATGAGGCACAACACAAGTACATGTGACGCGAGGCTTGCGCAAGATAGCCTCGCTCAATCGAGTCGACTGGATACGAGAAGAAAAAGAAAATAAAAATCGACTGAAAAATAAAAAAAAAACCGGAAAATTGAAAAATGGAAAAATGGAAATATGATGGACTAGGGCACAAATAATATAGAAAATTCCAAGTATAGGCCAGGGTTTCAGACGTGGCGGAAACAGGAATGGAGTGGATGCAAAATGGATTAAACGCTCCGGGATATTCGGAGACCCGGGTAATTGGTTTCCTTAATAACTTCTTATCCCTGACGTTCCCGCCACGTTGGATTCATCACGAGGGAGAGTTATAATGGGGGGCACGGCAGATGGGCGTATTGAAAACGGGGGCGCTAATCCATCCTGCTGGTAGTCCCGATAGATGGAAAAAGGGGGTAATGATTAACCATCGAGAAACACGTATGCTTAGATCGGCTAGGATCCACTGTAAAGAATGGTCCCTGTAACAGCTGCGGACCTTTCTGCTCGTTACCGAATGGATCCCGTGAATTATTTAATTTTTTAAAAATATTATTTCATGCCGAGCACCCGTTGCAGCCCAGTCCGATTCATGATATGTCATACTAAGGAAACGGTTCATACCTTATCTGGTCGATAGAGAAATCGGTTGGGAAGCGGTCAACCATCAAACCTTCTGGAAGATGGTTCTTTTTACAAGGAATTGATTTGGAGGAGAAAAGCAAACCTACGATGTAGTGTAGTCCGGCATGAGTTAGTGGCGACTAACTATCAAGGGTTATCTTTCTTTGTTCTCCCTGAACCATCAGGAACATTGGGTTTATGAGTTGATTTGCATTTTTATGAGATGATTGTTATCCCAAATCGAGACTAAATTCGAAGTTCCATGATTTCATATGCAACAAGTGGAACCAACGTAAAGACACTAAACCTTAGCGAGGGGCTTCGAGCGATGATCATGATGAAATACAAATCGAGAACCATTGATAAATGCAGCGAGGGCGTCACAAAGTGGAGAACCTCCAAATCAAATACCGTTCCCTTGGGTTTCTACAGTACAGACATTCCCCTGTGACCAATCAAGGACATTAACCCCAATCACTGTAGGTTTCGGGAGTACCCCAATACTTTCTCCACCCCCTCTTTTTGGTCCCTCGACCAGTGTTGCGGTCTGCAGAGTATAACACCTACACCGCTGGAAACTGGAAAGTGAAATCAATATGGACTCCAGAATTCAAATCCTTGATATACCCAGCCTGGGGAAATATTGAACCCAAAAAAAACGAGTGGTCGTGTTGCCCTAAAGTTTGTTCCCCTGAAGCGCTGATCATCGCTATTCATACCCGAAGGCCTCAACTTTAGAGTATCTGGGCCCACAAGATATAACCTGGAAACATCCTTGAATCCTTGACACTAGGAATGTTTGGGAAGGTCCTTAAAGACTCACCGCTGGAATGGCATCAACCCCTGTAAGGACACCTAAGTAAATTAATTCAAAAATCTGATAAACACACTATTCCCTGCCTTTTGTATTAGGGAGGCGTACGCGCATGGCCCCGCTAACAAGAACGAAAACGAAGCCGCTAGCAAGCGCCATGGGAAGATACAGGATAACGCAGGAACGTCATTGAACTCTGTTGCCACGTGAGATTTTTTCAACTCAGAAATTCGACGTTGTGGTGAACCCAGGGCCAAGGGACTGGAAACGGGATCTCGGTAGATCCACATGTCCCAGAATTTGGGGTGGATCTTGAGCATTGTTCGACAACTATATCAATCTCTATATTCTGAGATCAGTTCATGATGCAGCTTTTGATCTTCAGGAAAAAAGGAAAATCCAGAATTTCAAAAGTTCGATATTCGTACTCACAGCCAGGAGTAGCGCCGCTCGTCATTTCCGAAGCGAACGCGTTCTAGACCCGCCTTTTGCGCAGTGTTCGCTAGTACTTTAGCAATGGCATGGGCATCTAACGCGCTATCTCTCCATGCCGGACCGTAAAATAAGTAGAGCCCGATGAGTTGTTCATGTGATTACATCACTGAAGTACCTTCGTTAGTGGTCGATCGAGTTATATGGTGCAGCCAACAATGCACCGACGCCCATTAAGCCAGGGATCACCTTCCACCGTGGCGGGGGCCAGAGCAAACCTACACGACCGTGAGCTCCATACGTTTTGCCGCAGCCTTCTGCATCGCATACGGGAAGCGAAAGTCTGAATTCCTGGAACCCATTGTCTGCAGGTGCATAAATCCCGCCACTTACACAGGATCCACGTAAGTATGATCCTCAAGCACTAGAACTGCATACACGATAGTGCTACAACGTAATCAACTTTTATCCATGTTGCATCGCCAGGAATCCACTGGTGCTATGCTGTGCATATTCCGGTTCTGTGGCAATTGATATCGGATTTTTTTTTTCCTGTGGAGAAAGATTGGGGTAAAATTGGATGTATCAGATCATTAGTGGCAGATGCTCGAGCACGAAGAAATTCTATCTGCGAGATGTAGGGAGAAAGTGGGAGGGGTTGGCATCGGCATCGCATCAACTGTACCCCCTGTGCCTCACGATTATAAGCCAACTAAGCCTGAATGTGGTTAGAGGTGGTCCGTGATCTGGAGCATTACACTCTTCTCTTTCTGAAATAACTGAGTCGAGTGGAAATTGCTGATCAGTAGTATCTGGGATCCCACATGTGAGCGGTCCTCTAATACGTCGATCGGCCACGATCGAAGAGGGTCCCTTCTGCGACCACGGGAGACCGGTCAACACTAACTACCTTTTTAGTGTAGCCCCTACCAACTATTTGTGGATGAACAGGTTCATATTGCATATATCGCTTCATTGCTCTAATTGCGCAGGAAATTGTTTCCGCTTCCCCCTCCTCTAGTTCTGGCGCCTGGGCTTGCGAGCCTTGGGCCACGGATTACGCCGGACCACACATAGCGCCTTTGTGCGTTCCCCACATCGGGGGAATTTTTGTCGCTGCATCACAAAGACCCACTGATTCTCGGAGGATGGCTTAGCGAAGCTATATTGTGGACCAGTCGTTGAGTGTTGGTGATCCATCGCTAGGAGGGGCGATCCTCTGCGCGTCGATGCCGCTCATCTCCGGTTATATAACGCCTTCGGCAAATGTCGCAGATCGACCGATGTGGGAATATCTCCTGATTTACTTTATGGCTCTTCTGTCCACTTGAAGTGGCCAATTGACGGTTGGCGCTGAGCTGGAACTTTCTTCCCCGTGTTTCCCGTGTGTTTTGATATATATTTCCAGGTGCGCTTAGGCCTCGGGAGTGCCGAGCTCTGGATAATAAGCTTGTAAAGATTGGGCGGTAGTTGGTTCTTAGAATAGTTCATATGGACAAATCAAACCTTGGAAGTACATATTGCGCTGTGGAATCGAGTCTTTACTGGACATTCGTGTCTGCACGTGTGGGTAAGGTTGTAGATGATGCTCCATAGTTCAGCTTCAATGTAACTTCTACGGCTGGGTACCTGGGCCGGTTTAAAATAGTTCATAGCTGAGCGAATTGAGTTGGGGGAGAAAGAGGCCACTCTAAGCCCTGCATTGGTAACCGTAGCAAGATTCAAATGTTGGTGGGCGCCGTACTCATATCTCGATTCCAAGAGTTTACATGGGACAAGGTGAAGAGGTTCAATGGCCAGGCAAAAGAACATTCAATGTGGAAGAGTTTGAGAAGGCGAGGAAATAAGTAGTACGATCATTAAGTCATTTGAGAAAAGGTAACGTTAAATAGGTATCATATCACTCGGAACGAGTGCTTTGTTTGCTATGGTTGAAACTACGGAACGATGCATCATTCAAGTCCACAAAGCAGACAAGACGCCGTTTCCAAGCTACAGTTTTGGTTAATGTTTTTTTGTTACACCGGAACACTTCTTGCCAATGTCAGAAGACATTTAGTTGGCAATAGCGTGGGCGCGGCGGCGGTCACGCTCCTCAGCAATGGAGAGCTAGTGAACATGTTAGCTTATATTCATATTGAAAAAGTTTCCAGATTGTAAACATACCTTGACACCCTTGCCCTTGGGCAGGGAGATCCAGGGCTTCTCCTGGCCGATGACGAAGACGTTGGACTCGCGGGTAGCGAAGGTGTTGTCAATAGCGTCCTTAACGTGGACGATGTTGAAACCACCATCGTGGCGCTCACGGTGAGTGACGACACCAACACGACCCATGTTACGACCACCAGTGACCATGCAGACAACACCGGAGTCGAACTTGACGAAGTCGGCGATCTTGCCAGTGGCAATCTCGACCTTGACGGTGTCGTTGACCTTGATAGCGGGGTCAGGGTAGCGGATGCTGCGAGTCACAAGTTAGCAAACCTTTGTTCTTTTTGAAATGGGGCTTACTGTATCCAATATGGAACAGGTTGTTCGTTTGTCCTCAACCGATCAACCAAATCATGGTCCAACGACTGAATGACACGGAACTTGGAGTAGAACTCACGTTCGCGCATCGTGCGTAACCAAGAATGGGATCCCGCCCTTGCCAAGCTGAACACGCTTGACCTTGCAGAGCTTGAACTCAGCCTCCTCAGCCTGGATGCGGTGGACGGTGAAGCGACCCTTGGTATCGTAGATGAGGCGGAAGTGCTCGCCGGTCTTCTCGAGGGAGATGACATCCATGAAGCCAGCGGGGAAGGTGGTGTCGGTGCGGACCTTGCCGTCAACCTTGACCAGACGCTGCATCATGATGGCCTTGACCTCACGACCGTTCAGGGCGTACTTGAGACTATTCGACACGCACGTTAGTTTCCCAGTTGCAATTGTTGTGGATGAGGTTCGAGGTCGTACCGGTTGCGGATGAAGACAATCAGAGGAAGGCAGTCCCGGAGCTTGTGGGGACCGGGGGAGGCCTTGGGCGCATAGGTTCCGGACATTTTGTCCAGGAGCCAGTGCGAGGGCGCACTAAGGCGCTTCTGGTGCTTCTTACTAGAGAGCCATTGTGTTAGTATGTTGAATTTTCTTCATTCATGATATGCAGAATTTCAAGGTTCGACAAGCGACAAGGAATGCACGCGAGCAGTCGAGAGTCGAGTCCAAGAATTGTTGCATAGGCTGAAAGAGAGAGGCATCATGACACTTACGGTCCGCGGCCCATTTTGATGGATTTGTCGAGATGGGGAGGTGAGTTGACGGAGTATCGCAATCACTAGAGAATTCAAGTCGCGTTGAGGATCAAGGAGATTTCGCTTAGTGCGTGTGGGTTTGAGCCCTAGACACGCTAGTCCACAACAGGTCGCCGTTACCTGATTATGTCAACAAGACCCACCTTCCCGATTAGGAAATGTAATTGATTTTGACTTTTAACTTTTCATATCACGCAGATCGAAAGTAATAATTGCGAATTATTAGATAAAAACAATGAAGACTTTTCAAGTCTATTCTTTCTATCGAATCTTTTATCTTTGAGGCTGTGTATTTAGGTATAACTGAACATCGCTAAAAATCCCACTTTTCATATCTACAATTTTTAGATGTAACCCTTGATGACAGCCACCTCGGCGTTCAGGATCGATGATCCGGCGGCGCCAATAACTGTGTTGTGTGAGAGGGCAGCAAACCGAATGTCGAAGAAGCCGCCCTTTGCGCCCTCGCGAACGCGTCCAACGCTAACAGTGTATCCGCCGGAGATGTCACGGTCCAGGCGGGGTTGCGGGCGATCGGGCTCATCGAACACCTTAATCGCGTCCGCAGGTGCGGAGGGTGCGCCCAGCTTCTGGGCCTCAGACTTGTAGTCGCGCAGAGCCTGCATGACCTGCTCTGCGGTGGGGATAGAGTCGCGGTTCTTGAAACGCAGCGACACGAATGCCATGTGGCCGTCAGTGACACCAACGCGAGTGCAGGTGGCGCCAATGCGGAGTCCGGCCTGCTCGTTGAAGCCGGTAGATTCAGCGTTCAAGCCACCCAGAATCTTCTGAGCCTCGTTCTCCAACTTGTCCTCCTCGCCGCTAATATAGGGAATAACGTTGTCGATGATGTCCATGCTGGGCACACCGGGGTAGCCAGCTCCGGAGGTAGCCTGCTCAGTGAAGACCTCAACCTCCTCGACGAGGCCGAACTTGGCCTGGAGGGCGGCGAAAGGAATGACAACTCCAATGACAGCACAGTTAGAGTTGCAGATCAGGAAACCCTTCTTGAGGCCGAAGTGCTTGCGCTGGTGGGGAATCAGGTCCATGTGGTCAGGGTTCACGGTGGGGACGACGAGGGGAACGATGGGGTCCTTGCGGTAGTTCTTTGCGTTGGAGAAGACGGGGATCTCAGCCTTCATGAATTCCATTTCTGTTGAGACCATCAGTGCTGTTCTATAGCCTAGGTATGTTGCCAGGAAAGCTTACCAGTCTCGCCAGCAATGTCGCTGTTCAAACCGGAGAAGACAAGGTCACAGTCCGCAAAGTCCTTGGCTCTGCAGTCACGCACAATGAGGTTGCTGAGCTTCTCCGACATGGGAGATGACTGCTTCCACCGCACGGCATCTTTGTACTTCTTGCCAGCGGAGCGCTCTGAGGCACCGAGGGCGTGGAGTTCGAGGAAGGGGTGGTCGGCGAGCAGGAGGATAAAACGCTGACCGACAGAACCGGTGGCACCGAGAACACCTAGTAGATGTCAGAATTGATATAAATGAGGTCATTGAGTCATTATGGAAGAAAACATACCGCACTTCTTCTTGGGGTATGGGGTGGTCATCTTGAGCCAGATATATGTAGGAGAGGTGGGATGATCTTGAAAACAGTCAGATTAACAGAGCCAAAGATAGAGAATTCAAGAAATTGCAATAGTGGAAAGCCAGATCCATTCCGTATCTAATCGTGACCATGGGCCACGGAGATGTGAGTCAAGGCGCTGTCCAGTGCCCCGCATAGTGGATTGGATCGGATACAAGGCAAGGAAGGCCCCAATCACTTCATAGAAGCCATAAAACGTGCAGGATACCAAAGCCATAGACTTCAAATAATAAGAACTCATTTGTACTTACCAATTGCGTGTTGTTGAGGTTAAAATGTGGCGAACTGATCCGAATGCGATATCGCCAACCCCGCGATGAGTAAGCCGCCCTGAATCCTTCATCTTCTTCTCCCCGATTGGTTCCTCGACGCTACCCGGCCCCATTCTACGGAGTTGGTGGCCATTCTCCGGAAATGCTCTTAAATGTCTCATTCGAAGATTATTTTTGTAAATTGACCTTTACATCAAGTACATCGGTTCCGATAAGAATTGCTAAACCGTCTTCTTGTTCCTGCGGTTCTCCAGTCCAAGAATCTGTTGAGCTCATCTGCCGCCTTCACTCTGGCATACCTTGACTTTGCATCGAGGTCAGGCGTGTTTCCATAAGCAGTAGCAGTAGCTCGAATTAATGCAAAAGCACTACTAGCATCACCATTTTCCAGCTTCATAGATGCCTCGCCGACTTGTGTGTCCGTCGTGGTGTCAACGATCGTCCACTTGGCTTCCTGCGCCTTTTCCACGACTGCGAGCATCTCTGGTTGAGTGATCTCCACAGAGTGGACATAGTAGCACCTGTTGCGGGCTTCTTCTGGATGCTGTAAGATAGAGATAACCGACTGCGTGGGCTCTTTTTCGTAAGTGATTTCACAGTCATTGTCACCACCATTCCAGATCGTGGCAGTACGGTTTGCAACATCGAATTCAAGAAATTTATTTCGAAGGCCCTGGCGATAGAAAAGTTATCATCAAACCACCAGCTCAGTTAGGACAAACCAATATGCATAACTTACACAGTCAAATAGACCAGACGCTGCGATGGCAGTCCAGCTCAGATCTTCCGCCTCCTTATTCTGGAGGTAGTAGACCAAGACTGTCTTCTCCCTGAAAAAATGAAACAGCCCCGGGATCGGGTAATCGAGAGTGTCGTTTGGGAGGTTGGAGAGAATGAACCATTTGACACCAGCACGCACAGCAGCATCAACCACCTTTTTATGCTGCCTGAATCCCACGGACCCGACAGTCGAGATCACGAAATCTTGATTCTTGAAAGCAGCCTCAAGGCCAACGTTCGATAAATCAGCCTTGAGAAAGGCGACATTTTGAGGAAACAATGGCTTGAGTTTATTGGGCGAGAGTCGCGAGACGACGGTAATGTTGAATTGCGAAGACGCAAAGAGACCGTCAAGCAGAATGTTGTCAATGGATCCGCTGGCCTAGATAGAGTTGATTAGGGAATTTTTCGTCTAACAATAGGATATGTATCTACATACACCAACAATGGCGACGTTCTTGAACGAGGATGTCATTGTGAAGTGCGAGTTGGGGAAGAGTTGAGTGAATGTCAAGAGTTGAGTGTTAGTGCTGCTTTTTCTGGGGTTGCCTTAGGTTGTTTGAATAAGTAACTTGGAAGAGCAATAAAACATATTTATAGTCTGACGTCTGCTATCAACCTACTTCCTTTGTTTGCTAATCCCGGGATCAGCAATTCCAATCTTGTAAGGGATGACCTAAGATGGTATGTCTGGTTGTCTTCTAGCTGTATTACCTTGTCAATTTCTAAGACAGTGGCATATAAACGCATCAGCCAATCACGAATCCATGGCTGCTATAAGTAACCAACTCAGGGCTTCAAGTCATGTCCATCAGAATGCCATTCAATACGATGCCTCTGCATGAGGGGAAAAAGAAAAATCAAAGAGACAAAAAGAAGGTAGGTTAGTGGCTTAAGACAAAAAGAAATACAATCACAAAAGCCTCACGAGACACGCATGAGTAACTTATTCTAAGGATTAGAATCAGACATCTTCCATCAAGTAATTATGCATTTTATAGACGTCATCTCTATGAATAACGCTGTAATTGTTGAAATTAGTAGTTTTCATATCTCTCCATTAAACACAGCCAACTGCCCATAATTCCATCGTCAGTTCGAGTCACTTTCACGCTCAGCGGCGGTTATCATCGTCCACCCTTTGCCTTTCAGATGTGAGCTGCTCAGGGGGCTCATATTCTCTAATGCAAAGCTCGCACTACTAGCACGATGAGCATGAGCATCGTCTGTATCAATAGTGATACTATTTTCAACATTAATAGAACGCGAGGTTGCCGCGTTCCGTGAAAACACTCGGCTCCCTGACTGAGTCAGATTGGACTTGGATAGTGATTTAGCGGTGGATACAAGGCTCCTGGTGCATATCTTGACTAGTGGAGCGGTTGTGGGTAGACAGGCTGAAATGACTCCGGCTGCGACTTCGACAACACACCACGTTTGCGCATCGGCGAGTGTCCAGGCAACATCTGTCATTTCGAAGGAAAAGATTAGGGTGAAGCGATAGATGCTCGCAAACACGACACTAAGGATACTGTCAGTAGGCTTCTAATTAAGGCTTCACTGCGTAGGTAGCTGGTGAAAAGCTTGACTCTTTGGGTAACACATACAAACTTCCGGTCAAGAACACCGCGATAACCGATACGCGCTGCCACACACTTGCTTGTAAACCCCAAATGAGCTTTGAGGGCAAGGCTAAAATGAATATGTCCGTCACGAAGTTTGGCACGCCGTTACCAATGAGCGCGCCTTTAAGGCTGATGCAGTGGCCTGGTAGTGTGCGGTCGTAGGCCTTGGCGATCGGGGTGCACTGGAAGATAGCCAAGAGGTCGATTGAGATAACCCAAGCAAGAGTGATGGCGGCAAGAATTAATCCACCAAATTTTACATAGCGAACGGGAAAGATTCGATGGTACATAAGTAGTACTGAGATTTTTATGATGCCGGCCGTAGTGATATAGAGGGGCTCGAAAGCATAGACGAGCTGTGGAAAGAAGATATTAGAGACATAGCAAACAGCGACAGAGTTGGAATGCATTTCTGATTCACACCTTGAAGAATGTTCCCTCCCTATCGGCAGGGATGGTGCTAGTGTGTCGGCCCATGCCATATTCAACACCTGTGAGTATTGTTAGCCCAAAAGTATGCAATGGCACTCAACGGAAACATACAAGCAAGATTGACCCCAGCAACAACCAAAACCAAGACCTAAAGCGACATTAGATCCTATCTCCTGAAATCATTGTTTGCAAGAGGGGGAGGCTTACGAGTCCCACAATCAGGGTCACATCATCAGGCCCCAGATGGATATTTTTCACTCGCCGAGCCAGCAGTCGTAGACACAAAAAGACGATGGCCAAGACGGCCAACACAATTGTTGTGACACGCTGCTTTGACTGAGTACTCTGCTCATCGTAGTCAGACGTCATTGCATTTCAAGGTTTTTTTTTTTGACAGCATTCGGGGAAAGGCACCAATAAGTCTGGGCAAACCCCTGTGAAAAGGAAATCGCAGATTGGACAATGTGATGGTGCTATCCCAAGACCTAGGACGCTAACAGGGGGCCGAGTAAGAACTAATTCCTGGTCGGTTCACCAACCGATTTATGATAGGCACAAATCCACACTAAGATCCGAAGCGTCCGTCCGCTTCTCCGGATCTATGATCATTGATCGATTTCAGTTGTGGCATTAGCCACCGGACCCATAGGCGGCTCAAAAAGGGCTTAGTTCCACTATCGCTTCAAAATTAGCGCTCCCTCTCGAAACACCCGGGCCATTTCCTGGTCCGTCTGCCTGGACGCCCTGAACGCCAAGAACACGCAATCCATAGATTGACGCTAAAACTTCACTCGGTACATGTATATCCGGAATTCCCCCTCAACCCGTAGATGGCCACGCTAGTACGCCGCTACTGAAATATGGTCCGTTGCCCTCAAGTATTATTATTTTTATTTTTGTAACTTACCTCTTGACTTCAAAATCAAATCTATTATCTCAATATGAGTAACCCAACATTTGTCTTCTCGCTGGGTGCTTGGATTATCCCGGCTACCTTTGATGCCACCCGCTCCCGCCTGGATGTCCTCGGGTTTCCTTCGGCCTGCCCCGCTCACCCTTCAATTGGTGCTGAGCCACCTATCAAGACATTGTCTGATGATGTTGCATCACTCCGCGAGGTGTTGGTGAAGCTCGCAGATAAAGGTCAAGAACTGGTTGTTGTGGGTCACTCCTACGGTGGAGTCGTCACCTCATGTGCGGTTGAAGGGCTGAGCAAAGAAGCCCGTGTGAAGGAAGGCAAAATTGGTGGGGTCATCAAAGTTGTATACCTCGCCGCATTTGCCATTGACAAGGGACAAAGCTTGCTGGGTATGCTGGGTGGAAATTATCTGCCCTGGATGAAGGTTGAGGTATGTGGGAATACAGATTGTGCAAGCTAAAATATTTCGGGAAACGATATTAACGGTCAACAGGGCGATTACGTCCTCGCAGATGGTGCTGGAGCGATTGGCTGGCAAGATCTTTCCCTTGAAAAGCAAGAAAAGTGGAACGAGATGTCACTACACACTTCCCGTGCAGTGTTTTCCGGCGAGTCAACATATGAGCCCTGGAGAGACATTCCTTGCGCCTATATTGTGTGTGAGCAAGATCATGCACTGCCTCCTTCTTTCCAAGAGCTATTTGCTTCCAAGATGGGTGGTCCGGAGAACACCTACCGTCTCCCAAGTTCGCACTCGCCATTTTTGAGTATGCCGGAACGTCTGGCAGAGCTTTTGCAGGAGATTGTGAAGGTAAAGGCTTAAACGATGCTTAATTATTACCTGGGCGGCTTTTGATGCAGTTATGAATATATTGTGGAAGTACGACTATACCAAGGTTACACACGCCAAGTTCTGTCAACCCAAACCTTAAATGAAAGCCACGAGATGAGAACCTTAAATTTGAAGAGGCAACATGTCATTGACTTGTAATCTTCTCACAATTAATCTATAACATGACCTCAGAGACATTTACCATATCAATCCTTTTAGAGCTTATACCTGAAACTTGGTGCCTTGTCACCCATATCAACCAACTGGTCCGAAGTATACTGATAAACGCTATCAGCTTCCGCTTCCCTCTTAGCGTTTACTCTGCGACATATAACGTAGTATAATACCATAGTGGCTAGCCCCAATCCAGCGAATGCGAGCACCAAAGCGTGCCCCAAACGATACCTTGGAGCATCTGTGCTCCGGTAAAAGTTTGATGCCGCAGCTCCACCCATTGTGCCGAAACCCATTTGAATAGCCATACCAACGGCTCGCTTCGCATTAGGTGCCCAGTTATTTGAAGACAAGGCCAGTAGACCAGGGATAGCTAGATGATTTATGTAGTTAGCGCAATGATATAATGTGTCAGTGATCGCATATACCTGGATAAATTCCACATGCAGCAATAAAGCATCCTGCGTATGTCAAGCCAGGTAAGAATGTGGGCGGGACAACAGCGATGAGATATCCGACAACTGTAGCAGTATAGCAGGCAAAAGTGAAGAAACTCCGCTGTCCGGTTTTATCTGCAAAATAGCCGACTAGGATACAGGATATCGTGGCGGCTGCGTAAATCGGAATTGTCAAGAGTTGAGCAATGGCGGCTGAATAGCCGAGTCCACTGATGATGGTGGGAAGGAACAGTGATAGCGCATACACTGCTACGGCCTATCACAAATTGTCAATTCAGCGAAAGCACGCTGAGCCTCTTTACTTACAACTCCCCAATACCCAATACAATGAAACCATGTCTTGATATACCTCGTCAGTGGTAATTACGCTTGGTATGGGGGAATAGAAGAGAACACACCTGCCAGTCTAGAATCGCATCGGTAACATGCTTCCACTTGAAAGAATGTTCACTTCCGAGTTGAGCATTTGTGGAGGTCTCAGTTTGTGGATACCTCAAAGCATCTAGAATAACTTTCTTCTCGTCTTCGGTGAGGAATGTTGCAGTAGCTGGCTCATCCCAGACAAAGAGGTACGAAACAGCTGCAACAAGGACAGTCAAGATTCCCTCAAGGATAAAACTGCCGAGAGTTAGAATATCCATGTTACTATGTAAGCATAGTGGAAACATACATCCATCGCCAGCCCTCTAGACCACCAACACCATCCATCATGCTGATAAGATAAGCTAGAAGACCAGAAAATGCACCAGCCATTGAAGCAGATGCGAATATCAGAGCAAGTCTAAATTGAGCATTTGCACGTGGATACCAGAGGGAGATGTAGAAAGCCAGACCAGGAACTGCAAAGACATGGGTTAGACTCTATGGTAAAAATAGGGTGTTCCAAAGGCTGGGTATAGAGTGACTTACACAGACCTGCCTCGGCAAGTCCTACAGAAAATCAAAGACATTAGAAAGATACCTCAAATCAAAGGTCATCTCACTCACCAAGAAAGAATCTTGCCGCTAGAAGACCAGAGTAATTTCGAACAATCCCAGTCAAAGTCATCACAATCCCTGAAAAGTCTTAGTTGAAGGCTTTTAGCTTGGACCACATATCATACCCCATGCAACCATTATAGATGGAAGCCAAATACTAGGCTTCAATCGGACCAGCAAAAGATTGCAAACGGGCTCAGTGAACGAATATGGAAAAAAGAATACTGTAAGACACCTGGGACTAGGTTAGTAAAACCGTGTCCAGTTGTGATGATAATTTGGACTCACCAGTTATATTGGTTGCCGACCAGTCCCAAGTCAGTAGCCATTCCTTGGATCTTTGCATTTCCGATGCTACCTAACCCACCAGGTGAGTACACTTTTAATTCCAAAATGAGGCCGAATTATCTTACCTCGGTCCAAAAAGCTCAAGAGGTATAAAGTAGCTAAGATAGGGATCACTCGACAGTCGACTTTTCGTAAGATTCTGTTGTATTCTGATGGTGCCACTTCTAGCACGGCATTTTGACATTGTTTGACTGGAAGCTTTTCATGAAGCTCAATATGGGCTGATGTAGTATCATTCTCAGGCAATTTGAACTCCATTTCATCAAGTAGAATCTCAGTTGTTATTGAAGAAATTGAAAACGTGGGGAAGGTTCAGGCCGAGGGATGTGATTTCAATTATGCGGAGTCAAATTGCCCTTCTCCACATGATCTTCCCTTGCATGGCTTGCTCTCCGACCTCGGCGAGTATGAAGGATGCAGCTCGGCCTCAAAGCCGGAATCTTGGCATTGTAGTCAGTCTCACCCATGCCTTAGTGAAACTTGTCGACAGTGCTGATCATTTACATGGAATTCACCAGATGTATTCTATTTTATTCATCCTATGTGCAATAACCGAGGCATTTGAGTACATTTTCGATGGAGGCTGGAAATTTTATTGATCTCTCAGCTCATTTTCAAGGATCCCTCTCCAAATCAAAAATTTTACCAGGGTTTAGGAGCCAATGTGGGTCAAGGGATCGCTTGATCCCACGCATTATATCAATGGTGTCCTCTCCGAGTTCCTTCTTCAGTGATCCCTTTTTACCAAGACCAACACCATGTTCACCCTGCAAAGAGTATTAGTTTCAAGTGTCTAATTGTGGATGGACAGATACTGTACCGTGCATGAGCCCTCCATCTCGAGAGCGCGATCTACCATATCGTGAACCACTTTCTCAACCCGTTCCTTCTGATCTGGGTCTTGACGATCGAACATGATACTAGCGTGGAAGTTTCCGTCGCCAATGTGTCCCAGGATACTGGCAAACAGACCAAGGTCGACCAGTTCCTTTTTAGAGATTTCTTTAACTGTCAGTATATACCACTTGACCTCAAATGTAGAAGGCTTGCACTTACCGATGATCTCAGGTAATCTGGATATAGGCACAGCCACATCCGTCGACCAGACATCAGAGCCTTCCGGACGAAGCGACATCATACTCCAAAGCGACTGCTTACGCGCCGACCAAAGATCATGAGCTTCTTTCTCATCTTTGGCAAACTCAACAGATGAAGCATTGTTGCTCTTAGCGAGTATCGTCGTTAGATCGACACTGTCAGCGACACCAGCCTTAGTCCCAGAGAACTTGAAGAAAAGCGTAGGAGCAACATTCCACGAGCGCCCAGTCCCACCCGCGCGATTAATCACATCCATTTGCACATCATCCAAGATCTCCATACATTGCACGGGAATATTCTTTTTGATCAACTGCATCGCAGTAGCAGCACAGTCCCGGATAGTGGGGAAGGCTACCACCCCGACTCGGGTTTGTTCAGGAATAGGAGTCAACTTCAATGTGGCCTCCGTCACAATTCCCAACGTTCCCTCCGAGCCGACAAACATGCCGGTGAGATTATACCCAGCGGATGTCTTCCGTGGTCGTCTGCGAGTCTTGATAATCCGGCCATCGGCGAGAACAACAGTGAGATTGATTACCCAGTCCTTCATGGTCCCGTATCGCACCGCGTTTGTTCCACTGCAGTTGGTACCAACCATCCCACCAATCATGGCAGATGGACCGGGATCCACAGGGAAGAACAGACCCGTATGCTTGATCTCCTCATTCAGGTCCATCCACTGGATAGAAGGCTGCACAACGATATCTAGATCATCTTCGTGGATCGTCAAGATTTTATTCATCATAGCGAAATCGATGGTCATTCCGCCGTATGGCGCGGAGAAATTGGCCTCCAGACTAGAACCGCCAGAGTAAGGGATCATGGGCATTCGGTACTTATTGCAGACTTTTGCAATCTCCGAGACCTGCTCGGTCGATGTCGGGTATGCGATCGCGACCGGAAGACGATCGGCATTGAGAGTTGACCACTCTGAGTATCCGTGCGATTGAAGGTCGCCTTCATCGGTGCTAATGGCATCCTCGCCTAGCTTCGCTCTCAATTCCGCGATTGCCTATTGATTGCCAGTCAGCGCACCGAAAGAAAAAAAAAAAAAGATATTTTTTGTCGTAGTACCTTCTCAAACTCTTTCAATGATCCATACTGCGCTTTGGTTGCCGGTTGTGGTGCCTGGTTGTACGAGGCAAAGCCGTAACCCAACCCCGCAGCAAATGCGGAGACAAGAAGTGCTCGCGCGGGAGTCCAGAAAGGCGGCTTCGGGGATGACCCAGATCTCGAAGAGCTTTTTTGGGTGCTACTGGTCTCAGAAATTGAGCTATTTGCTCGACGCCCTCTGGACTGGAGGTGTGATTGGGAGATCCGGGGTCGGCAATGGGGTATGCGGGGAGTGGAGAAGCCCCGAGGGACTTTGAAGGTCGCTCTCATGATGGATATCTCTTAGTTTTCGAGGTGTAAAGAGGAAAAGGAAATTTCAGGAACAAGAAATGAGCCTAATTGCCGCGCTAGAATTCCGCCGAATGCCTCAAGTTCGGCTAATGCTTGCGACATATGCGAGTTCTATGATGTGTGCTACTAACCGCGAATTGGATTTCCCCGCTTCGGACTTCCGCCGAATCATGCAGTTCTTTCCGTTCTACCGGTATACGGCGTGGGGGAGTGTGGGGGTGTACATCCACAGGATGACCATAGCAAATCTAATTAGTAAGTCTTTAAGCAAGTGCTTGACGGGGTAATTAGTGACTACTCTTCGTAGAACACTCCGTACATATAGAAATGGAGCGCGTTGATTGGCTAATCAGCGTCATACCCGTTGACCGGGCAACCACATCAACACGGTTCTTTCAATCCGCGACCCGCGCGCCGACAACGCTCAAGAGATCTACTTACCTAGGTATCATCTGCGAATGCAGACACTGTTCAAATGTCTCAAGATTTGACGCATACGGTGGAAGAGATCGAGCGGATCGTGACTGCTCCCTACGCCCCATCGCTGCAGGTTAGGCGACCGTGACCGAGTAGCGGGATATTAGCTGATGCCATGCCCAAATAGGATCTATATGAGCTGGTCCAGAGTAGGAGTTCCTCGACAATCAATTGTTGGGCGCTTCAAAAGCCTTGCCAAATTGGATTGTTGGCCGATGTACTGGTAGAAAGTCTGTCGCGGTCGCGAATCGCTCTTCCACTACTTTCTACCTTTGGTAAGGACCAAAACCTTTGGTCTTATATCGAGAAGACTGTACTAATGGCGTTTAGCTTCCGATATCACCTTCAGAAATGCTGTCTTACTCCGTCATCCAGTAATTCTGGATGCTCTTCTAGAAAAAGCTGTTGATGGTGGTGAATCTGAGGTGAATCGATTTCTTAACATGACAGTATCATTTGGGCAAGAAACTGACATGAAAGCAGTATCAGCTGGCATGCATCTCTTTGCTCTCCAATCCCTTGCCAGCAGGGCTTGTGCCCCCTGCTCGACTTGCCAACCTTATCACATGTCTTGTCTCCGCTATGGCCCGCGACCCAAGCGCAGATACGATCGCACCATTACATACCTTGATGAATGGACTTCAAGGGTGCTCACTCCTTCGGTATGATGTTCCGACTGAGGTCATGTCTAATATGCAGGTGGAGTTCACGAAAACTCTGCGCAACCTGGATGACCATATGGGCAACCTCTTGTGTCTCGCAACATTTGCACGCATTGCATCGATTCGAAATGATGGGTTTACTAATAAACACGGACCAGGAGACCCATCGTGGCTTCTTAATATTCGGCACTTCTTCGGACCAAAGCGTGGTCTCAAAACATTGGACTTGGTCGTTCTCCGGGTCATTCTTGCCTGCTCGTCGAACTGTAACAACTTGACACCGCCGCAAGCAGCTGAAAGTATTCGCCTGGCCATTTGTATTGCCGAAGCTATTGAGCCGGAGCAGAAACAGGCTTGGATAGCTGGAAACTCGTCCAAGGTTGCTAAGCTGTGTGAAAAGGTTGCTCGAGATGGGCTGGATCGGGAGATCCAGATGATGGTAATATAGTTTCTATCCATTTAATATTGACACTGGCTAACTTGACCTTAGGGACTTGCCTTTTTGTTATCTCTTCTCCCTGCAGCACATCTTCCTTGTCATATTCGAGAACTTGGATTGCATGTTCTTATATCAAAGGGGAGTAGAGGCGTGATGGGGGTCATGCCACCACATCTTATTCAACGTATGGCGGAATCGCTGGCTGTGAGTAGATCTGTTTCTGTTTCTTAGCAATTTTTCTGACTTTATTAGTGCTCTGAGAAATCAGCCGTCTATCATCTCCTAAGATTCATTTTTGAAGTTGTCCAAGAGGGTGATCTACCCGGTCGGAACTCACTGTCTGATCTGCACTTAGCCAATTTGATTCTTGCAGGTTTTCAGAGATCCCAATCCCCAGTGTTAATTGATGCTCTTCTGGACTCGGTTTCTACTAAAAATTCCATCCTCGGTTTGCTTGGCAATTTTCCAGCCAAGCCTAACCCTACTCAGTGCCAGGGACTAGAAGCTTGCTCTTGTGCTAAGACTGGACTGCAGAACCAGCTTCTGATCAATCTGTTCGATGTTTATTTTGCTGCTGTGCTTTCAAAGGGTGGGAATAACAGAGAGATTCTCGTTTTGAAGTCTTTCATTGAGCATGCTGGGAAGACATTCACTGGCGATGCCTGTCCATTCTCCACGTCTGATCTGAGGAATTTCCGATGTTCAGTATCATTGAGGAACAGACAGGACTTTTCAACAACGGAGTATCCAGTTCGGGATTGGCGATCTGGTATCAATGAGGCATTGATGCAAAATGCCCAAAGTACCAGCGCGAGCATGGTGAAGAAGATCGAGGATACTTGTATCGATTTGGAACGTCGCTGTTATGATGTCGAAAGACCTTTGCGTTTCGCAGAAGAAGAGCGCGACCGTCACATTTTGGAAGCCAAACAGCTCAAACAACAGAATCAGGATCTGGAAAAGCAACTGGAACATTCGTTTAATGGTATTTCGGATCTTCAGCAAAGTTTTGCTCGTCTCGAGGGACAAGCTGAAAACGCTTGTGTCCGTGCCGAAGAGATGTCTGCCGCTCTGGAATGTGCACGGCAAGAGCTCGATCAGCAGCGACGCCTCTCTGAAGAAGCTCTCCACCGTGAACAAGAAAACTCTTTTGTCCGTATTCAAGAATTGTCTGCTGCTCTCAACTCTGCACGGCAGGAACTTGAGGAGCAGCGACTTCGTTCCACGGAATTAACCCACCGAGAACAAGAAAGCGCCCGAGATCGAGAATTAGACTTGCTTGCAACTTGCACTGAGAAAGACGATCAGCTCGAAGAGCAACAGGAAAAGCTCAAGCACCTCCAGTCTGAGGTTCGGCAAATGCAGCAGGCCTTGGAAGAATATTCCAGAGAACAAGCCACATCAAATCAGAAATCCGTCTCTTTGCTTAGGGAGCTTGCGGAAACTAATGCTTTGTTTGAAGACAACAAGGCTCTTTGCTGCGAGAAAGAGCATGAAATCCAACGTCTTTTGGCGGAGACTGAAAACATGCAGATGGAGATCGACAACATGAAAATAATGGTAATATCACCCATGTATCACAAAAGGGAGCATATACTTACATGAACTAGATCGATGAGCAGAATATGGAATCCAAGAAGCTCTGCTTTGCATTGGAAGGAGCAGAAGAAGAGTTGCGGCTTAAACTAGAAGCCACGAAACAAGAACATGAAATAGAGCTTTCGAGAGCCACATCAGAGGTAGGCCTTTCCCCTATCAGTCATTGATATTATACTCACAACAAAAAACAGGTCCAAGCCCACAAGGAGGAGATCGGTCGACTGCATACGGCAATGCAGCTCGCCGCTCAAAATGCGTCTAAGGAACACCACTCAAAAGACAAACGTATCCACTTGTTAGAGAAGAAGGTTAGTTTCCATTCACCTGATCGATATCGATCCTTTTACTCACCATTACTTAGATTCAATCTCTTCGAGACGAGCGAGCCAGCAAAGCTCGCGAATTTTCCGAGGCACAGCAACACATCGGCAGACTCATGAACGTCATGGGATTCACAGCTAAACCAATGGAACCACCTGTTTCTACCCAAGATCAAGGAGCTGAAAGTACAGAGCGAAGACACTCAAAAAATGTGCGCGAGTCTGCATATGACGATGACGAGAGCCAGCTAGCTGAGTCCTTCGATGGACTGGCTTCTAATGTCCTGGGTCCCAGCCCCAAACGGCCAAAGGCCAATCGGCTCTCAATAAATCAGGGAATCCTGCAACCACCCAAGACTCCCGCTAACGGGTCTTCTAAACAGAGCTGTCCGGACTCTATTAAACAATGTGCTCGTCAACCCCTTGGACCAAGGGACTGTAATAGTCCCCGCAAATTGCAGTCGAGCCAGGCTTCTAAACAGGGCCAATACTCTGCGAACCATCTGCAGGGTATTGATTTGGATATGGATTTGGAGTTCTCGAAGGACTTTCTTTTCAGCAGCACGGCCTTTTCTGGATCGAATGACCAAATCGGTCAGCAATGAGTTTAGTGGATGAATAATCAGCCTTCTCAAAATGATTATGTTCTTATATGTTCTTGTGGTACAAATATCCTTCTTGAAGTCAACTTAGCGGACTCTTCAAGTAAAAAGCCGTCTTTCTCAATACTACCTACCCTTGCTTTTTGCGCCGAGCCAAGAAGCAAGTCTCCTTCACCAAATACTGTTGTTGGAAATGACTGGTCAGTCTAGTACATCCAGATAGTGTAGATCCATTAACCTCATGGGCCCTGTACATAATCTCTAATATTAATTCAATTCTATACTCGTGCTTACACTCGAAGGAAAGATAGCCTTGGAGGGAAGAAAGCGGGGTTCTTTATGTTCACTGCTAAATTCAAGATTGGCTTCCCTGTATTACTCACAGGGACTCTCCCAAACCCTAAGGCCAAGGCGATGATAAAATTGGGTAGGCTTGATATAACTAGACTGCAGATAACTCCGATCAGCAAATATAACGGTTCATGACTCGGGATATCGGCCAATGCGCGGCTAGGCTACATTTACGCACATATTTCCCTGCCGCAAAATTCCGTGCTTTTTTGGCCCAACAGCGGGATTATGCAAAATTATGGGAATGTGATACAAAAAAGTGCGCTAGCCGTCTTTACAAGGCTACCTTCGAGATGGTATCAAAACTTGTCCATGCGCCATGCACTCACATGACATGTCGTCCCATATGTAGTCAGCTTCCAGCCAGGCCACGCAAGCCAACGCGGCTTTCTTTCGATGTCTTTCCATGCATAAAGCCCGATTGCTCCCCAATTCCCCACCAACGCCTCTGCCCGAGGGGGGGGTACTTACACCTAGCATCTGTATCCTGTCTTCAAAGTGAATTGATGATGAACCGGATACCTTTATACGACTCACAGAATACGACACAATGGAACGCGTTGAACTTCTCCATCCATCTTCCCATGTACCTAGCCACGAGACTAGTGCTTGGCATCTCACAGCAGAAATAGAATCCGAAGTCACAACCCTAGCTGCAATCTGTCAAGTCAAGCATCAACAACGTGCTCCCTTGGAGACAAGTGAGGACGGAGAGGTGGACTACGCGGAAAGCTCAGACGATGATGAGATGGACGGCGATGAAGAGCCCTCGACGAGCATTGCCGCTTCTTTGACGGTGGAGGGTACGCAGTCGGTTAAGATGCGATTTCTCGATCGGCTGGCTGAAATACTCTGCTACAAGAAGGAAGCGCACTATGTAACTTGTGCAGCTATGCAGGTGACTGTTGACAAGGTGAATATTCTAGCAGTGAGGAATGCTACATGGGAGGAAAAGGACATCAAACTCCTAGCGGAGATTGCGGTGCAGCTAGAACTAGTCGCAAAAAGAGGTATGCTTGGAATTTTTATTGACGAGTATCAACCCGTTCCCTCCAAGTCTGACCTACAATCGATATCAGAATTCCTCAACACGGAGTCCATAACAGGACTCCAAGCAATGCTCAGTGAATACTATACTCCGCGTCTTAATTATCATGCATCAAAGCTCCTCGCTCTGATAAAAAAGAAGAAAGAAATGCGAATCCTGATTGCATGTTTAAAGGCATTTCTTTCAGGAGAGATTGCTTCAACAACCCTAGTGGAAATTATCGACGATCTTTGCTACAGCACAAATTTCTACTCTGGAATCAACCAACTATTTACAGCAAAGCAAGCCAAACGACTAAATCGTGAGCTGGGCTTTCTTTGTCGACCTCGATACGCCTGCACCACCTTTTGGGAAGCAGCGCGCGAGATCGAAGGCTTCCATTGTATAAAGTTTACGCTTGTCCCCGGAGCTAAGGCAAAGCGAGTTCCACCGAGCATCTCGCTACGCACCCAATCATTAACCAAAGCGAACCAAAAGAATTTGGATGTGGTACTCCGAAAGAAGAAATGGATCCATGCCGAAATGGGAATGGTTACTCATCTTATTAGCAAAAACAGCGTGGCTCAAACTTTTCCATATCTCGGTATCAGCAAGAAAACATGTTTTATGTGTGGCCACATTCTGCAGAGCTTGGGTCTCTTTCGAGCGCGCAACAATCATGGCAAGGTTTATTCCCAATGGACGCTACCCAGCTCTCTGATTGTCCCGTCCTTACATCAAGAAAAACTAGATCTCGCGGTTCAGAACCTTCATGATGTGCTGCGGCATGAGTGTGCTGTGGATGATGACCAGCATATCGATGCGGTCAATGAGTCAACTATCTCAACTCCAGTAGCACCAAGAGCAGCGACATGGTCCCCATTCAATCGCCATATCCCAGATCCTAGAATCCAGGCAAGGCAAGCGGAGTGGTTGTCAACCTGCAACTCAAGAGCAATGGCTGGCAGGTGCGAGGCTTAGTATCCAATACTAGCAGACACTAATTCTGCTGCAGAGCCAAACAAAGTCACACGAACTTTCCTGATATATCGCATGTTCCAGAAAGGGACGAGACACAACCTCCAGAGTTGAATGGTCCCCAGTCTTGCGCCCAATGTCGTACGACAACAGACCCACTGACGCCCTGCACAGAATGTGACGCGGCATTATACTGTAGCAAAAAATGCCGAACTCTGCATTGGCTCCAGCACAAGTATACCTGTAGGCTCGGACGACCCTTGGACGAGGCAGACGACTTTATTCTGGCGTGCCAACGGGAGGAGTTTCCAACAGATGAACCTGTGACAAAGGCCTTTGGCTTCCGATACTTCGCATCCGCCTACGACCGACAAAGGCTTTTCCAAATATATTGCCAGCTAGTGAACAGCTTTAAAGTCACAGAAGATGAGCTTCGGGAGGCATGGCGAAGCAACAAACTGAAAGAGTTCCTCCTCTTCCGCGGCTCCCAGATACCTTCTCCCACGCTTCAACGAGAAATCCGTTGGTTACATCAGCAGGATGGCTTCGCCTCCGGCGCAGTACTTGACATGGGCGAGAGTTTCAAGTCGCTATTGCATTTAGTCGAGTCAGGAGATCGCAAGATTCCTCTCCATCAGTGGGAGCCGCGAGAGAAAATCGAGGCATACACATTCTTCTATCAAATGCTAAATGGATTCGTCCCAGATGCAGAGGAAGACAACTGGATTTTTCTTGGCTTCTGCACGGCTCGAGACTATGATGGTATTACGATGCTAGCGGACCTCTACAAGGTACTTATCGGCAAGTGCAAATTTCAAGAATTTTGGAAGGCCATGGAACAGTCTGATATGGTCGGTCTGTTTGACAAGTACGGCCTTGGGCACGGCATCGCAAAATTGCGCAATTTCGGAACTCTCATGAAAGATGTTGGAACCTGGTATCAGAGTGTTTGGGAATTAAAGCGCTTTACTCGACTGCCGACCGCAGAACCGATGCAAGCTGCCGCTTTAGATTATGGGTTTTGCAATTGTCAGACACCGCTGGAGCGAATGGCTCTTCGAGGAATGTACGCGGAATTCTTCGCCCGGGGTGGGGACGAGATGGGCCTACATCAGGCCTGTATTAATGGCGAATTGGCGTCATTTTTGCTGTCAGAGTCGCAGAAATTTCATGTTTCGGCTGAGCTGCTGTCGAATCCGTATCCTTTATATCGATGTGGACACATGGGTATGGTAGTTGAAAACGCGATTCTTTGTTCAGAGTCCAACTACGAGCTCGTGAAGAAGTCACACGAGGAGATGGGAGAGAAGGGAGTTATATTGACACATCCTGATGAGCAGGACGAGGGGATCAGCGAAGACATCAAAGAACGATCACAGTTTTTGGGAGGGTTGGTGAGGATACGGAAGACAGAGGTTCAAGGAGTGAATCTGAAAGAAATGGCTATGATGTCTTGACATCTTCAATGATAAAGAGGTTTTCTTTTTACGCAGAAACACAACTATACAGCTTGACGGCTTTCTGATGATTCTGGTTCCGACTTGCGGTGTTAAGATAGGCTCTGAAGCACTTACACACAAGTGCAGATATATGGATGCGTTGGGCATCATGTATCCAGTGAGTGGTACCGCACTATCTCTAATGAAAGATTTCCTCGCCAGGAGCAGTAAAAGAGAGCTTTATTCATAATGAAACTGGTCTTGGGCCACGACCATTTCTCACAGTAATGGTTTGCCGTCAGGTCTTCGGTGAATTGCTCTGTGTAGAATATGGAAGCCAATTTCAACTACATTTGTAGCATGAAGACTCGTGAATGTTCTGAGACAGAAGCGGTCTTCCTTTATCTCGTCTCCACCTGTTAATTGTTTGCCTGTTACATGTTCCTGACCAACCCTATTTAGGATCACATTCACATATCTACCTTTCAACCTTGTTCCTTTCAACCATATATTTTCCCAGCTCAGCTGCCTTCACAGCCCGTCTACCCTCTCAACCCAACCACCATCCACTTTTCGAGTTCTCAAGTTTTCACAGACCTCTCATATATCTATGACACCCCACTGTCAGCCATGTATCCACGCCGCTCTCCTGCTTCTCCACCTCCACCGGTGTGGCTAACATGGAAGAACTGGGAGTCGGTGGCTGTGGGCATCTCAGATCTACCTAGGGAGGCCAACACTAAGATTTTGTGGGAGGCCTTTTCGGAGGAGGGCAACATCTTCTCCATTGACATTTTCGAAGACCGCAACGGCAACCGATCAAGCCGTGGGCGAATTCGCTTCAAGTATGTATCACGTCGGTCCCATTTGCTAGCCACTTAGATCCCAGGTAATTGGAAACATTTGCTGACTGCAATACAGACCTCCTCCTACCAGAGATTTCTGGTTGGACCAGACCTATCCCCTAAAGTTGCGCAGCGGCCTGACCTGCTACCTCCAACTCAATATCGAACTGAATTCTTATGACCCGTGGGTTCCCAGCCCTGTTCGTGAGGGAGTACTCTACCCAACGGAGATTGTCAGTCCCAATCCATCCCTAGAATGCTAATCAAGCTTCTGACATTTCAATCTTCATTTTAGGGACTCAATCTCACCAATTTGGATATCGGAGTCTGCCCAGATGAAAAGACCTTCTTTCCAATGCGCACATTTGATAACTCAGACTCCCTGAAAGCCGTCGTTGACGTCAGAAACCGAGCGCTGAGTATCCTTTTTGACGTGAAAATTCGTCAATCTAAGTCAAAACACCAAAGTAACGCGGCAGCTCCTTCGTTGTTTCGGATCCGGGTCAAGTTTTTCGAGCTCTCCAAAATTTGGGAGACCAGGAACGACGACACCAGCGAGCAATCGTATCTTATTGTTCTCGACGCTCCTGCAGTCTTTCACCGGCAAGCTTCCACGACCGTATTTAACTCAGAGATTATATGGAGAGCTTCCGATACATGGTATCGGCAGACTTCTGTGGTTCACAACCCTTTGTCCCAGGCAAACATCACTACCAACCTGCGCAAGTCCGGCCAGATCATTGACACGGGTTAGTCGCGTAAATCCAACCCGATGTTTGCCAAGCTAACTAGCTTTGTCCTTTGCAGGTCGGTGGAATGTATTCAAGATTACGTTCTCCCCAGACGATGTTGATAATCTGAAGGTCATTCATGAGATTTTGAAAGATCACAACATCGTCATCAATGATGGAAGCAACATTACGGGGTCAAATGTGCGTCCCCAAGCAGTTTGGCAATGGATTGACCACACAGAATTGACCCATGGTATGTCTGTGCTCGAAAATTTGTATGATCAGGATTTTGTTCACTTGCCATTCCCTGTCCGCTATCAGCTTGAAGTATGCCTCTCAAACAGGTACTTTTCGGAGTTCGCAGTGACCAAAAGATTTCTCTTGAAACTCGTGAACCTCGAAGAGACCGATGCTAAGTTTCTTCTGGAGCATGTGGCGACAAGCAAGAAGAGATATCTCGACCCCATGGAAATTTTCACTCTCCAGTTCCGCAAGCCAAAGATCAAGCTTAACAAGCATTGTTGCTACATGCGCACCGCCAGGGTGACACCGACAACCATTTACTACAGCACGCCGACGGTGGATACTTCCAACCGTGTCACTCGTCGGTACATTGAATTTGCGGAGCGTTTCCTTCGGGTTCGATTTACAGACGAGGTGACCCAAGGTAGAATTCATTCCAGCTTTAACGATAGCAATGACGAAACTTTCACTCGGGTCAAGAGAACCTTGACAAGGGGCATCACAATTGGAGATCGTCATTATGAGTTCTTGGCTTTCGGAAACTCCCAGTTCCGCGAACATGGTGCCTATTTCTTTGCACCTACGCCAAACCTGACAGCCGCTCATATTCGGGCTTGGATGGGCCAATTCAACCATATTCGGAACATCGCAAAATGTGCTGCACGGTTGGGTCAGTGTTTCTCCACTACTCGCCCTGTCTCTGGCTGTCGAGTTGACATTAGAATGTGCCAGGAAGTCGTCCGTAATGGCTTTACATTTTCTGATGGAGTCGGCAAAATCTCCAAGTTCCTTGCAGAGATGACCGTGACTGACCTCGATATTCAAACGCGGACCGGTAAGCCGCCCTCTGCATTCCAATTTCGCCTTGGAGGCTGCAAAGGCCTGCTGGTTATTTCTTCGGACC
The DNA here is from genome assembly GCF_028828015.1 of Penicillium pulvis. Classification (NCBI taxonomy): domain Eukaryota; kingdom Fungi; phylum Ascomycota; class Eurotiomycetes; order Eurotiales; family Aspergillaceae; genus Penicillium; species Penicillium pulvis. Next base: position 1,604,506 of record NW_026643078.1, on the reverse strand, counting down.
CTCGGCCTAAGGAGATCCACATCCGCCCAAGTCAGCTCAAATTTGAAGCCGAGGCAGCTGGACTCGAGATTATTCGGTGGTCACGGTACTATCCCGCAACATTGAATCGGCAAATGATTCTCGCATTATCCGCTCTCAGGATCCCGGATAGAGTGTTTCACCAAAAGCTCAACATCATGCTCGAGGACTTGAACTTAGCCATGAGTCAGGTAGAGCCTGCAATTCGCCAACTTCATAGGTTCGTTGATCCTAACCATATCACCATCAGTCTAGCTCGAATGGTGAAGGAAGGATTCATGCAGACAAATGAGCCATTTGTCACTTCGATGCTTCAGCTGTGGAAAGCGTGGCATCTGAAGAATATCAAGGAGAAGGCTCATATTGTGATTGATCAAGGTGCAAATCTTTTCGGCTGCATGGATGAACAGGGAGTGCTGAAGGGCCAGTTCAATCAAGGTACTAGTATTCGAACTGCATCATATGAAGAGAGGATTGCTGCCATCCCTGAGATATTTATGCAAGTCTGCCGCTTAGATGGCTGTAAGCCTGAGGTCATCAAGGGGCTCTGCATATTGGCTCGAAATCCCTCTCTCCATGCGGGTGATATTCGTGTTGTGAATGCGGTTGATAAGCCAGAGCTGAGACATCTTTACGACGTGGTGGTTTTACCAAAGACTGGTGATCGAGACCTCGCTAGCATGTGCTCCGGTGGAGATCTTGACGGTGATGACTACATGGTACTATGGGATCAAGACCTTATCCCTCAGAACTGGTTCATGGCACCGATGAAATACACTAGTAACAAAGCGCCAGATCTGAGTCACGATGTTACTGTTGACGAGATCACATCTTTCTTCGTGACATACATGAAAAATGACAGTCTACCTCGAATTGCACATGCTCATATGGCCCATGCTGATAAGCTTCCTCGTGGTATCCTCGAACAAAAATGTCAGCAGCTTGCAAAATTGCATTCTGATGCTGTTGACTACGTCAAGACTGGAAGCGTCGCAAACATGGGCCGCGATTTGGAGCCTCGCCAATGGCCGCATTTCATGGAGAAGAAGCACAAACGCCCAGAACAGATCTACCACTCGATCAAAATTCTTGGTCAGATTTACGATGCAGTGGAGACTAAAGATTTCACACCAACCCTCAACCTACCGTTCGATGCCCGAATCCTGGATTGTGGGCTCGTTCCCGCCAGCGAGCAATACCTCGAATTCGCAGCAGATCTCAAGGTGAATTACGATACCGCAGTTCGTCGCATTATGGCTCAGTATGACATCAAGACTGAATTTGAAGTCTGGTCCACCTTTGTCATGTCCCATAACTGCCTCTGCCGTGACTACAAGATCCATGAAGACCTAGGTCGTGTGGCTGGATCTCTGCGCGAGGGCTTCCGGCAGACATGCTACGAAAAGGTCGGTGGACGCACGTTCGAAGAAAGCGCCCCGTTGGTTGTAGCCCTTTACCGTGTGACGCACGAAGAGATGACATACGCACTGCAAGCCCAGGCAAATCCGGTTCTCAACGACTATGACGATACAGACGACCTTGGCAGCGAGGGAGGTGGTCAGATACAGCTACCGCTCATCAGTTTCCCATGGATATTCCACGAGTTTCTTGGAAAGATAGCGATGGGCAATTACAAGATGCCAGTCGCGGATGAGGTTCCTAATGCCGAGTTGCCGCAGACCAGTAAAAAGATTTATACCCAGGCGGAGGTGCAAATGCTCCTTGCTGGATTGAAAAGCCTCACTACCGGGATGGCCACAGAATCGGATTCGGTTGGCTCGGTTTCTCCGCAGACTGCACCTCCAGCGAACAATCCCCAAGCTCATTACATTGAACCTGTAGTGGATGTAAATCCTCAAGTACTTGGGTTAAAACCGGGTTTTCATCTTGGCGGACTCCACGAAAGCAAAGAGGAGGCCGAACTGTCCACTGATACAAAATCCCGCGTGGCCGGTGAAGGGGGCGGCGAAGGTTACGAGGCTAGAGATATTGTCGAAATTGTTGAGGTGAATGGGAGCGTGGAATCAAGCGCTCTTGATGATCTGCTTCGCTTGATCGGCAATGATTGATATTCATAAAAAATTGAATGAGGAAAGGAAAACAACCCTGAAAAGAACTAGCTCCCAGATATGGAAATGCTTATGGAGATGCTTATGGAAATGCTTATGAACGTTGCTTATGGGAGAAATTGCTTATGGAAGCCTTGGGAAAGGTTGCTTGTATCAATACAATAATCACCAATCCAATCCCTCGTCCCCCTTCTTCTCCAATAAATCGACCACCGGCTCTAATACAGCCTTCGAATGGTGCCAACTAGCCACATCGCGCGTCCGGGAATAGAAAACAGGACAGTCCAAACTATCACAGCTAACTTCGTCGATAGCAGAAACACCCATACAAGATCGACACACAGCCTCAAGATCAACAACCCGCTTCTCTGCACGCTGCAGTCTTGAAATAACGCCCAAGAGAGTAAGATGCGGTTGCTGTAGACATTCTGTGCATAGTGAACCAGTAGCGTCGACGAGTTTTGCTCTGCATATAACACACGACGAGGAGCGCATGTATGATTCTAGCGTTCGTTTCATGACCTTCGTTTCCTTGGAGGCCTCAACGCGTCGGATGCGCTGGACCTTAGGCATCTCATCGTACCATTGACGAACGTTCGCACCAACGAGATTGAAAATGCGCTCTAGTGGCGGGATGATGTTCTTGGTGATGTAGTACTCAGCATCGAGGTCAAGCTGTGCATCCTGTAGGAGCGTTTCGGGTCCCACGCAACGATCTACTAATCGCGAACCTGGTGCGCCAGTAATCACAACATAGGGAACACGTTCGCCGGTCTGTGGTTCCAGGCGAGGATCGTCGATCATCCGCTTTGTGCTGATCATAGCGCCGGCGGGGAGAGTACCGCGTTCACTGTATGAGCCTAGTTTGACCTCCTTGGCGAAACAGAAATCCTGGATGGAGACCCGGCCCTGCATAATCTTTGTGCATTGACGCTGGAAGTAGGATTTTACTTGACTCAGGTCTGCGGTGCGGAAGAGGATCTTGAGGGCTTTTTCTTCTATCTTCTGTTCGGCGGGGGTGCCGTCACGGCGTACGGTTTCGATGCCCTTGGCATCGAATTCGGGTTCCGTCTGGTTGCGGTGTTCATATTTGAAGCCGACATAGCGCTTTTTGGCGAGAAGGATGCAGGGGTGGTACACCTTTTCGAACTTGAGTTTGATTGGACGGGGGTTCATGTCTGTTATTGCTTTGGCGATTTCTTCGCCGATGTTGAAAGCTTGGTCGCGTGTTCGGCCCTTCAGGTAGACGAAGAGACTGTCCGTGTCGCCGTACACTACCTCGGCGCCCCATCTTTCCACTGAATGAATGAACGCAATGGCTTTTTCCAATGTTTCACGACCAGACTGGACAATGCTGTCTGCGATCTCGGAGCAGGGCATTCTGCCGGAGAATGAAGCGGATGTGTAGCCATATGTCACGTTCGCAATCAGCTTGAGAGCTAGTTGACGATTGTTGAGAAGGCGCTGTAGGTTCCTGTCTTCTTTATCGGCCTTCATGCCAGATTTGACCATCACTCGAGTCTCGAGGATTTCTGTTAGCATCTTTGCTAGCAGGGACTGCCGTACTTCCTGCTTTGCGTACATCATGCCATTTGGCGAAATGTTGATCTTGTCTTTGAGCAGTTCCAGTAGCCGTGGCTGTCGTTCGTAGTCTAAGAACCCCATCTTGTCTCGGCCACGCCAGGAGGCTGCCCTGCCTAAGAATGTCGAGTAGCAGTAATTGTATGCGATCATCACGCTAGGGTATAGCGACTGGAAATCAAGTACTACGAGTGGACTTGTGTAAAAGTCACTCTGCGGCTCCATTACAAGTGGCAGACACTCGAGAGCATTCTGCTGTCCGACTTGCCTTCTACTCGGCGAAACAAGTAGGTAATTTTCCGGCTTGGCAATTCGAAACATCAAAGATTCTACTTTGAATTGGGATCCCCGATAATAGACAGATGAAAAGTCTATTCCAAGAAGTCGAGCTTGCTCACTGGTGCGCGGTATCAACTCATTGGCTTCCAGGATTTCAAGATTCATTTGCACTCGGGAGGTAAAGTATTCGAGGACTTTAAGGATGTCTCGAGGTTTTCCGCTTCGATACCATCGTGTCAAGTCTTCGTGAGAGTAATGTGGAATTCGGCGGTGCAGCAGGTGAAACACCACGTTTTCCATGGTATATTTCAGCAGGTTAAGCTCGCCGCTCATTGCACGCCAGATATTGATCATATGTCGGCCAGTCACTTTGATTGACGAAGTATGACCATGTCCCCACCGGTCATCTTCTTTGCCGAACTTTCCATGTGCCTGGGCTTTCACCCTCGAGATTTCGTCGCAAAGCTCAAAGTCATACTTTTTCCGAGCACGCTCAATAACATAACCCCAGGAACCGTTGTGTACTTCGTATCCAGTAATGATGTCCGGGTCATGTTCGCGGACAATATCAATGAGGCGATTGATCAGGTCAAGCTCTGTTGGCTCACACTCCATTTCAATCTTAAGTGCTTTGGAGACCTTGGCCTCCGGCCTCTCGCCCTCACCCTGATAGACGATCCCAACATGGACACCAGGAATGTGGCTGTTGACTTCGATTTCCGCGTCTTCGGACTGAACACACCAAAAGATACAAGAAATCTCGTCTTCTGCGGGATTGGCCGATAGATGTCCACGAGTATTCACATGCACCTCTAAGCTCATTGTGTTCATGTACTGGGCTTGGTGCTCCACGCTGGTCTTCTTGCTTTTTTGGGAGTATTTGAAGCCATGAGGATTCTGTGTTGGACCTTCAATTTGCGACAGCAATTCATGCTTAGGGTTCGGTTGAAGACTGGGGGTTATTGGTGTGACATAATGAGACCGTTCGAATTGCTCAAACCAATCAATAACTTCCGATCGACTAGGTGGAACAGGCGCAAATTCCCATTCTCTGATGGTGCACGATTCTCGTAGCTGGCTATCAGCTGTTTCTTGCTGCTCTTGGTCTAGAGTAATCGAACATTGCTCCCCGAACATTGCAGGTAGGCTTCCCGTGGGGTCGAACTCCGGGAGGAAGTGGATTGTATTGCTTTCCAAACGAAAATCCCGCCCTGCATATTGTCGGGGCCTTTCAGGCACGTCGGTCTCATCGCTATAGTATGCCTTTTGATAGACGACTGAAGGACGGCCATAAGCATCAATGGTGGAGGTGACCTCGTTGCTACTTGGGCCCGCGAGTTTAAAAAGACGCAAGGCATTGCCCGGCAAGAAATTGAAAGAATCGGCAAGAGTTTCCTTTAGTTCAGAGACGCGTGGATCTAGTGCAGGGATTCCCACCACTGTAGAGGAAGAGTCTGTTAATGAAGAAGACGCTGCCTCGTTATTATTGCCTGAGTTGCCTGCAGGGGAGCCAGATGGCAATGAGCTTGGCATGCGCTGGGGGGACTGCGATGCTTTCTTCGAAGATTGAGAATCATTCTGGCTTTGACTGAATCGAAGAATAGTTAAAGGATCATTGGGATCCTTCACAACGGGATAATTAAGTCGGGTATTAGAATTTTGCACTTTGGCACGGATTGTTCTCTGGGAAGAGGATAGTTTTGGCTGGGACGATAGAGACCTAGGCTCAACCGGAGTTTCTGTACATTCTTCGTCTTCGGGTTTTTCCCTATTGACTGGCTTGCTTGATGGTTTTGATGGTTTGTAGGTGCTCCAGAATCTCGGTTTTTTGGCAGGTGTTCGGTCAGGAGAGACGAACTCTTCAGATCCTCGCTTGAGAATCCTTTGGCTTTCATTGGCTGCTTTCAAATCGGCTTCCTGGTATTCCTCTGAAGCCGATGGTGAAGAGTTCTTGGTTGGATCCCGATTGATCTGCAGGTCCAACCCTGTATGAGGAATTTCATGGTTTGTAGGCTCTTCTACATCGACATCATCAAAAACGCCATCGTAGAAGCTTTCTTCCAGCGCGATTCCCTTTGTCTCCATATTCCTTGCTTCGAGTCCGATTTCAAGGGCGCTATCGGCTTGGTCGTATTCTGGGAAGTTCTTCAGTTGAGATGACAAAGCGATCTCCTCATTCACAGCTATTCGGGGCGGCTCATCGGGTTTTGAGGCTTGGTTGTGGAGAGTAGATTCATCAAATCTCTGCGGAAAGAAATCCTCAACGCTGCTCAAGGCTGTTTTGATATTGGCGACATGTTTCTCTGTGGTCAGGAACGTATCGAAACACGTATCTGTCTCGTTATCTCTGTGCCTCTCCTCTGCTGCGATTTGGTCTGCCATCTCACGAAACTCATCTTCATGGATCCATCCTCCTTTGGACTTGTTTCTGGGGTCCGCAGACATAGAGATTAAATCTTCCGGCCCAAATGGGCTACTGCTTGGGTCAACTATCCCCATTCGTTTCTTGCGTCTCTTCGTTTCGTCTTGCCATAGCCCTGCTACGCTGGGGACAAGTCGCTCATTGAAGGCAACCGGATGTAGCATCTCTGTGAAGTCATGATGCAAAGGACGTTCCTTGATATCAAGTCGGTTCAGAATATCCTGCACACAAATGTCTGCCTCTAGGGGGCAGTGGCTCTGTTTTCCAAGAGCGGGGTCATCGGAAATGCTCTCGGGATCAATTGAGCGGTCATGCCAACGATGTTCTAGGTTATTCAGCTCCAAATACTCTGGTACTGGAGCTCGAAACTTGACTTTTGAGCAGTCCATATAGTTACAACCGTACAGGTTGTAATCGCACATCCACTGCGGCACGAATTGCATATGGCTTTCATATGGTTGTAACGGCCGTTTCATCACTGCGCCTTGATGGAGGAGATCGGCAAGACGGGTGATGTAGAAGGGGTTGAGAAGGTAAATCTTGAAGAAGAACCGGTAGCCCACATGGTATCCATAGAAAGGCATTCCTTTGATGAGGGTGATGTGTGCGACGTATGCGGTCTTCTGGTCATATGCATTGCGACGATAACTGACAGCCAAGGCATGATCGATCGAGAGATGAAGTGTCTGAATCGCCGAGTTCACTACACACATACTTAGTATTCGATTAATGGCGAGACCAGTCAAGACCAATCAAATTAGTGTTCCGAGTTACATACCCGCCTCAGTCTCCAGAGACCCATTGTACTCGATGTACAGGTACGGGAATGCGCCATGAACATGAACGCATATTCGTTGACCGGTTTCTGTCGCACCAAATACTCGAATCACAGGCACCCTAGGCCGATAATTTTTCGCAGATGCACCATCTCGAAATGGCAGTGGAGGGTCCAGCTCCGACGCGGCAGCTTGGTAATGGTCGATGCAGTTGAGCCGCACACGAAAGGGGTCCATCTGGCCGATTTTGTGTTACCAAGGCCATAGGCGACATTGCGCAAGAGCACTAGCAAGGACTAAGCCATGAAATGAGGGCTGTGGGTTTTTTTGGAATCTTCTTTGAGTTCTAAATTCTTGACGCGCTCCTCTCGGCGCGCGTTATGCCGCTTAGGTAATATGGACATAACTTAGATCGAGCTTTGACAATGAACCTTGCATCTAATATGCGAAAAGCAAGGTCTAGGGCACTAGATGACCGATCGCGTTCCACTAAACTAACACAGAACATGCTGGAATAATTTTCTACGAGTTCGTGTTTCAGGACTAGTTTGTACATGGATCGCCCATGCATGTCGACTGGTGGGTCCCTAGAGATCAGTCACGTGATGGCTCTTCAATCTCCAGCTTCCTATCGACAACTTCTTGGTCTTATCTCGACCTCACTTTCGTCCTCAAACTTACAGCGCTAGAATTACACAGGGCTTTCTCTTCCCATATATCCCCGATACAGTGCACAATCGAGCTCATCGCCCAAACGAGGCCTACTTCGCCATGTCACGAAAACCCGCCGATGTGGCGTCCAAGGAACGCAACGAGTACATTCCATCTTTCATTTCGAAGAAGCCGTTCTACATCGACGAGGAGACTGGAAACGATTACTTGGAGCATCAACGTCTGCAAAAGACAAGTGCCGATCAGTCAAAATGGTATGACCGCGGAAAGCGCACCGGGCCTGCTGCGACAAAATACCGAAAAGGCGCATGCGAAAACTGCGGCGCTATGACACACAAGACCAAAGAATGCCTCAGTCGACCGCGAAAACAGGGTGCTCGCTGGACGGGCAAAGACATTCAGGCAGACGAGCTCGTCCAGGATGTCAATATGGGCTGGGACGCGAAGCGAGACAGATGGAACGGATACGACGCCAGCGAGTACCAAAACATTGTGAACGAGTACGAAGAGATGGAAGCAATCAAAAAGGCAGCCAAAGAAGGAGCCGATCTAAAAAAGCTGATGGAGGATGATGGGGACAACGCCGATGAAGATGTTCGCTACACCGAGGAATCCGACATGGGCCGCCAACAAAACACAGCTACCCGCAACTTGCGTATCCGAGAAGATACCGCTAAATACCTTTTGAACCTCGATCTAGATTCCGCCAAGTACGATCCGAAGACTCGCCGGATGGTAGACATGGGTGCGCAAGAAGATCAAGCCTCGGCGCTGGTTGCGGAGGAAAACTTCATCCGTGCTTCTGGTGATGCTGCCGAATTTGAGAAGGCTCAGAAATACGCGTGGGAATCGCAAGAGAAGGGTTCGACTCCAATTCATCTTCAAGCCAACCCAACAAGCGGAGAGTTCCTCCGGAAGAAGGAGAAGGAGGAATCAGAGAAGAAACGGGAGGCCTCGCGGAAGGCACTTCTGGAGAAATACGGAGGCAGCGAGCATCTCCAACAGACCCCGCTGCGGGACACTATGGTGGTTGAGAACGAGCGTTTTGTGGAGTACGACGAATCAGGTGCCATCAAAGGCGCCCCAAAGAAAGCTACCAAATCGAAATACCCAGAGGATGTCAAGATCAACAATCACACCTCCGTCTTTGGCAGCTGGTGGTACGAATTCAAATGGGGATATTCATGCTGTTTCTCTACAGTCAAGAACAGTTATTGCACGGGCGAGGACGGTAAGAAGGCCTGGGAAGAGGAGGGCAATATGCTCATGCTACGTGACAATGATGGCAATGAGGAAGAGTCTGCCGAGGGCCCAGATCACTCTCGTGAGCCTGAACCTGCCAGCGATCGTCAAAAGGATGATGAGACAGCCAATGTGAAGAAGCGGACACTGGAGGAAATGAAATCCGGAATCACTGAGGAGGAACTGGAGTCCTACAAGCGTAGCCGACTGGCCGCCCAGGATCCGATGGCAAACTACGTCGACAACGAGTGATTCTATCAATTTGCATGGCCGTTTTATTATTACACGTTCCAAATACCCCTTGAATATCCTGCATTAAAATGGATAAATGATAATCCAGTCTATAATCTTTTTATGATCTCTTCCATCCTGTAGGAGTCCTGTGCTGAAGCTTTCGAAAACCGAAATACTACCTCAGACTCAGCAATCGAGTCTGAGGCGAGTAAAAATTCCACGGACATCGCGCAACGCTCGATCTACTACATTACCCCAACCTTTAAACTCTATCCACTGCGCAGTATGCTGGATTCTTTGACTTTTCAAGTGGCATCATGGTAAGATGTAGGTAAGAGAAATTAGTAGGGGCTTATCATGACCAAGTTAGTTAGCTAGTCAAAGCTAATAACTGCTCTTGTGTTCGCCTAGCTAGTCTAGCGGACTTTCAGTCAAGCGAGGTAACTTGGGTGTGGCGCAGCGCGCTTGGACCTCAAATGCGATAATCTGACACCTGGGTATCGCTTTGCGAATGGTTGAGGCTTGCACAGCCACGACTTGATAGGCCTAGTATTTAGGCCGTGTTTACTGTATATAAAGCTAGGGCTGTCATTGCTGGTATTGAGCCATCTCCAGAGTCCAGCCATGTCGTACAACCCACCCCAACGTGAGTCTTTCTACAATGATTTTGAACCCAAACTTTGCATACTAACACTACATGCAGAGCCTCCGTATCCGCCCCACGGGCAAGGCCAATCTTTCCAGGGTCAGGGCTTCCAGCAGCACCCTCAACCTCAATATGGGCAACAGCCGCAGCATCAGTATCCTCAGTCTGGAGGCTACATGCCTAGTCCAGGTGCCCCGCAGCAGCAGTATCCACCTGCCCAGTCTGGCGGCTATGTTCAGGGTCCGGGTGCCCCGCAGCAGCAATACCCTCCTCCTCAGCCTGGCGGCTACAATCCTAATCCAAGTGCCCCGCAGCAGCAGTATCCTCCTCCCCAGCCTAGCGGCTATGTTCATGGTCCAGGTGCCCCGCAGCAGCAACATCCTCCTCCTCAGCCTGGCGGCTACAATCCTAATCTAAATGCCCCGCAGCAAGGCTACCACCAGCCTCAGCACGTTCCTTATGGACAGCAGCCATACGCTCCGCAGGGCCAGTATCCCCAATCTGGGCCTAACCTAGGCGCTCATGCATACGCTCCGCCGCCAATGCCGGCGTCAAATGCGCCCGGTCATGCTCCACAATACGCACATCCGCAGCAACCACAATTGCCATCCCTGGGCTATGACCCAAATGCCATCGCAATGGGCGACTATACGCGAGAAGCAGACTCCTTGCGCAGAGCCATGAAGGGCTTCGGCACAGACGACAAAACGCTAATCATGGTGCTCGCCCCACTTGATCCGCTGCAAATGGCTGCCGTGCGCGCAGCATATTCGAAGGGGCATCGGCGCGACCTCCACAAGGATATCGAGTCCGAGACTTCTGGACACTTCGAAGAGGGCCTCCTAGCTATTGTAGATGGCCCACTACAATATGACGCCAACAGTACGCGCGAAGCGGTCAAGGGTGTCGGCACCAAGGAGTGGATCTTAAATGATGTGCTCCTAGGCCGGAGTAACGCGGATATCCATGCGATCAAGACTGCCTATGAGCACAGCTTCCATCGCTCCCTTGTGCAGGATGTCAAGGATGATCTATCGATGAAGACAGCGGACCTGTTCACCGCTGTATTGCGTGGAAACAGACAAGACGAACATGCCCCTATCAACCACCAGACTATTGAATCTAGTGCTCGTGCCATACATGAGACTACCGCTGGTCGTGTGGTGAACGATGCTACAGAGATCTGCGCGATCTTTGCCCGCTCGTCAGATGCAGAACTGCGGGCTATCAACCACGCCTTCCAAGAACGCTACCATCTCTCTCTGGAGAAGCATATTAAAGAGTGCTTTTCGGGGCACTTGGAGGATGCGCTAGTTCACATACTCCGTAGCGCAACTGATCCGGTAATGCGCGATGCTTGTCTGATCAACTCCTGTATTGGTAGCGCAGATGAGCTTCTGGTTAGCCGTATTGTTCGTCTACATTGGAACCGTCCTCATATGAACCAGGTTAAGCTTGCGTATCGCCATAAGTTCGGGAAAGATCTTGTCTCTCGCGTGCGGAGCGAGGTTGAGGGTGATTGTGGGCGTCTGCTCGTTGCTTTGCTTGGGTAATCTTTTTCAATGGGTTTTCGATCATTCCAATTATTTCAAACTTGTTTCATTTGGCCACTGAGCCTGTCATAACCATAATTTGGTTCCAAATTGGTCATAATAATTGCAGCAAATTCAGGTGACAAGACACATCAAGAAGCTGCGTTTGTCAGTGGCGTAAAAATATGGGAGGCGTGATGCAGTCGAATATGAAACCCCCTCTTTTTCGAATTCGGTCCTCTTCCTCTGTTGATTCTTCAATTTTCCTACGGAAGAGCGACAGAAATAATAGGTATCTCCCAAGGCTGATTCGAAAAGGATTGGGAGCTGATCGCGTAGCATCTTAGACGATTGGAGTACCCACAGTGGAACAGCAGATCGTGTTATAAGCCCAATGACTAAGCCAGGCCCCGCCCAACTAACTATCGTAATGAAATCACATGATTCACTAGTGCACGGTCCAGTGTTTGTGTCATGTGACATCGACTCACGAGACTCAGGGCTTGTGCCCTGGGTCCCGTGATGTGCAACCCACACCTCGCTTAGCCGACACTTCACCCAGCGGGAAGATTTGATACGCCTAGCGACGACGACACCGACAACAGCCCTCCAACGGAATCGCCAGGTACGTCCACATATTGTTCTTTTGCGAACCAATTTAACTCCTCGCCTGGTTTACTAACGTTTCTTGCATCACAGTTCCCTAATTCAAAATGAGTACGTCCCATGCCGAAACCTCGCACCGCGAATCTGAATCTCCGCAATCTCGAAATCGTCGAAACTAACAACCACAACAGCCAAGGGTACCTCGAGCTTCGGAAAGCGCCACAACAAGACGCACACTCTGTGCCGTCGTTGTGGTACGTATTTACACCTCCCTCAAAACTCGTCGACAATTCATTACCCGGGCCCGAAATCGCAAAATTCTCTTTACAACCAGTGATGGAGTTGAACGATGATGGATACCCAAGGGGACTGGATTGTCGGCTATTGTGAATCAGAGCAATTAGCTGACCGTTGATGTTTTCGCGACTTTCTAGGCCAGCGGTCCTTCCACATCCAGAAGTCCACCTGTGCTAACTGTGGCTACCCTTCCGCTAAGACCCGCAAGTGTACGCATGACCCCTCCTGAGATATGGTGTTATGAATACGGATATGGGAAGAAGGGCATTGTCCTTGGACTTGATATCAAGATGCACGCAATTGTTAGAACAATCCGGCTTACGAACTTTTTTTCTTCGAACAGACAACTGGGGTGAGAAGGCCAAGCGCCGCAAGACCACCGGCTCCGGCCGCATGCGCTCCCTGCGCACTGTCCACCGCCGCTTCCTTAACGGCTTCCAGACTGGTGTCCCCAAGGGCTCCAAGGGTCCCGAGGCTCACTAGATTTCCCGTTGTCCGATTCGGCGTCGCGTTTTTCGTTCTCGGAGAGGCTGGAAAAGGAATGAGGGGTGATAACCTGGCATGACATGGCCTAGCATTACGAGATAGATTACTCGAAATGCAAAATGGCAATTCCGGAATATTAACGCTTTCCCGTGGAGTTGGTGTGTGCGATCGTCTATCCCGTCCCATAAAAAAGAGGCGGGAAGACAAAAATTACGTGGAATGTGTTTCGAGGAGAAGTGGCATAAAATTCAAGGGAAAACATGCATGAATTTCCTTTTTTCTTTCTCGTTTATGGCTGGCAAATATCCCCATGTCGTGACAGATACAAATGTGAAGATCTCTCTTCCTAACATCTCTGGTTTCTTTTACGGCACGACCGTCTCCATTCTACTAAACTGCCCAGTCTTGGGTCCTGGGCATTTGAATTGGGTATCTATCTACAGATCTCAGGATTCTCCACGCCCAAACACCTTGACACCGCCATCCCGCTGAATATAGTACAGCAACTCCTTCTCGTCCAGGCCATTCGCACCACTCAACCCACCACCCCGGCTGATTCTCAACACTCCACTCACATCCCTTGCGGCTCCAGTCTCTAGAGTCCGGAGCTGCATAACCGAACTTGCCCTATGCGCCAATCCAATAGCAAAAGCTGCATGTTCCCCCTCCACTGGCGTAGATTGCTGGTTCCCAGAAGCAGCCGCATTGTGGATCAGCGGGGAATCAGCCGCAACTGTTAGTGCTGTAGCATGAACGGTCTATCCACGAGTCAGCCGTTTTAATTTTTATCAGATAAGAGTCAACCAGATCGAGACTCACCTGCTGTAGACCCATGACCCACTCGCTCATTTCCGTGGCTCCAATCCCCATACTTGCACCTGTGGCCGCGAGAAGGAAGTCCGGTTGGTCGATAATGAGGAGCACTTCTTCGCTTTCATCACTGGCGGCCTTTAGTTGCTCAATGACGGCGAGTATGTCCTTCTCTAGGGCATCCAGGGCTGCGGTGCCACGTCCAGAGAAATGCAGTTTCTTCGCAACGCCTAGCTCGGCTGGGCTGCGTGCCACATTGTCGTTTCTGGGTGCAGGTAAGGCGGAAACTGGTGCTCTTCCAGGCACAGCTCCTGGCGGACCCCGAAGAGGGATTGTTGTGCGTGCAGGGAAGCCCGCATTGATGGGAGAAGGACTGGGAGCAGCATTTGCTGTTTGTGGGGGACAAAATAGCTCAGACAGTCCATCCACAAAAGCAAATTGCTTCTTGTCTGACAGTCGTGCAAGATCCAAGCCCTGGAGAAGTAATCAATATCAGCCATGTATAAAATGACGTAGGAGCCGGTTTAGATGGAATTAAGAAAGGTGACATGTTCGGTCCGGAGGACATAACATATAAACAATGCTATCATCATGAAAGAACGATTTTCTCAGACATACCAATCGCTTAGCCTCTGCTCTCCAGAATTCCCAGCCCCGCAGGAAGCTCACAAGAACGACCTTCTTCTTTGCGCCGTTGTGCGACTCGTCAAAGCCTATGGCGACATTGGAGCTATTTGAGGTGCTGAGTGCTGAGTAGAGATACCTCAGGACCAGCCAATTGGATGTCGCGCCAAGAATAGACGATATCAGCGTCAGTGATGACTCTGGCTGAGATGATAGATATGAGGTGAGGAGGGGTGGTAGTGGGGGTTGAGACGGCATGGCGACGCCTCAAGCTCCTCTCTGGCTTTAATTCCTGGCTTGATTTCCGATACTATATGTACCCAGGTGTTCCTTGACCAAATTTCCTGCTTTAATGTCTCGTGCAAGCAGGCTGGATCTGAGACTGATGTTGATAATGGTGAAGAGAGAAAAATTGTATGACGGTTGTGATTGGCCCACCGTATCCGCATCCATCTGCATCAACGCCAAGAAGATTCCAACGAGCAAACAGGGCACTGGAACTTGATATCTGTTCATTCTTGTTACTTGTGAGGGGGAAGCTACACTATCATAGAATATCGGCTTATTGGCTTCAACATAAATGGCTAATGTCAAATGTTTTATGTATTCTATGTTGTGACAAATAGGGTGGAGGGACTATGCGCTCGAGATATATACTTTGAAAGATTTGACACCTTTAATTCTCATATGTACCATAATTGGTAATATACACATCAATAGTGAGCCTTGAGCTGTGTTTATTATCCCTGTTCCTGAATAAACCATTCCTTTATTTTCAAGTTCAATATTCAAAGAAAAGTCAACAAAAGTACGAGCCAAAACGGTATTTGCCTCAGGCAGAAATGGCGTATTTTTTTTGCGCATCACATGACCCATTTCCCCACCATCGAGGGGAGCATTTGAATGCGGCATCTCATCCATCCTATAACCTGTCCGGCCGGAGTGGATCGATGATTGCCCTAGCGCCTATCGTAAGTTTCACACTTGTGCAAATCAATGTATCATGTTCCTTTATATATCCCGGTGCTTGGTTTGCCTCCCGGAGATACTATACTATCGCGGCAACCCCACGTCTGCTGCATGCTAGCTGTCACGCCATACCGATTGGCCAGGATATAGCTGACTTTTTACCAAGATGACTCTCTTTGTGTGTCATGATAAGAGCGCATTGGACACTAGATATAGGCAGACTGACTTGCCCTAATAAACATGGCTAGTACCCGTGATTCCCATTCATTCGCTGTATGTATCATTGGCTATGCAAAGCTGCAACGGAAACTGACAGTTACTTAGTGCGATGAATGTCGCCTCCGGAAATCAAGAGTAAGTAATGCAGAGCGGATATGCTGTTGGTCAAAAAGATTGTATCACTCATTCAATCACAGTGCTCAAAAGAGCGGCCGATCTGTCTGCAATGCCGGCAGCTGAACAAGGAGTGCAAGTACAGTCCAAAAGTTTCCAGAAGTCCCCTGACTCGACAGTATGATATCTCACTCGCCCAAAAAACAACGAAATCATGAGTCTAACAAGCATAGGCATTTGACATATGTTGAAGACCGGCTGCATTCATTTGAAACCGCACTAAGCAGACTGTTTCCCGGAGGAGACCTGGATGCAACTCTCCGCTCTCTTCTGCAAAATCAAGACACACCGAAAGCACCATCATCTAAATCATCTTCAAGGCATTCGACTCCAGCAAAACTTGAAGCTGAACGGGCCGAGCCGCCCCCAGAAGCCCTACCACTACAGGCTGATGGCTTTGACTGGGCAGAGAAAGAACTAACGCTTGGCGACTTAACAGATGGCATGGCGGCACTGTCCATCAAGCCTGAGGGAGCTGGATATTTTGGTATGAACCTAGCAAATATATGATTTATTATACGGCCTACTGACTCTCTATACTAGGCGCCTCATCCAGTGTCGTGCCATTAAGAGCTCTTTTTGACCATGGATTCGATTTGAACATTCCCGTCCGCTCAGCGAGGTCTGGAGGTATTCCACTCAAAGCTCAGCTCTTGGAGAGTGCACCATCTGGTCTCATTGAACAAGCATTTATTGATGCATATTTCCTCAACTACCACACAAGCTATCCATTCGTTCATGAACCGACATTTCGGGCCCAATTTAACGAGCCATCCTTGCGCCCCCATGGAAATGCTTGGCAAATCCTCCTCAACACCATTCTAGCTCTTGGCGCATGGAGTATTGGCGATGACAGCTCTGATCTTGATGTCACCTTCTATCAAGAAGCAAGAGGATTCTTACAACAAGCATCCGTATTCGAGACGGGCAATTTGACCCTTGTGCAAGCGCTGTTGTTGCTGAGTAACTACGCCCAGAAACGAAACAAGCCCAACACAGGCTGGAACTATCTTGGTCTAGCTGTTCGGATGGCCATGAGTTTGGGGCTCCACAAAGAATTCCCCGGCTGGAAGATCAGTCTGCTTCAGCGTGAAATTCGCCGCAGACTCTGGTGGGGTGTCTTCATTTTTGATAGCGGTGCCGCCAAGACTTTTGGAAGACCAATCTTGCTTCCAGAGGAGTGTGTGATGGACGCGAAGCAAGTCATGAACATCCACGATGATGTATGTGATTCTTTTAGACCTAAGCAGAGCACTAAAACTAATCTTTTACCCAGGCTTTGACTCCAGCAACAACGTCACTTCCCTCTGAATCTCCCGGCCCAACACTCTACTCCGGCTTGATTGCACAAGCCCGTTTCCATCTGCTCACAAACAGTGTCTATCAACGTTTGATCTCTAGCCCCAGCGTCACCCCAGAAGAAACATTGAATCTACAGAAACCCATGGAAGAATGGTACAACAGTTTACCGGCTTACCATCATTATCCTCTACAACCTCTTACTGTACAGCCAACTCAACCCGACCCAGACAACCTCGCTCTTGTTCGCAACAGGCTTTTATGGCGAAATTGGAACCTTATAATCTTGATATACCGTCCAATCCTGCTCCGCTGGGCAGCTCGGCGGTGGGCACCGCATGGTGGTAGCTCAGATGGGTCATCAACCAGTTCCGACCCAGGCACCGAAGATCCTTGCGAAACAGAGTGTCGAATCCGTTGCCTGCAGAACGCACGTCTGACCATCGCGTCCATCTCGGAGTACATGGACAACCATATATGCACAAGGATAGGCGCATGGTATATGCTGTATGTCTCCTATTCTACCAAGTATTGTCGAAATACCAACTAACATCTCGCAGCTACTTCCTTTTCCAAGCTGGACTTATTCCCCTCGTCTTCCTCATGACAGACCCCTCCAACCCAGATGCTCCAACCTGGCTCCAAGACATTGAAACAACCAAAGCACTCCTCACTCACCCATCTTTCGGCAACAATCGCTTCGCCTCACGATGCTCCGAAGTCATCGATCGCCTCTTGGGCCCAGCAAGTGTGATGTCCGGTCTCCCTCCCAACCCACAGCAACAGCCCTACCAACCACTTGCTCAAGGCTTCATGCCTTTCCCAGAACAACTTTTCAACGAGCAGGGCTTCCCGGGTAGTTTTTTCCAAGCAAATCAGCCAATGCCCAGTCCTGGAGGAATGGACTTTTCAGATTGGGTGCACTTTCCAACGCAAGAACAATAGTATTTAGCATAGCGCTTTGATGTACAGGAAGTCAGAATGGATACGATAATTGGTGGATGGTTATGGCGAACCAACCTTTTTGGCGATTTTTGCAAGAAACAACCAATTTATGATTAATCTCCATAGCAGAGAGTTTGCAATTCACTATTAGGACGCCCTTTTCCGGCCGCAACTGTGAGTGAACCAAATACATCCGCTTGGTTTGCCTGTCATTATTAGTCATATTATCTCCGTGCCACGAAGACCAGACATACGATATGGAGTTTCTTGATATGCTTCCGGATAACAGCACCTTTGCTACCTCCACCACGGACTGCATATCCGCAGTAGGGGCACTCGTTAGCACATGATGTAATCGACTATAGATCTATTAGTATGGCAGAAATAGTAGACATAATCAGGTCTTACTATTTCTGCTCCGTTCACAGGCCACCTTTCTGCGGCATGTCTAGGAGCTGGGCAGGAGCAGATCTTTTTCGCAGCACTAAGTAAATATTAGTAATTTTTGGTATTCCCTAAGAAATTCCAGTACGTACACCCATTTTGTAGGCTTAGCACCATCTTTACCAACCCAGTGTTGGCCTTTGATTGGTTGATTTTCCTCTTCTTTCAGCAGCATTGCCACCCCTACCAACACTGCCGCCAGC
Source organism: Penicillium pulvis (assembly GCF_028828015.1). NCBI lineage: Eukaryota > Fungi > Ascomycota > Eurotiomycetes > Eurotiales > Aspergillaceae > Penicillium > Penicillium pulvis. Next base: position 1,585,959 of record NW_026643078.1, on the reverse strand, counting down.
CCTAACACTACTCGTGGATCCTGACCTGACATTCTTATAAATGATAAAATACAGTGTAGAACTTATTCAGTTGAGGAAGATTAAGGATCTTGATGGTTGAGAGGTGAGAGTTGTTCTGGATTCAGAAACCCGAAATCTGTTTGTTGACTTTTTATACCGAAATAAATAGACTACGTAAGTAGTCCAAGATGATGACTCAAGACCTTCATCCAAGACAAGATCTCAACCACGAGAACCATCCAGAACGCCTTTTCCGTCCCCAAGCAACATCCTTCTCATCAAAAACCTCATCATCCTCATCCTCCTCATCACTATGAACCGATCCAGCTTGAGCCAAATGCTTATCAAGACGCAACCCAGAGATAGAAACAATCCCCAACTCAAAAGGACCTTCCTGATCACCAAAGAAACTAAAAAGTGTTAACACCACCCTCCCAAGCCAAGAAAAGAAAGCGAAGCACATACCTCCTCATCATAATCCCAAACCTCTTGATATTCTTCAAATTCAGCGGCTCAACATCCTTCTTTTCCCGTCCCCGATACGTCGGTCTCAAATCCGAAAACCTCACGAAAAGCTTTTCCTCCGTAGCTTTGAAATCAAATTCCCAACTAACAGTACTTTGTTCCCGTCCATCAGACCTCTTAGGAAGGATTTCATCCTTCAGCGTAAGAGTATAGAACTTCCCGTCCATGAGACGCCCATCAAGGACAAGTTCGATCCCGTCAAAGTCCGATAGATCCCAGGTTCGGTCTTCGCCTGATGTGCGTTGGGAGGCGAAACCTGCGCCGCCTAATGTTTTGATGTCTAGGTTTCCCGAAAAGATTGCTGTCAGGGAGGATGGGGAGCAGATTAGGGTTGAGATTGAGGAGCCGCCGCGGACGCGGTCGTCGGACGTGGTCCAGTCTGAGGGGTTCCAGGCTCTAGTAACAGTTAAGCAATTAGTGAATGCATTGTGATAGTGTGGAGGGTGGGTTGATCTTACCGGGAACCTCCGAAGAGGGGTCGGTGCGAGGGTGCCATTGTGTACTGCTGTGCTGGTGCTGAGTTATGGAGGTCTGTAATTGGGTTGTGCAAGGATGTTTTAGGTGGCGGGCCGAGGCGGTGGGTCTGCGGGGAATGATGTCATGGTTCGTGCATATAGTGAAGGCTTTGGCATCACGTACTCAGTTGGACCATTTTCCTCTTCTAGAACTTCCTCCCATATGATTGTAGATATAAACTAGAAAAATCGTATGCAGATGTATATATGCATTGCCTGTCTTTCCATTAGATACGGCGTCAGTCATGTTATGCTTATCTCAAGCAATCCTTGCAATCGATCTTCAGATGCACGCCATACCTAACCTCCAATTAAAACCCCTTCATGTGCTGAAAACGATCTAGTACAGCCCAAGATACAGCTAAGAACAAGGGTCAGACTCCACAGTTTAATTAATTCTAGAAAAAAATCGAATGCCACGATAAGCCTCACTACGTCATCCCGAAGCCCACTTGACCAGGACGAAAAGGAAAACTCGCAAGGATCCTGATAGATTTATTTCTTCAATAGAGCACGAATACCTACGCCATTTCATATTCAAACTATATCCCAACTTACCTCTCTACTCGTCCTGCACAGCCAAATGCCCAGACTCTCCATCCTCGTCTTCGTCGCCTCACCACTCGACTACGCCCGATACCGGCATACATCATTATTTTTTGAGTTCGAGCCAGAAGCAGAAGCAGGAACGAATCATACACAGACGGGTGCAGATGCGGAGTATATCAAGTCCTCCTTAATGGAGGTAATAGGATCACCGGGATTCATGAGTTTCTCCGAACGCAAAAACTGGGGGACACCTGTTGCATCTAACAGTAAGATAGATATCAACACAATTCCCCGCAAATTTCCAAAGCTCTTTACCGGGCTATACACCTAAGGGAAAAGCCACTAACAAAATTATTTGCTGCGTGCTTAGATCTCGCACGAGTAATTCCCGTATCTACACTCCCCAGTTCAATACCGATATCAGCCCTCAGATCTACAGTCTCCGAAACGCTCATACGAGATGGAGATGGAGACACAGACTGGAATGGTCAGAACTGGGTCGGTGATGCTCTAGGTCGACTTGTGGGAGCTGGGTATCTGGATTCGGAAGCACGGGATCGTGGGCTAGATGCGATGGTTGATGTGATTATGGAGGCGGCGGACGAGGAAGCCTCTGTTGTTGGGACGTGATTTGCGAACAAAATTGGATCGTATGTACATAGTCTCGTTGGCTCTTATTACTAGTTAGGGGTAGGTAGGAGATAGATAGCTTGTTTATGGCCCCGTATGGATCAAAGCTATGATACGATTCACGTTTTATCAAATAACATAATAGATGGATTGATTTCCGTCGAGAGATGCTGTACCCGAATCTAGACTTTGATGGATGTAAAGAAAGGACTAAAGATTGTAAGATCATAAGAGATTGATAAGACCATGGCAATCTGAAAGATAGGAAGAAATAAAGCGTAAAATGAACGCTCGAACCATGCACGCGTTGCACCACGCTAAGAAGATAAGTCACAGGACATAGGGAGAACCCAGGAATACTCGGAAGAGACTGGAGACATCGAGATTGAGAGGCTGATGTAGCCGGGAATCCGTTTCATGAGACAATATATCAATATGAACGATTCCAGGAGTGCCCGTGGGAAAAATATGACGAATGAAATGGACTCCAACAAAATATTCAAATGCGTATAGTGAAATGAGTCATGAAAATGAAAATGAAGAGATACGCGCTAAGTCCTTGCTTGGACAAGAAGCAATAATGTTACTCTGACTATGTGGATAAACCATAGACCCGAGCTCATCGGAAGGTTTCGTTTCGTTTTATCATCGCCGATGTTCATTCGGTGCATAATGTATAGGTTCGAAGTCCGAGTTTTGGAAGTGGGCCTGGTTGTACGGCGAGCTACTGAATAAGTTAATAATCGCGTCCATAACAATAGGAAGTGATGCTTACTTTTTGAACGGGGTAGTCACTGGTAACGAGTGACTCAAATTGGGCTTCATGACTAAGGGGTTCAAGCGGATCTGAGGCCCGTCTGATGACCGGCTGGGCAAGACAGTCATCGGCGGCGGGGCAGATGGCAGGACGGGCGGAGGTGATGAGACCGGAGGCATTGGTGCATGGCTCTGCATGGGGGACTGGTACATCTCCTGCGGGGGCGAGACTCGGTATGAGCTGAGTGGGGCCGGAGAGACTGGAGGCATTGGTGCATGGCTATGGCTCTGCATGGGGGACATTGGACCTCCCATACCACCGAATGCTGGGTCCGCTGTGAGGTTTGGGATCGACATCAAGTGTGGGCTGATGTCGAAGGAGAGAGCGCCTTGGTCCCAAGGGGTATAACTAGTAGTCATTCCGTACTGGAAGTTGACCACAGGTGCCATGTTTACGGCAGGCAATTCGGCTCGGTAGAGGAGATCATAATGGCCACTGCGAAGCAAGTTAGATAGGGGGTTTGCTAAAAGCTAATACGTTACTCACGGTCGATACAGCAAGCGGATTGTGGCCTCGCTGGGACGGATCGGGGATAGCTGGTGTGGTGTCACGGCATCGCCCTCGCTCCGATCAAGATATAGAATCTCAACCCCGAAGCCGGCTCCTTCAATGACGCCATCGACTAAGGCTTGCAGTCCAACTTCATCAATCTCCGTCCGGACGGTCTCTATCCGTGAGCCACAGTATGAGTCTAACGGCAGAGACAAAAAGGCTTGGTATCTCAGAGGATTTAATTTCATCCACGCGCTCGTCAACAACTGCGAAGTTCAAATTAATTCGATGCGCCTCTTCGAACAGAAGTGGTGAACTAACCCTGAAGTGTGTGATGACCGCACTTGAGCCGTAGTCATCGTTGAACGCATTCACCAAGAAAGTCTCATCCTGCTCAACATTTTGAATGGCGGCCAAGGTTTGCGCGAAGACCTCCTCTGTAGCGTCCACGAAGATTTCATATAGCTCTTCCTGCTGGCCGACCTGATCTAGCAAAGTACTGAGGGACTTGATTCTCTCGCGCTCTCGCTGCACACGCAAAGTATCTCGAAGGTTGAAAAGAGTCTCGAAATACCCGAAAGCCACCGCTGGAAAAGCCGTTAGAGACTACTCAAGCAACCGAGTCGGAACACTTACCTCTCCAGCCACAGTTTCCATCTCCTTTCATGACACGGGTCATGGGATGAGAGATTGAAAGAGCCTGATGCAAAGGTCAGCTTGTAAGTACCCGACAAGACAGTCGTGACACGCACGTTTGTTTTTGTTGCAAAGGTCGGGTCCGCATTGGCATATTCCATGGCAATACTATGGCTCGATTGCTTAGGCGAGACAAGCGGTCCCTATGCGCTTTATTAACCACCGCGCTCAGTTCGATGGATTCATATTGTCCTACCGGAACATCTGCCTCAAATTCATTGGACAGCTTCTGGAATCGCTCCATCTCATCGGGGGAAAGTGCATTCATATTGGAAGAGTGACTCATGTTGGGGCCAGGATAAACAGGTCGTGAGTGACCTCGGGGAGGAAGAAAAGTTGACGGAAGGATGTTCTGGTAATAAATATTGGCCTTTTGTTTCTCCGGGTAAAAGTGGTGAGGACCAAAATGGTTCCAGGGTATTGTTGATACGGACATCGCATACGTTGAGAGAAGTTGGGGTAAGCACCGGAAGAGACCGAGAGAGAAATGCCGAAATCAGAAGTCGAGATCTATATTATCATGTGGATATCTGTGGGAATAAGTTAGATCATAATTGAAATGCAGGGGATCGAAAGCCAAAGGCGAATGACCAGGGAGGAGCGAAGCCGATGACGGGGAACACAGACCTTGTACGTTGACATTTCCCTTGAAGATTTCTTGATTGGGCGAAACACGGTAGTGCTTTGATTTCTCTGTGCGACACGGCACTTGAACTCGATAGTTTTGAATAAATTAAACTATTGTTCATTTAGCAATAATTCCAAGCATATGCTATTCATTCAGTGAGATGGTGGGGAGTGTGCTAGACCGCGAGGGTCTTTGGTGATCTGATTGGGCCAGTGACAATATAACAAAAATATAAACACAATGTGATGAAAGGCCTAGATTCGAGCACTTGAAGTCAAGTAGAACAGAATAGGCGAACAACAGGACAATCTGGTGGAGAGAAGGTTTAATGATCAATCTGGTGGAAAGAAAGTTCAATGATGTCAAGGGGTCTCGGCTTGGACCAGCTTCCCCGACGGTGACAATGGGTCTGATAGCGGGCCGAGCTGATCTTCCAGTCTTCTTGTTCTTTGTCGTGGAGGGCGCTCGAACCACACCACTCCACTTTCTGACCAAAGTAACAGGGAAGCGCGCGGGGGATTGGAGATGATTGCCGTGGTGAACCGAGCCAGAACACTTCTCTCCCGATCGGAGTGAGAAGAAAAATAGTGGTAATGAGATTGAAGGGAACACGTGAAAAGAAAAGAAAAGCAAAGAAAAAACTATATCACAAAAGAAAAGGTCGCGATAGGGCGATCGGGGAAAGGAGAGCTCAGACCTTTTGTAATTCTCACGATGCAGATGATCTAATCATGGAGGGGATTTCGGTTGTGGGAGGGGGGGATGACGAAAAGGTCAGGGATAGAAAGAGGAGAAGAAGTGGAAGAGAGAAGGTTGTGTGGGTTGATTTGTGTTTGGTGTTTTGGTTTGTTTTGTTTTGGCTGTATCTGCAACTTTGCCTGCAGCTCCGTTTCTTCCAAATTGATAGAAAGATCAGATGATTTTCTTTTTTTTTCTTCTCTCGGCAATAAAAGACGGAAGGGAAGGACGATGATCTCTGGCCGACAATGAAGGAAAAAAGTAAAAAGGTTTGGGCTTGAGTGGGGGAATGCTAAAGTTGTGAAAAGGAGGGGAAGACACCACCTTATCACCTATATCAAGGGATAAGTATTTCACATACAAGTAAAAAAAAAAGGAAGAAGGAGGAAAGGAAAAAAAATAAGTTCGATCGAAACCGACATAAGTATGAAGTAACGGTGCACCGTGCCCATGAAGCTGCGGAATCAAAAGGCGGGACACGTACATGACCTAACACTTGGCTTTCCACTTCGTGTGATCTCTTAACGCGAGTTGCTACCCCTAGTGGATCTATTTGATAGGATATTAAACATTACTAAAGCAGAAAAAGGAAAGATAAATCAACCCAAGCGCGCGCAGTTCGTAAGCTAGCTTCAAGACAGGGGACCCATGTTACAGTACATCTTCCGTACTCCCCCTACGCCTTCAGCCCGAACAGGCCCAATGATCAGAACTGGGCTCTATCTCAGACGAATCGGATGTAAACGGCATTATTTTCCGGCGACGAACTATTCACTATTAATATAACAGATAGATTCCAAAAATACCGAGGTAGATCTACAAAACTTTCGAAGAAAAGTAGGAAAGAAAGACCGCTCTCACGATGGCGGTTGATCCGATGAAAGCGGGGGTTGAAAACACGTAACTTGGAGCTTTGTTTGATCGCGATTCCCATCGTGATGAGCCCCGCCGTGATTCGCGGGTGATCGTGCCCCATGCACCTATGGACCGGCAGATTGGTCCCTCCCGATGCACTGTGCGAGATGATGATTTCTTTTTCTCGAGACTTTTGGCCCCCCTCTTCTGTCGCTTAGACCTTGCACAGTGACAAATTTGGGATTTCCTCCTACTCCATGACGATCTCGTATGAGCCGCCATGGCCCTTTTTGACTTCGTTCAAACAAGGTCTGAAGTGGGTGTAGCTTTTCCCTATCACCCGACTCGTAGCTCATATGCCACTGATAGGTGGAGGATGTTGTAGCCGTGGTAATCCCAACGGGGACGTGCATGGACTCCAGCTTGCTGTCTTGGACGCTACTCCATGCAAGTCCAAGCCAGCCGCACACCAGGCCCTATCACCCCGGGGCGCAGAACCAAATGCCTGCTTTTTTTTATAATAATCTTCCTTTGATCACGCTGTTATGGTCATGGATGTCTGTCGTCAGTGCGGCAGTGTGGGTGCTTGTGCGGACCCGAGTGCATCTTTCCCTAGAGCAGCATAGTTGAAAACCGCGGGGTTTGGCCAGTCGAATCCCGAGGGCTTCAACCAAGCTCCGACTCTTGAATCAGGTAGATTATACCTCATTTTAAGCAAATGAAGACCCTTCGTACCTGCGCACTAGATCGAGTGCCTAAGCACAATCACGAACTCAAAGATAAGAGAAAAGTACTGGTACGAATCTCGATACAGTTTCAAATAATATAGAGATGTCTAGAGCTCTATGTTCGTGCGTCATATCGCCGGACTCTATTCCTCTTCTGAAATGCATGGGCGGCTTACGATTGCCAATTGTCCAACCATTGGCAGGCAACTGCCCGCCTATAGGACAATTCCTCTGGAAAAACAGACTCACCGGAGGTAGAAAAGCCAGTGGCGGGCTAACGACCCCATTTCCGGGACATGGGACACGGGTCACTTTTCCTCAGCGCTTGCGTCTCGGCCGTACTTTTTTCTCCCATGTACCGAGACAAAAGACCAAGCTAATGGATCTAAACCAAGAGGGGACAAAAAGGCTACACCGATTGAAAGGGGCCGAGGTACTTAGTACATTTTGTGGGGGCGGGAAGATGTACCAAAGGTACAACAGTACAAAATTATAGCATAGCAATTAAAAAACAAAAACTTTCATCTTATCATCATTTTAGCGTCTTCTGTCATATCAACTCTAAATTGCGGGGCGAGACTTCAGCTTGAAGGGGCCTTGATTCAAGCAAAAGAAACGTATAGACCGCTCAACTGCCAGGACCCGATACCGCGTGGGACCCGGAGGACCTGCCGCAGCTAACAAAGAAACGGTGTGAGATTCCATCTTGCACGTGGACGTCGTCCATGCGAATAGGCCTGGTCTAGGTCCACCGTTGATGTTTTTTCTTTCTTTGTTTGTGCGCGGCTCAACCGCCAAAAGCAATGAGGTGACCGCAAGTAGCCAGCACGTGCAGTTCGCTCCGAATAAACATAAAAAATGCAAAACAAAGAGAGAACCTAGATAACAGTCTAAGGGCGCAAGTCCTACTTAGGACGCTGTTTGTTTAACTCCGGGCGTTTTGCGTAAGTCCCGTCTGCTGCGCGGATTGAGTGGTCGCATTCCCATAGGAGACTCGTCGCCGAACCCGGAGGCGAACATAGCGCCCGCAGCCCCGTGGGTATCGTCCGCACGGAGCCCCTCCCCGTTGAGAGCTGTCTGCCAGAGGGTGCGCAGGGACGAGCTCCACTCTCGCAAGGCACGGATTCGTTCCACGTCGCTGGGATTTGACACGACCACGGTTCCATTTGATTGGTCAATGTTGGCATCCAGCTGCTTATTGAGAATGAGGAAGCCTAGGATATCCAGGACCTCGGGAACAGCGATCCTGACATGCTTGGAAATAAATTGGAGGGAGAAACGAGTGTAAGGGGCAATCAGCTTGAGCACGGCTTTGGTACGCATATTGCGGCTGACCTCGTCGATATTCTCGGCAATGAACGGGTCGGCCAGGACATCGGGATTCTGGCTCAGCACGGCCTCGTAGACATGGATGTCATCACGCTGATAGGCGTCCACCAAGTCGGTCATCACCGAGATCCGAGGGTCATTCTTGTATGGCTTGGTCTCTTGTGAATCGAACGGGTTGATGGTTGACTTCATGAGCATGGTAGTCAGAACCAGGTACTTGAGGACCTGGATCCGTTGGATCGAACCCGCCTCATCGTAGTTTCGAAACGACTCGAAGAAATCGCTCTGTGCCTCTTCCCAATTCTCCTCGCTCATATGCATCTTGCCACCACATTCTCGGATGATACCCATAATCTTCGGATGGGGCACGGCGGACCGTACTCGGAGGGCTCGCTGATAGAGCGCCTTCAGGCGTTTATTGTTCTTCGTTTCCGCGTACATTTGAATCTCTAGAGCAAACAGCTCGAGCAGGTAGGTGCCTTTGCTGGAATCGTCCGACCCATCGTCCTTCTGACATGCCCGATGCAACTCCCGCACTTTCTTGCTGAGCTGACCATATTCCTTGCGCTCGAGCCATAATCGAGCCAATTTAATGTTTGTCTTCAGCCACAGTCGCTCGTTGTTGGTATTCTGAAATGATTCAAGTGTCAAAGAGTAGAACTCCTCCATGCATTGGTACGCCTGGCCATCGTCAGATCCCTTCTCGATGTAGTCGAGCATATTATTGATGGACTTTTCGGAGTAGTTTCGAGTGACGGCGGACTTGACATAAGTAAGGAGTTCGCGATAGTGTTCGACAGCCTAGTAAATTCACACTCGTTAGCCAACATCGACTGTTTTGGCCGAGGTTGAGACACCTACATCGCTGTATCGTCCGAGTTTGAATTCTAATTTGATAGCTTGCTTTAGTCCTTTAAATCCCCTAGGTCAAAGTTTTAGTACGATATGCAAGCGAGGTCCAGAGCCTCATCACGAACCAGTCGCTTTTGTCCATTTCCATCGGCGGTATGCCCAAGAACTCATCCACCGCTTCTTCCGGGTTGTCCACCTTCATCTGCTTGGCATTATAATATTTGTTTTCGATTCCGATATCACCGGCTTCATCGTCGTCGCCGGAGCCTTCGTAGTCGAAATCATAACTGTGAATCGCATCGTCAGCTCGGGTCCGTGAAGTTCAAAGTGGAGCAGGGGCACGCACTCCTCATCTCCAGAGTCTTGCATAAAATCATCGTCGTCCGACATTATGACGAAGTTGGTGGGACCTCAATATTGTCACAAACGGAGAGTAAGAATGAAGTGGAAGAGAGAGATGGGGAGGAAAGCTGGTCGTGGGGTGCTGAAGGAGCTTGAAGCGGCAGATAGGTAGTGAGAGCTGCGGCCGCCTTCACTATCGCAGCTCCCCGCCCAACTCGCTAACTGGTCAACGATCCATAACTACGTCAAACCCAGCACTTGTGAGTTGAGACAAAGAAGAAAAAAGACAATAAACATGATTTCTACGTTTACATATACTTGGCCAACGAGGTCCTCCATTGATTGTACCATTTCAAACTGGGAAAAAATATATCTTTAGTGCTGCCTATAGGAAATTGTTTACTCAGTGATCGGTTCTTGGCTATGGAGCACTTCAAATGCCGATAACTAGAAATTCAAATACTCTAAATAATACTCTCATCTCCATTCTTTTTCGCTCAGACAGTCCATGCAGGTAGATTTTCATCCAACTAACCTCGACACACTCACCTGCATGCTAATTCCAAATCCATCCAGTCTTGAGAGCTATCGCAGCGCAATGCGATCCACCGATTGGTGCCCACTCTCAACTGGTTTAATCCCCCATTGAATTGATTCATACGGCAAGACAATGTCCGAAGTCAAAGACTGTCAGCTAGCGTCGTGACAATGGAGGTTTCTGAGCCGAGGGGCGGACCAGAAGGGGGAAAGTGGTACCTTATTCGCCGATCCTTTTCAGGGCGCGATGTCATCGACTCGGGCAGTGCTGGAATTCCTCCTCCTCCACAATTCACCACGCGCTTTACCTCAGCACGACTTGGCTCTAATTATTTCATTTGGGTTTCATTTGGAATATTTACTTATATTTGCTCGACTACTTTACCGTTGCGAAGGAACATCCACGCCTCAACCCCTTTAATTCACCATGGAGCTATGCGGTCGTCAAAAGGTTGTCCAACGCAAGATGGTGCTGCTGTCAGTTCAAAGCCTCGAAGCGTCCCGGACTCGAACAGAGCGCTAACAGCTTTATAGAGGTGATGGTGCCTGTGGCAAGACTTCTGCGCTGAACGTCTTTACAAGAGGGTGCGCCATCCTTCCCCCTCTCCCCCTCTCCGAGCTTCCCCTCCGAGACCCTGGACATGAAAGCTAACATTGCTCTGGGAACTAGATTCTTCCCGACTGTCTAGTAAGAATTTTCTCCTGAGATTAGAACCATGGATACAAGATTCTAACAGCGATTGATTTGCGCGCACAGCGAACCAACAGTCTTTGGTAAGCACTGAAGATCCCTGCAATTGATACCCTTGCTGACAATGCGCTTTTAGAGAACTACGTTCACGGTAATATCCTCCAAGTTTAAATACACATCCTCCGACCGAATACTTATATGCGCCTTTAGATATCTTCGTTGACAACGTACATATGGAGCTCTCGCTATGGGACACAGCTGGACAGGAGGAATTCGACCGGTTGCGCGCACTGTCCTATGAGGATACCCACGTGCTGATGCTTTGTTTCAGTGTAAGCATTGAGAACTGGGCCAATTGTGCATGGGATAGAAAGAATGGGAAACGCTGACACGGGTGTATACAGATCGACAGCAGCGACTCGTTCGAGAACGTCGGGTCGAAGTGGATCGCTGAAATTAACGAGAACTGCCCCGGTGTGAAGGTTGTGCTCACGGCACTGAAGTGCGATTTGAGGAAGGATGATGAAATGAACGACAACCCTAGCGCCATCACTTTCGATCAGGGATTGGCAAAGGCGAAGGAAATCGGTGCGGTCAAATACTTGGGTAAGTCGTACGGTTTACTGTATGGAGAGAGACATGGCTGATGAATCGAGTGCAGAGTGTTCTGCGGTGCAAAATCGCGGGATTCGTGAGAGCTTCTATGAAGCTGCCAAGGTTGCCCTGGACGTCAAGCCTGTTGGAGGCGGTGGCTCTGGCCCTAAATGTGTCATCCTATAAATATCTGGTGAATTGGCACACCACAACTCTACTGCGTCCTTTCGTTTTCATTTTTGACTGCCCTTTTTCCATCCCACGAGTTCGTTGATTCCCCTTTGCATGTAGGCCTTGATTGATGTCGGCCTGTGACACGACTATTTCTCTTCTTTTCACTTTCCCCTTTTGTCACTCCCCTGGACACAGCGGATCTCAACTCCCGCGTCTGGGGTGATACCTTTTGCATGGTTCCGCCTCTGGTCGTCGAAGCATTTCAGCGAGGTTGGCTTTCTTACCTTTACCACCGCTTTTACACATCTATATAATTTTTTACTGGATCTAATCGCGTTTCGCCTTTGAAGAACCTCATATACATACAAGATGGTTATTTCCCATGATTTATTTCCCAGTCCTTGGCCGAGAAAACACGTGGAAGCCCCAGCCGCAAAAGCTTGATATCTCGAATGAAAATATCTCCTGTGGTTATTTTTTGTAGGAGAAGGCGTTGTAGTAACACCACAAAGCTCTTATCACCTAACAGATCTGAGTCCGATATTAAGAAAGCATCCTGCAGGATATCCCTGTCGATCTGCCGGACTTGCCTAAGGGTAGCAATAGGCGACGTCATAGTAGAATGACCCATGGTGTCTGAAGTGGTTCGTGTGGTACGAATACCCGCGCCTAACCGAAGCATATTTTTTTTGCATCTATAGTAGGCTGCAGTAACTTAGAAACATACGGAATTTTAGAATCGCCATGGAGTATTGCCGGTGTAATGTGAAGCAGCATCTTATGATCATCATAGGGGGGAATTTCTGCTGGAAAGAATGTGGGGACATCTTCGTCATAATGGCTTCAGGGCTCCGACGATCACCCGTTACCTAGCACCTGAATTACGGTAAATCAAAACAAAGAAAAAGATGACAAGAGTCTCAGCCTGAGAACAGTAGATCAGTCAGTAAATTACCACCATCCAAAGTAGATAGAATCGATCTAGACAGTCTAACAGGTATGTGGTACCATCTTATTTAATACCCCATGTCATCATTACCCACCCGTAAACGCCCAAGGTGGGACCGTACCAAGACTAAAACCGAACTAAACCACTAAACCGGAGTCATGATAGAGCTCACCTTTCCCCGCACCAACTCCAGCTCTCTCATACGTCCGTTGCTCACAAGATTTGCCTCCGATCGAATCAATCTGCAGCCCAAGGTCAGCGGAATAATCATTCTCCCTAGTCAAACCGGTAAAATACGAGCGTTCTGCTGCCTTCCCCGGGTTTTCCGTCGACGCTGATACGCTCATACTCTCCGGGGCATCTCTCGCGTGTCTTCTCCTCTTCCTTTGCTCCAGACCTCTCGCTCTCCGTCTTCAACTTCCCCTCTCTCCTTCCCCTCCAATTCCTTCCACCCACTTATTACTTCTCCTTTTGTCCCCTCCATCGTATACATGTGTAACTACTCTCCTTGAAAGAACACCCCTTGATCCCTACCACTTCTCTCCCCACTTTCAAACCCAACGCGCCCACAACTTCCCCCCTGGCTCGTTTCGCGTTTGTCTTCCTCTCCGCATAAATCCACAAATACCCAAGAACCTCATACCAAATCATGCTGGGCCCGCGATTTCTCCGCCCAGCAACCTCGCTGGTGCGGCCTTTCACCTCTTCCGCCGTGGCCTTTCGCTCCCCCTCCATCAGAGACGTAACAGCTGACTCCGCTGCGGAGTTCAGCCGGCGGCAGAAGGAGTTTCGCGAGAACCTCGAAGAGGCTCGCAAGAGAAAGGAACAGCAAGAGAGTCAGTCTGTCAATGCTTCTGCCTCTTCCCCTCTTACCCGTGAGTCCGCTCCCACTGCTCCGCATGTGAGCAATGCGAGCACCTTTGAACGAATTCGCCCAGCCTTTGACGCGGCCGATGCTCTGGATCATAAGGCACTAGGCTCACTCGCCATGCACCGTTATCTAGGAGACGAAGAAGCGCAGGAAAGCTCCAGCAAGCGTGGGCCCCTGTCATCGCTTATCTACGGAACTAAGGAAGGCCAGCATTTCGATAAGGATATCGAGCGTTCTTTTTCGCAGGTGCTGGCTCGCGGCAAGTACGTTCATTCGGTCGTTTTCCACGACGTGAAGCCCGATAAGGTCGATGAGTATGTCGATCTCGTGGGCCAGTGGTACCCTCGTATGGCTGGAACGGAAGAGAACCGAGTCAACCTAGTGGGAAGCTGGCGCACGCAAGTTGGTGACAATGACACTTTTGGTAAACTCTTTCTTCTCTTTTTACTTTGTAACCTCTATATCCCCAAATAGCTGACCGTTTTGGTGTTTTCTTTTCCTCTCAGTTCACATCTGGGAATACCAGCGCTACGAGGGCTACCACGCCTCTCTGCACAATATCTCCGAGCACCCCGAATTCCGCGACTTTGACCGCAAGCTCAAGAGCTTGATCAAGAGCAAGAAAACCTCTCTCATGCAAGAGTTCTCATTCTGGCCCACCACCCCGCCCCGCCGTCTTGGCGGATTGTTCGAACTTCGATCCTATACCCTGCACCCAGGCAACCTGCTTGAGTGGGAGACTCACTGGCGTCGGGGTCTTTCAGCCCGACGAGAGGTCATGGAGGGTGTGGGCGCATGGTTTGTCCAGATTGGAGATTTGAACACCGTCCACCACCTGTGGCAGTTTGCCAACTTGGAAGAGCGCAAGATCCGACGCGAGCAATCGTGGGGTGTTGAAGGATGGGCTGAGACTGTCCACAAGACCGTTCCTCTCATCCAGTCGATGCAAAGTCGGATTTTGGTTCCCATGCCCTGGAGCCCTGTCGGTTAAGTGGGCTTTTCGTCCTTTTGCTTTGGGGCCACAAAGCAGAACCCACTCCACCTTACCCGTTTTCTCCTAAACCTTGAATCCTTACCCTGCAAGGGTTCTGCCACAGACTTATTCCATGCAGAATCAGTATTCTATCGATCATTCTGTACTCGCATGAGTATGATTTACTGGAAGTTCGTGATGGAGACAAGGAACTGCATCACTCTGTATCGTGTATCTAGGCATGGCGCATCACTTATACCAAAACAAATGGAAACTTCATTACCCATTTTCATTAGATCTTGTTAAAATTGAGTCTTTTACATATAATGTTTACCAATCGGCTATGCTCGTGCCTGATATAACCGAAGTCCAGTGGCCTCGGGTAAACCCCCCACTTATAAAGAAGATCGCCATATGCATCTCATTGGCATCTTTTTCACCGCGGAAATACTAGACCACGAGTGCATGTGGGGCTTTGGTTGAGAGAATGCAATCGAAAAGTAAACAAACACCGCAAATCTCGACCCCAACAAACATAGTACGTAGTTATATAGTCTAAGTTAGAGTCTAATAGTCCTATCTAAGGCGGAAGGAAAAAGGAGGCAGAAATATTAGATAAATAAAAATTTACTTGAAAGAAAAATAACACCAAGTGGCCACTCCGTGCTATTCCCAACCAAAACCCGTCGCCGATCTTGACACTTTCCACCCGGTCTTTTCTCCGTCCCAGCGGGAAGACCCATAAAACCTTCCGCCCTTTTCTTCTCCGACTTTTCTTTCGCGACGCCAATCCTCCACCTCTCTTCCAGTCCGAGCGCGTCAACACGCACCTACGCCCTTCTCCTCTTTCCTCCTCAACCTAAATCGATAGAGTCGATCGTGCGCCATCACCGGTTTAAAGGGACATACATATAGTGGGACTCGGGACGAGAAGCAGCCTGCAACGAAACGAAACGAAACGAATATTCTTCCTTACAGCTTCTCAGTGCATGCACAGGGAAAAGCAACCTGTCTTTCGGATTTTTCACGATACACAAAACGGACGCGGCCAGGCTAGGCGCATCACGTTGCAGAGATGGTTTACATTCGCCAACATCATCTGCCTAATTTGCGAAACTACAAGTATGCTGGAATCGATCACTCGCTTATTAGTCGGTACATCCTCAAGCCGTTCTATAATAAATGTGTGATTGGGTGTTTCCCTATGGGCATGGCGTGAGTTTTTTTTTTTTTTTTTTTTTTCTTTCTTTTTTGGTTCCCGTTCTTGTCCTGCTGGACTGGGCTATGGAGCCTCATTTGGAAGCTCTAAATCATAGTCTTGACAGTCGGGAGGACTTGTTGGTTCTTTTACAGTCTAGCTAACCGGTTCTTCTATTTGCGCTATACAGTCCCAATGCCGTGAGTGTACCTCCCTCCTTCTTGAAGTTACATCGGGATCTATTTTGATTGTTTGCAATGCTTTTGGGGTCCAAATGGAGATTTTAAGAGTGGTGATTAATCTTTGTGCTAGATTACCCTGACCGGATTCATGTTTGTGGTCATTAATTTCATCACTGTGATGTGGTACAATCCCAACTTGGACACGGATTGTCCGCCATGGGTCTATGCGAGCTGCGCTCTGGGTCTGTTCTTGTACCAGACTTTTGATGCCGTAGATGGCATGCAGGCGTATGTGATCTTGAATATATATGGACTGGGCATTGCTGATGTATTTGCGCAGACGGAGAACCAGGCAGAGTGGACCATTGGGGGAACTGTTTGATCACAGTAGGTTTACATATGGTTGGGTTGTTGGACAATATCTGATTTGCAATAGGTGTCGATGCATGCAACACCGGCCTGGGCGTTTTGATCTTTGCGGCGGCTATGAACCTCGGACAGTCCTGGGTCACGATCTTGAGTCTGTTTGGATCAACCATGACTTTCTACGTGCAGACCTGGGACGAATACTACACTCAGGTCTTGACTCTGGGCGTCATCTCCGGCCCTGTCGAGGGTGTTCTCACCCTCTGCACCGTCTACGCCTTCACTGCCTACATGGGTGGTGGTAGCTTCTGGCACCAGCCGATGTTGGAGACAATCGGCGTGTCCAAGCCCAGCTTCATCTCGCAACAGATTTATGAGATGCCTTTTACGCAGTGGTACCTGGTGTACGGCGCGATTATGCTTCTCTTTGCCATCGGTTCGAGTATTTTGCACGTGATGCAGGTGCGTCGCCAGCGTGGTCAGGACCCCATTGCGCCGCTGTGTGGCCTCCTGCCCTTGGTGGCGATCTGGACACTTGTCCCCGCTTACCTGTACCTGAACCCGGCTGTATTGGAGAACTACACCGTTGTGTTTGGATTGTACATTGGTCTGATCAATGCTTATTCCGTCGGTCGCATTATCGTTGGTCACCTGGTGCAGTCCGGTTTCCCCTACCAGAACATCCTGCTCTGGCCGCTGGCTCTCGGTGTGCTGGACAGTGCTGGCCCACTGTTCGGTCTTTGGTCTGAGCCTGTACTTGGTGAAGGTCATGGACAGACGATGTTCGTATTCGGATGCCTCGGTCTGGCGGTTGGCGTCTATGGAAGCTTCGTGGTAAGTGTTCTTATATCCCTGTTGATCTTTCACCGAGCGCATTGCTGATTTCCTCCAGTTCGATGTGATCACCACCATCTGCGACTACATCGACATCTGGTGCCTGACTATCAAGTACCCATACGTCGAGGAGACAGACCGCAAGAACGGATCTGCGACAAAGGCACAGGTGGAGGGTGCGTTGAAAAAGACGCTTTGAACCCTGCCGGTTCATGTGCAGTCGTTTCGAGAGTTTGTCGGATTCGTGCAGCATAGCTCAACCTTGATCACCACGACCGGTATAGCTCATCCGTTTGGCGAAAATGCGGGGAATGTCGCTTGTGTTGCGACTCCAGGGTTTCGATAGACGAGAAGAACATCTGAGGAGGTAATGATTTTGATTTCAACAAGTACATAACTTTAAACATCGGTTGTTCCGAGTGCATAGAAATATGAGTGTAATGTGAGACGTTTTCATTGGCGGGAAGCTTGGATGTATACAAAAGCAAAGACGCACTTGACTGCTTACCCGCTCGAGACACAAATTGCTTACCTAATGTATCCAGAGGTGGCAAAACCATGGACGCACATTGGGTGGACGTAAACAGGCGGTGTGATTGGCGGAAGCCGCACATGAAATTCCCCCAAATTGGTCAAATTAGCGAGGGTTAAACCCTAGACGGGCCCGTTCGACAAATCCCTTCAGACTTCTCCTGGGTTCCTTCAGTATCACACAAGGTCATCGCCATCAGCGCCATTCATCAACCCCCTCGCTGATCTTTAATCGCCAAGATGGTAAGCGCTCGCTCTCGCTCGATCTGAAATTTTCCCCTCTCGATTTCGACTTCCCAGCCCATCCCGCACCAGAAGGCTCTGAGCCTCGGCCAGAATCAACATATCCATCAAAATCTTCACTTTCGGCCTTGCTAATCATGCATCTCCATCCAGGTTCTCGCGATCGACCTCCTCAACCCCACCCCTCAGGCTGAGGCCCGCAAGCACAAGCTTAAGGTATGATTCCCTGGAATCCTCGACACGCACACGAACACTTCTCGATTCGGAAATGGGTATTGTGGCCCACGGGGTGATGATGGATTTGGGAACAACAAACTGGAAACATCGAACCTCCGAAGCCACAAGAGCCTATTCAATCGAACGACACCTACATCATCCGAAAGAGTCGAATTATTGCAGGACGCTAACACAGATTCATCTGGACAGACCCTTGTGCCCCAGCCCCGCTCGTTCTTCATGGACGTTAAGTGCCCCGGCTGCTTCACCATCACCACCGTCTTCTCCCACGCCCAGACCGTTGTCATCTGCGCCGGCTGCTCCACCGTTCTGTGCCAGCCCACCGGTGGCAAGGCCCGTCTGACCGAGGGCTGCTCGTTCCGCCGCAAGTAAACGAGACGCTATGAAATAACTTCTTTTCTTATTTTGTCTTGTTGAAACGCACAGTGGGGAATAGCATGGAGCAATGGGGATGAAAATACCACATCTGGGTTTTTGGACCTTGCACTACTTCGGTTCGGTTCGACGAGAGACCGCCGTGAAAAATGTCACATACCAAATCAACTCCTTTTCTCAATGAACGATCCCCGGTCGAACATTCGATTCCGTTTGAGCCCGTGGGGTTACTTCTATTGAGGAGGCAATGATATGATACGATTCCAAACGTACTTCCTTTTTTCCCTCTACACCTATTACTCTTCCTTCTCCAAAAATGGGATATCGAATGTGGCTTGATCCGTCGTGTCTCTTGGTTTAACCGTTATCCTTGCTATTTTTCCGCTGTGATGTTTCCGGCTTCCTTAAAAATCACAGCGTGTTGTTTTTGTTATTGCGAATGATGACAGATAGAAGATGGAATACCTCGCCAACCCCCAAAAGCATTCGACAAAAAACGACAAAAAAAAGCAATACGCAGCATCCAGCTAAGGGAGTTCCGGATATCTGGCACAAAAGGCACCTTGCTTGACTTGTGCCGTGTTCTGATTTGATTTCTGGTTTATTGTTTCTGTTGCATAAGTGTATCTACTCAATGAGTTATACCTTGTACCCACAGCGATCTGGAAAGTAGAGTAAACTGGCTTGTAGTGTAGTTGAGCCTCCTGAGTCTGGCCCAGCCTCATTGACCCCGGATACAACATGGTTGTCTAAGACATCCTGCCACAAACCCCACACAGTATCACACACGACCTCTTGGACCTACCCACTTGTAGACCTGCCATCTTCATCCCGCATCCGATACACCCTCGATCGACATGAAACAAGTCTCTCCACATAAAGTAGCATATAGTATACACTTGTGCACCTCCAAGTTAAAGTCCGCCAATTCGTAGGAAAAAAACGTCACGATCTACACCATATCATCAACACCACTCACCGTTTATGTAAAGCTAAGACCAAGGCTTAGACCAAGACCAAGCCACGCATTCCCCATTCCACACCGAGCCCCCATTTCTCAGACTAGTTCACTAACCCTAAAGCCCCGCCCCACCTTTGCCGCCAGAGCTAACACCAAGACCAGAACCTCTTAGGTAAAATCGCACCGACTCATGATGTACTACGATGATTCAAACGTCATATATATATGCAGCCGATCCTACCCGATCACAGCACCCAGCCGTGGGGGAAGACACTGGAGATTATGACTGGAGCTGGATTGATGCAGAAACAAATTCTGACTCCACTCCCGCTATGGCTACGGCTGGCTACGTAGCCGTGCACGTACAATTTTGGCTGTCGATCGCTCTTAGTGCCAGGAACGATGGATGACATCACCTTTCATGCATGTTCGGGGTCTGCGATGCGCCACGAGATTGGATAATTCATTTGTTTGCTTTTGGCGGAGGCTGGAAGGCTTAATGGGAGGGTGAAATTGTTTTATTCCCATCCCGAGGTCATGCTGAAGTCCCGGATTGATTCCAATTATATATCTTGGTGGTCGATATAAAATATTGATAGTTTGGAAATTTACAGACTAAGCGAATTCAAAGGTTATGACGTTTTTTTCTTCTTCTGATAGTACATATAAAACGAATGACAGATTCACCGAAGAGAAGATGACAAAATAAATCGCACAAAGGCCATCATAACCGAAACCTCGACCATAAGAGAGACAGATATTCTCCCTTTGATCAAGTGACCGAGTCCGAATACAACTCGATCCCAAAAATAAAAATAAAAAAATATCCCGCTTGCTAAGAACATCCGAAATTTTCACAGTATCATATCCAAATGTCCAATATAACCATGCAAGCAAAGCAAGGACACACAAGGCAAAAGGCGCAAAATCAAATTGAAACGTAGCTTAAGAAAACAAGGCCCAACTCTGAGGCAAGTGAGTCGGTCATTTGCCCGTTTAGTTCAGAGCGTCAGCCTTGGCCTTGATGTCAGGACCGAAGTCGACTGGGTTCGACGGGTCGCCGCCGGTCATAAGCGACAATTTGCCGGACGAATCGTTGAGCAGCAGGTTGGCGAACTGGTTGCGGCCGACGACTTCCTTGACGGTTTCCTGAGCGCTGCTGTCGCCTGCAGCGTACTTGGCGGCGTCAACAGTCTTCAGCATTCTGTGAGAATTGCGAACGAAGTCGAGGAGAAAGAAGGCTGTTGGGTGGGGGTTTGGCGGTTGCACTTGGGGGTGTGACTCGAAGGCGCTATATGAGATCTGATATGAATATTATCTGGTCATTTTTCACTTCATGATTCTCATGACTCCATGATCACATGGAGGGGGGCTCGATTTTGGTTTTCATGATGTGAAATTGCCCGGGGAATGACGATGACGACAGTGTATATTAAGTTGGCGGGAAGGTAAGACGTACTCAATCAGCTCCGCCATCTTCTGATCGAGCTGGACAGGGTCGATTGAAGAGGCCATTTTGGAGAATCTTGGGACGGAATTTTTGATGTGCAGATGTGTGGATGTAAAGACGGAATATGGTTTGTTGATGTGACGAAATACAATTCAGGGACCGATGAGCGTTTTTACGATGACCCCCGCCTTATCTTATCGGTCTTCCAATCGGATAAATCCTTCGGACTTCGACTTCCTTCTTAATCCAATCGATACATCTAATCGCATAGATCCGCAACATAGACTGAGATCGCTTTAGTACTTCATTCCAATTGAATAACCCAGTCCACTCATTCCACACTCTCAATGGCTACAAAATCGGCCACCGCGGCGCGACAGCCCCTCAAAATCCTCATGCTGCACGGCTACACGCAGTCCGGTAACCTTTTCCACGCAAAGAGCCGTGCCCTGATCAAACATATCCAAAAGGCTTTCCCGTTACACGATGTATCAGCCAGCTACCCCACCGGCCCTATTCACCTCAAACCCAGCGATATCCCAGGCTACGAGCCGTCCAACGCATCCAGCGTCGAGCCGGAGGAAACAATCGAAGCGTACGGCTGGTGGCGCCGCTCCAACTCCGCAAACCCACCCCTATACTCCGGTATCGAGGATGGTCTAGCCACGGTAGCCAAGACCCTCACCGAAGAAGGACCTTTTGACGGCGTCATCGGGTTCTCGCAGGGCGCTGCATTGGCCGGCATGGTGGCTGCGCTATTGGAGCCAGGACGGAAAGATGCATTCGCGCATTTCGAAAAGGGCGGAGAGGGGCTACCCTATCCTGCGTCATTTTCCGATGCGGCCGGGTTCTCGCATCCGCCTTTGAAGTTCGCGGTGTGTTATAGTGGATTCCGGGCGCCTGGAGCTCGGTATCGAGGGTTCTATGAGCATCCGGCTATTCAGACGCCTGTGTTGCATGTTCTGGGGTCCCTGGACGCAGTTGTGGATGAGACGAGGAGTCGCACTTTGATTCATGCTTGTGTTGGTAATCCGGAGAAGGACGGCTCGGTCGTTTGGCACCCTGGTGGTCACTTCTTGCCGAGCCAGCGGCCTTATCTGGATGCTGCTGTGCAGTTTATTCGCAAGCAGGAGGAGAAGAGCAATGCGAATGGTACTTCGCTTGAGGAAGAGGATGTTAATGATATGGTTGTGCCGTTTTAGACGCCTGTTTTTGCATATATAACCGGCATTTGCTACTTCACTAGATGATTTGCTTCTGAGCGTCACTTTTGCTTCTTTGACTGAGACATAGATGTTGTTGTCTATTTGCATATACAAAGGGCTTTCTTCGAGTCTCAGGTCGAGTCTTTGTTTTATTGAACTCGACTTCAATTTTCTGGCACTAATAATAGGTTCTTTGTACTCGGAAATGCATACTTGGCTTTATCATATATGTATATGAAAGAAGGGAGTTTGCTCAAGTTATTCACACTCCACTCTTACCACTTTCTCGATATATGATTGGTGGGTAAAGGCGGTGCGGGAGGGCAGAATCGGACCCCTTACCCCATCAAAACTGGGAGTTACTCTGTAGGCCTGTATGTGATTAAATGTTATGATATTTTCATATATTATTTTGTAAATGTTGTCGGATGCCTATAGATTAGACTTGCTAGAATTTTGAATAAGTTAGGACGAATATTTATAGTGGTGTGGCTGGTTTTGTGATGTAGTACGCGGAAATCCTCTATACTCGTATTTTTTAAAGAGATATATATCTAACACATGAATATAAACTTCCTAATTATGCTGACCTAGCTTATCTTTATTATTTATAATCTCCTCTGTTTCTCTCCCTTCTCTATCTCCTCTATTATACTTGGTCTGTACTCTATCCATCTCTGCCTCCATATTTAACTTCCTAGGGGCCTATTAGGGGCGTTTTACTGCTCTTCCTATACCTAGCTCCCGATGGACTATATATTATTAATGTTGCCGCTTCTATATCTTATTTTCCTCCTTAATAGGGTCTTCTTTGAAATCCTCTATGGTGTCTTTATATAGGATACGAAAGCGTTCCTTAAGGTCATCTAGAATAGGCCCTAAGATATTATCGATCTCTTTCTTATAGGCTAAAAGCCCTTCTATACGCTTATTTAGTATCTAATTAAATATAATATATATATTAGTTATAAGACTTCGGGCTTAGTATCCTTTTACTTATTATATAATAAGGACTGCGTAGTAAAGAGTAGTGATAATACTTCTTTTGCCTTTTCCCTTCTGGCTGTTTATATTTAGGAACCTTTTTATTGGACTTGATGTATAACTTCTAATAGTAGAAGTACTAGATATATAATTAATTAGGTTAGGGTTTATTCGACTTAGACCTAGACTTTGATCGCTTTTATAAGGACTAAAATAATGGTGTATTGATAGGCGTACTAGTATACTCTACTAAGCGAAATACCCTTTATTAAGAAGAATTAAGCTTAGCCTTATAAAGGAGTTCTATTATTGTATCTATGAACTCCTTAGTTAGTCTTTATAACTCCTAGTTATGTTATAGAGATGAATCCTATAACCCCTATATATATTTTCGTGTTACTTAGAGGGCACGTTAAGTATAATCTTACTATACTATATTATCTATAATAGGGATTACCTAGATAGACTATGATTAAAATAGTAGAGTACGCTTTATTAGATTTAGTAAGGGTTAAAGGCATATATAAGTAAAGAATAAAGGTAGAGGAAGGTTAGGTAGTTAGTAACAATAGTTCTATAGAGTAAGGTAGTTATAGATAGTAGATTATCTACTGAGTTTCTTCCTAAGTTCTATATTTAACTAAGTTTTAGAGTCGCTCTTCTTCCTTAATCTTAGTTATTTTTAACCATATCTCCACTATATCTACTATACTTACCCTCGAACTTCGAAGTTACTAATATTATAATTTAACTAAGTTTATAAAAGTACGCGCGGTTAAATTATAAAAGGTAAGCTCCTTCCCTCTCTATCTTCTTATTCCTTAACTTCTCTAAGTATCTCTATAATACCTCTATCCTCTATCTCTTACTACTATCGCTATAGCTATATAGTACTAATAACTTCTTCCTCCCCTTAATATACTAGCTATATATTAGTGGTTAGTAATAGTACTCTACTATATATATATAATATTCGCTATTACTAGCTCTATGCTAGTTATCTTTATGCTAATCGTTAAGATATAATATATAATTAATATAAATAGCGACCTTCTCCTTAGCTCCTTACCCTACCTACTACTTAGGAGATAAACATAGATCTAAATAGTCTACTTTCCTAGGTTAGTCCTTCTACCCTCTTTTAAAGAGGTAATTTACTTATAGAATATAATTAAGGTTAGATCTCTTTCCTTATAGGATATAGATTAAGCTATATCTTTTTACTATCGTTATATATACTATATTCCTTTATAAGAAGGCTCTACTAGAAGAGCTCTAAAGTGCTCTATATACATGGCTGCTATTACTACTAGCAAATCAGAATTTATTTAGACTCGCTATTATTAGGGATATACTAAGGCCCTTTCTATTTAGTAGAGGGTAGTAAGGTATTAAGTCTATATTAATGCCTTAAAGGCTATATAACCGCTACTAGCTAGGCCTTCTCCCCTTACCTAAGGTAAGAACCCTTTCCTTTTATTCCCTTTTCCCTAAATTCTAATACTATTATTAATTAGAGATATCCCCTAGGGCCATACTTAATAGTCTTAATATTCTATAGAAATACTATATAGGCTATTAGGTAAGCTATACTTATACTATACCTAGAATATACTATAGAATATATATTCGTGAAGCCTAGACTACTAAATCTTAGGTCCTACATATATAGAGGTCTTTACTTAGCCCTTAGCTTCCCTTTAATATTAGGTGAATAGATACTATATATCTATACTACTATGCCTAGTATTAGAAATATAAGGTTCATCCTTAAAGTAGCGATAAGCTAATATAGGAGAATTATTACTAGATAGATAGTGTTCCTAATATTTGTCTCTCTAATCTACTACTACTATTAAAGAGTCTCTTTAGTACTAATACTAGAAATACTAATTATTTCTATTAATTTATCTAGCTTTTAAATAGTGCTTTAGCGTTTATATCTAGTAGTGGCCGCCCTGATCCACGTCTATACTCTTAGGAGCAAAGCTATATATTTTAAATCCAGGGACTAATATACTATTTAATTAGCCTATTATAGGGAAATCTTCTATTCTATATATAGCTTTATTTTATAGATAGGGAGGCTATATATAATCAACGTCTTTTAAATACCCCTTTACTCTAGAAATGCCCTAAGCTTTTACGATACTTAGAGAAATTAATAGATGATCTAAACCCTTATTCTAAGGTATTTAATCGGGCTGGTTATATCCTTAAGAGCTACTATGGCCTAAATGATTATTTATATATTACTCTATAGGTATGAATCTATATATCTTACTTCTTCTAAAGGGTTTCTACTGACTTTATTCTAGCTTAAATTAGTAAAGAATCGTGTAGGTAGAAGACTATATAATCTACCTACTAAACTTAAGGTTATAGCCTTCTTACTAAAGATTAATTATAAGTATACCTAGCTAGGATATTATGATATTCAGATCTACCTTAAAAAGCGACCTTCCTATAATATCGACCTAAATTCTATCTTTAATAGTATAGATATACTATTATTAGATATACCTTCTAGACTTAATACTAGGTCTAAAGCTAGATCTAATACTAGATCTAATATAGGGTCTATTTCTAGTGGCGATTCTATACCTTTATATAGTATTAACTTTATTTTAGATCCTAATAGAGACCGTGAACTATTGTTTATCTATCTAGAGCATCCTCTCTACTTCCTATTAGCTTATCCCCTCTTCTAGCCCACTAGTGGTATTAGCTATCCTTGTAGTATATCTCTTACTAGTATAATAAAAGGTAGAAAAGTATAGTAAAGGATAAATATTACTCTAATTATAATCTTCTATGCTCGCCTCTATATATATGCGGATAACTTTAATATTCTATAGCGTAGTGCGACTCTTTTCTAGTAGTGGATTATTAATGCTCTCCTTATTAATAATATAAAGAATATAGATTATATTTATTTTAACTAAGGAAAGCTACGTGCTAAGTCGTACTTAAAACTCGTATAGGCCTATACTAAGGGAGTACTACTTAATAAGATTAGAATATAGACTATCTTACTATTAATAGTAAAGGGAAGCCCCTAGTATATATAGTAGCGGTATTAAGACTCTATGGCTATTGTTCGTAAGTATAGGAAGCCATGTTTATTTATTATATTTACTAGTAATCCATACTAGGACGAAATCACCTAGGAATTATTCATTAACGCCTTTAGCTAGCTAATTTAAACTTAGTGGTAATATCTAGACTTAGTTATATATATCTTCTATGCTAAGCTTAAAGAGTTCCTTTATAATCTTATAGGCCCTAATAGCGCTTTTGGACTATACTACGCTTAGATATATATTATTGAATTCTAAAAAAGAGGTATACTATATATATATATACTTCTTTAGCTAAGGGACTTTCCCTATAATACCCTAGATATAGTGAATAAAGTTATATTAACTAAGTTCTCTAATATTAATGGGAAAGATAGCTAATCTCTTTATAATATCATTAAGGGTCGTATGATTCACTAACTATATAGCGAGCATAACCCTAATTTACTATATATAGAAGAAGTTAATAGTATTTAGAAATGCTCTAAGGGGTTCCCTAAGGAGCTATATAATAAAATATCTATAGATAATAATGGTTATCCTCTCTATTAGTAAAGAGATAATACTAAAGTTAAGATTAACTATCTAGGCTAGAAAGGCCAGAAGATAATTATTAGTAATAAGTAGGTAGTTCTATATAACCCTTATCTTACCTATAAGTACTAGGCTTATATTAATATTAAGATCTATAGCACTATTAAAGCTATTAGATATATCTATAAATATATCTATAAGGGTGCTGATTATATGACTATAGAATTTAACTCTAATAAAATTTATTAGTTTATAAATAGCTGGTATCTTAGCGTATCTAAGGTATATTAGCGGATATTTTTATTTCATATTTATAGCATCTATCCCTCAATTATGGCTTTAGTTATTTACCTTCTAGATAAGCACTAGGTATAATTCGATCTAGCTCTAACTCTAGAGCTCTACTAAGAGTCATTTTTGGTAGCTATATCACCCTTACTCAAATTCTTTAAATTTAATAAGGTCAATCGCGATAATAAGGAGATAAAGGATATTACTTTATTAATATACTAGGATACGCCTAAGTATCTTACCTAGTAAAAAAACTCTTAGCGTTATTAAGCGCGAGGCGGTTATTCCTAGATTAGGTATATATATCTAATTAATTATATATAGGGAGAGGTATTCTACCTTCGCTATTTACTTTCTATTATTTAAGGACTAACTAATTACTAGGATCTTCTTATAGTGCCTCTATTACTAGGTAATATTCCTATTAGTGAGCCTTAACTAGTGACGTAAGATAGTTAGTAGGTAGTAATCTACTTAATATTTAAAGATGCCTACTATAGCCAGTATCTTTTTTAGGATAATTATAAGTAGGAGTTATACTTCTAAGAGGCCACTTCGCTTTATACTAGATAGATATTATAGCAAACCTTCATTAATATCTTAGTATCCTATAAGATTAAAGATGGTTCTAGGATATAGGATAAGTTCTATAAGTAGTTATATAATAATTTATTATAATAGATTCGGCGTTAAAATTTACCATTTCTATATAACTTTCCTTATCTAGAGTATAATTATAGTCTATACTTAATTAGTAAGGATCTCCGCGAGGAAAATATATCTTTAGAGTATTTCCACCTCCTATAGCCTTAGTTACCTTAGGGTAAGCCTACTAATCGTCTAATTTAAGAAGAGTTAGTATATAACCCACGAGAGTAAGCAATAAAGGCGGCTAAGATACGTACTTAACTAAATCATAATCAATAGAAGGCGTTTAATATTATACTACCCGCTATCCTTAAGGATCTATCTTATATATATTTCTTCTTATATAGTCTAGGGGGGACTAGAAAGACCTTTCTTTATTATCTACTATATACTAAGCTTCGAAGCTAAGGGCTAATAGTATTATATATTATATCTACTAGTATTACTACACTACTTCTCCCTAGTGGCTATATAGTATATCGTCGTTTCTAGCTTCTATTAGACCCTAAGTCTAGCTAGTAAGGTAATATCTTAAGGTAGACTTAGGATACTAAGCTTCTATAAAGAGCAAGCTTAGTTATCTAGGATAAGATACTAATAATAAACCAGGAGCATTTTAATATCGTTAATCGAAATCTATAGGATATTCGTGAATCTAATACTCTATTTAGAGGCCTACTAATTATTCTTAGCGGTGACTTTTAGTAGATATTACCTATTATAAAATACGGGAATTCTACTAATACTATTAATACCTATCTATAAAACGCAAATATCTAGAGTATACTACGCTACCTTTATCTCTATTAGAATATACGCCTATAAGAGGATTCTAGTAAAGAGAATCGTAAGCTTATAGAATAGCTTCGGGTTATATCTTATAAGAGAGAGCTTTATAAGATAGAGGGAATTGATCTACCTTTATATATCGATTTATTAAGCGATCTCTATAGGTTTATTAAAGATATATATCTAGAATAGGAGATACTTATAGTACCTTCTAACCCTGATTTCTTCTATAGACGTGCTATCTTAACTCTAAAGAACGCATATATTCATGATTTAAATAATATATTACTTAATTAATTACCTAGGGATACTAATATACTCTACTTAAGTAACTCTATTTAGTCTAAAGAGGGGAATATATTAGCTAAGTCATATAAGATAACTCTAGAGTTTCTAAATAGTATTATAACTACTAGCCTTCCCCTTACTTATCTACATCTTAAAGTTAGTGCGCTAGTGATACTAATCTATAATATAGATCCTATAAATAGTCTATATAATAGTATCTAGTATACGGTCCGTCGCTATACTACCTAATATATTAAAGTCTAGCTATCTAATCTAGCTTACCATCGATAACTATATCACCTACTTTATCTATTTAGCTTATCAATAAATCCCTTAGAGCTCTCTTTTACCTTAACGCGGCGCTAATTCCTAATTTAATTAGCTTTTACTATAATAATTAATAAGGCCTAAGGGCAGTCCCTTATATATATTAGAATTAATCTACGTAGTTAGGTATGTTTTAGATTCGTCTTTTAAATAAGATCTAACTAATAGATATATATTTATGTAGTGTTTTGGTCATAGGCAGCTTTATATAGCGTTTTCACGTACTATAGATACTAAGAATATTAAAGTGCTACTAGCTAAGTATAATATAGGGAAAAAGGTATATAATATGGTTTATAAGGAAGTATTAAAGGTATTTCCTCTAGAATAACTAAGAGTTTTAAATCTTATAATTATATACTTCTAAGAGTATTAAATCCTAAGTAATAACCTTAGTAGAATTACGCGATTAAACTCTAAGCTTTGGTTAAATAAAGTAAATAACCTTAGTGGAATTACGTAGTTAAAGGTAGAACTTTAGTTAAATTATATATATAATCTTAGCTAAATTGAATTATTTCCCCTAATTAATATCCTTTATCTCTATGAACTCCTGTAAAATCTACTAATTAGTAAAGAAAACTCTTATACATATTATTTTCTTTAGTAAATATATAGTTAAATTACTCTAAAGTTCCACTTTTAAATTCGTGCTTTAGTTAAATATAGATATAATACTCTAAGGCTTGATTCTATTAGCTCTAGCCTTAGTTGATTTTCACTAAAGTCCTACTTTTTAAATTCATGCTTTGGTTAAATATAGCTAGATTACGCCGAGGTTCAATCCTATTAGCTCTTACTTTAGTTAATTTACTCTAAAGTTCGTAGTCTTAGGTCCCCTATAAGTATAGTAACTTCTTTATTTCTTAATACTTTATCTATACTTTCTCTTTCTTATCTTTAGGCCTATATCCCTTCCTATTCTCCTTATCCTACTATATTAGACTAGGAAACCAGTACCTATATAGATATTAATATATTAATACTTATTAATAATAATGCCCTAGTATAGTCTCTATATAAGAAGCTTATTAAGATAGATATATACGCTAATAGGCCTAAGTATAGAGGTCTAATGTACCTTATTATTCTAGAGGAAATTCCCTATTAAGTTTACTTTTAGAATAGCCTTATATAGGAGCTACTTCCTAAGTAGGTAATTATTATACTTAGTTCCTTAATTACTAAGGAGAAGACTAGAGAGGCTCTATAACTATTTATTTAGGTAGAGTTAATTATAGTGTATATTCTTAGATTTGATTATTAGTTAATAACTTACCTTTTTCTACTTAGGGAACCTAGCGACCTATAGTCTCTAGATACTTACTATAACTACCTACCTCTAATATAGTCCCTAAAGCTTAATACTATAGGCTTAGTGACTAGTAAGATAAGAGACCCTAGCGGCTACTATATCTTTATCTTACGCTAGAATATCTACTATATATTAGAAGAAAATATCTCCCCCTAGTATTTAACTTTCTATATCGCTATAGCTTTACTAGAGGTTAGTCGCTTTATAAAGGCCCCTATACCCTATCTAGGGAGGTAGATATTCGCTTCTAGTAAGTTTATTAGCTTCTACCCTATTAAGGGTACCTAGGTTATCTATATAGTGGTAACTAACTATAGCTTTCTACTAGCTAGAGGTAACCCTACTATAGTAGCTATAGGCATAGAAATATAAGCTAAGATAACCCCATAGTCTATTAAAAAGAGGCTTCTAAGATAGAAGGATCGAAGTAGCGGCGTTATCTAACCTTCACTAGCTATCCCTATAGGTCGTTTCTATAACGTGTCGCCTATAATACTGTTAGGATCATAGACTATAGAGCTACTTAAAGCGCTAGATATAGTAAATAAAGAAGGTTCGTTATCTACTTCCTATAATAGTACATAGAAGAGTAAGCGTCTTCGTATAGAGCTCTAGGTAGTTATATTCTTACTTTGTACTTACTTTATATTTAATGGTTTAGATTATTTTATTTATTTGATCCAATGGAGTTGATTAAGTTGATTAAGTTTATTTTTAATATATTAGAGGATATATCTTACACTTTTTATTTAGTTGACTGACTTAACTTCTTTAGGCTCTGACACTATGCAATATAAGAGGGAGAAGGACAGCAAGTCGTCTAAAAAGCGAAAGAGAAGCCAGAAGTCTAAGAAAAAGGATGAGCAGATATCTTCAGATCAGGATGACATGTTAGACTAAGTAGGTTTCACCAACTAGACTATACAGGAATATCAAATAGCTTATAGGTCTCAAAAAGTCCTTCTCTTAAGAAAGAACTATAGGCGCGCGCATTGCGCGCGCCCTAAGTACTTGTTGCATTGTATATAGAGAAAGAATCTTGAACAATGCGTTTCTGATCGACTCAGACCAAGCCATTGTGCTTTATTCTCCTCAAAGGCTCGAATATAAAGACCGAGTCCTTCTTCCAACTAATATCTAATATCAGTATCACATCATCTATTTCACATACTTGAAATCCTCCAAACCTTTCATAAGGTACAAGTAAATACCAATCACGCAACCATGTCCACTGAAATTCCCAATCATATTCACCATATAATCCCCCAAATCCGCGGTGGATACATCAAATCACTAACAAACTGGGAGATGGGCCTTTACACCAGCCCTAAGATAGACAGCTACACCCTCAGCGGGAAACTCCTCGCAATGGCAGGACACATGGGCAAAAACTTTCTAGTGTCCGAAATCGTTGACAGCCCCAGCATACCCCTCTGCTACCGCCCTAGAGTTAACTGCATTATCAGCGTGCTCCTAGACACTAGTGAAATGATCCAGACAGACCAGAATCTTGTGTTCACAGCCCCCAATGTCTTGGCTAATATCCTGCGCATGCTGATTGTTCAGATCGGCAGACTGACTCTTGTGAATGTTGGAGATGACAAGGCTGTTCATATGGATAGATCTGCGGATGTCATGGATGCCTCTATCGCCTTCCGGAGTGTCGGCCTTGGGGCGTTTCAGGACTGTGATGCTCAGCAACAGAATATGCTTGCTGGGCTTTGGCAGAAAATGCATTTTGTTGGCAGGTGGTGTAAATGTACTCAGTGTGTCCAGAGGAGATTTGGGTGTATTTGATACTGATACGGCCTAAATAGACTTTTGATATATCAATGATCTACAATGAAGAAATTTCTATACCATAACGCTAGAAGGTAATTTGAGCGCACAAAGCGGCTAATTATGACGCCATTTTGAGCGTCCTATTCACTGATATCTAAGTCATTGGGGTCTCATGTTTGACAGTGTAAGTAATTCTCACCGGAGAAGTCCAATTAACAAAGGAGAGACGCAGGGTGAAGGAGGCTGGTAGGCACTTCCATGCCCGTGCAATCCAAGGTTGATAGATTGAAATTACTAGTCCGCTAGAAGAAGCATTCCCACAGGTACATCTCGACTTTCTATGAGCTTCCAAGGACCTGGGTAGTGGCTGTCATTGATGTTAAGCTCGGAAGAATATATGCTTCAAATTGCAAGCGGACTATCTTGAAGTAACTAGAGCAACTAGAGCAACCAAATTGAAGTTCTTTGCACATGGAAATGCATATGTGGGTTTACTCGGTACTGGAGTTTTCGCCTGGTGTATGTAGCCTTGACTCTTCTATGTTTCCTGTAAGCCACTGTGGCCAATCATTTCAATCTGTAGAGGAAAATTCTCAATATCTCCTCTGGATATTCATTTTTTGGTTCCTTACTCTGCTGAATAGACTTTTGAAGACGCCAACAGTACCACTATCAATTGAACCCCACGAAAAAGAGTAGATATCATCGCATGCAAGATAATAAAAACCACTAGAACTCTCTTACAATGAATTCCAAATCAAAACGCTTGCGGAGCAGTATCATAAAAGCTGTTGCAGTCGGTCTTTTTGTTCAGGACAAACCACGACGCCGTTGCACCGGCACTAACTACATTTTGTACTTGCACAGTTCCAAAACCGTTCTTGTCCGTTTTCAATGTTGCACCACCAGATGTACAAGGCCCGCAGCTCACAGCCGCGCCATCCTTGAGCTGGATCAGGCGGGCATTGTACTCTGTGTTGGGACTTGCTCCTTGCAGCGCGGCAGTTGCGACTAGTTGGTTTATCGCTTTAACAAAAACGACGAAACCGAAAGGCTGGGTTTTGACAGCGCTATTGGGAACATCATTACATTCGCGGTTCGTCTGTGTGAGAGGTACCGAGTGGACTGATACGGCTGCCGCAGCGACATTTGAGGCAATCGTAGCGAGGAAAACTATTACTACTAGCTTCAAATTCATGATGGTATTGATAAGTATGTGCGTGTTATGAATCACGATCAAGTTTGCATTAGGAAAGGTGTGATGAGCGGAACTAAGATTGGTGCTCTAGGGATATTTAGGGCTTTTTATGTCTTCGAATTGGGGGGAGCTATGGTTGACCGTTGACCTTACTTGCTAGGGCCCATGAAATATGCTATACGACTTCTGCTCGAGACTTGATCTGGATAGAGATCTGGATAGAGATAAAAAGCACGTCACTAACTCACTGATATCCTCGTACTGAAAACTACTGAAAACACAACGAAGGCCTCGGTCGATCTCTATATTCAGCAGCCAGCTGTTTAAGGATAGAACTTGTATCATTTCTGGTACTTGCATCATTTGAATCGTATTGTAGAGATATATCCAAGATTAATTGTTTGGGGCATCTTATTCGATCTTGAATCAACGGATATAGTTCGAGGTAGGCACCGATATGGACCGATACGGATCGTATTTCCTTTGGCGGGGGGACGCAGGCCAAGGAAACCGATACGGATACTGTTTCCCTTGCCGTCTGCGGGCCTTGGCGCCTTGGCGGGTGGCACTTTCTTACCTGAGCTGCCACCGCTGTTATAAGTGTACACCAGCTAAAGTCCTTCTATAGCGAGGTGTGCATACGCCCGGGCCATTCCCTGGCCTTCGCTCCCATGAATACGAGTCGGTATAGAGTAGCTATTCGTCTTCAGTGGATGCATGTAAACCTTAAAGCTCCATGAACCATCTGGCTTGTTTGATGAACCCATAGGTATGCCCAATAATTCGGACGATTCGATCGCCCAGGTGCTGTCCTACCTAATTTGACTTCGAAGAACTTCACTAATCCAGCTTTAGTTTACCTTGTGCAGGTCCCTGAATTGAGATGAAGGCCATTGACCTCTCTGAAGCATGTTACCATATTTAATCTCAAGGCCAGTGTGATGGATGCACCAATGACATGGCATAGAAGTTCATATACTGGGAAGTAATACATAGACATTGCCACTAACGCAGTGGTTTATTCATAAAGGGTCTACCGGCGAGATATTTTACACATAGGCAGAAATTCCCGCATCAAACTTCCAAAAGCCCGTCAAGAATCAGAATTAACGAGCCTTGGGCTTCTCACCACGAGTCGGCAGGATGCGAGCCATCATCTCCTCCTTGGTGATGAGATGATCGATGCGCTCCAAAAGACCAAGTAGGCTCTTCATGTCACTGCTCCACTCGTTCAGGACATCATCCGCGTCACGAGGTTTGGCAAAGTTGACTAGTCGTGCGGGCCGGTCAATCTTAGCGTAGATAGTCTTCGAGGTGACCAGGTCGCTAATGTACTTCTCCGTCTCTTCCTCAGTCAGGTCCAAAAGCTGGGTGAGTCGGCCCATCTGGATGCGAGTGTAGTATTTGGCCACTACCCGCACGTTATGCTCGATGACACGCTTGCGCAGATCCTGCCATCTTCGGTTGGCCTGGTTCTCAGTGGACTGTTTGGGCTCAGCATCGAACACATCGGTGCCACACAGGTGGGGGCCGAACTGCTCGGCGACCATGGGCCAGCGCATGAGCTCGGGGATGGTGAACAGCTTGACAAGACGAGCTTCCTCGGGAACCTGTGATAGTCGCGAATCTTGTTGAATGCGGTGCAGCAGGTCTGACTGCTCGTTGTCGTAGGGGGAAAGGACGATATAATAGACGATGCGTGCGAGAGACTGGAGAATTCACGTTAGCCATATACTCTTGTGTTTTATCTCATAAATCCATGAGCTTACCGCGCGCAGCTGCTCCGGGTTGTTCTCGACGGCCTCGGTGTCCAAAACTTCTCGGTAGTGCTTGCAAACATCAAGGTACTTGTAGTCATGGTTGGCCAGAACGATCTGCTGGTCGTAGTAGCGCAGCTTGAGATCGGTCACATCATCATTCACCTCCATCGGTGGCTCATCCGGCCCACGGGTCTTCTCTCGCTCTTCCGCCTGCTTCTTGAGCTCCTCAATCTCCTCAGCGCTCTTCTTCGGTTTGCGGTTGAAATAACGCTTGTTGATCTTGCGGATCAGGATCGAAGCCTGCGTCCAGTCGCCACGCTCAATACACAAAGCAACCTGCTCCAAAATGAATTCGGTCTTCTCCCGTCTTGTCATCGATCCAAATGTCTCCACCTGCAGCTCGCACAAAATGTCTGCCGCCGCATTGAGATCACCTTGCGATTTCTTGATATTCGAAAGGATTCGTGTGACACGGGCTCGCTCGACTTCGACGAAGATCTATGGATAGGTCAGTGATGCCCCAGCGATAGTCGGACCACTCAAACTTACCTTTCCCTCAGTGACTGTGCGCAGTGTTTCGATGACAGACAGCTTGACATCCATGTTCGGGGTATCATCCAAGAACTTCATCACCTCCTGTACCATGCGCGTTGTAGCCTGCTTGAGTTGAGCATGTTTCTTTGAGAGCAGGAGCACTTGGTCGTTAAGGAGCGCCCAGTCGCCGGAGTTCTTGCTAATGGTGACGATGGTAATCAAGAGGCGCGATGTAGTAGCAAGATCGGAAGCCTATTTTCAGAGTAATGCGTGTTAGCATGGATCTGGATGATCTGAACGCCGGGGAACGGGGAAACATACCTGTCGTGCTTGCTTCTCCAGCACCAACAGCTTATCGATCGCACCCTGAACATCGGTCTGCAAATGGCATTAGCTTACTTTTCAGCATCAAACAATGAATTTGAGGTGTACCTTAGCGAGAGCTTCAGTTTCCGGGATCAGCTTGTCGGCGTCCTTCGAGAAGTCCTTCTCGGGCTTCAGGACGGACATGATGACGACAGTGGACGAGTAGGTGATTGGTGGTTCTAGGGGTCGAAGAAAGGGAGGAAAGAGTGAGTTGGGTTATACGATAATGCAACGAGGCAAATTAGTAATGTGTGGAAAAGAGGTAGAAAGATGCCAGACGGTGATGATGTTGGAGCTTTGGCAGTGGCTGTTCCGCCCTTGAGCTGGAAGCTCCGGCACGTGATTCCCCAACTACAATGTTGTGGAGAGTTGATCTTGTATTTCTCATAGCATCAATTTGTCAATTCGATCCCTCTGGCCTAGAACTTTGACAAAACTCTCTCAATGGAATATATGATTGAACAAGCAGGTCAAAAACACGGTTTCTCCCCAGTATCCTTGTCAACGAGCCAGGTGCCCGTCTTGGTGCCTCCGAAGGTGAGCGCCGGATGCCTGCCGAGAAAGCACAATCTGGGCCAAATCCATCATTGGTGGATAGAAGGTTCAAGAGTGATTTTTTCGCTCAAGGTAACGAGGGAACAGGATCTCAGCGTCGCCTTGGAAGAACGAGACATCGGCGACGGGAAACAGCGGCCTTTCCTATTCGCATTTTCTTAGGCAATGAACACTGTCTGCATCTTGTCTTTGAGCTGCTGTAGACGGGTTTCGATGTCATGATTGAGTTTCTCCTCGGAAGTCGTGACAATAGAGCGGTGTTCCTCAGTAAACATATCCATTTCTCCCAAATTTTAGAAACCACAGCTTCCAACGCATTTAGCAGCTCGATATCGCTTTCATTGTTCGAGGAAACCTCTAAGTCTGGGGAAATATTTAAAGTGCCTGTGGTCGACTTGAGTTCGTTGTCAGCAGACGAAGCCCGAGTACCGTCGAGACTGCCAGAGGCACCTGCCCCCTCACTAGCACTAGCATTGGAACGTGCGTCTTGAACGTGATACTCTTCATTCAATTATGCGGGTGGCTTTGATGCAGCCAGGTCATTATTGCTGTCAGTTGGGGAGAGATTATAATATGTCTTCTTCGTGACTTTCCACCACACTTGGGGATGGGCATCCCGGATCCCCCCATTTCGCCATCATTGCAGGATACGGGGAAGGCCAAGGTTCGATGCTGGTTTTCTTCGACTTTGCCTTTTCTCTGGCAATCAACCCATTGATCTCGGGCTCCAATCTATACCAATATTTTCCGTAGATTCATTTTACATCTGCCATTGGTCTCAATCGTCAGTTCTAAACGAGAATGCACAAATTCTCATCGGAGAGGTATCGACGGCCTCGATCATCAGTGACCAGAACAACAGGCCAATATCGGAGAGTTATTTCTTCATCATGTTTGCCCTTGCTGAAGGACATTTCGGGGTGTTTATTTATTCCCTTGGTGTTGTAACGTTGCATATTGTTGCGAATCTCGCCGTCTGGAAGACAACCAACGCTTTTCTCTCCTGGTCTGACCGTCAAGTCTATCTTAGCCGAATCTTCCGCCTCGTCAATCTGACAGATATTGAGGAGGTTGGCGATTCCATCACGCGCTTGATAACCCCAAATGAACTGGATAAAGCATGGAATATGGTATGGTATGAAGAAGATAGTGACCAGTGAAGCCAAAGAAAATTTGCTTGCCAATTCAAACTACCTGCTTAAATACGAGTATTACCCAGGCGAACACTGTATATAGTAACAGGGACATGAGGCGAACGCACTCCAGGTTTGATAGAAGTTGTCACCTATTGACGTCCCCAACGCTTGCTCTAAACCCTTCCACAATTGGAAACTTATGGCTCAAAATGTGGCGATACCACCTCACGACACTGCCAACACAGCAACGGCCCAAGCTGGCATATCAACCTGAAAACTTCCCGATCCAGAGACACTCGTTGTAGATGTGGTGATTGATACATCATGAGGGTAGTTGCTCACTAATTCACCCCCAGAGAGCAATTCGAGCGAACCAGCTGTAGCTCCTTCGATATTGATGGTGACATTCTCTGTAATTGATCCAAAACCCGAGTCAGACACAGAAGCAACCCAATAGACAGGACCAAAGGCTGAATCTGAAGTGACGGGCAGAATGGTGGAGCCACGATTGGTGGAGAACATCTTCTGGACGTAGTAGGATGTTGAGCCGGTGATGGAATCAGGACTGGAGTCGAGGCCAAACAGGTCGGGCTTTCTATGGTCAACACTTGCAACTATCATTGTACGTAACCCACGGATTAAAGACTTACCGACCACTCGGCCATATCATAATGTTCCAACAAGGGAGCAAAGCTAGCCATTTTGACAATGTCGCTGTTTCGCTCCATTCCGATCATATAGACCGCCTCGCTGCAGCTCCCTTGCATATTTGACCAGTATGTGGTGCTCCCATCATTACCAGTCGTGCTGGCATACTCGCCGACAAAAATAGGCCAGTCGCGAGACCAGTTGTCCCACTCATTAAAGAGATCGATGAACCCATCAGGCGAGAGATAGTAGTGAATATCAGTGATAACCCCGTCAGGTATGGTTGATGGTAGACATGAAGTGTCAGTGGTAGATGCAATAATGGTCAAGTTGGGATACTCGGCATGAACAGCATCATAGATCTGCGTGAACCGACTTGCATAGGTGGCGCAACCATTTGAGTAGACGTTGTCCTCATTCCCTACTTCGATGTATTTCAAAGGCCAGGGATCGGTACGGCCGTTTTTGGCCCGAAGAGCACCGTATGTAGTGTCAGTGGAGCCGAGGCAATACTGTACAGGAAATGGTGAGAGAACGATCGCAAGTTTGTATAAGTGGACTTACCTCGAGTTCATTTAGAATGTCATCGACATAAGGATCGAGTTCAGATCCTGAAATCGCGCTATTATCAAGGGTAAGGCCAGACCAGACGGCAAGTAGAGGCTCCATTCCCATGTCTATACACCAATACATGTACTCATCCAGCCCTAGATGAAAGTCAGAGTCGTACGTAGCTCAAGTCAAATGAATGACTCACCGAGGGCATCAGTGTTTGGGTAGCCCCAGTCACCTAAAAATTACTCCAAGTGAGTGTCTGTTCACCATAGTATAATCAACCACTATACCTTCACGACCTGGACGATCAACAAGTGCTCCAATCGTCTCATTCCACTTCCAGCGATCGCTCGGAGTCTCGCCCTCACTGTAAGGTCACTGACTCAGAATCCAACGAGTATGGCTTGCTGTGATATCACCACTTACAGATTATTTCCCCCAGGAAAGCGAAGGAAAGATGGCTTGACTTCCGCAAGGAAGCTAGCCACATCATTCCGCAATCCATTTTCTCTGTGGTTTTCAATTAGAGAAATTAGCAAAGCTTTGACAGAAGAAAAAGAAGCAGGTGCCATCCGGATTCTTACCGCGAATTATAAGTGGGAGGAAACAGCTGCACCAAGCCAAAGTTCAAAGAGCTCCCTGCAACACTCGAGCCATCAAATCGCAGCTGCCACGCATTATCCGCATCCGAAGACTCAGTAGAGGTAAAAGAAGTATCATAATAAGTGAACTCCGAAGCACTGCTATCAACAGTGATGTTGTGATCGGCGTAAACAGTACCGGTAGAGTTTCCAACCAATCTGAGGTTAATGATACCGGAGTAATCTCCCTTCATCCAGAAGTAGTTTGTGTAAGTTGTATCAAGAACAGGAACTCCATCGTATCCGTAATTAGAAAAGCCAACGTATCCCGTGGTGCCAGAAGGCACGGTCACCTTCAGCGAGGAGGTGATGGCGGTGCTGAGAGGGTTAGAGGTATCCTGAGAGATGCTCACGTCTCCTACCGCAGAGTATGCAGTAAGGCCTGGGTCATCACCTTGGAAGCCATTGTTGCGTAGTAATTGGCCATGAATACCACCGTCGCCTACTCCTTATTAATAATCTATAATCTGAAAATCGGTTACAATGTTTTCACCTGAGTTATTGATGTCCTAAAATGATAATGAGCGAAAATACAACATATATAGGGTCGGATTGGTCTACTTCAAACATAATGCCATAGAGCAGGGGGCTGGAGGAGTTCCCACCCGTCTTTGATACCGTCAAGTCAATAGCCGAGGCTTGACCTGCGAGCCATGCCACGGCTAACGGAGACAACAAGAAAGGTATCATTATAGCAGCCCTTGAGAACAGCGTATGATCGATTTTATGGACCTCAAGCTTGAGTAATTCCCCTTAAATTGGGCAACATTGCTTAAATACATGTTTATCTTCTCTCTTCAAGCTATACTAGACTCGACTTAGTTCTCCGCCGGAGAAGAAATAGCGGCCCATCGGCAAATGAAGGCCACATTTGAGTTAGCAAGGTTTCATAGTTTTATTACTTTGCGTGAAAAACTGCATTCTGCAGGAGAATTGCCCTCTTGGGAGCCAGGAGAGGGCGATGATCTTCTGCAACCTCCGGATTGTGGCTGTGATTTGTGGAGGAAATAGATTACCAGTGGAGAATAGACTACCACCTACGTATTAGATCAGGCACTTCAGTGCGTCTTTGCATACAAGTGGATACCACAACAGCGTGGGGGGTTCGAAAGTAGAGCGGGGAAGAACTAGTATACTTGCTTGTGTGCAGAATGCGGGGACCACGCCATTAGTAGTCGAGTCACCAAGTCATTTTGACCTACTCAGATCTCTGGCCCCTCTGGAGCCTTCAAAGCTGGACATGGTTATACACATGAAATTTCGGTATTTGGAGTTGTAAAGTCGCATACACTATGTTCCAGTTTCAGTTGTCCTCTTTACCGGCTGATTTTCAAGGTTTTGTGATTGGATGCGCGAAAATGCCCCACACCATACGTATACAACAGTGAGCTTGCTAGGAGATGGCCTGAATA
This sequence comes from Penicillium pulvis, assembly GCF_028828015.1. Classification (NCBI taxonomy): domain Eukaryota; kingdom Fungi; phylum Ascomycota; class Eurotiomycetes; order Eurotiales; family Aspergillaceae; genus Penicillium; species Penicillium pulvis. The sequence continues at coordinate 1,545,049 of NW_026643078.1, read as the reverse complement.
TACATGGACAAGTGGAATGATGCTAGAATGTAATTAAATAATACATCTAGAGTTGCGTAGCATTCAAGGGAACGTAGATGGGGATACCATAGAAGTTGGCCTTGCTTACTGGCCGAGGCTACACAAGCGGGCCTAGCCTTATCGCGCCACGATTATCTCCAACTCCAACTCCACCTCATCAACTTCAACCATCCAATATCACCAACCATGTCTCCCCAGAAGCCACAAACGACTTATTTCTCAAATGGCCAAGCGCTATCGAGGTGAATGATCCCACCATATATGGCTGGTAGTTACAAAAGACTCCGCGCTAACCCAATCTAACACCAACAGCCCGCCATTCTCAGTTCGCGTTTCGCGATTCTTCGAGAGCGTCTACCTCTTTTTCGGCCTGTACCTAGTGAGCTTTTTCTCGGTACGAAAACCCTGGTCCTGCTATGTTATCGTGCTCTCGCTTGTCTTTCACCGTCCTCCTTTGCCTGTTTTTGATGCTTCGGAATGCTGACTGCTCCATTCCATTCCAGCTGGATCCGCACACTGCCGCGCAGAACTCGTCGTTTAATATCCACCGGCCGAAGACCCCATCTGGATCCCGTAAGCCATTTGGTGGAAGCTCCGGTTCTTATGGCTCTGGTGGAGGTGGAGGTGGTGGTGGCGGCGGCGGCCCAGGTGGGCCTGGAAGACGCATTGGGCGCGTGGATGATGTTCGAGGACCAGAGTGCGGCAGTTGTCGATGAGAGCCACAAATTTGCGGCGAGAAATCGGTGATAAAAGATGGTTCAAGAAGTGAACTTCTGGAACTCATGATTGACTTTGGCTGTTGGTGCCTAGAAACATAAATGCTTCTGTGATATTGAATGAACATCCAGGGTATCATTTAAATTTTGTGATTCATACTATTTTAACTGCCATGTCTTATGCATGGTGTACAGTATCAAAGGTCTTTCGTCGACCAGACTTCTGATAAGAAGATAAGATGGACGAGAGGTACATTACCATGTCTATCAACCGACAGCAGCTTTCCGCAGACAACAGCTTCAACACCACATGTGCTCGCATCACATCGTGTCAATAATGAATCAACGCCTCGTCATGATGATGAGCCTCTAATGTCCTCACGTGACGGCACCCCCTCTCCTGCCCCTCCAGACCAAAGTGCAACACTCCGGAGGCGTGGATATTCAAACGAGAAGACCGCTGTCAAGCCAGCATGTCGACCATCCCATTAAATGATCCGGACTGGGATGCCTTGATATCTCTTCTGAAAGAGCGCATTCCTGAGAGATCAATACCGAAACTACAAATTCCGCTGAACATCCCACAACTGATTGACCACACTCTCCTATCTGAGTCCGCCGAGCCGGAGCAGATTGATATTCTCTGTGCTGAAGCCAAAGCGCACAACTTTGCTACAGTTTGCGTTCGACCAAACTATGTCGCCCGCGCTTCCGCCAACCTCAAAGGCACCGCCGTTGGGGTAGCTTCCGTGGTAGGCTTCCCAGAAGGCACACATGACACCGAGGTAAAGGTGAAGGAGGCCATTGAAGCCGTTCAACATGGAGCGACTGAGCTGGATATGGTCATCAACTATCCTCTGCTCAAAGACGGGGGCTACACAGCTGTTTACAACGACATAATGGCCGTGCGTAGTGCGGCCCCGCCACCGACGAAACTAAAGGCTATCTTGGAGACGTCCCAGCTCAGTAGAGACCAGCTTATTGCCGCCGCTATCATTGCGTGCACGGCTAAGGTGGATTTCATTAAAACTAGTACTGGATTTTGTGGGGCCGGGGCTGATGTCCAGAATGTTCAGGTGATGCACCTTGTGGCTGAGGTGTGCTTCAATGGTTGTCTGGTCAAAGCGAGTGGAGGTATTAAGACTGCAGACGACTGCTTGCGCATGCTCAAGGCTGGTGCGATGCGGATCGGGACTAGTTCCGGAGTCAAGATTATGCAGGAGGTGGATGCAGGCGAACTTTTGGAACAAGGGGCTAGCCATGCAGTGTCTTAATTCGTTCTTATCTTTACTCGATGTTGCCAATGCAACCGAGGGCAAGACTTGCAGATGAAGACTTGGCGCCAGAGATTCAAGTTAACAAGTTTATCATCCCTCTAAGTAGGAATTACATACTCTTGATGCAAAAGAATTTATCTTGGTCCAGCATGATACTGTTTGATTTACGTATATCGGATCTCTCTACACAGGTCGGATGGAGCATGAAAGTCATCATATATCTCGGAAGATATCCCCCCAACATAAATTACGCGTCGACGTGGGAACCGACAAAATAGCAAGTACCTGGTATCACTACCGTACATGGATGATTTGGCTTTGCGATAGGCATTCGTGTAGGGTTTCAGTATTCGTCCGCTTCCGCTTATTAATAATATCCATTCCCGAGAAGACTGCTGTCCCGGGGAGGAACTCCGAATGCCGTAGAATGCACGGGTGTTGGGGTCTGGAACGGCATTCGGATTGTGGGTCAGGGTCGAGCCCTTCCGTGTTGAAAGACCGGCAGACGCTGATCAACTGCCGAGCTAATAGGCGAAGAAGTTATCGGAGCCTATTTCTGCGGTATTTGTACTTTATTCATCAGTAGATCCTAGGAGGTAGTCGATTACTTCTGCGGAGTTGACTGGCGATGGACTGGCAATCTGTGACCAAGTGTATAAGCGGATCCACAGTTCTCGCACAATTGTTACGTCAGAAGGGTTGAAAATCAACCCGGACTTCGAGATATTGGCAGGTTCCGCAGCTCATACGGGTTGTACTTGGCATGTCAGAAATTTCATGGAAATTCCTTTAGCCTCGGTTTCACAAGGGGATTGGAATAGGCACTTGAGTTATGACTGAATCGAGTACGTAAGCAGTATAATATAAGTGGATTAACTTAGAGACATCTGCGATAGGGGCTTAAAGACAAAGGCCTAGTCCAAGAGTAAGGTGTCATGGTACATAGTGAACCTTGGAACAGCCCTAGGTACATGACATTGGGAGCACCACATCCACGGGTGTAAATATGCATTGACTTTGTGTTACTTTGACCCCTGATGGTGCTCAACACTTACCCCGGGATGGATAGAGGACATCGATTGACTGATTGGCAATTGTGGTCCTCGAGATTCCTATGAACCAATTCTCGAGGTCCACAATGGCTGATCCCTGCTACTTGAACCGGGATACGCCATTTACAGACAGCCCTAACCAATGTCCTTTCTGCATGATTCTTTCCCCTTCTATTTATCCTTATCAACTCCATTCGTGTTTCATAAAATTATAGCCATATCCGAGCCGATCGATCTAGGGATCGGGGTCTGGCAGATCCGATGAGTCAGCGGAGACCGGACGAGCCGCAGAGATCGACGAAGCTATGAGAACACGGAAGACATGATGATCCACAATTCCCGGATCTGAGAAGGCCCGGGACCAATCAGCATTCAAATCTTTGCAACCTGGACTCCAACCCTCCGTCTTTGATCTAATTCCGGGCGCCGAGAGATCCACAATCTCCATATGACTTCCGAACTGGGTGCCTAACCGTTAGTCCACGGGTCATAAGCGTCACCACTAGGTAGTTTATACCATGTGATTAAGGTTTACCAGGTCCCAATTTGCACCGTTAAAGTTGTTCCGAGGCCGAGTGACCCGGTCAATATTCAAATAAATACTCAGATTCTCCCCTCCTATTATTGTGTTCTTGAACTTGGCACTAGTACATTCGCTTTTCGTTTTGGCAGACTACCGAAATACCAGGCAGTCATGTCTTCCCCTTCTAGAGAGGAAGAAAAGCCTAATAAGGAATTGGCTCCAGAAATCGAGTATGAGGATGAAAATTCCGAAACTACTTATGAGCCAATTGGCTTGATCGAACCGAGTGAAGTCGAAACCCTTACCCGTATAGCAACCCAGCAGTCTCGACGACAATCTACCTCCGGACCTACCCACCGTCTAGCCTCGCTCGCAGACCAAGATCCTACCCTGAACCCTCAATCTGGGAAATTCGACCTGCGAAAATGGATTATCGCTGCCATGCGAGATGTGGGCCGTGAACGGGGCCAAAGAATGGGCGTTGTGTTCAAAGACCTAAACATTTATGGATCTGGGTCGGAGCTACAGTTCCAGGACACAGTCTCTTCCATGTTAACGGCACCCCTCCGAATTGGAGAGGCTTTCCACAAGTCCCCGAAAAAGCGCATCCTCAAGAACTTTAATGGTATTCTCAAGAGCGGAGAGCTTTTGCTTGTGCTCGGTCGCCCTGGAGCGGGCTGCAGTACTATGCTGAAGTCAATTATGGGTGAGCTGCATGGTTTGGAGATGGGCGAGGGCAGTGTTATCAATTACAACGGTAAGGAACTCTCTACTGATTCTACTCCTAAAACTGGTTACTGAGTCTAGTCAGGTATTCCCCAACGCCGCATGATAAAGGAGTTCAAGGGTGAAATGGTCTACAATCAAGAAGTACGCCCATGAAATGATCTCCTTTGGTATACAACATTTACTGACTACATGAACCACCTAGGTTGATCGCCATTTCCCTCACCTCACTGTCGGCCAGACTTTAGAGCACGCTGCCGCAACACGAACCCCATCCCACCGATTCCAGGGAATGACCCGCGGCGAATTCGCTAAATATATGGCGCAGATCGTGATGGCGGTCTTTGGTCTGAGCCACACTTATAATACCCGTGTTGGAGATGACTTCATCCGTGGTGTTTCGGGCGGAGAGCGAAAGCGTGTCAGTATTGCCGAGATGGCACTCTCTGCGTCACCTTTGGCTGCTTGGGATAACTCCACTCGTGGATTGGATTCAGCCACGGCTTTGAAATTCGTGGAGTCCCTTCGTTTACTCTCGGACCTTACTGGTTCTGCCCATGCTGTGGCAGCTTACCAGGCAAGTCAGAGTATCTATGACCGGTTCGACAAAGTTGTCGTTCTTTACGGGGGTCACCAAGTATTCTTTGGACCGGCGAATGCCGCAAAGGAGTACTTTGAGAAGCAAGGATGGTATTGCCCTCCGAGACAAACCACTGGTGACTTCCTGACCTCGATCACCAACCCTGACGAGCGTCAAGCGAATCCCGGTATGGAATCTCAAGTCCCCCGTACACCTGAGGAGTTCGAGGCTGCATGGCTTAAGTCTTCGGAGTACAAGCAGCTTCGGTCTGATATTGATGCATACGAAGAGCAATACCCTACAACGGACGATGCTGAGGCTGTTGTTGCGTTTCACGAGAAGAAGCGAGGCAACCAAGCTAAGCACACTCGTCCTAAGTCGCCATACATCATCAGTGTGCCCATGCAGATCAAGCTCAATACTACCCGTGCTTACCAACGGCTATGGAATGATGCGGCGTCGACTGTGTCTACCGTGGTCAGTAACATCATCATGGCTCTTATCATTGGTTCCACCTTCTACGACTCCCCCGATGCTACTGCTGGCTTTACTTCAAAAAGTGCGGCACTATTCTTTGCAGTCCTTCTCAACGCCTTGACCGCTATGTCTGAAATCAACGCTCTTTATGCGCAGCGACCGATCATTGAAAAGCATAATTCATATGCTTTCTACCATCCGTTTACCGAGGCCATTGCTGGTGTCATTGCCGACATACCAGTGAAATTTGCTCTTGCAGTCTGTTTCAACATCATCTTGTACTTCCTCGTCGGTCTTCAGCGAAAGCCGGGTAACTTTTTCCTCTATTTCCTCATCACTTTCATGATCACTTTCGTCATGAGTGCGGTATTCCGAACATTGGCAGCTGTCACGAAAACAGTCTCCCAAGCAATGGGATTGGCTGGTGTCATGATTCTAGCCCTTGTCGTCTACACAGGCTTTGTGCTGCCGGTCCCATCCATGCACCCCTGGTTCGAGTGGATCCATTATCTGAACCCAATCTATTACGCTTTCGAGATTTTGATTGCGAACGAGTTCCACGGGCGCGATTTCCCCTGCTCGTCCTTCGTCCCATCTTACGCTGACTTTTCCGGTGATGCGTTTTCTTGCAGCACAGCCGGATCAGTAGCAGGTGAATTGACTGTGAACGGTGACCGTTATATCTGGCTGAACTATCGATACAAATTCTCCCACGTTTGGAGGAACTTTGGAATCATGTGTGCATTTTTGATTGGCTTCATGGCCATCTACTTCATCGCCTGTGAGCTTAATTCATCTACTACCAGCACAGCTGAGGCTTTGGTGTTCCGTCGTGGCCACGAGCCTGCACACCTGCGCCGTGGCAAGAAAGGCAAGTCCGATGCCGAGGCCACCAATGAAGTCGCCGCGCAAAAAACCCCTGAAGAAGAAGGTGCCCAGGAAATGGGAGCCATCCAGCCTCAGACAGATGTTTTCACCTGGCGGGATGTTTGCTACGATATTGAGATCAAGGGCGAACCCCGCAGACTTTTGGACAATGTTGCCGGTTGGGTTAAGCCGGGAACTCTGACTGCTCTCATGGGTGTCAGTGGAGCTGGTAAGACCACTCTCTTGGATGTGCTAGCTCACCGCACTTCGGTCGGTGTTGTGACTGGTGATATGCTTGTCAATGGCCGTGAATTGGATCAGAGTTTCCAGCGTAAGACTGGCTACGTCCAGCAGCAAGATCTCCACCTTGAAACCGCCACAGTTCGTGAGTCTTTGCGTTTCAGTGCTCTTTTACGTCAGCCGGCTAGTGTCTCTATTCAGGAGAAGTACGACTATGTTGAAGATGTCATTCGCATGCTTCGTATGGAAGAATTTGCCGAAGCTATCGTCGGTATCCCTGGTGAGGGATTGAACGTTGAGCAGCGTAAGCTTCTGACCATTGGTGTCGAGCTGGCTGCTAAGCCCAAGCTACTTCTTTTCCTCGATGAGCCCACTAGGTAAGCTCTCTCCTTATCCCCCAGCTGATCTTTTTGCTAACTTGGATAAAGTGGTCTTGATTCACAGAGCTCTTGGTCCATTGTTTCCTTCCTTCGTCGTCTTTCTGAGCACGGTCAAGCCGTCCTTTGCACCATCCACCAGCCCAGCGCCATCCTTTTCCAAGAATTTGACCAGCTCCTGTTTTTGGCTCGAGGTGGAAAAACAGTCTACTTCGGCCCGATCGGTGAACAGTCGCGGACCCTCCTGGACTATTTCGAGGTCCATGGAGCGCGCGCCTGCGGAGATAGCGAGAACCCTGCCGAGTATATGCTTGACGTTGTGAACGCTGGCTGCAATCCCCAAGGTGAAAACTGGTTCGATGTTTGGAAAGGAAGCAAGGAAAGTCAGGAGGTTCAAGTTGAACTTGATCGCATCCACAAGGAGCAGCAGGAGAAAGTCCCCGTTGAAAATTCACCTGAAGGTCTCACTGAGTTTGCCATGCCGTTCTGGTTCCAGCTGTACCAGGTCACCTACCGAGTCTTCCAGCAGTATTGGCGCATGCCCTCCTACATTATTTCCAAGTGGGGGCTGGGTATTGCTGCTGGTTTGTTTATTGGGTTCTCCTTCTACCAAGCCAAGACGTCCTTGCAGGGAATGCAAACTATCATCTACTCGGTGTTCATGCTGTGCACTATCTTCACCTCGCTTGTCCAACAGCTGATGCCCCTGTTCGTTGCTCAAAGATCGCTTTACGAGGTCCGCGAGCGCCCCAGCAAGGCATACTCTTGGAAAGCCTTCCTAATCGCCCAAGTCATTGTAGAAATTCCCTACATGATTATCACCGGTATCCTCATCTTTGGTTGCTACTTCTACGCTGTTGTTGGCATTCCAAGCTCCCTGACCCAGGGTACCGTTCTCCTTCTATGTGTCCAATTCTTTATCTATGCCGGCACATTCGGACAGATGGCCATCGCCGCTCTCCCCGACGCTCAGACCGCCAGTGCAATCGTCGTTCTACTCTTCGCCATGTCACTCACCTTCTGTGGTGTGATGCAGCCGCCATCCGCTCTTCCTGGCTTCTGGATCTTCATGTACCGTGTCTCACCATTCACCTACTGGACCAGCGCTATGGCTAGTACCCAAGTACACGGGCGCGAGGTCGTATGTTCCAACGACGAACTAGCCATTTTCGATCCTCCTTCTGGCCAGACTTGCTGGGAGTATCTGAAGGAGTACGCTACTGCCGCTGGGGGTCAATTGATTAACAAGGCTGCGACTTCCAGTTGCGAATACTGCTCCGTCACTGTTGCCGATCAGTATGTTGCTCAATCTGGTATCTACTATAGCCAGCGCTGGAGGAACTACGGTATTGTGTGGGCTTATATTGTTTTCAATATTTTCATTGCCGTCATGACCTACTACCTATTCCGGGTCAAGCGTTGGAACATGGAAGGCATCAAGAAGAGCCTTGCGCGTTTCATCCCATCAAAGAAGTCGAGTGACTAATTCGAGACTCCTGTTACATTCTTTCAATTCTTTTCTTGTGTTATTTCTTGCACTTTGCATTATTCATTGCGCATATTCTGACTGCCATCGTCAACCTCTATTTTCTTTCTCTGTTCGTTTACCGTCATTTTATTTACATTTCTTTTTGTCCATAGTCATTTTAAATATTTCTTCTCCGTCGAGTTCTTGTTTGACTCGATCAATCATTGTTAATACAATAAGACCTTTGAATATTCGACACAAATACCTTCGATCCAGATTATCACAAGACAAACCATTAATAGACAACAAGTTCCAGACGAGAGATTCGATCATATAAACTCATTCAGTCCCCTCAAAGAACAATTCTACTCACCTTAAGAACACTCCCGTTACACCTATTCAACACCACAAATGAACGACATAGAGTGGAAACTTTTCAAAATTGAAAGATATCAAGAAACGCATCAAAAACCTCATTAAGCAGGAGGCTGACACAATGGATAAATACTAACAAGCTTACAGCCGAAAGATGCACCGATTATATCGTCATGGTGGGTACGCAGCTTTTGGACGAGCCGGTGGATCGTGAAATCGTATTCCCCGAGTTGCTTTCCATGATCCAGATCCAGATTGGACGGCTGAGACGCAAGGGATATGATTATCCGATGGCGGATGCGTATGATCAGCACGCGAAGGGAATGGATGGTACGTATCAGGTCAGGACTCCATAGGCCATATTTCAAAATGCTTGGATGTATTTGAATTTGTACTGCTACAGTACTTTTGTGAGAATGTAAATCAAATATATCGGGTCCGACTGACCCGGCACACTAATAAGAACATATGCATGTGGCAAATTATCTCCAACCAGTGGGCCTAGGCCATAGGAACAGAGGTACCTTGGTCTTCTTTCCTATTACCCGGTCGCGGAATTCTGCTTCCCTGCTTCGAAATAAGGGCACAAAGGAATGTTATACCAAAGAGTGCAACTCCCATAGCCCAACTGCCGTGTAAGCCATTGAGATAGGAGCGTCGCGCACCAAGGAGTTCTGAGCCCGAGAAGACATCTTGGAGCCCACTTGACCCGGCATTGATGACATCCTCGGGACTGACTCCCTTCATGTATCTTGGAATACTTTGCACAAGTAGATTGTTCATGATAGAATCTGTGGAGCCGACGCCGTAGGCAGCGGATATGAATTGGAAGACTGTGGATGGGTCAGTCAGCTCGCAATGAGGATTTGGAAGAAACGCATTTATACATACATAAAACAGTTGCCATGGTAATGGGCTGGTCCTCTGTTGAGCTCAATGATCCTGCTACAATGACGGGGATCTGAACTGAAAGCCCGGTCCCTGTGCCATATATAATTTGATATCCGATAATAGAGCCTAGACCGGAATACAGATTGAAAGTGTATATCAAGCCAGCGCCGATAGTCGCAAGTATACTGCCGGCCAGCAAGAATGGCTGATAGTATCTGATTTTGGTGACAATGGCAGATGATATGAAAGTTGCGATGGCTTTCTGTCCATTAGTACTGAATACCAAGGTGGAGTAATCGGAACTAACAAGTTGAGAGAATGGTTGGAATGCTTTTAATCCCGCTTGTCATAGGAGAGTCTCCATTGATAGCCTGAAAGTAGATTGGCAGGTTATAGATCAGAGAAAAGTTGGCGGCATTGAGGCTGGCTTCATCAGATGCTGTTTTCAAGGAGTGTTAATGGCTCCAAGGAGAGCAAGACTCACAAAAATATGAAGGCACAGCAAGTGCCGATACTCCTACTCTTCAATATGCGCAGAGCCACCAGAGCCCGGTCTTCCTGCCACCACTCGATAATCACAAAGGCCGCAGTCAGGATAACCCAGAGAACAAGACAAGCAATGACAGAGCCGTCGCTCCACGGTTTTGTCACGCCTCCCCACTGAAGCGCGAGGAAGAAGCAAATCAAACCTGTCAGCAAGACTGCCAGACCAATATAGTCGAACTGTTTCAGTTTCTCTTTCAGTGATCTTGCAAGTCCGGACTTAGCCTGCTCAGGGGTGCGGAAGAAGAAAAACAAGACCCCGGCAGCCACACCACCGATCGGGAGGTTGATGTAAAAGCACCAACGCCAAGTAAGGTGCTGCGAAAAGGCACCTCCTAGCAGAGGCCCTGCAATACTCGCTATACTGAATGTAGATCCAAGTAAACCAATGAGTATCGGGACTTTCTCTGGGGGTGCAACAAAGGCTGCAATGGTGTAGCATCCGCCAGTGAGACCAGCTCCCCCCATACCCTGGATGGCCCGTCCAATAATCAATGCCATACTGTTTGGCGCCAAAGCGCAAACCAGGCTTCCCACTTCAAATATAGCAATGGCAGTCAGAAAAGAGACGCGCAAGGAGAACCCCTGGTAAATATGGCCCCAGGCTGACTGGAAAGCGGCGAGAGTCAAAAAGAAGGCACTGCCGTACCATCCAATATCGTCCATGCTCTTGAATTGGACCGTAATCTTTGGTATCGCGGTGGAGATGATACTCTTCATGTGGAATTAGAAAGGCGTTCTGCAATTTTTCGCGATTCAGGTACTTGCCATATCAAGCGCCACCTGTAAGCCCTAAAGTTAGCTGGCCATTCGTATCCCAGAGTATATTGTGAACTTACCAGAAACATGCTGAGCATCAACGCGATGACAATAATGACCAAGACTGGCCCAGATGGGTACCTGACCGGCACTGGCCCATCACGGGACTCGGATCTTGAATCGTTTCTGTGTTCTTTGGTGTCTGTGACAAGATTCGAGTTTGTCTCCGACATGATGTTTGAGTGAATATAGCGATGTACAAGTAATACCAGCCGGCAGGATTGAGCCAGAAAGATGATAGAAATAAATGTAGTCGCAAGGAGCTAGATTCCAAATAGGTACAGATCTTTGAGCTACGGTAGAAGAAAAAGTACCCGATGATTTTCTATACAGAAGGAAAAGTGCCCGATTGGACTCATTGCGGGGCAACACATATCGCCCGCTTATAACCAGGAAGTATTGATGATAGACCTGCACTTTCTTTGTTCTCTGATAAAGTCCACTTGATAAGGCAATGATGTATCCTGCATTTTACCGCGAGGCCAAAATTTCACGATCGTGTGTGGATATACCAAGGATCCCTGGTGGGTCAACTCTTCGGCTGGTCCCGCGTGTGGAGCTTGACCAGCGGATTCATTATTAGCATTAGACGAGGATATCAGTCAAACTTCACTATAGCTACCTTCGTTCTCACATAACTGACTGGGCCTATTCCAATATAAGATGACTGAGTGGAACGATTCAAAGATGCCCTAAACAAGACGATTCGGAGTGTCTGGAGGTCAGGTGATCCAGAGCGTTCTAGCGTTCATTCGTTTGTCAGCTCTTTCAGTCTTTGCGCAGTCAGTAATCTTGGATCCTTTCAGGAGTCCTTTCAGCAAGGTAGCCCCTGAGCAAAGATAAGATATCTGTGGCTGAAAAACATTACTGTCAATATCCACGTGTTAATTAATGATATGAGAATTCCTACCGAGGGTCATTGCACGTCGCCTGGAGCTGTTATTGAGAACCAAATATGTCTTCCCGGGCGCGACTGCGCACGTCGTGTGACATCTGTCAATCCTCAAAGGTCAAATGCAGTCAAGACAAGCCAGAGTGCCACCGGTGCGTGAAGAACGGGCTTCGTTGTGTTTACAGCCCACTGCGTCGGATGGGGCGACCCAAAAAGCGAGCTGCTTCATCCCAGGGTGCTCCGAGTGTGAATTCGGATGCTCAATTTGCCCAAGCAGAAGAGTCGATTCCCCTAGACACGGAAGATGAGTATTTTGGGAGCCAATGGCCCAATTCAACTACCCCAGTTTCATTGTCTTTGGTTGGTTCTGTACATGATACCCCATTCGCATTTGGCACAAATGACCGATTGGCGAGTTCTGCAAGTTTCTCCATAATAGCCTCCGCAAAAGGCAGCTCTTGCAATAGCTGCCGAGATGCATTAGCGGAGGAAGTACAGTCATCCGCCGATTGCCAATCTTCTTTCTCGTTCCGTCAACCACCTATCGTTGCTCCATCTAGAACAATTCCAAATGAGTTCAAGAAGAAGAGACTAGATCTAGGAAGCGGCACTTGGCCAATGAAGCAAAATACTTCCTCGTTCGCTGATACGTCTACCTCGCATGCGCTCAATGGATGTTTACCTTGTCCCGATTACTCAGAAATAGCTATGGGACGCCGCCTCAGTCACCAAAACTCTCAAACGGAGCCTTTAGAGCTTTCAAACAGCAACTCAACTGACACCGCCAGTTGCACTGGAAAGTTTCAGTCCACGAGACACAATTCAAGAGTGGACGGAGCGTCTAGGGATTCTACTGAACTTCAAATCCCATTTTATACCAGGTCCTCTTCATCCCCAATATCCAACAAACAGATGAGTCATAATGGTGGCGTTAGTACAAGGAACACTACCCGATCACCCTCGGGGTCTGATGGCCCATGTCAGGGTCAATGCTATTTGACCATTCTCCATCGTCTCGCCTGGCTCGAACACTCTCGTGGCACAAAGGACAAACCCCTGACGATCGATGTGGTGCTGATAGCCGAGCGAGACACTCGCCTTTTAAAAGAGCAACTATTTGAATGTGGTAGCAATAACCCCGAAGACAAAGGATGTGTTTCTTCACGACCCTCTAGCCTCATGTCATTGATATTGCTCGCAGAATGTGTGATTTCCATTCTAGAGGATCTCTTTCGCCGAGCAGCAATATTAGCCCGTGAGAGAGAGCGCGACTTTCGATCCGCATGGTCAGTAAACCCCGATTTCGTTCCTCCCGGCGGGGTGAGGAGTTTATCAGCGCAACAATCCGCTGCTCGCTTCGAGCGCTCTATTCGTGGCATCTTCGATCGAAACATCAGTTGTCCCATCCCTGAGGCAAATTGTGATCTGTTCTTGGGGAAGCTCAGAGTGGGCGGCGAGGCCAAATCACGAGCCATGAAGCAGATCTTACGGCGTCGACTTCGGAAAGTTTTTGCTATGTTAGTCGATGTGAAGACCTTCGTCGGACGCGGGAGCGGCATCGTACAAGGATCTGTGAAACAGATTACCGAAGACCTTCTCCACCGCGTGGAGTCTTTACAAGGAAGAATAGAATTGGCGGAGTAGGAGCTTAGCCTGCTACTCGATATTGCTGGTCTGGTGTCCACCCGTCTAGTATATCTTTATATCTATGAATAATGATCCATTCTGACTTTATAATATTGTGTACATGTATATTTGAAGGCACACTGTACTTTCACATGGCCTTGTTTGCTGCATTAAATCACGGTGCGATTTCCAACGATCATTTACGTCCGTCTAGCTTCTTGCCGACCCAATGGACTGACGTATTTCTATATTACTGAGTAACAAGGTCCTATATTCTCAAATTCGCATTCGTGGGCTCTGAAACTGTTTTCCCTCTCATTTATTACATAGATTAGACTACCAGAGACGCGCATCGGGTCTTTTAGATGTCATTGGTTGGACATTAAAGTACCCAGCCAATTAGGAAAAAGTACCCGACGGGTGATTAGTATTTCGATGACCTACATGAGTGAATCGGGCTGCTTATTGCTTTGTGCAGAAGCAATTGTTTTCTTTCTTCCCTTCGCTCTTTCTTTCGTCTTCTTTCTTTCTTTTGTGCACATGATTATGTTTATATTTGTGTTTACGGAATCGCCTCATCAACTCCCGTTCGATCCCTACTCTAGCTTCCAAGATTGTAATTTCCCGGCCCCCAAACAGCCAGAACCGGCACCACATACTGGTTGTGCGACCTTATATGGTGGCGTGCCCTCAATACACGATTTGATATTTGTCACAACCTGGCAGCACGCTATCGTAAGCACATGAGCGCCTTCCAGAATTGAACACCTCCAATCATGCAGAGCCTCCAATCCCAACCACCTTGCGATTGTCTTGCACGGACAGCCCAAACACTCACTCGTTTCCCAAAACTTCACACTAGATCTTCATCAGACCTACACAGCATGTCTCTAGATGAAGTCCTTTCACTTGGAACGGACTTGGTTGAACAATGGGAACTATTGCATGGCTGCCACATGACAGATGCACATCTGGATGCGCGCATGCTACAAACAATGACAGACGCTGTGGTGCAGATTCTCATGCTGTACGAAGTAGCTGCTGAGTCCATACTTGGAGGATGGGATGAGATCGAGGAGCCTCATGGTTGGGCTGGAGGTATGTGTGTAACCAAGGCGGATTGATCCAATTAACTTATATAAGCATGGACTAATAAGAGTGACTAAGATCGATCGAACAATCCACTCGGAACTAGCAACAGGAGTAGTGATAGCTCAGTGGACATGAAGCTCGCGCTATCTGTTACTAAGCCAACGGCACATTTAGGGAGCATGCAGCTAGATGACTATGAAATGACGGTTGTGTCACGCGAGGCTTTGCGTCATGCTACTATGCGGCTGGGGGAAATGCTGCATGACATTGAGGAAGATATAAGCATTATGGGGGCACATTCATCGCAAAGGAGCGACCATGCGGTGGAGGTGAAACAGATTATTTCTCGGTCGCTTCGACTTCTAGGAAGAATCAATTGTAATGATAGCAACCTGAACGCGTGACATCACTCATATAGAAATAAACCCAGTACTAACAGCTGTTGATATACCACTTAGTAAAGGTCACATGGTGTTGGAATAACACTCTACCATAGCCGAGTGCTCAAACTACACACACTATTCTGAGATCTCTAATTTGGCCTTGTTACACCCGAAACGTGGTTTATGTTGTACTGTACACCTGCAGACTCAGAATCTCGGACACTTTATCTTTACTACCAATAACAACCCATTAGCCAGCTAAGCATTAGTTTGACAGAAGAAAGCAGCCTCATTCAAAGTCCAAAGTAAAGTTTGGCCGAAAATAAGAATAAAAAGCTACAACGCGTATCACCAATCTAATCAAATGCACGGACCACCTGTAATCACACCCGGAACGGTAGCTATGAACCGCAACAACTACTCCCGTAGCACCAACCTACCAACAACTTCGGACCTTAAACCAAAATGGATCCCGACGCAAGCATCCCCGCCGAACCCGCCCCCTCGGTCTTCAGCTATGTCCTCTCCTTCCTTCTAGTCGGCGTAGCATGGGGCTTCACAACCCCCTTTATCCGGCGCGCCGCGGCAGACTTCAACGCACGACAAGAAAGACAAGCCTCTGGGTCTGACACAACACGCGGAAGATCACGGTCACAAGGTGAAGGCGAAGAAGAGCAGGAATTGCTTGCGACGGAAGAGCAGGGACAGAATGAGGGTGTGCGGAGACGAAGTGGGAGTCAGCAACGGGCGGAGGAGGAAGGCGATGGGAGCGCAGCACAGTTAAATGCAGAGTTAGAGGGCGAGGCAGATATTGATAATGCGCCTGGGCCTGTGCCTGTGTGGAAGCGTCGGACTTCGTCGGGCTCTTGGGTCAAGAGGAAGATTGTTTCGATTTTCTGGACGGTCATTAACCTTCTCCGGACGCCGGCTTATTCTATTCCTTTGGTCATTAATTTGACGGGGAGTATTTGGTTTTTCCTTTTGGTCGGAAAGCATGGTATGTTTGAACTCCTTTACGGGTAAGCTGTGCTTTTGCTGATATTTTCTTAGAACTGTCTCTGACTGTTCCGCTTGCCAACTCGAGTGCGTTCTTGTTCACCGTTCTGGGCGAGTGGTACGTTGAGCGCAAAGTGATTGCAAAGCAGACTTGGTTGGGGTTGATTCTGGTTTTGGGTGGGATCGCATTATGTGTGCACTCAAAGAACCAAACCGTCTAGATACAGCTGAATTCAACCCAATTTTAAATTTTTGAAATTAAACACCCCATCTGCTTGTTGAGCATCTCTATTATGTGTCGTATTCTTCGATTAATTCAACAAGCATCCTCAACATTCAGGATATCAATACTTGCCTTAGTGTTAGACTCTTGGCCGATCGGACTGCAATCGAGCAAGAGCTGATAATCCTTCTGGTACATTGCTTCTTAAGCACTAGGAGATCTGCAGCTATTAGCTACAGAGATCCACTGTTTAGAGTCTACTTACGAGACTTTTGATGACGCGAATACGACCGTCCACCCCTCGCCTCCGAGCCCCGGGGATCAATCCTTTTTATTACTCCTTATGGTTATCCAATGAATTACGTGGACGTTCCAGGGTGCATTTCCAGAGAGCTTCACATTATCAAGTCGATATTGCTCTTCAAAGATATCAATATTACATGCAATTATTTATAAAGTGCTTTCAGGCGCACACAGTCAATGATGAATCCCAAAACTCGACCATTCTCGAATCCAATGGCAACTCGGTCGTCCCGAACATCGCAAAGCACTGGCTTGAAATCAGAAGGGAGCCGAAGTATGCGCAAATCTCCATATTTAATCCACTGTCCTTCAACTCCAAGACTATCTGGAAACTCCAGTGAGCTACTATCTCCATCTGTATGGTAAGCCTTCAGCCTGATGGCACCGATGTCTGTCTTGAGGATTTTTCCATCTGTTGAAAATTCCAAGGTGCGAACTGGTCCCTGTATATTGAACTTTTCGGAAGGACGAAGTCTAAAATTCCGACTGAACCTTGTGCTAAAAGACTCTGTGCCGTTCAGCACTCGAGCAATGGCCCAAATGTTGATGGTTGAGCTGCTTTTAAAGCCGGCGTGGTAGAAAACGGACGCGGAAGCGATGTATGAACAGTCTGGGGAAAAGGTCAAAGCAGCCAAAGAGCAATTTGAATCGCTTTTGAGCGTCCTTTGAAGATCACCTGTCGAAATGTTCCAAAGCTTAATACTCCTCGGGTTGTTGCCCAAACCACTAGAATTGTCGCCCCCCGAAGCAATGAACTTGCCATCAGGTGAAAAGGCCAAAATATGAACCCCATCCGTATGGCCCTCAAATGTCTTTTGAAGATTACCTGTTGCGCAATCCCATAGTTTAACGGTCTTATCCCAAGACCCCGAGGCAATTTGCTTTCCATCAGGTGAGAAGGCTACAGAATAGATAGCATCTGAATGACCTCTGAAAGTTTCCTGAATGACACCCGTCCTGGTGTCCCATAGCTTGACAGTCTCATCGAGAGATCCCGAGGCGATGTATTTGCCGCTGGGCGAGAAGGCTAAAGAGAAAACCCCATCTGTAAGGTCTTTCAATGTTTTTTGAACCTCGCCGGTCGTGGCATTCCATAAATTGATGGTAGCATCGTCAGATGCTGATGCAATTTGCTTGCCGTCGGGTGAAAACATCACATTGGCAACCTCTCGTGAGTGACCTTCTATAGACGCAGTGTGGTATAGCTTAGTATCATTTCCGATACCCCCTGAGGTGATGAGCCCATCTGCGGAAGAGGATGCTGCAGTAGTATTATATCGATGTGCTTCTAGCCTCTGCTCAAAGTCACCTGTCGTGGCGTCCCATAGCTTGATAGACATATCTCTTGACGCGGAAATGATATTTTTTCCATCAGGTGAAAAGGTTGTAGCATTTATAAAATCTAAATGACCGCTGAAAGTTTTTTGAATGTCACCCGTCATAATGTTTAATAGCTTGATAATTCCATCGTCATACCCCAAGGCAATGATTTCACCATTGGGGGAGAATGATATAGCAGTAATCTTCTTCTGGTTTCTCGGTCTTAGCGGCGTCTGTCGGTCACCTGTGAAGGTATCCCATATATGAATAGTGCCAGAGATAGTTCCGGAGGCAAGTAGTCTGCCATTGGGAGAGATTGCCAAGGTAATGATCGCCTCTGGTAAAGCTTGCCAGGGGCCATCTTTCAACGTCTTCAGTAGGTCACCTGTGAAGGTATCCCATAGATTGATGGTCTCGTCTCCGAAGCCTATGGCGATGTATTTGCCGCCTGGTGAAAATGTCATAGTAGTAGGAAAGCCACCTAAGTCGCTCACGAACGTGGTATGAAGGTCACGTATTGTCACTGTTGTCAAATCCCATAGCCTGATAGAATCACCTTTAGATGCCGAGGCGATATGGTTCCCGTCAGGTGTAAAGGCTATAGCATGGATAGGATACCAATGAGCTTTGACATGATGATGACTGGCCCCCGTTGTGGTGTCCCATAGCCTGATATATCCATCTCTACACCCTGAGGCGATGGTTTTACCATCAGGAGCAAACGCAACTACAAAAATCGATGAGGATGCTTCGAATATCCTCAAAAGGTCACCTGTTGTGGCGTTCCATAGGCCAATGACATTATTACTCGATCCCGACGCGAAGGATTTGCCGTCGGGTGAAAATACCAGATCAGCAACTTCAGGTGCAGGTCCAAAAAGGGTTGATATCAGTGATGACCAAACGCTCTCCATTCGTGGAACGTTCTTAATCCAGATGGGGATTTTTTCCATATTTGCCCCCCTCACAATGCTTTTTTCAGGACTGAAGATGATCCCAGAGCTGTAAATCTGTAACGGCCAATTCGTTATGGTATGGTAGTGTCGCAAAAGGAATCGTGTAGCATCCTGTGTAAGTATTGCCACGGGAGACGCACTCTAAGCGCAATCAGTCTTAAAATTAGACAATGACCCTCTGTCTTCAATTCGTAAAAATCTTACCCCCGCTGTATCCCTTATCGCTTGAAGGCCTTTTAAAGCCCCTTGTAGCTCATCCAGCAGGCTGAGGCATTCCAACCACTCCAATAACCTAGTTCGAAGGAATTCATCGGCAAGTCCACGCTCACCGAGCGCATTTTGTACGATCCTGGATTGCTTGCCGCTCTCGAGGTGTTGAGGCCAAAACAATGCTGCATATTTTGTTCTTGACAGTAGTGCAGTCGATTGTTTGTTCTTTGACTCTTGTATTGACTTTCTGGTTGAATCAGGTCGCGGCAGGTCGCAAATGTTGACCTTGAGCCGTTCACATAGAGATGATAGACAACGAAGAGCTAATTCACCATGACCAAAATGCTCATGCGAGTTGAGAAGATCGGATTGCCTTTTCTCTTCTGCCAAGAAGTCTCGAGCGGACTGATGAATAAACTCAATGAAGGTTCCACGCATAGTGATAAATGACGCACATTTACCAACTAGATCTTCAATTTCCGAGTACTCGTCAGTGAAACCTGTGAGGCTTTCCACTTCCACTACCTGTAGGGGTTGATATGCTAGCATCATCACATTGAGTAGCTCCATGCATCTCTTTCTGTCGACTATGTCCCCTATACCGAGTTGGGTGTACATCCGATGATAGATGGAATGCAAGCCTGGTGGCAATTGCTGAATGGCAGCTAATGCCTCATTGCGATGCACATTTTCGAGTCTCTTGCAAGCTAGGCTAACCCACAGATAGGTGCCCTCTGATCTATCATTAAGGGTCGTTTCGATCTTCTTTCGCAATTCTTCTTGATATCTGTGGCGACGATTCAGCTCAGCCACTTTAGACGCGATGTAGGTTCTGATGGCTTCAGAGAACTGTTGTGATTGTAGCTCCAGGATAACCTGTTCTTGATCATTTCCGACCAGGAGTTCGCGCTGGGCACTCTCCAATGGCCGACTTGTCAACAGCCATTTGATTTTGGAAACTTGATCAAGGCCGGTTCGGACGATGAGCTTGAGAAAATCGGCCATGCCACTATCTCGACACTCGTCAAGTGCATCCACAAGCACGTACACTCTCTGGCACTTGCAGTTGTTTAACATCTCCAACAGGATGTTCCACAGTGCTTCCCAAGAGGAAACGTCCTTTTCGAAGCGACCATTCACTGTATCCCAGCGATTTCGCAGGGATACCTTGAGCCTCTCTTCTTGATTAAGCAGCTGTAAAATCAGACCCTTGATGACCGATTCTAAGGTGTTAAGCTCGTGGTCGGCGTCTTGACAAAAAAAGTACGTGACCACACAGGGACCATTACGTGCAAGTAGAAGCCGCTCAATAAGACCGATCGACATCATGGTTTTGCCTTTTCCAGCACCGCCCTTGATCCAGAGTAGACCAGTTTCCTCTCCATCTTGCCAACCGATGTAACGTGGGTCTCGGAAAATCCATTCGATCGATGCGTGAACCAACTTATCCTTGGTGCCCTTCAGGCGGTTCTTGACAGCGAATGAATCGGGGCATCGTAAGGTGCGCAGGCATAATCGATCCACGTCATCATCTGAATATACTTGTAGAATAGTGAGCTTTAGAAAGTCAAACTTGTCAGGTTCAGCTTCTGAACATACCTGTGTTGATGTTGACATTATCAATTTGACCAAAGTTATTCCCAACCTGGAACCCCCCGTGGTTCTTGCCAAAAGTTTGGGTCGATGCCATGATAAGAGTAACTTGCGGTACTTGCAGTCTGTGCAGAAGAGAGTTGCAGGTCTACCAGCTGAAGGAGGGGCAGACCCTTGGCGTCAGATCAATCGACGTGGCTGCGCCCGGCACGAGAAATGGGTAAGAAAAGTAAGAATCAACTCAAAATCGAACTACAGCGGAGGCGATACGAATGATGTCTCTACTCCTCAGCGAGTGAATAAGGCGAGTTGAGTCAACCTCGTTTTGGCTATATAGAAACAGCTCTTCTCACAGTTTAATCCAGATGAAGCTTGTGAATCGATCCCCACGTATTATTAAATAGACATCTTACTTACCCATCTGGTGTCATGCAGTAATCTCATTTCAGAGAAAATACCAGCTGATGATCTCTGAGGTATTGAAGAACATTCGACCTGGCTGAAATCACGTCAAAAATTCAAGCCCTTTTGGAATATAGACATAGGGGGTTGATGGAGCTATTCAAAAGTATTTTACATGCTATCATTGAGATGAACTAGAATCATGCATCGCCAAGCATATATTAGCCAGAGACGAGGTAGTTTTGTCGAACTTTCAGTAAGATGGTCAATTAGTACCTAACAGCTTCTTCATCAGACCTCGGATGAAGCAGGGAAGCATCTATTAAGAAGACAAAGGTGACAGGACGAGTCTAATTTATTCATGTAAATCAACACCAACATCACTCGCCTCAAATGGAACAATAGAAAATATGAACCCAACTCATATATACAGGTACAATGAGAAAGATTCCTTCATGCCATGCTTAAACACATGCATAGACTCAAAGGTAGATATGACATCATTGAAAGAAATAACAAATACACCATACATACTACATCAATCACATCAGGGCAGGAAATAAAAACAGAAAGCACTGCCGTGAAAAGTCGTCACACATGTCACCCTATCCATTCAATACCAGACCGGGCCTGCCGTGGTAAGAGGTTCAGGTTCAGAAGCAATCAAGTTCAACGTGGTGGGATATATTGAAACACAAGATCGAAGCGGAAAGGCTGAATGAAACACATGGTTTAGAAATAAAATCAGACACCTCGGAACTAGGAATGAGTTAGTCATGTTAATTAAAAAGAAACTGAGTAAGTAACGGGGAAAGAGGGGACTCACCATCCGAACAATCAAATACCACGTTGCACCCAGGAATTTGAACATCGAAAGCCCAGCAACAGACCACAGAACAACCTCCATGTAGATCAGGGATCGCTCGTTCTGCGTCTCGTCCGTGCTGGTACCATCGGTAGAACTAGTAGTGTCGAACGTCTCCAGGCCGGCAGCACTGAGAACAACGGCACCAAGAGCGAAGTTGCAGAATACCCAGGCTAACACGACTGCACTACGGAAGCCCTTGTAGTAGTCCGCCTGGCGATCTTCGTCCGAGATGACCTGGACCTCCTTCGGTGGCTTCATGGCGAATTTTGCGAGTTCAGCTTCATATTGCGCGTTCAGGTCGCCGTCATCTTGGGGAATGTTGACATCAACCTTGCCACCGGGCTTAAGGGTTGCGGAGGGCAGCTTTTCGGCCTTATCGTCACCCTTTGTACCCCACGTGATATCGTGGGTGTTGCAGAAGGCGTAGATGTTGAGGACGTTGATGTAGGTGGGAGTGAGCAGGATGTATTGGATGAACGATGTGAACATATGCCACGGGTCCAAGAACATAAACGACGCGACAAACCACATGACATAGGTTGAGCCGAGGGAAACGATGATCGAGAAGAAG
Source organism: Penicillium pulvis (assembly GCF_028828015.1). Taxonomy (NCBI): domain Eukaryota; kingdom Fungi; phylum Ascomycota; class Eurotiomycetes; order Eurotiales; family Aspergillaceae; genus Penicillium; species Penicillium pulvis. Next base: position 1,522,662 of record NW_026643078.1, on the reverse strand, counting down.
GTTTTGTTGGTGAAAAGCTGGCTGACTGTGAAGCTGTTTTCGGCCACTTCAGTTTCAATCGACTTGACAGTGACAAAGACAGCTGCGAATGACAAGTATATCATGATGCAAATCCAGAAGTAGACCATTGTCATATAGAACTTGTTGGACCCACCGGGCCGATTACCAAGAGCCAGGACGAAACATGTAACGAGAGTCGCAAGATATAGCCACTCGAAGACAATACCCAAAACCTTACCAGCTGTTCCCAGAAGGTCGTCGTCGCCGAGATATGTCGTTAAGATGTGGAAAACCAAGAAGAAATTACCGATACCGAACCAAGCAAAGATCATAGCAATCGTTTGGTAGATGAACTCAATGAACAAGGCGAACTTGCGCATGAAGCTGTGGTCACTACGACCAATCTGGTAGAAGTGCGCAATGGCATACACAGCCGCGAAGAAAGAACCGTTCAACCAACGACGCCGTTGTAGAATGAACTCGGCCATTCGGTCAGGTACGTCAGTCTCACCGGTTGAATTCTTAACATAACGCAAGAGCCAACGGCACTTGCGCTTCGAGACAATTTCGAAACACAAAATTCGATCCTCGGCAAGATACATGTTGGCAGTGAAAATACCGGCGTTGGCACCGTGCATCTTCTCACCGGCAAAGTATCGTTCCAGGGGTCCCTGGCCGTTCTTGTCATTTTGCAAGGCAACAAACCGGTAAGCGGAGAAGGCACCAGGCAACACAGTAATGAAACCAAACGCAGACTCGAGGGGCTTATCAAGAATGTTACTGAGCTTGTACTCGAAGTTCTGGCCAGCCACAAGGGGATTCAGCAATTTCTTGCCGTGAGACAACATAACCTTGATCTCACCACAAGCACCACCACACATGGGATCCAAATCGAATGCCTTCCATAGGTGATAAATCGAGTCTTTACCCGGTTTGGTACCAGCATCCAAAAGCACGCAAATATTAGGATCCAGCAGTCGGCCGAATGCCTGGAAGAACCAGCGATGGGAATTGATCTTCTTTTGATTCTTTTCCTTCAAACAGAAAATGATCTGCACCGGAGGACCCTGGCGAGGCTTGAGATGGACTTGGGTACCCTTGACCTCCAAACCAATTTGAGTGGTATATTCGTAGATGTGAGCAGTCACGTCCTTGCCGTTGACCTGCTGCTTGGCGATGCCATCCTGGTACACACCCAAACCGGCCAGCACCGCACGGGTACGAGGGTTGATCTTGGCACGACCATCACTGATCACACAGACCACAATCTTCTTCCATGCATCTTTACCCCATGTTTTACTACTTGTTCGTGAGCACATGTGATCAATGTTTTTAAATACACCGGACATTGTACGCGCAAACAGGAAGTCGTCCTCGTTGTACATAGTAACCACGATGAAAAGCTCGGTGTGGCGAGGCTTCGCGAACAGCTTCTGACGAAGAGTGAATCGCTCTTCGAAGAAGTCTGCAGGGTCGCAGGTGGCGGCCGAGTAACGCATGTGGGTGAACTCATCACGGCCTGGTGCTTCGGCGTGGGGGATTTGGCTGAGCAATTTAGGCGCAATCGGACAATCAAGGACCAAGTTTCCGTTGAACAATTGCACTTCTTTCACGGTCTTCCAACGGCGAATGGGAGCGGGACTAGGGGTTGGCCGAGGCTCATCCTGGAGCTCTGGGTCATAAGGGTCCGGTCCGAAGGGGTTGTCTCCTGTTACTAGGGGAGCGTGGTCGTCGAACGGGGTTTGGCCGCCTTCAGGGTACTGGCCTAAGTCATAATCTTCATGGGGTGTATGTGTGGGTTCGTAAGGTTGGGTATAGTAGGCGTCATGGTGGGCTTCTGGGTCGACAGCGTAGTCGTTGTAACCATAGGGATGGCCACCTTCGTGGGTCTCGTAGGCTTCATGGTGGCCGTAGGAATTGTGTACATTTTCCACGGAGTACTATTGACCCAAGACTGTCAGTGGTGGTTTCTAGGGATTGTTGGGCCTGCGCGCATAGCTTACAGTTGGTTGTTCAGCCAGGCGATCGCTCGAGGGCATGGGCAAGTGCCCTTGGGGCGCATATGGATTATCGTGCAGCTGGTAGGCGTCCAAGTGGTGACCTGGCGACGGAGTGCGATTGTCATAGGGGTTCACCTGAGACGGATTCGTCAGGGGAGCATGATGCTCGTCCCCAAAGGGATCTGGCGTGCGCATGTTAGTTTGTGGTGTCCAATGCTCCTGAGCACGGCGTTCGAGTCGCAAAAGCTATGTTTCTTTGGTCGCAACACCGCAAGCATGCACCATCAATGTCCAGCAGGATAGTGCAAGGTTGGCTAAAGTTTGTTTCACGGGGAGAGAGAAGAAAGAGCTCGGGGAACTAACCAAGTCGGTTGTAGGACATTGCACGGGTACCAAGAGTGGAAATTTGGGTTCAGCTAAAATTGAGCCCACCTCTTAGAGTGCAAGCTCAGGGAGTGGTTGACTGGAGATTGCGCCAGGAGCGCGGGTGGGAAAGGACCAACGTCAGTGGTTAGAGAGGTTGACTAGAATTACTAGTCTGACCGACGGCTCAAACTCTCGGCGCCGTTTCAGAATAGTAGATTTCTTAGCGATGCCACGAATGGGGTAATGAACAGGGGGTTCCCAGGAGGATGAGTTTGTCGCACGATGCCCAAAGTGAAGTCAAAGAGGAATGAAGAAATGAAGAAGAGCTGCCCGCTCTTGTTTGGTGTTTACGAAGCGGGCGATCACAGATGACGAGGTTGGCAGGCGAATCAGTGTGCATGCGCTGGACCCGCTTAGTGGATCAAATCGTATGTGATAAATAGAAGCGAGAGCGAGACTTCGGAGAATAACAAAGAATGCTGCAACTTCAGGCACTGTAACGGATAACTGAGACAAAGGTATGTGTGAAAATATAAAGAACAGATGTGCCCTGAGGTTCTGAAACACAAGATCCGTGGATTGCATGCGAAGTACTTGGGAAAGTAAAAGTGGGCCTGATGCTCACAGTCATCACTGGGCCAACGAGAGGCACGCGCGCTTTACATTATGGAGTCTTCAGCCACAAGCCACCATGGTTAATCCATCTGCGCCTCATGTGGCGTGAAAGATTTCTTTCTTTTTTTAGATTTAATTTTAGATGCCAGGCAGATGAATATTCACCTATGAATAGATTGACTTATCTCCATCTGCGATAAGAAAATATCACGCACTTTGATATCTGCAGACGTCATTGAACTATATACTGTACTTATTGCATAGCAGAACCTAAGGCAAGACTCTCTTATCCTATCGATAATTTGATAAGGAATATCTTGTCACTCATCAACCTAACTCAACCACTTTCTTCCCTCGCACATCTTTTAATCCACACATTGTCATGGCTTCTACAGACCAACGCCCCGTGAGCGTTCTATTTGTCTGCCTAGGAAACATTTGTACGTCTTGCACTGCCCCGCCTTTTCCCCGCTACGCCCTGCGCCTCCCGTCGTCGTACTAACACCATGATGTCAGGCCGTTCTCCTATGGCCGAAGGTGTTTTCCGAAACCTCGCTGAGTCACATCCCGCCATTGGCGAAATTGACTCCGCCGGTACGGGCGCATATCACAGCGGGGAGCCCTCAGACAGCCGCACCATGTCCACCCTCCGCCGGCACAACATAACCAACTACTCGCATGCTGCCCGGAAGGTCACCAAGGAGGATTTCCTACACTTTGATTATCTGCTAGCGATGGACAAGTCCAATCTGCGGGATCTGCTCAGTGAGAGAGAGTCGGTGATCATGATGTTGCAGCGCAAGGCAAATGCCAAGTCTGGGGCGAAGACTACTCGGGCAGCGACCGAGGCTGCAATTGGGGAGCGCGGTGTGGAGGCTCAGGTCGCCGAGGTTCGGCTCTTTGGTGACTTCGGTCCTGGTGGGAAGCTGCATGCTCGTGTGGGAGGGGGTGAGGTAGTACAGGACCCGTACTATGGAGGTGCAAATGGATTTGAGGAGGTTTACCAGCAGGTCGTGCGGTTTTCACAGGGCTTCCTGGACCACGTTACCAGCTCCAAGTAAACAATGGTTTCTGGTGAGATGGAATGCGATTTATGACTAAACATTATAGAGCGGTGGCCACCCGATCAATGATACCTCTGCAGGCGAAGAGGAGCGGATACATATATGATGTGCCACCAAAACATGGGGAAAGACCACAATGGTGTCCAAGTACTATCTATATAGATAGATCAAACCAAAATTATTGACATAATGCTCTTCCAAGGTTATCAAATGGGGTTTGCGTAAAGGCTTTCAACATTGAAGGTTGTTGTACATCTAATTTACATGCTAACTATGGCACAATATATATAACAAGAAATTTGGCTTCAAAAACTCCCTACCACCCATGAGACTTCCTCATACCTTCTCACTGATCTTGATAGCAGCTCGGCAACCAAAACGAATCACATCCACCAGTGGGTCATACGGCTTAGCTTCCTTAGAATCATGAGCTACCGCATGATCCAAATGCTCCAGTTCTTCATCTCGAATCCTCCGGAATGTGGCCAGCATTTCCTTCAACTCATCATCCAATTCCTCCCCTCGCTGCTCCGCATCAGCCTCCCATGACAAGATCTCCCGAACCTGATCATTGTAATGGGAACCAATTTCCGTCTCCACGGCCTCGGTGCATGCCATCGCAGCTTCGCGACCCAGCGCGGCGGTTGACCAGCCCAGAAATGTCGCCGCAACCTCCCAGAGAGGATACATGGCAGTGGGTCGAACTTGATGTTGTGCGACAAGCTTGTTGAATGTCTTCAAGTGCCCTGCTTCTTGGTCGTACATGTGCTTCATCAAAGGCCGTAGATGCGGATGCGATCGGACGATCTGCGGGGTTTGGGCGGTGTAGATGAGGGTGGCGGCGAGCTCACCGGCTTGATTTACTCGAAGCGAGCTATCGAGGTACTCGCGCTGCTCTTTGCTGAGGGTGTATCGGGGCTTGGAGCTGCCGGATGGACTAGTGGTGGACGCATTTCGGCGTTGAGCTCGTAGAGCTATCGGAGCGAGAAAGTCGAGGTAGATTGGGGACGTGGTTCGGGACTGGCGTCTACACTGTGCTAGAGCAGATCTTCGTAGTGCAGGTAGGGATTCCATTGTGGATTATAGTAGTTTGTGGAATTGCAGTAAAGGTGAATTCGTGATCGCCGGAAAGTGAAGATGCCGAAGAGCGCCAGCGTGTCTTGGCGCAGGCGCGCGCTTGGAGTCTTGGCACCCGGACGTCATGAACGACAAAGGCCAACTTTGCGACGGACAATCTACGCGTTGTCAAACACTCATCCTATTACCGCTCTCTCTTCTGTCGCTTTTTGTATAGTGTGCCTTGTTGGTGCTGAACTCACTTATCTCGGCTGGTATACAGGTCTTTGGTGACTTTGGTGCCGGGGATCCCAGGGCTTTCTTCGATCTTTTGCGCCTCCTGGTAAGGAGTGCTTTGCCTACGAAAATCACACCCTTGTTTGATTATAGGGTCAACTGGGACGCCGATTCGCAAAATATTGTCTGATATTGGGATTCTTGGTTAAAAAAGTGCCTGTTGGGGTAACTGATCACTATGGCGGACGATTTGGATGACGAGCTCCTGGCTCTGGCTGGTGGCTCAGATGAGGAACAGTCCCCTCCCCCGGAGGACAGAAATGACTCTCCATCGCACTCAACTTCCTCTCATTCTCCACGTCACTCTCCGATGGGTCGCAAAGGAACGGCGAAGGCGATTCGCCGGCCTCGAAAAGCCGCGAGAGACGACGATGAAGAAGATGGCGAAGTGTAAGCCCACCTCTTCCATATCGCTGTTGGACTGATCACTGATATCATTGGAATCATCCAGGTCCGATGCCGAGTCCCACAACTCCCTCCAGTCAGCCCCCATGTCCGAGTCTGATTCGGAAGCTGGGGCTGGCTCCGATGAAGAAGACCGCCCAATATTCCCCTATGACAAGCTGTACTACTCCTCAAAGGAAAAGCAAGAGATAATGGGAATGCCCGAGATCCAGCGTGAGGAGCTGCTATCTGAGCGTGCCCAACAGGTCGATCGCCACAACCAAGATCTTGCCTTGCGTCGCCTGCTAGCCTCTCGCGAGCGTGAGGAAAAGCGTGCTGCTGCCAAGCAGGCTAAGCGCAAGGCCGGCTCAGCAGGTCTCGATGAAAACCAGCGCAAGAGTTCTCGCCAGAAGACTACCCTTGGTGGCCGAAAGGTCGGAGAGACATCCGCCGCCATCGATGCTTACAAGCGCCAGCGTGAGCAGAAGGGAAAGCGTGATGAGCTGCGTCGCCGTGACCCCACATCTTCCCGTCGTCGATCTCGAACTCCTGGCTCCGAAGTGTCTGACGAGGATGGTGAAGCTGAAAGTGACCTTGAACTGGACGACCGTGTTGGCCGTTCTCCTTCGATCCCTAAGGATGACCCTCCTGCCGAGCTTCGGGACATCAACCGTGCTCGTGTTGGCCGCACCAATTTTGCACAGGTCTGCTTCTACCCTGGATTTGAGCAGGCCATAACCGGCTGCTACGCTCGCGTAAATATCGGACCCAATAACGAGACTGGCCAGAACGATTACCGTCTTTGCTTGATTGAAGGTTTGTTTCTCAGCTCTTATGACTTTTGTCTCAAATTCTAAATTCGTGTACCAGGATTCAACCAAGGCAAGCCCTACGCCATCGAGGGAGCGAATGGCCGTCCCTTTGTCACTGATCAGTACGCCAAGCTGGCTCACGGCAAGGCTGTGCGAGATTTCCCCTTCATCGCCTGCTCGGACTCTGCAATTACCGAGGTAGGTAAATCTATGACCTGAGAGTGATCTCTCGTGGCTAACAATTCAATAGGCCGAGTATAGCCGTTACCGAAAGACCATGGCCATTGAAGATATAAAGATGGCCACTCAGACCAAACTGGCTGGCAAGGTCGCCGATATCAACCGTCTGATCAACCACCGTTTCACTGCCGAGGAGTTGTCTGAGAAGCTTCGTCGCCAAGGTGCCTTGGATGAGAAGAGGAATGTCCGCAAACGTTTCGATTTGGAGAAGGAACTGGTCTTTGCCAAGGCCAATGGCACCGAAGAAGAAATCGAAAAGTTGCAGAAAGAACTTGACGCCATCGTCAAACCCAACCTTTCGTGGGGTACTACCATGAACAAACCGGTTGCTGAAAAGGCACTCAGTGAAGCCGAGCGTGTTCACCTCATCAATATTCGCAACCAGAAGCTCAACTACGAGAATGTGCGCCGTGCTCAACTGGATGAGCGTAAGGCGGCTCGAAAGGCTGCCGCCGCTGTGGCTCGTGGTGAGGCCGTTGCTGATCCATTTATGCGTGTTCGCACTGTGGCCAAGACCCACCACGACGTTTCTGATAAACCTCAGGATGCGCCGAAGACTGAAGAAGCTGCTGCCGTCGACATCAAGAATATCAAGCCTGCTACAGATACTTCTAAGGTTTCAACCCCTAACCATGGCCTCACCCCGAAGAAGAAGGGCGCTTTCATGATCAGCTACCGCAACACTGACGATGAGAACATTGCGGCTCTGGATATGGACATCGACATTGATATCTAGATCGTCGTGTTCGCTTTTATTTTCAAATACATATTCTTCTGAAATGTGGCAAGTGGTGCGTGTCAAGATGGAGATGACACGAGACTTCAGGTCAGCTATTTTTTGTACACATTAGAGTATCTAGCGGTGGATGGGGGTTGGGTTTTGCTTTTACTATTGACTAGGGAATCGGCGCGGCGTCTCTTCAAATTTCGAAAATTTCACGGGAAACCTGTATTTTATGAGCAAAATTCAAATGGAGTACGAGAAGCATAATATTCAAAATGGAACCCACCTGCAATATTGTAAATGAGATTTGTCTGAAGCATTTGAAGCTGCACTTTACTATACACCACTGTACAGTGTGCCTGGCCGATAAGATAAGAGTCACGTGGTTAGCCTAGCAACGCGAAGCACGCGCGCATCGCGTCCGGACTATGCACATCGCCCTTGCTCAAGGACCCGCACATCCGACCCTTCAACCCTCCTCACTGTTCCAATCGATCCATAATGACCCATATCTTCTCATAATAATCACTCTTCAAGATACCCAATACCCATTCACACACAAATACTAAAATGTCCACCGCATCTACACCGCGGTCGACGCGTTCCGCGTCGCCGGGAAATTCGCCTAACATGCTCACCCCAGGCCAAAAAATCAAGGCCATGATGGCTCAATTTGGCAGCGACTCAGAATCTGACTTGGAAATTACTCGCCCTAAGAACACAATCTCGAAGCTGGACTTCGGGTCCAAGAATATCACTGCCACCGAGACAAAATTAAATCAATCAAACGACAGCTCCACCGACTCAGACGATGAGGACAACATTGTTCAGCCGAAGGGTCGGATGGCAGCCCGTATGCAGGGTGGTGCAACCAAAGAAAAGGAGGACTCAGCGTTTGCTCGACTGTCCAAGGCTCTCCAGACGGAGAGAGAACTAGCAAAAAAACCCAAACCCCAGAATGAAAGCCCCGCACCTGAAGCCGAAGTCGAAGCTGAATCCAGCGAGGATGATCTTCCTGCCGCTGCACCCAGGAGGAGGAACAAAAACGCAGCCAAACGACAATCCCCAGACGCCGAAGACCGGTCCCGGAACTCAACACCCCGCGCTCGCTCATATTCACCCCTGTTCGTTTCCTCGCCAACTGCCGCGGCTGATGAGCAAGACCAGAGCGATGATGCAGATGGGGAGACCGAACAGCCCACCAAAGGAAATTCAAGATTCCTTGCCCTCGTCGCTCAAAAACGCAAGGAGCGTGAGGAGCGAGAGAAGATCGAAGAGGAGAAGAAGGCTGCTAGAAAAGCCCAAATGGAGAAATTCAGCTCTGATATGGTCTCCGGAGAGGAAAGTGAAGCCGAGAACCCGACCTCAGCCCATAAGCTTTCTCAGAAAGCCCGTCAACCCCGCAAGGCCAGTAAGAAGGCTTTGGATGAGATGAGACAAGAGACTCAACGCATGAGCCGGAATATGCAACTTGCCCACCAGGCTCAGACCAAGAAGAAGATTACTAAAGAAAGCTTCTTTGCCAGATTCAACTTTGGACAGCCTGAAGCACCTGCTCCGGAGCCCGCGCAGGCCAATTCTTCGTCTACCGCTGGCTCGCAGCAATCATCTGATGCGGAAGCGCATAAGAAACGCGATACACCTCATACTTCCCCTGTTCTTGGACCTTCTGATTTGGAGAAGCCACAAGCTGCTACAGTCCAAAGCCAATCCGAGTCTAATGAAACAGAGGCGACTGCGTCTGCTGCTGCCCAGCCGACCGTGGAGAAAGCCGCTGCTCCTGAGGAGTCGATGGCACTCAAAGAAGCTCTAGTTCTACCTAGCCATCCCGCAGCGAAGAAAGAACCGTTCAAGCTTACTCGACGACCTGTCCGTGTTCTTCTGTCGAGACAGGAAATCGCTAAACACCAACAAGACGGCTCAGATAGCGACGACCTTGAGGTGGTCACCTCAGCTGCCAAGTCCCGTAGCATTGCCGCCTTTGAGAATCTCCCAGCGCAAAGAATGCAGGAATCTGCCTCCATGATCCGGCTCAAGGCTCTTGCTCATTTGACATCCCCGACTCGGAAATCAACGTCCATGACGTCGTCAGAGCTCTCCGCCGATTTGCTATACAGAGCACGTCAACAAGCTGCCAAAGAGCGACAGGAGCGCATTGAAGAACTCAGGGCCAAGGGTGTGGTAATTGAGACCGCCGAAGAGCGTGCAGCCATGGAGGATGATATGGAGGACTTGGTGGAGAAGGCTCGTCGGGAAGCTAACGAGATCAAACGATTAGAAAGAGCGGCCAGGAAGAATGGAGAGGATTCTGATGACGAGGAGGATAATGACTACGCATTATCTGGTTCTGAAGAGGAGGCTCAAGAGTCTGGCGATGAAGATGAAGATGCTCGGAGTTTGAATGGCAACGAGGGTCTCATTGAACAGGAAGCGGACGATGGAGACGAGTCCTCCGATGGCGAGAGCGAGGCTTTGCCTTCTGATGTCGAGGAGCAAGTGCCCGGAACACGGCGCAAGCGACCAACCCGCGTTGTCAGCGATGACGAGGACGAAGAGGAGGCTCAACAGCAGGTACCATCTACACCTGTCCGAGCACCATCGAATGCAGCTCAGTCCGCAGAGCGCCCGCGCTTCCTAGGCATGGAATCTCCCAATATGTCCATGGGTCTCACCCAGGCATTTGCTGGCACATTGGCAGATGACAATGATGATACAAGTCAGCCAGCTTCTGCCACAATTCCATTCTCTCTTCCAGACCCGGGACAACCTGTTCCTAGACTTCGCCATGAAGATTCTGAGATTCTTGTTCGAGATAGCCAGGAACAACATGACGAGCCTGACTTCATGGCCAACTATCAGCAAAATGTCACTCGCGTATCAGAGTCTCCGGCCGGGCCGGCGTTCTCCCAGTTCTCACAGCTTCCTGATCCCACCCAGGATGAAGGTTTTGTATTCTCTCCGTTTGACCCGAATAAGCGATTCAGAGGAACCCCTCCAGTCTCGACCGTGGATACTGTCCTCGTGGGCTCAAGCCAGTCGCCCCTTGTTGAGCGAAAGAAAAAACAGCTTCGACGCGGACGTGCGGCTGACTTGTCAATGGTGGAGGAAGAGGAGGAAGAAACCAACGAAGGAGGCTTTGAGATTGACCCCAATGCTTTCAACGTTATGAAGAAGTCGGCGAAGAAACCGACTGTTGCATACGACAAGAAGAACAGCAAGGCGAAGAACGTCATCGATGAAGCCGCTGAGGAATCCGAGGATGAATATGCCGGTCTTGGTGGCGCTAGCGATGACAGCGATGATGAGGAGAATGCGTACGACAAGCAAATGATCAACGACAACAGTGGTGAGACCGTAGACGAGAAAGAGCTTGCTGCGCTCAATGCGTAAGTCTAATCCTTTCCTGTAAATCCCATACCAATTTATTGACTCGTGTACAGTGTCCATGACCGTAACCGTGATGAAAAGGATGTTGCCAAGTTGCTTAAAGATATCACTACTGGAGCCTTGCGCCGTCGCCGTGGAGGAGGCGATGATGACTTTGATTTGGACGACTCAGATGACGAACATCTGGCACGCCGGCGCGAAAAGCAGCGCGAGTTTGCGAAGATGCGCAAAGCTCTACTCGCTGATGACAAGATCGGTGAACTTGCAGAGAACCCCAAGAAAGCGGCATTCTTCAGAGCTCTTGAAGACCGTGATGTCGATGATGACTTTGAGCTGGAGTTCCTAGAAGAGAAGGACAGCGGATCTCAAAATGAATCTCAAAGCACGGCCACAGAGGAACAGCAAGATGGTGCTGCAAATGACATTAACAAACGCAAGCGGCCCCTCGAGCCATCTGCCGTGGACGCTACCAATCGCCCCCCGCCCAATCTTCGCCGCACTCCTGCTAGCGCCATGTCGAAGAAGCCTGCTACATTGGCCGAGATCCGCGAGAGTCTGTCTTTCTTGACTGAGACACCAGAGTACGACTCTTTCCACGAGGATGCCTCCGTCGACGAGGACGAACCTACCGAGGGCGATGACTCCAATGTATCCGGTGCCGACGACGCAGCTCATTCGGACGATGCAAACTCACAACCTCGGGAGGAGTTCGCGAAGCCCAGCCACCCGCGCCGCACTCGCGGTCCTGTTGTTGATCGTCTTGCTCTGCTTCGCCAGGCCTCCTCCAACTCTGCCACCGCAAGCACGGGATCAGGCAACTCGAAGCTTGCCTTCCAGACCGGTGGGAGCAACGATGGACCCATCGGCTTCCGACCTCCAAGACTCCTGCATCGTGTCTCCACAGGCTCATCCTCGTCTTCCAACTCGTCGACTACGTCCAATCGTGTTTCTAAACCGGCTGCCTCTGGTCCTAAGAAGGGCGGTGCAGTCAACTCTTACACTGCTGCACGTGAGAAGGAGCGCGAGAGACAGCTCCGTGTGAAGCAGCGCAATGGCAGCTCTAACGTTGCGAAGCTGTTGAACAAGCATGCTGGTGGAGGATTGGGTGCACTGGCTGGGAATGGTCAGTGGGATTAAGTGGTTCAGTAGCTTGACTCAAGCTTTTCTATGAACTTGTTCATGCATGAATGTACATTGGCATTGGGGGAAACATTTCTTTACTCAAAGATCATTCGGAGTTTGGGCTATGGGGTCTCGGCGTTATACTTGATTACTGGCATGAATGGGGAGCTACTGAGCATATGAAATGCACGGCCTGTAGCTAGGGACAAGTGAAACTTCCACATAAATTATAAGCACTTAAACCAAACGCACCGTTCTACTACAAATCCCTTCTAGTCTTCACATCTACGCATATCTCACTCCCCTATTTTATCGATCCATAACCGACCTCGCCTTCTCCTCCCCACCACCCAACCAATCCTCCCAAGAAAGACTTAGCTCGACCGTATCCCTCCACAGATCCTCAGGATCACTACCAGGAGGTAAACCCCTGCCATGCCCCACCTTACCATTGATCGCACCCTTATTAAATCTCATATGCCACTTCGTAACCCCAATCCTCTCAAACTCCATCTTCTCCGCCAACCGCACACTACCCGGATTCATAGTACTAGCCATATAATGCACCCTCCCCAATCCAAACCCGCCTCCTCTTTCGCCGCAAAAGCATTCAGCAAAAGCAGTCCCACCGCATTAGCCGCGACATGACTTCTCTGGTAAGGCGGCAGAACAACCACAAACCCAAGTTCTGTGCTGAGATGCGTTGGAGATGTCTTGATGTAGCTAATCGTTCCTGCTAGTTCTCCTTCCGCATCATCGGATGACGGAGGCTTTGTTTTGTCTATTATGGCGTAGGCGAATGATTCGGGATTTGCGTATGAAAGGATATGTCTGTCGTGGCTGTCGTAGAAGGCGGATTGGAGGTCAGAAAGTGAGTTCCAGGGGTTAATGCTCATGTGCGAGAATATTTCTGGGGCTTTAGATGCATGGTGTATGAATGTTGGGCCGTGGTGGTCTGGGTTGAATGGGGTGAGCTTTATTCTATCGTTGGAGATATCGTGGGTGGGGAAGTAGAAGGTTGATGTTTTTGGCATTTTGAGGCTGTTTAAGAGATGTTTGGTTATGGATGGTATTTGGATGTCTTTAGTTATAGTTATTATATTAACTTCGGTTATGTTTATTATGTTGAAGTGGAGATGAGTCACGATGAGAGCGCTATAAGGTACGAAGCATGCTGATCCTTTACCTAAATTGGGCATTGGTATGATCTCACTTCGTATATAGAAACTGGATTTCATTCCGCCATTCAATTGCGTCTTAAAGTTGATTTTTGGCCCCCATAAAACCCACGTCAAGTCAAATCACAGAACAGGGAATTGTCACGCATATTGCGTACTCCTTTGCCCCATCAAATAAACCCCGCGTAGCCCCGCGCCCACAGGAGACATTTTGACCTTTGACACACATATTCCAGACCACGTTTTTCTCCAGGGTTCCCAAAATACTTCCCCAAGCCCAAAATGCCACCAATAACTAAGTTCTGGCTATGCACTTTCAAGGACCCCGACTCCATCAAAAGTCCCGAGTTCCAGCACCTCATGACCGAGACCCTGGAATTTTGCTCATCATATACGAACCGGGAGCCGGATACACCGCCAATGCACGCTTTCTACCAAGATACTGCCGACCCAGCACGACTTTTTATGATAACGGGCTACCAGTCACAAGAACTCAACGATGAGGCGCATGAAAAGTACGCTGAGAAATACCTTGATCGGATGTTCGAGTTTGTGCAGCATAAGATGTTGCTAAAGGTTGATATTGATATTAATTCGCTGCCGACTGGGGAGCATGTTACTGTGGCTTATGGCAAGGAGCCGGCGCGGTGGAGGGAGGAAGATGAGGCTGGAGGATGGGATGTATCAGAGACGAGAGAGGGGGCGAACGAGGATGTGATCAAGGGGAAGAAGGATGAGGAGGATGACCGGGTTTGGGTGCAGGTTTCTAGATGGAATGGAGCTGATAGTGTGTTGGAATCTGTTCAGCCTATCGAAGGGGAAAGGCTGCATTTGGAGAGAATTGCTGGTTGATTCATAGACTGATTAGAGATCGGACTGTGACTAGGGTTTAATGTTAATATAATGTATACAGATGTAAGTGATCGACCTTAGTCGATTTCCAGCTCGTTTATCAAATCCGTCAACGAAGAGATACTGCGAGCATCCCGCTCCTCTCCATCTCCATCTCCTCGACGAAGTAAATAACTCTGCCACCCCGCATCGAGCGCGCCTCTATAATCCTTCGCATAGTCATCACCAACATGCACTCGGGTCCAGCTTCCAGAGCTAACCCCCAGCGGAACTAACAATTTCGCCTGTCGCTCCGCAACATCGAATATTAATCGGTTCGGTTTCTCCTCACCAGCCTCATAGCTGGTAACAACAAAATCCACATCGGATTCCGACAGGTTGTTCAGACAAGAGTCCATATCCCGGACCTTCCGCTGTTCAAAACCGGGGAGCTCTCCACTTGACAAATCTTGATCAGCCCGTAGGTCACCGACCCTTAACCCAAGCGCCTTCAGAACAGCAGGAACCCGATCATCGGAGTTTGAAACAACTCCCACGATGACCCGGTCAAAGCGGCCTTTCATTGGCGTAGCTTTGAGCTCACGCATCCGTGTAAAGAAAGGCACGACATCGTCGTACAATGTATACCCCTCCGCACCCGCGAATAGCTCAATCAGAGCTTCTACAAAGCCGTCTGGGAGCTCGGTATCGGCATTGAAATCGGTACTCGAGGTAACATCTCTCGCACCACGCGACTCCGTCCCAGCTAACGTCCTCTTAAAACTCCCCCGAATCACCTCCTCCCACCACTGCTTCGGCCCCCCATACCGGCCGCGCAGGACATCTGCACGACCATAATTGGGATACCGGGATGCCTGCTCGCGGAAAGTGGTTTTAAACGCGGCTTTGAGCTTCTGGGGTGTGATTGCTGTACGCGAGAGGCCGAATTTGTGCGCCGTTGACGCGTATTGGTTTGGGACGGGCTCACGGGGGTGGAAGAGGGTATCGAAGGCGTCGAAGGTTAGGAGGAGTGTACGATTCGGTGAGGTTGTTGAGGATATGGATCTGGCGTTGTTGAGGAGGTGGCGCGTGGACATGTTGGGAGGTGTTGCGGTGAAGTGGTATGACGAGTGGCGTGGTGTTCTAGATCTAATCTAATCTCTCCGCAATTGGATCCACCCATGGTTGTGGATTTTCGAAGTAATGTAGGTAAAACACGGACATTGATGGATAATAAATATTCTAGAGATTACATTTCTAAGTATATATGACTCACTAAATTAGAAATTGTGAGTAAAAGCGAATCCAATCACTCGGTGGGCTTGGACCGATTCAAGAAAGCCTCCTTCGACATCGCAGGCTCGTTATACGTGAAAGTAACACCCTGCGACCGGAACTGAATATCCAGATCATCCATAAAATCCCACGGATAATCCTCATCATCGGGAGTCGGCAACTCCGGCGCGAATTGTATCCTGATTTCCTTTAGTGGCGAGCGTCTCTCAACGACTTTCTGAGCTAGATTCATGATCCACAATGATTCCCGTGTTCCGAAATCAGACCACTTTTGTGAATTCTGGTCGTAGATAGTAAAGTCCCAAACAAACAGCTCGAGACTGGGTCCTAGGAGTTGGGATGCAACGTCAGATGAAATATCGAGTTCTCCACCTAATTGCCACCGCGACAGAGAAAGGGTGTGCAGAGCCGAGAGGTCGGATAGGTTGGCAAGTTTTCCCCTGCCAGAAAGGGATAATGGTCCGATGCTGAGAGTGGTCAGGGTGTCTTTGTGTTCCTCAAGCATCTTGCGGAGTAGAGGCAGGTCCAGGTAGTTTGGGTGCGAGTCTCTGTGGTCTGGGTCGCTGTGGATGTTCTCAATAGAGAATTCGAAGAGAGATTTTGGCCAGTGGATGAGTGTGTTCATTGTTGCTGATGTGTCTTTGAAGTCGGATAGATGAAGTTTCGTTACATCTGAAGCTTTGACGGGCTATGAAGTCGATTAATGGAAAGAATTTGACATGATCGGCTTCACTACTAACCTTGGCCACTTCCACTGTGCTTGACGAAGCTTCGGTGTTTGATTCGGAGCTGCCGTGGATATATAATTCTTGAAGCATGGGTATTTGCAAATTTTGTAGAATGTCGGCGAAACCTGGACCTGTGAAGGCCTCTCTTGCTAGAAGAACCTGCTCGAGCCGTGGCATGTACTTTGAACACCGCTGTATGATGTTCCAAGTGTGACTCTTGGAGCCTGGTTCAAAGCCTCCATGGACCGTAAGATACTTGACATTTTTCAACTCGGGGATAATCTCATCAAGGCACTCAGAATCGGTTTTGACACGAGTTGGGCAGACGTCGGATATGTGAAGCGATAGGCTCTGACAGAACCGGCCCAGGGAAGGATTTGCCTCGAGAGTCTGGATCAATTTTCTTGTTTTGCATACTGGGTAGATCCTTCGCCGGGGGAATGCCATGTGTAAGGTGTGGTAGTTGAAAGAAATGATAATCCTGCTAAACCGATGGCATGTATAAGCTAGAGCTGGTATTAAAGCCTTGTTGTAAGGCGACTCTTTGTGCCATGAATCCGTTTCCGTTATAGCAAATTCGAGGATTAGCCTCAGGACTTCATCTGGTAAGTGAAGGATAAAGGCCGGACGAGAGGAATCGAGGATGAATTCATAATTGCTTTCTTTCGTCTTCTGAATTGAAAGGTTTCCCTCAACAGACTTTCCCAGTGTAGTCTGTTGAGTCTGCCGGGCGTATATCGGCCGCCTTGTCCACCGAGTCTGCATTATGACAACCGAAACTATGTCCTTGAATGAATTGAAGAGGTTGAGAGGCAGATCAAAAAGATGTATTCAGGAGTAGAGGGAGACCTACTTGTCGATCACAGCTCAGCTAGCCCCACCGCTACACCGTCCAGATCGCGACTAGTCGGTGATTGGCCACATCATCTCGGGGATCAAGCCGCGAGTACCGTAAGATGCGCAGGAATTCCCCACTCTGCACATCTGAACACGAAATGCAGATCTGCATGAAGCTTCATGTGGAAAAACATATGATTGTTGGAAATAATAGTGCGTGGATTGGAGGTTCTCACCGATCGACATGTGGGCGCTAAACTAAGTATCGGTGAGATGTGAAGATGACCTGTTCCATGGGATCCGCAAGCCACGTCAAATCTTGGAAGACCTACGTCTACGTGTATTCTAGATCTAGGTCTCTTGAACAAAGTGATGTTCCTGGAACTGAACTTTCTGACGTGAAGGATCTAGAACCATAAGCTTGGGATAAATTCCACCTCTTGACTTTCTGTGAGCTCGTGAGACAGAAATTGATTTTCTGCGTATCTAAACCAGCTAAACCTTGGAAAGCCACAATGCAGATGTGATGCACTTGCGTATGACCAACTTCAGTCGTAATTGCAAAATGTTACCCCGCGGTGAAGCAAGGGGATGGACCTACCCCATCATGGGATCCCCAGGCCTGTCTGTTTCACAAGTGAGGTAATAGGTTAAAATGTGAATGAGAAGATCGGACTGACATCAACACCGAGACTACAGTCCTTACAATTCGTCAAACTATAAATTGGCAATTCAAACTTGAGATGATATTTCTCAGTTTCTGCCAGCAGGATGGTCGCATGAATTATCTGTTATCATCCGACATCAGTCATTGTATATTGCATGATTCATCTATGTACAGTTATCTAATCATCCCTCATTTCTTCACCACAGCTAGTATATCCTTCAAGGAAGCCGGCTTCCGAAGGAAAACATTGACACCAGCCGCAAAAGCTTTCCTGATATGTTCATCCGACCCCAGGCCAGTAAGCGCGATTATATGCGCAGGAAATAATGTGCCTCGCTTTGTTTCAATGGATCGAATCGCCATTGTTGCTTCAAATCCGTCCATAACAGGCATAGAAATATCTGCATTTGATTGACTGTTAGCACTCGATATTTCGAAAGAGATTTGAGGACTGACTCACCCATGAAGATATAATCATAGCCCTGTGACGTTTTCTGCACCAGTTCAACAGCCTTTTCACCATTCATAGCGCAGTCCAGGACTTGTGTCGGTACTTTTGAAATGTACTTTTTCAGGAGTGCGAGGTTAATTGCGTTGTCCTCTACCAGGAGAATTCGAGGGGCGTCTTTTGGTTCGCTTGGCGGGGAGGCTTGGGTATCCTGTATTTCCTTCTTGGGGTGGACTGGCAAATCGAGTACTGTGATAACAGGTTCTGTGTTTACCTTTTCTGTGGTAGAAGACAGAACCAATGGAGTCGAGGTCATTGATGTGAGTGGTACCTCAGTTGGCGGGAGAAGATCCATTTCCGGTTGCGAGTCATTTGAATTTGGTTTCAAAAATTCATCACTCTGATCATGTTTCACAGGGATATTGAACGCATTGGGTTCCTTTGAATCAAAGTTTCGAAGAGAGTCCAAAAGTGTCCTGGCTAGTTGGTGAGGCCCACTTGGGAGAGTCAACCATGTTGCGTTGATGAGTTGTCTTTTTGCTGCAGTAGCGGTTGACCATAAGCTAGGACCTCGGTGAGACAATACCAATAGTATGGATTGATGATATGCAGTGGGGAGTTGGTCTATGTGACGCTCGTCAACGACCACCAGATCGGCCGCTGTAGGAACAGCCTGCTCTCCATTTGCCATACCGAACCAGTTGATCAGATATTGCTTGATCATACTGGATGATGAAGGTTTGCTCGCTTGAAAGTCTTCACCAGGGTAAAAGAATGCGTTTCTTCCTTTCAGCTTTGCAGTGACACAATCGATGGATGAAACAGCAGGTGATGATGATCGCGAGACAGAAAGCTGTGTATCAGAAAACTTGTACTGTTGAGTATATGTAAGGGGAAACGTCATTTTCACCACAGTACCAACGCCATATTGACTTTTGATCGCAATGGTTCCACCCAGCGAACGAAGGATACCTCGAACGAGTGAGAGTCCAAGTCCCGCTCCCGGTGACATAGGGTTTTCTTGTGAAAAAGGTGTAAAGACATTTGAACGCAGGTAATCATGTGAAATACCCTTGCCCGTATCGGACACTGTCAACAGGAGCGCGGGATTGTCGTTCTTCGACGTTTGGGCCTCAATGTGGATCGAGACCGACCCGGTTTCTGTGTACTTCAACGCGTTTCCGAATACGTTCATGACGACGCGCCTTAAAGCACCAGGCTCCAACACATAGACCCAATTCTGAGGGGCAGCTTCGAGAAAAACGTCCACTTGCTTGCCGTCGGGAGCTTGCCATTCTCTGTTGTTATCCTCCATTGGATCCAGTTGCCATCGTCGGACAGTCGTACCGCCTCCATTCATGATGCTTGAAAGCAGCTGCCCAGAGCAGACGCTTTCGACGGCCTCTTCGATGACTACAAGGACATCGACTTGCTTTACTATGTGAAATGATTGCGGTTGAGCACGGTGAGTGCGTTCCTGGGGCGAGCGAGGTTTCGTTGGCTCCCTCTCAAAAGAGTTAATCTTGGTGAAATCTAAGATTTGCTCAAAAGTTTCCAATAGAGTTTGGCCACAAGCACGTATAGTATCAAGAAGCCGCTTAGCAAATTCCGAGTTGACGTGCTCGCAGAGTAACTCGTTGGATGCTAAAATTCCGTGCAGAGGACTTCGTAGTTCGTGTCTATAGAAGTCGTGTTGGTTAGCAATAGCAAAGCGAAACGAGGGGAAGGGCATCGGCACTCACGACATGGTACTAATAAAATCACCCTTCTGCTTCGCCGATTCTTGACTTTGAATACGGCTGTGCTCGACCATTAAGGATGAGGCAAATCCGAAGAGTCCACCTAGATCGACATGTGCACTGAACACTCGAGTCTCAGCTCGACTCCAGCAGAAAGCACCACCGAACCATCGCGAATTGAGAGAGTCCCAGAGAGGAGTGAAGATAACCCTCGTTGCATTGGGGAAATACGTCCTGATCAACTGGAGATCCTTCTCCCGAAGTAACCTGAGTGACTCTGGGTGCACTGAAAGTTGAGGTTGCGAGGAGTTCCGAGTATCTTTCGTGCTCCCTGAGCTAGTTCCGTCGTCGTCAGACGAAGAAATTACTCCATGATCATGCAAATACCACATTCCACCGCGTGTGTGATGCCGTATCATTCGGCGTACAAATCTCGATTCCATCTGTGATGCTGGATGTAAATCGGTTTCTTCTTTGTTTTCAAGACGCTGGTGATCGGTATCGGACACCGCCCAAATCTTGGCCAGCTTTTTCTCCTTTTCCCCGTCTGAAAGATCAGAATCCTGCTCGAGATCGTCGCCAGTGCTGGCGATGACCACACCACCATTCGAGCCCAAATCCAAGCTTTCTCGCATTACGTTAGCAGCAAATTGGAATGTCCGCTGTGTTCTGTTGTCGTTCTTCTCTGGGCGCGTCTCTGTCTTCGATCGTGGTGATCGTTGTGGCCGATTGCGAGGTGAAGATGGAATGCTGACAGAAATAACCTCATCAGGAATATAATTAGTACTTGGAGGAGTGGTCGAAAGGGGTGGTGGGCTTCTGCTTTTGGCCCTGGATTTAAAATCTTCGGTCTTGGCGTCTGAAATTTGTTGAGTGCGTGGTGTAGGCGATGAGGGATCGCCTTGCACAAAAGCATTTAAGCCAGCCAATAACTTAGTCAACCTATTTGACTCCAAAGACTGACGAGAAGTCTCCAGATACTCCATCACCGCATCGGCAATATTCCCAAGTGTGTCTCTTTCAGAATCGGTCAAACTTTGAGCGGGTCGAGGATCGATCACGTATAGACTACCAATGTTGGTCCCATTGGGGGTTTTCAGTGGAGTGCCGGCATAGAATCGAAAGTGTGGTTCTTGTACGACACAACTTAGATTGCAGAAGGTCGGATCTTCCTTCAAATCCTCTACAACGAAGAATGCATGCTGCTTCCCTTGCGGGGGCGTTAGGGTGATAGTTTTCTGTACAAATAACAGTGTCAGCGTCAGTGCCATCAATATAGACCTCATAAGGCTATACATCCAAAAACAGACATTTCTACGCGCGTAGGATTTACCTCACACAACGTGCCCGCAACTGGTCCACGTGAACAGCCCACCCAGAGCCCGTCGCCATCTTCGTCATATTGACCATTGTTTGCCAAATTAAGTGACCGTGATCCTTCTGCTACCACGTAGAGTGTCTCCCGGTCGATCAAGCTAGAGAATCGCTTGGTTAGTAACTGTCTTTAACAGCGGATCCAGGGTTTGCGCTATGTGGCGAATGCAACGAGGGAGACTGAGGGTATTGGAGATAGGGCGCGAATGACATATTCCGTCTCGGCGCACGGCGGTAAGGAAAAGGCGTACCTGATGACTGCGCGCTGAACGCCCAATTTCAATGCGGCCAACTGCGCCAAGGCCGTTAACACCAGATTTGGACTTTGTTTTTCGATAGTCGGGTTTTCGCACGGTCGATTGCTGCGCTGTCCGTTTGGCATCAAAGCCGGATTGTCTGGTTGGAAGTAATGGAACAACTCCCGAGCGCGCAAGTCGCCTTCGCGATCCTCCTGTTGCGCACTCATCGTGGCGACTTCGGAGTCTCTGGCAGATGAAGTGGGGACGCGGGCGGTACTGGATCAATTTAAACAGCAGAGAGGATCATCCATCGTATTAAGGGTTGGTTAGCAACACTCCGCACAAGAGATGGATGAAAAAAGAGGGGAAATCTCAAAAAAAGGCCCAAAGTCTGGATCGTGGAGAAATTTTGGTATTATAAACCGATGAAACTGGTGGATGTCGTCATAAAAAAAACGCCCAATCCTTGTTCTCTGCCCTCCGGTCGTTGGTCTCGGCCCGCTTGGCCACCAATGAACCTGATTCAGGTTAGCCATTCCGGTCACATCAACTGGTCAATCTAGAAACAGATTGAAATATCCACCTAAGGGTCTAAATAGTTTAATATATCTGAGATTCGACTCGCGAACCATCGATCGTACTGTTCATGAGCTAAAATGAGTCAAGTAGAGTCTTGCTAACACTCCTTGGTATAGTATCAATTTTGAAAATTGTTTTGATCGCCTACTATGCTGTATTTTGCCACTTTGGGCATTGGGGATAGGTAAGTGACGGACCCTATCTGATATCACAAACAATATGCAACTTTCAAACTTTCGATGTGTTCTCGGTGTCAAGTTTGGCAGTTCTCAAAATTGAAGTGCCGAGAATGATGAAAGTCACGTGCGGTCATACTCGAGCCAACTGTATAGATCTATATAAGGTTTCAAGGCACGACGACATCTATTTCCCGTATGCAATTATTTCTGCCTAGAATCGTCGTAAGCCCAGTCAAATATTCACCCAGTGAACATACGCACTCTAATCGAACTAAGACGGGACTAAGCACTCACAAGGCGAAAAGTGGATATCTGCGCTGGTGATTACGCGTCTTATCGTCCGAATCAACCCTAACGCCGAGCGCCATCAGATATTATTCAAACGGCCGCCACTATGTCGGCGCTAACGTTTTTCTTCCCTTCTTCCTCCGAGTCAATGTCCACATCGAAAACTCATCAACAACTCACAGAACAACAGTTGAATACCGAAGGGAAGGTCAAGGGGAGGGGATAATCCTCATCCAACAAGAAAAAATGCGTCCCCACCACACCCTGCTCGCGTTATGCTCGCTCCTGGGCCTATCAGCCAGTTCTCCAACACCGGTACCGGCATCCGACACAGACCCAGTCCTCAAGAATGCCAACCACATTTTCAACGTCATCCACGACTCTATGCGCCAGTGGGGATCATCACTTCACCACAACGGCGTCTCTTTCTTCTTGGCCACTGTCCCGGCCGGAACACAACTTTACCATGGAACTTCCATGTCTGTTCCTGTGAACGGTACTGAGTGGCTGGCATTCGAACCTGAGCATGCGCTTGTCTTTGCACGCCCGCATGGCAACCGTGGTCCACCCCGTGATCGAGATGGCGACGACAAGCCCCACGAGGGACCTAACCACGACGAACTGCGTCGTCGTCTAGAGGATGGTCCCCCACCCATGGAGAATGCTGATACTGATGCCCACGGCTACCTCCACACTTATGCCGCAGCTAAGAACCTTCGTCTGCTGTATATCGATGGCATGTCCGCTGGCAAGACGGAGAAGGGCACGCTCGATTCTCAAGATATCCTGCTTTTCAACAATAGTCTCGGTGACGGCGAAAGTGAAGGACCCGGGCCTCGGGGTGAGCGGGACCGCGCACTGCGTGCTTGCGAGATGGCCGAAGACGAATGGGCAGGTCGCATCGATGGTGTTCTCCGTATGGAGGCTGGTTTCGAGGTTATTCTTTGCTCTTTCGCACGGGATTTGACTCCTCTGAGAATCATTCAGACTCAATCTCAGGAGCGCGGAGAGAAGGGCCCCGGCGGTCGTGATGCAGGTGGGCCATCAAAGGGTCCTGGTGGCGGCCCTGGTGGTCCTGGTGGTCCTGGCGGTGGTCCCGGAGGACCAGACTCATCCCGCTGGGCCCGCGCCGTTGCATCTCGTTACGAGGGTATCGGTGGACGCAGAGTGCACATTGACTATGACAACTTCGTGACTGCTCTCTCGCACGATCTCGACCTGTTCCCCGAGAGCTTAACACTTCCTCGCTTGAACCACCTCGAGTCTTCCAAGCTGGACCCCATCCGCAAGGAACTTACAGAGACGATCTTGACCCATGACGCGCGTGAGTTCTCTTGGGACTGGCAAGCTACCACTGATATGGTCATCACCCGGTATGCCGATGAGTTGTCGTACTTCGTCTCGGATCGGATGGAGACGATGGAGGAGCTGCGCGCGCAGGTTACTATGCTTGTTGCTCCGTTTGTGGATTACAGTGAGCGAAACATTACTATGGAGTCTGAGCGGTGCGCGGCGCAGTTCATTCCTTTCCAGTACCAGGATGCGCCTACTCTTCCTGCTCGCGCTGTGCATGGTGTTGCGTTTAGTATTTGCCATACCTTGTTGGAGGCTGTTGAGGAGGAGAATCTCGCTGCTGCCAAGGAGCTGATTGCACAGCTTATGATCAAGCTTGACTGGACGGCTTGGAAGAAGTGCCGTGGATGCCTGGATAGTGAGATTTGTGTGGTGCCTATCTGGCCTATGGGCTCGGTCGGCGATTATGAGAAGCCTCAGTGCAAGGATGCTTTGAGTCCTTATGATCGTGATGGAGAGAACTACTGGGGTGGTCACGGCCCTCATTGATAGCGCATTAGCTTTCTTTTCTTTGCTTTTCCTTTCTTATCTCTTATACCACTGTCGTTGAGATACCTTGATACCTATTTTGTTTATTATTTAGAGAATGTCAAATGCTTTTCACATGCTGAGGATTGAATTCACGCTTCCGCGTATAATAGGTACAATTGAATAGTGTATATGACATAAAAGAAACGGGAACTCCTCATGTGCAGTCGTTTGTATGCACCCGAAAGCGGCAATGGCTCAACTTTCGAGGTGCATCAACAGAGGTCCCATAGAAGCGAATGATCAAGTCCCTTCAAGGGCGCATTATTTACAGAGAGGTAACACCCTGAGCGGAGCTGACAACGGTGCCAACAGTGCTGGTCAGGTCACCAAGACCGAGGCCGGACAGAAGGCCAGTGACAGTGGAGGTGAGGCCACCGGCAAGGGACTCGACACGGACAAGCAAGACAGAGGCACCGTCAGCGCTGGCAACACCGAAAAGCTCGTTGGTGGGGAGGCCAAGCTCGGAGGCCTTGGAAGCGAGGTCGGAAACCTCGGGGACGGAGGCAACAACGGTGCCGACGGTACCCTGGACGGGGGAGAGAGCATCGGTGAGGGTGGACTCAGCCTTGACGAGGATGGGCTCGTTGTTCAGGCCGGTGATGGAAAGGACGTTGTTGAGCTCGGAGCGCTTGGCGTTGGAGGCAACACTCTCGAGGGTGGAGACGACAGTGCCGACAACGTCGCCGACGGCAGAGAGACCAAGGGTGGCCAGGAGACCCTCGACGGTGCTGTCGAGCTGAACAAGGACGTACTCGCCAGTGCTGGTGACGAAGGTGAGGCCGGTGAGACCGGAGGTGAGGCTCTGGAGCTCCGACAGGGAGGAAGCAGTCTGAACGATGGTTCCGACAGAGCTGGTGGGGTTTCCGAGGTTAAGGCCAGTGAGCTGGCTAGCGAAGCCCTGCTCAAGCTCAACCAGCATGTTCTTGCCGGTCTGCTGGTTGGTGACAGTCAGGACGCTGTGGACGGTCTTGCTGACCATGCTAACAGCGCTGGAAGCGGCACCAGGGACCATGCTGGTAGGGGTGGGCAGAGCCACGGCAACGGTAGCCAGGAGGGCAGAGAGAGCAAAGGTGGCCTTCATTTTGATGGTAGGGAGTGACTGTGCTTGGAAAAGCTGTAATGAATGGACGGTATAAACCGGAAAAAAGAATGACTGTAGTAAGAACGAGATGCAAAGGCTTCTTGGGTTAGAGAAAGAGATAAAAGTCAATTGACATGACCTGCCCTTTATACATCGAGCCCATGCTCAGGGGAAATGAACTCTGTTCTGTCCATTGTCCAGGAGATTGACGTCGAGGAAGCAGTGCTGCTCCACATCACGTAGGTCCCGAGGATGGCGGTATCCTCGAGGTTCCAAATGATTCAAAGGGGAATAGACCCAAGACAAGGCATCCTGTCAAAGCAAAGACAGATGACCCACATGTAATGTTAGTGGAGATAAAACCGACTATCAGAGGGGATGGGGCCCATAGGGAAACCTGAGCCCACCTTAAACTTCGCAGGAGGATAATCTTCATTAGCCACCGTAGATCAACGTCTTACTCCGCTCGGGACCCAAACTTGGGGGGTAGACTTTTTCAATGGAGACAGAACACGCCATCGATTAATAATTTAAGTCATATTTTAGCTAGCATTATTGTTTTGGTTGGCCAGTTTTTGAGGTTGTCGAGGCTATTGAAAGTGTATGCAGCCAGTCAAGAATTTTGATACTGCCACGGATTCGCCACATGGTTCTGAAAATGCCGCGTTGGGGCAGTGATTCGAGTGCTTAGGCCCAAGCACACCACAGCACTGGGTTGAAGGTAAAGCCTGTTCGGTTCCAAGATCGACAGCGGCACGTTCTTGAACCCGTATATTTCTAAATTTCTGCCAATGACGGGTGGAGCTATGGTGCTTAGGATGCCAAAGATCTGCATACCGACTGACCATACTTAGCGGACCCACAAGCCGGGGCGAATAGGCGGCGATTGTAATTTCAATGTGGGCTAAGGGAGTTAGTATTGTTGCTATCATCAAATAGTGCCGCTGGTGGGGCCTGAAGAGTTTCCCCGGGCTGTGGAGCCGCCTTTTGGTCGCAAACCCGAGGTGTAGGATTCAGGAATTTAACATGTCTGAGCCTGATTGCATCATAGGCCAGGGGTCAATTTCACTAGAGCCTGACGTAGTCGATAATCTGTTTTGGAGGGCTTTTTCCCGAATAAGATAGATTGGCTCCGGACGAACCGTTCAGGGGTTCCCTGATAAAAGCAGGGAACACGAAGTGACGTTGAAGGTGAAACAAAAGGAGCTTAAACCCACTACCGGGTGGAGAGTTTTACGGGAGCCTCCTTCCCCTGAAAATCCTCAACTGTCAACAAAACAAAGAGAGTTTGGTAGAGTTTGCCCGCGCGGGGAAAAACTCAAACATTCCAAACCACGGGAAGTATGGCGTTGAATAAGCTTCCTCACATCCATAAGAAGAGACTGCACCAAACAGAGTATAAAGGTTTAGATAACAGTAGCCCGGCTCGTATTTAGACACTATTCACATGGGAACCTGCATACGGATCTAGGGCCTCTAGATAGTGGGGGCGCAAATCTTATTCCGAGAAGCAAGCTTTGAAGCTTGACCTTTACCAGGGTCCCTAATTTCATTTACCGCCATGCGTTGTTCCAACCTGCCTGTTCCACCACAAAGGCTATCGCTAGTTCGGTGAATCGCGCCATGTGCTGTCCCTGCGCTTCAGTATTCTACCCCTATCCATAAGGGGAAGGTGACTTACATCGACAGAGAAGTACCCAGCTTCATCATTCACCCACATGGTGTCACGGGAAGAATGAACATAGGGATCATACTCACCAGGGAAACGACCCCCCGCTAAAGGATTGCCCTCCGAGGCAAAAGCAGCGGGGTAGTTGAGTTGTGTGTACGACATGTAATCAGAGCCAGCGGACCTGTTTTGTCAGTACTTATGACCCCTGAGCTAAATGGCGGTTGACATACGGTCCCAAATCATAAATCTCCGCGGGGATCGAGATATATTTCTCGCTCAGGCTCACGGTCCAGTTGGTAAGAGCCGCATCAGCCTGAGTCGAAATAAATCCGATAGTCTCGGTCGCATTGCGGGCAATGAACGCCGTCATGTCCTATACACCGACAGCTAACATTAACCCTGATTCCAGTGCCGATGACGAGTTCCACAAGGGGTTTACTTACAAACTCCATCATCGCTCCGATCACTGTGTTCTGTTCCTTCTTGTACCTGGCAAGGTGCTGACTGCCCAGCAAGCCACCCTCTTCGGCTGCGTACCAGTGGAACTCGACCGGACCATTCATAGGCGTGTAGCCGCTCTCAGCCAGAATCCGGAATGCCTCCAGAATACTCACCGTACCTGAGCAGTCGTCATCCGCTCCAGGGGCTGGCAGGAGAGGAAAGAGATAATTGGCCGAGTCCTGGTGCGCACCAAGGATGGTCAATGGCGCAGAAGCATTGCGAACCTTTGGCTCGAAACGAGCGATGATCGATGACTGTGGGAAAGGGTGGGTGAAATACTCGAGCGAGATATGGGTACGGAATGGAGATTTGGCGATAATCTTTGTTTTCAACCTATGTCAGTCCATCCTGTTCTTAACAAAAGAGTTAAGATGAAATACCTCAGCAATGTGTTCGTGGAGCCACTCGGAGCTCAATTCACCATGAATATCTCCATAGTATCGATTATAGTAACCGGTCATATGGTGGAGAACATCAACCATACGCGGCTGATTAACCTTTGAGAACAGAGGCCGGATAAGGCTTTCATGAACCAACTCAGGGAGGTCTGCGCATGTCAGTCAAGCCTAATTTGCTAGAGAATCACACGAAAAGGACTCACGTGGCTTGCCAGCAGTCAAAGTATGTATCTGCTCTGCATAAAATTCTTCATGGTCGGTAATATCCATAAAGTTCTTGCCTTGTCTACGGAGGCGCAGCTTGTCTCCTTCAGTCATCCATTGTGGCTCAGAGTCATCACCCAGGACACGTAGGAGACGTGGTTGAGCAAGAAGCAATTCATTCTCGGGATCCAAAGAGATAAGCGCCGCAACTGGGTCTGAATGCACTTCCAAAGCGGCAAGAATTGCGTTGTCAACAGCGTGCTCAAGCTTGCTCGGCTGGGGAGTTTCGGACTCAGGAGCGAAGACCACTTGCGTGTCGGCCGCCCTGGCAGCGTGGGCTGTGCCCAGGAGGAGTATTAGAATAGATTTCAGCATTGAAGTGGGTATTAGATGTAGGTGTGGGTAATTGAACTCGCAGTGAGATTTAAAAGATCAACAGTGTTGCCTGTGAGGGGAAGCACGCGATGCGGAGATAAGTCGGAGAGATAAGAAGGTCGGATTTCGTTGTCACGACAATATGGTTTTATCATGAATTTACCTTTTATTTCCAACTGAAATAAATTTCTATTTGTTTTTGTCTTTCTTGTTTACTCAATGCTACACAACCTTGGTCCCTGCTTACAATAACCTTGGAATGGTTGATTGCTTATCAGACCGGATAGGTAGATCGATATATATTCTTATGGAGATTCATTTGTCTTTCGTAGCACCACTTCGAATAACCACAGCCCACATTCAACATTATTGACGTAAGAACCTTCGGATCAGAATAACTGCCAGTTGTTATCGTCTAAAGTCCCAAAGAGCTCCGAACTGCCAACCTTGGAACTTTGATAGCTCTACAGCTTCACATCCGGACTGCACGCTAATTGTCTAAATCTGATTTCCACTACTTTAAGGAGCCAATGAACAGCACGCAGTCTCCCCTTCCCACTCATCTATCTCTTCCAAAATCTGCTTGATCTCACCTTTTGTGTATGGGATAGTCTCGGCCCCCATCAACAAACGAGTGGGCAACGGTCGCTCACGCTGTCCAACCACAACATCAAAAAGCACTTTAGCACAGCTATCCGGATCGCTCCAGGTGTCTTGCGCTTTGATATAATCAACCAATTGGCTAAATGATCCATCCGGTAAATCATACGCCGGGTGTCGGGGCGGTGCTCCCAAACTTGACGTAGCAAAGTTCGTCCGCACGCCCCCAGGGGCAACAATCAACATGTTTATATTCCACTCCGGACGAAGCTCCTTTGCAACGGACTTGGTGAACCCTTCCAGCGCGAATTTGCTTATGACCATTATAAGTCAGTTCAGGTCATATAGGGCACTGAGGAGTTTGTCACAAACCTCGCATGATAAAAAGAATGACCGGGCGCAGTCAGAGATCCACCAATCGAGGAGACCTGGACAATAGTACCGCCCTGCCCTTTTGGGTTTACCTCTCGAAAGACGCGAAGAGCTTCTTGGGTTATGTGAACTGGACCCCAGAAATTGGTTTCGAGTTGATGACGGGCGTCAGAGTCGGAGATGGCTTCCACATCTCCCATCAAGCCGTATCCGGCATTGTTGATCACGACGTTGATCTCTTGGAAAGTGTCCAGCCCTTTGGTAAACGCTGTGAATATATCATCTTGACTTGTCACATCTAGCTTGATTTTGAGCACGGTCGAACTGTCTGGTAGATAGGAGAGCGACGCGATGTCTCGAGCGGTTGCTATGATACGGTGACCGGCGTTGTAGATGGCCCGTGCGAGGGACTTTCCCAGGCCGGATGAGCAGCCAGTCACTGTATACTTGAGTGTTAGGACTTGAATAATTTTATATAGTAAGTACTCGCATAGATAATATTGCCTTACCAAGCCATACTGTCTGAGGCCCGAAATTTGCGGATGATGCCATTGCTGAGGTCAAAGACGTATACAGTATGTCGATACAGTGAAAGAGCCGTGGAAAGCTAATCTAGTGACATGGATGATAAATTTGTGGCAACCAGAATGATTTTTCTCAATTACAATTCTATTTGTGGATGGAAGTCCCTTTTAAGCTCTTCTCGATAAGACTCAACTTCGGAAAGCCCTGCAGCTATACAAGATGTAAGCATCTCATTCTCACTCGTAAATGTAGCCAGTCAGCAAGAAGCATTGAAACGCTATACCTGATCAGGAAGATGCACTAAGTCCAAGGCTGGAAAGAGTGGGTCCCTATCTACACTTGGGCAATGTCAAGCTCAAACCCGAAGCTACTCTTTCATCTTTACACTACCCTAGTGCAACTACTGCTTTAAGTAAAGCTCACGCGATAAGGCAAAAATGTCAGAGATAGAGCGCGGATCCATCTTCGTGGTGGTCACCGGTAACCCCCAAGAAGGACAAGGTAAGCGTCTCAGCGAGATACGATCGCATATCGCAAAAAAACACCATCAGCATCGAATCAGGCAGAACAAAACCAGAACACGCATACATCTTCAACAGATAGATGCAATGAGGCTACGGAATGCTCCTGAGAATTTGCCTCGAGAGCTTCATATCACTCTCGACTCTCCACCCCTGCCATCATCACCAACAGGCTACAGAAGAATGCAACGATGTGAGTTCAGGATCAATGTCGCTTCCAATCCCGTTAGGCAGATTTTGAGGTCTGACGAGAATATCTAGTCATGTACCAATATGTAAGATACAGTCACAAGATACACCCTTTCTTCGCCACGGTGATCAGTGCAGCTGTATCCCATCCAGCTCTTATGAGCTCTAAGATATTGAATGCTTCAGCATGGGATGATATTTCTACCAAGGGGCATATCAGTGACCTGACATCTCAGCAATGCCACATTACACGGCGGTTGATTTCTCAGTCACTAGAGGATCGAGCGGTCGCTTTAAGTGACATGAATATTGCAGCCTTGATCGCAATATTGCTCTTTGATGTATGGACTTTGTGGAGAATTCGTAAATGAGGAGTGCCGCAAACTGACATCTTACAATAATAGCTGATCGGAGATGAACATGCCTTTCACTTGGATTATCATGGTATCCGGACAATCATAGATGCTCGCGGAGGTGTGCAAAATCTGGGATTTGATGGACATTTGAAGAACAGTCTGCTACTGTATGACCGGCATTCTGAGTCTCTGTCTATTGAAATGACTAACATGCACTGATTAGTATCGAAAAGTTGACATGGGCTCTTGAAATTACGACCATGCCGCGTTCTGAAGGCCTGAGTCTCCCAACTTCCTCACTGGGAATGAGCATTTTCAGTTTGGGGATCGATCAAAACAATTATATTACACGAGAAAATTCAGCAATGGTTGCTATACTTGGTGATCTTCATCACTCTGTTATGAAGTTTGGGCATTCTGACCGTTATGCGGCCGTGGATCGAAGTTGTTACCTTTCCCCCCCATGGTTGGCTCGCAACTGGCAACCAATGACGGCGCTTGGAGATAGAGATTATCCACCATATGACGCCAGAATTTCAGCCTTGCTTCAGACAATTCAAATCTTGGACTGGTGCAGCGCGGGCGCGCTTGATGATTTAGCTGTTCTATCTCGTGTTCTTCTTGACCTCAAGAGCCTCTTGGAGAACACAGATCTGGAAGGATTCTGGAACCTTTTGCCGGGGGCGCTTATATGGTGCCTCACGATCGGCGTCCGGCTGTCTCCCTCTGGATCCTTGCGTACATGGTTCCTAATGCAAACCACAAGAGCGTCATGTACAATGGCAATGCATCATTCTGACGCTGTACTAAAAACCTTGCAAACAGTCTTGGAGGGGTTGGATGGAGCGGAGCACGAAGACGTGGCGGGTTTCCATAAGATCTGAATTAAAATGCGGGCACGCGGGATATACTTTTAGAGAAGGTGCATTAGTGCCATGGGAATAAGCCCTACCAGAGTCATGGCTTAGCACACCAACCTTAAAGCGTGGCAAAAGCCTGGGGGCACTCGGCAGTTTCTCAGCAGCACATGAACCAGACTTACTCCGTGCACCTCCGGCCGCAGAGTCCGGAGAAGGCATGTGGGGAAGGTCTGGGGCTTATGGCGGGGCAAGGATCCGCAGTGATGCGGAATACAAACCACCTAGGGTACAAGTGGGCAATTTATGCTATGGTTAGAATTGTATTTCTATTGTTATACACATTTCTTTCTAATTTCATGTCTTCTTAGTATTACAAAACATGAGAGATGGCTGATTCTAGTTGAATTGATGCAAAGTGGTTGGAGTTTTTAGATGCTGATTGGCTGGAGGAAGGCCGACCGTTATGGGAAATCCCAATCTCAAACACTTTTATCCCAAGCTGATATTGTTTCTCCCGTGTATGGCTCCCTGTATGGCCATGTGCGGCCCATGAACGCCGTGGCGGATAAAGTCCAAGCAGGCTGATGAGCAAGATCCAGTAAAGCGCGCGTCCGTCTGCCCCTCCATAGCGGGCGTGTGGGGAGCGTGGGAGAAGCGGGAAAAATCTCATCCGCCCTCGTCACGTAGAAGCACGAATGCGACGGCTAAAGGGCCTCGGTGAGAGTTTGGATGGAAATTTAAGAATCGTCCATTCGCAACTTTCTTTCGACTTTTTCATTTTTTCTTAATTCCCCCTCTACTCTTCTCATTCTCTACTTTTTGTTGCTTCTCCCCGCAACATCATCCCCGCCATTCCAATATACTTCCCGCTTATATCCGACATAATGGCCAAGTCTCCTCAGGATTTGCAAGTCGCCATTCTGGGCGCTGGCATGGGTGGTCTTACCACTGCCCTTGCTCTGGCTCAGCGCGGTTTTAAGAACATTGATGTCTATGAGAATGCGCACGACCTCGGTTTCGTCGGCGCTGGTATCCAGCTTGCGCCTAACATGGCCCGTGTTCTGGACAACCTTGGTGTCTGGAAGGGCATTGAGGACGAGGCTGTGAACATTGGAGATACCCGTGTCCGTGGTAAGTTTCTACTCAGAATCCTATACCCCTCAATTATAAAATAAGGAATTGCGGTAATTAACAACGATTCTGTACATAGTTGGTGCCGATAACAGCGAGCTTGCCCACGTCGAGCTGGGTTATATCAAGGATACCTACGGATACCGTCACATGGTTGGCCACCGCTCCTCCTTGGCCAACGGCCTGTACCAGGGCTGCCAGAAGGAGTCCGCCATTAAGTTCCACTTCGCTACCACCGCATCAGAGGTCGACTCGTTCGGTCCTCGCCCATCATTCACCGCCACCCCCCGCGACGGCGGCGAGCCCTACAAGGTCACTTGTGATGTCCTCCTCGGAGCCGACGGAATTAAGAGTGAGACCCGCAACGCCATGGTGAAGCTCCTGGGCATCACCGCCGGAGTCAAGGACACCCACCAAGCCGCCTACCGTATTATGATCCACAAGGAGCAAATCAAGGATGATCCCGAGCTCCTGGAATTGATTAACAGCACCACCGTCACCCGCTGGATCGGTGAGAAGCGTCACATCATCGCCTACGCCGTCTCCAACAACACTATCTACAACCTGTCCACCACCCAGCCCGATAAGAACTTCGCCGAGGCCACAAACGCCACTTACACAACCAAGGGTTCCAAGTCCGCCATGATGGAGGTCTTTGCCGACTTCTGCCCTATGGTTAAGCGTCTCCTCGACTACGTCCCCGAGGGCGAGGTCTGCGAGTGGAAGCTGCGTGTTCACGACCCTCTCCCTACCTGGGTCCACGAGCAGGTCGCTCTCGTTGGTGATGCCTGCCACCCTACCCTCCCTCACTTGGCTCAGGGTGCCGCCCAGGCTATCGAGGACGGTGCCGTTCTCGCCGTTGCTCTCTCCCGCCTCCCCGATACCACTCCCGAGTCCATTAACAAGGCTCTCCGTGTTTACGAGAAGGTCCGCAAGGTTCGTGCCGAGACCCTGGTCGAGATGGCCGCTGCCTCTGGTCGTGCTCTGCACTTGGGTGACGGTGCCGCTAAGGAGGAGCGTGATCGCCAGTTCGCCGCTCTCAAGGCTCAGGGCGGTAAGGGTCCCGTGCCCGACAAGTGGGCCGATGCCGATGTCCAGAAGGAGATCTACGGCTTCGACTGCACTAAGGTTACTGAGGAGAAGTTCGATGAGTACTTCTCGCAGATGTAAGCGTGCTCTTCCTTGCTTATAAAGTTGTCTTTTTGGTCTAGTCGCCACTTTTTATGTTATTGGCGCATGTGAAACTACTGGCTTTCACCTCTTGGCCTGTATATCCTTTTTCTTTCTTCTCTGCCATGTATATCCACAGTTTCCGCAGAAATGAGAATTTATGACGATATGTTCAATGTTGGCTTTCTATAATGAACTGTACTAAGAGTCATTCAATATACAGGGAGGGCACACCGCGTGAGACTAAGCTCGCATAAAAAGTTACACATTGTTGCATGCGTGGAATGACTTGATTTTCCACGGTATACAGGCCTGGGTTCATTTTATTAAGAGAACATAGACTGTTTTCCAAGGGCTACTGGAGAATATTGCTTCTTGTACAAAGCTTGAATAAGCGATATGAATCTACAAGGTCCATTACGATTGTGCGGCTGGAAAAGCCAAATTTGAAACAATTCAACAAGAGATCGTCCAATTGACCACTTGTGGATAAGTAGTTTACAATAAAATTAAGCAAGCCACCACACTAGCGATGCAGGTCAGGCTGAATACACGAATTGAATAGACACTACTAGCAGTACTTGTAGTTGTCCGGCTCTCACAAGCGTACGCTTGCGCCCCACTTGGCAGGCGATTCATATCGCGAAGCGTGTCAAAAGGAGTGCAACTAAAATTTGAACCAACACCAGGATAAATGATGAACTCCTCCAACGTCGATGTGTTATTAAGAGACTTCATCTGCTGAGCAACGAAAGTATCACTGCAAAACCCATATTAGCACTCAACAGTTTTCATCTGGAGAAGGGAAAATCATACAAGAACGCATTATCCACAATGGTATCAGTGATAACAACAACAGAAACGTTGGTCGGCCAATACCACGTCTGGACCCGATTTCCATCATCATCAGTACCATACTGCGAAGACAGATTGAGATTTGGTGAAAACTCGGAGATAAAGTTGAAACCTCCAGTCCAATTAACAGCACGAGACGGCAACCGGATCTCCTCGAGGGTACTGTATGAACTAGAGCCCACGCCCAAGATTCTGAGATCGTCGAATTCAACATCCAAGCGAGTCATAGTCGTGTCTTCTAGCTTCAACTCTGTAGCTGTGAGCAATTCTAGCTCGGGGCTACGATTGAGAGCGGTAATATTTTGACCGAGATAAAGGTCACTGAGATTCATTTCGGTTGTTGTCGGTCCCCCAAGTGTCACATTGACAGCTGCATAGATACCCACGTAGCCGGATGTGAACCCGACAGTTATACCATCCACATTTGGAAATGGGCCGACAGCTTGCGAGTCAGATATATCAATGGGGTTATTGAAGAAGCTGTCTAGAGAGCCGATGCGATTTGAGGAAATCGAAAGATTTGTCAAATTGGTGAATTTGGTGTGTTGGAGCGTGGTGAGATTCTTCGTTGCGAGTGTGAACGAGGATACGGATTCCAAGGCGGTGATGTCGAGGTAGGTGACTGGGGAATCGTCGATTATGAACTTATTATGAACTGTGGTCAAGTTCGGTAGAGTGAGATTCCATAACGTGTTTGGGCCTCTACCGAAGTCCACAGACCCTTGAACCTCTCCAAGGGTCGAACTGGAGAGTGCGAATGGCCCGGAAGCGACGGACTTATTCTTGAAATTGTTCTCATAGACTTGCAGGGATCCCTCAATCACTTCAATCCCGTCAAGGTTGATGTACAGTGTTGTTTTGCTTTCGGCGAAAGGGCCGATTGTGACAGTGCCGTTGACGGTTTGGCAATTTCCACGTAGAGTGTCTGCATCAGCCACCGATGTGATTGCCACCGAGTTACAGCTGGCAGCAGAAATACCTAGCTAATGTTAGGTTTGAATTTCGATTCAAGTTCGACATCTCACTCACCAGGACTGCCTAACAGCCCTAAGATTAAAGATGCACGGGCACTCTTCAATATACTGTAAATCATCGGGTCTCGACAATGGAAGTGGTATATAGAAACAGTAAAGGAGTTTTTATGAAAGGTATTTGCAGAGAGATCACTCAAAAGTGTTCTGAGGTCAAATTTTATGATAACGCGATCTACTGTGACTAACACTTGAAAACTCTGCCCCTATTGCACAATTGCCCCTACTAGTCCCTTAGTCCCTGGTTGTTCCGGAACTAGCCTAGATTTGATATAGAGCCGCCTCGCTTAGCGATAGCGTCAATGTCTATACCAATATGGGGCGGACCCATATTGGCAGGGTGAAAATTATCTTGGGCTTATCTAGGGCTGATCACTGAAGGGATATGGGATATCGCGACCAACGCGATACAAAAGAAGATTTAACTGTCAGATAGATTGCATGCCCCAAGCTGGGTTATCAAGGAGAGTCCACAAGACACTAATTTATACTTGATGATATCGTAACTAATTAAAACCTGTCGTTGGTGGCTCCACCACAAGCGCTGGAAAAACATAGTTTGCCCAATTGAAATGGGCTTTGATGATTGGAACTGTGGTCAATTGCTATATTATGTGAAATCTGAAGAAGTCATAGTACTACTCTACCTATAATGGTTCAAGGATGGTCTGGGGTCGTTAAGCTAAGGTGACTGCAGCATGCGCATGCGGGCTTGTGGTAGTTCGTAAGTTCGTATAGATGACCAATTTAAGAGCGTGTATTGTATACCTGTTTCAATACAGAGGAACAAGGATTCAGATAGTGCAAAAGACTACGTTTGGCGTCAGAAAAGATATTTTCTAATCATACCTTGAGGAGACTCAGGTTCCATGGAAGCCTGGTCGCAACACCTCCAATCTCCAATCTCCAATTTTCAATTTCCGCCTCTTACCTCAACGCGCCCGCGTTGCGCCATGCAGATCCTACCATTGAGCGCTCAAAGATAAATGCCTTTGCCAGGTGTAAGAATTAAATATATCATATCAGTTTATCACCTACTGATTCAATCCACTTGCAGACCCCCTCGCCATTCCGCCTATCCCGCCGCCAACCGTCCACGCGCCGGAGTGGCCCGCAATTCGCGAACTCCCCCCGCTTCCTCCTATCGCAAAGCAACCCCCAGAACGGCAAGAATGACCTCGAAATAGTAGATGATGATTACCCTCCATCTACTGCCCCTGTGGGGAGCAATCCGGCATCACAGCGCAATGCCATCCCACCGCGTTGGAAGAGAGACGTGATCGAAGACTGCGACGAAGATGAGCTCCCCCGGAGCACAAGCACACACAAGAGAGGAACAGAACTGGTGGATGATGTTATCGACAGTAGTCCACCCAAACCCCCCGCGACACCGGGACCCCTGGACCCCGAGTACGAGGCTCTGTTCGCGACTGTAGAAGATAGTCACAAACGTCGACGCGTCTCAGAACAACCCTCTCTCGCCCAGAAACTGCATGGAGGCATCGATCAGACATCCTCTTCGCCAGAGGGACCAGGTCAATTCGCAGCCCCAGAAACGCCTGCATCGCCTGCGTCTCATTCTCGTCCGCGCGCAGCGACACAAAATCCCAACCCGGAAGCCACTCCAAGGATGCCACCAAGACCCGTCAGATGGACACCAGGACCTACCAGCACCCCCTTCCGGAGTAAACCCCGATTCGTGCTCTCAGCCAAGAAACCACCAAGTAGCCAGCCTGTACTAGGAACCGAAACACCGGCACAGTCACAACCAACCTCAACGCCTCTCGAAAAGCGCAAACCGACGTTTGTGCTTCCCCGATCTCCATCTCCAAATTCGAAGAAGGAAGATATCCCTGCACCATTTTCGCCTTCTTCGCGTACTCTGCGTCGTCGTGGAAAAGCTCGCGCAGGTGCCACGAGCTACGTCCCTGGCGGCATGGCAGCGGATGTACGAAGCTGGATCCTTGAGACTGGATCTAAGCGGGAACAGGCTCTGCATAGTCGGTTGTTGAATACTGACTCCGAAGCCGGTTCGTCCGGCGCATTAAGTCGGTATCTTGTGGCTGTGCGGGTTGTCAGTGTCAGCCACGCAATGCTTAGTAGCTCCGGTCCCTTGGCTTTTATTACAGCAGAGACTGTGAATGTCTCCAGGGACAAAGAAGAGGATTCTAATGTCCTCAATATCCTAGCTCTTGGACCTCCTAAATCCAAGCCGCGGTCTTCGTCACGCTCCATTCCGGTTCAGATCCAGCGGGGTGATTTGCTGGGGTTTCATCGAGGTTTAGCTTGGAATATCGACCTCCATGATCCCCAGATTTCCACAACCGAGGCTGACTTGGAGACTGCCTACTCGCAAGTCGATGTACCCGAAAATGGTAGGAAATGCTGGCTGATAGCTATGGAATGGGACCTGGTGGAGGAAGCCACTTGAGTTGTATATTTACAGATCTATACTTAATGTTCCAACGAGTGATGTGCAATGAAATTCATTTTTACATGATGCGACTTTTGGTATGTCAATGATGGGTATATTTTAGATACAAAATCAACCGCCGGAAAACAGGATCTTCATGTACAGGCCAATGAGGCGTCATTAATCGCGAATCGCCTTGAGGGCGTCCACGGCCACATTGCAACCCCAGCGAATCATCTTTTGTTCCTTCTCCTCAGCCAGAAGATCAGTCTTTGCGACTACTTTGCGAATGAAGAAGATCAGTCCCTTTGCAACGTGCGGTGTTTCTTGAACGCGCATGAAAATTTGCATCAGGGACTCTTCATCCTTGATTGGTTCCTCTGAGCCAGACTTCTTTTTCTGGCTCTTCTTGCTCTTCTGGGATTGTTGGATGATAGTGATGATCAACACCTCAACAAACATCTTGGTCTTTGGCTGCAGGTAGGCAAAGTTGAGGGTCTTCAGCACGCTCAGTGTCAGTTTACCATCTGCAATCAGCATACCATACATCTTAGCAAGATTGATCACAGCCTTCAAGCTGACGGCGGTATTCTCGTCCTCCGGGTCGAAGTCTGCTTCCTCGTCATCCATATCTCCCTTTTCGCCCATCCTCTTGAAGATGTTCCAAAGGGCAAACATGAAGGAGACCTTCATGCGCCGTTGCCCTTTCTCAGCACCACAAATTCCCCTTGCGATCAAAGTGTAGTAATGGTTGTACTCATTCTCCTCCATTGAACAGTGCAGTAAAACACGCGGGATTTCGAACTCTTGCACACGTTTTAATCGAAGTTTGTTGAGTCGTACAAACGCATCTTGTTTGTCGTTGGCAGACATGATAGCCACGAAAATCGAACGGCGGACATCAGTGTTCATGCGGTGAGCCTTTGCGAGCTCGCCGAAGTCAGGCTCGGCATCGCTGTCTTCCTCCGATTCCGCGTCTTTCATAGGGGTATCAGTCAATTCTTTCCGAGCAGATACCAGTGGGTCTTCCTTCCAGCTTGCACCGGCAAGCCACCATTTGCCCTTCTTGGAAGCATCGTGGATATCCGCGCGGGTGATGTTCATGGGTTCCGAAGCACGGATAGTGCGAGAGTTGTTCAAAGATCCCAAGATCTTGCGCATTTTAGTGATGTGCTCGCTGGTGATACTGGCACCGATGGCATTCTTGACACGGTTGTTCTTCAGGTCGGTAATGGTCTCGATCATGAACTTTGTGCGAACCGAAAGGTTGCTCTCGCCAATCTTAGCTACGGCTGGCTGAACAAGAAGAACGATGTCCTTGAGGGACGTAGGATCGTCTTGACGAAGTTGAGGCCCAGAGATGCGAATGACCTTGAGTAGAAGTTCGGTATTGTTTTCCGTAAGTTCCTCTAGGAAGGAACGGATATAGTCGAACATCAAAGGGCTTCCGATAACGTGGAAGTTGTAAAGTTGTGCCAAAAGAGATACCAAGTTGACGATCTCTTTGCCTTGGAAAGTTCCCCGCTCATCACCATTGGCATCCAACGTCTTCACAATTCTCTCCACAATATCGGCACCGAAGTCTGTTCCCAGGAGCTTGTAAAGAGCTGCGATGAAACCGGCATGAAGGACCATAAATGTGTCCTGCAGAGCGGCTCGTTCACAAATAAGGCCCATCAAGAGATCAAGCACTGTAGACGTGACGTTCTTTCTGGGGTAGTCGCGATACAGCTTCTCAAACTCAGACACGATGGAGATCAGGTTGGCCTCGGACAGCTTGTTCAGCTGTCCCTGAGCTTGACGCTTTAGTCGATTTAGAGACTCTGTTTCCGGGTCGGATAGGCCTCGTAATGAAGGAGGAACGTATTTCTGAGGCTGGGAGCTTTCGGTCTTGGGAGTTGGCGCGACGTATGGGTTCTCTCGTTTCTTCGGAGGAGCCTTCTCCTCGTCAAAACCATCAAATTCATCATCTTCATCTTCATCATCATCACTCCCGAACATTTGCTCATCAAGATCATCCTCGTCTTCGTCGCTCTCCATTTCACTGTCGTCTTCCTCCTCTTCCTGAGCTTGGAGCTTCTGAGCCTTCTTCCGCTTGCTCTGGAGCCACTCGTCGGCTTCTCGTTTCCTCTTTTTGCTGTCATCCTCTGATGCCTCCCCCAGGTCACCCAGCAGGTCATCTAACCCATCGTCTTCAAACTTCTTGGAACTCTTGCCCTTCTTGAGACCAAGTTTCTTCTCCAAAAAGGCAATCTCAGCATCATCCTCCGCTAATTTGGATTTAACTCCGGACGAGACATGAGGCCTATCTATGTCCTCGGGTTCATCGACGTCCGAGAAATCGTCGCCCTCGTCATCCTCATCATCCTCATCATCCTCGTCCAAATCATCAATCGTGCCGAATTCATCCATTGAAGCTTCGTCCTCGTCTTCTTTAGATTTCTTCATATTCGTTTTCGAATTTGGGGCTGCCGCAATTTTTCCCTTCAGCGCTTTCTGACCATTGTCGCTCGGCTTCCGGTCATCTTCTTGGTCCGTACCGAAGCCCGCATCATCCTCAGCAGACTTATCCCCTTGGCGAGGGTACTGCTTCCAGGTTTTCGCTTGTGGTTTCGACTTCTTTTCGTTGCGTTCGGCTTGTCGACGATCTTTGCGTGAGGCAGGTCCGTTCAACCGGCGCTTCTTCTCTCCATAACGATCGCGAATGCCCAGCTCGGACCGTAGGTCACGAGGCAGACACGTTGTATTGTGCTGTGGGCGTGGGCGTCTCATCTTGACTGTTTTGTGAGAGAAAATAGCCTGCAGGTTTAACCTTGAGAAAGAGACCGCCGGGCGGTAGACTTACTTTTTTTTCTGCCTGCCAAATCGTAAGGCGGCACGCCTCCAACCCACAGCGGAGTTTCTTCCCCCACGACATTAATGTTGCGTGGTCTCGACACGATATCGCAGCTTAATTGTCTTGAACCTTAATATTCCCATTCACAATGGCCCCTCCTCTGAGCCACGATGAGGTATGTCTAGCATTTCCGTTTGGTCTGATGTTGAAAATTCGGCCATTAGGCCACGCGACCATCACGTAGAGCTCCGCTAACAACACCGTCACCGCCAGTTCTTCTCATCTCTCACAAACCTGCTCTCAAAGACATCAGAAAAGGCACGGGGATCTGTTACTCTGACCCAAAAACCCCTCGTTGACTCCGCATCCAATTCCCCACCTTCAACCCTCATCCGCATCACAGACGGAAACACCAGTGCGCCAAACCCTAAATCGGCCGACAAGGCTGGCAAGATCACCAAGAATACTTCCTCGAAAGTTAAATTCTCGACAGTGGTCAAGCCGGAAGAGCTTGAAGCATTCTACACTCGCTATGCTGAGCTGTGCAAGTCTGGTATGACCGGAATGAAGAAGCGGGATCGCAAGCGCAAGACAAAGGCCAAGGGTGGGGCCACCAAGGCTGTTAAGGCATAGAACTTATATTAATATGTTATGGTTTTATGACCGAGTCTGGGCCTATGGGAAATTGATGTTCTCCCAACCCATTTACGGCTTTGTTCCATTTGCATTTTCTGGCGTTTCTCGGTGGCTGTATCTCACATTGATAGCAATGGCTATTTCTGAGCTTATTTTCCCTTTTGGTGTACATATGCCCCTATACACTTACATTACATGAGCTTAACCATTCACCAATGTGCTTTGCCATTTCAAACATCGTCACTTCGAATTGAATCCCCTGATTACCCGATTACCAATGGGAACTGTCCTTGGCCCTCTTCAACCTGAAATCCCCATTTGACGCCTTCGAACTCTTTTCTTCTTGTCACACTTACAGGATACTCGCCTTTGATTGCTCCCATAATAGAAACAAGGGCTGACTGGTTTTTCGGGGGCTCCTTCCAGCCTCCACTGACGGGCTCAACGTCATACCGCAAAATCATCGCGGCAACCAAGCCAAGAATCTCCGAACTGGCAAAATGCCGACCAGGACAAATGACAGGGGAAATACCAAAGGTCATGAACCGCCCAGGACGTCGATTCTCCTTCGTCTCACCTATGTCCTCGGAGACTACCGGCTTCATAAATCTCCGCGCATCAAACACGGCTGAGTACGCACCCCACACATTAGGGTTATATCCCATGGCATCGGCAGGGATATTAAGCATATTCCCAGCTTTCAAGAGGTATTTGTCGGCGACCAATGTGTCCTTCAACACAATACGTGTAGAGCATGTCGTTGTACGCGTGCGCAACACTTCCTGAAAGGTAGACAAGAGCAGCGGGCATTTTTCTCTCATAGCCCCAATATCAATATTGTGAGTCCCATCCGCCGCAACAGAAAGCGCATTGGCTTTCAGTTCCTCACGGATTTCGCTACGCAACTGGGGACGGCTGTATAGATCAAAAAGTACCCAGAATGCGGAGGGAACGGTATTCGATACGAAGGCCATGATCAATGTTATTTCCATTTTCGCGTACTCGTCCATGGAGAATCCGGCTTCCATCAATGTCTTGTGTCGCATGATAGCAAGCTCAGATCCCTGCCGTGGACCATCGTTCTCAATGTACTTTATAATGGCTTCGCAGACTCTGTTGCGGCCCTTCCATGCCTTGCGTGCTGTCAGCCATGGCAGAGTGTTAAAGGCCAAGGGGGCTATATTTGTCTCAAACTCCCTATGTGGATTATGTTAGCGGGTGGACTTTGTGTCTAAATAACATGTGAACTTACCAAAATGCTTTTGAGACTTCAGCATCCGCATATGGATTCAGTGGGCCGTACAAAGACTGGGTGCTTGCATCCATAATGACATCGCGACACCACCCGTATAAGTCGACGGTAGGAGCCTCCGCCAGCCGATCAAGGTGAGGGAGTAGTAACCGGGTCATGCATAGATTCATTGTGTCCAACGGCTTCCCCAGTAGCTTTGGAGCCATGTCATGCATGATCTTCTGAACTAAACCCCCGCCACCGGACTCTTTCTCACGCAGTAAATGAAGGATCTTCTCATTTTGGATCCCTGCAACGTTGCGTAGGCCAAAAGTCACCAATGGGTCAAATTTCAGAGTTTTAGTGTGACGTTGAGCTACCTGCATAAGATCCGGCGACGTAACGATGTACGTCTTATTGAAAACCATATTCGCAGTGAAGATTGGCTTGTCTCGATTGCTCTTCCTATCGAGACCTTAGCTTTATCTCTGCATACAATCATGAAATTACTTACGCCAGCTTAGTGAAATAACCAAAACCGGAAAATATGAGCCCGAGTAGATGTCCGATCAGCGGAATCGCGCTCGTCACCACTGGTGGTTCACGCGGGTCGCCCTTGCGGTCCTTGTAGACAACATATCCCACTGCGAATGCGAACCCCAGAGTTAGAAGCTTAGAAGTGTCCAACATCTTCCCTTGATGGAAGACAGGTCTCTGATGTTTAGATCACCGACTTCGCAGTCTGCAGGTGTAAATATCAGCACTTTAACAGAAGATGCAGAGCTGAGTAATGCTTTTCATATTCGCACGTTGATTGGGGGACATGACGACGCGTATGGGGGCCAAAATGTCTTTAGTGACATTTACCCCGCTTAAACAAATACCCCACTCAACCCTTGCGCAATATTATGCGAACATAAGTATGTTTATGGAATGAGAGTTTTGAAGCAGC
The DNA here is from genome assembly GCF_028828015.1 of Penicillium pulvis. Taxonomy (NCBI): domain Eukaryota; kingdom Fungi; phylum Ascomycota; class Eurotiomycetes; order Eurotiales; family Aspergillaceae; genus Penicillium; species Penicillium pulvis. Next base: position 1,478,419 of record NW_026643078.1, on the reverse strand, counting down.
TGATTTCAGCTTGAGTTGTTAATAGGCTTTGAGCGAAGTTTAACTGGTACGCTAGGCGGAGATTGACAATGATCATCGTATGTGGGGCCGAGGTAAACAATCGGGGTTTTTGTATCAGTCGCCATCCTATAATATGTTCTTTTTTGCACCCTTTAAGTCACGACTAAGCTCACGACTTTTCTCATCATAAGAACCTTGGAATCCGTCCACATTCAATAGGAGACCTAAGGAAGGCTTATGGCCAGGCTAAGGCCTTCGCCACATCGTTCACTCATACTCAACCTACCGTATTGTGGCCTGCACGTGCTATGTTGTTGAGGCAGATAGCTTGAATTTCTCGGCTTCAATGGCTGCTTGCGTGCTTCCGAGAGGCTGCAATGTCAAGGGTGATCTAAATAATTTTCCCTGGTCAAGGAGCCTTTCATTTTCTAGGCACCCAGCCCTCTGTTATAATAAGCATCAAATTTGGCTGAATCGGATAAGATCGGGCTGAGGCGCTTCAAGAATACACCAAGGAATGATTTAATTGAGACAGGATGTGTTAGGTCTCGGACGAGATCCCTCAGGGCATCGGAAAAGAGTGAAACCAGAAAGTGGAAGTGATTGGTTGAGCGTGGAAATTGTTGTTGTTGCATTCATTAATTAACGCCCTGGAAAATAAGGCTGCAGCCTTATAGGGACATGCTATGATATGGGTAAAGACAAAAACATAACAGGCCCGAGCCGTGGATCGAACACGGGACCTCGCGCAGGAGTGCTTAGGAGTTGCTGCCCTAAGCGCGAATCATACCACTAGACCACCCGGGCTGTTCATGACAGGCAAGCGTGGTGATGGATATCGTGAGCATCATATGACAACCTTTTTGAAAGGGCATGGGAATCGGTATCGTGGTTTGGACAATGAAGAAGACTTTCTTCACTATTATGTATAGGCAAAGGCTTGGACTTCGGTTGTGTTAATATATTTATTTTGTTGAAATTGTACTAGTACATCTCTTGACACGCGTTGAAATTCTATTGACTTGTCCACTTCTTCATCCAAGAGGCGATATACCTCTTTATTAGACCATCAGTCACTGGATCTTTCACAAGAGCCAGAGATGGACAGTCTCGTGTAGTGCATTTTGTCTCAAATGAAAGACCTCCAATCGGTGCTTGGGGATCATCACCACCATACTTAGACTTCCAGAAGTCCAAAAGCTTAATGCTTGGATTTATTTCTGGATCCTGATCACTATTTATTAACCTCTGGAGCCACTCTTGTGGTGACACAACCTCAAACTGTGGTAAACCAGAGCCTTGCTTCAAAGCCGGAAGCAAATCATCCTTCCAGCTGAATGCGTGTGGGTTGACCAAGTGATAGACCAAGTCACTCTCTGAAGGAAGACTGGAGGCATCAAGGGCAATTTCTGTGATTGCTTGGGCGCATTGGTCAACAGGGAGCCAAGTTGGTCTCTCATTCAATTCAGGGAGTGCACCAGTTGTCAGTGCGCTGCGGAACATGAGAGCCACAGCTTCCGTATCATTCCATTGAGCGTTCCTAGTATCGCCACCCAATTGACCAATTCTCAAGACCCTAGCATGCATGCCAGTTTGGCGCATAGCGTTATGCGTTATATGCTCGGTGACGAGCTTTGATCTTCCGTATCCCATACTCTGCGCATGCGAAAGATCTTCGATCATGGCCTCACGAATGGATGCTGGCTTGGGGGTATTGCTCGCGGCACTGACGCTGGAGCAAAAGAAGAATCGAGCAGGAACTGGAAGCTTCGAGCGCAAACAGAAGTTGATGAGGTTGTACGTGCCGCGGATGTGCTGTTGCTCAAAGGATCGCACACCGAGATTGAAATTGACGGCCCACGCACTGTGGATGATACTTGTTGCAGATGATAGCAGGTGTTCAATGACAAAGCCGTCCAGACCAAGGTTCGCTTGGGAAAGGTCACTGGGCACGGCACGAAGTTTTGCAGCTTCCGAATCCGTGAGCGAAACTTTGCGTTCGGCCAACGCTTTCCAGAGACGAGCACCTGCAGCTGCTTGGCCCGGTGCACGTACAAGTACCCATACCTCAGAGACAGTAGGTCGCTTGAGCAGTTCGGCAATGATGAAGACACCTAGATTCCCGGTTCCACCTGTAACTACGACAACTTCTGTACTTGGCTGGTGTTGGATGATCGGGGTATGGTGAGTAAAAGAGGAATACCGGTCGATCATTTCACGCATGATTTGCATCTCATCTTCCTCTTCAAACTCTTGACCTGTCCTCAACTTGAACAAGTGCCTCGCAAGAGCGCCGATGGTTCCCTTCTCGAAAACAATGTTTTGAGACAAAGAATCACCCTGATCTCCAAGGTCGAGGTCACGGACAATACATCTCCATATCCGTGTGGTTTGCAAGCTGTCAATACCAGCAGAGAATATGTCAGTGTCAGGACCTTCAAGAGATACATCCAAGTCGTCCTTGAATCTGGATAGGAGCCAGGTTTCCAATTCAGAGGTGCTAAGTGCAAGAGTTCCCTTCTTCTGTCCACTGCCTTCAAATCCTGCATAAGCTCGCTGAATGTCCTCCTCAAATTGCTGATAGACTTGAGCGCGGATGCATGTTCCTTTGTCCGTTCTTGCATATGTCACATCCGCCCCCTTGATGACGACTAGCTCTTTCGGAATCCGCGAGAACGTCTCCGCACGAGCATTTGCCGCCTCCACCGCTGGCCAGATGGTTTCCAAGAATTCGTCATTACTCAAATGGGTTGCCTTTCCAGGGGCACGGAAGATCAAAGCTCCTGGTACGGTTCGCTGGTATCCAAACACGACACACTCTCCCACAAACTCCTCCTCTCGAACACGGCCCTCAATTGGAATCGGAAGGACCTTTTCACCATTCACGAGGGTAATTCGGTCATCCAGTCGAGAGATGTACTTATAGTAATTGCTTTTCTTAGGATCTGGATGGCGTGCGAAAAGATCCGCAGTTCGGAAACTGTTTTCTGGGTTCTTTTCACTGAACGGGGGCTTCGAGTTGGAGGGTCCTTTGCTTGGCAATCCATCTAAAGCAACGCACTCAAAGACACCAGGCGATATTTCATCCATCAGAGTATAATCAGCGACAGGCCGATGCAGGCGCATATACTGCCATTCGGTATCACCGTCGGATCGGAAAGAAGTCATAATCTGGCCAGTCTCTGTTGCACCATAGTTGGCAACGAGGTTGACACCTTGTGCTACTAGCCGATCTCCGAGATCATCCGGGCAACTCGAACCACCGTACAGTACCAACTGAGGACTAGCCAGAGCTTTGATACCTTCCTGCCTTTCTGCCAGAAGTTTGATGACATAGGGTACCGCGCTGATTTGCTGCGGCTTGGCCACCTTCAAAGCGTCGACCAGGTTCTGATAAGTGATGGCGAGAGAGTGGTTTCCAAGGTATGCTGATGCCCTCGTATAGAAAGCTCGGCCAAGCTCCATCAGGGCATGTGAATGAAATAAGGGACTGATATTGAACAGACGCAGGCCGAAGCTCTTCCGGAAATTGGCCAGACACTGGTAATTGGTTAGGAAAATAGGTTTCGGAAAGCCCGTGCTTCCAGATGAATGCAAGATCCAGGCCATCTTCTTGCTTTCGCGCATTGGTTCCATATTTGGGCGCTGGAACCGAGGAAGAACGGCAGGACGGTTGAACCAGTCATCTCGCTGCAAGATAGGAAAGCTGGTACAGCCAGGGCGTTCGGTGCAAATGTCCAACACGGTCTGATTATATTGCTTGGCGATGATCATTTGACTGCACTCTACCATGCTCAATAGCCGAGCATAAGCCGGGGCTGTAAGTCGAGTCGACAGAAAGAGAACAGCATATCCCAGGCGATTCAATGCGAAAAAGGTCAAAATGACCTCGAAGCTGGAGCCAGCAAGCAAAGCAACCACTGGCGCTTTCTCGAGACTCGGATCCTACAAAGGCATTAGCTTACCGCGAGAATTCATGTAATCTTCCATCTTACCGCAGGTGGGAGCCCTTTCTCAATATAATAGCGAGCCGCGAGATCGGTATACTTGTCCAGATCCCCTGCCGTGTGTTCCTCAAAGTCGTCTGCTTTTCGCACCGGATAGCTAACCAATGGTCTCTTCGCTTGATCTGGCTGCGCAGCATGATCCTTGAGAAGCCCATCAAGTGTCATAAATTGTTCGATCGGAGGATACCCGGCATGAAGGGCGCCGTTAAATAGGCGAGTGGCAAGGTCTTCGGTCTGCGACGGCGTCACGGTGACCGTCGTCGTTTCTGTCGTGGTAGCCATTGCGGATAATCTGAATTAATTCATTCCCCGCAGTTGCGGAATTGGAGATTCTTTTATATGTGATTGAACGATCAGCGACTCCAAATCGGCGTCACTCCGAGAACTGCGAAGGCCCTTTTCCGGATATCCGGCGGGGGATTTTTAGAAATCCGGAAATGCATACAACATCCTTTTCCGCTCGCACTTGGGCTATCCGCCAGCGATATGGAGTTATTCTCCATTTTGAAAGAAGACAGGCATTCAAATAACCTCTACAGTGGCTTCCAAAGCGCCCCTTTCACCATTACGTTGTCTAAATTAGACTGGATGTTGCCCGGATAAGAAACCGACGTTGATTGGTCTTAGCAGAAAACACGGATAAAGATCCGAGATGGAATGTGTGTGTGACAATCGAACTGAAGTCTTGCTAGTATGTGGTCAGAGTCGAATACCGACTTGAACGTTTATTCATATTCATGCAAATACTGATTTTCAGTCGATGATCATTTGGCACTGGCAAATCGATTGTTCTTTGCACTCCTGCAACTCAATAGATGCCCACTCAGGTTGTCAATAGCATCAATATCCCCGGGGATGCTAATCAACGATACGACAGCGATCGTGTAAGTATTCTTGCAGGCTAATATGTGGCTTTGATCAACTCCGGTACTGAGTGTTTTTTGTAATTCGATATCTCTTGCTTGTTTTGTTCGTCCAAGGATGTACCAAAGTATCATCAAGGCCTTGTTTGATCCTGCAGTGCGCTCGTTGGCTTTTTCCAATGGGGCCGTTGATCCAGGGACCACTTGAGCCCAGTGTCAATTGAGAATATTCCGTCTTATCAGGAAATGCTTTGGACGGTGCAAAAAAATGGCCGGAGTGTACGGAATAATCAGGTACCGTATTGGTCGGATGACATGAGGCAGTACCTCTTCGATATTAATTATAGAGGGAAAACTTACTGCACTGTGAGCAATAGTCATCTGGGAGCTACCCAATATGAAACGACCCCTAGTTCTATCACATTATGTCCATCTGTATTTATAAATGACAAAGCCGGTGAAACGCTTAGAGATAAGGAACCCGCGAAGGGCCTTTCTATCACGGATATTCTCCTATGGAGCGGTACGTTCTATTATAAGCTATTCTATCTTACGATTAGAAACGAATAGACTCTAGATATTACTAGTACTTATAAAATTAGAAACTTCATAACTACTTAATTTAACTAATTATATAAAGATTTATAGACTAAATAATAAAAATACCTCAAGACCCCTAATAGAATCCTAAGTAGCTATAATAAAAAATTACTAGATCTCAAGAGTGGATTGGTTCGCAGTGGCAAGCTGGTTCGCAGACAGTTCCCCACTTCACTAGGTACTGATACTTGAGCTTCCACTAAAAAAACGTTTAGCACGGAAACGTATGTCATGGTGCCCATTTAGTAGCCAGACCTTTAGAAGCAATGTAAAATCATATATAATTAACCCTTAGTGGCATATGGGTTACCTGACAAATCAATAACAACAGAGATTGAGTGGGAGGCGAAATATACACATATATGAAAGGTTCAGAGGCATGGACTGATGTGCAGATCCGAATGAATTTCAAAACATAGATATATTGATAGCGGAAGATATTTGGAATACGCGTAGGCTGATGAGGCTTTACATTACCCAATAGTGTTACAAGGTTGCCTCGTATGAGATTATCAGCCGCACGCCCTTAACCCCGCTCCTCAGGTTTACAATAACTTTGTTTCTATCATATTTGTTCACGAATCGACGAACCATTACTTCGTTTCAATGAAGCCATCACAATAAAATTCATCATGACAACCTGGATCCCACGGTCCCATAACGATTACACGGTCGGATGGATATACTCCGTACCAATGGAGATGCGAGCTGCGCAGCTGGTACCACACGAAATACATCCACCCTTGCCCCAATCCCCGACGGATCAAAACACCTACGTGCTTGGAAGTATCGCAGGACATAGCATTGCTATCGCGTTTCCGCGGATCGGTCGATATGATCTGAGAACATCTACAGAGGTTGCCAGAGACCTGATGAGTAGCTTTCCCTCCGTCCAGTTTATTTTATTCGTCGGCATCGGTGGAGGAATACCAAGCAGTGATCGAGATATTCGACTTGGCGATGTTGTAATCGCTGAGCCATCAGAATGGCTTGGAGGCGTGATCCAGTACGATCTTGATGAAGTATCAGACGATGGTCGATTTGTTCTACAAACTCAGCCACTTCGCTTTCTAAGGACTGCCGTCGAGGAGCTCAAAGCAACACATAAATTGGACGAAAATCGTGTGATTGATTTTATTTCTGATATTGAGTACAGAAGAATAGCTTCCGGGGCTCACGAAAGCTATTTGCGCCCCACTGAAGAGGATGACTGTTTATACCAAGCAGACTACAATCACGTGGGTCCGATATCCGATAGATGTGTCGGTTGTGATCGCTCTAAAATCATCTCGCGACCTCCACGGGACTTTGATGATTCGAAGAAACCAGCAGTTCATTTTGGGCCGATCGCGTTCCTGAACGACGTGTTGAAAGATGGCAAGCTACGAGACAAACTGGCTCAAGATTCAGGAGTATGTTGTGTAGAGACGGGAGCAGCGAGACACATGAGTGGCTTTCCATGTCTATTCATTCGTGGCATCAGCGACTACGCTGATTCACACAAGAATCGGTGTTGGCAAGGATATGCAGCGGCAGCGGCAACAGCTTATGCTAAAGAGCTCCTTCTCAAGATCTCACATGATGCGATTATAGATGTGCCTACAGCACGAGAAACTGAGTCATCACTTGGTGAGAGAATCTTGAGTTTCAAATCCCGGTCCTTGTCCTGTTGAGAGTGATTGCTAAATCTTCTTCGATTTGTGTAGCAACCGATTATGGCCTGAGCAATAAAGTGCCCCCGAATTCTCCGACATCGCCTTCGATTGTGCTCTTTGAGGATAATTGCGAGAAAAATGGTGAGAATATCCGAAAGGGAATGGATACACGCAAAAATGTCCAAGTGTATTATCTTCCTTTTTGTATTTCGGATTGATCATAACTAAACTGCTCCTTTGCCCATGCTAGATACACTTGTTGCAGACAGCATCCATAGACCATCTATCGCGCCTAGTGGGTCTGCTTCAGGTTCCTCCATGTTGTTTGACGAAATGCTCCTTAGGAGTAATCACATAGTTCCCCCTATGCTATCGACATACTCGGCATACCCATCTATATCTGAATGCAGCTCATTTGGGGGGATGAATGAAGTGGGCCCTACTATGCTATCGACAGACTCGGGGTATGGATCTACTACATACAACACATCTGCTGAGACGGATGAAGTGAGTTCCGCTGTGCCACAGCCAGATCCTAGAGAAATATCTGATTCAAGGTACTACGAGTTCCCCTGGTTGGACGAAATGGGTCTCACTAGGCCACCGACAGGCTCTAGAGACGCCTTTCATTCTACAAACAACATGTTTGGCTGGGTGGATCCCTACATACATGGAGGGATGGATGAAGTGGGCTCCACTATATTACCGGCAGATTTGACATACTCATCATGGGATATCTCTGATGGAGTGGATGGTGTGAGTTCCAGTATACCATTGACAGACCCTGGAGATGAATCTATTTCTCATGATAAAATTGCAAACGACACAATGCGTCCTCGTCGGCAACATCACCAGAATCCCTGCAACGATTCTCAAAGTATAGTGTTTGAAGATGAAGGACTTGTGCCACTCCACGGAAAGTCTAGCCTGCAGAATGCGAACGACGACAACAACGAAAATACCCCGGCTATCTACACGAAAGAGCATGGCACTTCCCCAGACAAGCAGCAAATTTATATCTCCCACTTGAGTGATGATTTGTTCAATAATGTCCGATTGGCGCGACCTACTGATGAAATATTGGAAAGAATCCATAATGTTCTTCCACGTCTTCTGAAAGGGTTTGCGCTCAGGCTTGGTCATTTCGGCTCAACTCAAATGCATAGGGACATCATGATATTCATCATTCGATACAGGCAGTTAGTCACTCTCCAGTCTATAATGTAACTTCCAGGGCTTCACTGATATAAGCATCTTATAGCAATATTGCGAATACCTTGAGATCAAAATACATGGAAAGTCAGGGGGGCTCTCCAGTTCCAGCAAATGGTGACAATAGAATGGGGTTGAATGATCGCATAAAACTGTGGTATCACACCCAGGAAAATGCGAATAGCGACCTTGAAAATGAACAAAACGAGGCAGACACTGGACTAGAGACCTCCGGCAACGTCCCAGGGGAAGATGGTGACAAAAAGATCCCTGAAATAGCGATCTACAGGAAGTTCATTTCTAATAGCCAAGCGTACAAATGGTTACTTGGAAGCATTCAGAGGGAGATTGCCTTGAATCCAGCGGACCCCAATGCCCAGGATGCTATTCGCGCACAAATTCTGGAATTTATACCATTAATTTGGACAACGGGTCAACATGATCATCCAAAGATATACCAGACAACATTCACTATCAACTGGAATCCTGTAGCCTTCGTCACAGAGCAGGGATATGACCAAGACAACGATGGTTATCTCGGAAAGATGATCACAATTACAGGGTCACGCATCGATGCCCAAGCGATGACTTCTTTGCAATATATTCATCAGACGTGGCATTCGTACGGAGCCAAAATTATTCATATAGTTGAAGCCACACTTATCAGTGAACAGGGCTGCGAATACAGATGTAACTTCAGCCTTTCCCAGCCTTTTTATGATCAGTGCTGACAGCCCATGGACGTCTTCCAGACACTTTTCCAGATAAGACCCAAATTGGAGCATGGATAGATGGGAACAAATTCTTTGCCAAAGTTACTGGCATAAACGAATCAATTGCAGAGATTGGAGAACAACTTGCATGGCTGGCTTCGGCTCTCCGTTCGTCTCTCCATGACTCTAAGTTATCGTACTGCACACCATTTATCAGCAGCACTACCGTTGAGAGCATCTCAATATCAACCCAGCAGGCTTCATTGATCACAAAAGCTTCATTCGTTATTGATTTCCGGCTTGAAGCTGAAAAGGATGATAGTCCTTCTTCCGTAGGACAGTGCTGGCATCACTTGTTTCGAAACCCAATCGTGGTGAAGGGGTTTCCAATTGCGCGTCGGTCCAGACATGGAACTGGGCTCGAGATTCCACTCAACCTCTTAGCAGGTCTAGTCCACGCAGAGAATGCAGAGGTCTTCAACGGTAAGATTTTCATAAAGGGGTTCTCTACTCTCCTATTACCCACAGAGTACATGCGGGATGAAGATCAAATCACATGGCACCTCCTATACAACGCTAAAGGGGAGCGCATCTCTTACCTGGATGGCATTGAAGGTCATGCGGAAAATATCACACTGTCTGCATTAGGAACCAGTCGTCACATTCTCGGTTGGTGCTTAGACGCAAAATGCTACGCTGGTATGTGATGGTTATTCTTTTATTTTCTCGAGAAAAAGCCCACTCATCTGACTAATGAACAGGGTCAAGTGAGGCCGGCTACTCTATTGAAAGGTCTCGGCTACGGTCCCCGTCGTCTCAATGCAGCTTTGCCAACACCGTTATTTCAGCAGGCAAGCCAATCACTGGTGGTGATGAAGTCATTTACGGCAACAAAGATGTTCCATTTAGAATTACACGGAGCGGCTACTTTGAAAAGCTGTATTGGATCAACAAACAGTACGTTGTGATGTGGGATGTGGGAGCAAAACGGGGTTGGCTAGTGAATGGAGCCTGCGCTCTGTTGCATCTTCTTCTGGCTTCAGTCCATTCTAACAGGACTGATTCACTTTGTTCTATATTCCGGCTAGATGTGGCAAGCATCAGGGGCCCCGAGAAGTCATTTACTCCTCATTCTGCGATGGAAGTATTGTTGAACCCCGATAACCTATGTCTGGAACTCTACGATGCACAGGAGGGTGAACCGGGGGAAGCAATGATTCCAGCTGTCCGAATTCGACATAGAGTCGACCGTCTGTATAGCATGCTTGAGAAAATGATGGATCATCAAGCAGAGGTCATGAGAGGAGGCAGCGAAGAACTATGGAGTATGCCTCGGGGCAACCTTGAAGGGTGGGATTTCAAAGATTTGGCGACGAATGAAGACCCCCTGTATCCTCGACATTGTAAGTTACGAACCAAAGCAAAAAGCTGGGTTGATTTGGCCAGAGCCATTCGAGCGATTACATTGTTTGGGAGCGGATTTGGTGAAATTATTCAACCGGTTCCCACTAGCAACTCTTGCCCGCATTGGAACAAATTACCTGAAGGAAAGTCCTACCTTGCTATCAGTGATGGAGATCTTGCAAACATCATTGATCGATATGGAGATCCAACCAGCAGCCCGGTGAGGCTGACCAATCAATTGATCTGGTACAAAGCAGAAAGTGTACCTCAAGCTTGCGAATGCACTGTCGACCCGCACAGTACACAACAATGCGAATTAGCACAAGTCATATTGCCTGCACAATTCAAAAAGAGGATGCCAAGGCAACCCAAGCTAAGTCGAGCTCAAGTGAAAAGTGGGGGGAGTGGTGCACTGGTTTTCGGCTACAACAAGGACCTGCCATGGTCCTGGAGTGACATCGGATTCCCCATGCATGAAGAGACCTTTACGTCTTCAGATGACTCGGAACCTGACGATTTCCCCGATTCGGGACTTGGAACAAGCATGGTGCACCCTACCACAAACGATGGGAACTCTGAAGAAACGCCTCCATTAGGATCACAGTCTGATGGTCTCACTCATGAGGACTATGAAGTAGGAATTGTTTGTGCACTATCGAAAGAACTTTTTGCCGTGCGCGCCTTGTTCGATTTACCTCATCCCGACCTCGAAAAAGATGAGAACGATCCAAACTGCTATTGCCTTGGCCGGATCAAAAAATTCAATGTGGTTGCTGCTGGCCTTCCACACGATGACTATGGCACAAATTCCGCCACCAATGTCGCCTCTCATTTGATCCGGACCTTTCCGCGAGTCAAATTCTGTCTGTTAGTCGGTATTGGAGGCGGAGTCCCTTCTGCGACTCAAGATATTCGCCTCGGTGACATAGTCGTTGGCACGGGCGTAATACAGGTCGACATGGGAAAGCTGATTTCGGATTCCGAGTTTCAGAGGACGGGAGAGAAACAAAAGCCACCCTCATTCCTGCGAGCAGTCATTACGAAGATTCAGTCTGATTGCTTCGTCACTTTCAACTCAGCCTCCAACCCACTGCTCGACGATCTTGGTTTGATTGCCTCAAGAAGGCAAGAATATGAATACCCAGGCGCTGATAGGGACACACTATTTATCTCGGAGTATCTTCATCGAAAAGGCCGGTCGGATTGTCATAATTGCACCCTCGTAATAGAGCGGCAAGATCGACTCCATAAAGGCCCACACGTTTTCTATGGTCTCATAGCATCTGGCAATCAGGTCGTCCGGGATGCAAGCCACCGGGACCGTCTGGGCAAAGAGGACGTGATCTGCCTCGAGATGGAGGCAGCTGGAGTCGTGAGAACAACTACTGACTGCCTCGTCATCCGTGGTATCTGCGATTATTCTGACTCGCATAAGAACAAGTTGTGGCAGGAATACGCCGCTGCTACAGCAGCTGCGTATGCCAAATTTTTCCTCTCTCACATGCCTGACAGAGGTGGTAATGGGTCAATAAGAGTTCCATCACAGCTAGAGACGCCAATGGGGCCGTTACACTTGCAGAAGCAGAAGAGGCCTGCACCAGCGGAAGAGTACCAGCCTTCGGTTGTCAAGAGAATCCGAAGGGATTGAATAGGTTATTTTATGAGTTAGCACCACGCAGTGCTAGTAGCATCACCATGTCAAGGATGTTAGGCAGTTCCGTTTCAAGGGTAAGTGTCACACATAGCTAGCTACTGGGTCGATTAGCGATTTCATTCTCGCACAACGCAATGAATACGTCCATCAAAACTTGAATCTAGCTGCACAATATGCGGTTGAGGGCATGCCTCAATTTCCAAACCGAGAATTGTCAAACCAGAAACCATTAGTCCTCTGATGTGGCTTGAATTGGTCTCCGTCTGCCACATAATGACAATCGATACAACCAACTTGGCCTTGTAATCAGTGAATCTGTTTTGTTATCGAAATGTGGACATTCGCATCCAGACTGAACCCTGCAGTAATTCGAACGGCAAGCATTTGAGCGTCGCCATAATTTGCTGCCTGTCCGCACCGATGGCCTGTGCAAGTGCACCAGCATGAGCAATTGCCCTCCGCCCATGACTCCTGTTAATCAATGCAGAAATAAGACAACCGCAGGATTGAAATTAAGTAAATAACTTGTACAGAGGAGCTTGATGTAAATATTTGAGTACACACCCAAGGCCAAATCCATATATCAAAGTCCGTGGGTTGCGCGTTCTACATTAAAGTATCCTCATAGTCCGAGTCTCTGATACCAGGCATGCCATCATCATCAGTGAACGTACTCAAATCCGTTGTAAAAAGACACGGATATGGAAAAGTGGAAAAGAGTCCGCAATGATGTTCTCAAGTCAAGATTTTCCTCCAATTAAGAGCTGTATAGGTTTGGCCAAGACAAAGAAGCTTTGACCTTGTGGGGGTACCGTGTGGGGGAATTGCGGGCACAGAGTTGCTTACTGCATTTCGAAACCCTTTCATGCATAGTCGCTTCTCTTGGCCTGATCCCACTGCATACCAATGGATCATAACAGACATTTTATTGGCCATTTCGATATATCTGTTTACATGTGTCCCCGCGTTCCCCGCGTTACCCCAGACGCGACGATCTGCATTTCCCAGCTTGACACGGGAAGTCTGTTTGAGAGGTCCATCAACGAAATGCTGCGATGGGTTGACTACAAAATGGCGGAGATATCTCGCGGTCGGTGAGAATATGGAATGGAATTGCAGTGCCTTTTCCACTGACTGTCAATCATGGAACACGGCGAACACACAATTTCAGATGTTGAAGTGATGGGCGAGAAGGCGGAGATGTCACATGAAGAAACAGTGCATCTTGCTGAGCTGACCCCAGAAGAAAAGGTGCTTGAGAAGAAATTGCGCCGGCGCATTGATCTTCTGATTATGCCACTTGTGATCTTGGTGTACTTGATGAATTATATTGATCGGTAAGTTGAACAAATTAGGATGACTCAATATTTTCGCGCACGATTGCGACCTGTGTGGTCTTTTCAACGATGATATTAACGTCCTTTCCTTATACAAGAAACAACTATGCCGCTGCCAAACTTCAAGGGCTTACAGAGGATCTTCATCTTGATGGTCAACAATACCAAACCGGACTCTCCATCCTGTTTGTTGCCTACATCCTCATGCAAGTTCCATCGAACCTACTACTCAACTACATGGGCCGTCCGTCTCTCTATCTTGGCTTCTTTGTGGCAGCATGGGGCCTCGTCTCCGCCTGCACCAGTCAAGTGACAAGTTACGGCGGGATAGTTGCATGCCGATTCATTTTAGGATTGGTCGGTAGGTTTCTCCCGAACACTTCAAGACAACATTCAAACTTACATGTATCATAGAGGCGCCTTTCTTCGCCGGAGTTCTTTTCTACCTATCGAAATGGTACACCCGCTCCGAGCTAGCTTTCCGAATGAGCATTTTCTACTCGGGCTCCTTAATCAGCGGTGCCTTCGGTAATCTAATCGCCGCCGGCATCCTCAATGGACTAGCCGGCAAAAGAGGTATGGGGGCCTGGCAGTGGCTGTACATTATTGAAGGCTCAATCACTTGCTTCATCGGTGTTGTCATATGCTTCATCCTACCAGATTTCCCTGATACATGGCGCCTCCTCTCACCTGAAATGCGAGCCGTCGCTACCCGCAGACTGGCAATCGAAGCAGCGGAGGCTGACGTCGATGAGGAGGGAAGCGCAGGTATGAGCCAACTCAAGGGATTGAAAATGGCCATGACAGACCCGAAGACCTACGTGTTCGCATTTGCCTACATGTGCATTGCTGGAGGTGGAAGCTTCCAATATTTCTTCCCGACGCTAGCAGAAACGCTAGGATACAGCAAGACTATTTCGTTGTTGCTCGTCGCACCACCATACGTGTTCATGGTATTCTACAGTGTGTTTCACAGCTGGCTTTCCGATAAACTCGGTGTTCGTTTTTGGTTTTTCATCTACCCAGTCCCCATCACTATTGTTGGATTTATCATTTTCATGACGACTGATTCTTTCGGGCCGAGGTATTTCTCGTTGTTTTTGATGAACTTCACCTTTGCGCAGAACGGAACATTGTATTCTTGGATTGCGAATGCGTTGCCGCGACCTCCTGCTAAACGTGCTGCTGCTTACGCTTTCATCAACTCGATTGGCAACTCAGCAACTATCTGGACACCATATACATATTTTGATTCACAAGGGTCCCATTACCCGGTTGCTCTGGGCATATGTATTGCGTTACAAGCATTGGGTGGTCTGTCGGCCGTGTTTATGTATTTCAATCTGCGGATGCTGAACAAGAGACAAGAGCGTCTGGAGAATGAGAGTGGGGAAGTGCAGCTCACCGAGAAGGAACTTCGGCGGCTTCAAGTTACGGCTGACTATGAAGGGATTGACATCGCGGCGGCACGTCGGCTGCAGAAGGGATTCCGATACATGCTTTAATGTTGTATGTACTTAGTTTTCAACCAAGGTTCAGTCACCTGACCTACAAGGCTCAAACAGCTTTGAATAGGTAGCCCATAATGCCACTCAGATTTCTGAATTCTATCAAATGTAGGCCCCGCATCAGATTCCCCCGCATTCCCCCCCACTTCTACATAGCCAGTTGGCATGAGCTCTTGATATTAAGGCCCACCCACTATCTCCGCTATTTTGCTACTATTATGAAAGATTCAACCTTCCGATCTGGCCGCATAGAGCTCGCTGCTACAAGAGAAAAGAACGAACAAACGAATCAATATGTTGGTATTGGTTTGGTATTGAGAAGAGAAGAAGGAAAACAAGAGGAACAAAGCGCTGATCTATATGGACCTGGTGGTCACCTGATCTTCAGGCTCCGACGCATTCCCACATTCTATAGATAGTGACTTGATTCTCAACCTCAAACCATGTCCAAGAATGCTCGAAAGTCCTTGATGACCAGTTCTACGTAAAGCAAGAGTAAAAACAGATTTCCGGTTGTTTATTAAATTTTTTTCCAACTCCTAATATGGCAGCTTTATGTAGCTGTATGTAGCTGTATGTAGTACGGGAAATGTACTAGATGCATTCGTAGCAGCTGGAAAAGGGCCGAACCTGCCGGTCTCACTCTCCCAGTCTGCGCGTGTTCGTGACTAACAACAAATCTAAACCAGTCAATAACAGGATTATGACAATGTCCAGACAACCTCCAGCAATTGCGGGTTCTCCGGCTCTTCCTCGTCGTAGAACCACTCATCTTCCTGGCGAAGGTAAATCTGTCGGACCTGCTTGTTTGAAGAAACCGCATCCAACAAGCGGTAAGACAATTTTCCGTTGTCTCGAGGACGTAGAGGCCCTAGGCTGTACTCGTAGGAATCATCTTCAGTCCAACCGAAATATGACCAAGTCTGTTCCATGGAGGCCAAGTCCTCTGGTGTTTGTGGTTCTGAGTAACGGACAAGCGAAAATCCATTAATAAAGTACCAGTCGTCTGTGATTCTCCAGCGCTGCAGCTGGCAATCGTGGCCGCAGATGTCGGCGATCTGGCTCATGCCGACGATGTTGACAGGGAACCAGTCTGCGGATTTCCAGTGGTGCACGGATAGGGGTAATTGGCGACCCGCTTCGTAAAATCCGGATCCATCCGGGTTAAGATCGAGTTGGAAGAGGTGTCGATCCCAAGTGAGCTTGGTAGTGGTGTGTCTGTAGATGCATTTTGACACCCGCTTGTCACCGTGGTCTTTAAACTCGAAGCAGTCATCAAAGTAGGCGTCGATTTCCTGCAGCAGGGGAATTGAGAGGAAGACTCCGGCGCCTCCGTATCCCATATAAGTGAAAGAAGCCATTTGTTGCATGTTTTCAGTTGGTGCTCCAATGTAGTATGGCTTAGTTTCGTCGTAGGTGGCGAGTTGGGCGACCAGGCCTTCCATGTTGGGGAAGAAAGTGTCGTCATCAATTATGACAGCCCACTGTGTCGACTCATCGCGTAGTTCATTTATGATTCGGGTGAGTCTGTAATAACGATCCAAAAATTCTTCATCGTTTTCCAGAATTTGAAGAGTCACGTCCAGCTCTGTCGCGTGTTCCATGACCTGGGTTATATTGAGGCTTGCATCGCTCTCAACTAAAGCGATGACGCGCGCTTTGGTGCCACCAGCCCATCGTGAGATGGCTTCTAAAGAATTGTCCAATCGATCAATGGTAGTCGCAACACCAAACATCAAATGGGATGCGTCCACCGGGGCTTTCCGCTTGGGTGCCTCAATCTTCACCGTCCGGGGACATTGCCCTGCCGGAAGGGTGTCGACAGTGGTCTCTGTATCAAGCTCAAGGCGATTGAACTCGGGGACGGGAACATCAAGGCTTTCCGAGAATTCCGTAAATTTCTTCGACTCGGTAACCCGAATATTCCATCGAGCATATTCCACCGAATGATTAAAACCCAGGGATCTTAAGTATTCAAGATCGACAGAGCAATCTCCGATCGGAACATTCTTCGAGTTACCTTTTGACCCCGAAATACTAAACGAGCTCTGATCCGATTTCTGGTGGTAGACCAACCCACATAATAACAGCAGCAAGAAAATGGCCGCGGTGAAGGACCTTTGCGAAGAGCTGAATCGAATCATGGTGCACAATAGTGGTGTCCCATGCAATTGAGGGGAAGAAACATGATGGAAGTATCAAGTGTTATACGTCCAAAACTTGAAACTCGACGCAAGAGGGCTTACGTGTCGAGACGGTTGCAGGGGCGAAGATCGGATACCAAAATTACCGTAAACGAATGAAACAAGCCTTCGGCACATCTTGGCATGGGGAATAATTCAATCATCGGATGAATAGGAACGCGCGGCCCATGGATTGGGCTTGATCCCGCGAATGTGGTGCTGCATGCATAAAAAACGTGAGGAAGTGCGGGAACAGCCGGGCCAACTCGCAAATTTAATCGCCGGAATCAGTCTCATTCCACCCTAATTCATAAATCCTGACTCCAAAACCTGGTTCTTCCTTTTATCCTGAGGTGCGACCCTTTCAATGCCATTATTGGTTATTTCGGGATGCCCGGGCTCCGCAAGTAATACTACGCAATAATCCACGATGTGAGGTTGTGTCTTGAGCCATGACGCGTTGGATCACCCCCGTAGAAGCACCAAAATAGAATTTCGGCCTCCAGAACCCTGTTCAGCCCTGAGGGGCCTTTACGGTACTTGTCTCACGCATGTATTGCACCCCAAGGGGGCTGGTTCTTGTGGGGTTGGAAGGGTTTTCTGCGGTCGAGTCGTGAAGCCGCCCCACCAAACTACGTCTTCTGTCTTGGCATTGGCCCTTGGCAGCCTTCCGTTGTTGGTAACCGATTGAAGATCCTCACGGGGGCCACATCATCGAGGACGGTAGGCTAATCGGAGCAAGGCGAGTGGCGTGATGCTGAAAGGTATAACTAAGTAGTAGTTGCCTGGCATTGAGACACGCCTGTACCTTAAATAGGCACAATCCACGGAATCTCGAACATTTCAGTCAATTTGCTCCGCTTCCAACACCGCCGACCATTGCCAAAACCCACTATTGGTCTTTCAACACCTGATCTCGACCCGGGAAGAGGGGGCCTAGTCGGCCTAGGCGGCCTAGGCGGCCTGTGCCACTGACGACTACGTATACGTTGCGCTGACCAGCGCGACTATACTCCGTACAAACTGAAGGTCTGGCCTGAGCTTATTTATACGGTCGGAAGCTTCCACGCATTCTTCGGCCTTCCATAGGAACAACTACACATGCAAACACCCCAAACCGCGCAAACAGATTGGGCGCCTTACCCATCTGGCAAATGGTTTGCAGCGGGCGCTGATTTAAGCTTCACTAACGTCGGAGTGGGAAGAGCCTTGTTTACTTCCATGGGTTCGTTCCTTATTGTAATTCTTATTTTAACTAGCGTCCTCAAAGGCTCCATTCCACGCCCAGGTACGGAGTACTCTTAGACCACTTTGCTTGTTTAAGTGGAGAAGGGACGAATGAATGACCCAGGACCCGCCTGCATATAATTACGAGGAACAGGGAATAGGTGGCCCAATGCCGGGGCTGATATATTCCGTAGACTTCACAGCCTTTGAAAGTTAACACCGTGAAATACCACCTCTAAAAAACCCGATAGCCTTCACCTCGGTAAGAGAGTTATTTTCTCCTCATCTTCGCCTGCGGGTATTTCATCAAACAGGTCCATAAGTGAGAAGTAGTCGGGCATGAGTGTTACACTTTGCACTGATTCAACTGAATGTTTAGGTCGAAGAGCCGTTTTACTCCAGTCTCGACCTCGAACAATCAAATTAAGTGAACACCACATGGGAAGGCGAGTTTATGAACATAGCTGCTGCTAGAAAGACAAGTCGATCAATTTGTTAAGCCCTGAAATGCTCCTTGGCGTTGGATATTTGATACTGGACCTACCTTGCTTGATCCTGATAAGGTCGAGAGACAAATCATGGCCGATAACGGCGGCCAATTTCCTGTACCTTTCGAGTCCAGTCCTTACCATCTACTTCAATCGAGGTACATACCAAATGGCTCCACCTGCTTATCGCCATCATATCCGAGATCGGCTTGATAAGAACAATTGAAGTATAGTGGCTGAAAGGTCGCGGCTAAACGGTTGTGGCTAAATGGCCGCGGCTAGATGGAAAGCTGCCTCATTGTTTAGGCACCGTTACTCAAACCAGCTAACTTACCTGTACTTAGTTATCGTTGCACATGCACGAGAAGCTTACTTAAAACCTTGACAAACCAATAAAAATGCCACATATCTCAAGGTTATAACGGGTCGGCATTGAACACTAAAATTGGAGAAGATAAGGCATTGATAGGATGATTACACTTTACCCCAATGCGGAGAAGCACTCCCTTATCTTCACCTCGTATCCCACTTCCATCAACACTTTTGCTCTTTCATTCAGTCTTCAAACAGTCGAAAACTCATTTCAAACCCGGGCCTTTCATCCAAGACACCACATCTCACACCCCTCAAACATAACTGATAAACATGGGTATCACGGGGATCCGCACTGCCTTGAAGGTCGACCTAGAGAAACATGCCCGCGAGCAGCCTGGGTTACACGTACGACTCCTCCCCATATAGATTGCAACTCATGAACTAATGCTTTTCTAGAACCGATGGCACCCCGATAGTGGGTTGATGTCAAAACTTGCCTAAATTTCCGTCGCTGACCTTCTACTTTTTAACAGTTCCGGCTTGTGGAAAGATCGCCAATAATGAAATCGTCAAAATCGAGTGTCTGGACTGGACTGGAGGACAAATTAAGAATAACGACTCAGCTGATGACGTGAAGAATGTTGACCTAACTGAGATTCACTATCTCTCCGGTCCGTTCGACATCGAGACTGCGGAACCAGGCGATGTCTTAGTGGTTGAGATTCAAGACGTCCAGCCCTTCCAGGAGCAACCTTGGGGCTTTACTGGTATCTTCGATAGACATAATGGCGGTGGTTTCTTGGATGAGCTGTATCCGAAAGCGTATGTTTGCCTTCCTTACCTGATGCACAACTTCTCATTCATTATATGGCAGGGCGAAAGCGATTTGGGATTTTGAAGGAATATTCTGCTCCTCGCGACACATTCCGCATGTCCGATTCGCGGGTCTGATCCATCCTGGAATTATGGGATGTGCGCCTTCAGCGGAGGTTCTTGCTGAATGGAACCGTCGCGAGGGCGAGCTGATTTCTGCGAACACAATTGAGGATCGTATCGTTGCACAGCCACCAAACCCCACGAACACCCATGCCGGTAGTGCTTCTGAGGATATTAAGGAAAAGGTTGCGCGGGAGGGAGCACGAACAATCCCAGTATGTCATATCTGGTCTTCCAACATTTGAACGAAAGGCTGATTTATTAATTAGGGTCGTCCTGAACACGGAGGTAACTGCGATATCAAAAACCTCTCCCGGGGCTCCAAGGTGTATCTTCCCGTTCATGTCTCGGGCGCAAAGTTCTCTGTTGGAGATCTCCACTTCTCCCAGGGAGATGGTGAGATCTCATTTTGTGGCGCAATCGAGATGGCAGGTGTGATCACATTGAAGTTCTCTGTAATCAAGGATGGCATGGCGAAGTTGGATATGAAGTCGCCTATTTTCCACGCCGGACCTGTTGAGCCTCAATTCGGCCCCGGACGCTATCTCACTTTTGAGGGATTCTCAGTCGATGAGAATGGCAAGCAGCATTACCTGGATGCCACGGTGGCCTATCGGCAGACCTGCTTGCGTGTCATTGAATACCTTCGACGATTCGGGTACAACGATTATCAGATCTACTTGCTGCTGAGCTGTGCCCCTGTGCAAGGACATATTGCTGGTATTGTTGACATACCCAATGCCTGTACTACCATCGGTGTTCCGATGGATATATTTGATTTTGATATCAGACCCGAGGCTGAGGTTTCGAAGAAAGACATGGGAGTCTGCGCATTTGCTAGCGAGTAAATTCTGCGTGCTAGCTAGCACTCATGGAATGATTGCTTTTCACAATTCTTGATATTTGTGGATATTTTACCTATAGCTTGCTCTGCTCACTCTCTTGTATCTGAGTCCACTCATTGTCGTTCAATTTATGAAAGTCCATGATTTCGTCTGGTCCTCCGAAACGATTCTGTGTAGAGTGCCAATCGCGATCCACTGCTGTTTCTGGGCGCCATCGTACAACGTGCTTCAACTCTTTTTGTAAGCTCCCTTCCAAAGCATCAGAGATAAAACCGCCAATGGTAGGCATCTGCATCGCCCCATTGCCGGAACCTCCCACGGCGACAAGGAGCGAAGGGTGCTCAGGATGACGATCAATCAAGAATGCGCGATCGGGTGTATCGGCATCCCAGCAAATTCTCGCAAAGGAAAAAGGTCTATCAGCGAGATGGGGCATCGTATCTTTCAAGAAGTCTCTAACTCGGGCCTCTGCCTTGAGTGGAATCTGATGCCTTGCAAATGGTATGCTACGCATCTCGCCACCATGCGATTGATCCTGAATGAAGTTGCAATATCCAGGATGTTCATCGCAGATTTTAAGCTCATGCTTATCTTCATCCGGCTCCATGAAGAATCCCTTTGCAATGTTGAAAAGAACTGGGAGGTTCCGATAACTCTTCGCTTCTTCCGGTGTCATTCTTATATGACACAAAGTCCAGGCAGTAGGACGTAATTGTTTCTTGAAATCCAGAAGACGGTCACTCCCAGCACCCGCAGCCAAAATAGTGTGGTCTGCCATATGGCTTGTTCCGTCCTCTGTCTGGGCTCCCACCACATCCCCATTCTCATACAGCAAACATACAGCCTTTCCTGATGGTGTGCCCGTTATGAACTTTGCCCCTAGGCGTTGAGCTTCCGTGTATGCAGAGATCATTGCTTTCTGGGCGTGAATCCAACCTGCCCCACTCTTGCTAAGCCATCCCTTCCAGCCGGGGAAGTCCCCTGTCAGAACTCCTGATGGCATTGTTTTGCGAAAGTCCTCCGCCGTTTCGAGTGACACGAACTCAGCATCGGAGGGCTCGATCTCGTCTTCCTTGATGTGCTGGATGAGAGCCGGGGTATGTCCCGACACAATAAAACCTGTCTCGTGGAAGTATGGCTGAAAAACAGGATCAGTCTTCCAGCCTTTCAACGCTGCTCGAGTGCAGGTTGTGAAAGCGAGGCTTCTAGCGTCCGGGTTCGTGCCTGGAAGCCATTAGTCTACGGATTGTCAAAGGGAATATTGGATGAAGATAAAACATCCGTCTCACCTTTCAGCTCCTTGTGCTCCATGATCTTATTCACGTCATTCCCAGCCGCAATTGCTGATGGCACCGGGTAAGGATCCAAGACCGTGACATTTGTATATCCTCGACGGACTAAATGCAGAGCGGTCGAGCAGCCCCAGGTTCCGGCACCAACGATTAAAATTGAAGAGGTATGGCTGAGGGGAATTGACGACATTGTGTTTTTATTTTCCACTTGGCTTGTAGATACGACAAGAAGAAATTGGGATAAAGTGGAAGGTCAACACAGCAGCCGCCTCCACCAATTTAAGCTAGCGGAGTTCCGCCCGCTTACTGTACCGCCGCTTATCAAGTCGATCGCGTGGACCTTCCAACCGCCAAAAACCCGGGGAAAATAACATTCCCATGCTCTCTCATCTTCAACCTTCTTATCATGCCTCGGGTCGGCAATCACTGAGTCCAATAGTATCAATTTCCCGGTTAATACTGTCGCTTGGAGCTTCCATGAATCGTTACCCCTCACGACACACGTTATCTATTCCGCGATCAAAATGTTGATCGCAAGCCAGTCGGCTTGTGCCGCCCAATCAAACCAATCGTCAATTTTGTCACTAATGCCACAACGAGGGACCGGGAGTATAATGGCTTCTATATAACCGAGCATCTTGCCAGCTTTTTCATGAAATGAATCACGACAACTGTCAAAATGGCTAGCTCTGAGAATGACCTCTTCACTGATGTTCCTGGCACGGTTTATCTGGTGGATGGTATGATACAAATCTAAAGCATTCATATGGATATAAGACTCTGACTAACGAGCCCTGCAGCATCACATGCACTACAAAACGCAGCTCATGCAGGCCAACAAGATATTGTTCTAATACCTCAACCATCAAATTCCCCAGCAGACCCACTAGTAAGCTGCCCATGTATAACCTCAGAGAGCAGTTCCTAATCGCAGAATACAGAACTGGTCGCGGGCAAAGAAACTATGGTCTCTCTTCTTGATATCAGCCTATGCTTGCGTGTTCTCATTTGGCGAAAACAACACCGGTGCAAGCTGGACTCTGATTTCCGATGACACTGGAGTCAGTATCAATAACATGAACGGAGGATCTGCACTCAATTATCTGCTTCTGGGATTCTTCAATATCATATGGATCCCGTCAGCGATGAAATTCGGTCGCAAGATCGTGTTTATTTTGAGTTTGTTGATCCTTTGTGGGGGCAGTATATGGGGAGGCTTGTACCACGGGGTCGCTCAATATTTTATTGTGTCGGCACTGCAGGGTGTAGGTACTGCGGCCTACCAGGCACTGATTCAACTTACGGTGAGTACTATCAATGCGGGCCATCTGGCAACCATACTTATCCTTCTTAGATCTTTGACGTATTTTTCACGCATGAAAGAGGTCGCATGGTTGCAATTTACATATTCTTTCAACAGCTCGGGTCTATCTTGGGACTTATATTGGGTGGATACATCTCGGATGGAGTTGGCTGGCGTTGGTGCGCTCCTATCGTGGCCATTGCATGCGTAAGATTGCCTCGACCTCATAAGATCATAAACTAACTTCAAAAGGGTGTTTTGATTATCCTTTTTATTTTCACATTTGACGATACCATGTTTCCAAGGTATCGATTCAACATCCCACGTCACGAGCGATCAGTTCCAATGGAAAGTAGAGGGGATGATGTTGAGCCTGAGAAAAAAACTGGGCTTGAGTCCCCAATCTCAGAAGTCGACAGTAACAGCCTAGGAGAAGATATTACCACCAGAACTTACTTGCAGAAGATTTCCTTAGTACATTATTTCGCAGACGACCACACAACCTGGTTCCAATACTTCCGTCGCCCATTCTACCTCTTCGCCTTTCCCAATATTGTACTCGCCGGGATTCAGTTTGCCTTTGGGTGTACTGCGGGCATTGTGACATTCAACACTATCTCAGAGATAATGACGGAAGCCCCATATAATTGGAGTGCCGGATCTGCCGGCTTGATCTTCCTAGCCGCCCTTGTTGGAAATATACTCGGGTACGACCTCAGCCCCGATACTACTTTCGCATGATTATTTCTAACTGACTATGACTAGCATGGGGGTCGGTTGGCTATCAGATTGGGTCGTCTTGATCCTCGCAAGACGAAACAACGGATACAAAGAGCCAGAAATGCGTCTCTGGACATATATATTCCCTTTCATCTTTGGCGCCATCGGCTACTTTACGTACGGCTGGGCTGCGACAAATGGTGATCACTGGATGGCTATTGCGGTGGCGCTATGCTGCTTGATTGCTCAACAAGTTTCGTTGACAAGTATGGCAACAGCATATGCAATGGAGTGTTTTGATGGAGTAGGTCGTTCCTGTGCATGCGTGCGCGTCTAATTCCTCAGCTCCGCTCAACTAATCGCTTCCACAGATCTCCGGCGAACTCGTCGTCGTACTAGCAGTTTGCTCTTCCTTGATAAATTTCGCCATTTCATATTCTGTCCAGCCCTTCATAGACGCCACTAACTACGGATGGGCATTCACGTTTTTCGGTATTTTGGTTGTCCTTGCTGTTTTGATGGGGATTCCGATGATAATATGGGGGAAATCGTGGCGCCGACAATGTAAGGGAAGATATGAGAAGTTCTTGGCTGAGGCTGGGTTGAATACCCGTTGATTTGGGACTTGATCCCGATAGTCTCAGAAATGTTGAAGTTGATGAACGTGTAAGCCCATAAACTTCTTCAATCAATCGATCATATTGGATTCGATCATATTGGAACAGTCCTGCAAGTAGAGAAATAGAAGCAACAGCATCATATATTGAGCACTTTTAAAATGATACTGAAGCCATTTAGATTTTAGAGGTCTGGAGTTTGAACTTGGAAGGCCCACTTTCTTCTTTGATTGGCTTATTGGTTTACACCGGATTCCATTTCTAAAAAGTCCTTATGGACACCGAGTTGCCCCACCGTCCTTTTCGGGCCGCAGGTGAAGCTGAAGTCTTAAAAGCTTCAATTTGCATTAGGTAAACAAAGGGTTCCGCTGGAAGAATTCTATATTTTGTTTAGAAGAAAAAACAAGAAACATAAGAAATGATTACATGAAATGCTACATGTAGTTTGCTAGCCGAGCTAGACTAAGGGACGAAAAAAGTAGTACATGGGTTCAGAGGATATCAAGGTACCGCATCGCGTCTAGAAGTGGATAGGCTTGGAGTAGGTGGCCATAGCAGCCTCCTTGAAGGCCTCAGAGAGAGTGGGGTGAGCGTGACATGTGCGGGCGATGTCCTCGCTGGAAGCACCGTACTCGATAGCAAGGGTGGCCTCGGCGATCATCTCGCCGGCACCGGGTCCAATGATGTGGACACCCAGAATGCGGTCAGTCTCGGCATCAGCGATGAACTTGACAACACCCTCGGTGTCGAGGTTGGTCTTGGCACGGGAGTTGGCGCTGAAGGGGAAAGTGCCGACGTTGTACTTGACACCGGAGGCCTTGACCTCACCCTCGTTCTGGCCGACCCAGGCGACCTCGGGGTGGGTGTACATAACGGAGGGGATGGCGGCGTAGTTAACGTGGCCGTGGCCCTTCTTGATGTACTCGACGACAGCGACGGCCTCCTCCTCGGCCTTGTGGGCCAGCATGGGGCCGAAAGTCACGTCACCAACGACACGGATGTGAGGAACCTTGGTGCGGAACTCCTGGTCGATGACGAGACGGCCACGGTCATCCTTGTCGATACCAACGTTCTCGATGTTAAGACCCTCGGTGTAGGGGCGACGACCAATGGCGACGAGGACAACATCCGCATCGAGGGTCTCCTCCTTGCCACCCTTGGAAGCCTCAAGGCTCAGGCTGACGGTAGCACCGCTGTCATCACCCTTGGTAACCTTGGTGTTGGTCTTGAACTTGATGCCCTGCTTGCCGAGGATCTTCTGGGCCTGCTTGGCGATCTCAGCGTCCATACCGGGGCCACCGATCTGGCCAAGGAACTCAACAACGGTAACCTCAGCACCGAGACGGGACCAGACGGAAGCCTATGTATCATAACGTTAGTTTAGAATTGTGCTTGCTGTAGAGCCCAGCAGATTGGGACATGAAAGGTGTCATACCATCTCGAGACCAATGATACCACCACCGATGACAACCATCTTCTTGGGAACCTCCTGGAGCTCAAGAGCACCAGTGCTGGTAATGATGCGCTTCTCATCAATGTTCAGGCCGGGGAAGGGAGAGGCCTCGGAACCGGTGGCAATAAGGATGTTCTTGCCGCGGATGGTCTGCTCACCACCATCGAGCAAATCGACCTTGATGGTGTTGGCATCAACGAAGGAGCCGGCTCCCTTGACGTAGTCGACGCCGTTCTTCTTCAGCAAGAACTCAACACCCTTGGTCAGGCCCTCAACGGAGGTTTCCTTGGCCTTGAGCATCTGAGTGAGGTTGAGCTTGACATCGCCAACCTCGATACCGCGCTTCTTGGTGTCGTGGAGGATCTGGTGGTAAAGGTGGGAGTTGTTGAGGAGGGACTTGGAGGGGATACAGCCAACGTTCAGGCAAGTACCACCGAGCTTTCCGCGCTTCTCGATACAAACAGTCTGTCAAAGTGTTCAGTTAGTACATAGATCGGGGTAAATTGATCGGCGATCGGCCACGCTCCTCCACAGGATGGAGAAGCTGGCGTGAGAATAAGCTCGTATTCATACCTTCAAACCCTCCTGGCCAGCCTTAATGGCAGCAACGTAACCGGCAACACCACCACCGATGATAACGAGATCGTGGTCCCCTGTTGTCCGGAGAGCCGGGAAATCAGCAATCGCATCCGGGAAGCGGAGGAAAGGCCTCCGATGTGTTTATCGTGTAGAATTAGGTAAAAACATACCAGACTCAGCGGCGTAGCCACGTTTTGAGCCGCCAACAAAGAGCATAGGAGTGGCGATGAAGGTAGAAGGGACAGCCTTAGGGCCGCAAGCGCGGAGGCTTGCCCGCGGCGCAGCACGGGGCAGAACAGCGCGGAACATTGCGATTGTCGGAATTAAAGAAAGGATTATTCAAGATAACAAATAAAGCCTCCACGGAAAATGACCTGGAGGGAGGATGGCAAGGTTGCGCAAAAGGGGAGGTGCTTTTGAAGTTACGGGAAGAGAGGACTGAGCTTTTGCGGTATTTTGAGATTGGCCGCCAGGGTTATGTAAGCAGGTCGGGTCGACTCGGTAAGGTGGTGGCCACTTTGCCGGATGACGATGCCGATTTAAATATTGTTGACTGTCTCGCGGAAAGCATATAAGACTTGGTGAAGGTATTGAAGTCCAAGAAAGGGAGCAGGAAATATCGCTTGTAGTTCATGCGGAAATCATCGCGATCATGTCCTCCATTTATGACCACGAAATAAGCCAGCTATGACGGGAAGTTTGAAGACCTTTTCCGCCCTCCACCCACCCGGCCAGATCTTACCCCGGGAAGATGTCGATGGCTAGCGCTGATTTTAGCGTTGGTTGACTCCCATTCCCCAGGTGATCTAATATCCGCGGACTTTCAATGGTTTGGCTCAGGTTTGCCGGCTCCGCCTCCCCGGCTACCTTCGGCGGTCTGGCCACCTCAAGGCTCCAAGGCTGATATGGTCCTACAACTACTCTGTAGCTATTGTCCTGTTAACTCGAAACCCTTCCCTGTGACTCACCATCTTCACATTGCTCGGTTGATTTGTAAGGGTGGCAAATGGAAATTATACCCATCCATACCCGGACCCAATGAATTGATGCATTGCCCAGGCAAAAGATATATATACGTACATGGATCGCTAGATACAACCTTGGAACGCAAGCGGGGCCAAAGAACATGCAATGTACTCCTAAGATCATTAACTAAGGGCCGTTAGGGCTTCCAAAGCTGTGGCCACCCAAGATCTACAACATTGGAAAATTTCCATTTTTGAACTAGACAGAATGATTTATACACTAAATTTAGTAGCTAGACAGGCACCTGAAAGGTTGATCAATATGTGTTGATCTAAGCTGACGAAAAGCTCAGCTCTTGCCACTTCTTGTCAGAGGCACTGAGTGTCTCAGCAGCCTTCCCAGCATGTTCCACCGCATCAGGGCCAACAAGAAGACGAAGAGGAGGCTCTTTTTCATCCAAAACTTTAAGCACAATGTCGGCGACTTTGCTTGGCATAGACATCTCTGTTCCAGATAACTGACGAAGGAACTTGGCAAAGATACCAACTGTCTGCTGGTAGGGTTCGCGGACAGGGGGAATCTGCATAGATGAGCCAGCCCAATCGGTTCGGACACCACCAGGCTCAAGAACCGTAACCTTAATTCCAAAGGGGGCCACCTCCTGAGCCAATACCGTGGAGAATCCACCAACAGCCCATTTAGCACACTGGTAAGCGGAAAGGCCTGGAATACCGATACGTCCACCAACGGAAGAAATCTGGATGATATGGCCTGATTTCTGTTGGCGAAGGATAGGAAGCACAGCTTTAGAGACGTAGACGACGCCCATGAGGTTGGCGTCAACCTGGGCGCGGAAGTCGTCGATATCAATATCCTCGATGGATGCTGTATTGGCATACCCTGCGTTGTTGACGACGACATCGATGCGGCCAAATTTCTCATGTCCAGACTTCACAGCTTGGAGGACTTGGTCGTTGTTTGTCACGTCGAGAGCGACTGGAAGGACGCGGTCGTTGCCATATTTCTCGACAAGATCAGCAAGCTGCTCAGGCTTACGAGCAGTAGCGATGACAGCGTCTCCGCTGTTGAGAGCAGCTTCGGCGATGGAAAGGCCAAGGCCACGAGAGGACCCAGTGATAAGCCAAACTTTCGACATGGTGAGGTGTGTGGAAAATTCAATGATAGAACTTATGAAATCGTTCAAGTAGGATGAGATTAGAAGATGGGTGTCTACAAATTGAAAAGCTTGGGGGGTTTACAGCGTGTCTTTATAGATTCTCGATGCTCAGATGGTGTAGGCAGATTGCATGGCCTTTGCATGCGGCCGCATGGTAGTTCTTGTTATAGAAAGCCGGCCCGCCTGAGCGGCCGCAAATCTGGCCAATGGTGCCAATGCGATATACCTCACCGCTTGCAGTCATCTCCATTTAATTGAAAACTCGTGAAATCAGAAGCAGAAGACTCTCCACTTTCCCCAAAAGATGAACGGTGACCGGACCTTCTCTCTAAACACCGATAAAAATCGAAACAACGGTAATCTCCGCAAGTGATAGCACAGCATCAACATACAGCCTAAATACTAATTGCTAACGTCTAAATTTCAGTTCGCATCTTCCCTCATTCAGGCCCAAAGAATGGTTCTTCAAGGGTCAAAGTTGTGCAATGTGTGGATCTAAAACACATAGCGGCCGCATATTCCACTGATTAGAGTGATTACATAATAAACGTGGCAAACGTGCCCTGTGATTTCGCGACACGGCCGCAAGCCCCGCTGGTTTTCAACGTTCACTGGATGAGTCGTTGCACAGTCTAGCGGACACTCGCTCCATTTTCTTTTTGCGGCTTAGCACAAGGCCTAAATCACGATAATAGGTCCAGGACAGTCTGTCTTGTATAGAAAAGTGGAATTTAATCTTCACTGATGTCAAGTCTGGCATTGAATCCGTCACCCGTGTCCTACTGCGAAGACTCCGATACCGTAGCGAAGAGGGTGGGGGCGAAGGCGCGGTTTAATAGCTCAGTAGAATGTGAATGTATAGTCTTATTTAACTTCCAAATGGCGTTGAGCTTTCCAGATATAAATACTAAACTCGACTATCTGAAAGTGTCATAGAATATAAAGGAATGAAAACCGACGGAAAAAAGGTTGTAAGACTTGATGGAGCTTTGAGCCAGTGCCCAGGTGCCGAACAAGAATATACCTAAGCGTATCTTCTCGTCAGTCTACGTTCTGCAAAATTGAAAATATATTTGGAAGTAGGGAAGCGAATCGAATTTGGAGATAAATACCTGTTCTAGACGAATTTATAGCCCGTATGAAGAGGAACCGTCCCAGTGTAAGTCCTCTGGCTATATTTGAGCTGAATTCTCAAGAATTGAAGGACCTGTTAGGCCGGAAGTCAGCAGGAAGCCGTGAAAGGTCTTCGCGTTGCAGACTTATTCGCAGTCCTTGCTTGATGAAGAAAGCCGGCCTCTATAGATTGAATCAGAGGAAAGAACGTACGTGGTCGAAGGGAGAATATGTCCTGGTCAGTGGTTAGAAATGAAACATCTCGAGAAAATTAAACATCATGAAGGATTTCTTGAGTGTTCAAAGTCTCTGGCGGAGCACCCCCAGGAACGCCCCTTTGGAGACGCACGGTCTTATCATACGAGCTAGAGGCCCGCGCCCAGCTCCCTGGAACCTTATAAGATACGTGTGCGAGAACTATTGCCAATCAAATCTTGATGTGATGTAAATCTTTCTTTAAGATTGCCAAGACACTGGCTTTGTGGGTGGACCCGGAGTTGACGTATGTGAGGATTTGGGCTCGGGGGAACTCCGACATAGTCACCATATCTCACCACCAAGAATGTAACCAGAACGACGAGGTCAAAATTAGCGAGGTTGAAATAGTGTGAATCAGAACGCTTCAAACATGTAATAGCCTCGCGAACAAATATGAAATAACAGTTACAGCCAAGTTTCCATTTCGGCGATCTAAGCGGCTTGCCGAGTCAGGACGAAAGTCTGGAGTTCTCCGCATGGGGTCGCTCTTTCTCCGTCCTGAACTCCTGGCGGGACCAACCCCACTCCTATTGGCCGCTCGGCGGAAGACTGCCAGCCTTGACCCTTTCATCCCGGCGATTTGCAGCGATACGTAGTACCATTGTCTGAGTCAAGACCGTTCCATTCGTGCCTTCGGATTGCCGATTTCAATTCTAGCCGGCTAATAGCCAACCAGCCCCGCCATACCGCACGTTCTCCTCCCCATGCCGGATCCAATGTCCAGACCCGGTTTTTTTCTCCAGACTGTGGGGAATCAAACATTTTGGAGTCCACCGCATGACATTGTTCCTGTTTGTTACCGTGTGCCGCCGGGATGTAACCATATTTGACGCCGCTCCTTGCTTTCCTGGGATCAAATTCGGCCGATCCCCGTGGGGAAGTTTCTTACCATTCGCAGCTCAGACCGGAATGGGACTTGGCTTTGTGTTTAAAAGGCCCGAGGACCCATTATGATGTCGCGCGACAACGGAAGTTGTGTTTGAATTTACCCGCGGGGCTAGACTTTCTGTTGGTTTGCGTTTTATAAACTGGATTCGGCTGCTATTATATTTCTAGATTCGTTTTTATACTCTTTCGCGACGCCGCACTGGTTGTGCGTGGTACAGATTCGAACCCGTTGAGTTAACAAACCGCTCAGAATGTCTGACAGAATCCCATCGTGGAATGTCGTCCACAAATTGGAGAAGCGACAGCTTCTTATCGCAATCAACTGTATCGCCGCTTTGTCGATTCTTTTCTTCGGATATGACCAAGGAATGATGTCGGGCGTGAACAACGCTGAGGACTATGTCAAACTGATGAAATTTGGGTACACAAAAATGGAAGATGGCGAGGCGACCGTCGTGGTTACTAATTCCTTGCTACAAGGTGGAATTGTGGCCGTGTATTACTTGGGAACACTATTTGGTGGTTTGTTCGGTGGCTGGTTGGGAGATCGGATGGGCAGAATCAAGTCTATTGCAGCTGGTGCTGTTTGGGCGATCGTGGGTGCGAGCCTGCAGTGCTCGGCCCAAAACCATGATTGGATGATTTGTGGTAAGTAGATACAGTCAGCAGCAGCGACATTAACTGAAGCTAAGACTCTATAGCGCGTTTTGTCAACGGAATCGGCACCGGTATTTTAAACGCTATCGTCCCTGTCTGGGCTACGGAGACGGCCGAGCATACTTCGAGAGGACAATTTATTGCGATTGAGTTTACTCTAAATATCTTCGGCGTAGTTCTCGCCTATTGGTTGGAGTTGTAGGTTCAATATCGTGTCTATGTGGCCTCGCATCATCTAACTTCGCTCTTAGTGGCCTGTCATTCATTGATGAAGGACGGTCTCCTTTCCGCTGGAGATTCCCCATCGGTTTCCAAATCATATTCCTCTTGGTGCTTTTCTGTGCCGTCTGGTTCTTCCCTGAGTCCCCTCGCTGGCTGGTCAAAGTCGGTCGAGAGGAAGAAGCTCGGTACATTCTCCAGCGGCTTCGTGGAAGTAGCTCCGAGGACCGCGTTCGCGCCGAGGCCGAATTCCTCGACATTCAGGCCATCGCAGAAATGGAGAAGACAGTGGTTCACGGCAACTCGTACCTTTCGATGCTTTTCGGTTATAAATCTGGTGATTTACACATCGGTCGCCGCGTCCAACTCGTCATCTGGCTTCAGATCATGCAAGAATGGGTTGGTATCGCAGGTGTGACTGTCTATGCTCCAACAATCTTCAGCATCGCAGGATTTGACTCGACAAAGAGTCAGTGGATTAGTGGTTTGAACAATGTCTTCTACATGGTATGTTGTAACCAGAATCAAGGTAGAATTGCTTCGTCAGAATATTGATGTTCTCTTCTTTTCAGTTTGCTACACTTGTCTGTGTCTTCACTTTGGACCGTATCGGTCGCCGATGGACCCTGTACTGGGGCTCGGTCGTTCAAGGCATTGCGATGTTCTTGGCCGGTGGTTTCTCCCGCCTCGCCATCAACGCCAAGGCAGCCGGTGATGCGGGCAGCGCATCCTCATATGGCGCAGCTGCAGCTTCGATGATCTTTATTTTCACATCGACTTTTGGAGCGACCTGGTTAACAGTGCCTTGGCTTTACCCTGCTGAGATTTTCCCCTTAGCTGTGCGTGCTCGCGGAAACGCCTGGGGAGTCGTTGGCTGGAGTATTGGAAACGGATGGCTGGTGAGTTCAACACCTAAACGTTGCCTTTCGGTGAATAAGTGCTAATCAAAATTCTCCCATAGACTCTTCTGTGTCCTGTAATGTTCAGTGCTATCGGCGAGAAGACGCTTTACGTTTTTGCCGCGAGTAACGTCATCACCATCCCAATGGTTTGGGCTCTGTACCCCGAGAGTAACCAACGTACACTGGAAGATATGGACCTGTTGTTTGCGGCTAAGACACCATGGACCTGGGACGCGGAGAAGACCTTTGCTCGTTTGAAGGCCGAGAATCCGGGCATGGTCTCAGCGGTTAGTCGCAAGGGCAGTGTAGACCCGGAGACAGGAAAGGTGTTGCTTGCCGCACCAAAGGGTGAGGGAAATGCTTCTTCTGCCGAGCATGTTGATAACGCATGACTTGGTTGATGCATCATCTAGGTACAAGCATCAGTAGATGTAGATATGTAGATACCAATCTCATCTTAGTTTCAATAAGTAGCCGATCCAAATACTTGCGCTACAGATCATTCGTCTATAACTATACTCAATGAAGTCCGTTTTCCGGTAAAGGAAATACCAAGGTTTCAATGCTACCAGGGGTATAGGGCATAACGAAGCTCATGAGTCACAATAAAGGACACGAATGCCTCCAGAATTTGGAAGCTTGAAGAAATCACAGTGGATTACAAATCGGGGTAATTCAGAATTCAGAACCTTTTAATTCGAACTGTGGGGAGCGGGCCTGATTGGTCACTTTGAGAACAACGTTTTCAGGCTACAGCTCTACTTCAACCTCACACCCTTAAAAAGGTTATAGTTCCCAATTTCTCGATCAACTTTCCAATATAGTTCATCTCTCCTACTAACAAAAAAACTTCGTGGCATAAGTCCACGTGGCTATTATTTTGGTAAACATCCCGACGCGTCAACGCGTCATATCGCGTCCATTCCAATCATTAAAATAAGCAACTGACATGACCAGGAACAGTTCCAAAGCAACCAAAGCAATCCAAGCTACTGCATATAAACTTGATTTCGAACACCACCCAAGTTATTCCCTACTGGAAGCTCACAGCCGAAGCTAAGGCCACAATGACGAGCACTACAATAATAACCCCGGAGGCCCCAGGCACAACAACCCCACAGTCCAAAGACCACCAAACAAATCCACTAAAAACTAAAACCACATCCAAAACCAACCTTGAAACCCAAAAGTATCTCCGCCGCATATCCCTCCACCCGACCTTGACTCCCTACCGCCGCCGCGTCTACCGCGTCCTACTCTCCGTCCCTGCCGGGCGCTGGACCACCTACTCCGCCATGGCAACATATCTCAACTCTAGCGCGCGAGCGGTAGGAAATGCCATGCGCACGAACCCGTTTGCACCAGAGGTACCCTGTCATCGTGTTCTTGCGGCCGGGGGGAGCTTGGGTGGGTATAAGGGGGAGGGGATGGCTGTCAAGCATGTTAGTGATGGGTCTTTTCGGGATGAAAAGAGGACAAGGTTGAAGGACGAGGGTGTTGTGTTTGATGATGCGGGGAAGGCGAGGGGGATTTGTTTTACGGATTTTGAGGACTTGAGTGGAAAAAAGTGATTTGATGCTATGTACTTTTCTAAGGTCTAGAGCTGGCGGACCTGGGAAGGAATGGAGTTTGATGGTTAGTTAAAGGCACTTTTAGCAAAGGCAAAATTTGAGTTGCCACCAAATGAAGAAAACGAGCAGGCCTCCATCATAGAGGTTTCCAAAATATTCTTGTCATATCAAGCAAGTTTAACAAACCCTTTTTCCGTGTCATATGGAGTCGCGGCGGATATTAGACAAGTGACGGAGAGTCGTTCGCCTATGATTTTCTTCGGCTATATAAAGTCAGAAATTATAGACAGACCCCACAAAATAGAGGACGACATCCAGTCTGTCAATTCAGAAGTAACTCACTATCCGATGAATTGGCCCTGTGACAGTCGTGGGATGTGCACGGATCTTGCGTGGTCTCGGGAGAAATACCAGCCTCTGGTTTTTGTGCCCGTCATTTGCATATTAGCCCGCTCATAAGAGGCTCAGATGTACGTTGACTGTAATCACCTGAAAAGCGGGTCTTATACTGTAAAAGTGATTATGACAGCGGCAGAACCATGCCCTTATTACGACTGGGTCTAAAACTTTTGTCGATGAGTTCAAGTTGACGAGTAGATTTGTTAGAACGGAGAATACGGACATCGTCAACCGCAAGGCCAACAGTAACTAGAAAGAGGTAAGGTGGACGTCCATGCATCTCCAAGCTTGATAGACTTAGCTAAAGTTTGTTGGCCATTTCTGGCTCTAGTGATGTATATGACGTCATTTTTGAAATCCCGGTTGTGGTGGCTGAGTTTCCCACCTTCACTTCAAAACGAATGCCCGTTAGCGACGTCCCACCACGAGTCAAAAAGAAACATTGAGTGAAAATATACCAGCACGCACGCAATGGCTGATCCTCGAGGCCTAGACAACCCTCGCGAGGAGGAGGAAGCAGAAGTCATCTCGAAGCATCTGGACCCTCGATTTACCGGGGCTCCTGACGGCGTCGTTGATGCGGGGGCTGGGTCAACTGCAGATGACGATGACAACCAACAATCGTCTCTCAAACTGCTAGGAGGTGATGTTCATCGTGACCTCTATCGCATTGAAGCTCGCTCGAAGCGCGCCGGATTGGATCAGCGCGCAGCAACATTTTCGCACCCCCCAAGGCTGGAAACAGACAACGACATCGATGTTGATGTTCCTATCCGCAATGAACCGGGAGCTTTCCGCCGGCAGTTCATATGGCGGAATGAGCGTGCTTTCGGTAACGGATTTGCGCCGAGTAGTTTCGTGAAGTATTTAGAATTATACGGCAGCTTCGCTGGTGAGGACCTGAACGAGTCGGAAGAGGAGACAGATGCCGAGAGTGGTGGAATGCCAGGGCGTGAAGTAGACCCGGAAAGAAGACCATTGCTTGCCGGGCGTAAAAGCACTCCAGCTCCAGGGGATGCCTCGGACCTGAAAACTTTCTTCACACTCCTCAAAGCCTTCATAGGAACAGGCATCGTTTTCCTCCCAAAGGCATTCCGCAACGGTGGCATACTCTTTTCACCCATCGCTCTTCTCACGGTTTCAATCATGGCGTCCATTTCTTTCCACTTGCTGCTGGAATGCCGGCGACGGTATGGCGGCGGGTACGGCGATATTGGAGAATCTATTGGCGGGCGCCATCTTCGCACAATTATTCGCGTTTCGGTCGTAACTACGCAGCTTGGATTCGTGTGCGCTGGTATTGCTTTTACTGCGGAGAACATGCGTTCATTTGTGAAGGGCGTGGCAGCCTACCATATATCGCCGTCCATTTACGCAATCGTCGCCCTGCAGTTAGTGATCCTTGTGCCTCTTTCGTTGATCCGCAAAATCTCTCGACTCGGGCTAGTGGCATTAGCTGCGGATGTCTTCATCTTTTTCGCCATTGGATACATTTACTACTACGATATTTCGACGATCTCCGGCCGTGGTTTCGAGCCCACGGTCACCCTTTTCGACAACAATACATATACCCTGACGATCGGGTCGGCTATATTCATGTTTGAGGGAATAGGCCTGATCCTTCCCATACAATCTTCGATGGCACAACCCGATCATTTTGATCGCATCCTCTACAGTGTCATGGCCCTTATAACCTTTCTTTTTGCTTCCGTCGGGATTTTATCATACGGGGCATTTGGCACTCAGACAATGATCAATCTCATGGACAACTTCCCTCAGTCTGATGTGTTGGTCAACTTTGTCCGGTTATCCTTCTCGCTAGCCGTGCTTGTGGGCACCCCGGTGCAGCTTTTCCCTGCTTTGCGGATCATGGAGGAGAATATATTTGACCGCGCCTCTGGTCGGCGAAGCCGCCTTACAAAGTGGAAGAAGAACATGTTCAGAACAGGTATTGTTTTTCTCTGTGGTTTAATCGCAGCACTGGGCGCCCAGAACTTGGATCAGTTCGTGGCTTTGGTTGGGTCCGTTTTATGTGTTCCGTTGATCTTTGTTTATCCGGCGTATCTGCATTGGAAAGGTATCGCGAGTTCACAGTGGGCAAAAGGAGGAGATGTTTTGATATTCATCATGGGGGTTGTCTGCATGATATATACGACTATGGTGACCGTGTCTGTACAGTTTAGGTGATGCATGTATCTGTTGTTGACGTGCAAAAAGAGGCATTTGGAATCTTTTATTTAGATAAGCTAAAGGACAAGATCGCGAAGTGTCATTCAATTCGCTGAATAAAAAGCTATGATCCTGCTGGGACAGGACGCGGTTGCAGGTTCTCAATCAGTGTTTTCCTTAGAACAGTATTTACTGTATAATTTGCGTCCAATCGATAGAATTTGAAGTGCAAGGGGGTCTGAAGTCGTAATGATAAGGCTTTGAGGTATGGCTGAGAAAACGACGCTTATATTTGTCTTGCCATAATCTCGTCAGCTTACCGACGGTTCCATCTTATTATCCAGGTCGTTGTGACGTTTACATTTCTGTGTATCAACAACCTTGGAAACCTTGGAAATTCATTGAATGCACGTTCCTTCTCTTCAGATGAGATCCTTGTCCATTCTTTTGAACGTGAAAATGGCTTCAATCGTACAAGTGCTAGAGATTTATATCGCCAACTTGGCGTACTACGATCGACACAATATTGGATAGTATCGTCATGACAAAGAGATATGCATCGTATTGATTTTTGTTGTTTAAGATCAAACTAACAAAGACCCATTTTACACACATGACAAACTGGAGAGTAAAGATCGAGCGACCTATTGATGATCCTCAGGTCCCATGGGTTTTTGACCTGCCTTTTCAACATTCTTTCTTTTTGCTTCCGCAGGCTTTTTAGGGTCATTTTTGATCTGTGCGTCTGTCGATGTTTGTTCCTCCCCCGCGTGTGCTTCGCTGTCTTTCTCCAATGGATCGCGCTTAGTTACTGGAGACTGCACGGATCGCGTATCGGCAGTGTCATCCGCCCGATCTTCCAGACCTCGGGAAGCATTGACGTGTTGTGATTCCGGTGAGCTGGAAACTGGATTTTTCATGCCGGAAGATTGCTCGAGCGAGGTGGAAATGCTGAATGGCCTCGATGTGGAAGCCAATTCTGTATTAATTAGCAAAACATGCGACTTGGCTAAATCACGGTCGATAGATCTTACTGGATGTATTCAGAAGTTGCGTGCGCCGCATAGCGCGAGTAGATGAAATGACACTCTTCATCATTGTGTTTGTTGGCGAAGTGAATACCAAATTGAGCGATGCTATGAACAATGTCAAGAGTTCTAGAAAGTGATGGGATTAATATATGTATTTCTGCAGAATATGGGTCCATTTTGCTGCCACATACTGTAATCTGGCTGTGTTCGGTATCGGATAGTCGCTCACTATGATGTCAGAAATTGTTAAAGACTTCAGAGTTTCTCCCCACGAAAATCAAGGCATATATTACCTGGATATTTCCCCACAGATTCAGGATTCAACAAGTTTGGGTCATTATGACGTTGCTAAATTCTGGAATGGTCTCTGGCAGACCTGGAGCGGCCGACGCTGAGATACTCGTAACTCACTATGGAGTAGTGTGAATGCACACCGTCGAAATTTACAATGGGCTCTTCTACCTCTTATGTTGATCTATTAATCATTGGAGCGGGGCCAGCAGGCCTCACGGCTGCATGCTGGGCAGCGCAATACAGAATGTCAACTCGGATTATTGACCAAAAGAAAGGTCGGACGGAAACTGGCCATGCCGATGGGTTACAAAGTAGGTCTCTAGAGATACTAGAGAGCTTTGGCATCGTCGATTCGATATTGAAGCAGGGAATCCACAATGTCGACATGTCTCATTGGGTAAGTACTAGGCCTAAATTTGGACTATTTGTTCGTCGCTGACGTTTAGTCAACCAATAACGAAACGGGCAAAATAGAGCGACGTAGGACATACGAACAGAGCACTGAACAAAGGTCGAGATTTGGGCAAATACTGCTCAACCAAGGGGCCGTGGAGCAAGTTTTTCTTGACCATCTAGATGACAAGGACGTTCAAGTGGAGAGGCACAGTGTGGCTGAACATTTGCATCTCTCTCCTGCCGATGTTGACGAAGGAGAACAGTTTCCGGTCGTTGTGGGAGTCAGGTGTGCGGGAACATACGGTATGTATTTATCGCGTGAACTCTTGACTGAAGAAAAGTGACTTTGAAGTTGGGCTAATCTGGTGATTTGGCATGGAAAGAAACCATACATGCGCGCTATCTCATTGCATGCGATGGCGCGCACAGCTGGGTCAGGGACCAGCTAGATATCCAGACTGATTCAGTGTCAGAAGATTCATCCTGGGGTGTACTAGACATAGTGCCCATAACTGATTTCCGTTTGTGTTGTTCCCCCTGCGCATGGAGGCTTCAACTGACCACTCATTCCAGCTGATATCCGTCAATCCTGCTCAATAGACTCTCAACCTCATGGAAGTATCATGACCGTACCCAGAGAGAACAGAATAGTTCGATTTTATATTCAGCTTGAAGGGGAGCTGAGAGAAAAAGTCATACAACACCCCAGCAGTTCTCCCACAGCTATGGTAGAAATAGCCGAGAGCTTAATGAAGCCGTATAGACTGACGTATAACCGGTGTGACTGGTGGTCAATCTATTCAGTAAGGCTACCCGTCTAAACTTAAGAACTTCATGCTAATAATGGAATTATAGATAGGTCGAGGCCTTGTAAGGCAATACAGACCACATGCGCGGTAAGCAGTAGGCCCTTATAATATGCAGGACATTCACTTATAAACTTTCAAGTGTTTTTCTCACTGGCGATGCCGCCCATACCCACTCCCCAAAGGGAGGGCAGGGCATGAATGTATCCATTCAAGATTCATATAATCTAATATGGAAATTGGGTGCAGTTATTGCAAATGGCGCAGACCCTTCTATACTAGAAACATATGACAGTGAACGGCGTCCGGTCGCCGAAAAGCTTATGGATCTGGATGAACGTCTGGTGCAAGCATATGAGAAAGAGGAAAACGATACCTCAAGCGGAATTTACGAAGTCCGCGAGAAGTATGCTGGATTTAT
Source organism: Penicillium pulvis (assembly GCF_028828015.1). Taxonomy (NCBI): domain Eukaryota; kingdom Fungi; phylum Ascomycota; class Eurotiomycetes; order Eurotiales; family Aspergillaceae; genus Penicillium; species Penicillium pulvis. The sequence goes on along the minus strand of NW_026643078.1, from coordinate 1,438,241 downwards.
GGCCGGAGTCGACGTGACCTATAGTCATAGCACCTTGATCGCCAAGACAAAGAAAGGCGATGATTTAGACGTTGCTAGGAACATCGAGCTTGGCATGCGTTTACCGTCTTTCCTCGTCGTTCAAATGTGCGATGGAGTGCCTTTGCATCTGGCACAGAAGCTGACGAGTGACGGATGGTGGAGAATTCTGGTGTTTCCGGGTGATCTACGCCAGCCCGCGAGGATGAAAGCTTTGACCGATTTTGCGGACTACTTCAGCGAACACTCTCACCTCACCCACCTACAACGCATACAAAGTCCGGAATGGAGCTGCCCTAACGTGGAATTGCTTCTCATACAGTCATGCCCTAGGGGCGCAGTCAATCTGCTTGATCTTCCAGAACTGTTCCACCCGTTTGATGATGTAATGGGTTGGGATTACTGGAAAACGTTTGCTGATGATCAGGACCAAGCTTACAATGGATACGGCATTGATAAGGGCGGCTCAGGATGTCTCGTACTGTGTCGGCCGGATCAGCACGTCGCATGGATAGGCAGTATGGAGGACACGGCTGGTTTGGATCAATACTTCTCAAGGTTGTTCCCGTCGAGAGAGAGAAAGCGATAACGAAAGGTGGAATTGGGGCTTTTTGATAGCAGTACCACTCGAAGCTCTGCGTGAATTTATTGTTTAGGAGCATTATTGAGAAAGGTTACACTAGGGGAATCCCAAATACGGACTCCCGACTGGATCGGAAGGGCCGGGTCGATGGGAACAGGTACTGACTTGTCCATCACATTCTGGAAATGACATGCCAATATTTTCACCGAGTTAATTTCCCCCCCAAAAAACTTCACATATCAGTCAGTATTCACGTCACGTCGACACAGTATGACATAAACAGTGTAATAATGGGATGTGAGATAAAACAAGAATTCCAAGTCATGACGTTTCCAGGCTACTCTGGATACCACCCAAGCACGCCATCAACATAGCAGGCTATGGGCTTAATAAATTCCACTCGATCGCAATTTACCATCATAATTCCAGTAGTGACCGTACTCAGTTAATATCATATTCCAGCGAGTTGTTCCAGCAGCAATATACTTTACCTTGGTTAGTTCTCGGTCACATGATGGGTGAAGCGAACATCCCTTGCCTCAACATAGCTCTGGTCGCCGAAGAAAAGTCGACCTATCTACAGCTCGGTTATTCGGAAGAGCAGTGCGCGGCGCTCCCACATGAAGGTGAAATTGATGCTGTCTTGACTACACTGGAGAGTCTGGGCTACCATGTCACGCGGGTACCTGGCATACAATCCCTGGTCCAGCTACTAGCGGCGGGGAAGCACAAGAGCTGGGATCTGGTTTTCAATATGTCACAAGGCGTCTATGGATCTGCAAGAGAGGCACAGGTCCCGGCGATCTTGGAAGCGTATCAAATTCCTTATACATTCAGTGATGCCGCGACAATGACATTATGCCAGAACAAAGCTATCACAAAGGTGCCTTGACAAAACCAAAACACCCTCCGCGCAGGCTAACTAAAACATGACAACAGACTATCCTAGACCGTTACAAGATTCCTAACGCACCTTTTGCCTTGATTTCCATGCTGGAGGGGAAGGCGAACATTTCTGAATCTTGCGCGGCACTGCCGGCTTATCCACTATTTATCAAGCCGGTCAGCGAAGGATCCTCGAAAGGAATCGATAGTTTCAACAAAGTGAATGATTCAGCGGAACTGGACCTAGCAGTACAGGAAATAGGTTCCAAATTCCCAGACCAAGATGTTCTTGTGGAATCATTCTTGTCGGGCAGGGAATTCACGGTGAGCATACTGGGAACTGGAGCACATAGCCGGGTTATTGGCATCAGAGAACATATCTGGCAAACGTTTCCCAATCATAGCAACGACAATGCTTACCGCTCAAATCCGTCGCTGGACTTCGCTTGCGTACACAGCAAGTCCAGTAAGGGAGGTAAGATGTTAGTATACAATGACTCGCATGACATGAACGAACCTCAAATCAAAGCTGCCTGTCAGGTTGCTTTAGACACTTGGAAAGTATTCAAGTGCCGGGATAGTGGGCGTGTCGACATCCGCTTCAGTTCAGATGAACAAGGGTCCATCCCGAACGTGTTGGAGGTGAGTACTACAATAACCCTCATCATATCGAAATACAAAATGGCTCATGGGTTCCTTCAGGTGAATCCCATTGCTGGCCTTCTTCCAGGCCATTCACCATTGCCAGCATCGGCGAAGATAAATGGGCTTTCCTTCGAGGACCTCTTATCTGAAATTGTTGGAAGCACCCTTCAACGAGCACATCATCCAACTTCTCGTGCCGATCGCAGGCAATGCCCCATTCACCTAAAAGCGAACCGCGCAGATATCTCAAAGTGCGAGGGAGGTCAGCTTAAAAGCTATATACCATGCGGGATCTGAACTCAATTTCAGAGTCTTACACGGACAATTCTCCTTTGATATTGAATATAGCTGCTATGAGCAGTCCCAGAAAGCAAGTCTAATTTCGTTACTTGGTAGATAAAGGTATTAGGTGGAAAAAAAGGTAGAGAAAGGAGAGCAATTTGTCCGTAACCATGACTAGATCCACGTCAAAAAGGTGTCACTTGGGTTGTTGTAGCTGTTTCAAAAGATAGATAGCAGAGGCTCCTGGCTTGAATACCCGATTTGGATCCTGTGGGTGAAGTCTCGCGAGGACTCCTCGTATCGAACAACCATGAGTGGAGACGTGGATGCCCGAAGCCGAATAATATAAATGAAAAGAAGTACCAGATCATGACGGGCCCTGTCGTATCGACTGTTTAAGCACCCTTTACCAAGCTGACTAATGCACATAACTTCAGAAATGTAAACCATCAGGCTCTAGGTGCTTATTTAATCTCGCGGCGTACTGTTTGCTTGCCGCCAAATCGTCAGCTATGGCCGATTCAACCATGGACACTATTCGGCCATTTTCAAGAGTATGGACCGTCTGAGTGGTTAGAACGGGCCATGCCGTCTATCGCGTTGAATATGGTGGTTGGGGCTGCATTGAAGGAGGCATCGAAATATGGGGGGCAACTAATAGTATTTCGCTCGCTGCATAAGGCAGCTGGCCCAGTGTGACCGTAATCCTAGCTGAGCTATGCTAATGTGCAGCGCAGCTAGATTGATTGCTACGTAGACTTCGATGGCTATGTAATGAGCGGGACCAATGTCGACTGGCCGATTTTCAAACGCAAATCGCTGATCGATGTCCTGTATTTTGGGTAAATTGAGTACGGTATCATCAATGCAGGGTAGCATTCCATTTCATCCTCTTGTTTTCGTTTTCGCTACGAGGATCCAAGCCGGAAAAGGCCTCGATGTCCAAGACAGGTTTTTGGATAGCTTCAAACAGGATTATATTTTGTTAATGCCTAAGGTAATGCTTGCCTTGCACTCGCTATTAGCTTGTTTTACCATTTCGCTTGGCAAAGTCTATTCCAGACAGATCTATCTCGATATGTGGTTGCCACCAGCTTCATATTACGTATCTCATGCGTCAGGAAGGCAATACAGCTACAATAATTACCGCAAAAGAGCTTCGACTACGTAATTTCTGGTGTCAAAACCAGGTCTATAATTCCATAAAGCGGTATATATAATCTTCAGACGTCTCCCAAATCATCCGACTTATATATGCACTTTAAATTTCTGGTAACACTACATCACAACTCAAAATGTCGAACCGCGCCGAAAGAATTGCAGAGGATCAATACGAGGAGAACAACGATTCCTCGCCTGTAACCGGAGATTTCACAGACAACTCCTATGCGAACGAGACCAATCCAAGCTTGAGAGATCAAGTTCCTGTCCAAGGAGACAATGCGCAAATTGAAGACCCCATGCAACCTCCATACTCCAACTCAGATCAACAGCTCGGTATGTTTGAACATCACTTTTGATCACCATGCAAGGAGTCAAGCCATTAATGGAGAGTAGAGGAGGATGAAAACGAGGCACTTGACAAGTCCAACATTTTGAGGGGAGATCGCCTCCGCCATGCGAAGCCTCAGACTTCGAATAAATATAACGAAGGACCAGACGAGGATGATCTGCCGGCTGCCGACTGATTTGCAATTTTTCTTTTTCTATTAGTCTCTACGAGTCACTCGTTTATAAATGGAACCAAAAATATCTAATTCCAATAAATTCATGCTTTGACTATGTTTCCTTGGTCATAGAGAATTTCAATATTGTTATTCTATAAAGGTAGTTAGGAGGTAATATACATATCAGCTTCTATATCGCGCAATGGAATGATACCAATATTACGAAAATCAGTTCGTGATGTTCCATAGTAAACAACGTCGAAAGATTGTAGATTGGTCTGAATACGTGACCTCTAAATTGGCATTGCAATTAAGCTTCAGGATGACCGAAAAACCAAGTAATGTTGGGATAATCGTGCAGATATTAGACATTCTTACTTTTAAGTTGGCGTTGCGATCTTGGTTAGCTATTATCCTAAATGACGACTACTGGGGGCTATCTGAACGATCGATCGGAATCAATCGATTTGCTTTTTAGCTCACGTATTCTAGACGTAGTAGTGGGGACGCACCCATGGTTGATCAAGCCTACCGAGCTCCCAGTGTGGGGCGATCGATCACCTTTACCTGCTTACGGGTAGGCGGGCCGGAATTTCGACCAATAAAATAGAGAATTACAACTCGAGTAAACCTGCTCAATTTACAGTATTCAATCTCATTATGCATACTCATTCCATGATTTCTGTCTTTCTCCTTGCTTTTCATCCATCGATCGGTAAGGCTTCATCATAGACTCTAAAGAATCATAATAATGACATCCAACTATTAAGCTTTGAACACGAGACCAGCAAACCTGGCATTGTTATTGTCTTCACAAGAGCAGGTTGACTTCGTCAGAGAATGGTCAGTGTGATCTCATTAGCGTCCGGGGAAGATTCGAAGTCAAGGTGAAACCAAGCTCCATTATGACCTCTCATAACTCGGGTCGAACACATAAATACGCAGTGTCTTCCCCAGCTTTACACTCCACAGCTTCCACACAATCTCATAATTTTCAGCATAATACCAACATACTTAACACGTGCCACCATGTCTGACAACTCCAACCCTGGTAACTTCGCCAACCGACCTCATGAAGAGGTCCAGAATATCGCTCAGAAGGGTGGGCAGTCTAGCCACCAGGGCGGATTTGCTTCGATGGATGCCGATAAGCAGGTTAGTGAGATTGTTTATTATATGACATTCAATAACTAAAACTTTTTTGAAGAGGGATATTGCGTCTAAGGGAGGTCACGCTTCCAGTGGAAGCTTCAAGCCCGGGGACGAGAGAGCCAAGGAAGCAGGTCGGAAGGGAGGTCAGACTACTGATCAGCCGGACGAATAGGGTGATCCTACTGCCTCGTCGAGTCACCTTGTACAATGACTCAAGACGCCACTTGCTTTCCTCTAATGAGCAAGATACGGAACTTTTGGATGAAACCTTACGTGGCTAGTCACTTAGTCCTAACAACATATTCATTATGAAAACGTGAATTCGTGTTCTAAAAGATTTCGTTCGTATTAGTCGGGAGCTTTGTCGCATCGTACCGTACATTTCAAGATCACTCGTCTCTTTTCAGATGAGAAATAGGTCGAAACTGATCCAGTTCTTCTTCAGCTACGCGATTCAGTTATCCAGAGAAGGTATCCATTGCGACGTGAATTGATATAGTCACTAGCATTGAGAGAACTAGCAGTCGTAACTATGATAAGAAGCACTCAGTATGATACGGTTGACTTTTAATTCAGTCATCTTCATTCGAAGCGTGGGTCAAAGAGGTTGGGCCACCTCAGTGCATCATGTCATCGGGAACTATCGGATGGGGTATGAATTTCCAAGAAGACTGGTATTGAAGAACGGTCAACTTTCAAGTCTTTGCTTTGGCGGCTTCAGTCAATCTAGTGTTCGCTATAATTTGGTCAATCGCAAAAAGCGACATTCAAGATACCATTTGCGATCTCAAGTTTGTGGCTTACTATAGGCAATCTTTTGCTGGGTCAAATGGCAGTGAAGAGTGCAGAATTAGTGTATCTGTGTAAATTATTTGGTTTAGTACGCACCCAATATGGAGCCACCTGGCCCTGCAATCCGTTTTCTTCCGGTCCCATTCCATACTTCTAGACCCACGCGTAAATCTTATTCTGTGTATCCATAAGTTATACCAAAAAGAGCACGAGAACAGCACTAGATCCACCTACACGAAACGGCTTCGCTGCCTGACAAGACCTGAACCCTGTTCGTAAACGGCAGGAGCAGAAATCTCTGTCATCCCAAAATTATCATCACCGTGATCATTTTAAAGTGTTCTCTACTTAGAAACCTGGAGCCTCGTCGCCACAGGGGTCAAGTGGCGATGGGGGCCATTTTTATATACGCGATACGGCACTACGCGCGACAGGCGGATAAGTCGACAGATATTGGCCTCTAATGGCAATTTGGGTCCGCGGGTATCCACATCGCACCTGCCATAATTGGTGACATCGGAACAGGCATTCATTCACCTTGTGATTTAATTATGGTGGAAAGACCCAACCCCACTTGTTTAGGAAATCCAAAACAGAGGATGGGGTCTGAGACCGCGTTGAGATGTGCAGATCCCGTTGTAAAATTAGTACGCCGTGATACAGGACACTTGGAATCTCCTAGTGGGTATTTGGCTCAATATTTCCCTACTAAGTAATCTATGCGATATCATTTGTTCATGCGCAGTGACGCAAGAAAGAAAAACACTACGCTTAACGACGTAAATCGTCTTGGCAGCTGAGTGGAGTATTACCGGTGTGGAGGATGCGATGCGATCGACAAACCCCCCGGTCAACCTTTTATGCAATACTGTGGCAGAATAATGATATCAGTAAAGTTTCCTTGATAGGGGAAATGGTACGACTCGCCGCTACATTCACCAAATCTCTCTTTGTCTTCCTCTTTGCCAACACGATTCTACATTTTCTATTTACAGTCAACTATATCGTGAAGTTTCTACATACAGAAAAAGCAGGACACCAGAGAAAGCAAGTCAGATATTCGGATACCTGGGGTTGTACCTAAATCTAATAAAGCCCCTTTTCGGAGAGGCAAGTCCGAACCTGCGAGAGAAGAATTCGAGATCTCGAGCGCCAATATGTGGGTTTGGCTAACGAGTTTTTCTTTGTTTGCTTTTTGTGATCGAAATCGACCCGGCTGATTGGTGCGATTGCTTTCCACAAGCGGTATGGTCGCAGGTTCCTGAAATCGGGATGCATAAATTGCTTTTCATCTAACCTATAGGAGGGTGCGCTTAGATTGGTCTTCGGTAGATCCGGGTGTGCAAATACTACTTATGGGCTAGTGCAGTAGTGTCTGTTTGAGGTCGTACGGCAGTCGCGAGTCATTTGTTTGTGGATTCGGGGTGGTGCCATGATACCCTACTGGTTCCAAAGTTACTGGAACCATTGGATTGTGTCGTTCCTTGTGGCCTAGACCTGGGTGAAAACGAGAGGAAAAAGCAAAACGGAAATAGAGGGAAGACTGAATTTATACGGACTTTGCCGAATGATTTGATTTCTCATGCAATGAAGTTATGTGACCATCGCGATCGTCGCTATGAATCTTGTCAAATGTGGGAACTGGTATCCCAACCAGGGAAAAGGAACTGTCTATCGCCTATAATCCCTGTCGTCTATTGGTGCATCCAAACCCAAAAACCAAAAACATGTAAAACTGGAAGGGAATAAAGAACAAGCTCGTGTCTTGTACAAACGAAACCAAAAATGGACAGTAGTCTATAGAACAAGCGTGGACTAAAACAAACAGAATCGCACATGCGATGGTGGAATCAGGTATAGCGCCGCCAATGGAAGCCTAACGGAAAAACAGAAAAAGCAAATGGGGGATAATGGGCATCATGGAATCGTTAAATCGGTAAATGGTGTGTAGCGTGTAGCGTATCGCGTGGAAATGGATCGGAGATCGGGGTTGAAGCAAGGGATGAGATGGGGAATAAGGGGTGATGCACGAGGCTGTCGCACAAGGCTAGCACCGTCAAGCCATATCCTTGGCGGAGCGTTTCAAGGCCCGCCGTTTCGGCACATCGAGATGGTGGTATGAACGCAAGTGTTCAACCAGGTGATCCTGACGAGGGAATCCATTGGCACCTTTGCGGGAGCAGTGCTCGACAGGGCAGTTGCGGAATACAGGGTAGTGGACGCTGGATTGGTGACGCTTCAAGTCCGCAAAGCGTGTGAAAGCCTTTCCGCAATCGTCGCAACCGAAGGGCTTAGCTGGTCTTCACAAAAGAAAGATTAGCGACCGAGTTCATGATGTGTTGCATGATGCGTTGTGGCATGCGACAATGTATAGTGGGAGTGGGCTTACTTGGATGGAGCGGGTGGGGACTCGGGACCCGAATCCTCTGGAGCAAGAGGGAAACTGGGCATTGGGACAACTTCCTCGTGCATGTTGAAGCTTCCATATGAGCTTCCACAGCTACTCGCGGCAGGACTACTGGGTAGTCCGGTTGCCATGAGTGAAGTATCGTAGACGGGGATTTCATTCATAGAACCATAAATGTATGGTGCAGGCGCGTTTGGCGCACTTGTGAAGGAGTAACTATAAGGCTCCGAGACAAACTCCGGCGCAAAATCCGGGGTCGTAAATGAGCTGCCGTCGACATCGCACAGGTTGTCGTAGGCAGACGGACCGCGAAAGAAGAAATCCATACCGCCGGGAGAGGATGAGTAGGATGATGAATAGGAAGATGAGTAGGAGGACTGCATATCGCGAGAGGGAGAAAAGGCGAAGATAGGAAGTGGGTTTGAAGGTGGAATGGCAGTCTAAATAAAAAGAAATCAGATTTTAATTCTTAAAATGTCATAAATCCCAAAAAGAAAAGTGAAAAGTAAAAAATCATTAAATGATTAAATAAGTCATGAAAGCGCAGGGGGTGGACTAGTGACTAGGGTTTGACCGACCATTGTGAGACGAATCCTTCGAAATGCCAGAAAATACGTTATTGTTTGGGGGCGATGGACTTGAAGATCAAAAGAAAAGTAATCAGAAAATACGTCAATCAAGGGGAAATCTACTTTCATTTAAACAAATTATGTATCGCAAGCTAAGCGCTAAAAATGCCTCGAAAATCAACACGAACTTGTCCAAATCCTAGAAGCAGACAACTCGGTCCGGCCTGAATGGCTTCTGAATGGCTTCAAGCCTCGAATAACGCACCGCGAGTGGTGGAGTTCCACACAGCCCCCCGCTCTCAAGCAGCGTCATTGAAGGGAGATCAGTGCGGGAATTTCTGCAAACACTCGTGGATCCTCGAACGGGTTGCATTAGTCTGCCTTTCAGTCCCAGTGCTGACCGAAAAGAACATTCCACGTCTCTTCCACAAGCCTTCTAGCGGCGAGGCCCGAGAGTCGAACCGTGATTGGCGAAGTGGCTTGGATGAACCAATTATAATGCCAGCAAGGACTGTAATGGCCCCGATAAGCCTGTACTGGGAATCGCACAGGGCCTAAATGACCAAGGAAATCGGTTTAGCGGTCAGACGATGCAGCGCATTACGCTCGACCCTCTTCTCTTGTTTTTTTTGCCTCCGAAAGTACTGGAGGGGAAGGCTGATCTTCTCCGTTTAGGTCTTAGTGTGCTTCTGGAAGACTTCTAGCGTCGTGGCATCCTTGCTGGCCCCCTCCGTCTGCTTTTTTCGTCTTTTTCCTCGTTTCAGGATGGCTGCTGTGGCGCTACGGGACAGATGACTGCAGTGCAGATTATTTCATTGGAATGTCAAACATATTTTGTACATGACTTATCAGTTTCACACTCTTGCCTTGAAGACCAGGGGGAAAAAAAATAAACAAAACCCATCTATTCCCTACGTATACAGTAGATCACGTTCTATTTACCCTCGGGTATGGCGTGCCGAAATGAAGTCATACCGATCTAGGGAATCGCAAACGATCGCCAAGCCAAGCACGGCAGGGCTACTTTACAGGTTTCCAATCCGGGGAGTGAACAGATCGACATGATATAATAATAATCCCGGGACCCGTCCGCACAGCCCCTGTTCTCTGATCCCAGTCCTTCTAGAAAACCAAAAATCCCGCATCCACTAACGGGTTAGCGCGCCAAGCTGACCTGAGAAGTACTAGCGGGGAATGAGATGCACCTGGTTCCTACAGGCTACAGGTGAGGCGGCTTGGCAACTTTGGGGTTCACAGCCCCTGTGACTGGTCGGCACGTTGGAAGGTTGGCTAGCGAAGTTGCTTCATGCATGTTTGTGGATTATGACCCACGTACAAACGGGATTGGTACCTATCCAGGTTCCAGTGATAGGGAGTGACTTGTTGTTTTCTCGTACCGAGGCATCACGTTTCATTGGGTCCAAGTGGGCGGTAGACTCGAGCTGCATGCATATCCGGGATGTCGGGCACTCTTAGGTAAAATGAAGTCATATCCATTGGACGAAAGCTACAGGTACTTTTGTCCGGAGCCTCAGGTTGGTCCAGACTGCTGTAGGTACCTACTGTACACATACTGAGGAATCGGGGTGCCTACACTTCCCCGGATCCTGTAAAAAGCCGCAATGACTGGAAAGTCTCGTTTCATTCGCGAACAGCTGGGGATAACTCAAAACAGCACTGAACTCCCGTTTCCCGGAGACCCATTCATTGTACTCATTGCCCGATGCCGTGTCCTGGCATCATTGGAAAACAATAAAAACAAAAACATATAACGGAAACAAATCAGGAACACCAAAACCTGCCCAGGTCCCAACCCCATGACACATCTATCGGGGATTTTTTTCCGGGGATGAAAAAAGTACACTTGTTATTTGGCCATAGCGCGGGAGGTAGGGGTTTCGTAGATCCAGGTTGCTACGCCTTGTCATACAAAGACGCATCATAATTCGTCCTCGAGATATTTGTACACAAACTTGAAGTCAGCCTTGCGCCGGTTCATCCTGTCGGGCAAATAGTCAGCACGTGCTACTTCTAAAAGTGGAACATCCGTATTAAGATCATCGGGAGACGTGAACATACCAGGTACTCTCATAGTCGAAGAAACGGTAGGTGCCCTGCTCGAACTCCTCGGTGATGTTCTTCGGCTCCTCGTGTCGCTGGAACCACGTTTGGTACTGCTTATGGAAGCGCCAACTTTGGTTCTTAAGGGCCTTGGCTGCCAGATATTGCTGATAAGATCCTTGGCGGTAGTAGAAGAGGTAAAAGAGGGTATCAGTGTCGATGCGGCCAGTATCATACAGACGGGGGTCGTCAAAGATGGGGAGAGGTTCCTGCGGGTAATACAGGGGAGTGTTGTAAGGATTTTGGGGCTTGTAATGACGAGGTTTTTCCGCATCTCCAGCCTCAGGGCAATTTTGGAGGGACGCGGCCAAAAGTCTTTGAACAGCAGGCGAAGGGTCATTCGACGAACGCTGCTTGGTCACCTCGAAGGATTGTACCAAATCTTGAAGACCCGGAGGCAAGTGGTATATTGACTCATTGCTCTCACCATCCTGTGTGACCTTGCCGTTCGTTGTGGGCTCTTTGGAAGGTTCTGCCTGAGCGGCTGGGGCTGGTGATGAGGTACCGGATACACCTGTTCCACCGGGGGTCTTAGATCGGGTAGCGAAAGCGGGCTCTTCTGACAAGGGTGTGGGAATGGCAGCACTAGGCGCTCTGGAAGCAGGCTGCACATGGGCAACACTAGGGGAGGCAACGGACGATGCCTTCGAGATGGGAAGAGCAGCCGAGAAGGCTGGGCTGGCACCAGGTGGTGGGGGAAGTGGTAGAATCCCAACTCCACTCTTGTCACTAGCAGCCGCAGCAGCCGCAGCCGAAGCATACTTCAACGTCTCTCCAGGGAGGCGAGTGGGGAGTGGTGCAGGTTTCATGCCAGGGGTGGCACTGGAGGAAGTAGAAGAGAGAGTAGCGAGAACAGGAAGCGGGGATTTCATCTGTGTTGATGGTCTTCGAGTCGTCGGGGGTTCTGCCTTCGGCTTAGGTTTTGGCTCCGGCTCCTCATCTTGAATGGACTGGGCATCTTGCGATGATACCCGATCGTTCTCGTTGCCCATTCCAAATTGAGCCTCCACCTCTTCACCAATGTTCAAGTCGTCGTAGAGTGTCTCGTCTTCCCCGGAGTAATCGACATTACCACCCTCCTCAACATAGTAAGTAATGCTCTCTTTTAGGTCCATCACTTGGGTCACTTCCAAATTGCCATTTTGCAAGGACCGCATGAGGAATTCAAGCTTGTTGATATGCCACTTATGTCGCTCGGTCACTCGCGAAAGGTCAGCCATTCGATTGGCCTTGGACATATCCTTCTTGCCCTTCTTCATTTGCGCATGTAATGTCTCCTCTTCTGCCTCCATGGCCTCGATTTTCTGTCCAAGCTCATCCACCATGGTAGAAAGGAAATCGGCAGCTTCCACCTTTTCCTTTTCTCGCGGATCGAGTCGTTGCGCGGCTGATAACCCTTCTTTGGAGTAGGCTTTTGTCTTCATCTCCTTCTCGACCGCCTTGAATTGCTCCATGCACTGTTCGAGTCATTAGCCGCCAGGGCCTCGAGTTTCAATGCTCCAGCTGGAACAATGATCACCTACTGTTTCAATCGCTTTTCGCTGCTCCAATAATGGAGCTTTGTCCTTGACTTCATTGCCTGCCGCCCATGACTTGATCTGATCCCGAAACCTTTGGAGCTTCTTGATCTCGCGTTTCAAGTTCTCTTCTTGTTTATCGCGCTGGGTGGGATTTGTGGCGGAGCGAATCTTCTCGTAAATGCTCTCAAATGTTTGAATCCCTTCAGCAACTCTCTTGAAGGTCTTCTCAATCTCTTGTTGCGTTTTGCGGGACGCCATGGCGCGCCGGAGTGTGCGGACTGGACCGGGGTAGGCGATACAGTGGGGGTAGATTCAGAGTGCAAGCTCGGCCGACGGGCTCGTCAATGCACAATGGTCAAGCGAAGATAAGTCTAGTTTGTCGGGGGGTTCCCTGATTGTGACAACAAGGGAGAAAGCGGAGTCGAAGTGGGTTAGAGATGCATTTGCTCTCACTTGCAAAGCTTCCAGTATTACCTATCTAGGTAGGCGGTAAGTACTGGCCATATAGTTAGGCGGTGGCAACGGGCAGGGTGAAAGCTGGGGGAGAAGCGAACGACTTGAATCTTAAATCAAAGGCGAACATAATAAAAACAGCTAGACAAAGACGCTTGAGCTTGAAATCAACAGGCGACACAATCTTTGACAAGAGGAAGGTGCGGTGAAGTGGTTCTGTGGCGCGTCCCTTCAAGATTAATTAGGCTAATCTGGTATAGAACTTAGATTCCTTCCTCCCCACCAATTCAAAATGAAGAGTGCGCACAATGAACTTCTTCCACTAGCCCTTGTTTCCCTGCTAATCCTTTCCTAGTTGTTATCCAAAGAGTCAAATCGGCCTCGGTGACCGTTGATGAAGAATTGATCTCGTCTATTGGCCGCGGACTTCTGGTTTTTGCAGGGATTGGTCACGATGATACCGAGAAGGAAGCGGAGAATCTCGTGAATAAGGTGCTCAAGGCAAAATTCTGGCCAGATGAAGATGGCAAACCGGTTGGCACCCATGAATCCAAATTTGATTCTGCGATCCAAGTCCTAACCACCCTTACAGTGGAAGAAGAACGTGCAGGACATAGAGGGCGAGGTCCTCTGTGGTATGTGTCTCCAATCCATGCGCGGATCATTGCACTGCTAATACTGTCTCGTATCTAGTCTCACAGTTTACCCTCTATGGTAAGATGAAGAAAGGCAACAAACCTGACTTCCACGATGCAGCCAAGCCCGAGATTGCCCGCAAGGTCTACGATCACTTCTACAACAAAATGAGCTCCTCCTATAAACCTGAACGAGTGAAAAATGGTGTCTTCCAGGCGATGATGGAGGTCGAATTAAAAAACGATGGGCCAGTGGGTGTTGACTACCGCAGTGAAGACGCGGCGGTATATATTGCCTTCCCGGCTTTTGTCCATTTCGCGTCACTAGGGGTCTGCGTGCTAATGATTTCGTTTTACAGGTCACTATTGAGATCAATACCAATCTACCGAAGAAGGAGCCTAAAGAGCCCAAGGCTGACACGAACGACGAGAGCGGGGAGGGGGACGAGCCGATCAATCGTACATTTGAATTCAAGATACCCCCAGAGTTGCTACAATAAAGAAGGCATAGAAGGATGAAACTAATTTATGGAATCATGGTCATGTACATATTATTATATTAGCATATACCCGTCATGAGGCATTATAGCATTGGAGTATGGGTTGATATGGAAGCTTCCTGAAGAAACCGCAACAAATCTTCCCCACTAATTAACAGCTTCCTTTCCTTCTCTTCTCTCCTTCACTCCAAAGATCTTCCTTTCCACTTTTCCCCCAATCTTTATCTCCACTTTTTTTCTTCTCATTCCTCTCTCACTTGAGTCTCTCATCGCTTGGGAAACATTCAGCCATGGCGACCTCTCGTATGTGTCCCAATGCGGGGTCGTCGTTCTCCGATCGTCCCGCCCGCAAACTTGCAGGAATTTGACCCGTAACTAACCTAGCTATCAGAGCGCTCCCGTGTTTTCTTTGATATCAAGATTGGCCAGCAGGAGGCCGGTCGCATTGCATTTGAATTGGTAGGATCTTCGTTTGGTCATAAGTGAGCACTTGGAGCTAACTCGGCGCCTTTCACAGTTTGACGATGGTACGACCCCGAACAAATTTGCGCGCAGCCACATAGCATATAGCTAACCTCCCACGACCAGTTGTTCCTAAGACCGCCGATAACTTCCGTGCCCTCTGTACCGGAGAGAAGGGAATCGGCCAACAGGGCAAGCCATTGACATACAAAGGTTTGTTTTAGACCCCACGACCCCGCAATGGCAATGGCAGGCAACAACCAGCTAACAAGTTGACGGAAAGGCTCAATTTTCCACCGTGTGATCAAGCAGTTCATGATTCAGGGTGGTGACTTTACTGCTTTCAACGGTACCGGCGGCGAGTCCATCTACGGAGAGAAGTTCCCCGATGAAAACTTTGAATTGAAGCATGACCGTCCCTTCCTGCTTTCCATGGCCAACTCCGGCCCCGGCACCAACGGCAGCCAGTTCTTCGTGACCACCGTGGCTACCCCTCATCTCGATAACAAGCACGTTGTGTTCGGTGAGGTGATCAATGGCAAGAGCATTGTTCGCAAGATTGAGAACATGGCGACTGCTTCCGATAAGCCAAAGACCGATGTCACTGTTGTGAACTGTGGGGAGCTCAAGGGCGAGGACTACGAGAATGCCCACAAGCGCGTTCAGGATGCCACCGGCGACCCATACGAGGACTTCCCCGAGGACCACCAGGCCGAAGAGCTTACCGCGCCTCTCGCGTTCAAGATTGCGTCGGACCTGAAGGGTTTCGGTAACACTGCATTCAAGAGCGGCGATCTTCAGCTGGGTATCGAGAAATACCAGAAGGGTCTACGATACTTGAATGAGTTCCCCGAAACCGGTGAGGACGATGAGAACAAGGAGGTGGCCGAGCAGATGAAGTCTCTTCGATTCACCTTGCACTCCAACTCATCTCTGCTAGCTAACAAGGTTGCGAACTTCAACGACGCCCAGAAGTGGGCTGGGTACGCTCTCCAGATCGCTGATGCCGCTAAGGCTAAGGATGCCGACAAGGCCAAGGCGTACTACCGTCGCGCTGTTGCCTTGATCGGCCAGAAGGAGGAGGATTCGGCCCTTAAGGATCTTCAGGCGGCACTTAAGCTCGCCCCCAATGATGTGGCTATCACCAACGAGATCAACAAGGTCAAGAAGGCTGTCAAGGACCGTGAGGCTAAGGACCGCAAGGCCGCCCAGAAATTCTTCTCTTAAGCTGCCATGCGTGATTTGCCTTTCTTCCTCTTCCCCTATGATTCATGACGTGTTCCCGGTTCACTCTACGATGCATGATGTATGATAAACATTTAAACTATCATTCGGAATGGCTATCGTGCTTTGGTACGCCCGCAGCGACCATTACTACGAATAGTACAAGATCCCATGAAAAATTTTCCAACTTCAAGTCAAATAGACGTAAATTTGTTGATTTTCATCTCAAGTAAAGGCCTGTTGATCATCGTAAACAAGGTCCGGAGTATCAATTATCAGGACTGTGTCGAAACATGATAGATCCATGGGATAATCGACCATATCTGGGTTATACATAAACCTTACGCAGGTATAGGGTTTGTGGTAGAATCTACCAAAGCTTCCAAACCTTGGAAGCTTCCAAGTTGAACGACAAGCCCTTCGAGGCGGCGTGTTTCCATACGCGAAGCCCTAACCTAGAACCAATTGGACATATTCTAATAGCACGTAGTTCAAATTTTGGCGAGATGCAGAAGTCATTCATTATGTACACATTATGTAGAGATTCAAATTAAGCTTATAGATCATCCACAAAGGCAAGGGTATCACGGTTATCGTCCATCAAACGACCATATTCCAACAACAATCGGAAGACATAGATTTCCATATCTTCCAATCGTAGGACCTCCTCAGCCCAACGCTTCCCATTCATCGCAATCTTCTCTGCCTGTCTATCATGGCCATTATGTCCTTTGTACCCAATGAAGTATTGGAGAATGCCATAGATATCCATGTACAGCGAGTCCAAGGGGACGAAGTGCGCCCAAGGGATCAAGCGAGAATCGTGCCACTCCTTGTAAACTGTAGCCTTGATGGGCAAGGAAGTGGACAGCAAGAAGGCACGGTATCGACCACTGAACGAGTTTCCGTCGATATCGGGCAGGTATTTGTAGGCATATTGCTCCTTCATGGGCATGGCCTCGACGATGCTGAAGTACGGGTCTTGGTATGAGCAGTGGAACCCGTCTTCAGGTGGGAAGCATTTTAGGTCGAGGAAGCCTAGATCGCAATGTTCGTCGAGGAACTCTGGGAGTGTGCCATCGATGCCTGCCCAGACATTGTAGTATTGGTAGTCTGGTTGGCGGAAGTTTATTCCGTGTGAGGAGGATCCGTTTGTTTTGGAAATGGTTGTGCCATTGAGCATGGATACGAATCGTTGGCGTTGGTATCCTGTCCATGTGTCTTCGCGGGCGCGGCCACCGCTGGCAATTCCACGCCAAAAGATGGTGTCTTTCTTTTTTGACCAAGCGCCGCCCTTGTTTTTGAATCCTCCTGAATACATAGGGTTGTCGAAGTAGTACATTGCTGGTGGGATGAGGATCTCGTTGTTGACTGTCAACTTCGATCCTCCAAAAAGCGGGAATAATTCGTGGGATGTGGAAAGGGAAACAGGTTCGATGAAACTGCCGTGCATTCCCTGTAGCTCTGCTCTCCAGCAAGGATCCTTAGATTTCTCAAAGTCCTCCACATAGCCAGTCTTCGAGAAGTTTCTGTAGTTGAAGAATTCTCGGG
This sequence comes from Penicillium pulvis, assembly GCF_028828015.1. NCBI lineage: Eukaryota > Fungi > Ascomycota > Eurotiomycetes > Eurotiales > Aspergillaceae > Penicillium > Penicillium pulvis. The sequence continues at coordinate 1,420,775 of NW_026643078.1, read as the reverse complement.
GTGGGTTCGCAAAGTCCAGGTGTGGGATGTTGGAGTTGCGGCCGGGGCTTTCAGGCGGACAAGCATCGCGCATGATATCCCAGAAGGGTCGACCTGGTCCTTCCCAGGCTGGGCCCCAGGACTCAGGGAGCGCTTCTGGATCAAAGGCGGGAAGCTGCATGTACTGATCGGTAGTATTACTAGGGTCGATAGGTTTGCGACGAGCGAAATCCTGCTCGCGATACTCGGTGAGTTTCTCCCAAGGAATAATGATCCGAGACTCGTCCATTCCGTTGAGGGGGATATCCATGTCGGGTAAGAATTTCACAAATTCTTTCATCATATTCATCCAGACCTCGAGCCAGTTGACACCCGTACGGCCGACGGATGAGAGCTTGTGATCTCGAACAACGATGCGCGGGTCAAATCCAGAAGCCTGCCGGCGCATTTCTTTTGGATCCAGCCCCCAGTACGGACTCACGTCATCGTAAAGTTGATCAAACAAATCTTCGATGAAGATAGCCTTTTTGGATTTCGCAAATTCGTACCATTTATCGAAACCCGGGGGTGGGTGACGTCCGCGGCGCTGGCGGTACTGCTCCGCGACCTGGGTCAGGTTGTAGACCTGCTTCGCGCGTAAATCTGCCCATTTCGTATCGGCATCGCGGATCAAGTGATCTATCGGGTGGGGAACGGCATTTGGGTCATCATAGCTCTTCAATATCGTAGGGTCTTGGTAGATTATCGTCGATTCCTCGTTCGGTTCTGGTTTTGGGACATCGCTCTTGCTATCACCGGTGATAATGCTGAGTGGGTAGTCGGTTACGCGATACAACCGGCCCACGATGAGTAGAAAAACGAAAGAAAAAACGGCCAGAAGGGTAAGACGGGCCTTCAGGCTCAACTTGGGCAACAGCATGGCTGAAGAAGCCGGAGAGAATAGGGACTACCAGCTTCTTCGCAGATAAAGGGGGATGAACATGGTTGGAAGGCAAAAGATAACGAGTTCGTCCTCTATGCTTTTGGCCAGTCCCGTTAAACCCTGACCGGGGAAGGGTTGGGGGCCAGCACCAATGACACGGCACTATGTTGTAAGTTGAACGTGGGTCCGCTTCCGGCCATGTGGGATCCTGATCAAAGCCACGGATCTCATTGGTTGAAAATCAAGGAAATACCGGACCCGCACGAGATAATGGCCCCGGGTTGGTCAAGGAGCTTTGACGGAGTGGGTGTTGCGCAGTTTGCCTTGAGCCCCGCTTGGCAGAGCAATTCAGGGACAGCTCCCAAAAAACTTGGCCAAGGAAAACATGTCATTATGCGTTGTCCCGCTGTTATTTCCTAGGCTATTCGGAACTAAATTCCAGAGGCTCGAAGCTTGACTAAATGAAAGCGGAAGATTGTTAAGTTTTGGGGGAGTGCTTGGCGCCAACACCCTTCCTGCCGTAAGCGGACAGGATAGGCAGTACAGCCCCATATTGACTAAGGCTGCCGTGGTGGGGATAATACTCGTGCATGATTGGACGAAGGAAATTGGATTGGCATCAGTCCAACTGCTTTTCTTTTCGTCGGCACTTATTGCCTCGCTTTTTAAACAATTATGCCATCGATTTTGTGAACTTTCAGAATTGATGGGTTTTATTCCCCTATTATTTCACAATAGTTTTAGAATGAAGTTAAATATACGTGTGTATACATAAACATCCCAATGTTGGCTTTTGAATATTTTAAATATCTCGAGACTTTTCCGGGTTCCACAGCCAAAATCACAACAAGTAGGAATCATCAAGACTGCCCAGATAATTATATGAAGCATCCTGATCTGCAGCGGACCTGGTTGGGAGTACTAAATCGGAACTTTCAACTTACAAATGTTGCGCAGGTGGCTGAGATCCGGTAGCCCTGGAGTTCGTTGAAATGCTAAGGTTGTAAATTTGTTGATGCCAAACCCCCCTACTTGTAAGATATATTTTGAGCAGATCGACTTACCCTGGCACCGTCATCTTATTGAGAACCACAATTCTTTTACGACTTTCCCACCTGAGAGACTCGAAGTATACCCAAGCATCCTAAAAAAAAATTCTCATCGGTCGGAAACAAATGTAACCTAGAACGTAGTGGAGGAGGACCCATGGCTATACCATGGCCTGTGCACAATGTCATGAAAAGTAGAAATTGGACAACGTAGAAAAACAACAGACAAATTCACGGCTGCTTGCCGAACCCAAATTTGAACTGATTTGAGTTAGCCTTGAGCGCTTATGTCGATCCCTGTCAGATTCCTTAAATCCGAGCCTCAAAATGATTCGGACAATGATATCTCGAGTTACCGAATTAGGCGTAAGGTTCGGGCATTCCCGTTTTGGGCCGTGCGTCGCAAAGTCCGAAGTAAATAATCGGTGAATGGGAATGTATAAATGATAGACAGAGGGATCAAATTCGAAGTAGATCAAGAGATCAAGATCAGATAATTCTTTGCATACCTGTTTACATTACTCATCAACGCCACCAATATGTCGTCGAAGCCAAACTCTCCCCCCGCCCTGAAATGGGCCCTGGTAAGCTTACGGCTCTCCCCCGCCCAAACCTGGCCTTATAACTAACAGCGAATAGGACGGACGCGAGGTCGACCTTCTTCACTATGTCTTCGCTCGGAAGGATGTCAAGCAGATTCGCGGACACCCAGATAAAGTCCTCGCGGCAATTGATGATTACCATAACCAGTTCAGCCAGCTCATGAACGTCGGCCTAACCAAAGGCGCTTTCATCACCGACATTATTGCTAAGCGTAAGCCATCCGTGATGATCGAGCTTGGCGGCTACGTGGGTTATTCTGCCATTCTATTCGGCGATGCGATCCGCAAGAATGGAGGAAAGCAGTACCTGAGCATCGAGAAGAATCCCGAAATGGCAGCTGTTGCGAACCAGCTGGTGGATTTGGCTGGACTACGCGATGTTGTGCGAATTGTTGTTGGCTCTAGCAACGAGGTGCTGGAAGAGCTGATTCTGGAGAAGAAGGAGATTGATTTGGTGGAGTTAATTTTCATGGATCATTGGCAGGATTTATATTTGCCGGATTTATGGTTGCTAGAGGGGTTGAAGGTGTTGACTCCGGGCAAGTCTTTGCTTTTGGCGGATAATGTGATTATGCCTGGTGCGCCGAAATATTTGGAATGGGTACATGCGACTCCAGAGCAAAAGAAGGATATTATCGCCAAGTCTGATGTTGGTTCACTGAACCCAAATGCAAGCCTGGTGTATGAGACCGTTGTTTCTGAATTTGACACTGATTTCGGAAGGGTATGTCTTCTAATTATCCTTCAATTTTCACACGAGCCCCGATACTAACACGTGATGTAGGATGGAGTTGCAGTTACCAACATCAAGGGAACACAAGACGTGTAGATTTATACATGAAGGGAAACTGCGAGCTGGGCATGATGTACGGTATAGGACGGTTGTGTACAATCATGGATGCACACAGCGAAGAGGGATCTACGGGGTTTCACCTATCATATCTCTACAAATATATTTGATAATTTTTTAAAAAGGGTCTGCAACTAAAATTTTGACCCTAAGAAGTGAAATTCGTGTAGAAGGCGCTTTTGATACAGGTACCCTTTACCAAGCAATTTGACTCAGGGTGACATTCCAAAAATTGACTTACACTGAGAATCCAAACAAAACAAAACAAAACAAAACAAATCAAACAAGAGAAAGCAAGGAAAAATATTCCTACACGTGATTCCCTCACTTTTCCAATTAGTAACCTCGATAGTTTCTCTTTTAGAATATAATGAAATACATATGGAGATCTGATGGATCGATGCCCCGAAAACGTGCCGCCTGACTATGATTAATTCACTTAGTGAGCTTACGCGGATTTTTGGAGACCCTTAACTTGTGCATAAATTGAGAAAGAATCTTATTGCTGCATCCTGTTCTAATCCGAACTCTATAATTTGCAGGCAGAAATATAAAAAAAAACAACATTGAGAAAAGCAAACTAAGCCAACAATGAGAACTCAAACCAAAAACCCCATTTTCTTCCAACTTTCAACAAATAACATCGTCACTTCATCACTAACTGGGCCCAGATTTGCCAGTGAGGGAGAGTGCTCACGTGCCTTCTTCGTTTCCAGCAATAATCCACCACAAGACATGCGCAGGAAATTGGCATCTAAAAAGTCAATCAACAAGATCGCCGGATTCTCGCCTTCTGGACCCTCCACCTGTCGCGGATGATCCTTGACGCGCTGCACCCAGTCATCAAAGGGGATTACACCAGTCGACGGAATAGACAGCGTCTCGGCCAAACAAGGGATCATCTCCTTCCATGCCTGGCGAATGGGGTTATCGATGTGATAAATTGGGTACAACGTCTCATTCTCCGGCAGCGAAGCCAAATCAACAAGCGTGCTTGCAACAGCATTCACTGGAGTCCAGGAGAGAAGGCCATCGAAGTCAGGAAGAGCCTTCAGAGTCTGAGAGGACTTGATCACAAACGGGAGGTGCTCAGTTGGATTCCAGTAGCCGCTTGTGCTGGAGCCAGCGACTTGACCGAGGCGGACAGCCATCGCTCGGAACCGGTCTGGGTGGCGATGGAGAGTCTCATCAAGCATTAACTCGCAGATGTACTTCGCGTCACCATAGCCAGTCGGAAGTACAGAGTCAATTGTCATGCGTTCTTCAGGAACGCTTGGACGTCCGGTCCAAAGGGGCCAATGGCCGACGGTCGCGATTGAAGAGATGAACTGGAACGTGACTTTTGTGCCCGGGGGTCGAATGATAGAGATATCTCGGGCGAAATCGAGCAGATTGCGCATGATTCGCAACTGTGGCTCAAAGTTCTTGATCGGCCACTTGGCATTCATGAGCCATGCATTGTGCACAACATGTGTAACCTTTCGGACGAGGCTTTCATACTCATCACTCGATAGGCCTAATTGTGGTTTGGACATGTCCGTCTCGAAGACACAGAGCTTGTGAGCAGCCTCTGTTGGGAGAACGATACCCTTCTTGAGAAGAGACTGGGTCTGGCGCGACTCCGCATCCTGTCGACTCCGCCGATTGAGACAGATAACTTGAGTCACGTCTGGCAAGGACGCAAACTTCGCAACGAGATGGCATCCCAAACTGCCCGTGGCGCCCGTCACCAGAACACACCGGCCACTAGGATAACTGGATTGACCGCCAGAAAATGATATCGAAGAATCGTTAACAGCATCGTCGAAACCGGCGGTCATATCGCAAATATAACGATCAACAACTTCTTGCCGTGCTACAAGGTCAGCTGATGGACCCTTTACCAGTCGGGGGGTTTCAAGTCGTTCATACCTGTCGCCCGAGGCAAAGGCCACAATCAGCCGCTCGAGCTTGTTTTCCGGACGGTCGCCGTCAGTCCAGTCAACATGACCGTATCCGACAGCTTGGAGATCTTTCTCCCATCGAGATTCGTGAGTGACAGCGTGTGTGCGGCCATCGTCAAAGTACCACCAGCCCTCAAAGAGGCCAAAGATAATATCCACCCAGTACAAAGTGCCGGTCATCTCGATCATCATGAGGAACCCATCAGGGCGGAGCGCCTTGCGAATGTTCTTAGCTGATACGCTCAGGCTGTGTGTCGCATGAACAGCGTTGCTGGCGAGGATAATGTGTTGTGTGCCGATGAGATCGTCGGCTGGAACCTTCTCAATGTCATGGGTTCGAAACTTCATAAAAGGGTACTGCTTTCCGAACTTCTTCCTCGCTGCTGCAACAAAGGAAGGAGCCAGGTCGGTGAAAGTATACTCAACTGGTAAGTTTAGTGAAGCCAGAAGTGGCAGCAACCAGCGCGTTGTACCACCAGTACCGGCACCCATCTCGAGAATTTTGATGGGACCATCGTTGACGTCAAGCTTGGAGGCCAGTCGACCAAGGAAGTCCTCCATCTGCTTGTACATCAGACGATTAATAGGCCATTCTGCATAAAGACCGGAAACCAACTCCCGACCTTCAGAGGTACCGAAGATGAGCTTGATGCCATCTGTCTCACCACGCAAGACCTCCGCAAGATGGGATCCAGTATAGAAGGTGAGCTTATCAGCAGTGCTCTGATCCGGGAAGCGACAAAGCAGATCGGCCAATAGCTCCTTGCTGGACTTTGTCGGAGCTGGGGCTGCCGTGCGGGTGATAGTTTCGCCATCCACGTTGATAAGACCTGCAGCATCCTCTAGCATCTGGTAGAGGTAGCTAACCAAGCGGGAATGTTCCTTCGGGTGCGAAATTCGTGCGAACCTCTGACCAGGCTTGGCTGTACCGAACCTAACACCGAGCTGCTCGAATGCCTCTAGTGTGAGTGCCACGCACATCTCTGTTTGTGCGGGTAAAACAGTGTCGACATAATTGGTTTGACCGTGTTCGGCAATCCTTTTATCGGTCAGGCTCTTTGTCTCGTTAAAAGCTTCCATCACAGTGGCAAATGGCAGATTTAAGCCAGCGGTAGATTTGAGGTCATCAAGCGACTTGTCTAGATCGCCAGGATCAACTGGAGTGCTTGGCGCAGTATCGTGAGATGATCTTCCATCGCTCTCATCCAATTCCTGCTCAGTTGCGTCGGTGCTTGGCGCGCCACAGACAAAACTTTTCACGCAATTGATCAAGGACGGCATGTCGACAATCTTCATGAGTTCACTCTCCGGAAGCTCGATATTGAATTCAGCTTCAATCTCGTGTGCCATCTCCATACCCATTAGGGAGTCGATACCGAGCTCGGCAAGCTCGCTGTCATCCTTGATCTCGTGGAGCTCCAGACCAGACAGATCAGCAAGGATGGCCTTGACTCTGGGTACCACATCAACCTTGGGAGGTAGAGCTTCGACCTTGGCTGGCTTGGGGGACTTTGGCTCCTGGACTGCCGTGTTCAATGGAGGAGCAATTTTAACATTTGGTTGGACCGCAAAAAGATCCAGCGTAGGTCGCTCCACTGGAGCTTTCAGGCTGACAGGAGCGGACTGACCGTCCCGAATAGTGAGGCGAGTCAGAAGCTTACTCATTGAGGCTTTGGAAACTCTGACATAGCTGATTCCAAGAATGACCTCGACCAGGGAACCATCGTCGGAATTGAAAACAAACACATCCGTTAGGAAGGACTGGTTCGAAGGGCTATGGTGTGTAGCCAGCACATGGTAGGCCTCTGGTCTTGGGTCACTTTGACGAATCTTGGGTGATCGGATCCATTGCTCGATGCCATTGGCAATGAACATATCGGTAGGTACTTGATTAGCCATACAGTTGACATATACCCCACCAACCTGACAAAAGCTGTCTGCCAAGTGGCCATCAAGCCATGTCTCTGGGTTGTACTTCTTGACCACATAGCCAGCTGACTGCGCTCCCTTACTGACAAGCTTTTGGACTCCACGGTACTCCTCGGCATAATCAACGACACCCGAGAACATCTTGTAAATATTGTGACTGCGGAGGATTTCGTCGACATCACCGCTTTGTAGCATATCGACACAGCGCTGGTGGCTGAAATGACGCTCGTACCGAGCGAACTCAAGCTTGAAGGCTGAGTCCTCAACTGATCGGAAGGCGATCATACCAGTCGTGTGCATTGTCTTGGAAACGCCACCACGTTGCAAATCATCGCTGAAGACATGGAACTCCCAAGAGGGGCTTTGGGTGTTGTCGTGTGCAGTGAGCTCAATCCATACAGCACGGGACGGGTTGATACAGACAGGAGACTGGTTCTCTACAGCATGGATTTGAGGCTCCAGCCCAGAACCAGCCAAATCTGGCCTGAGAATCCGAACTGCCTCTATAGCCAACTCAAGCTGGATAGTGGCAGGGCAGATAGGTGCTGTCTGAGCAATGACGTGACCTTCGATAAGCTTCTCGTATTTAGGGATCATGGTGTTTACCCGGAACTTTGCGACATGCTTGGCAGTGTCTTCGTAGCCAACAAATGTTAGGAGAGTGTCCGGAAGCTTGTTAACTTCTAACTCCACCTTTTGCGAAGCCGGTGCCTTTATCATCTTCAATGGCGATTTCAGCTCTGTCCAGTGGTGCGCTCCCTCAAACTGATACGGAGGAAGCAGAAGGGGGGAATGTTCCTTCGTCTGAGTAGATTGATGAGCCCAGAATTGTGTGCTAACGCCTGCTTTCCACAGACTCAGAGTAGCGGAGGTCAAGTTGTTCCAGGCATTGTCGCTGGTAATGTTGATCGCTTGGAAGTGTGAGCTGCTAGGGTTACCGAGAGCTCGGCTTGCCATGTTGGTAATGGTGGAGTTCGATCCAGCTTCCAAGAATACACATTCCGGGTACTTCTTTGCTAGCCTTTGGAGAGCGTGGTTAAAGAACACCGGGGAGCGGATGTGCTCAGGCACGAACTTGGCATTCAACTTCTCTCCAGTGTGGACCTCAGTTGCTCTCTCCATCGGAATAATAGCGTGGCGGAATGTGAGCTGCTGGGCACTCTGCTCAAGGCGATCAAGAAGAGGATCAAGCAAGACAGAATGAAAAGCGTTTGAGACATTCAGTCTCTTGTGTTTCATGGCCGAGAAAGAAGGAAGAGATAATTTCTGCGCAATTACATCAATAGCAGCCGTAGGGCCCGCAAGAGTGAAGCTTCTTGGCCCATTATAACATGCAATGCTGGCAGGCTCGATGCCATCGCAGGCCTTGTTTGATTCGCTGACCAGCTTTTCAACCTCAACCAAGTCACCTTCCACTGCCACCATCGCGCCCTTGTCACTGCCCCAAGAATCTCGAATAAGGGTTGCTCTGTAAATGATCATCTTGATTGTATCCTCCAAGGACAAGATCTGTGAAATGCAAAGTGCAGTAAGCTCTCCGAAGCTGTGACCGACCACTGCAACTGGCTCGACACCCGAGTCAATCCAGCTACGAGCACAGGCATACTGCGTAGCAAACAAAACAACCTGAAGCTGAACAGTGTCTGAAATAGCCGTTCGGGAGAAGATGTTTGGATAGATGCTGCTAGCACCTAAGGAGCGAGCAACAGCATTCACTGTGTCTAGGTGTTTCCGGAAGACAGCGACCCGTTCATACACTGCTCGGTCTAATCCGACGAATGTGGAGACCTGGCCACCAAAGCACAAGACAGTCGGTCGTGCATTTGGAGATGGCAGCGACACCATACTTGGGCTGCCATTTTCGTATGAAACAAGCTTCTCCTGTAGGTCAGCCAAAGACTGAGCGCTGAAGATCAGAGTACGCTCAAGCTGACGGTTGCTCTGGCGGTTCAGGTTGAAAGCAACATTTGAAAGGGAAAAATCCTTGATCGATGCATCTGGATGGCTGATAAACTTCCTGAAAGCCACAGTATAACGACGAAGGCTCGGATCATCGAGACCGCAGAATCGGAAGGGGTATGCAACACCAGCCTGGCCTGCTTCAATAGTGGATCTCGCCCGAGCAGCAGGCGGCTGAGTGATAACCAATGATGCATTAGATCCAGAAGCGCCATAATTGTTAATGAGCGCTGCTCGGAAGTCTGCATTCCAGGTCTGCACACTGGTTGGAATGCTGATCTTGTCCCCAGGGGTGGCGCCGATCGCAGAATTGATGGCGCTGAAGCTGGCCTGTGGCGGGATCATTCCCTTCTGAATCATAAGCAGAACCTTGATCATCGAGACAATGCCTGAAGTGCACTCAGTGTGACCAACCAGGCCCTTGACAGAGCTGAGAGTGAGAGGCTTCGTCCGAACAGAGCCACCTAACACAGAGCGAATGCTTCCATACTCGGCAGGATCACCAACGGCTGTTCCAGTTCCATGAGCCTCAACAACCGAGATATCGCTAGGTTGAAGACCAGCTTGTTTCGTGACCTTGCGGAACAAGTCTGAAAGAGATGGTATGTTTGGGACGAAAATTGGAGTACAGTTTTCGTTCTGCTGGACTGCAGATGCGGCGATGACACCCAAGATCTGATCACCATCGTCGATGGCTGCAGACAACTTCTTCAGGAAAACTGAAGCGATACCCTCGCCACGGCAGTAGCCGTCTGCTTTCGCATCGAAGGGCTTGCATTGACCAGTTGTGCTCAGGAATGAAGCCCCGGAGAGATTCTGGAACCACAGCGGATTCGTCATAACGTGTGTACCACCAGCCAGAGCAGCAGTGCATTCTCCACTGAGAATAGCCTTGCATGCGGAGTGAACAGCGACAGCAGAGGAAGAGCAGGCAGTATCAACTGTCAAGCCTGGCCCAGTCCATCCGAATAAATGGCTGACCTTGCCCGCAATGAATCCTTGAAGATTGCCAGTAGCTGAGAAGGCGTTAGGTGCGTGACAAGCGATGTTACTTTCGTAGTCACACGCGCAGACACCGACATAGCACCCAATATGCTTGTCTTGGCTAGCATTATGAAAGTATCCCGACTGTTCAACGGACTGGTAAGCAATCTGCAAAAAGTGACGCTGCTGAGGATCCATAGTAGCGCTCTCTCGAGGACTTCTTTTGAAGAACTTGTGGTCAAACTCATCATGGCCGTTGATGAAATTCCCGAACCACTTTCTCTTCGAATCGACATCGCGAAAAGGAGTCTCAAACCCGAATCGCTCTTTAGGAACCTCTTTGTGTTGCGATTTGCCTGTGCACAGAAGATCCCAGAATTCCTCGAGATTGTCGGCACCGGCCACCTTGCATGACATACCGACAACAGCAATGTCGTTCGAGGTGAAATTGCGCTGCTTCTGTTGAGACTTCTCGAAATCCACGAAGTTGATGACACGTTGACCAAGTCCACGCAAAATGGAGGGTGGTACGGAGCGCTCGGGGCCAAACGAGATGACTTTTACATCGTTGTTGCTCAATGTGCTTCCACAGAGAGCTGTGAAAGTGTCGAACCATTTGGGTGGCTCTAGTAGAATAGAGCGCAAAGCGTGGTGGTGCAGTGAACCGTCTGTGATTAACGCTCCCCCGGCATTAGATCGAGTCGGGATGATCAGCTCAGACGCAGGTGGGAACCGGAAGTCGAAGTGAAAGTCGCAGAACTTCAAGATTTCCGAGAGAAGGTCGCGGTGGTCGTCAGCATGGAACCGTCCATACAGCCCGACTTCTGCTGTGATGACGCCACAAGCTCGTAGCTGCAGCTGAATTTCGGAGATACTCGATGCTAATGTGGTAATAGTAGCGCGATCCTCATCATAGTTTACGGACACGTAAGTCTGGGAAGGTTAGTGAAGGTAGAGACTTGTTTGAGAGGGCTTTACTCACATGAGGGAAGCCCTTCAGGATACGTTGCGTTTCCTCGGCCTTCTCAGCGGAGTTCCAAGCCGCAGTAAGGGATTTGGATGGGCCAAAATCTGTGGCGGCATCCTGTGCATCAACCACCATGCCAATGAGCAGACCGAGACGAACAGCAACGGCGGAGTATTTCTCAAACTCTGCCTTGTTTCGAGCGGACGAGACGGCCAGAGAACTCAACAGCCCAGTGCAGAGACCGAGTGTTTCCTGGCCGTCTTTGGACAAAGCAAAAACATCAACGCCATTATCCAATTCAGCATTATTGTGCTTGATGAATGATGCATATTGCGTGAGATGCAGGATAACAACAAGAGGAATCAAAAGAGTATTCGGCAACGGGAATTGAGTCTTCAGAGACTGCCCGGTGGAGAAGGCCTCCTTGAGGTTTTCCAGCTTCTCCAACTCGGTTGCAGTCTCAAGGCCAGGAATGGCTGCGACAATAGTCTTCCAATATTGGGGTAGACTAATGATGGTATCGACGGCCCATTTGTGGCCCTCATTCTCGACGATGGATTTGCGCAGCTGAGCAAATGAATCGCTGTTGAAGGACAACGCGAGAGGACCGAATAAGAAAACGGCAGGACCAGAAAGCTGGCTGTTGGTGAGATCTCGAAGTTCAACCATATTGAGTTTAGGTACGCCAGATATTTGGAATGTGAAGTTCTATTTTGAAGTAAGATCGGTATAAACCTCGGAAGGTGAAGATCGAAAGGTTGACGAGCGGGTAGGTATGATCAAGGTAGTACGCGTTTGAGATATTCGAGTGCGAAGCACGAACTTGGAACGAGATTTGTCTATTGGAAGATCTTGAGGGGTTGCACGTCGATGTTGCTGTTGAAACGCGGTGCAGAATTGTTTGTCAAACTCAACTCGCGGGTGGGATCATATTATATATCAATGCATGTTTATGTTGAAAATCTAGAACTGTCATCTAATGAAAATAGAAGAGCTTTAGAGCCCGACAAGATGTCCCGAGACGTCGGCGAATCCGAAAGTCAAACAATGTGTATTACCATTGTCCGAAGAACCATGTACGAGAATAGTAACCACACGAGGCAATAGCCACATGGTAAGCGCATATGCATGAATTCTGCAGCTGCCACGAGTCCGGGAGATTTCACGAGTGATAGCCTAACTCGGCAACAAGTGGATCATTGTTTCAGATTAGAACTAGAACGAACTGATTCGTTGGGTTTTACTGATTATTTCGTGGAAAGGAGAAATTTAAGGCTGAACCTGCAGAAAACTCCGAGCGCGGATGGGAAATTCCGCTGCGGCTGGGGGCTTAGATCTGAATTGGTTTCTCCGCAGACAGCCCAAAAACTAATTAGTAGGTTAATAATGATAATAACTTTTATCTTGATTGGCTTCTATCTTCAGCTTTCATGTTGTAATCATAGTCGTGGAGCTGATGGATGGTTCGCCATGTGCATGCAGCGTGCGAGGCTCGAAGGTTGCTCCGAGACTAAGTCCATACTTCCCGTACCCTGTTGTTTGCGTTGCTCAAATCCGACGGGCACCAATTACTCCGTCTACTATTGACCGTATCTTAGGTGATAAAATGATGGGCGGGATTGGGTTATGATAAGTTAGAGACCTCAGTAGCCCAACACTATCTTTTTAGGTATATCTTGTTTCCCAAGTGCCCGGAGCCCTTAGATACAATTTGATCTAAGCCAAAATCTTCATAGACTCAACACAATTTCAAAATAAAGAAGCAAGCCCGATATGCCAGGCCAAATCTCAGAAGAAAATGAATCCGTCTCGGTGGCTATCGTCGGCGGTGGAATAGTCGGTCTTGTCCTCGCTGTCGGTCTCCTCGGCCAGAACATCAAAGTGAAGGTATACGAACAAGCAAAAGGCTTTCGTGAGATCGGCGCCGGAATCGCATTCACAGCAAACGCGGTCAAGTGCATGGAGCAAATCGATCCGGAAATCGTTACAGCTCTGCGCTCTAGTGGAGCGGTTCCTACTTCTAAAGGCGATGAGACGGATCCCAACGACTACCTCCGCTGGCTCGACGGGTACAATAAGCTGCAGAAGAAAGATGAACCGCACTATCAGCGCATGCTGTATAGACTTGATGCAGGGTATAAAGGGTTCGAGGGTTGCAGACGCGATCGGTTCCTCGAGTCGTTGGTGAAGATCATCCCTCCAAACGTGATTGAGTGTCGGAAGAGACTGGAAACTGTGGATGAGACATGCGAAGGGAAGATTCGCCTGATATTTGCGGATGGGAGTGTGGAGGAGGCTGACGCCGGTATGTTTCTGAACCTCTTGCCATCGTCCGAGCGCGATCGCTAAGCCAATAATTATTCAGTCATCGGTTGTGATGGGATTAAATCCCGGGTCCGCTCCCTACTCCTTGGAGAGAATCATCCAGCCAGTCAACCCGGATACACACACAAAGTCGCCTACCGCACCCTTATTCCCATGGAAGACGCTATCAAAGCATTGGGCGAGTACAAGGCCAACAACCAGCACTATCACGTCGGCCCAAACGCGCACCTAATCCACTACCCCGTCGCAAACAGAAAGTTCGTCAATGCAGCAGCCTTTATCTCCGATCCAGAAGAATGGGAAGAAGAAAAGACAGTCGCGGTAGGCGAAAAAGCAGATCTTATCGCAGCGTTCGCTGGGTGGAGTCCATGCGTCCACAATGTCATCGACCTCTTCCCAGAAAAACTAGACAAATGGGCCATTTTCGATCTGTGGCAGTATCCAGCACCATACTATAGCAAGGGAAGAATCTGCCTTGCGGGAGATGCTGCACATGCATCCAGCCCACATCATGGAGCTGGAGCGTGTATGGGTATCGAGGATAGTCTGTGTCTTACCACCTTGTTCAAGGAGGTGAACCGGACGATACAGGAGGACCCAGCAGTAAAGCAACATGCGCTGATAACAGCTTTTGAGACGTTTGATACTGTGCGACGCACTCGCAGCCAGTGGCTGGTCAATAGTAGTCGGCGGGCTTGTGATTTCTATCATCAGCCTGAGTGGGCGGAGAAGGATAAGTGGGTGAAAGCGCAGACTTGCTTTGAGGAGCTGAAGGATCGATCGCACAAGATTTGGTATTTTGACTACGAGGGTATGGTTGATGATACCATTCAAGGTTATAGGGAGAATGTGCTGTTATCGGACGGATCGGGTAGTGAAGTTTAACATATCCAAGGTCGGGTGCACTGAATCTTGGAATTTGACATGAACGCGTTGCTTTAGTTATAGTTATATAAATGTGACACAACCTTCAAATACTCTTCACAGATGATTCTCTTCCTTTGAACTGTGACTCTAGATGAGTAGTCCTGCTAATACGATCAGGCATCCACCGGAAAAGTATTGGTTGTCTATTTGGGGGGCCTAGCATGGGTCAGGACCGGCAATGTAAGTATAGTAGATAATGAGGAGAAAAACATACCTGTGCTAAGAAAGCAGCCTGTCCAATTCCCATCCTCCGTCCAATCCAGACTAGGCATGTTTTGAAATATTCACGCATCTCCAGTGGGAAAATCTGGAGATGTGACGCAATATAAATGGAGTGCATAAGTAAAAGGCCACCTACCGGTCGCCCAGCGTTGGTGATTTTGGTGTGATCGTGTCGCTCACGCAAAAATACTTGCAGATCTTCCGATAAATGGTAAGGAATGGATGCGATCATATCTTCTACAAGGCGCAAAGCCTCCTGATGATCCGCATCATGATTAACTCCATCATCGAGCACACCCGACAACCGCATGATCAGGGTGATGAGTAAACATCGTGCGATACGGGAAAAGTTCCACAAGGCAGCGACATAGAGATCGATGTACATATCAATCCGACCGTGCCTGTAACCTGCCCCGGGATTGGGCCTTGGCGGAAGTCCTGGATCCACTGTAGTTGGCCTGAACTCTTGACTTTGATTCTGCTGCCAGATGTCAAGATCGTGATTTAGCGCGATCGCTTCCAACTTCAAGGCAAAAACGTCCTCAAAGAAAAGTGGAGCGGGTGGGCCGGCGAGGAGAGCCTCCGTGCGGTTCCAGATGGGGTTCAGTTTAATCAACAGATTATATAAACTCTGATCAACACCGCTTGTGCCACGTGCAGACCGAGCATTATTCTGCGAGAGATTAGATCATAATACAGAAGACGGACGAAATAGTCTTACCTTTTTCCCATTAAGAACCAATGGATGACCAGACAAAACAGCCTGCACGAGCTCTAAGGGATTGTTTTCAATCTGCAGGATTGCAGCCACGCCTCCAGCATGGGCTGTATGGTGGCCTGGGTTAGCCTCTTCAGCCACCACCATCTGCGACGTGTCAGCTTGTCATATCGTCAAATACATAGAAATTGGAGGTGAAAAATACCTGATAGAGCCCCAGCAGTATTGCAATAATTAGGGTCTCGTGACTGCTTGCAGCCGGGGCCTGCATGGAACTGGCGAGATATCCCAGCAGCTCGTGGTACAAGGTTTCGGCCTGCTGTATCAGGAACTGTCGACGCAGCTTTAACCCATTACTGGCGAAAGCAGCAGCTTTGCATGCGTTTGCCACGTGTGAGTCTAGTCCTAAATCTTGCACGATCGGCTCCAGGCCACCCAAAAAGCCTCCCGATATGGAAGAGTTCACAGAGACGTCAGTATAGTCATAAAAAAAGGCCTGTAGCGCCAGTTCTTTGATTCTGTTTTGTGTTACTTCCTTTGGGGGACCATCGTCGGGGAGGAAGTCAGTTCCTGGGACCGGTTCTCGAGCAGCCAAGCTACATTTGCGGGCCATCGACTTGAAAGCCGGCTTAGACTGGGGTTGGCTGTCACTTTGATTTTCATGCTGGCGAAAGATGACGCTTCCAGTATCTTCGTAACCTCGACATGTGCGGCCTGCTTTGAGGCATCTCAAGCAAGACTGCAGAAGTTAGTGCTATGTTTATTGGCGGCAGCACTCATGACCGGCAGCCACGTTGTGCCACAGGGAATGCAAGTATGCAATGTGATTCGTTGGCTCATACCGGACGGGTCTCATCGCACTGTAGACATGTTAGGATTGATTGTATCGTATGAGCTGTCTATTGCAGGAACCACGTCAAAGCAAAAGCACTAGCAGGGATCGACTGACCTTCTTCCGTCTGCCCTTGCAGGTCTCACACCCCTTGGAAGGGCCGAAGTAAACCATTCAGCCGGGGTTCTTCCGAGATTCGTATATGACGCCACTAAACTTTCTTTTGCATATACAGGAATGCAAAGATTTCGTTTCTCCGCAACGTGAGGCAAAGTGTCCTTGCAACTGTACGGGTGACTGAGGGCCCGAACAAAGAACGGGGATCGGCGGGGTTTTAGGCGGCCGCTCAACGCTAACCCAATTGAGGCTAGTCGAGGGGCGGCCCCATAGTGGCCGCAAGGCTATCTTAGTGCCGCTTACTGTACAGTAGCGCCCGCCTCGTGTTCTGAAAAACCGTGTTTGTACCGGTATTACGCGGTATGTTTTAACGTTACCGTTCCATCTTCCATGCCAAGCTTGTTTTGATCTTGCCCAAGACCTTTACGGGATTTTGATCTTCACGCTAAGCCTCAGTGGCCAAATCTCACGATGTTTCTCGAGTTGGCCTCGCAGGATTCGTCGCGCATAGCGTCGCCCGAAGCAGGTCCACAGTTTCTCCGTCGGAATGCCGGGCGTTCTCGTGGCGAGCCATCACGATGAGTTACTATTTTAGCTGGGCGCAGATGGGGGTATATATTGAACGTGAGATCCATGCAGTCTATCATTGTCAATGCAGTGAGTTTGCAGCTTGACTTACAACAATTCAAAACTCGACTTCTCCTCCAATAATGAAACCATTTACTCCATTGGGCAGCATCTGCTTTGCTCTTCCGGCCTTGGCTGCCCCCTCAGCAAAGAGCTTTGAGCCATCCTCTTTTGCTGCACGCGATGTCATCACGCGTGACTTCGCCATTGTTGGTGGTGGTGCAGCTGGCACTTACGCTGCTATTGCTTTGAAGGACCAAGGCAAATCATTTGTCATGGTTGAGAAGACAGACCGTCTGGGTGGTCATGCGATGACCTACGAAGACCCCATAAGTGGGGGCTCGGTCGACTTCGGTGTTCAACTCTATGACAATGACACTGTTGTGCGCGATTTTTTCAAGCGCCTCAACACACCTCTCGCTGATGTGGCATTTTCTTCCTTCGGGAACCCTGTTTATTCTGACTTCAAAGCGGGTACCATACTCAACCTCACCACTGGCTCTCTCCACCAGGACTACCTTGACGAGCTGGCAAAATATCCGTATCTTAATAACGGAATTGAGCTGCCTAACCCTGTCCCCGAGGATCTCCTGCTACCCTGGGTGGACTACGTCGCCAAGTATAACCTGCAAGACTCGGCAATGTCAACCTTGGCCCGCCCTGCCGTGCCTGGCCATTTGCTAGATATTCCGGCCTTGTACGTGTTCAATGACCTCAACGACCTCATGCTGCATGAGGATAATGGTGCAGCCGTGCGCAATGCCAACCGCGACAATTCGGAGTTATATCGCAACGCGCTCACTGAGCTCAGCGCGGATATCCTTATGAACTCAACTGTCATCTCGGGTAATCGCAACTTTACCGGCAGTCACCCCGTGCGCCTCGTCGTGAAAACTCCGAAAGGCAAAAAGCTCATAGTTGCCAAGCAGCTTATTGTTGGCATTCCCCCGACAACCAAGAATATGAAGAGCTTTGGTCTAGATACCCGCGAGAACAGGATTCTCTCAAAGATTTACGGATTGCCCTACTACGGTGGTGTTATTAGCAATACTGGTCTTGCCAGTGGAACCAGTTACAAGAACTACGCTACCAACAACACCTACAACATCGCCGATATCCCCTCCGTGGTCTCCTTTAATCCGTCCTCGGTTGATGGACTTCTTTACTACTGGTACAATAGCGTGACTCCAGTCAGCCAGAAGCGGATTGAAAAGGAGGCCCGTCAGGCTATCAAAATGCTTCAGAAGGTCACGGGTGCTACCACTCGCCCTGAGCCCCAGTTTCTTGCTTTCTCCGATTTCGGACCTTTCCATCTTGCGGCTGAGGTAGAGGATATCAGGAATGGATTTTATCGTGATATGTATGCCCTCCAGGGCCATCTGAACACGTGGTATACTGGAACACTATTTGTGCCTGGATCCAGTCAAGTTTGGAATAATACCGCTAATATGCTACCGGATATCTTGGCTGCTGCGAAATAAGATCCAGGCTAAGACGCGCATGTGCGAGGACACGTGGAAGTTGATGTATACTTTATCGCATTGATTGGGCTAATTTTAGACTCGTTTTGAAAGATCCTGTTCATGTAATTAAATCCCATTTACGCAAATTTGTACCTTTCAATGGTTCATCCATGCCAATAACTTCAAATCATCCAAGAATTCATTCTACCTTACAGAGACTTCAAAGAATGTGGTGAGGAGAACACTATGATTGAACACCACAAAGATTGGTGGACCGGAACACCACGTTAACGATGCTAGGTAAGGTGTGGTATTCGATGTAGAATAATATTATCGAGTATATATGCAGTATCTAATCGCTCACATTACTCCGCCCACTATCCTGGATGTGAAGGTAGCCCAGGAGTGATACCCACTGAGTCATCGCTTGCTCCTACCCAGGATGTAATTGTTCGTGTCTATCCTAATTTGAATAACGCGAGGCGATGCCATATTCCTAGCGTGCCATCTCAGCGTCAACAGTGTTCCCAACTGCACTAATGCCGCCTGGTTATGGTGACTGATTTAAAGAGTGAATGGTAGATTACCCTCAATTTGCTGATATGCAGTTCCCCTGGTCAGCATCTTACTCACCCTCTCCTCGTTACCACTTCATCCCCCTGTCGTAAGCTGAATCAATGATAAACAAACTCATGTCCGTACGGCTGAAGTTCATAAACTGAAAATCACATAGCTCTTCACTTGAGGTAAAACCAGATCTTTGTTGTCGCAATTTCCTCTCAAAATAGAATACATGCTATTCCAAACAGATACATCAGCCTTGGAAGCATTAAGAAAGCGCCATACTAAGCGACGCTGCTGCTTTCGACCAAGGTAAAACCCGTATATGCATGTGAACACAGCTGCCTAGGTGGGTACTGAATCAAAGTATATTTAAAGTTTCTACTACCTGCGAAATCAAACTTTCCCATCAGCCAATAACACCTGCAGCAGACCCTGCAGCTGGGGGCTGTCCAGACCGTAAACTCGGGTACTTAAGACAACATGTGTCAGCCACGTGTATTGTTCACGGAGTCCGGTCGGCTTTGTACGATCTAATTGGTAAGGATTTCAAGGTGGAGAAAGTGGACAATGGAGGCTATATCTTCTGCTCAAAATCTGCATCTATCTGTGTAAATACCACGTGTAAGATTCACAGTCTGGCAGTCCCAAATTTCTTCACAAAACGCCACACGCCACCGCAAGCCTTGTATGAAAGCCCAGCTGACATCAAATCAGAAAGAGGCCCGATCACCATGTGTCTAGTACACCAGTAACTTTCGCCAAACTGTAAATTTCCTGTACAACAGCATCAACATCCTTCCGCTTGATTGGTATTCTATGATCACCCTCCCACTCCACCACAGATACCAAATCTTCTTCAAAATAGTTACTCAGAAGCGCCCGATGGCTCCTTAGCCCCGGATCCCTCAGCCCGTGAACATGTACCGTAGGAATTCGCAAGATATGCTCATCTGAATGCATCGGAATATCAGGCTCATGACCTCCAATAGAAGGACTAGCCGCATCAACAAGACCAGCAGATATAGATGAAGCAATGCCGTTTTTCTCAGGTAGCAGCCAGACCAAAGGCCCCCTGCCGGCCAACAAAATCGCAAATCGAAAATTCGGCCAGATGACAGCGTCTGGACCTGCGCGCCGCTGCATTGACTGTTGTGCAAAGAGAATGCTCGCAGCTAGCTTGGCACCTTGGCTAAAGCCCAGTAATGCGACCCATTCGCCCGTCGCCCCAGACTGCGTGTCTGTATACATTGCTGTTGCGATGGCTGTGTTTATAGACTCTATAATGTGGCGTGGTTCATGGGCGATGTCCGAGGATGTGATGCGTAGCCAGGACTTAAACGGGCCATGATTCTTGTATACAGAGGTCACGTCTGAGCCGGGCTGTGAATGAAAAGGTGCTTCGACGTAGACGAGGCGGAACGTTGATCGGAGAGTGCTTTCTAAGACGCGACATTGCATGCGGAAGATTCGCGCATTTGTGCCACCTCCGTGGAGGCATATGATGCGAGGTAGTTTTAACGTGGAATCTTGTATTGTCATGTCTATTGCGAGACTAGAGTGACAGTAGGCTTGAGGAGAGAAATGTGTATAAGTCAAAATCTTGCCTTTCCATAAGGCTTTTCAGAGATCTAGACTATCTATAGATGTTCCAGAGCCTCTTTTCTCCCTCTTCTATTCTATGCAAGTACCCGTGGAATCGCATATCAGTGGAACATAATTGGTTCTTGCCCACGTTATCTCGGAGTCTTTATTCCACGTGGAATATCTATTCTCAACTATTCCTGAGAATCAGCCTTGAGCCAAGAACGGGCTGGCCGAAGCTGAGGTAAATTTGCCAAACTCTGTCATAATTGGTCAGGTCTTTCTACATTCGGCGTTTCCCAACTTACGAGGAGATTCTCACTTCATGATGAAAGAGGCTTGATGATCAGTAGATAATCCGAATCACAAGGAAAACAGGCCTAAACAACGTGCTCAACGCTAGCTTTATCCGGACTAGTGTAGCTGCCAGAAACGGGACTCGGAGTTAAGCGTTCTTTCCCCATCGGGACGGGCCGTCCGGTTAACTCCGCTCCGATTCAAAGATCTATACATCACCACGCGAACAAGTCGCTATTTAATCTTACATCCGGCCTTGGTACTCGAACACACACAAAACATACTTCTTTTGACAACATGAGTACTGAGACACCAGACCGCTATCGATCATCTTTGACTCTAGGTCAGAATTCAGGGACGTCCACCCTTGAGATACCATTAACGCCCCAGAGCGATGACTTGCCAAAAGAACCGCCAAAGGGTCCTCCTATGATGGGGCCTCCTCCACCAAATGGTGGACTCGTCGCTTGGCTGCATGTCGCCGGTGGCTTCATGCTCTTCTTCAACACTTGGGGAATCTTGAATGCATTCGGTGTTTTCCAAACCTACTACGAATCAGGCGCACTATTCACACGCTCATCATCCGATATTTCATGGATCGGCGCAATTCAAGCTACAATGCTACTCATGGTCGGATTTATCACTGGTCCAATCTACGACCGCGGAAACCTCCGTTTGCTCCTGATAATTGGTAGCTTCGGAATTGTCTTCGGGCACATGATGCTGAGTCTTTGCAAAACATACGGCGAGGTGTTATTAGCCCAAGGTTTCTGCGTTGGCATTGGCGCTGGGTGCCTCTTTGTGCCGTGTGTATCCGTTCTACCGACATATTTTAGCTCACGACTGGGTATGGCGCTTGGACTTGCTGTCTCAGGTTCCTCCCTCGGTGGAATCATCTACCCGATCGTACTGAATCAACTCATCGGGCCGCTTGGTTTCGGTTGGGCTGTTCGAGTCATTGGCTTCATTGCATTGGGCACGCTTCTGATCCCCATCGCGGTTATGCGTCAGCGTGTCAAGCCGCCACGCGCCCGTAGTCTGGTTGACTGGTCCGCTTTTACGGATGTGCCTTATATGACCTTTGTTCTCACATCGCTGATCGCGTTCATGGGCCTTTTCGTGCTGCTCTTTTATATCTCCTACTTTGGTGGTGCGACCGGTATCACCGATACAAGTATGAGCTTCTACATCCTGCCCATCCTCAACGCAGGCTCTTTTTTCGGTCGGACTGTGCCCAATGCGTTGGCGGATAAGACGGGTTCTTTCAACCTTATCGCTCCATGCTGCATCCTGGTTGGCATACTTATTCTGTGCATGCTAGCCGTGACGACACAAGCTGGACTCATCGTCATCGCAGTGTTGTCAGGTTTCTTTAGCGGTGCACTGATTGGTCTTCCTCCTCTATGCTTCGTTGCACTGACGAAGGACAAGTCCAAGATTGGAACTCGCATTGGTATGGGATTCGGCATGATCGGTCTTGGCGTTCTGGCTGGTGGACCTGCTGGAGGTGCGATCTTGGCTCATTCTGGAAATACGAATTGGCACGGGGTGTGGATATTTGGAGGAGTTAGTGCCCTTGTGGCTGGGTTCATGTATGCTGGAGTGCGCGTGGCATTGTATGGATTTAGAGTCGGGGTGAAGGCTTAAACAAGCAGGGTGGAATGAGCATCGCTAAAGGTGGAGAGTCAGACAAAGGAAGTATGTCTTGCTTCAAATTATGAAACACGATTTCTTTTTCGTTATCAAAAATTAGAGTTAATTGGACTATATGGCTTTCAGCGAATGCATTTGGTCGCTTCAAATGGACTAGTGGAATGACAATGAACAGATCAAAGGTCTTTCAGATTCACAAATCTTTAAAAAGAGACATTTGACGAGTGATGTTTAGATTTCAGAGCTATCTCCTGGTTGTGTTGTTGAAGTCGAACGAGCGAGCCAGATCTATAGATGCAAGGCTGTCCTCTGCGATAAAAGCAACACAAGAATATTTGAGGGGTCCTCTTTCGAATGGAGCAGTATTGATAATTGGATAATCAGCGAAATAAAGCCCACAGAGTGAGTCATTCAAAGAAGGGCGAGTTAAAAATATGCAAGTCTATTTATTCCAAACTATGGACTCGACTGAAAGATTCACTAAGAGCTAAATTCACAGTGGCCTTCGGACAACACATCGCATAGGCGTCACCACGGCACCCTCTGCATCCCAGAATCCAACCTTGGCATAAGGATCATTGCGAATGATAGTCCGCACAGCATCCTCACTTTCAGCCCGAATACACATCACACTACCAGTAATCAGGAGATCGTCTTCGGCGGTCTGTGGGTGTGTCGCGAGCGCGGGACCACCCCAGACAAGGACTCCAGCCTCGATGAGCGGCTTATTATGCTCGAGATGGGCAGGGCGGGTATTGATGCGATTTTCGAGGTCTTCGGAGTTGGCTGGGGTCTGGACGAGCCAGTCGTAGAGTTGAGGGGTAGCCATGTTGTTTATGTGCAGGTGGAAAGAGAAGATCTAGTTGTGGTCAAATGATGAGTCAGGTCAGATGTAGCTGGCTGACTCACTGTAGTATGGTTGAAAGATAATAGAAATTTCGACTGCCTGTTATAATGTGAATTGAATTGATCTGTAGATTTGACCCCGAACAATGTAAATTCATCGTGTATTTATAGAGCGTGGGAAGATAGAATGGATCAGCGTGGACGGACAATCTGCCGAGTGGGGTCACTGCTGGTAACTCCGATTTAGGTCAAGGTAATGCCATCAGTAGTAAGATTAATTGGGTCGGGGTATACCCAACAGGGTCTGATGGTTGTATGTCCGACCATTCATAGCTTATCCCGACTCCCTCGGAGTTTCTGACCCCCCGATCTCCAAAAACTCAATCGACGTATAACAATAAATATGTTTATAAGATGATCGTGATGATAAAGCTCCATGAAAACTGATTAGATAAATATTTTCCAAATTTCGCGTTCACATCAATTGCATTCAGAAATGACGCGCGTACCTCCCACTCTCCCCGTTATTATCATGGGCGCCGGCATGGTCGGCTTGACCCTAGCCCAAGCCCTCAAAAAAGCCGACATCCCCTACGAAATTTACGAGCGCGACACTTCATATGATACTGAAAAGGGCCGTGGGTGGGCTCTAACAGTACATTGGGCACTCGGTGCCCTCGAAGAGTGCCTCCCCAAGGAGCTCTTCAATCGCCTGGAGTCCATTCAAGTGGACCCAACCCTGGACGACAGTCGCCGCTTCTGCTTCATCGATCTAGCGACCGGAAACCCAAAATACGTTATACCCCCAACGAAGCGTCACCGTGTCAACCGCCGCCTACTTGGCAATTTACTTGGCGAAGGAATTGACATCCGCTACAACAAGGGGCTCGCGGGATTCGACGTGCATAATGATGGCGTTGAAGTCACCTTCACGGACGGGACATCTACAAAGGGATGTTTGCTGGTCGGCACAGACGGGCGCAATAGTAAAACCCGTCGTCTTCTTCTTGGCGAGCGACTCGGCGGCCTCAATCCGCTTCCCGTTAACAGCGTCGGCGCGACTATAACAATGACGCCTGAAGAGTTTGCGCCAGTTCGCACCATTGATCCTCTCCTTTTCCAGGGGACGCATCCAGAGTCTGGTGTGTATATGTGGTTCTCCCTCGTGTCTAGTCCTACCATCAATGGAAGTCTCGGGACGGAAAACCCATACTATGAGGGCCAATTGATTCAGTCGTGGCTACATAAGAGCGAAGCCGATAACGTCCCCGAGACAGATGAGGAGCGGCTAGCAGTGTTCAAACGCAATGCGCAAAATTTCGATCCTCGTCTTCGTGACGCGGTCATGTCCCTCCCAGATGACACGAGAGTCCTGCATATCAAGCTCGTCGACTGGGTACCCATGCCCTGGGATAACCACAACGGCCGTATCACGGTCGCGGGTGATGGCGCCCATGCTATGACATCTTACCGTGGCGAAGCGTTCAACCACGGCGTCGCCGATGCGGCTGTGCTAAGCAGGAATATAATTTCTGCGTGGCATTCTGTGGACACGAACAATACTTTGCAGATTGCTGTAGATAGATATGAGGAGGAAATGCGTATCCGGACTTCAGATGCTGTGCTGCTCAGTACACAGGCCTGTTTGGAGGCGCATGATCTGCATGCGCTGCAGCCCGATAGCCCGTGTGTGAGTAAACGAGCTCAGGTAGCCAAGGAAGCGAGGGAGGCGAGAGCCCAGGCTCGGCTGGAGATGGTTGGCTGAGCTATTTTCCAATTCGATTTTTAGACTTTTGTCGTTCGTTTTTGTTTTCTTTTCAGTAGGCTGTTTAAGATTCCGTCAATCAGCCTTGTCCAGGTGGAGCGGGCTCGTGTCATTTGAATTATGTATTTTCAGCTGCACTTGTGGTATCAAGCAAAATAAACTCTCGAACAATGCATATCCAACATGGTAAGCTCTTGTAAGATACGCTGGCTCTGTGGCTTCGTATTCAAGTGTTTGGTCTGCCTACTTTCGAAGGCCCTAGGTGTAGCGATTTATAAGCCTCCATTGCTTCTGAGGCTTTTATTCATCTCAAGTGAGAGAGTTCTTGAGTAGTACGCAGAACGCATCGACATCATAATTCGTTTCATTTCTTCTGAAGGTGATCGTAGACTTAAATATGTAACAACGCAGTGAAGCACAACCATGTAAACACAACATCTGCCAGCCCGACACTCCGTTTCTATAGTATCGAGGTATTACAAAAAGAAACAATAATCTATTGGACAATGGCTGGTATACCCGCTGCGGCACCGCGTTCTTCGAACAAATGAGATATTCCCTTTCCAATGTTATTGAAGTTCTTCAGGCAACTGATGGCTTGAATAATATCCTGTAGCTCTTTGGCAAAACCGTCGCCAGGCTCGTTATTCGAGACAAAGAACTCCACACAAAGTGAAAGGGGTATGGGGGTGAGAGGGTGAAGCTATGTTTGTTAGTAGAGCTTGGAGAATGTATTAGGCGGCAGACTAACCTTGAATGAGTTGAGATGGGATAGTTGATTGATCAGGCCAACGATCTCTTTGGCTGCCAATGATGCGCGTGTTCTATTTTCTATGACAACATCACGCTGCTCCTCATCGGCTGCAGGGATCATACACGCGGTAGTCTGATATAGATGCAGAGTGATAATTCGATACATCAGCCCAATAAAAAGGAGCATAGGGTCGCTCTGCTGCATGTCGGCAGGGTATTTTGACGAGAATGACTCCATCCACTGGTTGTGGATAACTTTAATCCACTGATGCTGGGCCCAAAACGCTTCCAGGGCGTTGAAACCTATGTCTCGAATAGGATATTGGTGGCGATGAGATAGTGTATGGCCACTAATTGTTGCAACAATGATACACTCGGTAAATGCAGATACCACAGTTGGGCTAGCGGCGACAAGAGTCTCGGAGAGAAAGCCCATGACAATAGGCTGATCATTTTGAAAATTGTTCTCGGGACATGGAAGTCGAATGGCAATCTAGAGTTCAACATTAGACTCTGATGACTGAAATTTCGGGGAAGACGAAGGAGGCTGCTTACTGTTTCACTGAATGTCAGCGGGGACCCTATTCGCATGCTCACAAATCTATCCAAACAATAGGCCATCCAGAATGTTCTTCGCTTCTGCTCCGATTCGATCCAGTCACCTTGAGCCTGGTCTGGGCCGTCGGTGCCATGTCGCCAGCTTAGTTGGATCAGTCGGAAGGCTCGACCAGCGCTCATCCATCCTCGCCGAAAGTCTATACACATGAATTCGTGTATGGCAAGCAGAAGCCAAGCCTGTACTTGTTCGAGGTCCATGGATTCAAGCTTCGTGTTTTTCGAATCCAACGTCTCGAGCGACCGGCGGGTATGTTGATATAGGGAGTCTCCGACATTTTGGTAGTGTGCTGATACCGAAGCTGCAAGTGTCCACATGGCATATTGTAGGCACCATTGGCCATCTGTCCTTATCTGTTGTTTTCGTGAAGCGAAGTACCGGCCTGGGTGGAGGATAGGCATGAAGTTGTGGATTCGGTCGAAATAGAGCTGATCACTGAGGGTCTGTTAGCATACTGGAAGGAAGATTGGTAGGCCGAGAGACTTACAGGTCGGCTTGCATTAAGTCTGATATCTTAGTGTCAAATTCAAAGGGATTCCATGGGTTAAGAGACAGTGTGGGATCGAGGGCCAGCATTGAAGAGACCGGGGTGCCGGCCATTCCTTCTACTGAGGATTCACCAGATGAATGCGATGACTTGGCTCGGGCGCAGGCTTCAAGTAAAGGATTATCTTCATCCATGTTGATTGGGAATTCCCATAGTGGCAGATCAATCGGCTCCTCCAATAGCAGATTTTCAAAAGAGCCCCCGTCGCTTGGTGGGTTTGCTGTGGTATTGTTTTGCTGCAGGAGTCCCTCTAGATTGGCTTCACAAGACAAAAAGTTAGCTTCTTAAAGACATCCTCTGCAAAACGAGATGTACTCACCAATGCGATCTTGCAGGACCTTAAGATACCCACGTTTGGGTCCACGAGGTGGTCGAGCGGTGATCTGGCATTCTACACCAGACGATTCACACAGACCACATTTGGGCTGGCGGCGATCGCAGCGGAGCTTCCGCCTTCGGCATTCTTCGCAGGCTAGACCGGGTTTATGTTGCGGTCTGGACTGTGGGGATTTCTCTCGGCTGTGGGTTGATTGGGACATTATGACAGGGAAGATCCACAGGACTAATGTGGTTCAGATCTCTGATAGCTGTGAAAACAATGATGTTGAATCGTTTTCTGAGGCTTGAAGTGAGATTGAGCGATGTTAAAAGTCTGGCAATTATTGACACCCCACGAGGCAACAATGGAGTAGATAAATTAATCAAATAAGCCCCAGAGGATAGCCAAGGAAGGCTTTCCGAGCTGGATTTCTACATTGGATGCTGACAGGAGTATAATACTGAGTTCAGGATGGTTTCGGATATGCCACATGGAAGCGCTTCGCATAAGTGGCCGCCATGAGATCCACGTATTTCTAAGTTAGTATAGTTTGTCGAAGACCATATGAACTATGGAAGGCCTATCAGCACTGTCCATGGGTCAGCCTCGTATGCCCCTAAGTTGAATATTACGAAAATAGGCGAGACGCTGCAAAGGTTTGATCCACAAGGATTGTGTAACACTAAGACGCCCCACTGATGAACTTTTGACATTCGAATCTCACTAATCCGTTGTAATTCGTGTTGGCGAGCGACTGGGGCTGAGTGGGTTGAAGTTATGTGGGTAACCCACAGTCTTGTAGGCATCACATGATATTGAGTAGAATATTCATATGATGTAACAATGGGGCCATTCCGTCAGCCAATAGATGCATGACCTCGGGTATCTTCAACCGTTGCTGAGATGAGAAGTGAAAATGTTACGAAACAAATGATCTGCAGTGGGCTGGGGTTTTCGTAACGAACCGCTAGTATTGAATACCGAAACTTACATACACTCGTAATCTAACTTTACAGCGGATGAAATACGTGTCTCATGGCGTTGATGGCTTGCATGAGTGAGACTTTTGATAACGGGCCAAGAGCTGAAGAATTAGAATGCCCATGAATTCAGTAAAATACGATCACAT
Source organism: Penicillium pulvis (assembly GCF_028828015.1). NCBI lineage: Eukaryota > Fungi > Ascomycota > Eurotiomycetes > Eurotiales > Aspergillaceae > Penicillium > Penicillium pulvis. The sequence goes on along the minus strand of NW_026643078.1, from coordinate 1,392,290 downwards.
TGCCCCCGCCAGTGACTGGTTGGTCTTTGATTGGTCTGACTCGGTTCCCTTCCCCCCATTCCACCACATGGCTTTTACGCAACAAGATATTCTAGGTGGCTTGCATGCGGCCCGCATTTTTGCACGATCAAGTCGTCGATCAGCGCAACGCTTGCCTCTGTTAGAGTGTCTGCACAATTGCTTCGTGAGGCCGAGGACGCGCAACGATTTCCAAATCAGCTCCACCCTGGGGCCGGGTCAGGCCTCCAGGAAGATAACATAGTCATTTCCACGCTTCTTGGAATTGAATAATGCCTGCTCAGCTTTGCATGGAAACCCAGCCCCGAACTAACGCCCCAAATCGTCATCGCCCTGGCTAGCCCGCGACGTACGAAGGAACGTTCACTTCGGACGTGAGGCTGCGAATTCTAAATGATCATGAATAGCACGAGGGTGGCAGCTACCGTGTTTCGGCTTTTTATAATCACCGATGGTCTTAACAATCCCTGTAGTCCAATCTCTTATCATCTAAAAGCATCCAATAACTCAATTATAGAAGGTGTATCGTGTACCAATTATATGTAGACAAGCAAAAAGCTTCAATTTATTCAACCTCAATCTTCACATAAAACTTATCTAAATATGGAAAGGAATGACACGATCACGAAGTTAGACCTTCGGTAAAGAAATATCTAAACGTCTACTTCAGCTTCTCGCCAGCCTTCCCCATGGTCTCAACCAGCCTCCCGCGAATATGCTCTCCAACAATAGTCTCAGATCCAGATCCATCAAGGGTAGTGCACTTAAGCTTCAACTGACCGTTCAAGAAAAACGGAACACTGTATCGGTGATTCTTGGTAAAAGTGAGAACCCGGTGCCGGGCGCTCCGATAGTATCCGCCCGTGTACTTCTGCATCATGTCACCCATGTTGATCACGTACGCATGCTCTTTGGGAGGAACGGGGATCCAAGTCTCTGTGGGTGGGTACCAGACCTCCAGGCCTTCGGTACCCATCTCCTGAAGTAGTATAGTGACGCAGCCGAAGTCAGTGTGGTCGCCGACTAAACCCGTCAGTAATGAAATCCCTCGATGTATAGGGTAAACATGACCTACCTCCAAATTGTCTCTCGTCCCTGATTGGCTGCGGCCCATAGTGCAGTAGTCTCATCGGGATAGATGGATTGTTCTCAGCCAATGCGTCCAAGACATCGGGCGGACAATTCCATTCCTGTGGTAGACCGCGAGCGAGGATCTTCAACAGCACTTTTACAAGCTCCACCATACGAGCCTGGTAGTCCATGATCGGGTTGCGGAAGTCTGCTTCGGGCAAAGACTTGGGCCAAAGATTCGGGCCGGTGGAGAATGTACCACAGTCTGGATCGTCTTCGGGAACCTCATGGCCGATAATGAAGCACTTGTAGAATCTTAGTGTCTTAGTCTTGCTCATAGGAGATGGAATTTTGGACACTTACCTCTTTCGTATCCGGAAGCAGGCCTTCTTGGTGGACCTGGATACCTGGCGGTTCATACCCTCTGAAGGATCTTCCCTTGGACTTGGCGATGCAGACATCCATCTTGTCTTCCTCGGAAAGGGTAAAGAATAGCTTGGCACATTTTAGCGCCTGTTCTTGCTCTTCTGGTGTGACACCATGTCCGACCAGGCTAAAGAAGCCATAGGTTGTGCATGCGTTGCGCATTGCGTCAACTACATTTTGGCGGCCCTCTTCCGTGCTATTGGGGTCAAGCCAGGCGCTAATATCAACGGTAGGGATTGTTCCGACGCTGCCCATATTGTGTCTTTGAAACTTAGATTGATTATATCGAAATGATGATTTCTTCTGGTTATACTGTCCTCCATGGTTCGAGGTTAATGGCCATCTTATACAATTGGAGAGTCATTAGTCATGATCACCATGATCTACACTGAGCCTTGAGATTCAGACAACAGATCAAGTCGCCCAGTCTCCGAGCTCAGACTCTCGGTGATCTTCATGCTCGGTGATGAGTATGTCCGCTGGCTGATGTGCCAAGAAATCATCAGCCAGCAGCCACGGGGAAGCGAGAAACTCCGCACCGGATACTTGGCGGCGCTTCTGGTTCGTATTCTACCACTCTAATTCTGTTGGTAAGCCCATAGAACTAAATCTTCTAGATGGCGCATCGGAGTATCTAATGTTCGAGAACGTCCGAACAATCTTTTGACATGTAGAATCATATAGTTGAAGGTTCATATACAATGCACCAGATAAAGTGATCCGTGAGATCCAAATATCAATTGCCTTTCTCCTCCTTGTTCTCCAGCCCTTCGTATCTGAAATCCAAATTGCCAAAGCCAGCTACTCTCCTCCGTCACCCTCCTTATCAATCTACTACAATCAAATCATTTCCAAAATGTCTCAAGAGAACGACTTCCTCGTCCGTCTCCCTGACCACACCAACGCCCTCAAAACCAGACTTGAAAATCGGCCTCTTCACCTTTCCCACAACAAGCCGCACTTTGAATCCGGCAAGATTGCCTTTGGGGGTCCGATTTACTCCTCTCAGCCGACAAGCCTCGAGGATGGCATGACTAAGATCACTGGAAGCATCCATCTTTGCAAGGCCAGTACCGAGGAAGAGGTGTGGGAGATGGTTCGCAATGATCCCTATGCCAAGCTAGGGGTGTGGAATCTGGACGAGACTGTTGTGACACCCATGAAAGTTTTCGTCAGCAAGCCCATGTGATTCTCAGCTGTTATAATTTGAACTTTGTCCAGCTTGGAGCCATTTGTGGACGAATGTTTTGGGGATTATCTCCATAGTCTGTGATTGGAGGGATAGCTCGTATATCATTTCAATGCATGGTATTTTGAAAGCCCAATTATTCCGTCACCGCCCCAGCGTACCCCGTAGTCTTTATGTCACCTTCGCTGCCAAAATTGAACGGTGATATGTACTCTGCTATAGACCCAATTCAATCTGGCTTAATCACTAGATGTATGACCTTGCAAGTCGCTTAGACGTATATAGAGACCTTGACCAAACTAGGGAGGTTAAATGTCGGATACTCGGTGCTGAAGGATGAGCTTGGTATCTACCATTTCGCCGCCACCGCACAGAATTGCCAAAATACACGTGGCGCATGAGGGCTGCGGTTTAAACACATTCAAGGCGACCTACGCTCAAGACTAGCTTGATCCGGTCAATGGTATCTTATTGTTGCCTCACAGTCCGCATGGACCGCATCTTGTCCCGATTCGGTTAGCCTTGCGATCGCCGGGCACCCGCTGGCGCTAGCCGCATCTGGTTAGGCTTGCGCCTATTGCCCTTGTGTCGGAGTAAGTCACTTTGTCAACCTTCGGAGATAAGATTTTAGCAGCCAACAACTACTACTCCGGTCTTTCTTTTACCGGACAGGGAAGATATGGCGATCATAGACATTCCACCATATATATAGAGGTCATGAACCTGCTCAATCTACTCTCATCATCCAAACAAATCCTCATCTTCCATTACCACAATCGCAAACAAGCAAACAAACAATTCCAACCACACTCGACTCAAAATATATGAGCCGTTTTTCTCTGCCAAGCTTCCTCTCACGATTCACGAGAAGATCTCAGCTTCCCCAAGCCACCAAAGCCAATTCCCAATCCAAAACCTTCGCAATGGCCTCAAACTCCGCTGCATGGCTCACCGAGGCCAAGGCTCACCCCTTCCAGGTCAAGGAGGCCCCAGCCTACACGCCCGAGGCCAATGAGCTCCTTGTCAAGAATCATGCCGTGGCCATCAACCCAGTCGACGGAAGTCTGCAGAGCAAGGCCTGGTGGCCCATGAACTACCCGACCATTCTCGGCCAGGACGTCGCCGGTGAAGTCGTCGCCGTGGGCCCCAACGTCACCCGCTTTAAAGCCGGTGACCGTGTTGTCGGACACGCTGTCGGTATGGCCACCAAGCGCACCCAAGACAACGCTTTCCAGGCCTACACCATCCTCCAAACCAACATGGCCAGCGAGCTCCCCAAGAATATCTCCTACGAAGATGCCGCCGTCCTTCCGCTTGGTCTTTCCACTGCTGCTTCCGGTCTCTTCCAAGATGAGTTCCTCAAGCTTCAGCTCCCCACGGAGCCCCGCAAAGCCACCGGCCAAGCACTCCTGATCTGGGGTGGTGCAGGCAGTGTTGGCAGCAACGCCATTCAGCTTGGCGTTGCGGCTGGATACGAGGTCTTCACCACGGCCTCGCCCAAGAACTTCGAGTACGTCAAGAAGCTTGGCGCAACCCAAGCCTTTGATTACAACAGCCCTACCGTTGTTGATGACGTGGTCAAGGCTCTTGAGGGAAAGACACTGGCTGGCGCTATGGACTGTATTGGATTCGCCGCTACCCCCCTGACCGTCGATGTCCTTGCTAGGGCTGAGGGTAACAAGTTTGTCTCTACTGTCAAGGGTGGATTCCAGCCCCCAGAGGATATCACTGTTAAGAGTGTCTTCGGTACGACCATTAAGGATAACCATGTTGGTAAGGCTGTTTATGAGGACTTCTTGCCCAAGGCTCTGGCGGCTGGTAGCTTCATCCCTGCCCCCAGTCCTCTCATTGCTGGATCGGGACTGGAGAATGTCCAGGCTGCTATAGATCTGCAGGCCAAGGGCACATCTGCGCAGAAGGTTGTTGTTACCCTGTAATCAATACTGAAGATTTCCTCTATCTTTCAGGTTGAACGTTGGAGAATATGATGAATGAAGCGTTTTCTTGATGTGTTTCCGGTTGTCTGTCTTTTGCTTGGACCGACTTTTACTAGAATGCCCATGTTTTCTTTGCTTAGACAGAAATTTATTGAGAACTGTTTATGCTTGTGATGGTTCAAATTCGCCCAGTAGAGCTTGTTCAAAAAGCAAATCGAAACTATTATTTTGTAGATATAGTGTTTGTCTCTTTTCTACTTATAGACTGCTACCTTCTCTACATTTCCATTTGCTCCAAGTGTTCGGCAATGAAAGCTGTGTTCATTGTATGCTATGTACTTAGTAGCTTATATCGATTTCAAAAACTTTTTTTCGTTGTCTTAAAACGCATTGAAGAGAACAAACGCCAGCCATGATCATCAGGGATATCACTCAGAGAAGGATCATTCTCCATCCATATTCAGCTCATCAAAGTCATCAAGCAGCTCTTCCATGTTGATTTCTGGCACTTCGTCCTCACTCTCATTGTCCTCATCCTCATCCATAGCATCACCAGCCTGGCGCTCCTTACGAACCTTGTAAAGATCCAAAGTATTCCGTAATTCGGGGTCTTCTTCGACATCACGCAAGAATGTCTCATAGTCCTCCTCGAGACGGTTGGCATCATTCTGCTCACGACGAGTCTTCTGGGCAACACCAGACGCCTCGTCAGCCTCGTACTCGCGGGCCATGCGCTTGAGACGCCAGGCACGGTTCTTGGGCTTCTTCTTGCGGGCGTAGTGCTTCTTGACAAGCACAACATCGGGAAGGATTGAGCTGTATTGCGAGCTCGCCTCGAGGGCCTCGTAGTTATCGTTGTTGAACAAAGTACCGCTGAGATGGTAACCGAGCACGGAGTCACCGACGTGCAGGACACCACCCAGGTGTGTGCGGGTAAAGTATGTAATATCGTTCGACCCCAGGTCCGAAGCGCGAGCGACGGTGGCCTCAGCCAGATGGAATTTACCACTTGACTGACCGGTAAGGTCGATATCCATGACGATGAATTCCTTGAGCTCGGTCACATCGGCGAGGTTCTTGAACGGATTCCGCCAGTAATTTCCTGTGGGAACGTCGGATGTTTGGAGAGTAGTCGGGTCTAAAAGGTTGATGGAAGTACCGACGCGGTAGCACAGAGTAAGGGGCGAAATGTTTCCGATTTGACGGGCGAGCTTGATAGGAAGTGCGACAAGGTCGTCCTTGCAGATGGGGATAATCTCAACGGAGAATGTGAATTTGTAAGACTTCGTGCTGGTGTGAATATCCATAGAAATAAGCTCCTGGGACTTCTTGGTCTTGCAAGGGACGACGGAAGAGAGGAAGTCGACCATCTTTTCAGCGTGATTTCGCTGGGCGAAGTAGAAATCAAGGCCATCCTTTGCCTCCTTGATGTTGACTGTATCCTTGTGGGCGCCATTCTTCAAGATAAGTTGCTCCAGGTACAGGAAAGTACGCTTGTGGGGGACCTTCTGCCGAACCTGGACAGCAGCGCGCCATGTGTTGTGGGTATACGACTTCTTGCAGTCTGAAGAGAAAGAAAAAAAACATTAGTCAATCTGCGTTTCCAGGGAAAAGATAAATATTTCGCATACCATCACACTGCTGGGATGCAACCACATATTCCACCTCGAATGTCTGCTGAATGATTGTTCCCTGGAAAGCCTCCTGTTGAATTGTGATCTTGACCTTCACTCGACGAGAGTGAGGCTCGGTCCAAATGAAACTGGCGTCGATGATACGGACTTTCGACAAGCCACGAAGACGTCGCAGACAGACCGCAAGTAATTCCTTCGATTCGGGGTTCGCGACGACCCAGCTGTTGGGGGGCTGGAGCCATCTCTCACAATCTCTGCAACAGTGAAGGGTTCCCTCACGCTGGATACTACGTTTCCGGGCGCATAAGTCAGTATTGTGTCCACATGCGGGGTTATTGAGCGGACTCCAAGTCTTACCCTTGAGAAACGTCGACATTCAGTCTCAAACAATCCTGGCATAGAGCGCCAGCCGATGTGGTTCCATCGATAGGCGCACCACAGTTGCAGCAAAGAATCCTAAGACATATTAGGAACCGGCACGGCAGCAAAAAATCGCAATCAAAAAAAGTTTAGCGATAAGAAACTCACGTGGCAGTAACGGTATCTTCCTGCAGTCCCGTCATGTAGACGGGGGCGTCCAAATCCATCGACATCTTGAATTTCAGGACTCAAACCGCGAATCCACTAAAATTCGAAGACTCACAAAGGTGAAGTGATGCAAGATCGGATTTGTAACTTTTTTGCCCCGCCTCGTTCCAGTCAACTTTTTTGCGGCTGACTCATCTGTTTGCTTAGTTTGTATGTCGGCTGCCCAACCCACCGGACCGGAGTTACTATCGCCCTATCTGTATCTTGACACCTTAATACTAGGGCAATAATAGCCTTAGGCTCTGAAAGGGCTCACTGTTCGTGCGCATTCGCACACACCTTCTTTGCTCAATTTTGTATGAGGCCACCTCGCGTCCGATAAAATGACGCTCGTATATACTATATACCTCCTTCTGAGTCTCGCCTTTACATAGGCCGAAAATCCATGGCATCGCATCTGGTGTCATATATTTATCGTCGATCGCTTGATCAACAATTCTAACATAACTTTACAACTTCCAAGGTTACAATTCGGCAAGCCAGTTCCTTCATTGTTTGAACCAATTGGCTGGTTGAAGCTTGCTCATTGTCTGACTTTGGCATATAGCATTCCGTACCTCAAGTAATTCAGCGATCTGCAAACCATATTACTAACCCAATTGCTAGAGCGGTAGTACAGTCTGTGGCCGACATTTATACAACGTTGGGTGCATGTATTGCTCGTTATGTAACAAGACTCTGCAACGAGTCAATTTGAGGCGCTAAAGTGGACCCAACTCTAGTACTGAGAATGGTCACGTACTGCAATTGAGTACTCACGTCTATGACAGTGTTGTTCAAGGGCAGTGGACAGGCGGATCAGTTTATCAAAACATGAACCCAATATAGATATCACCTGGGCAATGGCCTGCGATAATATTCAAAAACATTTGCAAAAAGATATCTTAGCGATTGCCCTAGCCTTGGGGCTTCCGAAATGTGGCGTGGCGATCGCTCCACTTCTCGCGATATGCATTCAGATGTATCGAACACACTGCTTCACCGACATTTGGATTATTTCCCCTCCCTCAAGATCGATCTGTCATTATAAAAACACTACTGTTCTTTCATTCATCTACACCAATTACTGGAGGGCTTTCTCTATGACCGGTGCCAACATGTCTTTCCCCCCGTATTTGATCCGTATGTGCTTAGCCCTTTGGACCACATGACTGGCCCCATCCATCTTTCACCTTGCTTCACATTTCACCCTGATAGCCCACATGAGGCTGTTCTGGCTCTGGACATTGGGATCCGACGCCTCATCTCGCTTCTACCCTTTCTTGCCGGCAATGTCGCCCTCTCTCGCCAGTTGGAAAGCAAAGAAAACGTGCGAGAAGTTCAGCCCGCAACGGCAGAGTTTCTACGTGAACATCCACTCTTCAAGACCAAATCTCACAATATGTCGATTTCCCCCATGAAGCCAGGTCCCATCTTCTCACGAGATATAATGATGACCGATGAATTTGTCCCAATTGAAACCGCAATGGCCATGAGAGACCAAATCCCAATCTTCAGGGCTCAAGCCAATGTTATGCACGACGGAGTCATTATATGTTTTAGCTTCTACCACATGGCCTTGGACGGCTTCGGTTTTTGCAATGCAATGAAGTGTCTCGCCGAATGTTGTCGAAACCCAGACCTTACCGCTCTATTAACCGACCCTTGTAAGGAAGCACAAGCCCGGCGAACAATATTTGAAGCCATGCTGGACTCGAATTTTCAACAGGAGCAGCATGCGCTCTTCGGAGAAAACTATGACGATGTCAATGGGACGCCAAATACAACGCCAGGATTACCAATCTCGAGGGTTTTCACTCTAGATGCGGCAAGGGTTGAATCCCTACAGAATGTGTGCAATGCCTTACTGCGGCGTCAATCAGATACCAATGTTGTCCTATCAAAGAATGTGATCGTATCATCCCTGATGTGGCTATGCTTTTTACGATCACGATATAGGTCTCTATCCACTGAAAGCCACTCGGATAAAGACACTATCCCAGAGAAGTCATGTCTTGCGATTGGGGTTGACGTCCGCAATCTTTTGCAACTCCCCTTATCGTACATGGGTAATGCAGTTCTTGGCGTTCAAATCTTTACTGAGCTTGATGCCATTTTGGCTTCCCTGGCCCAATCGAATGGAGACTCCATGTTTACGGAAGATGTGAGCCCAGACGATGTCGTGATTCTTGCAAACCTCGCCCGTCAAACACATGAAACTACGCAGAAAATTACCGGGCCATACGTGAAAGGCGAAATATCGCAGCGGTGCGCAAGCAATGACTGGGCATCATATGCACGACCTGGGGACATTTCTGTGAGTAGTATTCGACGTTTATCATTATATGGACTTGATTTTGGATCATCACTGGGGCGAGTGAGAAATGTTGATCTACCGGAGAATCGGATTCCGGGTGTTGGCTGGATTATGCCAATCCGGTTTGAGGGTGCACCTTGGGAAGTGAGCATTGCATTTGAGCCGAGGATTATGGAAGGGGTACAAGGGGATCGACTAATGAAGTGGGTGTGTGCAAAATCTATGCCAAAGCTATGATGCAACCTTTGAATGTGCTTTATTGGCTTCTGCAATTTGTGGCTATAAGATGTATCAGCATTCTAATTACGTTGCAATTGTCTGGGGCATTAGGCTTTCAATGATTATCAAGTCGATCCCTTTTTCAAGACACATCATATGTAATACACATGCGGTGGATTTTTGGTAAAAGAGGAGAGTATAAGTTGGGTGATATCGTGGGGTATGGATTTAGTCAAAAGTCTAGCCTCCGATAAAATGAAGGTACGGGTGATGTTGAGTTATACCCTGATACACCCCATCGTATGTACTATTTCCAATGCATTTACTATCACCCTGCATCCAGAGAATAACCACTCATCATGTACTAAAGAGCACCCATAGTGGTAGGCATGTGACGTTGGTTATTGGGAAGTGGTCGGTACACTTCGAGGCCGGTATGAATACTAGCAACAATCCGTTGCCAAAGGCAAGCATAGAACAGATATGTGTTAGAAATTAGCTCAATCCTTGGCCGAGTGCGAGGAAAGGAAGTTAAACTCATGGAGCGAATGAAAAAGCCAAGTCCTTACCAGTATGCTATTGAGTGGAGGCTGTTCACCCAATCGTAAGTTCCAGCCTTCGATAATGTTGATACAGCGAGCTCTACCACTGTTTTATTGAGTTAGCGGCGTATCATTGTAATCATAAACACTGAATATTTGACGCTATATATAGTACGCTTGTATGTTTGACAAAGAGGTTTCTAAGAAGAGTTATTCAAGCATTGACAATATTCAGGCGCCACACTAGCGTAGAGGCTGGGCCACGGCTGAAGGACAGATAGCTAAACTCAAGCCTGGAACTAAGTTTTAAATACACGCAGATACGTATCTCGGAAGATTCCGAAGTGCTCCGAAAACACCCAGGTTCAAATTTTCAATATCAAAGGCGCTAGAGATAGTCAAATCTTGACATCTGTACCGAGCGGAAGAATTACCCAATATTAGCAAAGTCACTTTCAAGATAACTTATGTACTGGTTAAATTACCTTCTTTACTTATTCACCACTATTGTTGACCTCCCAGCACTGAATACCGTCCTTTGCGAGATCCGAATCGGTAATGTCATAGCATTGCCCTTTCTTATTTCCATCGGTGATCGGTGATCCAGACATCTTCATCTCCCGGTCCACCACTACATCCAGCTGATGCCCATCCATTGAAAGTGTTGAGAGTATCCCACCACTCGATACTCTTAACGAAGAAACCAAAATCATTGCAGGAGCTGGTAGAGGAAACATCGTCGTTCGTAATGACCTTGCAGTTCTCGCTGCACTGCGTGTCAGTACAAGCGGTAAGCTGGTAGGCGGAAGCGATAGATCCATATGCGGCAAGCATCAATGCAATCTTAGGCACAAAAAGCATCGTGACAGTGTGGGATATGACTGGATTGATAGGTATATCTTGGAGTTATGAATTCGGACTTGAAAGACTCGATCTTCGCAGGCAGTGATTGAAAGGAAGCGAAAAGCTGTCTGAATGAAGCTCTATATGAATGAGGTCTTTTGGCTCCTTATATACCTTTCCCTGCGTGCTCTTGGTCTCAGAAGGCATACGCCGGCCCCGGGGGTGGATGAGGATACCGCGTTGCCATGGTTTGTGAACGGAATTTCGTGCTCCTTGCTTCTTTTGGAAGTGATGTGTGGTCACGCTTCCGCTGCTTTCCTCTGTCAATATCTTGAGGTCTGGTTGTTGGATCGATGCCGCTTTTGGATTTCCCAGCGCCTAATATTCGAATTTCATGTCGTGATCTCAAATGATGCCAGGGCGCTGTTATTAGATGTTGATATACAGGAGAAATTGGATCATTCAAACTGCTGAGACTGCTTAAATATAGCTATTTCAAGGAATCGGGAAGGCAGGGTCCACATATATAATGGATCCATGGATGGCGATACCGTTCGTACTTGGGCGATCATTGCCAAACAGCAATTGGCCCCCTTCCGATGTCTTCCATGTGTATAGGTCGATCCATTATGGCGATGTATGCATAAACGTCATGTTATGTTGTACATATTGGAGCCAGGGGCTCGAACCTTTGGGTAGGTCGCTTATGTAAACTTTCAGGAGCAACTAGTTAACTTAGGGTTGAACTTTATGCTGCCAGTACCTGAATATGTAGCGAGTAGGACATGAAAGAAAAATTATGCCTTAGTGCGACAAATTTTTCGTTGTCTTGTCCGCAAAATATATCGTCTGAGATTATTCAAAGTACTTCGGTTTACAGTTCAATTTAAAAGGAAATATATGTAAGTAGGCTTCAGGTGAGTAAGAGAACAAAATGTGAAATCCATCTGTTATGTGTACTGTACTTTACCCACATCATGAGATCTTTGAGTTATTATCAAAAGTTACTCATAATTCATGAAATTGGACAAGCTCATGGTCGATGTGCTAGAAAGCTGTGATGTGTCAAGCTTACCTACTACAGTGTGTCGGAATGCGCATTGCGCTTGGGGTACACTCGTACCAAGGTGTAGATTACGTTATTCGCCGACTGACCTCTGACCTCTTAAATAACAAAAGCAGGCTAAAGCAAGTGGGTCACTTGGGTAGTAGGAAAGGAGCGCGATAAATAAATTACCCTCACTAAGCACGTTTAAAGTTGCACTGTGATTGCAAATCAGAAAAATGTCATCTCAAATATCAAATGACATTGCATTAACTCACTTATTTCACGTTAATGTACGAGATAACGCTTCATTGGACGCATTATACAGGTAAGAAAAAGTGGCTCAGTGAGTACCACTCTTTAATCACTTTCACATTCCAGTGTAGCCTACGGAGTAGCGTGGGCAAATAGGTACCCTGGTATGTACTCAGTAAAATTACTCCCTGAGTCTTGAACATTGCGCTACTTTGAACGTGGTCAGTGAGGGAGTGCTATGTGATGTTCAACCAGAAAGCTCCGTCTGAATTGCACGTGATGCGCGAGGGACCCCATAAGCAGAAAGGCTAAAAAGGGTTAGCGGCTTGGCACACTACAAACCGAGTGACTCGCGCACAGTTTTTGCAGCCAACAGGGGAATCCGAGGGCCCAATTTTACCGCAGGTACGGGCTAACCCTCAAGCTAGCACCGCCATGTCAGAGCTTACTCTATCGCCATTGGTGAAAAGGCGCCACGCCCCCTGCTTACGGCTTTCAACCCTCAGCCGCTTTCTTCTTAGGCAACAATGTCTCTGCTCGATTTGAAGTATAAATACTATGATGCCCCGCTGCAGATACGAGGTTCCTTTGTAGTGCAATTAAACGACACCAAAAAAAATAAAATAACCCATCTTCGCGCCATACCCAGCTGAGAAAAAACCTCACTGTATCGTCTACATGTCCGCTGAATCCATGGACGATTATAACATCCAAGATGCATGGAATCGGGCTTGTGGGGCCTTTGCGCAGACTGCTCACGTCGATATCACCAAGTCTCCAAAATTCACTGTCGACGAAGTTCTTGACCAGATACGGACGAAACAAGATGCAGACGACGAGAAAAACAACAAGTACAGAGCTGCTAAAGATGTCATAGGCAAAACACTGAAATTCATTACTGTGCTAGGGGGTATAGCCGCTCAAGGTGCCAGCATGGTGAGTACTTTCATGAGTGTGGAAATCAGCCTCTTATTAATGATGGCAATCAGGTCTTTGCACCCAGTAGTCTTTGCTTCAACGCGATTTCGTATCTTATCGATACCGGAGCTAAATACAAACGAATATTTAGTAGTCTAGCCGAGCTCTTTCGGCGGATCTCCGATGTATTGGAGCGCTGCAAGATCTACATGCGCTTGCCACCAAACGCCGTTGATATCTCCCTTCGTAAGATCATCAACGAGGAGTTATTATGTTTTGTAGACATTTGTGCTCTTTCTATCAAGGTTCTCAAGGGCAACAAGATCCTGACTGCCCTGAAAGTCTTCTCATTTGATGGCGACGAAGGTGTTAGCGGCCAGCTAGCTCAACTGGCTTCACTTGTTGAACGCGAGTCTCAAATGCGCGCGACCTTGGGATTCGAATCGCAGAAGACCAGCGAACAAGCCATTGTCGAAACCCGAGAGAGAACCAGGAAGGTCACCACTTCCGTTGATAAACTCCTCACCTTCGAGAAGAAGAGAGACGCCGACAATACAGCACAGCGACTTCTAAGCAGCATTGATACGAATATTGACCGCCCTAGCGAGACATACAAGGGCATTCAAGCAATTTACAAACGCCATTTGACCGAACAAGTACAGGGTAGTGGAGAGTGGCTTCAACGCGACCCTGTGTATACCTCGTGGGTAAATACCCGAGGATCGCAGTCGCGGTGTTCGATTCTGGGACTCAGTGGGGATGAGGGCTATGGCAAGTCATTCCTTTTTGCAGCCATCATTAAGCATTTGCAAGATGTTTACGCTGAAGTAGCGGAGGATATGACTTGCACTACAGCTTCCTACTATATGTTCGATCAACAAGAGAATAAAAACCCATCACTAGTCAAGGCTTTGGAAGTCCTTGCATGGCAGATTGCTAAAGTGGACATGGTGTATCGCAAAGATCTAGGCTCGGTCACAACAGTTGGTGCCAACCGGATCAAGACCATTTGCGAGCAGCTATTCAGCAAGTCATTCAAGAGCGACTCGACCTTCTTTCTCCTATTGGATGGAATTGATCACATGGACAAGCATCACCTCAAGGAATTCATGTTGGTTCTTGAGGACTGGCAGGCCTCATCTTGGCCTCGATTTAAACTGCGCGTTCTTCTGACTGGCCGAAAGGAGACGATGGAAATGGTCAAGAGTCAACTTGGTGAGGGCATCTCAATAATTGATGTGGCGTCGAAGAATCTTGAAGATATGCTTTGCTTCGTCAGGGAGCGTATGGGCAAGATGGAGATCCTTATTGGATCGTCAGATCAAGTGGTAGCTCTGCGCAGCGAGATCCTAGAAACGCTCACGAAGAAAACCAAAGGTGACTTTGTCAATGTCGGACTTCTCTTAGACGAGATTAGTGGCAAACAACGCCCTGGTGAAATTCGTGAAATTTTGGCGCGATCTGGAGAAAATCGATCCGACACTATTGTAAGAAAGATTGACTTACTCACTGAGACGCTCAGTGATGAGGATATCTCCGATCTCAACGACCTTCTCACATGGGTCGTATTTTCGTTCCGCCCCCTCAGTCTTGAGGAGCTGGAGGCAGTACTTTTCCTCAGATCGCGTGAGCCTTCCCTTCGACCCCTCGCGGAGAAGATACGAAATCAATATTCTTCTCTGTTTCACATCGCTGGCGCACGCGTTCATCTTGTCTCTGATTCGATAAAGGAGTTCTTGATGGCCAAGCTTGATTCCGAAGACAGAAAAGACGATGAAAACCAAGGAACCGTGGGCGATGTTAGTGAGGCCGAGGTGAGAATCGTGCGCCGATTTTTGGAGTCTGTCTGTGATCCTACTCTGTTCACCAGGTTCGGGTTTGATGACTTCTTCCAGCGGAAGATCAAGGGGAGGACCGTGCGAGTCGGAGTCGACACAGAAATGGCACACCTGACGTTGGTATCCGGATGTCTGGAGGTCATTTGCTCGAAGTCATCGCCAAACCTTGACCCTTTGCTTCCATACGCGGTGGCTTTTTTCGGCGAGCATCTCAAGCAAGCCGACCCTTCATTAATACAACCGCATCGCAAAATCGCTCTAGGCCCGTACCTAGTGAGAGTCTTTGCCGATGGAGAGGTCATTGAGCGATGGTGGAGCTTCAACAATGCCTGGCTAAGGGGCTGCTGGATTTATGATGATGAATTGACGGAAGTCACATTGAAATGGTTGCGGGACTCTGCCGTCACCAAAAACATTTCCGAGGAGCAGAGCAAGTGGGTCAAGAGTTTGAATTCAAAATCTGAGCTTGATGCAGATGTACTTGAGCACATTGGCAGATTTCTTGCCCGCTGGTGGCTTCAGTCTGGCGCGGATAACGTTGCATTCTATTTTGATGCTGTGCAAGGTTATATCACAAAGGTGCGTGCCGAATGCCCACAGAGTTCGTGAAAGTAACTAATAGCTGACTTTTGTTCTTAGATTGAGAACCGCAAAAACGCCGAGGTCGAAAGATTAACCCACGAGCCACTTATGGAAGAGATCCAGGCTACCCAGATCTTAGAGGCTGCGAAATGGGCCCAGGAGCGGAACAAAATAGACTCTTTGAGCTATGAGGAGAGCCGTAACTTGGCTCGAACTTTACGAGACTACGGCAAATACGACGAGGCAATTGAACAATTCAAATTCACCTCCACACTCATGCAAAACAACTGGTTCTCGCAGTGGGGACTATCGGATTGTTATGCCAACCAAGGGGAATATGCCGTCGCCATCGACATTTTGGCGGCTGCGAAGGAGGCAATTGAGACCGGAGAGATTGGGAGTCCTGATGAGCTCAAAGAGGAGCTGGCCAGTATGGATCGCGATCTAGCGGACTGGAACAAAGAAGTTGGCCGAACCGAAACGACTTTGATGATATATGAGAAGCTACTACAAGACACTCCCAACGACTATGATACTACTCTTGCACTTATTATGGTGCTGCACGAGCAAAAGAATTACCAACGTCTGCTCGAGTTCCTCCAGTCGCTGAAAGATTCTACAGACGGAACAAACCCCTTCGATAGGCAGACCTCGACGTTCCATGTACATTACCATCGAGATGAATACCATGAAGCTCTTCATGCTTCTGCTTCCGACGAGCTGGAATTCAACATAATTTTCAAAGGCTACGAAACAGCTATCACCGATGCCAAGGCACTAGTCGCGCAGGCAAGAAAGAGTGGCAATGCCTCAGACGAGTGGGCTGGAAAAATCTGTCAGATATATCTCATGCATCAACTCGCACTTCTGTGCTACAACAACAAAGCTCGAAACACCGACCGCCTTGAGTTCGCTATCAACCAGTGGCTGTACATCCTGTCAATAGATGGAGCCGACGATTCTCTCATCACAGATAAACAAGCTGAGGTTCGTTCACAGCTTGCTATCGTTTGTTCAGAGAAAGCCCGACAGGATCCAGAAACTGCTGCGGTTTACCTGGAACACCTAGAAAACATCGCCGCATTTGAGGGCACAGAGAATCCTACGAGGCAGTTCTTTGGGACGCATGGTGCGCGACTCCTCGCTCGATATCACACGCTACAGGGAGATGATCAGGCTGCAAAAAATACACTGCGTAGCCACGTGAAGCTGAGTCTCGATCTGCTGTCTGATGACGATCCCCTCAACGACTGGCAGGGATACAATGGACTCGCAATGTACTTCATGTCTGCAGGCCAGGAAGCCGACGCGCTCGCCGCTTGGTCATTGATAGCCCCAGTTAATGTGACCGAGAGCCCCGACAACTCCACTGCAAGTGCCACAACTGAGAAAATGCTCGAAGGGCTCTTGAATGACGTCTGTGACGGTTCCTGCGGTACCGCATGGACGTTCGCAGACGATATCTATGTCTGTAAGGAGTGTAACTACATGGAATTTGACCGAAGGTGCTTGAACAGTATACGCGATGGGACCCTTGTGATAAAAATTTGCAGTAAGGACCATGAAATGCTGCATGTTCCGGCCTATGACAGAGTCGCCCATCAAACCATCGGTGAGGGTAACGTCAAGGTTGGTGACGAGATTATACCGGTCGATGAGTGGCTTCAGCGGATCCGCAAAAGTTGGGGGATCAAGATGTCCGAGAGATAAGTACAAAGTCTCATCTTATGGCCGAGTAAACAGTTTTGGCCCTGTGGAAATCAAAGGATTGAAGGAAGGTAATGAGAACAATCAATAGATATGGACAGAGTAGAGATGAACAGATGGGAAAACTCCAGGGTTTGCAAGCGCTGTATTTATCTCGGGGAACCCACATCGCGACCCAACAAGAACCTCGAATTTAAATATTCTGAGGACTATACGTTCGCAATCTGGTCTCGGAAATGCGGTCCATCGACCCTCGTAATATCTGAATTGTCCGCAATATATTCCAAGGTGTAAAGAAGCTCGCCTTTCGGACCATATGCATGGGGTTCTTCACGGGCGACTGTCACAACATCGAAGACGGTACTTGTCTTTCGGAAGATGCGATCCATCTCTTCCAATGAGCGAGACGTGGTTTCTGGGAAGAAGAAATAGACGAATGGGACAATGAACGCATTGCTGTGAAGAGTCAGCAACAGGTACGAGAATTTCTAGATTGGCCGACTCACATGATAGCGAAGACAACATATGTCTTATATCCAATGTTGTTGAAGGCAATTGGGGTAATCATAACAACCATGAAGTTCCAAATCCAATTAGAAGAAGTGGATAGAGCGTTTGCAGGGGCACGAATCTTCAATGGGACAATCTCTGCAGGGTATAACCAAGTCATACCAAGCCACCCAATCCCAAAGAAAGTATTAAAAACGAAAAGAAAGACAGTTTGTACAATGCCTGCCTTTTGTCCAATGTCATTACCTGTATTGGATGTGCAAATTCTATTAGAGATGGCTAGAACCACCATAGAGAGCGACATTCCAATTGAGCCGAAGATCATATGTGTCCGGCGACCGAATTTCTCAATAGTGAATATAGCAACCACAGAAGCCATAAAATATTCCGTTCCATTACAAGCGGAGATCAGTCGAGACACAGTGCTAGTCAATCCGATCTGATTCTCCAGCAGAGTAGGAATATAGTATGTGATAAGGTTGATACCGCTGATTTGCTGGAACATCTGATTCACGTATGCCAATATAGTGCGATGGAAATGACGGTCCTCATTCATAGTGAACATGTCCCGGAATGAGCCCTTAGACATTTCCAACACGGTTGCTTTGATGTTGGTGAATTCAACGTCCACAAGTTGCTCTGTAGTATCATCGCCCAATAAGGACTTGAGAACCTCACGGGCTTCATCTTCACGACCCTTAAAAATAAGCCAGCGCGGAGATTCTGGCAGAAACATGACAAAGGCGAGAATGATAACTGCGAAGACTATCTGAAATGAAATAGGAAATCGCCAGGCAACTTCATTGGGATCAGCAAACATGAGGCCGAAGTCAACCCAGTAACTAATGGTGACACCACAAGTAGCCATAGCGCCCTCTATCATGACCATTTGGCCACGACGGTGAGACCTGCAGCATTCAGATTGCCAAGTGGGCACAGTAGAAGTATTGATACCATTTCCTAATTTTCAATTCATCTCAGCCTATTATATTCGTTCGAAAGTCTAACAGCCTATAACTCTTACCGAATCCGGTCACCAGTCGACCAACGACGAGCTGTGCAAGGCCATAGGAGGTACACTGCAAGATGGCCCCGATACAAATAATGAAAGAACCAAGGAAGATGGCTTTGCGCCGTCCAATCCTGTTGCCAATCCAAATTGTGGGGATCGAACCCGCAAAACAACCTAGGTTATATGCAGCGACAGTAATGCCTTGTCGCGTTGATTGGCTGCTCTTCTCCGCGGCAGACCAACCATACATATGCGAATCAGTCGTGTCTATTGCTGGGAAGTATTTGACAAATGACTCAAGCGTGAGCAAGCCTCCAGTGACACCCTGGTCATAGCCAAAAAGCAGGAAGTCCAGGCCAGCTATGATACCGATAGCTACCTGCAGCCTCGAGCCATTGAGACCCAAGAACTGCTTGGTG
The DNA here is from genome assembly GCF_028828015.1 of Penicillium pulvis. Classification (NCBI taxonomy): domain Eukaryota; kingdom Fungi; phylum Ascomycota; class Eurotiomycetes; order Eurotiales; family Aspergillaceae; genus Penicillium; species Penicillium pulvis. Next base: position 1,373,241 of record NW_026643078.1, on the reverse strand, counting down.
CTCATCATAGCTGTATAGATTGAGAGTTGGTTTCTCCTCGTGTGGCTTTCTAGAGATCCTCGGTCGGTTCAATAATAGGACTACTGGCTGGCTATGGAGAAGAAATTGCAGGACGACGATCCAAGCAGAAGACCAACACCACAGGGAGACTGGGCTGGGCCTTTTGCGTGAAACGCCATCCCGAAATTGGAAACTACTTTCGCTAGTGCAAACTTTGACTATATCTGACATATGGATGTCACCATACTCCTAATTCCCCTACAACGTAAGTGGCGCTTGTGGTATCGACTTGTGTGGTGGAGGCTTTTGACGGCCAGTAAATAGGAGACGATGTAAACACGAGCATTTATGGATAAAGACGGCTCGTAGTGGGGCGGCTGAGCTGAAGAACCTATCGACTCATTGCAGGCCCAGCCGCTCCAAGATGTCGGGAGACTCCACTCTGCGATCGCGCGCCAGATTGGCTCTGAGATCAGCTGAAGAGCCCACCGCCATATCGCAGATCTTACTGTTCCGAGACGGTAGGCAGCTCCACCAGTTCCTCGCTTGGGTTGCTCGATCGAACGATCATTTAAGACATACATGAGTCCAGACGTCCTATTATATTGTTCATCACTACACTCATTAACATTGAAGATAGATATATTATATAAACAATCCACTGCTGAGTTATCAAGCAAGTAGGTAAAATACATATAGTGCATCGGTATATTCAAGCCACTTGGCGTATATAAAGTACGTCCACAGTGGGTCAGTTCAGTAGCCGAGAAGAAACATTTGGGAAAATCAGATCTCAGTGACAAAAGGCACTGTGAACGCCACTCAAATGATCGGCATAGCAAGAGTAATACGTATTGATCTCTTGGTATTATTGAAGCAAGATTCAAGAAAGCAAAAATGACAGATGGAAGCATAGCCTACAGCCTACGGGTGCTCAGATAATCATGTGTGAAAGCACGTGACGATTTCTGCGGCGCGAGATATATAAGGCGCTGAATTGAGTGGGGCTATAGTGTTCATGGAGTTCAGCTCAGATCTGGAACTATCCCCGTATAGGACGTGATCACAGTATAGTGTCTGAATAGAGCTAGTGCATGATTAGTCTTAGGTCACTGTCTGTTTCACATTTAAATCCCTCAGTCCGTTGACTTTCTGAATTACCTTTCAAGATTTTGGCATTATCGAATAAGCCCATCATGATGAACAAACTCGCATGCCCAACTCAGGCTCTCAGGCAATTCCGAAATGATCACCCTGAAATCACCTTCATTCGTTTGCAATGGCAGGACTACTCAGGGGTTCTCCGGACTCGTGTACTTCTCTTTGAGTCCGTTATTGCTTTAATCGACGAAGGAAAGCCTTTTCAGGCCGCTGGGATCGCGATCGACTGCACCGTCAACAATATCATTCTGCATCGAGCACCACCCCGAGGCATGTACTGGGCAATTCCGGACTGGTCATCTCTTCGTGTAGCTTCTCACCCTGAAACTGCATTGGTGATGTGCGCCCTGGACTACGAACAACATTCCTCAATTCGTAGTGACCTATGTCCACGGCAGGCGTTGACTTCGGTGTTGCGAGAGGCAAGGGATACCTGGGGACTGGATTTCCTCGTGGGCTTTGAGGTGGAGTTTACTGTGATGAAATCGTGCGCATCCTCGGACGCAATGGTTCGATGTAGTGAAGGTTTTGGTCTATTTTCTGTTGCCGGTCTACGTGATCCTTGTTATCAATATGTGGAGCAATGTGTTCGTCAGCTACGCGCTCAGGGAGTGGAGATTCTGGCTGTGCACACAGAGGGAGTCCGAGGGCAATATGAAATTGTCCTAGGGCCACTTCCACCAACCCAAGCGATTGATCAGTTATTACTGGTACACGATTACCTTAAAGACATATTCTTCCGCCACGGATACACGGTCACCATGTCTCCAAAGCCGGTCAATTCTGAGCCCCTAGCTAATGGCCAGCATATGCATCTTTCGCTTCAGCCCGCCAGTCCTCTTCTTGAAGATTCGTTCCTTGCGGGTATCCTCAAGCGTCTTCCTGGTCTTTGTGGCTTCTGCCTGCCGCTGGAAGTATCTTACCAACGACTCAAGCCAAACGAGGCTGGATTCTCAGTCGCCTGGGGAACAGACTCTCGACTTGTTCCTATTCGGAAGGTTAAATCTAGTCACTGGGAAATCCGATGCATTGATGTCACTGCCAACATGTACTCCACCTTAGCAGCAATCTTGGGAGCCGGACTTTTGGGCTTGGCAGGCAACGAGCCACTGATCTGGCCGGATCTGGGGGTTCCAGAAAATCAAGCTTCAGATTGCAGCGACCCGATGCCACAATGCCTTGAGGATTCTTTAGCAATCTTGGAAGCAGACACTGGGTCTTTGGCTACTATCATTGGTCGACCCATGATTGATCACCATATCAAAATGAAGCGTTTCGAGATCGCTCAAGTGAAAAAGTTGGACCCAAAGGCATTCAGAGAGCTTCTCATTGAGCTGTTCTAATATCATGGCAGCCTTGGAGACATACCGGTGTCTCGAGGCCGAGGAATAGCCCGGCAGGCCATGTGCCTAATTACATGTTTCATTAATGTTAGATGTCGCTCTCTTAGCTTCACTAATAAATAATTCACTAGCGTTGGAGAAACTCCCACCAGTATCGGCAATTATTCGAGGACAGGATTGAGATAATGATTTTGTTTTGTATACGCATACCGAAACTTGGCTCCAATATGGGGTTCAAGTAAAGTGTGGTGGAGAGAAAAATGATAAGCAATGTATCAACGAGCGTCACGGTGGACTTGAAATTCCGTAACGCAGATTAGAAATGGAAAGAAGATATCGAAATCTCACGTACAAGGGCTGGGTCGTGTTTTGAAGCCTACATAGAGGCACTGGCTATATAACACACATGGAGAATAAGCATTACGTGACAGGAGCTCACGTATTTTGAGTCTTGACACAAGCCCTGTTTCCAAGCTGCATGGGGGCCACTCTCAATTTGTAATTTTTTTCTGATATCTTCCAACCTACCACACAAATAGCCTAAATGCCACCGATGCGGCAACTCGTCCAATTTCAAATGACCTAAAGATAGCGCTGGTAGCGATTCTCAGTAGGCACTCGACTTTCACTGGAAGAAAACGCCAGCGGGAGGTGACTTCAGTCTTTGGTGATGAAATTCCAAGGTCGCAGCTCTCAAATCCTAGGGCATACTACAAGCCTCTCCTTCTATGACTTTTACTTGGACGTCTCAACTGTGTGACCTTTCTCCAATCATTCATGATATAGTTACATATGCACAGGCTTTCAGGCACGATTAGTCATCATGACGGTGGAACCGACCCAGGTCACATGATGTACCCATGATCAGCAGTAGAGGCTCCCTTTACTCCTCTTTATAAGCACATGGTTGGATTTCTTCGTTCCTACAACTTGATGGAAGCTGCAACTGGCTATAAAGGTGGCAGTTGTTTGCGCGGAGTCATCACGGCATCCATTAGACCTCTAGAGTGGCAGACCTTTGTTGTCTAGAGGGCTTGGCGCCTTCACATTCCGCAAGAGCATGTTTGACCAAATGGCACAGGAATGCTCAAGAACCGCCATTTTCAGCTAGATACATTATTGATGATGGCTTGGTATTGATCTACAAAAAAAACCTTTTTTGTCGGGCTGCTGTCGTCGGATGCCTCAGTTCGACCACGTTACGATGGTGGTGTTTTTAGCTTTAACTCAGGAACCACTGCTGACTCAAAGCAGGAAGGCATTTTGCTTGGTGGTAGATAAAAAAAGGTTCTGATATTCAGCAACGAGGTACTCTGGTTCATACCACACGATATTTGTTTTCATGCATTTTAGAACTAGTAACTTTCCGTCCTTCACTTGAGCTTCACTTTCCGTAGGTCCCCTGCTTCCTCCTTGCCGCTCCCCACAATACAACTGCGAGCCACTGATTTCTCTTCTTTTATCTGCTGCCCTTGCATTCGCGTCGTACGGCTGCCTTTGCATCACCGGAAGAAGTCGTTCCCCCGCCCTCTCTGGCGGCTAGATTCGATGAAGTCGAGACGAACCTACGGCCTGTTCCTGGGTGTCGTCTTCATATTGGGCTTATTGTCCCTCAGATCGGCCGAGTTCCAAAGTCTTAGGGAGGACTGGCTGAATACTGCAAAACTGGCTGGGAAATTGCGAGAGAAAGGTCTCAAATTATCGGCAGATACGTTGTTCAATACCCATACGGCTGGGCATTATTGTGTCAAACCAAACGTTACGTCCAAGGAACATGCTCTCGATCGACCCCAAAGGATTCGGACCGAAGAAATCCAGACATACATCAATGCGATCGTCAACCCCGGCGACAACTCCACCTTTAATCAGCTTCAGTGTCCCCACACCATCGGATCGCGATATGATATACTCCTCGTACCGGACTACACACGTAATGGGAAGAAGCGATACTTCTTTGCACTGGATCTTTACCAAGCCATTGGCGTTTTACCCCGACTCATGGGTAGCATTATCGAAGCAATGGTTTTCCTTGGGCCAGAATACTGCGTCTTATCAATCGTTGAGGGCCGTTCAGACGACGGCACATGGGACATCCTTAATGCGCTGAAATATTCTGTCGAAAAGCTTGGAGCGGAGTTCCATCTCGAAGTGGATGGGGCAAATCCCAAAGCGAAAGGCGTGGACCGAATTGAGGCACTGTCAAGGCTACGAAATATGGCGCTGGCGCCACTTATGTGTGGATCCAGGGCAGAGCGCAAACAATATGCCAAAGACTCCATCATTATCTTCATAAATGACGTTGCATTGTGCCCGGAAGATATCCTTGAGCTACTGTTTCAGCACGTTACCCAGTCGGCTCACATGACGTGTGCCTTTGACTGGCAGGACAGTGGTAATTGCTTCTACGATAGCTGGGTCTCTCGCTCTCTGGCGGGTAATACCTTCTTCGATATTCCTCGGGACAAGTGGGACTACAAAGACTTCCTTTTCTTCGACGATCCACCGAGCAAGAAGCGCTATGAGGCCTTTCTTCCGTTGCAGGTTTACTCCTGCTGGGGAGGGATGGCCACCATTGATGCGGCACCGTTCCTGCAGAGAAAGCTCAAGTTCAGGGCTTCCGAAGAGGACGAGTGCTATGCTGGGGAGCCGGCATTATTGGCAAAGGACTTGTGGCGCATGGGCATGGGCAAGATTATGGCGGTGCCGACGGTCAATGTTGCGTACAGCGATTACGAGGCCAGGGGCACCAAGGCAGTTCGGGGCTATGTGGCCGACCATGTCAACGCAACGGTGGCTGCTTCAGGAGATGAGTTGATTCCATGGCAGACTGAACCTCCTGGTATGGTCAAGTGCCTGCCTGATTTCAGTAAGCCTTCATGGACCAAGCCAATATAGGTCACTTTTCTGTTCCCCAAGGCCTCTTTGCTTAGATTTCGAACAGCCTTGGGGATTCGATTCGCTTATCTGCAATTTTGTTTAGTCTACCTGAATCCCGAGGGCCTACAGAGGAATATGTTAAATCCCGAGCGCTAAGTAGAGAAACGAATTTTTATTTATATATGTACCTACTCGGCGGCTATACCTGCGGACCGGAATGGGCGATAAATTCAACGAACAGCGCAAACTTTTGAGATTGTGCTCCCACTGCTTGTCCTCGGATCTGAGTTTCATTGTAGAGTTCCTTAGGATCCAAGTTTGTCGTGGAAATCCGATCCCAATACAAGCTACGATATCAATATGGAAGAAGACGTAAACCACGCAGTCGGATTGAACGCCCAAACCTCCTATTAACTCTCTTTGTCAGCTCAATCCACTCAGTGAGATTGGGGCAAGATGCAAATGAGTCAAAGAAATTTCGTAGCCAACTTCAAAATATACAAGACATCGTCTCATGATTTTAGAAACCCTTAGCCTGACAAAGCCATTACTACATTATTTCGAGTCAACTTGACCTCAGTTTCATGACTTGACTCTTGGTGAATCAAACCGACTGCTGTGACTCCTGACTGAATGTGATTGTTGAACGCTGGCCCTTAGATCGCTTGCTAGGACTTCGCTGTACCAGTTGGCGATAGCTCTACTAAGAAGAATTGCAATTTCAAGCCTCAGCAAAAATATCATTGGATGCCCTTTCGAACACAAATTTGGCCGAGGAGTTTCAGCAAGGTTTCTTGGCCTTGAGCTGAATAGTTGAAAAGCAGTTTTGGCACGCGTCCCCAATCAAATCGCCGGTCTTTCCACTTACACAACCGCTTCTGAACTTTCTGAACTTCCGGCCAAGACTCCGCCGCGCAAAATTATAATAATATTAAGATGGTACGGTGGTAAGATGGAGGGGTGCAGCGCGATTTACACTGGCCATGAAGAGACCAAATGCGACGACTCACGTGCCTCCAAAGCTTGAGACATCCTGCAAATACCCATGCGTTGAATAGTTGGGAGATTTATGACCTCTCATAACCCCGGATGATCGCAGTAAGCAAGTGAAACATAGTTGACAACCCTAATTGTGGCAGAGCTGAAGAAAAATCAAGAAAAGACATGGTCGGCGATTTCATGGAGACCTATAGGGGGAATCTAACCAATAGAGAGTGGGGCGTATCCACTATGTTAACCCAAATTAGTCGAATTGTCAATAGATCATCGCGCTAAAGTACGGACTTGCTCGGTTTCCCCTATTAGTGAGACCCTATCAAGGGATCGACCGATCGATAAATTATGTCACCACGAGCAGAGATGATCTTCACCTTGCCTCTCCACCTTTCTCCGGGAACTGCCTACTGTGCGGAGCAATACACGCCAAGCTCTAACTAGAACCATTGATTGGTCCCTGCGCTGAAGAACTTCAAATCCCGGGGTCCACAACTATTGAGAAGGGATCGATCGATCGATTAGTTGATCATTGCGACGAGCTGAGATGAGATGATCGCCATCTTTGCTCTCCACCTGCCTTTGAAGATTGCCCGGACAATTTCCGTCATGGATTACAGTAGACAGGTTTCCAAGCCAGCCCGTCACCTAGAGGGTACGATCGACAAGTTTTTGTAGGCTATGGAGTCCATGCCCCATTAAACCCTCAGCTATTGAACTCAACAAGAGGTTCAATCCCCTTTTCTACGCGTATTTACCTGACTGACTAAACAATATTGGGGTGATAACAATACTGATTAGCCTTCCTCGCCAGGCCTTATAAGTACCTTGGAAAGCCCCTGCCAAAGTTTTCCAAACTCTCAATCAATATCTCCGCAGCTTCTCAAGCATACCAATCAAGATGCAGTTCAAGCTCAGCAACCTGATCGGTCTCCTCGCCGTCGCAGGCACCGCTCTCTCCTTGGATGTTGCGACCTCTCTCGATGGCTACAGCGCCCTAGCCCATGATATTGGTCTAACTGCCAAGTCAATCGAGCTTCTGAATGGCTTTCAGACCGGACAGGTGAGCTAATATTAAGCATGCAAAGCATTATGTCATCAATAGCATTCGCTAACCCGGACTAGGAATTGGTCGATGGTTACCACAGTCTGGTGAAATCAGAGAACAAGGGCTACAGTCAGGCTCAGGATGCGCAAGCGCTTTCTACAGACCAGCAGCAGGCAGCTTGCAACTCTTTCGTCACCGTAAGTCATCCGTTCAAGTCACCCAGTGAAAACAAAAGGAGACTCACGACATTTAGTACGCATCGGTCTTGACCGACACACTCAAGATTACCATCGGTAAGCATGGAGTACTGGAGGCAGTTGGCATTGCCTACCCAATAGCGGCGGTGCTGCGAGGTCTCGAGGGTACCACTGATGTATGTTTCCGCAATAACTTGTCAAAAATGACCTATTTATTTACTCACATGATCGCAGACAATCGCATACACCCTTATCGCCGACCTCGCTCCCAGCTGCGGTGACAGTTTAAAGGATACCAAGTCCTCTCTGGACAAGGTCATGACGAAGGCCATTAACACTTTTGCCGACGGCCTTGCCTAAATCTGACCAATCAGGATCAATAACGTATTGTGCTGCTGAGAACTGGGAAACCCCAAATTATAAGAACGGTCAATATGAGAACATTGATGGTGATAAATGAATGCCATCACCTTCGCACTTGTACTTGCCAGCTCTTGCTACCCTCCCATGTATAGATCTTCCCATATTTCAGTAGGATGTCTCTATGTGTTTCCAGGATGCCAGCCTTCGCAGCGGAAGTAGCCAACCGCTTGGGCATTCGCGTGTTTGTTCAGCAATGCTTTCTCCTTCGAGCTGAACGTGCTCTCGCAACTACTCTGTGTTGTCGGTTGGTCCGAGCCAGAATCAGGGGAAAGGCGAGTGGGCTATAGGCAGGTCTTCAAAACTACAAAGCGATATTTGAACGAAGACTTGTCGTTATAGGCGAAGAGCTAAAATGTTTTGGAGCAATCCATATTTATTCTCGGGCACTTAGGCCAGAAAGGTGAGCTAGTAGCGACTCTGTGAGCCTGTGAATTTCATCTGTATCAAAAGTTCTCCAAGGTAGTCAATTTCTGCTATGCTTGAAAGCAGGCTGAACCTTTGCTGATTAAACGTTCGAGCTGATGGCGGTATGGAGCGGTTTGTTCGACCACTGCGATAACACGATAACGTGATAAAATGGAGGTCGTTTACAGGACCGAAAATTTTGATAGTTGGGTCTGCGCTAGACCGAATTAGGATAGCCCGGTAAATGTATTACAGAGGAAATTTGCCTCGTTTCTTCGGCATTCAAGAATATGTTCCTCGCTTACAGGTCGATTCAACTCAACACATAAGGTATCTTTTTATGCAGGCACAGGTACCCAGTAATCATATCAATAACCCGAACATAGACTTCGCTTTCAGTATGAAGCCTTATACTCAAGTGTATGATGTGTATCATAGCGTACGTAAAGTTTGAAACATGCAATGGACTGCCATGTATCTACCAAATTCAGATGCCAAATTTTGGTCACCCTGGAAAGTTCAGGAACAATAACACGAAAATTCCGTCATTTTATGTGTTTCAAGGCTGATTGGTGTGCACATTGTCTTCATTGCAAGTATTAGATACACAAATTGATGTGAGGTTAATACTTGTAGAAATCTATAGCAGAAGATTAAGTAATTGACCCAAGGGTTTCAAATTAAACGTACACTCCTGTACTTACTGGATACCGAAAAAACCAGGCAGAACTCTTTTGAATTACAACTTCTATACTAGTCCCAGTTCGGCATAGCGCTGATCCAACTATCAATTGTTTGGGTCCTTGTAATTAAAAATCTCCATAAAAAAAGCCTAAATGGATTTTCGCCCTGAAAAATCCTCGTGGGGTTATTTACTATTGACTAGACGCATTTTGCATGGCTTCCAGTCGCCCCCTGCCCATTGCTGAGGCATGGGAGAGTCCCGATGCTTATATTGAAGAGCTGCTCTTATTCTCTACCACGTCGGTGCTTTTTATGAATTTGTGCGGTGGCGTGCATATGGTCGACTTTCTGACCCGCGAGCCTGACGTCTATACAACACTACTGCCAGAAAATTGGAGGTCTTTCTTCGACCATCATGATATTGAAAATATCATTCAGCTGCTCCTAAGGGAGGACCTTGATCACTTACAACGGCCTCCGGGTGCCGATGTAGATCACAGCAGTCGGACTTGGAAAGGCGGAGCTTTCCCTCCTCAAAGCCTCTTAGACTACATTTTCAATGTTCGTCGATTGTTACTACAACAAGGCTCATTTACCTCACCTTCGAAGAAGATTGATCTTCCAAAGCAAGTTGCTATGCGCATGAATAGAAAAAAGGTGCACGAGGTGGAATGCTTTTCACAATATGTTGCATCCCTATCAGACACTGTTCATGAGAACCAAGGGAAACCAGTTTCTCATATTGTGGATTTTGGATCTGGACAGAACTACCTGGGACGCACCCTCGTCAGCTCCCCTTATCATAAGCATATCATCGCAATCGAGCGCAAACATGAGTACATCACAGGTGCCAAGGGAATGGATGTTCGCGCCAAGTTAGCGAATGACCCTAAGGCTCTTCACATCCCCAAGAACAGGATTTCAGGCGAAGGCTGCGACGGAATTACAGAAAAGAATACATTTGGGACAATTAATATGCCCCAACCATCACTAGATGGCTCACGGGTTTCGGAGGATGCTACTATCTCCAATATGCTAGGCGAGATTAGCCTTGACCCTGACGAGCTGCTAGGTTCTCTGACAAAAGGGACACCCCGAGAAAAACTGCGGAAGCCAGAGATCGATAATCGCGGTACTCTCAGCTATATCGAACATGATATTCAAGATGGCTACCTAGAGCCCGTTATTGAACACGTCACCAACCCGTCCTCGGATGGTACCCCAGAGGGGGCAGAGAAGAAAGATGTTAATGCCAGAGTAATGGTCGTTTCTCTTCACTCTTGCGGAAACCTTGTTCACCATGGCCTTAAATCCCTCATTCTCAATCCCTCGGTCGTGGCAGTTGCTATGATCGGCTGCTGCTACAATCTATTGACCGAACGCCTCGGTCCAGCCACAAATCAACTACCTATCCTTCAATCCCTGCACCCTCGACTTGAGGAGACTGGCTCATCATACGACCCACACGGGTTTCCTATCTCCAAATACTACGAAGACTACCGAAGTCCTGGAACAACGACAGGTATCAGACTCAATATCACAGCACGTGCATTGGCCGTGCAAGCTCCACACAACTGGACGCAGAAAGACAGTGAAGTCTCGTTTACTCGTCATTATTTCCGCGCTCTTCTTCAGCGTATCCTCGTTGATCGAGGCGTTCTTCCTAAGCCCCTAGCGCCAGAGGACCCTCCCTCTGATGGATCCCATTCGGAGTCTAAGGCCAACGCATTTATCATCGGATCGGTACCTAAATCTGCATACAAGTCCTTTAATGCATATATTCGTGCGGCTACGGTCAAGATGAGCGGAGACCCGGTTTATGGTTCCAAGATACAGGACCGCATTGCTACCATGACGGATGAAGACATTGAGCACTATGAGGCTCAGTACATTCACACAAGAAAACATATAAGTATCGTGTGGAGCTTAATGGCATTCAGCGCTCAGCTTGTGGAGTCCATGATTGTTGTGGATCGGTGGCAATATCTCCGGGAGCAGGATTCCGTCAAAGAATGCTGGGTCGAGCCAGTGTTTGACTATGGTTACAGTCCGCGTAACCTGGCAGTGATTGGTCTTAAAAAGTGACCAGTATTTGAATAACAAATTAAGGCTTCAAGCACTTGTTGATAAGTAGGCTAGATGATACTGAAAGCGACCAACAGATTAAATCATGTACTTGGTCCCTGCATGGCTGAAAAGCGAGATCCAAATCCAAAACCGAAGTTACTTTACTTGAAAGCTAGCGTTCTGTCCATAAGCGCACGATGCTCCTGCAAACACCATCAAAATCGTCTTGCAGCTTAGCAATATCTCCGGTGGTGGGGCGCAAACATTGATAGCTTGATGTATGGTACCACGCCGGCAAAAGGAATTCGATCTCGTCGCTTAATTTTGCGGAAGGCTCAGCGTTCGGATCCAAGGATCCTGGCGATTCGCGTGTATGGCTGCAAGTTGGCTCTGGAAAGCCACCATCCTTGTATCTAGATAGGCGATCTCTTGTTTCGGCGGGACTTTTTTGGCGGCCGGGGGTTTTCATTGAATGAAGAGCGAGGTGCCTGTTTATCCCAGTGGCAATTTGCGCATTTCTTGAAGCCAGGGAGTCGAACACAGTATTCGAAAGGGTCATTACCCTGTCGGTAATGGTTACATTGGAGTGTCTTATCGGTAATGGCCACCCCGACTGTGTACATAAAGATTGCCTCCACATTCGCGACTCTCTGGTTTATCTTCGAGGATTATTGTTTTTCATTGCAGCTGAGTCGTGAGGCATTTCGGATTGTCGGTTCGTTCACAGCTGGCATACTCAGTAACACCAGCGGGATCTCTCCTCGCAAGCTATTGCTGTCTGTTACTGCAACGGAGAACGGACACGGCTTCTAGAACATGAAGTCCGCCCATGGGCCGGGTGAGAGGTCTGTAACACCAGTAAGGATTTCAGGTATTCTGCTTTTCTTTCTTATCAGTGCGATGCTCTTCAAGGGGATGGAATCACAAGACTCACTCCGCCATTTCCACGGCAAGGAATACAGTGAAATTGGGTTGAGGAATTTAGGTAGGTGGAAGAGGCATAATTAAAGGTGAAGGAGGAGGAAGCAGAAAGACCGAGAGAAGGAAATTCTAGAAACCGTGAAAGCGACCTTTGGAGATGATCTCATCAATACAATGTCTATCTGGATACACAGATCTCCAAACTCACCTTACAGCGTCCTCTAATGGTTTTACTCCTGGTTCCTCTTGTTACCCGATTCTCTAACTTTTGGGTGCTGAAGAACATATTGCTGAAAGTAGAATGGAGTGTGAGGATTAGATGTATATTTATATTTATAAAAACGTCGAGAGCGGTAAGGATAGATCGTTGACATGTCTAAGTGTCAGGAAGGGGCATTTACACATTCAAAGATATATATACCCGGCAACGGCCTTATGTATAACCGAAACATGTTTGACTAAATGCTCAAGTTAGTCAGTCTCTTAGTCATTCGAATGTTTGTGTGTGACTTCAGCACATTCCAAGATCGTCCCGCTTGATGACCTCGGGAATTAATATAGGATTAACGCTTCAATGAACCACTCCAGGTGGATTATCGTTTACAAGGTGAAAGAGCACGCTTTACACACTTGGGGCATCATTCTTTGAAGTTTCATGAACTTTATGGTCATACTGTTCAAGGGCACCCACGAAGAGATTGGGTTTGAAATAGTGCTCAATGAATTCAATTTACATTTGAACTTGACTTGCTGTACCAGACGATGAACCAGTGCTTGTACTGCTCCTTGCGCCTTGCGCCAGTCTAAATGTCAAAATAATCATCATCAACAGGGAGGCATCTCGACGAATTCTCACTTTGTTCACCTCTTCACTCCCATTTTTTCTCTTCCTTGTTTGTTCTTGAGCCTTTCATTCGCAGTATCTCTTTGTAAACCCGGCCACGTCTATTACGAATTTTACCAAGCATGTCATAATCAAGAACAGATAATAAGGTCACAAAGTTCCATCAAATTTTTTCGCAGTGTTAAAATCAGGATTACACTTCTTACCCCGGTTTATATGGGTCTCAATTGGCATGTCCATCTGGGTCTTTTTGAACTCGTTACATAATGTATTTTGTTTTAGACTTCCGAGATGTTCGAATGTATTTGCGACGGGGCATCCAATTTCTTGGCATGTCCTTTGTGTTTGGTAAGCTTTTTTTGAGTCATGATGCGAGGCTTTATGCAAGATATTGGACAATATGAAAGGTTGTGTAGTATAATGATGCATATTTGCAAATGCCAGGTTGAACCTTGGAGCTGAGATTGGGCGAGGAGTGCTGTCTTTTCGAACACTTTTACTCTAAAGCAAACTTTCAAGGTTAAACTCAACTGCAAAGTTGGAGGTACATGTGATTTAGAGTAGCTTGGTATTGAGGAGAATACAGTATATGTTAACGTGACTGAGATCGGATTCGGGGTTGTTTCAGCTTATAGGCAAGGGCTTAGATACCACAAACACATCATTCAATTGTTCTGACAATAGAAGAGTTGTTCCCGAGGTATGAAAACAATCATATGCCATGCCGTTCTCTTTCACTATCTATCCTTTGTTGTGATGGATATAGCGTTAATGTTGAAACATCGTTCTGTAGTTGACTCTAATTTCGACTTGTCTGTTGTCATGCTAGCTTTCTTTCTAAACGATCTTCCAATCATGACACTTTGTCTTCAGGGCTTTACCAAGGATATAGGATCTTTGAAAGCCTTCCTCCTCCGCCTGGGCTATTTACCAAGTAAAGCTCATCATGTAGCAATACTTTTCTTGATTCTTCCGTCCTTGCTTTGCATATTTTGCTTTCATCCAACAAACGATGTATCTTATTTCAGGAAACTTGATGTTGGTAAACTCTCATTAGAGCTCCGTTAAAACCTTATATGTAGATCGAGTCCCGTTCCGCTCACCAAATCAATATTGAACATCATCGAAGCTTTTGGAGGGCCTTGCCAACCAATGGTCATTCTATAGTCTCCAATATATAGTATATATACTTTCTCATTACAAAAGCCTATAGTAGATCATCCAGTTTTTATAGGTCCTCCTCCCGTTCAACTAGGGCTTCCCATTCGACTAGCACCTCCAGGTAAGATTGGGAGCGAAAATAGATCATCTGGTAGCTCGTACAAGACGGTCACATCATTTCAACTATATCAAAGCCGTAAGGGAAATCCTACTGCACATTACATAAGTTCGAGTCCGGAAAGAAAAATGTAAAGTCTAGAGCAACTAAGTCCATCCCCATACATGAGCCAAGGGCACCTCAAACACGGGTCTAAAAATGCCACACAAGGTAGGGAGACTTCGACAACAGCAGGGCGATTACACAGCCGCACTCTTAGGGGCACTCTCGGAGCCTTCAGCTGCTGCATGGGCGTCAATTTTCTTGAAGCTGTTGAAGGGGCTGAGACAGAAAGCGATTCCGGCCGCAGCGATCGAAATAGCGTAAGCGGCCTTAAGACCTGACATGTAAGCAGGCAATATAGCAGACATCTGGTCAGATGTGAAAACGTTTCGCAGCTCGCTTGCACCAGTCGAGACCACTAAGGCTGAGTTGATGTTCGGTGCGGTTGCATTAAGTTTGATGATAATTTGGTTGACGAGCCCAGCTTGTGCTGCAGCCACGAAAATCGCACCCCCGACAGTTTGGAAAACTGAGATATGAGGTTTGTTAGCACATCGAATAGAATAGAGAAGAGGCTGTAAGCAAAACTACTTACAGACAATGACAGCCGTCACGGTTGCAATGTCACTGGGACCCACTGCGCCATGCACCGCATTGAGGGGAACCTGGTAGGCCAATCCCCATCCAACTCCGCCCACGATTTGGTATCCAATCCATTTGCCAGTGTTTGTACTGATGTCCAGCGAGTATAACAGCCCCGAGCCGATGGTTGCAAGGACCCCACCGACAACCATAAGAGGAGCAGTATGACCAGTTTTGGTGGTGGTGCCACCAGATACAATGATAGCCAACGACGTCGAGATAATCAAAGGAAGGTTTCGTACACCAGAAATAGTAGAACTGACGTTTTGGACACTCTGGAAATAGTAAGGCAGGTAATAGACTATGATAAAGTACGAACCTGCGAAAAGAAATGCGTCGATTGAGTTCACAAGGATGAGGCGGTTCGACATCAAGCGCGGCGGAAAGGCGGCCCGTTCTCCTTGGAACCATTCCCACATAATATAGGCGATAGTCATGAGAGGAAAGCCGACAAGAAGACCAATGACAGTACTGGAGCCCCATGACTTTGTCTGTCCACCAAATTGGAGTGGTAAGATGTATGAAGTAATGGTACAGATCAGAAGGATCGTTCCGATGGGATCTATCTGCAGGATCCTTTCCTTCAATGTAGCTTTGGTTATCGAGAGGCTGTCGGGTGTGTGAAAGGCGAAAACAATGGAAGTGGCTGCGAGGCCTCCAATGGGCAAATTGACGTAAAAGCCTAGATGAAAAAAATCAAAATTAGCGAAGTCCAGCGTCTGGTGATAAGTACTTTAGTTGATCGAGTCAACAGCAGAAATACTCACACCACCTCCAAGTTACTTTGTCGGCGAATACACCCCCAACAAGGGGGCCAACGACCGATGCTATCCCGTAAGACATGCCAATAATACCGGTGAAGAATGGTCGCCTTTTTGGACTGGCGATGAAAGCGACGATAATGAAAACCCCACTCCCAATACCAGCTGCACCAACTCCAGCAATTGCACGACCAACAATCAGTGCCACAGAACTTGGAGCCACACCACAAATTAAGCTTCCAAGCTCGAAAATGAAAACCGCAAGCAGAAACGAGATCTTTAGCGGGAAATATTTGTATATTTTTCCCCAGGTTGACTGGAAGCCTCCAGTAGTCATCAAGAATGCCGAACCATACCAACTGGCATCATCAAGGCTGTGAAATTGATCGGTGATCTTTGGAATAGCCGTCGCTACAATTGTCTATTTGTTTAATATCATTAGATTATGATGGCACTTTGAGAGAGACTCCTTTCCCCATGGAGGGATTGTGAGACATACCATGTCGAGGGCAACCAAGAAGATACTCATACCAAGAGCCACGATGATTATGACTAACTTGAGACCATGAGGATACTGTGCTTCGTCGTCCTGGTTCTGTTCTTCCGCATCTACCTTTCCCGGTAGGCTAGAAGTCTCTTTGTCATTCGCAGCATTGCGATTCTCGCTCTCTAATTCGGCCGCATGAGGAGCGTTGGTTATTGACGACTGGGCGCTCGATTGTGCAGTCTTTCGCTCCTTTTCCAGGTCGAATCCTGAGCTCATTTCTGCTAATTTTGCAATGGAATGTTACCGAGCTGTGATTTCGAAGGAATTATGTCAACACAACAGGACAAATTGAGTTAAATAACAGTAGTTTTCACATGGAGGCGAGGTTTCAAGCACTTATTCAAAGCATGTATGACAAATGCCTGCCGTATTCGAGACTGTCCTCGGCGGAGCTTTTTCCAGGCGTTCGTCCGGACGGAGGAATTAGTAGTAACAAGAATTACACCTTGTACCTGTTCCGCCGTCACTTTCTGCGGAATGATCACAATCTGAACACGGCCCATTTTAAAGCTAGCGAATAATTTGTTCTGGAGGTAGTAACTATTTCAACAACCTTGGAACGTACTATTCATGGATGTGTAGTACAAATGTGGAGATATATCACTTTAGCCCCGATTTGTCCTAACCACGGATGCTATATCAAGGTTGCCAGTCATTGCTTGCAATATGACCAGATATAATTTTTTTTCCTGTTTCATATCCTATGCTAAATACAAGATGTGATGTTGTTTCAAACACAGAAGGGCTTTCGTCCGCCGCATGTTGCGTGTCGCGGCGGACGAATGACATCCGCTGAGTCAGCTATCCCCGAGCATACCCCGGCCGGCGATCCGATCTTGGGATTGCTCTGTCCAGCTTCCATCATCTTTTCCGGCCTCCGCAGCAGAAAAGCCCAGGCTGAATGACTGATTGACTGACTGAGTCTATGCATCGGCGTCGATATGGACTACGGGATCATTGCCGAATCAGAGGCGAAGCGGAGGAAGATCCGCAAAGGGACCAAGAGTTGTTGGGAGTGCAAACAGCGTAAGATGAGATGTGTTAATGCAGACCCCAGCTCTCCAGCCGATGCCGAAGCCGTATGCATTGGCTGCCAGCGGCGAGGATCGAGATGCGTGAGCCAGGAGTTTGAGTTGGTTGACGGAAGAGAGAACGCAGGAAAACTCGAGAAGAAGGGACGACACCACAAGCACGGTAAAGATAAAGATCGTGTTGCGAGGGTTGAGGCCTTGGTTGAGCAACTAATCAGGAAAGTGGACCGTCATGGGGAAGTAGGGGAACCTGCAACAAGTGCATTCCCTAAACCTCCAGATCGGGGAATCCCTACTAGTGCATCAATAGACCAAGACTCTTCACTTTTCTTGTCTTTACCCAAGCCTTCGAATGTACGTCTGTATGTTTTTGAAATCTAATGTTCGAATGAACACTAATTTCATCAGGATAATGGCCCGGCTGAAGCAGTAGGGAGATATGAAAAGCTCTCTCAAAGATTGCACGAGTCCTTGCCGTCACGACGAGTAATCGAGATGATATACAATACCCGCCGTAGAAGTGACATTATTTTCTCTGAGGTGCTGAACGCTCCATATGCTGTCCTCGAGCAGAGCGGCCTCAAGTCGTCAGACAGTTTACTCGAAGTCCCTAGTGCGAGTTCGCATCCAGTGTTGATCGCAAGACACATGCTTTACTTTGCTACTTTCCTGCAGCATCTCGACCCTGATTCCCTTCGAGCAATAAATGGCCTGCCGGAACCACTCTCTACACTGATGGATAGATTAGCAAGAACTGCTATTACTTTGGTCACGACAAGCGATGAGTTTTTTGGCAGCATTGAAGGACTGGAGTGTGTTATGATTGAAAGCATGTACTATCATAATGGTGGAAGTCTACGACGAGCTTGGATAGCGAACCGAAGGGCTATGGCTATTGCACAAATGATGAACCTCCATCAAAGTCCAACTCGAGCAAAATACAAGGTTCTTGACCACGAAACGAAAGCACATCCACAATTCATGTGGTTTCGAATTATCTCCCTCGACCGTAACTTGTGTCTCATGCTAGGCCTTACGCAAGGCTTCTTCGACCAGAGTATGGCCACTGGCACAGCATTCAGAGATGACACCTCTATGGGCCGTCTCGAGCGCATGCACTGTACTCTCGCGTCTCGCATATTGGAACGCAACGAATCTGACCCATGTGCTAATGACTTTGTCCTGACTCAAAACCTCGATTTGGAGCTACAGAAAGCGGGTAGAAGCATGCCTAGCAAATGGTGGCTTATGCCAAACCTAGACAGTGTCACGGATGATCCACTGGCTCTCTTTTTGGATATGGGACGGCTGTTCAACCAGCTGTATCATTATAACTTGCTCAATCAGCTCCACCTGCCTTACATGCTTCGTTCATCACTTGAACGGAGGTACGAATATCCCAAAATGACCTGCGTGAATGCT
Organism: Penicillium pulvis; assembly: GCF_028828015.1. Classification (NCBI taxonomy): domain Eukaryota; kingdom Fungi; phylum Ascomycota; class Eurotiomycetes; order Eurotiales; family Aspergillaceae; genus Penicillium; species Penicillium pulvis. The sequence continues at coordinate 1,354,554 of NW_026643078.1, read as the reverse complement.
TCAAGGGAGATTCTCTCCCGATTTATCATGTTTCGGGGCTACACCAGGAATAAATTCTGCTGTCGGACAGTCGATTTCTTCGCACTCGTGGCTGCCATTACATTACTTCTGGCGCATCTCGACAGCCACCGCTTTCCACAAACCAGCAACCTCTTAGCGCACCAATATCTTAGTGATCGTGCCATGATAGAGCAGGCGCAGGTGAACATGGAGCAAATCATTCGGGTTAACGGAGATACTTTGAGTGCCCAAAGTGCGGATTTGTTACAGAAGTTGCTGGCCATCAATTCCGAAACAGTAGATGGCGTCAGTATGGAGAGCGTCAGCGTTCAGACGCCAGAAACTGCAGCGTTGAAGTCAGGTGAAAATGTCAACGGCGTTGTTCGGGTGCAAATACCGTATTTTGGCATCGTTAGGATTGCCCGTCAGGACGTTATATCTAAGGAAATGGCTAACGAAGCACCTTTTTCAAGTAATGGCCAACCATACGTTCCGATGGTTGGTATGCATAACACCGAGAGCTCAGGAGCTACAGTGCGTGATCTTGGCTCTGGTCGCTTAGATGGAAATGCATTTTTTAGGTCAATGACGGAAGCGGAACACAACTCTGTTGACAGTCTTAATGGTCAGCATGTACAACTCACCTCTCGATATCAGGATACTGTTTCTGAGACCCTCGTGCATGGCAATCAGGATCCTGAGCTCACTGCGGGGATGGACGACTGGGCATTCCAGGGTGTTGATACGGCTTTCTTTGACAGCATAATGAGAGGCCTTGACAACGTACATAGTTCAGAAATTTGGCATGATAGCCCTTAATCTTAAAGATATAACAGCGTTCTATTGATACTAAGTGTTTTGCGTCCCAATGAGGGTATTGATTTTGCGGTAACAACTGGCCGAGATCCGTCACTATTGCACAAGCAAAATGCGCACTCAATGGATCAATTTTCCAAACACCAGTATGTGTTAAGTGTAATACCCTGGCTCAAAACACTCCTGATGGACTGGATCAGCTCACATGCCATTTGCATGGAATATACACATCGATCTATTAACTGCATCGGTCAGCTTTAAAGTCCTCTTATTAGGAGAACGTAGCAAGTGAAAAGCTCTATGCCAATCAATAAGATCGAAATGTAAGCTAGAGTTTATGGAACTTTAATATGCCGCCAAGTTATCCGGCAGGGTGCACTGAGGTGTGTACAAGTCCAGTAACGGCAACTCTAAATCTCACGGAGCTTTTTGTACGACAGTGCTTTGGAATGGTGGAGGAGAAAATGGCTGCTCTAGCCAAGGTGCAGCTGCATATTGTTGGACAGCGAAGCCATGCCCCCTGTCTATCTATATGAAAATCTGTTTCTTAGTGTCTGATTTGCAAGACTTTAAGTGATCAGCCAAGTGCGACGTAATGCAACAAGTCAAGCACTACAATTCCTTATTTGTCGCACCACTGTTATTATTGGAGCAACAACTGGTTGTAAGGTTACATTGACCGGCTTTTTAATCATACATCATAGTACCGTCACATGAGCGAAGCCGCATCTTCGGAATCCATTCCGACGATATCTACAAAAAGCACCAAGCGGACTTGCAAGGTTGTAGTCAGTTGGATCTTCTCGCTGTACCTATATATAGCCTTATGTTCCTTTCAAATAATTCGGCTTTTTCCAGGGAACAAAACAAAAACATAAACCGCCTACTTTTTACCTCAACGTTTGGCATCTGTCCTAGCAACCTCGGATCTCCGCAGTAAGCTATGTTTTGCATCAATGAAATTTTCTACATGAGAGTACTAGAAAGATTGAAAAGAGTTGACAATAACACACCACTTGCAGAGAATCGTGAAGAAGTGAGCAATGAGACCACTGCCGTGGATTTTTGCTTTTTTTTCTATCTATATAACTATTATGGCTGCAAACACAACTCGCTACAACTCGGATCCGCCATTTGGGGCTATTGTACTACAGGACAGGCAAAATCTGAATGACATGGTTCACAATAACCCTGAAACGGTCCTCAACCCTGAGAACGGAGGATATTACCTGAAAACCATGGACGGGGAGGTATTAGCAATAACTGGGGACGACCTGTGTGTCGAGTTAGACGCCGCTTTAGCAAGTGCGGATGCTCTGGACTCTGCGGAGCATGAAGGCAACTCTATGGAGCCAGGGAGCAAACAGTCAAGGAAAATGGAACCAGAAAACCAGTGCAGCCATCCTCACTGCTTCAGCTCTGTCGCCTGTCTTTCTTTCAGTCATTGCCACGTTTGTTTGAGTAGAGGAAGGTGTATTTAAGCTTCATTGGAGCTCTTCATGCTTTCGGTTAAGGCTGTGTATAGCATGTAGCATTGAATGGTGAACCAATCTAATTTGCTTTATGTTGCATGTATAACATAGGGGTAAAAATATTACACTGTAATTGATCTATAGCGGGCCGATTTTATACAGGGAGAAACCCGAGGCAATCTTAAGAAGCTATTGATAGGGGAGAAACGTGGCCTACCTTTAGATATCGGTCATTGGATGGCATACCGCAAATAGGGTCATAGGTGTACGGGCTATAATATGAACTGGTAGCAAGAAGAAAGCTATATATAGTAGATTTACGAAAGGACGAAGGGTATTTTCGAGAGGCAAATCCTTAGTAGTGGTAGGAAGGAGAGTTACTAGTCCTAGTCAAGACATTAATCACCGGAGATCGTATAGGCTCTCAAATCAAGCTAAATCATAAACACGGCATCAACTCGAATTTATAAGCTACTTTAATTTCATTGAAACACTCCTGATCTTCAAAGGTTTCAAGGCTATCCTAAATTGATTGGTTCTCTTTCTAGATTTACTATATAATTACCAGCGTACACATTGACGTGTAGGACACAAGACTTAGACCATAAGAGGGCTCAGCGTAATTCTCTATCACCTGCCGATATGGTGTAATCCAAGGGGGGGGACGAAAACACCACAGTTTTGCTTGGTGCTGACAATCGAGGCGTTTCCGTACACTAGCTGAGTTGGCGCGCGATTATCCTGATCTGCATAGCTGTTGGCAGCATGTCAGCTTTCCCATGCACGATGAGTGTTTGATAGCTAAATTTGCAATTTCGCTAGAAATTGTTGTCATAAGTTGCGTCGTCGTGAATGAATACTGCTACTTTGAGAACTCCGGTGGTTTACCAAGGTGAGTAGGCCACTTCCAGGGCACCCAAGCCCCGTTGATGCGCGAATATTCTATGCCCGCTCGGCTAAAATGTCCTGGTGAAGTAATTACTGAGCCTTCCTTCCGTAGCCAAGGAAAGCTGGCTGCTTACTCACAGCTCCAGTAGCTTGGCACCAGGCGAGCCACACCCCGCTTCATCACAGCCTGGCTCTCGTTCCCTACATATGCTCGTTCGTCTATTCGGACTCTCCATCGCTGAGGTACTCAGTCTTCGGGTTATTCATCAGTATGGTAGACCCGCTTTCCATCGCATCCGGCGTTGCGGGGCTTTTATCGCTCGGCATTCAAGTCACCCAGTCTCTGGTCGATTTCTATTCTGCATTCAAGAACAAGACTGGTGATATAGCCAAAATCACGCAGAGTTTGGAGAGCCTCCTGGCTATTTTCAGGTCCCTTGAAGGTGCTCTCCAAGATCACCAGCCTCAGACCGATGCACTACTTCAAGAAATCGAGAAATCCACGCAAGGCTGCCATAATATTATCAAGGAGCTGCAGGCTGAGTGCCAGAAATTTCGGAAAGCCTCAGCTGCAGGTTACACGGACCGTATCAAATTTTTCGGACGCCAGGCAACTTATCCGTTCCGGAAAAGTACTCTACAAAAGCTTGAAGAAGATATTGAAGAGATTCAGGATCGCTTATCTCTTGCGTTGAACGTGCTGCAGCTGAAGAACCAGAATCAGGTTGACAACAGGATTTCTGACCTCAAATTACTTGTCGAACGCACAGCGGCGATTCAGGTATCGTCTACGATCTGTGAATGGCTTCATGCCCCAGATGCGGCAATCGATCATCATATTATATCCCCTAAGCGGCACACGGGCACAGGGCTATGGTTTATCCAGAGTGGCAGCTTCCAGAATTGGCTAGTGAAGCGCAACTCTTTCCTTTGGATCAATGGTTTTGCCGGATCTGGGAAATCAGTCCTATGCTCGACGGCAATTGAATATATGCTCCGTGAGAAACACAATCGGCATAACGGTTCCGGTGTTACGCTTGGTGTTGGATATTTCTACTTTTCATTCAATGACGAGTCAAAGCAAGATATTTCCGGAATGTTGCGTGCTTTATTGGTACAGCTATCGGCACAACTTCAGCATGGTCAAGAGAGTTTGGAACAAATGCACGCATTGTACAAACCAAGTAGTCCTCCAGTGAATGCGCTACTTGATTGCCTTCGAAAAATCATATCTCAGTCCAGCGAAACTTATCTCTTGATTGATGCGTTAGACGAATGTCCTCGTGATAACAAGAGGGACAACGTCTTAAGTGCGATAAAGGCGATGCAGCAGTGGGGTTTGCCCGGTCTACACCTTTTAATAACTAGCCGTGATGAGATTGACATTCGTCAATCATTGGAAATCTCCGGCGACCAAGATATCTCGATGAAGAATGTTGAGATAGACAAGGACATCGTCAGTTATGTTTCCTATCAGCTCAACAACGACCCAAAACTTCAGAAGTGGAAGGAGCGCCATAGTGAGATCCAAGATAGATTGACAGAAAAGGCACAGGGAGTGTAAGTTACGATAACAAGGGAGCTGATAAGGCTTTGACTGATCAAGTAACAGATTCAGATACATAGAGTGTCAGTTCCTGGCGCTTAAACGGGCTCGAAACCGGAATCAGCTTGACGAATGCTTAATCTCTCTGCCCCGCGATCTAGATGGAACATATCAGCGAATTCTATGCAGCATTGACGAAGAGCATATCGAAGACGTGCGGCGGTTTCTGACCGTTCTTTGTATTTCCAATCGACCACTCACTATAAAGGAGCTGATCCATGCGCATGCTGTGGATCTGGAGGACCCACCGCGCCTTGACCACGGTCGAATATATGAACAAGAAGATGACCTTGTCGAAGTCTGTCGCGGTCTAATAGAGCTCTCGGCGGTTGAGGACGACACAGGACTAGAGGTCCGAATTGCTCGCATAGCCCACTTCTCCGTCCAGGAGTATCTCGAATCAGAACGTGTTGTGAAATCGGAAGCAGCGAAATTCGCAATTCGAAAAGAACAGGCCAACACAGAAATGGCTCAGATCCTCCTTGTGTACCTCTTAGATCCAATGCTCTCAGAAGGAGTATTGGATATGGCGAAGCTCGAAGAGTTTCCTTTGGCGCATTTTGCCGCTATGCAATGGTTTCATCATTATGGCAGCCCTTCCCAAGGCCTAGTTCTGAGACTCTTTACGGGGAAGACAGATTCTTTTATAACATGGGCACGCCTACACGATTTAGATCGTCCATGGAACACATCTGTGGACTTTAAGCGTGCAGTCGAGGATATACCGCTGCCTTTATACTACATAGCCCTTCTTGGGCTACATGATGTCTTAAGTCCCCTTCTGGCGAACCTAGGAAATGAAGCAAGCATATCAGATGCTGTTCATGCGACGGGTGGAAAATGGAACAACGCACTTCAAGCGGCCGCATCTAATGGACATGAAAAGGTGGTAAAGATTCTGCTCGACCGAGGCGCCGAGGTAAACCTTCGAGTGGGAAACACCAACCCAATTCTCGACGCATCGTCAAAAGGTCATCTAAATGTGGTGCAGGTTCTGATCGATTATGGTGCCGACATTAATTGCCGAGGTGGGCGAGATGGTAATGCTCTTCTAATGGCGTCGACTCACGGCCATAAGGAAGTAGTGCACATCCTCCTTGATAATGGTGCGGACGCCAATGATCCAGGTGAAAAATACTGGCACGCGCTTGCAGCGGCCTCACGCAAAGGCCATGAGAAGATAGTGCAGGATCTCCTTGATCATGGTGCTGATATAAACGCTAAAGATGGACTATATGGCAGCAGCTGGGATGCGCTCCAGGCCGCAGTGTTTGAAGGCCATAGTAAGGTGGTTCAGATCTTGCTTGATCATGGTGCCGACGTAAACCGTCAAACTGGACGAGATGGGAACGCGCTCCAGGTTGCGTCCTCCAAAGGTCATGAAGAGTTGGTGCGATTACTGCTGGATAACGGTGCTGGTGTGAACTCTCAATGCGGACACTTTGGTAGCGCACTACAGGCCGCTGCATTTAAGGGCCATGAGAAAGTGGTACATATACTCCTTGACTATGGCGCCGATATACATAGTCGAGGTGGAGCATATACGAATGCGCTTGTAGCAGCAGCCTTTTCAGGCCACGAGAATATACTGCAGATGCTGATAGATCAAGGTGCTGATATACATTTTGAAAGCGAGCTTTATGGCGATTCGCTCCAAGCAGCAGCAAATGGAGGCCAAGAGGATATGGTTCAAAGCCTGCTTGATCGAGGTGCTGATGTGAATGCACAAAGTGGAACATTTGGCACTGCACTCCAGGCCGCGTCATACAATGGCTTTACGAAAATAGTGCAGAAATTGCTCAGCCACGGTGCTGATCCGAAGGCTCATGGAGGGACATTTGGCACTGCACTCCAGGCCGCATGCGTTAAAAACAGTGAGGAGATAGTGCAGACCTTGCTTGATCTAGGCGTTGATATAAATGTTTCAGGTCTGAATGGTGGGACCGCGCTCGACGTTGCATCATCTTACGGCCATGAAAACTTGGTACAGATGCTGCTTGATAAAGGTGCCGACGTAAATGCGCAAGGTGGGGTATACGGCAATGCTCTTCAGTTCGCATCCGCATATGGGCACGAGAAGGTGGTGCATATCCTTCTTGATCGAGGTGCCGACGTCGATGCCCAAGGTGGGCGACATGGAACCGCACTACTGGCAGCCCTGGCTAAAGGCCAGAGAGCAGTGGTAGAGATTCTGCTTGATCGAGGTGCTGATATCGAGCCAATCTCATAGACCGACAAAGGCGAGCCAACGATGCGCAAATCTACGTTCCTTAAGCTCGATTAAACATATCCTCATGAACACAAAATATTATATTTTTCAAACAAACAGTAGTAATGACCGCGCAGTCAAGCGGCACGAAAGAGGCCAGTGTTTTGGTCATGTTGATCGAAGTAAGCTCTTTGGCAGTGCTTCTGTGGCAGAAGTACAATCAGACCGAAAAGGAAGCAATGTATGGAGGACCTGAACTACTTTTCACATAGCGGATAAATAGTTATTCAGATATCTCCATTGTCTGACTTGTCATATATTAGATTTCAAAGACCATGTCTGTCCCTGTAGATAGATCAGGGTTTCTCCCTCTTCTTCTTTCTTCTCTCGTCAACCACATCACAATACACATATTGTGCTGTCTGTTCGTTCTTTCTGGTAGCAGCAAGCTGTAGCAGCTTATGCTTCTTCTTTTCTCCTCTGATCCTCGACTGGCGTATGACGCTGACACAATTGTTTAGGTTTAGATAGATAGCTTAGATATTCAATTCTTATGTTGTTTTATTTAATGATAATAGTGTAAATCAATAAAAGTTGATGGGGTGGCCCAGCCGACCGGGTGGCTCGCTCGCTTGTGAAATACGTTCGTCTCTTAGCCCCGACAGAGAGCCCGCCAATCCGTTAGTATTAGCCGATAACTGTCGCTAGCGATCGAGGATTCGGGGAAGAACAGAACGCGATGACTGGCTTGAGGCTACTGATGACACCAGGGGCTTCACGACATAGGAAAGCCTGAGGAAACGGCTGCCACTAGTTTCAATGAGAGGATGATCTATGACCCTATGCGTTAGCACAGTCTCAGTATCGGGCCTGCTATCATAAACAGGGGTAGGGAAATTATGGTATATGGGAGATAAGCAGGATAGTCACGATAGAGAACCTACTAATCCACTAGTGCTAGCCAATAACTATCGCTAGCGATGAGGGGTGCGGGGAAGATGAGCGAAACGCGATTACTGGCTTAGAACTACCAATAACACTTGGCGCTTTCACGAAATAGGAAGCTTGAGGAGATGGCAGCCACTTTTTAACGGGAAGATCGTCCGAGGCCCTATGCACCAGCACGATCTCGTTATCGCGGCTGCTATCACAACCAAGAGTAGGGAAAGTATGGCATTAGAGAGATAAGCAGGATTATTACACAAAGCTCCTAGTTAAATAAATAAGAATGCTGTTCTCTGCTCAAAAAGCTTCGTATTGGTCTAACTTCTCCACTGTCTTATACGTGCACAACTCTCATGTCACTCACCAAATATCCCGAGACTGAAGAGTCGCCGGCCACGACCGAGGCCGGTCAGACTAAACCCATCCGACTGAGTCCATCTGGGAGCCCTCTTTATCCAGCAGTGACAGAAGACCCCCTGGATCCTTTGAATTGGAGTTTTGTTCAGAAATATACCTGTATCATGATTGCATGCTTTGCCTACTGCCTACTTACCTATTTCACGACCGCGCCAGTCCCATCCTTCACCGAACTCGAAGTCCAATTCGACACGACCTATACAAAAGTGACTTGGTCCTTTGCAGTGCCATGTCTCGGTCTTGCTATCGGTCCGCTTATTACTTCGTCATTGGCTGAGACATATGGACGTCGTATAGTGTTGATTGCCAGCACTGCTGTTGCTGTTGTGGCGAGCGGGTGCACCTCGCTGCATGGAAACTCTCTTTCGGGGTATATGGCTGCACGGTTCTTTCAGGGATTAGGCGCCGGTCCATCTGCAAATATTGGTTTAACGGTTATCAATGATTTGTCTTTCGAGCATGAGAGGGGCTTTCGAGTGGGATTATGGGCCATGTCTGCTAACTTTGGGACAGTGCTTGGAGCCGTGGGTACGTATGAGGACACAAGTCAGCGGATTTTACTGACTGTTTGCAGTGGGTGGCTTCTTGGCTTCCGTTTCTCAGTATTGGATTAGTTATCATGTTACTATCCTCTTCGGGGTCTTGCTTATCTGCGAATGTCTCTTCCTCCCAGAGACCCACTATCCACGTGCGGTGGTGTTGGAGTATGAAGCAGAATATGAAGGACAGGAATTATCCGTGGGTACAAAATATGATGCTATTTCCGACATTAAACGGACGAAAAGCTTGGGTTATCTGGTAAGAACTTTTACCCTATGGAACGCTCTACTCTCTGACGATAATAGCATTTGAGACACATCCCAGGAGTCAGACACCCCAAGCCTTGGGACGCAGTTTTAGTATTCTGCAAATTATGGGCGTATCCCACGATATCGATAAGTATCTGCTGCTATGTATTTTTCCAGTATTGGTGGTAAGTGTAAGTCCAGACCGCATCGACAACCCCTCTAACCTATTAGGATCTGCTCGATCATGACGATGGAGCCACTGGCCTACGAGAGCCGCAGCGTTCAAGTGCAAGGTCTCCTTTTCATTGGACTCCTCCTGGGACTCGTGTTTGCTGAGGCTTTCTGCTCTGGTCGCCTCAGTGATTGGCTCGTTGCTCGATTAGCTCGCAAGAACGATTCGCAACGCATTCCAGAGATGAGGCTCTGGCTCGGGTATCCGGCTGCAGTAGTGTCATCAGTGGGTCTCATTCTCTGGGGCATTTCGGTCGATAAAGATTGGCACTGGATGACGGGCCAAGTGGCTTTCTTCCTGTGTGAGTACTGATCCGGGGCTTCGGGGTTTCGCAGACCGTTCATTAACCGTTGGTTAGATGCTGCGGGCACACAGGTTGGAAATACAGTGCTCTCCACGTATATTGTCGACAATTATCCCGAATTTGCGATGGAGGTGATCATGTTTTACTCGGTGGTTATCAATGTAAGTGTCACACATGTGTTTTCAGACGAGGGTAATGGACTGACCTAGGCAAGTTATCGGCTTTTATCAACCCGTGGTTCATTAGCCTCTGGGTAGAGGTATCAGGTACGCATTGACCCTCACTTTTTTCTACTGAGTAGACACTGAAAATGGGATTTAGGATGGACCTGGACTTTTATAGCGCAGGGCATAATATGCAGCTTAGGACTGATCCCTACATATGCGCTTCTACACCGGTTTGGACCCCGCCTACGGAAACCACTATAGACCATTAGACGACCTAACTACCTATATTCCTGGTTTTAAGGCACTCGGCCCTAGTATATCTCTCCATATCCTGATGAGTCCATTCTATATATACACATCGCTCGTGGTATAGATTCGTTAGCCTATAGATCCCCTTTCAAATCCTTAAGCTCTATCCAGAGCGACTTTCTTTTTGAGAGCCTATATAGGGGCTTTCAAGGTTTCTAAACACTGTGCTGTTGCCACTGATTCTCCTCGGAACCCTGTCTTCCTCCTCCCCGCGCTTCATTTGTCCGTCGGCCCGTTTTTCAGGTCCTATTTTCCCGAAACTATCCTTACCCTGCGTCTCTCCAGTAATTGTAGTCAGCGAGTACCTTTATCTCCGAATATTCAATTTCCGAGGTATCCTGCTCAATAGAATGCAACGCTAGCCCCACTTGGGCATTCATGTGAAGATATTGTACGCTAGTCCGTACCGTTGCCCCATTGACAAAGAACAGATATCATTCAAGTGACTATCGATTTTTGTTATAGTCGCTATCTTAGAACCGCCAAATTTTTAGGGGTCATCCAACCGATATCTTCAACTGGTATGTACTCACACCGCCGCTATGAGGATACGAATCCTTAGATGTTCAGTCTTGCCTGGGACGTGCACAAATCCAGTGGCAAAAATATTGAGCTATGCCATAATGGTCTCGCTAGCTAGGTACTTCAAGCCTCACCAGCTACCGATTTTCTTTCGAATCTTGTTTTGCCGTCCATATGATATTCCAGGTCGCATTGTTTCTTTGCCTGCCATAATCCAAATACAGTAGATTTCGAAAACGAATTCCCCCATGGCCACTACTCTTTTGCTTCTCAGCCCGTATCCGAGGCCACCCTAATCCATATTCGGCTAAGACGTAAATAATTCTTTCTATCAATCTCAGTCATTCTCACTGTCACGTGCGTAAGCGAGGATAATCCCTGGATGTCTACCTCGACAACTTCAACCTAACAACCTCGCCAAGGGTATGTACTAGCCCAACAGAAGTCTACAATAGAGAAACACACTGATATATCTACGGAAAGGGAAGGTCTGATCGACGCTATTCGGCCGCGCTATGTCTTCCTGCCACTTTGACTGCTCGGCTCCCACCCCCGCCTTATCTATAAATAGCGATATCACTGGGATTGGGGTAGGAGTATCTCCTTTTTTCTCTAATTGACCACGGGTGTATCTCACATTTTTAGGTAATTATCAACAATGTCGTGACTGCCGGCTTCGCTGTTGTTATCGTTGCCCTCCACTACATCGCCGTGTATGATCCAATCCGCGACGCGTTTCAAATGAATGGTCGAACTCCAACTTCGTTTCGACCCAACCCGGTGGACAAAGTCTCGTTAACAACGTACCCATTCGTATTATTCCCACGCCCTTCCGTTGAAATTGGCACGAGCGAAAAATTTGCAAAATTCCTGATCAAGGTAGGTTAATTCTTATTTGAGATCGAATCGGTTAATCAGGAAGTAATTGAAAAGAAAACCTCTAAGAACAGTGCATACGAGCAATGAGCGACATGCAAATCGTGACAGGGTTCTCACTCCTGATCAGTGGTCTTGTGCAGCTCAAATGCGGCCTGGCAACTTATCATTGGCAAGTCATCGTCCAACTGGCCTGGCTTTCCTGCCTGACTCAGTTATCCTGCTTAACGCTTCTACGTAACCATCTGCATAACCACCCTACCGAGCGGGCAATAAGGCTACTAGTAGTGGGTTCATTAGTAATCCTGTTGATCGTGGGTCTTAGTCTCACCGGAAACTATCACTGGGTCTTTGACGCAGATAATAGAGATCACCCGACTCTCAGTGACCCTGCAATCTGCCATATGCGTGCTCGGCCAAGGAAAAATTCCGCGTTCTTCTCGATGTCTCACTCGATCATTTTGATAGTTTTTGGATTTGCCTCGAGGGTCATTAACCTCTACGATACGCTTTCAGTTGGTGTTATTGGGCGAGCCAGAACCTTCGTTTCAGGCCACATACGAAGGTTGTTACGGATTGTATATAACTGGAGCCAGGCGTCTCGCTCGCCACGGAGTCTGAAACTGACACTCTGCTACCTTCCCCTCTTGTCTGTCTACCTCACTTGTTTGGTGCTCGTGGATATGTGGGATTCCGTTACTACAGAGGTCAGATATTATCGTACGTGTGTTGATTACAGTCTATGTTTTCTGACTTGACTTTAGGTCGCCTGGTTAATTATTGCCTTTGCATTCGGTATTGCCCGAGTAATAGGCACAATATATCGACCGGAAAAGATGGGCCTCGAGGCTTCGTTAACTGGTTTCAATGATTGGTCGTTTGGCCAAGTTGCTGCTGTGGTGTTACTGGCCGCACCGCTCATCACAGTCATCGAGTATCTCAAGGAAGGTGAGTCAAATCTGGTGGTTATTATCTAGGGTCAACTGAGATGTCTAATACTCGCATAGGAGATGAGACGCATACACAAGATGAGAAGCATACACAAGATGAGACGCAATCTGTCTCTGGCGACCAAACCACCACAGACCCCAACGACCCCAACAATGATTGGATCTCTCACCCCAAAATACCGGATCTGATCTTTAGACATTCATTCAGGTTTACTTTCATGGTGATCTTCTGGATGGCAGACCATGATCCTTTCGGCAAGACGAGCAAGGTTTTATCTGATGGTGTTCTCATCTCAACGGGTCTTGGGACGCCTGTGTTCATTCTTTGCTCTTTGATGGTGGATACTATATTTGCAGAAAGAACCCCTGCCTTTCACGCCAATATAAAGGTCTTGGTAGAGATATACAGCATAGCGACTCAGTTAGTTCAAATTTCCTCCATTTTTGCGACGATTACGTATTTTCTCCTGCCGCTCCTCATTTTCGGTGCTTTGGCGGCTCGATTCTTGAGTTGATATCTGACATTTTCAATGTTTCCTTTCTATTCGAGACGCGGAGGCCTTTGTGATGGTTAGTGTATCCGCTCCATTAGGCCACGAGGATCATTGCGGTTAGGGGGCTGTTGAAGGCGAAAAAGAGGAAAGAGAAATGAGTTTATTTTCTTAGATTTAGCCATTAGAAGAGCCTTGACTCTGCAGGGACTCTCTCAGGCTAGTGTTATCTATTCTCACCCATCAGCTACGGGATAATTTCTGTCGTAGAATATTACTAGCCCCTTGTATGTGTTCTCGAAACGATCTATCGGTTGAGTCCGATCCTTCTTTGTATCCTTGACACCATCTTGATTGTTCAATTTTACCCCTTACTCGATCTGATATTACATACGTTCCGCTGATTGTTCTTTCCACGCACTTCTATCTGCATATTCAAAAGTAGCATCAAAGCTCTGCTTGTCGGATGGATGTTGATGCCAGAAAGGTGAACAATCACCAGTTATGTTCACGAGACTAGGTGATCTCGCGGCCTAGGTAATCAGGAGTGAGAGCATGCGAGGGACCATAGATCGAGCAGTTCAGTATCATCATTGTTATAAAGGAGTGTAAGTTTTCCACTAAGGAGTATTGATATGGGTGCGTGTAATATTCGAACAAGGGTGCTATGAAGCGTTGAGTGGAAATTTGTTGCTGATAGGCTGAGTATTACGTTACTGTACGAACGCCCAAGCAAACGCCCAGAACCTTACCTCGACGCAGCCACCGCTAAGGTACAACCTCAAAAGCTCGAATGGCCCTATAATTATCACGAGCCGTAATAAAGCAGTCGCATTGGCCATAAAAATGGTCTGAATGATTTACGACCAATCGATATGATCGAGACGTAGATCTAATGTAGGAAAAGCTGGATTCATTTGTAGAGAGAGCGGACTTAGCTGGATTCATTTGCAGAGAGAGCGGACTTGTTCTCGATTAAGCTGAACAACTCGGATGCGATAAAACTACTGTGGCGGGCCAACAACTACTTCACCTCCGGGCCCTGCGCGTGACAAAAATTAATAAGGATGATAAGCTACATTTAGCATGTTTGGTAGCCTATAATTGGATGGAGGAATCGGGTGGACTTTTGTAGACCCCTAAGTCTCCATAATAAGGACCTATCAATACTTCTCTTCCTGCGGAATTAAGTCCGTCACCTGATAAGCAACATCCGTACTAATGAGTAATCGTAATCAGGCCTTTAAATTGTTATCACGACCGTTTGAGTGATTAGACTTTTCCTGTATTAGATAGTGAAAAAAGTCTGCCTTGCTATCTAAGTCTGCCAGAACCTGATCAGCTTAGGGAGTAGGGAGGGCGAGGAAGTCACGAAGAGTGGTCATAGGGCAAAAGGTGGCGGAGCTTAGGAGTTCGGTGCTGTGGATCAACAGCAAAAATGCGTCATATGGAGTAGGGGGCCGAAGAAGAAAAAGAAATTTCTGAAGAGAGTCGTTGAGGAGGAAAGACGGGGTACTATATACCACAACGCACGGCGAGATGTAAAGACACATGACGCTAAGCCAAATCGGGTCATATTAGATCTAATGGAGGAATCCGCTGTCCCCTTCCAATATGGTGTAATACAGGGGGAAAGCGGAGACACCATGGTTGTATGTGGTGTTGTGAAGGGCAATCGTGGTCTTTCCGTCTTAACTTCCTAAGTACGGGGAAAGGGAGGGGTTCCTACCACTATATAATGAATGAGAGGGCAACTAAGCTATCTCTTGTATGGTCGGGTCCAAAGCTCCATTATCCTGTGATTATCCTAGTCGCTAGTACGTCCAGAAAAGAAGATGCTAATGTAAGATTTAACCCAGCTTATCAAGGTAAGCAATTCAATGTTTTTGTGTACTCCTTCACTCAGCAAAACTAGGTCTCTACATTATACGGTGTAACAGCGTACAATGGCTAGTTTTCTAAATCATGGATTGCTGAAAGTCCCACTCAGGTTCTTTGAAAGCATGAAATGAGCTTGACCCGCAGAAATGGCGACAAAGAACACCCACGGGCCACTCCAGTCATAGCTAAGACTTTCCTCCTCCGTAAGACATCATATCTTCTAACCCATGCGTTATGCGTGATCTCACTTCGTAAGTCTGTTGAAAAAAAAATAGCGTTTTGGGTATCGGATATGTGTTATCCGCACAGGGCTCTGGCCATCACGGTGTGTAGCAGTCCTGTACCTCATCGGAGTTAATATCAATACGAAGAGCATCAGAAAGAAGCTTCACAGTACCCTCATGGCCTTGAAAGCTAGCAAGAAATAGAGGTTGGAAGCCTTCCCTACCAACCATATTGATATCAACACCAGGAGCAGCAAGAAGAAGCTTTACTATACCCTCGTGGCCTTTAAAGCTAGCGAGAGATAGAGGAGGAGCGCTATGTCTTCCAGCGATATTGATATCGATACCAGGAGCAGTAAGCAGAAGCTTCACAATACCCTCGTGGCCTTGGTGTATTGCGTAAGTTAGGGGCGTGTTACCATCTCCATCGGCTATATTAATATCAATACCAGGAGCAGTAAGAAGAAGCTTCACGATACCCTCATGGCCTCTAGAGCTAGCGAGAGATAGGGGCTGGAAGCCATCCCTACCAGCCATGTTGATATCAATACCAGGAGCAGTAAGAAGCTTCTTCAAAATACCCTCGTGGCCTTTGAGGCTAGCGAGAGATAGGGGTTGGAAGCCATCCCTATTAGCAATATTGACATCAATGCCAGGAGTAGCAAGAAGAAGCTTCACAATACCCTCGTGGCCTTGGAGTATTGCATAAGATAGGGGTGGATTACCACCTCCATCAGCCATATTGATATCAATACCAGGAGCAGTAAGAAGGAGCTTCACAATATCCTCGTGGCCTTGGTATATAGCATAAGATAGGGGTGTTTTACCACCTCCATTAGCCATATTGATATCAATACCAGGGGTAGTAAGAAGGAGCTTCACAATACCCTCGTGGCCTTGAGAGCTAGCGAGAGAGAGAGGTGAAAAGCCACCTCTACTAGTCATATTGATGTCAATACCAGGGTTATTAAGGAGGAGCTTCACAGTATCCTCGTAGCCTTGGTTTATTGCATAATATAGGGGTGTTTTACCATCTCCATCAGCTATATTAATGTCAATACCAGGATTATCAAGAAGGAGCTTCAAAATACCCTCGTGGCCTTGGTATATTGCGAGACATAGGAGTGAATGGCCTTTTTCATTGAGTGAATTGATTTCAAAACCAGGAGCAGTAAGAAGGAGCTTCACAATACCCTCGTTGCCTTGAAAGCTAGCGAGAAATAGAGGGTGGAAACCACCTCTATTAGTCATATTGATGTCAATACCAGGGGTATTAAGAAGAAGCTTCACAATACTCTCATCACCTTGATATATTGCGAGATGTAGAGGTGGATAGCCGTTTTCATCGAGTGAGTTGATTTCAATACTAGGAGCAGCAAGAAGAAGCTTAACAATACCCTTATGGGCTAGAATTATAGCCATAGAAAGGGGAGTATTGCCATTGCTGCTAGGCATGTTGATGTCAATCCCAGGTATGGCAAGAAGAATCTTCACAATCCCCTCGTGGCCATTATCGACAGCACAAAAGATGGGAGTTCGATTATCGTCAGTCTTGGAATTAACATCAACGCCAGGGGAAGCAAGTAGTGTTCGAACAACCATGTCCAGCCCTAGATATGACGCGATATGCAAAGGGAAAGGGTGGACAGAGCGTCCAACTCTCCGAACAGCAATCTCCCAGTCCATGTATCGGTCTGTTTCCACAGAACATAAATCCATAGCCTGAGGGGAGAAGTGATGGCGATCTTGAATCGTCATATGACCAAAGTGCACGGCCCAGCTATTTGCGGAGTAGTCAAGAAAGTCATAACTAGAAGCCAACTCCTCAGCCTCTCTGATTGGGGGCGCTTTCTTCTTCCCGAGCTCTTTGAGATATATAAAGCGGATGCAGATCGAAGTAAGTAGTAAAGCCGAGTCGGAAACGGAAATAGAGTATTTCCAGCTGGGCCAAATGGTTGTAACTTCTTCGGAGAGCGATATCAAGAATTCTTTGGCAGATTGATGGATCAGAAATACAGTCTCATCTACTATATGGACGAAGAGTCCACAGATATTCCGGACGGATGTCGCAAGTTGTTCGCCGCTTTGCAGCTCTAGATCTTCGTAGCACTCAGTTTCTTCCGTGATAGCCAATGCAACACCGACTTCACGGAGTCGAAGCGGCCGGGTCGCCGCTACAATGATCTGTAGTAGTCTTTTGGCCTGGACTTGGTTCGGGGCTTTGAGAAGAATCGAATTATAGACATCATCGACAGTTTGTGGTAAGTTCCCTAAGAGGGCCTTGACTGTTTGTCGGTCTATTCGCGGCATCTGTTCAATAATTTTGAATACCAAATCCAGCCACAGGTATGTTCGATTCTCAGTTGCCAGTATCCCACGAAGAAGTTCTTCTCTTGTAGTGTCCTTCACAATCCGAGAGCCTAGTCTGGACATTCGAGCATGCACAACGTAATTCATCTCAGATTGAAGTTGTGTGGAAAGCTTTTCACCTGGCAATCGCACCCTGAGATTACTCTTCGTGAGCTCAGAGAACTCATTTTCGAGGTTGAAATATGGACGGCTGGTCACAACGACTTTCAAATGGTGCGTTGGAGCTTGAGATTTCACATCACATTCCAAACCTTTGAGTCGCCTGATAAAGCTCTTTTGATCTTTGGCCTCGCACTCATCCAATGCATCCAAGACAAGTATTATTCTCCCACATTCTGGATCTTGGGATATGTCTTTCAGGATTGTCCACATGACATCGAGACTCTGGCATACCTTCTCTGCATTTTCAAGATAAGCTGGTAGTGCATGCCTCATGGCTTTCCAACCATTTTTAGATTTCAGGACTTGATGTAAAAAGGCAGCCACGGCATTTGCAGGGCTCCGAGTCTCAGCTGACGTGTCCTTGAAGAAGAAATAGCAAATGGTCGTGTCGCTAGACTCAAGGCCAAACAGGCGTTTGTCGACAAGGTCCTTGCAGAGAACAGATTTGCCACAGCCTGGATCAGCTGTGATCCACAATAGACAAGACAAGTGATTCTCTTGCCAGTTCTGGAAAATTGGACTTTGATGACACCAACTACACGTTCCGTCTTCTTTGTCTGGGTTGAAATCTTTTTGGTATTCATAGTCTGTAGTGCGAAAGGCTTGAAGACAGGCCGTCTCTCTATCTGATACTTGCCGCAATTCAAGCTGTTCAAGCTTTCGTAGAACCTTGAACATCGCTAGCCGATAAAAAGTCAGCGTTGGCTTCTTTGCGGATTTCCTTGCATCATAGTGAAAGGAAAACCCCAATGTTTTTCAGAAAGAGATAATAAATGAGAAAACCAAATGGATCACAATGATATTCCTCTAACGTATGGTGGCAAATTAATAATAGGTACCTTTATCAACTGGTGGCAAATGGAGGACACCTTGTCCTGCAATTTTGTGCAAAAGCTCCTTTGCGTAGGCAGCCGCCACAGCAGCAGCATATGGTTGCCAAACCTTGTTCTTGTGTGAATCAGCATAGTCACAGATACCTCTGATCACAAGACATGGAAGCGTATCCATGAGCCCTAGTCGAAAGTGAGAAGGAAGACAATGAGGCTGGTACAAATCAAGGCAATGAATCCGTCAAACTTACCCGCAGCTTCCATTTCGAAGCATTTAATTTTCTCTGTTTGAGACCATTTGTCCCTCAAAAGAGCATCTTTCATCACTTGATCTGCAGATCCAATCGTTCCGTAGTGTATTTGGGGTTCTTCGCTCAAACGCTGTTTCCGTTTCACAAGATTTGCACCATCAGGGCCCTGGCATGACTCGCATTTCTTCCCAGGTACATGACAAATTTCAGATTTGAATAAATGATCTTTTGCAGATCCGGGGTGCTTGAAGTTCTTTCTCATCCGCGGATTGTTTGCCAGCATTTCGGAAAGCAGGTCGCAGATTTTATGGCCTTTCCGCGCATGCTGACCCTTTAGCATAGATATCGCGTTCAAGACAATTCCTGGGGGCTTGTTTAGCTGACCCCCGGCACGAATGAATTCTTGACCCTGTACAGATTTTCCAAAGTCATATTGTAAGACGGCCTCTGAAGACTTTGAATGTTGACTTATCACCACATCCCCTAATCTGATGTCTTGGATTTTGTCCATGCCCTCATCTTCAGATTCATCAGATTCATCAACATCAGTAGTCCCTTCGTTCGGCGCTCCATAGAATGGTGCACCGCCTCCAATGCCAACCATCAATCCGAATCTAATAGCTGGGAAGCTGCGTACCATATCTTTTGCTACAGTAGCAGCGGAAACCTTCCCTGTTTGCTCTACAGGTAGACAAGCAATCACCACGTTATGATCTCCAATCCTACCAAAGAGGTAAGAATTGATATCATTTGGATCAGCTGCTTGAAGAACGGTGTGCTCTTCATCCAACATGGCACCAGCGGCTACCAACTCAGTCCCCGGCAAGGCGCATATCCAGCCAACCGTATAGTCTGAATGAGAAAGCTCGCGAGCATTCTCATTCATGATGAACTGATTTCGGCAAATCTTGCAAGAGATTCGGATATTCTATACCTTTGTGTGATTCTTTAGGCACCACTTTGCAATCGACACCGGGTGGCCACGTAGGTCGGGTCTCAGAATGGACTAGTCCCGGCGCTAATGATATATCTTTCATTGGTCAACTTCTCAGTGGATGCATGACTAGAACACCAGAACATGGCGCTAGACTCAATGCCCAAATTTAGTTCTTAGATTATATAATCATATATGATAGAATTGTCACTCAAAAATCCGATATGGTGTAATCCAGGGTGACAGCGGAAAGACCATGGTTGTGTGTGGTGCTGTGGGGGATAAATCGTGGTCTTTCCGTATAGTCAGTTTTATTGATCTTATCAGGGCTAGTGCGATATGTCTAACTGGGTTTAGGGCAAGATTGTCCTGATCGTTTGTGCGTAACTAATTAAAGCTCGGCAGCTTTATCATGGGCCATGGCTTTTCGATTGCTAAATTTAGGTAAAATTCACTGAAGATTGATTGTTATTCATTAGCTTTGTGGTGCTTAAATATGCTGAACTCCCTCTTTTCTGGAGAGAGAGAGAGAGAGAGAGAGAGAAATTGTTATTATACTCGGAATGGGGCGAAGCCCTCGTCATCGTAGGTGACCAGTTGGCTGCGTGCCCCGGCTATACTAGCTAAGCCTTTTTGGACTTCTTCCCGAGTCGCCGGTAGCTGTTATGGCCTAATCGGGAAATCAGGGCAGAGTGATGAACTAGGACGATGAGGTGTCTGAGCCATCCCGATCCCTAACCGAAACTCAACTGTACGACTTGATCAGAGAGAGGTCTGTCCCACTCTCTTGTGTATTTAATCAGTGCACTTGAGGAATCAGTCTGTTTCTCAAGGATTAGTCTTTGTCTTATTCTACATACTATCTTGCAACTCCAGTGCATACTACACACATATGTCCTCGCCTAGTCAACTCCGTGACCTTGAAACGGGAGCTGCCATTGATCTTCGCTACTGATTGGATGATCCTGGGGTCTTCTGGTGATCTGGGGGATATATCGAGTTTCAGGGGAGCTTTCGGGGTCTAGCCCATGCCCCGGGAAAGATTGTGGGAATTTCCTATAGTCGTGAGGCATAAAAGGGTTGTTAGTGCCGGATTTCGCGTCGTGGAGACTCATTGAAGTAGAAGAAGCTGAAAATGTGCTCTCGGCAGCGCCCTAGGTCGAGATATGTGACAATGAGATCTCGATTTCATATCAAACGATTCAGAATTGCTCCAAAAACAGCACTTTTATACGTTCTAAAGATGAGACTAAAGCTATTTAAGATGAGATGGAAGCTGTTATTTCAACCACTCCCTGAGCTAGGGTTAACCAATGGTGTGCAGGGACAGAAGGCTGTAAACAACCGCAGCAAAGGTGACGATAGCACCGGGGTCACACTGCGAACAACAAATCTATTGGTATATACTCCCCAAAACACATGTATAGACACCACTGTAGAACCACACCCAAGTACTCAAAATGTCCTACACCAGCTGGTGTAATTACTGCCAACCATCACATTATTAAATAGAGCCGAATGCTACAGGCAAAGAAGACAGCTAAGTATCTTCAATACATGCAAACAATTTTCAAGTTAAAGGCCGCACTTCAAGGCTATCCAATTCTCTATATCTTGGTCGTCTGCGCTGTAGTTATGGCAGCCTTCATTACCGTGTAAGCATCCCCCTTCCCATCGTTGTCGCAGCTGCTGTTGTCATATGCTGTGCAGACAACAATTTACCTCGCTGTAGATGCTCATAGTCCAAGTGCGGTTGCCGTGGCCGTTGCCGCTGTGGTTGTGGGCGTCAGCCCGGCCCACGATGACCAACTGGATAGATAGTCCGAAGGGTAGTCTGTCTCAACAGGCCAGGTGGTCATAGTCGTCATCACGGCACTGGCGGCCTCATCGCCATCCTCATCGTCGGCAGCGGCGCAGACCCCCTGACTTAGACTCCACTCCAAGTCGTTGTCGAGGGTGGTGTTCGAGGCCGGTTCACCGGTGCCATTGTTATAGAGTGTGAAAAGGTCGTCGATCTGGAAAGGAATTTCCGCGTTTTTTGGGGGCGGTGGCGCCAAGGGGAGGTGCGGGTAGATGTTGCCAAGAGCGTTCTGGACGTACTTGGCGAAGGCATACAAGGTCAGACTGTCGGCGTTTAAAATGGTCCATGCGCCTGTGGCCCATCCCAAGCGCGCCAGTGCTTTGCACGCCCACGGCCCGTAGGCTTTGTAGTACGTCATTATTTTTTTCTCCCCTCGCTCGTATCCCACCTTGATGTCAGTGACATGGTGAATATCTCCACTGCTCGAGGCCGTCGACACCCAGTCGATGTGTAGCAATTCATGAATCCACACCAGGGCCTGATTGTTGTAGTAGTTAATCAGGTCGGCGTATAGACTAGGATCATTCTTCGTGGTGTCTGCCCAGTGCATCGCGTCATTTAGCGTTTGTAACGAGAAGTACCGCGGGCAAAAGCTGATGGATGCGACCCCGTGTTTGGGGTCATTCTGCACTGTGTAGGCAATGGTGTTGACGTCTCTCCCGCATGAGCATTGTAAGTACGGGTCATCGCACCGGACCGCAATCTTCCAGGCGAACAGGTCGATCCAGCCGGGCTGAATGGTGGCAAGGTTCAGATATATAGCCTTGTACTTGCTCCACTGGTCCTGATTCATCGATGGTGGCCCCAGGTACTCGACAGCAGCGGCCTCGTTGAAGTCGATGCCAGCTTTGGCCACCTTATAAATGTAATTCATGATCTTCCAGGACTGCACCCAGCCCGATCTGATCTGCTGTTTCTGGAGGGCGGTGCACCCGTCATTGCCAATCAGCGCCGTCCCCAGGATGGTAAGATTAAAGTCAGCGAAGTCGGAAATATTATAACCTGTCGTGGCAATCGCCTCCGTCATCTCCTGCTCCGCCTCCGTAATATCCTGCTCCGCCTCCGATATGCAGGTTCCAGGTGGACAGTAGCCTCGGCTGCAGGCAAAGTCACAGAGGTTGTCAAAGGTGTCGGGATAGCCGGAGCCTGCCATACCAGGACCCTCTGTCTGGCCGGGCGGCTGCACGAGAGCCCCTGTTTGTGTACAGGAACATAGATTGATGGGACAATATCCATAGCTGCAAGCGTACGAACATAATCCGGAGACTGGACCGGGTCCAGTACCAGCAACACAGGCCGGCGGCAGGAAGTCCGAGACTGTTGGCACCGGCATGGGTCGTTTGTTGATGTCCCCTTTGGGACTAGTGCCTTCTATCCCACCACTTAGGCTTCACCTCTCGTAGATCTTCTTCTTCTCCTTATCGCTACCCAATATTACACTACGTACCATATTGTATTGCTTCCACTTTCTCTCGCATAATGTTCTGTCGTGTCACACGTCTTGGACGGACAATAGCCATAGTTACAGGCAAAGCTGCATAGACCCGCATAGTTGGCATCTCTCCCTTCTGCTGGGTAGCCCAGTGTTCCCGTCGCGTTGGGCTTGGTGTGGGCAACGCCCATCTGCTCGCAGGTACATGCGCCGACAGGGCAATACCCGTAGGAGCAAGTAAAGTTGCAAAGGTCATTGAAATCGTAGGCACCCTTCCCTTTCACACATACCTGGTCTGCTATGTTGATTGTCGTAGAGGAGAGGCCAGGCGGCCCTCCAAGGCTTCCTACCCACGCATTGTAGTTGTTGAAGCCTTCATCGCACGTAGAGGTTATTTCCAAATTATGAACACTGCTAGTCGATTCCTCGCCGACAAACAAAGTGACCATAACATTGCCAGGGAATGCAGCGACGCTGCCAAACCAGATACCAGCTCCAATATCACCATCCCCTATAACGTCGGTCTGCGGCTCAAAGTCCCACTCCACGGCTTGATCATTGACATACACCGCAGCGTTGCCGTCACCGAATAATGCCATGACAAAGATCCGGTCTTCCAATGCATCAGCTGGTTCGAATTCAATTTGCAATTGAGAGGCGGTGTTGACTGTTGTGTTCGCAGAACTACAAGAAGATACTGGGTTAGGGCGATACCAGAAGGTAACTTTATCACTTCCCATTGATGCACTTCCAGTTTTATACAGATCGATCAAAAAAGCAAGCTGGTCGCGCCAGGCGTCATGTGGATAACCTAGCACATAGTTGTATGGAGCTTCACCGATATCGAAGGCAGCCATAGCATTGTCATGAATCGGGCCAATATAATGGGATTCACCATAATCATTCCAGGAAATGATTTCAACGAATTCTGGCATTGGGTCGAGACCGAAAAGCTCTTGCCAGCGATCAAACCAGAGACTATCACCCTTCCAAAGCCAGTTCTTGTTATATCCTGGTAGATTGGTATAGAACCAGGGAGAAATGGCCATCATATATGGTTTCCCATCCAAATATTGTATATATGAGGCATCAGTGTAGGTATCCATAGTCTGATTTCCCCATGGCCACGCTGACCAGCTGAACAATCCATCAGCAACGCCATTTGCCAATCCCACGGCTGGCATAGCACCGACAGAAGACCAGTCCGGCATGAAGAAGCAATTTGTCTCTGCCTTAATTGTTACCCAGTCATCTGCATTGCCAGGTCCTTCAAATGTGGACACAAAAGGCCTCCCATTATACTGGAAGTATGCAGAGTTAGAGCTATATTGCTGGATCATGCTGGTTACAACATCTTGGTCCCAAGGTCCATTACCAGCATAGTCAAATGAGAAGAACAGTTTGAATCCCATCACATTGGCAGCAGTGAAAGCCATCTCCACGGAAGGGTTATTGGTGTCGTCTTCCCATGCCATGTTGAGGGCAAATGCATCGATGTGGGCATCCATGGCCAGTCCGATGTCGGACTGCCAGTCGGAAGCAGTGTAATTCCCAGAGTTTGTGACCTTGAATAGAATTAGTGTCCTTCTCGCTCATTTCAACAGGAAAGTTCAGACTGGACGGAGGTACCATGAAATGTGCAAACACAGCTTTCGCATTTGCCTGGTGGATGACCTGCAAGGCTACCACCATGGCAAGCACTGCAAATCGATTCATTGTCGCCGATGTGAGCGAGGGGAGAGGTGTGAAAACAGACAACTACGAGACAACGGCTCTTTTATCTTTTATATCTCTTTCCTAAAGGCCCAGTCGCCTCCATGGTCTCAGCTACACCATCTTGCCCTTCCGTAAAGGGTCACATCTTCGCCAACATTCCGACGCTAGGTAGATAGAAAAGAAATTGCAGCCTTTGAGGTAGTATTTGTGGCGGTGTCGAAAGGGGACTAAATGACCAGTCTAGCGTTGAGCAGTTTCGGAGAGCCCTAAGACAGTGTACGACAAATCCAAGTACTTCATCTTGTTCTTCATTGCAGGTGCCATTACAGTGGCTTTGTCTGGCTTCGTATTAGTCTGCAACAAATGGCATAACAGCACATAGATGCATAGTTAGATCTCTCGTTTAGATGCTTTTGCAAACGCCTGATATCTCAACAGCTCTATGCGCATTGCAGGGGTAAACTCTAAGCGACATTATGAAACTTCTCAAGACTAAATGATAGCGTCGAGCACCGCAATGTTCAATCCACCAGGGCCCAATAGTTGCTGTCTTACACCCCATTTGCTCGCTCATCCGTTTCGGAGGGGGCGGAATGCGTGATTTCTCTACGGTATCTCTTTAGCTTTGCGGCGAGATACACCGAAGCAATCCACTTTTATGGGTATCCATGCTAAATTTTCTGGGCGGTCCGACATCTGACCGTAAAGCCTTTTAGCGAGATTACGCCAAGGAATTCAAAATGACTGGTGAGAGGGGTCGAAAAAGAGAGAAAAGGGAGCTTGTGTACTAGACCCTGAAAACATGATATTTGGACCCTTGTTAAGCCACATGAGGATAGCGCAGTAACTGTAGTATTTACTACTAGTTGCCCCCGCCCGCTATCGCCCCGCCGACATGGCCACCCCTCAACAATCCACTAGAATAAAAATCAATACCAGTACAAGACAAAGTGCAGAAGCTATCACGCCATCAACAAGGCTACAGAAATTAGCTGCTCGCCGAACAGTGCTTAGTTTTTATCATGCATTTTTCCACTCGTTCGAATCCATGTCTAGCGGCGGACAATTACCGAAGAGAGAACCGTCGATTTAGCTAGCTGTTGGCTGAACCCCATGGTTCTTAAAGAAAAAAAGGTCAAGGAAGATCAAGATGGGGGCAGTCCTTGGGGTCAGCGTAGAAGACACCTCCCAGCTTTTTGATCCACCTGCACCGTTCCTCCATATTATGCGCGTTGTGGATCCGCGCTGCCCCTATATCTCCTGCGTTATCTAATGTCGTGTGTAATACCCATACACCACCTGCAGCCGGCCAGCCCACTCGGAGATAGCCATCCGTAGACTTTGGGTGCTTTAGTTCACGCTCCAAAAATTCATCGGATTCTCTTCGCCACCAGGTAGCGCCGAGGCGACGCACTTTTAGACATTAGACATGCAATAAAAAATTAAAAAAAGAAAGTAAGGGGAAAGGAGAATGGTAACTGACTCCTGTCGCAGTGTGCATCCTCTTTCGCTTGCCAATCGGGATCTAACTTGGATGGGCGTTCGGTGTCATTAAACCGGTCGAGCCCAAGAAAGTCCAGCTCTACGCCGAAACAGCCACGCAGGATATAGACACCACCCTCGGAGGGGTACCCGAAGACCATCACCCCAGGGCCGGAGCCATAGGTTAGCCAGAAGCGGCTTTCAGGTTCATGTTGCACACAATCGAATCTCTCCATCTGTGGTTGTTGCTCTTGTGCTAGTGTTTGGGTGCGTACTTGTATTGTTGTTTGGAGTGGATGGGGGAGAAGCTGCCAACACGCGAGCAATGTGACTGAAATCACCAGACAGGGGAATAGGATCTTTGCAACGGTCCGCATTATTGTGATTATTGTCAACATATTGTATTAGAAAAACGGAAACGGGATATCGGGTTCTTGACTTAAAGCTTGCCGGAGATAAACACCAGGAGCCAGTAACTTGGTAGGTCGGTGCGCATTCGCCAAGTTTCAGAGTAATACTTAGATAGATACTATCACTAAGGTAGGCTAAACAGGTGTCCAGCAGCTCCAGCCGACGTACCCGCCAGCCTAGGGTTAAATTTCCAGGATCATTACAGTGCGTCCCGAAACTGGTGCAACTACGTACACTTTTCGCGTTCGCTCCGAGCCACAACATGGAAACAAGCTAGTCGCAGGTTGGGATAGATCCGGAATATTAATAATCCGTCACCAGTGCCCTTTGGACCCTTAGACCCCTACGCTAACTCACCCACGATGCCGAGATCCGTTCAACACTGGCCAGGGGGCATCCCCACTTGCATCCAACCACACCCAGATCCAGATCTGTCTTGGGATGAGATTAAAGAGGAAGTTAAGGGCTGGCTACTTTTTGTACAGGTATAAATCGTGATACCATCTGCATTGGCCTCTCAAATTCCGTGCTTACATGAAGGTAGGAAAACTGGGTTACTGCAGCGAATGCAGGTTCCTCCGATGAGAACTATGAGTTAAATCACCGACGGGAACTCGTAGAAAAATGGGCTTCAGCTACACAGGAGTTTCGTGATGTAAATTCACTTCGGTCCAACTCCGTCAAATCTCCGTCCATTACGCTAACTTCTTCTTTTCCCTCATCCAGGCGTACCAATCGCGTGCACCTGTGGGTCTTCCAGGTACGGAGGGGCCAAGGAAGAATGATCACATTGAAGGCCTTCGATACCCAGCGGAATCATTGGAAGGTCTCTATGAAACTTCACAGCCATGCGAAACCAACGGCCTGATTTGTCTCGCCCCTGTTGATGAGAAACATCCTGAGAATCGGGCGCGATTAGTCAAATTCGCGATTCTGATGTACGACTATGACATTGAGGTCGGGCATTGTCTAATCAATGGCCACATTCCACTGGAGGCTACCCTCAACCCCGAAACCACTACCGATCCTTCAGTAGAGGACTACCTACCCTGGGCGGATCTTGAGACTGCAACTTTCAAGTCTATCTTCCTCACACATACTGGCAAAGTACTCTATCTTGGTAATCTAGGACCATATATGATGGTTGATGAACTAGGCCTGGAAAGCGGGCGCCTGACAATTGTCACCTTTGAAACTAACGGGGACGTGAGAGAGTCCGTTGAAATCCGCCCGTTTAATATGAAAATGCCATACCTGAACGCCTTCGAGAATTGGTCTAGTTTTGACAGTGTCAAGCATTGCAGGGGTGCTTATGGACACCAAAACACCCCGTGAGTACCCTTTGACCTACCAAGTCAGCCCAGCAAATTAACGAATATGAGACTTGACATGGACCTACCATTCGTCGATCTTCTCTGCCAAGCCAAGGAAGCGAACCAGCTCCCCAACTCAATGGAACTCTGTGACCGAGAGCAGTGGACCAGTGATGTTGAGCTCTATGCCCCGGGCTACTTGGCTCTCGAGGCTGAGGGTCGCGGGGGCGAGTATCCCCTAAGTAGCCTCGTCGCACCAAACAGTATCGGCAAAATCACGAAGCAGGTTATGAATAGGGTGCTGGACCCCATTTTCTCACACCCCCGATATTCATTCGTTCCTCTTCCTCCTGGCCGAACCCTATGAGTCCATTCAAATCATTATGATGATATCAAGACAGGGAGCAGACGATGTGAATTGAATGATAAAATGAAGAAAATTCAAGTGCCTTTTTAAATTCATCAAGTCTCTCTACACAGTATCTCATCTTTCGTACGCCAAGAAACTGTAAATCAAGATAAGCCCTGATCCGCGGGACGATCCCCGTGCTGCTGACGGTACCGTCGACATCAACTACTACAACTATACTAACAAGGGTGGTCCTCTTAACTGGTACAGCCTAGACGATAGTAACAGCGCCTATACCAAGGGTAAGTTCCAGTCTCCCATCAACATCGTTACTAATAAGATTAACTACACTAAGGCTTATAGTATCTAATTCTATATCCCTATGTACCACTAATAACACTAAGTTCAAGAACCTAGGCTCCGGCCTCGAGATTATCCTAACCAACGGTACCCTCGCTACTAACAGTACTAAGTACTAGCTTCAAATGAAGAGTCGTTTGATACCTTCCAACGTGAGGATTACACTATCTTAATTAAAAACGCGGTATAGTAAGCAATATTGAGGTCTTTGTTGAATTTGTGGAGTCATTAAGTACTGTTATTCCTGTTTCTGCTATGAAGGGAGGTGGAAAGGGAACATGTCATCTATCGGACCTCGCGACACGGTCCCTTTCCACCTCCCAGGTGGTGTGGGTTCTGCTGCTGTTCCCGTCCCCTTTTGTTGTTCCAGAGCTCCTCCTTCCTCCTTCTCCCCCCCAGCGTTCTCTACGGCTTCGCCTCCCCTTTCCAACAACCAATCAGAACAATAGAAACAGCCTCAAAGTCTACAGAACTCGAGAACCTGTATTCATTCATTGGAGATGTAGGTCATACTGAGCGATCATCAACATTTGAATTTCATAAGGGCCCCGAACTTGAAATCCCCATCTCATGCCGCTTCAAGCTACTTCCGCAAAGACAGATTTATGCCTGGACTACTATCAGCACCTCGTTTGTCAGATTAGCTACAACCGCCTGGCATTTTTTGAACACAGGTAGTACCAGGGCAACAACCGCCAGTCAAGCATCTAAAACCGTTGCCACAATCCGCATTTGTTGCACAAAAAGCACCACATAAAGTATCCAAGAAGCGGACACTGTCTCCGTTTACATCACTGCCGCACTCGCACTCCTGGAGGCCACCCGGGCCACAGGGAGTTGACACATAGGTGAAGCAGGTCCCCGGGGTAGCGCAGGCGGCTGGGTTTGTAGTCACTGTCGTGGTCGTGGTGGAAGTCACTGAGAGTGTGATTGTTGGAGTTGCTGCTGTGCTGGTGGTCTTGCGAATTCCAAGGCAGGAACAGGCAGAGCCGTAGACTCCTGCGTTAGTGCAGGGTCCATGAGATAGGTAGGTACGCTTGTCGGGCTGAATGTAGTTTGACAGGCGATCTCGCCTTTAAGCCGGCATGCATTTTCAGCTATACTCGTCACAGTCATAGTCTCGGTTACTACCGTAGTAGTGTCAGTTCTAAATTCATTGGACTTAAGGTCTTCACTACTAGAATTTCTGGAGAGATCACATATGGTGGACTCGGCGTCGCCACAATGTTTGGTAACTGGAACAGTCTACTAGCTTGAGACTCCCGAATCCACGGCCTATCTATGCCTATACGCAACCTTTCAAATGTTCATATGATACTTTAGGGGTTTCATTTGGGGAAGGGTTTCATTTGGGGAAGGGCGGGGGTGGGGGGTGTTGTAATTCCATCTTCTACCGCCTCGCTGATCAGGTGTCACCTACGCTACATTTACATCGAACTCTCGGTTTTAATCCGGTCGACCTGCAAGATTCCAATTTTGAAAGCTCTAGAGCGATGTATACAGGCTCATTTTCTCTTTTAGCACTCATAGAATTTAAAAGTTGGAACCAATCAATGTCTAGCACTTGAGTGCCTGTTCGGCCAAAGATTCCACATGTGCACATGTGACAATCAAGTGATGCCACTCTATAAAATGTGGATTTAATACCTATGTATATGTAAGTATGTACAGGGATTGTGTCATAAGAACATTCAAGAACCGCCCATTCTATCACATAGTACTAGGGTTGATTCAATGTTAAAATACATGTCCCAGTCGCCTTGATTCACATATAGATCTACCCTGTCCACACATGTGCACGCAGATGTCCTTTGAAGTATGTATGATCTTCCTGCTTACAATACTTACAAAATTCCATGCTGGCTATATTCAACATTCACTGCAAGGCTCAAATCGTTATGAATGCGTCAATATTCTCACGTACCACCACCCAGACTATGTAATCAAATGTTCCAAGTGTGTATTGATATATATAGTTGGGATTTCTAGGAGGGATGCTATCCTTCTTAGCTACACGGCGGTCTTTTAAGGGCTTTAAATGTTTCAAGCCCTTGGGATACATACGGACGTGCGTGATTGGAGACGGAGACCTGTCTGAACCAGATGTCAGAGTTAGCTTAGTGGTCTCCACAAAATCTGGGTATGGAGAGAATTGGAGTTGTCATTCATTTGAATAAAGCTCCCTAAAATTATACTGCGATCATTTACATGAGCAACATTTTATAACCTATCATACGGTGCAGTTAGTAGATTTTCTGGATTTGAAATTGGTTTGCTCTCGTACTCAAAGTGCGGAGCTCTAAGACTCTTGATAACAAAGACCGAGTAGAATAATAGGCAACGGAGTGTGGCTATCTGAAATGCAGCTCACCAAACATACACCAATCCCTTATAGGTCGAGTGAAAAGTATGGTGTGATATTTCCGGACTTTATGCAGACAACTGCAAGTAATCCTGACGACCACAAAAAGCAAAATTATAGCCGCAGTTGCTCTACGCGGACTCGGAAAATAGAGGTTCCCAGGAAGCTTCTGATTTTATAAAAACGCCCAGTTGGATATTACCTCGCCAATCAGTTTTGTATCGGGATAGCGAGGTTCCTTTTCAGAAACCATTAACTAGTTAATGCACATGTGATCTGAAGAGGCAACATATTCCCTCTGAAAGAACATAGATCTATGGGTCTACCTCTGCCCTCTTACCTCTTTACCTTTCAAGAGATACAAGAAACACAGAGTTTTATACCACCACCCTTCCTAGCGAACAGCTTATATTCAATGTGATATATAGACCAGCGGATAGGGAACCCGCCATTAGACCCATCATTTAGCTCATAGCAATGTGTGCACATATGGATGTTTATCACATAAACACTGTGAGCCCCTATAGACATGGCCAAGTACGTTGCTAACATTGCGTTAAGCTCGGAAATGATTCAACATAGACTAAATATTTCGACTCGTTTGATTACAGCCTAACTTAGCTATAATTCCGAGGACATTTAACAATTATCATATTTAGTCCTTCTACAAAGGGAAAGAGGCATGTATATACTACAGTACAAAGCGAGCAACTAGTTAAGCGAGAAGAAGACATGGACAAGGAGATTCAATAGCTGGTCAAATTTCAAGGCCCCTCAAGCTGAACTCGTCATATTTGGGCTAGCTACCGTGGCTGGAGGTTCCAATTTCGTCTCAAACTCCAGTACTTTTGACACAAAGATATAGCCGTAGAGCCCATACCCACCGGAGACACATGTGCAGATAGTTCCTGCATAAGAAACCGAGCAATGATGAGCTTTAATCATTGAAAACGCGTACCATTGTTTAACACGCGACCCGAAAAGATCAGTAGTGATGATGGTAGGAATTTTTGTGTTCTTGCAAATAGCTTGCGTGGGGTACGGGTGTGATCATTGCCTACTTCTCTTCATCGGTCTCAAGCTTCAGCTCTTCCATCATTCCCTCGAGATCGCGCGCTGCGTGGTCAAGATATCCCTTCCCGTCTTCCGTAAAAAGCGCGATTGGGTTGTTCAAGTTCTCATCAGTGACGTCCACCCCTACCCCCTGTTAGCACCATTCAACTATACCCATCAATCATATAGACACGGCCTTTGCCTCGGGATCCTGGGCTCTCTTGAACAACGTCGTCTGGGGCTTGAAAGTGACCGTACACCCATAAGAACGCCGTGAGGTGGAGAGAGAGGCGATGAGGAAAATCCAGTGAGGCAGCGGATAGGGTCCAGTAGGCTGAAAGTTTCGACGGGGGGCCATGCCTGGAACCTAGCAGCAAAGACTAGTTTAGCTTATACTAGCGTCTGTTGACTTAGTCCTGATCTAGATTAGAGCCATCGCTTAGATTGAAAATTTTTCATATCTTGTTTCTGATCGTTAAAATGTTTACTGTACTCAGGGAAAATTCAGGCACTAGTTTCTTGAGCAAATTTAATTCCGCCCCAGCCGTTCATTCCCCACAAAAGATCCCTTACGATTTTCGGTTCGGCTTCAGGGTCCCAACAAAGTTAAAGGCCCCACTAGGTAGTCAAGCTTGCGGTTGGCGAAGGTTTCTCTTCCACGTCCTTATTTAATTGAATCATTTATTGCATAGACCCCTACAAGCCTTTGGACCCCAAATACAATTTATCACACCATGCCGCCATCGTCTAAATCCGCTCAGCACTGGCCAGGAGGAGTACCCTCTTCAATCCAACCACACCCAGAAACAGACTTGTCTCACGATTATGCCAAAGAGGAGGTCAAGGGCTGGCTACTCTTTGTACAAGAGAGTTGGGTTTCTGTAGTAGATGCAGGCGCTACCTCGGACGTGGGATATGAGCTAAAGCACCGGCGGCAACTGGTTGAGAAGTGGGCTTCAGCTACGCAGGAATTTCGTGCTGTGAATCCAACTTCTTAAATCTTTCAAAGTCTTCTAAACTGACTATTCTCCCCTAGTCGTATCAAATACGTGCTCCCGTCGGACTACCAGGTACAGAAGTGCCAAAATCTCGAAATGAACCTGATAAAGGTCTTCGATATCCAGCTGAAGCATTAGAACGTGTTTATGAAACTCTTTAACCGACTAATTGTCAAGGGCTGAATTGTCTTACGCCTGTTGACAAGTCCAATCCCATGAATCACGCGCGATGGGTGAAATTTCTTATACTTCTGTATAACTATGGTATCGATGTTGGACACTGTCTACACACCAATTACATACCATCAGAGGTTATTTTTAATCCAGCAACCACTAGCACTGCTAATCGCTCAGTGGAGGATTATCTATGCTGGGCCCACCTTGAAACTGCAGACTTCACGTCTATTTATCTTACGCATACTGGCACTGTACTCTATTATGCATATCCTGGCCCATATTTGTTAGTTGATGAAGAGGGTCTGAAGAGTGGGCGCCTGACTATGGCCTAGTATGAAATCAATAGGACCGCGAAGGAATCTATTCTCATCCGCCCGTTCAACATGAAACTTCCATACCTGCGCGCTTTTGTGGAGGGCTCAGTTTTCAGTTGAGAATGTTGAAGGTGCTCATGAACAACAAAATCAGCCATGAGTATCTTTTGCACTACCAAGGCAGACCAAAAAAAAAAAAAAAAAAAAAAAAAACTAATTCAAGTAGCTCAAAAGGAGGCTTTGAAGAGATTGCTAGCCACCCAATTTCCCACACCACCAGTTTAAACCCCTTGCTCCGCGCGAATGTCCATGAGTCTGCTAGCTCCAAATGAAGAGGTTTGTTACGATGCCTCCTTTGAAGGTCGGGAGAAGACGATCTCAATTGAACACGCGGCAGAGTAAGATCGGTGAGTTTTTCGTTGAATTTATCGAGTCTTCCAATCAATCTATCCCCGACCGATGATGTCCCTCATCTGAAGAGTCGTACACCCGTCGAGCCACGAACTATTTCGAGAGAACGAAACGAAATACAAAGTACTTTGTTAATAGCGGAATGACGTGGGTCGACAAGTTAGGCGGAGATTCAGATCGCCCGGCGCCGATCTGTCGGAATGGCTTTATCTTGATTTACGGGATACCCCAAGACATACTGTAAAGAGCAACCAAAACCAGCATGGTATCTTACAATCTTCTGATCTAAGCAGAGAGATCCTTTCATGGAGGTTTGCGATTTGTGACTCGTAGCAAATCCGCACTCTACAACCGAGGTCAAAGAGCAAACAACGTTGATTGAGCTCTTCTATTCCACCACCGCATAGAGTAGTTCTATTTCGGGAAGGAAACTGTATATCCGCCTACGCCTAGTTTCATTGCCACTGGACTGGTCCTGCTCTATCTGCCAATCGTTTAGAACCTAGTGAAGAAAATGAAACTTGAACTGATACGCAGGCAGCTGCACTATTCGTATCCACTAACGTAACACTCCTGACCTGATATCAGGTATCCGTGAATCTAGTAAGGGCGACAATGACCACGGGATATATTTTACAAATAGACATACATAGATATTATGTATTATCCGAAGGTATCAGTGCTTATAAAAGTGAGCGCGTCGATCAAGGTTCGCCAAGCGTAGTTATCTGGGCTATATCAGTTTTAATCTCAGGGCACTCTCAGCATTTCTGTCTCCCAAGGCAGATTCCAAGCCATACTCGCCGACCGTGCGCAAGTCCAACTTCTGACTGGCTGATCGCTAGATAACCGATTCGTAATACCGGCGTTAGACCCGTACATCCGGACAACAGGAAGCACTCATAACTCATTTTTCCAAGGATCGCCGATTTGACCGGGTTTAATGAGGGAAAAACATAGCCCCAGCGATAACGACCAGTCCCACGATTGAGAGCATGAGAGGGAGTGCACTACGGGCTCGTAGTGGACGAGGCCCAACGGCGACGTAAAATAACGGGGTTCGGTGATCCGAATCAATAGCAAAAATGCCTCAATTGCGACGTGCAGGGGGATGAGGGGGCGAGAAAAGAGAAATTGAGATGCCAGGTGGGAGGGGGAATTGGGGGGCTGTATACAACCACGCACAGGCACGCACGGAGACCGGTGGCGCTAAACCAAAAATAATGAGACTAAACCTAAGAGAGTAATTCGTAGTCCCCCTCCGATATGGTGTAGTGGCTAACATCGTCGTCTCTCACACGACAGCCGGGGGTTCGATTCCCCCTATCGGAGATTCATTTTGGTCTTTTTCCAAACATTAATTTTTGCTTCTTTTCTCACCCGTGCCCAGGTGTAGGTAGGTGCATCCAACACCTTTTTGTAATTCAAATCAAATTTTTGAATATCCTTTATTTCTTCCCATGGCCTTGGCTTTATCGTTTTTCACATTTTTATTCTTTAATCAACAGACGTAATAGCACAACACCCGAAAATCCATGCTTACATATGTATTTTGCACCCAGACACCGTTGATTAACAATGTAGACGGAGGCAACACAACACCCCTTAGTCAAGTCTTCCTTCTCCTTTGATCCATTTTTCGACGATGTACAGTCAGCATAGGCAAAGGAGGCCCATATCCCCACAGCAAATCTTCTTCACGAATACGCAGGCGAGGTTTGTTGCGATCGCGAGGACTCTCTTCAAGGTCAGGGTTTTCCTCGGGGTCATGGTAGAGGGGTTCAGGATCAAGTGCACCATGAGCAAAATACATATGCTGATATAGATGATGAACCTGAGGCTCCACTGGAGCTGGTTCATGTGCATGGTGGTAATGATGCTGGTTCTGCCTCGTTGGGGCTAGCGGTATCATATGCCGCCTGGCCCCAGGCGGGATGACGTGGTTGCCGTGATATATAGGCGAGTTTTGGTGCTGCTCATGTTCATTTGTCGAGCCTGGATGTGTATGGGGAGGATTTGCATGGGCATGTCGCAGTGCATGTGTCGGATTGGTGTTATGAAAGGGGCAGCCTGCCTTTGGTGGTTTGGGTTGAACATCGGCGTTCCTTTTGGTTTTCAAGTGATTAGAGACAATTAAATTAATTGTAAGATCATTCAAGCAGGATCTTGCACGTACTGTTCATGGTTGGCGTGCTCGCGTTGGGCAGGGTGACGATCCTTATCTTGGGGATTGAGCTGGCGAGGGTGCCGATGCTTTTCAGTTTGCCCTACAGCAAGATCTGCGAATCGATGCTCACAAAGTGTATGGGAACCATCGCTTGTGTTGATAGTCCTAGCATGTCCATGGAAGAGGTCATGTTGACAGCGGTGGGGCAGAATCTCCGGCAGGATATGGTGGGTATGATGCACGCTTCCTGGGATATGATGACCCTGAAGTGGATGAAACATAACGTAAACTTAGACGAAAGGCTCGGTGATCAACTCTACGAGGTCGTACTTGTCAAATGTGACGCGTGTAGATATGGGGTTGGTTCAGGAAAAAGGCCTTTGATATATGCTTCCTTGGGTCATGCTCATCTCTTTGATTGAACTCAACAACTGAGACCGTTCCAGGCTCGTGTAACACTAAATGCAGTTTGCATTTCGTTGGATGCCCAAGTGTCCAGTAGTAAACCAAATTCAGGTGGTAAGGTGCTGTAAGTAGACGGGGACCTGCAGACCCAAGTGACACCTGGGCACCTAGGCAGTGCCCTCTTTGTTCAATATTTGCCTCACATGAAAATCTTAGCTACTTGGTCTCGAATTGTACATGAAACATAATTGAAGAGTCAAGTCTCAGAATTCTCTACTCCCAAGGAATCCACATATTGTCATTGCTTCTCCATATCAAGGATGTGACCTGACGAGGTGGGAAGCCGGCTGCTGTGGTTCATGGAAGGGGTGTATTTCTGGACCCATTCTGTCAGGATTGTGAGGAAGGTTTCACATACAGCCTTCACGGCGTTGTCACGAGAGGCGCCACAGCTCTCAATGTAGACTAGTGGCGCATGTCAGCCCGGTTCAATATATGCGGCTATACAGGGCAATGGTACAATTGAAGGGGATGGAACTTACATTTGACCTTCGGTTCTGTACCCGAGCCTCTAATGGTGAAGCGCACCCCTCCATCCAGCCATAGGGTCAGCATCTGACTGGTGGAATCTTCAGGCAGATCGGGTTTATTATCCGAAGAGGCGGAGTCAAATCCTTGTGTCAGGTCTCTCCAACGGAGGATCTTGAAGGGGCCCAAAGTCTTGCTGGCGAGGAAGGGGCCACTTCGAATGCCACGAAACAGCTCAACCGTCAGATGTGGGCTAGGGGAACGAAAGTAGTTGTTCAATGTCTCGTGGTGACCGAATTTCCCGAACAGCTGCTGAAGTTTCGCCTGCGCGGTCAACCCTTGAGATCTCCATTTGGCATATGCCACTAAAAAGACGGCAGCAGCTGTAATACCATCCTTATCATAGCAGACTGAAGGGAACATGTAACCAAGGGCTTCCTCGTAGGCAAACGGCACGGTCTTTCCAGTGCGTTCAAGGTCTCGGGCAACATTGCCCATCCATTTGAAACCAGTCAATGTCTCTTGGAACTGAGCTCCTTTGGACTTGGCCATTTTTTCCAGCATGCCACTGGATACGGTTGTCGTCAACAATGTAGCCTGTGACAGACCTTCGCTGTTCAAGGAATCAAGGACATGAGATCCCAAAAGAACGCCCATGTGGTTACCAGTGAAGAGAAACCATTCGCCACTATTCATGTAAGCCAAGGCTTATCTATGAGGATTAAATGAGACACTAACTTCACCTTCTCCGCCGCTGCAAACCGATCTGCATCGGGGTCATTGGCAATGATCAGAGTTCTCCCTTCTTGATCCGCGGTTTGTATGGCAAGATCAAGAGCCCCGGCTTCTTCGGGGTTGGGAAATTTGACCGTGGGGAACTCAGGATCCGGTACTGACTGAAGAGGAACAGATAAGAAGTCGTGTACCGCCAGCGATTTGCAAACGTCTGGAAGTACTAGACCTCCAACGCCATGAAGAGGCGTATAAACAAATGAGCTGAGATCTTTCCAGCCTGGAATTGTCGAAAGCTTTTCAATAGTCAGCTTTATGATCTGGAACCCTGGTGTCTACTAACCGCGTGTTCTTTGACCCGCGCCCTGTAGGAAAGAATGATATTTTCGTAGGCGTCGGCATGCAAGTATTTGCCAGGCTGCAGTTCATCCCATGCACCCGGCCACGGCTCAAGGCTATCACGAATAGACTGTGCTATTTCTCCGTCTTCGGGTCGATTGATTTGGGCACCATTGCTAGAATAACTGAGCAGGGCGAAGTCAGCTCATACAACAGAGTAGGTACCTGGGAACGATAATAAAGAGGTCCTTACACCTTGTAACCTAAATAAAAATCAGCAGTATTTCATTGGAGATGACATAAAGACACATACCGTTGTCTTGAGGCGGATTCTTCCAGGTCATTTGTTAGTATTGCTGTTATTCGGGTACTCTTTTCTTGACGTACATGGCTCGCGGTAACCATTATACCCGCCGCGGCTTTGAATTGGTTGATACCAAAAGGAACCATTGGGGTAGGCGAGCATTGGGAAAAGAAGTAGACGGGGATCTGCAATGCAATGAAGGCATTGGCAGCAAGCTCAGCGAATCTGCGAGAGTTATGGCGCGCATCATATCCAATGACAACGCCGTTAGCGGCAATCTCAGGCCGTTGAGTTCGGATATACTTGGCCAATCCCTGAGAAGCTTGAATAACTATCAAGGAATTCATGCAGGAGAACCCCGCCGCCATACGGCCTCGTAAGCCTGCCGTGCCAAATTCAATGCCTAGAAACCACAGTCAGCTTTTCGACTCAAGATTACTATAAGTATAGCCCCACGTACGGTTCCGTAGGCATAACTCCAGTGCGGTCTCGTCATTGGTATCCCGAAGGTGCTCTATTTCTGCGCGAGTCCTGGGATCCTATATCCGGGATACCCGTTAGGTTGATGGTCAGGCCACGCCGCCACGAGCATAGTCATCAGCTATTTACCTGGTCCCACTGGAGCCATGTCTCGACTAGCGATGACAGTGATTTCTAAACAGGTCAGACTGGCATAGATCTTCTTAAGCCTGGAGGAATGTACCTGATCCATTTCGTGCGATTATGAAGTGTTCCAAGGTTCAAGTTGCTGCCTCTGTAATTGTAATCACGGGAGTTCCGTGGAAAGACCGCGGTTGATCCCTCCCCGCTTGTTGATCCACCTCCTTGATACATTGTTGCCTTCCCAACCTTTTTTTTTTTTCTGTTTCAGATGCATACTTCGAGCGGCTGTGACGATCATACGATGTATTGAACTTCTCATATATCATTCCCGTCTTTTCCCCCGACCGAACTTCCCCGCACTCTTCTCCAACTCACCGCATCTTCCCACGATGGAGAAACCCGCTCCCCGACCGTCCCGGAAGGACACTCTGTTGAGTCGCCGGTACATTGAGGGCTTGATTGCGGAAGGGAAACATGTCATAATCTACGAGAACTCTGTTCTCAAGGTAGATGCTTTCCTCAAATTTCACCCTGGCGGTGAAAAGCCGATCAAACACATGGTCGGTAGGGACGCGACAGATGAAATCAATGCGTATGGCTCCGACTTCAAATCTTTGTTCCCGACCTTTGCTAATTGTATGGCTTCCCTCTAGTTTGCATTCAAAAGAAGCCCGAGAGCGCATGCCCGCCTATCAGATCGGTCGAGTCGAAGGGGTCTGGACAAACTTTCTCCCCCCGATTCAAGGCGGCAAGTTCCGCCTATGCACTGAAGATTCGTGCTCGAGCGAGGAGGATATGACAAGTCAGGACAATTCGAGCCAAGATGGTTCCGTTCCACCTTCTCCGATCTTCGATGCCGTCGACTCCAAATCTGTAACCCGCCGAAATAAGTCCTCACGAGGCACAGACACCGACGCTTCCACGCCGGCGGAGGCAGAGACAGCTTCGCAGCACAGGCCAGCTTTCCTCGATGCTCGAACACGTGAGGAAATTGTGTTCGATACCGCAAAATATCCCTCGTTAGACCAGGCAAACCAAGAAAGCATCAGACGGAAATACCGCGAGCTGTACGTGCGCATGCAGGACGATGGACTATTCAACTGCAATTACTTCTGTTACTTCATCGAGTGTTGTCGGTACACTCTCTTCGCCACTCTAGCCTACGTATTTCTTCGTCTTGGTTGGTGGGCGACTTCTGCATTTTTCCTCGGGTGCTTCTGGCACCAGCTTGTGTTCACTGCCCATGATGCTGGCCATATGGGTATCACCCACAATTTCCACGTGGACACGGTGATTGGAATCATCATTGCTGATTTCATGGGTGGATTGAGTCTGGGCTGGTGGAAACGGAGTCACAATGTCCACCATATCGTCACCAATGAGCCGGAGCATGACCCAGATATCGAGCACATTCCCTTCTTTGCCATCTCACACCGCTTCCTCGACAGCCTTAACAGCACTTACTATGACCGCAACATGACTTTCGATGCGTTCTCTAAGATTATGGTCAAAGTCCAGAACTATAGTTACTACCCTATTATGATGTTGGCCCGCTTCAACCTCTACCGATTAAGTTACGAGTACTTGTTGAAGGGCCAAGCCCCGCGAAAAGGACCAGCCTGGTGGCATATATGGCTTGAGTTTGCTGGCCAGGCTTTCTTTTGGTATTGGTTCGTCTACGGCGTTATGTACAAGACCATCCCCGACTGGCAAAGTCGACTAGTCTTCTTGTTGGTTTCTCACGTCGTGTCCTCGCCTCTGCACGTCCAAATCACGCTCTCTCATTTCGCTATGTCTACCGCTGACATGGGTGTTCATGAATCATTCCCCCAGAAGATGTTGCGAACAACTATGGATGTTGATTGTCCTACCTGGCTGGACTTCTTCCACGGTGGTCTGCAGTTCCAGGCCATCCACCACCTGTACCCTCGCATGCCCCGCCACAATCTGCGCCATGCTCAGAAGTACGTTCTGGAGTTCTGCAAGGAGACTGGTATCCCTTACGCCATCTTTACTTTTTATGATGGAAACAAGGAGGTCATCGGCCGGCTCGGTGACGTGGCGAAGCAGGTTCGCCTTATGGAGGAGTGCCGCAAGTCAATTGCGACAGAGGGCGTCTTTTCGCACCACCACTAATGTGATCATGACTTTCCTTGTGCCGTTTGTTTCTAGATCTTATGTACCCACGAGCGAATTGATATTTCCGATTTTTTCTGCAACATTGCTGTACATCTCCATAGTATTAGACTACCCGGACTTCTCACCTGAATAGGGAGCTTATGTCTCGATGAACACTGAACCCCTACAGTAGATGCTAGCCAAACCTTGTAGCATGACCATTTGGTATTTCTAGTATTTGCATAGATTGCGTTTGATGTCAGATAGTCTGTATTGACATTCATCCCGGCAAGCCGCCTCCACGCGCAATCTTCTTTGCCCGCTGCTGGCGCCTATTATGATTAGCCCTGCTGGCTTTGTTCTCCTCCTTCCTCCTGTTTGCTGCCGGTGTACTCTGCTGCCCTTCGCCCCCAGGTTGAGATGGTCCACCACCCCGTCCACCTCTTCCACCTCTTCCACGACCACGTCCACCTCTACCTCTATCATGTGCGTGTCCCCCACGACCCGAAGGACCAGACGACTCCCCCTCGGTAGAGTCTTCATCATCCCCAGTACGCGGCTTCCGATATGACGTAGAAGAGAGAGTCGGCTGGTTCAGCGATCCACCAGTGGAACCACCCAACTCATCAGCAAGTCGGTTTTCAAGTTTGGTGAGACGTTTTGGATCCCGGACCAGCATAACAGCCCAGCCCTCGATAGCCTCGTCCACCATGTTAGTCTCACGCTTTAGCTGTGCGCGAGGCTGCGAGCGACGCGTTACAGCGTCACGGGAGAAGAGCGCCGGGTTGGCCTTGTAAGCGCGGAGAAGTATCATGTCGAGATTATCTGTGGTTGCACGCTGGTTTCGCGCCTCGGTGTCGGCGTCTGCATCGACACCGGCTGTTACGGCATCGACTGTGCCGCCGACGTCTGCGACGTCGTATGTGTCGTCGCGCTCGTCTTCGTCTGAGTCGAATGCTGCCAGTGCGGATAGAATGGCTGCTTTGTTGGTTGCGTGTTGACTTCGGTCTGCTAGGACTTCATCTGCGGTGAGATCAGGGTCTGCGCGGCCGAAGCGTAGTTTGCCCTTGGACTCCCCTGAGAGGCTTAGTTCTGCGATGTCGACGTCTTCATCGAAGACGTTCCTGCGTTCAGGTATTGAGTGCAGCGGTGGCGAGTACATTGCTGGAGGTGTTGGGCGAGGTGCTAAGTGGTCGTGCTCTGGTTCCGCTAGGGGTGCGAGTTGCTCGGATCTATCCAAGCCTTGGAGCTCTGGGGAAAGTGAGTCGTCCAGGAGGTGGGCAATCACTTCTTCGGGGTTGTCGTTGTAGACATCTAAGAGCCTTAGCACGAAGGCGGAGCCCAAGTCTGGGAAGAGGTCTTGGACCTGCAGGACAAGGGACATCTTGTGTGCATGAAGCTCGTCATCTTGAATCTGTAGACCAGAAGATGGACCTTTTCCCTTGTCCACCTTCTTACGTCTTTGGTACCGGTGGTGCTTGTGTTTTGACTCTATCTGATAAACGCGAAGACTGGAGAGGAGGTCTTCTCCTCTTTTTTGGGGGTGGCTGTTGAGATACTTCTCAAGCCTTTGTAGCAAGTCAGAGCTACATATGAGATCTGAAAGGATTGTAGCCTCGTTTTTCATTTGGGTTGTGCCTACTCCTGCGGCGGACTTTAGGCTGAACAGCTGGTCCAGTAGTAACGACAAGTTGGTTGAGGATTCTTTCAATAATGAGACTAGGCCCACATAGAGATTGGCGACAAGAATCTTGCGAAGCTCATTTCGAGCTTTTGGTGACTGGTAGCTTTCTGCAAGTGTGTCCAGATAGTCGGAGCCTGCCATCAAGACCTGACCGCAAGATGGTAATACCGAAGCCAATATTGTCAATCGTCGAATGTCTGTGATGGTATCGGCTACTGACGAAGTGCTTGCTGAAGACAGTTGATCCATAATAGAGGATTTGGCTTTCTCTATGCTAGATGATATCTTGTCATGATGCAAGTTCCATGCTTCTGATAAAGATGTCTTCAATGCCGTGCTCGACGAATAACAGCAGCACATATTACCAAGAAGTCTCCAATCAAAGAGTTCAGCTGGAGGATTTGAAAGAGTCAAGATATAACGCCTTGTAGTTAGAAAGCAAAGTTTCCGAAGCTTTCGAGCTTTGGGTCCAGACTGCAGACCCTGGTCCCCTGCTGCGACATGTTGATAGAAAGACTCCAGAAACGAGACAGCCGGAAGATCATCGGCAGCAGCAAGCTGAAATTTCTGATCATTGGCATTCAGACGGATGCTCAGCAGCATCATCCATGCATCCAGGCATGCTTCCCAGTCATTAGATGGGATGCTCCTCCGGACTGCGGGGGAGGGTACCGGGGCCAATGGTGGGAACCCCGTCATTTTAGGATGCGCTAAAAAGAAAATGAAGAGAAAAAAGGAATTCGGCTCCGATAAAGAGTGAATAGAAAAAAGAAAACAGGATAGCTAACAAACAAAGTGACCATCAAATAAGCTACGTCGTGTAGATAGAACTGCATTTGGTCCCCGACGTGGATGAGTCAGCAGCATACCCGATCGGGACTAGCGTTGCGATAGCCGAAGCACGAAGCGTTTTCCCACTAAAAATGTTCACATTTCTCGCTCCACACCCACAATCTCCATCGGCCATCATCACATTACCGAGCCCAGCAGTTCAGGTCTTGATTGGCAATTAGCTTCTTTCAACAACCACAAAAATCTCAAGATGTCTTTCCAGAAGCCTGAGAAGGAGTTCGGCGAGGGCCCTGTACGTGAAATCTCATCCTCTATCATCTCCCACTATCTATGTGCCGCCACCACCTTCCTCGCCGTCGCAAAGTACATTGTGCAATGCGCCGGCGGAAAACCCTCTCTCTCCTTTTTAACATTTGGCTATCATACCTATTCATGTCTGTGTGCAATTGCTAATGCCCCTTATAGAAGGTCCACAAGATCCGCATCACCCTCACCTCCCGCAAGGTTGCCTCCCTCGAGAAGGTCTGCCAGGAGCTGATCGACCGTGCTCGCTCCAAGTCCCTCCAGGTCAAGGGCCCCGTCCGTCTGCCCACCAAGACCCTGAACATCTCCACCCGTAAGACCCCCAACGGTGAGGGTTCCAAGACTTGGGACAAGTTCGAGATGCGCATCCACAAGCGCCTGATTGAGTGAGTTTTTCCGGATATATCTAAATACCTACGGCGTGCGGCGTCTCCGTGCGCTGTATTGGTTACCATGGTGAACATTTACTGATCCTGTCACAGCCTGCTCGCCCCCACCGAGACCGTCAAGCAGATCATCATCAACATCGAGGCCGGTGTTGAGGTCGAGGTTACCATTGCTGCTTAAATGCACTACCCTAAGTAGTTCTTGCAATGGATCAGGGAGGGTTTTTGGACCGGCTGCTCTGTCATATCGAGTCTTTGGTTGCGGAACAGTTGGTTGTCCGCTTTTGAGCCTGAG
This sequence comes from Penicillium pulvis, assembly GCF_028828015.1. Classification (NCBI taxonomy): domain Eukaryota; kingdom Fungi; phylum Ascomycota; class Eurotiomycetes; order Eurotiales; family Aspergillaceae; genus Penicillium; species Penicillium pulvis. The sequence goes on along the minus strand of NW_026643078.1, from coordinate 1,310,015 downwards.
AAGGACTTCGTGGTGGATACCCGCTTTACCTGAAATACAAAAAAATGGAAACATCTTGAGAAAGAACTTTGTGCCTGCAGATCCTGGATCTGAAATTGTAGAATTGTAAAGTAATCATACCGTGGTAAGCGTAATAAAATGATGCCTTGGAACACCGAACACGCCATTTTGCAGGAGGTACCTAAACACTGAAACCAAGTTTGTACCCATAAGAATCAAATGACAGAAGCCGGCAAGTCATGGATATGCACCTTGAAAACAAACAAAGAGAAAAGAAAGAAAAAGAAGAAGCGTCTCGAGTTCCCCGATAATATCAATGGAGGAAATCAATAACAAGCTCAGAAATCAAAACTGATCCATTCTCTCTTGGGTGGCACCGCCGGAATAATGCCATCCTTGAAGTATCCATTCGCAAGGAAGAATTGATACATCTCAATGACCTCTGGTGTATACTCATCTTCTTTCCCTTGAGAATCACGTAGAGTAGCTGCATCAGGCGGTCCATCAGGGAAATTAATACGAACCAGAGTCTTGGGGTCTTGCGGGTGTTCATAGCAAGGGTAATTGTTAACGTATCGCACGGGTCGGCCTTTCCATGCAGTGAGCCTATTAGAGCCAGGATCACGTCTGGTTTCACCCTGCAGTCGTGGCAGCGGGTTCAACTCATTAGGGTCATCGATTTGCATGAATGCAGGCGGGCCAGCATCGACATTTGCTACCGGTAACCCTTGAGGAGCTGCAGGCTGACCAAAGGGAGCAGGAGCAGCTTGCGGGGCTCCAAATGGGTTTGCCGCGGCGGGTGGTTGGCCAAACGGATTTGGATTAGCCTGCTGGGGTTGACCGAATGGTGTTGGATTTTGGGAAGGCTGGCCAAAGCCACTTGTGCCTGATGGCTGGCCAAACCCAGATGGCGCAGCGGCTTGTTGTGTGGCTACCTGACCGAATGGTGAAGGATTTGCGGCTGTAGCAGGTTGCTGGGCTGGCGGCTGTCCGAATGCAGAGGGGTTGGCGTTCTGGTTGACCGTGCCGAACGGAGATGCTGCAGCACCACCGAAGGGTGCTGGGCCCGACGGCTGGCCAAATCCTGATTGACCGAACGCAGGCTGGGTGTTGCCAGGTTGTGCTGGCTGGCCGAATGCCGGCTTTCCGAAGGCACCCTGTCCTCCCATGGCTGAGGGTTGACCGAAGGGAGATGGCTTTTGGCCAAGGCTGGATGGTTGTCCGAAGGCAGACGGCTGGCCGAGGGAAGCAGTTTGCCCGAAAGCTGATGGTTGGCCGAAGGCTTGCGATGAGGAATTACCTCCGAGTGTTGATGGCTGGCCAAAGGCTGTCGATGAGGAATTGCCTCCGAGTGTTGATGGCTGGCCAAAGGCTGTCGATGAGGAATTGCCTCCGAATGCTGATGGTTGGCCAAAGGTTGTCGATGAAGAACTACCTCCGAATGCATTGGTGGGAGCGGGGGTGGATGATTGGCCGAAAGCAGGTGATACCTGGTTCGCATTGGAGTCAGTGTTGCCATTGACGATGTCGATTCGGTTCGGATGTTCTTTAGCTCCATCAGTGATGTACTGGATGGCGCCGTTGATATCACTCAACGCCAATTCCATCTGTTTCGCTGATTCCGCATACAGAGCCTCGGCCTCCTGCATAGCCTGATTCATGTTGCCTGCTGCTGCTGCTTGGTAGTGGCGAAGTCGCATCTCTTCCATGCTCTGCTCTCGTTGGGGACCACCGAATAGCTGCCGTGGAAGGTCTCGCAAAGGTGCGTATGCAGAGAATATCCATTCTGGGCGACCTTTACCAACAGTCAGGTCGAGCTTAATGTCGCTGGCATTCAAGTTGTAACTTATATCAAGTTAGTCGCTAAGTCATTGTGAATACTTGGCTTTGAGTACTTACTCTGTTGATTGTTGGGTCTGTCGCGAGCCTTGATCTACCACACGTTGCGAGTTAGCGCCTGAGCCCTTCTTGGAGGGAAATTTGATTCGAGTGGATGTTCCAAGGGGAATTATGGGTTTGCGGGAAGTTGATGGTTGAAGCATCATTTCTGGAGGAGACATAGATGATTCGGGGTTGCTGGGATGTGCAGAGAGAATAGGGGACAAAATCAATGTGGAAACGCAATGAAAGGGGAAGTTTGAGATAGCAAATCCATTTATGAATGTTTGCATGCTGCCATTTTAGCAGCAAATTCACTTACTACCAAAGCCACCAGCGGCGAGAGCACCAAACCGGTTCCCCGACGAACCGTTTGTATTGCGGCCAGGGTGCTCGAACTTGCAGCGGTCTGAACAATTATTAGCCATTAAGCCAGATTCTTATCAGTCCTTACTTACCACCAAATTTGCAGCGACCCTGCTGGAAGAAAGCGCAGATGGTCATTCTGGACTATGACCGCATTGACACTTCAGGGCTGCTTTGGCGCGGTTGTGATAGCCCCAATTCAAGGCGACGCAGTGGACAGGCAATTGCAGGTCTATTTCGCTGTAAGTTGATGTGAAAGTAATCTGAATCAATCAACCAGTATTGAGTGAGCTGAAAGATGTATTGCAAGCTGTAGAGGAAGAGTACAACGCGTATGATAGAAACTGAAGCTGTTTTCCGCGAATTGTGAAGTTGATCTCTTATCGAGTGCCTTATCGGTTATCGGCCCCTCGACTCGATATATGAGATGAAATGAACTTTGAATTCATACAAAGTCTAGTCAAATCACTTCAAATGTTGCGGAATTACTTTGCAATAAACTAATTACTGAGATACAGAGTAACCTGAGTAATTCAAAGGGTACCCAGCCACCTGAGCAGCACATTTTGATAGCGGCCCCAGGGACTCCCGAGGTCAGGATATATATACCTCCGAAGTCCACCTGCACTTGGGCAATCCGGAGTCATGGCAAGCATACTTACCTAGGTAGTTGAAACCCAAGCTTGGGAAAGGACAGGAACTCCCGAGATCATGCATTAGAGAATACAAGACTGTTGGGCCACCAATGTAGACAAGACTGGACGTGGCATGTGTCACGGGTACCTTGAAATGGCTTCATTAGGTATACACAGGTGTCAGGCCCCCTTGGAGCCAGTGCACTCTCCAGAAAGAAAACAATAGATTCTATTTTTAAGCCCGAACTCCTTTAAATTGTCCATTTTGCTATCATTAAAATCATTCCAAGAGGTTACCACCCGTTTGTGTGTACCGCATGCTTTGGCGTAGATCATCCCAGTTAAGTCCGTCCACCTTTTTCCCGCCCAATGCTTCCAGCTCTGCCGACAGACCGTCAACTCTGCCTGTTGCCAATCGCCGCATCATCAAAGTATCTTTGGCACCGGGGAGTGTGCTGGCACTCCCACGGAGCAAAGCCTCCTCAAACCATTCCTCCTCATCTTCATCTAGCGGCAGCCCAACCAATTCCATCGCACGCTTACTGCGTGTTTGACCAGCTGCAGTTTTGTGAATGAACTCAACCAGCTGCACAAAGTAATTGCGACGCTTGATTTCATCATATTTCCGTGAGAAGAATAATGCTTCAGTGATACTTGAGCGACAGAGGGTCTCGTAGAAGGATCTTTGCACCTTTTCGGTTGCAAGAGGCGGTGCAGCATTCAGGTAGTATGCGATCGCAAGACCATTGTCGTGTTTAGGGAGTTGGGAGAGAGTGAGGACATAGAGAATCTCGTCGGGAAAGGTGGGAATGAGGGAAGGTTCGGCCAAGTACTCGATTGCGCGCTGTTGCATGTTAGCGATAGCTATGCAGCTCCGGCGGGGGAACATACCCGAAATTCAAGACGATCCATATGCCATAGACCTTCAATAAAAAGACGGTATTTCTCGGGCAAGTGACATGAGCGTGCAAATTGGCCAGCTGCATCTGGCGCAGCTCGACAGTCCTTGAGAATGTAATAGATCAAGGCTTGCTTGTGATGGATATCCAATTCAGAGGAGACGATGTGATCAATAAGTGAGCGCAAGTCGGCGTTGGTCTTTGGAGGATAGACTTTGGTCACTATATAGAGCTTTGTGGTCAGTGACAGGAATCACGACAGGGCTACCAAGTTGTTCGTACCTCCTTTGATACCAACCAGTGCCAACAGCCGATCGGCGAAGAGATGGTTCTCTAGCGCACGGCGATTGGAGTTGATCAGCTCGACTACCTTAGCATCATAATGATATTTCTTGTTGAAAGCAAAAATCTGGTTAAAATCCTCCCACTGCGCCATGATTGGGAGCTTGGGGTATTGTAGAAATAGAGTATGTGAATGAAGTGCTCCGTAGCAAAGCGGTGTAATCTTGGTAATGAATTTGGTAATGTCGCGGTAAAATCCTGGCGGTGAGAGTTGTGTTGTGGCAGAACCATGAAGCTATCCCTATTTGGGCGGGAGGTAAACAACCCACTTTCTTAAGGTTCCCGCAGCTTGCTGCGTCTATCTTTCATCATCTTTCCCCCGCCATCCCCGCGCGCCCATGAAGCAAGCGCTTCAACTGACTTGCGCATAATGGCTTCACTTACACAGGGTCGGCCCTCTCGCCGCTCAGCTTCCCGCAGGAGTTACGCTATCGAAGAGACGTCCGAATCAGAGGATGCTGGCAATGTGACACCCACGGCTTCGACGCATGATGATGACGATGAGGAAGAGGAAGAGGAGGATTACACCCCAGTCCCCAGGAAGACAAAACGAGTGTCGCGGAGCCATGTCAAGGCTGAGCCATCGACGCCCTCTACTGCGCGGCCGGCGCGCAAATCTCGGCCATCGGTGGCAGACGACTCAGACGCATCGCAGGTCACCGACACGGACGAAAACGACGAAAATGATGAAGGAGCCAGCCTGGTATCTGTGGAGGCTGATCCCGAATCTCCTTCCAATAACGCAGCATTGAAGAGAAAGAGTATTGAGGCTGTGGACGCGGATCCCAATTCGCCGTCCAACCAGGCGGCATTGAAAAGACATAGTATGTCTCATCCCCGCAAGAGCCGTGGCTCAACTACGTCTATGTCGGTCAAGGGCTCACTTCCCACTCCAGAGCCATCCGCATCGCCAGAACCTGAAGCGCGAGCTCATCGGGAAAGTGTACCGCCTCTGTCCGACATTACCGAATCCGCCGTCAACCAGTCCCCATCGAAACAGCCGGAAGAGCCCAAATCCCAGGTCTCTTACATCAATCCCAACTCTACAGTATTGGAAAAGCCTATGGATATAGTCATGAAATCGAGAAATGTGGCTGCTCCAGCCCCGGAGGAGCCTGCAGAGGCCAAGCCTCGGATGATCATCCAGAATTTGATTTTGACCAACTTCAAGAGTTATGCTGGACAGCAGATTGTTGGTCCATTCCATGCATCCTTCTCATCCGTGGTTGGACCAAACGGATCGGGAAAGTCCAACGTTATTGATTCCCTTCTTTTTGTGTTTGGCTTCCGTGCTAGCAAGATGCGACAGGGCAAAATCTCGGCCTTGATTCACAATTCAGCTCAGCACCCCAACCTACCTTTCTGCGAAGTAGAGGTCCACTTCGAGCAAGTTCTCGACCTGCCAGACGGCGGCCACGAAGTCATCCCAGATTCCCACTTGGTTATTTCTCGACGCGCATTCAAGAACAACAGCAGCAAATACTACATGAACAAAAAGGAGACAAACTTTACTGCGGTCACCACCTTCCTCCGTGACCGCGGCATTGATCTTGATCACAAGCGGTTCTTGATCTTACAAGGTGAAGTCGAGTCCATTGCCCAGATGAAAGCGAAAGCCACCGGCGAGCATGACGAAGGTCTTCTCGAATATCTGGAAGACATCATTGGAACTTCAAAGTACAAGACTCCGATCGACGAGGCAGCCACCGAGTTGGAGTCTATGAACGACGTGTGCGCGGAGAAGAACAATCGAGTGCAACACGTCGAGAAAGAGAAGACTGCGCTCGAGGACAAGAAGAACAAGGCTCTGGCGTACATTCGAGACGAAAACGAGTTATCTGAAAAGCAATCAGCGCTCTACCAGATCTACATCGATGAGTGTGCAGATAATGTCCGCGTCACCGAGGAAGCAATCCTCCAGATGCAGGAGCTCTTAAACATGGAGCTCGAGAAGCACGAAGGAAACGAATCGGGCATCAAGGAACTTGAGAAAGCCTACAAGCGTGGAGTCCGGGAATACGAGACCATGGAGAAAGAAGCGCAGGGCTTGCTAAAGGAAATGGCCAAGTACGACAAGGAATCAGTCAAATTCGAGGAGAAGAAAAAATTCTTGGTTGGCAAGCAGAAGAAGCTCGAAAAGACCATGCAAACAAGCCGTCTGGCTGCTTCTGAGTGTCAGAGTTTGGTCGAAAAGTTCAGTGACGACATCGAGAAAAAGACTAGAGAGACTACTGAGTTCGAAAAGGAGATGAAGTCAGAGGAGGAAGAGCTGAACTCTATTCGTGAAAGTCTCAAAGGAAAGACTCAAGGCCTCTCTGACCAAATCGCCACGAAACAGAAGTCTCTCGAGCCTTGGAACGAGAAGATCAACAAGAAGCAATCTGCCGTCGCTGTCGCCCAGAGTGAGCTGGATATTCTTCGCGAGCGGAGCAATGCTGGTGCCGTTCTGCTCGAGGAAGCACATGGCAAGATCGCCTCCATCGAGGAGACGTTGCAGAGCAAGCAAACCGATCTTGAGGAACGTCAAGCTCAAAAGGAAACCCTGGAAGGCGAGGTGGAGAAGCTGAAGCACGACCTGAAAAAGTACGTCGCCCGTGAACCCGAGGTTCGTTCGCATGTCTCAAGTGCTCGTCAGAAGGCAGACGAAGCACGAGTCAGCCTTGCAAGTACCCAGAACCGTGGAAGTGTTTTGACAGGATTGATGCGACTCAAGGAATCTGGTCGCATTGATGGATTTCACGGCCGTCTGGGTAACTTGGGTACTATCGATGAGAAGTATGATGTCGCCATTTCTACCGCCTGCCCAGCTCTCGACAATATGGTCGTGGAGACCGTGGAGGTCGGCCAACACTGTATCGATTATCTGCGCAAGAACAACCTTGGTCGCGCCAACTTCATTCTCCTGGACCGTTTGCCTCGCCGTGATATGTCCTCCATTTACACACCGGAAAGCGTTCCCCGGCTCTTTGACCTTGTTCAGCCCAAGGACCCGAAGTTTGCACCAGCTTTTTACAGTGTCATGCAGAACACATTGGTTGCCAAGGACCTTGAACAAGCAAACCGTATCGCTTATGGTGCTCGACGTTGGCGTGTAGTCACATTGGATGGACAACTCATTGACGTGTCTGGAACAATGAGTGGTGGTGGTACTCGTGTCGCACGGGGTGGTATGTCCTCAAAGCAAGTCGCAGATACCACCAAGGAACAGGTCACCCGCCTGGAAGCAGACCTCGAGGAGTTGGAACGTAAATTCCAAGCCTTCTCGGAAAAGCAGAGAAATGTTGAATCTCAGATTCGTGAGAAGTCTGACGAGATCCCGCGGGTCGAGACCAAGATTCAGAAGATCCTGATCGAGATCGACAGTTCTAAGCGCAGCCTTGCAGATGCTCAGCGACGAGTGAAAGAGATTAGTGCGGAGCACAAACCATCCAAGACCGATGCCACACAGGCGACTACTCTCGAAAAGCAAATCGAAGCCATTAATGACGAGATCGAAGATCTGAACAGTCAGAAGAGTGGTATCGAGGAAGAGATCCAGACCTTACAAAACAAGATCATGGAAGTCGGTGGTGTGCGTCTTCGTGGACAGAGAGCCAAGGTTGATGGCTTGAAGGAACAAATTGGCTTGTTGGCCGATGAAATTTCCAATGCCGAAGTACAAAAGTCTAAGAACGAGAAGCTTATCACAAAGCACTCCAAGGCTCGTGATGGAGCAGAAAAGGAGCTCAACCAAATCGCTGAAGACTTGGAAAAGCTAGAGGAGGATGTTGAAAAACAAGCAAATGATGCTTCTGGCTGGAGACAAAAGGCCGACGAGGCTGAATTGGTGAGCAAACCCGATATCATGACAAGGCCAGGACTGCGATGCTAACTTTTTAAAAGGCCCTTGAGACGAAGAAGGAAGAGCTTAAGGCTCTGAAGGATGAACTCGACGAGAAGGTGGCCGAGCTCAACGCGACACGGGCCACTGAGATCGAAATGCGCAACAAGCTGGAGGAGAACCAAAAGGCTCTCTCAGAAAACCAAAAGCGCAGTCGTTACTGGGAAGAGAAGCTTGCGAAGCTTTCCTTGCAGAACGTCAGTGACTTGGGTGAAGAGCAAGAATCTACTGAACTCCAGATGTACACCAAGGACGAGTTGGACGCGATGAACAAGGAGTCATTGAAAGCAGTCATTGTAGCATTGGAAGAGAAGGTTCAGAACGCCTCTGTTGATCTGGCTGTCATCGAAGAGTACCGTCGCCGCGCTGCTGAGCATGAATCGCGTTCTGCAGACTTGGCCACGGCTTTGGCATCCCGGGACGGCGCAAAGGCTCGCCTTGACGGTCTTCGGTCCGCTCGTTTGAATGGTTTCATGGAAGGATTCGGTATCATTTCTCTTCGTCTGAAGGAGATGTACCAGATGATCACCATGGGTGGTAATGCCGAGCTGGAGCTTGTTGACTCACTGGATCCTTTCTCAGAGGGTATTCTTTTCTCTGTCATGCCACCAAAGAAGAGTTGGAAGAACATTGGAAACCTGTCTGGTGGTGAGAAGACACTATCCAGTTTGGCCCTTGTGTTTGCGCTTCACCATTACAAGCCTACCCCACTTTACGTTATGGACGAGATTGATGCTGCCTTGGATTTCCGAAATGTGGGTATCTCATTCGTGTTGTTTACTGTATCGACGCTAATAGGGGTACTACAGGTTTCTATCGTTGCTTCTTATATCAAAGAGCGAACAAAGAATGCTCAGTTCATTGTCATTTCTTTGAGAAACAACATGGTAAGTTGCCGATGCTAGCCTCGGGATGAATTTTGAGCTAACACAATCTACAGTTCGAACTTGCTTCTAGGCTTGTCGGAGTTTACAAGGTCAACCATATGACCAAGAGTGTTACAATCGAGAACAGAGACTACATTGAGGGCCGGTAATGATAAAGGGTCAATATTGCATGGTTTCTTTGTGTTTTCCTCCGCATCCTTGGATGGTACCTGGCTGGATAGGGTTGCCTGCTCGTTTTGATGATATCATGGGCTTGGAGTATCTGGATCTTTGAATAAACTCTTTTTGTTCTATATTAATTTTGCGATTTTTCTTCTATATACATATTAAAACTCATTTTCGACCAATCACTCGAACTGACCTAGTAGTTCCGAGATTGAGCCCAGACTTAGTCGCGCTTGGGATTGTGGATGCTGTGAGAGTCGTGAACCAACCCCAAGACGAGAATACGTACTTGGCCTAAGCAATCGCTGAATTGATCGAAAGAGAAACCTAGGGGTCTGTTTATCCAGACCCCGGGACCACAGCCTGGAGTCCGTACTCTTAAACGGGTAATAGGGTAAAAAAAGCCTGAAGAATTTACCCCAACTTTACTCGCACAGATCACCGAACAAGCTTCAACCAGTCCCACTTCTCAATTTCCAAACTTCAATCATTAGCCCCCAGGCACCCCGTGTTACATTTTGTTTGCCGATCGAACATGTCTTGGTACTCAACCACGGAGCACGGATTCCCGATTCCAATATATGCCGCCCATACAATGCAGGATGCGGGGTAAAGCAAAGAAACTAACGGAAAACAAAATGATCCTGCCAATCCGCATCTCCAATACACGGAGACACAAGGGAACCCAAGTTGACGGACGTTACACCGAAGGGATCGGATCGGGGTTCTCTCCTGCCGGGGAATGTATAAGAATTGAGGAGGCGCAGTACATACAATATTTTATCTATTGAACACACCTTGCAGTATATGACCCCATAGTGAAATCAGACTTCAAGCTTGTCACACTCTTCACTATCGCCATAAATGCGGTGGAATCACAGCTTAGCCCCTTCGTTGGGTCTAATCCTACTAACCAGCACCGCCAAAGCCACGGTCGACCTCTCACAATACGTGAATGTGTTCATCGGCTCTGAAGGTCCAGATGGAACAGGGGCCGGCGGAGGCGATATTTTTGTGGGCGGTGCACGGCCGTTTGGTGTTGCGAAGGTGGGCATAGACTCGACGGCTGCGAATTGGACGACTGCTATTTTGAATGGAGGATGGACGCCCGATGGAAACGTTACGGGTATTAGTATGATGCATGAGAGTGGGACTGGGGGCGCACCCAAGTATGGACTGATTGCCCAGATGCCGTTGACGTCGGTTGAGGCGCCGGTCAATATCCTTGACAATCAGACTTATAGTCAGCCGAGGGTGAGTAGCGGATTCGCTCAAATATTCTCGGCTTGGACTGACATGATGATACCGCTAGATTGGAGATGATGAAGCTAGTGTGGGATATTATAAGACTCGACTGGAAAGTGGGGTGACTGTTGAGTTATCTGCTTCGCGTCATGCTGGAATTATGGAGTATTCGTTCCCGGATGGGGAGAAGCATGTTCTTGTTGATGTGTCTCATGTAGGTCATGGAGACCGGCTCAGCTTGAGGCATAGCTAATATCTTCAGTATCTACCTGGATCACCAGGTGACTCCGGAAGTCAATTTTATGTTGGTGGGGAGATTGAAATCGAAGATGACGGGAAATCATATAGTGGATATGGAACCTACATCGGCGGATGGAATAACGGCAAGCCACCAACCCAATATCAAGAGATAAATACTGACAGACAACAGGTGCTCCATTTACAGTCTTCTTCTATGGGGAGTTTTTCGAGACTCCAGACCAGGCACGCACATTTTCCGGCGTAAACACAGACCCAATTCCCAAGTATCAAAACCTGGCGAATGGTGGAATAAGCCAACCGACATACGGGAATCAGACCAAAAAAGCCAACTCGGGACCAATGAACAACCGCATCGGTGCATTGATGAGCTGGAGTTCCGGGTCGGCTTCAAGTGTTGTCTCCCGCGTGGGAATTTCCTCAATCTCTACCGCAAGAGCACGCTCCTACATCGAAAAAGAGATTCCATCTTGGACGTTGAATGACACTGTAGCTGACGGGGTCAAAGAGTGGAATAAGGATGTATTCAACAAGATTCAGGTTCCATTGGATGATTCGGCGAACATGACACATGTCAGGCTGCTGTATAGTTCTCTATACTTCATGCACTTGATGCCATCCGACCGGTCCGGCGAGAATCCTTTATGGGATTCTGGTGAGCCATTCTGGGATGACTTCTACACCATGTGTATGTGGACGGAAATCTCTTTCCCGATTATATTGGTCATACTAACCATGAATTCTACAGGGGATATCTTCCGCTGCACGGTCAGCTTCTATCACATCTTCCAACCAGAGTACTACGAGTCCATGATCCGAGCTCTGATCGACATCTGGAGGTACAAATACCAACCAGCCCTAGCCAACAATCAGTCCCCAATAAATCTCAGCTGACCACACACACAGACACCAGGGTTACATGCCAGACGGCCGCTCCGGAAACTGGAACGGCCTCGTCCAAGGCGGCTCAGACGCCGACAACGTTCTAGCAGACGCCTACGTGAAAGGCCTCCGCGGCTCAATAAACTGGACAGACGGCTACGCAGCAATGCTTAAAGACGCAGAAGTTACACCATACAACACATTCGACCCTACGGATTTCACCGCCAGTACAAAAGAAGGTCGTGGCGCACTAGACGACTGGAAAGAGCTTGGCTATGTATCGGAGGACCGCAACACGCGCAGCATTTCGCGGACGGTTGAGTATAGTTTGAATGATTTTGCGCTTAGTCAGGTTGCTAAGGGGGAGATGCCTAGTGATGTGCAGAAGTATTTGAACCGGTCGGCGGGGTGGCAGAATATTTGGGATAAGAGTGTGGAGAGTCTGAACTTCACGGGGTTTTTGGCGCCCAAGTTCTCAGATGGGACTTTCAATAGTACGGATTATGATCCGAGGTTGTGTGGGGGGTGTGAGTGGTCTTCGTATACTTATGAGGCTGTTCCGTGGGGTATGTATTACAGGCTGTGGATGGTGAACTGGAAGAGAAGCTGACGGAGACTCGATAGAATATTCGTTCGTTATTCCTCATGATGTTGAGAGTTTGATTGAGTTTATGGGAGGATCGGAGACGTTTGATTCGAGGCTTGACATGATGGTAAGATGATTTAGGTTGTGAGGTTGTGGTTGATCACTAATAGTGTTGTCTAGTTCAAACCAAACATGGCTATCCAAGATCTTGGTGACAACGGAGCTGGCATTACCACGTTGATGAACATCGGGTACGTTAAAGTGAGTTTATTTCGTTATATTCACTAACCAATCGAAAGAAACGAGCCCGATTTCGCTACACCCTACCTGTACAACTATATCAATAAGCAACACAAGAGTGTTGCACAGTCACGCAGCCTCGCTAACGAATAGTAAGTCCCGCAGTAAGCTCCAATACAGCGACTCATACTTAACCAATAACAGCTTCAAAGACGCCGCTTACGGCATACCCGGCAACAGCGACGCAGGAGCCATGAATTCCTGGCTTTTGTGGCAAATGCTTGGTATCTACCCCATCGTCACACAGCCCGTATACCTACTTTCTTCACCCTGGTTCCCAGATCTAAACATGACTATTAACGGGAACAAAACGCTCCGCATCTCCGCGACCGGGTTGGAAGACGGATTTTACGTGCAGAGCGTGAAGATCAACGGGGAAAAGTGGACCAAAAACTGGTTCGAGCACGAAGATATCATGACCAACGGCGGAAGAATCGAGTTCGATTTAGGTCAGGATGCGAAGATGTGGGAAAGTGGAGATGTGCCGCCTTCACCTGGACATGTGGAATTGAAATAGCCAGACCTCGACCCGGCTAGCTGAATCATTGCGAGAAGGGCGTGCGCTTGGCGGGGCATGCATACTGTAGAGGCAGCTTATCACAATAGATTCACTGTGCGATGTGCGTCATTTTTCGATCCTGAAGCATAAAAGTACATGCCCCGCATTCGATAGGTAACCCGGACCATCCGAGCCACATGCATGAATCGTAAGATTTCACATGTACCGATTCCTCGGGAATTGACCCGTCCAGGTTTGCCAGTGTCAATTCGGGGCCAGGAAACAGGATTGAGAGAATTGAGTTTTTCTTTGAGTTGGTGGCCAATAGCTGTTGTCAAATACGAGACTTTGCGACAGGGTTACAGGTTTGTACCCTTGGTGATGTAGATCGCTGCTCTTCCAGGCCGCCAAGGCCGACGTTTTCTTGACGTCAGAGCGGGATGAAATGAGGAGGTTGGAAGTGAGATTGATTGATCCGCGATGAGGAGTTTATAAGAGATACGGTCCATCTCGGATTTATCCTGGATTTGTTGGATTTTTCTTTATTACCTTCGTTTCGGTCGGTGGTTCATTGACATTTGGCATTTCGTTGAGCTTGGCGATCGATTGCAGACCCACCGCATACTATCTTCTTAGCATCAAGCTTGTCATTAGTGACCTTCGAAGCTTGACGAAAATAGAAAAAAGAATAGTATTCCGCTTGAAGAAGTGTCAACATTCAAGATGGTTAGTGCATAGCAGACCCATGGGACGCCAAAGAACGGATCCGAACTCCCAGTACCACGGCTCTACGGCAAAACATGGAATGATAACTGATAATTGTTTTAAGGCCCCGATTGATATGAAGCTCGCCGCACGAGCAACCGATGGATGCCCGAGTACAATTTCTTCGGGCGGCATTGCCGGTATCGTGCTCGGAACCATGGCCGGAACCCTACTCCTGTTGTGGCTGTGGCGACTTTGCCGAATGCCTGGGGTGTGGACCAGCAGCGAACCGGACGTCGGCTATCGTCCCCCTAGCACTCGATCCCGGGGAAGCCGGAGAAGGAGCACAGGATCCTACGTTGATGTGGTTGAAAAACCCAGGGTTTCGCGCAGTACTACACGACGATATCGCGATGATGTCCGACGACCAGCTAAAGTGTATCTGAGCTGATCAAGTGACCGATTCAGATCGGGAAATTGGAACAATATTATGTGTGGGGCACAGGGGGGTAATGTCTATCCATGGATGCAGGTTCATGGAGAAGGGAAAAGGGAGATAATATGAACGGATACGAGATGCACGACATGCACGATTCAAGACTATATGGACCAATTACATGACTCATGATATATATGCAAATCAAAGCAAATGAAATCAATTAAATGCACGTTTCATTTTTGGGGCGTGATTTCGGCTTAAACTGCTGAGAACGGACTGGTCTCCGCAAAAGAAAAACTTGACCGCTGACATAACAAAAGTCCGGCATCTCGGGGTCCCGGGGCCGTAATCCCTTCAAGACCCTCATTTGCCCTGGAAGGGACAAAAAAAACATGGACGAACTTCGGATCAGGGGTTAAACCAACTTGCCGTAGCCAACCAAACGATCTGTCCAATCTTGATTCCAGCCAGAAATGACACTAGTGAGATGTCCACGTAACGGCCAAGGGCCGGCGCGACGCCTCAAAGCTTCGCCCAGCTCATCCTGCATGGAATTGGCGAATGACGGCGCAAGAGTGGCACCCCTTTTCGAGTCGCCCCAGCTCGCTTGTGGGAACCGGTCATTTCGGACCAAATTAGGTCTGAGCGGACATGAAAGGATCTCCACAGGGTCGACTTAGCTTGTTGACGGTGGTATTTGTGGGTTGAAAGTGCGGAGCCTGTCCGGATGACTCGGTTCGTGAGGGAAAAAAATTGAGCTCGGTACTCCGTACACTTGATACTCAAAATAGACTTGTATAGGGGGCCAGCGCAAAAGGGTTCTTATGTTTGCTGCCTAGCAGATGTCTTAGAACGCCATATTGAATATAAGGGGAAAGAGCATGTGTGCGGGTTCTAGACTAGGAATAGCTTAGTTTTCGTTCTTTGACATTTGCCGATCTGTACACTATCCGTAAAGATTACGAGATACGAGATGCTTGGTATAGCTTGGGCTGCTTGTATAGGGTAGTGATTTGCCAAGTCAAGCAAATCAGAGGACCGTGTCTTCTGATTCTGCACTTAACCGTGGATCCCGGTCTTATCGGGTCTGAATGACCAATGACAACCTATTGTTCTGCAGTGGCGGTGACTCGCAGCCTAAACAAGCTTAGAATCCCTTAATTGAGTTTAGCTTCAGGCACGGGGCCGCTGGGGTTAAACCTGCTGCGGTTTAGTCTCGACATAATCTTGCAGTTCCTCCCCTTACTGTGAAAGCACAAATGAACAAATTTAATTGCTTTTTACTATTTGCCCCAGCGCTAGCCGTAATGCGACGAACCCACATTTGGCGTGTTTCCCCCCATTTCCTTCCCATGCTTCTCTCTTAATCTTCTTACTCGTGTCTTCCACATACGATCATTTCGTGCGCGTATACCGCACATCCATTCCTTTGGAGATAGGGCTTCCGAGATCTTGATCTCGTCCATTCATTCATTCTATCTGTTTTCCGTGGAACCACCTGTTTAGCCCAATATCTGCTATTGATTTAAAGAAAGGAAGAGACCGGAACGTCCTTTCACAATGAGAAACACATTCGCTCTCGCCGCTGTGGCCGCCCTGGCTGGTTATGCAGCTGCCCAAACGTCCACTACATGTGATCCGCTCAATACTACATGTCCTGCCGACTCTGCTCTCGGCACTGAGCATACATGGTGGTTCAACGAGACGCTCGACGCCACTATCTGGAACATGACTGATGGCGCGCTCAAGTATACCGACGAAGGAGCCGAATTCACCCTCGAGACTAATGGATCGTCTCTCCTATTGCAGTCCAACTTCTATATCTTCTTCGGCGTCGTTGAGTCATGGGTCAAGATGGCCAAGGGTGCGGGTATCATCAGTAGTGTCGTCCTCGAATCTGACGACCTCGACGAAATCGACTGGGAATGGCTCGGATATAATACATCGCTCGTGCAGACCGACTTCTTCGGCAAGGGCAACACTACTGGATACGATCGCGGCACTAGTGTGGGCATGTCGAACGCCGATACTGAGTTCCATAACTACACCACCTATTGGGATCATGATAGACTGGAATGGTGGCTGGATGACGTCCTGGTTCGCACAGTCAACTACTCCGAGTCCCTGACACTTGGCGGCAAGAACTACCCACAGACTCCTTGTCAAGTTAAGATCGGTATTTGGCCTTCCGGTGAGGAAAGCGAGTCCTTGGGTACGATCGAATGGGGTGGTGGTCTGGTCGATTGGGATGATGCCCCATTCACCATGACCGTCCAGCGCGTTCGTGTGAAGGATTTCCATTCCGGCAAGGAGTACAAGTACGGCAACCACTCGGGTGATTGGCAAAGTATCGAGGTGGTCTCGTAAGTACTCCGTACATGAGCTCCATTCGACCATAACTAACTATATTCTAGGGGTAACTCTACCACTGTCACCGAACTCAACAAGAAGGCCAAGGAGACACTGGCCGAGAAATGGGATGACCTTGGCGAAGGAGCCCATATCGGCATTTACGTCTCATGCGGTGTAGTCGGCGCGGCCTGCGTCGGTGCATTCATGTGGTGGTGTATACGCCAACGTCGCCAGGGCCGTCTCGCACAAGCTCTGGACGACACCAAATTTGCCGACCAGCGCACTGAAATGCTCAACTACCAGAATGAATGGAAACAAAGTGAATGGAGAAAGAGTGGCTACAATAAAGTCGGCTAAAGGATATCCTTTTACTTCCTATACTCGACTCGCCGCTTGATATCTATTCCTTTTTGTTCGATCGCTTCGAACAGGTTCCGCGAATCTGTTTTTCCTGTGCTGTCGGTCTCTCAGACACCACCATGACTTGATTCCTTACGAGACTCTCGTGTCCCTTCCGTGGGCGTCTGCGATGGCCATGGAACCTTTAATGACCATTTCCTTTCGCCTTAGCTCCCGGTTCCTGCGCCTAACTTCCCCGCTTGTTGATATCCGTTCTTTGGTCGCTTTTTCACAATTTCCGGTTCAAATCCGCCGGCGTTTATAAGCTGGTATTGCCTGCCTCCTACCTTTGTCCCGTTTAGGCCATTCGTTCATATACATTATCTGTACATATTTTTCCAAGACATTGTTTCTTCCCAATGACCTTGACCTCTTCTTTCCAAACAGTCACGCAATATAATACGCAAGGTGTTTGTTGCTAACGGACAACCAGGGAGGGATTTTGGATTTTGCTACCCTTACATGAAGCTATGCATTCTAAAATTAGCCTCATCCAAGCTCTCCGCCACTTGCAACCTTGAAACGTATGACCTCATTCCTATCTGATGTTGAGACAAACTAACGTGTAAATAAATCAGGTTCCATCGGTCGGCCCGATCGACGCTCCCGCGTCCGATCGCAAATTGCCTTTCCAAGACCAATCGCTGAGACAAATTACTCACGTTGTGTCGATCGAGCCAAAATTGATTGGCTCAGCGAGCTGCCGAGGTTCAAGGGTGGATCCTCCCACGGGCAGGAATGTTTAACCAATTCCGAGTCCGTGGCGCGGCGTTTGTGCCCCGTTAGAGAATACTACAATGTACAATTGATTATGTATAGAATCAATCGGGATGTCGGACAAATCATGATACCCTCAAGGTTGCTTATGCAGTGCATGGCGTCTTTGTGGAAGGTTAAACGGGAGGTACATGCAAGCTTCATTGCTGACCGCGTTGTAGGCTTCATTGCTGATCGCGGGGCGGTGCTATTACCTCATCGGATTTGGGCATCCTAACCCCGTCTTACATTTGCTGGGTTTCTTTATAATGGCAGCCTGGTCCTCTAACTTTCCAATTTTCATCTAACGTCGTTCATAACCTTCCACTATGAGCTCCAAAGAGGTTCCCATCCCGGGACCCAAGGGGGTCCCGCTTTTGGGTAACATCTATGACATTGAGGCCGAGGTGCCAATGAAGAGTATTGAGCTGATGGCTGATAACTACGGTACATACTAATTTCGCATTGATTCATCTATCTGATATGAAATGAGCTAACACGATTCCTACTGCTTCAAGGCCCGATCTACCGACTCACCACTTTTGGTTCCCCGCGCGTATTCATCAGCTCCTACGAGCTAGTCAATGAAGTATGTGACGAAGAACGATTCGCAAAGGTAGTCTCAGGCGGACTGAAAGAAATCCGAAACGGCACACACGACGGTCTTTTTACAGCTGATGTCCCCGGCGAAGACACGAACTGGGGCGCTGCACACCGAGTCCTAATCCCCGCATTTGGGCCATTGGCAATTCGCGGAATGTTCGATGGTGAGAGCTATCAAAACGAGAGACCTCAATATACCCACTTCGATACTGATGGCGCGCATAGACATGTACGATATCGCGACTCAGCTGGTAATGAAGTGGGCTCGACAAGGCCCCAATGCCGCGATCGCGGTCGCCGATGACTTTACCCGTCTGACACTGGATACTATTGCGCTTTGTGCCATGGGAACGCGATTCAACTCCTTCTACCGCGATGAGATGCATCCTTTCGTGGAGGCTATGGTGGGCTTGCTTGCTGGATCAGGCGCCCGAGCTCGTCGTCCAGCTCTGCTAAACAATTTGCCCACAAGTGAAAACGCAAAGTACTGGGCAGATATTGATTACCTGCGCAACCTTTCACAGGAGCTTGTGGAGGATCGGAAAAACAACCCCGAAGATAAAAAAGATCTTCTTAATGCTATGATTCTAGGCCGTGATCCTCAGACCGGGAATGGTCTGACAGACGACTCGATTGTCGACAATATGATCACATTCCTTATTGCCGGTAAATACCCCTCCATATTAATGGGCGACAAGGATAATGCTTACCAGTATAGGTCACGAAACCACTTCCGGCATGCTATCATTCCTGTTCTACTATTTGCTCAAAACCCCACATGCATACAAGAAAGCCCAAGAGGAAGTCGATCAGGTCATCGGACAGCGCAAGATTACAGTGGACGACATGTCAAAACTCCCCTATATCACAGCCGTGATGCGTGAAACACTCCGACTGAGACCGACAGCACCTTTCATCGGTCTCCATGCCCACCCGACCAAGAACAAGGAGGATCCGGTCACACTCGGCGGCGGAAAATATGTCCTAAACAAAGACGAGCCCATCGTCATGATGGCTGGAAAGATGCAACGCGATCCAAAAGTATGGGGCCCCGACGCAGAGGAGTTCCGACCCGAACGAATGCTAGACGAGCATTTTGACAAACTGCCCAAGAACGCATGGAAGCCATTCGGGAATGGTATGCGAGGCTGTATCGGACGGCCATTTGCCTGGCAAGAGGCTCTCCTCGTCGTCGCGATCTTGTTGCAGAACTTCAACTTCCAGATGGCTAATCCCAGCTATGACTTGCGTATCAAGCAGACTCTCACCATCAAGCCTAAAGATTTTGAAATGAAGGCATCGTTGCGGGGTGGGCTTGATCCAACGCATCTTAGTATGAGACTGAGCGGTACCCCTGATGTGGCGAAGGCGTCTGACCTTGGGGATCGGGAGAAGAAGCATAAGCCCGTTCCTGTGGGTGCTGAGCTTAAGAATATGCACATCTTCTATGGAAGTAATACCGGCACTTGTGAAGCGTTTGCACGCAGGCTTGCCGATGATGCTGCGGAGTATGGATTCGCCGCTTCGACTAACTCTTTGGACTCTGCTATGCAGAGCATTCCAACGAGTGAGCCTGTTGTCTTCATCACTGCTTCATATGAGGGCCAGCCGCCTGACAATGCGGCCCACTTCTTTGAGTGGCTGAGTGAGCTTAAGGGGAGCAGCTTGGATGGTGTTAACTATGCGGTCTTTGGTTGTGGTCATCGTAAGTCATACTCCTGTGCTCGCTGAGCTTCACTAACATTGAACACAGATGACTGGGCGGCTACTTTCCACCGGATTCCAAAGGCAGTGAATGAGCTGATCCAGGAGAATGGAGGAAACAGGCTATGTGAAATTGGACTTGCCGACGCAGCCAACTCGGACATGTTCACAGATTTCGATGGCTGGGGCGAAACAGCGTTCTGGCCAGCGATCACCGCCAAGTATGGCGGAGGCCAAGACAAGACAGCCAAGCCTAAATCATCCCTCCAAGTGGAGGTGTCATCGGGAATGCGCGCATCGACTCTAGGCCTTCAGTTGGAAGAGGGTTTCGTGCTAGAGAACCAACTCTTGACACAACCCGGCGTGCCCATGAAGAGACTGGTCAAATTCAAGCTCCCAACCGATATGACCTACCAATGCGGTGACTACCTGGCCATTCTACCCGTGAACCCAACCTCAGTGGTCCGTCGAGCAATCCGTCGTTTCGATCTACCATGGGACGCAATGCTCCGCATCCAAAAGCCATCCAAGAGCGCAGCACCACCATCCATCCCCCTGGACACACCAATCTCCGCCTTCGATCTCCTCTCAACATACGTCGAGCTATCGCAGCCCGCTTCAAAACGTGACTTGAATCTCCTCGCCGACGCCGCAGTCGAAGACGCAGAAATCCAAGCTGAACTCCGCTACATCGCTTCCAGCCCTAAACGCTTCACTTCTGAAATTGTCAAGAAGCGCGTCAGTCCCCTGGACCTACTCATGCGCTACTCAGCCATCAAGCTGCCAATCGGCGATTTCCTCGCCATGCTTCCCCCCATGCGCGTTCGACAGTACTCCATCTCCTCATCTCCACTGCCAAATCCAGAAGAGTGCACAATCACCTTCTCCGTCCTAAATGCCCCCGCGCTCTCCGGCACCTCGGAGCCCAGCACAGAAGTAGAAGCAGAACAATACCTGGGCGTCGCGTCGAACTATCTATCCGAACTCCAAATTGGTGAAAGAGCACACATCTCCGTCCGACCATCCCACTCAGGCTTCAAACCACCCGCAGACCTCCAAACACCCATGATAATGGCGTGCGCAGGCACAGGACTCGCACCATTCCGCGGCTTCGTAATGGATCGCGCAGAACGTATCCGAGGCCGAAACAGTCCTGATCAACCCGCGAAAGCGATCTTATACACGGGCTGCCGAACACAAGGCCAAGATGACATCCATGCTGCCGAACTGGCAGAATGGGCTAAGATCGGCGCTGTTGATATCCGGTGGGCGTATAGTCGTCCATCTGACGGGTCAAAGGGACAACATGTTCAGGATCTGATGCGAGAACATAGCGAAGAGCTTACTGAACTGTTTGAAGCGGGTGCTAATATTTATGTTTGTGGCAGTACTGGGGTTGGGTCCGCTGTGATGGATGTTTGTAAGGGGATCTTTATTCAGAAGCGGAGGGAGAAGATTGCCAAGGCTAAGGAGACTGGTGAGACGCTTAGTCCTGATGCAGAGCTTGAGGAGGATGTCGTTGCCGAGAAGTTCTTTGATCAGTTGCGGACGAAGGAGAGATATGCTACTGATGTTTTTACCTGAGGACTGTCTACTTGGTTATGCTGAGCTGGTATTATTCAGTCTAAATTGAATTTTCTAATGCTTTTCCTCAATCTTGCTTTACTTCCCCACTGCTTGGCATTTAATTGGACTCTCGGCATCTTGTTAATGATCGCTCATGTTGTGGGGCTAGGGGTCCTTAGAGAAGGAGAATGTGGAGAAATGCGGGGAAAACCCTGTTGCCATCTTGCCATCTCTCGATCTCGCGGACTATTGAAGAATGACCAGGATCTCTTATTTCTCCATTGAACATCAGGCTACAGCCAATCCATTCACATTCAGTCCAGCGAGTTACTAATGCAGAAGAGCGATGCAGAGTCGGCTAGAAGGCCGCACCTAGTGCACAGGTAATTTATATTCTTACCAATAGCTCCACACAGACTGACAATTACGAAGCCATGCGCATGAAGGCGAGATACCAGGAACTGTTGACCTCAGCGCCGCAGAAGGTGATGATACGGCGTATGGACAAGCGCTGTATCCTGTACCTGCTGAGGATCCCAATGATCCACTTCAAGTAAGTGTGAATGATGCTTAGCATGTCAATCTTTGCATCCATTTCTATGCTAATACCTCTCGAAAAATAGTGGCCTACGTGGAAGAAGAATACCATCCTCGTCATCGTTGCGATCTATTCGTTCCTGGGTAATAGTGCACTGACTGGACCCTCGGTCTATATCACCATATACAGTGAGGAATTTGGGATCTCATCGGCAGAAGCTTCCGGGCTCATATCCTATGCAAACCTGGCCTTCGGCTTCGGTATATCGTACTATGGTTTTAAGGACTGTGACTAGCTTTGCTGATTGTTCTTAGGCTCACTTCTTCTGGTGCCAATGTACCTCAAATTCGGTCGCCGTCCAGTCACACTCCTTTCAATGGTGATTGTAAGTACAAAGCTGAATTTGGAAGCCATTTGTGCTGATATGCTATAGTTTTTGGCTGGTCTAATCGGTGCCTCACGTTGTACCACCTATAGTGGCCTTATGGTTGCTCGCATTTTCCATGGATTCGGGAGGTACATCTTAGCCAGATCTATCTTTCATACAATTTTTAACCTACCATAGTGGCGTCTGTGAGAGTCTACCAGTGCAGTTGGTAAATGATATCTTCTTTATCCATGAACGGGGCAAGAAGTTGGGCTACTACACTAGTAGGTTATCAATGGGTCAAATTCGAGAAGAAACTAACAATGTCAAGTTTGTCTCTGCCTCGGATCAACAGGCCCATTATATGCTGGCTATATGCTTGCAGGTGGGTATTCCTGGCGGCTATTCTTCTATGTTGAAGCTGCATTTGCTGCTGCGCTTCTCATCATGGCATTTTTCTTTGTTGAAGAATCATCTTATCATCGAGTCATTCAGCCAACCTCGTCTCATGATTCATCTCAATCGTTGGAAGCTAAGAACGGAGAGAAAGTGGTTAATCCAACGGAAGATCAGGAAGATGTAACATCGATCAGCTTCCCTCTCCGGAAGAGCTTTTTATCAACACTCGCTCCATGGAGCGCTATCGACCCAGACGCAGAATTCTTCATGACGATGCTGCGCTCTTTCACCTACTTTCTTGTTCCCGCTGTCTTCTGGGTGATTGCTAGTTATGGTAGGCACCTATGCAGCTACACTGAAAGAGACCTCTTGCTGACCACAACTTCAGGCCTTTACATTGGCCTCGGAGCCCTCGCTTTCAACTACACCTTCCCAATCAAGATAGTAGAGCCACCATATAACTGGAGCGATGTGAGTTCCAGACCTCCAAGTCAAATCAACAAGTTGTTAACCCACCATAGACAAATTCTGGCCTCATAGCAATAGCCTCATTCATCGGCTACCTCATCGCCCTCCCATTTACCTCAAGCTCCGACCGACTAGCCGCATATCGAACGAAACGCAACAACGGAATTCGCGAAGCAGAAATGCGTCTCCCAGCCCTATTCCCAGTCATGCTACTTCCGCCCGCAGGACTGATAGTATACGGGTTCACAGCCCAACGGAATCTGCACTGGATAGGATATTTTGCCGGTGTTGCCATGAATATGGTTGGCTCGTACTTCTATTTTACGTTCACGCTCGCCTATGCTGTGGATTCTTACTACGCCAATACGTCCGAAATGCTTATTGCTATGAACCTCGGCAAGCAAGCTATCTCATTTGGTATGGGATCTTATCTACTAGACTGGATCTTGAACAGAGGGTATGCGGTTGTTATTTCTGGGATATTCGGAGGCGTTCTACTGGCGAATAATTTGATGGTCATTGTATTCGTTCTCTTTGGTAAGAGAATTCGAATCTGGACAGCTAATTCCTGGTTGGGGAGGTTGCACAAGAGAACGGCGACGAGGGATATGACGCATTAGTTTTTATTTAGCTTTTGGCTGGTCCGGTCAATACCTAATTCAGAAAGTGACCAGATATTTTGATCATGCGCTGAAGAAGCTTTATCGTTGACAGGACTTGCGAATTCAACTAAGAATCTCACCATCCATCTGTCCATGCAGAAACTCGTATCGGCTGAGTCTCTGCATGCTTGGTGAAAAGCCATTAGACGATCCATACAGACATCCAAAGTCGGCCAGAGCTGGCGGAGATGTATTATGATGCAGAAATTCTTCTCCAGTCGCATTTTAGCTAGAGTAACATTTGCGTCTTCGCCTTCGAACAGGAGACTGTGGATTTGCACTGTCGATGCGATCACGACCACATGCCCAATCATGTTATACTTGACGTCACACCCTGGAATCTCTTCAGACGCATAGAGTATATCACAGAGACTACCTGCATGCTGCTTGCATTTATTGGCGTAAAACCGAGTGCTAGTATCAAATACCCGTGAGTCCTCGTGTAGAAAGCGGTAGAAGAGCATCTGGCCGTAGTGATAGTATCCCAGGTAGATAGCGACGAACATGCGACCAAGTCCCTGCTCTGCATAATTAACCATGTTTGTGCGTGTGTCCCGTATATGGTCGGGAAGTTCTTTGAGCCAAGTGTCAAGTTGTTTGGATAAATTCTCGACATCACTTCTGATGGACACGGAGTCTAGTTGGTACTCCGAGGCACGAATATTGAAGTCGTTTATTTGTTGGAGGATACGATTCAAGCGAACCATTTCTGCAAGAAGGGACGATCTTCTTTCCGGTTGAACTTGGACGTCAAACTTGTCGCTTCGTATAAGACGCAAAAGGGTCGCTTCTTCCATTGGTAAAGGGACATCGGGTTTTGGAGCGAGAAGCCTTGGTAACCGCACGCCGGTAGAGGACCAGACATCAATCATACTCAGTGTCCACCAAGCTGCTCTTCGTCAGCTAATATTCAAGCAAGGGATGATAAAGGGACAAACGGACTCCGAATATTCACCTCTTGATCCACTTTGTTTGAGGCTTGGCAGTTGGGAAGATCAAGGAGCTGTGCTATTCGGCAAGCAACTGCATAGTGTATTGATTCCGAGGCAGGTTTGCCATCCGTAATGGCGATTGCACCGAGTAAGACGCAGGCGTGTATAGTCGTGATCGAGACATCGTTCCAGTCAAGCAGATTGTCACATTCTTTGGCGTATACTCTTCCTCTTTCTCGTGGATCTCTACCAGAGAAATATGGATTTGTTGAGAACCTATTCACAGTCAGATATTGGATCTGATCGCGCTAGTTCTCGGCCAACTTACCTTGCTGAAAGGGCCATCATCCCAAACAATAGCACTGGTGGAGCAGTGCCATTTTCAAGGTCTTCCAGAAAGCTTGGTTCATGAAAGAGTGTATGAAATTGATCATGCACGTGATTGAAATAAAGCCGCACTAGCTCGACGCAAAGAGGTTGAGCAGGCAAGAAGCATTTCCTACTTGGTGTAGATCGAGGTGTAGCTTCATCAGTAAAAGAAGAGGACTGTCCGCATTGGTCCTGGAATTTCGATGGAAATTCGCTACTGCTGCAGGTCAATCCGCGTTTGAGACAGTTCCTGCATGAGAAACCGGGTGCACTGATCTCACATTTTCGTCGGCGTTCCCTGGGTGTAATACAGCATTAGAAAAACAACCATATTGCCACCAAACGCCTCTTCCGTCTTACCGGCAAGCTACGCAAGCCTTAGCTTGTCTCATTTTTCCCTTCAAACCCTGCTGACAATAGCAGGGATTGAGGGACGCCTGAAATTGCAGAAGAGAATGCGGGGACTCCACAGCGGGGCATTTTCGGATATTCTCTCTTGGCTTTCCTCTTCTACGACGTGGAAGAAGGTTTACCAGAAATTGGTCGATGTTGAACAGCAGTCGATAGAGGCGGTTGTTTCCGCCTCGTTCTACGCTGATCTTCATCCATCCACCCAATTATGGAAATATTAATCCCTCATCTGAAGTCCACAGCGGATTGTGCTTCTCCAAGTCTTGGCACGGCGGGATCCGTGGGACGAATCAGACGCGCTCAAACCCGCCGCTAGGACGCGCTTTTCCCTGCAGATCTTCGGCTTTCCCCCGGCAAAGCTACACCCCGCGTGGAGGGCCTGACGAGAAGTACAGTGCATTATGCGACGGTGACAACATGTCGAGGTCTCGATTGGCCCATGTCGCGGAGCTTCGTCGGCGCGACTCCTTGCATTCCTCGTATAAAGGTAAGCCGCTATCCAGGGTCCATTTGGCTTTTGTCTTGTTATTCTTCTCAATTTCCTATGAAAGAGCGAGCAGCTAATATGTTCCAACTTAGTAGATCAGTAGCGGTGGCCAGCTTGGTCTCGCTGCTTGGTCATTGCTCTTTGGCAACAGCTCAGTCTACAAGTACAGATGGTGAGCTAAGCGCCTGGCTTCCCAGTGCTTATACTAATTCTGTGGTATAGCAATTGTTGTTGACGGTACTACATTCGCACTGAATGGCGACAATGTTTCTTACCGGTTCCGTGTGGACAATAGTACAGGAGATCTATTATCAGACCATTTTGGTGGCAGCGTGACGGGTCCCATCCCCACGGAGATTGTGAGCGCAGTGAACGGCTGGGTTGGAGTACCAGGCCGCATCCGCAGAGAATTTCCGGACCAAGGTCGAGGGGATTTCCGTATGCCAGCGATTCGCGTCCGGCAAACGGAAGGATACACCGTGTCGGATTTCCAGTATCAGTCCCATGAGATCAAGCAAGGAAAGCCTGCTTTGCCTGGTCTACCGTCGACATTTGGAACTGAGGAAGACGTCACTACGCTCGTGGTGAATCTATATGACCAGTATAGTGATGTCGCTGCGGCCTTATCATACTCAATCTTTCCCAAATATGATGCGATTGTGCGGAGTGCCAGTGTTACGAACAAAGGCAAGGGCAATATTACCGTCGAGTCTCTCGCTAGTATCAGTGTGGACTTCCCTTACGAGGATCTCGATATGATTAGCTTGAGAGGTGACTGGGCACGAGAAGCCCATCGTGAACGGAGATCGGTCGAATATGGTAGCCAAGGGTATGTATCCTGATCTCTGAAGCCACATCACCATGCTAATACTTCTGGGGATCAGCTTTGGAAGCTCAACGGGCTATGCCTCACACTTGCACAACCCGTTCCTTGCCCTCGTAGACCCAGCCACTACTGAATCTTCCGGTGAGGCATGGGGTTTCTCGCTCGTGTACTCCGGGTCGTTCTCGGTGGATGTGGAAAAGGGCTCTCAGGGCTTCACGCGCGCCATGCTTGGATTCAATCCCGGTCAGCTATCATGGCCGTTAGCCCGGGGCGAAACTCTGAACTCCCCAGAGTGCGTCGCTGTCTATTCCAGCAACGGAGTTGGTGGCATGTCCCGCTCCCTGCATCGCCTCTACCGCAACCACCTTATCAAAAGCAAGTTTGCGACCGACGATCGGCCACCTCTTCTGAACAGTTGGGAAGGACTTGGCTTTGATTATAACGCGACCAGCATCTATCATCTAGCACAAGAGTCAGCCGAGTTGGGCGTCAGAATGTTTGTTCTGGACGATGGTTGGTTCGGTGACAAATATGCTCGTACTTCAGACACTGAAGGCCTTGGCGACTGGGTGCCCAACCCTCGGCGGTTCCCTGATGGTCTAGCAGATACCGTGAGTAACATCACAGATCTCAAATCCGGCAATACCTCGACCAACTTGCGCTTTGGAATCTGGATGGAGCCTGAAATGGTCAACCCGAACTCCAGCCTCTATCGCGAACACCCGGACTGGGCTCTTCACGCAGGACCATACCCACGCACACAGCGACGAAACCAATTGGTACTCAATTTGGCTCTCCCAGAGGTCCAGGAATTCGTAATCGAGTCCGTATCCAACATCCTCAACACCGCAAATATCTCATACGTCAAATGGGACAACAACAGGGGCATTCATGAGATGCCTTCTCCCTCCACCGACCACGCATACATGCTCGGAATCTACAAAGTCTTCACAAATCTCACCACCCAGTTCCCCGATGTTCTTTGGGAAGGCTGTGCCTCCGGTGGAGGTCGCTTTGACCCAGGTGTTCTACAATTCTTCCCTCAAATCTGGGCGTCGGACGACACGGATGCTATCGAGCGTATCACCATCCAGACGGGAACATCCCTCGCATACCCACCCAGCGCCATGGGTGCCCATCTATCTGCCGTTCCAAATCAACAAACCGGCCGGACATTACCTGTCGCCTTCCGCGGACACGTCGCAATGATGGGTGGATCATTCGGTTTGGAACTTGACCCTGCTACCACGCCCGAAGCAGACAAGGCTGCTCTGCCGGGGCTGATTGCGCTTTCTGAAAAGGTTAATCCCCTTGTTTTGAAGGGTGATATGTACCGCTTGAGCTTGCCTGAAGACTCGAATTGGCCTGCTGTTCTATTTATCTCGGAGGATGGGACTCAGGCTGTACTTTTCTATTTCCAGCTTAACCCCCGAGTGGATCATTCTATTCCTTGGATTAAGATGCAAGGATTGGCTCCTGAGGCTATGTATAGTGTGGAAGGGAAGGGGACGTACTCTGGTGCGACGTTGATGAACATTGGATTACAATTCCCCTTTGATACCGATTACGGTAGCAAGGTTGTTTTCCTCGAGAAGCAGTGATTGCAACAGACTACAATGTATAATTCATACCTCCCACTTTATACAATTTGTTGGAAATTTTTGGGAATAATGAAGGGCTTGAATTGCTGAAAGTCTACATGCACCATGACATCCAGATGTCCCTTGAACCAGCTATCAAATGAAATCAGACAAACAAAAATTCAAACACAAGAGACCAGCTCTGATGCATAAAAGCTATAACCGTCTAACCGTCTATCAAATCTAAGTCCAATTCATAGTCGAAATACCCAGTCATTTATCGCCAATGCTTAACGGCGCTTGGGAGTCGGGGTGGCACTAGCAGAAGCGCTAGCACTGGCACTGGCACTAGCCTTCTTACGCTCAACAGCAGCCTTAATGCTCCGAATAGACAGAAGATCATCCTGGACCTTAGCCTGGAGCCTTGTCTTTTCCTGGCCAGTAGCAGCCTGCCATTGGCGGTAGTCCTGGTAGTACTGTCTGACAGCTGCGCGAACAGGAATGGGCTCCTTGGCGACACGGATCTCAGTGGGGAAGGCCGATGCGACGGGAGTCGAGGTAGGGATGGTGGACGAAGGGCTTGCCACGGGAGTCATAGAGGGAGTTGCGTGGTCGTAGGCCCGGGCAGATTTGAAGGCTCCAGAGCCGGGGGCAACCTTTGGCATGATATAATCATGTTTCTCGATAGGGCCTAGTTCCTCGATTGGCATGGCGCGGGCCGCGTTGGCTTGGGGGTTTAGGGCGTAAGCGGTGCTCATGAGGCCGAGGGTGACGAGGTAGAAGAACTGCATTTTGAATGTTTGGTTGTGAGAGTTTTTGGGGCAAATAGACTGCGAGAACTGGGATTTGGATTGTTGGATTGGATTGGATCTGATTGTTGTGAATGATCATTAGGAGACTGGTTATCTTGAGCTGCTTTATACCATTAGTTGCGAAGGCTACATGGTGGCCGAATGATGACTGAACAGGTAATCACAACTAAACAGGTAATTGGGGCGTTGACAAGCAGTGTTGGAAGCTGCAGGTCCTATTATCGCAAGATGCTAGGTTGATCAATCAGTTGAAACATGATTTGTCGCCATGTGTGGCTTCGACGGGTGTGATTGCTTGTTGCTGGGTGGCGTACGGAAGGAGGTGGGGCAATACTGCTCACGAAGCTTCAATGAAGAAGGTATCGGCATAGAAAATGAGGTCAGAGATTCATTGGACCCCTAAAAGAGTATTACGATGATTCAAGTGATGTTGTTGGCCCCATCCGGGTGGGGGCACTATCTTGACCCAGGAGCTTTGGTGCACATTATTCTTTGGACATTTTTTTTTTTTCTTCGTCGATAGAACCTACTATGGGCAAGTATTCAATTTGCTTAAAAATACTCTGCACTATCACGTATAAAGCCAATTAGCCTGTGATTTACAGCACATAATCTGTCGGACGCCTTGGACCCAGTCGGTTCCTACAGTATCGCCACCCCAAAGATTTCATGCTTGGGGGCCAGTATCACACGTCGATATTCTCTACATTAAGCTGCATAATCCCAGCACGAACTCTCGTAGGTCATCCGGGGTCCACTGATCGTCAATTTCAGTGCCAATTTCAATGCCTAGCTGTTCTATATTTGCAAAATTAGTGTGAGGTCATGCTAAACGACTTTGCCTCGACAGAATATGAACCCTGCGGCCCGAAACGACGGCAACCCCCGGGGCCAGCTCCTATGAATCTGCAACAACTTTGCCTCATTCTAGTTCCGATTTGGAAGTACAACACTCCTTCTGAAAAATCTTGTGTCAAAGGGCTTCGATATTCCCTGTCCAGGTAGGAGCATACCTACTGTTGGTATCCAGAATAAGATAAAGCTTTTGAAAGCAGTTGACGAGCCAAACAAGCAGTAGACCTTCTCACACATTTAGGCAGTCTTGGTCCTCATCACCACTTTTAAACTTGAATTATCAGAAAGCTAACGCAGGACTTTTATTTCTATTATCTAGCTTGCGCAATTATATTCTACATTAATGAAGTTTGATATGTCTGATGCCAACCTGCAATCGACCCGAAGTGAACCCAGAAAGAAAATGACAGTCTAATGATTGTAGCGTATTTGGAATCATACAAACTGTGGCAAACCTATTATTCCATCCGAGTAAAGGCTCCCTTATTGCTAGTATCTCGGGTTAGAGAGTACCCATCCGAATCATAACGAGAACCATGCGTCTCATATCGCACAAGGGCGGCCACTTTGTGAATAGTAAGAAGGGCTTGAATAAGAGTCGTGCTCCATGCCATTCCGAGAAAGGTGTTGTTGTGCCGTGCTGAAACATCGGCATCGTCACTTTGGCGTATCAACGTGATGTACTTCATAGCAACCGCGGAGGTGATTATTGACGCAATCAGAAGGAATACGGTGCTAAGCTTTTGATTATGTTAGCTTTGAGGACCTTCCCGAGTATATAGCTGTGGCGTACCACTAATGTTGCAAGTTCTAAGTATGAGGGAGGTGTGTTGAGATTGCCTCGGATCGAATAATCTGGGTGTCCAGGCAAGATCGTCGCCTTCGAATCTGGGATGCGATAACTGGCAAAGCGCCGCCTGAAGTGGTGGGCTGTGACGCGTATGCCCATTGAAATGACGACAAGAGTTGTGCCGAGAATGAAGAATATTGTCATCGTTCGACTTGCGGTCTTTAGCTCCTCAAAGTCATCGTCGCCTAGTGCAGCCGACCAGCCCGGCCAATCTGGTCCAACGGAAGTTCCCAAGGCTTCCTCAATGGCTTCAAATGGGGTAAAGTGAAATGAAACACTGCGGGCGGAGCAGTCGCTCATGTTTGTTTGAGTAAAGGTCTCATTGGTACTTCCATCGATGTATTGCCGCTGATGTCCCACACAGTAGGACATGAGATAGACGTTGATGAAATTTGGAACATCTTCGCTTGGTAAACTTGTGAGCTCAACCTATCGGTATAGTTGTTAGTTTGCGATCCCGTTCAATGTATGACTTTTTCACGCACTCTGAAGATTTCAGCATCGGATAAAACCCCGGGTGTGCTACCGGCAAATAAACATATTATGAGAATGATTAGAGCCACTGCCGATCCAAAGACACGCAATATCGGATGAAGATAAGCATGAGCCATCTGTAAACATCGCGGCCGCGAGAGACTCCGCTAGGTTCATAAATTGCAACCTTGAGGTTTGTTTCGTTCTAATATGTTTAGACTTTCAGAAGGAATCTTAGCATTCCACGGTAGATAATAACAATAAAAATGAAAACAAAAGTACATTTGCAGTATTCATGAATCTTAAACCTCACATTGTAACGCCGAAGCTCACATACTTCATTCATTTTTTCTTCGCTTAGCAAACCTCAAGGTCAACTTGCAAGGACAGAACAAGGGGTTAACAAAAGTTCCAAATGTTTTGTCTTCCGACATCCTGGTATTCAAAATGCCAGATCGACTTTTGAGGCTGTGTCATTGGATGATCTGTTCTGAGGGAATGTGCTAGCCAATCGTGGTAAAAGGAAGTCTTTTGTTGGAATGTGGATGGCACTTCCGAAGAGATCGAATGCAGGGGCCAGAAGCGATCTATTAAGGGATCCGCGATATCACACCATTTAAAATTGGGGTTTCAGAAAGGTATTCTCATAAACTATAGCTGGTATGCACAAAGTACAAAAATATGCAAGGGGAGCATATCCCCAGGGCCGAGGTAGAATACATACAATGCTCCTAGTAGTATCATGATGGGATAGAATACAATATCGCGTGAAAGACCTATGGATGTACGATACTTCATTATCATTCATCTTTCTAGCTTAACGAAATCTCAGTCCAGATCTGCTCTGACAATGAGAAAGGCCAGAATTCGGGCCTGACACGAGCTATTCCTAACCGTCGATATATTTTCTTCTCTTGATCAACGCACTCCAGCATCAATGCCGAAGAGCGACAAATGAGTAGGCACCATACACCAGAGTAAAGTTTCTGCTCATCTTCAACGTCAAATAAAGCGACAGCAATCGGCCGCTCATCATTCCTAGAGCTTCTGTCCACATCTAGATCAGAGTCCACTGATTCACGGGATTCCCTTCCAGGACCATCCCACACCAAAAACGGGTCAGAGCCTCCACGAGGCTTACCACTCGGCATGAGTCTGTATTGCCGTAAACCCTTGTGTCTAGAATCCGTCTTGCAAATCACAGCCGTGTAAATGAGTGGGGCACCGATCCGCAGCATTCCATCGCTGTTGACGATCTCTCCTGCCATATTCACCTGCAGCGACTCCATGCATGCCGTTGCAATTGGCGAGTCATGTTCCCTTGTATCATTATGTCGTGCCCAGAATGGGTGTTTCGTAGACCCATCCATGGCTGCCCAGGACCATGACGGGGCACAAGGATTGGCCGGTCTACTCATCCGCCATACTGCTGGTTTAATTGCAGAGGGGTAGATAGCTGTGTTTTTTGGTTCCCATATCAGACCCCAGGGTAGATCAGACTCCCAAAGGCCTGCTACGTATCGTCCTCCGATTTCTTTTTGAAGACGGTGAGCGACGCCGCTGACTGCGGGCAGTCGGTCGCTTGGGAAGGTGAGCACTCGGGTTGTATACCCGTCATCGAGGGCCGAATACCATGCTGATAGGAAATCCAATCGGCGATCAGGAGGGGGGATTGGTTGAATCAGTCTTTTACCTAAATAGTTGAGCCAGTTTCCAGGCCGTAAGAATGATGGTGTCGCAGAGGAACGGTATTTCACCTGGTTGGCGCGGAATCCGCATTCATATTGTATTCCCTCTCTGCATTGGAAGACAAGTTGATGTTCTCCATAGACTAGTAGTCGATTTGGTAGTATGGACTCTTGGAAGACCCAGGCTCTTTGTCGGGCTGATCCGCCAGGCATGCGATCTGGCGTGTATCCTCTCAGATAAATGTGGCTAGATTCGTCGTATCGAAGCTTGAAAGGGGTTGGAGAATTTCGGACTTTCAAGAAGCTCTCCTTGACAGTGGCGACATTTGCTGCCTGTAGAGTCATATAGGAGTTGCCGTAAATGTTTTGCATCTGGCCGATCTGTTGTTTCTTGATATCATCATCATCTTGAACGATGCAAAGGGCATCAACCCATACGTATTGTACACCGAGGCGCCGGGCTACACGTATGGCGTCCTGTATCGTGCTGGGTAATTTGTCATAGTCGATGGAGTCTTTCAGTTCTGCCATGTTTTCCTTCACGAGTTGCACTGGTTGGGGCCTTATACCCCACACATAGCTTAATGTGATATAACGCGCCATCTTCTTTCCATTTTCAACAAGCCGCAAGCTTGGTTTTGTCTCGTCGCTGCCATGAACTTCGATCACGAATCGAGGTAGCAATGCGTCCTCAGTAGGCTGACAAGAAGAATGACCGCGGGAGCAAGACTCAATCCATCCATTGATATTAGCAATGACCTGGTCCGACATAGGGTCAGGATCAATCTTTCTAAAAGGGACAGTTTTTGATATTGGCTCATCTGCATATGATAAGTTCTTTGATACAAAAAGGCACATGAGATCTGCGGAGCAACTCTTACCCGCGTCAACATAAATTGAATAATCAATGTTATACTGGGTTCCCCATGTACACTCCAAGATCAGACTTTGTTCTTCATTCACAGGTGGCGGTCGAATGGGTAGTGGTCCATTCCACTGCAGCGAGATGGGCTCTCCAGGATAGAGGTTCTTTTCCACTTCAAGGGAATCCCATTCTCTTCGTTTTTCGTTATAAAGATAACTACAAAGAGGGCAGCCATTTAGAGCGGACGACTTGAACTCTTGAAAATTGCCCCACATCTCATCGGATCCAAGAATGATATCCTTGATGGGGGGAATACGACTGCATGGGGAGCATAGCTTATCACGATCTTGAACAACGGCCATGATTATGGTAGAATGACCGATCTATTTGAGGTCGGTAATTACCAACGTACCGAATGTCTGCTGTTGGCAGCCAACAGGCAGCCAACAGTGGGTTTGTTTGGGCGTTTGGGGGCTGTTTGCCGCTGGGCAAACATTTAAGCGGGGAGACCAATCACAATACAGTTCCTGACCCACAAATCCACGGCCAATGAAAAGCACGGCCGACAAGACCCCATACGGCTCGGGGATTGAAATTTTAGATCAAAGAACTCGGCATTTAAAAATTTCTGATAATAACAGTGCAAAATCCATAATAATTGGTCAGTTTTTCAATATTGCCTTCGCGGACCGACATCCGGGACCAATTGTGGACGCCGGAGACCTAATCTCGGCGAATGGATTGGATCTTGCGCAAGAGAAACCTCGATGGCGTGACATAGTCTAACTCTACCTCCAGTTCAACGACCCCTGCAACACATCGAAGTTGCATTGCTCGGCCGAGAGATTGGAAGTCATCTTAATTGAGAGATCGTCAACTCTTGGGGCAGAATTATTCGTATATTCAAAATCCGAGCCTAAATCAGCATGGTTTTAGCTGTCAAAAGTGTGGCCGTTATCGGCGCCGGGCCATCTGGTGCTATTGCTGTTGATGCTTTGATGCAAGAGAAGGCATTTGATGTGGTCCGCGTGTTTGAGCGCCAGGAAAAGGCTGGCGGATGTTGGTTCGTCACCCCGCTGTACAAGGCAATAATTCATGTATGCTGACAGTATGACAGGGTCTCGAGAGATGATGAGCCTCCACGGCAACTCGACTTTGACGGGTTAGCAGCCCGTACTGCAGATGCTCCATTGAAGATTCCGGAGCAGCTGCCATGTCGAACCCCGGCAGTAACTCAGGATCGTTACACTGACTCCCCTGTCTACCCCGGACTGGAGACAAACGTGGATGCGGGGGTCATGTCTTACTCTCAAGAGCCGATCCCCACTATTCGGTCTCAGTGGTCGATTGACCGCCACGGTCCGGAGACGCCATTCCGGCATCATACTGTCATTCGGCAGTATATTGAGGACCTCTTAATTAAGAAAGGTCACGGTGGTCTTGTTGAATACAACACGACCGTTGAGCAGGCGATCAAAGATTCAAACACCCAGAAGTGGACCCTGACTTTGCGCCGTAGAGAGCTTCATAATGGAAGTCCGTCGGATTACTGGTGGACTGAGGTCTTCGATGCGGTGGTGGTCGCTTCTGGCCATTATGCAGTGCCATATATCCCTGCCATTCCCGGCTTGGAAGAGTTCGCAAAGGCATACCCCCGTAGTGTCGAACATACTAAGCACTACCGAGGACCGGAGACCTATCAAGGAAAGGTATGTAACATAGTGTCGCAATCCGACCTACTATCAAGTCAGTAAAGCCACTAACACCCGCGCAGAAAGTCATCACAGTCGGCGCATCAGTATCAGCCGCAGACACAGCAGTCAGTCTAATCGACAGCGCACAAACCCCAATCCTCGCCGTAGTCCGCGGCCGCTACAACGTCTACTTCGGCGACGAAGCCTTCAAACACCCAAAGATCCAACGCCGAGCCCCAATCTCACACATCACAACCCAAGACCGGACCGTGCATTTCGAAGACGGCACCTCCGTCAGCGACGTCGACCACATCATCTTCGGAACAGGCTTCACCTGGACACTGCCTTTCCTCCCACAGGTGTCAACACGCAGTAACCGTGTCCCAGATTTATACCAACATGTCTTCTACCGCCACGACCCCAGCCTCATCTTCATTGGAGCCGTCGGCGCAGGTCTGACCTTCAAGGTATTCGAGTGGCAGGCTGTTGCAGCAGCACGTATCCTTGCAGGCAGGGGCACGCTGCCTCCAGTAAGCGAGCAAGAGAATTGGGAGACGGACCGGATCGCGCAGAAAGGTGATGGGCCGGCATTTACGGTGGTCAATCCAGATTTCAGGGCGTATTTTGAAGGTCTGCGCCGAATTGCGGGGGAGCCCGGTGAAGGTGTGCCTGGTCGGCGTTTGCCACCGTTTGAGCAGAAATGGGTGGATGATTTTGATGCTGGACATGAGCGTAGGAAGAAGATGTGGAAGCGGGCTAATCGGGAGGCAAAACTCTAGACTACGCCGACATGCATGTGTATATAAACATTTGTTCTTTTGAATATATCCGATAGAGTATAGTAATGGTGTAAAATTTTCTTACTTGATAAGAGGGGAATATCGGCTTTGTGTATCACGAGGAAAACCAGTCCAATTAGTGATAATGATGTATCATATCATTCTGATTGAGAATTCGCACCACGTGCACCTCAGGCTCTATATCGAAATCAAGAACCGAACCTCGGAATGAAGCTGTCCAATTGGTTAGGTGCTTTTGTTGTGGCTTCAACCCATAAGCAGTAGCGCCTTGGCATTTCCCCTATACGGGAAGCGCGAGATGGAGCTGTAAGACCCTGAGCCTAACACAGGAACCCCACGGGCACTTATTTCTTATTTCCTCCTTAATTGATCCTTCAATTTAATCCAATTACCACATCCATTCTGTCGCTACTTGGCCCCTCCGAGCTCACCTACAACCTGCGAAAGCTTCAGCCGCTTTCTCTTTCCATGCCGATCTCCCCGAACAAAATCTCCGACCCACTCCAAGCTTGATCATCCGATCACATCCGATCGGCCTCGTCGTCTCAAGTGCAAGACCGACCAACATGGCCTCGATGGGCCCCGCAAACACAAAACAACCCTCAGAATGCTACCCATACCGCGACTTCGTACCCTCAATACCTGACGCACCAAAATTCTACGCGCAGGTCCCGCTTTACCAGACGCATAACCCGGATGATGATATGCATGTCCTTTTGCAGGAGTGCTGTCACTCAAAGGTGTGGCTTTTCTCGAATCCGGAGTCTTGTACGGCGATATGCACCTCCAATTCAGAGAAACAGGCAATTGATGTGACATATTGCCTGAATTCTAAAATTATTGCTTATGGAGGGGTTGTGAAGGACTCGGGGGTTGGATCGTTGGTTTCGGGGTCAATGAGTGCGTGGGCTGTGTTATTGGTTAGCGGATTGATGATTTCAGGGATGATACTGTAGCAGGGTAGGATCTGTTTTGTTTTTCGTTAAGATACCCTTTTGATATTTGGGATTTTGTTGTAATGGTGAACATGTAGAATATCAAATCTCCAAGGTTCGTTTGTTGGCACGATGCAATATCGCAGCCACAGATGCATACGCATTATAATCGAAGAGTAAGAGGTTCGGGCTAGTCATGTATAAGAACAAGAAGGTTGCTGGCAATCGTACCCATCGGCGTCTTGTACCCCGAGCGCAAGTGGCCAATCTGCTGGGTGAACAACTAATGATAAGGCCCTGTACTGTCTTCGCACCAAGATGCCGATCACCATGCCTTTCTGTAATAATGTTCACGACATCTGCAGGTTTGGCATCTTGCGTTTTCAAGCCTGTCCAGTCCTTAGCCCAAAATCCATACTTTTCGGGTATCATCACCCATACACATTTGTGGCCCCAATATACCATCGTGCCAACCAACGAACTTTGAAAAAGTTCACCTAGAGTTGGTAGACTTAATATTTTCATCCATGAGGCGACGAGAGAAATTTTGTTGCGAGTCATAAAGCCAGTTTGGCTTGACATGCATTGATTGGAACGACTAAATATGAAAGAGGTATTGGGATGGATGGGCCTTCGATGACTGTTTACCTGATCATCAAATCAGTGAGATAAATGTAGGGTGAGAGAGATGAAGAGAGGAAGAAAAAACAGCTTCAAACTAATTCCCAACATTTAGAAAGAAGCAAAAGATATGAATGAAAATATAAAGCGAAGCAAAAGTGGCAAACAAAAAAAGACCAAAAATATAGAACGACCACGGCCGGACTCGAACCGGCAATCTCCCGCTGTCACACACGTCTTTCAACGTTGCAATAGGAGGCGGATACCTTCACCATTAGGCCACGCGGCCAATTCATTATTCCGAAAACCGATTAGCGACCTACAACATGACCAGATTCATCCCTCCTGGTCTTCTCCAGATAACCTTCATGTGAGTGGGGCGGCTGGGGCCGCACACATGGGGTAGGTTACCCCGTCAGACAGCTCCACCTTAATCCCCAGCAAGAATCAATTAATAATAGGTTCACGGAGTTGCTCCGACAATGTCCGTTGCATGGCAGTTGCGGGGTCTATCCGTAGCACAGACAGCATTAGTCTTTTCAACCTTGGAAACACAGAGGCTTCTGTATGCATACAGACATTTCAACCGACCAAATCCAACGATCAAACACAGTCTTCGGCAAACGTACCATTGTATACGATTGCAAAAGTAATAATGGACTCCGTCAAAGACAAAGTCTATGTCATCACAGGCCTCGGTGGCATAGGCCTCGCAGTCGCAAAACAGCTTTATGCACTAGGCGCATCCCTCTCTCTAGCTGATCTCTCTGCAACGACCCTCGACACGGCAGTGCACACCCTCACCTCAGACACTAAGTCAGACAGACTTATGACCACCGTCCTCGATATCACCTCCGCAACAGCCGTGAAAGCCTGGGCCGGCGCAACAGTAGAGCGATTCGGACGCCTCGACGGCGCAGCTAATATGGCCGGTGCTATTGGGAAGAACCACGGTGTAGGCCGGTTCGTCGACATGGAAGATGATGAGTGGGATATGTTGGTGCGGGTGAATCTTTCTGGCATGATGTATTGTCTCCGAGCGGAGCTCAGAGCGATCATGGAGTCTGCGCCTGGTGGGAAGGGGAGTATTGTTAATGCGTCGAGTATTCAAGGTGTAAGGGGGTTCCCGTTGCATGCGGCATATTCGACGACTAAGCATGGGGTTGTGGGGTTGACGAGATCTGTTGCGAAGGAGGTTGGGCCTGAGATTCGGGTCAATGCTGTTGCGCCGTGAGTTGACCCTAAGCTGTTGATCTGTGGGGGGAATACTAATTTCTTTGGTCAGTGGATCTATCCAAACACCCCTTTTGGACCAGGCTGCTGTTATTCAAGGTGGTACTCATGTACCGCCTAGTGTTATTCCTCGTGTTGGAACTCCTGAAGAGGTAGCGCAGACGGTAGTGTTTCTGTTGAGTGATGCTGCGTCTTATACGACTGGACAAGTCTATAATGTTGATGGAGGATGGGACCCATGAAATGGTGATCGAATCATTCGAAGACAACAAAGCATATGTATGATAGTATTCTAATGCTCGTAAGTGACAGGTCCCATGGCTCAGACCCAA
This sequence comes from Penicillium pulvis, assembly GCF_028828015.1. Classification (NCBI taxonomy): domain Eukaryota; kingdom Fungi; phylum Ascomycota; class Eurotiomycetes; order Eurotiales; family Aspergillaceae; genus Penicillium; species Penicillium pulvis. The sequence continues at coordinate 1,270,471 of NW_026643078.1, read as the reverse complement.
CCAAACGCCATCTAAATGCTGGTGCAATCGCTGAAAAGAAGTCTATCCACAGTACAAAATGACAAGCTAGGGTATCTACTATAATCAAATGTACAGCCACAAACCTAATGGTTCCTGTTAGTAGGGTTTCAAGAATGCAAGGTGTTTGGAGGTAGCACATACTCATAGCCATCGTCAACGCAAACCCGCCTGGAGCAGAAATAACCGATCCCGCATTCGAGGTAGTAGCGTTGCCAATATCATTCCCTTCAATCACGACAGGCCACCCATCCTCATACTTGAGGTAATTCCAGCCCAAATGAGCATCCTATAGAAGTGATCAGCAACAGTCCACGCAAATAGATCCATCGAACTGGAAATGGTCAAAACTCACCTCATCAGTAAACCCAATAGTCGTGTTCAAATAATGATAATAAAGAATATCCGGCGTAGCCGTAGAATCGTTCCCAGGCAGGACCCCCAATCCACCAGGAGCATAAACAACACCGTGATTCGAAGCATAAATCACCGTTCCACCCCCATCAAGCAACTTGATCCCATCCTTATCCTCAAAAGGTCCACGAACGTTAGTCGACCTTCCAACCCTAATCTCATACTCCTTTCCACGGCCGGGAAACCCCTTATGAAACCGACAGCACTTTCCATGACTGAACCAAGCATAATAATACCCATCACGAAAACTCATCCAAGACCCCTCCTCGGGCCTCTGTTTCTGCTCGGGCAAGTACGTCAAATGCACAGCATCTGGATTCGTTGGATCCTTAAGGGAAAGTAAATCATCCGAAAGAGGCACCTGCCAAATATCCGTCCAGAAGCTACCGTAGTTCAGATAGCTCTGCCCGGTGCTGTTATCTGTGATGAATGATGCATCGATGGCGTTTGAGACGTTGAACGGATAGATATCTGAGCCATTACCATTGCCTGTATGGATAATCGCGCCGTGATCTGTCCAGTCTTGGCTTTTGCCCAAAGATGTTGTTGTCGCGACTCCGATTGCGCTGCTCCGGGACCCGTGCTCGCTTAGTGTGTAGTAGCAGTAGAATGTACCATTTGCGTGAATTGTTGTCGGAGCCCAAGGTCGGGTCCGGTTTTGTGTGTGGATTACCGACGGGCCGGAGAGGACTGTGCCTACATCGTCCCAGGGTCCGGAGAGATTTTGCGCGCGGTGAACTAGAATGCCTACTCCGCCTTGGAAGAGGTAGTACCAATCTTCCCAAAGGAGGATGTTGGGGTCGTGAGCGGCTATGTGGCCTATATTTGGCAGTGGAATTCTGTCTGTTGTGTCGTAGACCTGGGAAACTGCGTGTGCTGGTTGTGATGATGGAGTCGCCGCCACTAGCGGAGTAAGCAGCAGGCTTAGACTGGTAAGCAGCCAGGTGCTGTGCATAGTGGTTTTTGGAAATATTTTATTGCGCCGCGAAAGGCTTTGTCGCGCTTTTTCCACTTTTGCTTTTCGAGTCGTAATATGTACAATGCTCGCGTTGTGATGATTGTTTGGTTGATAGAGCGATTTAACACTGCGCTAAGCGCAAAGAATTGTGTAGGCTTTTGGCCGTGGAAGAAGGTGTCAAGTGTTATCGGGGCGACGAGCGCATGCTGCGCTTTTGTTACAGCAGTCAAGAAGCAAAGCGCTTAACGAAAGATAAATGGGGAGACAAGAATTGAAGTAAGTAGTAAAAACAAGTAAAAGTGAAAAACGTCAGGGAGGGCACATGGCATTAAGTAAGGGCCTAAAAGGAAAAAACCAAGAAAAAAACACAGCCATCTAGCCTTGTCTAGAGCCTTTCAATTGTTCCAATCCACAGGGTCCCGCCCGCGTCGATCGAGGCTAAACAGAAGCCAAGCGTTTTAGGGGCAGAAAGTCTGTCCTGTTAGGCTGCCAGTTTTGGGGGCCTGTACAGGCCCAGTACTTCCTTAGCTATGCATCATAGTTGTGAATGCCAAGTACCGCTAAGGTACTGTCCCGTGTTTACCCCACCAAGGGTCTCCTAAATTGGTGGCAGTGAGCACAGCCTGTCACAGGCCTCGGTCGCATCACGCAGGGGCATTGAAGTGGCCAGTGGTGATTGGGCCGATTGTAGCGATTGGGTTTGAAGAGTTCTGACTTGCTCATCCTTATCCCCTTTTCATTATTCACGGAGAAAATCTCGTTATCTCTCCGCGGTCGCTGAATTAATTAAAGATTTGATAGCTTTTTTTTTTGCCGGTCTTACTTCACGGCTTTTGAACTCGCTTGCGTTACATCAGGCTTCCATATTCACGGCTCCACATTGGCGCCAAAAGTACCGTGATAAGCCTTGTCTCCACCCGACATAATCTTCAACCGCAAGGCTCTCGCTATAATTATTCCACAAACTAGTGATCCTAGTGTATGATTTTCCTGGGCCTGATCGCAGTCACTATGGAGATTTGCAACTTTCTTTGCCCTTGCAGCCTTGCAGGTTGATCTGATCGTCACTCCGATCATCATGATCTCACTGTGGAACCATGGCCCGAGAGCTCCCCCTGATCGTGTTTTAAGGCATGACCATGACGAACCATGACGAGAGATCTTCACGAGCTTGGAAACCTAGCAATGATTCACTCAATTATCATCGAATGCGAGATTGACTTGGAACATAATAAATGGGATATAAATTGATAAGCAAATACAGATCCACCCAAATCGTCATTATCGTACACTGCACCACGTTACATCGCCATTCCGGTCAGATCATCCCAATCGAACACATCCAAAAAGGGATCAAAGTCTCCAGGAGGCTATTGGGAAGAAATTCAAATTAGTATTAAGAACTCCGATCCGCAGAAAATGATCGACTTACCGTAACGCCAAGGTTGGGCGGTGGAAGGATGCCATTGAAATCCGAGGTCATGGCCGGTGGCATGCCGGGAGTTGCGAGGAAGGCGACTACCTGGTTGTCCTTGAAGTTACCCATACCCGGAGACCCAAGATGCTCGCAGGTCGCGTGTCGTTGAAATAGCGTTTGGGCGAACGACAGAACTCGCTCCACGACTTGCTGCTTATACATCATCGCTTGGGCCGGCCAAAGCTTCGCCTTCACTAATGCGCCGATTGTCGATAGGAAGAAATAGTCCTTGGCACCCTTGACCACCAACAGGAACCGTACTTCTAGGGCGATGAGAGCGGCCTCGACGAGCGACATGAGAGAGTCGGGGAAGCCTGGTAAGCTGCCGAGTTGGAAGGTGGAGGATGAGGAGTAGGCGGCACTAGCTAAAGGAAATATCAGTACCGCGATACATCGGATGTAAATATAGGTCCATTGAGGGGGGTCTTACCAACGGGAGAATTCAAGGAGTGCAACACTTGGCAGATGGAAATAAATGCGTGAAGCGTCCATTCTCCAAGAACGCATAGTGATAATAAGGGCGAGGTCTCGTGCAGTCGACGTTGCGTGGACAAGATCATCATGGCTGCATCCAACCGCGACCGCGCAGATGGAGCAAATAGTGGCTCGTGACGGGCCTCGATGGCAAAAGGTGTGTGAACAGAGAGCAGGCTATGCGCCAGCTTGGTCTCAATCGAGGCCTTCCACAAAATCACCTTTTGCTGCGTGACAGGGTCGCTGGCTTCAGCCAAATACCATGTGGGGATCTGGGAGAAGTGTCGTGTCAACTCCCAATCGAGGCGTTGGATTTCTTCGTATCGACAGCTGAGTCTCGGTGAATGCATGAGTGAACACGCTTTCAGGCGAACAGGAAGGGACTGGCCAAGTGCAGTTTGATAAGAACAATCAGTAGCATCGCTGAGAGGATGCTCCTCCGGGGCTTCGATGGTAGTTTCATGGAGCTCATCATCATTGATGTTCAATGGAGGAAGGGTGTCATAGTCAGAAGCCTGAACGGTTGGCGGCATACCGCGGTCAATAGCGACCTGAAGATCCAGCTCCACGATCGTCATCCAGACGCGCCGGCGCATCTCTTTGTTGAAGGTAGATATACGGGCATACTTGCTCGGATCGCGGTGGTACCCTGACATCATGGCCGACTTGACCATCTGGCTGGTGGCTAGCCACGCCTGACTGCGTTTCATGCCGAATGAGTTTTGTGCGGTTATCAGCAAGATGTATAACCGTAGAGTATTAATCTCAGGTCGCTTGATACGAGCATTGACAATCCATTTCTCGGCATGCAAAACCCACACCACGGCGGTATAGCATTTAAGAGGCGTCGAAGATTTCTCCTGGAGACTGGCCACATCGGCAAAATTCCACGCACATGCAAGGATCAACAGGAGTTGAGCGACAAATGCAGCGGAATGAATGGATGGGTTGTCGTAGCTAGCCCAAAACTCCTCGACATCTCGAAGGAAAGTCGGGACGTGAATGATCCGTTGTGTCGATTCGATGTAGGTCAGGTACAGACTGATGAGCTCATCGGCGACAGCTTTTTTTGGGAGTAAGGAGATCAAAGATACTGTAGTTGGGTCCGGGAATGGCTCATTGAGTGGTCGTCTCTTCCATAGTCCTCGCTTGACTCGTTCCAGATCCGGGCGAACCCGCGACAAAATCGGGTTCGACAGACGAATTTCCTCTGCGAAAGACCTGATGTCAGAGAACTAGAGAACCTTGTCAGTAATTAAAGGGCATCGTGATTGTAAACTCAATTGACAGGTGTCAAGACTACATACCTGTGCCACCAAATTGGCATAGATTCCCGAGCCACTGAAGCGAGTTTTGGTCTCGCGACCCCTCATCATAATACGAGGCTGAAGGTCCAACTGATGGGACGGAGTCAGGGAATTATCGGAACCAATTCCATTGAAATTCTCACTGTCAACCTGCGACGAAGAGGCCGCCTCGAGTTCAGGCAGCACACGTTTTGGGCGTTGCAGGAGGCCCGTATTCACATAAGGTTCCTGATTAACCGCAGCTTTAGGCGCTCCGAGAACAGTTTCCAAGAAACAGTCTCGGCGCTCCCTACCATGATGTTTGCGAGGATGGCGTGGGCCATCAGAGGGCGTTGGGCCCGAGTCGGGCAGGGTTGTCGAAACGAGTGCTTCCGACCGAATCGACGGCGCCCCTAAACCCGAGTCCGGGGGCGTCTGGAGATTCTGATCTGTCTGGGGCATTCCTAGAGTGGATCCTCGGTCCGAAGCAAATGCAGTGGTTGATACTGTGGTGGGCTGCTGCCATAAGAAGCCATCTTCGTAGGTGCACTTGGTGGGCGCTCTGCTCTTCAGACAGCGACCACAGGTGGGATACTCCCGGTCGCAACGCAATTTGCGACTGCGGCATTGGGTGCATGCCATGGTGCGACGGCGCCTTTTGCGCGGCCGGTCTGGCTGTGCACCAAAGTCATGTACTTCTTCCATTCTGGGCTATTGAATGGTGATTGCACAGATAAAAAGCACCCCCAGACACTTCACTTGAAGAGTTAGAGGGATGACTTGCTCCGGCTTACGTGGTAAGGCCCACCCTAGCAGTTACCCGATGCGGTAAGTGTGTCCGACCACGCTAACGCGGCCAGAGAATGACTTGGCCTCTTGATTGTGTACATCAGTGGATACATCGGAACACGGAGATTGATATGTTTCTATTAACATCAGTAGCATGTTTGCAAGCCTTGACCCAAGAAAGTTCTGCCAGGGCAAGACGAGATTACCTGATGTTGCAAGTGGTGCGCCGGTCTGATTACCTAAAGGGGGAGAGGGATGGTTTTCTTTCCTTTTTATTTCAGATGTTCAACCAGTTGGAGTAAGACTCAGGATCTAGTTGCCTTGATAGCAAGCCCCATTAGCCACCAGATCATCTTGGCAGTCCACTTTCGAGTGAGCCCCATTGCACGCAAGATCTTATAACGCAGTCGAGGTCACGTGACTAACGCGAGTGCGCTCCCTCGTGAAAATAAACAATTCTTTATTCTCCGGGGTGTCCTTTCTCGTACCCACTATTTGTGATCCTATTCCTTATTCCAATAATCATCATAGGAGAAGCTTTTGGAAACTTTCCTTTCTCAAGGAATGGAAATAAGGCAAACTGATTTGACTATGTTTACTTATCTGACTGTAAAGTTATATCCCCAGGATTATACTGCAGGTGGGGAGGAAAAAGACAGTAGCACGTAAATCTTGAGCAAATGATTGGCGCGGACACTCAGTTTGTCCTTCGGGTCATGTAATAGGGATCAATTCGGAGTTGCGTCGGGCTTAACGGTTCGGAGCGAACGCGCTCGGAGATACTCAAAGGACTTAGAGAATATAACTACACTGTAGGCAACAATAACGATCAACAGATTTCTCTCGCTTTACTTATTCTCTTGAACCCTACGCCCATATCACAAACTCACTCTTACCTTCTGTTCATCTTACCAATCCCATCACTATGTTGAAATCAATTCTGTCCTTTGGTCGCACACCGGAGTATCTGTTTCCCAAAGTGGATCCCGCGCAGGATGGCCCCGACTGCTTGAAAGACTGCGCAGATTGCACTATCGAGTACCCTTCAAAAGTGAAGATCGAAACTTTGAGACCTCTTTACGGCCAGATCAAAGAAGTTCAGGCCCATGTCCTCGTGGCGACAGGCCGATCTGACTGGAAGGAGAAGGTCGGGCAAGAACATGGATCCCTCATGGAGGCATTTGACCAGTCATCGGCAAAATCTAAACTAGGCGTACGTGATACTCGATCATCTCAAAAGTACTAAAGCTAATATTTCTCAGCGCATTATGGTCTCCGCTTCCAATCTGACAACCCCAGATCACTCGGGAGAGCAAGACCCAACAAACCCCACTACAGTGCTCATCCTGCCATCATTCACCTTTGTGGACTCTGTATCCCAAGCAGACGTACCCGATTTAGTTCATCGATTTATCGATAATCCCACCGATGAAAAGAATGGATCCAGTGCCGTTTCGGCATCCGGAATGACCGCCCGCCCATGTGAACTAGACTACGTGATCTTACTATGTTCGCACCGCCGACGAGATGCGCGCTGTGGAATCACAGCTCCTCTTATCAAGCGTGAACTTGAGCGTCACCTTCGTCCTCTTGGGCTGGACCGCGATGCTGATGACTCGCGACCGGGTGGTGCAGGGATCTTCTTCGTCTCCCATGTTGGGGGCCACAAGTTTTCAGCCAATGTGCTTGTTTACCGTAAGAAAGATCAGCAGATGATTTGGCTGGCGCGGGTACGGCCTGAGCATTGCGAAGGTCTGGTGAAGTACACTTTGCTTCAAGGCAAGGTAGTTCATCCTGAGTCTCAGCTGCGGGGTGGATTTGACCGTGTGCGGGGATTGACGAGTTGGTGAGGGTGAAATTACCAAATTACTTTTTCTGTCTGCTGGTGTTTTATCGGCTTTCCAGCGAGGAAAGCTAAAGCTGAAAAGCCAACTATGGCTTAATACCCACGAGATTTTCTTAATGCATATTGTTAGATCGGATTTGATGGGATTTTATTGCGTGATTGCACGTACAAGAGTACGAGATGTACTTTAGATTGGCGGCTACAAAAAGGGTTAACTACACATTTCCTTGCCCCAGTGTTATTTACCTAGCCACATTATTTCTCGGATTCAATTAAATTAGTCACAAGTCAGCACCTTATTTTGGAGAGTCTACTCAGGATTTAACATGGGTGCTTCTCTTAAGGCAGCATGGGTCAGTGGAGGCCCAGACAGAAAGGAAAAAAGAAACATGTTCAAAATGAGGTTGAAGGTGCCCAAAACTTCCCAAGGTCCAAAATTTATGTCATAGTGAAGGATTGCCTCGTTGTCACCTCCAGGGAGATTATAAGAACTAGACAAGATGCCTTTTCCACCCCCTTCCATCTTGGTCTCTGTCGCCGTATGCAGTGCTACCTACGAATCATTGAACCCCTCCGATAGATCCAGATCGGGAGTCGTAGGAATCTAGATCAATATATAGAATCGATGAATCTCCAATGATATTTATTCCACAGAAAAATATTCTTTTGAGCTTGTGCGACCCTATAAGTCAACTAGTACGTACATAGTAAAATATAAATATGCTGCATTTATTGTTGAGATGCTTGGATAACTATGGGTTTCTATACACTATAAGTCCACTTAGCTACAGCCCTGGCGTGATTGACAGTATTCTTCTAGTATTAGATCATCGGCCACTATAGTCACATATAAGGCATATTGAAGCCTTTCTCTGTACTATATATACAGCCTCTATGATTTCATGTCTCTAGTTCATGGAAATCTCGACATTATCCAGCGCCCTCCCCTCGTTTCCTGGACCTCGTGTCCCCAATTCTACCTTGAGTTTAACAGATTTCCATGTTAGCTACCATTTCAGAATACCGACCATTGCACATAAAGCTCTTCACCGCTGTCTGTTTGTTTTCCTCGATAGCGTGGGCCTTACCCATCCCGACAGCCCTGGAGGGTAACCCTAAGAATCAAATGCATCAAATGACTTTTTCATCAACCTTGCATCTTGGTCTTCTTCAATATATTTAGTGTTGCCTATAACGTCATAAATTCCTCTAGGTCTAGTATGATAAACATATTACTGTAGTACACAAATTGGCGGTCCCTTGCTGCATGAAAAAAAGGTGGAATTAGTCAGAATGCATTATGCATTCGACTTGCAGAATCGATTCATTGTCAGTAATGGATCGTTCCAAAGAGGTCTCTTCTCTAGAACGAGTGTAACTTCAGACTTTACAAACGCACAGTACAGCACAGACATACTGCATATACTATTGAGTAACATGAGTGATGATAGGTCTCTATAGACAGTCGATCCGCTTGGCTACAGTAATCCAAGAATCTAGTCTCGACCAATCAGTCGGTAAAGCTTTGAGGCACGTTGCCATATTTGTCTTCATGACATGACATCTTTTGCAAATTTCGACAATATTCAAGTGCCCTTCCCTCGCCTTCGAACCTCCTCTATCTCTACTTCTAATACCCGCTTTCAATAGCTTACATTGGAAACAATTTTATATTATCTTCCACTTCAACCCATCATCTAATATGAAGCTGTTCGCCGCTGTTTTCTTTCTTGCCCTCGCTAGCTTGGGCCTTGCTAGCCCGCATGAGCAACAAAAAGGGGCTGGATGCGAAGATTGTTCTGGGGCATGCTTCAGCCATTATAGCAATAGATGCGACACAGAAGTTAGCAAAGATTTTTGCGACCAATATCCCGTAAGATGTTCCTCCTCATATTTATACAGCGAGTTCTTGTTAATCTGGAACAATAGGGATTAACAACATGGTGTCCTTGACCCTGATTGGAAGTATGCTCTCTAGCAGAGAACCAGACGGACAAATCAGAATTAGCTTCCCTTGAAGCTGGTCAACTTTCTTTCGGTTTTCGGTACTTTTACTGGTCGGCACCTCACAGCCATTGCAGAAGCATCCAATCAGAAATGCTGTGCCATCCATTTTATGTTACATAATTACGTCTTATACGCTCATTTGGTGATCTTTATAGTTGATGTCAGTCATGATCCTGCACCTGGCAGTCACATCTCAATTTCAGGTTACTTTTTAGTAGGTATAAGCGCAATAAGATTAGGATTGATTAAAGACAGCTCGTTCCTCTCAGATGCAATTTATTTCGCTCTGGTCACATTTCCTCTTCGCCTGAAACTGATGAAACTGATGTATAAATTGATTTGTTGTTCCTGTAGTTGCTGATAAGTCGACATATGATTGTAGTGCGCCATATATATTGTTCTACACAAGTAATCTACGTACGCGGCACGGCCAATTAAGTACTATTTGTGTTGATAATTTTTCTGTGTCCGAATACCCATAGGTACAATTATTGATCAATGTAGAGATAAGAGCAATCTCATTGTGTACGAAGTCTTGCTCTCAAAGCTCCTTTCAAAGTTCTGCAATTGGCTTTAATTCTTGTTGCCAAGATTGAATACTTTCCATGATAAGGTGCGTTTGAATATGACATCAGTCTGGCGAACTTCGTCACAGGCTTGGAGTAAATGAATGAGATACCGTGCTCACGCTTTATTCCATACAATAATGTATAACAAGAGACCAACCTTTCTTCCATGAACCACTGCAATCAGCACCGAGATCTCCTATTTCTTGATATGTTTAGTTCCGCTATTATTGTCTATTGGCTACCGGTCATAGCCTGTGAGACATTTTATCTCCATTGGCAATAGTGGGGTGCTCGGAAGTAAATATGGATAGGTTGTTAGTAGCGGGCCGAGCACGCGACGTCACCGCGTTAATTGATTTGGTTTCGCGTTCCGCGTATCATCAACTCTCTTCCGTGTCTGGGAGCGCCACATTCTCACAACAATGGCTGACCAAGCCCTTAAATCTCGCGACGAAGTCGCAGCGCAAGCTGTGGCTGTTCGGGCAGAGTTGAAAATATGGGAGAAAGAGTTTGCAATAACGCATGATGGGAAAAAGGCCGGTCGGGAGGATATCAAACAAAGACCCGATATTGGTACGTTTGATTAGGCGCGAGACTTGACAAAACACAATTTTTCAATTCAAACTGAACCGGCCACTGACCCAACTATCTGTCATTCTAGCTGCAAAGTACAAGGAGTATGGGCGACTCAAAAATCTCGAGGCTGCACTTACCCGACGCGAGAACCGCCAACAAGAAGCCGCCGACTCCTCAAGAAAGCGAAAACATGCCTCCCCCAACGGACTATCGCGCACAAATATTGAGACGACTCCACGCAAGTCGAGCAGGGGCCTATTTGCTACCCCGTCCCACAATCGCAACACGCAGGCTCATCCTTCCCAACTAGACCCTTACGACTCACCATCGACCTTTCGTCGATTGTTCAGTCCCAGTACACACCGAGAGAGCTTACCAGCACCTTCGCCTCTGAAACCTGCCATTGGACCTACACCACAGCGCGATGGAAAGGCTCTCGGGTTGTTTGACATGCTATCCGAGTCTGGTGGGAGCCAGGCAACCCCGTCAGCAAAGAGACAAAAGGATGTGTTAGCGGCAGGATTCCGAACACCCTCTAAGCCGAAACTTTTTGATACTATTGCGGAGGCGCCAGAAGAAGAAGAGGAGGAAACATCAAGACTCTCACGGACACCAGCCTCCTCAACTAAGCAATTCTACCTCGCGAATCTCTTTGCAACCCCTACAACGATGCGCTATGCGGCCATGGTCGAGGCCGAGGACAACAACATTGCACAAAACAACCCCCGGAAACCGAGGCTGCAGGTTCCCAGCACTCAAACCCGTCGGGAACACCCTCTTTTCTCCGTCGCTCTAACTCCGGACGGTATCCTGCGCCCACTACAAATGAGGGACCAGGTCTCAGTCCCATTGCATCTAGGAGACCGCGCCAGTTTGCGGGACGGGGCCTGTCACATCTGGTCAAAGGTCTTCGGGAAATGGAAGAGGAGCGCGACGAAGACGAGTGGGAAATGCTCCGCGAGATCGAGGAAGAGCAAGAAGGTTTCCACTTCGAGGTCCCTGAGAGCCAAGGCCCCGTAGCGGACAAGCAACAACCTTATAAAAAGAAGGGTCAGAAGCGGACTACGAGGAGAGTCAACATCCGACCAGCCATTTCCAAGCCAAAGAAACAAGAGGAGCTTTATCCGGATTTGTACGAAGAGAGCGATGACGAATTGGCTGCGGTCCCGGAGACACAAATCCCTGAAGTCCCTAGGGAAGTTCCAAACATTATTGGGGACGAAGATGGACATGATGATGTTGCCTCTCTGCATTCCATTTCAGAACCCGGATCCGACTACGAGGGTGACACTGACGTGGACTCGGACGGTGACCCCGAATATGGGGAGAAGGCTAAACATCCACCTCGACCGAAGAGCTTCTCGGAGCGCATTAAAGAAGCGGGTTTGATGGCTAAGCCAACTGCCATGGAACCTCCAGCTAAACCTGCGGCAAAGCCAGAAGAACCCGAGAAAGAGAAGAAGCCTCGGGACCGCAAGATTAACCCTCAGGCCCATGCGAACTATCGATCATTGAAGATCAGGAATAGGGGAGGGGCTCGTGGTGGTGGCGGGCGGTTCCGTAGGCGATGAGGCTATACACTTGTTTCATTGTTAATGACATAACGACTGCATCAATATTAAGCATACATAATATCATCTAGCAATTCAATCACTATATCGCATTCATATTCAGTTGTAACCCAAGTGAAGAAATTTTGCGATTATCATATTCACATTAATGGTTCTAATTCTATAGTACAGTGGTTCTGATATGAGAATATCCCTTTAGTCTGGAATATATCGATCAAGGAGGTGTCGCGGTGGTCTAGATTGACGGCTGTACGGCCGAGATCGCGGACGTGACTCTCTAGGCATTGTAGCTGGTCCAGTCTCAGGTCTTGTAACCCGATCAAACAAACTTCTATCAGCTTCTCGAGCCGGGGAAGCACTTCGACCGCGAGCTGGACGATCCCGACGATTGGACCCTGGATCACCCCGGTTACTAGAGCTTTGTGGCAGCCTCGGATACTGCACATGGCGATCCCAATCTTCTAAGGAGACATAGGGGCTTCTAAGCCACGCTAGGAGTTCATGCAAGAACAAACGAGCATTATCCCGTCCAATGAAGTCCCGCAGCAGCTCCTCGGCTTGACCAGCGCTACCCTTGATGTCAACGGTGCGCAGGATCGCAATTACGTATTCGAGCAGGAACTCGGCATTGTTGGCTCTTCGGTCCTCGAGTCGTTGAGTTCCAGGGCGAGGAACTCGACCTCGGCCACGGTCTTCGTCGGTCTCCGCCTCTGGATTCAAAAATGTAAAGACTTGAAGTTCTCTTCGGATCCACTTCCGTGCACGCGATACCAGCGACTCATCTCGGTTGAAGTGTTCTGGTGTCACTTCACTATATTGTGATAACCGATTTGAACCCACGCGGAGGGAGTATAGTTTGTTACGGTAAACGTTGCGCCGTGTCGCGAGTGGGTCCTGGGAGGCTGGTTGTTGTTGTATATGGGGCCTTTGACGCCGATGCCTTGCTCCTCGAGCCCCGGTAAACCCACCACGGCCTGGGCCAGAACCTCCGGGTGGTTTTCCGGATCGATCGTGGAGAGGTACCTTGTATGTTTTGGGACCTTGCGGGGCTTCGAGATCATATTGTACCTCAGTGAGCTGAGTCTTACCTGTATCACCATCAGTCACACTCAATAAGTAGCATGCAGTGAGTACCCTCACATAAAGGGCAGTTCGGCTGTTGCTCTAGCCAGCTGACTAGGCATAAGAAGTCAAAGTTGGTATGGTTGCATGGCTTGGCGATGCTGGCTTCGGTGATAGATTCTAAACAGATCACGCAGGGATCGCCTTCATTTTCCTCATCTTTGACCTCTCGAAGAGTTTTCTGGAGGATCTCCTGTTGCAGGTCCCCATCGTCTGCCATGGAGAGTAAACCTGAGATCAATCAGCGACCCAATCGTGGACGGTGAGCTTATCGCGACCCCACCGCCCGCTCCTCGCCGGCAGAAAAAACGGCGCAGTCACAGCTTCCAATCTCACTTCTAAGCTGCTATTGCTCAATTTATCTTCGTTCATAGTTGGGAAGACACTGCCAATACCTGCGATCGCGACGTTCTCGGGAACTCTGTCTATCTCTGAAATGCACTAATTGATTCAGATATCTCCTCGCTTTTCCTATCACTTCAGATGCGTTCCGCTAAAGCTGTTGTCTCCGAGAATCTCGCGCGCTACGGCAAAGCGGGACCCAACATGTCTTACAACACCATGGCTGGATCGCAGCCTCATCAACACACTTTGACATCACTGAAGCGGTGGTCAGTCGCGAACAAGGAGTTGCCAGGTGCGAGAACATCTTCCTGACTCATGTAAACACTCGAGCTAATCCCGTTCCTGTCACAGCTGTTTCGCAAATAAAGGCAATTCATGTTTACGACTTCGATAATACCCGTGAGTGGCTCTTCGTCTATTTTCATGCGACTCGGAATACTGACTCTTGGCCTTCCCAGTATTCCTCAGTCCGCTACCGAACCCACAACTTTGGCATGGAAGCACTATCGGTCACCTACAATCAGAAACACATTTCGCCAATGGCGGATGGTGGCATGATCCCAATATTCTCTCCGCCACAGGGAAAGGGTTGGAAGAAGAGGAGGCGCGAGCTTGGAAGGGTTGGTGGAATGAGAATATTGTGAGGCTACGGATTGCGCCAGGACAAATGAATTGTTTTACTAACCACTACTAGCTCCACCTGGTCAAGCTCAGCATGGAGCAGAAGGATGCTGTCACAGTACTCTTGACAGGACGGAGTGAAGCTGGCTTTGGAGAGCTCATTAAGCGTATGGTGGCAACCCAGAAGCTGGATTTTGACTTGGTTGGCCTGAAACCCGAAGTTGGCCCCAATGGGCAACACTTTGCCTCGACTGCAGCATTCAAACACGCATTTCTCGAAGACCTCGTTCTCACGTATGAACATGCCGATGAAATACGGGTGTATGAGGACCGGCCCAAGCAGTAAGTCCTTGACCACTTTTAGCGAAACGAGCTTTCCTGTATTGATTTGATTCCAGTGTCAAAGGGTTCCGCGATCATTTTGAAGACCTGAACAGGAAGCTACAATCTGGGCAGTACGCTCCCCGGAAGCCCATCAATGCCGAGATTCTCCAGGTAATCGAGTCCGCTACCACACTTGATCCAGTAACAGAAGCTGCTGAAGTGCAGCGCATGATCAATTCGCATAACCTTGCTGTCCGCAATCCATCTCTAGGAAGATACAAGGCATTTTCAACTCGGCGCTACATGCGCATCAAGCGTACAATCATATACACGGGTTATCTCATTTCGCAAGAGGATTCCAAACGCATGATCGATGAAGTGCTGAACCCACTTCTTCCCAATGGACTTGCCGAGTCGAATGATATCAAGTACATGGCTAACAATATTCTGATCACTCCTCGCCCGGCCCCACACTCCATCCTGGACAAAGTTGGTGGTCTCGGAAAGAAAGTAACTTGGCAGATTACTGGAACGGCAGTGCTCGAGAATAGAGTTTTCGCAGCTCGTGTCGCACCAATCCCGTCAACCGAACAGTATTTCTCTGAGAACCCAGACCCTCTGATTGTCCTGGCCGTTCGTAAAGGTGCCCGTCCAGTCGAAGCATCCAGAATCGCGAACTGGCAGCCTGTTCCATCCAACAAAGCCTTGAGATTCGACACAACTGTCGGAGAAAAAGTCATACTTCGTGTCGAAGATGACGAGAGAGGAGGGGCTCCAAACGCGCCTAAACACCCTAAGAAACGCTATCCTCAGGATCATTATGAAGATATTCCTCAGCAGCAGCATACTCATAACCCAAGCCACGAGACATCCTCTCACTCTCATGGCTACCACCCGTATTCACGACCTACCGGGGAGAACCGGAATCAGTACGATGATAATAACTCTCGTCGAGGCTCTTACCGTGGCCGAGGGCGTGGTAATGGAAGAGGTCGTGGCAACGCTTCACGCGGTGGTCGGGGTCGGGGCCGTGGTGGCCGCGATGCCGGCTCAAACCCTTATTACAAGTCACTAGATGACTACAGCAATGGTTACGATGGATCGCAGGAAAATAAGGGTGGCAGCAACAGCAACAATGGATATCCGATGGACTACTGAAAGTATGGTTATTGATGTCGTGATTTGCCACTAGTATCTGTCTATTCTTGTTGGCTACGAACATTGATGCCTTGCTCATGATATTTCACTGCATCGAAACGGCGTTTTTCTGGATATCCAAGTATCGATATGAGCTGGTGATTATTAAGTTCAGGCTAATCATCTGTCAATCCTACAACAATTGTTATTTCTCTTACATTGTTTTCTTTCGTGTATCACTGCCGTTTGATAGGAAGTTGAGCCTTCAACAAAAGAACGTACAATTAAGGAGGTACTGTCGGACTTCTCATTAGCAAGATCATGCTTTTAATTTGTTCAATATAACTCGGGGTATAGGATTATCTCGCCAAGGACACAAATGCAACATCAAATGTCATGCCGCGCATACTTGCTTGCCATCCGAATCCTCCTCCCCATGTAGAACAGAATAAAAGGAAACGGCATAAAGACTATAGTCAAGCATCCCAACAAAGTACAAGCCCATCCCACTCCCAGATTATGAAACATAGCCGAAGCAAAAAGCGGAAACCCAGCCCCAAACGAAGACCGCATGAAATCATTCCCTGCAAGCACACTCGCCGCATATCGTGGATAAGCATGCGCAAGGTAACAAAAGATGGAATTAAAGATCAAACAACCCCCGAGAGCAAAGAACATCGAACCAATAATCGGCACAATCCAATGCACACTAGCAAAGTTACCTGTCCAACCAAACCAGAAGAGTGAAATCGGCAGTGCAAATGCGCCCACAATGGCCGGTGGCATCTGCCATTCTGGTGGGAGGTTTCCATTTGCGTCGACGTGGCGTGATTGATACTTCCATTTCCAGTAGAAGTACGCCGGGATCGTGATGCAGACCGTTGAGACAAGAATACCCATGAAGGCTAGACCGCTTTCGCCGGAATTGAAGCCGTGGATCTCAGAGAAGACGATTGGGAAAGCTTCGAACCAGGTGTAGAGAATACCATATATGAGGGCGATGTAGAGATTCAAGAGGAACACGATGGGTTCAAGAAAACAGAGTTGAAAGGGACGGACTAGGGATTCGAAAATGAGGTCCTGGGATTGTCAGCACATATCTCAATAACACTGTACGTACTAATAAGCAATGAGGTCGACACATACCACCGGTTTAATCTCCTTAATTTCAATCTCCGACTCGGACATATATTGCGAATTCCCCGTAATACGACGAACCCGCCTTGCACGCCTGGCAAGAATATTCGGCGCAAATGTCTCCGGAAGTCCGAAGAACAGTAGGACAAATGCAAGGCCCGATGCCCACACTAATTGCCAGATCGTCCATGTCCATCCCTTGGCCGCGGCAGCAAAGCCTCCCAGCATCGGGCCTAAGACTGGCGCTGAAATTGCGAACATGCCCCAGACTGCAATCATGTAGTCGCGCATCTTAGGGCTCCACATATCACCCATGGATGCGGCACCGGTTGCTAGAGCCGGTGAACCGATGAAGCCGGTAAGGAATCGAAATGCTAAAAGCATGCCGAAGTTTTTGGCGTAGATGACGCCGAAGTTGAAGAATACGAACACGAAGAGTGTTAGGACGTATGTTGGACTTCGGCCTATCTGGGGAATTTCGGATAAGGGTGACCAAATCATTGGTCCTGGGATTGTTAGATTGGGGATTAATTTGATTGGGAATGGTGGAAGGATGGGTGCATTGACGAACCAAGTCCATAGCCAAGGACGAATAATGTTAGTCCAAGTAAGGCAGCGACACTGCTAACTCCGAATTGCTCTTCAACACCGGGAACACCGGGCGTATAAATTGCAGAGCCAACGTAGATGGCGAATGTCAAAAAGCAGATCAAGGTGCTGACAAAAGACTTCTTCTTTATGCTCCAATTTTGTGGGTTCTATACCAGCCAGTTAGTAACTCATGTTTCTTTCTGACGAGGAATTGGTTCCGACTTACCTCCGGATCATCGTCCCCTCGCCAACTGATCACGATAGACTGGTTTGCACCTCCAATAGTAGAAGCAGAAGAGATCCGTCGGGACCGGGTGGAGGCCTGAGACATGACGGTATAGATACCTAAAGCCTCCAGATCTTCGACGTCTCCATGTTCGGTCTCTGTCATTGAGGGTGCTGCCTCATCTTTCAATTCCGTCTTCAAATACTCGGTCCAAAGAGAAGTATCTTTCTCTTCTGGATACTGCATTAATTTGTACCGAGTGGCTAAGCGAACCAGCTTGCCGAATGCAGTGTCGCGCAAGGTCTCCATAGTGAAGCTTCGGTCCTGCGGACTCGAGCTATGACTTGGACAAAGTTGGGTCCAAAACAGGTGGTTGCTCGGCGGAGGGAGAATTAAAGTAATATTAATGTTATAATTATAGTTTATATGAGGGATTCTTCCAAGGGATTGATCGAATTTTATATACTTTATAATTCTTTGGATCTCATACTAAATGACATAAGACTTTTATCCGTGGGTGGAACCGTAAAGCCGTAACCCCGAATTGTGGCAATAGTCCCGAAATGGACCTGTCTGGACAGGAGAGTAGACCCAGTAAAACCCAGTAAAAAGCGCCATGGCCATTAGGATTTACTGATACCCCGGATTATCAACGTTGAACTATTGTTAAGCGGAAGCTCAACTTCCGTCGGGACGGAGATGTTCTCGGCGTGACGTCATGAATTAGTTCAATTATGGTGGGTGGGATCAGCTACTTTTGACCTCGGGAAAGAATACCTGCAGATTAGACTAGAAATAAATTTAAATGCCTGAAATAACATCTTTGGATGAGCGGACCTGCATTGAGCATGTGAAATTGTTCTCCCGAGGTCGTTCAAATATTATCTGCCTCCATTTCTGTGGCGGGTTGCAAACCAGGTTTAGTTGAAACTTCTTGCTAGAATGTTCATAGCAGAAAATCCTTCTCAAGCACTCATCATCAGTCTTGCCACTTATTATGCTCAAGACTCAGATATCAACTTGGTACATCAAAGATCTCCACAGCTTGTTTGGTAAAAGATTTGACATGGTATGCCAAAAACATGTATATACTGCGGAATACGAGGTTTACGAGCAGAAAAACTTGGCAAGAAATCATGTACGAATTACGGGGTTACAAAAATTAGACTAAACAAATGTCAATTGCCCAGGTGCCCCATGGTTAATGTAGGCTTTATGGCCACTGATATCTAAAAGGGATACGGAGATACAGAAAGCACATAGAGGCCTTACTCGAACAGCAGGACATGCTGGAACTCCGGGGCCTCTTGTATTATGGACGTTCGATAAGGCTTCACGCATTCTCTGTCTTTCTGTATTGCTTCTATACATTGGTGGCGTTTTCATCTGGCTCTTCTTCCACGCTGCTCGTGTCATCACTCTTATCCAATCCAATCCCCTAGGACCTTAGCCCTAACATTATAATCACTTCTCAACCCGGACAGGACTGATAACACGAGGACCCTCGAAGAACGAAATGTCGTACAAACGCGGAACTGCGCAGCGAGACACGAAGAACCTGGTAACCCCATAGAAGAGTAACGAGAGGCAATTGGGGGGAGGAATTCCTCCACCCGGGAGCGCAGAAATCCTCGACCGAGGGCACGACCCCGGGAGGAAAAGCCCCCAACACGAACCTTGTTCCGGAATATGTGAACCTTAAGGCTATTCAAGCAAGCACAACCGACAGAGGACGCCACCATGATGAAGTACACCAATGAACAATCTATACAAGAAGCCGTGGAAAACTCGAAAGAGATCACGGAACATGTCCTGAAGAATGCTATACCAGCCAGGAAGCTAGAAGAGATCAAACCCCTTCTAAAATACCAGAAAGAGGCAGCACAAGCTCAGAGAGAATAAGACGAACTCGAAGCAGAGGCCGCGGAGCGAGAAAACGCACGCAATGCCCGCGAAAGAGGACGATCGATGGCACAGCGTCAAATGACCATGCCAATTAGGTCTAGAACCCCACTCTAGAACCCACTATCAGTAAACCTCCACAACAAGACCAGTAACAGGGTGACGTGCCGATGCCAGACGCAGACGCAACGTACAACAACCCCAAGCCGGTAGACCACGAGGAGAAAGTGCCAGCGGCGCCAAAGCATACCAAAACGTTCTCTGCTAATAGCATTGAAGAATGGGATCTGTTCGAAAGCGGACTCGATATTCACTTCGGACAGCATCTCGCCTACCTCAAGCAGGGGCATAGACGGGTGCTCCTAGCGTCCACGCACCTCGAAGGCAGGTTGAGAGTACAGTGGAGAAGACACGTTAAAGAACTAGAGAAGAAGGACCCAGAGCGAAAATTCACCTGGAAGGAATTCAGCGACTGGTGTCAAGGTGTGAGCCCATCGCCAGGGACCCAATGATCGCGCATTCTCTGGGTGCTTCGTGACATATACGAAGACTTCTTCTACTTCAGGGGCCTTCGCATCCGGCACACCAGCCTGGATGACTTTGTTCTGCCCTATACTTTAGGGGGATCTTCCACGTCGCCATGCGATCGTGGGTCGCTTAGGCACATCAGCCTAGCTCTCGTTGCTCCGTGACTTTGACGAAGACTTACTTCCTGCACTGTCGATTAACGATTCGTAGTGTCTTATGGGTTCATTTGCTCCGTGGCCTAGTGACCTACACGAAGACTTTCGTTGCATCAACAACTAATGCTGATTATCAGGAGCTTTTGTCCTTTAATTAAACCTGAGGAGTCCAATTCGGTTCTCTTCAACAGGCGTACCGTCACACTCTCCTGCTCCGCTCAGCTCCAACCTTGGGTAGAATATCTACAGAGCAACTTGCTTCTGATACAATTTGCCCTGGAATACTGAGGTTCACATTCAGTGCCGCTTTTCCCGCAGATGCTGCTCTTGCACTGCTCGGGCGCAGAGGTGTTCCGGACCACCATCTGCGCCAGCGTTCGGCACTGATCCGGTCTCTGCTTGTCAGGCCCCGGGACGCTAATGATCTTCTGTGCGTTCGCGTTCTATCGTGTAGTGGCCAACTTCATGGTGCCTTCTGAGCTACACTCAGGCCTCTGCCTGGCCATCTTGATACTCGATGGATTTTCCAGCTCTCTGAGCCACAAGCTCTTTGCCTGACCATCATATCTTGGATGGATTTTTCAACTCAGGTGTTTCTGCGCTGAGCTAAAGGCTTTCTGCCTGACCATCTTATCTTCGATGGATTTCCGTGCTGAGCTAACACGCAGGCCTCTCTGCCTGACCATCATATCTTGGATGGATTTTCAACTCAGGTGTTTCTGTGCTGAGCTACATCAGGCCTCTTTGCCTGACCATCTTCATTTCGATGGTTTTTGAGCTCTGTGAGCTACAGGCTCTCTGCCTGACCATCATATCTTGGATGGGTTTTAAGTTCAGGTGTCTCTGTGCTGAGCTACATGCAGGTCTCTGCCTGGCCATCATCATCTTGGATGAATTTTCTAGGTCTTCAGCATTTTTGTCATGCCTTTTCGATTTTCTAGACGCTCTGAGCAATACATAGGCGATCTGCCTGTATCTTTCTGTCCTGTGGACTCTAGGGTTCCAGCATTTTTTGCATGCCTTCAGGAATCCCTAGGCGCTCTTCGAGCTGCATGTAGGATTTTATGCATGTTCATACGTCCTATGGACTTTTCTAGGTTCCCAGCGCTATCTTTGTGGCTTCAGGATTCTCTAGACGCTTCGTAATCTTGACGAAGACTTTCTTTCTGCACTAACAATCATACTGCTCTTCTGATTCCTTTGTAGTGACTTATAGCTTGGTTCATTGCTCCGTGGCATATACACGATGAACTTGCCCCTGCACTACCGATCATATTCGATCATACATTTGTAGTGACTTATGGGTTCTATCGTTGCACTGCGGTTATAAGCAACAAGACTTTCACAGGGGTCCCCTGAGTCTTGCCCGCATCTGGCACATTAGCCTCGATGCGTTTTAATCCTGCCCTGGTTTTCAGGAAGGCTTCCACGCCGTCATTTGATCGGGGGGTATTCATCGGCTCGTAGCCTAACTGTCTATTGGACATCTAGTCCAACGAGCACCGCTTTCCAGTCTGACTCGAGCCACCATAGTGCTAGCTAGGCTCCTATGATGTATTCGCTCTGTCCTCTGAATGGGTGAGGAGAGAATGATGGACAAGGCCGCTGAAATGGTATTTGTGGGGTTTGGCTAAGCGAGCCGAACGGGGCGGAGTAAATATTCTTCCTGTCCTAACTAGGCTACTACAAATATATAGAATTGCTTAGTCTGCACTGCAGTATGTAAATTAGTGGTCGTGAAAGACTTTTGATTTTCCTAAGTATTCATGCTAGAACCAATGATTTCAGCCTAAAAGTATACCGAACCTTGGACCGATAGGGACGGATTCGGGTAAAGCGGCGGGTCTAGCGGCTAGTGTGATAGTAAGAACAAATATGTAGGAAGTAATTGTATGGATAAATATTCTGTTGCATTTTATATTCACCCGGGCAAGGTAAGCTCTATGCTCTATTAACCCCTAAATTATTGATCATACACATCCATCCTATAAATAACAAACGACCACTTTCTTAGTAGAGAGCTAAACAAAACAACTCAAACGTCGGTATCAGTCAGCTGGTAAGCAATATCACCAGACTGGTAGTTGTACTCGTTGGTAGTGTTGTAGTTCCAGAAGAAACTCAGGTATTGAGGGTACGAGGACGGGGTCTCGCACTTCTCGTCGTACTTGGGAGCCTTGTCAACGATAGCAGAGAACTTGGCAAGAGGGCAGGAGTAACCGGGTCCGCTCTGGCAATTGGAGTAAGGCACAACAGCCTCGTTGAGGATGGCACGGACGTAGACACCAGCCTTGCTCACAGTGGTAGCGTTGCAAGTCATACGCTCCAGGGTAAGGTGACCGCCCATGGGCACGATATCGGCCACACGGTAGGGGTTGGGGAAGGGAATGGTGTTGTTGGGGAGCTTGTGCTCGGGAACGTCAATATCTAGGGCGGCAATGACGGGAGTGATATCGGCATCGTGGGCACTGGGTGGCTGTTAGAACAGGTGTCTGAAGTAGAATCTTATGGGGAACTCACAAGCTCCAGAACATCTTTCCAGCCTTGGGGCCGGACTGCATTAGGACACGAGTGGCATTGGCATAAACCTGGCCCGCGGCAGTTTGGTACTCGCTACCAGCTCTATAGAACATATGGTTAGTCATGGTCCCTCAAGAAACTTAGGGAGACATACCCGAAGCAGTAGTAGTAGGCCAAATCCCAGATGTAGCCATAGGCCACCCACTCATCGAGAGTGAATGCATCGGCCCAAGGGGTAGAAGCACGGACATTGAGCTCAAAAGCGGCAGTCTCTGGAGGAGTGATAAACATTAGTATTGTAGCCGGAAACAAGGATCATACGGAAATTTACCCATCAATTGGAGGACATCACTTGCAGTGAGGTTCAATCCAGGGTTCTGAGAGTTGAAACGCTTAGCAGCAACTTCCAAGGGGGGCAAGGTTGCGTAGAACCGGTCCGCATAGCAGGTGTAGTAGTTGGAATCAGCCGTGCAAGACGGGGTCAAACTATCAGCTCCCTGAGAAGCAGCCTCGGGAATGATGTTAATAGCAGCACTGGTGGAGTAGTTGTATCCAAAGAAACCCTGACCGAAGTACCGAGCAGTCTCAATGACACGCTCATATCCAGAGCTGAAGATGGGGATAACAGTCTCGCTATCCCAAAGGTGACCATAGCGAAGACGGTACTCGCTACCGCGGGTGAAGGCGTCGAGCAGACCGGCGTACGGGCCAGTGGTCGATTCCTGAGAGTAAAGACCAGCATCATCGACGTAGTAGGTCCAGTCGTTGAAGAAAGCGAGGTCTCCCTTCCAGGTCTTGACCTTGGAGTTCCGCATCTTGTCCAACACCTCGACATAACCCTCAGCGAAGATAGCGTCTGGGTAACGCTCACCATGACGCATCAGCATATGCACCTGGTCAACCTCACATCCCTCAGGGGTGTTTCGGTCCACACCGTACGAAGCGCGATCGGAGTAAGGCGCGAAACTGCCCATGTGCTTCAACAGGTTGTATCCATCGTTGAAGGACTGGGAGAATTGCTTCTCGCCGAATTTGGGGAGTCCGCTCCAGCTAGCGGAGGCCACGGAGGCAAGGGCCAAACCGGATGTCACAAGGTTCAACATGTTGAGAAGGCGAGACAATGATCGAAGACGACCCTTCAGAGAGAGGTATGTGTGGAACTTTATAGTAAATGTTTCATATCTATTCGACTGCTAGGTATACTTCCCGCAACGCTTCGCCTTGACTATGCATGCATAAACGGATACGCGTACGGGGTATTGAATAGCCGATTTGATGTCTCGCCATGGGTCAGGCGATAATTTGCCGAAATGAATGTTGAAAAAAGGATGCTTGACAGGCACATGGTGGTGAGGCGGCTTCCTATTGGATGAGACTGATAGATTGATAATGTGGGGTATCTCTTTCCAGAACCAAGTTCTCCTTGCTAACGTGACGGTGGAGCCAATGCCGGTCGATGCCGGTCGATGCCATCCAATGCCGTGATGGGCTGTATGCCATGATGCATGTCGTGGTGGCCAGTTGCCTGTTCTATCCATATCCAATCAATTGAGGTTGCATCCTTACAACTGATCGCTGATTAGTGACGAGCACTTTGAGTAGATAGTAATTTCGACTGCGTTGAGTTGACGACACGTGGGCGTGTGGCTTGAATAAACATTGCATAGCGAGGCATAGCTCGCTGCAACACATTAGCCGATAGGACTAGAGGCGCACGTGGGCGCCGTCCGGTTGTTGTAGGAGCATTGAACACCAAACGCCACTAACCATATCTAGGCTAGATTATGACTTGCCGAAGGCGAAATCCCGCCATTTCCAGGTTTATACTTTGATGAACTCAGTATTCGTATTCGGTTGCGGGCTTATTGCTCTTTGCAATGGCCTGAATCCCGAAGGAATTGGCCGAATTGACTTGTAGGCCGCGGGTCACGTGACAATATGCCGACAGCTGGGTAGCCATGAGAACCTTGGAAGCACGAGTGACTGCACTGGAGAAGATATACAGAGCTAGGATATGTCTTAAGAGACAGAAAGGTAGCCTTTGAGTGTGATTACGTGGGACAACAGTAGGTAGAGAGGTATGGGTTGTTCATTGTTCAGGTTCAACTATCTAGTGTTCAAGCCTTTGGCTTTCAAAATGTATGCAAGAAAGCAGTTCAAATCAAGCAGTGTGCAGCAAGATTTATGCCTCAGAAACATGTTTTATACAAAAAAGAGAACGCCGGGAAAACAAATCACAAAGGCGTAAGAAGAACCCATAACGCCGGCTGCAAAGCTGTACAAGAAGTAATTTGATGACATTGAACTGGCCAGGACCCCCGGGGACTGAGTGTTCTCAGTGCCAAAGGTGATGTGTAGAGAGGATCCAGATCCTCATATGTTCGCGAGTCCCAAATTGTTCAAATCCCATTTCCATTTCCATTTCCCATGACCCTAAAGTCGTATTCCATTCCGTAAAAGCCTCGAGCCATTGCCGTGTGCTCGTACATATTAATCATTTTCCATGCGTGTCGTGTCGGATATAACAGGTAGTGTGTAGTCGGATATCAAGATAATTGTGGCGTAAAATCAAAAAAGGCAAAAGCAGACGCAAGAAAAAAAAGCACATGATCAACACTCATTCTTCGTCATCTGTCAATTTCCGAATCATTCGGATACTGAGAATCATGACTAGAAGACCAACTGTGACGATGACCATGAGAACAAAGCCGAACCAACCCAGCACCATGGCTGAAGTCCCGACTCCGCTCTTGACGCTGCCGTTGCCCATATCTTGTGCGATAGTACTCGCTGCGACAGACGCCGTGTGCTGCCATAATACGGACACGAGGACGAATACGGAGGAGATGAAGATGAGTGCAAGCGCGGCTTGGGAGACAGGCCGCGATGGGAAAGGCTTGACCTCAACATCGGAACCGGAGTCACCGACTTCTTCGTGCCAGCCGGGGAATGTGGCTAGAAGGATGAAACAGATGAAGGCGAGAATAATAGCGACGATACTGGGGGCACAATTAGCTTGGATTGTTGTTCGAATGGCTTGAGGGAAGCTTACAGTAAGTATGGGAACACAACCGCATCTTTGAATGTTGAGGCGACCCAGATCAAGTTGAGTGGGTCCTGGTCCACATTGACGATCTCAGCCAGTGCGGTGGCATTGGCGTTGCAAATGTATGAGCCATGGTCAGGTTGAACGCAGATACCGAAGTATCCCACTCGAACCTCTAGCTCGGCGTTGTGCACAATGTTAGCCATAGCGGTGGTAACACCCGGATCGACTTGTGCCAGGGCGAAATTGGGCTTGTAACTCTCATAGTACAGGGAGATCAAGAAGATGTCAGGGATTTGTGGGGATGAGGAGGAACATCCGGCCAACAGAAGTGCTAATAATTGTTAGAAGCATTCCAACAACATTCCAAGTTCCCCATTTTGATAATAGGCTTCGGTCAACTTACATAATAAGATAATAGCAACTGCAATGATAATCATCAACACATGGTGGTACCCGATCATCGGAATGAACCCTAGAATCAAGTTAGTGAACTGGCCTTTGATCCGATAACTATCTGGAGGCATGGTGTCACATACGAGCCCATCCTGCCGCGAAATTTGTAGCCATTGCGTCCAACGATGGCCCGCAACTGGCCCACCTCTTTCACGTCAATTAACTCGCTTCTCGTATCTCCGAGAAGGAGCACTTGAAACGGATGCAGGGTCAAAGCCTGGGCCCCTGAATTGGAACGGAAGGTTGGCTTCTTTGATCGAATCAAGGATCTTCAGTAGCCGTCGACGTTGACAGATTCCGATGTCAAGAACGATTGGAATGTGGAGAAAGAATGCGAAAGATGAGGTGCGAGGGAAAGAATCGAAGAAACTTCGGACGTAAAGTCGGGCTCAAGAAAATGCACCAAAACAATGTTGGGCTCGTCTTTTGATTCGAATCGCACCTAGGAAGAAGACTCGAATATGGTCAGAATGGGAGCTTCTTTTACCACCAGTGGTCACCACAGGGGAGTTGTAAGAAGAATGTGCAGAAGGAATGGAAGGGGGGTAAGAAAGATCGTAGCTGTAATTCAAGAAAACCACGTCAGGCTTGATTTCTCAAGTCCCTTGGAGGCTGGGGATGGAGACGAGTATGGGAATTTGGGAGGCTGGGCCAACCGTCTTTGTTTACCTTCCCGCTTCTATGGAAACCAAATCTGACCGCCTCACTATTCGGGCTATTCTGCCTAATCTGGCCCGATTCGGTGGCGCCGTGTTCCTGCGCTAAGCCGGATATAGAGTAGCGTAAATCATATTTGTAGTAAGTTGGGGTCCACTGACGCCACTCTCCCCAGCCTCCCCACTCGACGATCTACCATATCTATGAATCAAGTACGGATACAGAGGCACAATGATTGAAGATGTTTGAGGTAATGATTCCCGAAATGATAAAAATGAGATATTGATGAAAATGACATTTGCTCCACTCCAGGAACAAGAAAGCTCCATAAAAGAAAAGAAGAATACCATCCATGAAAATGCACCCCACATACTAGCTGGCTTTGTCCGTCCAGTACTCCATACAGAAGACTCCGTGCCTGAAAATGCATAGATGCCCGAATGCGAATCCCGACTCATTTAGCGGCAAACGAAAACCGCTTTAAATCCAACGTCGGGGTTTGTCCAAAGCTGGTAGCAATCTCTTCTTCCGAATCATCGCTGTCCGGAATTATGAAATCCTCACTACCTTGGGGCGTGTTAGCCTCAGTAGTGACTGGCGTCTCATCCGACTGAGACTCTGAAGAATCCGCGTGTCTGAGCGACGTGGGAAAGTTGATGCTACGTGAGCGGTGAAGAGCCGCTTGACCCATCCGCTGCAGCGGAGTAAGACGCTGCCGTTGAGGGCTCTTGTGTCGAGAGTCGATCATGGGTGTCCGAGGGGACGAAAGAAATGCATCCCTTTGACTGGTCTGAATCACCGGAATCCTGGTCATAGGGGAGCGCTGAACAGGGGAAGCAGGTTTAGATCCAGATGTAAACGTGAATTTGGAAATAGTTGAGTTCTGTCGTTGGACATGATACCCAAGAGCCTGGTTGAACTTGTTGTCCTCAGACGAGAACCCGGACTCTGACGCTGGAGTCTCCATTGGGGCTTGATCATCGTCAGTCTTCGGATCAGGAACGGCCACAGCCTTGACCTCCACCTCGCTCTTTCCCTTCGAAGGGGTATTCTCAGGATTGGTATCCCCTTGGTCTGTCATAGTCTTCGCCTTCAAAACAGGATCGGAAATCCGTGAGAAGATATCCTCCGCGACTTCATCCGAAAAGACGTCCATCATGGACTGGCGTGCCTTTTTACTCCGAGATACTTTCTGTCCACTAGGGCTCACTGGTTCAGTAGTAGTAGCAGCAAAGAACCGACTTTGGACGCTTGGACGAGCAGGAAGGGAGTCATCCTCGGCTTCGGAGCAAAGTCTCTGTCTCTTGGTCGGCTGCAGGTTTGATGCCCGCGCAGTCTGAGCCAAGATTGTGTTTCGCCCAACGCTTCGAACCATGGGGCTGAGACCTTGGTCAGAGAAGGCTCGAACCGGAGTTGCCCTAACTGTGTTGGATCGTAAGGGCACTGAGTTGGGTTGCCAGGAGTTGTTCGCATTCCGCTCCAGCAGTCTCTGCTGACTCGGTGATGGAGTCAGGCTGTTCGGATCCAACTCGGCGAGAGGTTTGCGTTTCGGAGTAAAGAACGTGTTGATAGGCTTGCTAGGCTTCAGCTCTGAAGACGACCCCAATGTCTGACGGCGACTAATACCCATGGGCACTTTACCTGCAACCAGCGGTTTCATTTCAATGGGCTCCTTGGTCGTCGGGTCTAGATCCCCGCAAGCGACCCCAGCCGCAGTTTCTGGGTCCACATCGGCTCCGACAAACGGCATTTCCTCAAGATCTACTCCCTCGTCGGGAGTGGTTAAAGGGATCAGCTTTTTTGCCTTGGGACAGAAAACACGCTGATAGAGAAAAGTATCTTCGGCCTGCTTGAAGTCTTTAAGGTAATCAGCTGGGACCTTGAACTGGCCTTCAAATTGAAGCATCCGCAGCGCTTTCTCCACAGTCTTGTGCTTGCGAATGCTGCGGTATGCCGTCTTTAATCCCATCTTGGGAATATTGGCCAAATAGTCACAGCCGCTAAGAATGCACATTCGACGAAAATCGGCATCACTCCATCCCACCAGGCTCACTTCTCGACAAGCAGTAAAATCTGCTCGGTTGAGTTCAATACACTCGCCATGTTGATCCAGTTTCGACAGCAAGCGTTTCGCTCCAAATACTAACAAATCCGAGTCCTCGGAAATGATACCATGTACAATTCCCTGTTGTTCGAGATACACCATCTGAGGATCAGCCTCATATGGAGCCACCACGTACTGTACGTTCATTTTCTTTAGTTCTTCAATCAATTGGCGAGCCATGTAGGGCGTAACGTCGACGGCTTTTTGGAATTCCTGATAGGCCTCCGGGATTCTGCCCTTCCGTTGTAGTTCCAATCCCAAGGCCTTGCTCTCTTGTCGGCGACGGTGTCGATCGGCTTCGGTCGCCGCTTTGCTGGGAAGGTCGTCGCCATCGAAGACCATGTAAGGCACTACTCCGAAGTAAAGGAGCATACGGACTCGATGAAGAACAAAATCAATGTGTCTGTTCTTGCATTAATATATCATCATAGTGTTGAATGTCTCTGATGGTTGGTTCATACTTCCTTGTTGGCCTATCCAAGACCAGATCCACGGAACAAGCAACTGTACCACGGTGCAGCCAGCCATAGGCGTCCACCGCGAGAGTCTGGCCGGCAAACTTCTTAAGATGGCATGGTTTTTGGATGGATTTCAGGAGACCGTGAAGTCCTATGAAATATTAGAATCGTTCGAAGCATCCTTACCCCTTCGGTCCAGCGAATTTACCTTTGATACCCATTGCGGAAACCGGGGTCGAGGCTCAAGCGGGTCCTCGGGTTAAATGATAAACAATAACATGCGGATTTGAAATGTTAAAGGCTCAACGCGAAAAAATCAATATGCAGTATGGTAAGGAGGAAGGACCGATACAGAATCACCGAGTAAATACCGCCATGGTTGGTGGAATGTTTGCTCACGTTTGTTCCCCTCTCGACGCGCAGACGCGATTGGAAGGGTTTAGGGAAGGCGGTGGTGCTATCTTCACCGCCAGATTCTGCACATGCCAAAAAAAATAATTATCAAATCTAATCTCGTTGCTATTACGATAATCCCCACCACGCCCTTAATCATGCCTCGCACACTTCAAAAAGTACACAAACAAATCTCCAAGAAGCGCGGTGTTATCGACTCGCTTCATGAGAACAGCCGTGATGCCAGGCGTTTACGCCGTGCCGGTTCTCGGGACGACCGATTGATCCGCCATACCGGAGCCGTAATGAAGGCCCGCCAACCTTACAGTGAGCATTAATGGAGCCCAGTTTCGGTCAATTGATTTTCTAACTCTCTACTAGTGGAGCGCATTGAATACTTCCATAATGCCGTTCAAGATATCGACGAGCCTTTGAATGATGAAGGGTTGGCCGACTTGGTGAACCAGTACGTTCTCTTATCGCAGTGGGACTCGGAAAGATGAAATTCTAACAGTGAATAGGTGCATTAACCGCGACAGCGAAGAGCTTGCACAGCTTCAGCAGGAAAGGCGCAAAGGCCGTCCACCACTTCGACGTGAGGAGGCTCTGTCGCAACGGACACAAACGGAGGAGAAGGAATTCAAGACCGGTTTCTGGATGCCGGATCTTAGCGACGAGGATGCATTTTTGAAGTTGAAGCACTGGAATGGAGAGTGGACGGCTCTCAGCTCAGCCAAGTTCATTCGCTTGGTCATTGGTGGAGAAAAACAGGCCTCTAGCTTCCCACCCAAGGGTATGTCATGATTGATGTTCATGATTTTTAGACGATTCTTTTTCATTTCTTCACTGTTTCAAGTGGGGTTTGATTGGCGCAATATGGGATATGCATCGACGCTTGTTTTCTCGCGAAAAGTACTTGCTGATACCAATTATGACATTTAAATCAATTCAAACATTTCAATGAATATGGAAAGTGCTAAAAATTACCGGACGATTTAATTGCATGATTAGTACGTAGCTCGTCCAATGGAAACAACGGCAGATCTGCAAACCAGACTTAGGCGGAGCCAGAAAAGGCCCGGGCTTGGCAACATCATCGCGGCAGCTCTCATCTTTTTCTTCTTCAGCTTCTCCCCTTCATCCATTCCATCCACACATTCACAATGCTTTCCCTCCGTGCTTTCTCTCGTTCCGTCCCGCGGTTCTCCCGCTCCATTGCCCGCGCTTCGATGCGCCCGGCTGTCCTCCCCAAGCCTGCTCTGCTCCAGCCCTGGAAGCAGGCCACCAAGCCCGCCTACGCCGCTTTCTCTACTTCCAGCGTCTTCCGGGAACCCGCTGCTGAGGGTAAGTTATATAGATGATGACTGATCCACGGAGATTGATGCGATGTCTCCGGTGAAGTCTTCCGAGTAAAAAGCTAATGTTTTGATTTTTCTTTCAACAGGAGATGTTGAGCTTCTTGCCAAGCTTGATGAGGAGGTGAAGCACGAGAAGGCCTCCGGTGCTGAGGATGCTAAGGAGCAGAAGGCCAGCATCGACTACACTCTCCAGGCTGGCGAGTGGCAGGTTAAGGATGTTGCCGGCGAGCAGGAGGTTGTTCTGACCAAGAAGTTCGGCAACGAGACGTAAGTCACCCCGTCCATCTAGAATCATCGGAAATGGACACTTGACTAATGACCACTGCCTTGAACAGTATCCGCGTTACTTTCACCGTCGCTGACATTAACAACCTCTCCGAGGACCCCATGGATGACCTTCACGACGACGCTCTTGGTGACGAGGCCGAGTACAACAACCAGGGCCGCGACGTTGAGGGTGAGGACGATATCCTCCCCCCTACCTTCCCTGCCCGCCTTGACATTGCCGTTGAGAAGGCCAACCAGGGTGCCCTCTTGATTCAGGCTGTCATCCAGGACGGTGACCTGCAGATCGAGGAGATCTCCCACTTCAAGGATGCCGAGATCGCCAACGCTCACACTGCTGAGAAGGACTGGACTCGCCAGAGCCTCTACTCCGGTCCTCCCGCTGAGAATCTCGACCCCGAGCTCCTGTCCTTCTGGGGCCGTTACCTCGAGGAGCGTGGTCTTAACGTCGAGTTCCAGAACATGATTACCGACTACATTGCTTTCAAGGAGCAGAAGGAGTACGTTTCTTGGTTGGAGAACGTTCGCAAGTTCATTGCTGCTTAAGTGATGTGCCTGCATCCCAATTTTCACTTTTGACATTTTCGTCTACGTTGTAATAACCCTCTTGAACTGATCTATGGCGGCACTACTCCGCATTGTCAGGCGTGTACCAATAACTACAAATTAAATAAATGAATAAGTCTCCGATCATGATACTGCATTGCGTACTACACTCGTTGTAAGCCATCTAGTTCCAAGCTTTTTCTATTTTCTCCGGCTCGCAGGAAGGTCGTGTTGCTTGAGCGTGAAGTAAAAATGTAGGTCTCAATCCTTGGAAACGTAATTGAGTGGTATGTCAACCAAATCTCGTAAATGGTCTTTAAAATGATGTTTAGTCCATGGCAAATATGATTATAGAAGAAAAGAAATCGACAGCTTGGGGATCATGCAACCAAAACGCCTAAAAAAAAAGCTCTGCTCACGTCACCTGGGACATGTGCAAATTTGCCTTAAAAATGACAGGACATGAAAGTCATAATTCACAGTGTAGTTCAGACCCGAGCTGATACTCAAAATTCCATCGGATCAGCTTTGATCTTCGGTCCAGTCTCATCACGCTCTCGCTTGCCGGCCCGCTCTTCCTTGATTAGACCCGCAATAAACGACCGGAAGAAATCGATGTAGGGCTTCAGACTAGTCTTCTCATAGTCCTGCATTTTGCGAGGTCCTCTGATGTCAGAACCGTTCGCTGCACTGCCATTTGCATCAGGCATCTCAGTCTCGGTGCCAGCGGGATGTTTGGCATCGTATTCATCAATCTCCCCAAGGAGACCCAGCACAGTCGGGACAGACAAGGGGTCGAATTCATCAGCCTTCTTAGGATCGATTGGAACGCAAATTCGGCCAGTGCCAGGGTGAATAACAAATGGACTCTTCAACAAGTGAATCATCTTCTTGCTAACCTCGGCATCAAGACGTGGGTAGGTGTATTCCAGTACGATGTCTTGCTTAGCATCGCGCAGCGTAGAGGTATTCAATGTGCTGCTCTTTCCAGTTTTGGCCAATGCATCAATATCGGCCCATTTACTGGTGCTAGGACGATCAGGGGAGGAGCTCCATTTCCTCCGCAAGGCGTCATTCAGCGATTTATCCGGGAGCAGGTTGAGAAGCTTTTCGGCCTGTTCGGAGCTTGTGAACGTATCTTGGTCAATAAGTGTCGTCTGTCCGAAGTGGTTCTTGAGAATGTCAAGACTGCGAGTGATATGCGGGTGCAGAGGTCGCTTTAGGTTGACTTTCTTGCCACTTGAGGATCCTCCCTTAACTATTTCGAGGTAGCCAGCAATTGCCCTTCGTCGGTCATCGGGCATGTTACGGGCGCGCGGATCGCAAACCCAGGCGTGAGCACCACGACGACCCGAGTAGACCCATAGGATATGCTCGAAACCGAAATCCTCCCGGAGGGCGGCATCAATCACCTTGATTGCCATAGTGACAAATGCCCAGCACTTGGCGCAGATACTAGCGCCTGAGCAGCATGTTCGGATGTCGTCGTAATCTGTCATATCGATATCGAAAACCAGTTCTTTCGAGACTGGTTTCATCTGGCCTCCTCGTAGGGTCTTGCGGTCGCGAGGATTGGTGCTGTAAACGGGTCCGATTTCGAAACGAGATGGGTTCATTTTAAGGATGTCTTTTCGGAACCTAGCGTTCGATTTGTTAGGCTGAATTTCTTTTGACCGCGAGGGGCATTTTAGCTGGTCTCACAAGTCTGCGGTGGGGTAAGATTGGTATCGGAGGTAGGCGTCATTTTGGAGGGTCAGGGCGAATTCGCGGTTGCCAAACTCCCGAGTAGGCACAATTCCGTGGTTCAGCCACTGGAAAAGATAGCGAAATGGGAAGAGGCGTTGGTAGAAGGCGAGCATGACATCCGAGTCCACACCCGACTGGAATGGCGCTGGTACACTTTTCTATTCATCAGCTCAGAACAGAGCCTTATTGAATCTGATCAACTTACGGTTCCGGTGCAGGAGCTGGAGAACTCTCCATCTTCACGTCCCGCGCGCTCGATGCAGGGAACTCTTCGTCATCATCATCGTCGAACATATCTTCTAATTTGACCCCATTTGCCTCTTCTGGAGCATCGGGGAGGGTTTCATTATCGGGTTGGGCGGGGGGTTCCATCGTCGCTACTGAGTGAGGCATAATGTAAATAATTGATGTCGTTGATACTTGAGATCTCGAACCCGAACAGGAAAGTCCGGACGCGCGACGCGTCGAGGAAAGCGCGCCCTAACCCTAGTCACGTGTTGGTCATCTTGCCTAATCCGGATGCCACCTCTGCATCTACATACATCCTCCGAGCCTTCATGAAGAACATTGACTAAGTCGATATTATCCAACTCACAAGGAAGCCCCCGAAATTTTCCACATCTACCAAGTGACTCACTACCGTTTGCAGCTTTTTCTCGTAGAGGTACCTGTTACTTAATGACAAACCTTGGATGATGACAAGACTACCCAAGTTGGCTCAAACTCTCAGCGAAGACGAGACGGCTTCGTTAGCCAACGTCGCTGAGTAGCATCTGGTGCATTGCCACTGATTCGTGTGCAGCAAATGCAAAGGCTGCAGAGCGCATTCATAGGCCGATTCCTTCTCAAATGGTGGAGACAGGATCAAATCCGGCGTCAAGGCAAGATCTCATTAATGTGGACCAAGAGGCACTGGGTCACATCAACAGTGGATATCAGAAAAATCTGATCTATTGTCCCCATGGAGTGAAAGGATCGTTTTCTGGGGAACTGCAAGGCATTCCTCACATTCCTGACTGGGCTACAACCAATCACAGCAGGGGCCATCTCTACTGCACCTACAATGATCTACATTCCTCAGCTTCAAGGTGAACACTCCCATTGGCACTGGAGCCTCTAGCCTTACGACCGTTTTGGATCTCCGTAATGAGCCTGTCAAGTAAGTGTGCGCATGCCGAAGCGAGATTCCAATCTATGATTGGTGAATACTAGATCTCCCCCACATGTGGTTGTCCACAGCGTGGCAAGTCCTATATTGCCGTTTCCGGCTTTAACACAACCTAGCCTTTCTGCTTGCACTGTCAAGCCCTGCTTATTACGTGATTATTGAGGCCTCAATCGACTATAGCAAGGCCGGTGTTGATTTAGATACCTTCTTGTCGTGGGTTTGTGTACCGATTATGCTGATTCACAGACTGTTTTTGACTTCATCAAGTGCTAAGCTACTTTTATTGGCCGCAACTCCGCATCAACTGAGTTTGATCTCAGAACTCGACCTCGATTTACTTCCGCATTGGGAGCTTCTGTGGAGAAATTATTGCACTACCAAGTAAGATGAAACCACAGCATGTCACGTTTGCATCTAAGTCGACCACACCAAGGTATCATTACCCCATGATATTTGGCCTATGATATTCAATCAGTGCCTCTGCTAGCCACGGCTCGCAGTCACAGTTCCTGCATTCGGCCATAAATCCCTCAGATGTGGATCAGGTCAACGTTTTCTCTCCTGAGCACAACCATGGCAGCCATCTCCGTCATGACTTGGGCGATGTTCCTCGAGTCGAGCATATAAACCCCTTTGTGTCTCCCTCCTCAACGACTTTCTTCTCATCCCTTCATCAACTTCACTCGTTTTATCTTTCCAAGCTCAAGCTTTTTCAATTTCTCGAAATGATCCAGTCCATTGCTCTTCTTGGCCTCGTTGCCACCCCGGCCTTTGCTGGTGTCATGCAGGTCCGTGGTGAGGCTCACTCCGCTGCTGCCCAGAGCTCTGCTGGTCACGTTGAGGCGTGGGGTAACAGCTGGAGCCGTCCTGCCGACGAGCACGAGTCGTGGACCACTCCCTGCTCCACCAGCACTACTCCCACCCCGGCAAGCACCACCACCACCCCGGCGAGCACCACCACTCCGTGCACCTACTCGACTACTCCCACCCCGGAGTCCAGCTCTACCCCGTGCACCACTCCCACCACTACTCCCAGCTCTACCCCGGAGTCTAGCTCTACCCCGTGCACCACTCCCACCACCACCCCTACCTCGGTCTCTACCCACCACACCAAGCCTCCTCACACTCCTGTGATCCCTGGCACCACTAAGACCATCACCATCGTCACCACCACCTGCCCTGGTAAGCATCCTAAACTAAACCCTTCTCAATTAAACTTATAATTAACAAACTCCTAGTGACCTCGTCGGTTGTTACCTCTGGTACTTCGACCTTCACTGTCCCTGTCACCGAGACCAGCACCATCACTCTCACCAAGACCACTGTCTGCACTGCTTGCGAGGAGAAGCCCATGACCTTCGCCAACGCTACTATCCCCGCCACTGTTCCCGGCACTGCTCCCGGCACTGCCGTTGTGGTCCCCACTACCTCTGCTGTTGTTGTGCCCGGCTCCTCGGTCGTCCCCGCTGTCTCCACTGCTGAGGCTTCCACCGTCCCCGCTGTGGCTTCTTCCGTCCCCGCTGAGTCTGCCTCCGTCCCTGCTGAGGCTTCCTCCGTGCCCGCTGAGTCTGCCTCTGTTCCCGCTGGCTCTGCCTCCGTCCCCGCTGAGACCCAGGCTGCTTCCACTGCCGCTGTCCCTGCTGAGTCTGC
Organism: Penicillium pulvis; assembly: GCF_028828015.1. Lineage (NCBI taxonomy): Eukaryota > Fungi > Ascomycota > Eurotiomycetes > Eurotiales > Aspergillaceae > Penicillium > Penicillium pulvis. Next base: position 1,234,011 of record NW_026643078.1, on the reverse strand, counting down.
CTCCGTGCCTGCTGGAACCGCTGCTGTGCCCGCTGAGTCTGCCTCCGTCCCTGCTGGATCCGCCGCTGTCCCCGCTGAGACCCAGGCTGCTTCCACTGCCGCTGTCCCTGCTGAGTCTGCCTCTGTCCCTGCTGGATCTGCCGCTGCCGAGACTCCCGCTGCCACTGCTGTCTCCGTGCCCTCCGGATCTGCCTCCGTGCCCACCACTGAGCAGACCAGCGCCCCCGGCACCTTCACTGGTGCCGCCTCCAGCATCAAGCCCGCTGCCGGTCTCTTGGCTGGTGTTGTCGGTCTCTTCGCTCTGCTGTAAATTCAGCTATGAGTATGTGAGTGTTAGTGTTTGCATCTGGCTCCAGTTGCACACTTTCCTCAAAAGACTGCCCATTTGCTTTGGCTCTTTCGGTCTTCGTGGTGCGGACCTGAGAGTTAAGCAATCGGGAAATTGATATGTTGTGCTTTGCTTGCTTGGCTACAGTGCATCGATAGTAGATCCGCTTGGTCTCCCCCATACAGGGTTGGGGGAAAAGAGTTGCTTGGTCATTTCGAGAATTTGTTTTACACTATTGTGTCAGCTCGTGATATAAAGTAATGGTAATAAATACATGGCTTTTGCTTGGATTTTTTTTTTCTTTCTTTTTGTTGTATCTTAATTCTTGTTAGATTATGCGGCCTGCATACGAAGGGAATTTTGCTTAATTTTGATCGAAATTATAATCAAAAGTTACCTTTTAAGAATGAACGTTCTGTTCCTGTCTCAAATATTTTATGTTCTTTACTACTAACAAAAGTAGGGCTCTAGCTTCTGAACATTGCTTCATCTCGTCATTCTATACTCTATTCGTCACTCTATACTCATGTCACTCTATACATTTCACATCAATTCAGCATAGACATTTACTCCTCATTAACCAGCACGTAACGGTAGCGCGCAAGACCCTCCTCCATATCCACAATGGCCTTGTTAGCATCCTTCATTGGAATCTCCTGAATCCAAGGCTGAATACCCTTATCCGCGACCAATTGGAACATCTCCCGAATCTCATTCGGGCTACCAACAAGGGAGCTCTCCAACTTCAGACGACGCATCAAGCTCCGCACAGGAGCAAAGAGACCACCATCCTCAGGCAAACCAACCTGAACCATGGTACCACCAGTCTTAAGAAGACCAAGGTAATCAGTCATAGGCATCTAGAAAAATCAGTTAATGTCCTTGATTCACCCGAAACCTGAATAATCCGCCCAACTCACCTTAGTAGACGAGACAGTGCAAACAATCAAGTCCAAAGTTCTAGCATGCTTGCTTGCCCACCCCTCCTCCTCGTCAGTAGCAATATAGATATCAGCTCCCATTTTAATCGAGTCCTCTGCCTTTCCGCTCTTCCGCGAAATAGCAACAACCCGATCAGCACCCATAGCCTTGGCAAATAACACACCGAAGTGTCCCAGGCCTCCAACACCAATAATACCAACGGTCTTGCCAGGTCCGCAGTTGTTGTGCTTCAGCGGGCTGTAAAGCGTAACACCACCGCAAAGCATAGGCGCAGCAGCAGCAGAAGAAATGGAATCAGGGATCTTGACGGCAAAGTGTGCGGGAACACGGTTGTACAGCGCGTATCCACCGTAAGACTTTCCGCCGTTGAAGTGCTCGCTGTTGTATGTGCCGATCACTTTCTTGGAGCAGTAGTTCTCCAGGCCCATGGAGCACTCTTCACAGTCGCCCTGACGACCCTGGCAAGAGTCGCTTTGGGCTCCGACGCCAACGCGGTCTCCGAGCTTGATGGTTGTCACCTTGGAGCCCACACGGACGGCTTTGCCTACCAGCTCGTGGCCGACGCAGCAGGGGTACATGGCCGGACGCTGGGATTGTTAGTGATTGACACTTTTCCAAGGTTCTAGTATAAAGGGGGAATCTGGATAATGCATGTATGCATTTCGATAAGAGAATAGAAATAAAAACATACCCAACCACTGCGCAAAGTATGCAAATCCGAACCACAGATACCACAATGCGAGATCTTGATATCGATATCGGTTTCCTCCCACTCTTTCGGCTCGAACTCCTGCCAGACCATATTGCCCTCGGCGGAGCTAGGGTCAAGACCCATCCAGCCCTCAAACTTGTAATCGGTGGCCATGATGTAATTTTTGTTGCAAAATTGATGCTTTTCTGTTTAGAACTGTGCAGAACTGAGTCTATTTTGTAGTCTTTATCTTTCAAGAGGAATTCCGGAAGACAGGCCCCATTTATCTGTGCCGGCCGAGTTTTTCTGGGTCCGACCAGCAACGGGATTGGCCCTGAGGCCCACATCTTCCGTTGAATTGATGGAAAAGTCGGCTCTCATTAAAGGAATTGGTAAGCAGGTTGAATCTTGTTTTTGGGGTAGTAAAGATTGGAGTGTTTTTATGCTGCTCTTATCGCTGCTATGGAGTATTGTATTGGAAGAGAGTTGAGAAGATGTTGATTACTCAATTGATTTAGCCTGGCTCTACAAGGGCTTTTTTCAAATTCCAAGGTTTTCTATAGAAGTCCCTGCTTGAAGAAAAGCATCTTACAATGTTTTCCTGGGGATGAGACAACCGCGGCTGGCAGCGGAAATACCGGATTTTAGGTCCCGACCCGTGGACGGAGACTTTCCTATATTAGTAGGTGCAGAGTGAGAAGTTTAATTTCATGAAACCCACCCTAGAAGGATCTAGAAATCATATGCTGACACATACCGCTATGTTCAATCCAAGTGAATCACATATTTGGAAGTAGCAAGAGGCAGTTGGGTCGACCTTTTAATAGAAAGGTGTACATGACCTTTTTATAATCCGATACATATAGGTTAGGAATGCAGGACAAGAAAGATAAGAAGAAGAAAAATTAAACATGTAAAAACCATTCTATCTCGTTCTTCTCGGATCCTCGCTTGCGAAACATGGATATAAAAAACAACCAGCCTCTAACTTGGCTGGGAACGCTATACCCTACAACTAGAAGAGAGACAAGATGTCTTCATTGGTCTTCTTCTGGTTGTCATTCGCCGGAGAGGTGGTACCGGACAGATCGAGGCCAGAGAACCCATTCATCAAATCACCAGCAGCTCCGCTACCATTAGCACCACTCGATGAGGGCTGTGATGCTCCTGAATCACCGAACACTCCCAACAAGTCGTCCAGGTTGTTGTTGCCTGAAGGGGCCGGGGCTCCAACTGCAGGGGACTGCACCCGGACGGGGGTGCCAGCTAGACCCTCCAAGCCGGACATGCCACCAGCATTGTTTTGCACAGATGCCGGGGCACCACCGTCGAAATCAATGTCCAGCAGGTTCTCGACGTTGTTTTGCGCCTGCGCAGAAGGAGTTGTGCCACTGACAGCCGCTGCGGCTGCGGCTGCCAGTGGGTTCTCGCGAGCGTTTTGGAGTTGTTCCCTAAATTAACTATTAGTATATATGAACGGACTTCGTAGGGGGCTTGGTTAACGTACTCGATAGCGGCTCGCTGAACGGCATCCGCACCGAAGCGACCTTGTCCAACAAATTGCTCTGGGGGCTTGTGGTACACAGATGATAGAGTAGAAAGCTCCTGGAGGAGCTGTTCGAGGAGAGCGGGCGGTAATGAGTGGATGGTAGTGACAATAGGTGGCTTGTCGGAAAGAACAATACTTTTGGTGGCGTTCTGGTCACTGGTGTTGGACAGGAGACGCCAGTAAATATAGGCTCTGTCACGGACATCTGGATTATCGTTCTCAGCGGTGGCAGCCTGAAGAACACGCTGCACCAATCCCTGGGCCTTCTCGGGCCGCTTAAGGAAGAGCTTGACGACTGCAGTAAGGATTTGTAGTTGAGTCTGAGAGAACTCTTCGTTGAATCCATCCACAAAGCTACCCAAGATATCACCTGCGTTGCTGATCTTCTCGGCATACTCGCCAACGATCCAGATCAAGGCTGCTCGGGCATTGGGCTCATCCAACTCATCAATGCACTGGCACAGGGTCGGGATAATGCCCTCGTAACCAGGGTACTTTCGGAAGATATCCCTGATGACGACAATGGCCTCCTGAACGACATAGTTGACCTTCAAGTTGATTAAATCCAATAGCGTGTTCACGCACTTTTCACTGGCGCTCTCGATCTTGATTGCAACCTGGCCGATCGCCTTGACGGCGCGTCGCACAAAGTCCATGTCGACTTCCATGGCGTATTCTTTCAACTCTGCCAGGAGCTGGTCGACATTGCGATCGTTTGCTATCCGCACCATAATCTCCAATTTTTGGAATTTGACATATGGTGGGTCATTGTATTTGCAGAAGAATACGCGCAATTCCTTGTTCAAAATATCCGGCTGCTTCTGGAGCAAAAGATCGATGTTTCTCAACGCAACATATTGCACCTCGGGTTCGGAAGAAACCAATGTCACTATCATTTGTTAGTCCGCGGTATAAGATGAATTGAATTGTGAATGCAACATACCCAGAGGAGGGGCCATCTTCTTGAGATATGTCTTTCCCAGCTCCGGGCCGACATACTTCATGTGCAGGAACACAACCTTGACTGCCGCAAGAACCACACTTGCGTTCACATGCTGGAACTGAGGCGCGACTCGCTCGCAAATGTGCTCCGACTCCTTCACATCAGCTGCCCGGTACTCGGCTAGGGTCGAGAGGATGGTAACGCGACCCCATTCCGTGCACTCATTCAATGCCATAAGCATCTTTCGTAGTGTGTTGGTTGTGATCTGAAGAGCTCCAAGTTCAACGGCTGAGTGGTGGATTTCCGCAAGTGCGGTCACCGAGTTGGCCACCACCATCGGGTTGGGATCACCAATCATCTCCTGCAGCATCTCCAAGAATCCGTTCTCAAGGCACATGCTGGGGTTCAGATCGAAAAGCTTGGCGACACAGATCGCGGCGGTTTTGCGGACATACGGCGATTCGTCGCGAAGGGTCTTGCGCAGCGGTTCCTCCATGTAGTCCACCATCTTCTCCACTCGAATACAACCCATTGTGCGAATGGCGAGGGCTCGAACTAGCGGGTTAGGATCTTCCGAGTCCTGTACGAATGTGTTGACAGCGAGAATGCAAAGGTCAGGGTGTGATTTGGCGTAGTTCCTATACAATTCCAGTGGTCAGCATATGCGGTTCCCCTTAAGGTGTTGGGGATGACCCACATGAGGTAAAGGTAAACCAGCTTCTTCTGCTCCAAATCGGCGGTTGCAATGTTCTTCAGGACATCGGGGAAAAGAGCCGAGACGTCCTTGCCTAGAGTCATGGCCATAATTGTCTTCTGGATAGACTCTTTCCTGTGGGAGTGTTAGTATTGCCACACCATCTCCCTCGGACCATTCACTATATCCACGAGTCTGGCGAGCTAACGTACCGTTCATAGGCATACTGGGAGCTATTCTAACAGTCAGCATGGTCGGTCATTCATCCTGGCTAAGTAGCCACCTATGTTCAGAGGGGGTTCCATACACAAGGCCAGCTCGCAATTCAAACGTCTCTCCTTTCCGAGGCACCGCAAAGGCGCCGCGGATTTTGTTCATAGCCATAGCGTGGTGTGTTTTGCTTCAGCTCCGACTTTGTCGTGCTTCCGCCAATGGAATCGGGGAGGTAGGGGGTCGTAAGGAGTCGAATAGTTGGGAGACTGCGGGGAATTGCGAGCTTCCACCGGTCGCGCGACTTCGGGAGTAAGGAAAAGGCGATCGGAGACGGGTCTTAAACCATTCCCCCCTCTCTACTCAGGTGCGAATAGAAGAAAAAGAGAGAGAATGGGGTTGCTGGAGGAATTTCGGCGGAGTGACGAAAGAAAGAGGTGAGAGGGTGTTTGGGCGATCAAAAGTTGTCCACAAATGGCGGGCTCTGGACCTTCCCGTCCGCTTTACCTTCGGCGTTGTACGTCTAGGCCTCCTTTCACCATTTCTCTCCTCCCAACCTTATTATTGTAGCTGTGCTCAAGATGGTCAGTGTAAATTGTTTACATACTGCATGTGTCAAGTCTAACGTACTTACAGGCTAATCTTCCTAACCTGCGGCGTCTCTTCGTCGAAGCGCGCACAGAAGTCGAGGAGAACGAGTACTCCCGGACAGCGGTACATTCCTCCTATATCACGTCCATATCATAGGCAACTTCTAACGGAGATGGCAGTTCTATAACTTGGTTCTCTTCATTTCATCCGTCGCGATCTTCAGTTTGGCCGCTCAACGCATGAGTGGACCCAAGGCCGGCCGGTGACGCAGTACAAACACGCGACATGGAAGAAGCAGTCAAACAAGGATACCCACGGCACTGGTCATTATGAATACATATGGCTAAACACTATTGATACATTGCAATTACAGAGTCATTTAGAGGCCGTATCAGTCCGACTCTTCGCCATCGCTCTCCAAAAATGCAAGTGCCTGTCGACCTCGGGCAGCAGCACGGCGTTGAGGCGGTCCCTCTTCTTCTCCTTCGTCTCCGCTCCCTTTTCCCCATTGCTTCGCACCTTGCTGGATCATTTCCAGATCTGCCTTGAGCTCGCGCTCATCGCGAATCTTGTTGGCTTTCTCTTGTGAGTATCGGCCCGTCATACCGGCATCCTCTAGCATCCCCTTGAGATGCTTAATCTTTGCCTTTGCGGTATCGTACGGCGCCAGCTCACGGAACCACATCTTACGGATGCCGCATTTAACCAGCCATCCTTGTAACCGCTTGATCTCTGCTTGATCTGGATCCTCCTCGTCTTTGGATTTGGCTTTGGGCGCAGGCTTCTTCTCCTTCTTAGGAGCTGTCTCGGTACTCTTTCGCTTGCGTGCGGGCTTGGGCTTGGGTTCCTCGTCCAGGACCACAGACATCTCGCTTTCGGAGTCGTCTTTGACAATTTCCGATGATTTTACTGCATCGGAATGTTCTTGAGCGTCTGAATCTTCCGGCTCGTCTGTAGCAGGCTTGGGAGACAGCTTTTTCTTGGGTGCAGTTGCACGCTTCTTCGGCTTTGCGACCTCTTCTTCACTCTCGTCACCAGATGGCACTGTGGCCTCATCCTCCGAAACAGGGGTTTGTGTCTTTTGGCGCTTTCTCGGCTTGGGCGCACTGTCGCTCTTGGTTCGCTTGGCCGGTGCTTTCTTTTTCGGTTGCGGTGGAGGAGACGGGGATTTTTTGGTTGGCTCAGTTTCGCCGTTTTGAGCACTTTCCTGCACGTCCTATATTATGGAGATCGTATGTTAGTGCTGGCCAGGATAGTATTTGCGTATGCCAATTGAACAATGAATCTCTTACCACTTCCGCCTTTATAATCTGCTCGCTTCGGGCCTTCCAATCACCCGTAGTTTTGAAGTATCCTTCTGCGAGGCCAAGCTTCTTCTCCGCCGCAAGTCGTACTCGTTTCACGGTCAACTCCTCCATATTGCCAGACTTGAATATCCCAGCAACTTCATCGCGCAAGCCTTTCTCTAGTTGTTTATCGGACGGAGCGGTAGGAACATCTGGCTCCGACTCTGACTCGGAGTCTGACAGCTTATATTTTGGTCCCATGGTATATCGATTCGCGACAGACACCGCAGATGTTTGCAGTATGCCGAAAGGGTTCGCTTTCAAGATGACTTATATGGGATGAAGGCGACTTTTCCGTATAAAAGAGCCCTTTATAACCGCGACGATGCAATTTATTTGAATTGCAGAAGGTTTGACACGTCCAGTCGCGTGGTCCTAGATTGAGGTTGGAGTTGGGATCGATGACAAAGCTTATCGGCGATCAGCGCGTTATCTGTCAAAACACTGTGACTTTCTATTGCAAGCAAACAAGGTTGTCCAAAATAAATAAATTTGCCAGGGTATTTTTTTCTTTCAATTCATGCTTAAGGTTCCATTTTACGTCATATTTAGATATGAGTACAGGCTGGACAGGCTGAGGATGGTTTGATCAAACGTTGGTGCAACAACATATTCTGTTGAAAATATATATATGGAACGGAACGTGTATTATCACATATCCAGGACATAGAGGCCTCTAAGTTGTACTCCTGGCTACGCAGGATAGACAAGAGCGGATGAATATCTATTTGGTAGGTAGAAACGAACGAAAACATCAAAGACCCCTGCAAGCCCCGGAACTATACCAGTGGATCTAAAGTGCTTAGAAGGTATTTCCCATCAACAAAAGACCACCTGGGCGCCGCAAGAACTGCATATCTATGTAAACCCTTCAGTCATTTAATCCAGATGTGCTTTCGAATACTATCAGTGGCCCGAGAGGCTCTGGGCTTTCCATTGAGTCATTCAAGTTGCACAGTGGACAAGATGCAGATACGTAGATATGCATGCATTCATTTTAAGGTTTTTGACAGGATATACACACTTCATGGCCAGCAAATACGTTCATGGTTCCTATAGCTAATGACTAATTCCCCTCGCAAATTCACTTCGTTCTAAAATAGTGCCATCCTGCTATTAATCAAGGTCTAGGTAGGACGTAATAGTCTGACATGGCGCTGGACCCTTAGTGGATCCCCTAAGACTTACCCCGCTTGAGGTTAGCGAAAAATAAGCACTACCTAGTCATGAAAGTAACCTTTGAAAATAAACAAGTATAACCCAGAAAGCCGTCTTGAATCCAAAATAACCTGCAGCTTTGGTCGCATACCGTGCAGCCATGGCTGATCCCATATCCATCACAGGCCTGATCGTGGACGTCAGCCACATAATAGCCCGTCTGATCAAGTACGCCAAAGCAGTACAAGGGGCAAGAGCCGAAATGCGAAAACTAAGCGAAGAACTGTTTGGCTTGAGGGGTATTCTTGACCATTTACAAACACAGTCTTCATCATATATCCCCAAGGTCCAACATATCGAGTCAGAGGGCTCAACTCCCTTCAACGAAGATATCATGGAAAGGGTTCTCCATACAACGAAAGAATTCCTTGATTCCCTCCTGAGAGATCTGGAGCCGGCTGAAAGTAAGCTGAAAAGCTTGAAACAGAAGCTTGAGTGGCCTTTTACGGAGGCAAAAATCAATGCTCATCTTACTCGTTTGGAAAGAGTAAAGTCTTGGTTGATACTGGTTCTTACTGCAGATCATGCTGCGGTGGAGCGGGATATGCAGCGGGAAATTGGGAGCCTGGCCAGATCTTTGACTGAGGATTTGAAGATAAGAGAGCAGGAAAGAAACCAAATGGCTAATAAAGAGCTTTTTCAATGGATGGCTCCGGTGAGTCCGGCCAATTCGCACCTGCGAGCGAGTGAGGGACATGATATTGCATCTGGAAAATGGTTTATTGGTGGTCATCTTAAGCATTGGCTGCGGCATGGGGATAGGAACATCTTCTTCCTTGTGGGAAAATGTATGACGGTCTCGTCCACTCTGAAGATGATTTACTGATCAGGTAGTAGCTGGGACCGGAAAGACAACCTTATTGTAAGCCGCACGTCAAGACCGCATTATATTTGGCAAGAACTTACTAAATGGTTTGTAGTGCTCAGTGTGTCGATGAACTTGTGTCAATGGCTTCGCAAGATTCAACTTTTAGCTTTGCATACTTCTACTGCACCATGAGTAACTCGGCCTCTCAGATCCCCGTTCACGTGTTGGGATCATTGGTGGCTCAGCTTTCGGGAGAAGATGCTTCCATACTCGACAACATCCGACCAATTTACAACGATATCCCCAAATCTCAGGCTCACAAGCGTACCATTGAGATCACTGTTCTGGAAGATGCAATCATCAAACATGCCTCTGGCAAGACGAATGTTGTCATTCTAGTGGATGCTATCAATGAAAGCCACGACACAAGACGTATCGAAATTTCTCTTTTGAGACTTGCCAATCTGGCCCCAAATATTCGCATTGTAGTAACGACTACATCGACGATGGTGGCCCGACGAGACGCCGAAATGCTGAATATCAGCGCGCAAATGATGTCGGGTGACATAAAAGCCTATATAAATCACCGACTGGAGTCCAATGTAGCATTGATGGACCGGAAACCCGAGTTCAAAGCTGAAATCCAGAAGACTTTGTCGGATAACGCTAATGGATCGTGAGCTTTGAGTGTTTCCCTTGTTGTGTGTGCCTAGCCTAACAGTCGAGCAGGTTCCGCTGGGTGCAGCTTTCAATGGACAACCTATGCACCCAGAGAACAACAAGGTCAATGCGCGAAGCACTCCGAAACCTACCTGGAACGCTTCGCGAAATGTACGCGAAAACCTTAGATCAGGTATCTGCCGAGGACAGACCCTTTGTTCGGGAGGCGCTTTTCTGGACCAGTTTTGCACAAGACCACGTCTTCATGAGCGAAATGCTCACCCTGGACGTCCTCAACGAAGTGGTTGTTCTTGATGAAGAGTGCACAACGCTAGACGAAGACATGATGCTAGTCCCGGCACAAATTCTTCTCGATATCTGCCAGGGCCTCATCACCCGTGATCAATCTGGTTATGTCGCTCTGGCCCATTCATCAATCAAGGACTTCCTGACGTCCGACTGGATCAAGTCTTCACGAGTCAGCTATTTCAGCATGGACCCTGCCACTGCGAACACCATCATAATGCGAAAGTGCATCACATATCTATGTCTCGACAATTTCAAAGACGGATACACAAGCAAAGGGCAGATAGCTCGGCGTTCAAGAACGTACAAAGCCCTCCCATATGCTACATACATGTGGCCCAAATACGCTGCGGCTGCTGAGCTGGGAGATGCAGAGCGGAGCCTGGTGCAGAAGTTCTTCGATACGAGACATCTTCCTCGCCAGGGAAACTTTGGTGCCTGGATGCAGGTTCTGATGCCATCGGTGCAATTTTCAATAATTGAAAAGACGCACCCTTTATATTATGCAAGTTCTTATGGCTTGACTTCTGTTGTCAAGATGATCCTCGAATTCGATAAGGATCTGGACATTAATGCCCCGGGAGGTCGGGTCGGTGCCACGGCTGTCTTCGCCGCCAGTAACCGTCAAAATTTTGATACTGTGGACGTGCTTTTGAAAGCAGGTGCCGATCCTAGGATTTTGGATCCAGGAACTGGTTGGAATGTTTTCAACCTGTCCCAAATGTCAAAATGGTCTGGTCTTCGGGCTCCTCTAAATCAGTGGCTTTTGGGGCAAAAGATGGAAGTGCAACAGAAGTATCGAACCAAATATGGGCTGTAAGGATACAGAAAACAGAAACAAATAGAGGATTTGTTGTTCAAACTATAAAGTGGCTCCATAGATCGCCGTACCTGAATGCTGACCAACGCTAAACCCGCCGATCCCGCCTCCAACCGCATTAGAAATCAAACTTACAACTTTCCCTCTCCAAAATTCCAATCCACGCAAACATGACAGAGGTCTCACCAGAGCAGCTGAACTCCCTCAGAGGAAATGCCCACCTCTACAATCAAAAGCCTGCCACCACCACCACCACCACCACCAAACAATCGCAAGAAACCGACTCGGCCTTACCCAAAGGCGTCGTTCTAGACAAAGATGGAAAACCGTAAGAAGCACCATCCAACATGCTAATGTACCACACTCTCCCATTCAAACCACTCACAAATCACCTAATAGCTGCCGAACCTGCACCTCCGTCTCCTCATGGCGCGCCCTAACAAAACAAGCCAAAGCCGACTCCCCCACATCCTCTTCAACCACCGCAAGCACAACCCCAGCAACTTCAACAACACCCACAACCCCCCTCACCGCCCCAGCCACACACCCCGAGCCCCCCATCCCCGCAGACTGCCCACCAGATGTCGAAGCACTCGGCCGCTCAACCTGGACACTCCTGCACACGATGGCAGCTACCTACCCCGAGAAAGCGGATACGCAGCAGCAGTCTGATATGCAGGGCTTCCTGAAGCTGTTCTCGCGACTGTATCCGTGCTGGGTATGCGCGGATGATTTTAAGACATGGATGGCGCATCCTAGTGGACGGAATCAGCCTAAGTTGAGTGGGCGTAAGGAGTTTGGGTGGTGGATGTGTGAGGCGCATAATGAGGTTAACAGGAAGCTTGGGAAGAAAGAGTTTGATTGTCGGTTCTGGGAGGAGAGGTGGAAGACTGGGTGGAAGGATGGGAGGTGTGATTAGATTGTCTGACTATTGACTCAGACTTGATCTAGATAGATGGGTGCTGGGGATTGTGTTCTTGCTAAACACTCCGCTCTTGTGGTTGGAAATCTCCACACATTGTACGATATGCATTTAGAGTTTACATTGACCCTATCTTATTTGTATAGTATACTATTACTTTTGACTCAAATGTTTGCTAGGATTTTTACAAGGATGGAGTTGAAAGAAACATTCGCATAAACTGAACCGCTAAACAATTATAATCCCGGGTACAAATCTAGACAGGGTGTGAAAGCAGGAGATTTTGTCTCCCAAAAAAGCGCCGCCAAACACACAACTTTTCCTACACGAAGATGGAAAAGAAACCCATTTTGTACCTTCATGTGAAGAAGAAAAAAGAAGGAGGGAACCGTCAAACTTCGTCATGTTGCATTTAGAGTCCGGGGACGAATAGACGCAGGCCACTGGCCGGAGCGCCGATCTCGGTGACCTCGGATATCCGGCAGACGCTGCCCTTGTACTGCTCGTGGTACTTGGCCCCTGAGAAGAGGTCGGTCACGCAAGGAGAACCGCTGAAAATCGGAGTGAAAGAAGCAGCACAGATGTCGAACTCGGCGAACTGGTCGAACTCAATGTCGATGGCGTCGGACGGGTTACGCTCACACTGGGCCTTGATCCTGCGAGCCTGGTCCAGAAGCTTGGCGGAGCCACCGTTAGCCAGCATACGGTTGGCGAAGCCCAAGGCGGAGTTGAAGTTCTTGTTGGCAAATGATAGCTTCATGGCAGCCATCAATGCCAGTTGACGGTGAGCAACCTCCAGCTTAGGGATGGTGAAGTAAGCGGACAGCTCGAGGCTGCGCTTGAGACCCTCCTCAGTATCAGTAGGCACGGAACGACGCTCAAGCTCAATGGACATGGCGAGAATGTACTCCCGAGCAGTGGAGATAATCTTCTTCGCTTGCTCGACCTCTTCCTCAGAGGAGACGCTGTTGACGAGGAGTGTGTGCAGGATACGCTTGAAAATCTTCACGCCCTCTTCCAACTTGTTGGCCCGCATGGCAGCGTAACCTTCTTGAAGGTCAAGGCTGGCAATGGTCTCCAGATCACGGGGAATGATGGGCAGGACCTTGCGGCTATCTGTCTCTTCGGTGGTTCTCCGGACGTAGTTGACCAGAGGTGGCAGGCCGGTGCTGGCAGGGAGGTAGGTCTTGGAGGCCTTGTAGACCTCAAGGAATCGATCCTTCAGAGGAGCAAACTGCACAGCACCCACCTGTCGGTTGAGAAGCTGCATGGCGGTGTCGAAGGAGCCGGCCGCAACATGATCAGCTGCTAGTGGAGAGTTACGAGCCCACAGATCGGCCTCGGAACTGCCTGCACCAGCCTCGGCGCTTTCCACATTGACGAACTCAACATCCTCCTCAACATTAACATCATCACCCATATCCCATCCAGAGGCATCTTCCTCCTCATCATCTAGGGTATCTTTAGCAAGGACAGCCTCTGTTTCATCCTCGCCAAATTCCAGAGCATCACCAGTAGCCTCCTCGTCAGCACCAACCTCTCCAAGGAGGGCCTTTTCGAACGAAGAGTGACCGGCAGCCTTAACAGGCCACTTAGACTTGAAGGTAGGGACAATAGGGCGAGGGGTCTGGAGGGGGTTTTCGAGAGAGGGCAGACCAATCTGGTCTTCAGTCAAGCCGCAAGACTCTAGAATAGACTCAGCCTCTTCGGTCAAGCCATGCGACTTGGCAGTAAGGTAGGCCAGGGGGTACAGGTCAACCTCCTTGAACATCTGGATGCGATCTTCAACATCTCCACGGTAGATAGCGTTCTGGAAACGAGAAGTGAAGTCACCACGGTGCTCAGCAATCTTAGCCATGCGAGAAAGCTTCTCTTCATCACCAGTAGCGAGGTAGAGGAAGGAGAGCTTGTCAAAGTTTCGTTGCTTCTGGTATGTCATCTCAACAACCTGGTGGTTACCATGGGCCAAGGCCTCAGCACCGAGGCGGCTCCAGAAGTTGGGACGGTCCAGCTCGCGAGCCATCTCGATAGCAACCTCCAGGTTTCCACACTCAAGAGCCAGATCGAAGCGGGTCTGCGGGTCTTGGACGAACTGCAGAGCAATCTCTGGGTAACCCTTCTTTTGCAGGTAAGAGATGATGCTCTGACCAACCAAGCTAGAGTTCTTGATAATCTGCAACATCTCATCGTAGTTCCGCTTAACCAAGGAAAGCTTGAAACGGTACTCAGTAGGGTCGATCTCGAGGATCCTGGGTTGGGCATTGCGGTCGAGGCAGTAAACGTTACGTCCCTTGACACGAACAAGGTAGACAGTTTGATCGAGGGTGCGAATGATTCCGTTGTCACTGTCAGGAAATATTAGCATATTGTATCCAAAAATTTATTTCATATACATACCCATTCAATAGCGAGTACTTGATGTGGTTCAGAGTCGAGTAGATGAGGACACCAGCATCGTCCCAGGTTGCGCTCTTGATACGAATGGTCTCGTGGAGAGTGCTAACTTGTTCCAGGGTCTTGGTAACAATCGTAACGTTGTGTTTGCTAAGCAGAGCACAGTAAAGACCGTCGTTTGACCAAACAACGTACTTCACACCACTGACGGTGACTTCTGCAAGTTGCTTCTTCTGCTGAATATCGAAGAGGACGACGGTAGTGGGGGTGATAAACAGGAGGCAACCAGTGCCACCGAAGTAGATATCAGTTGTGCCAGCGGGAGGCGTGATAGTCTTGGTAGTGGAGTTGCTGAGGTCCTTGATGTCAACCTGCTGGCTTGAAGGGTTGAAGACTGCAAAACGGTTACGAGCGACAAAGACTGCGGATGTAGCCTGGCCACGCTTGACGTCGGTGGGCTCGACTGCACCAGTTGCATCACGGGGGAGATGAATCAATTCGTAAGTTCCACTGTCGGCGGGAGATGTGACCAAGATGGCACGTTCGGCCGGGTTGTAGGACACGGTGCGCGGGGGGATCCACGGGGAGCCCAGCTTGCGCAACGAAAGCATCGGAGAGGACTCGACATTCTTGGCGAAGTCGTACGACTTGACATGCTTCTCCTTGGTGATGTAGAACAGCTGGTTTTGGTAAACGGCCGAGGCGGGCCGCTCACGCTCCAGCTTGAACACCATAACACCAGTATCGTGGCCAGCGGCGAACAGGTTAATCTTGGGGTGGGCAGCAATCACCCAGAACCGATCGGAGTCGCGCTTGAAGGATTGAACGGAGGTTCGCTTGTTAAGATCCCAAACACGAATGGTCTTGTCTTCGCCGACGGACAGAATGAGGTCCTGGTGCGGGTGGAACAAACAGGCAGAGGCGTTCTGGAAATGGCCGCGGCAGGTGTCAACTTCCCAAGCCTTGGTGTCACTCATTCGCCAAAGCTTGATCAGACGGTCATCGCCCGCTGAAACGATCAATGGCAATGTGGGGTGGAACGACACCCAGTTCACGCCGCGGTCGTGGCCCTCTAGAACAAACTTCACAATGGCGTCTGTGTTACCGAACATATCTGCCTGGTTGGGGTTGGCTCGCGCCATCTGATCTTCGAAGGAAATCGACGTCGGGGCGGAGTGCTTCTTTCGCAGGCCGGAAATATCCCAGATACGGACAGACTGATCGAGCGAGGCCGAGGCGATGAGGTCTTCGGTGGGGTGGAACTGAGCGCACATAACATAGTGGTTGTGACCGGTCATGGTGCAGACTGAGAAGAGACAGGAACATTAGTAGAGCCCTAGGCCATGGAACACAACCAGCACCACTTACTCAGAGAGCGGTTCTGCCAATTCCAAATCCGAATGGTCTGGTCATCGGAGGCAGACAGGATCCAGGGGAGTTCAGGGTGGAAGAACACTGTGCGCACGTAATCCAAATGACCATTCAATGTGAAAAGACATCTCCGGGTCTGGTAGTTCCAGACCTTGATCTTGTAATCATCACCTCCGGACACAAACAGGGGTTGAGTTGGATGGAAATCAACGCCGCGGACTGGGCCATCGTGTTCTTCGAATCGGTCAATGAGAGTTCCCATGCGGTAGTCCCATAGCTGGATGGTAGAGGAGTGAAGGGAAACGAGAATCCATGGCCTAGTATGGAGGTTAGTGGAGATGCTCCAGCTTGTAGGTGTGTAGGTGTCCCCGCGGGACCGACTGACCGTGTCGGGTGGAAAGCAATCCCCTTGGCTCTGGAGGATTTGGACTCAAACTGCGCGACAGATGAAGATCAGTAAGTGCAATTGAATCAAGCGGATACAGCAGGGCACGGTTGAGGTGGTTGCTTTGGCGTCGGGCATATCGAGGGGCGTTTACCTTGGTGAGCATGTTTGGGGATGACTGCATCTTGAAAGACCTGGCCGGAGCCGCACCGAACAGTTGCAAGCTCCGCACACGAGAAGAGGTGGAATCAAAAAGTCAACCAGTGCATCCACTTGCCAGAGTGGAACAAAAGGGCAAGGCGCAACAGTGGTTGGATACCTATGCTCTACGGTAGCAGGCGTAGCAAGGTAAACTAAACGTGGACTTATTGTGTAAGCGAACCGTGGCAGCCAATCATGCCCGCGGGCGGTGAGCGGTCAGGGGGAAAGGGTCCGTGTTAAGATCGAATCTATACAATAGGCACTATTTTTAACATGGAGCTTGTAATTTGTTTAATTAACGTGTTGATTGGATTCGAATAGATTAATTTAGATTCGACCCTAGCACTTGCACCATGAGACTCCTCATTAGGTGGTCGTGGTGGCTCTTTGTTATTGGTGAACCGGGACTTTACATCTCCCCGCTGCTGGAAACATCTGGAACACATACGATTCGACGATCATACCAGAGATATTTCTATTTATCATCTGCACCTATTCCCAATATAGGCTTGGGTACCCTTGCTCTTTTTAATACAGCACATCATTACACTATTTGCCTTCTATGACATATGACTTTAATAGCGACGCTTGACCAACTGGTGACGTGATGCTACCTGAGTGCAGTGGCGCCCAATTATACATCTAGGCACCTGCTCGAGTACCTGTTCATATATAATGGCCGATGATCTTCAGATGGACGATCTAGAATCATTCAACGTTCCACTTGGCTCAACTGAATCGACACGATCTTCCCCTTCTGCGGCTCACGATATATTCGACGCTCCAACGGACTACAGCGGACATAGCTTGAATGGGTCTAACCCATCAACACCTATGGCTACCGACGACTTTAACATGGCATCAGACATGCCAACTATCAAAGTTCACCACCCGTATGATATCGAGGAACCGGATGATGAACCTGACCCTGCTGTCCAAAGGTTAGAGTTGCCAAGTCTACCGGACCATTTCGAAGGATGGCAACGCGAGCTCATAGAATACATGAAAGGCCTGGACAATGATCCATCAAAACAAATTATTTATAGGCCCTTGACGGCTCCTAAAAGAGGTCAGAAGCGCAAGCCAAGCAGTATGCCCGGAGCAGGTTATCACTCGTCGCACTATCCTTGCTCAACGTTCAAGACTGGACAGGGCGAAGAGCCATTACCGGTGCCTGGTCTACGTTCAAAGCGACGAAGGAGACGCAGTAAAGCTACAGACGATTCTATGAAAGCTACTCAATCGGTTTCTTTGCATGACTTCCGCGATGATGCGGATAATTGGAGCTCGAGCTCGGATCCGTGGTCAACCGATAGCAGCGCTGAAGCAATGCACGAGTCCGCCATAGCCGACGACATGGATATTGACTGACGCCCTTTAAATATCGGTGCATTCTATCTTTCATTGGCTCTCTTCGTGAGGGACAAAATGATCAGCGCAATCGGTGAGCAAATATGACGTCATTTATATATCATGAGGTTCCAGCCTTGAGCCTATTCCCCGCCTGTGAATTATGTCAAAGTGGTGGTCTGTCTGGTTTAAGTGAGCAACCTCTCGCTGCAATCCTACCTTCAATTCATTATTCGTGGCTTTTGGGACAAAATTCTGTAACATCATGGTTGCTCGAGCATCGTCACGCCAGGCCGCCCAGAAGGCCAAGGAAGCCATCACCGGTCAGATGGGGGCCAGTGGAAGTGGAAAAGAATCCACTGGCTCTAAGCGCAAAGCTCAGCAGGAAAAGCCACCGGAGCCCAACAAACAGAGAGAGATCGAAGAAGAGCCGAAGGTAGAGGACAGAGCGGGCCCGTCAAAGGGTGGGAGGTCTGACACAAAGCCTGTTGAACAGAGGATGTCAGGCGGTGTCACCGAAACCCAACATCCCACTGACGAGCCTGCCGATTCTGGATTAAAAAAGGAATCTGGGGTCCATGAATCGGAACAAAGAGAGAGTGCTGTCCCATCCAGTATTTTGGAAAAAGGCATCATTTACTTCTTCTTCCGGCCGCGTGTCAATGTAGATGATCCGCATGGCATGGGTGACGTCTCTCGCAGTTTCTTCGTGCTTCGTCCTACCCCCCTCGGTGCCGAGCTGGACAATAATCAAGGTCCAATGGACAAGGATGCCCATTGCCGCTTGTTGATGCTCCCGAAGAAGAAGTTCCCCACCTCAGCCAAGGAAAGGGACATGGCATTTGTGGAGAAAGCAGGACAAACGGTCAAAAATCTCCAGGACAATTTCGTTGCAAGCAGTACATATCAGACTGCTACTCGGGGCGAACGCACCACAGAAGATGCCAGACCCTACGCCGAAGGTGTTTACGCCATCACTTCGTCGAAACGGGCATCTCACCTTGCCTACGAATTGACCATTCCTGCCGAACTAGGTGAAGTCCAAGAGAACTTTGGCCTTTGCCAGCGCGGGAGCTGGATCGTGCAGTCGAAAAATCCAAAATTCCCCGGCCCACCCTCTGGCCAATTGCCCAAGGAGGCAGATTACCCTGAATCGTAAGTTTTATATGTCCCACGCCAGGAATGTTTGTGCTGATCACCATGCAGTGTGCGCGAAAAATTCGGAGATCTCCGATGGGTTCCCATGCAGCCAGAGTTCATCGATTATCCCAATGCGCAGATCCTGATGATTGGGGGCGCAACGAACAATTGGGGCAAAGCCGCGACAGCCGAGGGGGTCAAGCAACCCGATGAGCCAGAACCTGGCCAAGAGCTGGAGAAACTTGCCGAGGAAAATGAACACCGAGTTGAAAATTTGAAGGGTAAGCTTCCAGAATCACGTTTACCCTTTTTTGCGCATCTAACGTCGTCTGTGCAGGCAATGATACCGTGTTCCAGGATCTCGGGATGTACGCAAACAACTATCGCGCTCTTCCTACGACATGGAACGGTTCTGATTCATAAGTATCTCAATTGTACCTTCAAAAAAATATATGATCAATTTATCGCACAAATAATGAAAAAAGCAATCATGGCAATGGTCAGATACGCGTACGAGACAACAACTTTAGAACCTCCTCGCGTAGCAAAGGGAGGCTATGCGTTCCCAACATGGTAGGGATAATCATATTCCCTGCCCAGACACTATAGATTGATAACCGACGCCCGATCTTGGCGATGGAATCAGCACGATCCCCGCGCGAATGACGATCGATCTCCCTTGCACGTTCACTGGTGCTTTCTCCGCACTCTACTTTAGCGTGTATCATGTCCAAGAACTGCGCGTGCGACTTCGGAGTTTAAGAGCGAACATAAATGATTCCCGCGCCCTGCGCCCCAAAGATGTCTTCACAGTATTCAAGCTTGGGTTTATGAACTCACAATGAAATTGACTTTGCCAATTACCTTGCTGGCGGCCGTCGCGGCAGCCTCCGACCATATTGTCAATCAGACTACGTGCGGGTCCACAACATACCAGTACACCGGCCTCCAAGGATACGGGTTTATTCCTTCAAACGCCACAGACAAATATGGTGATACAATTGGAGGCATTGGTAGCTCTATAGCCATTGAAAAATCATCCTGGCGCAAAACATCGCATGACGTATACTCCGGAACACTCTACGCGATTCCAGATCGAGGCTGGTACGACTCAATTCTTATTCATCTAACCTACTAAGATAAGAAAAGCTAACACTTCCTCAGGAACACTAATGGTACTCTCAATTACCACTCGCGCATCCAAAAGTTTCAAATTATCTTGAAACTAGCCCCCAAAGCCTCCGCCAAGAATCCCTCCAAGCCAAATGTCAACCTGAAATACCTGGACACAATCCTTCTATATGGCCCAGATGGCCAACCAACAACGAGCCTAGACGCCGATGCCACCGGCAACTTCTCCTACCACGGCTTCCCCGGAATGCCAGTAGCAACCTACACCGGCGACGGATACGGTGGCGAAGGCCCAGGCGGACGCCGAATTACAATAGATTCCGAAGGTCTCGCCCTAGCCACAGACGGCGGTTTCTGGATATCCGATGAGTACGGCCCATATGTCTACAAGTTCAGCTCAAAGGGACATATGGAGTACGCTATCCAGCCTCCGCAAGCAATTCTACCCCGACGCAACGACACCGTCAGTTTCAGCTCGGATTCAGCCCCGATCTATGATCCTTCTGATGTGCCTGAACCCGAAGACACGGTGACTGGTCGCGCGAATAACCAGGGCCTTGAGGGTCTGACTATTTCGACTGATGGGAAGACGCTGTATACACTGATGCAATCTGCGCTTGATCAAGAGGGTGGGCCTAAGAAACAGAATAAGCAACCCGCGCGTTTGCTTGCTTATGATATCTCGGGTCGTGTGCCGAAGTATCTTCATGAGTGGGTTGTTATGTTGCCCAAGTATCTTGATTATACGGAGACGAATTCCGACAAGGAGTGGAAGGTTGCTGCTCAATCGGAAATTCATCAGCTGCCTACCGGAGACTTTTTGGTTTTGTCGCGGGACTCGGGTTTTGGGCGTGGGCAGAGTGAATCGAGGTCTGTGTACAGGCATGCGGATGTGCTCTCCGTGCTGAAGAACAAGACTATCACGGATATTAAGGGTCTGGAAGACTACGATACTGCTACTGGAGCTATAGCTTCGTCTAAAGGTGTTTTGAAGTCGGGTATTACTCCGGTTGAGTACTGCTCGTTCCTGGATTACAATGTCAACTCCGAGCTGGCGAAGTTTGGACTTCACAATGGTGGCGATCAGGATGAGGGTCTCTTGAATGAGAAGTGGGAGAGTTTCTCACTTATGCCTGTTGACCCAGAGAATGGCAATGGGAAGGGCAAGAAGGAGTACTTCCTGTTCAGTATGAGTGACAATGACTTCATCACCCAAGATGGTAAGTTATCAGGAGTCTTGGATATTTGAATTTAGCTGACACTACCCCAGGATACATGAATGGTGGAAAGTTCCAATACGAGGACTCGTCTGGTTTCAACCTGGACAATCAGGTCCTGGTGTTCAAGGTTCAATTTTAATAGGAACGGATGTTAATTAGTTGGAGGCTACGGATGCCGACTGACTTTTGAGCAACAGCGTCTTCTCCTGCAGACATCACGCCGGACTCGAGTCTCGGCAATGAGGGGTAAATTAATAGAAGCATGCAGATGAATGCCCAAGTAACAAAGAATCAGTATCAAACAACTGTGAATTTTGACAATATCTACGTTATTTGCATTACTTCTGATCCAGTGTACCTCCAATGCCATCCATTTTGTCCGCCATAGCGATACAAACCTTGGAGATATCACCAGAGGTCAGTCTTCCGATTTCTCTGAACCGTTTCTTCCAGAATTCCCATCTCTCAAAACTCAACCCTGCTTTTCCGTTGTAGAGAGAGCCCGCGCTCATGACGCGACACTCCTTATCGGAGGGATGCTCGTTGGCTTCTCTGAATATCCGCTCTCCAGCTTGAGTAATCCATTCTCGTGCCACTGTGATATTGCAGATCAGAATCTTTTGGTCTTGGATCTCTTCTTCTAGTGCAGCATTTAACGACCAGACTGCGAAGTTTTTCCACTGAGCAAGACTTTCGCCAAATAATCTGGCTGCAAAGGAATTCAAGTTTGCCCACTTTTCAGCTGATTGAACTTCTGGAACTTCGCTGTTGTATGTGGGTGCTGTGACGTGATGTAGCCTAGTCAGGAGGTGTCTTTATAGGATCGGTGCGTGTACACTTACATATCCAATTGTCTCTCATAAAAGCACCCAGTAAAGGAAGGCCTTCCCATAGGGAAGTCTCAGACTGAGTTTGCACTGCTTAGCTGGGATTTGAATACCCGAGGGGATGATTACCTACTCCCCATATCGTGCAATTGCATCGAGATCTCTGGCTCAATGATTTCACAAGCAAGGTGATTCTGTTCTGGCCTTGATGATCACAGGGTACCAATTGAATGACTTCAATGACGAGTGACCATAATGACCAAAGGAAGTCTTCAATACTTTCATCATTTGAATTTCCATCTTCAGACTGATGCCCCAGCGGTGCTAGTTCATCAATTCTCTTTGCGGCTTCTCTCTCATAGAGACTCACTTCTGGTTGTAAAACATCGTTCAATATCGCAAATAATTTGAGGTCCAAATCAGATAGCGTTTTCTTCTCCTTGAGAAACTCGAGGTCCATGGTTTTGT
Organism: Penicillium pulvis; assembly: GCF_028828015.1. Classification (NCBI taxonomy): domain Eukaryota; kingdom Fungi; phylum Ascomycota; class Eurotiomycetes; order Eurotiales; family Aspergillaceae; genus Penicillium; species Penicillium pulvis. Next base: position 1,211,496 of record NW_026643078.1, on the reverse strand, counting down.
CAGTCATCATCAGGTATGTGCCAGTAATCGCTGTTCTGGCGCGGAGGACGGTGTTTAAGGAGGGGAAGAGATTCCACTAAGGTGAAGCGGGGGCCACCCGAGACACAACCTCGTGCAGTCCATCAGGCAGTTCATTCGGCGACTGCACGTCGTGGACCCTTAAGTTGGAACCTCATTATGAATAACCGGTTTTATTGGGGTTCATCAATATTTGCTGACAGCTAGGGCAGTTCATTCGTCACAAATTCCGACCAACAGTCCCCCAGACCACATATACATGATGCCTAGCGAGTAACCACTGATATAATAATGAGGATGATCAATTATACACTGGGTTTACTGAGTATATCGCATGGTCATTGCACCATTTGTATTGCTAAGAGTACATCATGAAGATCACATAGAAACCCATATATTGCCATTAGCGCGGTCAATTGGTAGCATCAGACCAACAAGTGTCAAAAGAGAAAGAAATTCAATAAAAATGTTATGGAAGGAATGAAACGAATGCGCGATGGCAATTAGTGAAAGTAGATTACAAGAGGCGTGTTAGTCGATCACGGTAGTCAACTGAAGTAATCGATTACTGTGTTGTTTTTTTGGCCCGTAGGGTAGATACCGAAGACAAAGGCAGGGCGGAAACTATCCTTGAACAAGCTTGATCGCTCGCAAGATATCGTCAAGAGACCAGCCCGGCCCGCCGGGAACGATCTCTGTCCAGACTTCTTCTGGGATGGCGTCGCTCGGGTCTAGAAGGCTCCAGTTGGGACTAGGCTCGGGTTTGATCCATTTGAAATCCTCCACTTGACTCCACCGGTCCTGGTGATCCGGGCGGTCATGATCGAGAGCCTGGGGAGAAAACCAGGTTAGCATATCAGCTCTGCAAATATGAAGAGCAGATTGAAAACACCAAAACAAAACATACATGGGCTTTAGGAATCCGGCCAAAGCGAATATTCGAGCAGTCCTCAATGATCGGGTTGCTCGAGCAGCTGAGATAGACGTCGACATCCTTGCAGTGATGCATACGGAACTGGCGGCATGTAACTACTATGATGCTGTTCTCAACGCCAGTGATGTGGGCCGGACCATTGGTCTGGTTGCAGAGCAGAAGACTTTGCTTGACATCCCTTATAGTCATACTGGCATATGGCTTTCCATTCGCAGTGGGAATGGACATGTCCACGATGCAGTGTCGAAGAGAAGTGATCGAGGCAGGAACATTAGCAGTTGAGCCCGACGCCGGAAGCATAATGTGAAGATTGTGGTGGTTGTCTACCGAGACAGAAGAGATGCCACTGGCTGCGAAACCCGAGTGGGGCTTCGCATCGGGCGAAGCTTTGTCATTGCCAGGGAAAAGTGGCGGGAATGAGGTGGGCGCAATCTCTGGTCTTTCCCAATGCTGTTTATCCGGCTCGTTCAAAGGAGTGGAAGGATAGTTCGGGGTATGGTTGGCAGAAGAACCGACCGAGGATGCGCCTGGGGAGCGATATCCGGGGATACTCCGCCGGCCCTGAGAAGCCAAAGTCGCTGCATCATGCAAAGAGATAGCAGAAGCATTTTTCTTGGTCTTAAAGCTGAATTTGGAACGAGGCTCGAATGATGCACGAATTTCGGTCAACTTGTCCTGCAAAGCTTTGATGGCCTGGGAAGAAATGGTCAGCTACGCGAATCTTGCATCGTATTTACTCTTTGTACCTCAGCATAAACTCTCTGGTCGTAAGTTGGAATGTAGCTAGCTGCATCTTTCACTTCGTTTGAGAGCCGCACAATTCCGGCAAGACAGTGATCTGTCGCATCAGCTCGTTCCCCACCTACCAGGGACGTGTCGACGAGGCGGTCCATGGAGTTTTGTAAGGCTGGAGGTTGTTTTAAGCCTTTGTATACATGTGGAGATGAACGGGGCTTAGGGTGGGGACATACAGGTGATTTCATGTTGGAAGTACCGGAAGAATCGTTCCTTTAAGGGGATATCAGACTTCGAGATAATCTGATTATCGGCGGAAAGCCGGCGAACTTGTTGGACTTCAGACTCCGCCATGGTGGGTAGGAACAATGCGGTTGGAAGCTGTGGGGTGGGGAAATTGAAAGATGAATGTATCAATCGGAATGTGGAATGTACTTGTAGTAGGAATGACGTCGATTCGATCTCAGACAAATCATGCCACCCCGCGGTTGTCTGCTGATTTGCTTTGAAAGGGGCAGGATAATAGAGCTGGTGGTATGGTTTGAAGGACAAAATGGAGTTCAGAAGTGATATCAGTCTTCGTGCAGATCTTGTCAAGCTGAGACCTGTCAACCTATGCACAATCTCCACGCACTTCGTCTGTGTTGGAAAGCTTGAAGCTTGACAGACTGAGTGCTATCCGCAACACAACAAATCTCCACAGAAACACACCTGATCGATCAATTCTGCAACGCTGCCGTCAAATTACTAGGGCCCGTAAATGTGGGGAGCGAGACAGCTGCACAAGCTCAGACACTCATTCTCCGTGACGTCGATCATCCCGCATCTCGGAGTTTCGGATGATCCGCCCCTATCCTCAGGCCACAAGGCATCGATTTTTAACCTTAGACCGGCAACCTTGGACTACCCTGGGTCATTTCAAGGTAATGAGATACTTTTAGAATTTTCAGCTGCTCAGATCAGGATTTTGACCCCGAATATCCCTGGATTTACTCTGGTCTTGCTACTGTCCTGGCTCTGATGATGGTATGGCCCCGCAATATAAATGCACGGATAACCGTTAAAAACGCCCAGTTTCTAAGATAGAACCCTATCTCTCACTTTGCAAAATTCATTTACGATGATAGGTCAAGAACATTAGAACCAAAGAGTATCTACTCATTCTGAGGTTGCTCTATTCAAATGTTGGGTTGTATTTAGGTAGCACTCGTGGATCCTCTGGGACCTATCCATGTAGGTACCCACTTGTGTACCCCTAAACACGGGAACATCGTAGGCTCGTATGGTGTAGGTGTACTTTGTATGGAAATGGTTGGCGAGTTGATTACATGCAGTGCTGCATGAGCTCAGGAGGAGAAAGTAAGTCTCAGATAGTAAGTTCGTACACGTAGAATGATAGGGTTTCAGGCAATGAATTATAGTCTCCAGGGCTGCGACCATTGTGCAAGCACACCACCCCCCTGTGTGACCCATTCACAGGACCTACTAGTATCTGTCAAACAAACATCTGGGAGACTCAGGCTTATAAAAGCCTCGAATTAGAAATGCAATACGCACAGAACTTTTGCATCGTTCTTTGAAGCCTCTACGACCATACCTGCATGGATGTAGGTAGAAATGATGATTTCCAAATTTGCATTTCAAATATTTGTCGTGTGCTGGATCAGAGTAGCTTTGGCAGGTATTTCCAGCCACAAAATTATTGAGAAGCTAGAATATGCCCCACCTGCTTGGATACAAGGTGACAAGCCATCGCCTCTGGCTCTGATCAAATTTCGACTGGCGGTAGAGTCACCAGATATAGTGGCATTCGAACAAAAGGCCATTGAGCTTTCCACACCAGGCCATCCTAGCTATGGCCAGCATATGAGCCGTGAAGAAGTGAGACAATTGCTACGCCCTTCCCCCGACGTGTCGAATCAAATTATTTCCTGGTTGAATTCTGAAAACATCTCCCCGGACACTATTGAGCTAGACAGGAACTGGATAGCCTTTCAAGCTACAGTTTCTCAAGCGGAGCGAATGTTGAAGACAAAATTCTTGTTGTACAAGAACAAAGACAGTGATGATACGGTCATCAGAGCTCTTGAATATTCAGTACCAAATGAGATTCACGAATATATTCAGTTGATTCAGCCAACGACTCGATTTGGGGGGCTCGATTCTTTGCACGGATTTAGCAATGCGTCGCACGTTGTCACCACAGCAAAAGACCTTGCTGCAGGATGTGGGACGGTAGTTACGCCCGATTGTCTGCGAGATCTATACGGCCTTAGTAACATAACAGCGAAACCTGATGTTCGGAATCGACTGGGTATAGCGGGATTCTTGGAGCAGTATGCTCGCTACAGCGACTTCTTCCATTTCATGCAAGTGTACGCACCCGGTAAAACAGGCGCAAACTTCACCGTGGTCTCGATCAATGGTGGGCAAAATGACCAAGACTCTCCCAAGAACAGCGTTGAGGCAAGCCTGGATCTCCAGTACACCATTTCGCTAGCCTACCGCGCACTAGTGACCTTTTACACCACTGGTGGCCGAGGACCCGTGATCCCTGATGGTGAAGAACCAATAGCTATCTCAACAAATGAACCATACCTCGAGCAGCTTCACTATTTAGTTAATCTCCCGGACAAGGAACTTCCCGCCGTTATAACCATGTCATATGGTGAATCAGAGCAGAGCGTGCCAAAATCGTATGCTACAGCCAGCTGCAATCTATTTGCTCAGCTGGGTGCCAGAGGCGTCACTGTCATTTTTAGTAGTGGTGACTCTGGACCTGGAGGAACATGCGAAAGTAACGATGGGAGCTACCGAACCAAATTCATTCCCAATTGGCCCGCATCCTGTCCATTCGTTACCTCTGTCGGTGGGACGTTTGGGAGCTCACCAGAACAGGGAATCAGCTTCTCTGGGGGCGGATTCTCAGACTACTTCGATCGACCGTCTTATCAAGATTCTGTTGTACAAAGTTTTCTGGACAAAAATGGTAACAAATGGAAAGGATTGTTCAATCCTGCTGGCAGAGGTATTCCCGACGTTTCAGCCCAAGCAAGCCGTTTCATGGTCAGAGACCATGGTGTGTATTTGACCGTTGGAGGAACCAGGTCTGAACACCTTCGAACCAGATCAGCGTATGACCGTGCTGATGTTTATCTAGCGCGTCTGCACCAGTGATTGCTGGTATAGTATCCCAGTTGAATGCAATACGTTTGATACACGGGAAACCTCGATTGGGATTTCTCAATCCTTGGCTGTATACCACAGGGAGAAGTGGGTTGACAGATATTATAAATGGTGGTTCGCGAGGTTGCGCAAGATCACCTGTCCACAATGCTGGTTGGAATGCGACGGTTGGGTGGGATCCGGCAACCGGGCTTGGAACACCACTCTTCCCGACACTAAGACAGCTGGCATTGCTCTGAAGGAGGTCCAGTAGGAGTCAACTTGATTAGTGAAGAGTGAAATGTAATAAATCAAAATAGTTGTTTACAGAACAAATTAAAGTTTGTCTGCGAATACATCAAACCAACTGGCTAGTAGATGGTCACGTGTATCCAAATTGACCGCCCACGGCAGCTCCGTCATGTCATCAAGTGCTCGGCCAACTCGCATCATCCACAGCTTTCCATATCGTTTCGCTTGCCCTTACAATCTCACCTTTGGATTGTCTGGCCTCATTCCTCAATATACCCTAATATCGACCTCTCAAATCCTTCACACCCATGATGTCCGACCTCAACACCCTTGTCCCCGAGCTCCAGAACGCTCTTGAGCGCAAACAGCTCGACGCTGCCAACGGTCTTCTCAGCAAAGCCAAGCGCGCCCTTCTCGTCCAGAATGCCTTGATCCCGACTCCCTCCACACCCCCTCAGCTTGTCGTTGTTGCCCGGCAGGTTCTTGAGCTTGGCGCCCTCGTCTCGATCCGACAAACCGATGCCCAGACCTTCACAAGATATTACCAACAGCTGCAGCCATTTTACGATCTCGAGCGACACGTCAATGGACCAGAACAACCCTCATCTCAAGTCGATTTCAGCACAAGCCAGCGCAGCAAGATCACAGGATTGTACTTGTTGCTCCTGTTGAGCAGTGGTGACAGTGCCAACTTCCATACTGTATTGGAGGGATTGGTGGAAGAGGCTAGCTTGAAGGGTGGCCGCATTGAGGATGATGCCTACATCAAGTACCCCGTTGAGCTTGAGCGGAACTTGATGGAGGGTAGCTATGACAAGGTGTGGCGGGAGACGAAGTCCGAGCGCGTGCCGGATGAAGATTTCGGCTTGTTCTCCAATGTAAGCCTCGATCCTTTGCTTCTGCATGCCCTGGGAATATTTTTTTTTGGCGTATTCACTAACCAATCTGCCACAGGTTCTTATCGGTACTATTCGCAGCGAGATCGCAGACTGCTCGGAGAAGGCCTACCCCTCCCTCCCTATCTCCAACGCCAAGAACCTTCTGTTCCTCGAGTCGGAGGGCGCAGTTATTGAGTTTGCTCAGCAGCGTGGATGGATTCTTCGCGATGGACGGATATACTTCCCTGTTGAGCCCGAGGCGGCAACCAGGTCCGAGAAGGACATCTTGGTGGCCAGTGGCACTGTGATCGAGAATACACTAGGCTACGCCCGGGAGTTGGAGACAATTGTTTAATACGAAACATCACAAAGGTGGTGTTTCTGCAATGGATATGAATGGTTACATTGGTTTTTCTGGTCTGGTCCTGGTCCTTGGGTGCACAAGTGCTTGTACGCCGGGTGCATGCATTGTAATTTGATCTAGCGTTTTTATGACAACACGTCTAGAGATAAGATCGTATCTGATCGTTTGGAGCGTGGTGCATGTGTAAACAGGAAGCCAACAAGTGGTTCTTGATCCAACTCGTATGTTCCTCACGCTATACATTGATCCGCCATACACACACGCGACGGTCATAGAAGCTACTTGACACGCAAAGTAACTCAGACGATGCCTGCAATGCATCCGAATGTTCCGACGCGCCCTTCCACACATCGCTCGCGTAATTCATACTCTCATGCTCTGTAAACTCCGCCAGGATTTGGATATCCCATTCGACTGGACCCTGTCCCTGCTTCTTTTGGGTCACCCGTACAACTCTTGTCCCAGCGTGCATACAGCTCGCGAGGACAACGAAATGCCGCTCCAAGTTATCATCGGAACCAGGGATTGCTGTTGTTGACAGTAACTGCAACCGCCATACACCGCCGCCGAGGCCCTGCTCGGCGAGGACCTCACCTCGAAAAGTAGCGTGGTACACGCGCAGACTCTCGTCGTAGCTCCCTGTCAAAACAATGGGCGCGCCGTCTACCATCGGAATATCAAGGGGTAGGATAGACGTTACACCAGCCGTATGGTGACGAGCCCGATCGTCATGTTCAAGCAACACAGAAGCGAGCGGTTCATCGTCCTCATCCGGCTGACCGCTATGATTATCAAAGCGACGGGTATGTAGTGAACCAAAGTCATTGCCAGTAAACATGAAAGGGGTAATCTCGAAGTTTCCATTCGATTCCTCAGAAACCTGTTTGATTGCAGCCAGCGCAACAAACCAGACCTCGATCATCTGACGAGCTTCATATGACCCCCATTCCTCAATCCCACTCTCGTCCACGATATTTCCATCCGTGCCAAAGACAGTCGTCCGGCTATCCGAGAACGTAACAGCAAAGCCATCAGATGCCGGTCGAGGGAACCAATCCTGAGGGGCCCAGGCCAGAAACAGGGCTGGGATCGACGTGTCTTCATGGATTTGCTTCTCCCAGATCTGAGTTATGGCAAGCGTGGAAGAATTGACGCTGAACAAGGCTGCTAGCCCTGTACTACCCACGATGGCAAACTTGTTTTTCTCCCTTGGGTGGAAGTGGAGATCAAAGACTGCATAGGGGAGTGCCAGTCTATGTACCAAGGATCTAAAGAATGAGAATTAACTTGAATTGTCCGATGTCAGGTCTAGAGCTACCCCGGGTAAAAGCCCCGTGAGCTAGTTTGAAAGCTTTACTTACAGTGCATTGGTGCTCGGCTCTAATTTCCACAACTGCAAGCTTCCGGTTTTGGTCTGTTGGATTTCTCCACTCTCATTCTTGGTCTCGGATAGGAGGTAAGTGCCCACCACGAAGTGGTCACGGATCTCTGGACAGAATTCGAGACAGCTGGGCGGCTGGTCTAGAAAGACCGTCGTGTGGGATTTGGGCTGGAGAATGCTAGCCATCTGTGAATTTATGGCTTGTCTCAAGGTCTCAAGGTCTCAAGGGTTATAGTTATCTCGTGGATGTTGATGACAGGAGGGGCAGGTTGAATTTGAAAATTTATGTCATTGGACCAGGTCAGTCCTGTACAAGGTTTGGAAGCTAATTGGCACTTTGTCGAATGTAGAATTTAGATTGGATGCACCATTGATGCCTCCGATATCCCGGTGCCTCTAGGATGGGTTCAACGTTCGAGAAAAAATGATAGGAAGTATCCGAGTGGGGCGGTGAATGATCCACTTGCGAATCAAGCTCTCGAGGTCCAGACCCCTTCAAAACGCGAGGTATGCAAGTAGGTGTTCGACCAAGCTCTTTGCATGATCACGCAGGGGTGGCGGAAATTATTATTAGGCGAAGATTACTCAATATCGCCGGAACGGCCGAGGCATCCTCATGTCTATCATTATTATGTACCTGGGGTACATAGTTCCTCGCGACCAATCACAGTCACCCCCTTTTATAACTTCACGTCAAATTGACTTCATTGGTCCCACAGTTTCCAAGTCAACTGACAAGAATGGTAAAGGCCTTGCAGATGACTTTGTCTGTGTTGGGTGGTCTAGCCCGACCCTGGTGGCTATCAAGTCTGCAGATTCGCCTCCGGTGCGGGAATTTAATGCATAACACAAGGATGGAATGTGAAAACCAACACCTTGCCAGAGCCGAATCCCGAGTAGGTGTGATTAGGTGCGAAATTTGAATTTTAGAAAAGCTTGGCCCATAAATAAGAAGGCTGAAGAAGTGAGTGTACTTAAGCTTCTTTTGACCCACGCTAAAACTGCCTGATTGCGCGTACAAAAGTCGATCAGTCCGATCCCTTGATCCTTTCTGGGGAACGACAGTCTTGGCTGTTGATCCACATACTTCGCACTGATGGCACGATTTCTCGGTCTTCGGGGCACTCGCCTCAATGTCGCAGCTATCATTGGGGTGTTGATGCCGGGTATCATGTCGGTTGGCTACAATACCGCATCGCTTGGAGGAGTTTTGTCTTTGGCCAGCTTCAACAAAACATTTCCCGAGATCGACGTGGTTCATGCCAAAAACAAAGACTATGCATCGTCTTTGGAAGGTACCGTTGTGGCTGCCTTCGCCATTGGTTCCTTCTTGGGAACATTTGCCTGCATTTGGATGGGCGATTGGCTGGGCCGTCGCCGTACCATGATGGTCGGGGCAACGACTCAAATCATTGGGTATGCTCTGAACGCCTCTTCATACTCATTGGTACAACTCATCGTGTCGCGAATGCTTGTGGGCATGGGGACTGGTATCCTATTGGCCACAATTCCTTTATGGATCTCTGAGACTGCCCCAGCCAAGCGGCGTGGCTCCCATGTTGTCACAAAGGGTATATTTACTGGCGTGGGATGCGCAACTGCTTTGTTTTTCGACTATGGAATGTCTTTCAAGACAAAAAACAGCATTGCGTGGCGGATCCCATTTGCATTCCCCGTTGTTTTGTCTGGGGCTGTTTTGATATTTGCACTGCTTCTACCCGAATCGCCTCGCTGGCTGATTCAGAAAAGCAGGATTGCAGAGGCCAGATATATCCTAGCCGCTCTGGCTGATGTCGATGCTGAAGATGAGAAAATTGAAGGCACGATCAGCGAAGTGCAGGCTTCTTTGAGTTTGGCAGGCGGAAACACAGATTTCAAACAGCTTTTCCATATGGGACCCCAGAGAGTCTTCCACCGAGCATTTCTCGCTGTCGGTGGATTGCTCTTTCTCCAAATGACTGGAGCCACAGTCACTACCTATTACAGTAAGTTTCCTCTTCAAGTCTATATTAGATCAAACTCACTATGAAACTGTTCATTAACTTGCTCCCACAGCAACTGCAATTTTCGAAAACAACCTCGACCTTCAAGAGTCAACAGCAAGACTTCTGGCAGCTGTGTACCAGCTAGCTGGACCCTGCGGCGCTGTCCTTTGTGTCTCTGTTATTGAGAGAGTTGGAAGACGTGGGCTGATGATAGGTAGCGCCATTGGAAACGCCATATGCCTAGCCTGCATCGCCGTCCTCGGATCCCAAGTGGACAACATCAAGGCCGCACATGCTGCCGTCTTTTTCCTTTTCCTCTTCCATTTCAGCTACATCGTCGGCTTTGGTGGTATCCCATACCTATATGCCACGGAGGTTGCGCCCCTCCATCTACGCGCTACCATCAACTCCGTTAGCATCAGTGTGGCGGGCGCCTTCAGCATCTTGATTGCCCACGTCACACCTCTCGCCTTCAACAAAATGGGGCAAAAGTACTTTCTCATCTTTTCCGGGCTAAATGCCGTCATGGTCCCAATGATCTATTTCTTGTTTCCGGAGACATCAGGGCGGACTCTTGAAGAGATAGATGACATCTTCACGCTATCTGATGGTGTCCTGGATACTGTTCGTGTGTCGAAGACGCTTCCGTGTCTCGCGGGTGTTGAGGATATTGAATCACCCATTGAGTCCAAGCCAAAGTTCCAGACGATTTTGAAAGAGAAGGAGATCTCGGTTTAGAGCGAGCATTCATTTGGATAGAAATCATATATTTAGCGCTGATCGTTGATCGTTTCGGGGTGTCGCAGGCCCAGGGGGCCGGATTTGTATCTTATTTTCAGATATGCAGGAGCGGGTTCTTCACATCGAATTTATTTGCATGTTCGCTTATTCCATACCTGTTCTTATCTCCGTTCACTGGACCAAACATGGATCAGCAAAACAAAATGATGAGGTCTATGATAAAAATTTCCGAGCTACAAAAATCTGACTCATTACCAAGCAAGGCGCCTGGAGACTTCATACATTGTGTGGCCAGACTATGCCACCCGAGTCTTTCTGTCACGCTCCTCCAGGGCTTACGGAAGTGCTATCACTATAACTATTTGTTATTAATATGACTATGGATATAATGGTTGATTCTCGCATTTCTTTGTTCGTATCTCATAGATTGATTTATCTTTCTATTACTTTCACTTTCATTAGGTCCACCTCGTCCTCTAATATTCTGGTGGGCGCTACTTGGAACTTCTTACCTCACCTAAGCCCTTCCAAGCTTCAAAGACCTTATGGAAGCTCACACAACATTCTCCATTTGAATGTTGTTGAAGCCTGGTCCCACTCCTATGGATTTTCCAAGCGTTTACCTTTATGAGTCCACCTCACCGGTGCGGTCAAGTTCTTTCTCTCTTCAATATTGAAATAACACGCCCCTGGAATCATTTTGGTAACTCACTTCACTACATGTTCTTCAATTTCTCTTGTCTACCTTTGGGGACCACTCACCAGAACTGTTGACGTCTTTATTCCTCAAACTTTGACGCACACATACCACCAAAACCCAGACCTCACGATGTCAGACAACTCTCCCAGAACCTACGATTTTACTCTCTTCGACTTTGTGGTCTCGCCAAAACTCTCTCTTGATGTTGACTGGAACGTCTGGAATGACTCGTTCAGAATTGGACTCGCGCTAGTTGATGAACGCCTGCCATGCATCCTGAATGGGACCCTCAAGAGGCCCTCCCCAGATATGTCCATTGATGGTCTGGTGATTGCCACTAGTCTCATGTGCGGTATTCAGAAGAAATTCCTCACAATCGCGCATGTCAACCATTTCAAGAATAATATTGGCCCTCAGTGTCTCGAGTACGACCGCCTCTGTATGGTGGGCCATGTTCTGCTTCAGAAGAGTCTGTCAAGTACTGCTCTTGCCGTGGTTAGCACCTCGTGGGGATTTCAAGAGGTCTATGTCGTACTCAAGAATCATTACGCCAAAACGAATTTGGGGCGCACGTGGATACTTTACAGCTTGTGGACGACGGTCAAATTCAACAACGGTGACACGCCTGCTGTCTTTTTGTCACGCTTTAAATTGACCCTTCGAGCATTAGAGATTGCCACCGAGAAACAGCGACCAATTCAGATCTTTCACCAGTTCTTGACAGCCATAAGTGGCTATCCTAATGCCGCTCGCTTTGTTGAGATGCTCGATATCCAAAGCTGCGATGAAACCACCATGGATTATGTCTATGCACAGTGTATGGATTACAATTACTTTCAACGTTTTGAGAGTACTGATACCGAAGGTGGATAATCTCTCGTGGGATAAACCAGTTAGCGGAGCTCTTGTTCTAATCTACTCCACTGATTTCAGACTCTCTCGCTCCGCTTCAATTCGCCACTGAATAGCTGAGCACAACGCGTATAATGTAGACAAAACAGGCATTGCCACCCCAAGCCTCTTCCCCTCCCTCAGTGGCTCCCCAAGAAGAAATTCGTACTCAATCGAATTACCCTGACGCCAATTAGCAACGTTCACACAACATGGTAGCGAGGACAATTACCTTTCTAACATCCTGAAGCATACTCGGCGCAAAATGATCCTCGACAGGGTCGACAGTTGCCATGAATTCCACAATGTCCACTGGAAGCTCATACCCTGATGCCTTTGCTGTAGCCTCAACCTCGCGCATAGCATCGCGCACCAATATAGAGATAGAATCACCAGCCAATCTGATTTGTCCCGCATCCAACCCCGTGAGAGCACATATGGGATTTTTGCTTGAGTTGTAGACCAGCTTTTTCCATCTGTTCCACAAAACGTTCTTATCGTGCATGCACACAGTTTTACCTCCCGCTGAGTAAATGTTCACAAACCTTTCTGCCTCTTCGACTTCTTTAGCCATTTCGAGATTAGGATTGTGGAAAGAGCCGATTGTGAGGTGATCAGCGAATGAATGCTTGATAAATCCAGGTTCAATTTCTTCGGATCCAATCATGCTGATTCCAGACAAGACAATGTTTCTCGAGAAAAGATTGAAATAGGGTCGTTCAATATTCAGTCCGTTCTGTATCAAAACGATGGTTGTGATACCTGGAGTGACGGCTGGTGAGATCTGGGAAGCTAGGTCTGCATGGGCATTCGGTATATTCTTTGCCGTGACGACCACGAAGTCGAAGGCATCTTCATCGCAGGAGATACTTGGGATTGTGTTGACAACTGTGTTCGTGTTAGTGTTGTTGTGGCAGATATCAGTGTAGAACTCACTCTTCCAGGGTCGCCAGTTAAGTAGCTTTCCATGATCGCATGAATGTATTTTGAATCCATGCTGTTGGACGGCTGTGTAGTTAGATCTTAGGACTAGAGTAAGTTCCGTCTGGCATCCGGATTGCAGATTCAAAGCAACAATGGCGCCAACGCCTCCACCGCCAACAACCAGAATTCTTGTTTTGGGTGTCATTATTGGAATAAAATTATTTGATCATCAAATTTGCCGGGCACACCTGGCTTTATGTTGTTTTTCTATAACAAAGATAACACTCCCCAGCACAGATTGGGTTAGTTTTGAGTTTTAATCCCGCTCTGACCACTCTGAGTTACAACCTACTTACAAGTAGGTAGTGGATCCAACGCTAGGCCCAATCGGGTACCAAATATGAGATTCGTAGATTAAGCTTAACTTAAAACAGTACTTCATCAGAGAATCACTGAGTCTAACCAAAAATGGTACCAAATCAGAGAAATTCCAACTTTCTAGTCGTTTTCACTGCAATGATATGGAGAATACAGAATAATTGGTCTATCGACTCATTGAGGAGGATGATATACCCACTTCAGAAAGATTGTATAGATAGTGACTGCGCTTGAAGGACCGATTTGTGGATGATTTATATCCAGCCAAACCCCACCACAGTCCAGACAACTTTATCAACTCAACTTTACTCCAGGAACTGCCTATTTCCCTTGATACGCCTGAGATGGATTCCAAATTCTCTTTCTCCGATATTCCTGCTCACAGACAGAAGTCAGAGCCACTGGCTGGAGCAATTGCGCCTATCACCACTTCGGAAATGTTCAAAAGTTCAAGATGTTCTCAAAAACCAACAGCCAAATCCTTTGAACACCGACTGAATCTCGAAGCCAGATCTCGTGGTGCGGCAACTCTGAAAGCCGCTGGCGCTGAGCTCAACGGTGATGTCATTAGTCTAGGTACTGGAAGACCCTCCCCAGAGTACTTTCCTTTTCTCAGAATGTCCATGGAGTTTCCTAGTGGACCAGAGTTCCTGGAAAATCCTAAACACCCAAGCTCTAGAGCGATTGGCAAATATGATATCCAAGACAAGAACTCCGCATTTGACATCGCCGTATCCCTCAACTATGGTCATAGCGCAGGGTCTGAGCAGCTCATACGCTTCTTGACTGAGCATGTTGATGTTGTGCATAATCCGCCTTATTCGAACTGGCAATGCTCATTGACTGCGGGAACCACTTCAGCTATTGACTGTGTCTTTCGGACTTTTTGTGAACGGGGCGACTTCATCATCACGGAAGAGTACACTTACTCTGCCACCCTTGAAGCAGCACGACCCCTTGGCGTCCGTACTGTCGGTGTCCCGATGGATGACCAAGGCCTATCGGCCAACAAACTTGATGAATTGCTTTCAGGATGGGACTCTTCGGAACGAGGAGCCAGAAAGCCATTCCTGCTTTACCTGATCCCGACGGGTCAGAACCCCACAGGCGTCACACAGAGCCTTGAAAGGCGTAGGGAGATTTATACTGTTGCCGAGCGACATGATCTGTATATCATTGAAGACGACCCATACTACTTCCTGCGACTTGGCTCTAGCGGCCATACAAGCGCAACAAATGGCAGCCAACAGACCTGTCCTGAAGCAGAAGTGGTTGATTCATTTCTACGTGAACTCGTCCCATCGTTCCTTTCTTTAGACGTGTCCGGACGAGTCCTGCGCCTTGACTCGACTTCCAAAATTCTTGCCCCAGGACTAAGATGCTCGTGGATGACGGGGTCCGCCGAGATAATTTCTCGCTTTCTCTTTCTCCATGATGCTACTGTTGTCTGCCCGAGTGGGCTTTCTCAACTGGCTGTACATACACTCTTGGATGAAGTATGGGGTCATGAGGGGCTCATCAAGTGGCTCATTTACCTGCAGAGCGAATACACCGAGCGCCTAAATGTTATGCTCCAATCATGCGAGAGGTACCTGCCCGGAGATATCTGTTCTTGGCAGACACCAAAGGCTGGCATGTTCCATTGGATCAAAATCGATTGGCGAACACACCCGATGGCTACAAGCGCTTACAAGTCAGAATTTGAAAGGATGCTTGATGTCGAGGATCGAATTTATTGCAAGGGATTGAAAATGGGCGTCATGTGTTGTAAGGGAAGTACATTTCGGGCGGGTGGTGCACAGGATTGTGATATGTTCTTTCGTGTGACATTTGCAAGCGCCTCGCTTCCCCAGATAACGGAAGCAATCGCAAGATTCGGTAATGCTATATGCGAGGAGTTCAAACAGGCAAATTGATATATGGGGTTAGTTGTTGATACAAGAGCTGGGATCATGGTTGGAATGTAATTCATCATTGCGCTCGTCTAGTGGCAATGGATTCTTCCATTTTAAATTGGAGCATAAATAGTATCTAGACTGGTCAGTCTTGAAATTGACCACTATTCCCGCGTTAATTCGCGACTGCAAACGTATTCCCGGCGTTCCACACCCCACTCTGGAAGAACAACCGATAAGGGCAAAGGCTCCTTTTCCATACTCTGACAAATATCCGGATCGATAGTCCGAATCTTAGCCGCTGCCGGAAGCCGCAGATTCTTTTCATCAGGAAGACCCTCCGTCTCAAGCCTGTCCATTTCAGCCAGAACCTCCGGCGTCGCGCTGCGACGAAGCAATGCCCAGAAATCCTCATCAGAAAGACTCCACAGCGCATCGTCGTCCACATGCCCAGAAGAGGCTAGGTCTCGAATAATACGTCCTGTTCTTTTATACATGTCTGCATGGGCACGATTTGACCAGACATCTCGATCCGTTGCTAAGTATGATCGCGAAAGCGATAACGCCAGCTGAGGATCATCGAGAACGAGAAGACGACTAGACGAAGTGGCAGATGGATGTGCTTTGAGTGTTTTGTAAACTTTCTGAGCTTTCTCGAGACTAAGCTTTTTGAAAGCTACCGCGTCGCGAAGCGAATAGTCGAGCCGATCGGCACATAGTTGTGGAGCTGACTTTTCGACTAGCGGGAATAAATCTTCATCGAAGGCCTCCACGTATCCGAGATCGTAATGGGTTAGAATTTTAGCCAGGTTCGTTCTTTTTAAGTAGCGGTGCTTGTGAACCTCATGGTAACTCCCCTCTCCAGGCTTGGAGAGGGCAAAATCGACAACATGACTCAGACTGGTATGACTGATATCATGAAGTAAGGCAGCGATTTGTTCAAGCACGGTGGCTCCAACTTTGCGGACTAGCAGGAATGCACCAACTGAGTGCTCAAAACGGGTCACTTTCGGACCCAAGCCGAGGAGGGCAGTCACTCCATGCTGACAGACGCCTTTCAGACGGAACAGCTCCGGGCTTTGGAGGAGTTCGGCGAGGACTGGCTCGGTGATTATATGCTCACCATATATCCTGTCTCGAATAATGACTTGATTCTTGTTGATGGTCTGAAGGGTTTGAAAATATCCAGTCTTTATCGGTGACGCCATAGTTGGGCGATAAGCATGAACCTGCCCAGGCACAGGGGGTGTGGATGTAGGATTTTGGGTGAACCGCAAGGCCTTTACTGATGACACGCGTTAAGGAAAGTGTACACCAGATTAATGTGTTCTGATAACCTTACAAAGCGTTGGATTAACCTTGGCGGAGATGTGAAGTATCACAGAGGCCTGTGCCATGATGTTGTTGTGCATGACCCAAAACGGAAAGGATCCCCGAGTGGCGTTTAGGCAGGAGGCAGCAACACAGATAACAGGTGGATAAATTAAGTTGTATGCATAGCCTCGCATTGATGTTTATAGTAGTCTATATAATGTTTAATATGCTAATATCCTTCTACCAGATGCCTCCCAATCCCGAGCCATAACTTGCCAATCAGGCTGCGCACCAGACCAAAATGTATCTAAGAAACTCAGTACATCATGGTAATGGCGAAGGCCAGTGACGTACGGGATTCTTCTGTATAATCGAGATATTTCCATCTGCCTCGCAGGGTTGCCGTAGCTTTCCGCACCAGCTATGAATAAAGGCCATGGTAGATTTTGAAGCCAATAATCCATGTCTTCCATCGCATGAATTTGCTGTAATAGATCTGACATAGCCATTTCTGTTTGATCAAAGGCACCGGGTCCAAGGGCACTAGGACCGAGGCACCTGGAAACATAAAGAAGAGCGGCATTATAATGAATGTCCACAAGGCGGATAAGATCTCGTCTTTGAGCGAGTGTTTTGATACTGGGATGTCGACCAATCGCCATCAAGGTGATTCCGCGCGCGAGTCCAAATTCCGCTTTCCAGTCACGACTTGCTTCAGACGCCGCTGTGACAAGACGCCCAAGCATGGTGACCTCGTGTATGAGGTTGATATACCCGGAAAAAAGAGTTGTCTCGTCATTGCCCTGCATTTCATCTGCAGGGTCCGAAAGCACGGCATCTTGAATGCTTTGAACATCAAACGACGTTGTGGAGCCGAAGACCTCATATGTCGCCAATTTGTTTCTCATCGAAGTGAAGAATTTGCTCTTGCAATGGTCCGTAGTGGCCAGAGTGGACACAAGAGAGCGAGCCGCTTTTCTGTGAAACTCTGCGGCTTCAGCACCTGAGTGTGCCATTTCATAACATGAAAGTACTAGCATCGAGGCTAGTATCCATTCTGCAGCATCCAAATCTAGACCAAACTCAACATCATGTCCGCCGGTAACTCGATCTGTGACATCAGTGATGTAATTCGTGATCATCGTAACTGCCTCATTGCGTGCATCTTCGGGGACACTGTGATCGCCTCGACCGCAAGCCGCGTGCTGAGCTGAGACTGCAGCGATAGCAAGACGAACGACTTTATTTTTCTGTGCTAGGGGGAGAATATGGCGACGGTAAATGTTGTCTTCGGAGTCGAACCAGACCATGCGTGGGGCAATTGTCTTGTCATAGTATTCAACTAGCTCTTGCAATGAGAGCCCACCCAGTGACTCAATGTCCGGTGCCACAACTCTGCTCAGTAGATTCTCATTTGCTCGAAGAGACTCTGCTGTCGCTTGGGCCTGGAGACCCTTCAATTCTCCGCGCACAGCGGCACCGCCGGCCCACCGGAATTTGGATCCATAGCCAGGACATTCGAGGCACTTTTTAATGCATTTTTGGCAAGATGGCTGTGTGCGGTCACATTTGAAGCGGCGCTTGTTGCAAGTTGAACAGCCTTGGTAAAAAGTCAGTAAATACTGGACCTCGTGGACTAAGTTGAACTTACGAACCTTTGTTCATGGGCACCATTGGGACACATTCATCATATCAGGGCAGGGATTTAGGTCCGAAGTCGCCGAAATACGAAACAGTATTGGGCTTTGGGTTCAAACTTTGGTAAGAAGCTAGCGGATGAGTCAAATCTAGGCAGCATGACCCACACGCGACAATTGCCGTGGGGGGTTGCCTTCCACTAGTCTCTTTCTGGATAACAACGGCGACTACAATTTACTTGTAGCTCCTTTATTTCTGGATAATGGCGCTAAATGTCCTCAAAAGCGTATTGTATCGGTAAACCTAAAGATCGTCCCGACAACATCATCCGGAGCACCCCGCTTTATCACATGACGGGTAAGCCCACGGCAATGGAAATCCAGCCATCCTCACTGATTAACCATACACAAATACATGATACTTTACTTGATTAAGTATAACAGCAATGTCTCGGCCATTTGGTACTCTGCCTTCCTCCGCGAAGGTCTCTCCCACTCCGTTCACGGTCTCGATTCCCAAGACACAACTTGACGAACTAAAGACACTCATCGAGCTGTCAAAGCTTGCCCCGCACACATACGAGAACTCGCAGATTGACGCCAAATATGGAGTCACTACTGACTGGTTGGTCACTATGAAGGATCAATGGCTGAGATCCTACAAATGGTAGCGATCTTGAATCTAAATTATACATAATGCAGAGAAGAACTAAACATCTGCTACTATAGGAAAGCATCTGAGGATCGTATTAACAGCTTTCCACAATGGACCACTGAAATTGAGGGGCTGGTCATTCATTTTGTGGGCTTGTTCTCAGAAAAGAAAGATGCAATTCCTATCCTCTTGTGTCATGGATGGCCAGGTGAGATTCAGAGTCAATGTAACGGTGATGAATTATACTCACATTTTCACAGGAAGCTTTCTGGAGTTCCTCCCTATATTGGAGTTATTCCAGAAGGAATACACACCAAGTACCTTGCCATACCATCTAATTGTGCCTTCTCTACCAGGATACACCTTTTCATCCGGTCCACCACTAGACCGGAATTTCGGAACTCAGGATATTGCCCGTGTCCTAGACCAATTGATGAAAAATATCGGATTCGAAAGCGGCTACGTCGCTCAGGGTGGTGACATCGGCAGTCGTATTGCTAGAGAATTGGCTGTGGACTATGAAAGCTGTAAAGGTGAGCATTGAAGTTGAATCCAATCTTTTTTTCTGTGCTAACACTGTTCAAGCCGTGCATCGTAAGTGATCAATGGGGCAGAAACTTGCAGGTTGAATACTCACACCCGAAAGTCAATGTTTGTTTCATGGGACGGCCGGTAGGTATGACGGACGACCACCTAAGCGATAAAGAGAAGCTCGGTATTCAACGATTCGACAACTTCAAAACGTTGGGCTCTGGATATCTGACCGAGCATGGTACTCGACCAAGCACCATCGGCCATGTTCTTTCGGCAAGTCCAATTGCACTCTTGGCGTGGTCAGAATAGCTCCTTAGGGATTGACATTGCCCACACTAACTTCTACAGGATCGGTGAGAAATTCTTGGAGTGGGTAGACGAGCCTTTATCTCCAGAACACATCCTCGAGTCAATCACTCTGTATTGGCTCACTGAGACATTCCCTCGGTCAATTTATACGTATCGTCAGGTATGATCTTATTCAAATTATAACGCATACCGGGCATTGTCTAACGGGATAGAATTTTCCACCCGTGCCGATCCCTTCCCCGAATGATCCTCGGTGGTATATCAAGAAACCTTTTGGCTTTTCATCATTCCCTCAAGAGCTTGCTCCCCTACCGCGGTCTTGGATTGAGACTTCGGGTAACTTAGTTTATTGGGGAGAACATGCAAAGGTATGATGGGGAATAAAAGTAAGGTACAATCGACTGATCAGTACTAACAAGTTCTATGATCAGGGCGGTCATTTTGCGGCAATCGAGCAGCCCGAAGCATTGAAGACGGATCTAATTCAGTTTGTGGACCAGGTATGGCCGGGGATCACTAGTACTAAATGAATTCCTTCGGGTACTTCCTCTGCACTTCTGTGCGCAGGGCTCGAACTTTAGATGTTGCTTTCAAGTCTATTATATATACGATGTTTAGATTGACTATGAAAAGTTGAATGGTTTTTCTAGGACTTTTCGTATCGCAATAACAATGATCAATTGTACCGAACTATAGATTTGTCTCATCAAGACTTCATAATGCTATGGGCCAAATCTACCATCCCATTTTAAGATGTCTGACGCTTCTCATTATGATGTGCTTTTGCTGTTAAGCGGGAAACCCCTTAGCCACCGAGGGCCTTGTAGAGCTCTTCCACATCGTTGCCAATCATCCAGTGGAGTTCATCAATCTGGCGTTGGTAGAACTCTTCGTCACCACCCTCTGTTGCCACCATGGCAGGAGGCGCAGCTTCAAGGTATTCCTCCTTGGAGATAGCGACTAGTTATGTTAGTATCGATCAGAACATCAGTAAGCGAACTTAGACTTACCGTGAGCATTCACAACAGCGCGCTTGGCACTCCACATAGCATGGTAAGCGTTGGTACTACCATCATTATTGGCATCACCGACGGCGTAAATTCCACCGACACTGGTCTCCATATTCGACTGGACCTTGATAGAGTTCCCATCCATCTGCAGATGTAATTGATTGTGCAGGCTGGAGGTCTGCTTGGTAACAGTACTGATCATAATTCCGTGCGTAGTGATATAAGATGGCGATCCAGTCAAAGTAAGCTTGTACTCATCATCACCAGGCTCATTTCCTTTAGCAGTTCGCTCAATCTTGGTAACATCCACTTGATGAACAGGGATTTTGTATGTGTTTTTGAGCACATTCTCCCACCCTGGCCATCTCTCCTCAGCAGCCGCCTTATCCGCCGCGCTGAGGGGGCCACCGGCAATGATAATAACATTGGTCGTCAATTTTCGCAAGTTAAGCGCAGATCCAATGGCGCTGGCAAATTTGGCTGGCGTTCCAATGACCACCATTGCCCGTCCCTTGTAGTCAAATCCATCGCACCACGGGCACCAGAATAAGCCTCTGCCGAATGCATCGGCGAAACCGGGCTTGTTTGGGAGGACGTCTGTGATTCCGGTAGCCAGGATCACCTTTCGAGCGAGGATCTTGCCTCCTTTGCTATCGTAGATGCGGAAACCCTTTGTAAGTGGCTGGATGGCGGTGACTTTGCTACCCCGGGTTGCACGGAAAGAGTAATCGCTATAGTGTTCATCAATCTGGCCACGAGCCGCAATGCGGAACTTCAGTGGGACCTGGCCTGGTTACAGTTAGCTGCCTTTTCGTACAGGGATTAGGGAAGGGAAGAGTACCATCTTGACCAAGCACATCGTGCATGTAACGCGTCCTCTCATTTCGGTACTTCTCTGAGTCATACATCAAGGACTTGCGAGCTACACGACCAAGAGACATCGACGCGGCCAAACCAGCAGGGCCACCGCCAACGATCGCTACATCGTAGTCCCATTCAGTGGGATCCCAGTTCTCACACGATCGGACGTCGAGAGCCGAAACATTGACATCGTAGGCTGCGATGGCAGTGGTGTTTACGGAAAGATCATCATTAAGCTCGTAGAGGTCATCTTGCTCGTTCAGGAGGGCCTGTGGAACGATCAAGGCGGAGACTAGGCGAAGAGAAAGCAGGCCGAACAGACACAGGAAAGTGCGTAGCTGGAGCATAGTGCCGATGATTCTGAAGGACAAGGAGTCGGGTTGTACAGTGGAGTACAGTATGTGGTTTGGGCCTTTACAACATATTTATACCTAAACCCTTCAGGGCTGAACCCGAGCTTTCATCGTCCCTTGCGACAGGTTCATGCAGGTTAGCACTCGTGGGTCATAGTTGAACAAAAGTACAGAAAATCATTTCTGGCTTAGGAAAGGTCGGTCACGCTGCATGCATGATGGTTCATGCAAGAAGCGATTGGGATTTTAAGCGTGACGAATCCAAATTTAGGGACAAAATCTGCGAAATTCCACGATGCATGATCCATCCATGAATCATTGAAGCAACGAATGGTACTAATACGACATGGATGTTTGTTGTTTACTGCATGTTGTATTAACAGTGATTGTTTTGAGGCATCACTGGAGCGTTTTCAGCTCTGCAGCGGCATTCGCAGATCCACAATGCGATGGCAATTGTAGATCTGTGGAGCCTCCACCAATCGATAGTTTGCCCGCTTCAGCTTCAGCTTCAGCCCGCCACAGCTCAGTGTGATGAACATGCGGCATCGGCAATTATGACTTGGCCAAGATATGATGGGTTGATTCCCCCTGAAGAAAAATGGCGCATCTGCAGGCGTCGAATGGTGATCGGTACGACTCGATTTCTCTACATGGAATGCCCTGGGTAGCACGAAGATGCGCTGGTCGATCCAGCAATGGCAAGACCGCAACACAACAACCAAAGTGGCATACAATGAAGCTAGAGGTCGCCCGTAGAGTTGTGGAAGTGTGATTTCCAGTGCTATCGCTATTCAATAGATGATGCGTGTCAATGGCACGGGGTGGACGTGACTAGGTACGTGTAAGGGTAGGCTGTCCCCATTGCTGCACAATATGTCATAAAAGGCCTGTTATGGAATTAAGACCCAATTTTCACATGACTATCAACTGTAAATATGAACTTAGATCCGAGATATCGAGCATGGATATGATGAGAAGAAAATTCGCGGAAGTTCGTTCAACCAGCACATAGCAGCATGCCTAAACAATATCAACTTGCACCTCAATTCGCATCTTTAAGAAGTTTCAGGAATTGACAAGACCCCTGGACGACAAACAGCTAAGACTCATTTCTGCATTGCTAAAAGTTCCCGTAATACCTAGACCGAGCGCATCGGACTTTTGACCCAAAGCTTTTCAGGTCATAGTCAGGTTTTCCATTCTCTTTTCTCGTCAACGTGTTAAAAGTGGTCCTCGTCGAGATCAACCCCTTAAACCTCCATGCCATACAATTGTCCAGATGAAAGTACTCCGCCTCTTGACGTTGGTCCTAGCTATAATACCTTGCTTCATATTGAAGTTCAAGCTGATTTGGTACCTCGTTGCGGGAAATCTCGTTGGTACCATGCTAAACCATGTGCCTCAGCTGGAACAGAATCATTTTTCACCGTCTCCATGGTTGCTGATTGGCGCGCTAACAAACTTTGTGCTCCCCATATCCCAACTCCCATGGCGGGACTTTGTCAAGGTTGAGGCCTTTCATTCGATACATGTATCTCGAGCTTCTCGGCTTTCTCCCACTGGCCCTGGTTCTTATACATTGACGCTAGACTTTGTATGCTCACTAGCGTAGATGGATTATTTTTGCCGATTGTTGCCTGCCTTGATTTAATAACTTGTAGGAAATACCTCTCGGCCTCCTCCCACCGACCCCGGGAGCTATACGTCGACGCCAGATTATTCACAATCGTCAGAGTGTCGGGGTGCTCCATTCCGAAATTCGACTTGGTACCTTCAAACACTTGAATGAGAAGGTTTTCAGCATCTTCACCCCGACCTTGGCCCCCAAAAGCACACTCTAGGTTTTGCATGCTTGCTAGGGTATCAGGATGAAATTCGCCGAGCTTCACTTTGCGAAGCTCTAGAACACGCGTTTCAAGCTCCTCTGCCTCTTTCCACCGTCCTTGATTTTGATATGTCAAGGCTAAAATGCTCATACTCGTGAGAGTATCAAGATGCTCTTCGCTAAAGAAAGTCTTGCGAGTCTCGATTACCCGCGCTTCAAGATTCTCAGCCTCCTTCCATCTGCCTTGATATTGATACGTCAAAGCTAGATTATCCATACTCGTGAGTGTGTCAGGATGATGCTCGCCGAGCTTTGCCGTGAGAGTTGCCATCACCATCTCCTCTAATATCTCAGCCTCCTCCCATTGGCCAAGCTTCCGATATGTTGAAGCCAGGTGCCCCGAACTTCGTAGCGTAGATGGATGATCCTCGCCTAGCCGTGCCCTGCGGGCTTTCAAAACTTGAATGTTGAGTTTCTTAGCCTCTTCCCATTGGCCTAGGTCGCTATATGTTGCCGCCAGATTGACCATGCTCGTTAGCGTAGATGGATGATCCACACCGAGTGTTATCTTATGGGTCTCCAATACTTGTATCTGGAGTTCCTTGGCCTCTTTTATCCGCCCCTGGTAATTTTAAGTCGCTGCCAGGTTTGACATGCTGATCAGCGTGTGGCGGTGGTTCTCGCCAAACTTCACCGTATGAATCTCAACCACCTGAAGCTCGAGCGTCTCAGCATCTTTGTACCGCCCTTCGAGCCAGTATGCATTTGCCAACATCAAAGTGCTGGACAAGGACTCGTCTGCTTCTTTGCCCATTATTTTGATTCTTTGTCTCCTTGAATTCCACACCATTTCGCGCATATCCGTGATGTTTCCTTTTTTGAATGCATACCATGCGCCTCGATAAAGCAGAGAGGCCCATTCAAGGGTAGACACCTCTGATTCTGGCCGCTGTGATAGAGCTGCCTTCACGTGTGGGAAAAGCGACTGGCACTTCACCCAGTTTTCATAGTTTCCGTCCGGGAACTCCTTGGATAGCCTCATAATGAAATGTTCCTTCCAGTGCTCCCCTTGGTCATGACTCA
This sequence comes from Penicillium pulvis, assembly GCF_028828015.1. NCBI lineage: Eukaryota > Fungi > Ascomycota > Eurotiomycetes > Eurotiales > Aspergillaceae > Penicillium > Penicillium pulvis. The sequence goes on along the minus strand of NW_026643078.1, from coordinate 1,186,671 downwards.
CCAACCACACTCGAGCCGCTAGCTGGACTAGCCGATGCATTGTAAATAAATTATTGTCCTCGATGTGAATGAATGAGTAACTCCTCAAGGCGAAAACATCGTCTTCAAAGTCATGGTCCGCATCAAAATCTATCATCGTATCTATACCCTCATCACTAGAGTCACCCGCAGGCCTTTTAAGGGTTGGATCGCCGTGCTCTCTTCCATTTTAGTTTCGAAGAAGATGTTCTGAGATTCCATGCCGGTCGAAGAAACACATCAAGGAAAGCAAGCCTGCTGCAGACGGCCTTGTTCGTTGAATAAAGTTGAAGGAGATCTGCCATGTTACTAATATAGCATTTTTCGCCTCCCAGTCACGATAAAGACGCCCGGCCTCGTATTTCAATAGACTGGTCGCGTGACGATCACTCTGCCGGAACATTTGGAGGTATTGTGATACCGAACAGCGAGACGCTCAATGTTTGATATAAGCGGCCGCTTGGATGATCGTAAGAGGCATGTACTCGAGCTCTTCCATTAATTCCAAACTTTCTTGGTTCTGCTGTGAAAATTCTTCGTCTGAAAAGGCAATCTTTCGCATGAGAAGCTCGGTTGCCTCTGATCTTTCCATTGGTTCAACTTGAATAAGGCTCGAATCTTGAACAAACCGGAGCGCAATGTCTTGACTGCGACTCGTCATGATGACAGATCCATTTAGTTTTCGGGGAATATAGTCCAACAATGGTCGCGTCGCATGATGACTGGGACCTTGACCCTGTGCTGCATTGGTATGGAAGAGCTCATGATCATCCAGATTATCAAGAAGCATGACCCACTTTCCTCTCTTCTCGTGTTGAAGCCAATCTTCAACCACACTGTATATTTTGGCGTCATGATCGTCCCGTCCAGGGATTCTGGCCCTGGATGCAATGTCCCTGAAGCTTAGCTCAAATCGAGATGAACTGCTGGCGTGGACCCAGAAAATCCATGTTGATGGCGACCGGTCTCGGACCTGATAGGTGTATTCGATAGCAAGTTGTGATTTCCTTAAACTTGTTAGTGAACAAAAATCTCACTGGCTGTTTTGCACTAACCCCACACCCCCAAGACCGACAAGCGCTATTCTTGAGCCCGGAACAGAGTTCTTCTCATGAATCTCATCAAGTGCCTTCCGAGTAACGAATCCTGGATCACGGAAAAACGGGACTGTGGATAAAGGGTCTGGCTGAGTTTCCTGTCGCACTAGCAAGAAGCGCCCATCTGTCAGCTGCCTCGGTCCTTGTCAGTTCTTCTTGACCTTACCTGGAGGATGGAACTCGGCAGTTATATTGCCATGGTTATTTTCAGTCTGAATTCCATAATTATTGTTCTCCTAGAGGGTGTAGTAAGCGCCATTACAATAGCAGCACGAATTCCCTAGTTTGCAAGGTTGGAAGTTCCAAGTCAGCCCAAGGAGGGGCTCAGCTTCTTATCAGCTGACGGAACCCATCGCTAAAAGATTCTACTCTCGTGTTTGCAAGTTAAATGACTTTTTTGAGAGATGGAATAGTATGGGCTTCTTTTTGTTGGTTTGCTTGAAACCACCCAGCGTCGGAACAAAACAGATACAGGATCACCTCAATAACCACATCCAGGTTGCTGTGTGATGCGAGTAGGGAGTGACAAAGCTTCCATGTGATTGTCCAGCATGGAAGGTAACAGTAGGTGCTACTCTGCCTCTACATAACGATTGACCTGCAACTTTTAACCAAACACTACTAAGAGACTCATTATGGACTATTTAGACGGTAGCGGGAGTATATGTTGATGCCCCACAGATGACCTAACTTCCCCACACCGATAAGCTCGAGCTCTTATCAACATCTTGTTGCACCTACACCAGCCAACAACCTATGAATCATGACCTCAACAGCTCCAGACCTGGCGGAGATCTTCTCAGATGAGTCCAGCTTCTATGGTGAAAACACCAAAGGCAAATTCATGACGATCCAGAACTCTAACCATCCACAGGCGACGAGAACGAGCAAGCACGACTAGAAGAGCAGGTATCAACCTACGACATCGAGCCATACTGGTCAGAATGCCATCCTAGGCTTCTATCAACCATTCAAAACAAACTGCGAGCATCTCCAATCCCAAAAAGCGAGCCATCAGACTCCGCCATGCCCGACCAAGATACAAATGATCCACCCAGCCGGCTTCCACTCAACAAACGCGGCGCAAATGAATCCGTCACCAGCTTCCTTGCCCGACTACCTCCATCCAGGACAGTACTCCCAGGAAAGGACCCGTGGATTTGGGCACGCGGAAAGGCAAACCTGACCACAAACCTCGAGTCGCGCGACGAGGCAACGTTTATCCGCAAGGGTACTGAGCTACTCCGCGCATTTGAAGACACACTTTCTGGACTACGTGCTGCGCATGACAAGTCTGGTGCGAAGACTACAGCTGCGTTGACGCGCAAACTTACACCACTTCGTCGTGAGCTGGAGAAGAACATATTTGCGCTGGCGCGTGAGACCGGCGTCATAGTTGGGAAATGGATGTTGTTTCCGTCACCGAGCGAGGTGGATTCTACGTGGAAGACTCTTGTTACGGCTATGGATGAGGGGACTATTCGTGCAGATGCCAAGGTTGCGGCGGATACTGGGTCTGGGTCTGGGCAGAGTCGTTTGATATGTGTCTACACGCCTGATTTTGAGGATAAAAAGGATGTGAAGGAGGTGTTGCTGATGTTGCAGGATCATGGGCTCTTTGAGCCGAGGGAAGGGCCGATATTTTACAAGTGCGATGCGTATACGTTGCTTGAAATCACGTCGAAGAATGAGTATGGGCTCAAGGCGAGTATGTATTCGAGTCGGGACCTTCTGAAGTGAAGTGCGGACTCTCCAATGGTGTTTAAAATGATATGATATAGCTTTATGAGAGATGATGATATGCCTGGTCTATTTAATGCAATTGCTTGGGTATCTATAAAATGAAATTATCTCTGCTCATGTATGGCCGAGTGGCGCAATGCCTGAAAGCACTGCGTGCCAAGTTCATATATGAACCAGGGACGTACTTGACCAGGCGATCTACATGCTGGGCGACATGAGTCGCGAAGCCTGATTGGTGGTTGCTCAAAGAGCGATTGCACAGAATGCCATAGAGACTTCAAACCACGAGTATTATGGCTGATCCTCCACCGCAGCTGACTCAATCATCTTGGCCCTGGCTCATAACCTTCTCGCATGACTCCCGGATCTCAGCAACGCCCTTGACCTGACCCCAGGCATCAAGAAGTTCCTGAACCTCCTTCCAGTCTTTCTCCGCATCGTCACGTCGGCCTTGTTCCAGGAAAGCGCCCAATCGCTCAGGAGCGGCAAGCACCCACTTCACTGTCTCCTTTTCAGCCATCTTCTCCGGTACTGGCTCGTTCTCTCGCGCCTCTTTGATTCGCTTCCGCTGCTCCTCTCCCTCTTTTATAAGGCCCCCCGCCGTCTCTGCCACGAACGCAATAGCCGGTCCCAGAGTCTTCGTCATAGTTAAAGGTGCACCTCGTTCATCCATACTCTTCCGCATCTTGCCAATTGTCTCGACTGCACGAATCAATTTTGAGTAGTTATCGTAGACAAGCGCTTTGCGCTCTCCATCCAGAGTACGGATATCTCCCACGAGGGTATTTTCAGCTTTAAGAATTGTCGATAGTGACGAGGTCGAGAGTAAATGGTCCACGTAGCGCTGCGGATCGAAGTCTGCATTGTCGAGCTCTGTCCCTGAGCTCAAAGCCGTGGGGTTCGAAATATCGCCGGCATCGGTGTTTCTGGGGACACTCCGAGATCGAGAGGTAGAACCAGTACTGGGTGAGTCGGCACCGGGCGGTTTAAGGTTATAGTAATCTCTCAAAGCTGAGCGGTTCCGTCGGGGGTTCGGTGAGATAGCGCGGGCGGTGGATGGGGTGGAGGAGGCACTGAGGCCCCCGCCGACGTTCGTGTTCAGCGTATCGAGAGATGGACGGGAAGATGGTGGGGCGGGGGAGACTGCCCGCGAGGACGCAATGGACGGGCGCGGAGAAGATATCGTAGACATCGTGTGATTAGGTGTTTTGAAGTGGTGTAGCGGAGAGCTGCGGAGTCGCGCAAGAGACCAGGTCAACGGCTTTAAGCGGTGGTCCGTGCTTCTTTGTTTGGTGCTCCAACTTTTACTCCAACTCTCTTTCATCAAGTCTACCACAAAACATTTATAACCTTTTTTATCGGTATGAACTGCTCATGCCTATGGCTGACCAGATTATCGCACAAGTCCAGAGCTCTACGGGCCTTTGTATTTCCCCGACATGGCTCAGCAGCTTCCTAGCTTCCTCCACCGCACAGCGCAACATCCCCGCCTCCGCACTCACCAAGACAGCTCTATTTCGCGTTCTCGGCTCTGATTTTCGTGAATCACTCTCCAGAAATCCTTCTTCCGTGTTTCCCATCGATATTTTTGACCCGAAGATACAAGAAAGACGCCTTCAGGGTCCAATCCCGGTACAAGTCCTCGACATCGAAGACATAGGTACAAGTCTCTGGAGTCAGGTCGAAGCAATTGAGCGCGTGGAGCGCGGTGAGGCTATTCGAGGACGCGAGATTGTGCGCACGATATCTGTGGGTGAGGATGCTGAGGCAGTAGCAAACAATGGTTCGGGGACAAATCCTGCCGCGTCGGGAAGTAGTGGTTCTGGGCCGCACCGGTTGATCCTTCAAGATATGGCTGGGACAAAGGCTGTGGCTATTGAGATGCAGCGGATAGATGGCGTTTCGCTCGAGAAGCTGGGCATTGGAGCGAAGCTTATGCTGCGAGGTGCGACAGTTGCTAGAGGGATGATCCTCTTGGACCCCGGGTGCGCTACTTTGCTTGGTGGGAAGATCGAGCTGCTAGATAGGCCGTGGAAGGAAGGGCGGAAGTCGAGGTTGTTAGAGAGAATTGCGTCTATGGAGGCGGAAGACTCTCAATAGGATGGAGGTACGAGACGACGGTAATGCTTTCTACAGAGCGGATGTCATAAAGTCTATGCTGTGTTTTTTTGTGCTAAGCTTTAATGATATCTAAAAGGTATGTGACATATCCTTCACAATCAATATCCGTCACTGGACTCTGCAATTGTCCACTGAAACTGATCAGGCTGAAGTAGTCAAGGCATAGTCCAAACCTTCCCAGCCATCACGTTTCCACGGTGCAACCATGATTGATCTAAAAGCATCCCCAGCCTTGCCAGTCTCGGCATACGCTTGGCTAAGGTCGGTTGCGTCGAGATTGCCATGAGGAGGCACGCAACGCACAGCCCGATTGATGGCCATTTCGGCGGGGTATGGAGACGTTGACGCGGCAGATAGCTCCAACCAGCCTTGTGGCTGGCCAGGGGACAACATGATGGCTCCGGTAGCTTCTTTGATCTGTCGCAAGTCTTCGGGAAGGACAGCATCCTCGTTCAATCCCTTCGCAGAAATCGCAGCCAGAAGCTTCAGAAGCTTGGCTCGGTCATGGATATCGATGTCATCGCGAGTGACCATACTATGGAGATCAGACTCAACTGCTTCAATCACATCCTTGTCCTCATCCATCAGAGCAATGGCTCCGAGGAGGGTGATGGCGCCGATATGGTCTGGGTGGCTCTCAATACAGTCGAAAAGCTGCTGGCGAGCAACTGATCTTTCTTCCTGTCCACCCTTTGCCCAAAGAACTTGAGCAAGGAGACAAACGACATCAGGGGCGTTGTTAGCTTCCTGAAGAGCATCACGGAACATATCGATGGCGCTATCCATTGACTTTGTGAAGTAGTACGCCAAACCAGCAGTCAAGTGCGCTGACAGGCGAAGCTTGGTGCAAGCTTCAGAGTCGAACTGATTGGCATCTTCCTCGCCTGAGAGTGAGAGCGCAGTCTCAGCCTTCTCTATCGCTTGTACATACTCGTGGCGTGCAAGAAGAACGCGCGCGAAATCTGCATTGGCCTGCGCAAACTTTGACAACGAGGACACAGACTCCGATTCATCGTACTCAGCTTCCATGCCTGCGCAAACAACTTCCAGGCTAGACTCAGCATCAGCTGCCTCGCCCATTCTCTCAGCCAGCAGAGCAGATACATGCATGAAAGGCAGATCAAAGGGATCCTGGATGCAAAGTTGATGAAGCGCAAAGAACGGCTGGATTAATTGAGACACTTCGTTGGAAGCAGAAGAGTCCGACAGAAGATGGTCGAACAGAGTCAAGGAGTATTGGCGCTTGGGAAGCACATCGGACGAGCCAGAGATGTCAAATGCATGTGCAAAGAGACCACGTGCTTCCTTCTTATCCCCGTAGAGAAGTGCGAGGAATCCCTGGCCAACCCATGCTTGGGAGTAGTCCGGATCAGTAGACTGGGCACGAGTGAACGCCTCATTCGCGAGTTGAATGTCGTTGTGTAGAAGATAGAGCGCACCCAGATTGGTCCACACTTGCGCGCTTCGGTCGTTCAAGTGCAAGCTACGGATGAACGCATGCTGAGCAACCTTGGGACTCAAGCTTGTCGTGACCACACCAAGCGAGTTCCAAAACTCTGAGTTTCCGGCTTCAAGCTCAATTGCTCTTTTGAAACACCGCATTGCCGTCTTGAGGAACTTACGGGGCCTCTTGCCGTTGTTTCCAGCCTCTGGCTTCACACTTCGGTATGCACGAAATTCAGCCCAACCAAGATTGTACCATCCAACAGCCTGGGCATGTTGATCATTGGCAGAAACATGGATTGCGCGTTTGTATGCAAGAATGGCCATGTAGATGCAAGTGTCTGATGAAACATCGGTCTCGCTAGACTCGAGCCATCCTTGGCCCATTCCATCAAGCTCAGTCATGATATCCAGCGCCGCAGGATCAAGCTGAGTAGTCAACAAAGCTTTGCAAGCAGAGACAGGCATTTTCTCTGTTTTCTTTTTGATGTGAGAGAAATTGGCACAGGCATCGCCTACTGCTTTCCACAAGTTGAAAATATCACTGCGAACCTCTGCAAGTGAGTGAGCCACGTGAATGGTTTTCGCCGCAAGTTCCGCGGCAGTGTTGAACAAGCCCGTGTTCAGACTCTTCCACGAACTCTCTGCTAATGTCTGAAGTAAGGCAATTGAGTTGCCAATATCATGGGGCCTTGTGCTTAGAATATTCTCATAGCTGGTAATGGCAGCGTCGTACTCGCCAAGCTCGCGTTTCACATTGGCCAACATGTATCTCGCAAACCAGATATGCTCACTTTCTTCGCTTGACAGTGTGTCTTCCAATGCCTTCGCGTGTTCGAAAGCCTTGGTCGCAGCGACATATCGACCAGAGTGGTGATAGCTCTCCGCCAGACCCACCCAGGAATGGTAGTCACCAGGTGCGATTCGCAAAGCGGCTTGGAATGACACGATACTCTTAGCGTATTGCTGCTTGTTGATCTGCACTGTACCAAGTGCGGCATATGGCCAACTGTAGCCCTTCCGTTTTGACCCAGGAGCCGGTTTGGCATGGCCTGAGTCAACTACGCGCTGGGCAATAGCTTCAACAAGGTCCCATTCCTTTTGGTCAGCGAACCCTCTTGCAAGACATTCTCCTGCCTCAATCTCTGAAGACGACAGTTCAAATGCTTTGTGGAAACACCGACGTGCTCTAGTCTTGTCACGCTTATAGTCGGCGTAGAAGAAACCTAGGCTCGTGTATGCCGGGGCAAAGTTCATGTTTGCTTTAATAGATGCAAGGAAGCTAGCGTATGCCCCGTTGCGGTCTTTTCTGGCAGCCGGGGACGGGTCTAGCTCCCACTGGCAGTAACCGATGCGATAGAGAAGCTCGCCTTTGAAGTCCTGGTTTGGGATTCTCTCCTCTTGGAGGCGTTCTAATGCGTCCTGGAGGCCATTAAGACCCGTCTCGAGGTCACCAGTCAGTGCCCTGCACCAGGAAAGTTCACCGCGAATCAATACGTTCGATGCATCACGCGACAAGGCACGCTGCAAGAAGTCCACAGCTTCTGGGAAATCCTCGTCGACCTTTGAAATAAGTCCAATACCCAAGAGACAGCTTGTGGAAGTTGGGTTTCTCTCGAGGACTCCCTCGAAAATCGCTTTGGCCTCTGGATGGTGTCGAGGAGACTGATAGTGGATCAAAGAATTGGCGAGTGTGATGTTCAAAGCATCAGTTGTCTTGGTCAGGTTCATGGTGGTGAGGAAACCAAGCTCTTTAACATTGAGCAGGCCCCTGCGAGCTACCTCGACCACACTCTGATGCTCCCCCATGGACAGGTAGAGATCGGCCATAATCCGGTGCGCAATAACTGAAGAACGAGCCAAATCAAGGCCTTCTACCATGAGGATCAACCTATCAGCGGGCATGTCACTTTCTTCCGGACTTTCGGGGTCCTTGGAAGCGGACGCCTCTTGGTCTTGTTCTGCTGTCTTTTCCTGGGGAAAAGGCGAGAGCTCACTCGCTAGAAAGCCTTTCAACACTTTAGCGAGCCCCGTCTCGGGAAAGAATTCAATGAACTCTCGCACAACGCCTACATCCCATTCCGAATAGTTGTCAATATCCTTCCACTCCAGCACAATCTTCCACGCAAGTTCAAAAGGATGCTTGATGATAACCATTCCGTCTGCTGCTTTGATAACCTCATTCCGTTTCGTCCTCTTTGATTTCATAGGAGCAACCTCGAGTTCATCGTATGTTCGTTGGAGGAGCTTTTCTTCGTACTGGCGTCGAACTGCATCATCGTTCGTCCAGTGAATCAGGCCGGCATAGAGTTCATTCAGCGAGCTTCTCTTGAACGCTTCCCTCTTAACTTCCATTGTAACTTGGTCTATCCGCGCTCCCAGTCGGGTTCTGCGCTCTCCGATTTCACGGTTGATGTATTCCTTTTCTTCCGGTTCGGTGATCTCGATCAAGCGGAGGTAGGTTAAGGACGGATGAAGAAGGCGTCCCTCAAGGAAGCTGTACAATGGAGAAGTCGGAAGTTGTAATTCCAGAGCCTTCTTCTGGTGGGCTGTGGTGCCAGACTTGCGAGCGAGCTTGGCGTAATTGTTAACCACATCTTGACAACGTTCTGGTTCATCACTGTATACCATTAGCCCATTGTTATGTCCAATCAGAAATATTCAATAGATATACATACCGATCAACAAGTGTCAGACCGAATTTGAGAACCGCATCGTGGTAGGCGTCGAGTTTCTGGCTGCCCTGTTTCTCGTACAAAGCGATCAAACCCTGCCAAGCAGCGCGGTCTTCAGGCTTGATCCGAGTTGCAGCTAGATATGCTGCTTCCGACTCATCCACTTTGCGCAATTTGTCGCTTGCGAGGCCCAGGAACAGGTTTCTGTGAAAGAGAGATAGTTGTGAGCTCCAATAGTCAAATGTTGAACCTTGTTGATTTAAGTGACATACGCATTGTAATTCTTCGCATCATCTTTCAGCAGGTCGCGAGCCTTCTCGGCGGCAACATCCCACTGCTTTGCATCAATAGCAGCTCGTACGGCTTTAAGCGCGCCCTTGGTCGACATTGTCAGTGGGCGCTCATAGGAGGAGCGGGGAGGTTCGAGTGTGTTGGTGGAGCAGTTTGCGGGCGAATCGGTTAGCGCCGTTGGTACTTATCGATACGTCACCCCTTATCGGACTTATCGGAATGTACCCCATCATCAACTCCTCAACTTCACCGCTTGGTTCCCTTGTTCCCTTGATCCCTTATTGCTTTGTGACCTTGTCATCGTTATCCTTGAGCCTAGTCTACTTGCCGAAAGCTGCTCGCTGAAAAGGCCCCCCTTATTGAGGACATATCCGTACCTCTTGCTTGGTATGCTCACAGGTAGGTCTGCCCGACCGCAGCTTTCAGCGCTGATCTATGCCGGAGCTAGCTGAGCTCACCTGCTATGTTTTCAGTCAGCCGGTCCACGTACTAGTTTGAAGAAGCCCGACTGCGAAGTTGGTCAAATTTGATTTGACGCCTCCAATCAGGCTTTTTGTCTTGTCCTTTTCATCGTGAAGATGGGCTCCCTGCGCCTTCATATCGATGGGAAGTCGTTTCGTGACACACAGGGTCGAGAGGTTATACTAAGGGGAATTAACGTGGCTGGTGATGCCAAGTACCCCAAGACTCCCGATATCCCGTCGTTTGAGTCGCAAAAATTTTTTGAGGCAGATGATGTATCGTTTGTCGGGAGACCGTTCTCTCTCAAGGACTCACATATTCATTTCAAAAGGCTGCGCAAGTGGGGATACAACACGATCAGGTATATCTTCACCTGGGAAGCCATCGAGCATGCCGGTCCGGGCATCTATGATGATGAATGGATCAAATTCACCATCGAGGTCCTCAGAATAGCCAAACAATACGAGTTTTATGTCTTCATGGACCCTCATCAGGATGTGGTAAGTTTCAATTTATCAAAAGGACAAACGATATGTGACTGATCATAACAAGTGGTCGAGGCTGTCTGGGGGCTCTGGGGCGCCTATGTGGACCCTCTATGCAGCGGGGTTCGATCCTAAGAACTTCAAGATTACTCAGGCAGCTCTTGTTCACAATACATTTGACAACCCGGACGAGTTTCCAAAGATGATTTGGAGCACGAACTATACTCGACTGGTGTGTCAAACGATGTTCACGCTCTTTTGGGCGGGGCGAGATTTTGCACCCAAGGCCATGATCGACGGCATGAACATCCAGGATTATCTTCAAAGTCATTTTATCGCGGCTTGCAAATACCTTGCTCAAAAGGTTCACGAAGCTGGTGATCTCGAACACGATGTGGTTATCGGTTGGGAAAGTATGAATGAACCCCACCGTGGTTTGATTGGCGTGCAAGACATTTCTGTAATTCCGCCCGAGCAACAGCTACAGCTTGGAACATCACCGACAGCTTTCCAAGCGATTCTCACTGGATCCGGACGAGCTTGCGAGCAAACAACGTGGGCTTTTGGTGGCTTTGGACCCCACCAAACAGGGAGAGAGCTAATTGACCCAGAGGGCGTGCAAGCTTGGTTAGATGTGGACCATGATGACACTAAATATGGATGGCAGAGAGGTGATGATTGGAAGCTCGGTGAATGCATATGGGCGCAACATGGAGTTTGGGATCCGTTGACGGACACGCTGCTACAGAAGGACTACTTCTCCAAAGTACCCATGACAGGAGAGAAGTTGGACTACGAGAAATTTACCAACAAATATTTTCTGCACCATTACCGCGCATACAGAGATGCGATTCGCAATATCTGGCCGGACGCCATCATGCTATGTCAGCCGCCAGTAATGGAGGTCCCACCAGTCCTTAAAGGCACGATTGATGACGACCCAAACATGGTCCATGCTGTTCATTTCTATGATGGTCTGACTCTTATCACGAAGCATTGGTAAGCACAAATACTCCCATTCCCTTGTAAAATTATCGCATGTCTGATCATACTAGGAACCGACTCTACAATGTCGATGTTATCGGTGTTCTTCGAGGAAAATATTGGGCCCCAGCCTTTGCTGTTAAACTTGGTGAAACTGCTATTCGTAATTGTCTTCGCGATCAACTCAAATTCCTTCGAGACGAAAGCCTGAATTATATGGGAGATCATCCGATGGTCTTCACGGAAATTGGAATTCCATATGACATGGATGACAAACAAGCATATCAAACCGGGGATTATAGCAGCCAAACGAGCGCAATGGATGCCAATCACTTTGCTCTTGAAGGTAGCACTTCCAACGGTTTCACGCTTTGGGTTTATGAAACCGAAAACAATCATCAATGGGGAGACCAGTGGAATGGAGAGGATTTGTCTATCTATTCCCACGATGATTTGGAGCTCCCAGCAGGGAACGCTAGCCGCTCTCTCAATTCAAATTCGCCTGCCTACTCTGAAAGTCATAGCAGTGGTGGTGAGTCTGGAGTTGGGCCACGCAATCTTAAGGGTGCATTGGTATCTCCGTCGATTTCTAGTGAGGAGCCCTCACAACCCAAGGGCTATCGTGCAGCGGAAGCATTCCTTCGCCCAAGTCCAATCTATGTGAGTGGGACTCTGGAAAATCACGTCTTCGATCTTCAAAATTGCAGATTCACTATGTCTTTGACAGCCAAGAAAGCCACAGCATCCGATGCTCCAACGGAGGTCTATCTTCCTGATTTTCATTTTCCGGAGGCCGCAACTGTAGTTTCGGTGAGTGGAGGGAAGTGGGAGTTCGATCTTTACGAGATTCAGAGTATCAAAATCCAGCGCCTCCGATGGTGGCATGCTGGAGGGGAACAGAATATCCAGATTGAAGGGCTCAAACGTCAGCCAGGAGAGGTTGCAAATCAATCTTGTGAAAACATGACATATTTCGACCAGTGCCAGCGAGCTCAATGCCTTATGATGTGAATTTATCGTTTTATTTTAGTCGTCCAATTCATTATCACGTCCATGCAATACAATATATACCTGTGCCTACAGATTCATGGCCAGACTCCTACTGCTTATATATATTCCAACGAGTACAGTATCTGAGGTGCACCACCCGAGTATGTTCATTCTCAAGTTCAGCATTGAAAGTTAAGAAACCCTCAATCTCTCCCATAAACTTGGACAGGTACAATATGCACCTCCGCGTCTGTTGGCGCTAAACAGGCATACCAACCCATGGATCGCGTGCAGGAGATAAGATAAACAACCGGTGACGATTGAGGGGCATTGCTATGACGAGTCAATAGATAAAGGGAAAAGCAATATATAAAAAGATTGGCGACGCCCGTTTAGAAGCTACAAACCTCCTTGATGTCTCAGTGAATCTAAGGGTGCATCTTTCGAGGGGAGCGGTGTGCTTATCACTATGGGGATGTGTTGGTAAAATTCTCCGGCAATTCCCAAACTTCCGGCTTCCTTCCCGCATCACCTGGAGTCTCGTTCACCCGCCGCAAAAACACCTTCCCCCCACCCCATCCTTTGTTCGCGACTTACAACAATCCCTCTCCGAACCACGCCTTCCACCTTTGGCCCTCCGCGAAGATTCGATTGTTACCCTCGAATGGCCGTTGCTGCTGTGTCCGACTGCTAAGCATCCCCACGGACGGGTCAACGGCCATACTACCTTCCCTTAAGCCTCATTTCTTCGACTCATGTAGCGTTGCTTGCCATTTTGACCTAGAATAGCAATTCCCAAACAATCACGACTGCCAAGGATTTGTCTTTTTCTGCCTCGAACGCCTCTCAAAAAACAGAACCCCACTTCCGTACGTTATCCACCGCGTTTACATCTCTGCGCGGTGACAAGATGGCTGCTGAGGAGTTGTCGGAGGCCGGCCTGGCCGATATCATTCGAGCACTCGAGGCGATCCACAGCCCTGCGTCTACGAACGAGCTTCGCAAAGAGGCCTTGACTTTTGTTGAATCTCTCAAAGATAGCGACGCGGCATCCCGGAACGGCTTTTTACTTGCTTCACGCGCTGACCATGCCTACGTCGTGCGATACTTCGGGTTGACCTTGCTGGATCATGTTCTTCGTCACCTTTCCTTCTCCAATACCGTCTCCAACCACGAAGAATCCGCGAACGTGCGCTCAATGATCCTCCAACTCGCCGAAAACATTCGCCCCGAAGATCCTGCCTATTTCCGCAACAAGATTCCTCAGCTGTGGTCAGAGGCTGCCAAAAAGAGCTGGGCCTTGGATTGGGTGGACATGGATGAAGCGCTGGTGAAGTTTTGGGGTTCGTCGCTGGTACACAACGAGCTTGTTCTCGCCGTCTTGGAGACCTTGTCCGAGGATGTTTTTTTCCGCGAGGATACCGTCTCATCGCTTCGTGGATCTGAGCTCAATCGTGCATTGGTGGAAATTTTCACCCCTGTTGCGATTGTTGAGCAAATTAACCCAGACAAAAGCAAATGCGCGGCGGAACGTTGTGGTGAGGAAGGTTGGCTCGTTCGGATTTGCGGGTTTTTGGACACTTGCGTCCAGAATTCTTCCAGCTCCCCCCAGGCTCGCGATGCAGCGGTCAAAGCTCTGATGACCTTGCGTTCGGCACTTTCCTGGTCAATCTACAAGGCAGTTGTGGCCTCACAGGTTGTGCCCGCCGTTTTCAGGTCATTGACTTGCCAGGATGAGCAGATATTGCTGGTGAGAAAGCCATTGATTTGTGTAAATCCAGAAGGCTGTTTGACTGACCACATATCTGGTAGGCCGGAATAGAGGCATTGCATGCGCTATATGGTAGGAGCAACATGGGCAATGAAGAATCTCAGGCCCTTGTTTGTCTTCTCTTCGAGCCCGAGTACCTCAGCACTCTTCAAAACCTCTATCAATGGTCAATTGTAGGCCCAGATGACGTCGATGAACCCAAGTATCTCATTTCTAAGAAGCTTTCCGAGGTATGTAAAAAGGGTTCTACAAGGGATATGGATGCAATGGCTAACAGGATCATCAGATGGTTTCTTATGTTGCGGGCTGCTTAGAAGATGACCGGCTATTGAGAGAAACTATGCACCACTTGGATCTCCCGACGTTCTTCAATTTCATGGTGAACATCATGCAACATGAGAGTTTGACTGTGTCAATTCCCGTCTTGCATTTGTGGTCCAGGCTACTGCCCATCAACAAAATCGGTAAATTGGACTTTGTCGTGGCACAGACCCCTAACCTTTTGAACATTTGTACCGCGAGATTGATCCGTTGGGAGTCCCTTCCTACCGAGTCCGAAAACCCAACAGTGCAATTTCTCGTGGAAGACATTGATACGATTCCAGAACGCCATGCCTTTGTTGGAAATTACCGCCGCTACTGTTCATCAATCATCGAAACTATTACTTTCAAGCGACCCCAGGAGGCCATTAGTGAGATCCTGAGCAGGGTGGATGGCAATTTGGACAATCTTTACAATGGTGCCCAGCCGTTCAGTATGGAGACCTTCAACAAATCTTCCATTCCGCTCATGCGCGCAGATGCTCAATTTGCAGTGGTGGAGGCGGTTATTAAGGGCTATCACAAATGGATTGAGGCTCACGGTAAAGCTCCACAAGAGGATGAGCAAGAACGCAGTCAATTAGAATATGCCGTCGAAAATTGGGCCTCAAGTCTGATGCAGAGGTCTTATGAGGACCCCGTAATGAAGCAGCGAGTCATCAAGTTGGTGGTTGATGTTTCTTCCCGGGCCTTGGATAGTCACCCTGCCTTCGCTCTAAAAGTGCTCGAGCATATCCTCATGACCCGACTCCAGGATCATTCCGAGTTCCCTGCTTATTCTGAGGCTGTCAAGGAACTCCACGGATTGGCTAGCCATGAGCTACGCCGCCTTGCAATCCGTTATGCCGACTACTTTTCCACATTTTATGATTTGCTTGAACCGAAGATCAGGGAGATCACACAGGCCAATCGTGTCGATGATAAGCTCCAGATGGAGCTCACTTCTATCCTACTTATCATCATGCAACGCGCAAACAATATCGACCCGAATGTACGTCTTAGTCGCCTGGCTTCCTTCCTTGAACCGATCCGAGAAGCTTGGCAAGATGAAGAGTTTTGTCGCATGAGTTCATCGTTTGAAGGCTTTTGTTCAATGCTTGGGCTGGAAAATGTTGGATCATACATGCAGGCCTTGCAGGCACACAAGCTGTCCGATTGGTCATCGGCTCCTCTGGATAGCCAAGGAAAGCTTGTCCAGGAGGAGATGACCAAGAAGTTCCAAATGCTCCCACTACGGGGTACCAAAACAATGCTCGCGGTGTCCACAGATAAGCTAAAGCAGTCCGCTCCAGCATATGCAGTGGCTTGCAATATGTGGCATGACTTGGTACCTCAAATTCTACGGACCCTCCTTCCTCTGCTCAATCATGTTCATGCTTTCCACAATCCGTCAAATTGGACAGTGAGTGATGAAATGCGAGCAGTGGTTGAGCGAATCTTGACAGACCGCTTTTGGCAAGCTGGTATCTCCAGTGGAAGTCGTGATGACTTCTATGCTAGAATCACCGCCTCAAAGTCAACCATTGAGGGCTTCGCATCGTCTGTTCGAGGAAAGATCAGAGCCGTTCGTGAATCCTGTTACTCTATGCTATTCAGTATGAGCAGAATGCGCGAGCAGTTCTACGGATATGCGGAGCTCCCCGGGCCTTTGTCCGAAGCTCTCTTCAAAGATGCAGAGCATCTCTCTTCTCATCAATACTCAGTCCTGCTCAACATTTCGCGCTGCCTGATCGACGACTGCCCAGTGCAGTACCGCAGCCAATTTCTCCCTCCTATGCTTTCCACTTTGTTTAGAAGCATTGATCGTAAAATCACAACTGAGTGGGAAATCATTGAAGCAAGGAAGAATGGATTCGCCGATGGAGATCTCACTGATGAAATGAAGTCCGAAAGCGTGCTCCGTCAATTGACCTATTCTGCCGTCATCATGGTGGCCAGCTTGTTCGATCCACAGAGAGGAGGTAAATATCTCAACAGTCGTCTCTTCATGACCCTAAGTCAGCTTCGGTATGCTAACGTGTTTGATTCCTCAGATCCTGATCGAACGGAGGCGGACCCGAGCGCTCCGCAATCTACTCCTGATATTTCAGATTCAATCCGCCATTTTGTACTCTCATCGCCGGAAATATTTGAACCTCTCATGCTTTTCTGTACACACGCACTCCGCATGCGAGATACCCGATGCTGCAGCATCATCACTCGTGTTATTCGCTCGATTCTGCCGGACTTTGCTCCTCCCCACAACAGTCAAACTACCCTGACCATCCGCGAGTTTATCTGTTCGGATGTTCTCAAGGCTTGCATCACATCTGTTCATGAACCATACTTCGTCGACATGCAGAAAGATTTGGCACAGCTTATTGCGTCGATCTGGGTCTTGTATGGAATGGAAACCTGCACCCCACGCTCTATCTTCCTCACATTACCGGGCATCACCCCGGAGAAGCTTTCACACACAGAGGCCCAGCTTCATCGATCGCCTTCCCCTCGTCAGCAACGCGCCTTGGTGCTTGAACTTCTCGAGTCTCTACGAGGTGTTAGCATTGCTGAGCAAGGAAAAATTCTTGGTTCACGCGAGGACCGTCGGAAAGCCCGTAGTGCGCTTCAGGAGCGATACATGACCAACGAGATGGAGACTCAACAGACAAATCATCGCGTTGATATCAATGACGGGCCTGATCTTTCTGGAGTGGCTGATATGTTCGGCTAAATTGACCGACGGCTGCCAGATTGCATCGCCCAGAGTGCTTTCTACAGTCCGTCGGCGCTTTTAGCAATCTTCACAGCCTCTTATCTCGAGCTGAATGGTGATTGTATGATCTCCACAATACACAGCTCAGATCGGCCTCCAGCTTGGTTCAACAATGCAGCAGTCTCGGTATAATGCCTCGCTCCAGTTTCCCAGCCCTGGGTAGCATGCGTCTTTGACACAAACTTTTCACTCCTCCATGACACTTCCCTACATGGTACTCTGACTTTGTGCATAGTATTCCATATTGTTCTAATGTCGCCATGCTGATCTGTTGCGCCGAGGCCATCTTTAGCTTTGTATGTTGCATCATCCCATTGCAGTCTGGTGTTTCGAGACTTGCATCTTGAGCGCAATTTGTTAAGCTTTTCTGCGCATTTCTTATATTCGCTTGCGATCTTACGGATTACCCCGGTGGCGGCGCTTTGAAACCATTTCTATAGACTGGCCTCTATACCCATAGACGGCTTAAAAATATGAACGTGCTCCAGCACATTACATATCAACTTGCACTGTACAATGTTCTTAAGGCCAACGGATGGTATGTGTAGTTCTTAATATCCAGAGCTCCAGTAGTCGGTACCTTTCATTCTCAGTCATAGAACGCATGAAGAAATGATATTGCAAAACCAAACTAAACCCTTCTTAGAAATGTATATCTACAGTGTTTTTCTCGAGCATCTCGAGACAAGACCCATCTTCCAGATGGCTGATCTTTCGACCATGACCGCATCATCCGCAATCCCAACTCCAGTCCCTGTACGAAAGAAGCAGGGGCTCAATCACAAAAGGCATGAATCGAGTCAAAGCCTGTAGCTCCGTTTATTGAGTGATGTTGCTGGGGGTAATGGCAAAGGTAGGACGGATGAAGCTGTAAATAGCCATAGAAGTTAGTAATCGATAGATCCGGACAAGACGAGAAAGCATCCGTAGATTGCAAATCAATCAAAACATACCGTTCAGAGTTGTAGACCTTGTCCTCAATACCGAGCGCCTTAGCACGAGCCTGATCGGCGTAGTAGCGGCGGACCTGGTCGCGGTCCTCCTCAGCCTGGAGGAGGGGAGTGAGGTACAGACGGGACCACATCTTCTCGCGAGAAAGCTCACTACACCGAAAATCAACAATTAGCCTCATATCCAACCGAAAGCATCCAAGTATCAATTCGCAGCCGGGGTTCAATCGTAAACGCGAATTTAGAGTGTCTGTCAAGTGCGAAAGAAGGAAGCGGAGCTCGCGGTCCCCGGAAACGAAACGTACCGTTGCTCACGGACACCGTGGAAGTACTTGTAGAAACCGTAGGCCATGATCGCATGCATGCCAACCATGTAAACCCAAGGCTTGAAGCCACGGGCAGGGAGGTTCCGCTATAATTCGAGCGAGAGAGTGTGTTAGCGGGTTCCGGACCCTGGACTGGGTGAAGGGCGGGATTGCGATCGCTCGGCAGGGCCTGGATTGGACGTGAAGCTGCGTCAATGGCATACCTTGTACTGGACGTGGGCGTAGCCCCCCGTTGGGGGCATATCCTGAGGCATGATGGCGGGAGAGTGGGGGTATTTGGGGTTAGAGCAATCGATTCAAAGTCGAGAAACGGAGAAGTTGATCGAGTGACGGTAGTCACGTGAGTGGGAACAGTAATGAGGGCTATGAAGGCGGTGATTGGTCAGTGAGTGCTGGGTTGGGCTTTTTTATCCGCTCTTCGGGATCTACAACTGACAGCCCACTCTTTCTTTCTGGTTGAACATTAAGAAACCACTGCTCCCATAATACACCATGACGGACGACGAGAGGCCAAGGAAATTGCCGAAGCTCGGACACGATGACGAGACTACCCATTCGGAGCTTGGACCTGCTATGACTGGTGCCGTGCCAGTTGCGCCAGAACCCGCGAACACGGCCGTGTCTACGATTGAAGCTGCGAAATCCGAAGCGTCGGAGCCACAAAACGCCAATGCCGAATCAAGCGCTACTGCAGCTGCACCTACTGAAGGCGCAGATGGTGACGCACCAAAAATGTCCAAAAACCAACTAAAGAAGCTCCTCAAGCGACAGAAATGGGAGAATGAACGCGACCTGCGCCGGCTCCAACGGAGAGAAAAGATGGCCGACAAAAAAGTGCGCCGACAAGCGATGGTTGAGGAAGCCCGGGCGAAAGGTGGCGAGGAAGCCGTGAAGGAGTTGCGCAAGGGCTGGGAGGGTCTCCGGGCTAAGCACCGAAAGTCGACTCTGCTGCCCTTCACAATTATCATTGACTGCGGCTATGATGAACTCATGAACCCGAAGGAGCGCGTCTCCCTGTCATCGCAATTGACACGCTCATACTCGGAGAACACACGGGCAAAATGGCGGTCCAATCTGATGTTCAGCTCGTTCGATAAACTACTCAAGGATCGATTCGACAACGTGCTTCCGGCGCATAAAAACTGGAAGGGGATCAAGATCATTCAGGAAGATTTCATGGTCGCTGCTGAAATGGCGAAGGGCTTCATGGGTCCTCCTCGGGGTGGAAGGTTTGCCGGCCCTTTTGCTAGCATGACCGATGCTAAACCCGAGGATGGAGAGATTATCTATCTCAGCAGTGACAGCGACAATACTTTGACTGAGCTCAAGCCTTATGATACTTATATTATTGGAGGACTGGTGGATAAGAACCGACACAAGGCTGTCTGCTACAAAAGCGCCATGGCGAAGGGTATCAAGACGGCTAAGCTTCCTATCGGCGATTACATCCAAATGGCATCTCGTTCGGTGTTGACGACCAACCATGTCGTGGATATTATGCTTAAGTGGCTGGAGTTGGGTGACTGGGGTGAGGCGTTCATGAAAGTCTTGCCGCAGAGAAAGGGAGGAAAGTTGCTCACTGAATCTAACGAGGCTGGAGATGGAGATGAGGCGGAGGAAGACCACGAAGACGAACATGAGAATGATGAGGATATGATCGCAGCGGTTGAGGCTGCCGCCGAGGATGGATGTGAGGAAGCGGAAGAGGAATCATGAAGACCGCCATCCGGGCTTGGAAATATGTTTAATATTGTACAGCAAATGAGGCAGGTAAAAGCATCTGAAATTTTATGAGATCCGAGGTCTCAATTCATTGTTCATACAAATAGCAATTTCCAGGCTGCCCATTTTTAGAAAGGTAAATCACATTTACCATTGTATATAAAAAGCGCCTACATACCGGATTCCAAGGTTCCTTTCATGGTTCCTGGCTTCCTTTTTCGTATTACTGCTCACCCCTGGGGTAATAGAATGGAGCTTATTAATTGAACACCACGAAATTAGTAGAACACCCTCACTAACCGCATTTAAAGTAGCGCAGTATTTAAGATTTAGAGAATAATATTATTCAGTACATAACTAAGTACCTACTTGCTCACGATACTCTGTAGACTACGCTGGAATGTGAAGGTGATTAAAGAGTGATACCAGTTAAGCTACCTTTCATTACTTATAGTATGACTCTAATGAAGCGTCATCTCATATATTGACTTGAATTAAGCGAGGTGATGCAATGTACTTCAATACTTGAGATAGCAGTTCTTCTGAATTACAATTACTGCACCAGGCCGGATGTAGGAATACTGTGGTGTTCAACTAGTGAGCTCCAATAGAATATCTCATCCCATTTCACAGGTCGAAATTGGGAACAAAAACGCAGGTCCCGGCGAGGCTACAAGTCCGTCTGAAAAGTAGTATATTCTTCATGGAAATCAACATGTATTTATCCAACTGTGATAGGCTGCATATCATTTAGCGAGCGCCATTACAAACCGTAGTCCACTGGGCTAATTATAGATTCGCATTGTGGCCTCGTTGATGTACTAACTTGTTTAGGGCGAGCGTAACACACACACACACACACACTCTCTCTCTCTCTCTCTCTCTCTCTCTCTCTATAAGAAGTGAAAGGAAAGCTCTCTCCCCCCCCCTACTTCACACTGCATCACACCTTGCCTGCCTTCACCTCGTTGTAGATCCCGCATAACAACCCATTCACAGATAATAAAGCTTTTTGCCTGATTAATTATTTGAATCATGTAAGGTCCGTGGAGGAATCGTTCAGAGTTGCCGAATTAGCACTTTTCGCACTTTTGGCACTTCGAAAATTGCTATTGATATCCCATCTTAATCAGCCCCTGCTTTTTGGAGTCTGTTTTTTTAGAGTGAAATTAATAGTTTACTAAAATACAATGGCATTCGTAATAGTAATCCCTGTCGGCCTACCCATATAGAATCTCTATTAGCCTCGTATTTCTAAATCCCATCGTGTTGATCAGGGCTATCAACTACTTACTTTCTCGACTTCTTGTTGAGTCAGGTGAGTACTGGGCTCTTTGATAGGCGCTGCAATCGCTATGGTCGTAAATATAGCCATAAAGAGGATGTTTAAGAGCTTCGTGTTTAGTCCAGATTTTAAGCTGAAGGTAAATAATTGACAACGGAATAGAAGTGATTAGCATTTCTAAGAGGACCGGGAAGAAGTACGTCCCCTTTATACCTAGAGGCCTGCCATAGAGTACCTAGTTTCTACGTAATGTTTGAAACTCTATTGATGGTCATTCCTTGGTGGTGTAGCTGAAACGGGATATAGCTTCTCATGACGAATGTGCTGATCCCTTGTGCCTGGGCTCTATCCTAACATAAATATTCTCAATCGCTTCAATTTTACGCCTTAC
This sequence comes from Penicillium pulvis, assembly GCF_028828015.1. Lineage (NCBI taxonomy): Eukaryota > Fungi > Ascomycota > Eurotiomycetes > Eurotiales > Aspergillaceae > Penicillium > Penicillium pulvis. Next base: position 1,164,844 of record NW_026643078.1, on the reverse strand, counting down.
CATCCTATCACAACATGCCAAATTTGAAATGTTCTCATTGAAACCATATAACCACTTTAATGATAAAGTAATCATAGTGGGACGGGTAACTGTAGGGCGGAGAAGTGCAAGAATTAAAAAAAAAACATTGCGTTGAGATGGGGCATAAGCATAAGGAACAACGGAGCCGTGTGTGTTTGCGAAAGGTTGTACTACGTAATAATTTGCCTAGGACGGCTCTTACTGCTTGCTGAGTGATCAACACAAAGATTGACATGGTGATCTCTATCACGGTCGACTTGGATGGAGTAGGTTTTCCAATTATTCCCCCCGCAAAAGCAATATATCGAACATGCTCGGTGCGCCCATTAACAATACAATGTCATTGAATACATGTGTATGTATAAAACCGCCAAAACAGAGCCATTGAATGTGAGAATAACTCATTGAAAGCCCGCGACCAAGCATTCGATCTTCACCGAAATCAGGTATTGTGTATATTATAGGAAACCTTAGATCTATCTCTACACCCTTAGAATTTCAATCCTGAACCTTAGCTTGAAAAACGCTAGTCTAAATCAGCCATTCCCCAGTGTTCCTGCCAAAATGTATTTTAGTCTCTGGCAATCACGTTTAAATCTTCGTTATAATGCCGAAAGATGTCTTGAAATTTGATCGGTTGTTTCGTGCAAAGGGAGACCAAAGAAAGAGAGAATCTAAAATTTAGTAAAAAGCAAACCTCATATCTTACATCTTGAGGTCGCACATGCTGTAGCACATTGACAATGGTATCATCGTAGACCAAGGAGCTAGTTCGTAGATCTTTCCCAACTACAAAGTAAGTTCTACTCATTTACACTTGGTTGTACCACCCAGGTACTAGTTAGCTTATAGGTATCATGAATAATAATCTACGCCTCTGCCTTAGCAGTGAGATTAAAGAGATTGAAGTTTGTGTAAATCAAGGAGCATTGACATAGTTAGGCGAAGCATACTATCTAATAGATCAATTGGCGTGATAAGATTAGATAGCGAATTAGAACATGCGTATACTGTGGTTTCGAAGTCACTACCTTTTAAAGTCCTATCTACCGTATAACCTGCTTACTTTCGCTTAGATGCGCGAACCTGAAGAATGTCTTAACATTGACCCATGGAACTCGGCCATTTTCGACTATTTGCCATGGAAAAGCATCTTATTCGATTGAAGGTAGTGTAACTTTTGATGTCCAGTAAACGAGACTGATAAGACAGTCCTTTTTTTTCGTCTTTTTCCTTCTTTTTTCTTCTCGTTCTTTTTTCTTTTTTTTCTTTTTTACCTTTTTTTTATACCATAATTTGACCATCTTAGGAAGAGAAAATGTGATACTTGATCGCTTTCACAGCTGTCCATCCCTCAAGAGCCTCTTCGCCCATATCTCTTCCAAACCCACTTTCCTTGACACCGCCATATGGAACATTAGCACTCAGCATCGCCCATGCGTTCACAGTCACCTGGCCTGATTTAAGAGCCCTAGTCACCCGGTGTGCACGGTTAATATTATTCGTGAAGATTGCAGCGCTCAAGCCATGGTTACTATCATTGGCTTTAAAGATGACTTCCTCCTCGGTATGAAACTTCGCAATACTCTATTGATATAGACACGGGGTTAGTCTGCATGATTCATGAACTGGAGAAGAAGAAGGAATATAAAGGAGGATACGAACCGCAACGGGACCGAAAATCTCTTCTCGCATAATCCTTGCATTGTCATCAACGTCAGCGAATGCAGTATCTTGCACAAAATATCCTTTGTCACCAATTTTCCCGCCACCAAAAAGCAGTGTAGCCCCGGATTTTCGCCCATGTTCAATAAAGTCCAGCACCCTTTGGTACTGAGCTTTACTGACTAGGGGACCCTTGGTAGTAGAAGTTTCAAGGGGATTTCCAGCGATGGTAGTCTGTTTCAACGCGAGCTTCTTAAACGCGTGGAGGTATTTTTCATAAATCGAAGCGTGGACATAGATCCGAGATCCGGCGGCACATATCTGGCCATTGTTCGTTGTAATGCCAATCCGCGTCCAGTATAGGGCGTTTTCGAGATCACAGTCATCAAAGACAATAGACGGCCCTTTACCACCTAGCTCCAAACTGACTTTTTTCAGGTTTGTTCGAGAGGAGGCTTCGAGAATCTTCCGTCCGGCAAAATCACCGCCTGTAAATGCGATCTTCTGAACATCTGGATGTTCAGATAGGCGTTGACCTGCTTTGGAACCCTCACCGGTCACGATATTCACCACTCCAGCGGGGAAACCGGCCTCCCTAATTAGCTCAGCGAGCCGCTGTGCATAAAGTGGAGATAGCTCTGAGGGTTTGATCACAAGCGTGTTTCCAGTAGCTAATGCTGGAGCTAACTTCCAGATAGTGATCATCCTAAACCCTGTAAGCTACTTATTAAGAGCACATTTCATTAGGAAAACTCACAGAGGCGCATTCCAGGGCACGATGGCGCCACAAACACCAAGAGGTTCTCTGTGTGTGTAGGCAATACCATTTTCCATATTCAAGACTTTGCCATCCAATTTATCGGACCAGCCCGCGTAGTAACGAAGACAGGCTATGGCTTGCGGGATGTTGAAGACCATCGAATCAGTGAAAAGGATGCCTGCGTCGACGGCCTCTAGAGTCGCCAAGTCATACGAATCGCGCTCGATCAAAGCTGCCAATTTCAAAAGGAGTCGACCCTTCAGAGGTGCTGACACTTTTGTCCAGGTCACAAGCCCAGCTTTGGCAGATTCGACAGCTTTATCTATATCCTCCGGCCCGGCGGCTGAGACGGTCCCCAGTTGTTCGCCGGTGGAAGGATTCTCGACCGACATTGTCAGTCCCGTTGAAGAATTCACAAACTCATTGTGAATGAATAGCCCAGTCGGCACTGTGAATGATTAGCTCCGATTCAATATAGAGATAGAAGAGTGATCACCTGTCACAGGGCGTCCCAGAGATCCAAGGACTGTCAATGACTTCGACATTGGTAATGATTGTGGACAATTGATTGAAGTTTACAAGTGCTTGAGTGTATTCTAATCGAATGTTCGATGGTCTGATATTCTTCAAGTAGAAATTGCGAGACCGCCTTTTATAGGGCCAAATTTCCATAACCATGATTCAATGACTATGAGTTGGCAGGTAATGATGTTATACCTAGTATGCGGTTTAATTCCGCGCAAGGATTAAATATCTCAACCTTGGAAGCGAACCTGCCAGATCCACCGACACTGCGGGCCATTTCCTCGATGTGAGACCACATCGCAAAGTCTGGCCAATCGAGATATCATGTCACAATATATATCCAAAAGCAGTATAAGGCCAGAATGTCATAGTGGGTCTTGGAACCTTGGAACGGATAATCAAACAAGGGATCACCATGAATTAGAACTTAAATTGATTAATCTTCGACGACCCGGTTGATCCACTTGAACTCTATTGACCAAGGTTCACACCGTCGCATTAGGGGCAAATTGGCCAATCGGCCTTCCCTATTTGGAATTCCCAGTATAAAATTCGGACAGCAGCACCTCTCAGTATGAGGAGTAGGGTTTTGAAGACGGGATAATCTTTATAAGAATATCCATATAGAGTGTTCAAACGGGAATGTGTAGACGAATCTTGACATAGGAAGGTTTTGCGACGTATGCTGACCACGAAACATTTGATAAATGCTTAGGACGGTTTAGGCACTAGCATAACTAGATGATAGCCGATACGGCAGCTCGGCAATAGCGCGGATTTTCGGCTGAAAACTTAGATACAGCAGAAAAAACATGGATTGTGGCTTAGCTGATGTACCCATGTCTTCCAGCACAATCATGCCATCTCTTGCTACTGGAAGGCAGGGATGATGTTTCAGGACGAGAAGAGGGCTCTGGTTCGAGCGGCTGGCTTCCGTAGTTGGTTGCCACCGTGACAAAGCTACTGCAATCCGAAAGATCTATAAGCCGTGTAAGAGTGACTAGTTCGTAGTATCCTATTGATCACCATCGATGGCCTCTATAGAATTCATCATGAATCCAGTGCACGAAGAGCCACAATTTAAAATACCATCGCATTGCAAAGCTGGTGTCGTTGTCAATGAGGGCCCAAATTTCCGTGTTGAGGTCCAGATGGTACCAGTGCCCGAACCAGGTATGACTACGTAGAGAGGCTCCTCAAGTTGACTTGTTGCTTAGAAAATCTTTGCTGAATAACCATTCTTTACTTTCAGGTCCTGAAGATGTATTGGTTCGCCTCAACTTCACCGGTATATGCTCATCTGATATCCATGTGATGAAAGGGGATATAGGCATGCCGCGTATGTCAAAGTTTGGTGTTCGGTCCCCCGGTCATGAGGGTGCGGGAATTGTCGTCAAAATTGGTGCCAATGTGAAGAATCTGAGGCCAGGAGACCGAGCCGGCATTAAGCCACTGATGAATACGTGTGGTTCATGTCATCTATGCTGGGATAACAAAGAGACCTATTGCAAATCGGCAACTCACACGGGTTTGATGACAGCTGGTATGTCCAATAATCACCTGGCAGCTGAGATGCGCTAATTGGAGTTCTTTGATTAGGCACATACCAGCAATATCTGGTCTCTCCTGCTCGATATGTGACACCAATCCCTGATGGGGTCCCGGACGAGATTGCCGCACCTATTATGTGTAGCGCCAGCACTATGTATCGCGCCCTCATTGACTCCAATCTGAAAGCGGGCTCCTGGGTGGTTTTCCCAGGTGGTGCAGGCGGTGTTGGAATACAAGGCGTGCAGCTAGCCAAGGCCATGGGAATGCGGCCCATCGTTGTGGACACGGGTAGCGAGAAGCGATCCTTGTCTCTCAAAATGGGAGCAGAGGCGTTTGTGGATTTCAGAGACACGGACGATACAGCAGAGGCTGTGATTAGATTGGCTGATAATATTGGTGTCCACGGGGTCTTCATCACTGCTCCTGCGGCCTATAAGACAGCATTTGACCTTGTTGGTCAGCGAGTGGGAGCTGTCATCATGTGCATCGGAATACCTACGAAAGACTCGATGATATTCGGCGTTGAACCCCAGGATTACATTTTCAAGAACCTAACTATCAAGGGATCCTTGGTGGGAAGCCGCAGTGACACGGCAGCGGCTTTGGAATTTGCGAAGCGTGGTTTGCTCAAGCAAATCAGTGAGGTTTATCCGATTAATCGACTCCCGGAGGCTGTTGAAAAATTACGCAAAGGGCAGGTGGCAGGGCGAGTGGTCATCAACTTCAATTGGGAAGAATATTGAAAGAGGTTAATATAGTCGGAAGGCTATTTGTATGTTCCGTTACCCAATTTTTGTTAGTTAAATCGAGAAGCTTCCCATAAATTCAAATGTGTCCATTTCTCTTTACCTCTGTAGGCTGGTATTTCACCTTCATGCGTACCGAAATATCCTCTGATAACGCAGTAGATCATATTTTTAAATGATGGTCCACCCGTGAAATTGAGAGTGCCTTTATTGAGCTCAAAATATCCTGCTAAAAAAATGGGAAGCCCTTAGTGGAAGAAATGGAGCGAAGGGAAGAAGGCATAAAGGTAATCAGAATCAGGCAATCAGTGTTTGCTTCTCTCATCCTAAAACTAACGCTAAATAATCTTAAGTTGAGTGCACGCAAAGGTTGATTCATGATATTTTGAACTAATGACGATGGACCTAACCCCGGCATGACTTACTACATCCTCCGCTAGCTTCCGTCAAATTGTGTGTTATTTTTTTTGAGATGGTAATTTGGCTGGGTTACGCTGTTGGGCTGGGAGAGGTCCTAATCCAAAATGTGCCCTTTTACTGACCCAATTCATGGTGCTGTTCTTGTCAAGTCGCTTCAAAGTTACAGCGCTAAGAAGTGGCGAATGATTCAAAGCTGCCGCGGTTCGCCTCTTCCTCGGGATGACATCGACCCCGACCGAGCCGATCTCTGGACCCTTACTGGGAAATGCAACGCTTTGCACAAGACATTCCATATAATAGTCAAGTTTTCCAGTCCGTTATCATCCTCAATTTCATAGTCGAATTGTTCATGAATACTTTTCTAAGATGACTAAGGACAATTCAAGAACCACTCATGGTGATGCCGAGCCTGGGACTCAATCCTCTCATCGACGGCTTGCCCTGCCAGCGTGGCTGGACCATTTCAATGTTGAAGATATGAAGATTGTCCTGCGCTGCTGGGTTGCCATCTGGATATCGTCAATTTTGATGTTTATCCAACCGTCATTGAACAGCATTGGCGTAGCCACCTTTTTCGGCCCGTTAATGCTGTATCTCATACCACCCACTGGAGTTCTTTCCGCATACCTTGTGAATACTTTCTTCCTGTTGCTTGGCATGTGCTTGGCGTGGGCGTGGGGGCTTATAACAATGAAAGCAGCCCTGGCAGCTCGGCCCTCTTCCCAAACTCGAGCTATGATCGAGAAATTGAACCATCAAGTAATGTTGGAGTCCCAGGGGTCAGATAAAAGCGTGTCTTGGATAACGGAAAAATTGATCCATGAAGGGTTTATGCTGGATGCTCGGGTCACCGTGGTGTTTTATGTGATGAGTTGCATCTTTGTCTACACAATGGCCCGATTACGAGTTGCCAATCCGAAGTTTGCCCCGGGAGAGGTTTTCGGTAATATTGTCATGGATCTCTTCCTTCTGTACGGGCCAACACTGCCTTCCTTCACTGGAGAATTAGGTAAAGTCCTGGTTTTGCCTGGTGCAATAGGAATTGGCCTGGGTGTCGCGTGTTGTCTGTTGTTCTTCCCACAATCCACGTCCTATTCCATATTGTCAAAAATGGAGGAAATCGCTGAGACGTGTCAGACGTCGTTACAGTTCACGCGAACTTTACTGGCGGGAGGGTCTGTACAGCCTGGCCAGCTATATTCTACAAAAGCGAAGAACATCGCTGCCTTGAAAGCAATACAGCCCATGCTCTCGTTCTTACCAGTCGATATTTCTCGCTGTCGCTGGAATACAGAAGATATACGAAGTCTATATGAGCCTATGCGGCAGTTTATGGCAGCCCATGTGACCCTGCTTGACTTTCATATCGCTCGAGCAAAGTTCGAGCAAAGAATCAATGGGTCGCAGTCAAAAAAGACGAAAATCGAAGATATCTCAGAGAAAGTTGCAGCAGATAATCACAAACTACGAGGAGACGAAGATCTGACACTTGCATGGGAGGCGCCTGAATTGGGCTTGTTACGCTCGCAAACGAAAGAGTCACTGAATAGATCTATGACCAGGATATTGCCGATGTACTCAGAGTGTCTTTGCACCATCGAGGAGACTTTCCGGTTTATCAACACTCGTCGTTGGCGCCTTTCAACATCTTCAGAACAACCTGACCAGATTCTCACTCAGGGGGAATCACTCCTCAGTCGACTCAAGCTCGCAAAAAGCAAAGCAGTCAATGAGACTGCCGATTTATTGATTGAATGCCATGCGGATATATTTAGCGAAGAAGGGTCCCTCAAGTCTCCTGAGTTCGTGTATCCTCACTCCCTTCGCAGTCTAGCACTGGCAATGGTAATCGAGGAACGTATTCTTCAATGCGTCGAAGCCGGAGAAGAGCTTCTCACAAAAGTCCTACAGTTAACAAAAGATCGCCCGGTGGAGCGTGTTTGGTTTCCTGATGGACCACGTTATACTCTATCCTGGCTCCTTAATGGAGTCCGAGATATCCCGATGTCCATGTCCTTTTTTAGGACCGATCTGAATCCAGAAACGGCGAACATCGGCCGTAAAGATCCTCCGCAATTCAGACTAACTACTCGGATTATCCGTAACAGCTATCATTGGCTGACGGATCCAGCGGGCATTTATGCTCTGCGAATGGTAGTGGTCACCATTGCCACAGCTATTCCAGGCTCCTTGCCACATACCGCTGGGTTTTTCTATCGCGAAAAAGGTCTTTGGGGGGTCATCACAGCCCAAATCTGCGTACTCGTCTACATGGCTGACTTTGTGTTCTCACTTTGCGGTCGTGTTGCCGGAACCATAATCGGGGGAGTGTTGGGCATGGTAGCCTGGTACATTGGCTCAGGCAGTGGTCCCGGAAACCCGTACGGCCTATCAGCTATCACTGCTGTCATGACACTAGCGTTAGTGTGGTGCCGAATTTTCTTCCCACACTCCCTAGTAGGAACGGCCGTGATGAGCGGTGTATCTTTTGTGTTGGTCGTGGGTTTCAGCTACGATGCCACGCACATAGAAACATACGGCCTTCCTGGGTACGGATACGAAGCATTCTACAAAAGAGTGGTAACAGTCCTGCTTGGAATATTGGCTGCGCTGATCGTTCAAATATTTCCACGCCCGCCTTCAGCTAGCCAGCATGTCCGCAAATCTTTATCAGGCTCTGTACGCACATTGTCTGACAATTATGCAGTTCTACTCTCATGTTGGAACCGAGAGGATTCTGAGTGGGCCAATTCAAAGACAGATCAGATATCCCTACAGATTACAGAGAGCCTGTTGTCTCTGCAGGGACCAATAGGCATGCTGAAGCTGGAGCCTAGGATGGGGCCATTTAGTCAACAGACGCTTGAACGCACACGGGAGCTGTGCCAGGACATCAATCAGAGCTTTGCGAGCCTGCTGAATCTCCAAAGCACTCTTCCTCTCACCTTGCAAGATCGCCTTGCCCGCACAGTTGGCATACAGGAAGAAGAAAATATCAATGCGATCATGCTGGTTTTGCGAGTCATCGATCAGGCACTTAAGACCGGAGACCCTCTGCCGGAACGCCTGCCAACCTTGCGTACCGCAACATTTGCTGGTTCAAAAAGGCACGTTACAGACCTCAGTACTACACTACTTAGAGACAGCGACTACCGTCGCTACTGCGTAGCTGTTATTTCATATTTGAAGTTTCTGTCGGCCGTTGATAATATTGTGCTGTTATTTAAGGACGAGCTGGGTCAGAGCCATATTGTACATGGTCTAGGGTTTGCGGAAGCCGTGTGATTCAACGCACAATATAAGTGCATCGCGTTTCGGGGTTTACCATCTGCATATGACCTAATCCTTTGTGGCTATGTTTGACTAGGATTATATAGAAAGACAACAAAAAGCACCTTGCCCTATGAGTCCTACTCACTTGCTAGCGTCGGCTTTAGTAAGGTCTTATTAATATGCGGCCGTTGCTTAGCGCTCGAAACTATGTCGACAGTGCATAGTCCGGCCGAGTCTCGGAGCCGGCGAAGAGAATCAGCAACGGCCTATGGCAAGACTAAATACTCCAGTCAATATTTTGGATCATGCTCCATGGAGGTATCAAAACTAAAAGCTTGGAACCCTATGTCATGGCCTTACATCTAGAAACATCTACATAGTCATCAAGTCTTGTGTCTAGCCGCGGAAAAGCTGGTGCCGTCATCTTCAGCTATAATATCCTCTGAAGGTGTACTGCTTCACACGTGAAGGGCATATTGCCTTTGAGTTTGAGAAGGAATGGGGCGTAGGCCGCTTTCGGAATGAAGCTTTGCGTGAATTAGTTTTTCTAGATTTCAAAGCACGACATATCCTCGAAATTTGAGTTTCAATTGTCTCATTCTGGCGAATGGTTCTGTTCCTAAATTAAGCCGAAAGGATTTGTTCTACGAGAATGTCCTTCTTATTTGAGTTTGAGTAGGCGTTGGCTGATCATATCACAAACTAAGGGTCTCCAAGGCTGCTTTCCACTTGGAAAATAATATGTAATTGAGAAATCATTATAGAGATCCCGAAACGAATTTCAAATTGAGGCTGAACGGGAAGTTCTCCAGTGCGCATTTATTCCGCTTGTCAGCCAGTAGTACCACGGTAACGTACGACCCCGGACCACCTGTGTTCTTTTTTAACATAACGCCAACAAAATGATCGTAGTTAGTGGCTGAAGAATGACAGACAGTGGCAAGAAATCCACAAAATGCTATTCTGTTCCCTGGACCTGATTTAAGACTCTCCGCGATGCGAAGCTCGGCCGCCACGGCATCTCTCGGATGGATCTTACTCGGTAATTGACTAGAGTTAGAAAATTGCTTCTTGACGAGGTACATGGACCAGAAGTGGCCAAACAAGTCATTTGCCTCATGAAGATGGCGTCAGAATAGTAGGGATATATTCAATGGTACGCCACCAGGGGACAGCGACAGGTAATCACTGTGACTATCGTAATCCGCATCTACTTCAATTTCTTTATAACTTGGCTCTTTGGCCCTGGTTCTCAACTTCAAATTCTTTTTTTTCTTAACATCGATAGGGCATGGTATACTTTGGGCCTGCTGAGCAAATTCTATTTCACACTTAGACATTACAGTCACAATAAAGAAAAGACAACAACATGCCCGTTGATAACGTCCTGCGTAAGCAGGTCTTCAAAGTGTTGTTTATCTCGCTGCTCTTGGATCTGGTGCGTTTTAAGAACCCACCTTTCACATGGGCAATGATGCACAGGCTGACTAGCTAATGTTTTATTTATCAAATGGCCTAGATTTCCTTTACCTTCATTCTCCCGCTTTTCCCATCTCTACTATCGTTCTATCGCGCGCAGGATTCGTCGTCAAACTCTCTTCTTAATCGCATTCTCCACTACCTCAACGCCTACAAGAATTCATTTGCTCACCCTATCGACTCACACTATGACATTGTTCTACTTGGTGGAGCCCTCGGCTCACTCTTCTCCCTTCTTCAAGCTATTGTTGCCCCCATCATTGGTTACCTGTCTGATCGTTACGGTCGTCGTCGCATTTTGTTAACTGCAATGTTCGGCAATATACTCAGTGTCGCTCTTTGGGTCTCTGCAACAGACTTCCGCACATTCTTGGCCAGTCGTGTGGTTGGCGGCCTCAGTGAAGCCAATGTGCAGCTGGCAAATTCCATTGTTGCAGACATCACGGACGAGTCAAGTCGCAGCGCGTCGATGGCTCTTGTCGGGGCATGCTTCAGCATTGCTTTCACATTCGGCCCTATGCTCGGCGCCGCGCTGAGCTCGGTGGAGATTGTCACGGCAAACCCCTTTATTACAGCAGCTCTGGTATCGTTCGTTCTTGTTTTCCTGGAGACGGTTTACCTTTGGGCTTACTTGCCAGAAACCCATCCACGCTTGACTACGCTGAAACGTGTAGACGAGGCCAAAGGTTTATCTGGTAAAAAGCCGGCAACGAAGACGAAATCGGGTACCCCTACCATCCCTAGCAGAAGTACCAACAATCCCGCCATTATCAGTACCATCTACTTCTTTTTTCTATTGCCATTTTCTGGGCTGGAATTTTCCCTACCTTTTCTGGTCGCTACTCTACAAACTGGTCCGATGAAAATGAGCCCCGCTGCTTTGAACGGTCGTCTTCTTTCCTTGATAGGCTTGACCTCATCTATTCTTCAAGGGACTGCTGTGCGGAAACTTCCACCTCTTCTTATGGTGAGACTAGGTATCATTACCTGTGCGCTGTCGTTCTTCAGTCTAGCACACATATCATCATTCTCAGGGCTCTATGTTGTGAGTGGCTTGTTGGCTATAACTAGTGCTACTGTGGTCACCGGTCTTAATGGCCTCTGCAGCTTAGAGGCGGATGACACTGATCGGGGTGCGGTGATGGGCCGCCTTCGAGGCTGGGGGCAGGCCGGGCGTGCAACAGGCCCTATTGTGTTCTGCACCTTTTTTTGGTGGGCTGGCCGCCCTGTTTCATATACGATCGGTGGGCTGGCAATGTGCATGGTCGCGCTAGGCTCGTTGATCTTGCTAAAATCCCCTTCTTTACATGTCAAGACAAAATAGCCTTATTTTGGCATGTCTGGTTATCCAATACGATACGAGGAGTGGTAACAATCGATAGTCAGGCCAGATTGTTCAGTATTTGTGGCAAGACAGAAGATTTATAGAGAAACTACACAAGAGCAATGAAAAGAACCTTGAGTCTAAGCAGCCGTGGCAACTCCAGCCTCAACGCCTCATATCGAATTATTCCCAAATAGGAAGCCTATAGTAGGACTTGTAAACTACCTGACAGGTATTAAACTCTGATCCACCTGACACATTATACTCAGAAAGCTCATGTGTAAATGATCCGTCAAAATGGGCTTCCAGTTGGTTGCATGGTATCCTAGCACGCCATCAGATTAATTGGAAATGGTCATTTTGTTCAAAACGCCTAGACTCCTAAGCTTTAGCTCCCTCCACAGAGCCGGCCCAAGTATTGAAATTTGCGAACTTCATGATCGCTTCTGTTTAATTCTGAGTCAGACAATCATCTTCGTATAGCAAGTCTGCAAACCTGCAAACCGCTGCTGTTGCCGTGGCCCACTGCGGAATGTTGCCGCCTATGTGCCCTAACTTCGTGTAACCTAATATCCAAAGTCGCCAGATTATTCAAGCTTGCAAAGTCTAGACCATTACGTAGGTCATCTCTGAGGTTCGGATATAGTTTTAGACTACGTTTTTAGCAATAAATCCGGGGACCCGTGTCTTCCCAACTCGGTCACGACATCCATGGATTAATGCTATTAAAGTTCAAGCCCACATTTGTTAATTTTCTTTATTTGATGTGACTCAATGCCTGAGGAAGTTAGCCTTTTAAATAGCCAATGTATTCTGATTGACCTCCAGGTACGGCACGATTGAACACATGGCTAGATGCTTTAATGGCATGTTCTTAGGAGAGCCCCTAGAATTCATAAGCCATAATCAAGCACTCATTTGTGGACCACGGAGTCAATAGTGAGGCCCATAAACCATGAATAGTCTACTGACCTTCCAGATAGGGATGCATCGTAAGATGATGGTCGTTTCTAGAGAGCTAGACTGAAGACCCACTGCGCAACCGTAGATCGTATTCAAGTCGTGCCACCCAAGTTTCCATGTCATGTTAACACTATTAATCAAGACTTAATTAGTTAGATGGTGTCTAGCCCTTGCATCTCCGATGCATATGCAGGTGTCATGACTGGTCGCTTCGATCCGAGCAAGCCGACTAGTGGCGTGAAGAAAGGCGACATGAGGAGCATTTCCGTCTTCTCAACGTCTCATCTATACCTATAAATAACGGCTTCCTAAATTATCAATTGTCATTCATCTGCCTTTCATCAACCTCCAATTTGAGCATCTCGTGACAAGATGAAGTGTCTATCTTTCTTTACATGTCTTGTGGGCATTACCAACGCTGCCTGTCCATATATGACAGGCGAGATGCCAGGTCTGACCCGTCGAGATGAAAGTGATGCTACAGCGCAGACTGAAGAGTTCATGTCGGAGTTTTACCTGAATGATCAGAACGCCTACATGACCTCAGATGTTGGAGGTCCCATCGCAGATCAAAACAGTTTGAGTGTGGGAGAACGTGGCCCTAGCCTTCTCGAAGATTTCATCTTCCGTCAGAAGATCCAGCGGTTTGATCATGAAAGGGTATGTAGATTACTCAACCAGAATTGTTGAATTTGCACTTACTTACGCGTCTTATTCACAGGTTCCCGAACGCGCTGTGCACGCACGCGGTGCGGGCGCGCATGGAGTCTTCACGTCTTACGGCAATTGGTCAAACATCACGGCTGCCTCCTTCTTGTCCGCCGAGCAGAAAGAGACTCCCATGTTTGTGCGGTTCTCTACGGTGGCAGGCAGTCGTGGAAGTTCCGATACAGCTCGTGACGTGCATGGTTTTTCGACCCGCTTTTACACCGAGGAAGGCAATTTCGGTATATACAAGACACTCATACCCCTCTACAGACCTGTAGCTAACACAACGATAGATATTGTCGGTAATAACATTCCCGTGTTCTTCATTCAGGATGCTATTCTCTTCCCGGATTTGATCCATGCTGTCAAACCCCGAGGCGACAATGAAATTCCTCAGGCTGCTACAGCTCATGACTCGGCCTGGGATTTCTTCAGCCGGCAGCCAAGTTCATTACATACTCTTCTATGGGCTATGGCAGGGCACGGCATTCCTCGATCGTTCCGCCATGTCGATGGATTTGGTGTTCATACCTATCGTCTGGTAACTGAATCTGGCAAGAGTAAGCTTGTTAAGTTCCACTGGAAGAGCTTGCAAGGAAGGGCTAGTTTCGTATGGGAGGAGGCGCAGCAGGTCTCTGGCAAGAACACGGATTATATCCGCGAAGACCTCTTCGACGCTATCGAGGCAGGCCGTTTTCCTGAGTGGGAGGTAAGATTGAGGGTACTCATGCTTAGTGTTGCCAGACTGACCATCAATAGCTCGGTGTTCAAATCATGGATGAGGAAGATCAACTGAGATTCGGATTCGATCTACTTGACCCGACGAAATTCGTACCCGAAGAATACGTGCCCGTCACCAAGCTCGGGAAGATGCAGCTCAATAGAAATCCTAGAAATTATTTCGCCGAGACTGAACAGGTTATGGTAAGTCAAAGATTGAATTCTCTATCAGTGTCCATTTGTTAACTATTAAAGTTTCAACCCGGGCATATTGTGCGCGGAGTCGACTTCACGGATGATCCTCTTCTTCAAGGTCGCCTTTTCTCTTACCTAGACACTCAATTGAACCGTCATGGTGGCCCCAACTTTGAACAGCTGCCAATTAACCGGCCTCGAGTGCCAATTCACAACAACAACAGAGATGGAGCCGGTATTTACCCTCATTCATTTATCTCCACTTTGGTCTTCAATCCTAATGAAATTTCTTCTCAGCACAAATGTTCATTCCATTGAACAAAGACGCATACACGCCAAACACTCCCAACAATGGCTCTCCCATGCAAGCCAACCAAACCGTCGGTAACGGCTTCTTTACAGCTCCCGGACGCACTGTTGGCGGAAAGCTCGTTCGCAATGTCAGTCCCACATTCTCCGATGTTTGGTCGCAACCCCGGCTCTTCTGGAACTCCCTTGTTCCTGCCGAGCAGCAATTCGTCGTGGACGCCATGCGCTTCGAGAGTGCGAATGTAGAGAGCTCTATCGTACGAAGCAACGTGATCTTTGAGTTAAACCGGGTCAGCAATGATCTTGCTAAGCGTGTCGCTGAGGCGATTGGAGTTGACGCTCCTGAGCCTGACTCTACCTACTACCACGACAATACAACGGCCAATGTCGGAGCCTTTGGTCAGAAATTGCTTAAGTTAGAAGGTCTGAAAGTGGGACTGCTTGCCTCTGTCCAGAATTCATCATCGATTGCGCAGGGTGCGCAGTTACAAAGCTATCTTGCGTCAGTTGGGGTTGATGTTGTGGTGGTAGGCGAGCGCAAGGCAGATGGCGTGAATCAGACTTACTCTAGCTCGGATGCGGTCAACTTCGATGCCGTCATAATTGCCGATGGCGCTGCGGCTTTGTTCAACCCAGCTGCAACTGGAACTTCTCTGTACCCAGCAGGTCGGCCATTGGATATTGTCAATGATGCGTTCCGATTCGGCAAGACTGTCGGTGCACTTGGAAATGGATTCGCTGCGCTGCTTGCTGCGCAGGTTCCAACTGATCGAGATGGCGTCTATACTGCGGACTCAATCACCGATGACTTTGTGACCGGTGTTCAAGATGGTCTTCGCACTTTCAAGTTTTTGGATCGCTTTGCCCTTGACAAGTGATGAGTCTACTAGAAGCAATGGGACATTTCTCATGTCAATTCGGTATTACTGTAGGAGTCGCGAAAATGAGCTTGGCTCAATTCTTATAATGCCTGTTGGTTATGATATATCTTGTGACCGATCTTTCGTTTTCTTGTTCACAAAATAAAAAAGAAGGAATCGACGGAACATCGGGCAGAACTAACATAAACGCAAACTTGGAAAAAATATGAAAGGTTTAAAAGAGTAAGTACTACGGCATACCCGTGGACGGATAGCGACACATAGCTCAAGTATACTAGTATGACAACCTTTCTGCCGACCTAAAATACGGACCTGATACCTTAGATACCCACTTGAGCTAAGTGTCGCTTTCCGTGTGCCGTATACGACTTCTAGAAATTGATATGCCAATGAGCCTGCAATTCCTTTCCTATTCGTATGCTACCTTTGACATCCGTTCTCAAAATTCTGAAACACGTATCTCCGCCTGTGGACCGTTTACTATGTAGTTGGATTACCCATTGCATCAGGCGTCGAAACAATAAGATAATTGATATTTTAGCTTTTCGCTTCTATACATCTGCTACCTATACTTTTTTCAGTGTTAAAAATGTTCTCGATATCGGTATACCTGCATGATGTGGAGAACGCATGTGGGTATAATGACCCCCCAGTAGAAGAGGCGCTGAAAAGATCTCGGGAGATATTTTTCCTTTGTATCCTCCTCTAGAAAGTAGTCACATAATATGGCAATTATTGCAAGTTGCTCGAAAATCTTTCTCAGATAACTTGGACAGAGTTAACTCTTGTATGGAAGATCGAGTTGAACAAGGGTACGTACTGTATGGTCTTATCAATGGATGTGTTAGCTATGGGGAAGCTAGGCTTATCGACGGTTTCTGATGGAGTTTCAGCTGGCCTTTCAGAGGGTTTGACAGAGGATAATAGTGGTTTTGTGTCCATGTTGGATGTTCGATTGTCTGATATATAAAACATTGACTGTCCGAATTGTTTGGCAAGAACTCTGGAAGACGTGGGATAGCATCAACTGGGAAGGAATGATAGGGGTAACAAAAGTCACCCCGTATTGAAACCACATTAACTCCAGGCTGCAATGATTTCTCTGTTGTTCCTCACTAAGCACAATCAGGACAAGCTTCTCCGAAGGACGCCAAGCCGCGTAACCTAGTGGAGATCTTCGAGTTTAGCACTGACTGGCCCCACTACAAGATGCAAATTAGAGACCCACTCCAAAAAACTCGGGACATTATGTGCTGTTGTCAGCCCCAGCGTGGGATGGAAAATTAGTTTGTTCGGACATCTGAATCTGTGGCCCACAGGCACCAACAGAGCATGTATAGTCCCACATCAGAGGTGCTGCTAATTACATTACACCAGCACCAACATTGAAAGGGATACCTGGTATCTGAGTAAACGGTCAAATTTATACAATACATTCAATGGAAGATATTCAGCTTGATGTCTCTACCAAATACTTTGCCGGGGCCTTGATATCCTCTTTAAAAGCTCTCGTCATCTAGCCGGTGATTCAGGATTTGCCTCGGATCCACCGGCGTAGTTTCCGGCTGACAACCCTCCATACCAAAGTCGGAGAGCACCGGTTCGGCAAGACTGTCGGTGCTGCACTTGGAAATGGATTCGTTGAGCTAAATTCTGCGCACTGCATGAGTCGCGAAAATGACATTGCGTCAATTCTATTGAGGTCTCTTGGTTGTGAAATATCTTGTGACCGATCTTTCGTTTCATTGCTTACAATTTAAATCAACTGGAGCGAAATATGAGGGCAGAAACTGGTATGTGTGACTGTTCTCATGCAGGTGCTGACTCAGACTGCTTCCCAGAATGATTTAGGAATGAAGTCACGCTTGCGCCTGATAACCTCAATGAGACCCTCATCTCGCTGCTGTTCCACGTCCTTGGGGTGGTTGTTGACTAACATCTCCTGCACACTCTTGTCAAGCTTGTCAATATTGGCATCATTTCGGACGTATGCATGCTCCCTCATATCTTCAAGCCACTTCTGCGCACCTGGTCCCAAATGGGTAACAAGGTGACGGAACCCCCCTGGACCTCCACCACCACCAAGAACCTTAGTCATGTAAGGCCCTGTAAATGCCCATCGAAGTCCAGGACCGGTGGTAACACACAAGTCTTGAAGCTAATGTTAGCGATTGAAATGGATAAATGCCCAAGGTAGAGTATGCATACCGCAGTCCTCGGCAGAGATGATCCCTCTCTGCACGAGGCTATAGGCCTCATTGTCCAAAGCTACCTGCAAGCGGTTGGCAACAAAGCCGGGAGTTTCCTGGTGGATATGAACAGGCGATCTTCCAAGAGACTTGTAGAATTCGATGGCCGTCGCGATGACCTTAGGACTGGTACGCGGGTGAGGAACAACCTCGACAAGAGGCATCTAGTCTTTGTCAGCAAGCTCCAAAATCCTTCTATGCCGTCTTGAGTGTTTGATACCAAATGTGGAGGGTTGAATGGATGGCCGATGAGGATACGCTCAGGGTTCTGGCACCCAGTGATGAATTGAGAGGAGGGAATTCCTGACGAAGATGAAGCGATAATCACGTCTTTTTTCGTCTTAGCATCCAAGGATGCAAAAAGCTGACGCTTTAAGTCCAATTTCTCTGGTGCATTCTGATAATATGGTCAGCCCTCGTTCAGGATAATTTAGCATCAGTCAAGGACAAGTTGGAATTTTACCTCTTGAATGAAATCAACCTTTCCACAATGATCATCGAAATTCTCGCCGACGAACGTGCAATTGGATAGCGATGCTTCTGGGTGTAGACCTAGCTGTTGAAGGGAAGGCCATACACCTTTTAAATAGCCTGTTAAGCGCTCTTCCGCATCAGGGGCAGGGTCGGAGACTAGAACGCGAAGTCCATGTGCGAGGAACAAAGCAGTCCAACTAGCTCCGATGACTCCAGTTCCCACAACCCCAACGGTCTTGATAGTGCGTGCCATTTAGATAGAGAGTATAATCAGAGGCTTTCGTGATACAGAGATGCTCGAGTAGCCGCGTCTGAGCACATTTATAGGTCTAGTGTCCCTTCGGAAGTGGATGCCGGTCTGCCAGAAGCATAAGCCCATACCTCGGGTTCACCAACGATCGTTCCCCGCCGATGCGACTTCCAGATCCCCAATTGAGAAGATTTTACTGGATTGTCCGCGGTACCTTGTCATGCTTTGCCTTGGTGCCGTGCGAGCAGAATCTCATGAGAAGGCCTGGGGGCAAATATCGAGTATGTAGAAATCCCGTGTTTCACGTCCACGAATAAGCAGAATTTGCAGTACAATAGATCTGGGCTTACAACGAATTCAAAGAATTCGATCTTCCTAGCTAAGCTTGCGCCGTAGAACTCATGTTGGTGGAATGTTATGGTGTCTTTCTCAACTCTAGATACATATTGAAGCAATCAACTCCTGAAGCCTCGTCAAAGCTTGTCTAGCCTATTCCGGTAAAACTGCATACATTTTTTTGGGAGCAACAGTGTTCGGAACAACCTTGGAATGTGCCTAGGTAGCCAATGAAGTCTTTGTTTTTATGCGATTGCAATTCCCACGGCTGGGCCGATGCACGTTGTTGATCGCCATTCATCTTTCCGACAGAACCTCGGAAACCCTCGCTGACTAACCTTTGCAATCCCGAGGTAAGTCAAGACCAACCCGTCCGGTATGCGACCGGCGGAGGGTAAACAACATTTGCCCCTGGTGTTTCTTATTGGATTTATCGGAACGATGGTTTGGGAACCTCGGTGCGGGGCTGAGATCGTCTCACAGCCTCACCTCATCCCTCGCCGCTTACCATGTCAATGTGACAATTGTTAGCAAATGCATCGAAACGCCGATTTTGCCGACCTATCACATCGGCAAGCCGAAAGTTTCGCCCTGCTATTATGAGACATTTATTTCACCGGGTGGGTATCAGTTGAATGACCATCAAAAACGGTGGAAGAGTATCCTCGGCAGTCTTTTATTTGTTAAAACCGGCGGACGTCATTTCCCAGGGCGTTCTCTGCTGTGAATGTATTTATATCGGCCAACAGATCGATTGATGAATTGTGTACTATTGTTCCTTTCACTCAATTTTACGTACACAAATTGATACCAAAATGCCTGCATTTCATGAGACTGTTCCTAGTCCGGAGATCTACGGACCGGGCACCTTCGTTGACAAGAGCTTTCTTGCTGTCCCCGAAGACGCTCGCCGGGTGTTTGAAATCCTGGCGAATGCAACGCCGAACTTCACGAAAAGCTCGCGCGTGTGGGACTCAGTCAAGTTTGAGGGTCATGACAGACCTATGATTCCTGGGCCTCTCAAGGCCCCGGTCGTGGCCGCTGCACTTCACGCTATGTGCGGCGTCGTCGCCAATGAGCTGTTAGCTACACGCGATAGTCCAGAGTTGGCAGAGCAAGGCGTCACTGTCAATACCGACCACGCCGCAATCTGGCTGGGATCCATTCTCACTGTTAAATTGAATGGATCCGACTTGAGCGAGCGGCTCCATGAGGGCGAAGCCTCCGCTTCTATTTTCGACCATGATTTCCAGAAGGGCGTTTTTGATAGTACTCTTCGACTCCGAACGACTGCCATTTATCCAACCAAAACTTCTGGTGTTTGGTATCAACTGCATGGATCGCTCCATGCGGATACTGTCCTTGAGGCAATCGGAGTTGATCCTACGACAAAATGCAAGTCTCCAGCTGAGGCTTATAGCGTTATTCGCGAGCAAACTCAGAAGTTCTCAGCTGATGAGCTGGAGATGATGATGGTCAAGAACGGGTTTTGTGGAAGCATTTGTCACACTCCCGAGGGATGGGGGAAGACCCTTATGGGGAAGCGGCTCCAGAGCCACCCCTTGGTGAACTATTCCCTCCAATCCCATGCTGTTCGAACACCTGTGAGCCCGTTGCCGGTCGTTCCAGATGATAAACGCCCGTTAGCTGGTATCAAAGTTCTAGAGCTTGTTCGAATCATTGCCGGTCCGGTCATTGGTACTACCTTGGCTGCACTTGGGGCTGATGTCATTCGCGTCAACTGCAGCAAACTTCCTGATCTTAATGTAAGTGTCCCGACCAGGATTCCATGACAATAGCTGATCTTCCCGCCCCGATAGGCTTTGCAATTGACATTGAATGCTGGAGTCAGGACCATCGATCTCGACCTCACCATTGATGAAGATGTAGCGCGACTACGGGAGCTTGTTCAAGACGTGGACATTTTTATTCAGGGCTTCCGACCGGGCTCACTGGAGAGGAAGGGCTTCGGTCTAAACAATCTCTTGGAAACAGCTGGCAAGAGAGGGAAGGGTATTGTCTACGTGGAAGAAAATGCCTATGGGCCAGATGGACCTTATCACGAGAGACCTGGCTGGCAGCAAATTGGAGATGCCGCCTCCGGTGCCTCCTTTGTAACCGGAAGATCCCTCGGCCATACTGATGGGACAAGTGTCCTACCACCTCTTCCAATCTCGGATATGACCACGGGTCTAGTTGGGGCCCTCGGAGCTCTAATGGCTCTTCGGGACCGTACATGGAGTGGAGGTTCATATCGCGTGCTGAGCTCCCTGGTCGCCGCTGATGCAATTTCGCTTCGCCCTGAGATTGGACTGTATTCGCCGGACGTGGTGCGCGAGACCAATGAGGTCTTCAAGTGGGAAGTCATGGAACCTTCTCAATATGTTTCAGAGTTGCTCGTGGTCGTATTGAATGGATGGAAGAGGGTCTTCCCGGATTATTTTGCTGATGGATCGTCCATCATGACAGTGTTCGAAAATAGTCATTGGGGCCATTTACAGTTCCTCAGCCCAGTGGTCAAGCTTGCAAATGATTCTGTGACTCCTCATTGGACTACGCCATCTGTTCCGCTTTGTCATTATCCTCGAAACACCTCGTGGATTTGTAATCGTGGTTAGTAAACTGCTCGGTATTTAGCCATTGTGCATCCACGAAGCGTGTGTACCATTCTTGTCGATAAATGAGATTCGTGCTTCACTGATTTGACACGATTTGGAATCCGCTTAGTGACCGCGAATGTGAATATCTGTTGATGTCATTGATAGAAACAATTACCTCCAGCCCTGCACTCCTTATTTTCCTCTCTCGTATATATTAATCTACTTCCTTATTGCACTCTACACAATCGGCCATACTCACTACTTGTGCCTCGTGTTGTGCCCTTGCATTTCTGCCTGTAGCTCCAATACCAATGATAGTCGTTCTGTATAACTCTCTGCTGTGAATCTATCTAACAGGAGAACAGGCTGCGGCGTGACCCATCTTGCCTGTCGCAAACAAGACGTGGCTATAGCCCCTTGTGAGCACTCAAGAGAGTAAAACTGATTTCACCGAACTGGTTGGGACCTAATACGTCCAGAAAGCTCCTAAATCGGTATACAAGATCAATCCAGCTGCTATGTCTCTTGCCAGAAACCTGTCTATGTTGGTGGCAGCACAAGGTCTTCCCAAAATTCTTGTTGTGGATGTTAGCCTATGAATAGGGATACTGGAAGTTACAAGAACTGACTGATATGTGGGACTGTTTGGCCTGCTCTGAGTATGTACAAAGGATAGGAGTAGTAATCCTTTGGATCTTGAACTTCCTCCAATGCTACTCTGTATTCGCCCAGAAGCCCCTGAACAAGACTTCTTCCATTAGTGGATTTATCAAATTACCACTATCCGAATCCAAAGCTTCTGCATCACTAAACAGTACACCATCGTTAGAACCCTGTTTTCGCACAACGTCTTCCTGGACAATGTTGATGTCAGCCGTATTTGGTTTCGTCGTTGGGGCCAGATATCCCGGGAATATCTGGTCTATCGCTTTCGTGAAGAGACGGCGATACATCGAGGCAACTGCGTAGACTTCCTGGAGCTCTTCCATAACAAGCATGCAGACTTCAAGTTTGTTAAGTCCCACCCTCTTGGAAAGATCGTTACCAAATTTGCATTGCTGCAGGTATGTTTGCATGGCGGGAATGAGAAGTGAAGCTCTTTGAAAAATTATCAGTCTATTAACAGAGAGTTTTAGTCAGGGTTTACTCACGTCATAGCCCCAGCAAATTGAAGTAACCTTTCCTGAACAAGGGTCCCCAAGATCTCATTTGTTCGACACGCGGCAGCGTTAGCCCTAAGCCTCATTCGATGTTGCCAATCTCCATTTTCCGTAAGTTGAAGATCGAGCGGGTTTTGAATGCCAAATGAACAATAAAATGTGATGATCAAAGCCCTGGAACTTTCTGTGAGTACGGTGCCAGATGCTGATTAACGGCCAGGTGAAACAAACTGGTAGTGCAGGTGGACATGGTTTGAATAGAATCTTGAAACCCTCGTTAAGCCTGCTTCATATTGATCGGGGAGATCACATTGTGTTAATCGCTTCTCAAAAGCATTGATCTCTTGGCAGGATAACCTGGGACGAAGATTTTGGTGCTTAATATCCAGCACATCGCCCAATTGGCGAGTCAGTGAGATGAGCATTACCCAATACTTGGCTAATCGCTTCATGTCACCGGGCATATAAGCGCGAGCAGTATCTTCTTGCAGACCAACAACATCATAAAGTAGGTCATCCGGTGACGGGAATGGGGTGTCACAGCCCTCGAGCTTAATTCGAGCATGCGTGCCCATAGCAAGGCTAAGCCAGCGATCTCGGAAGAAGCAGCTCCACCAAAGGCGGCGCCAGAAAGACCTTTGCCGGTCAGTTATCGATGAGCTATTTTTTGAAGACGCGTTATTGTGATCCAGACCGAGGATTTGACAGGAGCTTATTGCAATGCCTGTCCAGTACCAAGGTTGGTTATATTCGTCGATATCTGCATGGTATAATCCCAGGAGTAGAGACGATTGCAAAAGAACGATTTTGCTTCTCTCGTTACCATTCCTGTACATGCACTGAAGTGATGTTAGTACTCAACGACGGAATAATCTGACGCTGATGGCTCCGATGATGTTATCAGGATAATGACAGGTCCTTACTTTTGCGCGTGAGTAGTACGTATTCTTCATAACCACTCTGAATGCATACCCCTCTGCTTTGAACGAGTCACTCGAAATGAACTGATTGAATTAGCCTTTCCAAGTAGCGATGAACAGTGTGTTGTCTGGAGCAAATACATTCGCTGCTGCTGAGAAAATACTCCATAGAAGACAAAGATTGTATTCGTGGAGCTTTCCAGCTCGGTGATGTACCAGAAGATCATCTACCTCAATGGCGGGCACGATGGGGTGAACGTAGAGACAATATGCTGCAACAAGGGCATCACATGTCTCACTTTTGGGTAGGCTATATACGCCCTTTTTCGCAAGAAAGTCGCGATCCTCATCTGACAGCTCTGTTACGACTGTTGGGGTCAGAAAGGACTTCGGTACTGATTGCTCTGTATAGCAAGTATGGTGGACGGAGGTGGGATCGATTCGATCATCTTTGAAGGCTGATGAGACTCTAACTAGATGACGGAGACGATATTGTTCATACCAGTATAAAAGTAAGTTTCGCCAACTCTGCGTTGTTGACCCAAGGCTTTGGCTGTCCTATCGGAGCGGTCGCCTTCTTCATATTGTAGGTCGTTGAACTCAGGGGCGGACTGTCCCAAGTCAATCCTCATCAAGTCGATTTGTGGACTTTCATCAACAATGTCAACGGCAGGTTCATGGTCGATTCCCACTGTTGAATTTAAGGGAGCAGAGTCAGAAGAATGGTCTTGATGATGAGTTGTTATTTGACTTCCTGTCTTGGCACTGACGGCGATCTCAACACTAATGAATTACGGCAGGTATCTTTGGAGTCGCTCACCTTTTGGCCTTTCTATCCACGATACATTGCGAGCCGTCCTGTGCACATCCAGCGCAAGGTACACCGGTGATCGACCAGCTGCATCGAACCTTTCGTTGGCGGCAGGCCTGACATGCGACTGCGGATCTGTAACGGCGCGTGTGAGTGGCTTTTTCGGCCGGCGGCATAATTTCAGCAAATAATGTAAATCCCGTTTCAAATTTCGGCTAAGAACACCTGGGGAGTATCTGGACTTTGAAGAGCTGCCGACCTCGGGAGGTTCTGGGTCAGTACGGGGGTGGCGACTTCGATCGGCAAACGTCGGATACAACGACAGAGCTAGCAGGACCTGACCGAGGTGAAAATCCTCGTATATCTTTTAATTATGGAAAATCTATTGAACTTTATCAGGAATATGTATGACTCACCGTCAGCCTTATCTTGGGCTAGATCCTCCTTTTCCCATGTCGCGGGATGTCAGACGACGGATGTCCATCCACTCCTTATGTCCCTCGCTTCTATGGCAGTCCCTACAGAATATAAGCCAAGAGCCATATTCTATGCTTCTCAAATATCTCCGACTATACACCTCGCTGTCGCGATGAGTATCCGAATCCGCTATATATACTAGATATCTTTATCAATTGTGGTAGTGTTAGACTGAGAATATTGAGGCCGAGTAAGACGTGATAAATATTACCCAATCAATTGCGAAAAGTCATCAAAATGTCAAAGCATTGGCTGCCATTTTCAAGACTTCTCACAGACCTCGCGAGACAAGGTTTTCCGACGTAAGACTTTTGCCCGAAGGTTTCCCCTGTATGATTGGCCCAAACAATCTGATATCACTTTCACAGTAGTCTGCATATTAAGAGGGGCAGGTAGAGTTTCGAGACCATCCATATCAGCATTTCAAGGGAATTAAGTCGATGCCATCTGCAAGCTTCTGCGGGAACGGGAGCTGAAGATCGAATTTGGCTCCTTTTTATGATTGGAACGGTCGACTTTACTATATCAATGCTTGAGGTACGGCGTGGCGCTGTTACTTTAAAATATTTTTTAGTTATAGACTTTTCTCAACAGTTGACATGGCGGTTGAATTCAACTAACAAATGATCTATGAATGATGAATTGTAGAATACATGGTACAACTTAACGATAACACCACTTTACTATTCCTGCTCTGTCTTTGGTGGCCATTTGACCCGTCTCTCAGCACGAACATAGAGATTGTTCGGTCTAATCAGCTGAAACTCGGGATCATACTCGATCGGATATTCTCCTTCACGATGAAATTTGTACCGATAAATCAGTTTCGGAAGGAAAACCTTGACCTCTTGAAGGGCGAAATTGAACCCAATGCACATTCGGGGGCCGACTGCAAAGGGGATATAGGCTGCCTTGTGCCTGGACTTGACTGCATCCGTATCCCATCGGTCAGGATCAAACGTGTTGGGATTGTCCCAGAGGTTGGGATTGTTGTGGATATGATGCAATGCTGCGATGAGGACGGCGTCTTTGGGTAGCCTATAGCCACCTGGCAGGATCAGGTCTTTCTTGGCTGTGCGACCCGGTTGGAACGACGGATTGTGGCGGCGTTGTGTTTCTTTGATGAACTTGTCGAGGAAATCAAGACGCTCCGTTAGTTCAGAAGTCATTTCAGTACTGTCGTCAATACCGTTGTCAATCAGCTCTTGAAGCAATCTTTCTTGCATTCCGGGGTAGGTTACGAGTCCGTAGATCAACCAAGACAGAAGGGAACTGGTCGTGGTAAAGCCAGCTCCAGTCGCCACCACGAGAGCCCACACGAGACTTGACTTGGGCAGTTTATCACCCTTGTTATCCGTTGCGCGAATCGCGTAGTCTAGGAATTATATATCAATCACATATCTTAATAAAAATCCTACTGTAATGTGTTACTCACCAACCATATTCGACGCTTTTAGTGCAGCATCTTGAAGGGGCAGGTCTTCAACACCTCCCCGTGCAGCATGTTTGATGGATTCATCGACAATCTCTTCCACGCGAGTCATACATCTCCTCAATTTTTGCGGGTCTCCAAATGGTAGCATTCGATACCAATTGCCTCGTGAGGTGACCTTCTTGTTCAAAGCAAGATTCTCGGCAATCAGATGGACCATTTCATGCATCGGAGCATCAGGGGAAGAGAAGTGCTGAAAGTCCAAACCGAGAGTGAGCTTTCCGACCGCCTGGGAGCCAAGTTTAAGCATATATTGATAGACGTTCCAAGCCTTGCCTTGCTCGTCAAATTCATCAAATACCGCAAAAGCATCCTCGACTGTTTTCTGCATTGTGGGAGCATAGTGACGAACAGCTTTTGGGCCAAGTGCAGGCGGAAGAAACTTGTGCGCAATCCTCCACTCCGGTGTATCGGTGTCTCCCAAGAAAACTCCAGCAGCTGGTGTTTTGATCCCGGAAAGGGGGTGTGCGGAATTGATTTTCTTTGTAAAGAATTCAGACTCAGCGAAAGCAATAGCTGCGATCTCTGGATCATTGGTTTGATAGATGGTTCTTCCCAGAGTAGTGGTCTTGATCAATGGTCCAAGCTTCTCGAAGAGACGTTGGTGATTGCCGAGGTGGTCGGGATAAACTTCAAAGTAATTGCCAACATATGGCAATGAGCTAGGCGTTGATGGATCACGGACCCCATATCCGTCAATTATGACTTCGATAGGGCCATTTGCAGCAATTATATCGGAGACATCGATGAGGGGATTGCTGTCTTTGCTTTGGAAACCGATGCCTAGTTTGAATCAATCAGCAGTCTGCCTTGCTAAGTTGTATCTATGAAAGCGGTTCAAGGGAGCTAACCATTGGGTCTCACGATAGAGAACTGATTTGCGATCAAAATTTTGAGTTCATCAATGTTTGACTGTTCCCTGACTTCAATGATCCTCACAGAAGAGAGAGGGTCTCCCAAAAGATGAAAATCCTGTACAGGCATGATGTAAATGGAACAAATTGCAAATGATTGTTTGTTCAGTGAACAGATATCTCACCGAGTCATTCTAGGTATTTAAGATGAAAATCATTCTCTCGCAATTGTGTATGTCATTCGGTATGCCGAGCTCGAGCCACGGAACGCGGTGCCGTGGGTCCTTTTTCGGGATTCGGAGATGTCGATGACCTCGGGAGTACTGATTATAGCGGGCCAAACAAAGCATTCCGGTTGGCCAAATACTGACATTACCTCGGTGCTTGAAGAAACGTTGCATCAAAGATGGTTCTTGTGATATACAAATGAACAGCAATATTGAATCAGTGGCTGGAAAAGCCGTTGGATTAAGAATCACTATATTTCCACCTCAATACGAGACAGTTTTGACTTTCTGTAACACTCTTTGAAGAACACTGTGCCTTCTGCGCCGAACCCTCACTCATTCATCACACCTTTTTGAATCGACTTCAGGGTACAATCCCCAGGAATTGGATCTCGTGACAGAATGACGTCCCTGAGAGAGTACACTTCTGCTGAAGTTGCGGAACACAAGACCAAAAAGGACCTATGGATCATCGTACACGGAAAAGGTAAATTTCAAAAATCCCAGACGGCAAAGACGAAGTAACATATTTTAACGAAATGCACAGTCTATAATGTCACCGAGTACGTCCGCGACCATCCTGGCGGACCGGATGTTCTTTGCGACGTCGCAGGAACCGATGCAACGGAAGCGTACGACGAGATTGGCCACTCCGAAGAGGCTGACGACATATTGGAGACCTACCTCGTCGGTAGGTTAGAGGGTACGCAAGATGTTACTCGTCCGAAGCCTGCTCTTCCCAGTCGAGAAGAGCTACCGCAAGCAACTACCAACATCGCGCCAAGCACAAGTGATAGCAGTCCTACTAGTAGTACAAGCAGAATTACTATTGGAAGTATCTCCATCGCTAGTGGTTCAATCGCGGGGCTGGCAGCGCTGCTCTATCTCTACAAAAGTTGTCATTTGCCCCTGGATAAATTTTGGTCCCTGCTGCCACAGTTAGCGCCAGCTTGGGTACACAGGCTTCCAGTGCCGAGATTGAGTCTGGCACGAAATGGGTTTCTGAATGGACTATTCTCTGGCTTTGTCTTTTCCGGAAGTGCTGGAGGTTTGATTGGTGTCAAGCTATCACAGTTCACTGAAATCGAATCAGGATTCACTCAGTACCCTCCGTACATCGAGGCCAGGAAAAGGTCAGAGATCAATCCTCACGAGGTCAAGGGATTCCTCTCGCCCAAGGACTTCAAAGAGCTTCCGCTTGTCGCCAAAACACTCCTTTCACCGGGCGTTTTTCTCTTCACTTTCCAGCTTCCAAAACCGCAGGACGTTATCGGCCTTCCAATTGGACAACACGTGGCCATCAAAGCAATGGTCAATGGACAATCAATTTCCAGATCGTACACACCAACATCGAACAACCTTGATCTTGGTATTCTGCAACTGGTTATCAAGTGCTACCCGGATGGTCTACTCACTGGAAAATACCTTGCGAACCTCACTGTGGGTGACAAAGTGCCTTTCCGAGGGCCCAAGGGTGCGATGAGATACCAACGTGGTCTCTGTCGACGTATCGGCATGATCGCTGGTGGAACCGGCATTACTCCGTTGTACCAGCTCATCCGTGCTATCTGTGAGGATGAGCGTGATACTACAGAGATCAGTCTTATATATGCCAACCAGTCTGAAGAAGATATTCTCCTTCGCAATGAGCTGGAGAGGTTTGCACGAAGATACAACAACGTCAAAATCTGGTACATGCTGGATCGACCCTCTCAGAATTGGGCTTACGGAAAAGGATTTGTTACGCCTCAGGTCATAAGCGACAAATTGCCAGGTCCAGCTGTCGATACGAAAATTATGCTCTGCGGACCACCGGGAATGATCAATGCCTGTAAGAAGGCTTTAGTCCAGCGCGGCTTTGAAGCCCCTGGCCCAGCCCCCAAGATGACCGATCAGATATTTTGCTTCTGAGTGATAGATTGTCTTCATTTCCTACTTCACTTTGCGCCTATCCTCAATTCCTTCTTTGTATCATTCGTGGTTTTTTTTTTCGGTTTGATTACATGGACCTTCTACTTTCCATACAGTGTCTAGATTTCAAGTTGCGTTACCTAGAGAAAATTTATAGATGACAGATAAATCTCACAATTTAGAATCCAAATGCCTATTCCTTTATTTTTGTGCTTATTACTATGCGAGGCATGGTAGAAGTAGTAATAGCTCTATCATAGTAGGGAAGGGGGAAATCTCCTGCCTATGGATCAAGTGTGGCGTTATGTAACCTGTAGTCTACATAACCTAATAAATATGGGTCATTACCGTCATAAGTGCCCTCCCCTGGAAACGCCTACACCGTCCTCGGCGTGACATAACAAATGCAGAATGTAGTATCAATTAGCGGTAGCCAAGCTCTCGATGTCGTCGCTAAGCTTAAATACGATAGCGGCTACGGCTAAACCTTGCTCCTCTACTAAGCTAGTAAGGTCTTTACTAAGGTCGAGCAACGATTGGCGTATCTTAACGGCGGCTTCCTAGGGGATATCAATCTTGGCTTTTAACGCTTTAATCTCTACTTCGTTATCTATAGTCGCTATACGGGTCTTAATAATAGTAATATCCTACTTCTTTTCCCGCTTAGTTTTGGCTATCTTAGACTACTAAGGCTAGGTAATTAAGGGAAATGCTTAGCGAATCATATTATTTAATGTATCCTTTACTTTAGTGCCATAGGGGCAGTAATAGAGTTAAGGACCTTAGAGATCCATAACACCACGTAAGAGGTAGAATGACTGTGCGGATACGTCGTCGCTAATGAGCTTTCGGACTAGGATATGATAAATTTTGTTTTTACTAAATAATGCTATATCATCGATTCAACGTGTCTGTATCTATCCTAATTTGTGGCCAAGTAGAGTAGATTCTAATTAGGAATGGCTAATCATTGCGTGGTCTTAAGCGTAAATACCAAAGTCGGCCACTGGTATGAAGTTAAAGCCAGGCTTTTGGCTAGCTAGAACGCGCGCACGGACAGATCACCACGTGGACACAGGCGTGGCGTTGTCTACGATCTACGATGAGGGACCAGCATGCACCGAGAAACGTATCAACGCAAGTCCATACCTGACCATGTTGTTATTGTTCTAGTTGAGCCGTTGCTGTCGGTCTGGCTACGTTCGGTCATGAGTTTTATCTGCAACCACTGGCCGATTTTCTTAAGCCTGCTTACTACCATCAGACTCAATACTCGGACGAAGTCGATCGTGACGTTCAAATGAGAATATCGAGGCGCTAACAGTGTACTCGGGTCTGTGCAGGTTTACTGTACCGAGCAAACCAAGGACAAGTCATTGACAGTAACAGAATGCCGCATAATAACTATGGTGTAGGGAAACAAATGTCGAGAAAGGTCTAGCTAAGGCGTGCACGCAATGACCTCATGACAGACGGAGGTGATCATCTGACCCACAATCCAATAAGTATCAGCCACTGGTTTCAAGAAAATGAAAAGACCTCGTCCTGCCATGTTCATGACCCTCAGTCTTGCCTTTCTACATACTCCGACCTAAGGCTGCGGCAAGCTGTCGAGCATGGCGAATATGGGAATAATCAGCATATGTCACATCCATGAGCCGTTCCCAGCCGTAATCTGACACCCGGCCCTCACGCTCATAGGCTAAGAACTCCGGCGCAAACCGCTCAAAGTCCTCGGCCCACTCAGCCGATGTATAATCATTGAGCGGCGGCACATCCCCACGCTGACTGAGTACCGCCATAATTTCCAAGATGGGTAGTTGTAGATCGATGCTGTTATCATGTTTCCGCCTATTAGTCTAAGGTACCGCGAAAGAAAGTTCGATTGAAGGGCTGAGAACAAAGGATGGATAATATCAAAGCCTATAAGCACGTACGGTTGATTCCAGCGGGGCGAAGTTTCGGGTCTATCGAAAAGCTCATCCCATTGATGGCCTAGGGAAGAATGGAGCATCGTGAGACGACCGATTTGCCATGGGCGCATCCGCGCCTCTTGCATAATCTGACCGTTAGAGCTGAAATTGAGCATGCGAACGAGCCCGTCCCGACAGCTCTGGTTATCGATCACAAAGAATACATAATGATATAAGATACGGAAAGATAACAGTGCCTGTACGGGTCATGGCCATTGCGCTGAAGTCGGCATTTTCGAGGTAGTAGCTCATAGGCAGGTTCTCCGGTATAAGGATTCGCTTATACTGGTCAACCATAGTAGTGTCTAGTATAAAGGCCGGAATCTGCGGTCTAGAGGTATTGTTGAACCTTAATGGATGATTGGACGTGCGCGCGAGATGGATGTAGAGTAGGATCAGCAGCTTAGTGATGCGAGTGTAGTTCTCAGGATCGTAGGGCTTATCGACAAGGCAGACGAAGAGTTTAGACTGGTCTATACCATTGAATCTGGTATCCAAATCCTCCGAGAATGATGCAGTCAAATAAAAAGACTAGGAAGTTCCCATTTCGTGTTAGATCCTCCAATCATTGCATAAGTTCAAAGGACATAGGACGGCGTACATCACGAAAGCTTTGATCTGCACACGCCCATTTTTCTATAAGATCCCGCCGTTGGGCTCTATCTTCCTCTGGGTCAGAAAGAGAAGTCCACGATTCCTGTAGGATGTTAATAAATTCTCATCTGCACAAGTACTAAGAAGCCTTATACCTTCAAAAACTGGCACCATCCTTTGATTTCTTCTTCTGGGTGATATTCATCCAAACGACTATTGGGTTGCAGGCGAACAGTGGACGGAACCCCACCAGGCCATAACTGCATAGGCGAAAGAATTGTCTCCATGATATTGGGGTTGAAAGTTACCAAGTCAACATAAGATAGATAACGGGTAGGAAAGGTAATTTATTGACAATCGGACAATCAATTACCCTGCCGCGCCCCACTGTGGGGGCAAGTCCCTGACTAGTTAGTGAACTAGTAATTGACTGGAAGACCGTGTTGGCGGTAAAGGTTCCCGAGTTCAGGATCCATCAATGCCTGGGACTCGGGGAAACTTATCCGAAGAGTAGTTCGCTAAGGTTCTCACGCTTAAGTTTACACAAGACCATTACTTACTGTAGCAGCACTAGCAGTTTAGTAAAATTACATCCCCTCTTCTCCTTAATAATCTCGTAGTCTATCCTCCCTTGCCCACTCACTCTCCAGTAAACTGGTGAGTCGTAGCTAGGTTTTCTCACAGACCGAACTTCAGAAATTGCTGGGCTAGCTATATTGGGATTCAGGCGGTACGAATCAAATATAGCTGACTAAGTAGATGACTCAGAAAAAAAAAGGGACAAAAGGTTGTGTATAAAGGGTGAGTGTACTAAAGCGGGAGTTTCGTATGTAAAATCAAGGAAAAGTGGGTCCATCCAAGCGAACTGTGTACTATAAGCGGGAGTGTTCTACGAGCGGGTGTACAATAGGTGAGAGTTGACTGTACCATCATGAAAACGAATTAGAATACATACGTGATAGTGCCGGGTCAGATCTTCTGGCACCTTCGTGGACCCGTCTTACAATATCTTGCCGAGGTAGCAAAGAGCGCTTCCGCGGGAACTCTCTACATCTCGCCACACGGTGGGCCATCTGTTATTCATTCCGCGGCTCAGTCGGGGTACCCATGACCTCTTTAGTGCCATTCATACTTGATAGAATACCGAAGTGATCCGTGTGATTTAGCATTGACGCTTATATTAATCGTGCACCATGTCTTATTTGTCTGCAAGATTCATCACTCAAGGGGCATCAAAGCTTCATCCAATTCTCAATCTATCCAACTCCCTCAAATACAGGACCTTTGCAATGGCAAGCACTTGGCAACCCCCGAATGATTACCGAAACAGAGCCGTCGTAGTTCTAGGTGGCGGTGTGCTCGGACGACGAATAGGTGAGTTTTCAACAACATATGCTCTTAGCGGATTGTTAATGACATACATTAGCTTGTGTATGGGCTTCGGCTGGTTACAATGTCCGGATCCGAGATCCTAGCCTCCAGCAGCGAAAGGAAAGTGTCGCGTACTTTGACGAAAACATCGCCCTATACACCCAGAAGACGTGCCAAACGCCAGGCACTGTGAAGTCATTGGAGAAACTTGAAGAAGCACTCACTGGCGCCTGGCTCGTCATCGAAGCTGTTCCGGAGGTTCTACAACTCAAGGTTGACACCTTTGCTCATCTGGAAGCATTTGCACCAAGTGACTGCATCCTGGCCTCCAACTCGTCTTCCTACAAGTCCTCCGAAATGCTGGACAGGGTATCCGATGCCACTCGATCTCGGATTCTGAACATGCATTATTACATGCCACCACGTAACATGGTCGTTGAGCTCATGACAGACGGTCATACTGAGGAGTCGATTTTCCCCTTCATGGTTGACCGATGCAAAGAAGGAGGAACATTGCCCTACGTTGCTCGGAAAGAGTCGACGGGTCTCATCTTCAATCGTCTTTGGGCTGCTGTCAAGAGAGAGATCCTGACTATTCTGGCAGAGGACGTCTCTACCCCTGAAGAGATTGACTCTTTGTGGGACCAAATGTTCGTGAAGGGAGGCGCGACCCCTTGCAAGACAATGGATGGTGAGTTTTTCCGCTTTGCCAGTGACATATGTTCAGGTTTAACAGCTTTTAGACGTGGGCTTGGACACCGTCGCCTTGATCGAATCTCACTATGTCAAGGAGCGTGATCTTTGTCCTGAAAACACCGTGGATTTCTTGAATGCCAGATACATCAAAGATGGGAAGTTGGGCACAAAGAGTCAACTTGGTGGTCTTTACCCTCCCGCAGTGGCCAAAGAGGCTGCAGCAAAAGCCCCTAGTATCCTTGTCTTGGACCTTGGTCTTTCCTCTGTCTCGCCAACGATGTCGTCTGGCTCTATCCTGGAATACTCGACCACTGGTCAAATCAAACGGGCTCTAGCCGTCAATCAGGCTCTTCCAGATGGTCTGGCAGTTGACACCAGCAGTGGCCTCGCGTTCTGGACCAACATGGGAATACCAGGAAAGCAAGACGGCACCGTGCTTTCAATCAACCTGCACACGACTGAGATAAAGACTATTGTTGCGCCTGGTACAATCAACACTCCAAAGCAACTGGCTTTGGACAAGGAGGCAAAGAAACTGTATTTCTGTGACCGGGAAGGCTGCCGCGTGTACCGCTGTAACTTTGATGGCTCTGAGCTAGAGACCCTCGTGTGGACATGTGAGCTTGAGGATACAGACCCTAAGAAGAACATTCACAACTGGTGTGTTGGTATCGCTGTTGACGCAGAGCTGGGTAAGTTTTACTGGTCCCAAAAGGGCCCGTCTAAAGGCGGACAAGGGCGTATTTTCTGTGCCAACATCTCGACACCTTTCGGTGAATCTGGTATCAACAGAAGTGATGTGGAGTGCATTCTCGACGGACTCCCAGAGCCTATTGACCTTGAGATTTCAGAGATCTCAAAGTCGCTTTACTGGACTGATCGTGGTGAGATCCCGTTTGGTAATTCGGTGAATCGCGCCCAACTCGATTCATCTGGTCGAATAATTGAGAACTCGTCGATTAAGAAATACGAGGTTTTGTATCGTCACTTCAATGAAGCTATCGGGTTAAAGATTGATGAAAAGAGCAACTCGATTTACGTGACGGACCTGGGCGGTCGCATTTATCATTGTGACTTGCATGGAACGGACAAATCTGTTTTGGTTGACGATGAAAAGCGAGCTTTTACTGGGCTCGTTTTGCTTTGATTGAACTTGCAGATCAGAAGATCCGAGGCATCTCGTACTCTGCGAATAGAATTATGTCAGATAACTGCTCTGGATTAGAAGATACAACCTCCCCTACATAGGGGCTCTATCTCGCTTTCTCTATGTCGAATTCCATAAACCAAACGTTACCCGAAGCATGTCCTATGATCAGAGTACTACCCATCATAAGCGCGCAACGCGGCCGATATTCTAGAGGAAGCCATAATAGCCGTTCACCACCTAGAGTTACCCATTCATCTTTCGTTTGCCCAATGAATATTTCCGTGTTGAAAGCAGAGGTGTCTGGTGTAATGTTGGAAGAAGATGACCCAATCTTGAAACATACCAGGTTGGTGTTCAGGGATGATGAATCCTGGGAGAACTTAATCAAATGAATCATGTGCTTGCCTCCAAGTATTTCTTCTCTTGTTCCTTGTTAATATCCCATATTCTGATTGCGCCATCAGATGTGGTAGTGGTTAGCAATCACCGATCCGGAGAAAAGTCCATCAAAGTGACCGGGTCTGGATGCCGTAAGAGTGTCTGGTACTGTGCACCTGTAGACGTGTTCCAGAGGCGGATGATACAATCTTCCCAATGCGCTGCAATAATTTGAGCATCGCGATAGAACGCTGCTGGCTTTGGGTCATAAATGGAAGATCGTTAGCCAAAGAAAAGAACCATCGAAGTGTGGTGAGGCCGTTCGAGAATATGTAATATGAACCCTGTCTTGACATCCCATAATGCAATGGTTGGCTTTCAGGCAAAGAAGCCAAAAGAGCATCATCATGCGAAAATACAACGACTTGGTTTTGATATTTGCGTTCAGGAAGCGCAAAACGTCCAGAGAACAGAATTTCCCTTAAATTTGCCGGTCGCGAAATCCCAGAGCTGAATCCAATTGGAAACACTGGCAGATGCGAGGTACCGGCCGTTGTTTGAGAACGTTATTGACGAGACAGCCACAATACGTATCCTTAAATCTTACACCGTTATAAAACTTTTATTGCACAGTTACTACTGTGATGAAACGTGTGATGGAAAGTTCGTAGCTTATTTGGCCAGATACTGTATGTATCTGTCTGTCCATTCTTCTACCTTTGAGCACCCCACTTCAACATATTTCACCACTCGGGCGGCCACCCCAAAACACATAGTAAATGCGATAAACTACAACTTGATATTTCAACAATAACGCATATAAATTGTAGTCTAATGAGTATCCTTTCATGTGGAGACTATAAGAGAAGCTCTAGTTATTGAAATATCAAGTTGTGATTTATCGCATTTACTATATGTTTTGGGTGGTCCGCCCGAGTGGGTGGCTCGCTTGGGGGTGAAATACGTTACTGACAATCAGCTTACATAAGGGCCATGATCATTACCGTCAAAAGGCATACTCATCCATCATCATGACAGCTTAAAATTAGTCCTTCAGGTCAAATACCAGGGCAGACGTCCCCTGCATGCCCAAATATTAAGTCTTCGTGATCTCGGTAAGATAATCAAATGCAGCCCTGATACTCCATTGCACTAAAATACTCTCCAGTTCTTCTCAGCTGCAATCTCAACTTTCCTTCCTGAATCTACAGAGATACAGACGTCTTCCAGACCTGCATTTGATTCTCCCCTTCTTTTGCCACAAGAATGCGCGCGAATCGAGAACCGCTTCCTCCACCGTCTCTCATGGTCCGCAAATTTCTTGATTACGAGGCTTCTGACGATACAAAGTCGGATCTACCAGCTTCTATTGAGCCTCCCGAGTCAGGCTGGCCACGAATGCCGTTCAGGAGCGGCTATTTCTTCCTTTATGGTTCACTGATGGATCCGCTCACACTTACCAGAGTGCTGCAATTGTCCGACCCTCCAAGAATGCGTCCAGCTAGAGTGGTTGGTTACGAAATCAAGTATTGGGGACGAAATTCTGCCCTTGTTGATGGAGAGCCCTTCCAGCCAGTTGATGGCTTTGCTTGTGAAATCCTTTGCCGGGAACATTGGGATCGGCTTGTTGCCTACATGGCGGATCACTACGACGTTGGCTCCATTTCTATCGATTTCATTGATACCAGGGAGACTGGTGTTGAAGGTGTTGCTTTCCACTGGAGAGGATATCCTGAAGAGTTGCGAGATGATAGCTTAAATCTGGAGACCTAAATACATGAGTAAAGATTGAAACAACCAGTCAACCCTTGATTACCCGAATGAAGCCTGCCTAGGCGACAACCCGTTATATCGATATTGTGCTTCACTTATACCCTTATTGCCCCCTTCTCGTTATGGTCGAGAATCCAGGTGCTCAAGCTTTCGCTGTCGCAGTACGTTGGTGGATGGTTGATACCCTGGCTTTGTTGACAGACTCGGATTCTCTTTTTGTATTTCTGCGTCTGTGCCCTTTTTTTTTTTTTGCATTGCTTTTCATATTGATAACAAATTTTGTTGCAAAATACAATCTATAGCCACAAGATCGATCCAAGCGTAGTAATCTTTGTTCGACTCGGTTTCCCGTGGTATCAGCCTGCTGATGACACGTTTATT
Source organism: Penicillium pulvis (assembly GCF_028828015.1). Lineage (NCBI taxonomy): Eukaryota > Fungi > Ascomycota > Eurotiomycetes > Eurotiales > Aspergillaceae > Penicillium > Penicillium pulvis. The sequence goes on along the minus strand of NW_026643078.1, from coordinate 1,127,227 downwards.
CCAAGCACTCGGAGTTGTCACCGCATTTTAGCTCGGGATGTGCAATCAACTCAAAGGCTGCGGTCCAGCAAATCAACATACGATTAATAACTGGCGAAAGATCTACTTGGAGAGAAGGAGAAATTCTAGAAAGGGCTTCATGAGGTATAACTCGAGCTGCTCATAAGACTGCCCATAATAATGCAAGTTTGTCAATTGAGGCGGGTATACACTACAGCTGGTAGCCAAACTTCTTCATCATACAATTCCGTCTGCCGAGCTCCTGCATTCTGGTCTCCAGCTCAGCACGCTGTGCTTCTGTCAATTCTTGAGATGCTTGGGGAACTATGTATCCCGACTTTCCCTTGAAAATATGATCAAGGATGGTCCGATTGAGACCAGAAACTTCATGACTCAGTAGAAACCGGCGCAGGCCTTGCACATCTCGAGAGTATTGAAGTAAATCTCGGTACGATGATGTCGTCTTGGAGGCATGAGCAAAACACACCACAAATTCAACCCATGGAAGACACATGGTCTCATCAGATGCACCGGGCGCCATCCTGAACTCAATAGTTGCCAAGCCTCCATAGTATAGGTTTGTGAAGTTCCAAGCAAAGTATCTTTTACCGCCCTCGTTCATCAAGTCGGCGACTTCAACTGGGTGCTTGCATTTCTCTACAAGCCTGAGGCAACCCGAGATATCTTTTCCAATGAAAATACCATTGCCGCGTCGGTTATTGAGCGTATATTGATTCCGCCTGCGACATTCTGGCACCATTGCTTCTATAGCTCCGTCAAAGTATAGGATACTGCGACAAACTGATTTGAGGGTCGGGAGGCTCCAGCGAGAGTCTCCGGGGGGTGAAATGTGGACATGAACACCGCATGTCTGGTTGGATTCAATGATACATGCACGCCTGATTGTATTGAACATCGTACGAACTTCCTCGCGCCATGGGCTTCGTGCGTCATAATTAAGAATTGGCGAAACTAACTCTAACGGCCCTGGTAAAGGTCAGCACGCTACCAAACCTGGAAACCAGGAGAGCAACATACATTGGTGAACTTTGCTCGGCTTTACTGAACCATCATCGGTCAGAGACCACTCGAATTTGGCTTGAGAGCCTCCATATACCCCATCGACGTCGTTGTGAACTTTGGGCGCAGGCTTGCGGGCTGCATTGCAATGTTCGACCAGGAAATCGGCGAATTCGCTCAGGTCTTTGAAAGTCTCCGAACTGCGTCCTTTTGGTGATAAGAGTACTTCCATTTCAATTCCAATCTTGAACCCCTTCTCTGTCGCAGACGAAGGCATTGCGAAGGTGAATTGTGCGGTTTTCAATCAAACGGAGACCAAATTACAAGACATAAAACACAATCGACAAAGCAATTGGCGGAAAGAATAACATTTACTCAACCCCAAGGAAAGAGCACGCCTTTTTTGGAAGGAACCATTATTGCTGAAGCAAAAGAAACTTTATAAACTATACTGCATACATATGGCGAGATTTTCGTCTCGCAAGAAGTGCTGGATGCGAGTGAAGTATATTTGTCCTTCATCTGTTTATAGTATAGACATATCAAATCTCTCTTCGTGGTGAATCTCCCGTGTGCGTAATGGGGACAGCCTTCCCTTACATAACCATTCCGAGTCACGTTCGGCCCTGTATTATTGAATAGCGATGGCACTAGCAAATACACTTCCACAACTCTATGGTTGACCTCTCGCTTCCTTGTATGCTATTTTGGCTGTTGTGTTGTGGTCTTGCCATTGCTGGATCGACTCGCACATCTTCGTGCTGCCTGAGCGTTCCATGTAGAGAAACCGAGTCGCGCCGATCACCATTCGACGTCTGCATATGCGCCATTTTCCTTCAGGGGAAATCAACTCGTTATATTTGGCCAAGGCACGATTGCAGATGCCGCATGTTCATCACACTAAGCTGTGGCGGGCTGAAGCGAGCAAACTGTCGATTGGCAACCCATCTCAAAAGTAATAAAGCTCCTTGCTTCATCAATTATCTTGTTGAGCATATCCTCGGTCACTCTGGCCGCCTAGGCAAGCCCGTAGGAATCTATAGGGAATACATAAATGACGAAATTGTGTTTCCCAATCCTTCCCAAGGTGTAATCATTTTTGTTGTGCTGGCGTAGCAACGCGGTCGCGTCATGTTCTCCGTGGAGGAAGGCTTGGGCCGCAACGTACTCGCATATGTTCACGCATATCCAGCCTACAATATAGTCATTCGGGTCTGACATGAAGATAAATATTGGATGGAAACATCAGTCTGACTAGGTGAGAGCCAAACGGAAGGGACAATTCCACCTTCCACCGGGCCGGCCTGTGTTCAGCCTCACCACTTCTGCCAAATCGCATCTTTAGGTAACAAATACGCGGGACATAGAACTAATCGTCTCATGGTCCTTGATCTAACTGGATAAAGGACCTGTAGCAGGCAAGTCAGGCATACAAATGTCGTCCCTAAGCGCCTTGGCACGAATGACATTATGTACTTCGTAATGGATTTCAGAGTCAACAATGTACCGTAGAAGAGAATAATGCGAATTATGAATATTCGACAGGCCTCATTTATTTGCTTTTTCTTTACATGTATGGCTGTATCCACGGAGCTTACGATCCTGATTCCTTAAGACCTTTTGATTATGTATATGACAATGTAGTATCCGGAGCGCACGGGGCTCAGTAACAAAAGGATGGAAGATCTGCATTTCCCGGGTCAATATTCCAGATTTGTAGTGATCGTCATTCCGATCAACAATTCCCCTCTACTAGGGCAAGGTTCTTATCAATGTAATTCCTGTTATAAACTTCGCAAGGCTAAGATGGGTAGGCCCCTGAAGAATCTCGTGGATGCAATCTATCCGGTTAATTGGACGATAAGAGCGGGGGTGGCTTTTTTAGTCCAGGGTCACATCAGATGTGGATCATCAGTACTTCGTATATCGCCAGCGGGTATATATTGGTCCCGAAGCTAGAAGATTAGAATAATGCAGGGTCCACACCGGAACGTTGTAGATTGGATTTGTCTCGGAGCTCCGTCGGCAATTTCTTTTGTGCCCTAGACTATTTTCATCCCCCCTGAATTTACACCCGGAAACAAAAGAACTTGCATTATGGGGCAAAACCGTCGAATGCTCTAGAACTGAAGTGACTGGGATATTCTATCTGATTTACTTGAAAGTATTAGGTAATAGTATTGTTTCTTCTTCACTATCAAGGATGTATGAAAGCCGTAGGATTCGGGATTGACCATTAAGCTTTCTCCAAGCTTTCTTTACTGATCTCGTGCAAGACTAAATAGTTCGGAAAGCTCCGCCTGGGACCAAATTTGAGTAATTCCTAATGTGCCTTGATAAGAAGCGGATAAGCAAGGCCGCCTTGATATTTTTCTCTCTAGTTGAACCCTTTATGTCTTAGCGAGTTCTCCGCAGGCCTAAAATGCTAGCGCAGTTCCACTCCGGTCCCTGATGGTGCGCCACCAGCTCAACCAGACCCTTTGATCTTGAGTCCTTTGCTCTCTTTGGCTCCCCTCCAACACGGCTGCCTGGTAAATATCTCTAGTGTGAAATTGACCGATGGACTCCGTGAAGATGGCGTAACATAGGGTTTCCAGTCTGCATTTAGAGGATTCGGGTTAGAATAAGTTACATCGTCCGTGAATCGGGTGATAGCGAACTTCGTTGGCGCCATTGGGGGCTTGGATTCCTTCATGCATCTTGATATGTTGATAACGAGATGTACGAGTCCTGAGGTATACAGAAAGTTATAAAAGGGGCTTTGTCGCCAGGCATTCAAGTGCTTTCAATCCAACCCACATCACATCATCCTTCAATCCAATTCTCTTCAAGTCGCCATCATGGTCATTGTAAACAAGGTTATCCCGGCTCTTGCAGGCCTGGCTTCCATTGCCTGCGCTGCTCCCACCGCGGGAAAATACTCCGTCAAGCAGGTTGCCCGTCCTGCTACCAAGACCACCAACTTTGCGTCTCAGTATGCTCGTGCTCTTACAAAGTTTGGCGCAACTGTGCCATCCAATGTCCAGGCCGCCGCCGTTGCCAGCGGTGTGGCTACAAACACTCCCTCCACTGATGATGAGGAGTACCTGACACCTGTCAATGTGGGAGGCACTACCCTGCAGCTTGACTTTGATACTGGATCATCTGATCTGTAAGTATCAATCTGCCTTTTAGCCTTGTTTTCAAAAGGGATATGAGCTGATAATTCATAGCTGGGTCTTCTCTTCCGAGCTGCCATCTTCTGAACGGTCCGGTCACTCTTACTACACTCCAGGCTCGAGTGCCACTCAGATGTCCGGCTATACTTGGGACATCTCTTACGGTGACGGTAGCTCTGCTAGCGGCAATGTTTACAAGGACAAGGTCATTGTTGGTGGCATCACTGTCTCTAGCCAGGCTGTCGAAGCCGCTAAGAAAATTAGCTCTGAATTTGTCCAAGATACCAACGATGGCCTCCTGGGTCTGGGTTTTGACTCAATCAACACCGTCTCGCCCAAGGCTCAGAAGACCTGGTTCTCCAACGCCCAGTCTCAGCTGGCTGAGCCTCTCTTCGGTGTTGCCCTGAAGCACGGCGAACCCGGTGTCTTCGACTTTGGTTTCACTGACTCCTCCAAGTACACTGGTTCTCTCATCTACACCGATGTTGATTCCTCGGAAGGCTACTGGGGCTTCTCGGTTGATGGCTGGAGCGCTGGTAGTGCTTCTGGTGCCGGTTTCTCCGGTATTGCCGACACTGGCACTACTCTTCTGCTTCTTGCCGATGACACTGTCTCCTCTTACTATGATCAGGTTTCCGGTGCTTCGTACAGCAGCTCCGAGGGCGGCTATGTCTTTGACTGCTCAGCTGATCTCCCGGATTTCAGCGTCACCATTGGCAGCTACACCGCCACCGTCTCTGGCAGTCTGATCAACTATGCGTCCGTTGGTGGCGGCTCTTGCATTGGTGGTATCCAGTCTAACTCGGGTATTGGCTTCTCTATCTTTGGTGATATCTTCCTGAAGAGCCAATATGTTGTTTTTGATGCCAGCGGTCCCCAGCTTGGTTTTGCCCCTCAGGCGTAAACGATGCCTTTCTCGGCATTGGAACTCTGGTTAGGGGCTTGTGTCTTTGACAATTGATCCAGAGTTTCAATATACTGGGAACCCTTGGGCTAAGTTAGCCCGGATGCTGGCTTGTTGATGTTTCGAAAATGAATGATGTTTATATATATGTTGCGGTTTGATTGAATGCCGATGCCCAGTACAGCGGTAAAACATACTCTGGAATTCTGAAATTCAACATTTTATTTACAAATATACATACAAATCTCACAGTTGGTGTTACCCGTGGACAATGCACATATTCAAATTTTATAGTAAACCAAGCATGGACCTTTTGTCATCTGACCAATAGCGATGCAATTTCCAAGAACTGAACGAAAATTGATGCCCTGATTCTCAGGTGTCATGGGCGCGGGGCGATGACATAATCCCTCAGCCACAACGCCACATTCGATGACGGAGGCGATTATTTCTCTGGTGAATGGCACTTATCTTTCCTTCTTTTTTCTTTTTTGTCTCTCTCAAGCCTCACTCCTGTTCCGGTGGCCCTAAGTCTCTTTGGTTCTTTCGCTTTCTTCCCTTTTGATTGCCTCTCTTGCCGGACTTTTCCTACCTGTTAACCTCTACTTCCATCCGTTGTTTTGTTGTTGCTTAAATCGCAGCTGCCCCTCGCAACCATGTTTATGCTCCGCAACGGTAAGCAACGCGCGCCTGCCCCGCCAAACCCCTCCATACCACCTTCATATCGAACACAACGATCGTTCTGGAAAGTACTAATCTCAGGTTGACTTTCTAGTGAGCAAATTCATTTTCGGTGACACTTCGAAAGAATCCATAATCGAAATTCCCCAGGGCCAGCTGTATTTGGTTCGACCTTTGTCTCCCAAGGGTTACTCCGAACTCATCTTCAAGGACGCGGCAGCTACTATCCGACGCACTGGGCAAGACTTTCAATATCAGCTTGTCATCCAGAGAGCCTACGAGGAAGGAGAAGAGGAACTCGCGGACGACGAGGACGAACAGGGTGCGGCCGACAGCCTAGACAAAGACGAGAAGGTTTTCCTGCTAGACCAGACTCTTCACTTCCGCTCCGAGGTTCGTGACGGAGCTAGCAAGATTTTGGCTTGGGACGACCTGAGTGGTGACGAGGGTGACCTTTACGAATTCATTTGCGACGCTTCGGTTCCCTCCGAAAAAGTTGCCACCTTTGAGTTAGCCGCTCTGCAGTGCCAATACGAGCGCAAGTTTCGCTGCAGTGCTCAAAAGGCTAGCGAGCAGGACCTACAGGAATTTGCGTACACGGAGGAGAAGCCCATCCCTTCAGCCAGTCCCATCACTTCGCCCACTTCCCATTCTCGTGACCGTTCTTTCACCACCGAGGAAACCGCTGCTGAGATGGCGAAAGACGTGAAATATGCCCAGTCTAAGGGCCAGGTCAAGCCAGCTAGTGTCAATGAGGAGGTTACCACAGCCCCAGCTTCTGCCGCTCAACCCGAGGTGAAAGAAGTTCTTACACAGGAAAAAGCCGAACTGCACTTGTTCGACTTCTCCACTGGAACATTCGTTCTGCAAGACACCGAGGTGACCGCTGTTGTGTCAGAAATCGGGAACTGGCAATATTGGCTACAAATCACTGGCAAGGAGAAGGAGTGGCTGGGCCAGGCCGTTGTGGGAGACATCAACCCGGTTTTCAACTTCGAATACCTGTCCTTCATCTTCAACCATTATGCTGAGGATGGTGCAGCTTTCTCATGGCTGCTTCGATTCAAAGATCAACCCGCAGAGGAGCGCTTCCAAGAAGGTCTGATGCAGGCTCTGTGGGAACAGCTCAACGAAGTGAAATGGACTAAGGTCAAGGAGAACGAGCGTGATTACGTCCTGGATGCATTCCAAGATCTTACTATGGAGGACGCTGAAGATAAACCTGAAGAAGAGGAGGAAGAGGAAGAAGAGGACGAAGAAACCGACCAAGATGACGGACAGCGCAGCGAACACTACGACAGCGACGAAGAAGAGGAGGATGTTGTCACTCGTGATGAGGATGGAAATGTGAACTCCCAACTGGCGGTCGGCTACAAGCATGATCGGTCCTTTGTGGTTCGCGGCTCCAAAATTGGTGTTTTCAAGCACACAGACAACAACAATCTCGAGTTCTCAACTACCATCTCAAAGGTCGCAACTCCTGGTGGCAAGCTGTTCAGTCCTAAGAAGGTCATGCTTCACGCCGAAGATTCAAACATGATCCTTCAGAATAACGAGGATCCAAACTCCCTCTACCGCATGGATTTGGAGTACGGCAAGGTTGTTGACGAGTGGAAGATTCACGAGGACATTCCCGTTGAGACTTTCGCTCATGAGAACGTGAGTACATATGAACAAGAAGAGCTCTGATTATTATTGACTAACCGATTTTGCAGAAATTCTCCCAAATGACCTCCGCCCAGCCGTTTGTTGGTGCTTCCAAAAATGCCCTCTTCCGAATTGACCCACGTCTTGCTGGTACCAAGCTTGTCGATTCCGACTTGAAGCAGTATGCTAGCAAGAACGATTTCTCAGCAATGGCCACCACCGAAAAGGGCTACCTTGCCGTTGCGTCCAACAAGGGTGACATTCGCATGTTCGACCGATTGGGCATCAATGCTAAGACCCACATCCCAGCTCTTGGTGAACCCATCATCGGTCTTGATGTGTCGGCTGATGGACGCTGGGTACTTGCTACATGCCGTACCTATCTCCTTTTGATTGACTCCTTACAAAAGGAAGGTAAGAACGAGGGCAAGCTTGGCTTCGAGAAGGCATTCGCCAAGGACTCAAAGCCCCAGCCCCGTCGTCTGGGCTTGCAACCTGCACACGTCGCCCAATTCCAGCACGAGACTAAGCAGCCACTTTCATTCACGACTGCTCGTTTCAACACTGGTGTCGATAAGGAGGAAACTTCTATCATCACCGCTACCGGTCCATTTATTATCACTTGGTCTCTGAAGAAGATTATCGCCGGCCGCAAGGATCCGTACACCATCAAGCGTTACGCTGAGGATGTCATGGCTGACAATTTCCGCTTTGACTCTGACAAGAACGTTATTGTTGCTCTTCCCAACGAGGTCAACATGGTCGCCAAGCGTACCTTCCAGAAGGTCTCTCGTGAGAGTATTGCCGGACCCGTTACCCCCAGTCGTGCTCGAAAGGGGAGATTTAGCAGCCACCTCGGCCGCAACGACATTGTGAACTCCCCTTATTAGTAAATTCGCGCTGCCCCTTTATCCTCCTCTTGCCGGTCATCCCTGCTTTAATTTTCCTCTTTTTCCCTTGCTTTGTACCATTACCCATACCCCCTGTTGTTGATGTTTTTTTCCCCTTTCTTTTGGTTTCAAATCGCTTTCTTTCCTCAGAGATCGATCAGATGAGCTTTGCTACCAACAGTTTTTTCTTTTCACCGCGGGTATGTTTCTTGGGCCGTGCAAGCTTGAGTTTGGCATTTCTCTAGGTAGTGTAGCTAGCCTTCAACAAATACAGAAACCAATTTCGAACCCAAAGCATTTGAGCCTTGCGAAATCTACCTCCTCGAGTATCAGATGAGAACGTTGCGATCGAGCTAATATTGGAAACTCCATCCTAGAGCTGTAAACTATGAAAAACATCAAGGCATGACGTAGAATATTTGATTCATTCGTGTATCGTGATAATGTAGAACGCCTTAAACACTCCAATATCTTCCCATATGGACAGATTGCCTCCAGAGTCTATTGCTCAGTCGAACCCAGATATCCAAAAATTGAAAGTCAAATCACCAAACCGAATCCCGATGTCAACTGTGGTAGTCGTGTCATTACTCTTCCTTCCCAGCCATCCCCGAGCCCATAGAGCGATGCTGAAGCAGAACTTCGTATCCCATGATCATCAAGAGGAATTGGGCAAAGCCACCAGGACTTTCACTGGGGCGTCGGGATCGCATGGGAGGGGGAGCACTCTGAGCCACTGAGGTTTCTACGTTGTCAATGTTAGATTTTGCGATATGCCCGGAGGTTATATTTAACAGCGCTTCACACTTACGACTGATTGACTTGGGCGGCTCCATGATGTTGTTTGTTCCGAGAGGAAGTATGTAGATGACAGAGCAAAAGAGGACTTTGAATGTTGGAAAGTTTTGCCAATATCAAATCTGAAGGTGTATGTACCTTGAAGAACGGGTGAGAAGTTGGAGGTAGACGGGAAAATAGTGCAGTATTATATGTGATCGTTGGCGCGAGAGCCTTGTCTGGTACCGAGATATTCCCATATCTAAGTGTATTGATTTACTTTTATTTGCCGCGATGTACGTCATACTGCACCAGACTGTCATTCGGCTGTCATCTGGCCTCCCGCCAAGTCAGGTAGGTCCACCGCTCAAACCCCATGCAATCTGCAGGGGCCGTTTTGAGGGATTTATTCAAGTGTTCGGTTACTGCTATGCTCATTCTGCATATAGCTGGAATTATTGGGCGTCAACGTGCGGGGTCTGAGATACGGATCTAAAATAAGCCTCGAGGGCGTCAGCTTGAAGTCTGTATTTCATGACAAAATATGGGCCCGAGTGCTGTCTTTGCAGATCGCTCACTTTGTGGCTCCCGTGGCGTTGATTTTGGCCCCACGATGATGTGTACGTACCAGTACAGTATGGTCAACGTTTACGGATCTCAGATCTAGCTTTCTTAATCCTCCTACCGCACTTGGGGCTAAGAAATGGGGTCAAAAGATAGTCATTAAATCGAGGTGGAAAGCTTCGTGGAACGCCCCTTGCGCCACTGGTCAACGTGGCCAACGCCATTACTCTAGAACTCTGGCCCCCATTTTCAGCCCCCACTGATAGCACGAAGACGAACTCGAGATTATCATTTTGGCCGTCACCCGATATTACTCGTTGGTCATAAGCTTTCTCACACGGGCATACTACCTGGGCGCGTAGCAAGCATCCGGATGGTGGCTATGTATCATGCACTGCTATTGATCCTGGGAATATTCCTCAGAACAGCTCTATTCCCATGCCATGTATACCATACTAATTCTCCTCCGAGTAGATAGACATTTAGAATAGAAGCAATGTAGAGCGATATGCAATTAATTCTTAAGCATCTATATCTACATGAAACCGAAGGCATGGAAAGAGGGAATAAGCATGGACTCATAAAAACAGGGTTGAAAAAAAAAAAAAGACAAGAAAGAAATGAAAACACTCGAGTGTTTACAAAAAGTAAGCTATACCATACTCCGGCGACGGATCCTGACTGGGATCTCACCACATGGATCTAATACTCCAAATCCAAAGTTTTGGGAACTCATGGCCATGCTCTTCTCACTCGCGAGTATCTCACAGTCGTAGCTCGTTACGAGCAGAGCAATGGTCAACAAAATCTCCAGCCTGGAAAAGTGTCGACCTGGACAAGGGTGGTGACCTCCACCAAAAGGTGTCCAATGGCCTTTAGCCCTAGCCATGGAGAATGTCAGTGAATTAGTCTTTTCGGAGTATTGCAAAAAACGTCCGGGATGGAACTGATCAACAGGATGAGATTCGCACGATCCGCTGGCCCAGACTTCCGGGTTCATATGGCCAGGAGTTGAACTCATCAAGATCATACTATCCCTTGGAATGCTCCAGTCATGATTGATGATCACATTCTCCTTTGATGGGAAGCGCATAAGAAAGCCGTGAACTCGCAAACGGAGAGTTTCTGCAAACACAGCTTGCAATGTAGGCAGGCGAGTCAGGCGCTCAGTATCGAACCGGATCTCATCTGTTGGTGATCTTTGTCTAATCAAGCAGGATTCAACTTCACTTCGAACTTGTGCAAGCAATTCAGGATCACGAAACACATCCATGCATGCCCAGAAAGCTGAAGGAACCGAATTTGTAGTAGTGCTGTGATGAGGGATTAGCCGTTGCTCCTTGATTTGGAAAGAAGATGATTGGACTTACGCCCAAATAAATGCCAAAACCTCAGTTGCAACACTCTCATCGTCAAATCCATCCATATTACTGTATATCTCCAATAACGAGTGGAACATCTCCGTTCCCCAATAGGGACTTTCACCACCAGGACCGACTTGTGCAGGGTCGGAGTTTTCCTCTGCCCAAGCGCGCCAGCGTTTGATTGATTGGATTGCACGCGCTCGACAACTTCGAGGCTTGGAAACCAGAAAGGAGGGCAACCCACTCATAAGCTTTCCAACTCCGCAATCGACAGTCCAAAGATCATCTGGAAACCCAGGGTTTTGTCTGATCAGGTTTGGTCCACATATAGTGTCCACCACAGCAGAGGTAACTTGATTTTTGAAAATACTCATAAAGTCGTGTATGTGGGTCCATCCGCTGTCCGTGGCCACATTAAGAGACAGGAGATGCCTCGTGAGATGGTTCTCTAGTCCTTTCTCTAGAGTCTGAAGGGTAGGCCCACTCAAGAACCGCTTGAAGAACTCATGGGTCAAATAATTCATACGGTTCTTGGGTTCCACGTTGCTATTTGGTGCAGGCTCTGGGTTTTCACCCGAGTCATCTTCACTATATCGTACTGCTGCTTTTTCGGACATTCCGAATGCCTTTCGAAGGAAAGATCCATGGAAGCCAAAGGCAGTTACCGAGGGGGCTTTGAAAAGAGACTTGATGTTTGCGGCGCCTGATACGATATAGCATTCTAGGCCCATGAACTTTACTCGGACTGGATGAGGACTCCAAAAAAGCGTTCTTGAACAGAAATTATTAGTCTTCTTCGTCTTCCATTCTCTTTGATGTTTCTTTTCTATGGCCTACTTACTTTGACGAGATGACAAATTGCATTGGATTCCATAGGAACGTCAAAGGCAAGGTACCCAGAAATGGAGCGATGTGTGGCACGAGCGGGGGCTTTTTCTCTTGACCTGGTGCATCGACATATAAAGGGAAGCGAGCGGCAGCGACCGCATATTGGAAAATGGAGAGAAATATTAATAAGAGTCCAACTGAACAAGCCAGACTTTTCCATGGACTCAAGTCTTCGAGAGAAGCCGTCAGGCGTGACAAAACTTCAGACAACATGTTGAAGTCCGTTGAAATCAAGAATGAAACTTATTCCAATGTTTGCAATACGTAGCTTGAGAATCCGGGCTTTTCCGTCGAGTTTTATATTTTCATATGGCTGACATCCTCAGTGTATCTAAAAGCGTTCTTGTCTCCACATATATACCCCGGGGCCCCAATGAGAGCCAAAGTCAAGGCGCCTCATACTTCACTCTTTGAGATATCATCTGTGGTATTGATGATAGTTTGATCCAGCCAGACGGGACCTATTAGCTTTTCGCTCCCAAGCGATCCCAAGCCGCCGGAGAAATAGCCTTATTGAACACACATCGGTACGTTGTCCTGTATGGCAGCCCATACGAGGTATAGTCACTGCCTGAACATTGGGGGCCGCCATGCAGATACAGTTTGATTGGCCACGTTCCCACAATAGAAGAGTTTGGCCCCCCACCATCTGTTAACGAACATCGGAAAGAATATGGGTTTGTAGAAAGATAAAATACCGTGGAATTACAAGCCACCAGATCCTCCAAAGCGTGCATGACGTTTTTCCTGCATGATCGCGGGACAAATTGATTCCCCAATCGTATCCTTCACAGAAGAAGTGACTTATCTTGGGTGGAGTCTACTTTTTAACCCCACACGCTTAAAACAATTGTTTTCCCTCTCAGGCCCACTCTTCACCTCTGGAGGAATTGAAGCATTTTAGGTCCGACCAGCCCATTACATAACCTCATTCACCATGGACGCAGCAGCGCTTGAGGCATCGGGTATCAATCTGAATTTGACCTCCAGTGAGCGTGCAGCCATTATACAAGAGATTGACCACACTGGACTTATCACTTATGAGCAGTTCAAGGCAGGATTCCCCACCAAATCTTTCGAGAATCAATCTAACATAGCATAACAGATTGCACTTGGAGTCGTGTTCGCTCTTGCTTGTGCAAGTTTCATTGCACGTATCTCCCTGCGTCTTATTACACGCCGCCGGCTATACCTTGACGATGGATTGCTCTTTTTCGCCTTCGCTTGTCTATGTGGTGCTAGCGGCATCATGTTCAAGCGGTTGCGAGTTGTGTATCTTGAGTTTGCTGTGTTGAGTGGGCTCAAGTCCGCTTATTCGCTTGCTTATGAAGATATGGGAAACCTTGTTGCGCAGAATACCTGGGAGGTCGCATGGCTGGTTCTGTGCTGGACAGCTATTTTCGCCGTCAAATGGTGTTACTTCGCATTCTTCTACCCATTGCTTCGAAATATGTCCACCCGGTTCACATGGTACTACCGTGTCGGTATTTTCCTTTCGGTCGCTTGCTGGATTACGATCTGTGTTGCCGAACAGCTCATTACGTGCCCATATCTGGGTGCAGAGGCGGGTGGTACGTGTTGATACCATAATCCTTTGATCTTCATATGATTCTAAGTGAATTCTAGAGAAGTGCTTTCCAACTTTGCCGGCTTCGCATACCTCATTAATGGTCACGTTTTGGTTTTGGCCTGTCCTCGATGTGATGGTGGATATCATCAGTGAGTGCTTGATTACCTTACCCCTTCTCTCGCCAAACAATGCTGACTGTTCCTAGTTGTCAGTATTCCTATACTTCTCCTTCGGCGTGTACAGTTGGATGCCATGACCAAAATCGGCATTGGCTGCTTCGTATGCCTGTCCGTCTTCATGTCAGCCTGTGCAATCACTCGTGCTGCAGGGACATATTATCACGGATCTCTTGACTACCCGTGGCAAAATTTCTGGCTCCACATTGAAGCGTGCATTGCAGTGCTGATGGGTTCCATCACTGCCTACCGATCGACCCTGATTGGATCTAATGAGGTTTCTGGTCGATTCCAAGCATACGTGGAAAAGTTCAAGAGATCCCTCAAGCGAAGCACAGCAGAGGGAACAACGGATAAAGCTCCAGAGAACGCCCCCTCTCAAAGTGGGTTTTTCGGATTACCCCGTCTTCCTCGAGGGTTGGCAACCTTTTCAGGCCTCAAAACACGATTTGGGCTTAGGAGCACTCATGGTGCCACTCTCCCTACCACAGCTTCGCTCGACGACGAATTCTCAGATTATCACGCTTTCTTGAAGTCTCCACCGCCCGTGGCAACCGTAGCCAGCTCCAAGTCCCCGGCCTCTCGGGAAATGATGCAGTCGATGGGCTCTTCAACCACAGCCTATAGCCCGAATCAATATTCCCAGCGCTCACATTGATAATGGGATTTTCGCGCGAATTTTGTCGCTTTTAAATGAACGGCATAGAAGATTAGACGCGTCCAATTATCGTCTGCAACATGTATTATCATTGATGGGGAGATGGTGGTCACATTTTGATGGTTCACCAGACTTTACTTCACTTTCTCTTCCCTGGTCACTTTCTAAGAAACCCAGCACATCCCAGTTTGAAACTTCATATTGCATATAATATTATGAAGGTTACCACAGCATTTGACCTTGGCATGCTTCCATAAAGCTATCCTGAATAGAATCGTTTTAGTGTTAGCTAATGAGCTGAAATCAGTGATAAATCGCTCGTTGAAGCTAGTCAATTAGATTATGGTACCAAAATGAGGTCGACAACCCTTGCCACCAGTACATAATATTCAGGGTGCATGCGTTTTTCCTTGTGATAATCAGGCAGTGTTGTGCATCGTATCTATTCCGATCACGCTGACGCGTGGCTTCGGGTAAAAGAAAATTGGGAGTATTAGAAGTATAACGCAAGTCCGACTCCAGATGTCGAACTTTTCTGGCGCAAGTCGATTATTCCAAGATCTTGCCACAGACTTTCCCACAAATTGGGGTCCGTATCATATTCAGCTAAGCATTTAGATACCAGATGACAATTATCAATACCATTGGGCAAGGGTCGTCGCAAGGGCCTAGTAAGCTGGATTTCTTGGTGGGGGCAATATGTCCGGGATTCATGTTAAGGTTTCAATAAGTAAGAACTTGCACTCTTGCTCCGCCTTTTTTCACCCAGTACTAGCGCACAGATAGGCTCACAGTGGGGCCTTCGGGCTAAGGAAAAGTTAATCAGCACGCAGTACCAATTGAACCAACATTGACGACTGCGTGGCGACAAGATAAATAGCCAACTGGACAAGAATCCTTGTAATTCTATTTTTGTTTCTCGTCAGCCATGTACCTTGTACTTTTAACTTCCTGCATGGATGCACTGGCCACTTGGAAACACGAAAAGTGGCCGTTCGATACGTCATATCGAAACGACAAGCCACCTACATAGTAGGTATCAGTGCTCGGGGCTTACACATAGGAGGCCTCAGCAGTGGGGGCCAGGTCTTTCTCACTTTAGCCTAGATAATGCCGATCTGATTGATCGGCAGGCGCCTTTACTCAATTGATCCTTGCAAGCGCTCTGTGTTATCTACGTTACACAGACTTGTAAAAGGTAATACATGGCCCCCACATGGTCCAGACCCACGTCTCCAAAAAAACGGCCCGCTCCGATCTCGATGGTACACAAAAAGCGGTGGACATTTTATGCACACCATGTGGAGCACTGATACCCCAGAGGAACATTTGAAAGGTCATAGACAATTGTCTGTCTCATAGTTGATGTAGGCTAGCTCGACGACAGGGGGTTTTCTGGGGCCATCACAACCTGCATGTGGCCGAAAATAAGGAGGGTCTCAGCCTCCACCTGTGTAGTCGTTTCAAGAGAGTTAGGGTGAACTTATGTACAGTGGTTGGTTATATATCAAATTGTGATAATATTGATGCTTGGCATATGATGCCCTCAATTGTCTAAATCTGTCCACATCCTTACATGACACTAGCATCCCGTCTATTCAGTGACGACGAACCTGGCGTTCTTCGTTCGATAAATTGTCTCCATAACATTTCAATGCACTTGGATCAACCAACTATTCCCGAACTTTTACACGACATGGGTAATCATCTACTGGGTAGGCGGCTTTCTCGGTTTGGTAGGCTCTCTCTCCATTGACGGTATTAGGTACCGCCTTGCCAAACCGCCGAGTCAACCTACTGACCAAGCCTTCATTCTGTAATTTGAGCGCATCCCACTCGTCATATGCCGGCGAGATGTCAAAAGATCTCAAGCTCATCGCGAGAAGCACGCGTATCTCATTGTAGACAAGCGTCTGACCGATACAGTTTCGCGGACCCTGCTCAAATGGACGCCAAGCACCTGGTACTGGGTAAAGTTCGTGCCCTTCTTCGACTAGCCAACGTTCCGGGAGGAATTCCTCCGCTCGCGGCCATACACGAGGATTGAAGTGGCAAGCTTGGTGAAGAATATTGGCACCCACATAGTCAATGGGGTATAAATTGCCATGTCGGTCAGTTAGAGCCTCGTGCGTGCCTGCCAACTCTCCCCGGCTAGTTGAAGCGGGAGGGAAAATCCGTAGGGTCTCTTTGATTACCGCGAGTGTCAGGGGACAGCTATTCAGGAGAGCCGGGTCGGACTTGATAAGTTGGCCTGCGTCAGAGGGGTCGCTTCCAAAAACGCGATCGTGCTCCTCTCGTACTTGTTTCAGGATCTCAGGATGCTTGAAGAGGAGATGGTAGACATAGGTTATGGTGCTTGAAGTTGTGTCGCTTCCTGCAAATAAGAAGAGGCGGATCTGGTACGAAGCATATTGCGCAAAATGCTCATCCAGCACAGCTGTCTCGCTGACGGCCTTCTCCTCGCCAAGATCGGGATTAGCCAGATAAGCCTCGAGGGCAAGCGCAATAACAGATTTTCCTCTTTTAGATCCCGTCTGCGGCTTCTCCTGTCCCTCGCTTTGTTTCATTTCAATGAATCTTTTCTCGAGCTCTTTCCTGATAGAGGTATTAATGAGATTGCTATGATACTTTTGGATGAATGGTCGAAGGGGATTGATCAAGATCCGCGGATCCCAAAAGGAGTGCCAAGCTAAAATCTTCTGTAGAGAAATTGAGACCGGATGCTCGACGCGCTGGTTATTGGAATCCATGTCCCTGTAACATAATGGTTAGGTGTTGTTGCCTTTTGGTAAATGAGGAAACCAGACTCACAAAGTGACTTTCATAATGATCTCCATTGTCAATCGAGTTGTTAAAAGGCTCAGCTGAATCGGTTCCTTCGACCCAGCTTTCTCCTTTAGAATATCGCAGAAGACCTGGACTGAATCAACCACTGCGGGCACCAGATCCATCATACTGCCGCCACTAAACCCGGGATTGAAAATGGATCGCCAATATTTCCACTCATCATGGTTCATGCCGTGCAGACTTGGCCCTCCCACGATCGGATGCATGAATTTGAGATGCAGGGGAAGCTTGGGCAGGTTGTATTTGTTCGAGACCTGATACGCCGTCTGCGGGTCAAAGACCATGTAAAATGTAGGGTAAACGGGCCAAAAGTCCATCAGAAAGACTTCTGTATGTCCCCATTTTTCCAAGGCCAGAGTTTGCATGGCCAGTTGGACATTTGCGTCGGGTGGTAATCGCTCAACATATTCTTGGAGGACGAGAAGATGACCGGTGAACCAATTCCATTTTGGCATTGGCTAGAAAGAGCAGGTAAGTCAAGTGTCATTCACGTGTGAGGAAAATTGGCGGTTCACTTACTACACCTTGTTTGCGTAGCTCATTGATCTTGCAACGATGTTGATAGGCACAATGCAACCCATAGCCGAGAGCTGTCAATATTGGGGGTATGGCCAACTTGACCAGCGTATTAAGAATGGCCATGGTGTACCACGGCGGCAGAAATCAATTGGTGAGGCAGACTGAGAAAAGAAGAAATTCGCCAGCCGTGTTTTCAGGGGTCGCTGACATGTTTTAAGTCTAATTGTGAGCTGGGCCCCTCTTGTCACAATGTGACGTAGAGGTAGGGGTCAAGTGCTCGGGTCCTGTGGTGGGCCTGCAGTAGCCTGCGCGAGCTCAAACAAAGAGAACGAAAACCCAGGGCAATACCTTAGGTCTCAAGAGGGCTAAGCTTAGTGTGACCAATCAAATACTCGACGTACAAAATGCGACTGGCTGATTTCACGGTTAAGTGGATTTGGGATCATCCGGCACATTTGGCCCCCAAATTACTTGGCTGGTCAATTGGTATCCGATTAACCAATGGATAGCGGCCAAACTGTGGGACTGGAAAGATAGATTCACGACAAAGGTATGTAAAGTTTCCCCGCACCGCAAAAAAAAAAACAAAAAGCCGAAGCTCTGTCAAAGTAGGCACAAGCTGGCCAGAGACTATTCACCACCTAAAATATGGTCGGAATTTGCATGTTTGCCTACATATGAGGCAGATAATTATCAACAGTAGTTATCTGGACTCAAAAGATGCTACTATGGTGACATAATGCATACCGTAACGCGATAATCAACACACCACGTCCAATCTACGTGTAATAGCGCCAAGAGATGCAACCCCGCTAAGTTCTAATACAGACCGACTAAGCGCCTAACAATGCTATCACCTTCACGAATCCAGTATTCGTGCTTTTCCAACAAGCTTTTTCAACAACTTCATCTTTTGAAAAGAGCTGGCTTTCAGAAAAAGAAGATGCCCGTCAATATTAATACCGCTGCCCTCTATGTTGTCTTTATTTTGGTAAGATGCTAAAGATCCCGCATAGTGATACTTTAGTTGACGAACTTCGCCATTAGGGAGGACTGATATCCTTGGTCCTTGGAGCGTGAGTAACTCTTCTTGATATCTCCACCTAGAGCTTCTTTGACGAAAATAGCAATTAACTCTTTTTTCGTGGACCAGATTTTCCTGGGCTCGTACGGCCGCAGTGTTTCTGCCTCTGCCAACATGGGTTCCAGCAACCGTGACGCTCATATCACCGATCACAATACTCACAATGATAGCCACACGATACTTCTTTCGACATTCAAACAAGGAAGCGCCTCAGAACAGTCGATGGAGCACGATATCCAACATACTCAACCAGATTCAAACTGTTATATTGACCATCGTGGCCACAGTAGCACTTGCCTACCTCTTCCCGGACAGAATTCTCTCCTGCAACCTAGATCAACAATGGCAGGATTTTTTTCGTTCCAAGGATTCGCAAGCTATCCGCTCAATCCAAGATGAGTTCCGATGCTGTGGTCTCAGAAGTATTCATGACAGGGCATGGCCCTTCAAAGACCGAAACCACGGGGACAACGCGTGCGAGTTGCAGCTCGGATATCAAAGAAGCTGTTTTGCTCCTTGGAGAGAGCACCAGCAGCAGACATCTTGGATGGTATTTGCTGCAGCCATCTTTGTTTTGGTGGCCAAGGTGGGTTTACTATCACCCTGAGGCTTATGGTGTAATGGCTAATATCATATCACTGGGTACAGATCGCTTTTGCTCAGATTCTCGCCCAGCGAACGAGTTGGATGAGCACGCAATCTGGCAACACGAGGCCTGATTACCAGCGAATCTCACACCCGGTAGTGCAGGACGAAGAGGACGGCAATGAAGAAGGCCACGATGAGGCGCATAGAGCTTTCTTACCCCAATTGAATACCCAAAGTCGGAATGACTGGGAAGGGTAGAGACCCCATTGGCTCGGAATGCCCCCACATCCGTGCGAGCTCGAGATCATAGCAACAGTCCCATTGAATTCGCCCAATTTCTTTTATTCTCATGGCCTACCGAAAATTTGTTCACAGATGTAGAGATGACCCAGATGGAGGAATAGGAGAAATAAAGAAATCGATATTCCGGCTAATTTGAAGTCCTTTGAATCTCGGGTTTGACAGAGATATAATCAGTGTCTGTAGACCATCGGCGATAATCTCAAGATAGTTCTCCGCGAGAGCTGAGTAAATCTTTCGTTTTTCTGAATGTTCAGGAGATCAGCTCATTGGTTGTACACCATGGCTCATTGCTCCTCCAATGGAAACTCTACTATGAGCGGTGTCCTAGGAAGCTCGTCAATTCCCAACCTCATTACTCTCATTCCTGAGACCATAGCCATGTATTCAACACCTGAACACATTTCAGAGCCGCACATTCGTTTTCGATGATTCGAATATTGTAATCTTTAGGAATAGACTATCATTTTTTTTCTTTACATTGCGAGGGATGCACTTTGCAGTCGGCGAATCAGGTGCGCAGATAGACCTGGATGCCTCCCATGAGAGGCTTTCCAAGGCAATCAGACTATTCTTTTTACATTGAATGCCTCCGCGGACGCGTAGCGATATTTGTCATGAAGCTTTGTCATGGGCCGTATGCCGAAGAGCCGTCACCTCTTTGGTCCGAGCGTCAGCCCAGGAATCGTTGTCAAGTGGGCTTCTCTATTCAAGATTCAGATTTTAAGGTATTTGACGTCTCGACAGTTCTAACTCACATAAATGATCTAGTGGACACACATGATGCGCACAATAATAGCCTTGACAACGCTCGCAAGCACCGATGTCAATTGCTGACGCGGCAAGGCATTTCAACTCTGAACAGCCCCAGAATCGCAAGGGCTGGGCGATGATCCTCTTGGCTGCTGCTTACCAATTTGAAGATATCCATGGCAGACAGTTTTATCATCTTGGTCTTCTCAAGAGGGGGTTCCGTAGAGTCCGGTCATGAAAGGTTTAGCTCCAAGTGGGGGCCCAAACGTCCAACTGGACTTCAAGGAAGAGCCTCACTTTGAAATTTTAAGTCTCCTGGATAACTGTCCCTTGAAAGTTCCCCAAGATGAGTTCTTTACTCACAACCATCGGTCTCCGGGGCGCCTCCGCCACGGCCATCCCAAATTACGCCCCCGCATTCGTAGGCTTCCACTTTCTCTACGCCTACGGTGTCCTCTCCTCTCGAACCCTGAAACAATGGTACGGCATCGACCACAACGCCTCACCGCGCGAAGATCTCACAAAGTACGGCGAGACAGCCGTGCGCGAGGGAAAAATCACACGCAAACAACTCGATATGCTGAAGCGGAATGAGTCCGCCCATGCGAACTCAGTGGAGAACTTCCCGCTCTTGGTCGCGGGTTTACTTTTTGCTAGTCATGCCGGTGTTTCGGCGAAGATTATTAATGCGGCTGGATTGTCTTACACTATTGCGAGAATCTGTTATGGAGCGGTGTATATTCTAATTGAACATCCGAAGTGGAGTCAATTGAGGGGCTTATGTTGGTGGTGGGGGAATGTGAGTTGTTTCGTTTTGCTTTGGAAGGCTGGGAGGCTGCTTGCTGTTTAGTACAGATATCAATCCCATAAACTTCCATAAAGTCTCATATCATACGTTCTCCGAAGTTTTTGTTTTGAGTTCCAGAAAGAAACTTTAGAATTTCAACCTGCTTGCACGCGTTGCTTGCCACGTTTTTATGCACTCGCAACTTCACAGATAATGTATTATAGCTAGAACTATTGATAGAAACAATTTGTTAGCCTGGTTGATATACCCTCCTTTCTAGTGTTCAATCTCTAAATAGTAGTAGTAGTAAGTGGAGTGACTTTCATTCCGCGTTTAATTTCTCCCAGTATTTTCCAAGTCATATAATCGACATCCTACCAGCAGAGATGCAAGGGCACTTGAAACACGAGGAACATGGGTACGTAGTATATATTATTGTGGAAGTGCGGTAGGGAAGAAGAAGAGGATCTACGGAAACGGAAGCCTGAGTTTAGGATAGAAAGCTACCACTAGTCCTAATATGGGGTCAGCCAAAGTGAGGCATTCTTTTTGCAGTTATTCCACTCTTCGGACTCAAGCTCTTACCTCCGTGTCCCTCCCATCACGTGTGCGCTACACTCTAACGAAATACACCATGTCTTCCGACCACAAGAACCCGCCATCACCGAACGAGCCTTCAAGAGACAATGATGACTTCAAGGAATGCCTCATCTGCTATGATAGCGTCCAATCATCCGACTTTATCCCAGCATGCGGTGATTGCCCTGCAACCATGTGCGCAAGTTGTGGCCGTAAATGGTACGCATTCAATTCCCCCGGAAATGTGATCAGCACTCGACGACTCTGCTGCCCATATTGCTCATGCGTTCCAACTAGCAACGCAATCTACAAATACGGCAATGATGCAGCAAACGCTGTGAGATATCTGGCCGACACATCTTATGATTACGATATCATGTATGCATGGTGCTGCAAGTGTCAAGAGCCTCGACCCCTCGTCGAACGCAGTTGTTCACGTGATGACTTCAAGCTATTTCCCGAATGGGTATGCATGGACTGCGACATTCTCAGAAAGCCCGAGCTGGAGATCGCTGAAATCCGATGGGCCGCAGATGCAATCACGCAAGCACAGCTGTCCGGCGACTACGTGAAGCAGTTGAAGGCAAAGGAACACCAAGGCCGTGTGTTTGAGTCAATTGAGGATGGGACAATGGGTATCAAGCCCTGCCCTGGCTGTGGGATTCTAACCCAGCGGCCCTTCGAATGTGGCCATTTGCACTGCACTGTGGGTGGATGTGGGATTGATTGGTGCTACTTCTGTGGACAAGCCTATGACAAGGCTTCAATTTATCAGCACATGGAGGAAGCACACGGGGACGTGTTTGGTGGAATAATCATGGACCGTGATTTGGTTGCTCTGGCGGGCACTGACACCGACAGTGACCCTGACTTTGACTCTGACTCTCAGGATGAGGGTAAGAATGAGGATTGTGATGAAGATTATGAAGATGTTGAGGATGAAAATGACCTGTAATATCAGTAATACCTCAAGGATAATGACTACCTGTCACATATGTATCTACCACCTGGGCATATATCCCCTCTTTCTCTTCCCTAGATTCCTGTTCTAAGTAAGTGCAACATGCCTTGAGTTTCAGATAGCTGGGCATCTATGAATGACCTATTTCTCACTTTTTTTCTCATTTCTCTCTCAACGTTGTGTACTGTGTGATAAAAGCGTGTTCGCAGTCAGTTAGAAAGCTTCCTTCTTTAGCCCCACCGTGAAGAGACACAGGGTAAGTGGATCCGATAATCAGTATTCACTCTCAAAATTCCATCCAGCCCGGTATCAAATTGATATCGACAAACGTGTGGGTACTCAAGCCAGTCCTCAAGCAGCAAACAGTAATATAACCGTTCCATGGCGCATCTACCGCAGGTGATGGCTTTTATGCTAGAGGAAGACGAACTAGGAGCACTGGATGACGATAAGGCGCTCAAAGGCCCGATAGGTCAGGCGAAAGCGCTCTGGGAGACACGTTCCATATACAGATATTTTCGCATGAGTAAGCACGGTCGCTATAACGCCCATGGTGGAGATACAAGGCAAAGCACCCGTCAAGTGCGCTTAGAAATAGCTTGATTAATTAACTTGCTGATTGCGCCTGGCAATCCGACAAGAAGATAACCCAGAAATTTCAAGAATTCCATATATCAGTGACTGCCATTTTCTCTTTAAGAGTTTCATCAGTGTATATCACACATAGTTATGGGCCTTGATCTTTACCTAAAAGGAGAGCAAATGGGATATTGAATCCTTATCACCACAACATGAATGCATGTTGCACTCAGCCGAAACTAGTAGATTCAAGGTTCATCTTTGATTTCTCCTCTAGAAGGAGTTTTTGCAAGCACAACATGGAATGTATGCAACGGAATCCACGGCTTTCGACGTAGCATTGTTTGCCCGATTCTTCCAATATTATGATGCAGGCCTGGGAAAAAAAGACTGGATTATGTCAAATGCATCTGTACTAGTACACGCCCAGGTATGCTTTCATGCGGTCGTAAACAAAAAAGCTTGTCGCTACCATAGGCATAATCTTGATATAGCCAATCGTCAGGCCCAGGTAGAAGCCTCGCATGCCTCTTTCCAAGTATATAGTCCGAGCTGTCTGAAAAATGCTTGCTCGACGACCGCTTTGCATGTCCCTCCTGTTTACCTGCATGCGTCGACGTATGATCTCCAAAGGATAAGAGACTGTCTGCGCCACCAAGCCAGCCAGAGCTCCAGAAGTCAGCTCTGCAACTGCAGTCAACTGAAGACGCTTCTTCCCGCTCTGTGTCTGTTTGGATGGGTCAAGGGCCGTATATGGGGCCAGCTTTGGGGAACGGAGCCAGTCGCCAATGACATCGTGGGTGAAAAAGGAAGTGCCAGCGTAAGGCAAGATCCCTAACAATGTGGGAGCATACCCCCGGTAAAAGCTGGCAAATCCACCATCATGGTAGATTTCTCGGCAGGTTGCAATCAGCGATATGTCTTTTGTCTGGACGGCCAAATGCACTCGGATAAGTTCAAAAGGATATGTGCATGATGTCGATATAGCACCGGCTAGACTGCCAGAGATCAAGCGACGAAAGGGAGTCTCATGATTAGGAGATGTGATTAGAGTGGCTCGAATCTGGTCATAGGCGAGGAAATTTATGGCAGCGTACGGGAAGATCCGTAGCAATGTGACCGAGTGGCCTTGGAATAGTGCTTGGTTCCCATGATTCTGCCTGATTGCTTGAATGGCATGAACAAAGCCGAGCCAGTGCGTTGTATGCCGCACGTACCCGAAATGCGCCGTCTGAAACAGAATTTTTACCCGCTCTAGAGGTGCGACAACTGTTTTAGCCTGCGTTGATGTCAATGTTTGCGAATCTTTGCTGGGGCATTCCGAATACTTACAGCACATCCTGCCGACCCTCCAGCCAATCCCTTGCGCCATATCTGGCTCAAATTTCTTTCTTTTTGTTGCTCCTCTCGAATCAAATTTTTATTGATCTCTTCTGCTCGTGGGGACGTCATAAAGGAGCAGTACCTCTAGTGGAGAGGGGTGCATGAGCTGCTCGGAACAGGCGGATGGAAGAGGCAAGGGTAAAATGCCCAAAACAGCACTTGTAAGATAGATCCACACGACCAACCGGGTTGATACGTGTATTACCTGAGCAGAATGAGGGTATAAACTGATTCTATGTAGTGTGTATATGTATCTCCTTACACTATGCCGATTCTGACTTCATCCGTGACCTCGGGACCGGATCACGTGCCAGCTCCCCGTTTCTCAGGCATCAATATAGAAAACAAAGATTCCGACTCTCATCGTCGAGCGGAAAATGTATGGAATGTTCCAAGGAAGGAATTCCACCTCTCAGAACGAGGGAATTTTGATGTGGTACCCTTCAAGTCCAGGCCCTAGCCATCATATATCTTGTTACTTTACTTTGAATCATTCTTTCCCCCAAATGTTGAAGGGCAGGGAGTGATACAGGTCTGTTTCGGTAATCTATCTCACGGATTTTGTTGCATGCCCGACAGATGCTTGGCAAGTGTCGCCAGGACGCACTCGCCAAGACGCCAGTGAAGTAGCGCGATTTTACAACTGAGACAGTCACATCTGACCAAAGTATATTAAGCGAGGTGGCACATACCTGTACACTCCTTTGCATTTTGCAACCATTCGGATAACAATGCCTGAAGAGACGGATCTATTCCACGACGAATCATGGGGTGAACCATGGCGATCATCCGAGTTTCCACCAGAAGAGACTCCGCAAGAGAGACGGCAGCGATTCAACAAAAAGCCAGGATGGTCAAATGGTTGGAACGATTGGGTTCCTAGATTCTTCAGAACGCAAGCTGGATCGTCTAAAAGTTGGCCGTGGGGCTATGTCATATATCGGACGACATTTACAGAGACATCTGATCAAGACTGGGCGGCTGCGATCGAGATACTTGATCGATACTGTTCCACCTCAATAGACCGTTGGAAAGACTTGCAGAAATTTGAATTCCAACCTAATATCTGTGAAGTCGTCCATGAGGGTTATCGGAATGTCATTGTTCAGGACTCTAGCTTGGAAGGGGCCTCAGCAGACGTTATCCGCAAACGACACATTCAGTGGGACAAAGAGCGGGGGTTTTTTGTTGGATGCGGCACTCCTCGGGTTGACTATTGCATTGCGTTGGATGCCCGCTGTATACGGTCGATTCTGGCAAGCACGGAGCCAGATAAACCTGGCATGGTCGGATACGTCAACGTGATTGACTGCACCTTTGAGTATGATCCTACTGATCCCGATAACGAATGTTCAGAACACTATGATGGATCGGTCAGAGTCTGTCTGAATTGGCTGTTCATGTTCGCTTTGTCTTGTGCAAGTCACGATACCGGAGAGCAGACATGGGGAGACTGGGGGATGGAACGCCCTGGTTGGGCGATCTATACAGACGGACATTGCTCAGTAGTTGAGAAAGAGGAGGTCTTCCTTTGTTCATCCCATTATAATCTCTTCTTCGCTTCATGCTACCGTGACTATCCGAAGGAAGAAAGTCTCACCGAGTCTCAGTATAATGAGCACGTCCAATCCATCACCAAGGAGAGGCAAACTGATTAGTCTGTCTTCAAAGTGGTAGTTACTATAAGAAATCAAAAAAAAAAAAAAAAAAAAAAAGGAAGAAAGAAAAAGCATTGTTGATTCCCAAAAGTCAGTTTATTAGCTTGATTAAGCGTAAGCGTACGTACATGAAGCAATGGTGGCTGTTCTAAAGTAGGCTGTAGAGGAAATCGTTCTGCCTACTAGCTAAGTTCGTCGAGATGGAGATCATCGACGCACATTCCAACGAAGAGGCTTGTGAGGTCGTCCAGTCAATTACGAGTGTTTTGAACCCAAGTATTATAGTCAATACTGGCCTCTGGGTCATTGCTCTATCGAGTGCACACTTAGTCTATCGCAGTAGACGGAATTCTAGCCAGTCATTAACATACCATCTTTTCTCTGCTTGAAGAAACGACCCCACCAGTCCACAAGTATGACATCAGTATCAAACCTTGCTTTGTATGCTGTTGCAGCGCGGTTCAGCTCTATACAAGCCCTATCATTGGCAATTTTGAATTCATTGAGAGCCTTGAGCATGTTCTGATTGTTATAGACTGCAACTATCTTAGCAAATCACATTTAAGCCGGGTCAAGCTCAGTCTTATGTTGTTGTGCCACCTGCGTTTTGTATCCAGTCCAACGCCTGACGAAATTTGTCACTCTGGACTATTCCCGGCCAGTCCTTCGCGATACCTGGTCTTTGGCTTGGCATATGATGAGCAAAAGGCATAATCTTGCTACACCCTAGGTCATTGAATGGATGAACGGCTGGCATGGAGCAGGGATATAAATTCATTTATCTAGGAGAAACCTTCTGATCTAGGGTTACCGAGCAATACTGCCAAGAAAAGCAGACACAGCCTCCAAAAGGCGATCAATGGAAGTCTCTGTATGCATAAGATTCAGAGACATAAAACCCCGTCTCCCAATAGAAATCCCTTCAAGAAGAAGCATAAAGTAGAAAAACTCCCTCAAAGCCACGGAAGCAGACCCCGTGAAATGGACTCCAATCGCACTCCCATATCCACTAAAATTCATGTCTTTGAACCCGGATCTTTCGATAAGCAAAGTTGCCTGTTCCCGAAACCGATCTCCCATCCCATTCAACCGCTGCAGTTCCTCCTGCGTGATCAAATCCGCCGCAGCAACAGCAGCACACATCGTAAAGATATTGTTATTGAACGTCCCCGAATGATGAAGTGCAATTGATTTATCGCTCGAATCAAAGCGGTCCATAATCTCTGCTGAGCCACCAAAGGCACCGAATGGGAATCCACCGCCGAGATATTTCCCAACCGTCGTCATATCTGGAATGATATTCCATTTGCCCTGTAGACCGTGGTAGTCAAGTCGTGAGGTGACAACCTCGTCGAAGATTAGGACGGTACCGGTTTGACTTGCTGCTTCGCGGAGGAAAGATAAGAATTCTGGTGTTGCGGGACGCATACCGCCAGCTGCTTGGAGGGGCTCAACCAGGATAGCTGCGAGGTCTTTGATGAGAGGCTGCGTCGCGTCGATGTTGTTGTATGTACCCATCACGAACTCATGGGGCAGGTTCATAGGATTATCCTTCGCAGAAAAGCTCAGGGTGCCCCCGTGGTATCCGTTATCGAATACCATGATCTGGAATCGAATTAAAATCAAGCTCTTCATTGACAAAGAAAGATGTCATACCTTTTTTCGTTGTGTATATGCCATGGCAGTAGCAATAGCAAATGTATTCGCCTCGGTGCCAGAATTGCAGAATCGAACTTTATCCAGCGAAGGAAATCTGTCAATCAGGATCTCTGCTAGCTCGGCTTCTTTTTCTGTGATACCGCCTAAGCTGAAGCCGGTCGATAAAGCTTGCTGAACTGCATCGTAAATGACTGGGTGAGAGTGGCCGTATATGCCTGCTGAATAGTCTGACACGAAATCCTCAAATGTCACGCCGTCGACTGTTGTGAATGTGGCGCCTTGTGCAGATTGCACTATCATAGGAAAAGGAGAGGAGACGAGAACGGATCGTGTGCTTCCAGCTGGGAGCACTTTTTGGGCTCTTTCGAATGCCTTCTTGGATTTCTGGTGGCTTTGTTCATAATTTTGGATGAGGGTGTTGAGTTTGGCTTGCACTGTAGCGTTGGATGGAGAAGAGGCTAAATTCATTATGGCGGTGCTAGGCCAGAACAAACTTTGTTTTAAAATCTGTGGTTTGCAGTGTAGAATTGATCTTTCTTGGGCAATTCATGATCATGGGTATCCTATTGATGGCGGAGTTTTGGCCGTCGGGCAACCCGTGGACCCCGCACGGAGGCATAGAGTTGGAGAAAGCGGCGTCGATAAGTCTGGTTATCTAGGGTCCATGCGAGGCAGATAAGACTATATGAATGACACATCTTTATTGGCAATGTTCGAAAGGGAAAATCAGCATCGAGAATACAATGCTTCAAACCTTGGAACGTCTCAATTGCAGTTCTATCATCACGATAAACAAATATATACTGGATCATTGTACCATCATGGTACACGCTTTAACCCATCTAAAAATCAAAATATCGATCCTTCAGGAGATCAGTTGGGACTGAATGTACCATTCCGACAGTCAAATCCAAGGTCCGGATTCAATGTCGCCGTCGCATTGATACAGACAACTGTCGGCTCAGCCATAGTCTGCGGAATAATCTCAATATTCTTCAACTCAAAGTTCTTGCACGACGAGTTCGTATTGCACTCGATAATAACAGCTTCAGTGTGCTTGAAATCCGGCAGGCCAACATCATACCAGCAAGGATCAGTCACACAAGATCCATCACCTGGGCGCCATGAGTTAACGGTGCCAGTAAAGTCAGACCAAACGAAGTCTTCCATCATGACGGAGGCATTGTTCACACGTCCAGAAGTCACACCGTTTCCAAGCTGCGTCTGCGAAGAGCCCTGGTTGGTATAGCTCTGGGTGACGAAAATTGGGAAAGTGACATTGTACACGCGGATGTTCTTCCAGGTAATGTTCTTTGCGATGCCCTGGCCACCCATCCAGGACTTAAAACGAGATCCATAGACAGCATCAATGACTGTGACATCTTCAAAGTGAATATTGGAGACGTTGGCGAATTCGGACTGGGTTTGGCCTAGCGATCCGATGCTCATGCCGTGGCTTTGGTATCCAATGGTATTTCTTTCGAAGACCACGTTGTGGGATCCGGACTGGACAGCAATGGCGTCGTCTCCGTTGTAGATGACACTGTCTGAGATGTGGACATTGGTGGCTGTGACATCGAATCCATCGGTGTTGAAGGGGAATGACCCTGTCGACTCGGCGTCGATAAAGGCATGGCTGACGGTGATATTGTCTCCCTGCAACTGAACGTTCCAGGCAATTGGCTTGCGAGATTTGAAGTACTTGAGAGAACCATCCGTAGTCTGGAAGCTCATGAGATGGGGACGAGAGTCGATGCCCGTTCCGTTGACTGGGTTTGCATCCCACCAGGCCTGTCCGTAGGAGTTGATCCATCCATGGTTCACATTGGCCGAGCCGGTGTAATCGATATTGGGACCCTTGAGCTTGAACCAGTATGAGCCATCTACGTAAAGGCTACTGCTTGTTCCATTGACGATGCGTTGGACCTCTGTAATATTTTGAGGCAGGTGTAGGTTTCCGCTCATCTTAATCTCGACATTGCTGAGGTTTGTGGCAGCAATGGGAGTGAAGATGTTGTAATCGACACCATCTTGAAAGACGATAACAGAATCTGAAGCGCATTTGGCAAATGCTTGAGCGACGGCTGGGGAATCATTGGCTGTGCCATTGGAGGAAGGGATCACGCAGCGATGTGGGCGTTCGGTGGAGCGTTTGGAGCTAAGAGCACCCAATGCAAGGGAGGATAAACATAGGCATATCGATATCCTTGTAAATAACATTATGAAAGTCTACTTTATTCGATAAAATGATAATAGAAACCCAGATACACGCCATCCTTTTATAGTACTAGAATGCGCTCGGCCCTTGCAATGAACTCGGGTTTATTGAAAGGTAGATTCCCCATACCCCAGAGTAAAGAGAGTACTGTTCCCCACAATGCGGAGAAGAATGCTGGTAAAGTGTTGTATGTGGATGGACTTTTATTTCGGCGGATGGGGCTCCACAACTCATTGGTGGAAATAATGCGAAGATCGACGCCGCTGGACTACGTAGTGCCTAGAGAACACGAGGTAGTTATGTGCATTATTTTGTAGAGAGTGCTGCCCAAGTACATGTCTGGGGATGCACACATATATATTTGGGGGCTGGACAACTACATTGATTCGCGCGATGCCTCAATTGGCCGGCAATTGTTCCTTGACTTGCCGAAACTCGCACCACTAGGCACAGCCTGTGTACCGCCTGTGGGTCCCCTTCCGGGTTTTGGTGTCCAACCAGAGGTGCAGCGATTGTACTACCCTAGATGTCTGTTACTGACGTGAATCTAATCATCAGATTCAGCTCTTACCCAAATGTTGTTGCTGTAAAATATCAGAAATCCGAGACTTGATATTAGTGGGTTGCGCTTTCGTGTCGCCAATTCGGGAATAGTGCTGACATGTAGAATTTGCGTCGTTTGTGTCGTTTATGTTATTTTGCTCAAGCCTTTCATAGGATCACAGCTTGAAATCAAAAATAAATTCTGTGGATAGTTCACTTGTTCTGTTTCAGCTTCCATCATACAGCTTGACCCTCCCCCTTATTAGGCAAAACAACACAACCGTGCAAATATCTGATCTCTCATCTCTCATCTATCACCTCAGTTTGATATCATGTCTACCACCAAGCATTTGGTTCTCGTCACCGGTGGATCTGGATTTATCGGAGGTCACTGCATCCTCAAATGCCTCGCAGCTGGCTACCGGGTCAGAACGACTGTTCGCTCCCTGACACGGGAAGAGGAAGTGCGGGCTACACTTCGCGCCGCGAACGCAGTCAACCTCGAGGATCTGTCATTCGTCGAAGCCGACCTCAACAAAGACGATGGCTGGGCCGAAGCCGTCAGTGATTGCACTTATGTCCTCCACGTCGCGTCACCATTCCCTGCTGCGACACCCAAGGACGAGAATGAACTGATAGAGCCCGCCCGTGATGGTACCTTACGCGTGCTGCGCGCCGCCCGAGACGCAAAGGTCCTCCGCATCGTCATCACATCCTCAGTCGCAGCCATCCATGCAGGTCAGACAAAGGCAGGCGCAAACAAAGTCTTCACCGAGAAAGACTGGACCGATGTCGACGCACCTGGGGTCAATGCCTACGAGAAGAGCAAAACTTTAGCTGAGGAGGCTGCGTGGACCTTTATTCGTGGCGAGGGCGAGGGCCTCCAGTTGTCCGTTGTCAACCCTGTTCTGGTCATGGGACCTGTTCTTGCTCCAGACACGTCTACGTCCATTGAAGTTATCAGCCGCCTGATGAATGGCGCAGTCCCAGGCTGTCCCAACCTGAGTTTGGGCGTTGTGGATGTTCGAGATGTTGCTGACCTGCATATTCTCGCAATGGAGCACCCCAAGGCCAACAGTGAACGTTTCCTGTGCATGGCACCACCTGCAATGAGCATTAAGGATATGTCAATGGCTCTGCGGGAGAGCTTGGGGGACAAAGCGAAGAAGTGCCCGACGCGAGGTATCCCAAATATCATTATGAAGCTACTGGGACTATTCGACCCGGCTATTGCCATGGTGGTTCCTCAGCTGAGCCAAACCTTTGTAGCATCCAATGAGAAGGCTACCAGTTTGCTGGGATGGGCACCCCGGTCCAATGTCGAAGCTGTTGTTGCCACAGGAGAGAGTCTCATGAAATTGGGGCTTGTCAAGGTTTAATGAAGGGGATTCAGGTTATTTGTCTTGCGATGATGTTTCGAACCTGATTTTCGACATGCTTTTAGCTCTTGTGGATGAAATTTCCTTGCACATGTCATATTGATAATGCTTAATCTACATGTCTATGCAACCTTGAATAAGTCGGCGAATGAGGAGTCAATCTCCCAAGAAAAGAGGAATCGAAAATGACTTTTCCTCAATGCGCTACGCGCTACTGTACAACATCTTCAATGTGGATCATGATAGCCAATGATAAGTGGGTAAACAGCCCACCTTATCGGACCGTTATCACTCCACACGGAGATAAAATAGTCACCGTCATCACCCAACCCCCAGCTTTCTCCGCATAACAACAACCAAACACCAAACATCTATATTACAGCACGCCTCATCAAAAGTAAAATCTGGACTAGGGATATCATCGCAAAAATGTCCACACCCCTCTCAGACCCCCAAAATGCCGATCGCGCAACCCCAACAATCGAAGCCGCAAAGGCAACTCTCCACATAGGCAGCTCAATCTTCATCGCCGCCCCCTCAACAGCAGTCTGGGCCGCCCTAACAGACACCTCGACTTGGCCCTCCTGGAATGAGTTCATCCCCCGAGTAACCGTTACTTCCCAACCAGCCAAGGACGACTCGACCACCGAGCTCTCACCCATCCTACATAAGGGCACCAAAATGACCTTCCACGTCCGCATGGACCCCACCTCTGACAAACCTCAAAAAGCAAATGATACACAGCTCATGGTTACCGAGCTTGAGGCGCCGAATCCTGAGACGAATACACCTGGTCGGATCGTTTGGGTTTCGGACTCTGAGGCGCCGGGCGGGTTCTCGCCTAGTTTGCTCACTGCGGAAAGAGAGCATGAGATTAAGGAAGTGGAGGGGGGATGTGAGGTCAGGAATTGGGAGAATCAGATTGGGTGGCTTGTTTATGCTGTTAAGTGGATGTATGGGAAGAGATTGGAGGCGAACTTTGAGTTGTGGGTTCAGGATTTGAAGAGATTCGTCGAAGAGAGCCAGTAGGTTGGTGATTGGGGGACTTTTTGATTACCTTACCGAGTCTGCGATATTGAAATGCGAAAGTATAATGTGATGCATATCTGTTCCAAATTGAAAAGCTTCATTTGATTGAGGATGTAATTCATCCCATATTGTATTGATGCTGATGCTTCCCATTCCATCTAACCGGGTATCCTATTTATGCCAGGCCAGTGTTGAACCAAACCAACCGAAAGAAAAGAAAAAAATGCGCCGAGCCCATAATGCAACTATATCGCAAACAAACCGAACAAGAAAGAAATCCTAATAAAAACAACCTCAATCAAGGTAAATGCCGATCGTAATCAAGCATGTGCCATCTTCACCCAGTCAGAAGTGTCGATCCGTTCCATCGGGTCCTTGGCAACGGCAGGCAACAGCAACTTCTCCACGAACCCACCCCTTGGAACACGCGAACCATTCGTACCACACCTCGTGAACTCCAAAATCCGATGTCCATCCCTTGCCATCGCTAACCGCTGCATACTACTTGAACCGGGATACAACAATAAGTCACCAGTCGCAGCAGCAACAAGCGTTGCAGCAAGGGAGAAAACATCCGAAGCGGGCGAAGACACAGCCTCCCCCGATTTCAAAGCCTTAAGCGAAAGAAGCTCCGGCGCGGTAAACGGCGGCGTGAACGCCGACATGGAACTTTGACTCGCATCTTGTGCATTACCGCATAACGAAAGATCCAGTGCAGAGGAAAAGTCGGCAAAAAGCGGTTCATATGGAAAGGCACCGGCGCCTTCCGAGCCTTCATCCGGAATGGGTCGCAAAAGCAGATTATGCGGCTTGATATCCCCGTGAATAATACCAGCGCTCTTGTGTAACCATTCCAAACCACCAATAAGCTTACGGGCAAGATCACGCCATGAATCCGGACCTTGTACTGGATCAAACATAGTTGCCGTTGAAGGCCCTTGTTTCCGGATAAGGTCGGCTTGATCTTCGATGTATGTTGATAATGCCAGTGGGACGGCAGTCATAACCAGTGCCTCGGTATCGGAGTGGTACCCGTGAAACGGAATGATGTACCGCTCGTACCCAGGTGTCAGATTCAGGCGCGTCAATGTCAGCCCTTCAGCCTGCAAGACTGGACGTGCATCTTTGCGCAGGGGAGCCTTAACAGCGTAGACACGGGTTGTGGCGATAGGTGAACTGGGCGGAGTATGAATAGGTATTGGTGCACTTGGTATTGAGCGCGCCTTGTAGACGATACTCCAAGCACCGCGACCGAATTCAACAGGTCGATCCTCGACGTAATCTACCTTTAGGTCGTCGGTAAAGCGCAGCGGCGATGAGATATGGCGCAGCTGAGCTGTTTCTGCGGGGGTGGCGCCCAATGGAGGGATTGAGTGCTCGCCATCTTTCCCGATCGGAGTCACTGGGGGTGTGAGAGACGACGATGTCGGGGTCGGGGTTTGAATTCCGAGTCCTTTCCCATCGTGATTCGTTTGCAGCGATAATGTAGTTGGGGCGGGGGCGCGATTTGCGACCATTTTTCCCAGCGGGTAATTCGGTATACTCTCCAAGCTCGACTTCTTCGACGATAGAAGTGAAAATGTGTAGCAGATGTCGCGAGAAGAGGCTGACGCCAGATAAAGAGGCTTTGCACTCGGCGCCACCGGCAAAATAATCTAGAATCGGCGTGATACCAGGCGCATCATCCACGGGTTAGGGCACGGGTATGACGTGGTGGCAAAAATGTGACGAATGCAGAATGCGAACGATGCGAAAACGGCGCGAAAATAGACGGCGTACTCGTAGGAATCAAAAGAGAGAGAAAAGATTTGATGTTTATATTTTCACAGTCACAGGGACAAAGAGTCATAAAAGAATTGGGGGTCATGGGGGTCAGTGCTA
Source organism: Penicillium pulvis (assembly GCF_028828015.1). Classification (NCBI taxonomy): domain Eukaryota; kingdom Fungi; phylum Ascomycota; class Eurotiomycetes; order Eurotiales; family Aspergillaceae; genus Penicillium; species Penicillium pulvis. The sequence goes on along the minus strand of NW_026643078.1, from coordinate 1,092,183 downwards.
ATTAAACCAAAAAAAAGGAAAAAAGGGCCCAGTTCCACAGGGCGATACATGGTCTCGAACCTCACCCGATAAGTGTCAAGGTCGCAAATTGGCTAGATCGACAAACCAGTTCGATACGACGGTAGTAACCGTGGAATTGCTGTGGTAGCTTCGGAGTATAATGGTTTAGCGCGGGTGTTGGGAAATTACTTAGATTAGCTTACGAACCGGGAAATTTCGGGGAAACTCCGATGGTCTATCAAGTGCAGAAACGAGATTGTGATTGGGGCCAATTGTTTGTGATAAGGGAAGGATTCAGATGAATCCGGGGCGCAAAGCACATTAGCAAACGACTACGAATGCATGATCTCCACACGGCAGATGACTCAGGAAAGTCAGAAAAACCCTGAAAAAGATATAAAAGTTAGAATTAATATTTCCATCCAATTAAACGCCGTTGAACCCTTTGAACTCCTGACCAATCCCTTGGCCCCGTGGCCCCATCTATGTTTCTAATGCTTTCATTTCTATTCACATTCAAGCACTGACGTAGTGTAAATGATATACAATCCGGGGTATTAATGCAGCTTCTTCGCTGCGGTATCCAATCGGTACTCGCCGGTCCGGTAGGACGTCATAGTGCCGCCGAGAAGCCGGTTTATCTGCAGCGGCGACAGGTCCTGCGCGTTCTTATGATATTCTAACAGAATATCCCAGATAACTCGGATCGGCAGGGATATCACCCGAGTCTCGCTTAGGTCATAATCGATATTCTCCTGGAAGCACTCATTCGGGTCCAATGTGTCATCGGCCAGCGGCATAGGACCACAGTTCGGCTTGAGCCGTTTCCCCACATATTTAGCCAGACTAGGGATGCTTTTGACAACGTCATTAGCCGCTTGACCAGGGAAGAAGCGATCGGCCAGCTCAGCGATGCTCATGTGATTGCCGCTGCTGAAGCTGAGAGTCATGGCTTCAAATAGCTGCATCACTGCTTCACGGTCTTCGGAAGGGACCCTGCTGAGTTGTTGGGCTGAAATGGCATGTTCGTCCGCTTCGAAATAGACCAGGGTTTGATGGGCGCGAGGGAAGATCTCATCGGCCTCCATGAGCATTGGCTCGAATGGGCGCCGGTCCCATAGTAGGACAGAGTCATCCAGATTGTTCGAGGATGTTTCAATGCGTATATCGTCAAGGGCCCGTTCCCAGCCGCGAATGAGGCGGAAATGAAGGTCGGCCATTTTCTGGCTTAAGGCCACTTTTTTGGCCTCGATATCTCGATCGATCTCCTCTAGTGAGGCTGCAGTCACCTTAGGATCCGCGGCCGCACGCGACAAATCTCGTGAACGAGCATCGATTGCAGACATATCCTTGCTAATGTCCGCTCGAGCCCAGGCACAGCGGTTATCAAAGTTCAAGGCGGCCCGAGCTGTCCGTGCTTCCTTTCTAATTTCCGCTTCCTCCTGGGCCGTCAAGTCACGGCCTTTGGTTTTAGCCAGATTCTCTCCCCTCCGGATGGATCTCTCAAATCGGTGGTGACCTTCTGATCGAGCACGGGGATGATACACTACCTCTTGCTTGGCTTTTGCCCCCCCCTCTCCCGGGTGTTGGATTTTCCGGGGCCATCTGCATAGGCAGGGGCTCACGCCCGGGTGGAGTGATCACACCTAGCGCGGCGGATCTCTCAGCAACTCGCTGTTTATTGCGCTGAATAGAGTCCCAAGTTTTGAGTGTATACCACGGCTCTAGATCGTATCCACTGGCAATTTCAAAGTGATGCAATGCCACGTTTTCCGTCAACATCGCTGGTCGCCGGCGTTCGTGAATGCTGCGGGGGAGCACTACTTGCAATTCCGTGACAGAAAACCCAGCCAGGATGCGCACGCTGCCATAAGCATGGAGCCCAGTTTGGTTCATGCAGTCTTCCATCAACGAGGCCCACCACCGTGCCGGAGTCATATGGTTTTTCTTCGATTCCGTTTCTGGTGGGTTCGCAAGGACCAAGAGAGTGTCGTTCTTCGGCAAAGTGCCAGGCACTACATCCATGGGACGAATCTGTTCCGGTAGGTATTTTTTGTAGACTGTACTCCAGTTGGTTCCATAGATATCCCCAGATGCGAGCTTGTAACACGGTTTACTTTTGGCCAATTCCTTGAGGTATGATCCGAATACCTTTATATTTGGCTCGACCAGAACATGACGACGGGGACGAAGAAAGTCGTTCATTTTGGATGACCATACCCCAGAGCCAGGCCATAGGTCAAGGATGTCAACGGGCGCATTTCGTTGAAGGTAGGGAGACAAGCGGTGGATCATATCATCTAAGCCAATCGACACATTAGTCCGGGTTACTGAAAGTTACGAGTGATCTCATCAGCATACCACATAGCTTTTCGCTTATATAGCCTGCCGTAGCAGCCCTTTTCCGGCTGGCCTTTTTCACGAAGTGGTCGCGGAGGCTCAGAGTGATCGGGAAACGCGCGCTCACCTCCCATGTCGCCGCGGTTGTCATTTTCAATGCTCAATGCTGAGCAAAGCTTCCAATCCAGTTACTGTTCTTTTCATGCGTGTTATATTGAAAGCATTGTCGGGTGGTGGTGGATTGGAGCTGCAGTCGGAGTGGGAGTTGGAGAAGAATTGTGATTAATTTTCTGGAAGCGGAGACCTCGCGGGTTCCGCATCTCCCCCCACTAGGCATCACAACATCTCAGGCATCCTTCTTCCTCGTCTCATATCTGTTCGGCGCTCAACGTGGACCGCCTGAATGCGGTTGCCTATGCACCGAGTGTCTTTGGTCCTCGCGCCAGCTGTTGGAGATCGCTCCCTACTTATGTTAAGAATGCCCATTCAGATCCGGTCTGCGTGAAAGAGGGGCTCGTGATCTCAATCAACCTTCTTCGATTCTCAAACTTCACCTAACACACCACGCCATGGCTTCCCACATTTCAGGCCCTAGTGCGGGAGGCAGTCCTCCCCAGGCTGTAAACAAGATTACCAAGATTGCCCAAGATTATCAGTACAACGCAGCCGTCCCACTCAAATACTGGCTCCGGACCGCGGCCACACTGATGAGAGAGGTTGGTCAATCACCGCTGATCTAGTTGCGCGTTTCAATTTTGATTAACATGATCTTCTTAATAGGCCCAAATTTACGAGCGCGAAGGGCACGACGAGCAAGCCTACCTACTCCTTTTTCGACATGCCCAGCTGGTCCTGGTAAACCTGTCAAAACACCCAGATGCCGCCAAAGATGAGAAAGATCGCAAGGCTCTGGTGGCTGCTGAGAAGGAGGTGCAGAAAAATTTGGCCAAATTGGAAGTTCTCAAGCCCAGAATCAACAAACGATACGAGCGGTACATGCAGTTGATGCGTGAGCGCGACTCCAGAAAGCTGTCTCTAGAGTTCAACATGGCTCCGGAACAAGGCGAACGACCTGTAGATCCCGCATTGAGCGGTGTTGCAAAACCTCTGGAAGCTGGAGAGAACCAAGATCTCGCTGTTCGACTGGCGCAATCAGAACTCAGTCGCAGAGCTACTGTCCGCAGAACCGAAGATGATAATCGGCGAGCGGCGGGCGTATGGGGTGATTGGGAAAGTGCATTCAAAACGGACAAGCGGTCCGCCGACAAAGACTTGAGTCAACGTATTCAGGATATTAGGTCCAACATCGATCATACGCAGCCTGTCAGCCAGACCCAACGTGGGCAGAAACCGATACTACGCGAAACTCCCTCCGCCACGATGGCATATAACTATCCTACCGTACCTCGTCAGCAGGCTTTAGGACCACCCATCTCCTCTGGCCAAATTGCCATCCGTGACAAGAATGCGGAAAGGCAGCCACCCCCGATTCTACCACCGAAGGAACATGCTGAGCCACACAGAGCATCTTTCATCGATGGAGCATCTGCAGTGGAGCCTCCGCCGCTTCCATCAAAGATTTCAGCAGCTCCAGCCCTGCCTGAGAAACTGCAATCCTTGGATGGTGGTGCCTCTACGCCATCGAGCCTTAACCCGGCAAGTTACACCTTCAAGCCCTCCGCGTACCTGGAAAACGGTAGTCCACTGCGCTCTGTATTTCTTCCCTCCAGTCTTCGGGATCGATTCTTATCTCTGGCCGCTCCAAGTACCCGCCGGAACTTGGAAACCTGTGGTATACTCTGTGGTACACTAGTTTCGAACGCGCTTTTCATATCCAGGCTTGTGATTCCAGAACAAATATCCACCTCCGACACCTGCGAGACTACCAATGAATCAGCAATTTTCGAGTATTGCGACTCTGAAGACTTAATTATGCTGGGTTGGATTCATACTCACCCCTCTCAGACATGCTTTATGAGCTCGCGCGACTTGCACACTCATTCCGGGTATCAAGTGATGCTCCCGGAAAGTATTGCGATTGTCTGTGCGCCCAGCAAGAATCCGGACTGGGGTGTGTTTCGACTCACCGATCCTCCTGGTCTGAAGACGGTTCTCAATTGCACTCAGAAGGGATTGTTTCATCCGCATGCTCAAGAGAACATATACACGGGTGCATTGCGGCCCGGTCATGTCGTTGAGGTCAACGGCCTAGAGTACGAGACTGTGGACCTACGCCCCAAAGATGCGCGTAATTGAACACTTGTTTCTAGTTTATGTTATTCAACTGAATATGATACCCTCGGTCTTACACTACAACAGCGAAGGCTCTAAATCGGTCTCCAATCTGTAGTTTCCATAACAACTTTTGGGTGACCTATGCTCTGATGGTCGCTATGTACTCCACAAACCCCAAACCCCCTTTGCCACGTCAGATTCTTATGGGTGTGGGTGCTTATGGGCATGCGATTTAGCACCGTTCGCCCGGGTCATTCTTATGGCCGCCGAACCTCCACTCTCCTTCGCGTAATTCGACGGTGTGGGTGAGCGACGAACTCCGTCCCGGTGGGGAACCCTCGTAGGGCCCTATAGTCTGCATCAGGCATTGTCCACCGTCTACCTAGCAGACCATACAATCGACCCATACTGAGCCTGGTACTGCTCGAATCATAACTCTTATACTTACATCATTCCATGCTGGTTCATTGTGGGTGATACGGTGGTGGTGATGAGCACCGTACTTGTCCACCTCCATATTGATGATTTCATCGTGGTAACTGTCGGATGGAGGGAACCTGGTAGCCATTATCGCGGTGCAGGTTTGTTTGATAGATGAAAATTATAAATGGGAACTATTTTGATAATGAGGGTTGCAAGCCGTGTTTTCATAGTAGCACATTGGAGCGTGTGGGTTTTATATTTTTTCTATCCGCCACTCTTCCGTCATAGAGGCAAATCGGAGGCGTGCTCCCAGGACTTAAATCAAAGAAGATGGCACTAGCCAGGTGGTCGTTGGCACGGCATCGAGATGAAGGTGAAGGTCGTGTGACCCTGCCGTGCGGGAAGAGCCACGCCTAGCCTTATTACTTCGGTTATCGTTTATCGTATAAATATTGGAAAAAGGGAAAGAAAAAAAAACGAAAAAAAAGGGGTTGGATGGTATAACGCATCAGAATTCGATACGGCGCTTATAAAAATGTAGTCAGTAATACTTTAACCTAGTGGGGTACCCTCCATTGATTCCAATTGACTAAGAGGTATTGCATTGCACCCACGCCACTAGGCTACGTCGTTCGCCAATGCAGTATTCCTTTTGTGGGGTATAAGAGAACATATTTAAACTTGGAGTTTACTTTTTGTTTATTTTCTTAATGAATTCTATTCCCTTTTTGAGTTCAAAGCCGAGACTAAGATGATATATATTTTGAAGATTCCTCCTACCTTCTATTTGGATGATCGTGGATGTCATGCCACAGTATGGGCTAATCTATACCCCATGAAGTTTAGACTGCAATGCACCTAGAAATACCTAGAGATGACGACGCAAATAAACTTGCAAGCGTGTTAGTAATTTCGCAGGAATATAAACTTTGTTTATCACTGTAACCTTCAAATCTATTTAACTTTGAAGCTCGGAAGCTTATGGTGTACGAGCGCAGCTACCGCTACTTGATAAGCGATAAGTTTGTTTCATCTCCACCCCTCCTCGACTGAGGTCTATCTTGTCCTACATCTCTCCGCCAACTTTCCCCGGGTTCTCTCCCCACAATTGACTCGTGCCTGTATGTCGTTCTCATCTAAGGGGGATCGCCCCTCCGACACCCCGACCAGCTCCTCCAGGTCCGGATCTCACACGCCCCAAAATCCAGCCAACTCCAATTCCTACCAATCTGCCGCCTCCTACTTCTCTTACCCAGTCAGCCACGTCGTTACAGGTCTCTACCGACGCTTGACCGACCCCAGCATCGCTGCCCCCGCCATGCCATCCACATCCCCATGGTCGTCCCCCCGACGTTTTCACCCCCCGCCGAACCGCCTCACCCTTCCAACCACCACCTCTGACCCCTCTCACCCTCACAATTCCCAAAAGCGCCGACCTCCTCCAGCAGCAACTTCTCACCCGCGTACTGGCCGAGGAGATCCGCCTCCTCGTTCCACCGCGCCTCCAACTCGTCGAGAACTGGCGTCTCGCTTACAGTCTCGATCGCGATGGTGCCTCCTTGGCCACCCTCTACGACAACTGTGAAGAATTCTCCCACCGTAGCCCGCGGGCGGGCTACATCCTCGTCATTCGCGACTCTTCCCCGACAAGCGCTGTATTCGGCGCCTACATGACCGACGCGCCGCACCCTAACTCCCAGTTCTTCGGCACTGGCGAGTGCTTCCTCTGGCGCGCCAGTGTACTGCCTCCGCCATCGAGCTTGGGTCTTACGTTTCCCAGTGAAGGTCCCCAGTCTGAGGAAGCACTCGAACGCGCTGGTCTGCCACCTCCCCCCTCTGCTGACACCACTCACGCCGGTCGATGGAGCACGCTGCGCAACGAACCGAAATCGAGATCGGAGTCTCCTGCGCATAATCTAAACCTTAGTCTCAAGACTAGCATTGCTGCTGCGAGTGGAGGAGCTCTTGCGCCCCCGTCGCCATCGTCGATTAATACGACTCGGAGTGGGGCAAGTACCCCCGAGCGCATTCGGTTCAAGGCATTCCCGTACAGCGGTGTGAATGACTATATGATGTTCTGCGAGACTGGATTTTTGAGTCTCGGTGGCGGGTGAGTTATTATACTTGCTTGTGTGGCATTGATTTACCCAGGGACTGACAAGTAATACAGTGACGGACACTATGGCCTCTGGGTTGACTCTGGTCTGGAAAAGGGCGTCAGCGCGCCTAGCCAGACATTCGGGAACGAGCCATTGTCTGATGAGGGCATTAAGTTCGACATTCTAGGGGTTGAGGTGTGGTATGTCGGTTCCTGAGTTGCCTACGAACCGCGGGTGACCAGGACGGCACGAAAAGTATGCCAAAAATCTACATACGCTCTCTACAACTAGAAACAAAAGAAAAAGATAAAGGCAAATCATGATATTGGCGGGATTTAGAATACCCAGAGGAGGAAAATTGGATCCAGCGTCCTACAAGGGGAGGAGATTGACTTACTCATTCGGCGCATCGCTTTCTAGCATTTACTTTCCAATACCCGGGCAACGAAGCGATGCTGGACTCGCTCCGTTAGTCCCTTTCGGATATCAGCTCTAGCGTTCCCTATCTTCTGTCGCAATTTTGAGTACATTTGGTGGCGATAGTCTGCATATTCAAGTTTTAGCACCGGATAAGGGATTTGACAAACCCACTCTCCTATTTGTGATATCTTTGTCAGTCCAGATCCAAATATTGGTACTCTATGTACGGGGAGGAATATGTCCCACCTTGAGGCTGTATCTGCAAGATCCACTTCCTCCCCGGCAGAATTATAGTTTTAATTCCCCCCACGACCCGTTGATTTGCAAACCTAAAATCACTCTAGACTACGGCGATGTCCGAAAACAAGAATGTTGCATTGTCAGTCCGCCACTCATCACACTCGGAGACTTTAACCGCACAGACAGGGAAAAATGATCTTCAACTGTCGGATTTTCCGAGCGAAGATTTGCAGTCCAGACTTTTGGTTAGGCTCTGTTAGAGTTGAGTTTCACTGGGTCTTTTGCCCGGATCTTCATGGACAATAGAAATAGAGTATGGTGATCGGGGTTGAAAAGGTTAAAAGGGAATTAGCCAGCAGAGCTAAACTCCCAAGTCCCCCAGTCAAACGCTCTTTCTCAACCTCGCGAGAAAATAACCACGAAGCACTAGAGTCAACAACGGTCGCGATCTCTAGATCTCCGAGTCAGATCAGACTCGGCCGCCGGTCACCCCCGACTCGCACGAAGTAAAGATCCAAGCATTGGAGACTTGTCGGGGAGATGTCGCTCAATTGACAGACCCCACAAAGAAATTCAATTATCCAATCATATAAGACCGATGTACAAGTCTAGTCTAGATGCATGATGTCGTCGACGCAATCGCGATGCGGGCTTTGCCTAATGCGGCACGTCGAACGGCGGATCCACCAATTGATCAACGAACCACGAAATAAAACTCTGGTTTGGCGGACGTGAGTTTAATTGTGACGAGGAAATGGACGGCGAGGCTTTCTGCAGAATTGGTTTTTGAAGATAACGTAGGTTCACACGCTAGGGCTATGGTCGATCACCCCAGGGTTTGATATATATTGGATTCTTCCCACTTTAACACACCGTTGAACATTGAACACATGAATTCGACATTATTGCGAAATACTTTCTTGTCTATCATTGATAATTCTATTCGAGCTTTATTCATTCCCTGTCAACCTTCGTTCAGATTGGGTTCAGAAGCTACTTTGCCATCCAGATGAAGTGATATGTGCTTGTGTTGAAAATTGCCAACATTTACACAATCAAGGTCGTCCGATGGCTTTGAAAATATTATAACGTGAAGCACGGTGAAGATGCGCGTCCTCGCTATTACTACTATCTTTACCATTCTTGCGGCTCTCTTTGTCTCGATCCGGCTTTGGACACGATTCAAGCTGGTGCGAAGTCCTGGGCTGGATGATCTATTTATCTTTGCAGCTTTGGTATGTACTGCAATCTTTGACAATTTTGTTACTCCCACGATGCAGATGTGCTAATATGGATTGATTATAGCTATGTTCATTTGCATTCTACGGATTCATGCTAGCCGGTATGTCAATCCACCCTGGGTATATAATGCTGCATTAGAAACTAACAACAACACAGAGCGACACTATGGCCTTGGAGTCTCCAGACATCAATTATCAGATGATGTTGTCGAAAACCAGATGCACGTGAGTTCAACCCACCCCGCCAAGCTCCAATCATCCATAAAATCAGAAAGAAACCGTCACTAACAGGCCTCAACAGTACCTGTGGTTCTCAGTCCCATTCTACAATCTATCCCTAATCCTTTCCAAACTCTCCGCCCTATTCCTCTTTCTCCGCATCTTCCGCCTAAAACCCTTCATCCTCGTCACATACGCCCTCATGGGCTTTCTCGTCATAGCAGGCCTGTGGATGGTAATAAGCGGCTTCGTCTTCTGCATCCCAGTTTCAGATTTCTGGCGGGCTCCACCACCAGTTGCCGTCAAGCACTGTCTACCAAAGGGACCAGTCTGGTATTCCAACGCCGCGATGCAGATCTTTTCTGATGTCGTGATCCTCATTCTTCCTATGCCGCTATTGTATAAACTGCAATTACCACGGCCACAGAAGATTGGGATCATGTTGGTATTTGGCGTTGGGGTTTTGTACGTCTTCTCCCTTGCTCTCCCTTTCGACTTTACAAGAAGTATCAAGCTAACAAATTATCTCTATCAGTGTAATAGCGACAAGCTCCGCCCGCCTCTACGAGCTAAGTACCATGGTAAACGGCCGCGACTTCACAAAGACAAATGCCGCAGCAGCCGTCTGGTCCAGTCTCGAATCAAACGTCTCAATAATTTGCGCCTGCATGGCCCCCCTCCACCCTTTCATCTCAGGCATCTTCTCCTACTTCTTCCGTCCTCAACCACTCCACTCAACGCCCTGGTCAAAAACACACTCGAACGCGACATGTGTCGCTGACTCCCGGAAGCGATCTATATACGACCACGGACTCAGTTCGGAAGGCGGGATCTTCTCGAATGATTTCTTCTATGCGGGCCCTGGTGGGTATACGGCTAGTATCTCGAAGCTGGCAGATAGTGAGAAGGATGAGAAGGGGAATGAGTGTGAGGGTCAGGAAGGAATTAGGGTTGTGAGAGAGTTGAGAATGGTTTCGGATTCGGTTATGCCTAGCCCAAAGCTTAGTCCGAGACTTTTGGCGGCTGATGCTGAGAGGGATATTGAGTTGGGTGAGATTTCTGCGTCGGCGTCTGGGTCTGGATCTGCAGGTACTGGTGCTGGTGCTGGCGCTGGCCAAGGGACTTGGAACCCTAGTATCGAGTGGGATTTGGGGGATTTCGAGTTCCCGGATTATAAGGAGAGGATGAATGCTCCTATCTAGTGCCCAGGTGGCACTTTGGATCCCTGTATATTATATGTTGGATGGCATGGCGTATATATAGCATCTACTTAAGGGAAATACACGACACGCTATTATGATCATGAGAACTATTCATATTTGCTGTCCACGGGTGCTAAATTTCATGCGCCACCTGGGCTACATTGCGTTTTCAATGTCTATCAAAGACTCGGCCGAGCTAGATCCTTCCACCTCATCGCCTGCTCTATCGCTTTAGCTACAGCAACGCATTTCTCCTCTCCGAATCTGCCTCCTACAACCTGCACACCGACCGGCATACCATCAACCAGGTCAATATCATCTATGATCATCAGTATTAGTCGCACATACGCAGATGGGATGGCAAACTCACATTGTTCCTTGTTGAACTTGTCACCTGGATTCCTAGGGACATGATCCAGCCAGTCCTGACTCGGCACATCCTTGTCTCTAGAGACTGTAGTAACAGGAACGGTCAAAGCTGCGTATCCGACTAAGTTCCAGATACTAGTGTATCCAACATAGTTGTTAGACTTAACCCAGGTCCAGGGCTTATATCCGACCCAAGGCGCATTGGGCATGATCAAAGCATCAATGCCAGATGAGATCCAGCGCTCGAGGTACGAAGTTTCGTATTTATATTTGGCGGCGTTCAGCTGTGAAAGATTATTAAATGTACCGGTCACCATGAGGGGCTTGAGTCAGGCTGGAGATATCAATCATACCTGGTGTGTTTCCGAAGTCGTCAAGATGTTGTGCTCTTTCCCGACAAGCATACCCTCAATCAGAGGTTCACCTGTCATCTCAATCATCCGACGGCATCCTTCACCACCATCAGAGAGGATAGCTTTTTCCCATAGCTCGTATGCATATGCATGAGATGAGGCGTCCCATTCGAACACTGTACCGAAATTTAGCACGATTCACCATGTCAAGCCACTAATAACTCACCCTCGTGTCCAGCCGCTTTCAAAGCTTCAATAACATCCCGAACACTACGTTCAGCAGGAGGTTGGCATTTAACAACACCATCATCAACTAGAAACCCGATCTTTAACCGCTTAGGCCGCAGCGAAGCAAGACTCCTCCTCCACGGCACAGGAGCAACATGCTGATCCAACTCCCAAGGCGAAGCATACGGAACAGCTTCCATATACCGCTCAATAGTGGCAAGGCTGACACTCATCGGCCCAGCGACCGAGCGAACAATATCCTGACCGGGACTATTGAAACCTATTTTTTAGTTGATATCCTTCGTTTGAATTCGCAAACATCAAAAAAGGAGGAGACATTACTTACTTTCCCCTCTCATAAGGATGTCTCCCCGGGCTAGGCGAAAGTCCATATAGTCCACAAAGACCAGCAGGAATACGAATCGATCCGCCAAGATCGGTACCGATACCAAGTGGACTTCCCCTAGCCGCAACAATAGATCCCTCACCCCCGGAACTACCACCCGAGATCAAATTCCGATTGAAAGGGTTAACGCATTGGCCCCAGACATGGTTGTATGAGTCCGACATCATCATTGATTGGGGTAAATTGGTCTTCACGTAGAGAACAGCACCTAGTCGGCGAAGTGTTCTGGCGACAGACTTATCGTTTTGGGCTGGGTTATTTGTGAGCCCGACCCATCCTGAGAACGGTAAGTATATGACCGGGTTCAAAAGGTACAAATGCAATGGAACATACCGATGGATGTATCCACGCCCTTGACGGAGAACAGATCTTTAATTGAGACCGGGAGTCCGTGTAGAGGGCCCATGGTCTTCCCTGTATTAGCGAGATGTTCATCCATCTGCTTGGCTACTGCGAAAGCCTCATCAAAAAATATTTCCGTGCAACATGTCGTTAATTGATGTGCCAGCGCTGCGCGCTTAGCGAATGCCTGCGTGAGCTCGAGAGATGAAAGTTCTCCGGAAGAAAGCTTGCGCAGTAAGACCGTGATGTCAATTTCCTCCGTAAGTGCAAGCTCGGTAGGACTGAGTATCTGACGAATATACACCAGGGCGTTGGGTGCGGAGTCTACCGAGGGAACTGGTTCCAAGCGCCACTCGGGAGGGATCAGATCGAGCTGGCGCTCGCGCTTTTGCGCAGCGAGCTCTTGATAGGATGGAGTTGGTGTGTCGGTTGCCATTCTGCGATTACAATGAATGAAATCAATTTCTACGCATAGAGAAAGGAAATGAAGGCATTTATGGCTGGATGTATGTGAGATAAGAGATGCGGGGACCGGATAGATAGGTTTCCGCATTAGGAAGGCTATCTACCACTCGTATTCAGATCATTTTCCGCCTCCATCTTTCCTCGCATTGTTCTTGTGCATCCGGATAACGCGGAAAGTCGCATAGCTGGCAATTCCTCCAATAGGCCCGCAGAATCTCACATTGTTTTGTGGTGGTCGCGTGCATACCGGTTAAATAGGCTGGACTGGCTAGGTGCACGTAGAATCTTGATGATGTGGGGATCCTGGAGATAACATCGCATGCGCGGTCGACCATCTTTAGAAAAGCGTCCGAATATGGATTCGAGATATCAACGCCTTCGTTATTCCCATTTTCTCCCGCGCGACCAAATGCCACTATCGCGCCCGTGCATCTGTACACCGCGGCCGCCAGTCCCCGGTCTGTCGTATCGCTATCATCTACATTTAATATCTGATTCATCGCCCTGGAACTTAAATCCAAAATTCCGGGACTGATGTTCCGTTTTGCCAGATGTGCGAAGAGCTCAAATGTGTCCGGTGGGCAACCCACTGAGTCGAAGAAATTCGAGCATAGGATTCCGCGGTGCCAATCGTCGAATAACAAGTCTCCACCTCGAACCAGTGCACCTGTAACATCGAACCATACTAGGTAGGCTAAGACATCTCCAAGGCCAGGAACCCGAGCAGCAAGGCCATCGAGCTCGGCCTTGTTCTGACAGTGAAGGTCAAGAAGAGAGCGTGCACCTTGCAAATGACGATGCCATTTGCCAAACGAGCCACAGCATACTTCAAAGATGGCGAAAGTTGCAATCCCAAATAGTGCAATCGGGTGTCCGGAATCAATAACTTTGCTCAAGTTTGTCAGTGCGCCGAGATGCGTCTGAATCGATTGCTTGTTGTTTGATCCCTGGAGACGCGAGCGAGCGAAGCTCAGAGTGTGGGCAATGAGTTTGACAGCTTCCTCTGGTAGTTCCTCTTTCGTGGCTTGAATATCTTGATAGAAGTGCGACAGAAGGTCGATGAACCCATATAGATTAACAGGCATATTGTTGCTTTGTGGTTGAGTTGACCTTGACTCTCCACTCTCTGTTTCCATTATCGATGCTGACTTTGGTTGTGTATTTTCTGAGGTGGCTTTCTTGTCACCCATCCAGACAACTCTTTGGGGATAACTACAAGCCAATCCATTCTGCTGACAGGGTTGACAACGAGGGCGATTTAGATCACATTTGATGCCCTTGACTCGACAGCGGTGGCAATGTCGATCGTGTCGGATTCCTCGGGGCTTCTTGATGCTTGCCATTATGTTGTGAGTGTCTCGAAACGGAGTAGAGCCGGGAGATAAGGGTGCGGGGGAGGCGAGTTGCCCGTTTGGTTCTAGCAAGGAAATGGTAACGACCCTCGCGAACAACTCCATTTTAACGGCACGATTTATGTCAAACGAACAAATTGATGACACTGGTCAAGGAAAGTGTATTCCAACGCTAACCCGGTATAACTATATAAAGCAAGAATGTACATTGACGATGAGGGACAAGCACAAGTGCCAATGGACAGAACCTCAAAATGAACGTCAAGCACAGAGATACAAAGTAAGCACGGAATATCAACAAAGCAGAACAAAATTCAATAGCAAACAGCGAAGTTCCTGTCATTTCTGTACAGTTCAAATCATGTATCACTTTGAAATCTTGGCCATGTGCCAGTAGCGGCTCTTGCGGTCCACGTCATGCTGATGAAGCAGTCTCTTGGCCAGGCGTTCACGACGAGCACGTCGCTTGGTAGACGAATTGGTCTCGACAAAATTCGAAAGCGTCGACTTCCTTCCCTGGAGTTTGATCCGAGGGAGTTTGACATTTCGCTGGGATTTAGAGTGCACTCTGTGGGATTTGGGATTTTTGTGCCAACCGTCTAGCTTTGGGTCTTCTTCTTTCATGTCACCGACAGAGCCTGGGAGCTTCGACTCAGACTGCTTGAGTCTGGTCCGACGACGGCGGGAGAGTTTGACCGTTCGTTGGGATTCAGTTTCCAATCTGTGGTAATTGGGGCTTTTTTGCCAAACTGCGTCGAAATCGGCCGGGACTACTTTGTGAACTTTGCGATGGAAGCTGGCTTGGCAAGATGAACCCTTCAGCTTTATCTTTTGCCTAAGCCGTTCGACAGCGGCAGTAAGGGACCGGGTAGAGGCGATACTTGTTCCATTTGAGGAGTCCGCAGACGATCCCTTCGGTCTTTTCTTTTCCCTGAGCTGGTCGACAGCACCAGTGAGGGATCGGATAGAATCGATGCTTGTTCCCTTGGATGAGTCCGTAGGTGTCGTCGGGGTATCTGAACTGTCGGACTTGCTCGGTTCTGCTTCAGAACCCAAGATCGATTCTCCAAAGCTCGATGGCTGCGACGCAGTCGACACAGTTGACGCGGGCAAAGGAATGCTCTGAGGAGCCAGTGGCGACCCATTGGTACTATAAAGTCCAATAACAGGGCTCTGTTGCGTTGCATCAAAAGATGGGTTTCCAATACTGAACCCGATTGGAAACTTGGGGATGGTAACCGCCGCCGCATTCTCCCCCATGCCGTTGCAAGGTGTACCACTGCAATTCTTGTTGGCGCTGACCGCAGACTGAGGAGACTGAACGTCTTCATTGCGATCCGACATGCTTTGGTTGACGGAAGACACACTGCTCGAGCAGTTGATGCATGTCACCTCGTATTCACCTTCCCGTGGTATATAGCTTGGGGAGACGGGTTGCAAACCGATGTACGTATCGGGAGAGGGACTGGAAATTTGAAGCCATGATGGGAGCTCATCAATGGCGATGAGGGGTGTGGGGACACCACCGGGACGGAAAATGCAAAATCGGGGATGCAGCTGCTGGGGGCGAATGAAATGGACAGGACACACAGGTTGGAACTGCATGGTGACGGTAGTCGAGTCAAAAAAGAGTGAGTGACAGTAAACGAAGTAGTTGGGACGGCACAATGAGTGTGAGATAATGAACGTATTGTTCCAAACGATGGTGTATGAGTTGTAAATACGAAAGCAAAGATATGGGGAGAGGAAGAAGGACGGAACTATTGCTGCTGATGTTGGGAGTTTTGTCTACTATTTCGCGCCTTCCTAAATACTGAATGTCCGTGATACTAAATGAGAAGGAGCAACATACTGCCTAATCGAGCACATCGTTCACGGAGCCTATTTGAGAAGGCACAATGTCATAAGCCTAAGACAAATCGCCAACAACAGTGCTTAAACGCCTCTCCTTGTACAAGGCCTCAAATTCATTCAAGTCTATCACAAGTAGCAAAAATGGAGTTAAAAACCCCTATGAATGTTCACAATGATCCCGACTCTTTTTGCAGAATTTTGCAGATTATGAGTTATGCAACACTTGTCCACAGGTAATTTAACCCATGGAACCATGTCTGTTATTTACGTACTTCGGAAGCTTGGGGTAAGGCTCCACACCCCCTCAAAACGTGATAGGGTGGATTCCAATGACAACTGGACCCTGATAATGGCCTCAGGCACCACTGCGTGCTTGACTTACAAATTACAAATCAATGACTTTGCGTTGCTATAATGCTCCCATTGCACGCACAGAAACGACATCTCCAGTGCAGGACGGGGATGAAGGACTCTAGTGTCATTGATAATACATTTTACTATTATGGAAAGGTAGAAAAAATTGTTCATGCAGAGCGACTCGATTTTAATTTGTCCGACGACTATACATGTCAGAAGCTAGATCAAAATCCCCCGAGATCTATTTGGGGAAAAGATATCATATAGAAAGATTGCGCAGGCAGAAATGGGCATCATAAAAAGGGAAAAAGATCTACAGGCGAGCCTTGAGGTTGGCCTTGAGCTTGCGCTCAACGGCGGCCATGTACTCGGAGGTGGTGACCCAGGCCTCACGGTCCTTGCGGCCAGTGGCAAGGGCAAGATCCTTGGTCATGATACCATCGTCGTTGACAACCTCGATACAGGCACGCTCGAGCTCCTCAGCGAACTTGACAACGTCGGGGGTGTTGTCGAGCTGACCACGCTGGATAAGACCACGGGTCCAGGCGAAGATGGAGGCAATGGGGTTGGTGGAGGTCTCGTTACCCTTCTGGTGCTCGCGGTAGTGACGGGTGACAGTACCGTGGGCAGCCTCGGCCTCGAAAGACTGGCCGTCGGGGGTGACGAGAGTGGAGGTCATGAGACCGAGGGAACCGAAGCCCTGGGCGACGATGTCGGACTGGACATCACCGTCGTAGTTCTTCAGGGCCATGACGAAGCCACCCTCAGACTTGATCATCTGGGCAACCATGTCGTCAATGAGACGGTGCTCGTACCAGATCTTCTTGGCGTCAAACTCAGCCTTGTACTCCTTGTCGAAGATCTCCTGGAAGATGTCCTTGAAGCGGCCGTCGTAGCGCTTGAGGATGGTGTTCTTGGTGCTCATGTACAGAGGGAGACCCTTGAGGAGGGCCATCTTGAAAGAGGCATGAGCGAATCCACGGATGGAGTCGTCAGTGTTGTACTGAACCTGGGCGACACCACCAGCCTGGAAATCGTAGACCTGGGCAACCTCGGGCTCACCACCACCAGCGGGGGTGTAAACCAGCTCGAGCTTACCGGGGCCGGGGATGACACGGTCGGTAGCACGGTACTGGTCACCGAAGGCGTGACGGCCAATGACAATGGGCTTGTTCCAGCCGGGCACGAGACGGGGGATCTTCTCAATGATGATGGGCTCACGGAAAACGGTACCGCCAAGGATGTTACGGATAGTACCGTTGGGGGACAGCCACACTAGGTCACAAATGTTAGTCAACGAAAGGATATAATTGAGGGAAGACCACGACGTACTCTTCTTCAGCTTGAACTCCTCAACACGGGCCTCATCGGGGGTGATGGTGGCACACTTGACACCGACACCGTACTTCTTGATAGCCTCAGCGGCGTCATGGGTGACCTGGTCATCGGTCTGGTCACGGTACTCAAGACCCTGATCAATTGGTTAGCGGGACTGCGTCACAACTTAATAGGTCGGCTAAGAAGCTTACCAAGTCGTAGTACTTGAGGTCAATGTCGAGGTAACTGAAAAATGAGTTTAGTAAAACGGACGAAACGATCACCGCGTCTAGGTTTAGCACTTACGGCAGAATCAACTAAAAGAAAAGTAATGTCAGCCTTGGTCTAGACTTTTGGGGCGGTCTGATGCATCAACTGCATGCAGCTGTCTGCAGCCGGGAGCCGATCATGCAGGTTGAGCCGGCATGAGGGGTAGAGGGGCAATGAGGTTGTTCCGAGGCTTACCTTGTTACGGATGTCTTGCCAGATAATACGGGTCATCTATTGAAGATCCTCTGTTAGCAAAGTTCACAATTGGTGCCGAACAAGCCTCGGGTCGGTCCATTGGCATCGGGATGGCCCAATGACACATGTATCGAGACTAGCTCCCCCGTATTTCCCCGCGTTCAATGACTGACAAGACGAAAATGCACCGCTCAAAGCATGAGACATTGCAAGCTTGTGACACACCCCGCGCGAGGGAAAGTTCGGGGACTAAATTATAAAAGGAAAGGGATTCGCTCCATACCTCATCACCATCCAGCTCCACCACCGGGTTCACAACCTTGATCTTGCTTTCGGAAGCCATAGTGCGGGTTTGGGTAAGGTACAACGAAGGAGTCGATCCGGTCCAGCGGGAAGACGCAGAGATTCTGTGAGTGCGAGGAAGGGAGGCAGAAGAAAGAGATCTCTGGGAAGTAGAGAAGGAAGTAAAGGAGGAAGAGAGAAGACGAGAAGAAGAAGAGAGAGGGGCAACAGGAGGGGTCGCAAGGGACCGGCGCGCGAAAGCGGAACCAGACCGAAGAGCGTTCATGGTGTGGGAATCAGGCAAGAATTGGGGCCTATGCTCGGAAAAGCGTCAGCGCGACTTTCTCTCTTTCTGTTTGGTTCGGAGGCAGTATCGGGGGGGCAGTTTTGCGGGTTCGCCGTGTAGAACAACCGAGGGAACGATATTCGGCAGAAGGGAAAAGCGGCAGTGGGGTCGGAGTAGTCCTATACCCGATCGCAACGTCACTAGCTAAAGTTGCCGGGAGCAATGTCTGGGGGAGCGAAAGCCCGGGGGAAAACGGGAGTGGCCGGGTAATTGGGCAACTGGGTCCAGCAAGGCAAATGGGGATTGGGGGAATTACCGGAGAGTAGAGTGATGGCAAGGTCGAAAGGGAAAAGAGGAAAAAGCCTTGTCCGGGGGGGGAAACTCTGCTGCAAGGAACAAATGGATGAGCCAATGTTCTCTCCTCTTCTAACCGTTTGCCGCTACAAGAAGCGCCGAAGCCGGACAGTCACGAGACTTACTTTAGAAGAAACCACTTGATGGAGGACCAGATGGATGCTACTAGAAATTAAAAGGTAAGAAATGGAGGAGGTCTGGCTTCTTTCTTTTAAATCCCCTGGTCCTAGCCCTTTTTATGTTCCATTCATCGAGTCACCGGGCTCATAGCTCTATCCACCGACCCGCTACACGGTTGGGGGAAGAAGTCAAAACGTAGCGTTCTCCGGAGCTCGGAGCACTACTCCGCGCTCACCGAGGAAGGTGCTGGACCCACTTTTGCACCGGAGAACGATCACCCGAATAGCACGATCTACAGGTACAAGAACCTTGGATGCTAACTTCCTTGATTATGGTTGAAGAGAGAGTGAAAAGAAAATATTGTTCATAACTTCCTGAAATAGTATGAGTGATTCATCTGCTAATTGAACCTGGTGTTGAAATTCTCCGCTCTAAATATACCCATGGGACGCCAGATTATCGTTGTAAGTGGTATGTGTTGAAAAAAAGTCCCAAGCCGTGCTCAATGCACGGTTATATACACCCAGTCATTTTCTATTCAATCCGAACCTTAAAACAAAGTTTCATGCACGATCTAGAACAGACCGTCGATCTCACCAGTCTCCGGGTCAATGTCTACATTAAGGTAGCCGGGTGCAGTAGGCAGACCAGGGATGGTCTGGATGTCGGCAGCCAGAGCGTAGCTGTGAGTCAAATTAGAATTTGCATCCAACATGGTAGAATGGAAGGGGAACAAAAAAGCGGGTCATTGTGGGGATAGACGTAGTGGAAAAAGGAATGGGGAGAGAAGCTTACAGGTATCCAGCGCCCACGGCCAGTCTGACATCTCGAATCGGCACAGTGAATCCGGTTGGTGCGCCCTTCAGGGCAGGGTCGTGACTGAGAGAGTACTGTGTCTTGGCAATACAGATAGGCAGATTGGCAAATCCTTGCTGGGTGTAGGTATCAACCTTCTTCTGTGCGAGCTCGCTGAACTCCACCTTCTCGGCACCGTACATTTCCTTGCCAATGCGCTCAATGCGCTCCTGGATGCTGCCATTCAGGTCGTAAAGCAGCTTGAAGTCCTTTGGCTTGGAGCTGGCGGCCAGAACGCCCTTAGCCAGGTCAACGGCGCCGGCTCCACCCTCAGCCCAGTGGTTGGCGGGGATGGCGTCCTCGGCACCCGCTGCGATCGCCTCCTCCCGGATGACAGCAATTTCAGCCTCGGTGTCAGTCTCAAACTTGTTGATGGCAACGACCACGGGCACACCGTACTTGCGGGCATTGGAAATGTGCTTGCGCAGGTTCACACAACCCTTACGGAGGATGTCAACGTTCTCAGTACGGTAAACCTCGTGCAGAGCAGCGCCGGGCTTAATATCAGGACCGCCGCCGTGCACCTTCAAAGCGCGAACGGTGGCCACAATTACAACGGTATCGGGAGAAAGACCCGATGATCGGCACTTAATGTTGAAGAAGCGCTCACCGCCCATGGTGAAGTCGAAACCAGCCTCAGTCACCACGAAACCAGTCTTAGCATTGTGATCCTCGTCGGGCTCGGTACCGGCCAGCTTCAAGGCCAATTTATCGGCAATGACGGAGCTAGCACCGATACTGATGTTTGCGAAGGGACCAGCATGGACCAAAACGGGAGTTCCCTCCAAGCTCTGCATGAGGTTGGGCTTGATGGCATCCTTCATTAAAGCAGCAAGAGCACCGCCGGCGCCAATGTCATCACAGGTGACGGGGTCACCGCTGCGGGAGGTAGCGACCACCATACGGCCCAGGCGCTCACGCATGTCTGCCAAGCTGTTGCTCAGAGCAAGGATAGCCATACACTCACTAGCGACGGAGATGTCGAAGCCAGTCTCGCGGGAAAGACCCTTCTCAGTGGGGGCCTGGCCAACGGTAATGCCACGCAGGTGGCGGTCGTTGACATCAAGAACACGACGCCAGGTGATAGTCTCAGGGTCGATGTCCAGACGGGCAAAGCGGCGAATCTCATCCTCGGTAAGGTCATCGGGGTTGGTCTTCTCGATACCCAACTTCTTCAGGCGACGGAACATAATAGGCTGGAACTCGCGCTTGCCCTTCTTGGCGGGCACTAGACGGCTGTAGAGAGGACCGTCCTTCTGCGTGCTCTCATGGAACATACGGGTCTCAATGGCCGCAGCAAGAAGGTTGTTAGCGGCAGTGATAGCGTGAATGTCACCTGTCAAGTGTAGATTGAACTCATCCATAGGGATGACCTGACTGTAGCCACCTCCAGCAGCACCACCCTTGATACCAAAGGTCGGGCCTTGACTAGGCTGACGGACGTTGGCAAAGGTGACGCGGCCCAAATGAGCTCCAAGAGCCTGGGTAAGACCAAGAGTAGTGGTGGACTTGCCCTCACCCAGAGGGGTAGGAGTGATACCAGCAACGAGAACGTAACGTCCATTGCGACGGTGAGAGAGACGATCCAAGACCTCAAGTCCAACCTTGGCCTTAGTGTGGCCGTAGGGCTCCAGCTCGTGAGGCGCAACGCCAACCTCAGCAGCAACCTGAGTAATGGGCTTGGGGTATTGAGCGCGAGAAATAGCGATATCGGACGGGACTGGAGTCTGCAGACGAATAGGCAGGGGAGTAATGTGACGGTCCTTCTGCTTCTCGAAGTATGATTTGGCAGCGTTAACCACATTCTTCAGCAGCATGGCAACGGTCATGGGGCCAACACCACCGGGTACAGGAGTGATTTGTGAGGCCACCTGTGAGGCAGACTCAAACTCCACATCTCCGACCAGGCGCTCACCAGACTTCCTGGTCGCATCAGGCTTGTAGTTGATACCGACATCGATCACAACGCAACCTGGCTTCAACCATTCTCCCTTCACATACTCGGTCTTTCCAATAGCGGCGACGACAATGTCAGCGTTCTTCACGATATTTGGGATGTCGGCACTCTTAGAGTGGCAGACGGTGACGGTGGCGTGAGCATTACGGAGCAAGAAGCTGACTGGGCTGCCAACAATGTCGCTACGTCCCAGAACAACAGCCTGCTTGCCTGAGGGGTCCACACCACTGGCCTTGAGCAGCTCCATCACTGCAAGCGGGGTGCACGGGGTGAAATTTGGGCGACCACCACGCTTGGCCAGCTCACCAATGTTGACAGCACCGAATCCATCCACGTCCTTCTCATCAGAGACGGCAGAGGTGATGGTGTGTTCGGACATGTGGTCGGGGATGGGCAACTGAACCAGGATACCGTGAACGGTGGGGTCATTGTTGGCCTTAGTGATCTCCTGGAGGAGCTCCAACTCGGTGCTGGTCTCGGGGATGTTGATCAGAGTGCAGAGGATATTGGCCTGAAAGTGAGTCAGCGGCCATCCTATCTTGATTTTTGGCATTGGGTCAAATCTACCTCTTGGGCGGCCTTCAGCTTCATGCGCACATAGGTGCCTAGGTTATAATTAGCTCTATGCGTTCATTCGTCGATACGTCCTTGGTTTGAAACTAACTGGAATCCGATCGGTTGCCGACTGTAAATCACAAAGTGGTGTTAGTCAATCACATGCTTCTAGTTTTCCGTTTGGGAATGGAACAAGATGCTTACCCTGGAAAATGATCAGGTTAGGCTTGAACCGGGGGTTGGCAAGCTGAGTCTCCTCAATCTCAGTCTTGAGGCCCTGGCGAATGGCTTTGGCAATTGCCGTGCCATCAATCTTAGCGGCCATGGTTGCGGAGCTGCAAAACGTGCGATTCGAAGCAGCGGCCAAGGGTTTTAAAAAAGCAGACTGTTGGGACGAAGTCGTAAAGGTTGACAAGACAGAACCTCTTACCCCTCGTGCGGAGGATATGGTATGGTATGAAGACAAGCACAGAGAGGTGCGGAGATAAAAATTAGTCGCTCGCGCCTGGAGGGAAAGAGGACCGCGGGGTACGGCGGGGAACAGCATGAATATTATTGCTTCTTTAGGGGCGAGAACCCTCGGAGCTGATTATCGGTTCGGGATCACGGGGAAGCTTAACATTTCACTCTTAATGGTAGAGAAAAAACTCGGCATCAATGGAGATCTTCGCTAGAGTTTATGTCTTCTCAGATGTAATATCTTTTCCCCTTATATCCGTCTCTCCTGCAATGCCCTTTCTCGTTGCTGTGATACTTCGGGATCCGAAAGGGAGAACACAAGTCAAGACGGGAAATGGTGCCTAAGGCATCAAAGATACTGTGCTCCGAAGATAACGGTTGATGAGTCACGGTCTACAGTAACTAAATTGATCCGGTGAAGCATTAGTTAATCCGTAGAAATGGGCTCCTGATTAGGCCGGATAGGGCTTAGGGCTGAGGGGCAGTACATCACGTGTAGATACCGGATCAATGGTTCGGCCGGAAAAGCGCGATTCGATACGGTTTGTCAGTCTTGGCGCTGGAGGAGTGTGCGATGAAATTCACTAGTGAAAGAAAGTGACGGTTGACGAGATTGACCCCCCTCCTCCGATATACCCGCCATACATCCACCTCACTGAGACGATCAGCTCAGTGCATCTATTTTCGGTCCTTTCCTGTCGCATCCGCCAAGATGAGACCTATTTTGCTGTCAGGACATGTGCGTGGGATTCTTCTTAAAAGCTCGGGTCCACAGTGAAAACTAACCGCAATCAACTTATAGGAGCGGTCCCTCAACCAGATTCGTTACAACAAGGACGGCGACCTCCTCTTCTCGGTGTCAAAGGATAAGAATGTGTGCGCATGGTGGACTGCCAACGGCGAGCGTCTCGGAACGTACGCCGGTCACCAGGGTGCTATCTGGACTGTCGACGTGAGCCCCAACACTGTGATCCTTGCGACTGGATCAGCCGACAACACCGTCCGGCTATGGAACATCAAGACTGGCGACTGCATCAAGGTGTGGGAGTTCCCCACAGCTGTGAAGCGCGTGGCATTCTCCCCGGATGGAAGCAAGCTGCTGGCAGTGACAGAGAAGCGTATGGGTTTCCTCGGTTCGATCGCTGTTCTCGATATTGCCTACGGTGATGGTGAGGGCAACAACCTGGATGTTCAGGCAGAGGAGCCAAGCTTGCGCATCACTTGCGCTGAGAGCAAGGCTACTGTTGCCGGATGGAGCTACATGGCCAAGTACATTATTGCTGCACACGAGGATGGCTCCGTCAGCCAATATGACCCCAAGGTATGGCCGCTGAGATTTCGTTTTGAATCCAATGCCAGACTTGAAATACTGACATCTTTTTTCTCAGACCGGTGATCAGCTGGAGAACATCCAAGCCCACGAGTTCGACCACCAGATCAACGACATCCAATTTTCCGCTGACCGCACCCACTTCATCACCGCCTCCAAAGACAAGACTGCCAAGGTAGGCATATAAACCGATATCAAATCAGAACGACCTGGCTAACCCTTTCCAGCTCATCTCCGCTCGCAACCTCGCCATCCTCAAGACCTACCCCGCCGATACTCCCCTCAACTCCGCCTCCATCACCAACAAGAAGGACTACGTGATTTTGGGTGGTGGTCAGGCCGCCATGGATGTCACCACCACCTCCGCTCGCCAGGGTAAATTCGAGGCCCGCTTCTACCACAAGGTCTTCGAAGACGAGATCGGCCGTGTCCGTGGCCACTTCGGTCCCCTCAACACCATCGACGTTCACCCCGCCGGTACCTCATACGCCTCCGGTGGTGAGGACGGTTACGTCCGTATCCACCACTTCGATAAGCCCTACTTCGATTTCATGTACGAGGTTGAGCGGGAGCAGCTGCGGAAGTAAGGGATGAAACGCTACGCTACGAAAAAGTATAGGTGATTCGAGTCGAGGAGAGTTGTGTGTATGTGTTTACGATGCGAACTAGACTCGGGACGTTTGTTTTAATTTTGCCCTCGAGTCCGGCATATGGGATGAGATGATGACCTTTCGAGGCACGGTTTTCTCATTTCTTGATTCCTACATGATCAACCGGAGTTGGTACCCTTTTGCTTTTGTTTTTTGTTTAATAAAAGACGGCATGCTTCATTTTCAGTTCTCGAGTTATATGTCTATCTTGCTGGGGAGAGCGTGTGGATACACGGCTCGAACTTCCAGGGGACGTACATATCACAAAATAGACAATACAGAAGCCTTGCAAAATTCAATCAGTTCAGAACAAATATATGATACTTAGCTGGCAGGTCTAATCAGACATGATCAGCTCCTCGGCTTAAAGAACTTAGTTGGGTTGAGGTCGGGACTATGGCAAGGATATAACGCATGCGACCACCTGTCCGATCTAACTTCAAAATGAAGTATTAACTTATCCAGAACCACGGATCTACGTTTTATTAGAGACAGAAGAACTCGTGGAATAGATCACAATCATTGAGGTATCTCATTTATACATTTTTATCCGAATTTTCTCTAAGCCCATTCCATGCAAGGCCAGCGCTAATCCGACCAGCAGAAAAGAACCCCCCAAAGAGGTAAAAAGTAGACATCATATCAGAGAAGAAGGGGAAAGGCATGACGTTCATCACAAAGAAAACAAGTAAGAGGAAAGAAAATGCGTCTCATCCCCAAGAAATGAAAAGCCTCAGCCGAGGACTGAGTTTATTTATTTCTTCTTGGGGAACTTTTCTTTACCGATGTCACTACCACGGAGCTTAACGTTAAGCACGCGCTCCATGGCAGAGAGAACCTTCTGATCCGGGGCGGCGGATCCACGCTCGAAGTCCTGAATGACGGTGACGGTGGTGTTGCACTTGGTGGCGAGCTCCTTCTGTGTCATCTTGTAACCCTCGTCGGTACGGCGCTTCTTGATAGCATCTGCGACATCGAGGCCAACGGTCTTGGGCTTGATGATGTCGTCGCTGCGGTCGACCTTTGTGAGGTGCTGGCCTTCGGGGGCACCAGACTTAGCAGACTGTGGATTGGATTCGGGTTAGTGTTTGATTCATGTGTTTGGGCACTCATAAGATGGGGTGTGAACGTACGATATTACCAGTGGTGTACTTCTTCTCGGTGGCGAGAATACCACCCTGGCGCTGAGCGGCGTTCAGGGCACTCTTGCCCTTAACGACAGTCTCGCGGGGGGCCATACCGGCGCCACGGTGCTTGCTGCCGATCTTGGTGGTGGAGGTCCAGTCATCCATTTTTGCGGTTGTAGGTGGTGTTTGGAAGTTGAGTGGTGTGGGTTGATTGTGGAGGGAGAAGGGTGGATTATGACGGAGGCTCGCGTGAGGTTGGGTTTGATGGGATTTATACTGCACAGAAGCTTCTCGAGAGTGGGAGAGAGGGGAGTCACGCGCTAAACCCTTTAGGGTTTAGTGGGGGTTATTGTCGCGGATATTGTCATGCGCCTAACTCCGCTTGCCATGGGTACATTCTAGATTGTTGCTTAGCAATTGATTCTATGGATTTATCATTGAGTGCATTTGGCAATTGAGTATTTGTCGCCATTTTTCATTTGGTTGTTGAGTGCAAAATGAGGCTACAGACATCATTTAAGTGGGGCCACGATGATGTTGCCACCATCACCGTCTTTCATGAATCCAGTCGCTTGGGCCTAATCTTCTATATAGTCCAGTATTGAGCTTATTATTTGGAATATATCTAAGTGTCATTGCTATGTCCTCATTCTCGATCACACATTCCCATTGTTTATTAATGTGTTGTTATAACACTATGATGTATTCGACCCACTTGATGTCATAGATACTCGG
Organism: Penicillium pulvis; assembly: GCF_028828015.1. NCBI lineage: Eukaryota > Fungi > Ascomycota > Eurotiomycetes > Eurotiales > Aspergillaceae > Penicillium > Penicillium pulvis. The sequence goes on along the minus strand of NW_026643078.1, from coordinate 1,065,546 downwards.
TCCATGCTGGGGCTTTGATCTCACCGCACACTACAGACGGCTATTAAAAAAGAAATCAGTCATTTTGTCGTCGTATATTCACATATCAATTGGTTGACTCATTAATGAAGAATAGTAATTGTTGCAGCGCTTGAGGCGCAGCCTTTTTTCCTCTTACGGACCCCGACTTACCCCACCAAGTACAACACTGAGCCTCAAAGCGTCTGTAGGTATACAGTACAAGCAGTTTCTACTTAAGTCAGGTACCACTCTCTAGATGATAAAAATTTGGCAAATTTTTCAAAGTGTTGTTCACCACCTTGCACTATGCCTTCCTTTTTTCACCTACCTTGCCACCGTCGTGGCGTCTCAAACCTCGGAAATATACAACACCGGTTTTAAGATATACTGAAGATTATAGATCTGAGAATTGAAAATGACCGCAAATATCCAAGATCCAGACGTCCCCAGTTGATATTAGAAGACACCACGTGAACTCCATTACCGCTACCGCGACGCATGACTGCAGGCCAAGGCCTCGGACGGTCAGAATCTCCGAAGCATTCGGATATTTCCTTTCTGAGTTCCTTAACTCCTGACCTCGGAACTCCCATGAACATCATAAATCCCGGCTGGAAAAGGTGCGACATGATTTATTATAAATGCTACTCCCCAGGTTTCAAGTATTAGCTAGCTCAACAAATTGAATGCCCAGAAACAATAATCCGGAATTGCTTGCTTGAATCTGAAGCGAGACCTTGGAACCCGAAATATCCCAAGTGCTTCAAGTTATATTCTGTTGCATAGAAGCATGTCAAACAAGCTGCACGCACCTCGAGCGACTAAACATGCTTTTGTGAGTAAAGTCTCAACCTTGGTATTATGTAGATGCAATTCTAAGAATGACCAGGATGGCCGCGAAGTAGACCTCCTCCATTATATATACGCGCGCCCCGATATCAAAGAGCTCAACGGAAATCCACAGAAAGTACTCTCCGCAATCGATGAATACCACAAAGAATTCGAGATTCTCACCAATGTCGGAGCCAAGAAGGGCCAGCACATCGTTGACCTGATCAGCGAATGCAAACCATCATCCATGATCGAACTCGGTGTCTATGTTGGGTACAGCGCCATATTATTCGGAGGTGCCGTACGATCGCATGGCGGAAAGCAATACATCGGTATCGAAAAGAACCCTGAAATGGGTGCTATAGCCAGCCAGTTGGTAGATCTGGCCGGGTTACGCGATTTCGTGCAGATTATCGTTGGATCTAGCGATGAAGTCCTGCAAGAACTGGTTAAAGAGAAAGAGCTTACGCAGGTTGAACTTATTTTCCTGGATCATTGGCAGGATCTGTATCTGCCTGATTTATGGCTTCTTGAGCAGATGGATTTACTAAAAGTGGATGTTTCGGTAGTTGTTGCAGATAATGTGATCTTTCCTGGTGCGCCTCAGTATCGCAAATGGGTGGAGGCTACTACGAAGCAGAAGCGGGAGATGGTTAAAGGGGCTGGAATCGGAGCTGTTACGCCTAATCCTAACTTGGTATATGATACTATTCTTGCGGAGTTTGATACTGATTTTGGGCTGGTATGTTTGCTTCATTGAGTGTTTAAGTAAGATGTTAACTGTTGAACAGGACGGTATTACGGTCACTCGTGTTGTAGGCGATGAGACTGAATGATAACTTGGAATGATAATCTGCTCCACTGTCTATTTTCATCATAAAGCTAATAGCTATGGCTGGACGCCATAGCTTACCTGGAATCAGACTAGGTTTTGTTTAGGGTCAAACAGGTGATGCAAAGACCAGATATACCGTAGATCTAGTCTAGCGGTTCCGATATGTTGCTTTATCCAGCAATCGAGTCATTATTTTTTGCTAAACTGAGAACCACAGTGATCTCTTTTAAGTGAATGATTTTGATAAAAATTGATACCGGGAGACTCGGCTCTAAATACAAACACAGACAAGGATGGGGCCAGTCATGCTAGTTGTGCAGAGAGGCTACATCCCTTCAAATGCTGAGCTGTATAACAACAAAACACATAGAATCCATCTTGTGGAAAAGTACAATCAATACTTAAACAGAAATGTTCTCATAGCACAGTTCATATCTCATCAATGAACATGGCATGGTTGAAGAGAGATTACCCCTGGTGTTCCTGAAGTCTTGGCCCGCCAGGCAGACGAGACAACCCACTTGGCAGAGGAGTCCGGTCTCAACCTCCGCTATTCTTTCAGCTCTCTCCCTCAACCCATATCTCCCCTATCTTCGATTGCCGTCACTTTTCAGCAAGCGATTAATTCCTACATATTGAATCCTACAATCGCCCGAGTTTCCATAGCCGTCATGGCAAACAATTTTGCCTCTGCCATGACCACCCGGTCGCTCCGCATGGTCCGAACCGTATGTCTTCCCCACAGTACCTGAAAGTAACAGCCACTGACGAACAAACCCAGGAGCTGGAATTCCTAGCAGATTCATCTGTGATCTCACGTCAACAGCTGAACTCTATCCTCTCACAACTGCCCGACGAGTCCGATGCTCGTTCCGCGCCCCGACACCGCGAGGCTACGCCCGTGATGCCCACACCTTCACCCCTACCGGAACCTGTGCAGGCACAGCCCGCTCCAGCTCCCTATTCCCCTCCCGTGTCCCAAATGCACGATACTTCGTTGAACGAGAAAGCCCAGATGCACAACCAATATGCTTCACCGCCTCCTCAGATGGCTCCGCCGGCCTACCCTCAAGTTCCACCCATTCTGTCTCTCGCCTCGGCGCTATATGCATACACTCCCACCGATGCGGGTGATCTTGCCTTGCAGCCGAACGACCGTGTTCAAGTTATTGAGCACATGAATGATGACTGTATGTTCCCTCCAAGACGAATGGATTTTAAAATGTACTAATGTTTATGACAGGGTGGCGTGGTCGCAACGAGCGCACTGGTATGGAGGGTATATTCCCTCGCAGCTATGTCAATGTCTTAAATGAGAAGGTTGGCGGTGGTCCTCCGCCTACCAACTATGGTAACATGCCTTTGGAGGTCAGTCAAGGAGGACCTTCAGCTCCTGAGTCCAACGACCCGAAGGAGAAGAGCAAGTTCGAGCAAGGCGGCAAGAAGTTCGGCAAGAAGCTGGGTAACGCTGGTATGTGTCGCATCCCAAGATGATAATAAGTCAGTGAGCTAACTATGAGCAGCAATCTTCGGTGCCGGTGCTACTGTTGGATCCAATATCGTGAACAGCATCTTCTAGGCTTGCGGTACCATTCGGATCTGTTTATGCGGCACTCGTTTAATTTTGCTGGGATACTCCCATGATTTCATATATCCTCTTAAATCATTGAAAGGCGTTGGTGGATAATGGCTTAGTTAGCTTGGACAGATGGCTTACAGAGCAGATCAGTGATCTTCTCCAAACCATATGCTGCTATTTTGTATTTAGAGTGCTATCGTTCCACATTGCTATGCCTCAGGAAAATGGGTAGATGAATGCACCTGTGATTTGCTTCAAGCTCAACTTTGTCCCCTATTCTTTGCGATGATCATTCCCAGTACGCTTTGTTGTAAATATAACCTAGTGTCACCTGATTGGCAAGGAGCCAAGGTCTAACCCCGCGACTTGGCTGCCAGGTCAGCAGGGCCAGGACGCGTTACTAGTACTCTGGGCATTCTGTCCGAGCGGTAAAATATTCACATCTATCACCGTCGACCCTGTCGTGTCCCACTTTAAACTTCCGTATTCTGCTTGGCGCCTTCGTGAACCACCAATCACGCTTGAAGATCCACTTTACTACTGAATGCACCAGCCCATCAGATTGCGCAGATGGACCTTGTAAGCGCCCGGCTGGGATGATCATGCAGTAGTGAAGTGTGATTCGGCTGCCAATCTAAATGGCACTCAATTGTCTCCAAGACCTTCGGACCTAATAATAGGTTTGGAGCTCCCAGGAGTTCAGCCAGAGCTTTCATTTCTTTCGTGCATTCCTGGCGAAGTTCTCCTTTACTTGCATTTTGAGCAGGCTCTCAACTGTCATTGAAGTTAGCAGTCCTCCTCGATTCTTATTGCATTCCCTGCTGTTGATCAGCAAAGCGAGGCCGAAGTAGATTTGTTACCCCGCACACCACAAGTGGGATCTGTACGTTGAAATACAACCTGGGGTGATCGACTCTAATGATTGAACAGGAGTTTATTTGAAGTTCAATTGGACTTCGTCTATTGCATACATCGATGCCGTCCTTTTTCAACAAGAAAATGTCGCAGCCGCAAGCCCACTATCCCCCTCCGCCGATGTCTGGTAAGCTATTGATGGAAAAGATGTGTTTACTATTGCGCTAATGGTCATTACACAGCCCCGGCTCACCAGACAAGTAAATAACCCTCCATGATTGAGTATGAGCACATTCTGACATGCTCTATATAGCATTTTCTCTACCTCCCCAACAAACCTTTCCCCCACCCCAGCAAGCCTTTCCTCCACCCCCGCAGGCATTCCCTCCGCCTCCCCAGGCCTCTCCCCCACCCTCGCAACCATCGCCTGCTTTACATGGCTCCTTTGCAAATGCACCCCCACATAATTTTAGTTACCCTCCTCCACCCAGGTCCCAACCAACCAACAACGTATACCCGGGACCACCCCCGTCTGTTAGCCCTCCAATCCAGAGCCCACCACCGGAGAGTCAATACCCCCAGGATAAGACACCTTCCTACAACCAGCCGAGCGCTTCTGCGTTCCAGCAACCAGCTGCTGCCAGTATCAGCAGATCTGAGTCTCAATCGTCCTCATTGAACCGAATGGAAAAGATCCCCGGAGGAGCCCCCTCATATGGAGACTTCAAAGGAACAACCGCAACACACGACGACAATGTCGGTACATTCAACGGAGGAAGTTACAGAATCAGTCATCGTGATTCGAACTCTCTCTTGACAATCCAGCTAGCCATGGGTGCGCCATTGATTGTTAAACCAGGTAAGAAACATATCCTGAAGTATGTGATGATTTCAAATACTTAACGGTCTTTCTAGGTGCCATGCTTGCAATGTCCCCCACGATGACCCTTCGAGGTGAAGTCCATTTCACAATGAAGAAACTGCTAGCCGGAGGCAAAATGGGCATGTCTACCTTCACAGGACCCGGAGAACTCCTCTTAGCCCCCTCTGTCCTAGGCGACCTAATGGTGCTGCCCATCCGCCCAGAAAAGGAATGGATGATCGGAAGAGACGCCTTCCTAGCGCATTCATCTGCTGTCAGCCACGAATATGTGACTCAGGGTCTAACGAAGGCAATGTTCTCCGGAGAGGGTTTGTTCGTGTACAAGATCTCAGGAACCGGGCTACTTTGGATCCAAAGTTTCGGCGCAATCGTCAAGAAAGAGGTACGTTGCAACTTACCAGTTTTATGTGTTCTATGTGCTAATATACTACAGCTTGTGGAGGGTGAGAAATACTACGTTGACAATGGTTATCTTGTTGCGTGGAATTGCGATTACACACTTGAACGCGTTGCGTCAGGTGGAATTTTGTCTGCCTATTCTTCTCATGAGGGTCTTGCTTGCAAGTTTAAGGGTCCTGGAACAGTTTATTTCCAGACTAGGAACTTGAATACCTTTGCTATGCAGATGAAAATGAGTACGGCGAGTGGGTGATTTTTGTTTTGATGGTGTTAGGATGGGATGTAAGATGGACATCAATTTGTTAGTGTCGTTTGGTTTTCGTATCGTACTGTATACAGCTGCAATATACACCACTGCAATTTTTGAGTACATACATCTGGATTACGGACTCGAGCTCGCATCATGGCTGGGAATAAGGTTTTAGTCTCCGAACTGAGCTAAGTATAGGACATTTGAAGCCACCCGCTTCCCCATTCATATTCGGAAGGCTATAAAGATATTTTCCAAAAAGAAAAGTCCTGCAGTAAACATCACACTTGCAATTATTTTACTCTCCCCTCAATACCTCAATCTTTACAATGCCACCACAGCCCGGAAGTACAGATGAGTGCTACCATAGGGTCTCTGCAGAAGAGATGTTAAAGTTTCTCAAGAACAATGCCCTCCGCTACATGGTGGGGCATTGGCAAGCCAGTAAAGATTTATCACCAGCCCAATTCGTCCGTGAGTTCAAGCTATTTAAGTAAGTATCACCTGGATCGTGCTTTCAATAGGGTCTATCACTAACATTCTGTTTCTAGGCAAGGATTTGAAATACTTCAGAACATGATTACAACAATAAGAGATAATCCGGAGATAATACTTCCGGAGGTAAATGAGGACCCGCCACCACCATATGACGAAGCAACGACACCCTGAATCTTGTGCAAGGACTAGATGATTGCCTGGCTTCTTTGCAAGGGTTATGTTTGGGTTTGAATGTGAAGCAAATGGTATAATGAATATTCGTGGAAGAAGGATATATCCCTAGTGTATGGCTATTCAAGTAGTTGTTGCTTGTTGCTAACGATAAGGCAATTCCCCGAAACTTCGTCCCTGTAAGAATGTCGAAACGAGCTGCTGCTTTTTCATTTTTACAGTAGTGATGTGAGATGTAGTTCTATTCATCAAAGAACTCATTGGTGTAGTTCCGAACCATTACTTTTTTAGTTTATGATATACAAGGCCAGGGTTCCAGGAATTAAAGAAACGTACTGCGTGGCGAGACTGAGCCTTCAAAACTCTATAGTTGTTTAGACATATCGAAATACGGGGCCATCGGCAACCAGGACCCTATCAAGGTTGCCTGTCATAGTCGAGAAACAAAGACTTTCTGTGGCGCACTGACAGTAGAATTGAAAAATAGCCCCTACTCACGCTTTCTTCCCCAACGCCCTACCCAAAATACATTAAACTGGAATTCGTCAGGCAAAGCCCCAATCAGCTTTTTCCTCTTCCTTTTTTAAAATATACCTGGTAGGTTAACAGATTCACAGTAGTCACAATTTTCGGCATTGGCAGACCATACTTGCCGAAACGTGCCAAGGCATACGGTCCCGGAAATCGTATTTACTGTATTTATGGTGATGAGGCTCTGCTTTTTTTCGACTCATTGAACTTAATCTTTTTAGCCTAATTCACTATTGCACAGCTTGCTCGGCTCTTCATTACCACTTGGGATGGAGAGCACCGCAGAGCCACCCGCCGACGCGGAAGAGAATATGCGCCTGGCGGTGGAACGATTTCGCACCAAGATGGAGGCCTCCAATCGGCAGTTTCTTCAAGATCGAATGGATGAGATAGAAGCTATGAATCTCTCAACCGAAGAGGAAAAATTACTCGAGATGCGCACCTATTGGCCTGGCCTGAAAGCCAGGAACGACATTCGTTGGATGGCTACCCAACCACCAGAAGTGGTCCGTCAGTTGCACGAAGAGGCAAACGTTGACCGATTGAGTGATGTCAAATCGCTATACCATCGGCATATGGATGGTGTCGAACCGCCAAATGGGTGGACAGATGAGTGGCGCCAGATGTATTTGAACACCGTTCAGACTGTGTGTAATGAGGTGGCCTTTCGAAGTGAAGAGGACAACGATTTCGAAGTCCCGCCCTGCTATGATCTGGCCCTCTTTCTCAAGTACGCTAGTGGGGTCCAAGATCCGGACTTTCGCTACGCAGGCATGGCTTCTTTCGATCCACCTGGAAGTCTCGTGAAAGAGACCTTTGATATCTCCAAAGACCGAGAAGATCTGATTAGACATATACATCGCTATTATCTTTGCGAAGAATCCTGGTTCCAAGCCTATGCGCATCAAGACTTAGAAGTGCGAGCTGGCTTCCAAACCGGGAACGGCATCAAAGACAAACAGAGCGGGCATGATGAATGGTACAGCATGTATCTCTACTGTCGACGGGACCCGGAAGACTCTGATCAGAGCCACAAAGACTGGGCGTGGCGAGTGGTCATTTCTGAAGTCGGCACTTATAGAGACCACATCGAGGTATATGGGAAAAATCCAATATTCGACTCCATCGTTGAGTTTCTGGACTGGTACAGTAGCTGGCTAGAACATTTAGACATGGATCAGGTTCGGAAAGATGTCGCTCTAAATCATGGGGATTGGGACTAGTCTCTCATGAGTGGATGGATGGCGGTCAGGTATTTTGCAAGATACTATGTTTCTCTTGCAAAGAATTCTCTATCATTTTGACACCTTCGGCGACTCTCAATATCTATACGTACTAAGCGAGGAATGAGACGCGGTGGGCTATGTATGACCATAGTGAGGAGCCAATTGTTTGCATTAAGACCTGAACTTCATCACTGCCAGATAGTGCAATGACGCCTCAATGAAAATATGTGTGGATTCAAGAGCTTCAATGATAAGTATCGCTTTCTTCTCGGTTTGAATCCATTTCCCACTACCCTCTTACGAAACATCGAGAGATGCCTATCTTAATTGCTCTCTGAATGTAAAGAAACTAGGCCCCTGGTCCCTGTAGACTTGCTCAAAGTCGAGAGCGTTCTCCAGCATCAAATCCCGCCATATCTCGAAGTGGGTTACCAGGGGCTAGATACCCTGAGATTTGAGTGGGTAGCATTTCCCCATTAGGAGTACCCAGCAACAAAGGCCGTACTGACACCTCGAAGAGTCACCTCCAAGTATGGCTGTATAACTGATTTCGAAAACTACTGTACTTTGGAAAGAATATCCATGAATTTACTACTGGAGTATGAATCCTTCAATAGATTGTGCTTACTGGCTCACAGGTCACCCGGCACCACACTAGGGAACAAAGCCCCTTGAAACTGCCATACGTCAGTTGTAGGAAGTACTTTATGCGAAGGTTGAGGGTAGGATGCAAATTTAATTATGACTTAGTCGAATATCAAAGGTTGTTAGCCATTGAAGCTGTACCCAGAAATGAATAAACCAAGTCAATTAGTCAATTCAAACTTGAAAGTAGGTGGTCATATCAATCCATTTCATGGCGAACTATTTCTATCTTTCAAATCGTTTCCTCATCTCAAACCCCCAACGGTAGAAAGATACAATGCCGGGGTCTCATTTTCACCATCCACCAATCCCAGTACGTGACACGCCATAAAGAAGAGACAATAGGAAATTGCCTCTCCCACAAATGCCAAATCCAAAGCTTATCCCGCTTAACCAGTACGCTTCCGGCGGCCGACTTGTCCACGGAAACCGGTCTTGATAGCGGCGACGGAACGACGGGATCCGCAAGAGTTGCAGGTAATGAAGTACAGACGGTTCTCACCCTTGTTGAGCTCGGTGTCGGGGCTGCGGCAGGTCTTGCAAGTAACATACTCCACTGTAAATGTGTTAGAGCTTCGAATCCTATGATCAATGTCGCGAAAATAGAAAGGCGGAACATACCGATATATGACCTCAAAACAGACTCAATTTGTCTCTGGACGAAACGACCCTTAATGATCAGGCGACGGCTACCGTCGACACTGCCGCTGGTTCCCAATTCAGCGAACAGGAACTGCATGACGTGGTCGTCGGATCGCTTCATGCGCTTGCAGATATCGGCAATGTTGGCGAAAACGGTACGACGGTTACCCTCACGCAAGCACTGGGGAGGAGGAATCTTGTAGGACTTGGTTCCGCTGGACAGGAGGTCGGGGTGGTGGCTCTGGATGAGGGAGAAGAACCGAGAGACGAGAAGAGAGTAGGGGATGGTTTGGGTGGCATCGTGGGCCCAGATGCCGGTGCCGGCCTCAAGATCACCCTCGGGCAGGACTTCCTCCTCCTCAGCCTGCTCACCAGCCTCCTCGGAGACACCGGCCTCAGCAAGCTTGGCCTCGAAGTCACCAGTGTCGGCCTTCTTGGACTTGGACTTCTTCTTCTTTTTCAAGACGGAGGGGTCGAACTCGTCGCCAGCAGCCTCCTCACCCTCGCCCTCAGTGTCCTTGGATTTCTTGGACTTCTTCTTCTTGGCAAGACCCTTGAACATGTCGGTGACCTCGTCGACTTCCTTGTCTAGGATTTTAAATATATCCGTTAGCGGGTCCGGGGTTCAGACAGGTGGAACCCGAATCAGAAAGGGTAGCTATTGTGTCGTACCGGCAGGCTTCTCAGTCTCGGAAGACTCTGTGACTTGACCGTTGGTGTCCATAATGACCGATCCTTCGCTGAATGCAACGGACTTGCGCTGCTTAGTGTCCTGTTCGGGCCCCGCCACAAATTAGTGATGTGTAAAAAAATAGATTGTCAAAGCAAAAAAGTTCATGGAATGGCCTTTCTGAGGCGAAATAGGTCTCGGAGTCCAGCTAGAAAGCAAGTGGCTTGCGCGACTAGCGTGGGTGTCGATCGAGGGGTATTGTGCACGCCCGAAAGAAAATGTGGGTGCGGTAAAAAAGAAACTGGGTGTGACATACGGCGTCCGCCATGCTGGGTGGTTGCAGGATTTGCTTCGCTTGACCACCGAGGTATTTTTGAGGAGTATAGGAGTTGCGGGGAGGTCGGAGAGACGGCGATGTCGACAATGACGAATTTGATGCTGGGTCTGATATCTCAATGTTCGAGAGGCGAGTGTCTGTTATCGCGGGACAGCACGTGACCTGACTCATTGATAGAAGTCACGTGTAGCCACATTGTATAGATATTGTCCAACATTCCCAACATCGTGAGCACGTAGCAAGTAAGATATGAAGATACATGTGTCCAAAATCATTACTCGCTTAATTTTTAAGATTTTAAACATAAAGGTCGTTTGACAAGTCAATCAGTGGTACTTCGCTGGCCTACGTCCCATATAATAAAGCTGAGATTCTATATGCCTCGTGTTATGTACTTTAGATGACGATGACCATTCTTGAGAATTTCTAGGAAGATTTGCTCATAAAGGATTTCTCACGTCTGATTACCTTCGTTTGTACAATGATATACCTAAAATCCATGTATAGATCATCATGAAGCCCCACATGACTCAGCAAGCTCGCCGGCGCTTATGTAATAAGTGTACTACCCGCGGCGTCTACCTACAACCCTCAACACCGGGATCAACACCGTCCAGCTCACGGAACAAATGCTTTGATCATACACAGGGCAGTAGGCAGGCCACTGCTCTTCCTCAATCATTCCTACCCTTCCAATATCTCTCAGAATCACCGCCAACATGTCTTCCTCTCCTCCCTCGTCCAATCCCTCGTTCTCCATGTCCTCATACATGATCCCCTCCAACCAGCACTCGTACGACTCCGACGACGAGGTTGCTTCACTGCCATCGGAATCTACCACAGAATCTGACCTGGAAACCCTCTCCGATGACTACTCCGATGCCGAGGCTGAGTGGCGGGAAAGCATCGAGCAATTAGAGCTGCTTTTGACAATGGTGCTTGTGCCATTTATTGGCAAATACATGGGCCGGAAATGCGCATACTGGAGTAGGTCATCTGTCTTGCAGGATTTGGGGTACGCATTGCTAATATCAGTGATTTGCAGGCTGGACGCGATTCATGACATGGAAGTACCCGGTCGAGGTTGTAGTGCGGAGTCCGGGAATGTTCAAAGTCGCCGGAGCTATCGAGGCCGCTGCAACCCTTTAATACCATACCTTCCTTTGTCCTTTTGTCCTATGTTTCTTGTGTTCGCATTATTGGCGTTGAAAAGAATGGTCCTTGTTCATTTAGATGGTCAGATAAAAGCCATGTTAGGTTCCTTTGTCTGGCAAGCCATCTACTGAAGCATCGGATAGACGCGAGAACTTTCCCGCGGTACATCCTGTTAATAGTGCTTTGCCCCCTAGATTGCTCTATACCCAAACAATCCAAATCAAAATCCACAATTTCCCGGAGCTAGATTGATGGATGTTTTGTTCCACATCATAAATGACGTACCTACGCGGTGCCTTCTCGTGATGCAACATCATGAATAACATCTGCCACAGCCTGCGGCTTGCTCAGCATGGGGAAGTGCCCCGCATCGACAGAATAAGTACGAATGCCACCCTCCCCGAGCATGGCAGTTTGAGCCAGCTGGTGCACGGGGAGGACTGTGGCATCTTTCGTACATACAAGGTAGCTGGTAGGCACACTACGATACCCTTCATATGTAAGAGGAGTTTGAAAACTGGGAACAGCTTGGTAGACGATCTTAGCGAGATACTTCTCAGCTGCGTCATCGTCAAGGTCATTGAAAAACATATCTCTAGCGTTCTTGGGCCACAGCTCATTGCCCTGCGGCTTGTGCCGTTAGTTTCATCTTTTCTTGTGTTTTCCCATCGGTTATTGAGTCAACTTAAACCTACATCGATAGTCGCCTGGGACTCCAACATTGGATTCAAATCGACGATGCTGTTCCCCGCCAGCACCACCAAACTTGATATGTAGAGCAGAGCAACGATACCACCATTAAGGTCTTGTGCCAAGCAGTCTTTGCGGGCGAAGCCCTTGATACACTCTGTGCCGGGTAATCCACTGTATGAATGCATGACAATGACAACCTCTTTGCCTTGGGCGACAAGGCTCTTTAGGTAGTTCTGTCGGATGTACTCCGAAACATCATACATGGTGCTTGATGATGGTCCACCCTGAGAAGGGAGGGTGATAGGCTCGACAGGATATCCTTGAGACCGAAGTATCGCTGCAACAGGCTCATAGATGATGCCTTGGTTACAAGAACCGGGAATGAGGAGAATGGTGGGCTTTCCGTTAGCCATAATCGCGGTTTCGTAAAATGAGTCAAGGGATTTTTGGAAACACCGAATTAAGTGGAAATTGGCTACTAATAAAGGCCGGTTCAATGTTAAGGATTTGATTGGGCGCTCCTTTTCTTTTTCCTTGTTTCACGACGCTATTTGCGGGCGCTAATGCAGTATGATTATCATAAACATCACTGGCTAGGAAACGCATGAGCCGGGAACCATGTACAACCCGCCTATCATACCCGTGGAAAAGTTGATAGCGGTTGGAGTTTGATGTTGGAACTCGAAGATGGAAGATACTCCGATGCAATTGAACATTAGTGCAGGTGGTTTGGAAATATATGTTGAAGAACGCAGAATTTATTGATATCAGTTGGTGACTAAGAATAAACAACACTCCTCTGATACATGCGGCTCGTTATGCAGTCCATGCAGTCTGTTTTCGAAAAGAAACTACCAATTGAAACGCCAATCATTTGATATACACTGTATTCTTCGTCATGACTGTGAAGATCTGCCGAGAAGCCGCAGATCAATACAACCTATTCTGGCGCCAGAACCCAGGAGGAACTTGGTCATCGCTTGATTCATGGGTGATACTTGGATATAGGCGTGGCTGCCTTGGCCTTTTCATGCGACTTGAAAATCCCTGTTGGGGGCTTTGGAGCATCATAGCATCGCCTTGGTCATTCTCAGGATGCGTGACACGATTATTAGGGTCAAAATAGTCATGAGCAGCGGGAGGGAGAGGATACAGTGTTTCGACCCCGACCTGGGCATGTGATAACAAGCCCTGTGAAGGAACTTTGGACACCCCTGCGCCAACGAGCTCGGCTGTTGTCATGATGTCTTCAAAGTCAAAGGTTGGTAAGCTTTGTTGTACTCCCATCATCACCAAAGAGTCCATCTTGTTCTGGGTTTTGGGATCCACAATCGCCCAAAACGCTGCATCTAGATTGTTAAAGAAAAGGTCATCCGGTTGATTTTTCTGGGCTTCCTGAGTATCATTGATGTTGAGCCTCATTTTTTCCAGGCTCTCCGGCTGTGAAATAGAGTCGACCTTTTTCTTGTTGTGAACTTGACTGATCGGTCTAGAAGAAATTTGACGGGGCCCACGTGAAATAATCTTATCATGAGATAATTTCTCTGTAATTGAATTCCTTGCTTGGGCATGCACTGATTCCATCGAATTTTCTTTTCTCAAGCTTTCACAAGTCTTGTGGAATTCAGCATCAGGCGATGTGGCAACGATCTGGCGAGTTTGACTAGACTCCGATGCCCAGTATTCTTGCCGGCTGTTTAAGATGTCTTTCAATTCGTCGAGACTGTAGTATGTGTGATTTTGATTTGATGTTCTAGCCCAATCGTCTCTTTGGGTGGGCAAAAGACCCACGTGAAGAAGTTTTAACAACTCAATCTCCAAAGCAAGCTCGGGTTGCAAATTGCCGGGGTTTGTTTCAGACCAGGTGTATGGTGTATCAGATTGGGACCAACTCGCAATCTTTTTGACTGGATGTGTCAAAATTGAATGCTCTCTCTGAACATCAAGGTCCGAAGTTCTGCCCACGCAATGCCCTTGATCGATCCTGGGTTCCTCATTTGGCTGTTCGAATTTCCCGGCCTGGGAACTGAGTTGCTCTGTGTTGTTCCATTCGGTTTCCAGTTCCTTTACCAGCTCTGAGAATATGTATACAGGCCGCTTCTGTTGTCGACTAGTCCCATTCTTTGGAGGCTTGTGACCCACCTTGCGCCTCTTTTCCGTTCTTGGAGACTTTGATGGAGACTGTGGGTGCTTTTTGGTAAGAAATCTTCGTTCGGAGAATGCAGAATTGGGAACTTGTTGATGTCATCAGCGCTGCCATCTTCTGCCATCTTGGAGATCCGATTCTGCTCACCATGACCCAGCTTCATTGGCGATGATGCCTTGCCTTTGTTGAAAATTCCAACATTTAGATTGCCGCGGAGCTTTCATCAGAAGTTAGCGCAGTGACGGATAGGTATCAAGCACTTGTCTTTACCGTCAGCCTCTCACGCGCAACATTGGGTGCACGAAACACGTCGTTCATGGTGTGCTTCCTGCTTAGCCTTCGTTTCTTATTGTCTTTGTACGATGTAGACTGTGGTCTGATAGTGCTAGCGCCCTTATATTCGTATCGATCTTCCCGAGTCTTGTGGCGCGGCTTGCGGTCAAAACTGGGCTGTAGTTCGTGGCCAGCTTTCTCTGATTGGATTTGACCTTGCCCCAAGGAATCATCTTCTACTTGTACATGTTTGCGGGTGCTGTCGACAATATTGGGCGAAATGAGCGATGTATCCGCAACCGCTAGACCAAGTTGACTCGGGTCGTCTGTTGTTTGGTGTCAGTAATCTGGTGACACCAGTATCCACATAATAGTGGAACTATACCCGTAGCATTGCCAGCAGAATGAGCATCTGGAACTTTTGAAAGCCACCGATGTATTGACTTGAGATCCATCTTCATCGACCGGACTGACAAAATATCGACACGAGGTTATTGAATACATGAAAGGTCGCGGGTTCCGGAATCGACTCAGCCGAGTACATTCTGTTGATGGAAGTCACGATCCTTACCCGCTTCACCCCACCAGGGCCACCACCTCACCAACGTTCCATACTGCTGCGCTCTCCTCTTTTCGTCCAATGACTGCAAGCTCGTGGACAGGGTATTTTGTTTTGATGATCATCTTGCTTCAAGCTACAAGGGAATTTTTGAAAACCTGACGGTCTCATTCCCCTAACTCCCCGAAACATACCAGCTAATTTGAGGTTATCTTCAGACATTCAAGGTTCGAACGCCCTGCCAAGCTAATCCATGCGCTGATCTTTCCTTCCCTTCGGAGTCAATCCGAGGTACGGCCTTAGCGGTATGTGGGTCCTGTGCCCCTCCACCCACGCACAGCTTGGATTGGATGTGGATGAACAAGGCCGGGATTGGGGCTCCAATTGGTTTGACAAGGCCAGGTTGCTTCAGCCATTCTGCAGCCGGCAGTATTTGGGGGCCAGACCATTCTGGGCACAGGAACCCGGATAGGGCCACGGGTCAGGATTGCATACACATCGCAACTGCATGAAAACTGTGAGGTACCGTACCTAACTTAAGTGACACAGGTGCACGTTCCACAGATCCCAAATTGCGTGGAGAACCCCGCCCAGGCCAACGAATCGCTCCCAGGGTTCTTCGTTGCGGACCACGCGCTCTTTTGGTCTCCCCAATCCCGATATGGATATGTTGTGGCTTGAGTAACTATGTGGTTCCAACCGTTTTAGATGCGGTCTTGATCGTCTCACATCCATTGATGAGACAAGGGGGGAGAAACACCTGCCGTGGTAATCAGCCGTTTTGACTAGCGTCCCCCATCTTCCAAGATCCAGCCTCGGGTAACATCTGATTGATGGAGCGGGAAAAGGGCAGTCAGGCCGCCGGTTCCCGAATCAAATCACTGTTCAAGGTTTAGGCGGGGGTTATCTCGCTCTATGCAGCGCTACTACTTCTGGTTCGCTTCCCCCCCCACCTTGTCCTGTCACTATTTCCCTGTTGCCCGACCACTCCTTATTACTGGCCACAACCCGCCAAAGAAAACAAGGAAGACAGAAAAATAATAGGAAAGCCAAACCCAAATTCAAAGTACTCAGTAAGCATTATATCCTATTGATTTACAACATCTATTGGTTCTAGACCGATGGTAAATCTCGAGAATGTGAAAGCCCTAAGGCAGTGTGATTGTTACACGGGTTTGACGGCTGACTCGTTTCCGAACCACTAGGATCTCCCTGCCACTCTGCACCGGGCACAACCCTTTCATTTTCTTTTTCATCTCCAGTCGCTTCTTTCCACCTAGACTAATCTGGTTCCCAAGTTCTTTGGCCTCTTCCCGACGTTTCGCAAAGCTATTATGTCTAAGCTCTTCGTGCAGTATGTTCCTCTGCTTTCACTTTTCTGACCCATTTAAGGCCCGGGGGTTTTCCTCTTCATCGTGGGGGCTAGAGTAGTGAGCTCACTATATATGAAATGAACTAAAGCGGCCTTTCATGGCATACAAATGATGAGACCCTTCGTGAGGGATTCCAGAAGTTTGGCGAGATCCAGGAAGCTGTCAGTGCTGGCCCAGTCCATCTCAACGCATTCCTGAAGCATGCATTCTTACTCAAGTCATTTCAGATCGTCGTCAAGGATCGCGCAACATTGCGCAGTCGTGGATTTGGTTTTGTTCGCTTCGCCACTGATGCCGAGGCTGATGCGGCAATGAACGAGATGAACAACGTGGAGTAAGAATCCGGAGCAATCATATTCTCAATCCATAATTCAGTAACCTTAAGCTCATACTTCTTCGCAGATTCGACGGTCGGACTATTCGCGTCGACAAGGCATTTGACCGTCCCCAGCGCCCGGACGGCGGTTTCCAGGGTCGCGGCGGATATAACCAGCAGCCCGGTCAAAGTTACCAGCCTGGTGGCGGCGGTGGCGGTTATCAGGGTGGTGGTGGTGGCTACCAGCAAGGTGGTAACCGCGGAGGTTATGGTGGCTACAACAACCAATATGGTAATGGCGGCGGTTATACCGCTGGATACAACCCCGGCGGCTATGGTGAGTCTCATAACCTGTTAGTGGTTTGACGTTCATACGCACTAACATCATCTGTAGGTGGTGGTAATGGTGGTAATGGTGGTGCTGGTACGTTTGATTTCATGTCTTTGGAGATCCCGAGGTTGTAGGTATGCCTTGGTGTTCTAACATAGTGACAGGCTGGCGTCCCTCCCAATCCCAAAACCCAGAGGGCAACTAAGGCTCCAGATCTTTTCACGATACCCCATTGTCGTCTTTCTTGGTACTTGCAAAATCTTTTTTGTCTGCTTTTCAGAAACAGGGCTCACAAAATCCGTCGGAAATTGAGGTTTGATGCAATGCGGTACGGTACGTAGCTGGCTGGTGGACTTATGCAATGATTTTATAATCGACTTTCGCTTGTGGTTATACCTTCCCAGGTAGACCAAATCCGCGTGGGGACACTAATTTGCCTTGATCATGTCCTATATATGACGTCTTTTGTCTTTGCGTTGGTTTATGGGGTGTTTTACTGTACCAGAAACTTGGGATTGTAGGATAAACTTTGTATGTGAAACGAAAACGTCACAATCAATGCGATCACGGTATATCATCTCAATTCGGCATCAATTCTACTTCATTACTCTGGAAGAAATCCATACAGGAATGCGCATATTCCACCAAAACAGTTAGATATTTTTCAGCCATTTTTCATGCCCTGATCTTGCAAATGTCTATGCAACAAGCAATCTAT
This sequence comes from Penicillium pulvis, assembly GCF_028828015.1. NCBI lineage: Eukaryota > Fungi > Ascomycota > Eurotiomycetes > Eurotiales > Aspergillaceae > Penicillium > Penicillium pulvis. The sequence continues at coordinate 1,047,630 of NW_026643078.1, read as the reverse complement.
GCAATCTAGATTGACAGGATTTGAAATCGATGAGCAATGTGACTCATTCGATATTATCTCCACGTGCCACTTCCTCATGAGAAGCCAATGAAAGCTTCACTTCCCGCTCTGCCTCCAGCTCCTCTCTATCGCCCTCACCCTCCACCTCAATAGCCTTAACCCTCTTCACCAAATCGGTAACATGAACATCTGCCGATCCCAGTCCAATCCCGTCTAACGCCTTCTCCAACAGGAAAAGATACTCCGAATTCTTCCCACTAAGCCCATGCCCCGCACTGATCACCTGCGCCACATTCTGCGGCTCACGCTGAGCTCGCTCACGCAAGAACTGCGGATTCGTTGGCTGGCCAATATAAACCATGCAAATTGAATATTTCCCAGTTGCATCAGTAGATGATGATTCCTCTCCAGAGACAGGATAGAAAGGCGTGAAATGAGCACTATAACCATCTATCTCACGCTCATCAAGGTAATCATGAACTTCTTCAGCATGTGAAGCGGGGATATGGTATGCGGCGCCCCACACCTTACCGGTAGATTCGGACTGGGATTCTAGTCTTGCCAGCTGTAGACAAAATTAGCTTGATTAGCTGCAAAGTCCAATGCCAAGGTGGGGCCAAGAATTGCCAAGTGATAACCTTGGAATAACTAAAAGGGCAGGTGAATTACCGGGTCATCCAGCGTCTCCCAGAACTTTCGTTCAATCACGGTAACAACCCGACCCGGCTGTTCGGGTGTCCCACGGTGGTCGGTACTAAATTCAGACAAAAAAATGTCGTTAGAGCCAATGTAAGGAATAAGATGTTCCTTTTGGGCTTGGCCCGTCCCGAGAGACATACCTAGCCTGAAAATAGAACGCCACGCGCGCGAATGTCAGCTTTGGATCGCTCTAGACTGTTGCGGTACTTTGTCTCTTTAGGTATCTTTGTAATGTCTCCACTGTTTTTTCGGTCAGACCATCATGGGGCTCTTACCTGCCAAAAGCGGCGGACATATCCACTGATGTAGCCTGGGACTCGTTGGTCTACGTGGCATGGTCAGTTCGCATTAAATAGCTACTTTGGGGCCTTGTAAGGGGTTTGATTGTGGTCCGAAATGGTGGACTTGGTCATAGGGTGGTTTCACGCACCATAATGTGGGGGTGGTTTCCAGATTAGACTCCTGAAGATTTGTTAGTTTTGCATGACTCAAGCATGCAAAGGAAAGCAAGGAAATTGGAGGGTATGTTGCTCACCCGTATCCGAATACCCAGAGGTCGCCTTTTGGAAAGTGTGTTTTCCATGTACGACCCTCAGGATGTACCTGGTGGCCTTGCAAACTAGCGGCCATATTCAGCCAGCCACCAAGACAGTTTTCAATGGGACGAATATGGGCGAAGCAGTGGGTACGAGACTGTCCACTGATTAAAATTGGTTGGCAATGTAGTGCAAACAATACAGAAACACAATGGTCTATGCAATTCTTGTTGAATGGTTGTGATTTGTGATCATATACATCCGCGCAGTCGGTGTGGGAAATCGTGTCCCCATTTGTTTGCAGTGTTTGTCTTCGTTCGCCGTACTACTAGAATATGATCCAACTCTGACATTTGAATTGATTTACTAAGCTGTAGCATGTTTATCAAAATCAAAGAGGGTAGAAATTGACTAGAGGGCGAGCGTTCTCAATTACCTTAATGATTATCGATGTGATATTTCAACATATGGACTACTTGAAAGATGACGGGGGAGTCGCTTAGTGCCAAGTGGACAGTGAGCTTAGCTAAAACAAGCATAACAGATGGAGAAACATCATGCTTAAGTTTTAAACTGCAAGTAATGTGACACCGATCAGAAGATCCGTTCTTCTTCTATTTGAAGAATTTTAACTGTTTTTCATTCTCAATATGTACCCATTACTCTCTCTCAGTGTTAGGGTAGACTGGCAATCGACAACCCGTTGCACCACAGCAATAGGCCCTTCGTCTCAACCACGTAATGTCAACTCAATTTATTAAGAGTCTGGATTTCTTCCCACTTTTACTAGCACAGTTAAGTTCGTTATCCGTGACAAATTTCCGTCAATTTATCGTGGGTCTGGACTATATATTACTACGCATCAAATCTGCAATGCTTTAAGCTGGGAATTGTCAAGTTGTCTACTGTAGTACACTTGTTGACGTCCTTTTGAATGAGCTGGCGAGTTTGATAAACACATCATCGTCAGCACTAAAAGGTAACAATCTATTTGGACTCTTTCATTCGACAAAATGAAGCCCCCGGAGGATATGAACGAGGTCGTTACGAGCTCATGGAGTACTTAGGAACCGACTCGCCGCCGGGTTGTCAGTTGCCTAGTATACACCAAGTCACTTGGTTCCTATTGGAGTGAAAAATGATATTTGAGGTATTTCTCACCGATCAAAGAGTGGAATACGAGCAAGGCGGGGTAGCCGTGCTGAACATTGGAAGATGGGACGCCAGTCTATTCAGCTGTTGATAGTAAAATCAAGCTACTAGAAGAAGTATCTGTGCTTGGACCCAAACTCGACATTGCCTGGCTTATCTTGCCGAATTTAGAGCAGTCTGATTAGTTCCAGCATCTTCAGCTCGGAGATCTTTGAGGGACTTGGCCTCTGATCTCATGCAATAATAGCCCTTTAGGTTGTGTTTTGCCCCGTTTTCTTGGACCCTGCTCATTAGCCACCAAAACGTGCTAAACTTTAATACAATGTGACATCTGACAGCTTCTTCTCTGAAGTTTCCACTGGGAAAGCCATCGTCAAAAACAATCTATCGCAATACGAGACCTACGAGAGGGCGTAACTTGTCATAAATGCTTGGGAGTTAAATGCCGACAGCGCCTTCTTCTAGGTCAGTCTCATTCATTGAGCTCGCCATTAGAGTTATGTACCGTTTGCTTCAGCCCCGTCATGGGTCATTCATATCCAGTGCTATTTCATGAGGATCGGCAAATATTGCCAAACAGGTCTGATGTTGCTCTTCTCCAGGTTTCAGGGAATAGTCTTCAGCTCTATAAGAACGGCCACCTGGAACGACAGATGAGATATAAGTCTTGTTGACACAATCCACGGAGAAACTTTAAATATCTTTTTCGAAGCAGAAGAATACTCAATTCAAAGGCATTTAAAATGGCTGACAATACTCCTGCTACCCAGGTCAAGCTCCTCACAAAGTTGCCAGCACCCCCTAGTGCCCCGCCATCACTGGCAAGTGGCATTGTGTCCCTCTTTGCGGACGACAACTGGGATAGCCAAAGGCTTGACTTGAACATGAATGACTTCTCTTCTGGAGATCGCCCGACCATCAAACGTTCTGCGCTCGATAACGCCACCTATGTCGCATTCAACTTGCCAATTGGCACAGTAGTGACCTTGATGGATAACGTCCAGCCAGTGCCTGCCGGAAAGCTGGCGGCCGACCTCAGCGGTTGTGGCCGATGTGTCGATCTGGTCGGCACCGGTAACACAGAATCAGTCGATCTTCAGTCCGTCAACATGAACGACTGTGTCTCCTCATTTTCATTTCGAGAAATCGATCTCAACATGGGAGCCATCGAGTTGTTCCAAGATGCCGACTTCAATGGTGGACGTAATACGATATTCCTAAGCGAATGGGACTCTGGAGTCACCTACTCGATCGGCGACTGGTGGATAACTGACGCGGTCTCTTCGGTCCGCTGGAAGTCCCTAAATGACCGCCAGGCCGCTGTGTTGGCTGACAACTCGGATGGCTCTGGAGACAATTTCCCTAACATCAAGGGATGGGGTAACAACAAAGAATCCGCCGATTTAGGAGATGACGCCTCTTTCAACGACCAAATGAGTTCCTTCCGTTGGGACGGAATCGTCCCAGCCCTGGAAATCATCGCACCCTTCAATATAGTCCTCAGCGGCGGGTCAACCTCCTCTGGGCTCACAGCTGCTGTCTCCGGGACCAACAACAGTACCCTGGCGCAACCAGTCACTGTAACACTCACCAAAACAGACGCCCAGACGCTGACTGTCACAACAATGGATGAGCAGGTGACAGGACTCAAGTCAACACAGACGATGGAGGAGACCGCAGGTGACCCTGGGATAGCATCGGCCTCGACGACTTGGGCGATAGAGCTGAGCTATTCCTACACGGAAAGCACTACCAAGGAGACCAGTGAAACGACGACCCTTGATCTGTCAATCGCGCAGACTGTCAATGCGCCTCCGCAATGCTCTTATACGGCGACTTTGATCGTTCAAATCGGTAAGATTCCTCCTAAGGTGTATACAACCACTGCCCAACGCTGGTATAAAGTTCCGGTGACTGGGGGCGTGATGGATCCGTTGAACAACAATTGGTATCAGAGGGTCGAGCCAGTGTCGGTCTCTGTTACTGGATCTCTTGCAAGTAGTACTACTGTCAACATTGTATCTACTCCGTTGACCTCCTAGATTGGGTCTACACTTATGTGCACCTTGATCGCGCTGAAATAAGCCGGGGGCCTTCAGTGTTTTTCATGGAATATTTTTGTTAATGAACACGTCGTAATCTTAATTGCAATTTTCAACTTCAGGCAAACATATTTACTGGGATGACCCACGGCCATACAGTACTTAGATTAAGTAGCAACTATCCATCAATCATATCAACCATCCCTAGAGTATTAAGTTTGTTTGACGTCCATTTTAGGACTAGTTGCCCTTCCTTCTTATACTTTGGCTTCATCTGGGTTAGATCTTTCTTCTTCCTTGCCACTCCCCAGGGCACAGGACAAGTACTGCATACTGCGCTCTTGTTGTGCTTCTCTGCTGGCTTTGAGTTCTACTCAAATGTTTTAACTGTCTTGCTCATCATCGTCAAGACTTTGCCTTTGTAACTTCAAGCGATGACCGACATGTCTGAAGGAAGTGACAAATCCTTTGCTAGGTCGTATGTAATGTGTATTCTAATTCAAGATTGATCCTATTTAACCACTGATCTAGGACTCTTCCACTCTATCATGGTTCCTTTGTTACAATTCGAATCGAATCCAGTGACCGCGAATACAAAGTCTCGAAAGAAATCATCTGCAGAGAATCTACTTATTTCTCAGCAATGTTCGAGGGCAAATTTAAAGAGGGACAGGAGCAGACAGCAATCTTGGAAGAAATTGAAGGGGTCATTTCAGTACAAAGTCTTGAGGCTTTCCTACAATGGATATACCTGCACAAGATCGAGTTTGATTTGAGAGAGCCCGAACATCAGATTTCAGCAGCCATAGAGTTGGCGCGGTTTGCAGACATGTGCAATGTGAGGACAATGGAATCTGAAATATCTCAGTACTTGAAGAGAGTTATGATCGACAATCCAAGTCCCGAGAAAAACCAACTTGGAGAAGTTGACACCTTCTCTGTCATCTCTCAGCATATAGTTTCAGCGACTTTTCTGCCTCAAGGCCACGAAATCCGACGCCTTCTGGCTATGGCGGCAGTGACAGGCTACCTTTGTTACGAGAACCACAAGTTCGCCCAGGAGACCAGAGACTACCCCACCTTTGGAGCCGACCTTCTCCAACAGGTAGGATACACTCTACAAGGACTGAAGATGCCTCGGTTAGCTAAGCCTGAGGTTACTTTTACGGATCCACTCGACGGTTGTCCAGTTACAATCCACAGATTTCTTACTAAATAAATGCCATCTTTCAACTTCAATAAATCTGAGACTTATTCTGCAACAGCAATGGTTGTAACTACTCATTTCACTTGACGTTGATTGGCTCCCGCAAGATGTTTGTAGAATATGACTAAGCATGCTGATGTCATCTATTTTGATCCATTCGAAGCTTTGGAGAAGCTCCATATTCACAAGTTCAACATTGCCTGCTCAATAAGTAATATTATTTACCAACAACATGGCGGGCTTGTTCCGCCTCCTCAAAATGCAATACACTCCCCCGACAGACCCTCGGGGGATTTCTCTTGCCGGCAAAACAGTCCTGTTAACGGGTGCAACCTCGGGTCTTGGCTATGAAGCCGCCATTAAATTCCTCAATCTGGGAGTCGATTCATTAGTGATTGGAAGTCGCAATCTAGAGCGCGGAAACCGCACTAAGTCCGAGCTTGAAAAAGTCACCAGTCGCCCAGGTGTGGTACAGGTCTGGGAGCTTGAGATGAACAATTTTCAAAGTGTCAAGGATTTCGCCAGTCGGGTCAACAAGGAGCTTCCCCGGGTCGATATCGCGCTGTTGAATGCCGGTCTCTGGAACCGTGAATATCTCCTATCGCCCGAGGGCTGGGAAGAGACATTACAAGTGAATACTCTCTCAACATCACTTTTGGCTTTGCTACTTCTTCCCAAACTCCGTGAATCCTCAGGCGCCGAGCCTACCCACCTTAGCGTGGTTTCAAGTCAGCAATTCGTTCGTGCCAAGGCTGAGAGCCTCACAATAGAGGGATCCTTGTTGGAACATCTAAATTCCCAGGATAGGTATCAGGGACCGAAGCAGTACGGGATTTCCAAATTGCTGCTCGAATACGTTGTGAAAACTGTCGCGGATCTTGTTCGCAATGAGGATGGCACAGTGCCCATTATCGTAAACACGATCAGTCCTGGCTTGTGCCAATCGTCCCTCACACGGCAATACCGTCGGCGATTTTATGAGCGATGGCTGTCGTGGCTGGCATACCGGCTCTTTGCCCGAACGACCGAACAAGGTAGTCGGTCTTTAGTAAGCGCGACATTTCAGGGCGTCGAGTCGCAGGGCAAATGCTGGCGCAGTGATGGTTATTTGGAGTATGGCTGAGTCTATATTTAGTTCTCTTTTATTATATCATCTGCTGACCGCATCCAGTGAATCCAAAGCCCTCACAACTGGACCCCAAGGAAAGGAGTTCCAGGACAAAGCGTGGAATGAAATCGTGGAGTTGCTAGAAAGCCAGGCAGAAGTGCGCGGTATTATCGAGGGTCGGGGATGAGCCATGTTTGAGGGTCGTATTCGTATGGTACTAATATCCTAATATAAAGCCAATTTAATAGGGCTATGCTAATAACCATAGTGGAGCCATAATAAATTTGAACATGGTTCAGGGGAGAAAGTTTAGCTCGCCATGAAGAATTTGAGTGTTCTAGAAAACACAAGGATCATAGCGACTATAAACCAGGAATCGCCAATTGGGCCACACACCACTGACTTCATATATAGGGCTGAATCTGCAGGTTCTTAAAGTGGGATATTGCTCTAAAGCCACAATTCGGTCCCATATAGTGGGGAAGAAACGTAGTGCGACCACTGATTTTTTTTTCTTGGCTTGGCTTCGGGTTTATCTACGTTAGGCCCAAACTGAAAACCACTGCCCCACGGCTCCGCTTTAACAAGAACCGTTCAACTTCGCATTCCTTTCCCAGCGAACTTTGTAATTTCTTTTCTCCCATTCACTCCTTTCGCCAGGTGAAGACTACGTTCCTTCATCCTTATCCTCAATTCCTCGTCAGGGCGAGAATTGCTCGCCCTTTGACACGCGTCCTTTCTTGCAGCCTAATTGCGTCACCATGGCCTACAACAAGAGTTACAACCCCGATGCGCTGCCAGCGTAAGTGCAAATGACTGGATAATTTGGAAAGTTTCCTGGTCGCTGACTTGGTGGATTGATACAGGCATGCTGAGCCAGAACAGGTAGCTTTTTCCAGGCCATGACAGCATTCAATGCTCCTGCTAAACCATCCCTTAGGTCGCGCAGATGATCGGGTCCATGCAAATGGGAGGGAGACCAGCAGCAGCACAGAAACCACTACCAACTCGTCCACCAGTTCAGAGCGTCCCTAGCGGAGGCGTGCCCCCTCGCGTACCCGTCTCCAGCGCTCCCCCGCAGCACAATCCGTATAGCTCGCCTGCCCCGCGCCCAGAGCTCCAGGCACCACAATCCTACAACGGTCGCCCTTCACCCGGAGCTGTCCAACCAAACCAATATACCCCATCAGGTCAACCCAGGCCGCATCCTTTGCACCCCTCACCACCACCCCAAAATTATGGTTTTGGTCCGCCTCCATCGCAAGCAAACCGCCCCCGACCCCCACCTTCATCTCGTCCTCCTCAATCACCCGCTCCCCCACCACTGGCAGTCCCTAGCGATGATCCTCAACAGCTATATCCCCTCTTCCGTGCGGCGAACTCGTCACACTCCGGTTCCTTGACCGAGCATGAGCTCGGCTCTGCTCTCGTGAACGGAGACTACACCTCCTTCCACCCGCGCACCGTCAAGATGATGATTCGCATGTTCGACCGTGAAGGCAACGGCATCATCAGCTTTGACGAATTCGTTTCTCTGTGGCGGTATCTCGCTGCTTGGCGGGAACTGTTTGATCGGTTTGACGAAGATCGCAGCGGGCGCATTAGCCTACCGGAGTTTGAGAAGGCGCTGGTCGCGTTTGGATACCGTCTAAGCCCAAAGTTTATTTCCGTACTCTTCTCGATCTTTGAGAGCAAGACGCGACAGCTGAATGCGGCGCCGCGGAGCCCTCAGCATCATGGTATGAGCTTCGATCTCTTCGTGCAGGCGTGTATCAGCTTGAAGCGCATGACGGATGTGTTCAAGCGCTACGATGACGACCGCGACGGTTACATTACCGTGAGCTTTGAGGAATTCTTGACTGGTAGGTTACCAAATACTTCCTGTGTTGTTAATCAGGAGCCCGGGCTGACAATATTGTAGAAATTCTTCAACTCCAGGATTAATCTTTTGACTCGTCTTCTTTTCCCGTTTCTTTCACCCTACTTCATCATTGTTTTGATCATTGGTGGTTTATGCATTTTTTTCTCCCTTCTATACCCCCACCCTTCATCTAGTTCTCTGATAGAGTCTCCACTGAGTGATGCCGATGAGATCGAGCAATACTGGCATTCACCCGAGTACGGCTGTTTCACTTGATCTGAGGCTTCGTCAGTTGTATCTCCATCAACACGTGTCGTCCATACGTATGTATATATGGTGATAGTAGACTCACCCAAATTGATCCACGTTTCTGGCGTCCGGAATCATAGAGGTGTTCGATTTGGGATTATATCTGTTTCAAATAATCAAATATGGAATCTTGATTTTCATTTCTTCTATTTACTTTCACATGACTTCTAAGCATACGTACGACTATAATTTGCCATGGAGGGTCTCAATGACATGATAGTCTCCACTTCCCGACAAGTTGCTGTCACACAATATGCTGCACAACTATAAAATCATTTGGCATATCAATCGATCATCAACTTCACCTCACTTTTGTAAACCTCAGATACAAATTCAACTACAAGCGGCGGTGCTCAATCGAGAAAAGCGAACAAATGTAAAGGCCGAAATCAAGCACTCGAGTGGAGTTTTGTCCCGTTACAGATTCGACCCACACCCCCTTACGTCAAGGAAGTATACACGTCCAGGCTTGGCCGAATGTTCGAGCCCCGGTTCATCAGGATCTTGGAACAAGCTTAGAAAACTGACCGCTACACTTTGCAAGGGTAACCGTGGCACGGTGATCTCGATTCGCTTTCGCATAAGCTCGGACAAATCAGTTCGGACTCAACGGAGCTCGGCCGTTCGGCCAACCCAAACTCCCGCAGGCACCCTTTTCCTCAAGTGGAGGTCCAGACCCATAATTAACCCGATAGGCTTTTTCTGCTATTTTTTTTCCTTTGAACACCAAATTTCCCAGCTTTATAAAAAAGGGGCCATGTCGCTTTAACGGTATATCGAAAATTTTCACAAAAGTGAACATCCAACGAACTCACCGTCCGAGCGTCGGGACAATCGATCCGGAACAGGTCACTTGACGCATTGCGCCTACATATCCACCATTTATTCCCCCGCTTGATTTTTTTCTTTCTGGTCCTCACCTCAGACACCATGACGACCGAAGCGCAAGCTGCGCCGAGCAATGCCTCGACTGGCGACACCGTTGTTTCTCATGAGTTGAATGAGAAACGTTCTTTGGAGGCTGTGGCGCCGGAGCAAAACCATGAGAATGTGGAGGAGAAAGCCGAAGCTGCACTTGAACCTGACTCGCCGACATCCATTGATGCGCCAAAAGAAAATGCTCAGTCTGGAGCTCCTCTCGATCGCACTCCTTCGTCTGCGCAAAAAATGGGCAACAAGAAGATCATTCTGGTGATGGTAGCACTTTGTGTAAGAAATATCCGAACCCGCGTGTTTCGCGCGGGGGATTTCATGCATATCCGAAAGCTAATTTTTCATATTTCAGATGGCACTATTTCTCGCCGCTTTAGATATGGTATGCTTACTTTTGCCATATCCCAAATGACTAAGAATATTGGCTAATTTCTTTGCAGACTATCATTTCAACCGCGTTAGTCACGATCGCAGACAATTTCCATGCTACCGAAAGTGGATACTCATGGATCGCCGCGTCCTACCTTCTCGCCAATGCCGCCTGTATTCCCTTGTGGGGCAAGATTTCTGATATTTGGGGTCGCAAGCCGATCATCTTGATGGCTAACGTCTTGTTCCTGGTCGGCAGTTTGATCTGCGCCTTGGCGAAGAACTTGCCTATGATCATTGCTGGTCGTGCGGTTCAGGGTATTGGTGGTGGTGGCATTATCATTCTGGCCAATATCAGTGTTTCTGATTTGTTCAGTATGCGTGATCGGCCTATGTACTATGGCATTTTCGGTGCTACGTGGGCTATTGCGGGTGCACTGGGTCCTATCGTTGGTGGTGCTTTTACGACCGATGTCACTTGGAGATGGTGCTTCTACGTGAACTGTAAGCAGCTCCGATCTATTCTTTCTCTGCAGTTTACTAACATGAGCTTCTAGTGCCCATCGGTGGTGTTTCGCTTGTCATCCTGTTTTTCTTCCTTCACATTGAATCCCCCAAGACCCCGTTGTTGGCTGGTTTGCGTACCGTTGACTGGATTGGTACTTTCACCATTATTGGAGGTACCCTTATGTTCCTCTTCGGTCTTGAATTCGGCGGTGTCAACTACCCTTGGGCCTCTGCCACCGTCATCTGCTTGATCGTTTTTGGTATCGTGGTCTGGGTCCTGGCTTTCCTCGCCGAGTGGAAAATCGCCAAGTACCCCATCATCCCTACCCGTCTCTTCGGCGAATGGTACAACGTCCTGATTCTCCTGGTCTGCTTCTGTCACGGATTCGTTTTCATCTCTGGAACCTACTACCTTCCACTATACTTCCAAACAGTCCTCATGGCATCCCCCATCATGAGTGGTGTCTACGTCCTGCCCTTGGTTCTCGCACTATCAATTGGCTCCGCAGCAACTGGTGTCGTTATGAAGAAGACCGGTCGGTACCGTGAACTTATCTCAGGAGGTCTCTTCTTGATGACTCTCGGCTTTGGCCTGTTCATCGACCTCAAGTCATACGCATCATGGTCTCGCATCATCATCTTCCAGCTTATCGGCGGTATCGGTATTGGACCCAACTTCCAGGCTCCACTGGTCGCATTCCAGGCTAACGTCCGCCCCGCCGATATGGCCATTGCAACTGCAACCTTCGGCTTTGTCCGCCAACTTTCTACCTCTATTTCCGTCGTCCTCGGCACGGTCGTCTACCAGAACGTCATGGGTCAGCAATCAGCTAAGCTGATCGCTGCCGTTGGAGCTGAGAAGGCCGCGACAATCTCATCCTCATTCTCTGGCTCTTCCAAGTCTCTCATTGAGAGTCTGACCGACTCCCAGCGCGAAGTCGTGCTCGAGGCGTTCACCTTCGCTCTAAGCCGCATGTGGATCCTATACACCTGCGTCGGAGGCATTGGCTTTTTCCTGTCCCTTCTCATCCGCCCGAAGGTGCTGAGCAAGTCTCACACTGTCCAAAAGACTGGTCTTGATCAGCAGGAGCGCAACCGACAGGATCTGATTGACATGCAGCGCAAGGCTCAGGGCAAGCCCGAGGAGGAGGCTTAAATATGCATTATTTCTTGGATAACTCCCCTTACATTTTATTGTATAATATCAGGTCTACCTTTGACCGCTGGCGGTATACGGGTGCGATCGATGGTCTATCATTTGCGGTGTTTGATGGTTTTCTACACTTGCATGATGTCACGGTTGAATGCATAGCAACTTCGGTTATATGATCAAGTTGCACATATCTTATTCATTGTATTTAATTTAAAATCTACATTGCTTCGGCATGATCTCACGTTTGTTCTTACTATCGGTATCCCGAACATATATGATATTTTACAAATCAAGGGATGATAAGACTTTATCACAATGGTTCGGAGATCCCCCTTCTCCCCGATAGTCTCGGTCGGACAACCCGCCGAACGCAAATCCAAGATCCACTTGGACTCAAGCATTTCGCCCCGAAATTTAGCCATTGGAATTTTGAACCATTTGATACCGCATTCTTACTCCAGTTTCATAGCCAAAAGACGCAAAAATCAGATTTATCTAGCTCGAGTCACCTTTATCAATGATTTCATCTCGCCAACCCGGTAACGAAGCCACCACCTCACAACAACGGCGAAAATTACGCTTTCCGACAATATTGAGTCACTGATCGGCCCGAGAAAACGCAACGCAAGAGACCCACAACCGTGCAGATCCTGAAATGAAATGTCTCCGGCCAGACAAACTCGATTTCTCAGCACTGGAACCATGAATTCTTAAAAGGCCGAGCGCGCCTTTCTTTTCCGTTCCTCTATTTTCCTCTGACCCACCCATTTTATACTCGGGCGAGAACGACACTACAAGGCCAATCGTTGTAGGGATACTAACCCTGCAGATTGGCTTGCACAACCGGTGAGAACACAACTCACAGATTTTCAAAAATCAGTCTAATCCGGAGGTGTGAAAATGCAGTCCTATCTGCAGTATCGTCGCTTAGGCAATGCGGTCCGAAAACAACTGGCGGACTTTCCGCTTCAGCAGCAACAGAAGGGCGTGAACGATAAAGAAGCCGAGAATGTGATCGCAAGTGCGAACGCGAACGCGAATGCGAGCGAAAAACAGACCGATTCGACTCCGAGCGATTCTGAAGCTAGCACTGCAGCTGAAAATGCCAGTGTGAACTCAGACCAGATCGAGGAGGATAACGATATTCCCTCGCACGACGCTCTCGGTAAAAGCCATACTCGTAACTCCGAAAAAACTGCCATCGCGTACCACCTTCCAGGCATTGAGGTCCGTTCTCATGTCGACGACTCCTCCGATCGGCCGAGTCGCGTCTTTGTCGTTGGTTGGGATGGTGTCAATGATCCCCAACACCCACGAAACTACAGTCTTGCCCGCCGTCTGACTGCCACGTTGATCGTGTCTGCGTTGGGTTTTATTGTTGGTGCAGCATCTTCAATCAATTCAGGCGTTCTACCACAGAACAATGCGGCATTTGGTATCAGCGATGTAGTAGGCTCGCTGGTAGATGGTAAACACCTAGTCCCATACTATACCAACGAATTTTTCACTAACATAATCCAGGCCTCTACCTACTAGGTTTTGCTTTCGGTTCTCTATTCAGTGGCCCGCTCTCCGAGATCCTAGGTCGCAACCTGGTCTACATTGGCTCCTTAACCCTATTCATGATCTTCGTCATGGGATCTGCCCTCGCACCTAACATCGGCGCCCAGCTTGCGTTCCGCTTCTTAGCTGGTGTCTTCGGTTGTCCACCACTGACATGTGCAGGCGGTACGATTGCAGATCTATGGAACCCGCTTGAGAAGACAATTTACTTCCCTATGTACGCCGTTCTCTCATTCGGAGGTCCGGTCCTCGGTCCTGTCCTAGCAAACTATGTCGGGCAAACAGGAGTCCTCTCCTGGCGCTGGAGTGGATGGATCATCCTCATCGGGTCAGGTCTAGTCATGGTACTCATTATCCTGTTCCAACCCGAGACATATGCCCCATTGCTTCTGCACTGGAAGAGCAAACAGCTACGCAAGATCACGGGAGATAAACGCTTCCGCTCAGAAATGGATCTGGAGAAAGTGGCTTTGTTCAGCCGCATTGGCGGGGCTATGAAGAGACAGTTCCTCATCACGATTCATGAGCCAATCATCCTTCTTATCTCGCTCTATATGACTGTGTTGTATATCGTGCTCTTCACTTTCTTTGATGGGTACACTTATATCTTCACCGATACATATGGTATCTCGCAAGGCTTGACGAACATCATCTGGGCCGCGATGTACGTCGGTATTCTCCTCTGCGCGATCCTCGTCCCGATCATCTACGTGCATACGAAGAAGGATTTTACAGCTGCTGCGGAAGTTGTAACTGGCTCCGATCCCTCTGTTGATCCACATGCCTTGGATGGCGTGCACACGGACCCTGAAATCAGACTTCTTTTCGCCATGTTTGGAGCGCCGTTCATTCCTATCTCGTTGTTTTGGATGGGTTGGACGGATTTCTCTTCTATCTCGATTTGGTCGCCCATCATTGCTTCGTCATGCTTCGGCCTTGGTACGATCTGTGTGTTTATCAGTTCGTATATGTATGTCATTGATTCTTATGACATCTATGCGGCGTCGGCGCTGGGATTCATGACTGTTTCACGGTACTGTGCTGCTGGCGGAATGACGGTTGTTGGAATGCCGTTCTACAAGAATATGGGGGTTCATTGGACTTTAACAATCCTTGGGTGCATTAGTGCTATTATGGTGCCTGTGCCTTATGTTTTCTATAAGTTTGGACCTGTTATTCGGAGGTGGAGTAAGTATGCTGTTACGAATGAGGTTGAGGTCAAAGTTTGAGGTTGAGATGTGACCTACTGAGGTCTAGTCTTTGTTGGCATGTATGATGATTTTGGGGAAGTGCTCGAGAAATTGGGCTTTGGATGGGTATGTGGCAGGAAGGTGTGTTTCTTTGTTGGCACATTATAATAGATAATAGATATTAGAAATTTAGACACTAGATTCCAAGTTTATGTTCATATTAATCAAGCGGTTCAGTGACTATTTCTGCAAAGCACTGACAATCCTACCAAGAGCCTCCTCCAAGTAATCCCGAGGATGTGAAAAGACAATCCTAAACCATCCATCATTTTCCGAACCAAACAACCCACCGCTAGCCAGAAACACCTTATACTCTAACAAACGCTGCATAACCACTTCCCCTACTTCATCATTCCCCGATATCTCAGGTCGAAGCTCTCTATATCTCTTCCCCAAATTGACCCATAAAAAGAAAGCAGCATTGCCCCCAGGCGCATACTCAATCTCATTCCTCTTCAAAAACTCCGCGGTAAACGCATAAGCCACCGACAATCTCTTCTGGTTCTCTTTAACATAAGTCTCCGTAAAGTCTTCATCTTCCAAAAGCAACGAAGTCAAATGATCAGCAATGCCAGAAGTATAAGAATACAAAGAAACGCCCTTCAACGCCTCGTGAAGGTCCCGATTCGCCTGAGAAATGATAGCTCCTAGACGAATCCCATTCGCGCCAAAGTCCTTACTCATACCCCAAAGCACATGTACCAATTGAGGATCGATAATGCCGTCCAAATTAATGGACAAAACGGATTCGAATTCCACCGGCGCCGGAGACTCATCGACCGTATTTTCCCAAACAGACAGCGCATAAATTTCATCGCTAATCAAATGTACCTGGTACTTTTGGCAAAGACGCATCAACTCGATGAGTACCGGACGTGAATAGCAGCGCCCAAGCGGGTTATGCGGGTGACAAAGCATCAGGCCTTTTACTCTGTTGCCGGTGCGTCTTTGGAAGTACTTCAGCGCTTCCTCGTACTTTTCCACGGCTTCCAAGCTAAAAGGATCACATTCCCCAAAACTAACAGGTACGACTGTCGTTCCGGGCCGCTGACTGATATCAGGAATGAAAGTACCATAATAAGGTCGTCCTAGTAGGATTCCTTCACCGGGATCCGCGAAAACCCAAGAGACATGCTCGATTGCTGGTGAAACGCCGTTCGTGATGACGAAATGATTCTGATTAAGCGGTATGACAGGATTGAAGTGTCTATTGAGGAATTTGGACATGGCGATTTTCAATCTGTTTGATCCGCCTCCTCCGTCATTGTAGGTGAGGAACCTTGCCGGAAGCTCTAGGTTGGTGTTGATGAATTTTAGGAGCTCGTCGTGCATGAGACCATTCTCGGCTACTCCGACGTTGACGTAGCCATTGGGGCTAATAGTTGGGTTCCAAGTGTCGTTCATTATGTCCCACATCATGTTCTTGGCTGAATCTTCCGCGGCGGTTTGGGCTCGGCGGGAGATGTGGGAGTCTATGCTTTCTTGATGTGACATCCTGCTGGTTCTGATGGACCGTGGGTTGCAAATGAGAGCAAAAATCGGGATAGGAGCAGATTTTTGTCAAATCTGCACATAGGTGTTTCGAAATGTTGGTTTGCCTGGCTCTGAGAATTGATGTCATGCTTCGGCTGCTATCGGCTCCATCAAAGGCCGAAATGTGGGGTCGAATTCCACTTTAATCAGACCTCCAGTGAAGGACCAGAAATGTCAAACACCGAGAATTTGGTTGATTGCTTATGAATACTGCATTTTGGTTATAGATGAACCCTGAAATTATCGTAAAGCAGTTAGGTGTCAGACTGAATTGTGATTGGTAGCATGTTATGTACGAGGACATGTTTGAGGTAAGGGCAGACGCAGAGCGAATAATGCTACATTGACGTATGTTTAATACTTTGTAGAGACCTTGAAATAATGCTCAACAAAGCATGTAGACGAACATAAAACGCAGACTACGCTCTCTGGGCATTTGTTGAGCATATAGTAAAAGTGGGTCAAGAGCATCGCGGGAGGTATCATTTTTGGGGCTGGGAAGAGAACATTTGCTGACCCAAAGGGAGCCAATGGCGGGATCATTCCGGATGGTTGCTTGTTGTTTGACTGACAGAGGTGCACTATACGCGATTTCGAGGTATGCATCCCGGATCATCTGAGCTGCGGATACCAAGTCCTCGGGGTCCTGAAAGTCCATCTTGTGCTGGAATTTCAATGTGAGAGCGATCTGGGTTATGGCAAAGTAAAGGAAAGATGCATTTGACTCAATCTGGCAGAATGGGCAGCTTTGTTGCGTGTGGGGTTCAGATTCAGTGGGGGCCAGCAGATCTTCCATTTATCCAATCCTGGCAGGTATCCACCTACCCAAGCTTGAATGGAACAGTCAGTTGTTACAGACCTGCATCTCTACTTTTAAGGTCACTCTGTAATTACTGTACACATGTCGTACAAGTGTCCAAGTGGGCTTGTATGTTACTGAATGTATGGGTTCCAAGCGCTAATCACCCCACCCCTGTAGGTCGACTGTTTTGTACATTGGAAACAAGCTTGACACGCACCCCAGGACACTTGTCTTGATGTATAAATACTATTATTTCTAGCTCCTTCTAAGATTGGATCCCGTGATGTAAAGAATCCATAGGGACCTTTGACTATACTTTTGGGTCTCATTATATTTTAGTCTGAATGACTGAAGATTGGTACTTTTCATGTATCTCATGATTGGTTTTGTATCGTCAGTACACCTTTGGTGACCCAAAGAAGCTCGTAATTGCCCCTGCATCTCATCAATTGTGGGGTTTGAACTCGAAAAATTGCCGAGCCTTGACCTGGGGTAAGATTATGACGGGAGAGAACACTGGTCAGCTTACCCCGTAGACAAACAGAGATGTAAAGATTCAAGCTATTAAGACTCTATTTAATATTTCTTCAGACTGAAATAGACTCCGAATGTCCATCAGAGTCAACGTTGGATTCAAATTCAGATTCGTCTTCTGATAACTCGCAGGATAAAGCACGATTGACATCGTCTTCCTGTGCTAGATCCCAAACAGCCTGACCTTTGTAATTCACCAAAGTGAGATCAGCACCACCTTTGCGTAGCTCAATGATAACTTCATCAGAAGTGACACAGTTCTCAGGATCGACTGCTTCATGCAAAGGGGTATTGCCACGGCTATTTCTAGCTGCGAAATCGATCCGGCCATCCAGTCTGAGTAAATAGATCCCATTGGAAAAACCACTTCGAGCCGCCATGTGGAGAGGGGTATCACCATTCACGTCTTTGTGATTGGGATCAGAACTCGCCTTAAGTAGCATCTCAAATACCTTTGAGTCCTCTCCCGGTCCGACAGCGCACGCCATATGAAGGGGTGTTTGACCGAACGAGTCCTTCGACATAGGATCGGCCCCTTGCTCAAGCAAAAATTTGACTGCACCTACACACATCTGGAATGATGCTTGATGCAGTATACTGCGACCCTGATTGTCTCGAGAATCCAATTTAGATCCATGTTGAAGAAATAGTTTTATCACGCGCTCGCACTCGTGAGGTTTGCCGCCATCCAGGCAATCTGTACACCAGGAACACGTACACCCGGAAAAGTTCCCGCTTTTTCGATTGGAAAAAGTAGTTCTTTCGTCTGCCGTATCAACGATACCTGATGGAAGAAACGCACTCCATCCAGATCTAGAGTTGCCATACTCCAACGCACGGAGTATTGGATCAATGCTCCCTGAGCCTGCGCTGTCGATACTGGCGCCCGCTTTGAAGAGAATATCCAGCATTTCATGGCCGCCCTCTACTAAAGCCCATTCAAGTGCAGTCTTACCATGACAATCCTGGGCATCCAGAGAAGCGTCATATTCAGTAAGCAGCTTTACCAAGCTGTGCTCCTTTGATAACACAGCCAGTTGGAGTGGCAACGCTCCTGTAGGGTCCATTCGGTTTGGATTGGCTCCATATTCCAGCAATACCTTAAGTACACCGTAACTGCCATTATAAGCAGCAATACACAGTGGTATGCAGCAATTTCTTCCGCCGTCTGCACCTCGTTTAAGGGCGGATACTATTCGATTTTGACTTTTGTTTCGTTCGAGGTCTCCGAGTGGAATGGGAACCTGTGGGTTACCCTCACGATCTAACCCATTGGGGTCGACTCCGTGTTCTAAGAGGCTTTCAACTTCGCGTTCCAATCCCTTATATGAGGCAAGCCATAGAGGCATGAAACCATTCTCATCCTTCAAGTAAGGATCGGCGCCATGTTCCAATAAGACTTGACTCAACGTTTTCTTATAACCCGGATAACCAAAGTAGCCCTGACCATGGATGGGTGCGTTCCCGTACCCGTCAACCGCATTCGGATTGAGGCCACACTGCAACAATGCTTCCACGGAATTCAGCTTCCGACTCTTGATGGCGATATGCAAAGCAGTGAATTTATTAGGACCAAGTTGAAAGAAATCGACACCAATGCGAGAAAGGAACCCGATCTTTGGTCCACTGTCGCTTTGAATTGCAAGATCAAATGGCTTATTCCCTTCCTCAAATGGACCGTCCAGGTCCGCTCCATTGCCGAGCAAAAGCTCCACCACCTCAAAGTGATCCCCTTGGATCGCTGCACTTAGCGCATTCTGGCAGTGAAAATCCGGATCACCGCGAAATTTCTCACCATAACAGATAAAAAGCTTGACGAGTTCGACATGTCCCTGGGATGCGCTAGCCCTGAGAAGGCTCTCGGCGAAATAAGCGGAAGCAATACACCCCGCATCGATGAAATGTCTCAATGTTGCCACTCGCCCATGCTCAACGGCCCAAATGGGTTCAAAATAAGGGTCAGCTGAACGATAGAGATGCCGATTCAGGGCACCGTAGCAACGGCGATTTGTTCGGGCAAAGGCATTGATTTCCGCCAGCGAATCGAGATGATCTGCGATAGCCACTAATATCTCACTTGGCAAGTTGAGAGGTAACATCGTGAGCTTCAAGCTAGGCTCTTAGGAAATGAAGTCGGCAACAAAGGCAAAATCACCCAGGGTGGAAGCCGATGTATCATCGCTGCGCAGAGACTGCATGAGGTTGGGGGCCGAAACGATGCCAAGGCTGGACTTCATCTTTCCGCCTCGGTCAAAGGTAATGATGCCCTGGACGCTAAGGTGGAGTCACGAGGGGTGTATCAGTGAGTAAGCTGGTAAACACCCTTGTCGCGCTCCCCCTTATTCCTTCCGCCGTGTCAGACAGCAAAATGCCTGCTGTGTTGACTTCGCCTTCCTCATTCGATTGTCTGATGAAACTGCTATTGACAAGGCACGGAAGAAACAATCGCTGAGCTACGGCGTCAGCTTCCTCTTTCCTAAAAACGCCGTCTAGAGTATTGAAGTGGCCTGGGCTAGTACGAGCTCTACAAAGGTTATCTTAAAAATCTGTCCGAGTTTGCCTGTGACATACAAGTTGGAAGGATAAGAGAATCCAGAATCCTGATTCGTCCGCTGTCGAAGAAAGTCCTGTCTAATCTGGACTGAACCGCTTCTCTATTAAAATTCTCAACCATTATGGTTATAAAGATAGACTTGAAACAGCAATTATCAATAATATAAAATGGAAGGATAAGCATAATCAAGGACCAGCTGTAGCCTATATATGAACAACACGGATATCACAATGAGCCACTGCATTGGGATATCGCTTAATATACTCGAAGCCAGAAAGCTCGTTGGAGTCATACTGAAGAATTTGAACTCCTCTTGTTTCTTCTCTCGCGCAAGAACACACCCAGTTTCCAAGTTGCAATACCTTGTACTACTTGCTAAAAAGAGATAGATGTCAGTTCTTGCTATGACATAGCTTGAGCTAGAATACCCACAGGAATACACTTGGAGATCAACCATATAGCGGCAGTAATAACAAGCGTCAAACCACCAAAAAGTAAATACCACCTCCAATCCGGATTATCTTGAAGCAGATTTATATTCATACCAAAGAGGCTCTATTATTCCAATTAGCCAAAGATATCGGATAAGAAGATTATGAGAATATACCAGACGACTTACCGAAACAAACATCAATGGCAGAAAAATGAACTATCGGAATTCTTTAATTGAATAGCCCCACGAGTCATTGTAAGACTTTACTTACAGTTATCCAGCTGAGACGCTTAAAACTTGCCGCCTCGTTTGTAGAAATCCATGCGAGCTCCTATTAGGTTGATTTTAGTACCGGGAAGAAGAGAGGCTTTGGTGAGTTTACGCACAATTTGCAACAGATCTCGTACCGCCTGTTCCATTGTGTCAAGATTTGCCGTCACTTTCTGGTCAATTCCGTCCATGAGTGCTCTGATCTGTGAGTCCGGCTTAAATGGAACGTTAGTGTCAACCAATCTATTGAGTCCTTCAATGTGCGATTTCAGGCATTGCCGTAGATCTGCACGCCCCAGTGCATTCTTGGCGAGCTCATCAATGAAGCCGTGGCTCCTCCCACGTCTCTTGATTTGATCATGTCTCTAGCAGATAGACCCTCATGGGTTAGCTTCATGGTTCACCCCGTTTGAGCCCAATAAAAGTGTAAATAACAAACCAGTAACTCAACCCTCTCATTGGCGACAGCGCAGCTTGCTTTCCATTGCTGCTGTAAATCTATAAGGAACAGTTTGAAAAACTCTAATGGAACTCTAGGAACCCAGCCACTAGAAAGCGTGCTGATAAATCCGTAGGCATAGCCTTCCGCTGTCCTCCTCCTAATCCAGGCTATTCCCCACGGAACCCCACCAGGAAAGGCTAGCGAGATATAGTTTATGGACCGATGGCCGTAATCTTTATGAGCAGAGCTCCAGTAACAACTCAAGGTGTGGAGTCTGTTATGAACACCAAGCGTCTGCGGTAAGTCTGACCATTTTGACGATGTCTCGCAAAGGCTTAGATCTCAGTTATAAGAGCGGTGATTCATGAACAGGAATGTCACTCACCTTAATCTTTCTTCCTTTGCTCTAGGCAACCAGTCGCATTTATCATGGTCGATTAATTCCAACTCATGGTTGCGGCCTCGAAACCTCCTAGTTATTTGAACCCACAAAGGCTTCCTGTTTCTCATGTTAAACCATTCATGGGACTGCACGGGCTGGAGGTCTGTTGATGTAGCGTCAAGCAGTAGATCTACGAGAGCTTTGCTTCGCACTTTCAGAGCACATTGCAAAGGGGTCTCGCCAGTGTAATCTGTGGAATTTATATCTGCCCCGCCCTTGATCAAAGCTGAAACAAGCTCCTGGCTTTCGTTGAGGCATGCAAGGTGCAGGGGGGTTCTTCCTTCCTGGTCAGTCTGGTTGAAATCATACTCTGCCTTATGAAGGGTCATCACCAATCCCAAAACATTCTCTTTTTCGATTGAACTGACACCTTCAACCAACAAATGCAAAGTGATTGTGTCACGGTCTTTCAACATATCAATCAAAGCCTTGTTGCCGCTCTCCAGTGCCCAAATCAATGGAGTTCGGGAAAAGAGGTCTTCGGTTCCATCACAAATATTTATGTCCACTTTGTCTGACTTGTGCTCATCTTTTAGAAAGTGCCTCGCCACTTCGTCGTCACCATATTCAGCCGCCCATGAGAGCCAGCTACGACCGCTTTGATCTTTCTTATTTGGAGTTGGTAAAGCCCGGATCAGAGCCGCGAGAATGACCGGATTCACAACCCCACCATGCCGTGGCCGGAGCAAATTATTTGGAGAGCTGATGTACAAATCATGCCTTGCTCTGAGAAACCACCAAAACCCCGTATGACCTTCGTTATCTGGAACATGGGGATCCGATCCATTTTCGATGAGCAAATGCATGATCTGGATGAATCCACGCTCTGCAGCCAGCGAAAAAGGAGTACGACCTTGTCCATCTTGGTGGCCCACACAACTTCCCAATGCTCTTAGTAAAAGCTTCACTGCCCGCACATGTCCATTTGCAACAGCCCAGCATAATGGTGTCCACTTCTGTTCGTCCTCTGAGTTGATGGCTGCATTTGATATGAGTAACTGGTTCATGATATTGGTTCTGTCAAGTCTTGCTGCCATAATCAGGGGTGTTTGACCTGTCGCATCTCGAGAGTCGACACAGATTCCCGGGATACTTAGTAAGATCTCGACTGTCGCATCATGTCCTTTTTCAACTGCCCATGCTAGCGCTGTTCGCCGCTTTGCATCAACCGAGTTCACGTTGACGTTTGCATTGAGCAACAGTTTCAGAATTTCGATACGCCCCAACTCTGCTGCGAGTAATAAGATTGGCTGCTTTGTTGGATGATTATTGGCAGAAAAGTGCTCAACTTGGAGCAAAATATCATCAGGTGGGAGATAAGTTTTGAATAGCCACTCGCTCAACGGGGGCCACTTGGCTTCATCTAATGCATGCACATCCGCCCTTGCACTAACGAGGAGCTCTGCTATCTCAGAATCTCCAATCTCTGTTGCCATCGAGAGTGGAGTGCGACCTTTAACACGATGATTGATCAGGCTCTCGTCGGTTTCAAGCAAAAGCTGAACAGCTGCGACATCCTGTTGAAAGATTGCCCATATCAGAAGGTTGCGTTCAATCCCAATAAATCGCTTTTGCTTCGTCGCTTTAGCAGCAAGCAGGTATCTTATCATTTCGCCAATTCCAGCCTCCGCAGCAATTACCAAATGTGTCCGACCGCTGACATCTTGATGGTCGTTATTCACGTCTTGATTCGAAAAGAGGTATTCCGCTGTCTCATGATTACACATCGAAAATGCCCAGTGTAGTGGCGTCCAGCCTTTCCCATCCGCCGAATTGATATCCGCATTAGACTCAACGAGGATTTTGACGTGGTCGAAGCACCCAAGCTCTGCCGCTAGTGATAAGGGAGTACGGCCTTCATTGTCCTTTTGGTCAATGAGAGCCCCTTTATCTATCAAAAGCCTTAAAGAATCGGTTTGCGGGTTTTTCACAGCGAAGAAAAGGCTTGTTCGGCCGTCAGAGTTGCAAAAGTTCAAGTCGATTGCTTCATGCTGCAAGAGCCTTTCAAGCACTATACATTTCGCTGTCGCCTTTGACAGCGGTGAGATGCCCAGTAATTCAAAATTGATGTCAAGTAAGGGATTTCTTAGGTACGTTTCGAGCTTTTTGATATTATGACTTACGCTATTAGGCCTTCGTAACACAGACGTGATTTTGGAAAGGAAATTTCGCTGAAGCTGAGTGGGAGCCATCACCTCCTCAGGACTGTTATCGTTAGACAAAAGGCCTTCCATTTTTCAGCTGGATCGCGTTTGATCAATATTGTAGTCAGAACTCATACGCTAGGTGTCTCAAGGGAACAATCAACTTACCCTGAGGCTCGGCGGGCAATCTAGGCGGCCAGCTAACTGACTTTGCTGCCTAAAATGATGCCTAACTGACTAGCCGTTTTGGTTCTTAAGCGCGCGCTATGGAGGCGTCATTGTACGTCGGGATGGGTCAAAACGCATTATTTTGACGCCGAATCATATTCGCTTTATCTCTCTCGAATATGACCTAGGTTAGCCGACAGGTTCCACTTAGAGTAACCGATATAGGTATCAATAGATCAAAGTAATTAATTTTGCTGTAGTCTACTGGGTAGACTGTAATCACCCCAGCGTATCTCACTAGCGAATGGACACCCGGTGGGCCCGTACTCAAATTATAGTAACGTCAGGAAAGTTTGGGTTCAATTGCCCACACCAAATATATAATTTTAAACTCGTAATAAAGGAAGTGGATTCAACTTTTGATACATTTTATATTCATGGTCACCGAGATATAAACCTTTTTGGAATCCATGTTTACTATATGTTCTGAAGTCTCCGGGCCGACCGGGTTGCCTGACTCGCTAATGGAATACGTTATTAAATCACTCCGTAATTGGCAGTTTGCAATCTTTCAGTGACTTGGGCAAGCTCCTCCATATGGACGCACCACCCAAAAAGTATATCTAGTTGAAGCAACCATCAGTATGCTTGCCGAAACTTTCCTTCATCAAAATGAAACGGTGTATTCACCACTGCGGGAGTGCTGTCTCGGTATAGCCGTGATTCCGATAGTCTCGCCTTGAAGGCAGACCCAGACCGTCATACATGGCTTCGTGCCACAGACAGCGGGGCGGAGTGAGAGCTTAGTCGCATCATCGACGGTGGTGAAGACGTATCGGTCATGAAAGAGCTGGCAGCCACGTTCATCTAAGTGATTTGTATGGCTGAGAAGGATGGCGTCTGTTAGGGAAAAACCTTCGGGTCCAAGGGACGTTGATTTCATTGTCATGACCGTGTTCCTATCCCTCACATATGAGCGAGAGGGAAGGAAGGGTCTGATAAAAAGCTCACACCGTCAATCTCGAAGATGGCTGTTGCTGTACCGATGTGGGTGATATTGAGGTGACCCTTAGAAGTTGATGAAGTCATGATTGTAAGAGAGATGGATGGTTTTGAAGGATAGCGGAGCGTACTGTCTGGCTTTGGAGGGTGATGAGGTTACGTTTGAAGAACCACCAAGATGGCTAAGATGACAAACAATTTAAAAAAACTCTTTTTCTCATGCTACACAACTTATAGTCCGCAGTGAAAATTCATGTGAAGTATTTATTCAACCTTCCAAAAGTTTATCTTCCTGTTGCATTTGCGGATTCCGTAGAACAAGCTCAAATGTAGAGATAGCGGACTTAAATACAACTTAAATACATTTGTCTTCTATGGTTTGATGATCTACACACAATGAGATTAGTTTTGGGATTGAGTAGAGTTTCATTATATACTTCAGTCTTCACTTTAGAAAATCCGCCAAGACTTCTAACATGACGTAATCACATATCACTTCAGCCATTTTTCACCGTAAGCAGACGTGGATTTTTCCCCTCTTTGCTGATTAGCACAGACCTCTACAGCGGACAATGTGATCTCATCTGCACTTGCAACTATTCATCAAAGTCAATATGAAGGTCAAGCACAGAAACGTCTGCCAGACTTGTAGGAAGCGAAAGTTGGGGGTAGGGACCACGAATCCCGAAACATAAGCAACACTCTAACCTTATGTTTATCCAGTGCGATGGAAAAAGTCCTGGATGCGGCCAATGTGCATTCTCAGGACTCAAATGTGACGGCTACCCAACAGACTGGACATTTATGCCCCAAAACACTTCGATGCCAAGACGGAAAAAAGTCCAAGCATTAGATCCAGTAGAACCAACAACAACACCAGTGACCAGTCAACAGTCAGTTGCAATATTGGCCAAAGCTCCTTTACTACCCAGGCAAAATCCGGACCAGCCAAATGCAAGTCACCTCTCGGCATTGATTGTGCAAAGTTTCGTGCCGGGAAGCGAAAGATCACCAAATGTATACAATTCAGATTACTCGGAACCTAGAATTTGTGGGTCCTGGGTGGAGGTGCTATCCATTCTTCCATGCCTAAATACTGGCAGCTTAGTTCTTACAAGAGCCGTCAAAGCACTGTCAGCTTCAATACTATCGCGGCCAAACATGGCAAACAAAGATTACTCCAATACCTACCACGAAGCTATCCATACACTCCGGAAAAGTTTCGGTGTGGATGGTAATAGTGTGAAATTTGAATTAATACCGACGGTCATGTGTCTCGCCTTGGCGGAGGTAAGTGTTTAGGCTAAGGGCCAGTATCTGCAGGTGCTGACTTTCCAAGATGATGATTCCAGATTCGGCTGCGGCTATAGCGGAGCATATCAAGGCTGCTGGACTATTATTTCAAGCCTATGGGCCCGATGCATGTAAAGAGGGATTCGGTCATAAACTTTTCGCTGGGTTCCGTCCTCTTCTGGTTTGTGCCTCTTACGTACCCTTGACTCACACGATATTATACTTGTACTAATTATTATTTTCAGACAATGCAAGCCATTCAACAACGCCAACCAGTCTTTCTAGCTTTACCAGCTTGGATTGATACACCGTTCTCTAGATTCGATCCTTCGCTTATGCAGCAGCTTCTTAATGAGGCTGTCATGCTTCCTTCATTGCTGCATCAGGCTGATATGGTGGTTGAAAATCCGGAAATCAGCAGCCATCCTGATCGTATTGAACAAATACTGGATATATTCATTAACTTTGCTTCACGCCTGGATAATTTTGAAACAGTACTGTGCGCTGACGGGTGTCCACCCTATTGGCCTCATGGCGATGCCAAATATGCACCCCTCCCTTTCTGGTATCCCAACATCACCCTGGCAAATGCATTTACATATCTATGGGCTTTGAAAATCATCTACATGGCCGAGATGAAGCGGCTATCCACTTATCTCCCCCGTGAATCGCCAAAAGAATCATTATCTCCAGGACGGCTGCATTTAAGTCTCGCTGAGAATGATCTGCTTATGGTAGTACTCGCAAGACAAATTCATTTGAGCATGGATTACCTGTTACAAGATGAGATGGAACTCTTTGGTCCATCGTCTACCTTCTTCCCGCTCAAGGTGGCGTATCAAATATTCAAAATGGATGAAGTCGGGTATAAGGCGGAAATCACCTGTATCGGGAGATATTTGGACAGACTCGATGAGAAAGGGTTACTCTCCGCTCGTTCTTTTGTCTTTGGTCGGTGATAGTCGGCAGCATCTGAGGTCTAAGCCGGTGAATGAAGGCGATCGTTTGCGACAGGTCGGATTTGACGAAATATTAATGACAGCTACATGAAAATCAATGTTTGAAGCATGCATTATGGCTGACCAGGGTCTATTCATAGAATCTGATATCAATTCCTTTGGCTATCGTTATCAACCAAGTGACTAAATCCGGCCTTTGATCCACTCACCCCACCCCCACATTGCAATCCGCAATCCACAATCTTATCACTGCAGAACCCCACAATCAAACACCGGACCATCAAGCTACTCCGAACAACCCCAATTCCCTGCCAACTCAAATTCCTTGGAATTTTATACAATAAACTCTTCGATATCTAGCCAAGCATGGGCTCCTGTTTCGCACCCTCAACAGCAGCAAGATAACTAGGCCGATCCTTAACATAAAACTCAACGTCAATCTTGCCGTTCATGTGGGCCTCCTTGTTATCCAGACCACCAGCCTTAATGCAGGTCATTTCTGGCATGATCTCTAGCTCGGTATAGAGGCTTGAGCCGCAGTTTGAGCAGAAGAAGTGCTTGTTGATTTTTCCGCTGTCACCGATGGCGTCATAAGAGTTTGGGGTTCCTGTAGACGTCGAGTTAGAGTGTTCGGGGATCTTTGGGTGTGCGTAACTGCTGAGTTGATGAATTGAGGGGATTTATGGTATTTGGACTCACCCTTTGTCACTTTGAGACTGCTGCGGGGAACGACGGCGTTAGAGGTGAATGCGCCTCCGGACCACTATGTTTGTTAGAATAGTGTTTGTATAGTATTTCAATCATGAAATTGTGTTTGAAGGTACCTTCTGGCAATCGGTGCAGTGGCAAAGGGCAGCGGTGTACTTGTCCACTGCAAAGAGTCTAGTTAGTTATTTACCCTAGTGATGGTAGATTGCACATGGTCACAAACCTTCAGCGGTGTAGTGGATAGCATCACACATGCAGCTACCAGTGAGAGTCATTTTGTATAGTAGTAAAGAAGTAAAGTAATTAAGGTTGTTTGGCGAGTACCTTGTGGGAATCAAAGATGCAGAAGAGAAGCGGGGGTTCACTCGTTAATGACGACGTTTTATACTTCATGGTCCTCGGCGTTCGGGGTTTGATCCGTACCCCCCACCTTCAATCGCCGAGGACCAGTTCGGTGTTGAAAACAGATGGTTGGGATCTGCATTTGATTCGGTGATTGCAAGGACAGGGCCTCTAGGGTTACACTTTCATTTTGGAATTGTTGGGAGACTCTAGATGCCCATGTGGTCAATTGGGTGGGGAAATGGGCCCTTGGAGCTTTGCTTGTCATACAAACTACGTCCACCGGTATAAGCTGTTTTTGGATGAACATTCATTGCTATCCTGATCAAATTGTATATACATCATCCGTACGCACGCGAAACAGATAAACGCCGACTTCCGACGACCGAGCACGACGAAGACAAATTCATAACAGGAAGGTTCATAGGCGGAGAAATTTCAGTAAATAATCAATGAGAGAAATGAGATATATCGAATCAAAATCATGAAACAGAAACCATCAAAGAAAGAATATGAGAAATGGAGTAGCACTGGAAAAGAAGAGGTATAAAGCCGGGGTATAAGAGCATAAAGATCCTGGACTCAAACCAAATCAGGAAAAAATGGAATCAAGAAAGAATGAAAGAGGTGTACGATGGGAGGAAATGATATCGACCGGGATATCGGAGTAAGGAAGATGGTTATCGGATAGGGTAAAGGGAGGTGAGCTGAAAGGAAGTAATGGGTTCCCTAGGTTTTTGGTTTTTTACTCGCGCCATCGTCTTGTGACCCGCTGTCTGGACTCTTGCGCTTCTTGTCCTGTTCATCTTCCCTTGCAAAGCTTGGTCCACTTTGCAATGCGGGCGTCGGGAAGTTGAGGGGACTAGGCAGAAGGCTTGAGTCTGGTCCCGAACGGCCAAAACCCCATTCCGGGAAGAAACTGGACGGTGACGGGAGGAGGGCATCCGAGACAAAGCGACTTGGAAGAGCGGAGATTGGCGTCTCGATGTTATTTGAGTTATTGCCATTGTTTATAGAATTGCCAAATGCGTTGTTGTGTGGCTGGGTCACTGGTGGTGGCGGACGAGCGAACGGGTTCGGCGGGCCTTGGGCGCCCGCACTGAGAATTGCCCCGGCCGAAGGTGAAGGCGGCGGCAGGACCACACCACCCGGCGTGGGGTTATCGCCATTTCCTCGAGCAGGTGTTGTTTTATTGCCAGCAGAATCTCGTGAAGAGGAGTCGGCCGTTGCACTACCCCGATCAGAGCATTCATCTGGGATCTGAACCTTCAATTGCGGACGTTTGGAAGGGAGCTGGCCACTGTTCATTCGCTGAATAGGCTTGATATCCGAAACTGATGAGGAGATGGACTGTGTACGCGGAGGCTCTGAAACAGCATTCCCAGACTCTGGCTTAGGGCCTGAGGCCTCATGTGACGTATCAGGCTTGATATTCTGGTTCACACGGGGTGATTCGTACATCGATGGACCCGCTCCGAAATGCCGGGCTAGCACGGATCCTCCGTCGTCAATGGGCGTGAAAATGCTGCGAGACTTGGACAAAAATTTCGGCTGCGGCGGTGATTGGCTATCCGGCTTCAGGCCACCCGACGGATTATCTGGACGCTCGGGGATTTCGGGCATGTTGCGCTTCTGGGTTTCAGGTGCAAAAGATGGAGGCATTGAGCCCCGCCCCTGATCCGTCATATAGGCCTGCGTGACTTGCTGTACCGGCGCATGTGATCCAGGTGGCATTCCCATCTGCTGTGAGGCAACGGCATGTGCGTGCTGGAAATGTTGCTGAGGCATTTGCTGAGGTAGACCGTGTGGGTGAGGCATTCCTTGAGGTGGTGTTCCTTGAGGTCCTGGAGGATGAGCATACTGAGCGTACTGGGCGGGGCGTGGCTGGTTCATGGCAGAGTGGACGTTCGGGTTGTACATAGACGGATTGGCCATATAATAGCCATTCTGCGCCGCGGGTGGCGGCGGCGTACCGTGATGGGGGCCGAGGTTTGAGCTAACGCGACGAACATGTGTATTCTGGGTATTTCTAGACGAGGGGCGGGAGATTTGGGAATTCGGGGTGCCATGTCGCGTCGGGAGACCGTTCGGAATGGGAGGAGACGCAGAGGGCGCATGGTTGACATGTTGGAAACCGGGCTGCTGGAGATGAGGGGGAACGGCCGTGTGAGTTTGTTGAATTTGCATATCCTCAGGAGCCGGTGTATGGTCCTCGTCTTCCTCGTCGTCATCGTCGCGCTTGCCGGAGAAATCATCTGGGCCTTTGTGCTCATGTGGGCCACCGAACTGTAACACCGGTTAGCAATTGCCTCTTGCCACTGATTCATGAGGGTATCACGTACATATTGGTACCGCCCGAGGGCCTCGTGCATGTCGCATGAGGAGTATTCATAAAGCTTCTTATTATGCCCAAAGATAATGACCGCGACGTCGACGGAACAAAGAACAGCCAACTCATGCGCCTTCTTGAACAGGCCACCCTTTCGCTTCAGAAATGTGCTGCGACAGACATTAGCATTTATCAGACATAATAACGCATCCTCGGCTTACACTGAGCGATTGCGATCATCCTTGATGGCTTTGATCTCGATCTTTCTGCGACCCATTTTGATCTATTCCCCAAACGCGCGTGATAGAATAGGAAAAGGAGTCGCCTCGTCGGGGACGGCAAGTTTTACAACCAGCACAGGCGACTCAAAAATTACTCGAGAATAAAGGTCTATATGCCACAGCGCAACATGGACATGTAGCAGAGCTGTGTGTGAAGTATTGCGCGATGCAGGTTTCAGAATGTTCGAGGGCAATGTCTAAGACTCGTGGTAGATAACCGTTGAAACGGAAACAAAGGAAGGAATGAAGTATGGTGGGGATAAAAGGGTTCAAAGGGAACCACGGATGCGAGACCGTGGAGTACCAGCTTGATGGGGGGGGCTGATTGACGATGCAGAAAGGTTGATTCTAAAGATAGAATCATTCATTATCGAGGGAAAGAAAAAGGAAAGGAGGGGATGAGGTAAGCCATGTGTTGGCCTGAGGCTGAGGGGCTATTAATAACTGGCTTATGTAACTCATGTATGTCCATCACAGTGGACCCCGTGATGCCCCGGTGATTGGTCGACACAGCACCCGATCAGGGTTTCGCGCCTAAAAAAACTATATCCAGCAGGAGAATGTCAGTGCTGAATCGGTTCTGATATCACTGGGGCCACATGGGGCTTGGCCTAAGCTCCCGACCCAGGTTGAAATCTTGCCGTTGAATGTCTAAGCATAAGAAGTATAAACCGGAAGATATTCAGTGGCCCGTTCTGAAACTTAAATGTTTCCCACGTTCCACCTTCCATTCATACCCAGTAGTACTGCGGGTAGGATCATAAAAACATTTAGTATTAGTGCATAGATGCATATAGATAAAAATATATAGATTGGTAGTTATAGATTAGCCATTACTATTTCTAGCCTTGAAAGCCAAGATCCAATGACAAAGCAATCCAGCCAAATTTGGGGTTCAACCTTGTGATTGGTTCCCGCTTCACCAATAGACCTGTACAATCTGATTCTCTCCATTTGACCCATATAGTACCGAGTAGATGGCTACAGGTCATTGGTACATATGATAGCTTCGTCGCCATCAACAATTCCAATTACTGCACTTCGTACTCCGTAGACAACAATGAAACACCCCCTAAACCCTGGATCCTGAAAGTCAATTTTGGAGATGATGATCGCCATCGGTATCATCCACTCCGCACATTGTTTTAGGCTTCACATGTGTATAGGTCGCACATTGTACTCGTCTTCGCTTTATTCCTTCTTTGGTTCGCAGGCAGTTTCTTATTCTTCCAGGATAATTTCTTATACGAATCAAAAAGCTAAAAAGCTAAAAAAACAGGGACCAAAACACTGCCAAAACCCAACAAAGAGGGGGGCGGTCGAGACCCAACGGTTAGTGTGATTCAATCCCGTTTTTACCCCTGAAGTCACCAACATCTCGCGTCTTGACGTTTCTCGTCAATGATCCATATTTCCTTCGCTATTCTCTCCTTTTGATCTCGATTCACTGGTTGATCACTTTTGCCCTGACCTACTCTCCAGCAGAGAGAGCACAGACTCCGTCCTAAGGAGATCGTTACCTTCTTTTTTTTTTTTTTTTTTTTTGCCTAAAGCCTGTCCCGGGGCTGCAGGACATCCCGGCTGGGTTTATCTCTTAATTTCTTCTCTTCACTTCTTCCAATCGTTGAATTACCTGTCGGTCTTCTGCAGTTCCCTTTTGAAATGCCCCCGCTAATGTTTATTTGTTGACGCAGATCAAGAAAAAAAAATTAACGGAGCTACCCGACACGCGTGCCCGAGCACACCTCCCTTCGAGCTTCCTCCAAGCGGTCGCGTGAATCTTCGAAATGCCGTTCTTTTCTCGCGTCTTCCGGAGCAAAGACTCCACCGCGACGAAGAAGCAGGCTAAACCAGCTACCACCGCGAACACGGTCCCCGCGAAGCCAAAATGGACCGACGCCTGGCAGCGGACAGAGGTCGCCCCCGAGGAAGTTCAAGACCTCATTCGAGGCTGTGCACAGGAATTGAAGGCGCGAGGTGGGTCGACATTTTTATTTCAACCATGTGGTGGTGTCACGGCTGCCACGCGCATACTTCGGATTGCTGATCATTCGTTCAATTTAGCTCTCGACACCCCATTCCTGCTCCTCCCCTTCCGTCCCAGTTCCGACCCTAGTGCGGCCCGTACATTCATCCGAAATTACTTCAATCAGTCCTTTGAGCAGGGTGCCCCGGTCAGCGGAGATGCCTTGATGCAGGAGCTGCGGCTCAATGAGCCGATGGTAAGAACTGTATCCTGGGGATAGCAGCAGGGCGGTCACTAACTCACGGCGCAGGTTCTTTGCAGTGTTTTGAAATGGTGTTGGAGCAGATTGCCTGGCGGTGTCGTTACTTGGGAAGCTTATGAGCTGTTTAAGGTTGGCGAACAAGGTACGTGCATCAACTACAATTTGGTGGGTAACAAATCCGCTAAAAATCCCATAGATTCGGATTGGGCCCGCGATGCTTTTGCGACTTTCATTCCTATCAGCGTCGACACTGATGCTCGCGCCAAAATTATCTTCGATTTCTTCGACCTTCTCGCATCGATCGCGGCGCATGGCAAATCAAATGGTCTTGGTGGCCGCAAGCTGTCTCGTTACGCTGGATGGTGGGCTTTTGAGCATCATGATACTGGAAAAGGCTTTGAAGCCTCCTATAAAAACTGGGCTGCGTATGAACGCCATCACTCTACTTTTTGGATAAACCTGACTTTGGTTGATATAGTGCCGCCGATGCAACAAGCCACTTGTTCTTTGCCTACTTACGCTCGCTTACCCCCGAAATGCCTCGTGGTGTGACTGGTATTTCTTCGCTACCTATCTCCCTCCAATCGCTCGTCGAGGCCACCGAATACCCCCCAGAGACGCCGACACTCCTACAAGTGACAACCACTAAGGTTGTCATGATTGTTGATACGGTTTCTCCCACACCTTTTTCTTTGTTGCGCCGCGCAAAGAACTTCGAATACCGCGACGACCACTGGCACTTGCAGGAATTTGCCAACTTCGAGGATCCGATCAAAGCTCTGACCGACGAGTGTCTACGTGTGTTGAGATGTATTTCATCAACTAATGAGTCGAGTGTTTCGAGCTCGAAGCAGTCAACCAGCTTGCGGGATGCGTCATGGTCTCGTTTTGAGGACATTGGATTTGGCGGTTCCATTGAGTCGGACGAGGATGAGGAGAAGCAGGCTCCGGCCCCAAAGGCTGATCCTGCCGCTAGCATTAATACTGCGCCTCGGTCGCAGGGTGGTGATCTGGGACGACCCACTACCCCATCTTGGGCAGACTTTATGTCGTCCGGCTTCTCGGATGATAGCCCACTGAAGGCCCCGGTTGGTCTCCTCTTGCCGCCAGACAAGGTCCTACCCCCGATCGCGGCTACTCGTGGCCAGAGCTCTCAATCGCACAGGCGCGCTTTGGCCCCCGAACCAGCCCTCGAGCCAGCTGAGCTGGCCAGCATCACCACTTTGGATTTAGATGACTCGTTTTGGTGGGTCTGGATCACCAGTCTGTCTGGTGATGAGCCGTCTTCGCGTAAGGCAGTGTTTGGTCGCTGTGCCCTTCTTGAGACGGTCATTCGGGAAACCAAATGGCTGATTCTCGAGGAGCAGATCAAGGGTGCTGCCCCTGAACCGGAGGCAGGCGCACAAATCGTTGAGAAGAAAAGTTTCTTCAGCTTCGGCAGTCGGAAGGGAAATAAGCTCGGTCGCCGAAAGTCTTCCGCTAGGAAGGTGGACTCGGTGGAGGACTCCTACAAGCGGGCCAACAACCAAGCCCCACAGAGCAAGACTAGCATTGGTCCTGATCAGCACAAGCGAATTCAGGCCGCGGCTGCAGCTCTACAGAAAAAGAACCGTGAGCAAGAGGCCGAGGCAAAGGATGCCGGGCGTCAATCGCGTTCTGACGCTTACTCGACCAAGACTAACTCAGTCCTGACTCTTCAGCCGGGCATTGTGAACGAGGCTTCATCGGCCATGAAGTGGGCCAGCAACTACGATAAGAACACTTTCCGTGCTGCCTATCTTAACAACAGCCGCGCCGGAACCGGTACCGTGTCTGGGGAAGCTGAGGAGCAGATCCCCGAGCAAATGGAAGATAAGCCCAAGACACCTTCAGCTCCTCTTCCACCCAGCACATCGAAATCTGGACCCCCGCCGCCTCCCAAGGATACCGCTGCCGTGGCCACCCCGCTTCCACCCTCGCCTGAGCCTGCTAAGAAGTCTTTGGCTAAAGCCGTGACCTTTCCTGAGGAGAACAAGGATAATGACAAGGATTCGCAGGCTGTTGTTGCTGAGCAGAGCGCCGAGTCTGAGACCCAGGCTGCCGCCGATGAAAGCAAGAAGCTCAAGAAGAAGGCCGGTAACACTGGTGGCTTCAAGAGCATGTTTGTTAGCAAGAAGAAGACTGACTTGCCCCCTGTGAAGGTCGGTGTCAGTGACACTAGCTCGGCCGTGGCAGCTGCTCGTGCCGCTCTCGAGGCCAAGGCCAAGGCTGCCCAGGAGGCCCCTGTCAAGGAGTCTCCCCCTAAAGCTGTCCTCAAGAAGAAGCCCGTTGCCGGTCAACAGTCTGCTGTGACAGAAGCCCCTGCTGCGGAGCCCATTAAGCCCTCTACACCTCAGCAGCCCGAGCCCGTGGCTAAGCAGCAGGCTCAGGTTGTCGGCTCCGGTAGCCCGCCCCAGACCCGCCGCGCTATTGAATACGACGCTTTGTCCCGTGTCGACACCAACGAGCGCGATGCAGCTGACCAGGAGTTCTCCAAATTCGACCAGGGTCCTCTGGTTGAGCAGCCCGCATTCCTTCCCGAGGATGATGATCCCGTCACTCCCAACAAGGCAGCTGATCCTGAACTTCCCCAGACCCCGACCAATGGTCACGAGGAGAAGATCGAGGCTGTCAGCCCCCTGAACGCATCCGAGGACCGGTGGAAGCAGATTCGCGAGAACGCTGCCCAGCGGACTGCTTTCCCGACTGAGGAGCCCGATACTCGCACCAGCCAATCGGAGCGCACAGACGAGGGAGACACCAGTGGTGAAGAGAGTAAGTTTTGCTGTGATTCTATCATCTAGTTTCCCTACTGACCTTCTTACCCAGCCATCGAATCCCGTGTCGCCCGCATCAAGGCCCGTGTCGCCGAACTCACCGGCGACATGGAAGCCGCCCGATAAATTGAGCCCTACTCTAATAGAGACTGTTCATTTCTGTCACCTTTACATTCAACCTACCTTCCACCTTCGCCAGGGGCCAGACCTAGTGTCTGATTGTCTCTTTGCTCGTCATTCGCGTCCCTCTCGACTAGACTTCCGTCTGTTCTTTATGTCTGCTATCTTATCCGACCACGTCTCACGACTGTAAGATTCATGTCCCTCCCATCTCACGGTTCCAAAGCGGACAAGTCCGACGAGAAATTCTGCGATACGATACGCCTGACGGGATCTTTTGGCTGTGATTTACCTGTTTTAGTTCTCTTGCCCCTACCCTCATATTCCAGACCCGATACGGCTGGACAGATATCTGGTTTCTATTTCCTATTTCCTTTAACTTTGTCACCTTTATTCCCCTGGGCTGATCCGATCTGCCCTTTTGTTTTGCTCTATTCCCCTTTCGCTACTGAATTCCCCAAGCTGATTCAGATTGCTCTTCAATACCTACGAATCGCTTTGTTCTGTTAAAGTCCAATATTATCTAGTCTTAAAATTTAGTTTGTTCTTAGTCAATCCAGATGTTATTGACTTGAACTTATCTTCCACCTGGATGTCATGAATTATCATTCCATGTCCAGATAGAAAAACCTGTCTAGATTTCGCAGATCTCGCGCACAATTGGAACGTCATCTTAATCCATCACTTCACTGGCAAACTTGCTAGCACGTCGAATCTTAGGTCCACAGAATACAAGTAACCAAGAGACTAGCGTCAAGGCCACCCCAATACCACCTAAGAAACTTGCAGCTGGGCTAAATCTCAAATACGTGAAAAGTTGCTTAGA
The DNA here is from genome assembly GCF_028828015.1 of Penicillium pulvis. Lineage (NCBI taxonomy): Eukaryota > Fungi > Ascomycota > Eurotiomycetes > Eurotiales > Aspergillaceae > Penicillium > Penicillium pulvis. Next base: position 1,010,736 of record NW_026643078.1, on the reverse strand, counting down.
AACCAGGGGAGATACCCCACCCATCATGTTCCGACAGAAGCTTTGCGCAGCAAGTGCCGAACCGGCGTAACGGTGATAGGTATCAGCAAGGTGATTGAAAAATTTATGGAGAGGATACCCATAGTCGAGATAGCCACAGCAATAGCCGGCACAATCCAATGAACGTAGAATTGCGATGTCCATCCAAAGAGGAAGAGCCCAATTGGAAGCAGGGTGCTTTGCAGACAACTGAAGTATAGTCTCTGTTCCGGAACTGAGTTCCACCCTTTGCGGCGCGACGCCAAGTTGGCTTGAACGATAGATATGGTCATCGCGAGTAAGCTTCCCACGCATGTCGCAGTGAAGACAGCATCTAACTCTGAGAGGCTAAAGGCATAGTGCTCCTGGAAGATCAATGGAACAACAGACAAATTGATAGTGACCTAGCCTTGATCCCAGCTTAGAGTTGAACTCTTCGTTGGCCGATTACTTTCTATTAGACACTTTCTTTCCCCCTGTGGGTAACTAAACAAATTTTCTTCCTTTTCCTATGCTCAGGTCGCTTACTACCTTGTTCTCTTCTTTCTTCCCATTGAAAGTGGGTCGTACAGTTCGTTTACTTTGATAAGCGCAGAATATGATGGATATAATATGGGTTTGATATAAGAGTGATATGTTTGCTGGGGAACTTGGGACGTATCAGGCACGCCAAGTGGCAGAGGGAATCATATATTAATTTAAACTCCCAAAGCCTTGAGAATAGCCTCACCAACCCCAGTAGCAGAAGCAGGGTTCTGACCAGTAATCAAAACACCACCAATTCCATTGGTCTTATCAGTGACAACCTTAACTCCCCAAGGCTCATCAGCCTTAACATACTTACCACCCTTAGCCTGCAACTCAGTCTCGAGCATGAAAGGCATGGCAGAAGAAAGCTGCACCTGGTCCTCCTCCAAGTTGGAGAATCCAGTCACCTCGGCACCTTTAATAAGAGGCTCGCCGGAGGAATTCTTAGTGTTGAGGAAGACGCAGGGTCCGTGGCAGACAGCAGCAACGGGCTTCTTGGCCGCGGCGAAAGTCTCGATGAGCTTGATGGAGGTGGGGTCGGTTGTGAGGTCGAACATGGCTGTTCAGACATGGATTAGTTGCATGCCATTGTAACTTTTCCTTTGCATCATGAATGTAGATTGATGTGGATTGAATGAGCGGTGTGGTACTTACGGCCATGTCCACCAACATAGAAAATAGCATCAAACTCGCCAGCGCGAGGAACCATATCAGCCAGCTTCTCGGTGTTGGTCCAGAGCGCCTCCTGGTTATCAAGGAAAGACTTAGAAACAGGGTCCGACTCGAACATCTTCACGGAGCCCTGGTCAAGTGGGGCCTTTCCACCCTTAGGGGAGGCGATAGTCAAAGAAGTCTTCTTGTGCAGGACTTCCCAGGGGTGAGCGAACTCAGGCTTAAAGAAATAAAAATCAGCATTCAATTCGATTTGTGGTGGTTTTGTTAAGCTGTTGACGTAGTCGGAGCTATGGCGGGGTAGCTGCACATACCAAATACCAACCCGTAGGACCGACGCCAGGGATCTGGTCGTGGGAGGTAAGAACGACGAGGACGTTGGGAGCCATAATTGATCTTATTGCGATTTTTTTAGAGATTGAGGATTGAGGAGTTAGGTTTTAAGCTTGAGAGGGGGTAGGGACTGAATTTAAGCTCGTGAAGAAGTTCTACCTTTCATTATTTCGTCACTGCCCCACTTTTCCCTGCGGATCGTTGATTATCAATCAACATGTGCTTGTGGTCGATTGTTTAGTGGTTTAGGGTTAGTGCAGACATCAGGGGTTTGTTCTAGGTTTTGGATATCCTATTTGCCAAGGTTATTTCCCAAGGTTTGAAGACTTGGTGGGTGCTTATTGTAAAGTCCCAAGTGTGTTAAGGTTTTAATATATATTTTGGCGTTGCTTGACCAATTGTTGCGAGATCAACCTTAAAATCTTGCAGTATTGAGACCAAATGCGCTGCTGAAAAATGGATAGTCATTTATAATTACAGTCGGTACTGATTGTCTAGGTAGGTCTCATATGCACGGATACTTCCACAATGATCCATAGACCATAACCTCTCCCAACATGCCCGGGAAACACCTCAAAGTGCGCCATCTTCGACGTAAATCGGTCACCCCGGCCCAGGCCTTCCTTAAATACTAATTCAGTTTAAAGTTGATGATCAATAAGCAGCATTCAAGATTTTATTATGTATATGACAGGCTCAAATTGACAGGATTGATGGGCGGGTATAAAGCTGTTTTTGTTTTTCTTTGTATCTCATACATACTCAGAATTATGTCATGTCCACGCATCTATTATTACACTGTAGGGCTTATGACACGTATCGTAACCGTCTCGTTGCCTCAGCAGCAACAAGCGCACTCAACGCCCCAATAAAAAGACAAATAGAGATCGCATTAGGCTTGTCTTTGTCCAAATTCATCCATTGAGTATCGGACGCATCGCCATCCTTTGGAGTCTCCGTTGCGCTAGGCTCAAGGATAGTAAAGACAATCCAGCTGATGAATGTGCCAACGAATTGGGGGAGTGTAGTGTACACATTCAGTACACCAAGGTAGATACCCGTTAACTCGCCCGTTGACGGGATATTCGAGTGTAAAGAGGAAGGATCTTCTTCGTCAGTGTCACTGTCCGTATCTCGGTGGTTTAGTCGAAGGACTTCCAACTCGGTATCTGCTGCGTTGGCACGTAGACTGGCTGATGTGATCATCGTCACGCCGGCGCGGGTGGACGATGCTGCGATGCCTGGTGCGCTGGCACCATTCATGGTTAGTTTGTTGATTTCAACGCCCATGAATGCGAAAGGGGCCCAGGCGCTGATTGCCCAGGGGATACCGCATACTGCGACCAGAGTGGTGGCGAAGGCGCGGGAGTGGGCTAGTGGAGCGAAGATCATTGTTACGGCGAACATGATCTGGGAAATGAACCAGGCAGTTTGAAGATCTGGTCGGACTGCGGTGAAGGTTTTAAGTACGGCGGCCATGCCTGGTGGGGGGCGGGGGGTGAAGCGAGAGCGTTTGCTGTCCGGGGACTGTACGCAGAATGGGAGTAGGACAGAGCTGATGAAGGTGATGGATGAGAAGACGACGAGTGAGAGACTGCCCACACGACCAACTTCGCCAAGCATATCGGTCGACTTGGTAATTTCATCTTTTGGTACTTCGTACCGGAAGTAGGTCTCGCCTACCCAGGTGGTACTATAGAAGAGGAAAGGGAACCATCCTGATTTTGTTAGCAAGGAACATCGTAACTTGCAATTTTGCAACATACCGATCCAAGCCCAGAATTGGGCCCAACAGATGGCCTGGATGCGCGGTGGCAGTTCCATTGTGGTCTGATAAAGCTGCGAGATCACTTGGATTGCACCAACTGACCCTTCAGAATCCCTAGTTAACAGATGTTAGTGCTGCAATACTTCAGCATGGAGAGGCATCTTACCTCGCGGAAATCAGAACACGCTCTTTCACCGAATATGAAGTCACCGCTACAGCAGCGATTAACGAAATTGCGGCTATAACGGTCATCTGCTTGAACTGCGTATCTCCAAAGAGACTTCCAAAAATGCTGACAGTGTTAATTGAGCCGATCACATAACTAATTAGTTGTCCAATAGCACACATCCGGCCCGCTATAGAGCGTTAGCACCCAACCCGAGTCCATATAACAAGATCGAAACATACCCCAGGCAGATCCAGCTTGTTGCAATGGAATCGGTAATGTATCCACAATAAGACTGCGGCAACATGCTTGTACTGAGAGCGGATTAGCGGTGGCCTCAAATCAGGTCTGCAAATACTGACCAACGTTGATAGAGAAATCCACAGCATAGATACTTGAAACCGCTAGCGCGATAGTAACATTCTTAGCCTGCAATCAAACCAATTAGTCTTAAGCCCCACAATTTAATCTGTCGCATAGCGTAAATACCTTTTCGGGATCCGTAACAAATAACCCCACAATTTCTGCTGTCCATCCCAGCACAATGAGACAAAACGCCACCACAAAAGACCCAAATACCATAAAAGGTCTCCGTCGGCCCCATTTCGACCGTGACCGATCCGCAATGACACCAATGAGAGGTTGAATAATCAATCCAGAGAGCGGCCCAGCAATCCACACCAACGATGTTTTCGACTTTGTCAAACCGAGTTGAAGAAGGTAGGGCGTGCAATCTAAAGTAACAGGCGCATTAGTCCAAGCCCCATTCAGTCACGGGATATTCGATCTGGGCCTCGTCTTTACTTACAGGTCATTTCAGTACCCCAAGTAAACCTGTCATAAACCCAGTCAGCCACAGATCATAACACCAAATTCACAGACCGATCTCCTAAACCAAAACTCAAATCGCAGGGCCGAAAACGTACTGTAATCCCACCAAGCTGAACGTCAACAGCATCATACGCGTCGACTCTGACTTTCCCTTGATGAAGGGAGTCCCCGCCCATCGTGCAGCCTGCGGCATCTTCCTATGCGCGCACTAGCATGTGCTCAGCTCCTGCGCGGGACGGACCCAATCCGATCGTAGTGCGAAGTATACAGTTTGTGGCGCGGCGTCGAGTGCGCAGCTTTCAATGTAGCCTGACCGAGTATATTAGGCGAAAAAGTCCGGGGATTTGGATTAGGACTGGTTGGCGCGTTGGCGTGCCCGATGCGGGTAGTGGATTGACGGAACTGTACGCGGAGCGCCGTAGGTTTCGATGTGGAACTCGGTTTGCCTATCTTCTATGCGGTATGATTGACCGATATATTTCGTGTGTCTCCGATGCGGTTTCAATTACTGGCTTGTGGTGCAGGCACGAGACTTGTTGAGGCTGCCGAGGGGGAGGTAACTTCGCGCGGGTTGGGCTGGGTTGTTGCGTGGTGTTCCCGGATCCGGAGGCGTTATGGATGTAGAAGGATTAGGTGAATATGCGAATGAGGTGTTCAATTGGGATGTACGGAGGTGAAAGGTAGGAATTGGGTTCTGGCGAGTGTTTCGTATTTCCTGGGGCGCAAGCGAAGCGGCAGGAGAAAAAAGGACTTGGCCTGAGCGCTGCTTATGCGGGCCCCCGGTCTTATCGCGCCAGCTAGACCCGCCAGGGGCTTGCGACAACTGATTACCGTTTTGGGTATCATGACAGGTGACAAACCGAGGTATTGTATATTGCTTGTTGGTTAGAGCCAGCGGTGATCAGCTCTATAGCATGGCTTGTTCGTTATTAAAGTTGTAGTTTTGCAGGTGTTTGTAGCTTGACGAATAATGGAGATACGTGATTGGCGCATTTGCTGAGTAATGGAGCCATTTATAGAACAAAATTGCGTGGACTTGCCGGGGCTTGGAGATTGAGTGGATAAGTTATACCCATGTTATGACGAGGAAAGGAGATAGCGGAAGCACCGGAGTACGAAGTATCAGAGAAAAATTCAAGGTCTTTATCCCGAGATTACATGCAAACACCTTAGATAACGATAGCAGGAAATACATAAAAAAGCTTCGAGATGTTTGCGTAACTTTGTTTCATTGCTGAGCCTCCATTTCTAGCATCATGGAGCTTGGTAACCCAAGATCACGATGCGACTCCCGCCAGCCCGGCCGGCCAGCTAACAGAAGTGAGGGGAAATCAAATAATTGGATTTTGTTCGTCTTCATAGCCCACCCGTATCGTCGTAAACTGCTACATTAACCACCATCTACAGACGGTTGGGGGTGGTGTTGGTCACCGGCCACTGGTAACCAGCGGCATCACTGAACTTATAGCCATAGGAAGCAGTGAAGTCGTCAAGGACGGCAGGACCGCGAGAGCCTAGAGGTCAATTATTAGCAAATGGTGTCGATGATTAACTGATTCTTCAAACATACCGTATGGGTACTCCATGGGAATGATCTCCTTGTTGTCATCCAGGTAGTGCAGGAGCGGGGTGAACATGCGCCAGCTGGCATCCAGCTCATCGTCACGAACAAAGTTAGAGTGGTCACCCTTGAAGGCGTCCAAGATCAAGGACTCGTAGGCCTCAGGAATCTTGAGGTCAGAGAAGCGGCGGCGGTAGGTCAAGTCCAGCTCGGTCACTACTGTCTGCATGGACAGACCGGGCAGCTTGGAGTTCATCTTAATGTAGACGGACTCGTTGGGCTGGACACGGATGACAAGCTCGTTACGAGGAATATCCTTGAAGATGCCGGAAGTGACATCCTTGAACTGAATGCGGACCTCGGTCTTCTGCTCGTTAAGGGCTAGAGAGGGATCAGTACTTTTGCTGATAGGGTGGGCATCTGCAAGTCGATACATACCTTTACCGGCCTTCAGGATGAAGGGAACACCGTCCCAACGCTCGTTCTTAATATAGGCAACCATGGCACAGAAGGTTGGGCAACGCGACTCCTTGGGCACAGTGTCGTCCTCCAGGTATCCGGGCTTGCTGCCGTCGAGAGAGCGGCCGTACTGGCCAATAATGACGTTCTTAGGCTCAATAGCATCCATGGCACGGAGGACGCGGACCTTCTCGTCACGGATGTCCTCGGAGGAGAAGGAAATGGGGCGCTCCATGGCAAGGAGAGTGAGAACCTGCAAGAGGTCTGAAATTTGTTAGTATCATAGTGTTGGCATCAAGACTCATGGTGACATACGGTTCTGCATAACATCACGGATGATGCCGAACTCGTCGAAGTAACCTCCACGGCCTTCGGTTCCGAAAGGCTCCTTAAATGTGATCTGTGAAGGGATTAGTGTAAATTCCTAATTGAACAAGGTTTCTTCCATCTCGGCACATACCTGAACATTGTCGATGTGGTGACGGTTCCATGTAGCGTTGAAGAACTCGTTTCCGAACCGCAGGATGAGAATGTTCTTGACCATCTCCTTACCCAGGTAGTGGTCGATACGGAAGATCTCCTCCTCCTTCCAGTTAGGCTCCAGGGCCTTCTGGAGGTCGCGCGAGCTCTGCAGATCCTTACCGAAGGGCTTCTCGACCTATAGTGAGAGTGGGGTATTAGCACCTACTGCCAAGCTGGGCTAACCTGTGCCTCGGTAAAAAAGCAATCTCTCAAAACTCACAATGATGCGGGCAAGACCAGTCTTGGGGTAGCAGTTGCGCTTCAATTGCTCGGAAACGGTAGTGAAGACACTGGGGGGCAGAGCCATGTAGAAGACACGGTTCTGCTCCTTGCTCTGTCGGCCCTTCTCAACCTCCTCGAGGTGCTTGTTAAGCTCGATGAACGAATCATCCTGGTCGTACTGGCCAGAAACGTAGGTGCACAGCTTGCAGAACTGATCTAATTGCTCCTCAATCTCCTTTGTGGGAATCTTGATGTACGAGCGCACGCGCTTCAGGTATTCTTCGTGGTCCATCTTTGTCCGCGCATATCCGACGATTTTAATATCCTTGGGGAGGAACTTGTTGCGGAACTAAGATTAAGTACGTTAGTTGAGCTCCGAAATTGGCGAATTTCTGCTTATCGAGCACATACGAGACCGAATAGTGCGGGGAACTGTCAACCGAGTTAGTCCTGAGTCACCCAAGCTGGGGGTTTCGAAGAGACACAAACCGTCTTCTTTTTTGCGAGATCGCCCGAGGCACCGAGCACCACAATAATGGTGTCATCTTTCAATTCGATGGTGCTGCGTTGGGAAGCCATTGTCAGTCGGAAACGATCCAGCTTGACGAGCGCAAAATTTGCAGTGGATAACAGCCGGTGGAGGGGTTTAAGCGGGGGTGAGATTGGAGTGAGACGAGGCGATCTGGTTGAGAAGCGAACAAAGCAAGAAAAGCAAAGAAAAAAAAGTCGAGAGAAGATAGCAGCGTGCGCTCGTTCAGAGAGCGACAATTCTTGGGTAGGGGTGAGGTTGAGGTGTAGCCGGCACGCTTCCGCTGCCGGAGAGAGAGGGGGAAAGGTGATGTCAGAGTCAGGAGCGGCACTCACCCAGCACTCTGGCGCTCATCGGTCTGGTTGATCGAACTGGCCATCTTTCCACACAACACAACTGGGTATAAGTAAAATGAATCAAAGGGAAGGAAATAACGACACAGAGAGTGGTATGGAAAGGAGGAAAATTAAAATTGGAAAGTTGTTGGGAGGGAACAGATCCAACAGGTTCCGGCGGAGCAGGTACTTTTCAATGCGTCGACCATGAGCTTTCGGTGGGGCGGTTTTGAGTGTTTGGGTATTTTATGTTTCAATGACCTGCAGGTATTAACATTACTGCTTTGGTCATGGACTTCGGGGCTAAGACGGTGCTTTCGCCCTCCTTTTGCCTATATAAGCAGTAGGTTCATGAGATTACCTCCTAGCGAGGCTATATTGCAGATACCTTAACTCCGGCTCCGTCTCGCCGGCCATTAACCCTATACTTTTTGGGACTACATAAAAGATGACACGACCCCAATTCTCCTCTACTTCTTAACCTTCTTTCCTCTTGTTACCTCGACCCTGCAAACTTCAAGCTGCACCGAGCTTACTGGGGGCTGAAAGCTATGTACAACCATAGTATCCTTCATGAATCTAATCCAAATGGATTTTCTAGAAGCCAAGACTGCATGGAAAAAAAGGAAAGAGACCGGTCATCTGATAAGCCATACATACGGTGACGTGATTTTTAGTTACTGATTTCCCACCGTTGGACACGGTTCCAAACAGCCTGAATTCATGGTGGAGTACGTGGCCCTGATCATGGCGGAAGCCTATGATACATGTAATCTGAAAAGTGGCTATCACAGAATGATGCGGTCAGCGATGCACTCATCAGTGGAGATTTTTTTTTCGTTCTTGTGGCTGCGACTCTAAGGTTGGTACACAGAAACCACCCTATCAGACAAGTGTATGGAATGTTGCAGGGAACCCTGGAGTGTATCATAGCTCCACAGAGTTTATTAATCACGGATTTTTGATCAATTGCCGTCAAAAATGATTATACAGCATTTGCCTCGTTGATTTAAAATCTTTGATTATATTCCTTGCATTTCTTTCTACAGTAATGTATTTCATACCTGGTAAAGAAAGTAAACGTACGGTATCCTGATAAGCTCCCCGGTGACCCAAATCGTGGAGTGAGGGAGATCGGCGCATTTGTCATCTCTCATACCAGACGGATTCTATTTTCCCGTGAGTCGCAGTAACTCCGGGGCATCGACCCGATCTACGCTCGGTCCAGTGAACGCCGGATTCGGAGCATATTAACCGTGGCCCTAGCCTGGGATGTATAAGAGCCAAATTCGGTACAAGGGGTACCGTTTTATGACAACCATCTTACCGTAATGAGAGACTCGCACGAAAGATGAGAATCTACCAGCTAGAATGGTGGGGCAAAATGGGGGATGGTTCTGGTTTTCCCAATCAGTGCTTTCGGTCTGTGGCACGCCGGAGTAATGATATCCGTTACTATAGATGAGGTGAACACCAATGCACTGGAATTGACACATAAAATCAACTAATTTGCTTGTCAACTTTTTTCATAAGCCGAAAGAATCATCTTATTAACCGTCTCCCACCGGCCCTGGAGCTCAAAACTAGGTTAACGTATAGTGTCGTCATGGTGAAGTTTGTCAGCGATATGCATCCAGCCCCGACTTGGACAAGCCGGGCCGGACTACTGTAGCCCGATGGCAGAATAGCTGTAAAGCGGTGGGATGCTCTGATGAGATCAAGTGGGATCAGGTAGGATCTGGAGTCAGGTGATAAGATGAAGGTCATGTGATATCTGGTAGATTTGCTGATGTGATCAAGCGTAGCCACGGAGCTCGGAGATACTGATGTTGCGTGGGTTCCTGAGGAATCCATGGATCCAGCTCTAGCCTAGTGTGTGGAGTCACGGGATCTCGCTTACCCTGTCGCTAAGATCCTAATTGGGACTAGGGCGAAAGTCAGCCACCACACCTTGCAAATTGATTGTGCGCTCGACTCTATCGAAGCGACGACATCCACGACAACCGGCAACGACTTCTGATCTCTTGCGGGTCATTTCTTCGACTTCTCCTCCTCGCCCGCTGCTCAGAGAAAAAGCCGTCAACATGCCTTCGGAACAAGGTCACCGCCGTGAGTGCGCCCCTATGAACTCCGTTATCTGTCTCGAAGAACCCCTTCAACAACCGAGCGCATCAAGATGGACGGCGATCCGATCCAAATGAACATGTTATGCTAACCCCTTTTCTCTTTCTAGTTTACGTTAAGTAAGTTAATCACCTTTTCGCCATCACGTTAGACATGCATGCACCAGTTCGAAAGTGGTTCGATCAGCAAGGAATATGGAATTCGGATGGACTTGGAACACTGCGACCACACAACACTTACCACCCAATATTCACCACACGCATTGCACACAAACGACACACGATATGAATGGAAGATTAATACGGAATTTTTTTTAGGGGTCGCCACCTGAGCTACCAGCGCGCCAAGCACACCACCAACCCCAACACCAGGTACATACCCCCCACGCACAACGAAATGATCGAATGGAAGAATGGAATCTGATTGTGTTATACAGCTTGGTTAAGATTGAGGGTGTCGAGGACTCCAAGGCTGCTCAGTTCTACCTTGGCAAGAAGGTCGCTTTCGTCTACCGGGCCAAGCGTGAGGTCCGTGGCTCCAACATCCGGGTGATCTGGGGCAAGGTCACCCGCCCTCACGGTACGTTACAAATCTTCAGGTATCCTCTAAAGTGGAAATTCTAACGATGTCCCAGGCAACTCCGGTGTTGTGCGCGCCAAGTTCCGCAACAACCTCCCCCCAAGACCTTCGGTGCCACCGTCCGCGTCATGCTCTACCCCTCCAACATCTAAACGGCAAAACCTGTATCTAGTGGCGATTCCCTTTCTTCGCGCAGACGGTCGGTCAGGCAAGGAAACGTCGACGGAACGAGCCGATGTTGTTGATATGAGGTGATGGAGTTGGCGGTTTGATAACGTTCTATTCGTGGGAGAAGACAGGGCCCATATCCAAAGCCCTATGAATCAAAAAATTACCTTTTTTCCGTTTCACTTGTGTCGGTTCCCAGCCGGGAAAGAGATGCTTCTTGTCATTCCCTCAAAAAGGAATTGGGGGCGTCTCTGTGATTTCTCCTTGTTTTTACTGGCACTGGCGCATGCATGATATCTGTCTGGTCATGCGGCGTCACTCTCCCACTGTGTATCTGACTCATACACACCAAATTCCATACCATTTTCAACAGACCGGTCAATCGAGTTCGATATCTTTCCTCGTGGGCCTCGTCTTGGTGTTAGAAGAATTGCAGTCTTGCCTGCTTTGGCTACTCCACCATGGCATGTCTTTAGGAACCAAAATATATCCACCCATTGCGACTGATTATGCCCACTTGTAGTGGTCTAGACCGGGACCTCGGCAGTATGTAGATTGTAGGGCTGACCATGACGTTACAAAGTTGCCTGTGTATCTCAGGCGCCTGTGTGACATGATTTCTGTGGATTTCGACCCTGGCTAATCAGTCTCATCTGAACCTCGGAAGTGACCATTGAACATGAGCTCCCATGTATGTATAGCTTGGAACGGCATATACCCTTAGAAAGTCCACCTCAATGGATATATATAGGCCCGGGGATCTTGCCCACATGTGAACCCACATGTGATCCGTTCCATATGTCAGGAACGCGCCTCATCAACTGGTCAAAATCGGCCGCTTGGCTTGATCTGGTTCTACGGTTGCACAATTTGTACACAATTCCATTGCTTAGCACGTCCCTATACCCCATGGGAGATCTCTGGGGAAATCTGCCTTGCCTCCTTGGACTTTGATAAATGCAACAACAACAAAACATGGATAACCTTGGGTGGAATAACAATAACTCAGTACTAGGTAACCAACGTTGGAACATATATATGGTTGGGCAATGCTCATACTATCCAGTCGAGAGTTTCTACTACTGTATATATATCTTGGAGTTCTGCGTTTCAAAGTCAAAAGAAAGCCCCGAGGTTTGAAGTGAAACATATATAAGATCTTCCTCAGTTCGGGTGGCTCGTCAAAATATATCTTTTCATCCAAGGTGTCCTTACTCGGAAGTTTCGTTATATAAAATCTCGAATGCATATTACGTCTACCCGTGAATGCATAGCCACCGAATAATGCTTAATATAAACTCACTTTAATCTCAAATAAGATTACGAAACCATCAGCCCAGGTGGTCCCTTTTGCTTGGCGCGGTAGTTTATTTGTCATTGCGTTCGTGTACTTCCATACCAGAACCAAAAATCTTGTAATTTCAGCTGCCAACATTGTGTGACAGCCAGAATTCTTGAATTATTGTCCAGGTGTATTTTGTGTCCAAGTTCATTGGGATTCCAACTCCAGACGATCATGACTTCAACTGTCCTCTGATAACCGGCAGATAGACTCTGTGGCTTGAATATGGATGCCTGATGATCAACAGTGGGGCCTGATCAACAAATCCCGTCCAGTTTGTCGCCATTGACAAAATTTCATCTGATTTGTTCTGGTGAACAATTCTGTGGAGATTGGCGGAGAGTCTCAACTTGCAAGGTCTGATCTATCCCCCATAGGATGCAGTTAGTCGTACGTATCCATGTAAACTTGATTATTGATTAAAATTCCCATCGTCTCGTCTTGTCGGGCCAGTCACGCATCTCGGCAAAGATCAATTCCGTGATCCGGTCTGCTTCTCGCTGATCCGCATCCGTGGTATCTTAGTCTGGTATATTAGTCTAGAAGCTACACTGGGGATAAGATTAAATATAAAGACGCACAAATGGGCATGAATCTAAAAATAATCATGACTGAAAGTGGGACCGAGGCACAAAGCCTTATCCGCGTAGCCAATTGGAACAAGCCGGGAGCCCATGCATCACGCTCCAAGCAAGATTTTCAACATTCTCTCGAAGTGAAACAGATCAGCAGATTCTGAGTATTTCGAGTGTGTTCTGGAATTTTGAGTTTTTCCAGCCGTGATCGCTGGGGGTGGAAGTCAAATGATGAATGAGCTAAAGCGGATTATGTATAAATGTGGATATAGATCAAATTGTAGCCGCAAAGATCAAATCAGAAAGAACGAGATTTGCTCGGCAAAAACGCCTAACCCCTCTCAGTCAGGTAGCTCGGTCCCTGGCGTCTTTTCATCACTGGGACGCTAAGGAAGAACCTCGCCAATCGCATGCACGCGACTCCCGGGCTGTGTACCACGGAACGTCAGGTACTGTGTGGAAACAAATGAAAAATATGCGCCGACTAGGAGGTCCTGTGAACCTAGCTGGATAGCTAGGTCTGTGTGAAATTGAGTATCTGAGTCTAATTTATAATTACTTTTTCAGTCATGGTTGATGCATGCACGAATTGACCCACTCCAAGCCAGATATCACAAGTAAAAGAAAAAAGAAAAGGGCTTGCGCGGCCTCGACGAACAACTAGGCTCCGCTTCACCAGGCGCCACGGGCTCGAGATACTTTCGGCTCCGTTGTACCCTCCATTGCGTGGCGTCTGTCGTCAACCATAGAAAAAAACTCTCTTCCACTTTTGTATTTAAGGCTGGTGACTCCCCAAGATTCCCGCCTCCATCGATAACGGTGCAACTCCACTCCCGATCTTTCTCCCCAACTCACTTCACCGTCTACTGCCTTTCTCCACCCAGCCAGGTAACCCGAATCCTATCTACCGAACTCCCATACGGCACTAGTGTCGCAAAAGCTTGCTTTAGTTCTTCTTTCGCGCGCAACGAACTCGCGCCGGCCCTTCAACTGGCCTGTGTACTGTCTTGGCAGTTTCCACCTTCATATCGCGCGCTCCACCACGCCCGTAGCTTGAGCAGATCACACCCTGTTTCAGCTTACCCCCCAGTTGCCTTGAATCTCGGACGCTAAACAAGAAACGGTGCCCCGACCCTAAATAAAATGGAAGGCCCCCAACAACCGACCCACGCTCCTCAACGGAGTCGTGGATTCAGCGTCAAATCCGACAATTCTCGCAATTCCGGTCACAAGAGTCAACTCTCCGAATCCTCCGAGGAAAAAGCCCGTCGCAATTTACACACCAAAGCCGATCCATTGGTCGCAATGACCGAATTACAGCCGAGTATGTCCTTATCGTGCCCAACGCGCGGTTTGACCTGCGCGGTCGCATTCGTGCCATACTGATGCTCTATACAGATTTGGTGGCCCTGGAGAAGTCCAACTTGGCTTCATTGAGAGAAACCCAGCACAAGGATCAATTTGGTGACCCGATCAGTTCGTCTCCCTGTCCAAGGCAAAATCCTCTTATCGGAGAGATTTCATCCATGTTTTTGACATGTCAATCGCTCATTTTTACTGACCCCTGCGTTCTTCATAGCCGATCCCGACTGGTCGAACCCCACCCGTCCACGTTTTGAGCGTCCCCTGGATACCATTCGATCGTTTGAGGCTGCCATAAATGGAACCTACGGTACCAAGCGCCGGGATTCCTACGCCCGCACAGGTTCGTTGTGCTCTATTCCCACCTTGGGACTCCGGACTGACCAGGATTACTCGCCAACAGAAGATGCCGCCTCACAAATGGGAGACTTCAGCCGACGAACAAGCTACTATGGTGAGTTACCAAAGCCCGTCGCACTCGCGCATCCACCAATGGCCGCTGATCGGGATGAACCAGGATCGAACAACCAACCGTACGGTCGCAATGGCCAATCACACCCTGGCAGCGTGATCGACTACGCAGGCTCGAGCCAGGCACCGGAGAGCTCATACCCCTACAACCAGAATGGTCAGCAGCGTCGACCTCGATACCCGACGCGTCAGTCTACGGATCAAGGCGTCTATGGAAACGGTAATCAGTATGGAGCCCCACAATATCAAAACCAGCGCTCTTACGATAATGTTACTGCCATGTCGGGATCAGCGTCTGGTACCGATTCATATGGTCAATCGACTGACCCCAGCTCTCTCAATAGTTCCGTGGACCAGTTACAGCAACGCCAAGATGGCTCCCCAGCCGAATACGGATACCAAGGCCAGAACATCAACGGCAGACCCTCCCCTGCGCCAGCTGCGAGCTCTACTTTCGTCCCGTCACAGGGTGGTATGAACGCTGTTAAAAAGCCCACGGCTGCGAATGATAAGCGGAAGAGCTGGTTCAAGCGACGATTCAGCAAAGACTAGATTGATTCGACTTGTTCTCTTCCACTTCACTGATGCATACGCAACCGCAATTCCTCTTGGAAGATGTACCACCATCCACCATCGGCGTTGAGTTCTCTTTTTCGTCCTTTTCTGCTTTTCCTCATTTACTTCCCTGCACAGTTTGATATCTCCGTTCTTGACCATTTGCTTCGGGTCATGTTTAATGTCGTTATGATACATGGGTGAGAGTCTATGGGTTATGGTTCATGCTCGAGGTGTTTTCATTATTTCTTTACGCGTACGATATCTTTGTTTTTGCGCGGTCAGCTGCTTTGTTTGATTTGATCTGTGCGAACCCGATCTCAGCGAGGCATGGATATGTTTTATGTTCAAATGTTATGTATAGCAACCAGATCTGAGTTTCAATCTCACAAAAATTCATAGCACCTCGAATCTTCATTAGTAGCTTAACCTCAACCTTCAGCATATACGGAGTAGGTATGGAGTAAGCATTTCGATGGATTATCCCTTATAACTCGCAGAAACTAAATAACCTCTAAATCAAATAAAGAATGGGAATCAAAACTAAAACCAAATCAAGCTTCACATCATCCCCACCGGCATCCACCACCCGCAATGGGATCCACCGTAGATCACACCTTGCAGCTCATGCAATGTATGAACCTACTTCTTCCCCAACAACTTATTCTTCAACCGATCCGCCAACCCTTCGTGTGCAACGTGCTTCTTATCCTTCTCCTTCTTCGCCGCCTCGTCGAGATGAACATTGCCCTGGCCACCGCGCTACAATAAAAGTTAGCAAGAAGTCCACCCAACCGCGCATCCCTGAATTGGAATATATAGTGACAGAGAAGAGAATAGAGGGGAAAAAGTGATCTGCATACCCCAACATGGAACGTCTCGTCGCTGGAATTGCGAACCGCCAGTTCCGGGATCATCTCCGCGTCGTGGGGGACTTTGGAGGTTGGGCGCACGCGTGGGGAGCCGATGTTTCCTGCGCCGCCGCGCTGTATCAATGTTAGTAGGTCTTCATAGCTATGATGATTGGGTGGGTATTGCGTGTTTGGTAGAGCGACTAAGCCAAGCCTAGGCTCGTGCGTATGGTGGGGTAGGAGGTGGAGAGGGAGGGGAGGTGCTTACGCCGGCAGAGTATGCGCCATCACCTTGGTCGCCGTAGACACCTTCACGGACGATTTCGCCGTCAATGTACCTGGTTGATTGTAAGCTACCGACCCGAGAGAGATCATGTGGTATTCGTGCGGAGTGGAGTGGAGTGGCGGGGTAAAGGTAGGGTATGCAATGCGCGGGTCTATTGGGTTGACGCTTGCGATCGGGACAGATACAGGAACAGGAACAGGAACCAGACTAGAATGGGGTTTGCATACTGCGTAGGATCATGGCCGATATTTCCCTGGCCTGCCGATTGCGATAGATTAGCCGGTGGTTCCATCGCGGGGAAGCGGACGAGCCAGAATGTAGTACATACCACCACGACCGTGTGAGACGATAGGAGATTCGTCAGGCATATTGATAGCGCTTTACTGCAAAATGGAAGGCTGTGAGAGATGCAAGCGCAAGGGTGCAGGACAGGTTCGCGAAGAGGAAAGACGTAAGTCTTATCGCACAGATCGGGACTAGGGAACCTTGTTAGTGGCACTCACGATAAGACGCAGGTACCGGATCTTGACGTTAGAGTTACGCGGTATGTTCAGTAGGCCTGACAGGTGGAAGAAAGGACTAAGGAGGAAGATAAATAAAATTAATGAGCACGAGAATCAACCGGGCTGATCTGTCCTACTTAACTACTGGTTACTAAGATCACGGCATCGGCCATGTAAGTAAGCTAGGCTGGTATATCCCGTTCCCTTACGAGCTAACATTGAGTAAATTTGACGGCGTCTGGTGCCAAGTGCGAGGCTTCTATTCTATCTTGTTTTGCTATTGATGCTTTCTTTTTCTTTGTTGAATACGATTGGTGACGTCGATTATGCGATAAGATAAGTGGCGGCGATTGGTGGATGTGTGACTAACCATTTGCTGATAGCGCTCTTGGCGGTCATTACTATTTAATATTGGCGTACAAAACATGGAGGCTAGAGAGATATTATGGCTGGATTAGGGGTCCATCAATCTACATCTTGACAGTTGACAACACTTCAGAGTAGATATGAAGAAAGTCATTCACTGTGCGTATTGTCACATATCAATAACAGCGACGAGAGTCACTGGCAAGGCAAGGAATCACGAAGTGGAAAGTTTCGTAAAACGCCATCATACAAATTGTCAACCGCAACTACAGTTTTCCAGTCGCAACCTCATTCTCTCGTAAATCCCAGACAGAATCTGGCACTGGCACCGGCACGGCCGGAACAAGTGTGGAAACCGAAATATGTGGCCAGGTAATTTTATCGAAGTTCATAAACACCACCTGAGTATACTGAATTTGTATCGAAGTGACCGTGATATTCTTAGGCGAAGTGATTTCATATGGCGGATGAACAAGGAACACCGGACCAGGCTGGCCAGATGCTAAAGCCGGGGCAGGAATTTCCATCGGTGCCTGTCCAGGTTTATAGGCAGGAACAACAAGAGAATATTCCACCGTCTCAATCCAGAAGGTAGCGTCCATCTGTAACGCATTGGAATTGGGCATCTGTGCTGCAGGGTTGCCGAGTAAGAAAGCGATATTCGCCGTTCCACCACCGAATTCTGGAGCCGGAGGGCTCGTAGACACGGTGAAAACGATTGTCTGGGTGATGTTCTGTCCTTGGATTGCATCACGTAAGACCGTGTTTGGATCATCTAAGATTGCTTGGGTGATTGTGCCTGCCGTGACGAATTTCGAGAGATCCTGTGGAATCCTAGGAGTATCCGCATTGGAAACGTCTAGGGCGTTAAGATTGATTTTTGGGTTTATTTCACCCACGCCGAAGGGTTTCAGGTTCACTGGTGAGATCTGTGGTGGACCTTGGGTTGTGCTTACAGGTGCTAAGCATTGAAAGCATTGAGCATTGATGGTTGTGCCATGTGGAATAGATGCCATTCGTACAAGAGAATCGGCCAGGACAGGAGTATTGTCTGTGGATGGGATATTCAACCACATTCCCGTCTCGAAATGAATACCAACGGGAGTACCATCACGTCCTCCATTCTCAATGTTTGCCACGTCGTTGACGGTCTGCATATAAGCCACGCCATTCAGAAAAATGTCGGCCTGCGATCCAAATCCCCGGTTGGCTATTTTGGATAGGGGCTGAGTAAAGGTTATGGTCTCAGTTGTTAAATTTAGCTCCAAGACATTGTCGCTAGGAAAGGTTGGGGGAACCGGATTGACAGAATCTGGGAATGATGTTCCTAGTGGTGGTGGTCCGCTGTTGGGGCGAAAGATTGTGTTTAATCCGGTCCCGTTGAAGCTTCCACTGAGCTTTGCTAGGACACCAAGCGGTGCTGGTTGTGTGTCTGGTACCCTTTGCTTCCTGCCGATTTGGGTATGATCGATCTTGAAGCCGGGGGGAAGATGGATTGTTGCCATAGCTACTATTGTGAATCTCAAATGATGATATTCACGAGTTGTTGCCGGTGAAATCTACTACCAGTTAGATAATTATGAGATGTTACTGCAGTCTAATGTCCAGGCTGACTGAACTAGGTATTTATAAAGTTGAGGAAGAGGGTATCAGAGATGTCATTAACATGGCCTTTACCGCTCGAATACTCAATTGCTGGTCTGATGCCGCATTCGTTGCTCTATTTTGGAATGCCCAGCACTGCACACCGCGTAGTGTTGAGTTCATGAATCTAAAATACATTAGATCAAATGACAAAATATCACAAGACCTAGTATCTGAAAAATTTATAATATTCCTCATTCTAGGAAGTCGGTCCTGCCAAAGAAAAGCAGATCTGGAACGTTCGGGAATTTAGAGTAAAATGGTTGTTTGCGATGCTTTCTCGGCCTGGTCCATGGCACGCAACCTCCAACCCCCCGGCTCACCCACGCCAACCTCAAAAGCTTACGTACAGCTTGCGCACAAAGCAAAATGACACCAAACATGCCTGTCAGATCCAGGGAAAGCAGAGAAAGTCGGTTTCATAGATTTGGTCTCGCCCTAAAACATTCCGGATCAAGAAGAAGCTTTGAGTTCTCTTTCCAGTAACCCGGTCTCGTATCACGGGATCCACAAAGACGGCCCGCTCCCCAGTGGGCCAGAACTGAGCATTGTTCCATATGTGCTGGATTCAAGATTTGAAAACACTCAAAGACATGGCATGGCCTGGGTCTTAAAGGATTGCCACGCAGACTGGCAGAACTCCCAAGTTTTAGTTGTCGCCAGCCATAGACTCCGCAGATCCCGCTGTCAGGCGCCCCAGGAACCGTGGAAGACAACCCACCGGAGACCTCGGGAATGTATACCTGGAACTTTCTCTTTCCGTTCATCAGAAGTTCTCGATCAGTCGAGGGATAATTGACATTATCCATCCTAGAGAAGTGCTACTGTTCCTGGCATGGTGATAGCTGTGTCATAAAATGAACATGTAGATGGTGCTTTTCTTCTTATCCGAGGGTAGATTCTTCTTCTGCTACGCAGTACGCAGTGCCCTTTTCTGGCTTCTATAGCTCATGACTATTATCAGAACATAGATTCAAAATCTTAAAATTGGCAAGATAATTGACGCAGGTATTCAGAAGTTTCGTTTGACAATTTCTTGGTTTCGACTGAGTCTGAGCTTGCATGATAAAAAGAGAATTGGACAGGGATAAGGCAGACATCGTCTCGCTTACTGAACTTTTTTCTGCTCGCCGCCTCCACCGGTGGTCGGAAGACCCATGAATATCTTGAAAGAATCGTAACTAAAAAGCGGTCAGCACTATTCCACATCTATCGCAGAAATAAAGTCATACATCATCCACTGGAGACCGGTCTGTAGGTTTCATTAGCATGGATTCACGGCTGTTCGTAGCCAGACTACTCACCAGGGTACCAATCATAACGATACGGACGGGTAGACCATTCCACAGACCCCGGAAGCCAATGTCACCGTAGATACGGCTCATCGCAGCACCAAATGCCTCCCCAGCCTGGCGGTTAGCATTCAGCTTGCTCACCATCACGTCAGCAGGGTGCGAGACCACAGCACAGAGAATACCCGCCAAGTAACCAGCGCTGAAAGCAACAGCGGTTTGGGCACCCTTGTTGTAATCGGACTTGTGTCCAGGCAGACTACGGTAAATCATCTCCACAATGGTCTCGAACGAAGCAAACTTCATCATAGTATAGGGGATCTGCCGACCCCAGAGTGGGTAGAGACCCTTATACAGCCTGGGGGGATTGTTAGTATCCTAGATGTGAACATTACTTCCATGCGTTTCAGACTGACCCGGCAACTCCTTCCTTGGCTACCACGCCGGAGATACCGCTAAAGGTCCCTTTGATGTCTGGCGGAATGGTAGTTTGCATCCGCACTTTGACGGATTCAAATGGACAGAGCGCTACATCGGCGATCAACTCAGCTGAGGCACTAGCGACAAGGTACAGCGAGGTCTTGTATTTGGTGGCACGTTCTTGGCCGACAAGATCACTGTAAAACTTTTTGAAGTATTCATATCCGCCGTACTTGAATGCACCTTGGGCCTAGAAAGTTGTGAGTCAGCATTTTTTCTTTAGTTATGGGGCTTGCTTACACTGTAGCCGAAAAACGTTGGACGCCAACCAGTGAACACGCCGCGCATGCCTTCGGCTGCACGAATTGTGGTGTACGCCTGTACGTTGCTCTTATAGAGCTTAGGATCAACTTGACGGCGACATTTGATCAGATCCAAGGGCGTGACAGCCGTGTGGGTAAGACCCTAAGATTACAAGGTTAGGAAAGACCGTTAAAACCCATAGTAATATATTATTGTCGGGTCACTGACACAAGCAAGAAGTCCACCAAAAGTACAGGCGGCGTAGTACTTGGGAGACCAAAGTTCAATCTTGCCCGCCTTATTCTGCGCTGTCTGACTAGCGGTCTCATATTCATGGACCGCTGTCTTTTTCACCTCGTCGACAACACTCCAGGCAGGGAAAGGTTCACGTCGTGGGGTTATATTTCCGGATTGCTCCGTGTGCGATTGCTGGCCTCCCAGTCCGCCTAGGGGATGGTGAGTAGCTAGGATTCTCACAATCGAGTCCGTAGGAATCATGGTGGTCTGTTTACTATGAAGTATTAATGTGGGTAACCAGAGTGGAGCACCAGACGTCCGAATGCAGCGATCTTGCTGGATGGGGAATGGCGGGGGCTCCACTTTCAAGTCAACAACGAACCTGCTAATATAGGACTTTTAGGGTGATTGAGGAGAGTTGGTCAGTTGAAATGAAGTTCAAAGTGACTCACAGGGAGACTGGAAGGATAAACGTCATATGATACAAAGGCGATAAGGCTGAGGGATCATGTCCGTAAGAGATGACGTAGAAGTTGAGGGGTCTTGGCGCGGGAAAAAGATGAAAAGCGCCGAGTTTGATCAAAGTCCGCTTTGATCGGTCAAAGCTCGTGCATTAGTCCCTTGCTGCTGCTATTATCTTATTTTCACACCAGAAGAACCATTGCGACTGGTTTTTCTTCTCCAGCTTTACCAATTCATAATATCGTACTTCTGTGACGCCTTTTTCGACCCCGAAGTTCCCCACTCTTGTCGCACTCCCCGAGCCCCTCCATCCTCCAACCCTCTCGATATCCACAAGCTACACAATGACCTCCTACATGACCGGCAGCGAGGCCTTCACTCGTGAACACCAACAGATGGACTCCGCACCCCAAGCAGCTTGGGCTGACAAGTACCGCGGGGTTAGTTTATACCCCAAGCTCCAGGAAACCGAAACAGCAGCTCATATTTTAATTACAGGCCACCATTGAAGACCTCGACCCGCCCCAGGCACTTTCCGTCTCCCCCGATAGCCCCATCTCCGCCGCACTCATGGCCGCTTACGAGCGCGACTACACCCACCTCACCGTCATTTCTGCCCAGCGATCTCTCCTCGGTTACCTGAGCATCCCCCGACTGAAGGAGCTGATCCAGAGCGGTGCCGTCAAGGATTCCGACCCAGTCTCTGCCGCTATGCAACGTTTCAACCGAAAGCGAGGCATCTACAAGGTGATCACCATGGAGACACCCTTAGAGGAGCTGGAGGAGTTCTTCGAGAGCGAGACCGGTGCCAATGGTGACAAGCGGGAGAAGCACCCATTTGCCGTGGTGACCGATGCAGCACGCAAGTTTGTGCTTGGCGTTGCTACAAAGGCCGATCTGGAGGAGTTTGTGAAGCGACGACCTTGAACGACCCATTGATCTTGGGTCTTGAGGTTCGGGTGGCATCCTTAATGGCTGCAAAGCATACCGGCGTCTCCGTATAAATAATTCGGGCATTATGCGTTGTGATTTTATTTTCTTCGGAGTGGGGGTCCCTTCAACATGGGCTGGCTTCTTTTAACATTTGTCTAAAATGGGGTGGGATCGCCGAATGGCTAGAGATCAGGGATCAGGCCTGTGGGAATTTCTTTTTGTCCTATGATATCCAAATAACACTCGAGAAATCTCGTAAATTTTTGTCACAATCCTCTGTCTAAGCTGAATATCAAATGGACTGCATAAATTGCCGAGAATTGAGTTCATCCGTATTAATACACCTGCAACGCCAGAAATGAAAAGTGGAGGCACAAGTACAAGGCTTAGAGCTTTCTATTATCACTGGCCTTTCTTTGATTTGGCTGCTTGCTGGTCTTCTTGGTCTTCCTTCCAGGCGACGTAGATGTAAGCGAACAAGACCACGTTCGCCGTGATGGCTGCTGTAATTCCAGAGTATATGGCATTGCCTTGATGGATGTTAGCAGTTTGAACCTTCATTAAAATCAAAAATGGGTTAGACCATACCACTAAAGATCGACTTCACGGTCAAAAAGTACATGCCAATGGGAGCAAACACCATGGCAAATGTGAAGCCCAGCAGCTTGTAGATGACATCACTGTATATGAGAGTCAGAATGAGCAAGGAAACTAAATTCTCAGGGTCTACCTATGTACATACGCTGGGACTGCAGGGGTCACGTCAGAGCTGCTTTCTTCTTGAGGAGACTTGGCCGCAACATCGGCATAGCTCTGCCCGTGAGGACGGCGGGCGGAC
This sequence comes from Penicillium pulvis, assembly GCF_028828015.1. NCBI lineage: Eukaryota > Fungi > Ascomycota > Eurotiomycetes > Eurotiales > Aspergillaceae > Penicillium > Penicillium pulvis. The sequence goes on along the minus strand of NW_026643078.1, from coordinate 987,481 downwards.
ATTTTGAATTGATTGAGGGTTGGGTTTGAAGGATGCAATGTGTTTCAGCAAGGCGAAGTTGATCAACCTTCCACTTGATCTTGTTGATAATGACGCTGAGGAGTGATGAAGCTATATTGCGGAGATCGTCCAAGCGCCCGGTCACATGGCGGAGAGAACAATGAAACGTCCAAAACTCCACTATTAACTTTTTGGTCAATTCACTCATGTTTGCAAGATTACGTTATATGGCCTTTTCTTTCTTTATTTTACATCTCTTTCTTCCCCAAATTGTCTGCACAATGTACAATGAATAAAGTGACAGTCACATGCGCGCTATCGGGCGACACGTGACTGTGGCGCGTTGGTATCGCGTTCTCCGCCGGCAGAAAAAAAGGAAAGCGATTTGCTATCGGTTCCTGAATCCCTTTGCAGACAGGGAGGTGGACCTCATATAGACATTCCAAAAAGGGAAGGGGCATTCATCATGAACGACACTATACCAGATACTCCCAATCGGGACAGGAAACAAACGCCCGAGGAAGACTACGAGACTATTGCCACGGTCCCAGTCGGGGCGCATTCACTGACACCCTCGCAACGAATGACCCAGCCAACCCAACTTGTCCAAATGCCTCATTCACATTCACGTGGATCTGTTGTTCAAGTGGCTGCTTCTTCACCCACTGCCCCGGCCCATTCACCTCCTCGCCGCAGTGGTGGTATATTATCCTCCCTCATGGCGCCTTCTGGAACACACTTTCGCTCTCCAGCAACTACAGTCCGCCCTGCCAAACGACCTTCCACAATTGATATTGACGACGGTCCCACCTACCGAGGAGGCTCGTCTGAAGACGAAGAAAACCACACCATCCGCTCCACCGATATAAAACCTGCGATGTTCGAAAAAACTCGCAGTCCGGAGAAGGTTGCGGAGTCGCCCGTTCGTACAAACGGTCCAATGGACCGTTTCAAGGAGATTACCTCTGCTGCAGTCTACGACCCCTCGACCAACGGTGTCAAGCGCTCTGCTTCCCAAATGAGCCCTACCGGAATCGACGATGTCGCCATGAAAAAAGCCCGACAGAATGCCCCCTCTCGCGCCATGCCCATTATCAATCAACAATCTTCTTTGCAGGCAATTGAAGACTACCGAGTTCGGGTCAAGGTGGAGCGCATTTTGAAAGTCATGCCTGGAAAATCCGTTCACGACTGTGTGGAGGCTCTCATGAAGTCCAACGGCAACTACGACGAAGCGCTGGATCGCCTCGCTGGTATCAATGGCGACAAGGCTATTGTCATTAATTCGTCTGATGACGAGTTGACTGCGTTGCCCACAGTGGCTCCGCTGCCAATGGCCAAGCAGCAGATCAAGGCCCGAGGTACCATCCACGACAAATGGGCCTCCCGAAATTTGAAGACTTCTCGGGATCAAAGCGCGATTGAGGATGCAAAGCCTCGAGGTCGTCTGATTCGCGGCCCTCGAAGCCGTGACTCCCCCTCCGCGAATGCAATCACCATCGACTCCGATGAAAGTCCACCCAAGCCAAAGGCTGGTGGTCGTCTCCAGAAAGGCCGCCGCCGAGAGCCCTCTGTGGAGTCTGTCGAGGCTGACATGACCGATTCTGAAGATGAAGATGTGCAAATGCAAGATTCCACCGCTGGCGGTTTGAATTCGAAGGTCCTGAAATTCTTCAATACTTGCAGCGTCCGTGATCTGGCCGACATTGCCTCCATCCCCGAGGATACCGCCAGTCACGTCACTACCCACCGTCCTTTCAACTCGCTTGATGATGTTCGCGCTGTCGAAGCCCCCGTTGACCCGAGCAAAGCCAAGAAGGCAAAGCCGCGCAAAGCCCCCAAGCCTATTGGCGACAAGCTCGTTGACAAATGTATCGAGATGTGGACTGGCTATCTCGCCATCGACTCCCTTGTGGCTGAGTGTGAAGCACTGGGTAAACCAGTCGCTGCAGAGATGAAGAAATGGGGTGTTGACATCTTTGGAAAGCGTGATGGTGATTTTGAACTGACTTCGATGACCAACGGCAACGCGCATGATTCCGGAATTGCTACCCCCTCGTCCAATCGCCAGTCACCCAATGACTCTGATGATGACGGCCCAGTGGCTGTGGTCCGAAAGTCCAAGTCACAGTCCAATTTCATTCCACAACCCTCGATCATGGCTGAAAGCTTGGTGATGAAGGACTACCAAATTGTCGGAATCAACTGGCTGTCGCTGCTGTTTGAGAAGAAGCTGAGCTGCATCCTTGCCGATGACATGGGTCTCGGTAAGACTTGCCAAGTCATTGCTTTCCTTGCGCATTTGTTTGAGCAGGGCGTGAAAGGCCCCCATCTCGTTGTCGTTCCATCGTCTACGATCGAAAACTGGCTGCGGGAGTTTCAAAAGTTCTGCCCAACTCTCTCGGTCATCCCCTACTATGCCGGGCAGGCCGAACGTGCAAATCTTCGGGAACAGATTGAAGACAACCGTGATGAGATAAATGTTGTCATTACCACTTACACCATCGCCAGGGCCAAGGTTGACGCGAAGTTCCTCAGAGACCAGGACTTCAGTGTCTGTGTCTACGATGAAGGACACATGCTCAAAAACCATCAGTCTCAGCTGTACGACAAACTTGTTCGCATTCCGGCTCGGTTTAAACTTCTCCTCACCGGTACCCCTCTCCAGAACAACCTTCAGGAGTTGGCATCCCTCCTGGGTTTCATCCTTCCTGATGTATTCCGGGAGCACAAAGACGATATGAACTCGGTCTTCTCCAACAAGGCCAAGACTTCTGATGAGTCTCATGCCACTTTGCTGTCGGCCCAGCGCATCGAGCGGGCCAAGTCCATGCTGAAGCCTTTTGTACTACGCCGCAAGAAGCACCAGGTCATCGATCTTCCGGCGAAAACCTCGCACGTCAAGTACTGCCAGATGAAGCCATCCCAAGTCGAGATCTACGAGCACGAGAAAGATCAAGTCCGCCAGCTCCTGGAAGACCGTGCCGCAGGCAAAAAGACCGGATCCAAATCGGCCAACATCCTCATGAAACTCCGCCAAGCCGCCATCCACCCTCTCCTCGCCCGTCGCCACTTCAACGACGAGCGAATCCGCAAAATTTCCAAGGCCTGTCTCAAGGACCCCCAGTGGGAAATGTCCGACCCCGAGACCATCTTTACCGAACTGAAAAGCTATAACGACTTCGAGTGCCATCGTCTCTGCGTGGACAACCCCAAACACCTAGGAAAGTTCAAACTGCAGAATGACGAGTGGATGGACTCGGGCAAAGTCGAACAGCTCCGTGAACTTCTCCTCAAGTTTATCGAGAACGGTGACCGAACCCTCATCTTCTCGCAGTTCACGCTGGTCATGGATATTCTCGAGCACGTCTTGGAGACGCTGCGGATTGAATTCGTCCGTTTGGACGGCCGGACCAATGTCGAGGACCGGCAGTCCATTCTGGACGCTTTCTATGAGAGAGTGGAGATTCCCGTTTTCCTTCTGTCCACCAAGGCCGGTGGTGCCGGTATCAACTTGGCCTGTGCCAACAAGGTCGTCATCTTCGACTCCTCCTTCAATCCACAGGAGGATGTCCAGGCCGAGAACCGTGCGCACCGTGTTGGACAGACCCGTGACGTGGAGATCTTCCGATTCGTCACTAGTGGCACGATCGAAGAGCAGATCTATGCCCTTGGGCAGACTAAGCTCGCCCTCGATCATGCCGTCGCTGGTGACGATGACGGAGGCTCTGCTAAGGGAGAGGAAGCGGGCATCAAGGCGGTGGAGTCCATGTTGGTAGCGGATATGGAGAAGGCGAAAGAGTAGGGGTGCGGTGCTTCGGCGCCGGTGTATGAGATTTGTATTTCCTTTGGGGAGTTTTATGTTTTTGTTTCATATGCACAGCGTGGGGCTGGGCCTATTAAAGATATCTGAGCCGGCTACTGACGGCAGCTAATAGATCATCACTGGCAAGTTTGCCTTCGAATCACTTTCTTCTTGCTTTAATGTAATATCTGAGAGATAGCTGCCTTTCTTTAACTTCATTCATCTCTCCGTATATACTCGTGGGATAACATGCCTTAGTAGATGGGTATTCTGGATTCAAGAAGAAAATATATGTGCTGTGATATCAAGATAAAAATACAAGCACCTGCAAAAGCAGCAACATAGCCAATGGGCAAGATCTTGTCACTTGATTACCCCCCGAATAACCAACATTCAAGGAGTTATTCTGATAGCCAACAGTACGAAGCCAAGTCGGAGTATCAGTGTCGTTCCTCAGAACATCGGAATGGTATTTATCAATAACGCCCTCAAAGCTCATAACAAATGTACCACCAAAGACATTCCCGTACCATGAATCCACATCCTGCCCGGTTACCAAATTGGCAACCGCCACAAAGTATCCCTTCATAGTCATATTTGCGGTCGTACCATCAAACTGAAGATTAACGACAGGGTCTGGGAAGTTTGTCCCGTTCAGACTAAAATTGAAGGTCACTGGTACAAATGTCCAGCTTGAGACTGTGGATTGACCGCATATTATTGTGCTGTTGATGTCCCAGTAATTAAATCCCGCATATTTAGTGAGTGTACTGGAAAGATTGTACGGCGGGCCTTGGGTTGTTTCAAGGGACCAGTTAAAATTCTCACTGCCGTACATTGAGTAATTTCCATACAAGGGGCTAGGAAGTTTTAGTTCTAGTGTTTGGCCTTGAGAGATTGTGTAGACTCACATGGATGAGAATAGTCCATATTCCAGAGAAGATACCTCATCGATATCACCATCGAAAGGTATTGAGCTGAAGTCAAAATTATGAGGCCAGAGAGTCAAGAAGGCATTCACTGGGTCATCGGGTGCGTTGTAGGAGGCTGGCTCTGTAAGACATAGCACCGTTGTGTAGTTCCTTGTGATCGTTTTGTTGCGAAGAATTGGACAGTATTCTGTTTCGGAAGATGCTAGTCCAGCATAAGGATTAAATTCAAGATACGTGGTTCCATTGTAGTACCTGTGGGTGATCAGAATTTATTTCGCATTCAGGGTTGGGGAATTGACTCACGATCCTACCCAACGGTAAAGTTCGCTCAAAGTCACGTTGTCGGGTCGAAAATTGAACGTCGAAGCATCTGCAAGCACTAGGCCGGTACTGGAAAGCACGACTGACACCGTTTGAAAACCACGCATCTTGCTCCTTTTGGGTAGGAGAATTTCTTTGAATTCTAGTAATGGGGCTTCGGAGCATTAAATGCAAAATCGCCGAAGATCCGGGCCTGATTAATATAATCGAAAATGCAGGGGAATATTGCCAGTTAATCCCAAGCTTTTCATTGACCCCCAAGGGTAATTTGGTGGCGCTATACAGCCACCGGTCCATCAGCCAAGCTTTCCTCCATAGATCTTAGCTTTGCGGGGCTGGCTGTAGCCGCACCAATCCCCGGGCGGAGACCTGTAGAGGCTCGGTTGTATGTGCCCTTGAACCCTTAGCCCCGGAGTATTCGGAGTTGATTAGGCCATAAAAGGGTCGGCTCTCCGAAGCTACGTAGTGTATAATTAGGATCCTTCGTACTCGTATCGAGCAAACAGCCGCAAAAGAAGCTTTCGGTTGATACAAAGCAAGTTAACCTAGTGGCTGCGAAGCTAAATGCCTGCTTGGCAAAAAAATTACTCACATTCTTCTGTCACAAAAGCTAGCATATCATGTTTCAATCAGGATCACTGAACATCTGATGCCTATTCTGCTTCACATCATTCCTTGAACCTCTCATACCAAAAACGAATCTTTCTGCTCTCGATGTTAAGCCGCAAATCATCTGACCATTCCCCTTTCAAAGATCGCGGCGATACCCGCGGAGGGGTTTCACCAACGTAAATGAGTTCATCCTCTGGCTCGAACTGGCGGAACTTGGTAAATTGCATGCATCCCGCCTGGTCGCGTTCCCCAGTAATGAACGACTCAAGGCCGTCCCAGCAACACCTCCCAAAGCACCCAAAGGGATACCAGTCGCCTATCACTATATCCAATGAGAGGAGCTCAGTGTCCATAGCGTCGAGGGATTGAATAAGGGTACGGCAACTGGCTTCAGTGAGGTTAGTATAGGGCCAAGGAGTGGTATTATCAGTACTCCAGTAAATGTCCCGGTGATTTAATTCAAGATGCTTGATGTTGCTTAGGCGAGAAATGATGATAAGGAGATCATGTGGCTACAGAGTCAGAGGAGTGTTGTTAATTGTATGGTCTGAGATGCTGACTTTTGTAGACTTACCAATATCAATCCCTTAAAGTTGGGCTTCATCCACAACCACTCATCGTTGGTCCAGTAAATGCTCAGGCCAAGGGATTGCAATTTTGGAAATTTATTGGGTAAATCAACAAGGTCTTCGATACTGGCGGAAAATGAACGTTCAATGGTCAATATTTCCGGTCCCCAAAACTCGGCGACATTCAATGGGACTCTAAACCGGAGGTGTTGTAAGGATCCGGCAGAATGACCTGCTAACACTGCTAACGATGCCTGCGGTAGGCCATAGCCTATGAACGTTGTCAAAGGTGGAAGTGCTCCTAAGAAACTTTGAAGCTGATCCATCTGCTCGAAATATGCAGGGGGAAGATCCTGATTCCTTATGCGGTACCGCAAAGAAGGATCAGGTACGCTGATTTCCAAACAATCTAGATCACGAAAGCAGCCAGTGATCTTAGGCAGCAGGTGAGTCCAATCTATCCCTATCAGCGATAGAGATCTAAGACTCTGCCACTGCAGCTGCGTGGCCCATAGCACGCTCTGCGATGGTCCAAATCTCATAGATTGAAAATGGAGGTTTTTGATTCGAGGCAGAACATCTCCTTCTTTGAGAGTGATCAGCCCTCTGTCGTTCCTCTCCCCTTCCTCCTCTACTCTCGCCTGGAAAGGGTGAATTCCACTGAATCCTCGTCGCCATTCTAGTTCCTTGATCAATCTTAAGGTTTCGAGATTCGGGCACCGGCAGATGATATCTTTCAAGTGGGCTGGGTAATTCGCAGCTGAGTCTGGCTTGATCGGGCTGTCATATTCTCCAAGGTTCCAACGAGCCGAGACAGACCGTATGAGAGAGAATTGAGGGGCTGATGTGTGCTTTGGGTGGATCTTCTGACATATCACGATCTTGGAGCTGGCAATATGAACTTTCACCTGGGGACGATGTTTGTAAAGCCGATACAGTATTATCCCGGGCATGTATTTCTCATGCCACCAGCTGGCTCTTGTGTCAGTTTATCTCACGCCAACCCTGGAAACATGTAAGAGGCAGTCACATACTAGAAATCATCAAGTCTTTCGGCTAATTCAAACAGATTGCAGATCAAGTCGACATCCCATTCAGAAAGTTCACGAAAGGGATCGCCTGGACCATATTTCAGCCAATCCGGGCCCATTACGATAATAGATCTCACATGTCGACAGAATCGAGTAGGACGGGGCCTGGCTTTGATAGAACGAAATCTTTGGACTCGTGGGGTCAATCCGAAGTCTAGTTTAAGAATTTCAAAAAGGATGGGAGTTGCCAATTCGTACAGTTGATGACTGGTCATGGCAACGCGTTTAAGAGAGGAACGGTCATCCCGATTCAGCTAAGTTGAATGTGAGTCAATGCTTGTGGGTATATCTCCATCTGGAAAACATACTATTTTCAGGATCCGAAGCCAGATTTCTGTGGGGAGCCAAGCTGACGGCCGTTTGGAGGAATTTGTGGCCGACGCCATTCTGTCAATGTCTGTGATGTGGATGGAGGCTTGCAAGAGAGAGGGAAAAAAAAAAGGAAAGTTTCCAAGGTTGAAGGCGCAACCTTTTGACGTTGAGAAGTGCCTAGGGGTATATGCCTTGGTGTCCAGGCAAACAGCACAACAGTTCCGACATCTGGATTCATGTCCCACTTCTAAGGTTGGCAGGTCTTTACATTCTATTTGTTTGGAGACCATTTGCGAGTGATCAATCACATGCAGCAGGAAAATGAATATGTAATCCATATCTTGTATATTATTGATGTATGTTTTGGGGAATCTATGAAGAGGAGAGGAGACGCGACACCTCAAAATGCAGTACCAAATCCAGGTAACCAGGCTATGCAGAAACAAGAAGAAAGAGAAGTGGCCGAGTGGAACAAGAAAGACTGAGTAGGAGTGAATACACTCTAGACAGCGATTTACACTGTCAACTGCTTCTGGGCCACCTCTGTCGCAGGAATAGAGGAATCTACAGAAATCTCGGGCTCAGCCTTGGCCATTGCCGAGGACTCTGGGATTCCTAGAGTACGAATAGGACCACCGGCGTGGGAAGGGGCAGAAGTAGACTTGGACCGAGCAGCATGGCCACCAGCCGCACGAGCCGACTCGTTATTCTCAATGGCATTCTGAACGGCCTTAGACCGGGCCTTTTCCTCCTCAGCAGGAGCTGCCTCCCACTTCTCTGTCAATTGAAGAATCTCGTCGAGACAAATCGCACTAGGGATGAGATCGTCGAATTGCATGTTCCGGCAGACATCAGTGTAAGTCTTAGACGCCTTCGCCTGGGCGAATTCCTTGTTCTTGCCGGGGATGAGCATGTTGAGCAGGTACTTGGTGTTTCCAAAGCGGTTCTCGCTCTCAATAGAGAACTTGACGTAGTTGTAAACGACCTCGCGCCACGGTGCAAGACCGCCATCCGCCTCAGAGCGAAAGCATGACGAGTTCGCCTCAGCAGATGTAGCAATCATAGCACCATCGACACCATACTCCTCCATCATTTTCAGCGCCTGATCGCGATTCTCAACATCACCGTTCATAACACACGCCACACCAGCCTCGTGGCAGATATCCGCAATCATACGAAGCTGATCTCTGATCGCACGCTCACGAGGCCGCATGGGCGTCGTACGGCAGTGAACAGTCAAACCAGTGATACCAGTGCGCACGAGTCGCGAGACAAGGCTCTTCGTCATTTCAGGATCACTAAGAATGCGAATCTTAACCGAGATACCGATCTTGAACGGCTCACCGACTTCGCGGACCAGTGCCTCAAGAATAGAAACGAGTTTATCCGGTGTGCGCAGTAGCGCGGCTCCCATGCCGCCGCTGGTACTGAATGGCTTGGGACAGCCTGAGTTGACGTCGACGCCAGCGACGTCACCGGCCACCATGCGGGCTGCCTGAACTGCGAGATCTGGGTCTGCAGTACCCAATTGGAAAATGAGGCGTCCTTTCTCACGCGCTGTGTCGATGCGGCTGATGACAGATTCCTTGGCTGGTGTGTCTGTACGGCCGCCGTTGGAGGGGAGACGAGTGAATTCGATGGTGCCGTTGCGAGGATTGACACGTCGAACGCAGCCGATTAGTGCTTTGTCGATTGTCTCTGGGCCCCAGACGAGGTCTGCGCCGTATTTGAGGGCCAGCAGGCGCGAAGGCAATTCGCCGGAGCGAACCATTGGGGCGAGCACAACTGTGCCGCGGTAGTCGACGCCATTTGCTGGGATGGGGACACGGGGTGCCTGTGCTGGAGAGGTTGTGGAGAGGGAGGCCATGGTGGATCGGAGAGATCGGATGAGTCTGTTCATAGCATGCTGAGGTGGGGTTAAAGATCGAGGGCGATATTTTTTTTTCTGGGGTTTGGTATCGGTCAACTCCGCCTGGCCAGTTCTATTGACGATCACGTGGAGATAAAAGAGATTAGACTTTTCCTTTACTGCCTTATTTCTCGGGCAATATTGCCCCTCCTTAAACTAAACAATTACGTGCCTGCCAAGACTTTGTCTTTCTTGCCCTTGGTTTCGCCACCGGCCAGATTCTGAATTTTGAATTAGGGTAATGTGAAATGGATGAACCAAACTATGCAGATATTCTGTGCACTTAGTATCTTCTACGCTATGATTCGGAATGCTACATTTTAAGCATATTCTTAGACTATGCCGATATCGGCTAGCTCTCGCAGCTGTCACGGGAACACTGGAGTACATGCAGAGCACATGGCGGAAGTGCAAGGGCACGAGACCCCTCACATATTGTTAATTGATCAATGTTCTGTAGATCTAACACTGTACCCTTTTAACCTACTTCGAAGCAATAGCGTCACGATCAATTAAGTCGGGATCATAATCCTTTCGGTATCGGGCCCGGTCCATTGCCGACACTAATACACGGAACAGCCAAACAACAGGCCAACACATCACACCGGACCCAGTTTGACCCCTGGAAACACCAATTTCAGGCCACGCAAACCACCATTATACCAGGCATTGAGTGTTCTTGGTGCACCAACCGCAGATCATTACCGTCATTTGGCGAAAAACCACGCTTGTATATTATAATTTTTGTCAAATTTGCTTGATTCCCTGATCTCCAAACTGCCCAATGGCACAGGCCGGTCCTCCCTTGGCCCGACTAGGATTCTGTGCCTCCACCGCCTCCCGAGGTGTTTGGCGCACATCAGCGACACAGGCGCCCCACACTTGGAAAGCCCCTCCCTCCTTTTCTTCCCCTCCTCTCTCTCGAGCTGCTCTCATCTCCCGGCATTTCTCCTCATCATCTCCCAAAATGTCTTACACTATCCGCAAGATCGCTCAGCCTTACACGCTGGAGCACCGTGTCTACATCGAGAAGGATGGCGTCCCCGTCTCTCCCTTCCACGACATTCCCCTCTACGCCAACAAGGAGCAGACTGTCCTGAACATGGTCGTTGAGATTCCTCGCTGGACCAACGCCAAGCAGGAGGTACGCATTACGCCTATACAGCGTCTCATCGATCGTCCATACTGATTGCGATTCAATTGATTTCCAGATCTCCAAGGAGGAGTTCCTCAACCCCATCAAGCAGGACACCAAGAAGGGCAAGCTGCGCTTCGTCCGCAACTGCTTCCCCCACAAGGGTTACCTCTGGAACTACGGTGCCTTCCCCCGCGTAAGTTTGATCGTTTACATACACCCCCACCTTCGTCCATCGAGTCATACATGGCGGGGTAAACAGGAATATCGCAAGACTAATCAACCCACTTTTGCAGACCTGGGAGGACCCCAACTCTGTCCACCCCGAGACCAAGGCCAAGGGTGACGACGACCCGCTCGACGTTTGCGAGATCGGTGAGCTTGTCGGCTACCCCGGTCAGGTCAAGCAGGTCAAGGTTCTCGGTGTCATGGCCCTGATCGACGAGGAGGAGACTGACTGGAAGATCATTGTCATCGATGTCAACGACCCTCTCGCCGCTAAGCTGCACGACATTGAGGATGTCGAGCGTCACCTTCCCGGTCTCCTGCGTGCCACCAACGAGTGGTTCCGCATTTACAAGATCCCCGACGGAAAGCCCGAGAACCAGTTCGCCTTCTCCGGCGAGTGCAAGAACAAGAAGTACGCCGAGGAGGTCATCCACGAGTGTGCCGATGCCTGGGAGAAGCTCATCTCCGGCAAGACCACCCCCGGTGACATCAACCTCGGCAACACTGAGGCTCCCGAGGGCGATGCTCACCGTGCTGACGCCGCTCAGCTCGCTGCTATCCCTGCCAACCAGGAGCTTGCCCCCGCTCCCATTGATGGCTCCATTGACAAGTGGTTCTTCATCTCCGGTGCCGCTGTCTAAGCGTCTGTTGCTGTTTTAAAATGAATCAAAATTAAACCTGTTGTATACCCACCGTCGTCACGATGATGTGTATATTTGAAGCATCTCTCTCTATTCTTGTTCATGTTTCTTCTCTTTGTTTTTGCAGCAATGGACTCTTGCTGGGTACAATCCTAATCCGATTAGCTGAGAAGAACAGAGAAAAAGTCATTGAGCGAATATCCATCAATATTTCTGTAGATCAGGTATAATATGCAAGGTATCTACTCTGGTATTATAGATATCCAACACTCATAACAGCGCCAGTAGTAAAACAACCCAAACAAATGCTATAGTACATGAATAAAATGAGCGATTCAAAAATCCAAATTGAATGGTCTAGCCCTTCAGACTGGCCTCGCGCTCCAACTGGCGACCAACTCGCGACACTTCCTCCACCACATCACCGATCTTCAGTCCACGCTTACCAACCTCCAGGGTCAGTTCCTTTCCACCCTTGAAGCCTATAGTCATAGTAGGTTCCTGTGTAGAGTTGCGCGGCAGCTGATTGACCTTGATGTCGATGAAGCTCGCGCCACCGGGGACGGTGTTGGGGGTGCGGAGGAGAGACAGGAAGAGGCGGCAGGGCCGAGAAGCCTGGGAGAAGGGGTTGAAGGTAGTGCGGAAGGTGGTGATCACACTGATTGGGATAGGCATGGTGGTGGTTGGTAGTCGCAGACTTCTGACGAGAGTAGTTCGGAGGTTTTGGGAGAGCAGCCTTATGGATTATCCACTATCAACAAAGTCAGCCCTTCAAATATCATGCAGTACAGGCCGTAATTGGTTCTGCTGTTGCAGAATGCCAGACATACCTGATCGGGTTGGATCTGGGGTTGTTCCGGAAGTTTTTTTTCGGGGTGCGATTCTGACCAAGAAGGCGCGCAAAGGATACGTTCTGCTTATTCGGATTGGCAGAATAGGCGCGGGAAACAGAAAAGCAGAGCCGGGTATTTCTTGAGCTGGAGAGGCGGGCAATTGGCAGAGTTGAGCAAATGAATGATATGGAGGAGCGAATTCGAGGGAAGTCCGGTGTTTGCCGAAAGTGCAAACACATCAATACAACGACGCAACTGCCACCTTGCGACGACCAACTTTACTCCCATTCTACAGCTTTTTTGAGACCAAGTCTAATTTGTGAGGTACTGGATCGAGCCTCAACCCACAATCCAATAGAAATTCACGCCTTCTTCCCTACGATTTGGCCAGTCAGATTACCCCTCGTGCCACAAACAAGTCCCCTCCGCGCGGTACACCAAACATGTCCCCCACAGCTGCTCTTCAAGCCCGCTTGAAGGCGCTGTCGGCTACGATAGGTCAGATCCAGCCTCTGATTGACCAACTCCGGAATTTCACACCCACCGAGAATGGTGATGAAGCTCGCTTGGAGCTCGGAGCGGAGATTCATGCGGGCCTTAAAGATGCCGAGGACGGACTTGAGCTGCTGCGGATTGAGGTAGAAGCTATAGACTCAAGCTCTGATACTAGGAGAAGACAGTCAGTGGCGACCGGTGAGAAAGAGGCAGAGAAAGAGCGTGTCGTGACAATGGCGGGGCGGTTGGCGGAGGACCTTAAGAAGTGTGTTGCGCCTTGCGTTGTTTCATTCAAGAATATTCCATACTTATGATGAAAACAGGACTCGAGGAGACTTTCGGAATGCCCAATTACAATCTAAGCGCCAAATGGAGCTTGCTAAGCGGAAGGAGCGCGAGCTGCTGTTGTCCCGATCGCAATCGGCTTCGGAGCGTCAGAATAAGCCATCAGAACATCTCACACAGGATGATTTAGCGCTGAATGCATCAAATGATGTTACTGCTGCTCTACGCAGAACACATCAACTGATGCAAACTGAACTTTCCCGAAGCCAATTTGCTCAAGAGACTCTCGGTCAGTGATAAGCTTGACGATCACGATTTGATCAATATGCTGACATATCAAAAGAACAATCAACCGCCGCTATATCATCTTTGTCTGAATCTTACACTAGTCTTGACACCCTCCTGGCTTCATCTCGTACCCTCGCCAACTCTCTTCTCCGCTCCCAGAAATCAGATACTTGGTACCTTGAAACTGCTTTTTATATTCTTATCGCGACAATCTCGTGGTTAGTCTTCCGACGGATTTTCTACGGACCTCTCTGGTGGCTAGTCTGGCTGCCGTTCCAATTCATTATGCGCTTCGTATTCGCCATATTTGGTGTGATTGGCCTCACAAGTACAAAGTCTCTGCAGCCTTCATCTAACTCGATTGCTGCTGATATCTCTGCTACTATGCAAGAGGCTGCTGCATCTTTCACAGGTGGCGCCGTGCCAGAGAACAACGATCAGGCTTTACAAGAAGAGGAAGATCGACTCATTGACAAGATCGGGGAGATGGTTGAGGAGGGACAAGAGCAGAAAGACATGAGTCTCGATGAAATACTGGCTGAGGAAAGGCACCGCCAAGAAGATCACCCTCGGAATCCTAAAAAGAGGATGATGGAAGGAGAACGAGATGTGCTAAGGGATGAACTATAGACCATAAAGGGGCACTCTAATGATATCAATGTATGTGAGAGACTATCGAAGCGTTTTCGCTGTAGTGAAAACAGTCAGCATGGTAGAGAAGTCATATATCAGCTCTGTAGCAGCCCAGGCCTATTGAATGTTTAAGTACGAATTGTACATTCTGATTGGCCGACGTGTAAGTGCTTCGCGTGTCACGTGCAGACGCGTTCCTATCCGCGGCGCGCATGGTGTTCGCAGGTTCAATCAATTTCGTCACAAAAAGCAATCGCCGTTCGTATCTCGAGAACGTCTTTGCTTCCTTTGACAAGCAAAGAAGCAATCATGGCCTCCACATTCTTCAACAACAAGGCCCGCGCAGCAGCAGCAGCAGCATCCAGCAGCTCCAAGGCGAAGGCGACTGACAACAAGGAAGATTCAACCCGGTTGCAACCCTGGGTAGAGAAATAGTACGCTTTAACCAATCTGAGCAAGCTATGCCTGCTGATATCTAACTGCAAATAGTCGACCCAAAACCTTGGATGATGTCGCCGCGCAAGATCACACCACTAAAGTCCTCCAGCGCACATTGCAAGCTTCCAACGTACACATTCACCTCATCAACCCCTCTTTACAGCCAATGCTAATTCAATGAATCAAAGCTCCCTCACATGCTCTTCTACGGACCCCCGGGAACCGGCAAAACATCTACAATCCTTGCTCTCGCCAAATCCCTTTTCGGCCCCGCCCTCTACCGCTCCCGTATTCTCGAATTGAACGCCTCAGACGAGCGCGGCATCAACATTGTCCGCGTCAAGATCAAGAACTTCGCCCGCGCCCAACTCTCCCAGCCAACCGGCCTCGATGCTGAATACCGCGCACAGTACCCTTGCCCACCGTTCAAGATTATTATCCTGGATGAGGCGGATAGTATGACCCAAGATGCGCAATCAGCTCTGCGCCGCACGATGGAGCAGTACAGTCGTATCACACGGTTTTGTCTCGTGTGTAACTATGTCACCCGCATTATCGAACCATTGGCCAGTCGTTGCAGCAAGTTCCGTTTCAAATCTCTGGATAATTCTGCGGCGGGAGTGCGGATAGAAAATATTGCGAAGGCTGAGGGCCTGAATCTTCAGGATGGTGTTATTGATACTCTCATTCGGTGCGGTGAGGGTGATTTGCGTCGTGCTATTACTTATTTGCAGAGTGCGGCTAGGTTGGTCAGTGCTACCAAGGCGTTGCCAGCCAAGACCGATGAGGATGAAGAGATGACGGATGCTGGGGCCCCGGAGCCGGGACTTATTACTATTCGCAGTATCGAAGAGATTGCTGGAGTTGTTCCCGAAGGCATACTGGATGAGATTGTGCAGGCTATGCAGCCGAAGAGCTCGGGGTCGGCATATGAGGCTGTGTCCAAGGTTATTACGAACCTTGTGGCTGATGGGTGGAGTGCGACTCAGGTTGTTGGCCAGGTTTGTGTAGCCCATTTCTTCCATCCCAGTTTGCATTTTTCTAATCCTTTACTTAGCTATACCGACGAGTCATCTTCAATGAAGCGATCCCTGATGTCCAGAAGAACAAGATTGTCATGGCCTTCTCGGAAATGGATAAGCGACTTGTTGATGGTGCGGACGAGCATTTGTCGGTTCTCGACTTGACTCTGCGCATTGCCGGGATCCTACGGAGCAGTTGATCCATTTACTATTACCAAAAAAGAGTGACAAGGTTTTCGGTCGAATGGGCTGGCCAAGTTGAAGGAGTTCGGGATGCATTTTTGAAAACATGCCGAGGCGTTCTGTATTTACTTTGATTTGATTTGATCATCATTTGAATGAAATGACTATGATACCCTAAGAACTGTTGTGCAACATATTATCGGCTATTCCTGCCGGTGAGAACGTGGTATGTTGGCGGTTATACAGAATGACGCCAGCATTCCACCGTTGGCCTCCCAGCAACCACTGTCGGGAGCCAAGCGTTAGGCCTTGTTAAGTATTCCAGAGCCCCTCAAACATTTTTTTGTCAAAGATCTTCTCTTTACCACGAGTACCCTAAATCATATCAGACGTCCTCTATCGCTTCCAGCGAAAATGATCGTTTCGACTCTTGTTTTGGGGAGTATATGGCTAGGAGCAGTCTTTGCGAAGAAACATGATACATTACTTGCATCATACGACTTTGTTATTGTTGGAGGAGGAACGAGCGGGTTAGTTGTTGCTAACAGGCTTACGGAGAAAGATTTTACTGTGGCAGTTATCGAAGCGGGCGAGTCGGTCCTCAACAATTTCAACGTTTCTACTCCTTATGGTTACGGCAGGGCCTTTGATACACCAATCGACTGGGCCTACCAGACAGAAGACCAAGAATATGCCGGAGGAAAAAAGCAGACTATGCGCGCTGGGAAGGCAATTGGTGGAACGAGCACGATTAACGGTACGTTCTTCCACCAGGACCGCGATAATCTAGGACTTGTACTGATGTTGCTTACTGCAGGAATGTCATATACACGAGCACAAAATGCACAAATTGACGCCTGGGAATCGGTTGGAAACAAAGGATGGAACTGGAAGAGTCTTCTCCCATACTACAAGAAATCCGAAGGTTTCCAAATTCCCACTCCAGATCAAGTTGCTAATGGCGCAGACTATTATATAACCTACCATGGACAAAATGGTCCAGTCAAGACCGGCTGGCCTTACGGAATGGCCAACAGCAGTGTGCTTCCAGTACTCGACGAAACCCTTAGCCAAATCCGCGTCTCTTATAACCGTGATGTCAACGGCGGAAACATGGTTGGACTAACAGTTCATCCCGATACCGTCGACCGAGAAGCGAATGTTCGACAAGATGCTGCCAGAGCTTACTACTGGCCCTATCAACAACGACCGAACCTCAAAATCATCACGAACACATACGCAAACAAGATCATTTGGTCCAATGATTCCCACGAAGCAGTTGCAACTGGTGTTGAGGTTACAGGCCCAGATGGCGTTTTAACAGTCCATGCGTCCAAGGAGGTAATTTTATCTGCTGGTTCTCTCAAATCACCCGTTATTCTAGAACTATCCGGTATCGGAAACCCCGATATCCTCAAGAAATACGACATCCCCGTCAAAGTCAACATTTCCACCGTCGGCGAAAACCTACAAGACCAAACCAACAACGGACTCACATACGGAAGCCGAGAAAGGTGGAGCGGTCTCCCAGCCTTCTCCGCCCTACCATCCGCCGAGCAGATATATGGTGACAAGGTCGAATCCATCGCCAATACCGTCAACGCCAGTCTCGCCGATTACGCTAAGGCCGTAGCCAACTTCTCGAACGGCGCTGTCCAAGAGGCCAATGTTCTTGCTGCTTTCCAACTTCAGCATGACTTGATCTTTCAAAAGCAAGTTCCTTACACAGAGATTGTCTGGTTGCCAGTCGGTTCTGTATTCGCGACTGAGTACTGGTCCCTTCTACCGTTTTCGCGGGGAAATATTCATATCACGTCGTCCGATCCATCGAAGCCGGCTTCTATCAACCCGAACTACTTCATGTTTGACAAAGATATGATTGCTCAAGCTGAAATTGCTTGGTACATTCGGAACGCATTCAATACTGCACCTTTGAGTGATCTTGTGACAGAGGAGTATGAGCCTGGGATGGATCTGCTACCTAACAATGCGTCTGAGAACGATTGGTCCGACTGGATCAAGGGAACCTGTAAGCAACCTCTTTCTTCCATTTCTCCTCCACCCTTCGTGAGTGCTGAGACATTTTGCTTACACCCTTCTAGATCGGTCAAACTTCCACCCCGTCGGCACCGCCAGTATGCTTCCACGAGCAAAGGGTGGCGTTGTCGACCCCCAGCTCAAAGTTTATGGAACAAAAAACGTCCGCGTTGTCGATGCGTCAGTCTTGCCGTTCCAGCTTTGTGGCCACTTGACAAGTACTCTTTATGCTGTGGCTGAGAAGGCGTCGGATTTGATCAAGAACAAATACACTGATTATTGAATGATATGAAAAGCGGAATGATTTATTTGTTGTTTATTTCCATGTATATTAATGCCAAAATACCCACCATGTTGATTGTCAATTGTTATTTTCATGTCATGAATGATTACCTGCATTCAACACTGAGCGTTATGAATGAAAAAAGCCATTTCTATCTCCCACCTTCCTAGTGTTCAAAGTTTTATCTTGGAGCGGTTATCACCGGGGCTTCCACCTTTCCATCTAGAATCAGAAGGTTCATTACTCTCGGTGTAGGTTGAGTTTCTTATGCAGCTTTAACTTTTGTGGCTGGAGAAGAAATAGGGTGAAGGTCAATTGCTGCAGCCTAACGAGCAAAGTTAAGGTTACATCAATCATACGATTGAATATGAAAACCACGGTATATGACTACAGTCTCGTCGAGTCTACTGTTTGTCTCAGATTCATTTCGATTCTTACTGCTGAGTTACCTGTTTGACGGACCCCAATTCACGTCACCATTGAGTAATATCAGATCTGCTGGGTTCTCCAAGCCTAGGGGCAAGGTAAGAGCATGTCAGACTACAGGTTGATGTTGCATTATGAGAAAGTAAAATCAGATCCTTGTCGTTTTCCGCTCTATTTTGATGACATTGCCTTCTTTGTCTGCTAGTCACGACCCTGGGCTGATTTCGGCCCCCGATGCTTGTGCTCCAAACTATTCAGAGATCTTCCGAGTCGTTGAGCACCTGCATTATATCTATTGTTTTGAAAATATGAATGTCTGTACTTTATGTGTGTATTCTAGGTATCGGAGAAAGGCTATGTCCACAAAACTGCCTCCCGAGATTGTCATAACTTTAGCCATTAACCTACTGAATATAAACAGTGTCGTTCGTCAGCTGTAGAACTTACGTGATATAAGCTAGCATGCAGAAAGACAGTACTTATGAGGACTACCACACCAGAAGGCTTCATGCGGTGTAACAGCAGGGGTCGAGCAAGCCGACAAACTCTGAAAGGTTCATGGTCTGAGTTCTTCGAATTGAGGTATAAATGCCATGAGTACATCCAGAACCTTGTCTCATCAGTTCTTAAAATCAAAAATTACATAGGAACAATCTTGAAAGCACTCAGCCTTTCACTTCAGCCGTGGTACATAAACACAATCACATGACACCACGTCCATAAACCACCAATGTTGTTCCACACTCTTCTCAGTACACTCCTCATCGCCATGTCTTTCGCAGCATGCGCCATGTCCCTCTCCCCTCGGTCCGCCATCCACGAAGATGAGCTTGACCGCTACGATGCCTTCTTGTCAGCTCTGCAGGATACCCACTTCATGGACATGTACCTCGAAAACAGCCAAGTTAAGATCGACGTCTACGAGCATCCATCCAACGATCTTGCACTTTCCGAATCTTTTGCTCCAAGTGACACTGCAAACCAGTACTTTGCCCAGGAGAATGAGCGCGCTCAAGAGGTTCTTCAGCCAGCCACCGACTCTAATGAGACTGTTGACGACTCGGCTGTGGAGAAAAGGAGTTCGGCCTCCTGCCCACGCGGCGAGACTCTCTTAGCCAGGGATGCAACCGCTTTCGACAAGCGAGCCTCTCGGTGCTACCAGTTCTGCGGAACGATTGCCAATTGTCGTGGAAACAATGGATGCCCTCACTGCTATGCTGTTCGACAAGGATGTTTGTGGCAGAAATGGTGCCGCTAAGTCATTTGTTACCGTGAAGGCTTATGGGTATGATGATATTTTTCTGTTAAGGACCTCTAGTGGCTTGGAACTTTTATGAGGGATTGCATCCAACATGCAATACATGCAGCATCTTCTTATCGCCCGTTTTACTATGACTACCAGTTCGAAATTTGTACTCAACATGCGATAATTCGCATCCATCTATCACGAAAACAATGAAACCAAGTTATTCTTCTTCTTCCTGTTTTGAATACCTTGACAATGAGTTCCATATACCCCAATTACCTTCCATCAACTTCTCCTCTCCTACCCCATTACCAAGTTAGCTACGAACTACCTACCTGGTAAATAGTATAGTACATGCTGCTATCAAGGATGGTACAATTCTTAATAATCAAGTTCAGACATGTAGAACATGTTGTACAAAGCTCATCCCTCATGACAGCAATCCTGATTTCCACTGCCTTCAAATAGTTTTCTTTAAATACCCAAAGCTACAGACCTCGGCTCGATTCTTTTTCTACGGAACGCCGAACCCTTGGTTTCCCACTATAGAGTCCATTGTGAAGGCAGGATTAGATTTATCCAAGATTTCTGTATTTGGTTCATAATTTGTAAAGAACTTTAAGAATGTCTGAGTTTCACTATGGTCCAGGCACCCTAAATTTTGCTGAGGGTCAAAATCATCAACCGAGAATGGGCTGAGAAAGGACCACCTAATTGGTCTCCGTCTTAAGATGATCAATAGACATTTCTACCATTTCAGGAGCTTTTGGAATGAAGAGATCGACTTTTCTCCAACTTTGGATCTGACTTTGTTTTCCTATTTTGTCCTTTGTGATTGTTCTTGTTCTAGGTAGGACATAATATCCTGGCTACTGTTTCCCAACGAAGTATCCAGATATGTAGCCCACGAAGGCATAATACCCAAATCATAAAGCATATCATACATGCAAGTATGTAGCAGTAAATCACATACCCCGCCTTTCAGCTTCCCCAGATCCCCGTGCGGCGTAACACTAAAGATCATAGAGGACCCTAAAAGCCAAGCCGGAGATACCCCGAGATAAACACATAGATTTCTATATATGGACAGCAGGTCGCTTTTGAGGCTTGGCTGACGAAGAATACGAGCGGGGAACTACAGTACAAGTTTCCCCTCCACCCCCTTAACATGGCTTCACATTGAATACTTTTATTCCATATTTGCTGTGGCGAAAGTTTCAATGACAATCAGCAAGGAACTAGGAACTATTCAGTGTTGGACAATCTTGCTAGATAGTATAAGCCCATTTCTCACAAGTGACAGGTCCAGCCTCACTAGGTATATCAAGTCGTACTCGCACAACTCTCGGACCTCACCTTCCAAAGCGCCACGCCACTGCGTATTCTTGTTTTCTACTTTGACTTCAGAATTAAGCTCTAGCACCCGTGCCGCCCCACATGTATGTGCGGGGAAAACATATACTAAAGAAGTTGATTGTTTAAGCAGCCACAAGAGGGGTATACGAGCTCTTGGCGCATACATAAATCAACAGATGAACATAGCGATGCTACTGAAGTGAAATTTAATAATGAATCCTATCTATAAATCCGGTAGCCCCATATTCATGTAGCACAGTGCAAATTATTCTTACCAAAATTCATCATGCGAAACCATATGGCTGCCGGGTGGTTTTATTCCCCCAGCCAAATCACCAGATACTTTGCTACACGCGTGTCCAGTCTCAAGCCACCCAAGGTAGGCCCAGTAAGCAAAAAGTCATGCATTACTACGTGAGACTGATTTATGGTCTCAGAATGAACTCAGAAACCCTTATGCCATCCTGCGCGAGCTCACAGCGCACCAATGGCTAATGTTCGCAGCGGGGTTTCTGGGCTGGACTTGGGATTCATTTGACTTCTTTACGGTTTCTATGACTATCACTGAGATCTCGGAAACCTTTGGTGTTTCATACTCAGATGTCTCTTGGGTGAGTCTCGCCTTGTATAGGTACATCGATTGTGTTCAGTAGCTGACCATGTCAGGGTATGACGGTTACTCTTATGCTTAGATCGGTGGGCGCGATTATTTTCGGCATCCTTGCGGATAGATATGGTCGCAAGTGGCCGATGATCTTCAACTTGACGCTGTTCATTGTCCTGGAACTTTGTTCTGGGTTTTGTAATACCCTGCCCCAATTCCTGGGTGTGCGATCTCTATATGGGATTGCTATGGGAGGTAAGTGTAAGGATTTCCAACGTTCGAGCATATCATTGATCTTTTTTAGGCTTATTTGGTCCTGCAGCAGCTACTGCTCTCGAGGATCTTCCATATGAAGCTCGCGGGCTACTCTCTGGATTATTTGAGATGGGCTATGCGACCGGATACCTACTCGCTGCGGCTTTTTACCGTGCGCTCGTCCCCACTACTTCGCATGGCTGGCGAAGCCTTTTCTGGTTTGGAGCTGGCCCGCCTGTGTTAATTATTCTGTTCCGGTGGTGGTTACCAGAGACCAACCATTTCCAAGTAATGAAAGCTGAGCGGGAAGCGCGTGCCAACGCTGTAGATGGCCATGCATCTGCAATGGGGTTCCGGATCTTCATCCGAGACGCTGGGCGTGCTCTTCGCGCTAACTGGGTTCTTTTCGTCTACCTCGTTGTCTTGATGACGGGTTTCAATTCCTGTTCGCATGGCAGTCAGGATTTTTATCCGACTTTCCTCAAAGATCAAGTCGGGATGGATGCGACGGACACGACAGTCATTACGGTGGTAGGCCAGATTGGAGCCTTGATTGGGGGATGCACGATGGGGTATATCAGCACGTTCTTCGGTCGCCGGCTAACCATGATGGTATCGTGCATATTTGGGGGCGCTCTCATTCCCGCGTATATCCTTGTTCGCACCGATTCGCTGATTGCCAGTGCCTTCTTCGAGCAGTTCTTTGTTGGTGGTGTTTGGGGTCCGATGCCTATTCACTTATTGGAACTTTCACCCATTGCATTGCGCTCGTTGATGGTTGGTTTGACCTATCAGCTGGGTAACTTAGGCTCGTCTGCCTCGGCGACTATTCAGTCTATTATCGGTGAGCGGTTTCCGCTGCCAGCCGGTCCAGATGGTAATAAGCGATTTGATTATGGGAAGGTGATTGCTATCTTCATGGGTGCAGTGTGGGCTTTTATGATGTTTTTCCTGTTTTGGGGCCCGGAGATGTCGCAAGAGGAACGCGACGAAGAAGCCGAGGCGTCATTGCGCCTGGAGCAGTTGCGTGCGGAGGGTGTCAGTTTGGCGGAGATTGGAAAGCAGCAGTTTGAGGCTCAAGAGGATGGAGACAAAGTAGAGACTGCCCACATTGAGAATGACGTCTGATGTATATACAGTAGGAAGACCATTAGCCCCACGGTTGCCCCGCGATCGGCGAGTCACCGGCGAGTCGGTTCGGGTCGTACACGATCGCGAATTTAGTCAGACTCTCCCTTTCGTTTCTCCAAGCTTCTCCTCTTTTACACTTGTGCATCTCTTTTGTGTGATTCTTTTGCTTGCATTTTCACAACCATGTCGCACTCGTTGTCTACAGAACCCCGCCATTTGACCGGGGACAAGGCCGGTCTCCGCGAGTTCCTCGACAAGTTCGATGTGAGTACCCTATTTTGATCCTATGCAGAGAGTCTCCATGGAACTCAATTGACTGATACATTGTTTCAATAGGTCTTCCTCTTCGACTGCGATGGTACGTTCCTCCCCTTCGAACCCGGCCTTCTCCCCGCCCTTGATTCCCCACGCGCAACCCGCTCGACTGCTCGTCGCAACAATGACTGAGACTCAAATGGCAATTTAGGTGTACTCTGGTCCGGCGATCACTGCTTCCCTGGAACAGTGGAGACCCTCGAATTACTACGAAAGAATGGTTGGTACACTGTCTAGTCACCATGCAGCGGAGGTTAACGCCCGTTGCAGGCAAGCAAGTGGTATTCGTGACCAACAACAGCACCAAGTCCCGCGCAGACTACCGCAAGAAGTTAGAAGCTCTCGGAATCCCAAGCAATGTGGTCAGTTGGAACAACACCCACCCCGAGACATACCTAGCAGGATGACTCACACCTCGAACAGGAAGAGATCTTTTCCTCGTCGTACAGCTCCTCCATCTACATCTCGCGCATCCTACAACTTCCGGAGAATAAGCGCAAAGTCTTTGTCATCGGTGAATCCGGTATTGAGCAGGAGCTGCGCTCCGAGAACGTGCCTTTCATCGGCGGCACAGATCCCGCATACCGCCGTGAGATCACACCGGAGGATTACAAGCTCGTTGCTGCGGGTGACGAATCCATCATTGACCCGGAGGTTGGCGTTGTGCTCGTTGGCCTGGATTTCCACATTAACTACCTGAAGCATGCGCTGGCTTACCACTATGTTAAGCGTGGTGCAATCTTCCTCGCCACCAACATCGATTCGACACTGCCGAGCTCTGGTGCTCTGTTCCCCGGTGCGGGTTCGATGAGTGCGCCGCTTATCATGATGCTCGGTCAGGAACCTACTGCGCTTGGTAAACCGAGTCAGGCGATGATGGATGCTATCGAAGGCAAGTTCCAGTTCGATCGTAGCCGCGCCTGTATGGTTGGAGATCGTGCCAACACGGATATTCGGTTCGGTTTGGAGGGTAAGCTTGGTGGAACCCTTGGTGTTTTGACCGGTGTGAGCTCGAAGGATGACTTTGTGTCTGGTCCCGTTCGGCCTCATGCATACTTGGATAAGCTGTCCGATCTACTAGAATCGGATTATTGATATACATGTAAAGACTCGATGAATAGACTCTTGGACTACATATGTCCCATATGTCCCAAGAAATGACATGGATGACTAGAATATCCCGATTGTTTATTATTTATCCTGGCAACTCAAGTGCTGCATCGTGCTCGTGAGATAGAATAGTACATGCCTTCACATCGAGATATAAGGAAATCTAGTCCAATAGGGAAAACCTATACCAACGCAGGGTCAATAGCCGCGACAAAGCCCCGTGGGGCTGATATGTGGCTTCCAGTGAAACCTCAGGTATACCGTCAAGTCCTTGGAACGTGCTAGCCCCAAAAGATGTTCCAAGGGTAACTAATAGGTAGATGGACCCCTAGCTCCTTCATTTGTGGGCTTCCACCAAGCTTCCACTCTTCGTTGCTGGAACATGATTGCTTACTAGCAGTCAGACAATCTCATTGGCCTGAAACTGATTTGATGTGTTCGTATGCTGGGTATCGAAGAGGTTAAGTGCGTTGAGTTCCGTGGCCCTTGCCCGGTCCGGCCCGTTGCTATCCCATCGGGATCCCATTGTGGCGTTTCGGCCGGTATCCCATCGAGATCCCATCGCCATCCCAGATTGTAAACTAAAGGTACCACCTTAATCCCCTGATTGGTTAGCAATATTATAGATCATGAGTCTTTTTTCTAGCGCAGGTCAATTCTAGCCGACCAGCTCTCCTTTTATAAGATCCAAATCATGTCCATAAAATTCGCAATCGCAATTCGACTTTATTTACAGAGCCATCAGCCTCTGCATCCCATATCACCCTATTCCGTTTACTATGGCTGCACTCATGAATGTAGATGGGGGTGAATCTGGCCTTCACCCTGTAACTGATGAGTCCCAGATCCCTAGCTCAGGCTCCCAATTCAGTGAAAAATGTGATAGCATCTCCCATGAAAGTGAGCAGGGGGAGAGAACCATTGATGGGGTCAAGGTACATTTAATTGCTCTGGCTTGTCATGGCTTTTCTAATATCCCAACTTTAGTGGATATTGGTTGTGATTGCCATCTTGTCTAGCCATTTGCTCTTTGCCCTCGACAACACTATTGTGGCCAACATCCAGGCTGTTGGTTCTTCCCATGCAGTTTTTGAAAGCGAGATTTCGCGCTAACTCGGTTCAAAGGCTATTCTCATGGAATTTGACGATGCTGAGCAGATCTCATGGCTCTCTGTTGGGTAAGTTCCGGCTTCTTCATTGATGAATCAGTTTACTGACATGACAATGCCTCTCGCCTCGCTAGCTTCACTCTCTGTTCGTGTGCTTTGTGTCTTCCCTGGTCTAAGGCCTACGCAACATACAACATAAAATGGCTGTATATCAGCGTGAGTTGAAGATTTCGACAAGAAATTCAGTGATGAAAGGGGAATGTCTAATCAATTTTCAATAGTGCGTCGTTATCTTCATGGCAGGCTCTGCTTTGTGTGGAGCTGCTCCCAACATGAACGCCATGATTGTCGGCAGAGCCATAGCCGGTGCTGGAGTGGGTCATTATGACTTCGATCTCTGATAAACACTAACAACTTTGCAGGGCAGTGGCATGTATTTTGGGGTTTTAACTCAACTGTCCATGAACACAACCGTACCTGAGCGTCCTTTCTATATTGGACTGACGTAAGTTTAGCCCAAAGTGCTAACTCATCTCCCTACTAATCAAAACTCCACAGCGCTGTCTCATGGGGTATTGGAACGGTCATTGGTCCAGCAATTGGAGGAGCATTCGCCGAGAGCTCCGCCACTTGGCGTTGGGTATGTGTTCGATAAACCAAGAACAACTGAACAGAGTCTAATTCACCGATTCCAGGCATTCTATATTAACCTCGTCATTGGTGCAGTTTTCGCTCCAGTCTATATCCTCCTTCTTCCTTCAATCAACCCCCTTCCAAACGCCTCCCAGAAGGAGAAGGCGCGGAACATTGACTGGGTTGGCAGCATCCTCTTCATTGGCTCTTTGGCTTCTTTGATTATGGGCATTGACTTTGGAGGTGTGGAGTGGGCTTGGGGCAGCGGCTCGTCAATTGCACTCTTTGTCGTATCTGGCATACTCTTTATTTTGTTCGGAGTACAACAGACCTTCTACATCTTCTGTAATGAGCAGAACCGACTCTTTCCGATCCACTTCATCAAAAGACGCTCTTTGGTACTGTTGTTCATTCTCAACAGTGAGTTATCTCCGTCACAGTATTGCCTTTTGGGTTCCTTGCTGCTAATTACCCTTGTTTTGTGATCAGCATGTGCCAGCAGTGGACTGTTTATCTCGGTTTACTATATTCCATTGTATTTCCAGTTCACTCAGGTATGAATCTCTTTCCCACATCGATGCCAGAAACTTGGATTCTAATCTATAAAACAGGGTGATACTGCACTCTACTCATCACTACGCATTTTGCCTTTTGTGATGGTTCTGATCTTTATCATCATTGCAAATGGCCACATGATGACTAGATTTGGCTACTATTTCCCGTGGTATCTTTTTGGCTCCGCCTGTGAGCTTGCTGCCGCTGTTTTGATGTGTGAGTTCCCCAGAATTACGATGACAGCGCGCACCATCTAAGAAGGGTCGGATATATTAGATCTTGTCAAGCCGGATACTTCCGCCTCTGCGATCTATGGATACACATCTCTCATGGCCTTGGGCGTTGGTTCCTTCAATCAGGCAGGCTACAGTGTAGTACAGGCAAAAGTGCCCAGGGCTGAGATTCCATGGGCCCTGGGCTTCATGATGGTTTGTAAGTGATTTCACCGCATTTTGTGGCGGCTGTTAAGCTAACTCGGAGCAATAGCCCAACTAGGAGGCATTGTATTAGGCTTGGGTGTTGCAGGTGCCATATTCGTCAACGTTGGAACAAATAATCTTTTACATTTGCTCCCTGATGCCGACCCCACTGACGTTAAAAACGTCATCGCGGGAACTAGTAGTGGATTTTTCGAGAGTTTGACACAGTCTCAACAGACTGCTGCTCTTGAAATCATTGTTGATGCCATTGATGATGTGTAAGTTTCATTTCACTACAAATCACGGATCACTAGGTCATCGATCATTCACGATTCTGGAACCCCACTGACTTTCCTTCCAGCTATACCCTTTTGATCGTTGCTGGTGGACTTGGTGTTCTCTTATCTATCTTCTTGAAGGTATTTCTCTCGCTCCTATCCCTGAACCCGAACATTGACTTACAACCCCATCTTTCAGCGGGAGAGACTGTTCATGGAGGCAACAGCCGGTGGTGCTTAGAAATCATGATCGTAAATGAATGTTGGTTTCAGAGAGAACGTGACAAGCAGAAGTTGGTGTTAGAGCAATTCCTTGGGGTTTCCTGGTACAAGGTAGATACAAATGAAGAACGTGAGATGTGCCTGAGCTGTGTACGATGATATCCAGACTGGAACTGATAATTGGCCTAGTATTGGTAGCCGAACATCCGCTAAACCGCATTTAGACAATTTTCATTGCCGCCTTATACACCGCTTAACAATGTATTGTGCATTTCTTGCCATTCAATAGCTTCAAATGAGCCTTTGTAGTGATAGGGCACTGCCTTGGGCTATCTTCAATTCCTCAGATTACTTGCATTAAACATCTCCGCTATGCACATGATATGCAGTAATAATCGCCAGTTACAGACTTATAAATGTATTCAACTTACTGGCAGAAAAGACGCGTGCGCTAGCCCTCTGATCTCCGATGTGGAAACCTGCACGGCCTCACACCTGACTCACCATGGATGACTACTTTAACCTGCCAGCTACGCCTGATCCTTCAAAGCACAAGATGAACATATCGAATATTCCAAATGAAATCCTTCATCAGATAGCCACTTTCCTAGACTATGATTCCGACATTTTCGCTTTATCACAAACCTGCAAAGATCTCCATTCTATTGCGGATCATATCTTGGCACCCCGAAAGCCAACAGACCCTCAGTCAAGCCATTATCTTGTGTTGTTGAAGCATGTCCTGACGAAACGCGATGTTGATAAGTTGCACCGTCTTTTGACGTCAACTATCAAGCTTCCACAAGATGAAAACATTGTTGGATTTATCTCGACCTTTGCCGTGAAACGCGGTTACTTGGATATTGTTAGGCTTGTTGTCGACAATTACCCGTCTTGCCTGACACAAACTTATCAGGGGATGTCTCTCACCAAAATCGCGGTGAGATACCACCATTCAAAAATCAACAGGTTCTTAACTTCTCGAGGTTGTCTCGACCCACGACCCGAAAACAGGCACATTTTTGATGCCCTGGATGAAGGATCGCTATCCAAGTTCCGACATGCCATTGAGGTCTTGAATTGTCCTATTGACTCCAAAACAGCCCTCACAAGTGACTTAGGGTACACTTTCGTCGCTGAGGTTCATTTTGCTCCACGTACTCCATTGTGGGTTGCTGCTTACAAGGGCCGATTGGACATCGTCAAGTACCTTCTAAACCTTGGTGCTGATACAAGCATCCGATCTGATCCCGTGCCGGCTCTCTTCGCAGCTGCAATAGCTAATAAACCCAAAGTTGTGATCTTCTTGTTAGAATCAAGCGCACATCCAGATCTACAGAAAATCGGATGTAATGCGTGGAGAATCTTAACAGGTTGCAAGAACAGAATGACAGAGCTCCTGATTGAAAAGCTTGATATTGATGCTCTGACGCTTCAAACCTTCAAATCAGTTGATTCCACCGATCCCAAACGTACCGAGGATGTCAAATGACCTCGTGAGATTCGCCATTGAAAGTGGCAAGAAAGAGTTCATGACACGTTTATTTCAAGGAAGTCATTCAGCGGCCATACGCAAAGCCATATCTGGCAGTGGTTACTTACTAGAGCCACTAGTAAGAAATGGCTATATTCAAGAAGCTGACTTATTGATGGCTTCCATTGACTTGCACAAATTGCGATTGTTTTTGCCTCACACTTTACATGGCGCTATATACTGGGTGCCTTGTAACCAAGAGCCATATGGCAATGCCTTTGTTTTGAAATACTTCTATGAGAAAACCGAAATTCTTTTTCATGCGCCAGGTATCACATTGGAGACTACAAACGCTCAGAATAGCGGAGCTGGCTGCTTTCCGGAGCCAGCTCAAAACCCCACCAACCAAGCAGCTGTATTCAAAAAAGCCTGGATGCAGTTATTCAAGTTATATTCAACAAGAGGGGATGTACTGCAAGCCTTCATAAACCTGGGATTCCTTCAATACCTCACCAAAGAAGAAGTCAAAAACACATTCCAATGGATATGTATCCATGGAAGCAGGGCTAGTTTCCAAATCTGGTTGCAAGTCCTGCCTCAATTTGGCTTGTGTTTGGATTCCTCATCTGAACCAGGACATTACCGCACGGATCACTGGCGTTATTATAAGGACAGGCGTCATCGAAGTCTCAAACATTCGCCAGAAATCCGACTCGAGACTCTCTTCGAATATGCTCTTTATGGGTGTCCGTCTAAGAGCCTTTTCTCGCTCCTCGCTAGACCAGACATGGATTTAAGACCGACGAACAAGACATGCCTAAAGCTGTTTGCTTTAGCTGTTTGTAATTGTCGAAACCAAACGGTCGAATGGTTTCTCAACAATGGTTTCGCTGCAGACATGAAATATGGGGAGGGGGACATGCCACTACTCTGCCTGGCCGCTCAATCGAGATTCCATGTGGCTAATACGGTGGATTTATTGCTCGAGCGCGGTGTTTCAGCCGACACAACGAATTCTGCTTTATTTCATGCTGCTGAAAATGGGAAGACACGAATGGTACGAACCTTACTTGCGCATGGTGCTGACCCCCTCATGGGCTCCCACGGATATCAAAAACCGCCTTCTAAGTACGGAATTCCACTTGGATGGGCCATTCTAGGGGAGAGAGTTGAGATAGTGAAAATTTTCTTGAAAACCTTGGAATCTCGGCGTGTCAGAATCGATTGGCTTCTATCTCTTGTTCCACGTGGAACGGGAAATAGTGATTTGGAAATTGCAAGGGCTTTGACGCGAACTCACTGGCGCATGGCATATCCTGTTCCAGAACCATGAAATACTACCCAAATCAATAGTATCTCACTAATAACAATGATAGTCCTTCTGCTACTGATTTTCTATCGTACTCATACCTTAGTCAAAAAGGTGTTCGGAGTAATAAATAATAAAAAATGACCAAATATTGACCGGGGCAAACTAAGTGAGCCTGAGCCTCAGCGCCCTCACTAAAGCGGCAGCCAAAATACGGCAGTGGGTGTACAGTCAGTACAGGGACATGCAACGAGGCGTAGAATGGTCTCTAGATTACCAATTTTACCAGACTCCAAATATATATTCAAAGTTACTTCTTAGAATAGGATCTCATCAATTATCGGAAGTTGACGTCCGAGTGGCATAATGATAACAGCGTCGGACTTTGCGTGAAACTCCGCGGAGTTTGGCTCTTCTCTAAGATCATTGAACTTGCAAAGTATAAAGAGCTACCACTTTCCGACAAACACCCATAGGAAACATTTCTTATACCAATACGTCTCCTGATTCACAGTTCTCAAGGCTCTAATCTCATTTTCAACCGCAATGGATTTCTCAAAGAAGTTTGAAACAGCTCCCGAATGCTGGATCAATACCCGCATCTGGCCCTGTTCAGGTACAGATCGCAAGCCTATGCTGGTCCTCCTCCACTATTGGGGTGGCTCAACAGAAACATGGCATAGACTCACTGATCGGGACTCACCGACATCGCTTAGCGCCGTCTATCCCACCGTTGCGATCGATCTCCGTGGCTGGGGAGAGTCGAGTGACCAGCCGTCCAGCATAGAGAATTCCTTCCAACCTTTTTCAATCAAATCAATGGCCTCAGATGTGAGCATGATCTTGCAGAAGATGAGATCCGATGCGGACACGAAGGATATGTTCGACCACGGCTTCGTTCTAGTTGGACATTCCATGGGAGCGAAAGTTGCTCTCACGACTGCCAATGACCTGAACCAGCTTCTCCCTGAGCTAAAGGGATTTGTCCTCATTGCACCAGCACCAGTGACGCCAATGATTTTGCCCCGCGAGATTATTGAGCTACGACAGACTGCGTACGACTGCGAAGCATCTGTTCGGGGTGCTATGGCGCATGACCTCGCCCAGAAGGGCATGCTATCGCCCTCTGACGCTGACTTGGTAGTTCGAGGTAGCTTGAGGGGACATCCTTTGGCCAAAAAGTCTTGGCCTGCTTATGCGATGCAGGAGGATGTTTCTGAGGCTGTGAGGGGTGCGCTGGGACAAGTGCGACATGGCAACTCACCACTCAAGGCAGTCGTGATTTATGGTGAGAACGATCCTGTTGAGCCACAGGAGCGAGTGATGGGTGAAGTTGTTCCTTTCCTGGAGAAGTGTGGAGTTGAGATCGTCAGTGCGTGTGGCGCCAGGAATGTGAAGCACCTTATACCTCTCGAAAGCCCAGAAGTAATTTATGATCAGATCTGTCGCAGATTCTGAGAAGATATTGCTTTGTCGTTTGTTCTACATAGACCGGGGTTTTGAGGAAAACTGGAAAGTCTCCTACTCAGTCCATGCATGGGTTAGAAGCCAAGGGTGATCTTCTACCATTAGAAACTACAAGCTTGAAATCTCGACTGTTCCCTGTACATTACGAATATTTTTGAGAACCCAACAGAAAACAACCTTGTAATTGAAGCCACTTAAGGTAAAGAGTCCTCCAAGTATAATGTTTGCCAGTGGAAGATGAACCTCCAGCTGATTTCTTATACCCTCAAATAGATATAACGGGGAGCCCACCTTAGAGTTAACGCTTTTCTTGAAATCTCCAGGACCTGTACGGATGTCCGGGCCAATACACAGATACTATGGTCCTCGACTTAATATTGACTACCAATACATTTCATTCACTCTAGTGTGCTTGTCATTCATGACTAGAAAGGATGGATATACGTGAATCTTGTACTACGTGTGAGGACTCTGGGACAGTTAGTAGTGCAGTGGTTTTGAATCGGAAGATGTTTCAGTATATAGTACTACCGGCTATTAGTAAGTGCTATCAGAACACAGACTTTTATGAAGACGTCCCTACTATCAATATCAAATCGTATAGACAGCCCGTCACACAAGAGCGAGTCTTATTTGCCTGGTATATAAATCTAGATTAGGAGTCTTTAGATTGACTTGACGCAGTGATTCTTCCTTTTATTAAGGCAGGCATGTTTCACTTCCACACCCGTATTCTATCATAGAAAGCATTTTCCAAATTTCTTCTCCAGTCAATTCCTTTGTTCAATGATTATTTTGAGAAATATGAAATTTAGAGTCTAAAATAATCTCAAATGGAAGTGATCGAATGTCACAAAGTCTTGGATAAAAACTCAATGATCCAACTTTGCTTTGCAAGCAGAGTGGAGCATGTCAATGGGGTTGATCGACACGGATATACCCGGCGGCAAGTATAGCTAGTGACCATTTACTCACCTTCCCATTCCAGTGTAGGATATTGTGAATATGTAGGTACTTGGTATGCACTTGATGATATTACTATTTTAGAAACGGGCACTTAGCCTTACCTAACACCGTCGATGTGTCTTCCAATTATAAATCAAACCGCTCCTTGTCCCCGGGAGCGTCAGCACGGATAACCCCGGAGCCAATGAGGACTCAGAATGGGATCACAAATCAACTCTCCCCCTCGTCCTCGATGGCTTTCTCGCCTTCTTCATACAACACTGCCAAAGACCTTCGACTGCATTCTACTATGGCAGGTAAGTTCTCCTGTCCCGTTGCCACTCCAATGACGGCTTCCAAGGAAAACAAACTACTAAGCGCGAAACAGATCAATCAACTCCGCTCCGTATCGGAGTGGCTTTATATCCAGGATTTCAAGCTCTGGATGTATTCGGCCCATTGGACTGCCTGAATACACTGTCTAAAGATGAGAATTTTACTCTGGCTCTCCTATCGTCATCTTTGGAGCCAGTCTCAACATCATCACCTCAATTTCCAAACGCAATTGGCCAAAGCGTTGTACCAACGCATACCTATGCAGCTCCACCGGAACTTGACGTCCTGCTCGTTCCGGGTGGTGTCGGTGCACGTGAGCCTGGCCCGTTAATAGAGGAAGTCGTCACGTTCATCCGGGATGTCTATCCGTCTCTCAAGTACCTGATTACTGTCTGCACTGGATCTGGACTTGCAGCGTGCGCTGGGGTTCTGGATGGGCGACGCGCGACGACTAACAAACGGGCGTGGCATGATACTACGGCGTTGAGTAAATTGGTGAAGTGGCAGCCGCATGCGAGATGGGTTGTCGATGGTAACATCTGGACTTCTTCGGGTGTTAGTGCTGGAATTGATGTTACGCTTGCTTGGATTGAGGCGGCCTTTAGCGCGGAAACAGCGAAAGATGTTGCAGACAGAATAGAGTACTCGCGGTGGAAGGATCCTAATCTGGATCCTTTTGCGGAACTTTATGGCTTGTGATGGGTGAAAGTGATTGACTGTTGCCAATAGCTAATATCTTCATAAGCTTTAGCTCAATGCTTATATGATTGTTTAACATTATATTTGCCTGCAGTATCCAGAGGCAGTCTCGATTGAAGATAGATGAATAGGAGCGAGATGGTAAGTATATTTGTGTGATAAAGTTATTGGTTCATATTATCTCAAATTGCCTCGAGTCCCTTGTCATTTGCAAGAAATTGCTTCAATTTCCACAGCGATAACATCAAATCATTCACGGCCTTGTTATTCGGTCTGAAAAACAATGCTGACTGGTAGAAGTGCGGGACAGCCTCTTTGAGCTTCGCCAAGTCCGAGTCCGATAACAGGATCGACAGGTCAAAAACAGGGACACCTCTCTGATTCTGAGGAAGGATAACAGACTCTGGGAAAGACCCACTGCTATTTTCATTTCCATCGGCCTCAGTCTGGCCTCCAAGAAGAAGCACCGCGCCGGATTCCATTTGTTCCATGGGCTCTAGTCGGTTTAGAGCCTCCGAAAGAGCCGAGTCCGAGTAACCCTGCATCTCGATTGCACTCCAAACTCGATTGGCAGCACCAAGGTGGTTTGATTTTAGACAAGCTGCCACAAGCTGCTTAACGACCTTACTTCTCATATGCCGCAGCATGTAGTCTGGCATGTTATCCATCCAGACCAGTTGCCTTTCTTCGCGCGCTGTAATAGGCCCTTGCGGATGCTTCCATCGATAGGGTATAAGTCTCGAAACAGCCGGCTTCTTGCCACCAGTTTTCCCGAGTGGCTTGGATATAGCTCGTAGAGATGACATGAAATTTGTCATCAGGAACACTAGCTGGCGACCAAAGTTTTCGTTCCGGGCCTTCATGGGACTGTTGTCTGTAGCTGCATTTGCGTCTTGACTCTGGCTTTGGCCCGTGGGTCTTGCTTTTCCTTCAAGTGAATCTTTGAGCAAGTCCACCGGTAAGAGATACATATTCTCCGTGTTGGGCTTTCGCACTAGGCCCCATTCTCCCATCAGGGCGCGTGGCATCCTTGCTCCCGATAGAGAACATGTTCTCATCGGCGACGCTAGAGCTAGCGCCCAAGGATTTTTGGCGAGAGGTTCGAGGCCGGCCTTTTTAGGGACACTTTTCGGGTCGGACTTGTGGTTTAATTCTGGGCGTAAACGGGTGAGGAGAGGCGATTGTGGTAGTCGTTGTGATGGGGGAATTGAGGCCTCATCTTGGGACTGGCTCTGGCGCGTCTTCGATGAAAAGGAGCGATGAGTTTGGGATCGCTGAAATGTGGATAGAAGCTGGTGAAATATACGGAGACGCAATACCCCAAGCGGGATTCGGTGGCTGGGGCAATTCATGTTGATGGTTGTGTAAGGAGGAGGTCAACTTTTGTTGCGGCGTTCCCATTACCCGTTGGGATTGTGCCAATCAGAGCTCGCCATTTGCGGAGTCGCTTCGGAGACAATCAATAGCGATTTGAGTAGTTGAATGAGCAAACATCGTCTCGGTTATGTCAATGAAGCTCTTACGATATTTAGAGCTAATATTGTATAGACGCCATTGCTAAGAGACATGCACCGTGCAGGGCGTTTCACGCTGGAGGCCTCAAGTCTCAGGCAGGTATGCCACGATGGATCTGACTGATATCTGGTTAGCTTTACTATAGTAAGGCGAATCCTGGGTCTGATATCAGTCGACTTAGTTAGTTTACGCAGAGCTTGCGGCATGAAACGTACATTTGAAAGTTATATAGTGACCTCGGAATTTATACAGAGCAGTCGGCCTAACTACAGTATAGCTAATAGTGGAGCCAATGGTGGCTGGAGCTTATCGTTATCAACTTTATCGACAGCTCCGCCATCTCATTTCACCTTCTCCAACTCCCACACCTCTGCATCTACTCCGCACGATCCGGCACAATGATGCGTACCGGTCTTCCCATCTTCCAGCGACTAGGCCGCCAGGTCTCTGTCTCCTCTATCCCCGCGCTTACGCGTGTTGCCGGCGCCCGAGCCTTCTCAAGCTCTGGGTCCTCGATGGACTACTCACCCCCGCGGAGTTGGACCCCAATGCCCATTGTCACCGAGACTGTCGTATGTCCACTCTTCCATTCATTGCTAATTCTTTCGCTCATTTTTATGCTATATAGGCCGGTGGCTGGCACACCTGTACGTCGGATCAAGACCCCACTTTCACCAATCCCATTCCCAAGTCTAGCCCGGACTGGCCTGGCTAATACATTGATACACGATTTAGACGATATCTTCTCCAAGCTCCTCAAGGAGCGCATTGTCTGCCTAAACGGAGAAGTCAACGACGTAGCATCAGCATCAATCGTCGCCCAACTCCTCTTCCTCGAAGCTGATAACCCGAAAAAGCCCATCCATCTCTACATCAACTCCCCCGGTGGCTCCGTGACAGCTGGTATGTGATACCTCCCACACACAAACACCACTCAGCTTCCATGTCTCAGTCCCGTTTCTAACCTACATACCTCCAGGTCTGGCAATCTACGATACAATGACTTACATCGCCGCTCCCGTGAGCACAATCTGCGTCGGCCAAGCCGCATCCATGGGCTCCCTCCTTCTTGCTGGTGGTGCACCCGGCAAGCGCTTCTGTCTCCCCCACTCGTCTATCATGGTGCACCAGCCTTCCGGCGGATACCACGGTCAAGCGACTGATATCGCTATTCATGCGAAGGAGATCCTGCGCATTCGGGCACAGCTTAACAATATTTATAAGCGCCATTTGAATGGTCCCAAGAAGCTTGAGCTTGATGACATTGAGAAGCTGATGGAGCGAGATTATTTCATGGGTGCCGAGGAGGCGAAGGACCTTGGCATTATTGATGAGATTTTGGATCGTCGTGTTAAGCCAGAGGAGAAGTGAGTATAGTTTAATTGCTTGGATAAGAGCTTATACCACTTGGATAGTCTGTGAGAGCTAAATACCCGGTCTGTGCTTTTCATTTCTCAAGTGTTCCCAGGTTGAGGGGATTGTTTTCTTTTCTTTTGGGCAATTGTACAATATCATGACTACTCATGTTTCTACACCATTTTTCTACTATTTATGCACAGGAAAGATCCGTTTTCCGAGATCTTAATCTGGATCTGTGTCTTTGTCTTTCATTCATACTCGGTAGCCAGCACCGAGGTAGGCATATGGCAAATCCGCATTATAGATCTTTCAATGAAGACTAAAATACATTCGTATAATCAGGTCGATGCATTCACTCGAACAATTCGGCCATCCGTCCCAACTTGCAGCCCGAAACGCTGTCGAAGGAATGTAGCCGTCTCCGATGATGGTACATAACCCGTTGGTCGCTGCGGTCTAGTCGAGTATACCCATTGGTTTCGTATTGTAGTAAAGAATCCCATTTCCATTATCACGGCCACACCCGAAGAGAACGAGTCAAGGGGGTGACCGTCCCGACTTGCAGCATTATCATCGGGATCCGCGAGGAGTGTCGTCCGTTCATCATTCACATCATCATCAATTTCAATAACGGGTGGGGTTGTGGATATATCGGCATCAGCTTCTTCGGTTCCGCGTACAACTCCTCGCTCCTCTGCGTCGTGATCTTGCCCCTCCGTCTGGCCAGACTCTCCGGCTTCCCCCGCCTCGGCATTCGTTGAAGCAGTGGTCGTGGTTGTAGTTGTTGAAGAGGGGTTCAGGGCGGCCGTCTTTACTCGCTCAATAATCAATCCCAACATGAGGAAGTCGACAAGGAAGATGAGAATATCGAAGGATATGAGTCGGAATGCAGGAACGGGCTTCTGTCCAATGAAGTCGATGAACACTCCGCCATGTAGGTAGCCGCGAGTAGCTTCTCCAGCTTCGGGGTTTATAATGAAGGCATGAAAGAGGATGCAGAGCAAGTTGCTGCCGATAATAGCAGACACGAACGGTTGATTGCGGGTAGGTTCGAAGGGCGCGGCTTTAGGTGTGAAGAAGATAAGTTGGACAAAGGCACGAATGGCAAACAAAATAACAGAGCAGCTGGAAAATTACAAAGCGCGTTAGAAAGTTCCTCGTTAATGTGGGGTTTCAGGACGAAAGCTGGGGTAATAGCTAGCTAGGCAGCTCCCGGGACTGAATCGCGATCGATCCCACCCCACCCAGCCATCAAATGGGGTCAGAGGCTTAACTTACTCCATATAATACAGCGCTGACAATTGGCAGTAAATGAGAATGTCCAGGTCCCGAAGTAACCGGTCGATGAAAGCGATCTTTGCCGTAGACTGGGCTTTCCTTACGCGACTGCGATCCTGGGCGCTGGGCGGACCAGTTCCGGCTGGTGAATCGCTTTCCGCGTCATCGAAGAGGGGTACTCTTGACACGTCAGCGATGTACTCTGCATCGCGGAAGACATCGACGTCTGTCATAGAGGGTCATGGGGGCATGGACACTGCTTTGCAATCGGGTCCAGTGCTGTAGTTGATAAGGTGTGGAGTCGATTTAGGGAGAAGCGGAGTTATCCCGGGCCGACCACCACGTGCTTTCAACTACAAGTATACAGCCTCGTGTCATCAGGCGTGCTAAAGTACATCTTTGTATGCAGGATAATTTATTTTGTGGTTGATTGAAGAATATACTTCATTTCATTCGCTTCATATGCATATTATCTACGGGCTTTATTTCAAGCTATTCTTGCAGACTAAAAGCTTAGTCCACGAAAATCTTGGGGGCCAACTCCGAATAATGCTCGAAGAATCCAGTGAAGAGACGAATGGCGTGGTCAACATCGAAAGTACCACCAGTCTCGCGAATGCTGTGCATGCTCAGCTGAGGGTTACCCAAATCCAGAGTACGGGCGCCCAGAGCAGCAGACAGCATAGGGCCAATAGTGCTACCGCAGCTAGAGTCGTTGCGGACGACAAACAGCTGCAGAGGAACGGGCAGGCTGTCCTGCTCACCCTTCTTGCGGGCAATCTCCTGAAGAAGGACGATACCGGGGGAGTTGGTCGCATAGCGAGCATTGGCGTTAATCTTGATCACACATCCCTTGTTAATTTCGGGCTTGTGGTCAGACTCGTACTTTTGAGCGTAGTTGGGGTTGATGGCGTGGGCCATGTCGGCAGAGACTAGGAAGGAAGTGGCGAGAGTCTGCTCGTAAGCGGTAGAGATATCTTCAGATGAGGAGGTAGCAGAAGGAAGAACCGACAGACGGCGAATGATAGAGGGGAGGATGTTCGAGTCCGCACCCTGAGCAGTGCGGCTACCGATTTCCTCGTGGTCGAACAGAGCAATCAGGCGGATGGCCTCCTCGTTCTCAAGTGCCTTCTCAGAGGGAGCTGACTCGGTGATAGCGGCAGTAGCACAGTAAGTGCTGTTCAGGTTGTCCAAGCGGGGAGAGAAGATGAATTCCTCGCTCATGCCACCCAGGCAGGACTTCTGGGTATCGAAGAGAGTGATCTCAAAGTCCAAAATGTCCTCGGGGGTGACTCCAGCCTCGGCCGCGATGAGCTCGACAAACTGGGAGTGGTGACGCTGGGTCACAGCCTTCAAGGGGGCGTACTCATCCTCCTTAGTTTCAGCAGCATTGGATTCGCTGGTCTGGTTGAGCTCCTTCGCAATTAGGCCAGCAATGGGGAATAACTGAGTCTCCTTGTTGAAAGAGAAATTCTCCTGGCGGTCGAGATGAATAGCCAGAGTGGGAATGCGAAGAACTGCCAAAAATTAGCCAACGCCCAATGCCTGGATTGATAGTACATACTGGGACGGTCAACCTTGACCAGCTTCTGCACAATGGATCCATTGCTGTCGCGGACCATGACCCGACCAGCCACACCCAAGTCACGGTCGAACCCTACAATCGTCAGCAAATTTCCCAGCAGATCAATGAATTATACATACAGGTGTGCCAGATGCCACCACCATAGCACTCAACACCAACTTGAATATAACCTTCACCTTGCTTCTTGCTGACAGGCTTGACCTTCAGGACAGGGGAGTCAGTGTGGGCACCAATCATAGCGATCGAGTTACCCGGCTATTTTCACATTGTCCTCATTAGCTATATTCGCAATGCTCTGAGCACTCTGACACAAACCTTCCATTTCTGGCCGATCGCAAAAGCGATGAGAGTGGTGGTGTTACGGGTTAGGTAGTAGCGACCGCCAGGCTTGCAAGTAGAGGCCCAGGAATCTTTTTCCTATAGACAGGATTAGCGCACATGTCTCAACGGTGATTCCACTATATAGATTGGATCAGTGGGGAACATGGAGTACCTTGATTTCCTGGAAACCAGCCTTGGCCAGAAGGTCCTTGGCAGATTGCACCGCGTGGAAGGCTAGACCCGGTTAACTCCACGATCGACCATTAAGGGTTCAATAGGAAAAGCATACGAGTAGGAGAAGCATTGACAAAGTCCAGGAACTGCTGGGCAGGAACCTTGGAAATCTGAGCCATGGTGGAAATAGATCGGATATTACGACTCAAAATAGGGAGGACAGAGGAGCGCATAGTCGAGTTCGAGTTGATGTGGTGGGGATGTGCCAACTGCGGGCAAGGTTTTCCCGCTGGCGGTGACAGGTGAACCATATGTTGCGGGGATAGATAAGACCTCAATTGAAGTATGTAGACAGTGCACACACAATTTGTAACTCATAAGTAAATCTAGTTATTCAGATCGACCCACTTGAGCTGAAGAATGTATTGATTTGACTCTTAATTCTCCGGTGAACCAAATGATTGGTAGAGTAAGCTCCTACTGTGGCTTACTGCTCTAGCGCGTCCGATGCGCGTGGGAGCGCGTTGATGGGTTTCACGGGTTCGCGTCTGATCCTCCTCAACCCCCCACTCTCAACCTATGACATAGTCCAATGAATCCACCATCACACGCGTAAATGTAAACAAGTCTGAGACTGTGCAGATGTGCAGAAAGAGGGGCTGGAACGTGTTTGAGTCAACACCCTGTTCCCGACCAAACTGAAATCATCTGTATAGAACCTTTGTAGATCATACATTTGAATCTAAGTAACCGTCGATCTGAGTGGAGCCATGGAATGAAAGGATTAGATCTATAAAAGAAGGGCTAAAACATAGTTTCCCATTTCCAACTAATAAATCGATGTAACAAACTCGAATTCCAAGACCATCCCAATCGGGTATAGCGTTCCCGACGCGTGACCGGGAGAGGGATGAAGTGAACTCGCCCTTGGATACGTTCCAACGCTTATCCCAGTCCCTTTCTTTGGATGCCATTCTCTTTGTCTAGATGGCCTTTGACACTTGAATCTTTGTGTTTCGTTTGAAGTCGTCCAAAGGTAATAAGTTGATTCCTGTGTCGAAGCGCCCATTTCAGTGGCTGGATCTGGCTTCCTCATCACAAATCAACACAAAGCCCCGGCAACCAGCGCACCTCAAATAGCAACATCGCCCATCACATTCTTGAACTCCAATCAATCAGCA
This sequence comes from Penicillium pulvis, assembly GCF_028828015.1. NCBI lineage: Eukaryota > Fungi > Ascomycota > Eurotiomycetes > Eurotiales > Aspergillaceae > Penicillium > Penicillium pulvis. The sequence goes on along the minus strand of NW_026643078.1, from coordinate 946,127 downwards.
ATATCATACTTTCATCGCATGCGAATAATCAGCACCGTCAACATTCAGCGCGATCTGAACCTGGGGCCTGTGGATCAGCCGCCACTATGGGGGACCGATCTCAGGATACAGACGCAGGTCTGAGGGCTGGGAAAACAACAACAGGCAACACCCGATCGCAAGCCTCAAACGCTCGAGCTGCAAATATTGTTTCTCCTCCCGGGTCAAAAACACCGCCTTCTATGCCAGTAAAAAGAACGATATTGTATCCAGACAACATCGGCGGGCCACGAGCGCAGGACGGATCAGAGCCAGTGGATGCGAATGCGCTGGCCAAGGCACTTAAAGATTTTGATGAGGGCGGAATTGGAAGAGAAAGAACACCAGGAGCTAGTCCATGTCGAAAGAGACAACGGGTCTATGGAGATCGGTAAGTTAAGCGCCAAGGGCATCGAGAGAATGCACTCATTGCGAACGACGCAAAAGATGACAGTGAACTGACTGTTATCCAAGCTTTATTCCAAATCGTGAGGGACAAGACCTCCAGGCCACATACAGTCTGCTCCATGAGGACGGATGTCCTTCAACTCCATCGAAGTCGAAGAGACGTGCCCCTCACTCAGAGCTTCACTTTCAAAAGAGTTTGTGATTCTGTCTTGGTAGATTGAGAAGTGTGCACTAACATTCATGTAGCGGAAGAAGCAAATCGGACTTTCTCCCGGGTCTTGCGCAGTGAACTATTTGGAAATACCGTTCCACAACCTGACCTCAACTCAGCCTCGCCAGATCCATTAATGGGATTTAACGCCGGCATTAATGACAAAACTCGATCCCATACACCACCTTCTCTTGTCTCTAATCTCCCACCCGCCAGCATGACTCCTTCAACTCCACACAAGAACCTTTTCAACTACGGTCCCAGTCGCCCGGGCTCTAATCACCCCACACCCTCAAAAACTCCTCGAAGTGCGCATGCACCGAATCTTAATGTCCGCTCTGATCTGTATAGCCTATCACCTATACGATATGATAGCCAGCGGATCCTTGAGACCCCGCGCAAGCAGCCTCGTTATGTGAATAAGGTTCCCTACAAGGTCCTAGATGCGCCCGATTTACAGGACGACTTTTACCTGAATTTGGTAGATTGGGGCAGCAGTAATGTTCTTGGAGTTGGACTCGCCAATTCGGTGTACATGTGGAACTCTCAATCTGGCCGTGTGACCAAACTTTGTGAGCTCAAGGACGACACTGTCACCAGTGTTAACTGGATCCAAAGGGTGTGTATATGCATTTCAACTCCATAATCTCGTAATGTGCCGTGGCTAACAATAACTCCCTACAGGGCACTCATCTCGCCATTGGTACTGGCAAGGGCCTAGTTCAGATCTGGGATGCTGACCATTGCCGGCGATTACGGACGATGGTTGGCCATACCAACCGGGTCGGCGCTTTGGCATGGAATGACCATATTCTCACCTCAGGATCTCGTGATCGTCTTATCTACCATCGTGATGTTCGCTCCCCCGATCAGTGGATCAAGCGCTTGTCTGGCCACAAGCAGGAGGTTTGCGGGTTGAAGTGGAACACCGAAGATGGCCAATTAGCATCTGGTGGCAATGACAACAAATTGATGGTGTGGGACAAGCTGAGTGAGACCCCGCTCTATCGATTTTCGGATCACTGTGCAGCTGTGAAGGCCATTGCATGGTCGCCTCATCAACACCACCTACTTGCATCGGGTGGAGGTACAGCGGATCGCACGATCAAATTCTGGAACACGTCAACCGGCTCTTTGATCAAGGAAATGGATACTGGAAGTCAGGTCTGTAACCTTTCCTGGTCCAAGAACTCAGACGAGATTATCAGCACCCATGGATACAGCCAGAATCAGATTGTGATCTGGAAGTATCCGCGCATGGAGCAAATTGTCTCATTAACGGGTCACACTTTCCGTGTGTTATACCTTGCCATGAGCCCAGACGGTCAGACAGTCGTGACTGGTGCTGGCGATGAGACACTCAGGTTCTGGAAGATTTTCGACAAACGAGCTACCAGAGACTCGCGGCGCGAGGGTAGCAAGCTATCGGAATGGGGCTCCATCCGTTAGTATTCTCAATCTTGCCTTTCCATTTTCATCTGCATGCGACATGGAGTTCTGGGTCTTGGGCATTGATTCTTAGGGATCATCATTGCATGGTATCAAGGAAATTTGATCTCGATCATGGACATTTTCTGCATCGGCCTCTATCACATTATGGCCAAAACTTCTCTCATCGGTGGGGTTTGCAAGAATCCTTCATCCTGATTTCTCGGTGGGCAAGCTTTTCGTTCCCACTGAATCCATTCTTACGGCGTTTCATCATCTCCCCGGTCACTATTCTTTCTTGCGGTTTCTTTCTCTCCGGCGCAACTTTTTTCCCTTATCAGTCCAAGCGGTGGCGCTCATGGTGTTTCAACTAGGTCGCCGGTATCCGGCATTGGCGTCAGGGAGGATGGTTGTTTCTTATTGCAACTTGCCCTTTGATGATGACATGTCCCCTTCTTTCTCACTGTTTTTCCTCTTTTTCTTTTTCCCGACAGATTCACCTTTCAGCTTTACTCTTGATTTGATCTAATGTTATGCCATACCATCGGTCCGGCGCAGGGGTTCTGCCATTTTAGGATGAAATATCATGAAGGTTTTATACCTTGATTATTGAATTGACCCAACTTCTGAGTATACTTGTAGATCATGTGTAATGTAAATGAACCCAATCTATTCAATATCTAGACGTAGAAATCCACTCACTAAAATCTGACCCAGGCGGTATCAAATTACCTATGCTATACTAAATACAAGAGCCTTGGGTCCTCCAGAACGCAATGGAGATGTTAAACATAAAATATAAAATCTCTTAAAGATCAAAGAGATGTGATATCAATCAAAGCACATTTTAAAGCACTAGACGTGCAGGCTCGACCTGCAGGAGGGTCTTAATCCGCTCCAGGAACGCCTTGGCGCGCACCTCCTCACCAACCGGAACAACTAAGCTGAAGACATTGGAAGCACCAGCAGAGCCCTCAACGGAAGGCGCCACAGAAGAATTCTTCTTGCCAGGCTTGGCACTCAGGATATCAATGATATCCTCCGCAACAGGAGCTGACGGGCGGTATGCCTCAGCAGCCTCATAAGCATTCAACTCAGGGATGTAGTCACCACGCGAGATAGTAACGGGCTCGGCACCAAGGACCTCCTCAAACAGCTCATCAGCAGAGGGAGTGTAGTTCTTCGCGCGAGGCAAATCATCGTTGGCGAGATCAGTAGCCACAGCCAGGAATCTGGAGAGGGGGACAGTGACCCCTAGGTTATCCTGGATCTTCTTCTGAGCAGACAGGACGGCCGCAAGGGAAACTGAGATTGCGATTGAGGTCATGGGCGGGGGCTTAGCGACAACCGGTTCCTCCTTGACTTGCTCTGCGGCCTGCGCGGCGGGGGAAGAGACCGGCGCAGCGATCTTGATGTTGCTCAGGTCGAGGTGGGCCAGCTTGGCGAGTGAGGCGGCTTGAGCGGCTGGGTACTCGGCGGCGATCTGACCGATGTAGGCGAGGACATCACCCTTCAGGAGACGGCCCTTAGGTCCGGAAGCGGGGATCTTGGAGACTTCTGACTCGGGGATGTTCTTCTGGTGCAGGAGCTGGCTGACGGAGGGGTAGAGAGGGTAGGCGGGATTGTGGAATTGAGGGGCGGAGGTAGATTGCATGCCTATAAACATTATCATGGTCAGTTATGTCAATTTTCCGGTGCGTGAGAGCTGCGCTCTTGAGCAATTGAACTCCGATAAGGATATTCTGCTTTTGCGGAGCTCCGGATCGCATTGGGCCTGGAGCAAGGACTTACGCTTGGTGATTTGGATAACCTGTGGCTGGCGGCGGGCGAACATGGCCGAGGCCTTGGTGACGGGAATTCGAGCGGACATTTTGATAGGAGTTGCGGTGACTTTGGGAGGTCGTTTCGTTACTTGGACTGTCGGAGATGGTTCAAGCAAGGTCGCAACTCTCCGGAGGAGCTGGAATGTCGACGAAGAAGGACAGAATCGACCGAAAGTCCACCAGCGCGTCTAGCCGCGTTGATTCCCGTAATAAATAATGTGGTTCGTTTGGTCTAAGAGGTTGAGCTTAGGGATTGAAAGGAAATGAAGCCGGTGTTGAGGCCGTTGGGAGCTTCACCGGCGGCCGGGTCGGGAACATTTTTCTGCCGCAGCGGCTGTTTTCGACTCGCGGGTGCTTTCCGAGGAGAACAACGGTGGACTGATCGATCTTTTGGTAAGTGCTCTATCTTTTCTAAGATTGCTTCGCTTAATGAGGTCCATTCGGGCTTGGTTGAACTGCCATTGAATTGGTTTTTGTCATACGGCTATCTTATACGAAAATGGCTACTTAACGAAAGCGTTGTACTGATCTTGGCATCAACAGATTCCGCGCAATAATGGCCGCTAGACCTCCTACCTTCCGGTTATTTTGGCACAGGTTTGCCGGGCCTTCAGCTCGAAACAGTTGCCAGGCAGACTTTGCCCCTACATGGCGCTCATTCGTGACGAGCGCTCCGCGATCAGCTCGCGGACAAGCAAAACCATCCTCACGAAACGTCGTCCCAGGCTCGAGTGTTCCAGTTGGATCAATAGGACGACTTGCGCTTAAGGTCGCAAGAGAAGGCGATGTTGTTCTCTTCAAGGCACCTTCTCACCGCACCTATGTCATGAGCGCATACGGTCTCTCGGCATTCTGTTTCGCGTACGCACTGTTCAACTCCAACGACGTTTTTCGCGATGCTCAAATCGAGCGCCCTGTGTGGCAGAAAGGACTGTTTGGTGGTATTTGTGTGACAATGAGTGTCATGGGTACACTGTTCCTCGTCAGAACGGGCCATTTAGTTCGGAGTATCACCGCCGTCAAGTCTAACAACCAGACTTATATTCGTTTTTCGGTGCGGCGCATGGTTCCATTCACAAAGCCTTACCAAATTGAGGTTTTGCCATCGGAAGTTTCCATTTCCCGGCGGTTAGTAATCTCGCAGGATTCGAAACAGCGGTTTGAGGGGGATAGCAAGAAGATTGGTTCGGCACAGGATCCGCAGCCGGGTTTCTTCAAAGCTCCCGTTCAGACCATGAGTGTTGGCATCTGGAAGATGTTTATGTCTATGCGCCAGATCTTCACTGGTGAAGATTTTATCCTCATGAAGGTTGAGGGCCGCAAGCAAACGTTCCGGGTGGATTCCAATGGGTTTGTGTCAAATGATTTCATGGCTCTGGGTAACCCAGTGCAGTTCAAGAGGTCTTGAGCTCGCGGTAACATAGTGCTCTTTTTTCTTGTCATGTCTTAATACTCGGCTCCTCTGCAATGTTTGCATTTAAGCCTATCTTGGTTGCTTGTCCCTCGATGTTGGGAACAATTTCATAGTGTACATATACACCCTGTAACACCAATCACCATACAACTGACTATTCAGTTCATCTGTGTTGCTTTTCGTGCCTACGTATCTTTGCATATCTGTGTTTATATGAATAAAGTAACATCTTATGTTACTGTATACTTCAAAATTTCAATGTCCTATTGTAGTACCTCCTGAGGTATCAATTGCGGGTACCCAGATCACTTACGATATATAGTTCGGGTATGCGATGATTCCATTGGAAATTAGCTATACATAGACCACCATGTGCTTTGGATTCGATTATGAAATCTTTTGGTTATAAGAACCAAGTCTAGTCGTCTTCAAAAGGCTTTAAATTTAGCTTTAGATGTCCATAAAACATGTCTGCGACGACCTGTAGATAAGGGCAGAAAGTGAACACAAGCCACGTGACTAAACCGGCGCGTCGGGGTTGACGCGCGATTCCCCATATCGCGCCCCTCCCACTCATTTGTGTCCAGTCAGTCCCGCGATTTGACATCAACCACACCACATTCGCCTGAGTATTCTAAGCGCGTGGCTTCCTCAGGAAGCGGCTGCTTTGCACCATGGGCAAACTTATTCGCCTCGAGCTTTTCAGTATGTACGGCCTCAAAAGGGTGTATCGCGCAGATCGGCTAACTTTGCTTTCAGATTTCAAGTCTTACAAAGGACATCATACGCTGCTGTTCGGAGATGCGTACTTCACGTCAATTATCGGACCCAATGGGTCCGGTAAGTCGAATTCGTATGCAATTACATTACCACTTTTTTTTCCCCCGGAGGAATTAGCTGACCCGCAGCAGGATGGATGCCATCTCGTTTGTTCTAGGAATTAAGTCTTCCCACCTGCGATCCACCAACCTCCGTGACCTTGTCTACCGTGGGCGCGTTTTGCGCACATCGAAGGTCGATGGAGAGCCCCCCGCCAACGGAGAGAACGGCGAGGCGGAGGAGGAAGACGAGGACATGGATGCATCGCAGGATGCAGGTGGTCCGAACGACCCCAAGACGGCCTGGGTCATGGCTTGCTACGAGGACGATGCTGGTGAAGAACAGCAATGGCGTCGCTCCATTACAAGTCAAGGCACCAGCGAGTACCGCATCAACAACAAAATCGTGACTGCTCAGCAATACAACGAGGCTCTGGAGGAGGAGAACATCTTGATTCGCGCGCGAAACTTCCTCGTCTTCCAGGGAGATGTTGAGGCTATTGCATCCCAGTCGCCACGAGACCTTACCCGACTGATTGAACAAATTTCCGGCAGCTTGGAGTACAAGGCGGATTACGAAAAGTTGAAGGCGGAGGCGGAGGAAGCAGCTGATCAGCAGACTGTTCAACTCAATCGTCGACGAGGCATCAATTCGGAGGTCAAGCAGTACCAAGAGCAGAAGCGGGAAGCCGAAAATTACGCCCGGAAGGCCGAGGAGCGTGACCAAGCCATTATTACCCACATTCTGTGGAAGCTTTTCCACTTCCAGCGCTTGATCGACGATTCGAGTGCCGACATCCAGAAGTACCAGGATGAACTTAAGGAATACCGCCGTGGCGTCGAGAAGTATGAGACGAATGTTGAGGATGCCAAGAAGGAGCACGCCCGTGTTGGTAGGGATGTTGGCAAGGCCGAGAAGAGCATCCTGAAGAAGGAGAAGGAAATTGAGGAACTCAATAACTCCTTGGTACCTGTCGATGAGAAGGTTGATATCACACAGAAAAAGGTTGAGCGGTATGCTTCGAAAATCGATGAGATCCGTAAGGAGCGTGAGACCTACTCCAACGGCGCAAAAAAGCTTGAGAAGGACTTGAAGCTCGTGGAGAAAGCCCAGGCTCAATGGGAGGTTGAGTGGAAAAAGACAACCAACAAACAGGGCGTACAGCTCAGTGAAGCTGATCAGCAAGAATACCACAAGCTCCGCGAAGAGGTCAGCAAACGCTCGTCCGCCGACCAACTGAATCTCGACAACCTGCAGAGACAGAGAAAGACAGAGGCTGAAGCTGTCAACAGCCTGAAAGGCAAATTCGAGAACACCGAGTGGCAACTTCAGAGCCTGGAGTCGGATGCTCAGAATATGAATGAGCGCAAGGCATCTCTTACTGAAACAAACAAGACCACGTCCAAGGATATCGACCGCAAGAAAAAGGAGCTCAACACTTTGACATCTGAGCGCTTGAAAGTCTCGCAAATGAGAACAGAGCTTGAAGAAAAGCTGCAGGTTGTGCTGAGAAAGTTGCTCGAAGCCGACAATGGAAAGAAGCAGAACGAGCGTGAGCTGCGCGCCAAAGAGATGATCTCAACTCTCAAGCGTATCTTTCCCGGTGTCAAGGGGCGCGTCAGTGACCTTTGCAAGCCTAAGCAGCGTAAATATGCCGAGGCGGTTAGTACCGTGCTTGGCCGCCATTTTGATGCTATTGTGGTGGACAATGAGAAAACTGCCAAAGAATGCATCCAGCATCTTCGCGACCAGCGTGCTGGCCTAGCAACTTTCCTGCCATTGGAAACCATCCAGGTGAAGCCTATTAACTCTAACTTGAAGGGAATGCACCGGAATATGCGCCCAGCCATTGAGACCATCGATTACGAGGACTGGGTTTCTCGTGCTATCAGCTATGCGTGTGGAAACTCTATTGTTTGTGACGATCTGGAAACAGCCAAATATCTTTGCTACGAGAGGAATGTTGATGCCAAGGCTGTCACTTTGGATGGCACCGTCATTCATAAGGGCGGTCTCATGACCGGTGGACGAGGGCCCCAGCAGAATTCAAAACGCTGGGAGGACTCAGAAGTGGAGAATCTTTATAAGCTAAAGGATAAGCTGATGGGCGACCTTGGCAATCTCCCTAAGAGCCATCACCGCGGCTCAGAAGAGGAGACTCTGCAGGGCGAGCTTGTTGGTCTTGAGCAGCGACTCAACTATTCTCGTGAAGAGTTGAAGGCACTTGAGAGAAACATCAAGAGCAAGCGCAGCGAACTGGACTTTGTCAAGCGCCAATTAGAAGACCTGCGTCCCAAATATACTGAGCGGAAGGAGAATCTCGATGAGCTGGACCAGACTATTGAGGTTTCTCAATCCTCAGTTAGTCAAGTCGAAGATGAGATCTACGGCAATTTCTGCAACCGTCTTGGATATGCCAATATCCGTGAGTATGAGGCGCAGCAAGGTTCGTTGCAGGAAGAAGCTGCACAGAAGAAACTCGAATTCACTACTCAGAAGAGTCGTATCGAGAACCAGCTCAGCTTTGAAATGCAGCGAATTCAAGCGACAGAGGATCGGGTTAGCGGTCTTCAGGCTCAGTATGAGCGTGACATGAGTCTGATTGAGGAGCTCAAGAGTCAACAGGAGGAGATCCGCAACAGGCTGGATGAGTTCGGTGCCGAGCTTGAGCTATTGCGGGAGAACCTCGAGAAGCAAAAGGAAATCTACGCACAGTCAGCAGAGAACCTGACTGAGCAGCGAAGAGAACTTCAGAAGCGCAGCAAGCACGTCGAAGCGGCGCTCAAAAATATTAATGCACTTGAAGCTGAGATCCAGCGCAATTCGTCCGGTCGTTATGCCCTCCTGCGCCGATGCAAGCTCGAGGACATCGACGTTCCGTTGACCGACTCTTCCAACTCCTTCGACAAACTTCCCATCGACGAATTGGTGCAGGCTGCCGATCCAGATGCCATGGATGTAGATGACGCTGATGAACTTGATGAAACGCCGGCGGTGCAGGACTACGGAATTGAGGTCGACTTTGACTCTCTTGGAGAAACACTTAAAGAGGTATGTGCAGGCTTGAAACCACTACGAGATTACATGCTAATTCCATCTGCAGGAGGCCGATGATAAGCTCGAGGAAGAGTTGCTAGAAAAGGTTCGCCTTCTCAACAACGAGCTCGACAAAATGGCACCGAATACCCGCGCCATGGAGCGCCTCGAGACCGTCGAGAACAAGCTTCGTAGCACCGAGCAGGACTTTGAGGATGCGCGCAAGCAGGCCCGAAAGGCGAAGGATGGGTTTGAGGCAGTGATGAAGAAGCGTTCCGACCTCTTTAACAAGGCCTTTGCGCACATTTCCGAGCAAATCGGCCCCATCTACCGTGAATTGACACGCAGTGCCAACTATCCGCTGGGCGGACAAGCGTAAGTTCCGTCTTACTCATCCTTTTCCTTGTTCAATCCGACTGATTCTGTTACAGATATCTTGATATCGAGGACTCGGATGAGCCATATCTCGATGGCATCAAATACCATGCTATGCCTCCACTGAAGCGTTTCCGTGATATGGAGCATTTGTCTGGTGGTGAGAAGACCATGGCCGCACTTGCTCTGCTGTTTGCGATTCACTCATACCAACCCTCGCCTTTCTTCGTGCTGGACGAAGTTGACGCGGCTCTGGACAACACCAACGTTGCCCGCATTGCCAACTATATCCATGACCACGCTGCGCCTGGCATGCAATTCATCGTTATCAGTTTGAAGACCGGACTCTTCCAAAACAGTGAGGCACTGGTCGGAATCTACAGAGATCAAGTGGAGAACAGCAGTAAATCCCTAACTCTTGATGTGAGTTTCCTTTTTCACCCTTTGACCAGCTTGAAAATGAAGCTAATTTTTGTTTCTCCTAGCTCCGCAAATACACCTGATTCCTCGACAGAGGATCAAGAAGGACTTTTACGATGATCTGGTTGCTTTTTCTTCGTTTGTGTAGATTATTTTATGCCGGCTTTACTATTATTAGGTGATTAGCTGGCGAAGGTGTTCATTGCTCATGAGCTAGTCGTTGACTGATACCAGTTTTCTATGTGGAAATTACGGACCTTTATTTCAATTCCCAACACTTTGAACATTGTAGTATTTGTCAATCATATACCACTTTACCATTCAAGCATGAATATCCTGTCAAAAGCCGACTTTGGCAGGAACGAAGTAACGATCGTCCTCTCCACTACCCCAGATGTAACCCCCGCATTGTCAAGCCGGTACATGCGCTTGAAGAGTTTCCCCCGGTAATTCCCCACCAATGAACCCCTCAATGAACCCCTTAATTAACGTCATATCCCCCTGCCCAAAGCTTGTTACTGTTACAAGCGGCTTTTGAAGATTTCTGCCGGCTAAATACCATTAATCTACCCATGTTGACATCGGCAATGGGTGATTAGTACAAATAAACCCAGACAAGACCCGATGGAAACCAAATCAATCATTTGAAGTCCTTGAGTTTAGCGAGACGACGATAACAAATACATACCACTATGTTTGTGTCTCTGCTTTTTGGGGCTGCAGTAGTCGCCGCTAGCCCGACTACTGTTGCGAGAGGTAACTCATCCGCTGTGACAATTAGCCAGAATGCACCCAAGGATGCTGGTGCCGCAGTCCTGCGCCCATTTGTCTCGTTCTCGATTGAATTTGCATCCTTTCCGGACTTTGCCGGTATGTACATCGTGGCACTTCTCAGAAGATAAAAAGCTAAGCTGCTACTCACCAGGCAACTTATCGTTGCCAAACAAGTTCTCGAATCAGCTACTAGATAATCTTGCCGACCTCCAAGGTTTCAAGCCTTATATTCGAGTCGGCGGAAACACGCAGTAAGTTAATCTATTCATGAACTTACCCGGGTTATCTAATCGCCGCCATAGAGACTTTGCTTTATATGACCCCAACCTGAAAACTGGAATCAATGGTACGGTCGTTCCCGCTATCTCTACCGACTACCCATCTATCGTGTATATTGGACCGTCCTATTTTGAGTCATATGCAACATGGCCGGACACCAAATTCAGTTTCGGCTTTGACATGGGCAAAAACGGCACAGAAGGAATGGAGACGCTGCTGGCTACTGCTCCACTAGCATGCAAGGCTCTCAAAGACGGAAAGCTGGCCTACTGGGAAATGGGCAATGAGCCTGATCTGTTCAAGACAAGTGCACCGGATACTAAGCGGCCGGCAAACTGGACAGAAAGTGATTACGTGACGGAGTGGCTATCCAAGACCCGACTTGTCAAGCGCCAGATTGCGAAGGCTTGCCCTGATATGGCGAAGGATACAGAGTATCAGTATATCGCACCGTCATTTGCTGGAATAGGAAATAGTCTTGACCCCGTGAAGACATGGCAGGAGGGACTAGACACGGATCGTGATATCAAGTTGAACTCTATGCATAAGTAGGTTTTACTATTAAAAAACTTCTGACATGTCTTCTGACCTTGATCTAGCTACATTGGTGGCGCTACCCAGCCAGGGGTTACGCTCCAACGAACTCTGATGAACCATACGTCAACGGTCAACAGCGTCCAGCAACATGTGGATCTATCAAAGACTCTCAGTGAAGACGGCCTAGCCAAGGATATTCCTTACATCCTGGGTGAGATGAACTCCCTCTATAATGAGGGCAAGCCCGGATTATCCAACTCATTCGGCGCAGCCCTTTGGGGCGTCGACTTCAATCTCTATTGTGCATCACAGAGTATCCGACGAACACACATGCACCAAGGGACAGACTATCGATATGCATCATGGCAACCAATTGCCACCAACAAGACAACGATCGGTACCAAAGCACCATACTACGGAAACATAATGGTTGCCGCAATGTTAGGTGGCGACGGCGATCATGACAACTCGGACGATATCCGAGTCGTGAATCTTCCTCTACCAAAGGACACCGAAGCCGCCTATGCCACCTATATCGGTGGAAAGGTCGCCCGGATCGCCGTACTGAACATGCAGGAGTACAATTATACAGGAGCTTCAGCCTCGGCAACCCGCCCTACGGCGAGCTATTCGTTCCATTTGCCCGACATCTCCGCTAAATCTTTGACTGTCCACCGACTCATGGCCAATGGAAGTGACGCGATCACCGGCATATCCTGGGATGGCTGGTCATACAATTACGAGTTGAAGGGCGGTGCGCCCGTACGTTTGAGCAATATCACAGTGGGTGAGACGGTGTCTGTGGATGCCAATTCGGGGGTAGTGGAGCTTAAGCTTCCATATTCGAGCGGTGCTATCTTGAACCTGTAGTGGGTCCGATCCGCCGAGGGGGTAAGGTCAGATTTGGGGCCTATTTTGGCGAGGGAAATCAGGGCAGGAACGATCTGTGTCCATACAAGTTAGGAATTTGGAACTTTTGGCTGATGGGAATGTAGGGATTGTTCGAGTAATTGCTGATCATCCTATGGCCGGGATTTGCAGCCGGGCTTTGCGAGTCTGCGTTGACGCCAAATATAGAGAAGTGTGGAACCTGCAGTAGTCTCGGCTCGTGAAGGGATGAAGGATTTTAGGCAATCATGATATTGAATGATCGCCATTGATCTTCTCAACTTATCCAATGCATATAGTTTCTATTCGAGTTTAGACAATCCAAATGGAAATGGGAAGAGAATTGATGGGAAACCAAAAATGCCGCAGCATGACTTCTAATGCAATTGCAATTTCAATTTTTTCCCCCCCCTCTTTACAATGTGCAGAGCCGCTGCATTCCAGCGTCACCGCTTCAGCCTCACGAGTCACGACAATCCGACATTTGGAAGCGAGGATATAATGGCAGGATTACTTCCAAACTAAGGTATTAACGCCTTGCAAAGCCCAAGCCATCTGCAATGTGGAGCGCCCCAATGCCGGGCTAATGCATCAATAACCTGGTAACAGGAATTTGTCCTGCACGAAGTTAACAGAGGTAACACAATGCACTGGACGGGGTTTACGCATTAGCGAGTCGGAACGGTACTTTTGTCCTGTACTTGCTGGACTTACTGTACTTGTTAATTAAATTTCTAACGGCGGTGATAATGCATTCATGCAATGGCGTGAGCGGTACATGTATGGTCCGATCCCAATTACAGCGTCAGGTGTTGTACAAAGAACATAGCAGAGGCAAGGGGGCAGCGCATACGCCACTCATTCGAAGATTTGTTGAGGTCAATGCGGCTCGAAGATCAGGAGACCTTGAGAAAAAGTGCCTAGTGGTGTTTCTAAGTTCACGCCAAGGGTTGTTGGGTTTATCGATCTACTGTTCACAGTTCCCCGGAAGTTAATTTGGTTTTCTAATCTAGCCCTGGATTTATCGGTCCACAATATTACAGCCAGAGTGTGGGGCTTTCATTACGCAGATTCGATATCAATTTATCCTTTTTAGCGTTAATACGAGCGGTCTGATCGTAAAGGAAAAAAGCAATAGTCGCGTTCCCAACTGGGTTAAACGAACCAATCATAGGCCCCACGGGTGCTTTCTCCGGAGTTTCACGAAACTAGTCTAGCGGGGGATAGTTTCGTGTATGAAACAAGGAACTACGAATAAGAAAAACAATAGAAAAAAAGAAATATGTTGGGGGAGGCCGGGTTTATACAGGAGACGCTGCCACTACTGCAAGCCGCCGTGGTTGAGTGGCCACAGGTGTTGACAAGTGTTTGGGCATGGTGGAGTACATCGCCGATGGCACCTAACCTGGAATTCGTTGGCCGATTTACGATGGACTAAACGATGTCGATCCGGAGATATGGAATTGATTTAAATGGGCAAATTCGCTACTAGTCTTCCGCCGATGCAGTTAGTGTCGGCCTTTGCTCGGGCTCGAGATCCCATTCCATGTCAACTGGCCCACAAGGCGAAAGTCATTACCTACTTTGGAAAGAGAGATGCAAATGTGAACGTACAGTAGTGCTTCGACATATTTGTCATTTGTCACAATGGCATGATAGTGAAAAAAAAAAAAAAAAAGAAAATAGATGGGCATGACCTGGAGCAGACAAAAGTCCCAGGAATCAATGATCGCAAAGTGTAATTCGCATTGCGCGTTAAACCCAAGGTCATAGAGACCGGAAGTGCTCTCCCGGGAGTCTGAATAAGCTCAAGATTCGATGGTCTGTTTACATCGCCAATGGGTGGTCTAATTCGTAATCGCTTGGACCCCTTGAATTGGACCGAGGCTCGTAGCGCTTTCCTCTGGCTTCGATTCAAATATTAGGTCCACAATAGAGAGGAAAATAGAGTGGCTAGATGCGCTGTAAAATGCATCACGATCGGAAGAGGGAAGATCTTCCCGGGTCTACTATGGGTACTGTGTAAGCCAGGATGCTCTGTCAGCGCTTCCACATAACTTTGCAGACGATGACTTCAATGGCGTCCCGACCCGCTGCCTTTTGGGATCCAGAAAGTGTGGCTGAAAGCTTTGGCCTAGGGTCTGATCGCCGATCATGCCGTATCATTCGTCCACCGATGAGGCTGACCTTTTTCTCGCACGATGATAGGGTAATCGCCGATTTTCGGCATGAACTTGCTTCTGTCAAACCAGATGCCCCCTGAAAGCTTCTCGCGAAAGGTCTAATTCAATTGTCGCACAAAGAAAGGAAAAAGTGCAAAAACTATAGTTCAAAACCATACTTCAAAACTATACTTTACCTTTCGACTTTCTCTGTGGCTAGTGGCCCCAAGCGTAGAAGATCAACAAGGGTGGATACTCAGTTGAGTTGTTGACTTTCAAGCCATGTAATCGGGTGTTAGACGCGACCAATGAACTCCTTCATAAAACAGCCCTACTAAGGCGTCTGTGCGCTCGGCCTGGAACCCACTGGACCCATCTGAAGGGCCCTGTGCACCGATGATCCGATCGTGAGCTGCAGGACCACAGAGATCGAATGGAACGCTCCATTGCCACCGGTTCAGCTCCGCAGATATTCCTTTTTCCTTGCAGCTTGGTGCTGACGTATCTTCAGGGAACACCGATGTCTATATCTATTGCCGTCGGCTGCCTTTCCTAGTGGTCCAGGATTCTATATCCGTCAAGCAGCTGGCCGTGTTCTTTATTTCATCTGCTGCAGGTTTGCTAGTAAATTTCATTTACCTCAGGACCGAGTCCCACGTATTCCATTTCTATCCTTCACATCGGTCTTGACTCTGCTTTTGTGTCTGGACTCAAGGATTACTTTTTGGTTAAAGAAAACGATCTACTGTGACACATCCTCCTATTTATGCTATGGATATGAGTCGGTCACATCTAGGGGTTGGGGAAGCCCTTGAACGCAGGCATTCCGACACATCGGTATCACACTCCCATATGGTAATTGAATCGCCCTTGCGCAAGTGATTGGATTTTTTGACTCATATCATGCTTAGGCTGTCTCTAGCATGTCGAACAACGTGGAACTCCCGCACAAACACTTCGCCGTTATCTTCCTTGACCAGGATGGCAACCCTCAAGTCATGGCGTCCCCCTCAATTGCGGGCTGTGGGGGAGCTATATTCACACCGGACGTAAAAAACCGCTTCATGGAGATGACATCCCCAATTAGCCAATCCCTGCAGTATCCTAGTAAGTAGAAGACCCAAATCAGCCCGCTAGGAAATCACCTCAATTAACCTTTGGAACATTTAGACCAGGCATCACTTCCTCACTCGCCGTGGGGTATGCAATCAGACTTACAATGGGGGTTACCCAGCCACACCGGATCTCCTGAAAAAATACCCTGTGAATGGCAATCACAGCAAAGCCGACGGAAACGACGAGACATGAAACGGATTGGCATGGTCCGACCTCGACCCAAATCTGCGACACCACCACCAACGCCCCCACCCGGACGAAGTGTACTCCGTGTCGACAATGCGGATCTTTTGCGACGGTACTATGAGAAGGCATTTGAGGACTTTCAACAATTAAACTGCCGGGCTATCGCCAAGTCGTACATTAAACTCGTGGAACCTCGGAAACAGGTTCATTTCCCATACAATGGACGGAAGGTCATTGCAGGCGTATCGCAGCGCGTTAACCCTGAACTCACTAAGCCTGGGTGGTGGCCCCAGGACGTACAGCACAAAGAGCCGGATCACCTGTTGAAGCGAGGTAAAGATCAACCTATCCGAATGTTACACAGTAGTAATTTCATACTAACAAAAAACCAGACCGACTCAAGCTCCTGGTTCACATTCTTTGTGAACTTAAAGACAGCCACGGAGTCACAGCAGAGAAGTTGCGAGAAGCAGGCCAGGACGTGCGACGCCAAATCAGCCCAGCAAACCGCCTACAGGTTCTCGATGAGATTTATTTCGTGCGACAGATGGAAGAGCGATACCTCGACGGGAAGATCGGTACGTCTCTAAATCTTCAAAGTCATCAAGAGCCACCTCAATTAACCCTCCCCAGATGCAAGCACACTAGTCCAAGTGATTCACACTCACCTCCCCGAAGCAAACTACCAAGCGACCGACCCCGCAGCTCGCGTTCACTCCGCCCCTAGCACATCATTCGACACAGAAGATGATGAGCAAGATGACGAAGACCAGGGTCCTCTACTGGAGACCGCCGACCAGTACACCCTCCCAAGCCATCAAGTCGTCCCATTATCTCCCGCAACCAGCTGCAGCGAGTCAAGTGGACCCCACAGCCCGACTACAGGGTACGGCGCCTACCCCATCGGCATGGCACCAAACATGATCCCGCATGAATCGCCAGTCATCAAACAACAGATGCCGGATCCTCATGCTCACCCTCATCCCATGTCTGGATATTATGCACAGCCATTTGCGCCTACAGAGAAGAACACGGCGTACTGGCCCAGTGTGCCTCACTCGATGACACAATATGGATATTGAAATGATTAGTTTGACTCCAGAGCTTGAGGCTCTTAATTTCTTGAGAAAATATTTTGAAGCTACGAGCGCGGCGAACACGGATATGATATTTTGGGCAAATATAAGCAGTTCCCGAGGTCTATACATTTTTTAAATTCATTTCAATTAATTATGTGCTTTTCCAAGATTGAGTAGATTCAATTTAGATTTAGTTTTACCCCTGAACAGACGGGACGTTAATCAGATCAGGGTCTTAACGGGAGTCTTATGCTTAAGTATTGGTTTGTTGGTCGGTACTACTAACCATAACTTAACCTTCGGGAACTGACGAACGGGATGACGGGATGCGGTACACGTGGAAGCCCCACTGGCATACGCGGTCGTTCATACTAAAGCTCTTTCACCCGGCGGTAATTTCTTCTCTTCTTTTCAATCTGTTTCTCTTCAATCTACTCCGTATTTGCTTTCTATTGCATTTCATCTACAAAACCCCAGTCTTCACGCGTTTTTATTGTTGATCGTGATCTTCAACGATCTTCAGTGGCCCCATCCGCCCTACGCCCCACTTACAACGGTAGGATTCAACCGAACCCGGACAACCCGGCAAACTCCCATGCTCATATCGAAGTAGCTCATTTTTCTTGACTTCATCGCTCGCCAACATGCTGGACATTGTCTGGAAGGAAATGGCACCCACTGTGGCTGTCGTGGGTACCGGCCTTGTCTACTTCGGTATAGGCTTGCGCCAATATTCCAAGTTTACCAAGGCTCAAAGAGTCGTCTTTCAGATCGGTCTTGTGTGCTATCTTCTGGGCCTTTCACTGTTCGTCGCAACTCAGTTGCTGAGTCTTGTATCTTGCAAGGATGTTAGAGCTTATGTGTGATGGGCGATTCCGCAACACTGATATCAACACGATACCCGTTATCTGGATCGCCGATCATGTTGATCATGATGCCATCGGATATCGACAACGACTCAAGAAACCTACTGAATGACCACCAAAGTCCAAAGCGATTCGTGCAAAGTCGAAAACGCGATTATTCGCATTCAACTACCGGTCGCGACATTTGAACACCTGGATGCGCCAAAGGCCAACAAAATGCCGCTATGTCCTGTTGTACTCAGTGAGGCGCAGGCTGACTTGCGGATGCCTGAATCTACGAGTCAGGCCAACTGACGCAGAGATCGATCCGGTATTTGCATGCAATTTGAGTCGCATGTCAAGCGCTCTTGAATATGTCATCTCACGCGCCCCCTGGAATCTAGGGTCACCCGCTTGTCCAATACCGATGAAGTGGAAGGTCGAATACTTGATACCCATAGCCACCACCAGACCATGGCTCCCAAAACTGTATAGAATTGATATCATGAGACCATGGAATATTGTTCAGATTTTCACAAAATGAATATTCTCAAACCTGAGAAAATCTACTCTACACGCTCTCCAGCCTTAGCACCAAGCCAACACTTCTGCAACTCCACCTCATCCTCCCAAAGCTCAGGCGCATCCTCAATTGACAACCCAGGATCCATAGCATTCTCACCCCACACAATCCCACACTCATTCACATACTCCTCCCAACAAGCCAAAAGCTCCGCATATTTCTCGGGATGAGCCGCAGCTAGGTCCTTAGTCTCACCAGGATCCTCAACAACATTAAACAATTCCCACCCATCACCATTATCCTTCCCAACACCACCATTTGCCTTTGCAATATGAACAATCTTCCAATCGCCCTTGCGCATAGCTGCGCGGGCGAATAGTTCCCACCCGATAGGTTCAGAAGATGAATGAATATGCCACAATTCCTCGTCTTCGGCTTTCTGTCCTCGAGCGAAGAATGGGACCCAAGATTTTCCTCGAATGGCGTGGACGTCCTTGCCGCGGAACTTGGTCATCTTTTGGACCACTGTTGTCTTTTCGTGGCCTCTTAGCTTTTCTTTTGAGAAGGATGGCGGGAGGTTAATGCCTGCAAGCTCGAGGAATGTTGGGGACCAGTCCATCACTGTGCTGAAGGAGCGGTTGAAGGAACCTGGGGTGTATGGGAGGAAGGTGTCTTTTGGTGGCTTCACGACGCAGGGGACTAGAATTCCGCCTTGGGAGGGGAATCCTTTGAATAGGCGTGATGGAGCGGTTGAGGCCTGAGCCCAGAGAGGTCCGAGCCTGGTCAGGTTAGATTTGTGTGTTGGTTTCTCTGGGAGATGCGTACGTACCAGGTGAATGAGTTGTAATTACCGATGTTCTCGTATGAGTTATCGTAATACTTGTGAATGGCGGCCTTGATGTTATCGCCCATAACAGCTGCAAATGATTAGTCTGAGGATCTGGGTGTTAATGCTGTCTTGACTCACGTCTTGCTTCCAATCTATAGTAATCCGTTAGCAAATATACTCAACAATCAGATGGGAGACGCATACGCTGCACCCTCTGCTCCATTATCACTCATGAACACAATAAAAGTGTTATCGTACTCCCCAGCCTTCTTCAAATGCGCAATAACCTTGCCGACGTTGTAATCCATCGAGTCCACCATACCAGCGTAAGCTTCCATAGACCGACTAGAGCACCTCTTCTCTTCTGGTGTAAACTCCTCCCACTCGCTTGAGCCTTGTGTCGTAGTCTCCATCCTATGGGGAATAACAGACTCATCGATAATGCCAATCTCAGCAAGCTTTTTAAGCCGGCGCTCGCGGAGCGCATATGGGCCATCGTCATACATGCCCTTGTATCTAAGCAAGAGTTAGTCTCAAAGAGCTTATCAAGTATTCGGGGGTGAACCGTACTTGTCACGCTGGGCTTTGGAGCACTGCAACGGCCAGTGTGGAGCTGTATACGGCAGGAAAGCGAAAAAAGGCTTCGATTCATCGGCCTCAGATCGGGTATCGAGATATTCAATCAGCCGGTCAGTGTAAAAATCAGACGAGTAGAACCCTTCCGGGTCTTCATTTGTGTTTGGTGGCCTGATTTTCGTTAGAACCCCAATATGAAGAACGAGCTTCTTGATTTTACTCACACATCAAACTTGACACCACCCTCAGTGTGGACCGGCGACCCACCCATCGGGAACCGTTCCTGAACAGGCTCCCACGCATAATGACTACAGCATCCTGGAAGCATAGCAAACGCCTTCTGGAAACCACGTTCCGAGGGGCCCTGACTAGCCCGCAGACCCAGATGCCACTATGTTCTATTAGCATCCACTCAATTGAGCTCTTGAACCAAATCCGTAAGTGGTGTCATACCTTTCCAGAGATGGCCGTGAAGTACCCATTATCCCCAAGAATCTCAGGCAGAGTTGCAACATCGTTATTCAGATATCCTTCATACCCCGCCTTACCATTCCACCGCTTTCCACCCTTGGGACTGGCCCGGGATTCAATTAGGCAGCCAAGGCCACCAAGGTGTGCGTCTGTCCCACTCATAAGCATAGCGCGGGTAGGCGAGCACGCGGCCGCAGTGTGGTGGTTCAGCATGCGGATTCCATCTGCGGCTAGACGATCAATGTTTGGTGTTTGGATTTCACTACCAAAGCATCCAATATCGGAGAAGCCCTAAAGTACACATGGTCAGTAAATTGTGTTGATAGCGTTTGGAAGAGGAATTGAATGTACAAGGTCATCTGCAAGCATGAATAGGAAGTTAGGACGCTTTGGCGTCTCTGTTGCCGTGTTTGCCATGACGAGGTGCTGAAGCTGTTCCGCAACGTCTGTATCTCAGTAGAATACAGCTTTTGTGGCACAAGAGCTTGAGGAACCAAACTTCTAGCTGGGCTTTCTGTCAATGGCGGAAATGCGTTGGTTAAGAAGGGGAGAGATTCTCAATGACAATGGCGGGACAAGCATACTCCGCCCCACATCAATCTATTCTGTTCTTATCGCTGATTTATCGCGGGCCGCGACTGCTCGTTGGATGTGGGTCACGCCGGTCGGCTAATCCAGACCAATGCTGGTGCTTTGTAGCTTGCTTTCGTGATTTGGTGGAGAGATGGTGAATTCGGGTCTTCCGTACACTTAGTATAATGTAAATGACATGACGTTATTAGAGGGGCTTTTGTTCTTTGGCAGATGGAATGGAATTGATAAAATTTGAAACGGCACTTTCAGCCTATACAGGATTTACATTATTTTGTTTTCTCGGCTCCTCAGTGCTGAGATCACGGACCGGCAAAGTACAGATAATTTGGAGGCCATGAGTTGTAAACCCCAATTGGACTCAGCCACTCCTCGCTTCAACATGTGCATGGAAAAACAACATGAGATATGTTGCTAGGAAATAAAAGTATTTGTAAGTGATCTTATCGGCTTCCTTATGACGGAGCCCAACTAGTCGCACAGACAAAACCGACGTCGAGAGTAGAAGGCAGAGTCCAAGAAAACACACCGAATGCATCGATGAGCAATGGTGCCCAGTCAAAGTGACCCTCGCCAGTGCAGCCGTAATCATCACGATGGCCGTCCCGACTCGTAGCCAAATTTGTCCACGAGAACTTAGAAGCAGCGGCAATGTCTGGCGCCCTGCCTTTCTATCGCCCTCGATATCATGGAACTCCTGGACATGAATGGTCATAAATAGCCAAGAGAAGATCACATAGCCCAAAGAGCTACTATTTGCGAAAGTGGGCACATGATGAGCGAGCACAGCATCTATAAGACGCAGCTGGATGACAGCTCCAACAGCTGTAAAGGCATTCCGAGCAATCCAGTTGTCAAATTTCGGCCACACGTAGAATAGGAACGTCCATGCCTCCCATGAGAGCAGTGATGTCGCAGCGATAGGGCCAACATTCACATATATTATGGTGGGAAACAGTAACCAACTTAGTGCCCAACGGATGTATGCGCCCTCTTGGCTCATTTGACCTGATGGGATGGGCCTGTGCGGTTTGTTGATCAAGTCCTCATCAACGGAAAAGGCTTGATTTGCTATGTCGAATGTATAGGCGAACGCGATTATTGCGAGGACCATATCTGGAAACAGAGACTTGAACTGTTCAGGCACGACGCTCAAGTAGTATAGACGAGTGGAGAAAGATGTAAGTGCAATGCCACAGTGCGCTGTTAAGTTGTCTCCGAGTAGCGCTTTGGTTATTGACGTTTCTGCTAGAACAGCAGAGATGGACTTTTGCCTGCGCGGGTTAGTGCTGGACGGTTAAAAAAACGGAAATAGGTCCATACACGAAGCTAAATGGCTTCTTGGCCTCCATTTTGAAGGCAAAGCACCGCTGCCGTGGTATTCGATGTCTGAATAAAGGCCAATATGGCAAAATAATCTTTGAGCTTCCGAAGTTTGGGGGTGAATAATCGTGGAATTCCGAGAATAGCACACTTTCCATTCCTTCTTTTCTTGGCTGTGCTCGCCATTTATGTTCCATTCACTCATCACTATTCTTCTTGATTTAATATCTTGTGTCTTTCTTATTTACTCATACTGAGCTAATAATAAGGCGCATTACGTAGAACTCAGACAGGGCGCCTTAAACCACACTGAATGTATAGGGCGGATTGCGTGGCCCTTGTATAGCACGCCTTAAATTAGCACGCCTTAGATAAGCTTGGTGTTTTCACTTCAAGCGTCGAGTCAGATCGGAACCCAGGGAGCCTCCAAAAATACCATAGCCATGGCCTATAGCTACTATTGTATACGTAGATAGCCTCACGCCAAGATTATGCATGTCCACCCAATGTATTTTGCCCAATCAGATTAGGAATATAAGAGAGATATGCTCCGAAAGATCCCTACGCATCCGAAGGCGATGTATAAAACAAGTAAGATTTACTTCAAGAAGAAGGGGCTTCTTAGGAGATTAGATCATCAATAAATAGAGAAGTAAAAAGGTAACAGGCTTATACAACTTAGCCAAAGAATTAGACCTTTAGATACAGGATTTACAGGCAGGCAAGTATAATTGATCGACAATTGATTGATAAAATCGGCTTACTTGTTCTCGTGTACCAGTAAGATATGCTCAGGATTGTCCGGAAGCGAGGTAAAAACAAGTAGCCCGAAAGATAGGACCGGAAACCCGAGAAAGGATCTAAACACCGAGAGAAAGGACCGAAAACCCGAGATTTAGGACCGGAAACCTGGTTGCTGCAGGATCCCTAGAGATCTGTAATCTCTGACGGTAGACAATAGGCCAAGCGTACTGACGTTCGTTTATTTATTAGGTACTGGGAGGAAGAGCTACTTAATGAGGGTTAGTTATGTGACACAACTTTGTGATAAACTCGAGCTAGACGCGGCGCATCGCCATCATCCGCACAGTATGCATTCAGGTGGCTGTATGAGTGACTCGGCGATCTCGGCGATCTCGGCGTGACTGGCAATCATGCCAGGTACCCTTTTGGTGGGGGTTTTTGGCTACAATGCAGATCGCTCCGAATAGACCAGTTGACTCCAAGTAATTTGCCCATGCTCGCTCCTTTCATCTGGTTATCGGAAGATCTAGGCAGAGAAAATGTGACTTGCTATCTGTTCACCACGTTCCTTATCACTTTTTGGACCAACCAGCGTTGTTCGTATATTATTGGCTCGCCTTGGTAGTATAAGCCCATATACGCATATTATGCCATACTCCTTTTTGAGCTTACATTGACAGACAAGCTCGCCCGGAAACTGTTCCTATTACCCCCGCACGACGATTCTTCTAATTTGGCCATGTTGGCCCAAAGGGTGCTAGTTGCGGATATTGGTTTGACTCGGTGGCATGAGACTGGCATATGCTAGTCTGGATAGCCAGGGCTGATGATGCTGGGGTAACAAACATGCGTTCTGTATGAGCTTGGGTTTGACTTGGTTGTGGGCTGAATTGGGCTTCTACATTCTGCGACTTCCTGATTTTGCGACGAAAACGTTTCCAAATGCCTCTCAAAAGCTCATGTCGAAAATTTCTACCTGACTGCCGTTTTCTTGGCTTTTCAGTTGGACTTTGTGGTTGTGGGGTAAGATTCAAGAGAATGCAGGGGGCTTGTTCACTGTTCACTTCTCGCTGAAATTAGCAAGCCTGGTGGGCAAGGAAAAAGGCACTGTTCATCAACCAACCAGATAAATACACCGCCAAACACGTCACAATGGTGGTACTGCAGACGTATGTACACAGCGGTGTAGGTGTGGTGCGGAAGAGATTCCTAGTGGCTGGGGACAAACCTGGTCGTAGCATTTTCTGCATCACAGCTAGCACACTGTGTAACATTAGCATGTCCATTAGCTTTGAGAATTCAAGGTCTGCCCCCCCTCCCTCTCCCTTCTCAGTTTCATGATAGTGATTGCTAGCTAGACGCAGAGTGTCGGGCATGCGGGGCTCCCGGGACGGACCGCGCAGTCCGTGAACGGAGTGAAGAACGCCTAACATTGTGTTACCCAAGTCCTCAACATTCTTTTGCAGCCTTGGAAGACACCTGAATTGTTATTATATCATAAGCCTTCAGCTATTTAGACTAAAATTGATTCTACGGCCGGTAACAGGGTAATAGGAAGAGGTAAGAGTGATAGGAAGAGGTAAAGATGAAGGGAGCTTAGGTTCTTCAGATTAAGGTAACAATAGACTGGTACCCGAACAAACACTAAGAAGCAGTGAAAGGGTTAAATTTCAAGAAGGCCGAACTTTCATTTACTGTAGCGCCATAAATGCCGTGATATGATTATGCGTTGACTCTCTGCGTCTCTAGATATTAAGATGATGTACATCTGAGTGGTCCTGCAGTGGCTGTAGGTCAAGTCCGCACATAGAGCAGAAGCACAAATTAACCCATAACTGTGTAGCTATAGTTTGAAAACTCGTTCTGATGCCAATTTGCGGTTGGTTTCACCTTTAAAGAACAAATTTTAGAACAGCATAACCGACATCATCTGTGAATGCATGGTCTCCGAATGAGATTCAGAGTAGGAGTACCGGAAAACCACAGTGAAATCAAATGTCGCGTCAGGGAGGGCTATCATTTTACATGCATTTTCTAGCCTCAAACCAAGGAAACAAAGAGTCGGCCAAGCTCTTTTACCTGAGAAACAGGCTTTGAAATGCTTTGAGTATCTTCAATTATCTCAATCTCATGTGCCGCATACGCTCTGGACAACCATATGGATGGAATTTTACCACCCCCCTTCCCACGCCAGAAGAGTATATAGGTCCGTGATTCTGACGCAATCATCTTCTCAGCCAAGATGCCTCCGTGCAAATCCTTATCTGACAGTCCAAGGTCACAGCTGTCTGACGAATTGGCGCTGCACGGCTCCTAAAATGGAACTCTGAGAGGATTGTCGGACGCAGCCGAATCATCATGTTCGTGAACGAATGATCAAGGCTACTACGTATGCTCGACGTACTCTAGCTGTACATTTTCTCGTGTAGTATATAGCCGAGATATTATTTTTCTAACCATAAGCTCAAAATTTACATAATTTCCAAATATCACAGATTTTTTTCGGATAGTCCCCACTATTACCTTTGCAGGTTGACCTTAAACCTCAGGAAGCACCTTTTATCACCCTTCGGCCAGGAAACATACTTGTGCCCTGATTTCCGAAAAGTATAATTCCATTTCGTGCTTGCCTGAAACAATAATCACAGATGCGCCAGATGCGCTAACTGAAAGTCTCGTATAGTATTACTAATAACCTTTGTCTGATCCCATAACCTGTCATCCGGCGATCACTCTTGCTTTATTAAGAGGTCTGCATAGGAGATCGGAGAATATATACCCGTTCTAGACGAACTATATTAGAAGTTTACGAGATCGAAGGCAAATGTCCGCATATAGAAAGGGCAACGAACTGGTGGAGGGTCGCGTAGAATGCGAACAAATCACATACCCTTCAGCCTCTAGGTCGGAAGCATTTCAGGTCATAGATGACCCTCAAACTTGTTTTTATCAGGAAGGCTGTAGTCTTTTGTCGATTTGTGATATTCTTTAGTCGTGCTGCAGATGGCCCTCTTCCCAGCATGTCTAATGACGCCAACATATCTGAGGTCCTTGCGCTACTGACCAATCTTATAAATAACCGCAAGAACGACTCCTTGTTGCATTGAATAACTCACTATCTCTACTTCACAATCAAACAGTATCGACTGTTCTACTCCATTATCAAGAAGATCCAGAACATATTGTGACCAAGTCAAGATGGAACGTCTATTGTGCAACCGAGCCAATGAAGCCCGCGACTCTCTAGCTATTATCGATGGAGACCAGCGATTATCGTTTTGCAATCTCATCTCTGTTGCCGACATCATAGCTGAGAAATTGGCTGAGAAAGGACTGGGCATTCAAGAGCCGGTGGGAATTGTCCTTGGCCCAGGTTGGCAACAAGTTGTCTCCCAAGTCGCAGTCTTGAGAGCAGCTGGAAGTTGTACTCCCATTGATCCATCTGTGCCTGACATCCAACTCAGGGCCATGCTGTCCGACTTGGATGTGCGATTTGTCCTTACAACCACTGATCTTTCGGCCAGGGTGTCTCAGTTTGAGGTACTGTCAATTGAGTCCCTTTTGGAGTCTGATCAAAAAGTGGACATACAAGGAGAAATTACAGTGAGATCTGACATGCCTGAAGATCACAGAAGCCATCTTCTTCATACGTCAGGTTCATCGGGAAAGCCTAAAGCTGTTCAAGTTTCTTCCGCCGCCTTGATTCATCTGGCTACCTCATCCCCGATTGACATCAAGCCTGGTGATCGAGTTGGACAGTTGAACAACCCAGGCTTTGACCTGTCTTTGTTCGAGATATGGGTTACTTTACTTTCCGGAGCTACGGTAGTACACGTGCCAAAGTCCGCCATCAAGGACCCGCTATCCTTTGCCACTTTTTTGAAAGATGAAAGCATTACGAATGCTATCATTCCTACCGCTCTATTTAACATAGTGGCCACCAGTGCCCCTTCCGCGTTTCAAAACCTTCACCACGTTGTAACCGCTGGCGAGTCACCGAATCCAAATTCAATGGAAAATGTACTTGGCAGCGACGGCCCCCCTGCAAACTTGTGGAATGCTTACGGACCTACGGAGACGACATGCTTCTCGACTCTGCGGCAGGTGACTCTTGAAGACACCCGAAGTGGAGAAATCAGTGCAGGAAAACCGTTTGGAGATACTGTGCTCTACCTTCTTGACGAGGACAAGAAGCCAATTTTCGGTGAGGAAGTCGAGGGTGAAATTTGCATCGGGGGTCCAGGATTATCGGCCGGTTACTTGAATCGCCCCAAAAAAAACGCTGAAAAGTTCATTGAAATCGAGGCTCCAAGTCCCGAAGCATCTGATCAGCTGGAGAAAATTCGGGTATACCGGACTGGGGATGTTGGTGTCTGGAAAGGGGAACCGAAAACTCTCCATTTCGTTGGGCGCCTAGACCTTCAGGTCAAACATCAAGGCTTTCGTGTTGAACTTGAGGAAGTTGAGCGTACGATCGCCGCACAGGGAAACATCAAGGAAGTGGCCTGCTTGCATGAAAAATCTAGCGATGGTGCTGGATCCGACCGACTTGTGGCTTTCGTTGTTCCGGAAAGCGATAGCCCAATCGATCCACAAAGTATAATCGAGAACATCCAAGATCAACACCCTTACTACATGGTGCCTGATCAAGTCCAAGTTATCTCAGAGATGCCTTTGAATTCCCGCGGCAAGGTGGATCGTGCTACACTGGCTGAGAGGAATGCGGAATCCCACCAGGAGGAGTCCTCCCGCAACGGTGAAGGTGGAGAAATAGGCGGCGTCGAGATGATTTCCGAGATTCTGAAAGGTATTCTCAGTATCTCCACTCCCAGTCCCCATGAGAACGTTTTCTCTCTTGGCCTATCGTCATTACAAGTTGCTCGGTTCCTTGGTTCGATCAAGCAAAAGGTTGGAAGGTCGCTGTCAATTAAGGACCTCTATATCAACCCAACAATTGAATCACTAGCACAGCTCCTTGGCCAACCTGAAAAAGTCAATTATGGGCCATCTGAGATCCTGCAATTTGAAGCTGACAGCCAACTTGCCGACGAAATTGAGCTACTCCCGAATTGGTTCTCCGAGGGTCGCGTATTCCTGACAGGTGCCACCGGATTCATCGGAATTAATCTCCTGCATCGCTGGCTCTCCATGCCGTCCATGAAAGAGATTGCGTGCCTTGTCCGAGGCAATGAAAATCACTCGCCTATGGACCGAGTTCAAAATACATTCGAGAAGTACGATCTGTGGGAAGAAAATATGCGCGAGAAAATGAAGAAGATCATCTTCATAGACGGTGATATAACACAGGATCGCCTCGGGCTTTCACACAGCGATTATGAATGGCTTGTCGGTTGGGCGCCAGCAGTATTTCACGCTGCTGCCAAGGTCAACTGGTGTGAGCCTTACAGCAGTCATTATGCACCAAACGTGCTGGGCACCAAGAATGTTCTTCGTGTCGCAGTCGAAGGACGAAGAAAGGTTTTTCATTACATTTCCAGCATCGATGTTTGGGCGGTCACTGGACTCATTCTGGGAACAGAAGTTGTGTCCGAGGACGGCTCACTCAAGGTGCATCTTGCTTCCCTCCCTTTCGACACAGGCTATGCCCAAAGCCAATGGGTAGCAGATGAGATGGTGCAGAGGATGCGTGACCGAGGCCTGCCGGTGACCATTTATCGCCCTGGCTTCGTTGTTGGCGATAGCAAGACAGGGGCAGGTAACCCAGACGATTTCTTTAGTCGAATGATTGTTGGGTGCATTCAACTGGGATATTGGCCGCATCTACCATCACAAAATATGGAATATGTCACAGTCGACTATGTATGCGATTCAATTCTGCATATATCCTCAGACAGTCGCAACATCGGCCATGCTTATAGCTTGACTGCACCAAATCCAGATCTCACTACGCACATGGAAAAGTTGTGTACACTTATCAATGAGGCTGGCTTCCCCCTTGAACAAATCCCATATCCAGATTGGCTGCAAAAGCTAGAAACCTGGAGCCAGTTGGAATCGAGCCCGTTACTGTCTTTGATGCCCTTACTTGCAGAGCCTGTTCTACGTGATTCTACGCGTCTACAAACAAGCAAGTATTCTCCGGTTTATGAGTGCCCAAATACTTTGAAAGCAATCAGGAGCCGTGACGACATTTTTTATGTACAACTTACTTCTCAACTGGTACGGAGTTTCATCGAGTTCTGGACCCGTAAAGGGTTCCACAGCCTTTGACTTCCAAAAGAGGTAACAACCTGAAGTTGCTTGAAATTCAAAATTCCTTTTTTTTTCTTCTTCTTTTCATTCGTTGATAGCTATGGACACGCTCAAAATTGACAGCCTTTTTTCCAGTTTTCATAACCGGTGTACTTTACTGAATATATATAATCAATAAATACGGAGTGTTTCTTACCCCCTATAAACTCAGGGTTCTGATGATGACCTTTGATGGTAACTCTAGGTGTCTTCACAAGGAGTCTTGCCAGCTAAAAAGCTACTATGATACTAGAAAATGGCGATGATCAATGGTGAGCAGTTTCACCTGATTAAAATATAAAATCGCTGTATACCTCGAAGGCGGTCAAGACGCGGCAACATGGCATATGTGCGTGATCGGGCTTAAGCGAGCACCTCAAGTGTCAACATGAAAAACGAGTCTAATTTGGTGTCACTCTCTAGAGTCATACGCCATAATCGGGAGCTCCTCGTAAATCCACTATTTTGGACTTCTAGTCAGCTGAACGCGTTGAGATGCCGTTTCCAGCACATTGACTATGTCCCGGTCGAGGACGCTGATATCGACCAGATCACAAGGCAAAGGACATCTGATACACCAAATCCTGAGCTTGAAAAGGAGATGGAGGAAGTGGAATCGTTTTCCACTACTGTGTTGCCCAATAAGAGGGTCCGCTTCTTATTACGTCTTCTATTAACCGAAAGAAGCATATTCAATAAGTACCAGTGAGGGCCACAGCAAAGCACCGGTCGAGAACCTTAATATCATGTCACTAATACCAGCTTCTAATTAGAAAAGGTGCGGATCTGTTCTTCGCGGGGAAAGCTGTTCACCAGCCATCTTATATTATGTTCTGTCGCCGTATGCAGACAGCCCAGTCTCCTTCGCAAGACTTTCGTCCACTGGTCGGCTATATCGACTACATGCAAATTAATTCGTCTCGTAGGAAGAGGCTTACACCTCACCCACATCCGGACAAAGACAGAACTAATGATGTCTGTCAACGCATTTCTGATATCAGAGTAGCGCGAGCCACCCCTCAGGAATGGACCGAGGACCCATATTTGCTATGTATCTTGATATCTATTGCGCAATTTCAAAAAATTACCAAGGAAGGCTCACAGCCGGCAAGTCAAAAGGTACGTGCTATGGTTGAACTGGCTTTCCTTTGGTATTGTCACTCTACTGACTGATTTATTGAAGGCACGCCTTCTTGTGACGAATGGGCAGGATAAGGAATTCATACACCTTTATGAGGGCCATTTTACAACAGAATTTCTCAAGATGCTTGATGAACCAATGGCTGCTCGAGCTCCTACTAACGCCCCTACGATAAATCGGAGAAAGATCCCGTACAGACCTTTCGAAACCTTTGTGGAACGTATTCAGCCCAAGGCATAGGGTACTGGCGTTGTGCCTGTGGCCCGGTTCAACTCAGATGGCGCTTTTCATACCATTGATCAAGTGGCTCCAAAGTCACACGAGCAGACAAGTGAGAGAGAGCGCAAGACGAGGCGCAAAACATGACCTACGTGGCGTACGTGTTAAGCCTCATCTGAGTGTATTTTGAAGATGACTCAGGCATGATCTGACTCTGCCTACGGTATAGCAAACATGACTGCGACCGATTGTTTCTGGTGACCGCCACCCGGGGCCATAGTCACGCCTGAGCGCTCAACAGAAGATACCTAGGTCATCAAAGCAGTGAATAGACGGTGACCCGAGATATAAATTGGTTTCTTCACCCCTCGAAGTACGTGATTAGCCACCCAATAATCATTGGCAGAGACTCGTAGAGGTTATCAAAGGATCGAGATATTAAGGATTCCGATACCGTTTTCAGTAACGCAGATCGGGATCCGACCAGATGGAGACACAGTCTGGAACCAACAATAAACGCGGGCCCTGATCGGCGTGACCCTGTGGAGCTGCGTGATTGGACTAACCCGCAGACTGGACCGGGACCCAGATAAACCAACCAGCGGTCAAGTCAACAGCACACGCTCCGTCATCACCTTCTTGCTGGTCGATTGCACCCTTGACGGTACTTTCATCCAAAGTCAACCTTCTGTTTTCGCGACTTTGCCTCTGTACGTTGGGGTACGTCTTACCAACCACAATTCCCCCTGGTCTCCGCTGTTCTCCGCGTGAACCGTGGTCGTGATCCGCCCCTCCACTCCGATAAGGTAGGTGTCGCGCCTCTTGGTTTTTGCCCCTCAATGTATGTGAAGATAAGAAGGGTCGAAGCTGCACATGGCGGTGACTTTGCAAAACACGCGCTCGAGCCACCATGGGGATGCTAACGTTTGGTCGTTTCCTTAGCCGGCCTTACCCTCACCTCCGGGACGGTCCCACCCTCTTCTCCTTCCAACAACAGTTCCTGATGGAGGAATCAAGCGCCCACCAACGTCGGAAATCCGACTCGGCAGTCGCGCCAGAGTCGGTGGCGTCGACACCGGGGGCTTATGACTTGGATAACCCTTTCTTGGAGGAGTTCGCTGACGGGGATGAATTCTACTCCCCTCCTCCTTCCCCAGGCAAGCTTTCGCGTAACGGTTCCTTCTCAAACAGCAGCTCGTACCAAGAAGATTGGGAAACATTCCCGCCTCTGGACAAGTTGACTATATTCGATCTTCTCGACAACTTCCAGCTTACGCAGCGTCTGGAAAAATGGCAACATACAATCAATCTGCAGAAAGAGAAGGTGCGCAAGCAGCGTGAGAAGCTCCGATCGACCGGGCAGAACGCCAGACAGCGGGTTGTGGGAGAGTGGAAGCGTCGAGTTCCGACCGCGGACGAGCGACTCGATAGATACCGAAAGCGCATGAAGGCCGGGGTGGAGCGCCTGGGTAAACAGTGGAGCAAGACCGCCACTGTCACTCTTCGAGAGAAAGCCTCCTTCATCGCGGGTGTGCTCAACATCTTTATTAGTGGCTACCTGATCGGTGCTTGCCCCCAATACTTCTATCTCTGGTTTACCGCCCAGCTGGCGTACTTCATGCCCATCCGGTATTATACCTACCATGCCAAGGGCTACCACTACTTCCTCGCCGATCTGTGCTACTTCGTGAACATGCTCTGTATGCTGAGTCTGTGGGTTTTCCCTGGCTCGAAACGGCTGTTCTTGGGTACGTTTTGTTTGACGTTTGGAAACAACGCGGCGGCCATCGCCATGTGGCGGAACTCGCTGGTTTTCCATAGTATGGACAAAGTCGTCAGGTATGTACTCTCCGCCTTGACTCGAGCATCTTCTTGTAAACTAATCTCTTGCTTCCAGTCTATTTATTCACATCATGCCACCGGTCACGTTGCACTGCCTTGTTCACTTGACTCCAGTCGAGATGCTCAAAGAGCGATTCCCCGCAGTCTATGCCATCAAGTTCAGCAAGCCGGGTGACCCTGAGCATTACTCGCTATGGGCCATGATTATCTGGTCTACTATTCCATACTTGGTTTGGCAGTTGGCATACCATTTCATGATCTCCGTGCGCCGTGCGGACAAGATTGCGGCGGGACGCCCCACGAGCTTTACCTGGCTTCGCAAGTCATACTCCAAGGCCTGGATTGGACGGTTTGTCCTGAGCCTTCCGGAGGCACTGCAAGAACCGGCCTTTATGCTGATCCAATACGTCTTTGCGCTTTCGACCATGATCCCATCTCCCATCTGGTTCTGGTACCGGAATGCAAGCGGTATTTACATTTTCGCCTTATTCGTGTGGAGTATCCACAACGGCGCTACCTACTATATCGATGTGTTTGGTAAGCGATTCCAGAAGGAGCTGGACCAGCTGAAGATGGATGTTGCTCGGTGGCAAAGTTCTCCCGATGGAGCAGCTAGCCCGTTCATCTTCCCGGAGACTCCCGCTACTGTCGCCGCCGATGCATCCCGGACTCATGCTCCTCTCGAGAAGCGAGGCAGTGTTGACAGGATTCCTTTGTTGGATGCCAACCTGGCTGCCTCGACTGCCTTCCGTGATGCTGCCCGGGACACCGATTCCACTGTTCGCGAGAGAACCTAATTCCTGGGGTTTCTTACTTTCTTTAACCGTCCATGATACCCCTTGGCGTAGATGATTTTTATCCTTGCAAATATAGCGTTTACTCTCTTGATATATGGTGTTTTCATGCTGCATTGTTTTCAGATTCCATTGAGCTGGTGGAATACGCTTCAGACCCGATTAGATAAGAGACGATCATTCCTTGTTCAAATCCAGATTGATACGATGTGACACTTTTAAAGCAACACGTATATACGTTTGATGACAGAAGTTTCTTTGCATATTTTTAACACAAGACTGCCGAGGCTGCATGAGTGAAAATACAGCGCCAATAGAAAATCGGTTGATTTTATCTCCGTCGACACCTCCGAAGCCGCTCTAGGTCACGTGGATCAACGTGATGACCGGCAGCGTCACCTACATCTTCCGGATTCTCTTCAACCTACACAAATCCATACCATCCGTATTTTGTTTGAATCATCTTTTTCATCTCGGAATTGTCTTCATTTAAGGCAGTCTAATCGTTGTTGCGCCCTCCGCGACCCCCTGCTCGATTGATCGGGCCCTTTCTCTTCTCGCCCCAACATTTTCCGCAAATGTCCGCCACAATGAGGTCTGCTCAACTGGTGCGCAATACATCTGCATTGCGGTCAACCCTGGCTGGTATGTCATTCTGTTAAATCTTGAAGACCGAGGAACCGGTTGACTGACGTTTCTACCCCTGCTGAATAGCTCGCACTCGTGCTGGTGCTCTCGGCCCAGCTTCCATCGCTGCGGCGAACAGTTTCCTCCGAAATGGGCGCGGTCTTCCATCGCATGTGTCTGCCCTTGCTATTTTGATTCCCCAACAGCGTGCCTATGCCACTGAGCAATCCACCACATCCAACTCCTCCCAGTCATACCCTCCTCCTGGATTCAATGCCGAGCAAGCAAAGAAGCCTCTCCCCCAAGAGCAAGCGCAATCGTCACAAACAGTTGCCAAGGCTGATAAGCCTGCCACCAAGGATGCCAAGGTGGCCTCCAGCAAGGCTGCAGTGGACTCTCAGAAGAACTTGGTCGAGGAGAAGGAGGTCAAGAAGTTGACAATAGGACAGAAGGTCAAGAAGGAGCTGCAGCACTACTGGGATGGCACAAAGCTGTTGGCCACAGAGGTCAAGATTAGCACCCGGTTAGCTGTGAAGATGGCAGCTGGCTACGAGCTCAGCCGGAGAGAGCACCGTCAGGTAGGTCAAGGCTCCGATCGCCGTGATCGAGTTGGATCATTTGACTAATTTGGATTTGAATGTAATAGCTTCAACGTACCACCAAGGACTTGGGTCGGTTGGTTCCTTTCTCTGTCTTCCTTATCGTTCCCTTCGCCGAACTGCTGCTCCCCGTCGCGCTGAAGATCTTCCCCAACTTGCTGCCTAGCACCTACGAGGGCAAATCCGCTCGTGAGAAGAAGGCCACGAACCTGAGCTCCACCCGCAAAGAAGTTTCTAGCTTCTTGCGCAACACATTGCGCGAGACTGGTTTGCCCTTAACCGCTGCGACTGTGAAGAACGAGGAGTTCGCAGACTTCTTCCGCAAGATCCGCACGACTGGCGAGTCTCCCTCCACCGAAGATGTTGTTAAGGTCTGCAAGATCTTCAAGGATGATCTTACTCTGGACAACTTGTCCCGCCCCCAGTTGGTGGCTATCTGCCGTTACATGAACCTGAACACCTTCGGCACTGACGCTATGCTCCGTTACAACATTCGTCACCGTATGCGCCAGATCAAGCGTGATGACCGCGCCATCAACTACGAGGGCGTTGACTCGCTGTCCGTTCCTGAGCTGCAGATGGCTAGCGCCTCTCGCGGTATCCGTACACACGGTGTCTCCCCCGCTCGTCTCCGTGAGGACCTTACCATGTGGCTCGACCTCCGTCTTCAGCAGGGTGTCCCATCCACTCTTTTGGTTCTGAGCAATGCCTACATGTACACCCAGGGTGGTAAGGAGTCCGACATGGCCTCCCAGATTGATGCTCTGAAGTCGGTTCTCTCTAGCATTCCCGAGGAGCTGTTCCACGAGATTGAGCTTGAGGTTCACAACGCCGAGGGTGCTGCCACCAACAAGCAGCGTCTGGAGGTCATCAAGGAGCAGGAGGAACTCATTGAGGAGGAGAGCGTGCAGAACAGTGGAAACGACGAGCACGCTCCCGCGCCCAAGGATATCGAAGATATCGACGAGAAGGAGGAGGCCCGCATCGAGGCATCCTCCAACGGCACTGAGAAGCAGTCCGCTGAAGCTAATGAAGCCATGGCCGAGGGTGCCGAGGGTGCCAAGGTTGAGCAGACCAGGAAGAGCGATAGCTCGTAAATTTCATGAATGGCTCGGTTTGCACTTGCGTTTTCTTTCCGGGGATTGTTTTATTGGATAACATATAGATTTTTGTTTATTGTCTCTCTTCTTTTTTGACCCCTTCTGTTCTCCCCTTGTGTTACTTCTCCGCTATGTCGTTATAGACCCCCTTCTCTCTCCGACTCTTCTCTCCCTCTCATTCCCCCTTCTACTATTCCTTTTACTTTTTTGCTCTGATCTCTGGATCTTTGCCTGATACGCTCTTTTGAATCCCACCCTGTTCGCTGTGTCTCATTTTGCAATCTTGCGGTGTGCAAGGCAGTCGGTGTGAGTTGTCGCGGTGCCCTCACATGGGCAAGACCGGAATCTCTGCCCAAGTGGCCGGATATGTGGCAAGAATCTCAGCCATTGATATGAAGTTCAGAGCGAAAAGCCATGTATTGATAGAACAAATCCACATGATGCATCTAATTTGATTTCAAACACCTCACAAAGTATGAGTTCAAGATTAATAATCGGCAACCTTGAATGGCATCGTTAGCCGGAACAACACCCAACCTCGGCAAAACTACTGTTCGAATGGGAACCGAACCCTTTCCCCCGCAACCAAGCAATCGGCCTTATCCGAGGGCCACTATGAAGCTGGCCAAAATAGGCGGATCGAACAGGCGAGGGGAATGCCCACGTCCACATCAGAACCTTTTGAGATAACTCGTTAGTATTAGAGACATCGAGAAATATATTCATCGTTGTTGACAAGAAACTGGTTGTTGTCTATTTTCTTTCTTAGGTCACGACGTAGAATGGATTCATCCAGTACATCCCAGATCACGTGCAGCGAACCGCATCACTCATCCTTACGCCCAAAGAGACGGGGGTACCCCCGCTGCACTAGTGAACTAAACATTTTAATCTCCGGGTACTTTACATTTACTTCCTGTTGACTACTTTTGTATATTCTCCATTTTCATATCCCCCGAACTTCTATCCTCCAGCACATACCCAGAGTGCTATGCGGAGACATCCACGTCCTTTAATCCGAACTATCAGTCGCAAGTTCCCGATACCTACCAATCCACATCC
Source organism: Penicillium pulvis (assembly GCF_028828015.1). NCBI lineage: Eukaryota > Fungi > Ascomycota > Eurotiomycetes > Eurotiales > Aspergillaceae > Penicillium > Penicillium pulvis. Next base: position 909,616 of record NW_026643078.1, on the reverse strand, counting down.
AGGTCGCTTCCACGGTCTCTATTTGTATCAGGCAGAGAGTTGCCGCGCTTCTTCCAGTATGGCGCCGCTGAACCAGACTTCCTTGGTAAGTCACGTTATGTGCAAGCTTTGAGATGCACCGAAAGCCACAAATGCTGTATTTCTACGCTTTGGGATTAGTACTTCCATGCTCGACCTAACTATGCATCTACCTGTGCCTATCCGTGGTCTGCGTGTGTACCTATACACTCGGACCCCAGTGACCCATTCCATCAACACTATCCTATTTTCCGCATGAGATCTATGCGACCAAGATGACCACTGTCTTATCTCGTGGATACTATGTCGTCACGATTTCATTCCAGTCTTGTTTTGTTTTCTCCGTACCCGCATATTTGAGTTCCACCTTTCAAGTCTCACAGGCTTTTCATCGGGGTGTGTCACATTTCTTCAAGAAGATTGGCTTTGACGGCACCCGTGGATGGACATCCCGCCTAAGAATGGATGTCTTAAACCCAACCCAAAGTCGCGTGGCAAAGAAGAAAGACAAGAAAAACGCCACAGAACGATAGCAAGAACCAAAAAACAAGATTGATGGAATGTCTAGGCTAATATGATAGATGACAACAGGAAGCCATTCACCGATTCCGAAACTATGTTCCTCCGCCCACAGCGTACGAGGATGTCCCGGTGACCAGGCGGGCGGCAGTATTGCTGCTGCTGTACGCCGATGCTAAAGGAGACTTGAGAGTCGTGATTACGATGCGGGCCAAGACATTGAGTTCATGTACGCAACTCCCTTCCCCTTGCAACTAGACTAGCCCTGAAAACAGGGCTACCCTCCGCCGATGCTGCATGACATGCGGACTGCGCTAACTTATGCCCCCTATTTCGTCGGGCTGCATTCTAGATGCAGGAGATGCAGCTTTACCAGGAGGTGAGTTAATTATATAGTATACTACAAGGGGTGTGTAGCCCATGGCCACGAGAAAGAAAAACCAACAATGGGCAAAGACAAAAGAAAGAAGGATCAACAGGCACAATTTCCCTAAATAGAAAAAGAAGACATTCATCCAGTCTGCGGAAGAAGAAAAGAACGCAAACAAAAGCCCAACGGTGGAGTGGATCAGGTGGACCCTCGCTAACAAATAATTCAGGTCGAGCAGATGCGCCATCGGAGACGCCGTTCGAGACCGCACGTCGCGAAGCATGGGAAGAGATCGGGCTGCCGGGAATTGACCAACCCCTTCCCCACCCCTTCACAGTCGAACACCTCTGCGAGTTACCGGCAAATCTTGCCAAAACAGAAGTAGTGGTTCGGCCCTGCGTGGCTCTATTACATTCGTACGATGCAAAGACGGGTGAGAATGCGGATCCCGAGATCTCGCTCATTCCTAAGCTAGATGCGAGGGAGGTGGCTGCTGTTTTTACGGCGCCGTTTCACAGTTTTTTACGTATGAGGGAAGGAGAGGAATTGGCTTCGAATTCGAATCTGGAGCAGAATGAAAGTGCGGATTCAAGTGTGGATTCAGCTCGGGCTGATCAGGGTTCGTTGGGCGCGGACGCTAAGGGCTATGATAATGATCTGGGGGATTGGTATCGCGGATCGTGGAGCTTGTGGCACAATTCCAACTGGCGCAGTACGTATTCTCTCCCCTTTTTTCGTTTGCCTGCTCGCTTGCATTACAATTTGGGTTATGATTACCGAGCCCCTTCCTTCAACGCCCTTGTTTTTAATTTCCCGTTATCACACATGGCAAGGGGCCCTGTCAAACCGGACCCACTCTCTATGGTTCAAGGCTTGAGTCTAGAAGGAGAAACCGGTCGTACCGAACCATGTTTTCCAAGTGGATCCGGTAACACGAACGTCATTTGTTTTTCTGAGCTGTTCGTGTTATCGCTCTATTTGCTTATTGCGCTCAACAAAAATACAAGAAAACAATTCAAATGGACGACTGACCAGGCTTTCGACACTAGTGCACCAGTTCTTTGTTCGCGCCAATACCCGGGTGGTCACGCCAAAGCCCCACAGGGAGGGGAATGTTGAACTAGCGGCGGATCCGGATGGACAGGTCCAGCGCTATCGCGTGTTCGGCATGACAGCCCGCATCATTGTGGATGCCGCACGCGTGGCTTATGACCAGGAGCCAGAATTCGAGCATAACAGTCACTTTGGCGACGAGGCCATGATCGCCAAATTAAGGCGTCTGGGTCGTCTCAGTGCAGTTCGTAGACGGTCTGATCAATTGACTCGTGAGACAATGGAGAGGGCAGCCAAACTTAGTTAGCATTGCAAAGATAGAAGTCCCTTATTAGGCCAGGAAATGATTTGACCGATTACTAGAGTTGGATTAGTTCCTTACTGGGAGGATTGGGGGCGGTCATTCTTGGCGTCATCATGTTCCTACATAGATCGTCGATCGTTGGTTTGACAACGCATCATTTTAGGCCTAGTGGGCCACTTGGGAGTTCTTTCTGGAAACAGAAATTTCGGGGAAAAAAATACTCCAGAAATAAATGCATACCGTCAGCATAATTAATGTGATTTAATTCCTGATGGAGATCTAGAACTATTCCTGTCTTGTATTCAAGTATCCCTTGCGGCCCCTCGCGTTGTCCGTGCACGAACGCTGCTAGATAATAAACGAGCTGACTCCTCTTTTCTCCCTGTCCTTTGACTCGGTGTCTTCACAAAGAAAAGAGGCTTAATATCTTCACACCTTCCAGCATTTTCTTTGTGTCCAAGCCTCCCTACCCACCATGATGTCCACCAACCCTTCACGGCGTACTGCGCCTCCACTCTATTCGTCTCACTCGCTAGAAGGTATGGAACAGGTGGTTCCACCAAAGATGATGTACTTCACACCCCACCGCTCTGAGATTCTCATCAACAAACCCCTCCCTGGGCGACCGGTACCCATCATGATGCTGGATTCTCCGACCGAGGGCGAGTACTCTGCTATGTACAGCGACTCGGACAGCGACACAGAAAGCACCCTTGATGAAAGCCTACAAAGTCCCAGTGTCTCCTCAAGCTACTCACGAGAACGAGATTTCCCTATCTTTGTCCGATCCAACTCGGATGACTTCACCAATTTCGATCCCACCCCCGCACACGATATGGAACAACCAGTAGCGGTGCCGTCCCCACTTGATCTCCATCACCCGGAGGAGCGCACGGACGCCAGTCCCATCGACATCGACGCTTCCTCTATTATCCTAGGCACATCTGCACATTACGGTCGTCCGGTGGATTGGACTCGCAGAATAGATTCCAACCACTACTTCCGAGAAAAGACCTGGGATTTTTTCCCCGAGCTCGCGACCCCCTCTACTCGCCAAACTAGCGGCCGCCAGAGCCCCGCTTCTACTCGGACGGGCAGGGAAGGTCGCTTAAACGTTTCTGCCAAGACACCGAAATGGTATTCTATGCATTCATCGAGCTGGAAGCCTGCTGTTCGGGACTCGATTAAATCATATGTCAACAAAACATTGACCCGTGATGAGGCTGAAGAGAGGGATAGACCAGTCAGTGCTCGACGAGCCCCTCCTTCACGCCGTTTCACCGCACCCATGGGCCCGCTCAGCGCACACCCGCCATCCATCATGGGAGACGACGAAGATTTCGACGAGGAGTTGGAGATGGACGAGTTCCACGCTCAGTTGGTCGCTACATCGACAGCTAGCTCCAGCCGAGCTAACATCTTCGAACAACCACGTTCATCACCTCTTGCGCCGAAAGAAAAGAAGCGTGGCATGCTTAAGAGGCTACACAGAGCTACAACCTCGCCGGAGTATTTTGCTCATGCAAACCTGCCACCACCTACACCAACACTACCCAAAGCCAACCAACAACCCAAGCGCCAGACTTTGGCTGCGTTGCAAACTTCCTTTGATGACGCGAAGAAGCGAATGACCGAAACACCAGATGACCGTCGTCGCGAACTATTGAAATCCAAGATTAAATTTGTCGGGGCTGTTAATCCGCACTTGTGTGCGCCGCAGCCTGATCCTTGGTCTCCATGATCACATTTCATTTGTCTACCTTTTTCTTCTTGTTGATTTAGCGATTTATACCGATTACCACATGAGCTATTACCATGACCGACCATGCTTCTCCACTTGGAGTTACTTATGCATCCATTTCTTTTCTTCTTCTCTCTTGTGACGTTATTTGTCAAAATTCCGCAGCACCTCATTTTCTCCTATTTTTGTGCTGGATTGGCTTTTTGGTCTTTGTTTGTCATGCCCGCAGCTATGGCTGGATCCTAGCAGGTATACGAAATATAGAATTTAGTTATTTTCTTCATCATTTTGATCAATATATTATGTCTTTATTGCCTCAACCCCTCGCCTTTATCTCAGCATATTTCATCTATCAGCTACTCTACCGATAAATCAATTGCGTCAACCCGACGCGACTTTACCAAAATTCAGACACTGACCACTAGACAGGGATCCCCCCACACGACTTGCAGCCCCCTGCCTCACGCAGATTACATTTATCGGCGCTAGCTCAATTAAAGATGCAGCCACCTACGCAGCATTTACGCCCCTTTGATCCAATAAGGGAGAAAAAGAATCTCACCACATATGTAACAAACTAAAAATCCTTCGCTTCCCGCCGTCTGTTTCGAAACGCTGCATCCACTAATGTGGAAATTGGTCCATTGAGATCCTTCTTGGGGGCCGGTAATGGATTTCCCGAAATGTCGAGATTGTGGGGGGTGGGTGATGTTTGCCACCTCAAGATACTTGATGGAGTTGGTCTTGACATCGGTCGGCGTTGAGGATCAGCTGCTCAATTTGAGATTGAGATTCGAGGTACATATTTGCATACCTGCATGACAACTCTTGGTTATCGGATAATCAACTCGTTCGGGATTTACCTCGAGACAGGAGCCGCATCATAACGCGGGGAACAGGATCTACGATTCATTCACTCCTCTACTAACCCAATGCCAAGTACAGCCAAGTACCTAGCCCACGAGCCTCAGATCGGCAGAAGCTCTGAATCCTCGCCCCTGGAAACAAAACGTTGGGGCTGTTTGTTTGAGTTTAAGGTAATATGGTACAAAGCTCGAAGGCTCATTCCACGTGGGGCCCTAAAAATAGAACATCATGACATAAGGGCCCTTACCCGATTCGGCATCCTATGAGCTTATGCTCTTGCTTGGGCTATGCCAGATTGGAACATCTTACCTGATTTGTAAACTGCCTCACTCCATTACTGGATGCTCAACCAGTCAGATTTGATTCATGTCAGTTTTTGGAGCCAAATCCACAGCCTCGTGGCATTTGTGCGCTATCCTGCTATCTTGGGTTTAGTGGATTCATAGCTCTGACACCGCTTATACAGTGGATTCTGATCATAAGGTACCCTAGCTGCATGAGAGGCTCTGTGCTTGCTTGCAGATGGAAACTCGATTAAATATAGATGCAGGACCCAGCTGATTAAACTTTGTATGCATGTGCATGTTAGGAGATTTCGTTTGGGGTTTGCCACCCGGAGCTTAGTATTCTTTGAAAGATAATTCTATTTCCAAATTGATAGCATCGATTTCTATTAATATTGACTTACCTTAGGGGCTTGGAGATGATAATATGACGTTTGAGGGCTGAGAATTCTGTGTAGAAGAGAGATCAAATAATGACGTCTAGATTTCATCCCCAAGTTTGGATATTTGCGGCTATGTATAACCGGAGGCTATATGAGCGATGAGAGTCTGGGTATTATACTGTCCAACGATGTGTCATGAATGATGAATCGCAATTCTGAAAGAAAGGATATTGATCTCTTACTATGTATACACTCATTTGCTTGCGCTTGGAATTACCAATATAACGCTCCAATATCAGAAAGCTCAAGGTTAAACACCCAACTACGCATTAAGACTACATTGAAGGTTGTACTCATATATGAATCAAGAACTTAAATCCTATCCCGTAGCTTTGACCAAACAAACCGTTTAGGCAGCAACGACTATAAATTCCTCTTTTTCCTCATCTTCTTCTCTTCTTCTTCTTCTTCCACCACACCAAATGAAGTCCTCACATAAAGTGAGAACTGAATCTGATCACAGAGACCCCTGGAGGCTCCGAAGCCACCACGCACCGACCAAGTGTCTACCTTGGGCTGGTAAAGTGCTGTTATGGGTGTACTAGAGGTTCGGAATGATCTGAGGTCCTTTTCTTCCTGATCCGAGATGATTTATCAGGCGTCGTCTCTTCACGACTCCTTTTCAAAGTTTTTCACCTTTCGTCCTCACGACCTGTCTTGAGCTTTTGAGAAAAAAAAACGACTAGAAGCTCCTTCACGAAACAATGTTGGTGAGTATACTTGAGAGGAAAGTGGGTTCAAAGCTCATTTACCGGTGCTGACTTTTGCAGGCAATTATGCCTAAATACGGCGATACTTTTAGAAGCCTCACAGAGGCAGAACAGGGGACCAGCAATGAAAGCACCAACATCATCACAAAGTAAATACCCTATGACAATACCGAACGACGTTGCGCTTTGCGATGTTGTGCAAATTTATACTGACGTAGGCCTCTTGAAACCAAACAAACAGACACTACTTCCCCTCACAATCACCGACAAGTTTGACTGTTTTCTTGCTGTTCTATCAAATCGCAAGTTTCAGGATCTTGGACTCAATTCTGGGAGCGGTCAAGCGAGAACAAGTTGGTGACTTTGCGATTTGACAGACTGCGTGATGAATGTCCGGTTTCAAAGGCCAATCCATCGGTTACGGTGGACTTGAATCGCACGGAGAGATTCCTTATCTTTTTCACTTTCGGACAATTCTTCTAAGTCTTTGAAGTACTGGCACAGCATTCTCTTACGAACCCCTCAAACGCTCTTGCGTTCTGGAGCCGCTAAAACGCTTCGTGATGAGTATCTATCCTTGGTTCTCAACAGAGAACCACACCTATCGTGCGCAAAGCAGACGTGCTCCCTTCCTATGAGTCGAAGGTACCGCATGGGTCGTAGAAATGATCTTGCTTTGAGAAAGCGTGTAGGTATGTGGAGAATTGAAGACAACGTCCTTAGAGAAAGTTTATTAATGCTGACTCTATTCTGGTTGTAGGCCTTTGCCGATCAATGGCCAGGCATTCGGGTTCCATGCTTTGGTACCGAACGACATATGAGGCTTTACCATGGCTAGCAGGGATCCTAGCGCACAAGTCTTGTCATTGGAACAGCCCCGGTTATGCTTAGGGGGTTATGATGATCTATCATGAAAATTATGCGTTGGTGGGTCAGAGTCAAATGAAATAGGAAGGGAGCAATCCCAGACCATGGGTGTGCAGTGGCATGTCATGTGCCACTAGTCTGGCCTTTCTAATGAGGCGGAGGCATGTATCACGGATTGAATCATTTTTTCATCATGGTGGCCTCGGTCGAGCAGCTGGATAACGATTCCAACCAAAGTCAGTTCCAGGGTGGTAAGATTGATGCATAGCTCATGTATGAGCAATAACACTCAATTTTGCGATTCGGCTCACAATCTGAAATGCATGAAGTCCTTTTCTCCGAGCCTCCAAATGCTTTGTTAATATGAAAGCGAGTATGAAGCAGGCTGTAGGCAAAATTCAAATTTAACAAGAATTCCCAAACAGAATAGTAAATGTAAGTCCATTCAAAGTATGGTTGGCTGACTGTGCATCATTCTATACTTGGCCTTGTCGGGGCATTGAGCTATGACAGCTTCAGTAAACATTAATACCATTTTTATTGGTGTATCTAACGTACATGCTCACATCAATCCCTGGATCTCCTTCAGGCAGTGAATGACCCGTGTCAGTGTTTGTTATGAACTCAGCTTCTCCCTTGATTTCCCTTCCATTCTCCATCTCTCACGAAACCTTTCATCACCTTCTTTACCATAATCCCGCCATCTTCACTCATCCCGCTATCTTCACTTCAAAATTCTTCCTCTGACTGGCATTGCTCACCTACGACAAGATGAAGACGGAAGATACAAACGCATCGAGCCCCATGCTAGCTGACCCCATACTGTTAGAAAAGATCGACAAACTTTTTGCCTGCAATGTGGGGAAGTATGTTAGTCTCCCCCATCTTGTGGTTGTCGGGGACCAGTCCAGTGGGAAAAGTTCTGTCCTCGAAGGCTTGACCAAATTGAGCTTCCCTCGTGATAGTGGTCTCTGCACTCGGTTTGCGACTCAGATCATCTTCCGAAGAAATGCCAGTCTAGACGATCGGGTTATCTCTGCATCTATAATCCCGGAACCTGGTATTGACTCGCAACAAAAACAAAAACTGAGGTCATGGAAGGCAGAGGGAGTTCAAACCCTTTCAAAAGATGGATTTTCCGGAATGATGAAAGAGGTAAGACAAGACTGAATTATCATGTTTGATTATGAAGGTTGACCGACTCAGGTTCATCACGTTATGGATCTCTCCACCTCCATCGACGATGGAAAGGCAACATTTTCAAGGAACATTCTTTGCCTTGAGATCTGTGGACCTCAAGAAAATCATCTAAGTGTTATTGATGTTCCTGGAATTTTCAAAAACACCACATCCGGCCGTACCACGAAGAGCGATATTGACCTTGTGCGAAACATGGTGGACCAGTATATGCGAAACCCTCGATCCATAATGCTCACTGTCGTTCCAGCGAATGTCGACATTGCTACCCAGGAAATAATCGAGATGGCTCGCGAGGTCGATTCAACTGGAGACCGAACCTTAAGAATCCTCACAAAGCCCGATCTTGTTGACAAGGGGGCTGAGAGTAAGATCGTCGCTCTTATCGAGGAGGGAAATTCGCAAGGGCAACTTGGATGGGTTCTTGTTCGCAACCTGGGGCAAAAACAACTTGATGATGGCATAGTTGACCGAGACAACGAAGAGGAGCTATTCCACCGACAAGTGCCATGGAACCATGTTTCGAATGAGAATTATGGCATCAGGTCCTTGAGAACTCGTCTTCGGGATATTCTCACCTCAACGGTTCGCCGAGTCTTCCCTGACGTACGCTCTGAGGTATCCAAAAGGCTCAAGGAGTCGAGGGATGCCCTGAGGCTTCTTGGATTTGAAAGGGAAACACCGGAACAGCAAAGAAGATTGCTCATTGACATCGTCTCGGAGTTTCAAAAGGTCACACAGCATGCGCTTTGCACGAACTACGGTGCCTATGACATCTTTGATAAGCAAGAGGCAAGGCTTGCGACGTTAATCGCAAATAGGAACGCCCAATTTTCCTATGACATGTCAGATTTCGGGCATGAATATGCATTCAAAACGGAGTGCCCAGCTCTGGCTCAAGGCGAATCTCCAGCTCCGATCGCAGAGGAAAATTCTCCAAATCACAGTGACAGTTCTGATATCAAAGAGAGCAACAGTCCAGGACTTATGGAAAGCCGCAAATTTCCCGACTTGGAACAGCTAAATGAACTCCTGTGTGAGAACTCGGAGATCGAATGTCCTTCAACTTCGGGCATTGAAAGTTGGATTGAAACCATCCATCACGGTGCAAAAGGATTTGAGATTGGCACTTTCAACCATACGCTTCTTACCACCCTCATGAAGCGTCAAAGCAGCAAATGGCCAATGATAGCCAACGGATACATCAGTGATATCATTATTATTATTCACAATTTCATAGAAACAGTCCTTGGAGCTGTCTCAGTAGACAAGCACATCCCGTCGAATATCATGTCACTGTTAATGGACGACCTCATGAGCAAGTATCGGGAGTCAATCTCACAAGTCAATTTCCTGTTGAAGATTGAGCGTGAGGGAACGCCAATGACTCAAAACAGCTACCTCAGCGACAGTCTCCAACAGTGGTAAGTATATATGTACCCCTTACAGCCCATCTAGTCCTTTATGTGGTAGCTAACATATAGAGCTGCAGTCGACAGGACCGTGTCCAGTCTAACCTGGCCTCCCTGTCCACTCATTCGAAATGGGGAATGATTGTTCGACTAACGGATCTTACCGCAAAAAGCCCCCAAAGTAATGACAGAAAAACTGCCCAAGACATCCATGACATTTTGCAATCATACTACACGGTGGCTTGGAGAAGGTTCGTGGACTGTGTTTGCATGCAAGCAGCGGACTACCGCCTGGTGACCGGACCTGAGGCTCCCATGAGCCTGTTTTCTGCTTTGTGGGTTGATGGTCTCTCCACTGAGGAGCTCGAAGAAATTGCTGGCGAAGACATGAAGATCCGGCGCAAGCGCAGGCAGCTACAGGCGGAGATTGAAGGGTTGGAGGCTGGAAGGAAAGTGCTTTCTCGTGGATGAATTTGATTGAGTTTTTTCTTTGAGCCGTGTATCTAAGATGCGTTGGATTTGTTATTATTGATTACGTACGGTGGATTATCAAATTGAGAGAGATTACCAATTATGCCCTAAATATTCACATACTTTGAACTTGCGGCCCGCCACCAACACGTAGTCATTATGGACTGCGAGATGACATCTTGCCGACCAATAAATGATTTCTTGTCCTTTTAAATCGCTTCTTTTATGGATCTATTCGGGTGGTTAGGAAAGAGAATGCGGACACGGGAGGCCTAAATGCGACCGTAGAAGAATGGAAGTATTCATTCTTCTAACCCGCCTACATAGCGCACCGTGCGCCCCTGCATGGATCGTCGCTCTATTGAGTGGCGCAATATGCCTTAACGATATTATTGGATGACAGGCATTCGTATGTGGGATGATGAATAGCTCTGAAGATATATGAGTTATGATACCACTGGCAAATCCTGGTCTGTTGCCATCTTAATTGATTTAAAATCCCTCCATGCCCAGTATTTTGGGGAAAGGATTGAGTTCCAAGATCCATTATCATCATGTCGCTCTCTGATACTTCCAAACAAGTCAGAACTTCTGTTGGAATGGAAGTTGTCCAAGCTCCTCTAGAGGTTGACCACCGCCATGCAGTTTACTATCTAGGTGATACCCCTTTGGTTAAGGCTGACCCGCCACCTAAGCGTACTGTCTGCGGTCTACGAAGGGTCACTTTTTGGCTCACAATGTGCATTTTATTAATGACGATTCTGGTGTTTGCTATTGCAATTGGGTTGGCTATGGGCCTGACACATCAGAATGGTACAGATATTTCATTCTTATATAGAAGCTCTCACTAATTGACGAATTATAGGTCATCCATCAACACCATCCTGGGCCTCATCAAACAACAGCTATACAAACAGCTCATCGAATAGTTCCACAACTAGTCCCACAGATAGCCGCAAGAATATCTGGGCTGACACGTTGAACTCCACAACCCCAATCTCCTGCCCATCTGCAGACAACTCCATACAAATAATGAACGCACAGAAATATCTCATTCATTGTGACTACGACTTCATGGGTGACAAATCTATTTTGATGTTGCTACCTAACATGACATTGCATGATTGTTTGTATGTGTGTGACTCGATGAATGCTATTCAACAGCGGGATGATATTGGGAGCACCTTTTATGATCAAGATACATTAGTTCAGCTCCCTGGGAATTGCTGGTGTGTAGGGAATGCAACCCAGACGGCACGTGCACCTGGACGGGTTGCTGCTATCCCGCAGAAGTGATGTGTTCCAAAGATTCTCAATTTGTGAGTGTCAACGACTAAGGGAAGGATTCAATTTTTCTTCTCCAGGGTTTCTTCAGAAGGCTCAAGCCAGGACGTGTCTCACGGCCACCTCGTTGTTGACTTGAATCGCATGATTCAGTGCCTACTTTCAACATACTGTTTTGAACGCATGTGGGGGCACGCCTTTGATAAGCATAGGATGCCATTTATCTAATCCTAAGAGTGTAGAGTATCCGACTCCTTTATGATCAAGCTCTCTGTCACTCCAAAGAGTGCCTCTAATTTCGGGGATTTCAGTGTCACTTTGCTGATAGTGAGAGCTCTGGTTCCAAGAGAAATCAAGTTAGCGAGTGTTGAACTTTGTGTCATTGGTAGATGGAATATATATTCAATCTGAACAAACCTATACACGGATGGTCGAGCTGTTTCCAAACTACCACGCAGTAGCTCCCAGCCTCTTATGCTTTGCACTTCAAACTTTTGAACACTGGGTCACGTAACTAAACTCTGAAAAGCCTACAGTAGAAAGCAAGATGATCAATTGGGACCACGTAATACTATTCACATGGCTCATGTCGACTAACGCTAAGTGGGTCCGACCCACTCAAGACCCACCCGTTCTGGCAATGCTTACCTACAGTAGCCTTATCTCTGCTGCCCATAAAGAGACGTATGTATCGCCGCGGAAAGGCAGTTCATTCAAATTTGACACAATGGCAGAGAAGGCAATGGCAAGCATGGCCCTTGACGTGCTAGGCCAACAGCCAGACTTTTATAGGCTGTACACCCAGATATGCAGTATCTACTTAGTATTTAGTCCATCCACCCATGATACCATTGTCAGATCTTTGAGAGGCGGGCTTGATCGTTTGACACAGGCCATTCTATGCCTGCAGGAGAGGTCGTCAGCGAGGGTTCCAGTGCCAGTAACATAGGGGTTACGTAACCCAGATTGTTCCTTCAGGAACGATCCCCCTTGTCGTCAAAGATCTCCGACAAGATGCATGTGCGCCCATCGTGAAATCTTTACGAGAATACAACTTCCCCATGTCAATGCTTGACCATCAATCTTCCGGGAAGTACTGTCGGGTTGGCAGCGGAGTCAGCCCCAGTCTTTGCCGTCCAAGCCAATTTCATCACCGGTGGTCTCATCCTTACCATTGCCGGGCAGCATAGTGTCATGGACCTGACTGGGCAAGACAGTGTTATTAGCTGGATGTCAAAAGCCTGCCATGGAACTCAGTTCACTGAAAAGAAAGTCTCCATTGGGAACATGGATCGAACCAAAAAAACTTCCGCTGCTGGGTGACAACTACACCCCCGGTCCTGTGCTAGACGAACAGATGATCAAGGATTCTCCCGGAAATATGACTGAAAAATCGGCTCTGCCACCTGCAGATTCAACATGAGTTATGTGAACTTCTCGCTAATCGCACTAGAAACTCTTAAATATCTGGCAATAAACTCAAGGACCCTGCCGTCAAGGAGAAATGGCTGTTGCAATTTGCCATCGTGATGAAGATTGGAGCAATTGGGGGCCGATGAGGAACCTGGAATATATGCTACATATATTGGATAGCTAAGCTCATGTCAACAAGAGATCATAGATCTAAATAGAGAATCCATGGATACTGGGTTGTGGATGCCAAGTGGATGTGACTCGGCTGATCCCCGCCCTGACTCCGCATTCCGTCATGCCTCCGCATTTGGAACTCAGCTCCTCCCTTGAGTTTCACACTGCACAGCTATTCTCCCCCTCTTTGTCACACTTAACGCGTATCAGGAAATAAATCATTAAATTAAAAAAAACTTACCGTCAACATGGGTGGAGAAGCTCATGTCACCCCCATCCTGGCTACCAAGACCCTCCCAGTACTATCCGAGCGCCCGGTCGGTCAGCGCATCACGAAGATCTACACCGACCGACTGAAGCAGTTCACAGAAAAAGGCCAATATGCAGGTCAAAATCTCGTCTCCAAATTCTTTGAAGCAACCAACTCCGACGAAGACCATGTCAAGCTATCAGTGTATTCGGTCCCCAACCTGGAACGGCCGACGTTCGAAGAAGCAACGTCCCACGAATTCACACCTACGCATGTCGGAGAATCATTCGGACCCAGCTGGTCTACGCATTGGTTTCGCATCAAATTGACCGTCCCTGAGGATATGCGACAAAAAGAACGACTCGAGTTTCACTGGGACGCTCACAATGAGGGACTAGTATGGACAGAGGACGGTCATCCATTGCAAGGTCTTACCGGTGGCGGCGAACGAATCGAATGGATTATCCCTGATGCATGGCGCGATGGAAAGGAACACACATTTTACATCGAAATGGCTTGCAATGGCATGTTCGGAAATGCTCCCGGGGGCGACTCGATCCAACCGCCGAAGCCGGACAAGTCGTACCAACTCACGACAGCACGAATTACCGCTGTGAATCTGGCCGCACGCGCACTCTTTTACGATTTCTGGATTATCGGTGATGCTGCTCGCGAGTTCCCTGGTGACTCTTGGGAGGCACATGAGGCGAATGTGGTCGGAAATGCTATCATCGATGCTTTCACTGCAGGCAATGGAAGCCAAGAGTCCATCCTTGAGGGCAGAAAAATCGCTCAAAAGTATCTTGGTGACAAGGTGGATTCTTCGGATGTCTATAAGGCAGACACGAATCCATTTGTGTTTGCCATTGGCCATTGCCACATTGATACTTGCTGGCTGTGGCCCTGGGCAGAGACTAAGCGGAAGGTCGCGCGCTCCTGGTCGAACCAATGCGATTTGATGGATAGGTACCCAGAGCACCGATTCACTTGCTCACAGGCTCAGCAATTCAAGTGGCTTCAGCAATACTATCCGTCAGTGTTTGATCGTGTGAAGCGGTGGGTGCGAAAAGGCCACTTCCAGCCAATTGGTGGTAGTTGGGTCGAGCATGATACCAATATGCCAAGTGGAGAGTCTTTGGTCAGACAGTTCCTCTACGGTCAAAGATTCTTCGAGAGTCATTTTGGCAAGCGATGCTCGACTTTCTGGTTGCCAGATACGTTTGGTTACTCCACTCAAATCCCCCAGATTTGCCGCCTCGCCGGAATGAGTCGCTTTTTTACTCAGAAGTTAAGTTGGAATAACATCAACACTTTCCCTCACACCACTTTCCAGTGGGTTTCGTTGGACGGTAGCCAAGTGCTGTGCCACATGGCTCCTGCAGAGACATATACTGCTGAAGCTCACTTTGGTGATCTTAAGCGCAGTGTCACACAGCATAAATCATTGGATGCCGACAAGTCTTCCTTGCTAGTCTTTGGCAAAGGAGATGGTGGCGGTGGGCCCACCTTTGAACACCTTGAGAAGCTTCGTCGCTGTCGTGGCCTTAGTGACAAGATCGGTACTCTTCCCCGAGTCAAGATGGGCGAGTCAGTTGACGACTTCTTTGACAAGCTGGAAGCAGCCGCTGCAGGTGATACCCAGTTTGCCACATGGTATGGTGAGCTCTACTTCGAGCTCCACCGAGGTACATACACTACCCAGGCCAACAATAAGCGCAACAATAGAAAGTCCGAGTTTTTGCTTCGAGAGATCGAGCTTTTGGCTACATTGGCTACCATTCGTGGCAATGATGAGGATTACCGGTACCCAAAGAAGGAGATTGATGGGATGTGGGAGAACACTCTTCTTTGCCAATTTCATGACTGTCTGCCCGGTAGCTCAATCGAGATGTGCTATGATGACTCCGACAAACTCTATGCTGAGGTTTTTAAAACTGGGACCAAATTGCGCCAGGATGCTCTGGCGGCCTTGGGAATCACTAGTACCCTACGAAATGAAGCCCTAGCGGCTATCAACACCTTGCCTTGGTCTCGGTCGGAAGTGGTCAAGATCCCTGAGTCTATTAACACGGCTTCTGGTTCTAAGTACGCACTTATCGACGGTAAGATGGGTGTGGTGTCATGCCAAGACGTTAATTTCCAGACCACCAGCTCGGTGACCATAGCAGAAACTCAACCTGGAGTTTTCCGTCTTGATAACGGCAAGCTCAGGGTTGATGTCCAAGATGGAGTCATTACTTCATTGTTTGATGTCGAGGCCCAAAGGCAAATCATCGCAAAAGGCGGCAAGGCTGGTCAACTAGTGATCTTTGATGACAAGCCTCTGTATTGGCAAGCTTGGGATGTCGAGGTCTTCCACCTAGAATCACGAAAGGAGCTTCCTCGAGGCAAGACTGTCATTGCAGAGAACGATCCCCACCGAGTAAGCTTGGTGACGGAGACCAAGATCAGTGATAAGAGCTGGATCAGAACCACCATCAGTTTGTCGGCCTCGGTATCCTCCGAGCCCTCATATATTGAATTTGAAAGCGAGGTTGAGTGGCGGGAGACCATGAAGTTCCTCAAGGTTGAGTTCCCCGTTGATATTACCAACACTGAAGCCTCCTATGAGACTCAATATGGTATCATTCGTCGCCCGACCCACTACAACACAAGGTACGCAACCCCCCGGATAATGATTTGATCACTTCGATACTAACATACCATAGCTGGGACATGGCCAAGTTCGAAGTCTGCTGCCACAAATGGGCAGATCTTTCTGAGAACGGATACGGTGTTTCGGTTCTCAATGACTCGAAGTACGGGTTCGCAACATGCGGCAACCTCATGCGTCTCTCGCTACTCCGTGCTCCCAAGGCTCCAGACGCCCATGCAGATATGGGCCGCCATCGCATCCGCTACGCCATCCTTCCACACGCTGGTCCGCTCGACGAGCGTACCATTCGTGCCGGTTACAACTTCAACCAGCCGCTTGTTGTTGAGAAGGTCAGTTCCCATGCGGTAAACCACGTTGACTTCAGTGGCGTTTCGATCGAGGGCGCACCTTCCGTGATCTTGGATGCCTTCAAGCGAGGTGAAGATGATGAGGATGTTTCCACTGGGGAGATCGCTGCTCGTAGTGGAAGGAGTGTCATTATTCGTGTTTATGAGTCGCTTGGTGGTAAAGCTCTTGGAGCTATCAAGAGTACTTTCCCTGTCAAGCGAGTCTGGAAATGCAATGTCCTCGAGGACGATGAGGAAGAAATGGATTTCGTGCAGATGGTTGATAGCGTTGAGGTGGGCTTTACGCTACGGGCATTCGAGATCGCTACTTTCCGATTGCAGCTGTGATGGCTAGGCATTGATGCCTGTTCCTTTTACTGCTGATTGGACTCGCTGACATAATTTGCTATGAATCTCTGCCAAGTTTCAAGTCAATGATCTGACAATCAATATCTGGTATTCAAAACACTGTAGTCTTAATCGGTCGTGATGTACATGATGCGCAATAGAAGCGACCTTTTTGCCCTGCGCCATAGGCTCTCTTCGCCCATTTGAACGATCGCAGATTAACGCCTCCCAAACTCCATACCTAAAAAAATTCAAACAATAGCGACCTTCGACACGGAGATCAAATTCTAGTCCCGTCCGTAGCTAATCTTCAACCGCTTGACGGGCGGTTTGTCTTCATCAGACAGATCATCCGTCTGGTTTTTCCCCTTGGTATTCTTCGACCCACCACCGGATTTCTTCTTATTCTTCGAAGAGACTGATGCGTTCTTCGCAGACGCTGACGCATCGCCTCCGTTGCTCTTCATTGAAGGTGCGTTGCCACCAGCTATGGAAGTAGGCGTAGCCGCGTGCGACGGTGTAGTTTGTGCGGAAGAAGGGCCAGGCGAGTCCTATATAAGAAAGTCATTAGCGGTTGATACATCAGAATTGTAGCCATTAAGTCCTCGGATCTTCTACATACCATCATGTAGCTTGCAGAACTCCTTGAGAAAACCCGATCTGAATCTGTGACTTGCGCTTTACGACGCCCGCCAACGCCTGATCCAAGACTCAGACCCGAAGCGCCGAGACTTGATGCATTAGCCGATCCTTTGATGTAATTGTCGAAGCCCTTGATAATGTTGCCGGCGGTCGTCTCCTCGAGATAGGATTGTTCAAAGCGGAAAATTTGGTCTTCGAGTGCGGCCTGTGGAGATTGGAGGAATCAGTTCATGAACGAGCTTTCTCTCATGACCAAAGAAGAGCAGGCCGAGAAGTTCCGTATCCTTCTGTGCTGTCTTTTGAGAGCTATTGCAAAGCTCGCAGCCACTAAAGGAACGATGCAAGAATGACGCGCTGCTGGAGGTTCGACACTCACCATGCTCCTGTCCATCAATCGCTTCTTGGACAATGTGTCCCTGAGCTCCCGGCGCAACTTCTCGTAGTATGGTAATCCGCGACTCGCGGCATTCTGGTCATTAGGCGCATTTGGAGCCCCTGCTGTTGCGCCGCCTGCTGGCGTCGCAGGCGCGGCGGTCGCGGGTGCTGCTGTCGGGGCGGAGGCAGTGTCCGCCATAATGGTGTGGGAGGCAGATTAAATAGCAGTCGCTAAGAAGTTATTCACCAGCGCGTAGCATACAAGCGAAAAAAAGCGGAAGCTGGCTCGAGACGGGGAACGGCGACCAATGCGGGATTGGATTGGATTGGAGAGTTGAGGCGGTTCGGACCCGAGAGCTTATCGGTGGTGTTTGCCTTGTTTGCATCTGTGATGGTATCACCTCACGTCCCGCATTATGTTTACTTTCGATTACGCAGTCAGACGTGTGCTACTCGAGTAGAGGACTTTCTTGCTCCTTCGTCTTTGAATTTTGTTGTTTGATTTATCCGATAATATCTAGTACTCATCATGGATCACTCGATGCATATGGATCATGGTATGCCAGGTATGGATCACGGCCATGGCGATATGGATATGGGTGGCCAGTGCAACATGAACGTACGTGATTGACTATCTACTTTTCTTATAACATGGGTTCTAACTAAGCCTTCGCTCTGCTAGATGGTCTTCACATGGTCTTCCGAGAACCTTTGCATCATCTTCCGCTGGTGGCGCATCACAGGCCCGATCTCCTTCCTTCTTTCGCTCGTCCTTATCGTCCTCCTCACAGCGGGTTACGAAGGGGTACGCCAAATTACTCGCAAATATGAGATTGCACATGCACGACGCTTAAATGCCTTTACGGCAGTGTCGTCCACAGGAGGTAGGTTTTCAGTTGCGAGCCCAAACATACACACTTTGTTGTTGTCTACTGGACTATATGGCGTTGGCATCGGTGGTTGAGATTGAGGTTGAGATTGCGTGTTTGATTATAATTAAAACCCTTACCACTCCTGCTTGAGCGAGCTCTCATTGATGTCTTGCTCTTCAGATGGTGGTATCACCAACCCATCCCTCGCCAACGTCGTCTCCGAGAATGCGGGTCTTCCTATCAATAACGACGAACGCTCACCACTGCTTGTAGGAAGGGATAATAGGGCTGCCGTCGTGCGCCAGGGGAAGTTAACTATGGCTGCGTTGTATGCCATTCAGGTTTTCTATAGCTTCTTCATCATGTGAGTTGTCCCCTTGTTCTGGCTTTTCTTATGGCTACTGATTCCTTTTTGCTGTTGCAGGCTTCTTTTCATGACATACAATGGCGCAGTTATGATTGCTGTTGCTGTCGGTGCCTTTGTAGGATATCTCGCTTTCGCTGAAGGTACCCCTGCTGCCAAGTCGGTTGCTTGTCACTAAGGACTGGGCTTATCTCAGTGCTGAAGATGCGTGGCGGAGACTTGAACCATTGAGCATGACTTCGTAATTTTGTATTGCATCTGCTATGAAGGAGTTGAGTATCTCGTTGATATATTGTTGTTATCGTGGGACTGTGTCCTCTCCGGCTCAGTATAATTGCTTCATGGGACTTCAACATCACTCCCATCATCTCCAAATCCAAAGCTGAATCCACCAGCATCTTGTTCTTCTGCATCTTGTGTCTTGCCATGGACAATATCGTCCCACTTGCGCTTCTTCCCTTCTGCTTTCCTCTGCAGCTCTTCTTGAGCCTGTTGTAAGAGTTCCGGGTGTGCGTCTTGCATACCATCAATAAACTTTTGGTATGGATTTTGAACTGTCTTCTTGAACCCGGAGACTTGGTCGGATTTGTTGGATAGGAAATCCAGCGCAGCACAGAGATGTGCCCGGGGCATGAAATTTTGGGTAATGGCGACCGACGGTTCAAGATTCACAACCAAATGCCACCATCCAGACGGCACATGTAAAATCTCGCCTTCGCCGCAAATTCCCTCCATGCAGCCTGCCGTCCGTCGCGCCTCAGCGTGGAAAGTCAATAGCCATTCGGCGATACTGAGCGGTGAGGTAACCTCGCTCTGGTCATCCGAGACGAAAACTCCTGGTGGGGAATTCTGCTTATCGCCAGACGGGAACATAATCCAATACTTGGGCCCCCTGAGCACAGCATTCCAAGCACTGGTGGCGTTCGGGTCTTTATGGAATTTACTGCCCGACCGCTCTGGTCCCACGATCAACCACCGTCGATCCGGACGTTCATCCCCCAGCACCGAGAAAAAGTCTTCAGCGAAGCACGATGGCGGCCAGTAGGCTGCATCAGGGGTCTCACTGGGCGGACCAACTGCTAGTCCCATCTTGGAGACGAAGTTCCGATCGAATAGATACAGCGGACTTTCGTCCACATTGTCGGCCATGTAATCGCCGTATGTACGGAGGACCCAGTCAACTGCTTCTGCGCGGAACTTCTCCTGTCCGTATTTTGAAAGCAGATGACCAACCGTCCAGTTCTTGTAGACTGGCCAGTCTTTGATGGGCTCGGTCAGAATGAATGGGCGGTCAGCCCATTTTTCGTGGAACTCTTCCGGTGACAAGTCGGGTAGACGTGGAATTTGATTGCGCTTAGGGATCTTAGTGACATATGAATCCATAACGATGTGCGCGCAGTTGAAAGGTCGGTATAGAACATCCGAGTAGAGGTTAGAACAATCCACTACGGGGACTTTGCTGGCAGGCAGATTCAAATATGTTGATCGCCATGTTCCTCGCCATGTAAATGATTCAGGAGAACAGCTATTAGTGTCATTAGCCTTGGGTTTGTTGATTTGTTAAATATTCACCGGGCTCTGTTGCCTCAGTGGATCTTGGCAAAAATCAGCCAAGATATATAGATCAAAAGATCTACACTGTTCACCAGAGGCTGTGAGTTAGCTCAAACTTACCGAATGAACAGAGACTTCCACAGCTCCTCTGCACGGGTGAATGCGTAAAAAGCTTTACATGTCCTTCCAAATGCCAGTAGACTGGCCCCATCCAGGCATTCCAACAGCATCAGGATCAATTCGTCGGGTAGGAGTTGCCATGTGCCGATTGCCGAGCGAAGGTTCGATGTGGCTAATAGTGCATTGCCACTGGGCTTGACGCCTAGCGGATGGCTGGGAATAACCTCAACGCCCAGATCCTCATCTTGGGGTAGTGGATAACTCGGCAACGTTGTGATGTCAGGCATGGTCCACGGGGATCACTTTAGGGCTTCAAGATTTTTTTTTCTGCCCGTCCGAGCGCTCCTTCAACAACCCAATAGTAAGAGCGACTATA
The DNA here is from genome assembly GCF_028828015.1 of Penicillium pulvis. Classification (NCBI taxonomy): domain Eukaryota; kingdom Fungi; phylum Ascomycota; class Eurotiomycetes; order Eurotiales; family Aspergillaceae; genus Penicillium; species Penicillium pulvis. The sequence continues at coordinate 888,606 of NW_026643078.1, read as the reverse complement.
GAGCCCAACCGGGAAGCCCGACAATAAATGTAAGCTAGGAATTAAAGAAGTAAAGAAAAACGAATCAAGGGAAGACGTAGCGCCACGCGGCAGAACAAGGAAAAATCAGGAACAATACAATAGAAAGTAACCTTGGAACGATCACCAGCGTTGTACTCGCTTGGAGTAAAGCGGGAGGCCCCACATTGGGCAAGCGGTGAGGGTGTCCCGACCGTGGGTGAAAAAAAAAAAAGCGTCGCAGCAAATGGGCAGATCCGCTGGTCGATTTTTTCACTTCCTTTTTCTTCCCACTTCAGTCTTTACGACTTTCACTTTCCACCACCCATACAACTTTTACCTCTAGTATCCTGTCAACTCTTCTATTTGAAGAGTTCAGATACTAGCTTCTACAAAACTCGCGAACTACCCCACAGGGCACGTTCGCTAAAAGTCTCTCACCCCACCATCCAGATCACAGCAACACGCTTGTGATCACCACCTCAACAACCACCCAATATGTCGAACGATAAGGGTTTGGAGGATCTTCCCGAGGGTATGTGACGCTTCTATCCTCATATTCCTTTTTTGAAAGTTCGCCGATTCTCTTTTGGGGTTTTCACTCTCTGGAAGAGTTTGAGGTGGCGACGAGACGATGAAGAAAGGGACGACAAGACTAACTCGGCTTTCACCCAACAGGAATGATCGAGTCCAACTACGATGAGATCACCGACTCCTTCGATGCTATGGACCTCAAGCCTGAGCTGCTCCGCGGTATGTGATGAAATTTCCGACTTTTTGGCCCTTCCCTCGTGGGCGGCGGGACACGAAGAAAATTTACTGACGGGCCCCATTTCAGGTATCTACGCCTACGGTTTCGAGCGCCCCTCTGCTATCCAGCAGCGCGCCATCATGCCCATCATCAAGGGTGAGTTTTCCTCCGTTCAAAATATTATTTTTGCGATATCAGTCTAATTCCCCGCAGGTAACGATGTTATCGCTCAGGCTCAGTCCGGTACCGGAAAGACCGCCACCTTCTCTATCTCCGCCCTGCAGAAGATCGACCCCGAGATCAAGGGTTGCCAGGCTCTGATCCTCGCCCCTACCCGTGAGTTGGCCCAGCAGATCCAGAAGGTCGTTGTTGCCATTGGTGACTTCATGAACCTCACCTGCCACGCCTGTATCGGTGGTACCCCCGTCCGTGAGGATATGACCGCTCTCCGTGACGGTCCCCAGGTCGTTGTCGGTACCCCCGGTCGTGTCCACGACATGATCCAGCGCCGTGTTCTCAACACCTCCACCATGAAGCTCTTCATTCTCGACGAGGCCGATGAGATGCTGTCCCGTGGTTTCACTGAGCAGATCTACGACATCTTCCAGCTCCTTCCCCAGTCCACCCAGGTCAACCTGCTGTCCGCTACCATGCCCCAGGATGTCCTTGAGGTCACCACCAAGTTCATGCGTGACCCCATCCGTATCCTCGTCAAGAAGCAGGAGCTTACCCTTGAGGGTATTAAGCAGTTCTACATCGCTGTTGAGAAGGAGGACTGGAAGCTCGACACCCTGTCCGATCTCTACGAGACCGTCACCATCACCCAGGCCGTTATCTTCTGCAACACCCGCCGAAAGGTCGACTGGCTCACCGACAAGCTCACTGCCCGTGACTTCACCGTCTCCGCCATGCACGGTGACATGGAGCAGGGCCAGCGTGATGTTATCATGAAGGAGTTCCGTTCCGGTTCCTCCCGTGTCCTGATCGCCACTGACCTTTTGGCCCGTGGTATCGATGTCCAGCAGGTTTCCCTGGTCATCAACTACGATCTCCCCGCCAACCGTGAGAACTACATTCACCGTATCGGTCGTGGTGGTCGTTTCGGTCGTAAGGGTGTTGCCATCAACTTCGTCACCGCTGACGATGTTCGCATGCTCCGCGAGATCGAGCAGTTCTACAGCACCCAGGTTGAGGAGATGCCCATGAACGTTGCTGACCTCATCTAAACACCTTAACTCTTCCCCTTGATGTCTTGATGCGGATTATGATCGCAGAACCTGCGTAAAAAGTGGCTTTCTGTGTTTGAAACATTCCCGCTGCGCGGTGGCTCGATGGATTGGCTGGAGCCTATCTATATGAAGACTTGATGGACGCGGGCCGCCATCGGCGCCACTGCTATGGTTTCCTATGTCCCCTGCAATTAACGGAGATGTGATATGCTCGTACTTTTTTTGCTATCACGGCTTTCTTATTTTTTCCGCATTCTTCCTCCGTTTTCCCCTGTATCTAGCTCGCTCAGGTTGGTTAAGAATGTCTCTACTACCGTACTTAATCAATAGATCGGGCCAAAATGTGACTTGTTTCCTACGGATAATTTTCAAGTAATACTACACTGAGTCTGTGACTGTAACATATTCTATCTGACCAAGGTTGCGTCTTTCTTCCTCTTCATCAACCGTTTGTCGTTCTCATCTCATTCATTCACTGCAATTCTGGATTGATCTCTAATTAACTACCCCCAAAGCTCCTTCTCCAATCTTTCATCTCCTCACTTTCCCGAATGCATCTCTTTGGACACGTCCCTACTCACCTCACTAACTCTCACAGATTCACGCTGAACTACGATAATGGAGGCCACTCCACCTTCTGAACGTGATTCTCGTCTGAAACCTGTCCATCTCCTCTGGAATTACGAACTTCGCCGCACAAACCAAATCTTGACCGAGCGCCTCCTTCAGACAAAAAGAACAGTCAACGAAGCCGAAGAGGTCAACGACTATCTATGTGAAAGTTTGAAAGACCTCATCGGCATAATGAGCTCGCTCATGACAGCCAACATGAATTCAGCTGAAGATGACCAGTCTCTTGAGCTACGCAAGCTCCAACGCCAGTTCAAACGCACCCTGAAGGCAGTGAATAAATACACAAAGGCCACTGATGAAAAGAGCGACGCAATGATCAACTGCATTAGTGCAATCGGTCTTCTTCTGGGGCAGCTCAAAGAAAGGGCAGCTGCAAACAAAACGCGAGAGACCAGAATCAAAACTGAACCCCAAGAAAATACTACCATGACTGACGCAGCTCAATACCAGCAAACTACACGTCAATCTGCATCCACACACCCATTCGTCAAACAAGAGGAACAAGAAGAAGCTCTCACCAATGCCGAGATTGAAGCCAACTTGAAATCACGAATGAAACAGAATGGTCGTCCCCTTGAACTCTACTTTGAAGGAGCAAAACTATACCGTATTCGAATGCGTGCAATCCGGCCAAACAACGACATTGACCACATTGGCCCCTTCCTTGCTGGTCTGGATAACAACCTCTACCGTCGTCGTATTGTTCACTGGCTGAGACAGGAGACGTATGATTGGCCGTGGCTTGAGCATATCGTTCTTTGCATCCTTTCCGAGGAGGAATATTTCGCGAAGCAGGATTATGCGCTTGCGCACCAGTCTGAGGATGGGTCGGTCCTGTTACCGGATGGAACGAGACAGCATCGGTTTGTTATTCTTCAGCCTATAACCGCGGAGGACTTGACTGATTCCGAGGTGGAGGAGGAGGAGGAGGAGTGCGGGAATAATAGCCATGAAGCCTCGGGGCTTCGATGAGACTGGGTCTTTTTGCGGTATTATTGCACGGAGGGGGAGCTTCAGGCACGTTTGGGATATTCGTATCGGGTGCCTTTTTTGAAATATCCTTGATTCATATTTTATCATTTAGGAATCATTGAAGCGGATCAGGGAAAAATTAGGTTTGATCATCACATTTCGGTGTTTGAAGTGCAGCGAATTGTAGGATAATCTAGACCAAGTCGCCATGCGGGCTGTCATATACTCAAAGCCATTTGGCTCGAGACCACAGACAGACTGTCCATCCCTAAGTCGCATAGGTCCGACACCAACCATAAAACCGGCATTGTTTAACTCACTCTGCGATCACCTATCGAAAACCCGGGCCTCTGCCTCGAGGAGACGGCTATTTTTCTTTGGGATGAGTTTCGCGTGACGATCACGACCTCTTAACATCAAAAGAGCCCCTATCGCTAAAGATTGGTCTAGAAAAAAGGCCCGGCAGCAGCAAAGGAGCGTTATGCCATTTTACAGGAACTTTGTATCCACAGTTTGTTGGGATTTCAGTCGCATTTTTTACTTTATGTGGATCCATCGGGATTTGACAAGAGGGTTCCTAGTCACCATTTAGACGTGGCCCCCTTGCAGGTATCACAATCCCATGATGACCTGTGATATCAAATATAGAGGATCTCGAAAACAGACGACCCCCAGATACATACTTTCTCTTCTAGCGGCCTCCCATTACGATCGCGCTACGATGTAATTAGGCGGAGGAAGGCGCTTCTGTGGCGCGTGCAGTGGTATGGTTGGTCTCACAGTCGTTAGACCCGGCGACCTCTCTAGTGGGTCTCAGGGGAAGAAAGCGTGTGTGTCTAAGGAGGTTACAGTATCTGTTTTCAAATCCTTTGTACTATCTGTGTATGCGCAGGATGTGATCGTTCTCTCGCATGTATTCCGAGTTTCCACAAATGCTGTTGTGTCTGAATTTTTAGCTTAGCTACTTTAGCACTCGAAGATGGCAAAGATAGCCCAAACATTATTTTGTTATATTTTCATCAAGCTGGCCAACTGGCCGTGGATACTCAGATGAAGTCCCTGGTATAACATGGAGACTTTGAATAAGACTGTCTATCGGCTCGACTTTTATTGGATTCGTACACACCGTCATTCATAGATTATCCCTACGTCGCCCCAAACAAGCTCCCAACTTATCTTACTACGATCTAATTTGCGCATGAATGTTCGATCAGATGATCTGACTGGTTGCACCGGTCCTTTATCTCGTGCGCTCTTCTGAAAGAGGGGTTAGAAAGTTTTATGAGCGATTGAATGTGAGTGAGTGTCATTGCAGTTGATCTCCCACAAGGATTGTCGGCGACCAGCGTTATCCGTACAGACTCGAATAAGGTTCTGAGCTGGCTTTGCATACATATGCGAATGAGGTCGACCTATCAGTGAAGATCTTTCATACGCAAAATATGCACAGTGACGTCAGCCTACCTCAAGCTCAGCCGAACGAGCCGAACTTGATACATAATTGCTCTGACGAAAAGAAAACAGTAGTTAGTTTTGGTAACAGAATGATCTATTCCGACATATTGCAGCGTAATAGCATTACTTATGCTATCATATCTACACCGTGCTTTAATTTTGGCAGTTAATGAAGTGTGGAACGTAAATTTGTTGTTTCTACTTTCATACTACAGCCACTAGCGAAATCAGCTTGCTCCCTACAGACTGCTTTTGTTTTCTCGGGACTCACTGCCAAGGTCTTAGCGTAGAACTTTAATTGACCCATTGTAAATTGAGGGCCGTTAGGTAATGAGAGGTGTATGGTATAACCATCGAAACCGAGAATAGTGACAGCATATTTTCCCCCATTTTGGTAAAGATTGGCTGCTTTGAACGTGCGCGGTGCAAAATCGAACCGGCCGGCGCAACATCGAACCGACCGGCGCAACATTGAGCCGAATGGCACAAGATACGAGCCGTCAAGAATGTACTATGATTGCTGTATTTTTTGATAGGACTCGCATGAAATGTACTTTATTTTTTAATACTTTCCAAGATAATTGAATCGATCCTAGCCTAACGTTTGCATCATGCCTACCTTTAACTTCAACCCCGACAAAGACATCCCTGACCTCGCCGGCAAGTCCATCTTCATCACAGGTGGTCAGTATATCCCTCATCTCAAATCAACCTTGAGAACGCAGAACACGGCTATTGTTATCTCAACTCATATCATATCTAACTATATGCAGGAACCAATGGCTTGGGCGCACAATCTGCAGTCCACCTCGCTAAACACAACCCAGCCCACATCTATATTAGCGGACGCAATTCGAACGCCGCCGAGAAAGTCATTCAGCAGATCCGTGACAGCGGCTCCAACACTGAGACCACATTCATCGAATGTGACCTCGCATCACTCGCATCGGTAAAAAAGGCTGCCGAAGAGTTTGTGTCCAGCGCACCCCAACTCGACATCCTAATGTGCAATGCCGGAATCATGGCCAAGCCGCCCGCTCTCACAACAGATGGATATGAGCTGCAATTCGGTACAAATCACTTGGGTCACGCACTTCTCATTAAAAAGCTGCTTCCGCTCCTAGAGAAACGATCCAGCGAAGGTGGCGATGCCCGCATCGTCAGCCTCACATCTCAAGGCTTCATGCTCCACCCCAAGGGCGGAATCGTCTTCGACGAACTCAAAACCGTCCAGGACAATTTCTGGGCCATTGGTTCATGGCGCCGGTATGGACAGAGCAAGCTCGCCAATCTCCTCTATGCGCGCGAGCTATCCCGTCGCTATCCCGGAATCACGTCCGTTGCAGTTCATCCCGGCGTGGTTGCGACCGATTTGGTAGGCGGCCAGACGATTTTTCGAAAGGCTTTCATCCACGCTTCGCAGTTTGGAAACATCCTCAAGCCCGAAGAGGGTGCTTTAAACCAGGTTTGGGCTGCTACGGCCGCCCGTGAGAAAATTGAGAATGGGTCCTACTACCAACCTATTGGGAAATTGTCACAGGAGTCGCTGGCTACGACAGCTAAAGATGATTCGTTGGCGAAGCGATTGTGGGAATGGACTGAGGAGGAGTTGAAGGGTTATTGAGATGCTACATGGTCTGAACAGTGGTTGTTGTGGTGGCAGGGGCGTGGCTTTGGGGACAAACATTTAAGGCGGGCGACTTGGGCTCCAGTGCCTATATCTCTGGACGTAAGTCCACAGCTTTCGGTCCTGTCGAGCTTTCATACAGCCAACTGGCGTCTGAGACAGGACTGTCCATTTTCCCGTTGCATCGGAGGCCTTAAATGCCATATTAGAACCCTCAGAGTCAGACTTTGTATTATATGTGTAAAATGCTCATTTTGTTATACATGTGCTATTGCATGCGCAGTACGTGATCCAAAACTTGTAAAGGCTTATCACGCAGTTGGTTCATGAATTCCCTCCAATCGATGATCTTAACTTGCTCTCTTCTCGTCGGTAGAAAATCGAGATAAACGGCGCTGTTTTGTGTGCTCCATCATTTTCTTCGCAAATGGGGATCGTTCGCGAATATCAAAAGCCACATGACGATGAGCTCGGTGAGTAGCATGTAAGTGAATGCGATTTTTGACTTCCTATCTTAATGACCATAGCTTGTCACAATCTCATTTTATTAAGGCATTCTATCTCTGTATTAAATCTAGCATATCAAAGTTTCAGCAAACTCTAGATTGCTTTGATCAATGCCGGGACCTGTACTGTAACCAATTAACCCTCGGAAACAATTTCCCAGCATTTTGTCTAGTGGCGACTGTCACATTAGCCAACGGAACTGCTCCGCGGCGCACCTACCCTCAAATTCTTGGACGCGAGGATGATATCGACCTTTTTGACTCGTACTACTAGTTTCAGTGGTCTTAATATCCTATCCTTTTAACATCTATCTTCTGGATCAAAATGTAGGAAAAAGGAACAGCTTCACACTCTCTCAGTATACCCAGAGTCGGGAACAAGCAGCGGCAGGAAAGCGGATTGCGGACACCGTCCATACAAACGAGGTGAATACCAATGATTGCAGAGAGAATAGCCTACTGGTTTATCAAGATTAGCAATCCCCAAGTGGGAGCCACTCAATTAGAAGCAATCCATCTTTCTCTCCCAACGCATACAGCCAGCACCAGCCTGGCCTCCATGGTTATGAGATAAGAGAAACTTTGCATAAATATACGAGGAGATATGTTGGGATGGTCATGCTACTAATTGTGATCGGCTATTTGACCCGAACAGAAGCTCGAAATTCGAAGAACCAAGAATACCAGTGAAAGCGATTGGACCCACAAATCTAGTCAATCGTGATAGAAAGGATGTAGCGAAATTCGGCGGATTTTAGGTGCCACACTCATAGGTGATGCCCGCAAAACACGGTGATTGAGATCATATTTGCACTGCAACGCGGCGATAAGAAGGCATCGAAGAGAGACAAAGCGCGGCTTCGAATTTTTTCAGCTGTATTCATTATGTGACATGGAGGTTCGAAAGTATGCAGGGGTAAAGTCTCGAGATTGAGAAAGGCTTATGCTTCTTTCCTGTAGTGAATCATTTTGCAATGTTCTTGGTATTCAAGTGGATACTATAGATCATGGGATACTTGCTTTGTTAATTTCATTCATACCGTGCCAATACTCTTAACCGATTTTCCAGATCTCGGTTCCTTTTTTTCCCTCCCTTTCCGGGGCTTTCTTTCATATTATCTCTTTGACTCTGGACCGGCTGTGGGAAAAGAGCTTTTAATAATTTAAGAAACAACAAGTTTCCCTTTCATCCAGAGAATTTTTAATATGGCTCTTTGACTGCGATCTGCCTCTGTTGACATATTTCTTTCACAGCCTTGCAAATTCTCTATTTAGGGATTCTGCGCCAACACTGGGCGTGTTGAGATTGAAAGAAAAGAGGTTCTGTCCAAAGGCAATAGCCTGGTTTCTGCGATGTCGAGATCATCAACGAATCTCTCCACGCAATGGCTTGGTCGGTTGAACCATCTTTGTTGCGACGGGCCTTCATTCTGATCCTAGGGAAGAAAGGTCTATAAGTTTGGTGTGGCCCTCTGCAAACTCTTTGGTGATCGTACCTTTATCTCAGTGACCAAATACTATCGAAGCAACTAGGCCATAGCATTTCCGCGAAGATGACCGACGACGAATCGACAAAAAGTCCGGCTGTTCCCTCAAAGAGGAAGGGAAATGCACCAGCAAGACCCGGCAAGAGGACGAAGAAGGGCGAAGCGGACAAGGAATATGAAAGGATTGCATATGGAAGCGTCAAAGACCCAACACCTCGTAGAAGGCTTAATGTCAAACGTTTGGACCTTGATTGGACTTATGTGGGAGGAGAATTGGCACCGCTGGTGGAGGGGCAGGATACGGTTCCAGAGAAGCCTGCAAAGAAGAGATGGCAGCATCATGGCCCTGAGCCACTCACGGACTATAACTTGGTGCCTGATGACTGGAGCGCATATGATGATGATTTAGACGCCGAGTATGTTATTCCTTTACCTGAATTTAGTGGACTAAAGACCATCTATTGACAGCGTACAGGGACCTGGAAGGTCAGATCGAGCGATGCAAGGAGAGAATCACAGATAACATTTTGCCACACATTTTTGAGGCACGCTTGCAGGGGCTGGAACTCGAACTGGACAGACGGGTGTAAGCGAGGTTTCTAAGTGATACAAATCTACATGTTCCCTGGCTAATATTTTACAGTAAGACAGCTGAGAGGGAAGCCGAAGGTCTCAGTTGGGATGTTATCAAGCGGATACAGCATCTTAGATTGATTGGTAAATCGCTTTACAGTCAGCGGGACCCTCAAGAGAAACTAGTCACGATCATGGCTCTTTTGGATGCATATAATACCAAAAAGCTCGAGTGGACCCCTGGACTCATCACGTATTGGCAGAAAGGGCGGCAGCTATGTCAACCAAGACCATTTGATTGGGATGAATACGAAGCAGTACAACGTGAAAATGGTGATATCTGGAGTTTCTGGGTGGAAGGGGTAAATAATTTCTTTTCTCTGCTCTCATCCATCCACGTAGACACTACTGATACTGTTGACTTTAGCTCATGACACCCGGACCTGCGCCACAGTATCTTTCAGTGACGAGCCAAAGACAACCGGCTAATCCATATTTCAACACGGTAAGAGTCCAGTTCATCCTCTATCAATCTCCCATTTACTTCCATCTTTCTGAGTATCTTTCAACATCTAGATCAGGTTGGCTGTCCGTATACCAGGTTTGCAAGCATGGGCAGAGCTCGATTTCTTGTGGGATACTGGAGCATGCATGATGAACATATATCAAAGTGATCTTAACACTATTATGGGAGCCAATGCTGGTGACCTGCTTGGTACTGTTCCGGGCCGTTGGAACGCGGTTCCCAGCATTGGCTCAATTATCATGGCCGGCGTAGGAGGAATTCTTGCTCCAGCAGTATCAGTAGTCGAATTGGAAATAACCTTGCTAGACGCGAACCGCCAACGGATCATTCCATGGACGAGAGTGCAGGCTAGCGTGAATTCTGGCGTCTATAAACCGGGCGGTACGGATCATCGGCTTGATGGACCGTGGCTGCGGTCTCTTTTATTCATCGGCTCTGCGCCAGACAACAATCTCAGTCGCCAGGTGATTTTTTCAACATGCAAAAGTATGGCATTACCAGCACTCAACGTGGCCAGAGTTCCTCGAGTAGGCATGGCCTACGGTGCGGGCTTCTTTGCCCCACCTGTGGTTCCGGTGCAGCTGATTGCGACACCCGGGGTGGCTGGAGTTCCTCCGGTCGCCCCTGCAGCTCCAGCAGCCATGCTTATGCCACTTCCAGCTGCCTTGCCTCCTGGGCCTCTTGTTCCTGTACCTGAGCCAATGCCTGTAGGTGTGCCGGCTTCCTTAACCCCACTTTGGGGACCTGGGCCTGCAGGGCCGTATATTCCTCCTCCTGGTGTTCCTATGCCTGCTGTCCCGGCAGGCATATATCCAGTTGGGGGTCCGCCTGCGCCTTGAGCTCCTGTACCAGGGGTCTCTGGAGCCTCACCTTGCGTTCCCCTCATGAGGTAGAGGGAGCAGAAGCCTAGGAAGTAGACCTATTTCGAAAACCCACAACCTGTTTCATACAATCTTTGCGATCATGTCTTCTTACAGTTGCAGATGCAGTTTTCCGAGTCCCTATTTGGTTACTTCATTATCAGATTCCATTCTTTCATCTTTGCTTCTCATACATTCCATCATGTAGGAACTGTCCTTTCCAATGGTGTTATTCCTAGTCAATGCCCCTTTTTGAAATTTGGCATGATTCTCGTAAGTAAATCAGCTTTATATTTCCTTGAATGCAAAGTGTAGTTAGCACCCACGACTTGTTTCCTTCAATGTTGAGCATAGAGCCACCCGCTAGGTAAGTAAGCGACCACAAAACGTTCAATCTGTGAAAGTGGGATATGTTAATTGGTGATCATGATAGAAAATGTACTACAACATTTGGTTATATTTGGTATTTAGAGCTTAAAGTAGCCAAATTGGGAATTAAGTGTAGTAGCAGAATGATGATTTGTAGAAGGGAGGTCTGTAGGCTAAGGGAGAAAAGGAGAGGAAAGGCAGGGCAACTCTTTGAAATTTTTATCCCTATTACCGAGCGTTTAGCTGTCATACCAGCAATTAGAACATAAGGGGAATGAGGAAAAAGAAGTTCCTACCCTGACGCATGCTGTCCAAAACAAATATACTTAAATTATCATCAGGCTGTTAAAGGAGGGATCGCTCGACGGCACCACTCTATAAGATGTGGCCAATTTGACCATGGCAAACTCACACCGACAGCGACCACAACTATTTGGTGGAATAGAATATCGTGAAGACAGCCGGGAAAGAATTAGCGTTAGAGAGGTGTAGAACTTTGTTTTTGGAAGTGCATTATTCAATACTACTATGTATCTCGGACTGCCATATATGCTATACCGACGTACCGGCGTGCCAGCGTATTGAAATAAAGCGCCCTAATATAAACCAGCAGTATGTAAGAATATCTCGTCAGTCAATACGTAGTGAAAGGGGTTCCTCAATATATTGCTTATGTGCCCTTGCTTTTCTTTCCTGATGGATGGCCGGTTGATGTAATAGTGACCAGTATACAGGGCAACCCCGCGAAGCAGTTAGAAAATCAAAGGTCTTTGACCAACGTACAATTATAACATAAATGAGCTAACAATTCTCCCACTCTAGTTAGTCATGACTAGTCTGTCATCTGATTGGCTATGTCGTTTTTGCGAATGGGAGATCAAATCATCATCTTCCCGTCCCTGGATGAAAAGTGCGCGCGCAAGTAAGTACCGCAATGGAATAGTGCTTCATACACCAACTAAGATTTCAATACAGTATCTTTATTGAATGGCCAGGCTCACCTATCGGATGTCGACCTTTCGGACGATAGGTGGAAATACATCAATGGTCCAGCTTCCAAAGGTTCACAGGTTGCACATTTGATTCATAGCAGTTGCTGGGAAGTCTTCACATGCCACTTCAACGATGACCATCTCGATCTAAACAAGCTGTTTGAGATCATCAGTAATATGCCACCGGCTTATACGCGCCTCTATAAACGTGAGTGATGCCATCATTCTGTTAAAGTGGATTTATACTTAGGGTTGCATTAGATAATGGGCCGTGGCATCCCTTTACCACAGGTTTCACCTATATGGGTGCGCCTTTACCCAGATGCGCCAGACAAGTGGTCATTGTTGATTCGAACGCCGTCATACATGCGAACCCCACCGATCCATTTTCCTCTTTGCCCGCAGAAATCATGAAAGAAATAGCGAAATGCACTGATATGGTGGATTATCTCAATCTTCGGCTTGCCTCACGAGTCATGGCAACTTTGTTCCACACCCAGAGCTTCTGGCGCCACAGATTCAACATTCACATGGAAAGAGGGTTTTTGAACTCTCTTGTGGAGGAGGATAGAAGCAAGGGCTACTCGAGCAAGGAAGATTGGCATAAAATATACTACAAAACCCAACCCACCAGAATGTTGAGGTATAATGGTCGGAGCTCTTGCCAGCGTATTCTAGCTAAATACTGGTTCTGGCTGAGGATAAGCTGGGTCAGCGAAACTTATTTGAAGAGGAAAATATCACATACACCTCTGTCTGAAGAAGAACAGAAAGTTGTCACTGATGCTTGTTGGCATACAGCGAATCGACGACTTGCGGCAGGGCCAAGGGATTGGATCCCCAAACAACCTCTGGAATGTCCAACTACGGAGTATGTCATCCTTCCTAAGGCCTATTCTCAGATTGGGTTCTGGGTTTTTCAAACTCCAAATAGAGCTTTCATTGCCGGCATGGAATTCATCACCGACAGTAATGCACCGAACAAATGTTTCGGATACCAGATTCCTGGCAAAAAGTGTATCATTGATATCGGATCACGGGAGCAGTTGCGCGGATTTGAAATTTCCATTGGTCGAGAAGGAATTCATGCCATTCGAGTATGTACCTCAGGAGTCAAATCCACTTCAAAGAAAACCTTGGAACACCATTCGTCAGGATGGGTTGGGTCGCCAGAAGAGCCAGACAAATACGGACAATTGTCAGAAACTTGCAGTCTGGTTTCAAATAAGGAGATTTCTGCTATTCAAGCAGGACTTGACGTAAGTTAGAACTGATTCTGGATGGACGTTTGGTATAATTGCTAATATGCAGTTCATAGGACTGCAAGTTGGTTTCGCTGGCAATTGGAACTTGCTTGCAAATTTCAGCTGAGACGACGAAGTGACACTGAGTGTGTACTTGCTTCATATATTAAAACTTCAACTGGCCTTACTAATTGCTTCCAACGTGGACTATTCCTGATTGTTTCCAATATGGCTCGCTAAAAAGTTGCTATATACCGAGAGAATTGAACAAATATGCAAAGAAAGCAGAGGAGACCTCAAAACTGTCAGAATATCTTACATTGAACACTCATCTTGCTATTCAAGCCTGCGCGCCTCCATGCAGTATTCCACGGCTGTCACATTAGAATGGACAAAAGAAATAGTTCCATTTCAGCAACAGGCTGTGTCCCTTACATCTACAATTGAATGACCCTCGAAGCTCTAGGAACGTAGTGTATGGCGGCTATAGTCTCAGTAGGTATGGTGTTGAATTCTTGAACTAAAGAGCCGCGATCATGCTATACCCTCAAACCTCCTCAAATTTTCGACCAAAGGCACAACAATTTCTTGATACATCTCGCCCTGCATCTTTTCATCATCCATCGTCGATGATTTAGTGCCAGGCCAAAAAAGGCATTTATCAACAACAGTGGCATAGTCGAGTCCACTCTGCATTTCCACCTTAGTCAAGACGCGAGCAGCTGTTTTAAGATCTGCATATGACTTTATCGCATCGTTGTCTTCTGATATCTGTAAGGACTTGATTGTTTGACATAATGACAGCTCTACCAGGACAAGACCAAGAGGGAAAAGTATTTCACTTCTGATCAGCGCATTGCTGTGTTTATCTCGGCAGATATTCATATTCGCCATACCGACTTCGCTCTTCATATCCCATAGAATGAATGGGCAGTCGAGGTCGTTCGACGGTTCTGTGCAGACTTTGATATCGCGAGCTCTCCAGTGGTTTCTCAGCCAACTCCCATGAACCTCCAGAACACTGCATGCGAGGCTAGCAGCCAATCGAAGACGGTGTCTTTGACTGAACAAAAAACCATTGGTCGATCGGAGGCTCGTCGCTCCAAATGATTTTAAGATTACCTCTTCGAGTGATTGAGAATTGAAATTCTGAGCAATGCTCCGCACACGATACAAGTCGTGTCTGTGGCTCTCGTCTGGGAGATAACCAAGAAGAACGGCACATTGTTTTGGATTCGATGTCGAGGACAGGGCGAAGCATATATCCGCGATTTCAGGCACCGGGAAACTGCCCTCAGATGGAGTCGAACCATGATCATCCTCTCGGCCTTTATCGACGGCAAATTTGACTCTAGCTTCCTTTCTAAAGAGAGAGCTGTCTTGTAACTGACGTGGAGGAGTTGGTGGGCTTTCAATATTCGACTCCAAATATCTTGACTCGGCTTCGATCTCGAAATTTTGAATACAAGGTTGAAGATCGGTAGCTATCTCCGAAGTGATTATCATGCGGAATCTGGGATATGATGAGCTTTTGCTTGCCCTTTCCGGCTCTGGAAGCCATGGTGAGCTCAGCAGAAAACCAACATGATGGTTGTCTTTGCAAGTTCTCTTCTAACAATTGCCATGAATGATTGAGCGATGCAGACTAAGTGCTGATCTTCGGTTTTTCCTATGCTTCAGCAATGGACCCTTGACTCTGTTTTGCTTCTTCATCATAATTCGGCGGTCTGATTGTTCTGACAGATCCTTCAAAAAGCTGTTGGCCATGCGAATTCGATTCAATAGGTCAGCGTATATGCTTTTTGAAAAGATTTCCTTGAACTTCTTCAGCTCTTTTTTGAAAGTAGACCGGTTGCTAGAAGATGGCTTCAAGCAAGGGGATGGTGTATCAGCAAATTTAAGTCATGACAGATGTCGGTTTAACTCACTGTTGGAGGCGGGTTTTTATTCCATCCCAATTTGCGGTTCAAATCGTCCAATATCTCCGAAAGTCTCATCACAGTCATAGTGAATGCGGCGTAATCTCTTCCCAGCTTTACTTGAAGACTTTTTTGTACGTCTGGGTTCGTCCAGAGATTCACCAGGTGGTCGTTCACAGGCCCTTCGATGCCATCTTCATATTCGACTGCACCATCGAGTGACCACTCCAGCGTGTTGACAAGAATTGCCTTCTGGATTTCAAGCTCGGAGAGGTACCCATCGAGCTCCCTTCGATGGTCCTTTGCGCGGAAGCTCTTCAGAGTCTGAAGACCCTGCACGTAGTTGTCAAGTTGGTTTAAAAGTAGCGGAAGGATGGCAAGAGCAAGACCAACTCCTTCCATTTTGTTCTTGCTACGAAGAAGGCTGCCTTTTGGCCAGTCTCAAACTGCAAGGCGTGAGTCAGGCCTGAGACTGCCGGGGGGTGAGGTTTGTCTATGTACCTGTTTCAACCCCGCCTCAGCCTCATCTACCCCGCCTGTCAGATGGCGAGCCATCGGCAGTTTCGCATGCCAGAGCAGATATTAGCATGCTCATATCACTTGTACTTTAATCACACACTTCACTGGGTAGTAGCTGCCTTCGCTGGAGCTTGATTTTTGCCGAATTCTCGTCTCATTCTCCGCGTCGAGTGGTCTGAAGCAGGCCGCATCTCCATCATGGTCACCACAATATCAGTCTTCGTGACAAAGTGCCTGAAGCAGCTGAATCAACTTGCTCAGTCAGAAGGACTAAATCAGCATAAGTCCGAAGTTTCACCAGGGCTATGGGCGGATGAGCTCGGGCGACTACGTGTCTGGGCTGCCAACATTGGTGCTCATCAAACAGGGCAATCCTCTCTAGATTTTAGACTTCGAGATTCATCAAGCGCTCGAAGAACACTGATGCGGGTTCTAGAACGACTCCAAAGAGCTATTGAAGACCTTCAAGATATCCTGGACGGTTCCAAGGTCACTGAAGAGGACTCTATATTGGACTTCTCAGATTCGGAGGCAGATTGTGAACAACCAGAGGTCCAATCAACTTATTATGATCTGCGTGACACTATCAGCAGTTTATTCCAAGTGTCGATGGTGATAAGGCGACCGGCGCAATATGATCGCCTCGTTGGAACCAAAAGGTCCGACGCGGTCATGTTTGAGCCCTTTGATCGTGACCATGTTTTCAATAAATTTCCATCTGCAGACGCGACAATATTGAGACGCCTAGGACTGGCGATTTCTGAGCGCCGCGCTATTTTCCGATATCGCAAACGCCACCGCATGAAGCTCGCGCAGGGCAATGATCGTGTCTTCAATGATCTGCCTGATACGATGTCGAATTTAATGTCGGAAACTGTCGCGACTGAATTCTTGGAGTCACCCGAGCGTGAGACATCTGAATATGAAACTCGGTCAATAAGATCTCAGACATCCTATGCGCAGTCCATGGTTCAAGGAAATCACGGAATAGGGGTGCCAGCTCCACCAGAAGGATCTGATAATGGGGCTCCGTTCGAATGTCCTTATTGCTTTGTTGTAATATCTACATCGACTAGCTTTGATTGGTATCGCCATATCTTCAACGATCTCATGCCTTATGTTTGCATAGCCCCAATTTGCCTGCCACCGCATCGTCTTTACCGTAGCCGTCGAGAATGGTTCGAGCACTTACAATACCAGCACTCAATGACGGCTGAAACCAGTGCGGAGGTCAGTTGCCCTCTCTGTCAATCTCCAAGCCCTCCTAGAAGGTCGCTGGAAAAGCATCTTGGGCGGCATCTGGAAGAACTAGCGCTTTTTGCTTTGCCACGATCCGATCAGGATAAGGACGAGGAAGAGTTTGACTCCCTCTCTTCTTCACCTCCACTCCTGGAAATGCCGAGTCCAAGTGCATTTGCCTCTGAAGACGGGCATATTAGTATGGAGAGGCTAACAGAAGCGATTCGATCTATATCGAAGGATCTTCCAAATATGGTTGCAAATGGACTTGACGACGTGCTTCGAGAGCCATTTCGTTTTGTATCTGGAAACAGCGAAAGTCCCCAGAGCTCGAGATCTTCTGCATTTGCAGACGCGGGTCCAAGTACAAAGCTCATGCCCGAAGGAGGCCAAAATACGGCGGAGGTCATGCAACAGTTCGAGCCTTGCATATCAGATCTCTCGACCCCGGCGTCTGAATACACCCACAAGGACCGACCACTCGATGTGGATCGACAACTGACAGTCAATTCAACTATGTCATATTCAGCAAATAATTCCATGGAGGATTGGATCACCTTCAAATATACCCGTGATGGAATGAACATGGAGTATGAGATCCGCACGGATATAGAAACAATCAACCTTGACATTCTGAGCTCAGACTTCAAAGAGAAAAATTATGTTTACCCTCCCGCCAGTGCTGCCATTATGAACCCAGAAAAACAACAGGCTCGCGAGGCTCGCGACGTGTATGAAGATGAATGGAACAGATTTGGCTGGGCATTAGCCAAACTAAATCCAGTATTGCAGGGGAAGCGAGACCTTCTGCGGCGTGCTGTGGATGAGTGGCGATATTTGAAAATGGGTCCAAGACTTATCAGCAGGACAGAGCGTCCAGCTTCTGACGCAGCGATTATTCCAGAGTCACAAAATTCTCCATTCTTTAACCCGGAGCCACCAAAAGTTCAACCGCTTCCACCGATCGAAACCCAATCGAAGATTTTCATATGTACAATTTGTTCCCGGAGGTTCAATGAAATACACAGTCTCCGTTCACATATGCAAGTCCATCAGGGGAGTCGACCTTTCGTGTGTGAATTCTGTCAGAAGACTTTCACTAGCAAGAATGACTGTAGTCGACACATGAAGATCCATTTGGAAACCAATGACTGAGTTTGTGGTGGGTGTCAGCAAGCCTTTTTGCGGTCAAATGGATTGAATATGCGCGTCTTCAAAGTCAGAAACGTCAAGCTTGTCTTGAAGCGATTGATCAACAGCAGCGAAAGAGTTGATTGGAATTCAGTACTTGATGCGGTAGTTCCCTAAACTAAAGTGAAAGGCATCGGGCTTGTGAAGGGAGATGGTTTATGTACGAGGGCTGATTGACTTGTCTATATCAAATTGTCAGAAAAAGAATGATTTCCGGGTTACACAATCAGCCCAGAAATTGCAGTTTAAGATTAAGATTGACAGAAGCATACAGAGCTGGCCCTCCCGATGGTAGGAGGACAAGTGCTAATGATAAGGAGCACGGTGCCTACCTGATATACAAACTTCCCTGTTCCACTACTACGTGGCGGTTGTAAATCATTCTGGCATTACGTCTCAGTGCCCGAAAGGTGGGGTAGCAGGGCTAACTCGACGGGAAAATAGCTAGCTACATAATTAGTGCATGGGGCGCTTTTTTTTTCGGTCGCCGCCATCAAGCCAATGGCTATAGACTAGTTAGCAGGGGTCTGGGGAAAGAAGCCCCCAAAATCAAACCGGGGTAGCATCAAGTCGGACTATGTCGGGCATAATTAATTAACCATAGAGTTGAACGAACGATAAATTAGCGCAGTCTAGATTTCCATTGCACTTCGCGCTGCGCTTCTGAGTCAATTTTTGTTCAGCGGTCACAATGCTAGAGAATGCAGTCCAGGCGGTCTTAAGCCTCACCTCCTTCTGGGGGCTGGTCCTCAACCTCATCTGTGTGGTGGTTCGTGTTCCCAAGTTACTCCCCAGAACCTCCAATTAACACCTTTCAGACCACAAGCTATGTAATCTATCAAGCGTGGTTTCATCCATTAGCTGCTTATCCCGGGCCATTCTTTGCCAAATTGACCGACCTGTACTCAGTGGTACACGCACTGCGTGGCGACCGCCACGAGGACCTCTACCAGCTTCACCAACGCTACGGTCGCATCGTACGAATCGGCCCCAACCGCGTGACAATCCTAGATGCTGAAGCTCTAGAGCCAATCTACGGCCACCAAGCCAACGTCAAGAAATCACAATGGTACCACAGTTTCTACAGCGTCAGTATCTTCAACGCGATTGATCGTGACGAACATGCCCGCAAGCGTCGCGTCATGTCACAGGCCTTCTCAACTGAAGCTGTAAGAGGAATGGAGCCGCATATTCTATCTGCCATTCGCGACTGGTGTCTGGCCCTCGGCGATAAGTACCCTAGCCAAGATATCAAGCAGAAAGATGGCTGGTCGCGACCTAAGAATATGGTGCACTGGAGCGCTTGTCTCATCTTCGACGCTCTAGGCGAGATCTGCTTTGGAAAGACTTTCAATACTTCAATTAGTGATGAGAACACTTTCTTTTTCCCGCTTATGGCACTGAGTGTGCGTATCATGAATATCTGTGGTCAAATGCCGATACTGCGTCGCTTTGGCTTTGAAAAGTACATGCGTTACGGCACTGCTGCAAATCGTGATCGACAGATTGCCTTCTCGAGGAAACAGCTTGCAGCGCGATTGGCTGCCAATCCTACACAACGCCGTGATATTGTGTATTATCTACAGCTTGCGCGAGATCCTGATACAGGGAAAGGGTATTCAGTACAGGAGTTGATCAGCGAGGTTACGTTGTTGTTGGGTGCTGGTGCGAAACTCTCCTTCCAAACAAGATATACATTATTGCTAATCTTGAGCCTCAATAGGAGCGGATACTGCCAATACTGCACTGGCGGGAACTTGGTATTTCCTCGGCCAGCATGACAGCATTCGCAATCGCCTTACATCTCTGATCCGATCAACCTTCCCCACTCTGGAATCCATCGTCTCGGGCCCCGTGCTGTCCAGTGGCAAGATGGGATATTTGCGCGCTATCATCGAGGAAAGCATGCGGCTTTGTCCCCCAATTCCCATGGATCTGCCGCGTGAGGTTCTGCCGGGAGGTCTACGGGTCCTGAACTGGGAGCTTCCTGCTGGGACGGTAGTGGGCGTGCCCACGTACGCGCTGCACCACTCGCCTGATCACTTTGACCGACCGCTCGACTATGATCCCAGCCGCTGGCTAGTACGTGGGAGTGATGCAGCCGTGGGCACGGAAGGCGTGTCGGCTGATGTGATGGCCCGCCAGCGCGCTGCTTTTGTGCCGTTCAGTATTGGCCCACGGTCGTGCATTGGCCGTGGTGTGGCCATGGCTGAGTTGGAGATTGGTGTGGCCCGGGCCCTATGGCTTTATGATGTGCGACTATCTCCCGGGAGTGAGGGTCTTGGTGTGGGAAAGAATGGCGAGTATAAGATGAAGGATAATTTCATTGTAGGGAAAGAGGGCCCAGTGATGGAGTTCCGAACACGGCGAGAGATATAATCTCACGGGACCACTTTGTTATAGTTGCCTTACTCATGGCAATAACGTCAGGTGTGCGATATGTTTTATTCGCTTGTAAAACCATATACCGGCAAAGCAAAAGATTTGAAGACTCCTGCTGCTTGAGTACTACTATATCACATTTCTATGCCATGGTATAGTACTCAGGTATCTACATAAATCCACTTGTATCTTACAGCTTACAGCTTCTCCTTCCCTCGATCCTTTTCACTAGCCCGGCCGCCGCCAATAGGCTTCAAAACCTTGTACCAAGCCTCGCTCACCTCCAAATGATCCACACCCTTACGTTCCTCCTCCCACTGCTTCTCAGCCTTCCGAAACCGGTCCATCTCTTCTTCAAGCCACGCAACGCATGGCTCGATCACCTTCACCACCTCCTGAAAAGGCATCAAATGCCCCAAACCCGCCAACGTCACCTCCCGAACTCTCCCCTCTGGCAATCCTCCACTACCGCCAACCCCAGTCCCACAAACCTTGATACCCTCTCGGATCTCATCCAGCCTCAAATAGGATGAACCACCAAGGATCCACACACAAGAAGGACGCAGACTCGGTAATCGCAAGAAGGTACTCCGTGGCTCGGGGCGATACATAGGAATAAAAGCTGCAAGCGGATCCAAGTCCGCGTGTGTCGCGCGATCGATCACAATCCGACCTGTAACTGGGTCCCGGGCACCAAAGTTCTCCCGAATTTGACCAAGCAGGTCTTGATACTTACTTGTTGTCGAAGTAACGGGTGTTTCTGTTGAGTTGAAACGTGCTTTAACAGCATCCACGTCGGGGTAAAGACGGGTTGGGAGCTCGCGGAACCCGTATTGGGCCATGCGGTCAATGCAGCGTTGATCCCAACCCTTTGTAAGAGCGCGGTTTGCGCGCAGTGCGGTCTCACGGTTGGGCCAGATGTCGCCTCGTCTAAGGGTATAGTTGATTACGCCAGGGGCATCGGTGCCGAAGCCCATTTCTGGTGGGTTGAGTTGGATGACAGGATCAATTAACAGGACGGTTGTGAAGAGACGTGGGTGGAGGTAGGCCAGATTGGTGCTGAGAGATAATATCAGTCATGAATTTCCTTTTGGTAGGTGCAGGATAGATGAACATGATATTTCCTCCGAAGCTGTGGCCAAGACCTACGATCGGGCGAGGCATCTGGTCACGGAAGTGGTTGATCATTAGGAAAAGATCCCGTGGGTGGTCCATCCAAGAACCTGGGACGGGTCAGTGGAATTGAAAGAAATCTTTTGGAGCAAATGGTGCAAGCATACAGTCCATGCTAAGCTTATCCTCATTTCGGACTCCGCTCATGTTCATGCTCGCGCAGTCGGCTACCCAAATGCTGCGGATTCGAAAGCCGGTGCCTTTCTCCAACAACTCATCCCATAGAGGCTCGTACAGTTCCTGTATCGGGACGAGATCAGTATTTGATTTGGAGATGAATGGTTGGGGCTCACTTTTGGTAGCGCAACTCCATGAGCAGCAATCAGGGTAATGGCATCAGAGGGAAGGGGCAATTTTTGGTTCTTAGGGGTATACTGCTTAACATGAAGCTCTAACACGTCTTCCTGATTCACGGTGCTTCCAGGATATTCCCGAATGTGACATCCAGGAACGACATGCTCGGTAATTGTAAAGTTCTCGGTTGACATGATGACGGCTGTCAGAATTGAAGAGGTTTGCAATAAAATACTCTGGTGGATATGAGCTCATAAGAGCGGAAAGATGGGGTCAATGGGGGCGGTAAATCTGAGTGGGGATGTAAAGGAACGGTGGCCTGGGGGAGTGGATTAAACACTCCATTTCTTGCACTAGGCTGGATGTCACTTGAAACGATACCACGATCATCGTAAAAAGATAATAATTGGCAAATTATTCTGATCCAGCGAAGAAATAGTGAAATCAACTTCAGGACTGGATCATAGATTGAATTTGAGTTTGAGTTTAAAGATATGACCACATGAAAGTTATCAAAAACACCTCGTTTTCTAGAAGCAAATAATGGGGTCTAGCAATTTGGACCCGTTTATACAGTAGCGACTCGCTAAGCCGGCAGACAATGTCTCTTCCAATGGCTCAAATCACCAAAAAAATCGTCCGGAATTCGCCCCCAAATTGAACGGCACGACGAGCAAATTAATTGATGTTAACCGCCAATCAGATCCATTGAAATTCAGCCCCCACGCCCAGTCAAGGATCTGAGCCTCCACCCGGCCCGCACCGATCTTCTCCATCCCTGACGCCCCGGTGGCCATGATATGATCTGCACGCACCTATTCTGCAAAATGCGCACTGTAAATATTGAGGACGGTAGCCTGTATATCTCTCTGTCTATTCACAAATCACATGCGTCTTTTGTGCTCATCCCGAGGCCTTCGTCTGCAGGGCGAAAGGCCTTTATACCACTCCACTCGTTTACTCCGCCAATTGTTTTCCGCGCATCAGGGTCATCGTCGCCCTTTCCGTGTCCAATATGTTTGCCTCGGCCTTGTTGGTCAGTAGACTACCTAGGTTTGGGACAAGATTATTCGACTGGACACCATGGGGCTTGGGGGTAAGTGCTATATATGGAGTTTTGTAGGAAGCAGAGTTCAATCACAGTTTACGTGCTGGGTATGATTAAGTATGAAAGGGTAATTTCTTGAACCTTGTTAAGTCTACCGGCTGACAGTTCTATCTTCACGACGCCAAAGGAGCAGAACTTCAGTCTTGAAAGGTGGCTGTTCGTCTCGAGGCCATTGTCTAACATTTTCTAGATGATTATTATGTTGCCGAACCCTATTTTAGACCATGCTTGCCAACTGTCTCAACAAGCCATTGGGCTCCTCAATACCTTGGCTGCAAATCTGGTCCGCACGAGCCTGGGTATCGCTAACAGAGTAAATCCGAAGCTCGTCGGCATTACCGGAAGGCCGAATGTGAGCGACATCGCCATTTTCGAACGTGATACGGACACCATCGGTGTAGTTTGTCTTTTTCACCGGAGTGAAGCCAGCTTCAGCAGAGAATACCTGTTCAAGCTCGCGGCGAATCTGGGAGATATGGCGACCACCTTCCTCAGTAACGCTGTTAACGTGCTGGCCATTGGAATTGAGATTCTGCATGCCCCCCTCAGAGAACACAATTTCATGATCCTCCTTGTTAAGAGGAGAAAAGCGTTCGACAATTTTTGCGCTCGTTGGGCGAGGGAAGTTGCGAATCACCGCAGCCTTGCTGGATCGGGCTGGCAGCGATTTGAAAAGAGTCGGCACGTTGGTCTGACGCTTGCGGGCTGCGAATAGGACGCATAGGAGTGGCAGGACTGCATCGCGTGTAGGGAGAGCAGGAAGCTTTCGGCCATCAAGCTCAATATCGGAGCCGGTGAGGAAACCACCGTTGGCTTCCCAGCCTAGAACACGGCTGCGTCCTTGCTGGGCAGCGTTCTGCATGCCAGCAATCACGTAGGGGCTGCCGATTCTGGTCTTGGGCAGCAGGGCCTTGGCAAGAGGACCACGGTCAATGGCATCGTTGGTGCTGATGGGGACCACGACAGCGTCGGCACCGAGGAACTCGGCAACAACCATGCCTAGGAGATCTCCGCTGAAGAAGCGGAGTTTGCCATCCTCGGGCGACAGGAGGAGGGGACGATCACTATCGCCATCTGTGGAGATGACCGCATCGAAGGTTTGTCCGGTGCTGTCGGAAAGAGCTTGGACAGTGTCGAGTTGAGCCTGGTCAATGGCCTCGGTGTCGATAGGGACGAAGGTCTCGCTGCGGCCTGCAGGGACAACCTCAGCACCAAGAAGCTCAAGCAGCTCAACAATGAGATCGCGTCCGACAGCAGAGTGCTGGTAGACCAGTAGCTTCATGCCCTGCAGGGTATCACCCTTGAAGAAATCAAGGTACCGTTGAATGTACTCGCTCTTGCCCTCGGGGATGGGAGTCTCGAGGGTCGAAGTGGCAGCACGGAGCATGCCCTGCTCGTTGAAAAGGGACTGCTCAAATGGCTGTGCAAGAAGCTCTTTCCGGGCAACCTCAACAGACTCGTTGATAGGTTGCTCATCCTTCTTCAGCAGCTCACCCTTGGAGGTGTTGAGCTTGTAGCCATTGCGATCGAAGGGAATATGGCTACCAGTAACCATGATACTTCCCTTTCCTCTTTGCAAAGCGAAGAGAGTGAGAGCGGGTGTAGGGATAGCGCCTAGGCTGATAGGCCGCATACCCGCATCCTTCAGGGCCTTCTCAACGGCCTGGCAAAGACCGCCGCGGTTCGGCTCAACGTAGTTGATTGAGCTGGGGCGCAAGTCGTAGGCATAGTAGAAGTCATCGCCACGCTCAATGCCACCCTCAGATGGGGAAATGGCTTGAAGGTAGCGAATTTCACCAAGAACGTTGATGTAAATCTCCAGTTGGGTTAAATCGACGATCAAGCCACGTCGACCACTGGTGCCGAATTTGAGGATTTGAGGCTCGTAGGCGAGATTAGCCTCGAGTGAAGATGTTGAGGTGGACATTATGGGTGGTAATTAATATGATTAAAAAAGGGAGAAATCTTGAAGGTGGCGGGATGTTTCTGTTTACCCCACGCTCTGAGTTTCACCGCTCACCGATGCACGTCCGACAAGTCGTCGCCTATAGAGGATACTTCTTTGAGATGCTTTGAAGGATTTTGGTTTATAATGTATTTGACGTCAATTGAAATACTAAAATCAGGGAATCAAAGTCTTGAATTTTTACGTCCATGTTTGGATCTGTCTATGCTCTTGGGCTACGTATATGGACAGATTAAATCTTGAGGGTCTAGAACACGTGGAACATCGAAAATCTATATTATGTGGGCTCTCAATTTCAGGACTAGCCGCGTACATTTTACTAAAGTTCAGTTACAATCAATTGCTTCAGAACAGTGTGCCTGCTATAAAATATCCCAAGGTTGAAGTGGAGCGTTGGATGGTTTCACAAGCAGAAGCTGATCAGTGATCGCCTCGTATCTCCCCGCCAAGACATTCCTTATTCCTCCCGAACGTCATGGGATCCCAACTTCAACATCACAACTTCTCGATCAAACATCAAGCAGACTAGATCCCCATTTACAATGCAGGTAGCAGAAATACTATCTGATATCACGTCACTACGGGTTTGCGTAAGTCTCTTGTTCTCCAAGGCTGATGAGATCTCCCCTGATTCCACAAGGGATTGCCCCTCCACGCGCCGATCCCTTGTCAGCTCGAGCCACCTAAAGGCTAACACTGCCCAGGGCCAGAACGAAGCCCTCTCCCTAGTGAATGCACACAAATCCGTCACCGGAACAAGCGATACCGCTACAAATAGCCCAGTCGTAAATCTCTCCGATGAAGCGCCCGGAACCCAACCCAACAAAAAACATGAAGATTTGCAACGAGCCAAAGAACTGGTCAAGCTGCATTACGAATTCAAATCAAGACACTCCAACGGTGAGGTGGATGATGCATTACGAAAGGCACGCGAGGATGTGGAGCTGGTCCTGAGCGAGCTAGAGTGAACCTTGCAATATCCAAATAAATACCAGAAACCTTTCAAAGAGCGAAATCCGCAATCCTATCGTGCGCCAGGACCCGTCCCTCCGTCGTCTTACAAATATCCCGCATAGCAGCAGCTTTGGCATGAATATTCTTGTCGCCCAATACTGTCTCTAGCGCGTGCGAAAACTCCTCTGCGTCGATCCCGGGAGCTGCCTTTCGACTTCCGTGGACTCCTATACCTAGCCACTCGACTCGCGTTGCACAGTCGTATGTGTCGAGCCACTGCGGAATAATGACTTGGGGGGCACCCACCCTGAATATCACACACGATATCAGCAACAGGTTATATCTGGGAAAGGGAGCTACACACTTGCATGCTTCAAAGTATGAATTTGCGCCTCCATGATGAACATATGCCGCGATCTTGCCAGTTTCGAGGACAGCAATGATATCCGCCTGGATCCAAGGCACTAGTCTCACAGATCCCGAATCAATGAATGTCTCAAGAACCTTTTGAAATGCGTCTGAAGTCTTCCATTCGTATCGTAGTTTCCACAATACTTGATGGTCAGCGTGATCGTCGAGTATGGTTTGGATGGCCTTTGCCATTTGAATAGCAACATCCTCTGTGGGCTTAACATGTGACCCGAGGCTTATGAGAATAGTCGGCTTTATAAGCCATGTCGCCATCTCAGGATCCTTTTCCAAAAGTGACTGATGGAAACGGAGTATCGGCCCGCAACTAACAACATTATGTGGTACATGCAAGGGGAAATCCATTTCCCTAAATGCTGGTGTCAAATGCAGTGAGTCCCTTTGATAGGCATTCGTCAAGGGAAACGGACTCATCCCCTGGTGGTCTTTCCCTAATTCTTCAGTCTCTGACGAAGGGTTTCTCGTGGTCATAGCCATAGCTGCACGGAGCACGAGATACATATTCGGAAGTATCAACCTCCATGATAATGGATATGAATACCCCGACCCAGTCCTATAGTCCACTCAATCAGCAAATCCCGATCATCTCCACGCAAACCAGTCCCAGGATTCTCGCCTTACATAGGATATTTCCATAAGAATTCCGCATTGGGCTGATTCAAGATCACAACGTCCTTAAGTGGGACGGGCCACAAAACAGCAACACGAGACCCAACGCTCCGACACGCATTCAAGCCAACATGCAGTATCGGATCAACAACCACCACTGCAGGTTTAAGCTCATTCAAAATATCAACGCAGCTCCGGTATGCCCTTCCGTATTCGGAAGACGTCCAGCTAGACATTATTGTCCGGACTTTCTGGAAGCCGTCCACTGTGCCCGCAATCCCCGGCTTATGGTGTATCAAGCCGACATTAGTGCGGATCGCAAGGTCTTCCATACATGGCCCGTATATTTCGTGAAATTTCGCTGGCTCGGGACAGGGGACCTTCTTGTTTAATTCTGTTACCAGTGGTGCTACATGGCTGAAGGAGGCGATGTGGACTGAAAATTCGTTGCGTTGGAGGAATTCTTCTACTACTGCGAGGGCCACGTTGGCTTGACCCAGCTCGCTGTTGGTGAAGAATAAGATGTTTCGTGAATATGACATCGCTTCTGGTGAATTCACCGATGATTCTTTGAAATGCTATGGTAAATTTGAGCTGGATTACGAGACTTCGTCGCTTTAAATGGGTCTCTTATATTGTTTCACGGCTTTGTGGTACTTTCAGGTTATACAACCTTGTATTCATGAACAAATACTACCCGACCAGGTATGGACCGATTCGCTAAGCTTTGCAGTGAGGATTGAGCCTGTGGGTATTGATCAGAAGAAACGTCAAGCTCGTCAGTCCTTCGAAGTAAAATTTGGATCTGATTTGCTGTGTGATTGTTCCGAGGTCGACAAAATACATCAATGGTGCTATCCTCCAGTTTTTCTATCAGCTCTTTGTAGAAGCCACGTTCCGGGGGGAGCGCACTCATGACCAGATTAAGATTATGGAGAGCCCAGAGATTGAATAAGAGGAGATCAAAGACGAGTACCATCTCTCCCATTCGTTTCGCGACCCCGATCAACCGAGGGAATCCATCAATATCTGTCCACATCTTCCACGGGAATCTCCATCTCGCCAACTTCCAGCCATGTGAATCTTTGGGTTCCTGGGCAGTCAAATCTGGCTTTGAGATGGAGTCCCAATCATCGATCTTGAAGACACCCAGCGCTTGGTAAGGGTTCTACTTTTGCAGTCAGTGGTTATGGAGGGTCACCATCGAGAGAATTGTTGTACCCACTTGTAATAAACCTATATAACACAGCGTGATATAGCCAAGGTGTGTCAAAGGTGACAATTTGTCATGAAAATCCTCAAAGTGTATTCAAAACGCTAACAGAATTCGTCGGCCGGGTTTTATAAACTCTTCGCAGAAAGAGATACAATCAGTCAAATACCTTCAGAAGAGAAAGTCTTAGCTTCGCAATATGAAGAAGACATCTGCAAATAGCTGGAGCTTACCTGAATCCATAACACGTGAAATCACGCCGCTTGACTGGTGCGAGGATGTGTTGCGATTATCGCGCAGAATATGGCCAAAGCCATGCCGACACAAGTAAAAGAGACGATAGCAAATAAGAGTCTCGTAACATTTCTCCCACTCACTTCTTCCTCTTTCTCCAGGTCGGAAGATGCAGTGGGGAATCTGGTCAAAGGCTGTTCTTCCCCGTAGTATATCTCATGACAAGGATCATTGAGGCTGATTGTCAATGCCGACCCGTAACCACGATCCAGGTAACTCTTGCTTTTCCACATATCTTGGACGAAAGAGACCGATGTCTCTAGCTCTTTGTTGTAAGCACGATATAACGGAGAGGCAAGATTGCCTTTAAAAGAGCATTCTTTGGACAAAGAAAAAAGCAAATGAGCGTGATGCAAGGCTATTGAAAACAAAAAAAGTAATCTGGTGTGACGTACCACACATTATTATCTCGTTGTAGTAATCAGAGTCTTTGATTGGCCGAATGCTTTGATTTGTTTTTATGCCCCTTGCATGCAGCTGAACAGAGGAGCGGACGGCCCAATGAGAATTGTCGGCTGCAATCTACATCGAAGCATCTCTCCATCCGAGGAACACGTCCATTTTTAGTTTGTTTCAAATTAAAAGTTAAGAGTGGGCCGTATGCCATCAATATTATACATTTCAAACAGAGTACTTTCAACCACATGAATCTTCCCTCATATGAAATTCCCGCTGTACCTTGATACTCATCACATTGGTATTATTTTCAAGGTCGCTATCACGATCCTTGGGGAGGGGATCCATTTCCACTCGAACAGAACTGCAAGTCAACATAGCCTCATCACAATCCGGCCGAAAATTAACGGTTCGGTTCCTGGTGCTTCCTTTCTTCCTGGATAATTGCTGAAATAGTGAAATCTCTCCAAACGGCTTTGACCCTTTCGAAAATGTCAGATTTGTTGCCCACATGCAAATAATCGGTTGCAAAGTTGGCACACATGCGCAAATCACAGCCACGGAAAGTTCAATCTGAGACCACATGTATACGTCGCCCATGACCCATGACACGTCGAGAGAGGTTTTAAGATTGATTATGGAAGATATGCGGATGATACTGACAAAGATGGCACTGGAACAAAGAGAAGGAACGAATTAGCTATCGCTTGGAAGTTTGGAAAATTGAACGGTCTTCTACACACAATCCACCCAGGAAGAATATCCCACAGACTAGAAGCTTTTGGAAATTCTGCATTTGCAACTTCCAGATAATCGGCATTGGAATCATGAAGATGAGGCCGTCGGCCGCCACGTTTGTCGCCGCATTCCCAATATAGAAAGAATAAAGATCGAAGAGACATTTCCCTCCATCTGGGTCGGTATACCGATTCCAGAAGTATGAAATTGGCCGACAGGCGACCAGTAGCGTGATGAGACTTCCGATCCCCCATCCGATAACGATGAAGAGACATGCCCACGTGGCCCAGTTCATGCTGAAAATGCGGCGGTAGAAGGATATGATCGAGGACTTCACAAGAACAAGACAGGCAATATAGACGAAGGCGTAAGCCCACAGATTCTATTCCAATTGCAAGTCAATACACCTGAAACAGTGGGTAGTCGGATGTACGAACCCTCTGTAATTGCACCACATCATCCATTGTTCCAGCCCATATGTGCTTCCCAGCCCCAGAATCTTCGGCTTTTGTTTCATCAGGATAGTCCGCGACAATAATACTAGCAGTGCGCCTTACCTAAAATAGTCGCTGCAAATAATCCCACGACAAGAATCTGCATAAAGTCTGTTAAAACCCTCGCGACTTGGCTGAATATGCCTATGGTTTCACAAACCTGAGCAGCAATTATCGTCCAATCATCAATTCCCAATCCAACCTTTTTGACCGCAAGTCTTGAATAGATGCGCAAGGAAACACAGATAATCGAGAGAGCCAGCATTGCACTAATGGCCCCTGTAATTGTGTGAGCTTGGCTCTCCGACAAGTCCATGTCCGAGGGCGCCTGACCGAAGACAGCGTCTACACTAGCCATATCTTGCGATTGGATTCCCAACCAGAATCCAACATCTAGCTACCCATGCAGAGGAGTTTAGGAAAGGTTAACTGATTTAATGTTTGCCAGTCAGGGAGTTGAGAAAATACTAAAAATAGTTAGTGGGGATTTAAACGCCCACTTTAATCAACTCAAGGAGTCTATTTCCGCCGCTAAAGGTTCAACGAAGTACCTAGCAGGGGTACACATCCCGCAGTCAAATCAGTAGCATCTCTGACAAACCTACCGAATGGTTGGCCTTCATTAAGTGGGTACATGTACGCTGTGGCCACTATGGTCTGAGGATTCAATGCTTTCCGCCAAGCGGGTTTAGGCGCATGGCTAAGCCCCCAGGATTCCACTAACGTCTAAAGCCCCACCGGAAGCTCGTTTCGGGCCGCTCCTTCATTTTCTAGATTATTTTGGCAGTTGATCCGCTTTTGATCAACAAAACTGATATGAAGTAGATTAAACATACTTTGACTAGTGAAATTTTGGGTTGGTATGTCTTGGAACGCGGCCTTAACGTGCCCGACACTATTGACTTTGCTCACGTTTCCTTGTGGACGAGACTCCACTTCCGCGTACTTGAATCGGCGGGTGGCGCCGATTAAGCAAAACTCCCGCCGCGATCTCCACAAAGGGGAGTACACTCCGGGCTAGTAGTCTGGGCTTGCCTGGGATCGGAGTTAATATAATTCTGGCATTTCAATACTATCATGCAGGTGTCTAAATGTGTATCTATGATCCTCGTAATCAGCTATCGAGTCTGTCGGCGCTTTAACCTCATCGAGACCTTGCAGGTCTAAGTATTTACTGTGAAGTGAAAGATGGAGATGGAACAACTAATTTTATGAGTTTGTATCAGAAAAGACATGCCAAGCATTTCCAAACTTTCGAGCCAGGTTGAAGACAGCAACCGGATTTCTGTTTTTCGGTTTTTGTTTTGCTTTTACTTTTGATGTTGGCGACGAGTGCAAGGACCATGCCTTGAGTTCTATGCTTCACCCTGTGAGGAATATCCTTTGAGCCGCATCCTGCAGGCTGTCAACAACAGACAGTGCCATGTGATCTGGCATTTCCTGCTCCAGCCTCCTTGCCAAAAAAAAAAAAAAAAAAAAAAAAAAAAAAAAGCATATTATCTCCAAGCGAGTATTACCTGCTGTCCCAAATTTCCAGCAGGAATCCCTTCTGTGGACCTGATACTTGGATCATGTAAGTGTGGGGGATCTACAGCCTGAGTCAAAGTAGATGACCTAAATGTATAACATCCCTCATGGAACAAAGTCGAGTTTGTACATTTTTCTTCTATTCTCACAGGTACTTGCCTGTCCTAGCTCTCTGCAGCCTGGCGGTCTATCATAAAGTACTCAGTCAATTCAAATTTCATGAATCGAATTCACGTCGAAAAAGACATACGAGAATATACTCGATTTCTGGTTCGGTTCCAAATCATCCCGGGATTACCTGCGGCAAAAGTCATTCTGGTACGGCAGCCCTGCAGACGACGCCTACGTACGTGAAAACCTAAGTGAGACATACCAAGCCGCCAAAAATGGTTATCTCTATGCCTGGATCCGCGCCGGGGAGGGTGAAGGCGCATTGGCCCTGAATTTGTTGCTGGACCAAGTACCCCGCAATATCATCCGCGGGGCCCCACAAGCATATGCAACAGATCATAAGGCTGTATCAGTGGCACGGTATGCCATTGACCGGAAATGGGACAAGAAACTTCCTGATATTCAGAAGCGGTGCATGTATTCGCCGTTCAAACATTCGGAAAACATTGACGACCAGGAGCTTTCGGTAAGCTCTTCACAGAATTGGGGGATCCGTATCATCTTCACTGGGCAAAGGATTTCAGGCACCAAATTAAACGTGATTGGTGCTTTGTACATCGGGATAGTATTTTAGAAAGGTCATAAAGATATAAATGGTTTAACTAAATGCCATTATCGGGTTTCAGACCTGTGCCTGAATCTGTGAATCAGCTTGGATAATCTGATGTCCGCTCGGACGACTTCTGGAGCGCGGCTCTTAAGCAGTGCATCAACGAGCTTTCCCAAGACTTTTGATTTAACGCATCATAACATTATAGCCCAAGATTCACTCGTCATCGAGGCTCACCCAAGGCCTTATCGTAAGCGATGCCCCTTCATAGGATGTGTCCTACTAAAATGCGCCAGATCACGTCGCTAGATGCGCTTTCCACATCCCCCGCCACCATCGCACCGCTTGTCAATCTCACTCTCCTGAGCTTCTCACTAATGGCTTGACCCTCGCGCAAGGTTGAGGTGTGACGGGAAAATGTTGCGTCTCGCCGATGTTTGCGTTTCCGAAAATGGTGCTGCGGGATCAGACGTGGGGGATTGATTCCCAATATTGATGCCAAGTACGTCTACCCTTTTTGGCAAAGTCGCGCTGACCTAATGTGTCACTCACCTATTCCCAGCAAACACCTCCGCTCATAATTTTCAGGCTCATCGACGACAGCCACCTGATAATTTCGGACCTAGATATCCCCGGCGAGCTTTGTATTCGTATGCCCACGGTGACAGTGGGTATATATTATTTATAGCCTGAAGCAAACGCGAGCATTTCCATGCTAGATGACCAGTTTCGACGAGCGATATTGCACTATGCGACTCCGCTGCGCGAGAATGATATATTGTCGGGCGGAAAAGGAAAGGTTCGCGGGTTCCAGGTCGCGCCATCAGATTTTGAGTCGGTCTCGCTTTCGCATCCTGAAATAGCTGACGTGGCAGTGGTGGGGTTTTAACTTTCGAGAGCCTTACGAGGGCCAAACCAACTGACCTCGTGTTGCATAGCCCCTGTTCTTCACGTCAGCACCAGCCCTACCCAGCCCCACCCCGAAATATCGCTAATCGCCAAACTTATCCGCGCAAATACCATTTCTGGCCTATGTAGGCTTGTCATCATGCATTATTCACGCTCATCATCTACTTTTCGCCCAGTCAAAATGCTCTGCCCAAAGTTGGATCCAATTTAGGCAAATGAATGGTAAGGCTTTTCAAGCCTCTAGGTACTGCCCAGCTTTATTTACATTTGAGTTTGAACAAATTAATCTAATTCGGTTGCAGTATTTGGGGCCATTTGCTAGGTCTTATGTCATATTCAAATGTATAAAACTGACCTCTCTCTCCAGCAAAAGACACGATCATCATTCAATCCCAACCTACTATATCTGGCAAAGACATATTGATTTGATAGGAAATCGGTCTTCTCCAACTTCGGTCTTCTCCAACTTCGCTATCTCCATTTTTTTTCACGTTACTCTATTCTTTCTGAACTTATCATAAGACACGATATCAAAAATGCGTTTCTGTCTATTTGCTCTTGTCGCCCTCTCCCTGGGGGTGAATGCAATGCCTCATGCGCCGCAGGTAGTGAAGAAGTCCACTTCAGTGGGAGGTCAAAAGCCATTCTCATTCCCACTCGCAAACGGCTTTCCCAATATCGCTCAAGACTCGGATGCTCTGACAGAAATCGAGAAACAAGCACATGGCACACTGCCCAATGGAGCATCACCTGCCGAAATCGCAGACAACTCAGTTGCCGTATGGCAGCTAATTGCCTTCAATGAGCTTTTTGAAGTAGCATACTTTAGCAATCTCATTGACAACATCACGGACGGCATTTCTGGATATGAACTTGCCAGCCCTGCTGCACGGAATGTTATCACTACCGCATTAGAAGCAGTCAGAGCACAGGAAGAAGTGCATGCGCTCGGAGCAAATGGCATTCTCCAGGCGGCTGGACGTGACCCAATCAGTCCCTGCGAATATATATTTCCCGTCGACAATCTCGATTCCGCCATCAATTTCGCATCAGTCTTTACCGATATTGTCCTTGGAACTCTTCAAGAGGCTTTAAAAGTCTTTGGGTCTGATGGGGATGCAGTATTCCTTGGGTTGGTTGGCTCTGTCATTGGCCAAGAAGGTGAACAGAATGGCTTTTATCGAACCGTTGACAAGTCCGCCTTGCCACCGTCCACTCAGCCATTACTCACCGCGTCATCGGGCCCTTTCTTGCTATCTGCGCTGTATCAAACGGTCATAGTGCCTGGCTCTTGCCCTGATAGTCTACCCATTCCCGTTTTTGGGGCTTTGAATGTCGACACAAGCTATCCCAAGGCACAGACACAGGAGCTGGAGTTCAGTTTCTATACGAATGAGACAACTGTCAGTACTGAGGGCCTGAGCCTGGTATACATCAACGGGCAGAATACTCCAGTGGTTGAAAAGCTTTCTAATGTCCAGTAAGTTTGTTGACCGATATAAAGTGTTTTTTTATAAGGAATTCAGACTGATAATGTGAATAACAGCCTTGTTGATGATTATGTTCATTTCACCTCACCGTTCCCCTACCAGGAATATGTGATGGGCGGATTGACCATTGCCGCTGTCACTAATAGTGTTGGACCATTTTCAGATGCTAGTGACGTTGCTGCTGCAACTTTGTACGGACCCGGAATTATTGAACTTGCTTAGTATGATGGTTCTTATCCACCAAGACATTGGGAAGCGGGATTTGTGGCGACTTCAAAAGATCGTGCGACCGTGTGCTGTTCAGTCAATGGTCGGTCCAGCTTGAAAGCAATGATGAATCGTTTTACGCGACTGTAGATTAATTAAAACATCCCTAGGTCAGACATTGATGTATCTCATAGCGGCACCAGTGGTTTTTTTGATATTTTTGAAGCATTCTTTAGCATGAATAATTTTGATAATTTGATACAGCAATTGTTTAACATCATTCACTTGTCTCCAATATTTAGTGCGCAATATACATGTTGTGGCTGTGGTACTCGGCGAGCGGGAACCAGTCATTGGTGGTACTCAACATCAGAACCAAGGTTGCGCGTCTCAAGTCAGGTGCCATGATTTATCATTTCGTCATCCATCACCTAAAACTAACTTCACGACAGTCTTTCTGGAACGCTTAATAGGCTTCTTCCAGCCCGGGGTCTTTTGTCGGAAATTCTCGAGATCAATACACCCATTACACGGAGATCGTTCACAGAACCCGTGGACGCGGGAATAGAGAATGAATAAGGAGATTCCTCAAAGCCCTACCTATTTCCACGATCCCTTTGAGGAAGTCGAACTACCTACTCGTCCCTTGGCATCTCATCGTCATCATACAGTAAGGGACGATGGCAGAGAAACGAAAGACTTTGAAGCCCCTCGCATCTTCGATGGACTAACCAACATTTTGTCTGGCTGGGGATGGCTGTCTTCTGAACGTGAAGCCCGTTCAGAATCGTGGAAAGTCCTTTCTCGTCGAGATTCTACGAACGTGCCTTCTGTTGAGTCAGACCGGGCGCAAAGCATGCCAGCCACAAATTACGAGGCAAAGGCAGAATCACCCACATCATTCGCAAAAGATTATGGAAAATTTCATAGAGTTCTTCATTATGATGACTCAAATACGGTGCAATTATACGAAAAGAAATCATCGGTTGACCAGATCAAATCACCAGGAAGAACTCCATCCAGCCCTGTGGTGACAAAATTGAGGCGGGCTTCCTTAATCAACAAGACAATAAGAGAACTCTATGCAGTCAAAATGTTTCACTCTGCCCAAACAACCACACCACTCCCGTACGGAAAGCAAACTCCTTCTTTCTCACTATACCATCCTAACATTATCCCAATTATCGACATACTTTACAATGAACAAAAGCATCTCTGCCTCGTCATGCCCTACTGCGGCGGTGGCAATTTAAAGTCCTTTCTTTTCCCAGACGGACCACGAAAGGACAGAATCACGAAAGAAGAGTTAAACTGCTGGATTATTCAAATCATTCGCGCAGTTGCATTCCTTCACGATAAAGATATTGTCCATGGCGATCTGAGACCAGAACATATCCTTTTTACAACCCAAGGCGCAGTAAAGGTAAGTGGCTTTGGGGAAGACGAAGATGCAGTCCGAGAACTGGCGGAATTATTGCATGGCAATAATCGCACTTCATGCTATTCTGAGTCGGGAGCCAGTTCAAACATGACTCCGGCTTCTAACTATAAGCCCAAGATGTGCATTCGGAGGAAGCTATCGGAGGCAAGCGTTCCCTATCTTCCGCCAGAGAGGTTTTCTGGTCGACGTGGCTCTTTTCATCAAAGCTATGCACATCATCAAGGCTTTGATATCAGAGCGGGAGATGTATGGGCATGTGGTATGATCTACATGGCTCTGATATCAGGCAAGCTCCTTTGGCACAGGGCGCAGAGGATTCATCCTGGAAAGCCCTTTGCTAATTATCTGAACTATCGTCTGACCGATGACGGTTACGGTCCCATACAGTCGCTTCAACTGGTGAGTTACATTCGTCGCTTTTGTATGTAAACCTGAGCATGAGCATATTCTCTGACATCCCGGAACAGCGTTGTCGAAATGTGGTTTACGCGATGCTACATCCCGACTCGGAGTCGAGGATCACTGCAGCAGAGGTTTTGAGGTCAGAATGGGCCCTTGGCGTTGCGGTCTGCGAAGTTGGAGAGACGGGATGAAATACTGTGCTTTTATTACTTCTAATTGCATCATGAAGGCTTCCTCTGCACTACTTGCAAAGTCTAGATCGCGTTATTTGGACAGTTGGTCTTTACGCTGTATATTCCCGAGCGGAGGCCTTCTGGTCTCAGTCAATAAGATCAGACGAGCATCAAAAGGTGGAAGGCCATAGGGCCACCTGATATGAAAGCTTAGTAATCTCTTCTGATAATGTAAGTGTTTAAACAACATCAGTAAGGCTTCTCCTTTTCTCTGGCTTGCATTCCCGTCTCATAATTCACGACTCTAAATACCGGGGCACAACCGACTTCACGTTCGTGTCTATTACCCGCATAGTTCTCGGAATTCGAAGCATTATGATCCTGAACTATGATGTCTTTTCACTGTGATCATATCAGGAGTGGGCAAGTGTCAAAACAGGAAGAGACTAAGGCTGGGTCCGGTATAGCCAGTAAAAAGATGCCTTCATACTTAGCAAACGCCTATTCATCTGCTATCATCTACGTCTATCTATCCTGTTATGACATATTTATTTTCTGGCCTTGAGAGTATACATATGTCTGTAGAGTCATCAAGTCCCCTCAATCCGTTGGAATTAGTAAAAATAATGGTAATATCAAGGTCTCCCTGGTCTCGGGGAGTTATCTGGTTTTTATTCTTGTTATCTACATAGACAATGGTCTCAGTTCAGTAGTGTGAAATTTAGTATCTAGCTACTCAGACCTTTATATAGGTATTTAGAGATAATTGAACGCTGTCAGTCGTCCGCACTATAGAGCCACATAGTAGATGGTTCTGGAGATGGAATGAGAAGGGCACCAATTAAGTAGAAGTAAACCAGGAAGCAGCTTATGGCTAATTATCTGGAGGGGTGGGTCGAGCTCAATAAGCATTGTATGCCGAGTCACGTAACTTCGAGTTGAACGGCATGTGATTTTCGTTTACTTTTTATCCTAAACCTCACTGACAACCGTCTCTCACTTCATATTTCTCATCACCCCTTTCCAACTCATCATAATTCTCCTGCACTTGCATAGCTGTCTAGCACAACCATCATGCAACGCTCGACTCAGCCCACGGCTCAAGATATTGCCATGCAGGTATCGTTGCCGAAGCAGTTCGGTCTCCACTATGATCTGCTTGCATTTCATCATGGGTTGTATTTGAAACATCTATCTCCTTTGGTTCCAAGGTCCGAACAACGATATGAAGACAAGGTACCCGCAGAGCCTGAAGAACCAGCCAAACCATGGGATGCAGTGGATGGGCCATGTTGTCCTGGCTTGCAGCACCCTATAAATGATGTTGACCCTTGTTGCTCTGGCTTGGGGCTTTCAAAAGAGGACTCAATAATCCCATGCTGTGAAGGAGTTGTTCCAGAGAGCACAAGAATCATCAACGTTGAGTTGACATTGTTCCAGAGTATGCCGGAGGCCGCTGCATCTTTGTTATAGGTACGAGATGGGGCTTATATAGAATCTGTGGCACACAACTGCCCTTCTTCCGTTCTGTTGTGAGCGACTTTCTCTTGGCGACATCTTTGGTTGTGTATGTGGCATGGGGCTGGATCGAAGTACATACTTCGGTTAGGGTTGGAGCAGATACTGAAGCCCGATCTCTCAGGCGACAACGAACCTTGAAGCGGTGAACTCAGGTATGGCAGTTTCCTAGACCGCCTTCGAATCCGCGCATCTTTCTCCACCACGCGCCTCTTGCTCACCTTTCAACCACTGCTCGCCCAACCCCACAACTCCCATCATGGCCGCTCCGGTGGATGCGAAGCTTCTTCGGAAGACCAAGTTTCCTCCTGAGTTTAGCCGCAAGGTTGATATGCAAAAAGTCAACATTGAGGTGATGAAGAAGTTCGTCCACCCTTCCCCGGATTTTGATCGTGAAGGCGCCATGCTAATCTCCGTACTCAAATGCAGATGGATCGCAGGCCGGATTTCTGAGATTCTAGGCAATGAAGATGATGTGGTCATCGAGCTTTGCTTCGGCCTAATTGAAGGCACCCGCTACGTATGTTTCCCGCGGTGTCGTCTGGTCTTTGCTGGCGCCCAACTGACAGTATTTGTGGATCAATTAGCCTGATATCAAGGCAATTCAAATCCAACTTACAGGATTCCTTGACAAAGATACCCCCAAGTTCTGCAAGGATCTTTGGCTACTGTGCCTGAGCGGCCAAGAGAACCCCCAGGGTGTACCAAAGGAGCTTCTTGAAGCGAAGAAGCTGGAGCTCATTCAAGAAAAGGTGATCCCTTGCCCGCGACTCCGAGCAGATCCTTTTCCAAGCCCGTCGCTAATGCATTTTATCGCAGGCTGAAGCCGAAAGGGCCGCCGAATCCGCTCGACGACAGCGCGAGCAAGATATGGCCCGGGAGCGCGAACTGGGTGATATCAGGAACAGAGAACGTGGAGCCCGTGGAGATCGCGAACGAGGACAGAGGGGCCCTGGTCGCAACCGTGCTTTCGATAGCAATTTCGAACGCCGACGATCGCGATCCCCTCCCCGTCGCAACAGAAGCCGGGACCGATACCGTGAACCCCCACCTCGCCGTAATTTTGATTCTTACGTCCCGTCTAGCTCGAACCAAGGCCGCCACTCTCGCTCCCCTTCTCGATCTCGTTCCCCCCATTCCCCTCCTCGCTCGTCCATTCGGGAACCGCGTCATGCTGGTCGTGCCCGGTCTCCAGGCCGCCGCCGAACCTACAGCCGATCCATCTCCCCCAACTCGCGCAAACGCGAAGGAACTAGGCGCAGCCCAGACTACGGTGATCGACACAGATCCATTGACCAGAATAATTCACGCTCACCAATTCCCAGAGATGAACCAGGACACCGCTCGTTCTCCCGCAGCGTGAGCCCATCCTCTCGGCACCAAGACCGGAAGAACTCTGGCTCGAACGATCTCCCTCGCTATCGCCCACGTTCTCGTTCTCGTGAGAGAGGTAGAGGACGATATGAACCCGATACTTCCCGATTCAACGATGAACAGACTCGTGGCCGTGGATATGGACGACGCCGCAGCCGCAGCCGCAGCCGCAGCCCTCGCAGAGAGCATGAACGGCGCCGCTCTTTGGAGCGATACAATCCAGCTGCTCACAGAAAACGTGACCCATCTGTATCTACATCTGACAAAAAACAACCAAAGAATGCTGATCAGCCGGAAGATCCACCCACTCCCAACCCAATCGAGATGAAACCCAAGGCGGAGGATCAGGAGATGAAGGATGCTGAGTGAGGTGGATAAGTTCCTCACTCGCAGAGCGCTTGAGATCTTGAACATCTAATGGAATATCCACACATCCGTATTGACGTGGATCCAGGCTCATAATGTCTCGACTGAAACGATGTATTTTTAATGAAGAGATAGGTACTCGTTCTAGGCAACATGCCTACAGCGACGTTCATTCCTAGAAATAAAACCATACCCGAAATTCCTGTTCTTCACTATGCTAGTCCTTAAACAGCCTTGAAACTGGGGCCCCCGCTAAGACACAATAAGTCAAGTCATGCTACTCTGATGAACTCGATCACGAGCCCAGTCGTTCATCACTGCCAAGTTTGGATTATTACACCGGCTCCTACTTGTCACCAACGTCAGGACCTGCAGATCGAACCCTAGCTTTTCGTCAAGGAGATTTCCCTCGGCTTCTCC
The DNA here is from genome assembly GCF_028828015.1 of Penicillium pulvis. Classification (NCBI taxonomy): domain Eukaryota; kingdom Fungi; phylum Ascomycota; class Eurotiomycetes; order Eurotiales; family Aspergillaceae; genus Penicillium; species Penicillium pulvis. The sequence goes on along the minus strand of NW_026643078.1, from coordinate 847,919 downwards.
GTGCGGGGCTAATGCATCTAAGATCACATGGAGTGGGGGACAAGGAATTACCATTGGATATGGGGTCCAAGCTATCGCAAAAGCAAATCATTTGCCGAATAAGCACATAAGTACCTAGCTCGATCCCTCAACCCTGTTGAAAAGGACAGCATTTCGTGTACCGTGAAAATCACTCATTCCAGCCCCCAATGCCTGACCCGATCCCTATCCCAGAAGGCTATGTGGGGAACCTCACCCCAGTCCAACAAGAAAAACTACAACAGTTCTGGAAAGTGATCCAGCAATCATGGGATCCCACATTATCCAGTGCCGACGGTACAACCTCAGTAGCAAACTCCAATACAAATCCATCAAGTCGTCGACGATTCTTCTCCTTCAGTCGCTCATCAACCGAACCATCTGATGAAGAATTATCTTCAATCCCGCCGAATCTACTCGCATCTTTGAAACGTCTAGGTGCAGGCGCAAACGAGCTCCGAGCTGTTCAATCCCTGCTTATCCAGCTGCCCGGTGACAGAATCCGCATCGCGTTCTTGTCGATGCTCAAGCAAGACCATCCCGATGCACTATGTCTACGCTTCCTACGCGCAGAGAAATGGGATGTCCCTAAAGCTTGGATCAAATTCATACGCGCACTCAACTGGCGCGTGAACGATTATAAGGTCGACGAGGAGATTCTGGAGAAAGGCGAAGAATATGCATTTATCAATTCCAGATTGGAGGGTGACTCCACCGCGAAGAAAGATGGTGAGGGATTCTTGCTGCAGTTGTATACAGGCAAAGGACATCTGCACGGAATTGATCTGGAGGGCCGCCCTATTTGTATTGTTCGGGTTCGGGCTCATCAGCCGGGCACTCAGACGACTAAGGGGTTGAATGACTATATTGTGCATTTAATTGAGCTCGTGCGGCTGCTAATGGTCCCTCCTGTGGAGTCGATGGTACGTACGGCATGACACGTTCCGTTCCACCCCGGATCTTCGTTTCCAAGTTTCTGGAATGATCGCTTAAGTTTAGACTTCATTAGTTCGGTGGATACTAACCATGGATTTCAATTGTAGGCTATTGTTTTTGATTTGAATTCTTTCTCCATTTCGAACTGGGTATGGGGATGAACCATTTGATTTAGACTTTGAACTATATAGAAGCTGACGTTTGACAGGAACTGGCTCCCGTAAAGTTTATTATTGATTCTTTTCAAGAATATTATCCTGAATCATTGGGCGCTATGATCTTCTATAATGCCCCTTGGATCTTTTCCGGTATGTTCCGAATCTATCCACATCGCCTATCCGATATTATTGCTCAGCTAACATGTTGAGCTTCGCAGGGTTCTGGAAAATCATCAATGGTCTACTAGACCCGGTTGTCGCTTCGAAGGTCCACTTTGTCACTGGTGCTACAGAGCTGGAGGATCTCGTCCCTGCACAGCATATTATCAAAGAGCTTGGTGGCCCGGAAGACTGGGAAGTCAAGTACATCGAGCCCACGCTTAATGAAAACGAGAGGCTCCGTGATACGGCGACCCGAGATGCAATTCTTGAAGAGAGGAAAACGCTTGGCGATAAGTTGTTCAGTATGAATGCGGAGTGGATCACAGGTCCTGGGGGTGATTCCTTAAACAGCCGTCGTGATGTGGTGATCCAGCAGTTGTCGGACAACTATTGGCGGCTTGATCCCTATGTGCGTGCTCGTAGTCTTTTGGATCGCACTAGGGTTATTAAAGAGGACGGAAAGATTGACTTCTACCCTGGACCAGAAGCTGTGCCAGAGGTTGTTGTTGCGAGCGAGGTTGACGAGAAGGTGGCAGTGGAAGAGACTAATAGTATGCAGATGGGTGCTGTAGAAGCTTGAAAGAAGGAGTAATATCTGGTAGACTTTTTGTCACTGTTTCGGGCTTTATTTCGTTGAGTCGGCTCTTTTCTGGGTACCACACCTGATTCTTATATTATAACATGGAACACATCTGGCAGGCTGGGTATATCTCTGCACACTAAATCTGAAAACATTATCTTGAAAGCTGGGAGCAAATCGCAGTATGAGTAAGCCAGATTGGAAAGAGGATTGTTTATTTGAAAGGCATCTCTAATTTCTTCGTTTGCTGTATAAGATTCAACTTTTTCTTCGTAAAGTCAACTCGAGATATAAAAGCGGAAAAATCAGAAAAGTAATGCACAAAATTGCAAGAGGCTAAGGAATGTACTCCATTGATGGGAATAGGTATGATATCTTGATCTCAGAATAATAACAAATGATTTTCGCTCTGCGAAAAATACAGAGCCGCGATCCGCCAAGAGTCTATCCAACAGTGTAGACCAAATCTCCCAAAGCAGATTAGTATTAAAATTAGATATCTACAGGCAGGACAGAGGCAAGGAAACAAATCACCGCGTAGGTGAGCAGGGTGGAGGAATATTGACCATGGCCTGAGAGAGTTTGAACAGATCTGCAGGCCACACCACTTCAAGGGGATATGGTCATCTTGTCATGAGGGAAAAGGAAAATGGGTAGACGGCGGGCGTCGTGAATGTATGATGGGATGAATGGGTGAGTGATTATTTACTCGCATCCGCAGACGGTGGCGGTCTGAGTAACGTACACAGTGGTGATGGCACCGGAGCCCACGGGGGAGACGCCGGAGGGAGCAGCAGTGACGGCAGGAGCAGAGACGGTCTCGGTGTAGTGGATGGTCTCAGTGTAGGCAGTGCTGTAGTAAATGGTCTCGGTGTAACCAACGCTGCCAGTGCCGAGGATGGTCTCGGTGAAGGCAGTGCTGTAGCTGATGGTCTCAGTCTCACCAGCACCGGCTCCGCCAGCGCAGGGGGTGCTCATAGCAGCAGTCTCAGTCGGGGCGGGACCGGCAGGGACGGTACCAGTGCCAGCGGAGCCAGTGGCGGCAGCGCCAGAGGGCACAGAGCCAGAGGCAGAGCCGGAGGGGATAGAGCCGGAGCCGGAGCCGGAGCCAGTAGATCCAGAGCCAGAGCCAGTGGAGCCGGAGCCAGTGGAGCCAGAGCCAGTAGAGCCGGAGCCAGTGGAGCCAGAGCCAGTAGAGCCGGAGCCAGTGGAGCCAGAGCCAGTAGAGCCGGAGCCAGTGGAGCCAGAGCCAGTAGAGCCGGAGCCAGTGGAGCCGGAGCCAGTAGAGCCGGAGCCAGAGCCAGTGGAGCCAGAGCCAGTAGAGCCAGAGCCAGTAGAGCCGGAGCCAGAGCTAGTAGATCCAGAGCCGGAGCCAGTGGAGCCAGTACCGGTAGATCCAGAGCCAGAGCTAGGAGAGCCGGAGGGAGCAGCACCGGAGGGAGCAGCGCCAGAGGGAGCAGAGCCGGAGGGAGCAGCACCGGAAGGAGCAGCACCAGAGCCAGTGGGCGAAGCACCGGAAGGAGCAGCACCGGAGGGAGCAGCGCCAGAGGGAGCAGAGCCGGAGGGAGCAGCACCGGAGGGAGCAGCGCCAGAGGGAGCAGCACCGGAGGGAGCAGAGCCGGAGGGAGCAGAGCCGGAGGGAGCAGAGCCGGAGGGAGCAGAGCCGGAGGGAGCAGCACCAGAGGGAGCAGCACCAGAGCCAGTGGGCGAAGCACCAGAGGGAGCAGCGCCAGAGGGAGCAGAGCCGGAGGGAGCAGCGCCAGAGGGAGCAGCGCCAGAGGGAGCAGAGCCGGAGGGAGCAGAGCCGGAGGGAGCAGCGCCAGAGGGAGCAGAGCCGGAGGGAGCAGCACCAGAGGGAGCAGCACCAGAGCCAGTGGGCGAAGCACCGGAGGGAGCAGCACCGGAGGGAGCAGCACCGGAGGGAGCAGCACCGGAGGGAGCAGCACCGGAGGGAGCAGCACCGGAGGGAGCAGCGCCGGAGGGAGCAGCGCCGGAGGGAACGGAGCCAGAGCCGGCGGGGCTGCTGGGCAGGATGGAGACAGTGGCGGAAGGAATGCTGGGCACCGAGGCAGAGCCAGAGGGAGAAGAGCCGGAGCCGGAGCCGGAGACGCTGCAGCCAGTGAACCACTCAGTGATGATGACCTCAATGGAAACGCTGATGTCAACGCTGGTGCAGCCACCGAGGAAGGCAGCGAGCTCAGAACGGGCCTCCCAGGAAAGCAGAGTCAGGCTCTCGCCAGCCTCGAGGAGGGCAAGGGCACCACGGAGGTTGACGCTCAGAACAGCAATAACCTCCTCAGTCAGGAAAGAGGTGATATCAGTGACGAGACCAGTGACAACATCGACGGAAGCCTCAGCAGTAACGGCAACGGACAACCAGAGCAGGATAACGGCCTTGAGTTCAACACCGAGAGTGCAGTCAGAGCCGGAAAGCCAGACAGCCAGGGAAGTACGGAGATCAGCGCTGATACCAGTAGCAAGCTTGCCCTCGGCACAGGCCTTAAGACCAGCACGGACGTCAACATCAATCTCAGCCGAGACATCAGCCTCGAGGAAAGCAGCGATGGAGGCAAGGGCAGCGGTAGAGAGAACACCAGACTCCTCGACGAGAACCTCAACGGAGGCACCGACGGAGATAGAAGTAAGAGCATCGGTAGAAACAGAGCCAACGGCAACGAGATCAGCACCAGCCTCGCCCTTAATCCAAGCAAGAACGGAAGCCTTCAGGGTAGCGCTGAGAGCACAGTCGCCGCCCTGAACCCAGGCGAGAAGGGAAGCCTTGATGTCGGCACTCAAGCCACCGACAATACCACCACCAGCACAGAGGTGGAGACCGGCCTTAACATCGACATCCAGGTCGACGTGAGCGGAGATGAAAGCAGTGAGAGAAGTCTGAGCAGAGGCGCTGAGAACGAGGGTAGCCTCAAGCTCGGAGGCCGAGAAGATACCCTCAATAGTAACATAAAGGGACTCCTTGGCAGCGAGGTCGGCACAGGTGGGGATGTAGACAGCGAGACCGGCAATGACACCAGCATCGAGAGTGGCGATGGAGCCCTCACACCAGTGCAGGAGCGAGGTCTTCAGAGATCCAGTGATGTGGGTCTGGCTGTGCAACCAGGTCTTCAACTCACTACGAGCAGAAGCATGGATGGTGGAGTGGCTGCATCCAAGAGCTCCACCCTCAAGAGCAGCAGCACCGCGAGCGCTCAGACCAGCGAGCAAGCTAACGGAGCCACTGACAGAGGCAGAGGCACTGGCGTGGCCGTGACCACCCAGAACAGTGTCGAGGATGGTACCAACCTCGGAACCGACATTACCGAGGATACCGGCAACAAGGCCGAAAGTACGGCGCTCGTTGGTGAGTTCAGCCGGGTAGGCTAGGGACGAGCCCGCCAGACCGGCGAGCATAGCAAGAGAATAACGCATCTTCCTCGTGTGATGATAACGAATGTGTGTGTAGGTGCAGTAGCGAAAGTTTTATACAAAAATGTCGAAAAAAAAGAGACAAGAAAGGAAGAATAGCAAGACGGTCTAACAAAGCCGTCTGCAAAGGTATTAACGATAGACTGAAAAGATTGAAAATGAAAAACAAACTGATGAAGCAATAACAATCGAGGTGACGATCCTCGATCTTTATATACCCCTGGTCTCTCTTGAGAGCAGGATAAATCGGCCTGGGCAGGAGACAATTTGATCCACGCTGTACCAAGAGGGCTACCCCGGTCTCGAAGCCCTAGTCCACATTTCGAGCTAACTAACCCCTTAGGCTCTCGGATACGGGGGGGTAGACCTGGATCTTCCAGGGCAAGGTGTGGATCCATGAGGATCCACCGGCCAGACTGGAGACAAAAGCCCGTGCCGTCTACCTGTGGCGAGGTCGTTAGAAAAGGTGTCAGATTACGGATCATCTTCGATTTGCATACCGACTGTAGTGGCCCACATATTCATTAGGGCCTACCCGGCCCATCACGGCACCACACGTTGCCAAGTTATACAGATCTTCCCAGTAAGCTGGAAGGAATTATCCAGCACATCCACCAAGGCACGAGGGCGAGGTGGGCAAAATCTCTCAACGAGGTAAACAGAATGAATATCCTAGTCAAACATTCGGTCATCGACCATAGCCAGGGGAAAAGATCGTCATAGACCCACCAACGGTTGACCCATAACCCGAAGAATTAATTTCTATGTGACCATTTTCAACTCCCCTTTTTTTTCCGGGAGTATCAACTCAAAGTCTGGTCTGTCACAGACCTTTTTTGCTTCTTTTTTTGGTACCTGGATTGAACCTCTGCAGGGGTAAGCTCGGTGCGAAAGGGTTCCGAGTGGCTGATTATGGATCCGCCCAATATGGCTTGCAACCCCGGGGGTTTAAGACTAGGATACTGCACGGTCTATACGCTTTTTGGCAATATGTGGATTCACTCACTGTTTTGTTGTGTCAATTCCACTTGGAAACCTGAAAGCGACCTATCGAGCAGTAATACACCAGAAGTACCAGTGCACAACCATTGCACCATTGACATCGGTTGAGATTACCAAATGGGTGACCAATTATCCGTTCATGGATTACTTGTGCGGTTTTTTTCAAACAATTGATGTATTTATAGGACCGTTGACGTATGTACTCCGTAGTTTTACCGTGTTTGCGTACGGTGACTCGTTGCCTGCGATGATCTTTAATCTCTTTTTTCACCCCGTGTGATGACCTGCCAGATGTTATGCCATGGTTAATGCAGGTGCGGCGCCATCCCGAATGGATAGGCAGTGGCGAGGTACTGTAGATTGCAGTCTGCATGAGCTAGCAACCCACCCCCAGGGACCATCTCCACGGTCGACTTCCGAGGCTGTCTAGACGGGTCGACCCAAAATCCTCTCAAAATCCAGGAACAGGGTTGTTTCCAAGGCTGTTGCCAGCACTAATGCACGCCACGGCCGGGATCGCAACAATAGTGAAGGTCTCCTGCAGTTGAAAGTCCCCACTTACCAAAGCTCGGAACCATGAGACCGTGTCGCAGACTTGAAAGAGACCCATGGCTCGGAAGTGGGAAGGGGTAAAAAAGCTGAGGGTTTGAGGCTGTTCCTAAAATTGGCGTCCTTCACACTAGCGTGGAATACAAAACAAATGCCAAGATCCAGGGGTTTCCCGACGTCCCACACGCCTCGGGGAGGGTTAGGCTTAACTCAATCCGGCATAGTACTACTCGAGCAGGGGAAATGTTTAGCCTGAGTGGGGCATTCTGCTGTGTTTGCTAGCGTTTAAGCTTGTATGCAGCTTAGGCTCCACAAACTAATGCTCTCAAACAACGCTAGCCCTTAGTGCTACGCCATCACCACATTTCGGAATGGGGAACCGGTTCGTCGACCCTGATCCTGATTCTATGAAGCGATCGCGGTTTCATCATCAACCGTGGTTCTGATGCTTCTAAGAAAAGCTTTTTAGGCTTTTGAGGCGTCTGTTGAGAGACATATGGGTGTGAGATATAGTATCTTGTTCGAACATGTCTCAGCCCACCAGGTTTAAGGTTTGTGAGCCAGCAACTGCTCAATTGTGTGAACGGTTGTTCCAGTGGCTCTTGCTTCAAATTGCAATAAGTCAGATTTGCAATGAAACGTAGTGGGACAGGTGATCTTCTCCGATTGAGATTTGGTATGTACATGTAGGTGATCCGGCTGCTTCCTACGGTCGGTAACCGGCGGAAGCGATCAGGCATCCACCATACCAATTGTTTTTCTTCGATTTTTACTTCCATGGCATTCATAGAAGCAAGCCACCGGTAATCTAAACTGGAGCACATTCTTGATCTATTGATTTTGCTTCCACTGGTTCTACATATTAACCTCGAATTTAGGTACTATGAAACGCCCTATCCGAACCCTCGAACCACTGGGGGAAAAAAGGACTTATGCCCAGCTTGGGACATCGGCCGTTCGTTCGTTCCAATTTTTATTTTTTATTTCAACCAACTATCAGATCCTGTTTTCTAGCTTCTCACTGATCAGAAACTTTCACTGGAAACGGAACATTCAACCGAGACAATTAATCAAATTCGATCGATCAACCGACATCACATGTGAACCTCGCCTAATGTTGCCGGGCTTCGTTTGTGGATCGCATTGCATTGCATCCCACATGGCAAATCAAAAAGGCCATACACATGCGCGATAATATTGCCATTTCTTTTCTCACTGACAAAGAAACATTCAGTCCTTCTAGCACTTGGGGGGGACTCGAATCCATGCAGGAACCCGGTTGTTGCCCAATGGAATCGATGCCTCGGCGCCACCCCAAAGGCATTGCCCCTTGTTGCTTACATGGCGCAAAGCCAACTATGGGAACTGTATGCAGGAAGCAGAATGCGGCCTTGGAGAGAGTGGCGAAGTCTTGATCTTGCATCTGCATCGTCCCATGCACACAAATACGCGTCCTGATCTTTGACAGGTGAGTCAGTAAGATTAAAGGATTTATATTGGTCTTTTTTAAAACAGCATGCGTAAATACAATCGTCAATCTTCAGAGTCGGATTCGATAGCTCTAATGTTGGTGCTTCCACGGTCCAGCGTTAGGCTTTCGGCTCCGTTCACGTTGTTGACAGCTGCGACCGCTGTCCCACAGGGCTGGACGCGATCTATATTTGAGTTTGGACATGAACCCCCAACAAAGGGGTGATAAGATTTGAGCTTCGACTTCACCGATATTTTGTTTTTGTTTTTTTTAGGCGGACGTGGAGAATGATTCCAAATTTATTGTTTCCAATGCTGCCTTATTACTCCATAGGTGTAGATACATACTCGGCTCTAAATTGGGGCGTGCATGTCACAAAATATGGAAAACTCAAGAACTATGCAACCATGTCGCTGTTTAGAGCCTTCAAGCTCGCGATATTTACTAGGCAATCATAATTGCGGTTCCAGGATTATAGGCTTTGTACTTAGGTGTACATAAAATAAATTAACCCCCCCATTCTTCATCGTAAACCCTGTAACGATGCAACCATGCCATTGTCCAGAACTCGTGGACTCGGAGTCTTTACCAGGTAGTATGTGAATGCAATCTCCCGGTTCCTACCAAGCTTTTTACTCGGGCTTAAAATGTTGTAAATTGAGATGTTATCCATTAGAACACTGTAGCTGTACAACTATGCCTTTGTCTATACAGAACTCTCAAATCCAAGATCTTTACCAGGTGGTATAGGGGATTTTCAAGGATCTTTTAAGGCTTCCAAATATTCGGGCAATAAATGTTATCAATGGAGATTTTTCATTCGTAAACATCTTCGGTAAGCCCTGGAGGATGATGATGCACCTGCCCAGTGGATAATCTATGTTGTTGGTAGGTGAGAAATATATATCCGTCCCACTATGCATATTCACCTTGGCATTAGAACATCGGAATCATCCGTAACCTTTACAAAGTTGAACAAACGGACTATGTATAGTTCTATAACAAAACTAATAGAACCTTGAAAATTTACGCTTCCAGGTATCATCATTGCAAGAAGGCTGAATTTTTCTCGAACCGATCAGTAGCAATACTTGACAAACTGAAAGGGAACTTGCATGAAGTAGATCGCTACGTAATCGTGCTTTACTGTTCAACGTCAAAGTTGAAATTGTATAGCCTCAGAATTGACACTTTTGACTACAAAGCATACAGTGAGATAGTTTTACCATTATCTCGCTCATATCATCCATAACTGAACTCTGGTAGTCGCGATAAGAGGCAGCCCTTCCATTTAGACATTCTTTGTTGTGGCGATCGCCATGGCAACCACACAACACGTGACCATATAGCGCGCCCACTCGCGGTGGAACATCAGATTAATTGGACTTTCCCGTTTTGAGATCAACAAACATCCGACATTCGACATTCGACAACCTCGGGTCGCTGAGGGCTACATTGATTCCCGACTTCAATGTAGTGCGCTAGTCGCCATGGCCTCCCCGAATTCCCTTTCATCCGCATACAACAGCAACCTGTATCAACAATCATCCCGACCGGTGGCCCGATCCGCGGTTTCACGTCCCGGATCCAGACGGGTCTCCCCAGCCCTCCAGCACGCGGGGTCGAAAACATCCCTCTCCCGACACTACTCTGGCGACAGCTCTGATGATGAAGTCCCGGAACCGAAATTTAGCGCCTCCGTCAAAGCGCTTTTGGACGCAGATGGCTTAGGGTCTTCTCCCAGCCTCCAGAAAGGACATGCAGCATATGAGCGACGGGCCGCCGCATTGGGTTCTAGACATGGCAGCCAATCACCACGCAATTCATCGCCTCACGACAATTCTACAGGGAGCCCAGCACCGCGGGTCGTTCGCATCGGTGGTGCCTCCAGGTACTCGCGTGAAGGCTCTCCACTTTCCAACAGCCATATTGCCGAGCCGGAAGCGCAAAGGCATCCTGATGACTTCAAGACTCCTGCGCCACGACCACGCAGTGTACGCATCAATGCGTCGCGCAGCGATACAAGATCGCCGTCATCCCAGTCGCCGTCTCTGAACCGGTCTTCTGAACGAAACTCCGGTGATGAGTACGGCAGCGCTGATCGGTCTGATAGCGACCGGAAGTCGCATTACGAAGATGATCCTGTGGCACGAATCGGCACTGCTTCGGTCTTACGGAGTCGCAACTTGGATGAGTTTGGCCCACAGAGCTCTTTGCGAGTTAAGCGGGTTGGGCGACTTACTGGAACTTTCCTCAATGGACCTGCTCGAAGAGGAGTGTTGCGCCGCCAGAGTGAAGAGAACCATGAAGATAACTATCTGAATGACGGTTTAAGGGAGAACGGAGAATCCAACTATGACAATATTGAGTCTCAACCTCGAGATATTGAAAAGCCATCATCACCGAAGGTTTCATGGGCAGACCCGAGCCCACCCCAGGACAGTGAATGGCGACGATCTGAACGACCTGCAAGCACAGTGCGGAATGACGGTCCGTTCTCGAGACCATCTTCGCCCAGGTCTTATGGATCCCAATCCAAGTCCACTCCTGCGTCATCCGACCAGTCTTCAAGGTCATCCAGCGCAAGAGAACAGCCCGCTTTTAAAGTTCCATCTTTACCTCATCTACCCTCAGCAAGGGACCAGGAGAATGATCCGCCGCCAACTTTCAGACGGACAAAGCCACAGGGCTTGAATGTGCTGGACAAACCCGACAAGTTATCATCTATGTACGAAACCGAAAAGAAACAAGTTGCCGAAACACCAGCAGGAAACTCACCACGCAAGATTCTTGCTACCAGAAGTAGTAACACCCCTCATCGACCGGCGCCGCCACCCCCGAAAATGTCCGTTTTGGAGACTGCAACCGCAACTGGTGGAGCATCGACATCACAGTCACGAAAAAAGCGAACTCAAGTAACCATCAATCAAAAGCATTTCACTCGACTCGACTGCATTGGCCGTGGAGGTAGTTCTCGTGTCTATCGTGTGATGGCTGAAAACTACAAGATTTTCGCGTTGAAGCGAGTAAATCTGGAAGATCTCGACCCGCTCACGCTCACTGGCTACAAGGGTGAAATTGATCTGTTGAAGAAATTGGAAAATGTCGAGCGTGTGGTGCGTCTGTTTGACTGGGAACTCAATATGGACAAACATTCGCTCAGCGTACTCATGGAAATTGGTGAATCCGATCTAGAGAAGATTCTCGTGCATCGCCTCAATGCGGAAGATGCTGTCTTCGATATCAACTTCACCCGTTTCTACTGGAAGGAGATGCTCGAGTGTGTCCAGGCTGTCCACGAACATAACATTGTCCACTCCGATTTGAAACCGGCCAATTTCCTTATGGTTCAGGGACGCCTAAAGTTGATCGACTTTGGTATTGCCAACGCCATTCAAGACCACACCGTGAACGTTCACCGAGAACAACAAGTTGGAACACCCAACTACATGTCCCCGGAGGCCTTGGTTGACTCCAACGCATCCCTTGGGCTCCCTGCAAGCGTTGGCAAGGTGATGAAATTGGGTAAGCCTAGTGATGTTTGGAGTCTTGGCTGCATTTTGTACAAAATGGTTTACGGCCACCCACCATTTGCCAAGATCGCCAAGTATTATGAGCGTATCATGGCAATTCCCAACCCTCGTGTACAAATCGAATTCCCTGCTCATGCTATCGGTGGTGTCCCTGTGCCTCCTGGACTGATTCGGACTTTGAAGCGCTGTCTGCAGCGTGACCAAACCCTACGACCAACTATCGAAGAGATGCTCGGTCCCCGAGACCAATTCTTGCACCCCGATGCTCAGCTTGAGGGTGCCGTTCCTGTGACTCAAGATATGCTTGGACGCATCCTCGCCAACGTTGTACACCACTGCAAAGCGCGTGGCATTCCCAAAGAGGAAGAACTTGCTCAATGGCCCGCCGGATTCTTTGCGAAAATCAAAGCAGCCTTGGAAGAAGAAAATCCTTGACACACCTGACTGGTACCTTTTCCTATGTTTTCATTATCTGTGGTGGGCTTCATACCTTTTGTTTTTTTTTTAGAACGACTTTATGACTGGTGTTTGATGAGACATTCTCTTTTACTCTTTGTTTCAATAAAGATGCGGCTGATTCGGCTGATCTATCCTGTCAATCTGCTTTTTTGTTTTTTCCTACATCCGTTTTTCATTATTATTACCACGTCAGTTTACGCGATTCAGCGAGTCCTGTGGATCTTTACTTCTGTACATGATTTTGGATACTTTTCTATTGCATTGGATGCCGACTCTGGATATCGGCTTATTGGACCTTGGAGTTCATGCTTGGACTCCAATTTGGTTACGACGCTTAATTGACAACACTCTCAATTTCCTTTTCATCCGTCATTGGTGTACGGGTATACTAGTAGTCTCCAATCTGTTCTCTAAGAAAACCTCCATGGTGACATTGCGTACGTTGAGATATTGTAAGACTTGGTGTCTCTCTTGTCATGAAAAAATTGCATGAATGTGTAACTAATTGGTCAACCTAATCCACGGAAAACCAAGGCATGCAAGATACTTTTCGTTCAAAGACCAGATATTTAGAAAATGCGCCAGAAACACCAGAGTAATAGCATGGTCTACATCAACCGTATGAACCTCAAGAATCAATAGTAGTGTCCAGGACACGATGGTATCGAAGACAGACAGTTGTCTGCCAGGAGTGATGAACAAAGGAATGCCGGTCTCGTTAGAGCGACAATTTTAGACAAGAAGAACACTGATGGGGTAGTTAGCACAAGGTTTGAAGTTTAGTAGAGTTGAATATCACTTACGCATTGACACAGCCGTCATTCTCGGGACTGTAGATGGGCGTTTGTTAGTATGCATTTAAAAGTGCATGTATCGTGCAGAGGAGGAACTTACACATTGGTAATCTGGGCCCATTTACCCCAGACAACCTTACCGGAGGTGGTGACGAGACCCAACTCGGAGACGTTGACCTCGATAATGGTACCCTTGGTCAGGACACCAAGTTGGGTATATAAGGGGTTGGAGGGGTTCTTCTTGACCGAAAGGATGGGAAGCTGGACAGTGACACCCAATTCGGGGCTGGAAAAGTCATTGTTAGAATGATTTCCACCAAAACCTGACAACACCAAAAGCTGCCAATGGAGAAAAAAACATACTGAGTGACATTGGCCTTCTTGTAACGCAGACCCATAGGCCGGATGAATCGCTCGTACTTGACGGGCCGACGAGTGAAGTCGTTACCGACAAAGGTAGGCTTGGTAATCATACGCTTCCACGACTTCTTGTGGGTCTTCTTTCCGGTGTTGATAACCTTGAACATCTCCTCCTCACTGATACCCTTAACCTTAGGCAGGGGAACAGCGAACTTAGCAGCCTTCTCCGAACGCTTATCCTTGATAGCACTGGACAAAGCCTTGGCATTGGTAGCCTGCGAACGGTCGAGCAGGTACTGGGGCAGAGGAGTCTTGGAAGGCTCGTCGGGAGCAGCAGACTTGACGTTCTTCTCCTCCTGTGCCTTGATGCGCTTCTTCATCTGAATCTTCTCCTTGTGACGCTTCTGCTGGTACAGCTTGGCTCTCAGACCAGTGAGGTTCTGGGCATCGTAGGAGGCCTTGTGGCCCTCACGAGCCTGACGCTTGCGGACGCGCTCATCGTGATCGAGACGCTTACCGTGCTGCTTCTGCCAGCGCTCGATGTACCTGTTTTATGTGGGTTAGCTGTGAGTTTTATCGGGTGGTTGGCGGGGAGGGTACGGACTCGTTCTGAGGCTGTAGGTGGGAGAAATCGGTTAGTTGACTTGAAAATAACAATGAGCATGTAATTTGTGATGTGAAGACGTACCATGATGAATACAAAATGAGCACAGAGGGTGGGGTGTTAGATGTGGTTTGGACTGCAAGATCTAATCGCAGCCGAAAAAGTTGTTTCTGCGGCAAAGATAGCGACCCACGTGACTTCCTTATCAACACTGGGCTAGATCAGGTTCGAAGGACTAAGAAGTGCGATCAACTACAATTTAACCGGGGTATTATGAATTTGAAGAGAGTAATGAAAAAGTTCCAATTCACTATCATAGGATACCGTACATCCTTCAAGAGAAAAAGAAATCTGGTAAATCATAATCTCAGTATACATGGAATGAGATGGCGGCGCACGTGATCATACGGGTGACGAAGCGGCCACAAGCGCAGCATCTGATTTTCTCGAAATAGGAAGCCGCTCTAGCAACCCAGACCACCAAGATTCCAATTTCTCCCGCAATTCGTCTTTCACCGGGAAGGAATTGATCACCATGTTCTCCCGCTCAGTATTGCGGAGTCTCACCTCCGATCTGCGCTTGTCAGCGCCCTCGATCTCCACGGTTTCTCTGCCGCAACGAGCTTGCCTTCACCAAACGGCATCTCTCCGGAACGCGCAACAACAATCTCAGACCCAATCCTCATCTCTTAATCCCGAAACACCTTTGTCTGCTACCCCACGCGCGCAAGATTCCATCCCCGAGGCCTCCATCCACAACATTATTCCCCAAACACGCGATGATATTCCCCTCGCCAAGCAGCCCGTTGCTCCGACATTCACCTCGCCCCTCGAGGTGACCAAGTCCCTTATGGCACAGCTTCCTCACCTTGTTGGCCAGACACCTCACTACGTTACCGCCGAGATCCACGCCCGGCCCTTCCTCTTAACGGCGGGTGATCACATCCGTCTGCCGTTCCTCATGCCCAAGGTGAAGACCGGTGATATCTTGCGGTTCAATCGGGCCTCTGCGCTTGGATCTCGCGATTTCACCTTGAAGGGCTCACCCCACATCGACGAGCGATTGTTCGAGTGCCGAGTCCGTGTTATCGGTGTGGAGTCGGAGCCGTTGCGTATTAAGGAGAAGACCAAGCGGAGACAGAGACACACAAAGCAGGCTCGGAGCAAGCACCGGTACACTACTATGCGGGTTATGGATGTGCGGGTGAAGAGCCCCGAAGAGCTGTTGAAGGAGGGTGCTGTGGTGATTGAGGATGCGGCGGACTCTCCTCAGATTGAGGCCCGGTCATGAGGTCGTGCAGGTGCTTGCCAATAGCTTGGTGACTTGTCCTGCTGAGATGTGTTGCAATGACATCTTTGCAGCATATTTGTACAGATAGATGGAATTCGGCTGATCCTTTGCATGCATTGTATTTTATATCAATCTTTTCTTTGAATCTTAACAAAATTTATTCGAATTCCTGACAAATTTTTATACCTCAATGTGATTTAAAACAAAAATTGTCTCTAATCGTGTTATCATGAATTCGTTATCGTTATGTACAGAAAAATAGCTATGCAAAAGACTCAGGTCGAGCTTCAGGCTGACCCTGTATAGAGTCTTGAGAAATAGTGGTCTCCACTGTTTGCTGTGACAATGGTCTATCCTGTTCGTTTCGGTTCTCAACGATCTGCTCAATCTCCTCTTGCACGGGAGGATCTTCAAGTCCCCATGCGTTTTCTTCATCCACGATAGCCACACGGCGAGACAAAGGAGCTCGCTTTGGGAAATCCGACAAAGCACTGTCTCTACTCTTTGTATCCTTTCTTAAACTACCAGAAAGCCACCTGAAAAGGGGACGTAAAGTAGGCAGACAAGCACAGATAATGCCCACCGATTGCTCAACAGAAGACCAAGTCGCTGGCTCAATGTTCTTATAGGAACTATATTCGAGTGAGTCGTACTTAAAACTTGTCACCCGGAGAATAGAAATGATGCAGACACTGCCAAGAGTTAGAATCGAATACACTCGCTAGGGTTGAAAACTGAGAGTAGACTTACAAGGTTCCCAAAAGAAACATACCACTCAGAGTGACCTTTTGCCGCACGCTAGTCTGCAATCTCCAGGCCATTGGATAAGGAAGGCAAAGAATCAAGACATCAATGAGGAGGTTGGCCACGCCGGTCCAGCGTCCGAAGGCCCCAATGTTAATGCATTTCCCTGGTAGACTAGGATCCCAGATTTTGGCAATAGGCGAACATCCAAAAAAGATACCAAGGGTGCTCGCAATACACCAAGCGATCACCACAGCTCCAGCCACCCAAAGAGCCCAGCGGAAGTATCGAACTACTCCAAAGATACGGTAATATAGAAGAAGGAGAGAAGTTTTGGTGAGGACGGCATTGAGGGTGTATACCAATTGAATCGCCATGAAGATCTATTTAATAATTGATTAGAGATAGGAAGACCGACAATAGGATAAATATTCGTACCTTTCCGAATCCATGGACTTTCTCTGGAGGTAGGACATTACCGTCAGGACCATAATAATGCAGCAAAATTTGTGCCCATCGTAGAGCTGCCATAGCCCAGTTAACGACCTTGAAAAATGTTAGCAAATATGATAATACCATAGGACAAAAACAGAGATAAAAACTCACTAATGACATCGCGATAGTATAATCATCCCACCAGAACCCAGCACCTGAGACATGTCTCGCAGTAAATCTCAAAGCAACCGCAATGGTAGCAGGGACAACAGTAGCAATTGTTCCCACATAGATATGCCAGGTAGAATTAACCTCTGAATTCTGATTTGAATCCATGCGGGTCGAGATCAGAACCCTGCATGAACGATAATCTTGGCTTTGGATCCATAATTCATCTCGCTAAGACCCAGGACTTATATACAACCTTGAAAAAATAAACAAGGTTAACCGGGTAGGATCTGACGCGGTTAGAATTTCATAGATCAGTTGAGCCACATCTTGGTTGCTTAGCCTCCCCCATTTCCTTGGTACGCGGCGTTCATTCGGCCGGACCGGGTGCTGCCGTCATCGTATAGCGTATACGGGCGTATACGGCTCGGGCTGCCGCATTATCGGGCGCTTCCGATATTTGCTTCGAGACCTGGCGGCTGTATTCTCCTGTCTTTTATACGTAAAGAGTAATTGTGCGGTTGCTTGCGACAGGGGTCTCGGGGACTATGATCGGGTTTCAGGTGTGGCGACCTATCAAAGGCTCGGTATGTTTGGTGAAGTGCCGATGGTTAAGCCGTGCGGAGGCAGGGGGGCAAAGGGGAGCTGATTTTTTTTTTGGCTCTTCAGCATAACTTTTATCTTTCGGCTACGGAATGGAATTGAAGATTTTGAAGAGAGGTGATTAGTAGATTGTAGATGTAGTTCGTAGTAAGGAGTAGTTGAGTCGAAAAATCCGGGGAAGATGCGCTAAGCATGTCAGTCTCCACTGCCCCGTTGATTTTCTTGCGGATCTTTTCTTTTCCTGCCGAAACGAATCTATGATGCTTTCTATGTATAGGACGTAAAATATCGTCTGATCACCATAGGTACTCCCACAATCAGTTTTATTTATATCCTTTCCGTACGTCATTGTGTGTGAAAAATTAGGTTTATGAAAAGTTCAGATTGAGTTATTGATGGTATGATCACGCAAATAGTAGCCAGATAAAACGCTTGATGAAATAGGAAATTGGTCATGACCAGCAGCCAGGCATATACCGTTAAGCCTCAATTCTTTCTAATCCGAGTTGCCCCCTGCAAACCTCCAAGGAACTAGCCTCCATTTCAGCATATAGGTGAAACTCATCTGCGATAAGGCACCCTAGGGAGCGCTGAAAGCCATCAAGATCAGGCTCGGCACTCATAATAAGTTGTTTTGACTGCGAGGGACTGCCGAGATTGGAATTAAAAATCCCACCGGCCGACAACGGCAAAAAGTCTTCATAGGTGAGAGGCTCATAATACAAAACACCTTGGTCTAGAAGTTCTTGCAGCGGCACAGAGGAGCTTCCAGATTTGGAAAGAATGACGCCATCTTCCGACAGTTTCTTGCCCTTCGGGGTCACCCGATAGCAAAAGTATGCTAAATTATGCTCACGCAAAGCTTGCAACGTATCCGGGAATTCTTTGAACCGGTTTTCCAGAAGTATTTCGTAATCGTTGCCTTTGATCTTATTCTTCGCTGCCTCTGCATTGACACGGTCCAAGATCTGGTCGTAAAGCTGACGTCCCTCTCGAGTCAATGCGTAACCTCGTTGCTCCACCTCGCCAAACCGGGCAGTGTGCGATCCTTTCACGTACTCGGCCGATGTGTCATGGAAGTAGACAGTCTCTTCCAGGGCCTTGAAGCTCGTCTGCCGAAGAAGAATAGGACAGACTCGTTTGGGAGGTCCTTCGATTCGTTCCTTGGCAGGCATTCCACGGTCCACCATGAGCTTCTGCACTAGATCGATATCGATAGTGCGGGGAGTCAAGTGATTGATATGAGAGCTGGGGAAAGAGACAACATCGGCGATAAGAGGGTGCTCAGCTTTGAGTATCTGGTATTCATCTAGGGAGACTGTTGCTTTCGAATGCCATCTGAATGTCTCAAGGCCGTTCTTTATGAATTCAGAGCACTCTGTCGAAGATAAGGATCCTTTTGTATCGACAAGATCCAAGAGGGATAGAAGTCTCGGCGTGAAAATGTTCCTTCGCTTCAGCGCTTGTTGTGCCAGCTCTTGTGTCCTTTCTGTCAGGAGGTCCATTCTCAATACTGTTGTGAACACGCGGAATGGATGCTCGGCGAGAGCATCGTGTGTCTTTGGTCGGAATGCGGTGGCATGCATGGGAAATCCAGCCAGGCTTAAGTCATAGTATCCCACTGGGTACATTCCCATGACAGCAAACATCCGTCGGATTGTGCTCAGTTCCTGGGGTGTTCCTAGTCGAATAGCGCCGTGTCTCTCTACACGATGTCGCGAGGGCAAGATATCATCGGGGTCGATGACTTTACCTTCTAAGCTTTGACTGGACTGAATAGCTTTTGCATCTGCTTCCCAGACCACATCAACAAGATCACCGTAAAGAGGGACTTCGCTTTTGTACATCTCAGAGAGAGCATGACAGAAGCGCGCCCGTAGCGCATTTTGGTCCCAGTGTTCAGTCATAATAGAATCCGTTCAGGTTGGTTCCAAGGTTCAGAGTATTGTATTGAGGTTCAGAGTATAACGTAAAGTTGAATAGATACTGAGGTTCTTCTCATGGATTTCAAGCATAAACAAAGCATCGCAGATAACTACATTCTTTTATATCAAGTCTGACTTGTATAACCCCCCGATAACCGATCTCGTTATCGCCGTGATTATCCGTTATCGGGGATCCGTCGGAGGCGCCGATAAGATTATCGGATTACCTCAATGATGAAAGAGGTCAAGAATAGATGCGGGGAACGTACCATAAGCTGGTTTCCATTACCAATCTAAAAGCCAATAGTTGGGGCTATGTTGAAGCGTGGCGGGATTTATGGCGCAAACCAATAGGATTCAGATCCGTCGGGAATTTCATGAACTCTTTGTCTGCCGGATGTGCCGTATCGCCGTCGATTCGCCGAGGTCTGCCAGGAAGTAGTCCCTATGCATTTTAACACCGTAGATCTGAGTTACTACTCAATCTAATACTTCCGAGCTTGGGTTTTTGAATTTCTTTAGTTCATATGGAACGATTTTCAAATGAAGCCATAGATGATATCATATGGTTTTTATGCTGCTTGCTCAATCAACATTCGCGAGATGTTTGACTGAAGTTCAATAACACTTTCAATGTAACTTTGAACACGATTTTTGATAAAATATTGAGCGTGGTTAGCTCAAACAATATCATGCATCTCCCCTAGGTTCTCTTGAGATCCAATCTGCTTTACAGTCTCCTTCTTTCTATATCACTTCTCATATTATATAAATGGTTCGAGACTTGAGGATTTGAAATCATTCTAATATGACGAAGACTGTGTCTCTAATTTTGGAGAGTCACGAATCTTTGTAAGATGACCCAGGTCTGCATTAGCATATCGACTTGGTAGATTGCGGTCTCTAGAAGGATGGGAATTCCATTCTTGAAGCACCTTTTACGTGACTCGGAGTTCGCTCTTCTTTTAAAGATGATGCTGGTCTACGCGCGTTTCTGCCTTCATCAGAGTGACTTTCTCGCAGGGAACAGGAGCTCCTCACAATATGAGTCGCATTTGAGCTAGCATACTGTTTCCATAATCCGATGTGCAGCGCGGCCAAAGTGACCACCAAACTCTCATCATTCCCTTCGGCTCTCACTTTTCCATCCCACCCACCACAGCGTATTTATTTCCATCGGATTCCTTTCCTAGTCTGCACGAACATGTAATTTAGCAAGCTCTCACTTGTCCTCCAGGTCTTCAAGAACACTGCGCAATGATTTTGCTATTCTTCTAACAAAGAACTCTCCTTTTGTTTGATCTCTTCTTCCCCACAATCTATCGCCCTTTTGAGCCTGATTGACAAGTACTCATATCTTTCTTATAATCTTAAGTGGCAATACGGGTAGAACATGACTGTTTATATCATGGAAATTCAATATATCTATTGCTGCACTCATATCAGGCCCTAGTCATCCCTAACTTTACGAGGAGGAGGAAGACTCTTCTTCACCAATACAAAGTCTTGGTCCAACAGCCAAAAGCCCGTAGACTCCTTGCCATCAATGGTTTTCTTCATGGGAACCAGATTATGCTGCTTAGCGATTTCCAGATCCTCAGACCATTTATAGTCGACAATCAAACTTTTCTTGACGCCGAAGACAGTATCGCTTTCGACATAGTCACTGTCGCGGGAATACAGGGCCGTGATTAGCTTGGTGTACTCAGGGTGCATGACCATGAAGTGCTATATGGGAAATTAGTATTCAATATAAAGAACCTCAGAACACAGAGACTAACCATATGCGCTGGGCGGTACCAGTGTCTCTTTAGCTTGCGCAGGAGCTCTCCGACGGGGCCATCATTGGAGATGGGGTATGCAACCGGCTTGACACACTTGAAAAGGTACTGGCCACGGGAATCCGTGAAGATCTTGCCACGGCAGTTCGGGTCTTGGCTACCGTCGTATTCGAGATCATACACTCCGTTGCCATCGGTCTCCCAAACATCAATCAAGGCCTTTGGAACGCAGTTGCCCTCGATGTCGCGAACAGCACCACGGACAATAGTGGGCTCACCTGGAGTTCCATCGGAAGTGATTGATTCTCCGTATTCGAAACAATGCGCTTCTTCATCGTGGAATGGGCCCAAAACAGAGGACTCGGTCGCGCCTGGGACTGCAGGGTATGATAGCGCGTCCACCAGGGCCGAGATACCCAAAATATCGGACAGCAGAACGAACTCATGGCGGACATCAGTTGATATCTGACCGACCTATTTGGGTTTTAGTATTAATTCGCGTGATCTTGGAAGCTTCACTTACGCGCGTGAGGAACTGCCAAGCTTGCTCCCACTCATCGAATTGCAGATTGACGTCTCGCACATAGTCATGCGAGGCTTTGACTAGCTTCGTGATGAGATACATCATCCGAGGGTTGTCGCACATCGAGTTGATCTGCATCACATTCTCAGTAATGTTCTCGATGGTCAAGTCGAGCATTGGAGGTAGTCGGGCAGCGATATCTTCCGGGGAGCCTGCTGCCCATTTGGCCCTCGTGCGATCGCTGATACCATTGAGGCCACCAGCACTAACGTCGTTTGAGGATAGTTCCGACATAATTTCAGCTTTGATTGATGTGCCAATGGATTCCAAGACCTGATGTCAAGATGTCTTTCTTTCAATTGTTGAGGAATATGTTACCAATTTATATCTATTTTCAGTCTACTAATGGTGAACTAGTTAAGTACCAATAGGATTAATCTAAATGACTTGTATCTTCCCCGCGCCCCATATGCCCCGGAATTGTCTCATGAACTAGACAAGAAGTAGTCTTAAAGGTCGAGTATGCATGTAGAGTGGACTTGCAGGTGATCCGACGGATGTTCCGTTTTCCGTCGGAAGTTGGCGGCAACGTACTATGTCATAGCTGTCACCCTCAACTCACAAGAAACACCCCTTGTAATCTGTCAATACTCACTTTAGTATACGTATTAGCATTTAAACCGGATATAGATATAATTCTGAGCGATGAGTACGTCAATAAGTGAATTATTCCCAGTCACATAGAATTTAAGTAGAAGTAGATCCCGAAGTCTCGGCATCCCGAATCGACGATAGCCAATTCCAAAGCTTGAGTGAGAAGATCAAATAGAGGTAATTGAGAATAACCCCAAGCTCCGGCTAGCCATGGATATCTCCAGACCCCAGGATCCCCGCGATGAATACAAGTTCAAGGTTTAAGGGGCGGGTGGTTCGGCCCACGCGTTCAATGGTTTTCTGCGCTTATTGTCCGCCGCAACATTTTCTCCTACAACATCGCATGATGGAGATTGGGATTGGCCAAAGTTCCTAATACAAAGCCCCGTGGATCCCGAGCTGCGCTATGGACCCTTCCGAGGCTAAGCCACGATTGCCCTCGCAACGTCGTTTGCCGCGAGCGTCGCGTGCCTGCGAAACTTGCCGGTCTCGTAAGACCAAGGTATGCGTCCTTGTTTCCACCCCACTCCCCACCTCATGTAATTGTTCGATGCCAATTTTTATCTCCTTCGCGTTGGTTTACGTTTAACTAACGATTGTCGCAGTGCGATCAAGCTCAACCATGCTCATATTGCGCATGTAAGTTTCTTGCTGGCCCCGCTTGCAGTGGGTTGAAGTAAACTGACGAGTTAAGATCACTCATTTAACTGTGTCTACCGTACATCTGGAGGCAGGGGAACTGCAAGGGCACCCCATGCTCAAAGAAAACGGACCGCTAGAACCCCACAGGAAAGGTAAGCATCTTAGACTCCGCTATTATGTTGAGGGGCATTTCCAGATCGAATTGGATTATCCGAAGGGTTTTTCTGACAGTCACACAGCCGTGATAATGTGAAACACCCTTCACCTTGGCCATTGGCATTGGCCCAAAATAATACTGCTTCAAGTGCTTTTGAGTATGAGAACCGAAATCTGGTTCAAACAACCACTGGGACAATCAATGCGCCCACCTCACTAAGAAGAGAGCCTCCACGGACTTTTCACCCAATTGGACCTCTAGGATCGACTCCTGAGACTCCTAAAACAGCCACTGATGATGATGATGATGATGAATCCTGTAAGATATTATCTTTACTAGACATGAATTCAGAGCTGACATCCCGCTTAGCATCTTCAGAAATTGGCGACGCCGCAGGCAGAGATGGTCTCAGCGGAGTGAACCTCCATACCAAGGGAACGGAGTTCTATGGAAACTCATCAAATCTAGCATTTCTTGGAAACCTCTTCGCAAGAGCCCAGAACCAATCCGAAGGGCGTGACCCAGGCGGTAATCAGGATGTTGCAGCGAAGACCACGGCGAACAGACCACGGCTGTCCTCACCTGAAAATGGATCTACACCTGGCAAATCACAGCTTTCAATTGTGAACTTGCTCTACAATGCCGACTACACAGGCCACCCGTCGCCACAATCTCATAACAGCACAGAAGGTAGCTCACACAAAAGTCCTTCCTATGCAAATGTGCCAAAGAGTGCGGCGGGCCTTATCAACAATTGTGAGTTTTGCAGCGAATTTCTCCAGATCAAATATCTAACATCAAACAAATAGCCCAAGAAAGCGGTGGTCTTCCTGCGTTATTTACGCAGATCACCGACGGAGCACAGATGGAAATTGAGAAAATCTTCATCGGCAGTTACTTCACGAATAAGCACTACATTCACCCGATGTTATCAAAAGGTGCTTTCATGCGACGCTGCGAGCGCGAAGCATGGCCCATCTCCCGGAGGGCCGGACTTTTCCGGAGTACCACTAAATTTGCAGGTCTGTATTTTGCAGTGGTTGCACTGGGTGCTATCAATGCCAGCCCGAACGAGACCGCTTTGCTGGATCATTTTTGCCAGCAATCTACAGACCCAGAGAGCGCAGCACCAACGCCCCAGTTCTCGGCTTTGGACTTTGCTAAATTCTATTTTGGAATTGCGAAGGTGGCTCTGGGTGATTTGTTTGAGAGTAGTTCCCTTGAGACTGCTCAGGCCTTATTGCTTTTGGTATGTCTCTCCCTAAAACAGCAGCTACAGCGCTAATTCATTCCAGAGTGTCTTCCGTCAAAATTCCTTGCAGCCTCATAGTTGCTATATGTATAGTGGCATGGCTGTCCGGACGGCTGCGGCGATTGGACTCGCTTCAAGCATGTCCTCATTACCTCCCAGTCGGCGGCGAGAGGCAAAGCGCACATGGTGGTAAGTAAAGCTGTCCTGAGCTGTTCTACAAGCGCTAATCATGAAAAGGTGCATCTATTCGCATGAAGTGTAAGTATTCATGACCTTGCGTGTCTCATATCATTCTAACCCAACGCAGAGAAATGTGCTGCTCATCAGGCCGTCTGGACAGCATGAAAGAGTTAACCTACTACCAAGCCTCCCTGCCCAAGCTCAAGGCAAGAATCACCATTATCAATTGTCATACTAGAAAATACTAACAGGAATCAGATCCACTACGGAGACCTTGATCCCGACGCCGAAGACAACGACGTAGCCATGATCCCAGTCATGGTATCCCTGGCCCAGATCATGTCCGAAGCATCTCACCAACTCTATCATTCGACACAACGTTCTCTCAGCGAGAAATCTCGTCTAGCAATGTCCCTCGACGCACGACTCCAGGAGTGGAAATCCAATATTCCGGCATTCCTGAACCTAGACGCACATACACTCAGCGATCCAGAATGGGCTTTCAAACAAAAGCTCGTACTAAGACTCAGTTAGAGCCCCCTCCCCCTCTACCTGATAGAGAAAATCTAACAATACCAGGATACTATAATACCCAAATACTAATCCACAAACCATTCCTCGTCGCATCAACTACAAACGCTGAGTCATGCGAGTTTAGGCAACATCTGCATATTTGTCTTGAAGCAGCACGTGTGAGTATAAAAATGCAGTATGAGTCTTTTATGCATCGTATCTATATTCGGACTTGGTAAGTACATCTATACCCATACCTACACATACACAAAGGCAACCACATTTAAATGAATATCAACGATACTGATACCAAAAAGGTGGTACAACACAACCTACGCCCTATACGGCTCAATGATCCTCCTCCACCTAATCCTCTCAAATTTCCCCGGATTACCAGACGAAGAACTCCTCGAAGACGTCGAGAAATCCCTCGAGATATTCTCTTCCATGGACAATATAATCGTAGCACGACGCTGTGCGGAGATGCTCCGCGAAGTTCTCGAGGTCGCAAGGACTTGTCTTGCGCGTAGAAAGTCTCAAACGCAATCTCAAACAAAATTGCCGCGGTACTCGCCGTTGGATGGTAATCAGGGATCGAGCCTCGTGCCTGTCTCGCTTGCGGATGGGTTTGCGGGTGTTAACATGCCGCAGATCTCTTTTGAAAGTGCTTCGGGGCTTTTATCTGAGCAGGGACAAGGACAAGCACAAGCACAGGGATCAGGACTCCAGCCTGAAGACGAGAATTTCTTTTTCTCGCTGTTTAGCCAGGATCAGCAGCAGTCTGATCGGACAAGGGCGGAGATGTTGGCCAATTTGGTTGATCCGTCTATATTGGAGGATTTCGCGTTTGGCGGACAAGAGTTTTCGCTTTTCTAGTTGTGGTTAAAAGGTTTTGTGGTTATAATGTATGTATACAAGGAAAGCGGGTTTAATATATCCAATCATTATTCATTTCATCCGATCTATGCATTTCAGCCGGATAGTCTATAAACACTAGATCAATCCTTCCAGTTCCAATCCGTTCCGTGCTAGGAATTCAAATCCAGCAATCCAGTCCAGCGAATAGGGTAGTTCCAAGCGAGAAAATCCAACGTGTCCGTATCCATCATGTCAATGCCTTTTGTGGGGCGTACATGCAAGTAAAATCAATTAAAATCAAATCAATGTCAAACAATATCAGTCATGCGCTTCATCGAACTGAGATTCCTTTCCTAGAACGCCGGGGAATATGTCGTGAGAAAGAGGTGCGTAGGTGTGTGTGTATGTCGAGAAGAGGTAGAGAAGAGGTAGAAGGTAGGCGGTAGAAAATCAAAGTCACATCATAGAAGTTTCGTGCTCATCCATATCACTGACAGAAGTAGCAGGCGAAGCCAAGCCAGAGATAACTGACGAGGAAGCACCCGTTCCACCAGGGATATTATCAGGATCACCCATAGCCTCATCGTATGTGGCAGCATGCATAGGCGGCATCCTCGATGTAGCCTGCTTACTCGAAGCCATAAGCTCATCGATAGTCGGCTTTGCTGGAACATGCTTGTCGAGAGCAGTAGCATTATCCAGACTTTCCAACGCAAAGCCCATGAACTCGGCGTTCTTGTGGCTAACACTCAATGTCCACCGGTACTCGCATAGCCGGACACGGTAGAACTCCGATTCCTCGGTTGTTGGCGCGGTGATACGTAGTAACATACCGAAAGAGCCGATGAGAGAGAAGTTCGTGCGTGCTGATGCGGGCCAGAAAGAGCGCAAGTGTGCAGGGCGAAGACGGTTGACGAAGTCCATGGCTGAGATCAGTCGGGTCTTTGCTGCAGAGCGACAGATGTGTGCGAGGTAGGAGTCTGTTCCGTCTGTGGCGAGGGAACGGACGATGCAACGGTGGAGGGTGATTTCAGTAGCGAAGTATGCGAGGTGGAGGGCGCCGTTTCGGGCGTGTTCGTCTGTGATTGTTTCGACTAGTTCGCCGCTGCCGGTTTCCATTTTCAGTGCTGCTGGGAGTGAAGAGAACCAATCCTTCAGTCGAATCTGGGCTGGTTTGGCTTTTTCCAAGATAATTCGTGTGCGCTGGTTTCCTGCGGCGTGGAAATCTTCTGCTGCTTGTAGGGTGTAGAATCGGTCAAGGATGTCGGATAAAATGGTCGTCAGGGCTACCATGTGGCAGAAGAGAAGGGGTCCATGTCCGACTGCGGCCTCGTCGTGTGCGGAGTGGGTACCGGACAGGAAGGCATCTGAGAAGTCCTGCTCCACAAGATCCTTGACAGTCCAGTTGAAGGCAAAGATGTGTGAGGGGCGGCCATGCACAAGTGCGGACCACTTGTCTTGCATGTATAGAGCCCAAGCAAGTCGTTTGCGCAGACCCTTTTCCCATGTCTTCATTCGCCAGTTGGTGCAGTCTTGGTGCAGACCAAGCTCAAATCCGGCGGTCACTAGCTGGCCATTCAGCGATGCAGTGGCCAGTGTCGACTTCTGTGTCAACAACAAACCCGCCTGAATCGTCGAGATACTAGGAAAGGGCAATGAGTCGAGGAGCAATTTCAATGCTGCACTCTCCAACCGAGCAGAATCCGGTCGTCTCTGCGAAGTAGCACCGACATCCACAAACTTCAAGGTCAATACATACACCGCTGCCAATAGCAATGGTGATAGCTGACGACGCTCACGATATGACTGACGGAATGCATCCTCCATCAAAATCGGAAAAGAAGGGTGCACGTGCTCGAAAAACTTCTCGATCAATGTAGATCCATATGGAGCAACCAGGCTCTCAATGGCATCTAGTGACACGGCCTGCGAGTCACCAACGGGAACGGTATTGACGACACGCATGAAGGTGCGGTCGTCTGCGCATCTCCGAATGCGAGACGATGAAACTGAGAACTCGTCGTATTCATCCAGTGGCAAAAATTCCAATAGTGCCGGTTCCAATTCTGTGGTCATGCCAATATGTTGGGTTGACTGGTTAAAGAAGCCTGGACGAATCATGGCGTGACAATGGCCGGGGCGAGCAACTTCCTCAGTGGATGTGGACTGAACAGTAGAAGGTCTATTATGACTTGAGTCAGTTCCACCTCCACTATGACTCGACTGGACTTCGGCATACCGTTTGGCAGAATCGTCCCGAGCCGACTCGGACAGCTTTCTCTTTTTGGTGGGGCCGTCCCCCGCCGTTAAGGTAAAAGTGCAATCCTGGCGATGAAAGTCGCACGAATAGCATTTGTTGACCATATCATTCATAGCGCAACGACTCTTTCTACGGAGACAAGCGTCACAACTGGCTCCATCCCGGACCCGGGGTAGAGAAGAATTGACAGAAATGGGCGAAGGGGAAAGGTTGGGAGTGGAGATCGATTGGGGTCGGCGCCGAAGGTCCGGGGAATGGTGGCTTTGGGTATAGGGCGAAGCAGCCGGGCTAGCTGTTGAAGGCTGAATGGTAATGACGGTGGCCATTATGGGGAAAGGGAGAACCCGGGGAGATAAAGGAAAAAGTGGGCGGAAGATAGTACGAGATAAAAAGTAGATAGCGCGTGAGTATCGTCACGTAAAGGGATAAGTCTGGGGCCTCCGCAATCTGGACCGGAGATCCGAGTATAAATTGATGGGGTATTATGATTGGGAACTAGAATTGCAAATGATTAGTTGTTATTCGTTTAGGTAGGTATTTCCTATAGATAAGGTGAGGAAGGGGAGACATACGAGATAGTGATAATGTTCTTATCAACCAGTTCAAAAAAAAAAAGCGTTATCTCCGACGGTCAACCTATATAGCTCCTGAGGGCCTATAGTATTCAAGCAGATGAACCCGCCAGAGACTGTAGTAGGATAAGATGCCGGATTGTACGCTCCGTCATTCCTATCGGAAATAGTCCAAAGATTCAAGAGCACATCCAAGAGTAGTGTGAAAGAGAATTAGAAGAAAAGTAAAGGAATTCGGGAACATGATGACATCGATATAGAGAGCACTTGTATGGACTCTTCCCGACTTGACCCAGACGATCGCCTTTTTGCTCTCGTAACAGAAAGTCCATTTTAATCCTAATTATGACTTTCAAATTGTCACAGATAAGACCCGCTTCGCTGATTGGGTCACCCAAACGAGCCTCCATCCTTATTACGTACTGATTAATCCTCCTTGCTCAGCTGCGGTCCCCTTAAAACCGTATGATTCACGGCGTTTTTTTACTTGATGCTCATAGGTGCAGGCCTTCAGGGATTAATTATCTGGGGAAATCAGGAGGATGGCAAGCGTTCTCCTGGAATTTGCCCCAGATCACCCAGAACTACGAATCATTTGCCGTGGTTTAAGCAGCTAGGCCACCCACCAATCATAGCCTCATGATAACGGCCAAGATTGGAACCAATCAGCTCGGTTCGAGATCTGTGTGGGGTGCACACGGCTTTGTGAACTGCCACTGCCTTGATTACAATTAGGTGAGTTTAACTTATGCCCCACAACGGAGTCATTTAAGTAATCCCCGGGCATGTGAGCACTTGCTCTAAAACACTGATCCGGGTGGCAATTGCTAATGGGAATTCTTCGGAAAATGCTCAAAAGTCTATTACAGAGCCCGGAAATCCTCCAACGCCCTTAACGCCTAAATCCATGCTACCCAAATTTGGGGATTTGTAAACGGTCAACTGTCCTCCGATCTCTTACCTAATAGTAAACCCTTGCATCCGGATCTGCATCTGTGCTGCGCATCTTACTCCGTGAAGTTGCGCAGCTTGGTCAACTCATCCAGCAATTCCTGGAGGTCGGCATCGGAAATCTTGTTCTGGAGACTGGGAATAAGTGACTTGGCTTCTTCAGCATTGTCACAACACAAACTACCTAATGAAGCAATAACCGTTTAGCCTAAATCGGTATATATGCACGGTAGTCACCAAAACTTACCCAGCTGCGATCGTTCGAACATCTCCAGCTCTGTGTGCGAGTTCAGCAATCGC
Source organism: Penicillium pulvis (assembly GCF_028828015.1). Taxonomy (NCBI): domain Eukaryota; kingdom Fungi; phylum Ascomycota; class Eurotiomycetes; order Eurotiales; family Aspergillaceae; genus Penicillium; species Penicillium pulvis. The sequence goes on along the minus strand of NW_026643078.1, from coordinate 818,061 downwards.
TCCACAGCCTTGATGTTCTCCTCGTCCTTGAAGCGGGCAAACACATCCAGATAGTCCAGGGTCTTGGTCAGGTTCCTAGATCCACCCCGCATCAGCAATTCCGTTCTTGAGTCCGAGCTTCGGAGGTGTGCACATACTCCGGCTCCTCGTACTTATTTCCACCACGGCGCTTGTTTTCTAACACCTTGTGGATGACAAGTCGGGCCTCGGATAGGGAGAGAGTGTGGGTGTGTTGATCGGCTCCCAGCTTCAGGGTCGATGCGGCTTCAAGTTCGCCTTGGGGCAGCACGCGCTGGCGGTGAGTGGCAGGGGGTAGTTGGACGCTCATGATGATAAGATGAAAGAAGATGAGGTATATCGTAGATTGCGCACAGTAGATTGGGTGTTGGTAAATGAAGGTGAGATAGGCGTTAGATGTTGAAGCTATTCATCTTCTCAGATCTGAGCGCGACGAAACTGTGCAAGTTTCTTGCCGGCAGTTCAAAGGCGGTGAGAGAAAGACTCACCGCGCCAAACAATGCAATGCTCCCAATCAGGTATATGCTTGAATAACTACGAAGATCATACCAGCTCGTAAGTGAGTAGGGTATCTATGGATTCTTTTGTCTATCCTTTTTACATCTCTCAAAACGCCGTGAAATGTCCAACTCTATACCTTCCGGAACGCAACCTCTGCCGGCAGACGGAAACTAGCACAGAACATCTGCTTGTTCGGGCTCACCAGTCGAACATTATGGATCGCTAGTTCAATGGCTTCGTTACCACTGCCTCCAACTCGGTCTTCGTGGGTGATGGTGTACCCGATGCGCTCAGACAGCCGCTGGCAGATATCGATGTGATCGTCCACCTCGTTATCAGAATGACCCGAGAAACAGTAGACATGGACCATGGGCAGAAGTTGAGCAGTGTTCGGTGCGAAAAGCTCCTCATGGCCAGCGTAGACACCCTGGAAGGCATCGACAAAATCAATGGCAGTGGCAGGCAGGTTCATGACGTAGTGGTCCACAATGGACGGACGAGTATACACCTCGGCTGGGGGCTCAACCACCTCCTTACCCTCCTCAATCTTGCGTTTCTTATCACTGCGGCTCTTAACCTTGGGCTTAATAGTGACAGTAACTGGTTCGGCTTCCAACAGAGACTTAGCCGACGTCTTGATGAACTCCCGACCATCTGAGTTAAAAGGCGTCACAAAGTCAGAGACCTTGTTCCGCACAATAGCATCCTGCATGACCTCGTATCCATGCGGGTTCAAATCATTGCCCCACACAAAGATCTTCCTCTTGCCCGCAGGAACGGCGAACGGCCCAACACCGGCCATAACGTCGCAGACCATCTGGCCCGGCTTGAACTTGTCAACAAGTCGTCGGTGCTCTGTCTCCAAGCGACTGTTCCAGTACACACGGGCGTAATCGAATCGGAACTCGCAGTCCTGCTCATGTTGAACAACGTTCAAATCGTTTTCACCAATAAGAACCTCGAATGGGAATGTACGGAATTGGCTCTGAGAACCAACATCTTCAATCTTGTTGATGACGGTGCGAATGGAGGGGTTTTTATCTCTCAGGATCTCGGCAATAAGGAATTTATACGGGAAAAATTGTTCGCGGAGGTTGAGGTGTGCTGGTCCCGTTAGTATCGAAGAATCGCATTTGGCGCATCGGGCAGAAACCTACCAACATGCCCCACCTGTGTGAACCCTTGAGGAACCTCCTGCATCTCCTTCTCAGGCAGAATAGCGCCAATAATCTCAGCTAGAAGACGTTTCCCGTTAGACTGCGAACATCACCATGCGCAGGTATCACAAGTAGAATTGCATACCGTAGGACCAGTAATCATAATTCAAAACCAAGTCATAAGGCATCACATCAACAGTCCCCTTCTCAACAAGCGCATTAATAGTGGGAGACCATGTCGTCTTGTCTGTAACCAAAGCCAACGTCAGCATAAGCATCACCATCAAAACCCAGATCGCAGCTCCCCAGCCGATCAATCAATCACAAGAAACTACCCACCATCGGGCCTCAAATCCCCCCGCAGCAAAAGCGCCTTCTTAACCCCATCCTCCTCCTGCAAATCGCGAACGCAGCTCAACCGCGGAACAGCCAACAAGTCCCGCACCTTATGAAGCTCCTGGCGCACTTTCGAGATCTCCGAGTTCTTGAAGACCTTGGCAGCGGCGATCGGCACGGTCTTGCGGAAGAACGACCGGTCGAGGGTGCGCATCGCGCGGTTGACGGGTGGTCGGAACATATCGGGGAGGTTGTTGGAAACCTGCTGGCGCTCGTCGTTGGAAGACTCCATTGAAAGGAGGTGGCCTGTGCACAATTGGAGAATCGGTGCGTGCTGTGAAATTATATCGGGCGTCGATAATGGATTTATTTCCTTATCGGGCACGTGAGGTGCGGCTGTTGGACGAGGACGGTGATTGGTTCGCGTCTTTAAGGTGTACAACCAATATTTAAGGTGTGTTCTAGCCTCGATTAGCTTTCGAAAGGCTGAATTACTGGCTAACTTTGAATATCAAAGTCATGTCTCATTATTTAATTGATGCTCATTGACAGAAATGTGGTTTTTACCTACTAACCCTAAGGAAATAACACAGAACGACACGCCAATCTAGCATATGGTTCCAAAGCCGCTGAAAAATAGGCAAAAAACAAGATCATAATATCGTGAAACAGTCAAAAGAATCCTTGCGCAAAATTTGAGCCCCGCTAAGAAACAACAAAAACCTGACAACCAACATCATTCGTGAAACGAATTGACCATATTCTGAACCATTTCAGCCTGGGCCTTCAAGTTCGTATTCTTCTCCTTTAGCTCCAAAATCTCCTTATCCTTTTTCTTCATAGCTTCCCTCAACATATCCCTCGCCCTCAGCGCACCCTTATATCTCGAATCCTCAAGATTAAGTCGCGACACGAACTCATCCCTCGCCTCATTCGGAATAACAACCTCGTGTTTCTTGAATATCGCCATGAGTTCCTTTGCAAAGTCTGATTCGTCACATCGCGAGTCCACGTTGAGTACATCGGAATCCCGGTATCGCTTCGGCGTGGGCGTCATGCATAGCTCAGCTGAGGCAGGCGGAGGTCGGAATGAGGAAGAGAGCGCTGAGCCTGGTGTCCCATAGTAAGGAGAAGATTCGGTGGTATTTGCTTGATTGTATGCGTAGTCTGATAGCTTGCGCTTGCCTGGAGAGTCATTTCGCGGGGTGCGGGGTGCTTTGGATGGCGGGGAACCAGAATGGAAATTCGGTTGTGACACGAAGGATTCCTCAGCGGTTTGGCTTGCTTGCGTTAACTCAGCGTTGTCTTCTGAGTCGAGATCCCAGCCGAACTCGTCAGTATCTTCGGCCATCATGCGGGCTTTGGGGGTCATGGAGGTTTTCGCGGGTTTGGAGGCGGATTGGCGGGGCGGGATGTCTATGATTCTGCGATCAGTTTGAGGTGTGAAGAGCCCGTTAGAGCGCTGGGTGCTCTTGGTTGGAGTTTGAGGTAAGTTGGAATTAGACTGGACCCGGAGGTCTTGTTCAGAGTCGGAATTCGCCATCACGACGTGTTTCTCGCGGATCTCGGCGTCTTCGTTCCAGAGAAAGAACGTGCAGCGCTGGCCCTGCGGTTTTTGACATGTGTAAACTAGATCCGGTAATGTTAGCTATTGAAACGATAGTAGGACTGGTTGTACTTACACCATCGTCCTCTATTTGGCCCTTCTTTCTTCACCTGGAACCTGATGGCTGGCTCTCGGTCTGGGCTGCAGTTGCAGTACCACGCGCTCTCTTTGTAGAGACCGTTCAAGCGGGCCACAGATCTAGGCGATTTGGGGGACTTGAAGTCTCTTCTATATGGAGACGACATCTTGAAGGGCTCAACTGTGCAGTGAAGATGTGAAGCGCAGGCGCAGGAATGAAAGGTACAAATCCAATGATCGTCGCCATGGAAACTCTTATCGTATCTTATCGTGTCTTATCGGCTTATCGCCCTATCGCCAGGTAAGACACGCCCCGCATTATTGCCTTCTTTTTAAGACGTTACGCCCTAAAAATGACATGAATCTTTTTATAGGTTCGCTAATTTAAAGAAGCTTACGCTTGGAGTCTTAGTCTGAAACCACAGCCACAAGCCACCACCTTTTAGTACGTGACATAGGTGGAATAAAACCGTCCCCCAGCTCCAATGTCGTCATACAAAAATCCTCTCGTCAAAAGAGGCTGAATACCCACACATAGCGCTTTAACCCCACACAAACTGCACAGCTATAAAACCCACGAAGCCCCAAATTCGCAATTATAAGCCTTCATGAGACCAGCAAAGAGACCACCCAATGCGACCCAATCAATGACCCCTATAAACAATCGGCAACATGATCCAACAAGATGAACGATCTCTCATGAATCTCCCAAAGGAACTCCTAATCCATATATCATCATTCCTATCAAAAACCTCAGACCTCAACGCTCTCTGTCGAACAAATAGCATATTCCATGACCTGCTCACCAAAATCCTCTATCGCCTGGATATCCACCAAACCAGCATTGCCCTCCACTGGTCCGCAAAGTATAATCAACCCTCAACAACGAAGAAATGTCTCTCCGCTGGCGCAGATCCACAACTCATTTCGGACTTCGACAAGAACGTTAAAGGCTGCACCCCACTACTTTTAGCAGCCTACTACGGTAGCGAGGGCGTCTTATCTCTCCTGCTAGAAAACGACGATATAAACTTCAACCCAAACGCGCGAGATAGGAAATATCTCCGGCCACCAATTTCCTGGGCCGTGAAACAGGGCCATCGACATATTGTCCGTGCGCTACTGAGAGACGAGCGCGTGGACGTTAATCTGGAAGACAAGAATGGGGACACGGCACTGCTGACAGCAGCTAACATCTCGGACTGGGAGACCGTTTCATTACTTGTAGGAAGTGGGCGTGCAGATCCAAGATTACGAAACCGACAGGGTGCAACGGCCTTATCGAAAGCTAGTCGTGATCGGGAGGCGGAAGGCGACGTGGATCTCTTATTCGCTACGCATTTGAGACTTATTCTTGATGGGAATACTGAGGAAGCTCATATCCAACATGTGTTCTTCTATGCGGCTATTATGGGTCAATTGGAGATTGTGCAGTATCTTGTACAGTTTTTTGGGGAGAAGCTTGATCCTAATGGTGGTGATCATGGGTATGGACGTGGAGCATTCTCTATAGCTGTGGATCGGGAGCAGATTGAGGTTGTGCGGTTCTTATTGGGGTGGGAGAAGACGGATCCAAATTTAAGAGATGGGTGGCAGCATCAGACGCCGCTTTTTGTGGCGGCTAAGCAGGGCCGGGTTGGGGTTGTGGATGTTTTGGTTCAAAGTGAGCGGGTGGAGTTGGAGTTGGCGGATGTTCATGGGACTACGCCTTTGAGTGAGGCTGCGACGATGGAGAGAAATGGAGGCGTGATTAATAGTTTGGTGACGGGGCCACGGGGGGCAAATCCGAATGCTAGGGATCAGAATGGGGAGACGGCGTTGTATAAGGCTGCCGCTATGGGATTCTTGGAGAATGTTAATGCTCTGTTGGAAGCTGGGGGGATTGATGCTACTTTAGAGGATATGGAGGGGAGAACGCCGTTGGATATAGCCAGGGATCATGAGTATCCGCTTGTATGTAAGAGATTGGAAAGTATATAGTAATATGCCGGGCATTGTATTGATATCGAAAGCCCTGGAGTTGCACTGCTACTGACTTTACCACTGCGATGTAAAGCGGAAGCATGTGGAGGGGTGCACTATAAGAATGGAGGTTCTACTATCAAATATATGAACTAGCATAACGGAGCAGTGTATTAAATCTATTAATAGCGAGCATCTAATCAGCCAGCACATGGCGTAGCATGACCACGAAAGGATCAGTAAGCTTGAGAATTTCAGTAATTTCAGGCTTCGCCGGCTCTCCCGCAGTGCGACGGAGCTGGTCTTGCTTCTTGATCCGCCGACGGCGTTCGGAAGCAATGGGGTCATCCTCTTCATCGTCCTCAGTTCCTTCATCCTCAGAATCAGACGCCTCGTCAGAGATAGTCAGATCCTCCAGATCACCCTATTAGAAACGTTAGATATATCAAAGTATAGTGAGACGTGGAATAAAACATACCTCATCAAGGCCGAAGTCACTGCCTTTGAAGGTCGTAGACCCCGGAATGGTTTCAGATGTGCCTTCAGCAGCCATCTTCTGGCGAGTCTTGTTTAGATGCCAACGCTTGCGATCTTCGTGCCACTTGATCAAGGCATTAATTTCGGCTAGTGCAACGTCCTTGTCGACCTGACCGGCGCCAGCAGCTCCCTGGAACATGGCGTTCATGTCCAGTTTACCGCCCGTCGGCCCCTTGCGCAGGAAATCAAGGATCTCCTCAATCCAGGACATGAGAGACTGGAAAAGTCCATTATCGTGCTGGTGCACCTCATGAATAAACTTGTAGAAGTTATCTTGATGGCGAGCACAAAGGTCAATAAAGGACTGGACTGTCTGGTTGGGGTCGGCAGAGGCATCTTGGCGCTGGGCACTCTCAATAACAGCAATCGCGTCATCGGCGAATTGAGCAAAGTCTGTAATACTGCTGTATACATTGGCAGACTTGTATACTCGAACAAGGGGTTCATAGAAGATAGTAAATAAGTCGCGGAAGAGTTGAAGAGTGGTAGGCTCCTCGACGATGCTGAGCATCATGGCCTTATCACGCTGGCGGGTATATAGCTTGAGTAGTTGTTTCATGTTAGCAAACCATTGGGCACCCTGCTGCATTTCGAGATCGACATTGTCAACGGCATAGTTCCAAGCGACCCAGCCATTGAATACCTTCTCGATCTGCTGTGCGGTGAGCTCAGGCGACAGTATCTCTGAACGAAGAATGGCCACAATGAGGTCAACATCTTCAGACTCGGCTTCATTGCGTATGATATTCTTGATGTCCTCTTCAGCATCTACAAAGCTCTTCAGCTTTTGAGCGAGCACCGGGTCCTCAACCTTGGCAGTCAAGGAAGCAATGCCCTTCTGGAAGGCCTTGATGCTGTCATTAAGAGTCAAGGAGAAAATGCGCTGTAGCAGCGACCGCGAGCCAAATGGTTGAGCCAAGAAAAGATCGAGAACACCCGACATGACGGCAGCAGGGTTGGCGATACGAATCACATTCTTCAACAATGTATACGGGACAAGGCCATGAATTCTCTTCGCCTGCGCAAACAATTCAGGCGAATTATCTTCTGCAAGGAACAAGTGGTACACAGTTGCGGCAACCCTAGTTTCGGTCAGTCAATGAAGCAACCGGAATTGCCTTTAAACGTACTCGATGCGAAGCCACTCCGCGAACTTCTGATATTGTGGGCTAAGGTCGGCAATGGTGGGTTTCTCCCGAATCTCGGCGAACAGTTTCGTTAAGCCATCTGTAACAGATTAGCAACTATCGCATCAGCGCTCATATCAGTAGACTTACTGCTCTCCACAATATCCCTCCGGAAATTCTCCATATAAACATCCAACTCCGCGGCTCGCTGCCTTGCGATCTCATAGAATCGCTTTTGCTCTTCAATTCTAACAGCGTCCATGTTCTTCCGTTTTTGGACATCGAGTAATTCCTCTTCATTAAGTTTAATGGGTCGCGCAGTCAAGAACTCCTCCATGGATTTTGACTCCGCAATGCGGTTATTCTGCAAAAGAGTACGGAGGAAGGCACGCAAAGACACCCGCTGCTCCTCGCGATAGAGAACAGTATCTCTTGAGACATCACTGGATGCGCGAGGAGACTTTGTAGATAGGAAAGATCCCCGTGAAGTTGACCGCGTATGAGTTGATACGGGTGCCAAAGTGCGACCCGAGGGTCCTGAGTCATCAGGGAGACTGGCATCTTGGGTGGAGGAAAAAGAAGATACGGAAGAAGCATCATCATCTGCTGCTGAGCCGAACCAGCTAGATGTTGTTGATGTCTTGTTCTTGCGAGGAAGAGGTGGCAAATGCTTGCCGGGGAACTCAGTGCGCAGTCTTTTGTGGAGGTTGACGAATTCGCCGTATCTTCTGCCGATGTGGAACTCTTCCTTGTCGTCTCGACGGACTCGGATAAGGAATTCCTATTGGGCTATCAGTAAGCGCAACCAATTTAGATGCTCGAAAATTCAACTTACTGCGTGGGGGTGGTATCGGACTGTCCGCTTAACAGAAGTGACCCGAACCGCAGCCACGTTCACGTCCCAGGTGTTAATCGAATTACCCTCGGGCATATTAACTAGCAGTCCCTTTTCATTAGCTCCGCGCTCGACAACCTCCATCTCCGAAAACTGAATGCGCTCTTCGTATCCCGACGCTGTCGGCACACCGGAGACCATCATCAGCTCCACGAGCTTCTCGCACTTGCGTGCCAATTTCCGGCGCTTTGTTTCCTCCAAACGATCTTCCGACGATGAGACATGCTTGTTCGCAAATGATTCGAGGAACTAAAATCAAAAGCGACCGTCAATACTCGTTCTGTGTTGCTGTGTTGATTGCGCACACGAGTGAGACCCACTATTTGCAGCTTATCTTGCCAGAATTGCTTCTCCTCCGCCTGGTTGAGAAAGGGGAAATTGCGAACATGGTGCACAAAGATATAACGGAGGATAGGGAGCTCGGAATCAACGGGGGCTACTTCGCCGAACTCTGATCGAAACGGGGCACCGAAGCGCTGGAGTGCTGTTGGGGAGTTGAGCTCGGAGATTTCTCCGTGTACTTGGCGGGCAATGAGTTCGCGCTTGAGATCTGGAGATCGGAGCTGGAATTAGCAATGGAGCAATGAAAACCAGTGTATCTGAATGTGCGCAGAAACATCCAAAAGACGAAAAGGGGGGGGGATATCTCACAGTGCTCCTGCTTGCCTGTCAGGATCTGTCCTGATGGCGGGGCCGCATTCTGACCAGACACTTTTCCGGCTTGATCGCCGTTAGGCAATGTGGACTGAGATTCCAGCATTGTCGCGTGATTTGAAATTAGTGAATGGGAACGATTTGCCGCTCCCAACTTTCTGAAAGAGACCGGGGTCGGGATGGAGAAATGTAGCAGAATTCGTCTGCCTGCTTGGGTTGACGCCGAGATTCAATAGTGGCCGACCACAGCCCCGTCAGCTTTCACGACAAATCTGACTGTTTGTGGCGATCACAAAGTAGGGGCAACAAAGAAATTGATGATTGCTGATTATTCTATTGAAGGACAGAAATGTATGAAGAAAAAAAAAAGGAGTTGAGTATTAAGCGGGGAGATGATGTCGTCACCTGCTTTGGCAGTATTAAAGGTGTTTAGCTTGGCCGCCCCGAGGACCGTCGATCAATGCGCTATGAGGCGTATTTCTACGGAAAAATGAGAATTCGAAACATCTGTCCTTTGGAGTTTTGTTTCAAATAACGCGATTTGCTTATGGGCTTGTACTAATTATAAGTGGTTTGTGTAAGTGGTACGACGCTGAGTTGTCATGCTCTATGTAGTCTGGCTCCAGGGCTATGGTGAGAATCTAATCACCGTGCAATAAATCATGACACGCAACTATGTATTGTATCACAAGCAATTAACATGCTCAGGTGGGTGGGTTTCTGCCTGGTCTACCAAGGCGCCAAGAGGCGTTCTTCAAGTTCAATCTTGGCTATGAATGTTGTCATATCCTACCAGATATGGCAGGTGGCGTCCCTGACGCGGCCTCCTCTAACTATTCCGGATTAGTCCATAGGTGGCCCCGAAGATTGGCATACAAAGGGTGGGGCACAGGGCTGAATGTCATGCGGCAAGAACTTCTCAGCGAATTCATGTGCCGTTTGTAATGCGCAAGACTTCAGTGCTAGGTACATGACCGGTAGTTGCACGACTTATTCGTAAGGGCTACACCTACTTTACAGAGAGGTTGAGGCACAAGAAATTCATAATAAAATTCAAAAGAGCAAATAGGATAAAAGTCATTCATCACTATCTAGATCGATCGGATAAAAGTAATGTCTTAGATTAAAGCCACATCTGGGCTGTACAAGGAAATCCAGGCAACATGGGGGGGAAATGTGACTCATAACGCTTGCTGAACCTCGCTTAAGAATAAAAAACGGCAAGAATTTGGCGTATCAAAATAAACTGCCTACTTCATGAATTCAAGCTCCATATCGTGGTGCATGTAGGACTCGGGCTTATTTCCCTGGCGAGGCTCAGTAGCCCAGGACTGCAGGCCCTGGAGAACGGCATCCTGCTCAGTGAGAGGGGGAAACATGGTCTGAGCCTGGGCATACTGACGAGTGGCCTGGTGCTGGGTCATGGAAGGGATCATCTGGGCCATCTGCATACCAGCATGCTCGCCATAGAGCATGAAGTCGTTGCCATTCTGATGCTGGGCACTGTACTCATAGTGCTCGGAGCCAGGGGAGTACAGCATAGGGTTACCCTGCGCATTGGGAGAAAGACCAGCCATCTTGTGGGGAGCAGTCATGGACAGGTGAGATGGACCTGTCGCCATTTGCCCCGAATATCCCTTGTAGATATGCTCGGACTGGGCAGGAGTCTGCAGCTGCATGTTGAGGGAAGTATAATCCGCATCCACTTCGGAGTAGTCCAGGTTACCCCACTCAAAGTCAAAGTTGAGACTGTTGTCTGTAGCGGCCATAGGAGAGCCATCGTAACCAGACATACCCATGAGATCAGGGACAGACTCGGCAGAAGGCACCGAGATCGAGTTCATCGACTGACGGTGCATTTCCAGAGAAGGAATCAGTCCGTGAGGATCGCCCGACTCGAATTGGGTTTGGAAGGAGTCGAGGTTGACGGAGGTTGGGAAGCTGATATCGTTGCTCATGCCGGCGGAAGAGCTGGGATAGGGCGAAGTCTCAAACAGGCGTGGGTAGTCATCGCTGTGGGCGATAGGAGGATCATTGAAATTGAAAGGAAGCGAATCAGGGAACATAGACGAACTCGGGCCAGGAGAGGGGCTGGGGCCAGTCATCGGAGTAGGGAAATCGACGGATTTCGAAGCTGGAGTAGACACACTAGGAGTGCGAGAGGCCTGGTTGGAGGATGCACGTTTGCTGTCCCCACGGGCATTGTTCTTGGATCGAAGGTATACCCAACCATGAGCTTTTTCCATGTGCTGCTTGCAGTTGCTCTCACGTTTCGAAGCGTAGGTGCAAGGCTGGAAATTGCACTTGTACAGTGCAGGCGTGTCGGAGTGCTTGTCGTTGACGTGGCGATCGCGTTCCTTCTCAGTTGGCCAGCCAATCTGATAGTATTTGCAAGTCGAATCGGAGCACTTCCACGGACGGGAGTGAGTCTTTTCATGTTTGGTCAAGTCGCACGGGCGCTTGAAGACCTTGTCGCAGTGGCTGCACTTTTGATTGATATCCATGGGCGGGGCATTCTTCTTGCGCCGAGCCATAGAACGCTGGACACCCTCATCAGCTCTTTCGTCGAAGCTGATGGTACGTTTGAAAGTAGCAGGAGTGTCTTCAGCAACGAATGGTAGGCCGGTACGCATGGAGATGGCCTTGCCATCTTGCATCACAACAAGCTCAGCGGGTTTGCCATTCTTGGAGAGACCACCCTCCAGAGCGGCGCTGGGAACAAGCGAAATCTTATTCTCCTTGTCGGAAGCTGTGGTTTGGGGCTGAGCCTGTTCGGCTCGCTCACGGTTGGCACGTATCATGGCTGCGTATCGTCGAACCTGTGAAACAAGGTCGAGGAAGTATCCGTTAGTGTATGGTCGATCGGTAGGTAGCCGCTGGTCGCGATCGTTAAGATGAGCAGCTGACGTGTGCAAGCACTGAATCGTAAATTCGGCGAAGTTGAGATATTGGTGTCGAGAGTTGGAGAACCTCTGTCACAAAATATAAACTCCGAACAGTTTTCACGACTACGGCATTCACAGTAAAATCGAGTCATTCACGATGATAGGACGAATTCACGATAATGGGAAATATTCACAGAATGCACAAGTTCACAAATGTAGGGGGGCAAAAAAAGTGATTGACTTACAGGAGCAAGCCAAAGCAACGACTTCTCCACATCCCTTAGGCACAATATATGCCGATTCAGAATGCGCGACGGAATTGACTTCACTAATGGGTGGAAAGGTTTGAGCTTCGGGTCCTTGAGTATGGGAACAAGTATGTAACGTTCGATTTGTTTGCAAGCGGTCAAGGAGAGTTGTCGCTTAGCCGTGGTGCCGACTTCAAAAGTAGATATCGGGCTGGTGATCGGGGACTGTGGTGTTTCATTTCCTTTTTGAGGCGTTAGCGTCGTTTTCTAAGGCAACCGCGGACGCGTGAATGAAATCAAGGCCAACGATGACAATAACTTCACGTCAACAGATTAACGTATCCAAGTGGCCGTCATTCACGGGGATGCTCGAATATGGAAAGGATGTGTTACCTGTTGTTTCTGCTGCCAGCTCCTCATTACTACTAACGGATGTGCCCAGACCACTATCTGATTCGTGACCATGCTCCTGGCTTTGGGCTTTCTCTTTCGAATCATCGCCAACGGAAGATCGACGTGATCTACTGGAAGAAGATGCTGGTCCAGTGGCAGCTTTCGAAGCACGTTCAGTACTATCAGATGGTTCTTCCCCACTGTCTTCGGGGGAGTCCAAGGTCAACCGGTTTAGGATCGACGTCATGCGCTCTTCGCTGGCAGCGATGGCCTCAAGCGAAGTTGGACAACGACGAGGCAAAGATCGAATGTTCAAGACCGGGTCACGATCATTCGATGGAGGAGAGGTTGGAGTATGGAAAGTTTCTCCTTTCTTCAAACCCATCTTGGAGGATTCAGCTGACTCGGTGACTAGAGAAGGAAGGTCCGCGTTTAAAACAGGCCGGCGACGCGGATGAACACGGGCATTTTCAGCCTGGGGCTTCGACATGATGGGCTAGTCGATGACTTGTTTCTCGTTAGCACAGGTCTCAAGGTTGCAGTGCAGCACGGAGGCCTTGATGATTGGCCAGGTGGGTATGACTCACAGAGACGGATCCAGCTGATACGAGGCTATTACTAGCGTACGAGTCACGAAGTTGAGCGCGTGCGGGGCTAAAGACTCTATATTAAGGTCGATTGCGCGCCCCTCTTCAACAGGACAACACGATGCCGACGATAAGAGATGCGGCGGTACTGTGACAGGGTTGGGTCGCTCGTTTGTTTAGAGGCCGAGTAAGGTGCCAGATCTACTGGATTCGATACTCGATCGCAAGCGATGACGGTGGAGCCCTCAAGATGAGCGTAGAGATGATATGAGAGACAAGTCGGAACACCGAGCCAATATTTGTGGCAGTGCTGATATATGTAAAAGAAAGATGAGTACAAGTGCCAGATATACGAGATAACGAGTATAGGTGGAGTGAAAAAAAAGATCAAAGGTAAGGGAGACTGGAGAAAGATGGGTCCCGGGGGAAAGAGATCTTTGGCGTGAAGGAGGATGACGGATGAGTGTCTGCCTGATAGACGAAGCCCGCTAGACCTGGTCGGGTATAGTGTGGATGGCTGAGCATGTAATACGAGCATCGATTGGTCGAGCCCCCGTTACAGAAATACCAAGCTCAGCCTTGTATTGTTGAATATCACGGGGAAGTTTGGTGGGAAAATGGCCCCATTCCCCTGTACCAACGTAAGTTACCCGTAATGTGCAGGATCCCTCCCTCGGACTCCCAAAATGGAAACATCAACGGGGTCCATTCCTGTGTTGCGGCTCAATAAATTCATCCGATCTGTTGTCCATGTCAGCACTGGAAAATCCGTCTGCCTACCATTCACAATCAATTATGCTGACGAAGATGCACGGATCTTGTATTCTTAATCCGATTTTCTTTTCCTGTTGCATATCACTATCTACGACCGTCATGCCATCCCAATTTCCCAGTTCAAAAATAGTATCGGGGCCCGAGGGCCCCTTGAAAAGAAAAGAAAAAGAAAAAGGGAACTGGTTCCTCCGACCCACTTAGTATCCACTCCATACGGAGTACTCCGTACAAGAATGGAAATCCGTTGGTACGGTGGGGCTTCTATGCACGTGAAATGTGAGCCTCTCGGATGGCTCGGCCACGTATTTCAATTGCTGCCTGATATTCCCGGCCGGTGCGCCCGGCTGCCAAGTGGCATCTCAATCCCGAAAGCTTGCCTCTTCAACAGCTGAGAAGACACCGTGAAAAGAAAACAGAGCTGCTGTGCTCAAATGCTGAGACTGGGAGATACATGACCTTGGTTTGAACTTTGCAGAAGTCTTGACACTCTTACCTGCACATCATGAACCTCGGGATATTTTTACAAAACCCAACAGATGTATCCTATAGTTCTGATTCAAACGTCAATTATCAAGGCTCCAAAGTTTCTTCACCCTGAGTACTGAGGATCATGAAACCTTTTCGGTTCACAGTTACCAGGTAGAAGGGTTCGGGGATTACGCGGCAGAATGAGCATTCCGCGGGTATGTTCCCGTTGCCCAATTAGGTTCTGGCCAAATCGCTCATACATCGTTGCGAAGGCATAAAAATATTTCTGCCTGAAGTGTCAATCTCGAATAGTCTCGGCCTTCTCGTAGGCCTCTCAATTCATTTGAGGCTTATCACTTGTTGGCTTGGATCATCGGGCATGTCTCCGATTAGATTGGAGTTTGGACCCGAGCGATTTTTGACTCAATTCCATACAATGTCTCATTACTACATTGCCCAAACCGTCACAGTAATTGGACGACGAGTATTGGACTGATTGGCAAAGATAGAGAACTATCTGGCTGACTGAATGTTGACTAGTCAAACTTCCCTGGTCATGCTTTCTCGAGTCTGCAGAGCTTGTATCTCATCCGCCGTCAACTCACTCTTCGCATGTCTTATCCTTACAAACAACAGAACAATAAGCAATCCGGTAACAGCCAGCCCTGTCTGAAACCAAAAGACGACTTTATAACTCTCTCGAATACCAAGGTGCTTCGTCTGAGTCTGGACAATATCCGCAAAGCCAAGCATAACGGCTATTCCTAGGTGCATAGTGCAGTAAATGATGGCACCAGCGAGTCCTTGTCTTGCCCTGGGCAAGCTGGTCGTGATGAAGATGTTTGCAAGGTTGAAGCTTATGTCGATTGCAACGGTACCACATATCATAGCTGGGAAGATGTATGCCCAATAATTCCCGCCGATCGGGATCACGGCAAAAAGCAGTCCTGAGCCCACATAGCCGAGACAAGAGATGAGCATCAGAAGGGTTCCGGATACTTTGTGCAGAATGAAGCCACCCGTTGCTGAGAGAATCAAGCCACCGACGGCCATGGGCACAGTCCAGGCAACGATTTGAAGGGGCGATCCGCCCATGAAATCGGACATGCTGTCATCGAGTCAGTGGAAATTTCCAATGCACAAGGTAAGGGACTCACTAAAGAACCCCATAGAGCAGGAAGATTCCCAAGCTTCCATAAAGGAATAATAAAGCAATGACAAGAGCTGCCATGTGCTTCACATGGAAGATGTCACCTGGAAGAAGAGGATTTTGAACAATCCAGCCTTCGATATAAGCCATCCCTCCCATGAATAAAATACCCAGTACAAAGAAGACAATGATATATGGTGTCTTCCATCCTTGCGGTGCGTATGAGCTATCTGCAAGTGCAAAAACAAAGAGTGTAGTGCCTGTGATAGAGAGTACCAATCCAGCCCAGTCCATACGGACCCCGAGCTCTTTCTTCTCATAGTAGTCCCGGGGAATAGAGAAAATCGACGACGCGGCCATGACAGCGGACAGAATTGCGCCGATATAGAAATACCACCTCCAAGTAAGGAATTGGCCACATATTCCAGAAACAAAGAAGCCGGCAAAAAATCCCAGGGCTGCACAGGCCCCATATACACTGAAGACGAGATTCTTCCGAGGGCCTGGACGATATGTGCTACCAAGGATCATCATTCCGGATGGGAGGAGAGCTCCCAGAGCCAAGCCCTGTAGTGCACGGCAAATGATTAACATGAGTGAGGTTGTAGATACACCGGCTAGAATCGAGGAAATTGTGAGCCAGATGGCTCCGGCATTATAAAGGAGGTATCCTCCGTACATGTCTGTCAAGCGACCGAAGATAAGGAGCGTGGCACACACCACGAGGGAGAGGGCTGTAGTCGGCCATATGGTGGAGGCTTCGGGGATATCCAGCTCTGTGATAAGTGTTGGTAGGAGGAGGTTCGATCCTGTGATGTAAAATTCCTAAAAGGTGTTAGGATTGTGGTGATGCTGTGGGCATGGAGGTGACGCACTGCTAAGATCTGGGACATGACAATGGAGAAGCAAAAAGCAAGCTCCGACCATTGACTAGAGAAATGAGAAGGGCGATCTCTGCCTAACTTCTCTAGATCAGGCTCATTTGTGTGTATGCCGGTCGGCTCTGAGCGAGTTGCCATCTTGGACATCTCAGGCGTAGAAGCCGCTTGGCCCGGGATCGACGACATGGTAAAAGTCCACAAGTAGACTGGAATCTCTAGAAACAAATTGAATAGCCATGACAGACACTAGTGCTTATTTTATAATGAAAGACCGATACAAGAACGAAATTTCTAAGCCTTCGCGGCCACTCTACCCTTGGCTTCCCAATGCGGATAGTCCAAGTCAAGCTGCTTCATAATCATTCTCCGCATAATTGTCGTGTAGCTTCAGATTGGTAAAAGTTGTAAAGTATCCACAAGGTGGCCGTCATTTTTATATAATTTCTTAAAGTCTAACGATTATTAGTGGTCCATGAGAATGCCAAGCTTTCGAGTGTAAACTTCCGAATCGGGAAGTTGTGGGGAGTGGAGCCCTGGGTTGGAGGGCTGAAAACGAAAAAGCCACAGAGATTGAGAACGCTACTCTTTGAGCTCTGAAGAATTCAGCTTATGATTTGCAGGTAGCCCAGATAGTTTAAAAAGCTAGAAACGGTACTGGAGGTCTTTCATCAGGCGCAATGTGTCTTGGCTCGCAGTCTCGCAATGTAGCCCTGAAGGTTGCGTAATATCTAGACTGAATTCCACGGGTAGGTAGCTATTATTTTCACATATTCTGGGAAAGGCATATAGTGTAGTTACAAGTGTCCTAAGAGGGCTCATTGGGTTTACTATATAGCATGAAAGGAACACATGAGTCCTGCCTATCGCAATAAGCAGATCATCAAGATCACCAAAATCACAGATCTCCAAAATACGAAAGTTGGGACTGTATGGCGATCTTGAGCAAGCTTCTAAAGCTTCTTATTGGTCGATGTAGCGAGAGGCAGCGATCCCGGTGTACCCCAGGTTTCTAGCCAAAGGTATAAAAAGCCTCAACTTTTTCACCTTCTCTCTCCGTTTTTGTCCCTTTCTCATCCACCTCCCATCTCGTCCAAATCCTGAACCCAACTTTGAGCTTTCTTCCTTGGAGCCTGCTTCTTGCTTCTACTACTTTGGACTTCCACCATGAATCTATGCATCCGACTGCTTTTCGGATTGATACATCATATCCATCCTTCTTGACATATTGATCACACACTCTGATCAGCAACCCCTCCCAGTTTACTTCGTAGAACTTCAATGTATTTCTGCAATCATTATTTCCCATCTTCCCACTCAAATTTTATATTACCTTTCAGGTCGTGCTAACCTCCCTCCCAGATACCGCCACCATGTGCTTCCGCCAATCGAATCTGCTGACAGGCCACACTCTTCTCTCCTGCGGATTCCAGTACTGGCATTTCAAAACAGACTTCTTGAACTCGTCACCTAAGTCGACAATGTGTGCCCGGAAGAGTGGCTACAAGGGTCATAACTGCAATCATAGGGGAGGCATGGCGATGAAGAAGCACCCACCCGAAGCATCTTGCCCCAACTAGTCTGCTATGTACTAGGGCTTGGGGTATGTGGCAGCAGTGAAGAAACACTGTTCCAAAAAGAAATCTGGTTCATGTTGCTTTGCGTCCATGTTCATAACGCTTGGCTTTCGATGTTGATGTTCATACTACCTGATATGTTCATCTTGGTAATTAATATCTAAGTCTGATATGCACCAACAGTTCAAACCTTTCGTAGACCATCTGATATCATATCAATCTATTTGAATTCGTGAAAATCCGTAATCGTTATTCTATTAGACAAAAGAGAGGGGCAACTCGAGATCTTTCAATCAACCTCTACCATGGATGACATGGGCTCCACATACTGGAAGACACACTAGATTCGGCAAGAGATGACCGACATGCAGTAAGCTTGGAATAATCAAGGCAGCAACAGCTGAAGTGCATTGGAAGGTAAAGATCTGTTGTGGGCATCTCCACGGTTGTGGCTGCAGGACCAGTATTTCTATGGCGCAGGTAGTTAGTATGGTGTCTTTGTGGACCGAGTACAACTCCGGTCACAAGCCGAGTATATATGTATATGTATCCATCACCACAACAAAGCCCTAGGCCTCAAATCCCGTGCAGGTCACGAATGGGTTTTCATGTTCTTAGCATCAGCAATTGAATACGTTAGCTCTTAACCACTCCAAAATAAAGGTAAGTGAAGACTGCACAATGATTCTCGCAAGCGTTTTTGGTTGTCGGCATGTCCCTGATCTAATCCCATTTGGGTCGCATTGGACCTCGGCTTCGGGACTGGCAGAATAGCGGGCGGTGCCGAGTTGCCCGCGTGGTGGTTTCCCCCGGATTCTGAGTCCCGCTACGTCCTCTCCGCGTCTACGTCTCCTTTTTGCGGGCTCCTTGCTTTCTGATTTCTGCAGCCTGATAGAACCGATAGATCGCATCAAATACCCCCTTCAGTACTCTTATCTGAACCGCTCTGCACCTTTCCCGACCGCAATCGGAGCCCGGAGCCCGCCCCGGACCGCTATGGATTACGATCACTTCGGGCAAAGCTCTCAGCAGCCCAAGCAAAGGCGCAAGAGAGTGGGAAAAAGGCGACAGAATAACAAGCCTCCTATTCCTGCTCGTCTAGCTCTCGACCCCAAGCTCCGTGGAAATGTTGGTGTCATATCGGAGGACATAGCAAATGACCTGTTCTCTCACCAGTCCCTTTTGGGTAAGTAGTATTAGGTCAATTGATATGGTCAGTCATCGCAGATTGAACTAACTGGATGGATTACGACTGGTAGATTCCGCGACCGGAGACGGAGTTCTGTATGTTGCAGTTTCCCCGCACACGCCTACTTATATCTCTGTCGAGGACTCGACATGGACGATTCTCCCCGTTCGCATCCAACCAGCAAGGTCACAGGCGCCGACATCTCAGTCGACTATACTTTTCCCTGAATCGGCCGATTCGCTCCAGTCTTTCCTTCTGGCTCTTGGGAAGCTCGACTCTGCACGTCAATCGCTGCAGACCCACCGCAGTGTAGAAATCCGGATCCTCGATGTTGCCCCATTGCACCTGGATACGGTATTTGTTACCGTGGAGCGACATCTGCTGCGAAATCATGACGATGTCCAAAACAAGTTCGGCGGTGGTTTCCAGATTTCTGGGCCGACTGGGTTGCGGCCAAAGAATGGGAAAGGACCGGAGAACAAGAGATATTCAAAGAAAGAGGCGGCCGATGCGGAGCAACGATTGACTGCGGCTGTGCGCGAGGCATTAGCTACGCAGCGCATTGTCCATACCGGGGATGTCTTACCTCTCCCTCTGCCAGCGCATCCTATCACTTATGCGCCCGCTCCACCCGCCCGTATATCCTTTTGCGAGCCAGTCTCACAAGGACTTTTGATGCCTGCGACAAAGATTGTGCTTGTTCACGCTCGCTCGCAGGCAAATCGCAGCCAGCAGATAATGCCCCCGAGATCGGCTCTGTTGAAACAGGTCGCGGAGGACGAAGCCGATGATACTTCCAATGAACAATTTTACTCAGCCGCTGAGGATAAGCCCGGAGAAAGTGCGACGGACATGGAAACCACTTCTGCCGCCGAAGAATCCGAAACTGAAGGCTCTGCTGGGTCCCTCAGCGATTCTTCTGATGATTCTCTGGAAGATATGATATCCCTATCTGCCCCGGAGCTGCCACAGCCTCCATCAGGTGTGATGTCTGCAATGACATCTGCGACTCCTCGTGCGGGAGGGCGCCGAACCGATGGCATACATACTCCCGGGTCGGTTGCTTCTAATTTCACATCAGCGACTATGCGACCTGGTCGCGGCGGTGGAAAGGTCTTCAAGGTCGAAGGACTCTTGCAGCAAGTTCCCAATGAAGTTTTGCACCCACGCCCTCGTGATGACGAAGATGTCGACTCTTTTGTGTTCGTTGATATCAACACATTAGCCAAGATTGGTTGTTTCTCTGGAGACTGGGTGCGAATTGAGGCCACAGAGGAACCTCAGCTTAATATGTTTGCCTCGCTTAAATTCGGGAGCTTTAATGAGTCTCCGGAGGATTCTGGTGACTGGCGCCCAGTTAAGGTGTTTGGCCTACCAGGACTTCCATCATCGAAGCCTCGGTATGCCATTAATCACTCCGGAGATCGTCGATCAAGCTTCTCACAGCGTCCCCAGACACGCTTAACTCCTTCAATTTTTGTGCCGCCTTTGCTGTTGGGCAATATCGACAACCCAAAGTATTTGCGCATCTCCCCCATGACATTCCCCGTCGTCAGTGCTGCGAAGCCTGGTCTTCTGCACCACATGAAGAATACAGCCGCGAAGAACCCACCTTTGGCCAAGGAAGTCACCCTACTCAAAGTTTCCACTCCACTTTCCATGGATCGGGTTTTGCAACCGGCGCTGTTTGCTGGACTGAAGCAATACTTCGAATCTCGCAGACGGATTTTGAAGAGCGGTGATCTGGTTGGTATCAGCGTCGATGAAGGATTAGGCAGAGCTGTCTTTTCTGGAACTGCGGGAGGTGACACGGCAAATCAGGAGGATGATATTACCTCTAGATTAGGCCAGGGCTCAAATCATGATAATTCTGCGGCTCGGAAGGTTGGTGTTGCTTGGTTCCGGGTCGGACAAGTAACGCCGACTGCAGTTGAAGAATTCGAAGAGACCGACGAAGACCAGTGGGGTGGTGTTGCAGTCATCGACCCTTCGAGTACTCGGATGGTTCAGGCTGGCAGCGATGTCAGCCGTGTCCCTGGAATTCTGGGCAATGGATGGGAGTACTGGCTTGGTGTCAAGGCCGTCCCGAAATCTGTGGACCAGGCCCCAGCAGCTCATGGAATTGTCACAGACCTTCCCCAGGCATTTATCCCTCCTTTGCAGCAACGAATCCGTGACTTGATGGCGGCAGCCACAAGCCCGCGTGCAATCCAATTGGGTATGAAGCCCGTTATTATTCTTTTGAGTTCTCAACAGAGACACATCGGTAAAGCGACAATTGCTACCCGAGCATGCGCCGATATTGGACTCCATACTTTCCCCATTGATTCTTATGATATTCTTACCGAGGGTGGTGCAAACGGCGGCGATGTGAAGACAGAGGCATATCTCAAAGCACGGGCGGAACGGGCTTTCCACTGCGGATCAAATTGCACCGCCTTGCTTATCAGGCACATTGAGGTTTTGACAGCAGATCGAATGGTCACTGCCATGACTGATATCGCGAATGAAGCTAGAGTTATCATCGCCACAACTACCGATGTCGAAGAAATTCCGGAAGGAATCCGCAGCATGTTCACCCATGAATTCGAGATGGGAGCACCCGAAGAGAAGGAGCGTGAGGGCATTCTTCGGAACGTAGTTGCAGAACGTGGCATCAAACTATCTTCTGATGTAGAGCTGGGAACTGTTGCTTTGAAGACCGCAGCGCTGGTTGCTGGAGACTTGGTTGATGTTGTGGAACGAGCTGCCACAGCTAGGACTGCCCGTCTAGAGGGTCTTGCAGAGGCTGCAAGCAAACAACTCACCGGATCACAAGTCTGTGTCCGGGATGTATTGCTCTCTGGTGGAGACGGGGCCCGAGGTGTCACCAAGGCCGACTTCGATGCTGCAGTTGAGGCTGCTCGGAAGAACTTCGCCGACTCCATTGGTGCACCCAAGATCCCCAACGTCAGCTGGGATGACGTTGGTGGACTAAGCAACGTGAAGGATGCCTTAGTTGAAACTATCCAGCTGCCACTCGAGCGGCCCGAATTGTTCGCCAAGGGTATGAAGAAGCGGAGTGGTATACTGTTCTACGGACCTCCTGGTACTGGAAAGACTCTGCTGGCCAAGGCCATTGCTACCGAATTCTCCCTCAACTTCTTCTCTGTCAAGGGTCCAGAGTTGCTCAACATGTATATCGGTGAGTCCGAAGCCAACGTCCGACGAGTTTTCCAGCGCGCCCGAGATGCCCGCCCCTGTGTCGTGTTCTTCGACGAGTTGGACTCGGTTGCTCCTAAGCGTGGTAACCAGGGTGACAGTGGCGGTGTCATGGACCGCATTGTCAGTCAGCTGCTCGCTGAACTGGATGGGATGAACGGCGGCGAGGAGAACAGTGGCGGCGTTTTCGTCATCGGAGCTACTAACCGACCCGATCTGCTCGACACTGCTCTTCTCCGGCCTGGTCGATTCGACAAGATGCTTTACCTGGGCGTGTCAGATACGCACAGGAAGCAAGCTACAATTCTTGAGGCGCTTACCCGAAAGTTTGCCCTCAATCCCGATGTGTCTTTAGATCGAGTTGCGGAGCAGCTTCCTCTGACCTACACTGGTGCAGATTTGTATGCTCTTTGCTCTGATGCCATGCTGAAAGCAATCACAAGAAAGTCCACCGCTGTGGACGACAAGATCAAGCAACTTCCTGGCGGTCCAGTCACTACGGCGTACTTCTTCGACCATCTTGCGACTCCGGAGGATGTGAGTGTCAATGTCACTGAAGAAGACTTTGTGGCGGCGCAAGGAGAGCTTGTTCCTTCTGTTAGGTAAGTCTCTTATGGATCTAAAAGAAGTATATTCAAGATTAGTACTAATATTGTGAACAGTGCCAAGGAACTCGAACATTTTGAGCGAATTCGGCAAAGTTTCGAGTCAGTCGACAAGCAGAAGCAGGACCCGGCAGCAGCCGCCCCCCAGACCATTGCCGAAGCCATGGAAGCATTCAATCTTGGAGGCGCTGAGTCTCCGAATGAGATCGCGATCAGCAACGGGGATGGCTCGTACCCAGGAAGCATTCATGGTCGCATCAAAGGATTGAAGCAATGGCCCGGTGGAATGGTACGCAGTGCCAGTGGTCAGTCCACAACGAGCAGCAAAGGCAAAGGCAAGAGCGTGGCTGGAAGGAAGGGCAAGAGCCCAAGCGGTGCAGATTCTGATGCTTCGGTTGAAGACGACGAGCACGATATGCAAGGTGGTGCGCTAAATGATGATGAGGATTATATCGTCCGAACTGACCATCTCGCAAACCCCATGGAAGAGGTGGAGTAAACGATTCTTGATTGAAGCTATCGCTTCGGAAATTACGTTCAGCGCCGGTTTGGCCATGTATATAATTTATCTACTTAACATGAACATTATGTGCTTATACAATCATCGTGCAAGGTTTATGCCTTTAGCCAACCCCCAATTGGAAATCATCACACGAGCCCGATTCGGTTTGTTTACTTTACCATTAACTCTCGACATTCACTTTTCGTTTTCCATTCTCTTTCCTCTTTATCACACACCAATACCACCTCAACATCCTTGCTGTTGACACATTTCTTCCTAATTGGAAAATTGTGTACACATCCCCAACGCATCCCCAGTCATTCGACTACTCCAGAAACTCTTAAAACTCGTGAATTTACCGGCATCATGAACCTGGCGGGTCCTCTCCCTTTCCCACTATTCGGAATACCGTTTGCGCAAAGGATTCCGGCTGGCATCATTGCCATGAGTAATCCCAAAATCACAGCGCACCTTGCCCATACCAAATGGCGGCAATATTCGGATCCACTTACCTGGGACGAGGAAACCCTGAAGAACTTGATTGCCTTCGACGACAAAGTCGACAACCAAATGTTTGGCGCCTTCAAGCCTCTCCCAAACATCGACGAGCATGAGTCTGCTAATACCATGAATCTGGGACTCATCGGCTACTTGTCACTGGAGGTGATGCATGAGATCATCAACCACATGGATCTCATAACTATTGCACGATTCTCCGGCACCTGCCGTTTTGCTCGCATTGCAGTCAATCACCACCCAAGCTACAAGATGGTGATGGAGCATGCCTCTCATATTTGCCAGACCCTCACAGCCACGGGACTAGGCTACTGGAACAGTCTCGGCAACTTTAGGAACGAGCTGCAGTACCCTTACTGCAGATCATGCGGCGGAAGTGGATCTTACGTCTTTCTACCGACATGTGAACGCATTTGCCCCAACTGCTGTGATCTCAACAAGGATTACTGGTGCATCACGGTGGAGGACGCTACAACAGCATTTGCTATCGACATATCTGACCTCCGACGCATCCCTATCATTCGCATAAAGCCACAATCATACCGTTCTACAGTCTACCCCGCTAGGCTGACATACATCGAGTACATGGTTCCCGCTAAGTGCGCTTTTGAGGCCGGTGTCAGGCGTTGGGGGACAGTTGCGAAGATGCAGCGCCAAGGCGATCTCCGATCGCCAGACCGTCACCCCGATGCAACCTCGTTTGAGATTATGGATGCCGAGCTGTTTCGGTTCCTCCGTTCTGTCCTGCTCCCATTCGGTACTGATCCTTTGCAAGCTCCATACCCACGTCGACCGTTGTATGAGCATTTCAACCCTATGATCGGCGCAATCGCCTCGTGGTTCCCACATGTGGAGCGCCCTCATGTGGACCCCACTCCACACTACTGTTGCAAGGGATGTGTATGGGCCTACGAGCGAAAGATTCACCCTGCTGCTGATCAAATTACCTACATGGGTCTTGATCCCGGTTTATCCAACGAGGAAACCAGTATTGCTTTAGCGAGACGTATGCGGATCCCACGAACATGGCCTCAGACCATCATCCATTCGGTTAATTGTGTTGGTTGTGGGTTGTTGATGTGGGATGCTAAGGCCACGAAGGACGAGAAAGTATCTACTTGAGATGTTTGTTCACATCCTCTTCTCGACATGTATGAATTTGTGATACGAAATTTGCAGGTCTGTTCAACGGTTGACTGTAAGCAAACGTGACGATGAGAATGGGATCTCAGTGCTTTGAAGACATAAAATGATCGGTATTGTGGAAGCTCAATTGACTATGATATTGTTATGACTCATCAATGAGACTGAAGGAAATTGAGTGAAGGCTGGTATTCCAGAATACGGGCGCAGTCATGAGTGACCTGCTGTGTAACTAGTTCTAGTAACAACTAGATAGTGAGTTCTAGAATCACCTTACTGCTTGGACCACGTGGACATTCTGAAATTTACTGACAGAAGGCGCAAAGCTTCCATACTCCATATTGGGCTAGCGTAGATCAACAGCCTCGTTCTTTCAACATCTTGTGTATCTCTCCCTTCAGAGTTACGTGCTGTTTAACCAGCAAACAGACCTTGAACCTTTGCATCTTTGTGGATCTCAAGATAACTTTCGCCTCTGCGCCTTTTGTCTCATATTGTCAGATAGAGTATCTAACGCCTCGCCGCGGCTGCATGGCATGCTCTCCAACAAGAAGGCCGCTCGAAGACGTCGTGATATCAAGAAGCGAGGTGTTGACACAACAACAAATGACGCTGATCCCTGGGTAGCTGGCCCCGATACTGGCCCCGATACTTGGAGAAATGAGCCAGATCGATGTGTAACTCAGTCTAACCCTGATCTATGGGTTGACTTGTCAGAATCTAGCACGTCAACACCTGTGCCCTCGGGGAGCGCGGCCCTTGTCATGCAGCATGCACCCAACACATCAACAAACCTCTTAAGTAAGTGATAGGTCTTCCATTTTTTGCGCGTACGTCTATACTAAAGCTGTGTGTTAATCTTAGGCTCCATTACATACCCTTCAGGCCCTGCCATCAAGCCTGCCTCACTTTCTGCCAGGAATCAGGTCCTCTTGAACGACTTAATATCGAAATGTCATCCAGCAAGTGTCCTTCTTGCGCATCGGTTTACCATTCCATGCAACGGAGCAGCAAAAAGGAGGAACACAACAGACAAATCGATACCGCTAAGAGAGTTAGACACCCTCCCCATACCATCTCGAGCGCACCCAAAGCGAGAGGCCATCGTTATGGACTGTGAGATGGTGTCGCTATCCGGAGGCCGTATGGAACTCGCCTTTCTGACCGCTCTCGACTTCCTGACTGGTGAAATACTTATCAATCACTACGTGCAGCCAAGAGGAGAAGTGATCAGCTGGAATACCCGATATAGCGGTGTGACTCGTCAGGCAATGAATGAGGCCATGCGTACGGGCAAAGGACTTCGGTGGGAAGAGGCTAGAGATCGGTTGCGCAGCTTCGCCGACTTTGATACCGTGCTCATCGGGCACGCCCTCTACAATGATCTGAATGTTCTGCGCTTCATTCACCTACGCATTGTCGACTCGTCAATCCTCACCTGTGACGCAGTGTTTCCAGACCACCCTGTCGGAAAGTCCGTCCCGAGAATCTGGGGCCTGAAGACCCTGACTAGAGAGCTCCTTGGATACGGCATCCAAGGAAGCAAGCTTGGACACTGTGCCCTGGAGGACACGCTGGCGACCCGCGAGCTCGTGATGTTGTGCCTCGAGGACCCGAAAAAGGTCCAGCATTGGGGGATCAAGACCCGGGAGTTGGAGGAGTGGCTCCGGGAAGAAAGAGAGCGCAAGCAGGAGGAGAAAAAGAAGGCGCGAGAAGAAGAGGCGGCGAAGTTGAGGGCGGAGACGGAGGAGAAAGAGAGGAGAGAGCGGGAGTGACCCCCAATGTGATCGATGCGTATGGGGTGGGCCAGAGTTGATTGGACAGATGCTTGGGGGTGTCCACTATATAGCGGGTATGACCCATGGTTGAAGCAAGTAAACAAAATCCTCGTTTCCCTTTGCTTCGCTCTTCACTCCAGTTTGAATTGAATGCTGACTTGATTTGAGATTTGTAGGCTATCAAGGAACTTCATGTGGCTGATAATATGCTATGTACCGGCATAAGCTTCTATAAAAAGAACACCAGTGCCTGCATGAAGTATGTGGCTGTGCAATAACGGGATGTACGCAGCGATCGGTTCCCCATTTGCGACTTTGCACAGGCAGTGTGCAGGATCAGGTGACCTATCTTCTCACAGACAAGGGAACCTTTAATGTGATCTCTACCCCCTTGCGCTTCATGGATGCGCTTTTTCCTGCACACGGGCGGTGAACGTAGCATTTCGCCCCCGACAATTGGCCCCGTTCCTGACGAATACCCCACCCGTCGATTAGACTCATTCCAACTGCGAAGCTGTTCACTCCGCGACGACACTAATGCACCATCAATTCTCATGCTGGGTGACTGTCCTACAGAATGGTTAGTATGCCACAGGGGCTGATATCTGCTCCACGCTTGAAGCCTGCCATCCGCCTGGCACAAGCGGTGTCCGAGTATGAGGCGGACCTTACCCGAGACCAAAAGGAGGCGTTCAATCGCTACAGATCTCGCGCATGTGAGGAGCCGCCATCGATTCAAGACGTGATGCAGCTCACTGCGGATATTGATGAACGATTATCCAATAAAGTACGTGGTCGCTGCCTAGGAACCAGAACGACCAGCTTTCTGCAATCCGTGCAGCAATTTGTCTCTTTGGGCGACATAATTGTTGGAGGAACGCAGAATCTGGTGGCCAGTGGAGTATGGGCATTAGTAAGGACATCTTTGACGGTTTGTACACCCCGATTGCTCACTGAAATATGCATTCTCTACCAGAAGCGGAAGGCAATTGCTCACATATCTCGTAGCTGGTACTTAACTTCTCGTCATATTTTGAGAAGATATCCAATCTTTTTATGATCATTGGTCGCTCAGCACCGCGTTACGAGAAGCTTGCTGTTCTGTATCCTCGGTCCAAGGAATTACAATCGCTGCTGCTTGATTATTTCACAATAGTGGTTCTGCTTTGCCATCGCATCCTAAAGTTTACTCGAAAATCGACCCTGGGACAATTAAGTGCCACACTAGATGACTCTTATCTGACTAATTTTCGAACACAGCTGGAGTCGCGAGCCAGGGACATCAAAGATGAGGTGAACTACCTCATGGCCCAGAGAATTGAGGAACAAGCCAGCTTTACCACCCAGCTCTGGTCAAGGAAATACTCAAAAGAAATCACGCATCAGCGTCAGATGAAAGCATATCTTGCAGCACTGGAGTTTTGTTCCACTTACGACTACATGGCACCGTGGAAGCAAGCGCGAAGACTTGGTAACACGAACCTGTTCTGCCAATGCCCACAATATATTGACTGGCGGGAGCGAGCCTCATCATGCTCTGTGATTCTTACGGGTAGACTGGGCTCCGGGAAGTCGGTCTTGTTGGCCAATATGGTTGATGACCTAAACCTGAAAATCCAAGGGCAGAACGTCATCGTGGCTTTTTTCTTCAGCAGGCATGATCTCCCAGAGAGTCTGAAGCCTCGAAACATTATTGGTTCGATAGCACGACAGCTGCTTTGGTCAACACCAGGGATGGCAGACAAAGTCAGGAATCTTGACCTTAAAGGAGAGCCTGATGAATTTAGAACAATAAGACGCCTGATTGAAACTTGTCTTCCTCCGGAGCTGAAGGCTTATCTTGTGATCGATGGTCTAGACGAGTGCGAAACCGCGGACAGACAGATTGTGATCGAAGAACTACGATGGCTTCAACAAAGGATCTCGCTTCTGGTCTGTGCTTCCGTTCGGAAAGAACCTCGAGATCTGTATGGAATTGACCTGGCGTGGGAGAGATTGGAGTCTGCTGAAATTGTTGCAACTCCAGACAATGCCAGCGATATCGAAGTGTTCATTGAGACGGAGTTGGAACTCTGCATCAGATCAGGAAAGTTGACGATCGGAAATCCACTCCTCATCTTGGAGATACAAGACGCTCTACTGAAAGGATCCCAAGGGA
Source organism: Penicillium pulvis (assembly GCF_028828015.1). Taxonomy (NCBI): domain Eukaryota; kingdom Fungi; phylum Ascomycota; class Eurotiomycetes; order Eurotiales; family Aspergillaceae; genus Penicillium; species Penicillium pulvis. The sequence continues at coordinate 789,138 of NW_026643078.1, read as the reverse complement.
TGTTCCTTTGGGTGGCTCTCCAAATAGATAATCTTTGCACGATGTGCACAGATGAAGCTATTCGTCAAGCACTAGTCGATCTCCCACGTACCCTCTCCGAAACATTTAATCGCATCCTCCGAAGGTTTGACTCGAACCTAGCCAGAGCTCATCAGAAATCAATACTGGAGATAATTGTCGCAGCTCGACATCCACTGAATCCCGGAGAACTGCGGGAGGCCCTCAGTGTGGAACCTGGTAATACTACCTGGAACCCGTCGAAGCTTGTCAATGATATATTCGGTATTTTGACATGCTGCGGAGGTTTACTCACAATTGACGAAGAAGAGAATACCGTGCGGCTTGTCCATAGCAGTGTCAGACAGTTCTTGATTGGGTCAGAAGCCGTGGATTCAGAGCCTATGGTTCCATCAAGATTCACGCTTGAGGAAGCACAACGCAAGATGGCTGACATAGTAATAACCTATCTCAACTACGGCGTCTTTGAGACGCAAATATCGACTCGAGTGAAGACACCACTGCATGTTGATTCCGCGCCTGCAAAAATTGTGGAATCTGTCTTTGAAGTACCGAATGTTGTTCGGGATCTGGCAATGAGCCTTTTGAAACTCAGAAAAACTCCAGGATTTGACTTGGGCAAAACCCTGGAACAGCTTCGTCCCGGGCATCAATCTGTAGCTGACCAGAGGTTTTCGTTTTTATCCTACGCAAAGTCCAACTGCCTATACCACGCCGTCTGCAAACTGGAACAAGCAAAGGCTCCAGAGAGCATTGATTCATTACTTCGGTTGCTTGGGGGCAATATGCTAGACACCAATACTGACGATGGTCACACGCTATTGCTCCTTGCCGCAGAAAAAGGCATTGAATCGATCGTGAAGGTACTCCTACAAACCGGCGAAATCAATCCAAATTCAACCGACCAATCTGGGCAAACTCCCCTCTTCCTCGCTGCTGCTTCCGGACACGAAGCCATCGTGACACATCTTCTCGGTACAAACACTGTAGACGCCAACATACCCAGCAAGGACAGACGATATGCTCTTCATGTTGCAATCCAGAGGAAAAACAACTCAGTCGCCGAGATTCTCATCAAATCTACACGCACTAATCTCAATGCCAAGGACGACTTTGGCCGAGCACCATTACACATGGCCCTTGATTCGATGGATACTGACCCTATCGCACGCCTTCTTCTCACATTCCCATCGACATTACTTGATGAGAAAGACGACATGCATGGAGCAACGCCCCTTCACAAAGCTATCAGCATTGGCAACAATGCCATCGCAAAGGTCCTCCTCAATTCAGGCAAAGTCAAAACCAACACCAAGAATCGGGACGGCCAAACCGCTTTCCACTTAGCTGCCAAATACGACAAAACAGGTGAAATCACCCAGATTTTGCTCCAATTGAATCACACCGATGCAGACAAAGAGGACAAAGAGATGATAACGCCCATTCACCAAGCCGTTAAAAGCAGAAATTCAGCCACCCTAAAAGTCCTCATAGACTCTGGCCAGATTGACCCCCCCTTCAAGGTCAACGGTCGCCTCCTGAACATCAATAGATGGACCGTCATGCACGCAGTCGCGCAATACGGGGACGAAGAAATGACGAAGCTCCTTCTGAGCTACGATCAAGTCGACGCAAATGCCCGCGACTACGATGGGGAGACTCCACTACATTATGCGTCATCGAGCGGGAATGTACCCTTTATCAGGTGCATGCTTGAGTCCGATAAGGTAGTTGTTAATGCAAAAGATGCTTCCGGGAGAACACCGCTTCATGTTGCCTTTATGCATGATAGTCCTGGTGTGACTAGTTTGCTTCTTGCTTCTGACAAAGTTGATGCCGAAGAAAAAGATCACAATGGTTTGTCTGCGTTCGATTACAAAGATTTGCTGCAGAATTTGACAGTCGGACATTCGCCGGGTATGAAGGCAGCGTTTTCTGCTAGGCGGGTAAGGGAATTGGAAGGAGGATGTTCTGTTTAAGTTGAAACCTCGGGATTCTGGGACCGCTTGGACTATTTATGCTGTATGATAATGTCAAAGAATGCAACGATTTCTCGAAAAGCGATTTTGAAGTTGTACAAGCTTTGGAATGCACGTAAGTGGACTTGAATACCCCTCGTTTAGGAAAAACAATCTGTCTGTGGAGCAGATTGCACGGCGCCAATAAACACGAACTACACGTCGAATGGGCCAGTGAATGATATCACCATCAGGTTTTTATATGCCAAGAAGCCTAACCATATATCGCAGTGATAAATCGGCCACTGTTCACCGAAATTTCCTAACCTTCCCCTTAGCCCCACGACTTTATACTTCCACACTCTGTTTAGTCATTAGAATTATTTCTGGGCTACAATCACTGCATTCCATATGCAGATGGTCTGATGGAGGGTTCATCCAAAACTCCATTTCAATTTAAAAAGCCCCCGATCTCAAGAGTCTGAAACAGGCCCTTGAAGAAAGCAAACATTGATCATGGAAGATGTATGTACAGTTGTCGTAAGTCATAAGATTCGTTAAAGTCGTTATACATCGTCGAGATTTCGACTCTGGACTCCAAAGTCTCACTCAGACGCTCCAGCCTCTTCTTTAGCATCGCTTTCCCCCTGATCCCAACGATCCAATATCTTCTTGACCTCCTTAAACGCAACGGGTTTCGTGAGGAACAAGTTAATTCCAGATTCAAGGGCTTCCGTCTCATCAGCTACACTGCTGAGTCCCGTGAGGGCGACGATCTTCGATCGCTTCCACCCCTCACCTCGTGACTTTTCAAATGCACGTATTGTTCGTGCGGCCTCGAAGCCGTTCATGACGGGCATTGATATATCTGGTGATTGTTTAGTATGAATGTTGAATTGGTAGTTTGAGAGATAAAAACTTACCCATGAAGATGATATCGTACCCCTGCTGCTCTTCTTTCACGGCAGATACGGCTAGCTTGCCGTTCTCAGCTGAGTCCAAGGCGGCTAGACCGCGTCTCTTTAGGAAAGCGAGCATCAGGTTAAGGTTGATTTTGTTGTCTTCGACTACCAAAATCCGAGGGCCTTGCTTTTCCGTTGAGGGTTCAGGTTTGTCGGAGGTGGAGTTTGTTAAAGGCTCGGCCGTCCCTGTCGGAGCTGTGTCTGGAGTTTGAGTTTCCTTATCCGAAATGTCGTTCTCGTTTGTCGTATCTTCATTTTTGGGTCGTTCTGAAGATCTTTCGGGGAGACTGATCGGTTTCGCCGTTGTTTTGGGTAGCTCTCTATCTAGACATCCCTTCACTATTCGAGCAAGCTTGTGCGGACCGCATGGACGGCTGATTATATGTATATCGCGAGGCCCAAATGCGGTCTCAACTTGTATAGAGTCGTGGCCAACATAATCGTTGCTCAACACAAGGAGAGATGAGTTCTGGTCGGAAAATATGCTGCTAGTATCCCCTTTGGATGGTAATGAGTCAAGGAAAACAAGATCGACGGGCTTTTTATATGAAGCTGATGCCATCTTGAAACCAAACCAGTCGGTTAGATAGGGTGACTCGGATGGTTTATTGGAGGCATCCTTGGAGTTTGCATTGACAAAGGCGATGGTTCGTCCCGCATATTTCTCTCGTAGAAGATGGGCAGCAGTTGATACGGTTGGTCGTTCGTTTGTGGGTGGTGGTGAGGATCCGAAATAAGCTTCGAACTCGTGCTCTGGACGGACCAGAGGCAGAGTAACCTTCACGGTCGTTCCGGCACCTGGCTTACTTTGGAAGCTGATGTTTCCGCCGAGGGGTTTGAGCAAGCTGCGAACAATAGAAAGGCCCAGTCCAGAGCCACTGGCGAGAGAATCTTCTTGAATGAAGGGAACGAAAAGATTAGATCGTAGAAATTCTTCCGAGATACCCTTGCCAGTATCAGCCACGGTCAAGGTGATCATGTCTTCTTGAGTATTGTGTCGTGAGGACGAGCTGTCAGCTTCCAATCGTAATGACACTTGGCCTGCCTCTGTATATTTGATCGCATTGCTGAAGATGTTCATGATGATGCGACGAATCGCCCCCGGGGGGATGTTGTAAACCCAGTTGTTGGGGGATATGTCGATTGTAATGTCGAGTTTTGGGGCTGATGAATTCTCACTAGCCGTGCCGTGCTTTGTTTCAGACGTCAGAACATGGGAAGAGGAGGAGGACTTCTGGATATGATTATGACCCAGACAGACTCCATCCACCACCTCCTCAGCTAAGACGGATAGGTCTGTTGCGGTATATTTGTCCAGGTGTGCTGCAGACCGATGCATTCTCTTGAGTTCCAAGCTTGAAATCCTTCGTCGATCTAGATGTCGAAATCGTTTTTCCAGAGATAAGATCTTGCTGTAATCCAAGACTTGGTTCATGGTATCCAGCAAGGTCCGACCGCATGCGTTGACGGTATCCATTAAAGAGCTCTGGTACTGACTTAGGTCAGTGCTCTGCAGAATTTCTGCCGCCGCTAGAACTCCATGAAGAGGACTTCGCAGTTCGTGCCTAGGTAACAGAATTAGGTGCCTGGGGTATATATTGAATTCGTTCAGGTTGACTTACGATATGCTGCCAAGGAAATCGGCCTTTTGGCGGTCTGAAATCAGAGATTCGATTCGACTACATTCAGACATGATGGATGATCCAAAACTCAACAGAGAACCAAGTTCTACTGAAGGGTCGAAAACATCGCTCTCCACGTTGTTCCAGCAGAAAAAGCCACCAAACCATTGCGAGTTAGCGGCATTCCACAATGGTACGAACATGACTTGAGTAGCACCAGGAAAGTACTGATTTAGCATGTTGTTCTCTTTGAGTTTCCGCCGCTTTGAACTTCCGAGAGGCATTGATCGAGGGGAGTTCCTTCCCGAAATAGACTGTTTCCGAGATCCATCCTCGCTGTCAGAGCTAGAAAGTTGGCCGTCGCGATGAAGAGACCAAATCCTGCCCTTATGATATCTGTTCAGAAGACGGTGCAAGAATTCCTCGTCCATATTTGTGACGGGATAGGACGAAGCCGATCCTTCAAGCGGACCGTGCAAACAGTTCGCCGTGGAGAGACCAAGAATGGAAGCAACCTTGCCATTCTCAATAGAGCTGGAAGAAGATTCACTATCGCTATTGCGATCTAGCATGAAATCATTACCGGCTTCAAAGAAGGCCACACCACTGTCACCGCCGAGCTCGAGGCTCTCGCGTATGAGGTTTGCGGCACGTCGAAATGTCCACGAATTTCCCATTTTGTTGTCCGTTGAATTTTGCGTATTCCCTGGTGCGCTCGGATTTGCTGAACTGTAACTTGAGGAGGAAGACGGTCCAGAGGGTTCGGAATCGGATAATGAATTTGCACTGCTACTGCTGGAGCGAGAGCAAAGGGAAGATACACTGCTATTCCTCCGATGACGACTTCTCTTTCTGCTCCTAGATGCACCCACAGACTCTGAGTTTGAACTTTCGGTGCTCCCTGTATCATCAACGAGGCTTGACCGACCCTCAACGAAACTGTTAACTCCTCGCAATAAGCGAGCCGCGCGCCGGCCTTCTGTGGCCTGGCGACTGACTTTCAGGAAGTCCATGATCAATATTGCCATTTGACCCATGGTGACTCTGTCTTTGTCAGAAAATTCCGAGTGGGGCTTTGTGTCGAGAACAAAGAGACATCCGACGTTGATATTGCTATCTGTGGTCAAGGGTGTGCCGGCATAGAATCGAAAGTTTGGTTTCTCCTTTACTAGGGGCAGATTTTGATAGCGTTCGTCCTGAGCCATATCATTCGAGACAACAAAACTGTATTCTGCTTGCCTTCGATCTGATCGGGGCAATGCGACGGTGTCCTGTGTCGAAAGTTAGTCAAGCGGTTCCAGAGTGAGTTGAATTGATGGTTCAGGGCGCGATTTACCTGACACATATTCCAGGTGGACACATCAAGCGTCGAACAGCCTGCATATACGCCTTCTCCGATCAGGTCATACTGGTTTGTATTTTCCACAGTCTGACCACCCTGTGCGATGATGTACTGTGAGTCCCTGTCAGATACACTAGAGGTATGAATTTCGTTAATATTAGGACACATGATGAACTCGAAACTTGGAGACGTAAACTCTTACCTGATGAAGGCGCGGTCTACATCCAGTCGCAGTGCAGCCAGCTGTGCGAAGGAATTTAGAGTGGTGTTTGCACCGCCAAGGATGAGGGATTCAGATATAGGACTTGGAGGAATCGCTACCGGCTCCGGGGATAATGATTTCGGGGACCGTGGGGATTGTGATGGACTGCATGGCGAACGACCTCGAGCGGCCGATGCAGTTGAAGTGTGAAGAAGATCCTGAATCGAGCCATTGTCACTGCCGGGTGCCGAGTTTTCATCGATAGGACAGAGACGCTCCGGGCGGAAATAGCGATAAACCTCCCTCGCTCGTCGCCCAGCACTGTGGTCTTCGGCCCTAGTCAAGGGAGATGACATAGTCGGTCTTTTTAACCGAGTCAGCCAGAACGGGGCACTCGGGTTGTTGCCAAGACCTCGGCCTAGCGTCGTACTTTCGGATAAGGGCTGTATGTTATCGTGCAGCGGTTAGACGCACTTGATCGATCCATAAGCGCTGTAGTGTACTGTAATATGAATGGTAGCCGCTTTTAAAGGTCCTCAACGTAAAAAAGCAGAGAGGTGGAGAGGAAAGAAAAACGATTGTAGTCGATCGCGATCCATAGCGGGGATTCCACATGAGATGTGAACATAAGATGATCTCTGCGGAGAATGATAACCTGGGGTCTGTGATTGGCGGAAGGGCAAGAAGCAATCAGATCTTTGGAAGCTGTGGCGCAGCAGGGGCAATTCGGTATCGGTATTGATTCCGTGATCCACATTGTGGCGAGTGGGGAGAGCATACTAAGCTGATCGGCACATGAAACAAGGGCAAAATCAAGGAGGGGGAAAGACGTAACCAAGGAACCGTCACGAGCTGGCGATGTATAGATGAAACGCTAGGCCGGGGTGGGACTAGCGTGACACAAAACAGGATGTCATTCAAGTTCCAAGTTTCTGGTCGGCACTGCAGACCAGCCAATCACGCTGCGCCATCTGGGTCCAGACACTTTCCGTCTCTACTGTGGCTGGACCCTGGGGGAGCTTTTCCGCGGCCTTTCATTGGTAAATCTTTATGAAACATGGAACGGGTCTGGGCCTGGGACCGTTTAGGTATAGGGCGATCCAAAGAACAAGTTCAACCCGGGAGTCCAGTTCAAGACTGATCTACGCTCGTAGCTCCTGCACCTCTAGCTCCCCTCGTCCGCATCCGCGTGCATCTGATCACCCCCTTCCTTTATAACAGCTGTTGCTGTCGTTGCAGCCCCGGTCGGCTCAAAGTTGCGCAAGAATGTCGGAATTTGTATGCACGCCCATCATGGGCGTCAAGTTCGAGCTCACCTCACGGTAATTCGGAGCCGTGATCACTGACCCGCCGAGGCTAAAGCTAATCTGTTCATAGCTATTCGGATCCATTGCCTGTTGAGCTAGACGCCTTTGGGCTGATATGGTAAGCCTGTGTCAATGAATTCGCAATAGTCTTATGACTGACCAACTTCCCTAGCTCTGCAAAAGATCGCATTCTAAACAAACTGGTCGCTGTGAAGAAAATCACTAGACCGTTTGGTTCTTCTATGCTCGCGAAGAGCGCGCTTCGTGAAGTGAAGCTTCTTCGATATATGCGACATGAAAATGTAAGTCTCCGCCATAGAAGCATGTGATGCCCAAAGCCACGTGGCTGATATACTGGCAGATAATCGGTCTTGCCGACGTCTTTATCTCTCCGCAAGAAGACTTGTATGTGATGAAAATCCCTTCAAGATTGATGGTAGTTCGGCTTACTAAATGATCACAGGTATATTGTGACGGACCTAATGTGGACCAACTTACAAGTCCTCATCGCAAAAGGCCCCCTCCATGGCGACTTTGCCAAATGTTTTTTATATCAAATCCTGGTAATTGAAATTCATGCTCACTGCACAGATCTTGAATAACAGTTAACGAAAATAGCGTGGATTAAAATATGTTCACTCGGCCGGCATCATCCACCGTGATCTGAAGCCACATAGTATACTCATTGATGAGAACTGCGACTTGAGAATATGCGATTTCGGCCATGCTCGACTTCAAGACTTCAAAATGACCGGATACGTTGCAACGCGATATTACCGCGCTCCAGAGATCATGCTAAATTGGCAAGAATATTCCGAAAAGATGGATATCTGGGGCGCCGCATGCATTTTGGCAGAGATGCTGAGAGGAACTCCGTTGTTTCCAGCTAACAGCCATCCCGATCAATTCGCCCTTTTCGTTAACCTTCTAGGAAACCCGTCAGAACATATTGTGGACAAAATTAAGAATAATAATGTACGTCTATCTACGTGCCTGGCTTGGAACCCACTGACAAGAATGCGGTCTTCAAGACGAGGGCTTTCGTCCAGTCTTTACCAAAGTGCGAGCGACGGCCATTGACAGAAACATTCCCTGATATGGATCGTGAAGGTATGCATCCAAGGAGTTCCAAATGATAAGTCAGTAACTTATAGATACAGCCCTCGATATACTCGAAAAAATGCTTTCTTTCGACGTTGACGAGCGTATCAGTGCAGAGGTTGCACTCTCGCATCCTTATGTGGCAACGTACCACGACCCCACGGATGAGCCGGTAGTAGACTTACAATTCGACTGGCGTTTTGATAACGCTGAAGTCAATATCGAGGCCTGGAAAACCGCAGTGTAAGTTTCCACTATTTGTCAAGTAGAACTGAGCTGACTTAAGTCGACGAGAAGTATCAAGGAGGTATTGTTCTTCCGTCAGCAGGCCTTGCACAGAAGACAACAGATCACTCTTCGCAATGCGATTATCGATGCTACTCAAGGTCATGTTCCTCCAAAAATCATCGATACCACCAAAGGGCGAATCCCTTCACCAGCCCCGGTTGCAGCTTTCCCTGTCATGGGTATTGAGGAGTTTACCCCACCTGAAGAAGATGACTTTTGTGATGATATTTCCGCTTTCATTCACGACTTTAATTAGCTGAGTTGGCGCTCTGGTTGTTTCTGAATACCCTGCTTCTCTATTTTATTCATTCTTTTCAGACGGAACGTGAAATTCATCATTAGGACATCACACTTCTTGTGTACAGATTACAAGACCTTGTCTTCGCGATAGGGTATAACCTGCACAGGATAAATCAGACCATAATCCTCCTCCGCTGGTGGGTCAGCAAAAACGACTGATGCAAGCTTCCCACTCGTTTCAAGCTTATCCCAATACGTCCGCAGCACATTACCCAACGTCGTGCTGACAACAACCTCCAGGGTGTTCTTTCCGTGCTGAAGGAAGGATCCGATATCGGCTTTAGCCCAGGAAATGTCTAGCGTCGGCACTTGGTGCCCATTGATCATGACACGAGCCGTATGGGTAATTGAGCCAAGATCAATGAAAGCACCCGATACGCTGGATGAGGATGCCGGTGGCCACGTGAATGTAGTGGTATAGTATCCAATTCCTGAGACATTAACCAAAGTGTGGGAGATCTGGTTCCACGGGATAAGGCTTGGGATGTGGAATGTTTGGTTAGTGCGAGTTGCGCCTTCCGCGTCATAAAAATCTGGTAGTGGTGTCCAGGACTCGATCTCCAAATCCCAATCATCCAGAGTGAAGGGCTTGGTGGACATTGGTGACAGTGATACTTTCTTTCCAGTTGAGAGAGTGATTTCTCGTGACTTTTGATCAAAGGATCTGAGGACAGTGAGAGAGTTGGAGTCACTTGTCGTAGGCAGAACAGGGATCGTCATGTCTTGAATGTGAACATTTGACCTGACATTCTTCTCGAAGCCGATGATGACCGTTTGGTTACCAGCTAACTGGAGAGGGATTATTGTATGCGTCTTGGACTGAGTATAGGAAAAAATTGGAGTCACTTCTCCCGACCATGCGTCATAAAAGAATGGAACACCTGTATTTTCGAACGATACGGTCCCAGATGTCATGCCTTCCTCGAAGGAGAGACCTGTAGCGTCATTGTATACGTAGATATAGGACTTCGCATTGGTGGCATCCTCTCTCCACAACGTATACCATGTGCCGTTGGCCGAAACAGAACTTCGTGGTAGGATGTTGAGAGAATCAAGGGTATCCGCAAGGCCATCTGCTTTGACTAAGTGAACATTCTTCAGAGACTTAATGCCGTTTAATGACTGGACAGCCTTGGTCGCAGCAGCTGGAGCGTATCCACTGAAGTTCGATGGCAGTCCTCCTGGGAAAATGATTGGAAGACCGGCATGGGCATACTGAACAAGTTTTTCGACACCCAAGGCCGTAAGAGTCTCGTTAGACCTAACAACTAGCGCCTTGAATGCCTGTCGATTCGGGGCAAAAGTGGCATCAGATACGTAAGCTTCTGGGAGCGCAAAGTTGTCTGGGCTGAGATACTCGTAAGTGTACCCTGAGCGATATTGGTCAGCATAAGAAATAAGAAGAATGTGGATTCCTAAAGGAGCGAATGGGTATCCTCACCTGCTTCTTGCAAATCCATTGGTGCATAACTAGTCGAGATAGTCTTGTAAGTTGTCGACTTTGACCAGAATGCAACATCAACCTTTGGAATACCGGTCTGCAGAATGAATTGATTTCGAGAGACCCAGTTCAGGAAATCCGAGTAGAAAGCAAAAGCAGGCTGACGTGGTCCATGCATAGCCGAAAATTCATACATAAAAGTCGTAAAGCCAGGCCAGGATGTGTTTGGATAATTGCCGGAGTTTGGAAACCCGTGAATAATGAAATTATTGACGGATCCAGCAAACGAGCGCTTGAATGCCCAAAGGATCTCGGATATTGGTTCCTGATAGGCCTCGCCAAAGATTGCACCAGCCTCGCTAGAGATCACGCGTTTGCCGGCGAGGTTTGCAGGCCCACTAAATTGCCTGTACCCATCGATGTTCTCACTGAAACCGAGCGTTTCGCATTCGGGGGCATTCACATGCGGAACATTGGCGAGCATGTCCATGGGGAGATTGTAGACAACCTGTGCTGAGAATTGGACTCCTAGGTTATTGCTCCATTCGGTTAAGGCGTCGAGGTATTCGGCGTTCAGCTCCGTAAGCTATTAAAGTCCACGAGTCAGCATATCCTTTCAACTGGGGAGTGAAGTAAGAGACGAACTGTTTGCTGGTAGTCCACGATATGGCTAGCACCCGCATCGCTCTCGTCTGTGACGTATGTGATGTTGGACGTGGTTCCTCCAGAGCCCACAACGAGTGGTATATATTTGTTAATACTATATCCTCGGTTGGAAAGAAATTTCTTCTGTAGACCAGGTGTCCAGAAAGTAGCAACACTGTACTCCTGGCTATCCTCCCAAAGATAGTTTCCAACCTCTCGAAGGAGCTGTCCAATCTCACTATCCAATATGGACTCCTTCCAGAAATTGGCCACGGTCTGTGCTCCGGCAGCGGACCAGTGATCGACAACCCATGAACCGTTCTGAGAGTAGGTTGTGACCGGGGATTGTGGAACGGCTGTCGCAATTGATGGATCGGTGGGGTCTGGAGCCTCACGATAACGGGAGTGAATGAGATAGTACGCAAAGACAAGGCTCTCAGTCCCTTCAGATTTGCTAGTTGCCTTTATTTTCAGGCTTCCATCCGATGACACCTTGCTCGTAACATCTTGTAGAGAGCTTTCATAAAGCACCGCTTCTGATGCAGTGCTCGACTTTACAGTACCTGTCGTAGCTGCAATGAAGCGACCGGATCCCCACCCAGGTAAGGTGCCTTTGAAGCCTTTAGTGCTCGAAAATGTTGAGTTGTATGCAGCGAGATCCCACAGAAGACCATCACTGTTATAAGGCGCCGGAACACCTGCTCCTTGGTTCGGCCCGTTGGCAAAATCAATGACCAGTTTATCCTCCTTCGCAACTTCAAGGATAGTATCCACCATTTCCTCTATTATGGTCAGACTAGGTTCAAGTTCCGGTTGAAAGTGGGTCAATCTTACTCCAGGGAGCACCACCAAACCCATAAACAGTCCAGTCGGTTTGTAATGGCGCAGCATTTCCTCCACCATAAGCCGAACTATCACCATACAGGTAGTAACCAAGAAGTTCAATTCCTCCCGCACCTGCTTTTCCAATGGATCTCACATCTTCTGCGAGAACACTCAGATTCATCGAGGCATCGTTCACCCAGTACCGAAAGCGGGGCCTCACAGCCGAGGATGGGTCTTGAAATGTTCCATAATCAAGATTGGGACCCACTTGGTCATTTGTGCCGATTGAAAGTACTCCTGGCACAGCCAAAGTGGCCAAAGTGAATAATGAGAGAGCCCGCATGTATAATGATGTTGCGAACTCCTGTCCAGCTGTCTTGAGAAAAAGAAAAGACTTCTATTACTGTTACTTAGAATCACTTTATACTAAGCTCTATGCGTAGCGGAGAAGCTCTGAGCAGCCCTACACGGGGTAATACTAAGCCGAAGATGTGGGGCTTTACTGCCACTTGAACTTACCGTGCCATGAGATCTCTTGTAGACGAGTCATATCTTTCATTGAGAGTACCTAATATGCAGAATATGACTATTAACTCGCAGCGGGGGTAAGCCACAGATGAACTTCTGGGATAAAACCTCCTTTCAAAGCAACCAGGTCCAAATTGTACTGAGGCTCCTGAGAACAACATGCGCGTTTCGGCTGGCCATTTCAGTGGTAGGCTGGATAGCTTTAGGTCCATCAAGTTCTGCATCGCATTCACATTTGCAAGAACCTAAGATACTGAAGAACTGTAGGGATCAGGTTTCCTAAGATTGGACTGAGTATCCCCCACAACTTGGTGGAGGCAGTCAGCTTGTCAGCCTTGATGCTCAGAACCCCGGGTTCTCCGCATTCTGCATCTCGGTGTCCGGTACAGATACGTCCGAGTAAAATTCAGGTAATGACAGATCGGCAAATCCGGTTCAAAGGCAAAGCGTCGGATAAGGCGAAATTGCATCGCTTAGGACCTGGAGAGGAGAATTGTACCCACAAGTTCAACTTTCGGGTCCACTTCACGTGTGCGGGGCCCCGCATTCCAAATCTCCCCCACAACCGGCAGGGTTACATTTGTCTCCAAGCGACCATGGCAAAGAGAACTATAGGAGGGTCCAAGTTACGCTTAAATCATTCACAGATTATCGGGGTGTATCTACCTTAGTCTTTAGTTCCTACGACGACTGATCTCAAGTATCTTAGAACAAGAATTTTCGGGATCGGGACGTGCCGCATGTTTCTTTCTCGAGTATTCAATGCCTATGATAACTTTCATGATTTCCAGAGTCACGACTCAAAACCCCCTCTTCATATACCAAGAAGTCTTTTCCTAATACTAAAGTCCAACATGGTCTATTTCCCCAACCAGTGGATCATATTCAAGAAACAGTAATGGTGGACGATCCGCTGCTCTCATAACCCTCAGTAGAAACAATCTGGTAGTTGAAGGTAGTACCAATATCCATTCCAAGATCGGCCCAAGCATTAAAGTGATTGGCAGTGGTAACAGTACCACTAGACCGGGTATCCTGGCGAATCGACCAGTATTGGTTGAAGGTCGCAGTACCACTAACAGAGGGCTGATCGACCTGCTGGTGCTCGTAGATATCGTAAACGGAGCCATCACTGGTAACAGTTCCCTTGTAGGTCATGGCACTACCGGGGTTATAATCGCCGTAGTTCTCGAGGATATAGTACTCGACGAGTGGGCTGGTAGTCCATCCATAGACGGACAAGTATGCGTTTCCGGAAGGACTGAAAGTACCTTCGAAGGTGATATCGCTGGAGAGAGAACATGTGAGTAATATGCGACGATGCGAGGAAGATTGTTCTTACCGGTCGCTACCAGTTTCCCATCCCTTGCCGGAGGTGAAGTCACCACAGTCCTCCCAGGTGACGCTGTACTCGCCCGAATCGCCGTTGGTATAATCAACGGTACCACCACCATTGGTCCAGAATTCATAGTAGTATCCACCGCTAGTTCCGGTCGTGCTGGAGGTGATGGTTTGGCGTTTATCATGTCGCTTGTGGTATTCACCAGGCACAGCCATCGCGCCCATCACGGTCGCGGAAGCCACAAGAAACGTAGTAATGGATTTCATTGTGAAGGGTGGCAGTGGTAAATAAAGTATAGTAGGTTGAGGCGATGCGTATTCTCCGTGTGGTAGGGATAGCTGCGAACGAAAGAGGAGCGAGGTGTTCCAAGGTTCTTATACTTGTCGATCGTTCTTGCGTGCAATATAGCTTGAGACATCCTTGAGACGATACCCTGCTGACATATTTAACCGGTAGCCTATTCTATTCAAAGGACGGTACCCGTGGACCTAAGGTGTCTTGTGGTGGAACTTTCTGTCAGTAGAAGTTCCACAAATCGTCTGTCTGAAACGCGGTTTCAAGCAACGGCGTGAAGCCTCGCCCGAGGCTACTTTGGGCTTAGAAAATCCAAAAGAGACAAGGAGAAGTAAATGTATAAACAAACTAGTCTCTAAATAGGCTCCAATGACGCCACGGCTAAAATGGACGGTAGAGGTAAATGTAAGCTTCGCGGATATCAGCCGTGAAGAATGAGAATCGCGGGGAAGTTCATGCAATATACGGGCTATGTACCATTATGCTTCGAGCCCATTTATCCAATTTGCTAATTCAAACAAGCGTCAAGGGTCTTTGGGTGTCCTTCAGTTCGGGAAGCTCTCTGAAGACATGTCTTAGGCAATTATCTTGAGGTCCAGACCTCTATGAGGAAACCTCGGAGGTTCCACTCATGCGAAATATAGAAACAAATGTCCACCAATACATAACGCATGAAACGCCTTCTCGGAGATTACATGGAGCAGACCGCCAGGCCCCACTTTCCTGGGTGAGTGACATCTCCGATCATTGGTGGTGTGTGGTCCCACATGCTCCCCCTTTGAAGAGGCGCTAGGCCAAGAACGCCAAAGACGTCAGTGGGTCGAGCTTGAACCATGTGGCTTGACACCCTCATTATTCTCAGCATCTGAATGCCATGAGTTGATGCTCTGCAGCATTGAGTCAAAGAATTGACCCTCAAGTCGAGTTCAAGATTCTGTCTGAATAATTTACAGAATGGGGATACGGAGGGATAGTTTGATTACAGATTTAGCTTGCACCACTGAACACTAGCTCAGTGCCAGTTAGCGCAGGACTTTTGGTATTATGATTATGAACAGGATATTCTAAATTGCAACGGTATAACCCTTATAGCCAGTTCATGCCTCTCCAAATGGGCGTAATCCCCCACTGCGAACTACAAGGAGATCAGAGGTTGATGCCAAGGTTCTTCAGAATGCAGGTGACGATGCTCAACAAACTGATGTCAGTGAGGTCGGTAAGGTCCGAGAGACCACCGGGGAGGACACTGATGCTGGCATCGATTGGGAGCTTATCAACAAGGGCAGAGATAAGGCTGAGGATAGGAATGTTGGACAGGTCGATGATATCGCGCTTCTGAACACTGGGTGTCTCGGTAGGGGCAACGTAGACGGTGTGGGTGCGAGTAATGGTGAAGGTCTTTCCAGCGCTGGTGGTTGGCATAGGGAAGAGATTCACGCTGGCAGATAGGGGCAGCTCATCAGTGACGCAGTTGAGAACAGCTTGAACGTCAACCTGGGTAAGATCCAGAAGGCCACCGGTGATATCGTTAACAGCGCCATCGATGGGAAGCTTGTCGACCAGAGCGCTGACAATGTCCAAGATGGAGACGCCGGATAGGTCGACCTCAATATTGCGCTTGGCGGGATGGGAGTGGGTGGCAACTGCAGTGCCAGCGGCGAGGACAGTAGTTAAGATAGTAGAGAAACGCATGATGATCGTATATTGAGGAAGTGGGCTTAGTATATGCGTAATTATTTGAAGTTCGGAGGCTGCAAGAGATTGAAAACACACAGGGATTGGGCCGACTTGATATACGCGAAGGAGGAGCTGGGCGAAAGACCAACTTCGTCTTCAGTTCGAAAGGGGTACCGATTTACTTCGTGGTCAATGTTAGTGCTGAAACTAGTACCCTAGTGTCAACAAAGATGAGCATATAGAGTCTTAGAGTTTTGACCTTCTAAGCCTACCCTGCTCTCTGTGCCGCGTTGGAGATAAGACAGAGGTCCATATTTCACCGTAAGCGGAAAACCTGTCCAGATACTTATTAGGACCACTCGGCCATGGGCTATTCCATAACGACAATATTAATCAACCAAACTATCCTATATTCAAAGAGTAGAGCAGTCGGTTTGTATAGTACCAATCCACCTACATGGCTCAGTAATGGATAAGAGGATCCGCTTCAGTATGACTATGCAAATATTGTATGATCCTGCAAATGATGTTCGAGAGTTTTGCGCAACCCCATGGATGTTTCCACATTATGGCAGTTGATCACGAAAAGGGGAAATTGAGTTTACATGGTGGAGCTTCGGCCTGGTAGTTGTGAAGTATAATCTTATGGGCAGGTATCGATCGTAGGCTCTACCTACATCGCGACGGTAGCTCTCAAGCTCCCTCCCCATGCATCATACCTCGGCAACGGATAAGAGGTACAATGTGGCAGCTTTTTATCTCCTTTGGGCAACACAAAGAAGTTTGCAAAGAGTGGTACCTTATTCACTCTTACCTCAAGTCAACTCGCTGAAGTGGGTCCATATATAATGACTGAGTGGAGACGAGCCTGAATTTTGCTCCTGAGCAGTCTTTGACTCAAGCTTCTTTGCTGATCTGCAGTGATGATCGCAACCCATTTTATCCGCCGTTAACTTCCTAATTTGTCAATAATGCTACTGCGCACGTATGATCTTCACTGGAGCCTTTCCTACGCCAGCCTCTGAATATAATCAACCCCTGCGCTCTGTCCCCTTCTCCCTCGACAAGAGCCATACCCCTAGTCCAAGACGGGCCAGGATCTGCATTTTAGTGCTCAGGGAGCACCGACTTCTATTTAGTATGTTGTCATTCGCAATCACAGTCGTGGTTGACTAGGCTGTATGGATAGGTTCCGCAGCCTTCATCAGAGAGGCCAGATAGCCTAAGGCGATCCAGTTTGCTCTGGCTCACTGATCAAGAATGAGAATTAACTATGTCACGCAAAGGATTTATATCTTAGAGATGATAGGCACTCAGAAAAGTGATTACTGCCAGGTGTTGTTCCGTGCTTTCAGGGGTATGTAGCTACTTCCAGTACTCATTTTGTATCCAGTTGCAGCGGCCAGTACAATAAGTCAGACAAAGATGCTTCCTTGTATCAGGAATTCAACGGCGTAATGGTTTCTTTCTTCTTGCTCCAATGCACTCCTCTTCTCCCAGCAGTCGCAAGTCTTTGGCAATTTATTCAGGGATAGAATATCCGTCAATGACCACTGGGGAGCGCCTTTACATGTACATGATGAGACCGGCTAGAACCGTAAGCAGGGGCTCTGGAATGGCGTTGAAACCTTGCAACACCCCCACGGTGTCAAGCATCTGCTGGTAGTCTGGATGATCCTCCCCCACACAGTAAAGTTCGACCTCCAGCCCTTTCTCGGCCCACAGGAGTGCCATTTGTGGATTACCCAATCTGAGGGAGTACATGGTAGCGTCGCGATAGCTGGAAATGTATAAGCATGGTAACTATATAAGTAAGAGGCCACTCACGAAGCTGTCAGGGCCCTGTTCACTAGGCCTTCGGATTTTTGGATGCCTGCCATCTTTTGCGCAAGTTGAAGAGCTCCTCGAGCAGACTCTTGGGCACCACTAAGCTCATTAATGGTGAGTACCTGGTCAATCAAAAATAACTCCAGGCGCCTTTTCTCCTTCAAGTCGCCCTCTGGGGTGTGCTCGCATGCTGGGCAAACGCACAAGAATCCCCACTGCAGTAGCTCGGACTGGCGTCTTGTCCTGGGGCGATTGGCCCCGTCGATGTACATAACAGTAAGCTCTTCCCCTGCCGAAATGTCACGTACAGCATGGAATGTCCCTTTTTCGAGCACGTTATTGTACGCATAGTTCAGATTTGGAATGCATGAGTGATTGATGCGAGAGCCTGTCAAGAATATCATGCCACCGAAGGCATTTGCTTTGAAAATGGAGAGCACTGTACGGTGCAACTCTGGGATGTCTTCCCAAGCTTGTTTGAACTCATCCGTAACTGACATTTTGAATATTGTACTCGCGTATCCGCTGAGCCCTAAGAATGAATCTCGCTGGGGAGGTGTAAGAAGCTCAAAACCCTGCAAGATTTGCTTAGATTCTGGGTCTCCGTCATCGTTTAGCTGAGTGTTGAGGAGAGGTGTTTCAGCAATGACACGTGTGCCACGAGGTATGTCGACTTTTGCAAACATGCCTAGACCTTTGTGTCCTGCCTCCTTCATTTCGATCAACACATTCGGGGCTGCTGTCAAAAAATATTAGTCAGTGTGTTTGAGATACCCGGAGCATTTGCGTACGTTGATTCATCTTGGAGATCCCAGAATGGCGTTAGAGGGGCGCTTGAGAGAAAAAGAAATGACTTTAATGATGAAGAAGAGGAGCGAAACTTGGATAGGACGTGATCAATCCAGTGAAGCTCCGTTTGCTTTTAGAAATATTCAAAGCCTTAAATATCACTTGTTCATTTCTGGCTGCTTCCGCTCACGATAAGCAAACGTTACTCTATCATATTACCATCAACAGTACCACCCAAATATTTCTACAATTCATGAAAACCGACCTCCACACGAACCGTTCACACCCACCCACACGAATCATGCAGAATTCTGCTCCAAGGGTCATCACTGACTGGGAAGCATGGAACCGCGAGCCTCTAGAGGATCAGTCTGTTGACCTCCCGGCGCCTGAGAATGTTAACTTAAGCAAACTCAGGTTCGACTGGGTGCTGTCAGAGCCCGACTTCTTCGAGGAATGGATTGAAACTGTCGCCCAAGTCCTGGATTCCGTTGGGCTGAAGGCTCTCATTTCCCAGACCATACCACGCCCTACATACCTGAACGATGCTAGCAAGAGATGGTCGATCCTTTCAAAGCAGCTTACAATCTGGATGGCTCGGAGGGTAGATCCTGATTTCATCGAGATTATCACACGCCATGAGGAGGTTATCTATGCAGACAGCTTTGTCAGGAAGGCAAGAGATTCTCTGTGTTTCTGGGACTTGTAATCCAGAGAAGAAAAGGTAAGCAACTTCGGACACCTGATATTTCTGTTTAGGCTTTATCGAAACTCGGCATTGTTGCGGTCCTATCAAGCTTTGACAACCATGCCCCTGATTAATGTGTCAGAGAGAACACCGGGTACTGACTTTAATATTAGCGTTTACGGCTCATTCACCAGGGATATGGAATGTCTTTTCACAACGTGGGACAGGTGGAGAACAAGATTTCTACTCACCGTGCATGCCAAGAAATAAGAACTATCTCTCTATGATAAGCAGGAATTGATAACTTCCATACAACAGCGTGATACGATGATGAATGATTTAAAGGACATAATGATCTCCGACCGCGTTTCCCGTTCATGGATGACCAGGTCAAACATGCATTTTAAGGCTAATGATACTCGTTGTTGTACGACGGTGCGTCTACTTCGTGACACGTTGACCTGTAGTACGAACAATTGTGAAACAGGGTCTTCGCAAATCAAAATTCTCTATCAAAAGCCTTTGATTAATTCTTGAGGCGTAATGTCAACAGAGATCTAAGTGGGAACTGAACAAACAGGGCCGACGGCGCACGTGATATTTGGCTCTTTCAGAGCATTTGTTTTCACGCGCGCAGGCTTCTTTGGGTAGGCGTGAATCAGTGTGAGCGATGACGTAATTTGAAATCGCCCCATCTGAGTCGTAACGCCAAAGTGGACACGTGCAATGATCGTATGATGAGGCTTTCCAGGTTTCGAATCGGGGGACAGCGCCAGTCAGGTGACAAGAGGTTCTTTCATGACTCGGGAAACTTTCTTGGCTTCGATCCAGGGGCGACCCAAGGCGGCAGCCACAGTGGCTTTTTGAGCACACTGGACGATCTTTATCTCTACGTTATCTTGGCTCTGAAACTGATAAATTTTTTTCAATTAATGAACTCGAGAGAAACCATGCTGGGCCACCCCGGATTCCCCTGAATCCACTCCCCACATTGGGCGACTCCACACTATGACGCAATGTCACGTTCGCCCAAAGCCTGGTGAATGACCAGCCAACTCCGCTACAATACTGGCCCGGGGATACGTAGTCAGCTCGTCTAGCGCGACCAATCCTTTGTTGTCGGGGGTGAATACCGACCAATGATATATTGCTGTTCAACAAGGAAATGCAAGGATACTCAGCAGGATCACTTAATTCGCCAATACCAGTATCCCCCACGCAGATCCCCCACCCTGGGGCACCCCAGACTTCGGGGGAAAACCGAATCCAAAATCATTTAGCCGGAAAGATGTTTATCGTGACTCGGATGGGTGGTAGCAATGGGAGACGCGGCGGCGTGTATAAAAGCGGCCGGGAAACCCCCGAATTTATATTCCGCGTTCTTCCTCCATTTGTGCCGCGGATTGTGAGGGAGCCCTCTTGATACAACTCCTCTTTCTTCATACTCCCTATTTCTGATAGATTTTGCCTTTCCCTTAACAATGACGGTGGTAAAGGAGAAGAAGCCCTACTTCGGGCTAACAGGAGGATGGCTCACTGTGTGGGTTACGGTATGCTCTCCAAAAACACAATCCTACTTGCGACTTCTATTGACCTGGGTAAGATTGCTTGTGCAACGGACATGTCTCTGTTTGGTTATGATCAGGGTGTTTTCAGTAAGAAGCCCGTCCCTGCGAAGAGTAATGGATCCCAACTGACTCTTTTTCAGGTGGTGTCGTAATTACCAAGGACTTCCTTCAAATTCACAATCTCGAGGGACCAACCAAGACCACGACTTTATCAACGGTGACAGCCATTTACGATGTTGGGTGTTTCTTAGGTGCTATCTTGGCATTCACACTTGGCGAGCGCTTTGGACGGAAGAAGTCTATTCTGTGGGGAACCACAATCATGGCCATTGGCACAGTTCTACAGGCCTCGTCCTTTAGTCTGCCCCAAATTTTCGTTGGCCGTGTCGTTTCCGGGTGAGTCATTATGATCAAACAAGAAGGAGAGTTCTTTCTAACACACCGGGCCAATAGTATTGGAAATGGTATTAATACTGCCTGCGCTCCAATTTGGCAGTCCGAGACCTCGCAGTCACGCTGGCGTGGCCGCTTGGTAACATTTGAGATGATGATGAATATTGCTGGATATGCTACGGTCAATTGGATCAACTATGGATTGTCCTTTGTCGGAGGTGCTATCGCTTGGCGACTCCCAATCGCACTACAGGCTGTATTCCTAATTGTTCTTTGGTCTACTGTTCCGTGGCTACCGGAGTCTCCCAGGTCAGTACCCCTCTAAAGTGTCTGTGGATATCTCTAACAACCCTAAGATGGCTTCTCATGCACGGTAGAGAAGAGGAAGCCGTCGAAGTCATTAGTTGCCTCGAGGCCAAGCCCATTGACGACCCCTTCATCATCGCGCAACGTAACGAGATTGAATACACAATCCGCTATGAGCGTGACAATGCTGTTCGGTGGCGAGACCTTCTCAAGAAAAACGATAATGACACCAAGACACTTCGCCGGTTGTTGCTCGGAGCTGGTAGTCAGTTCATGCAGCAATTTGGTGGCATCAACATCATGTCTTACTACCTTCCTACCGTTCTGGAGCAAGCTGTCGGTATGGGAGAAAGTATGGCCCGCCTGTTGACTGCATGCAATGCCATCTCCTACATGATTTTCTCGGGTCTCGCGGTTCTTCTGATTGAGCGGATGGGTCGTCGTGGCTTGATGCTTCTTTCAACGTTTGGCCAATTTATGTGCTTCCTCATCATTACTATTCTCTTGCGATACTCAGAGAATACTACTGGCGATGAGAGCAAGAAATACGGGTCGGCCTCTGTGGCATTTTTCTTCTTGGTAAGCAATCTGCGTAATTGTATTTTGCAGCTCCTCAACTTATCACAAGGCTGACTTTCCTGTGAAATGCAGTTCCACGGTGCTTTTGGCATTGGTATGCTGGGAATCCCTTGGCTATATCCCACCGAGATCAACTCTCTACCTATGAGAACCAAGGGAGCAGCCCTTGCGACCGCTACCGACTGGATCACCAATTTTGCGATTGTCGAAATCACTCCCATCGGAATTCAGAGCATTGGCTGGAAGTTCTGTAAGTCATCTGTCGACATAATGAGTGATTTTTTAGTGCTAACAAAAGACAGGGATCGTTTGGACAGTGACAAACGCCTGCTTTCTACCCATTCTCTACTTCTTCTATCCAGAAACAGGTCAGTCCCATGATAAATTAACCTGGAGAGTTTGACTAATGCCTTGTACAGCCAACCGAAGCCTCGAGGATATCGATACCTATTACCGTTCCAACCCATCTTTGATTGTTACCAGAGATCCCGATGCCATTTGCAGAGCCCGACCTCAGAAATATATTGAGCATGAGGATGAGGAGGTTCGGAGGACTGCCAAGAATAAGGTGATAGGTCAGCCCGTGGAGGCAGAGCATGTGGAATACACAGGCGAGACGACGGCATGAGACCTCGGGAGCTTTAAGGAGATGAGATCCATGTTTATATATTAGATATTTTAATGACATTCAGTCTAGTTCCAAGCATCCTTCCAGTAATCACTGAGAGCGATCGAGTAGAAAACATGTCGCATGTTCGGGCTGCTAATCCATTAAGTCTGAGAGTCCTAGCTGTCTGCATTGGGAACATCCTTGAGTTTCTCAAAGTACAAACTTTGAATCTGCTCGCAGATGCCCCAAATCCTCCTCCTGTTGGCAAGTCCCAAAATATAATCATCATTCTTGGATGTGTACTGACTTTTCACCGGAATGTCGAGAAGTAGCTTGGAAGCTTTAGCTTCTAATTCTTGAGATTCGAAGACGTCGAAATCATGAAGTTCCCAAAGCCACGGCATTTCACTTCTTAATCTGTGCTTCCAAAACTCGTGTGACAAGGTAGTAGTATGCATCACCCACGAGGCGGCCTTCAGAGCAAGAATACATCCAGCTGGAAGGAGTTTGAAAACCTCATGCCGCAACTCAGTTGGGAGCCTATTGAAAACGTCTTTGCCTTGGGGATTCTGAACCTGTCCTGCCTTTTTGTCTTGGGACTTCATGATGATATCAAAATCGACATCCAGCTGGGGAATTTCAACTGGATTGGCTACCAAAATTTGATCAGTTTAGGCGTGTTATTCCTTCACTAAGCTGAATATATTAATAAACTTACTTCTTGGCCTTTATTACTATACCAAATTTGCTCTGCGGGAGGCTCTGGTTCGCCATAATTAAGCTGCAACCTGACGTACTGCCCCCCATTCAACCCTTCAAAGACATCAAACAGGACGTCCCTCCTAATCTGCTTGGAATCTTCCTGGCGGATGCATCTCTGGAGGATATCCTTGTAGCAAATTGGATGGAAAGGAAAAACATGAGGCTCGCGAGAGTCACCAATGCCGGCATGGTCATGATAGCTGTAAGTATTAGAAACGGGTGGTGAAAATGTGAGGGAACATACGCAATCATAGGGGCATTATTCTGTATGGGAAAGTTCGGATCTTATAGCCGGATAAGCCAGTTTAGTCGAGCTGATATAACCCCTTGAAAAGTCAGTGGAAAACTCACCTTCTCCCATGGCAACCTCAACAATTCCCTAAATCACAGATATTAGCTCTTACTATTTTGTAGAACGGGCTAGAAAGAACCTTACATAGTCCTGAGCGTCACCGATACCAGTGAGAAAAGATCTAGCAAACAATTAAAATATATTCTTTCAGTTTTATTAGGAGATAAATGACAGACTTATCATTCCCAAGCGCGCCAGGGTTGATATCCAGAGCACAGAGATCGTCCAACCATCCCAGGTCGAAATCCCTCAGAACTTCGTCGCGATAACACTCGTCCGTATTCTCAGGGTCTATATCCACTTCGCTGGAGAAGGGACCACCACATATGGCACAAAATATCGCCCATCCCATATTGGTGATTTTGATATTGAGTGCTAGAATGAGCAAGGGGTTGAAGGAGTGCGTTCGACTTTGATTGATCGCGCAAGTGAAAGCCGAGAGAAAATTAGCATATCCGTAGGGGGTTCGTATTTGCCCCACCCGAGCCACTGTAGACCCTCCCTGGGGAGGTCGACCCTCCTTTGGCGCCTTGGCGGGTCCAAATTTAGGGTCCCAACTGCTACAGTACCAGATTTGCTTTAGAGTGAGCCTCAAGCAGAGGTCTAAAAGCAAGGCAGAAATTTGGAGAGGGCTGAGGATGAGCAATGCGCCTAGATGGGCAATGTTTCTTTTCGCTTACCTTAACTAGGAGTGGATGAACAATGAAGCTCTACGCATCTAAGAGTATCACGGGAGATTTTGGGTGTTTGTCAAACGTACAGCTTTCGAGTATAGGATATGAGTGCATAGTGGGAGACTCAGCCTGACTACAGTGCCAGATCTAGTTGTGAAGATGTATATTTGAGATACACAGATAGGCGGTTCCTCCAAGCCATGACCACGAGTTTGAGCGATACAGCAATATCCAACCCAGCTTCCATGTTTGCACAGAGATACTATTCCAATCTTTATGTCCTGTTTGGTCTGTATGATTGAAAAAGGAGCCAAAAGCGAAATTTTAAAAGATTTTTTAAAGCGGAGAAGTACCTGTATAATATCATTCAAGAAGCAAGTGATCGACATCACATTACACATTCAGCCTGTCAGAGGTCCATTACATCGATGTCCACAATTATCTGTGACACTTTACCCAGCGACTTGAGAGACTCCAGCGTTCCCGACCAAACCTCGTCCTGGGACATGTCTTGCTGTTCCTGTTAATGGTCAGCATGGCATTAATGGCAGTTTGGAGTCTCAAATTCACCTTCGAGGTTTGCCACCCTATTATTCCCACAACAACATCCTTATCAAGGTTCTTGCTCTTGCCATACGTGACAGAAGCCGTGCTCTCTCCATTGCTGGCTAGATGACGGCATGCCTTCTCCCACACTTGAAGGCCTTCCTCGACATCCTCAGAGTTGGGGAGCGTCACCCGAATTATCTCAACCATGGAAGCTGAAGCTGCATCCTTTGGGGACAACTTTGTTTCAAAAAATTGTAAAGTAGGCGGCCCAGTCAACAGATGCTTGATTGAGCCAGCAAAAGCGGCATACTGTTCCGAGCCGACGAAGGCATTGAAAGAGTCGGCTGAGTTCCACTCTATGCCAGATCAGATATACCCAAATTCGACGCACTGGGCGAACTTACCAAGAAGAAGGAACTCTTTGTAGTCCTTTCTTACATCCAATCCATCTTCTGTCAGAACCCAGCCACGAAATGCGCTGAGCAAGCCGGGATTAGGATCGGTCAGCCCCTTGCTCAACTTAGGCCAGTCTCGTTCAAGAGTCTCAAGTGTAGCTGGGTCGGGTTTGACACATGGAAAAACAAGCTCGGTGAAGGCCATTGCAAAGGAAGAATGTTAAACTTATTTTTCAATAGTAGTATGGATAGAAGGTCCAAAATATTCGTCCACCTCCTTTATATACAGTTTATTCTACACAATAGTAACATATTCACCAGACTCTTAATTACGTATTTTGAAATTTGCACTTAGTAATTCGTGCTGTGAAGCGTTGCGGAGTTCTGGGAGTTTGCGGAGTTTGCGGAGTTCTGCGGAGCTTTGTCATCACAGGCTTGAATTCCAGCGGGGCTGCCCCTCTGTGGGCATTTTTCTTATTTTCTCGGAAGTATACAGACCATGTCTAACAGGTCGCCATATGCGCGCTCGCGGCAGAAGTCATGCATCTCTTGCGCCGAGGGGAAGCGGCGTTGCAATCGTCAAACCCCGCAGTGCTCACGGTGTCTTGCCCAGGGGCTGGAATGTACCTACCTGAGTGCATGGTCTCCACAAAAGCGCCAGAACATATCGAGACAGTTGGAATCATCAAACTTTTCGGAAGTGTGGCCAGAAACATCCCCTGTTTCCGATGAGGCTCTATCATTTTGGCCGTTGAACGACTCTTCATCCGACGATACGAGTTTCACTACGTCATGGCTTAATTCGATGCCCTCTCTGCTCATACCATCACTTCCTCCAGCTGAATTTTACCCAGAAACCACCATCCTAGATAAATGGTCGACCAATCAACTTTTACATAATATCAAACGCTACCCGCAGATGTTCGTTAATTCTCGAAAAACACCATTCATTCATTCCCGCCTCTACGATGCATACTTGCCCGATACTATTCAAGATGCTTTTACAGCTTTGGCAGCTTATGGTACCAAGACGTCAGAAACAGAAGACTTGATTTTCCGTATACTGGAGAGCAAGACTACCAACCTCGTGGCGCAAGACCATCACACAAGTACCATGCCACAGGTCCTCGCCGCAGTGCACGCACTGATGCTGTTTCAAATCATTCAACTCTTCGATGGTGATATTCGACAGCGCTCACTAGCAGAACAACATATGGATACATTGCGGATTTGGACCTTTAAATTACAAATACGAGCCGGAGAGCTGACCCCTCCGCTCAAATGGCAAGACTGGATACTTGCAGAAAGCGCTCGAAGAACGATAATCTTTGCTATGATGATCGAGGGCGTGTATTTGACACTGAAAACTGGGAGTTGTCCGAATGTCAAGGCAATGAGTATACTGCCTTTCACATCCGAAACTACTTTATGGGATCTTAGTACCAGTGCTTCATGGCTTGCAGAATCAGATCAATTGCGATCTGAAACTGTACTCTATGGTGATTTTACAAAGGGTTGGCAGGAGGGAAAAGTCTCGAGACGACTGGATGGGTTTCAAAAGCTTTTACTCATACCGTGTCTGGGTGAGAGATACAGAGAAGTACTGGAGCTAGATAGTTAAGTGTCAATAGTATGTCGCCTGCTTAGATAAATGGGCTCTTTAATTGATGGAGGAAATAATATGCACTGGATGTGTATGCCTGTATCATATCTCAACACCCGACCGAAACGGAGACAGAACAGTAAAATCAAGATTTCCATACACAAATCCCTCTCTCATTCGGTGGCTGATAATCTTCTGCCTGCAGGCTGCAACGCCAAGAGAGTAGACGTACGGTATGCGAAGCTAATCGATGCCTACTCAATGACTCAGCGAACCTCTGATTGCCTTAAAGACATTCTACAAAAATGTACATTATGTTTACTGCTCCCACGAATTATATCTCGGGTTCCTAGAAAGGCATTGTACGAGATGCGGTAGCTCCGTAGGAACAAAACGCCTGTTAGACGTCATTAGATGTGACAAGGCCAAAGTCAGGCTACTTAACGCTACTGGCTCCCCGAGGTATTTAACACTTAGTCACTACCAGGGCTCATATTCACAAGTATGCGACCCGGCAGAATATGTCCAAGACTGAGGAGAGAACCTTTTTTGCCCCATATATGCCAATTATTGAAGGCATCCGAGCCTTTGGCCGTTTAGAATGCATCTTGCATCTTATTGGACAGTGAGTCCACACTAACGAAAGACGCTAACCACCTTTCGTATTCGTCGCCACTCATGATACTACTTGACCACGAATACTAACCACGGCTCGTACCTTCACCATTCTGATTCGGCGATCGTGGTTGTCAATGGGTACTCGTACCTCTCAATCATAGGAAGCTTCAATGACGTGTCAACAAGACCAAACGAATGACACTCTCTCGAAATCGGGCTTTAGGGAGGTATCGGGTTTAAAAGTCAGGTGAAGATTCATGTGTAAATATATCATTAGGTTCTTTAATATAAAATCCCCCATTTTATTCACCCTTCAACCTCTTAACCATCTTCCCTTCTACATGCTTCGCCTGCACAGATTGCATGATCTCTTCAGCAGACTGACACCTATATCAGTAATCACAGCATCAAATCGTCAAATGTCCATTATGGCTGGAGAGCACGAAGCCGCGATTCTCCCTCAGAAGGGTGGTCCCTTCGCCCTTGGCAAGCGCCTAACCCCAGAACCCGGTCCGAACGATGTTCTCATCGAAGTCAAAGCCGTTGCCTTGAACCCCTGCGATCATTACCAGCGTGACTACGGCATGCCCCCCGTGCCTATATACCCCGCTATCATTGGATCTGATATTGCTGGTATTGTTGCCAAGCTAGGCTCGAATGTTACGACTGTGCCAGGTCCAGGAAGTCGAGTGATTGCCTTTGCCTCTTCATTCTACCAAAATGGCTCTCCTAACCACGGTGCCTTCCAAAAGTACACTTTGGCACAATCCGAAGCTGTCACCTCACTTCCAGACAATCTGTCTTTCGAGGAAGGTGCGATCTTACCCATGGCCGTCTTGACAGCCTTGACTGCCTGGACCACAATCGGCATTCCGCTCGATACTAGATACACTCCTGCAGACAATCAAGCAGTCTTGATCTGGGGCGCATCTAGCAGTGTAGGTACTCTCGCCGTTCAATCGGCTAAGACGCTCGGCTATACTGTCTACGCCACTGCCAGTCCGAAGCACCATGACCTTATCAAGAAGCTGGGAGCGCATGCGGTTTTCGATTACAAGGAAAGCGACGTCGTCTCCCAGATCGTCAGCGCTGTGAAGAACGATGGCGTCAAGCTGCACAGTGCACACTGCGTTGTTGATGGAGCTCTGCAGCCAACACTAGATATCCTCAGGGAGACCAAAGGCGATGCACACGCTAAGGTTGCACACTCGCGCCTTCTCCCAGAAGGTCACCCTACCCTTGAGAACACCCAGATCACGTTCAATTCACCACCTATGGACGAAGCTGCGAGAGGAGAGCACATCAAAGATGTCTTCCATGGATGGCTGAAGGCTGGTCTGCAGTCTGGTGAAGTAATACCCAGTCCCACTATCCAGGTCGAGGGCGGTGGTCTGGGCGGAGTGCACGCAGCTCTGGACAAGCTTAAGAGTGGTGTTAGTGGCACTAAGATTGTTGTGCCGATCTAATGGATTGCCTTTTGCTAGAGTTGCCTGTTCAAACACGAGTACATCGCGGATGGAAAATGGCGATGGACAATCTGAGTTATCTCTCGCTTTCAATAAATACTTAGAGCATGTTGCAAAATTGGGCAAGAACCTTGAGGGACCCATAAGAAACGGCAACCATATACCTGTCCCGCTCTATAGTAATTTTCGAAACTAAGTCAATCTGACTCCTCATTCCTTACACTTGGTGTCTGGAAAAACAACTCCGAATCTTACGACTAGAGGTTATATTCTTAATTGATTGCGTTCTATCCAAAATACGCGTGATCTTTTACCTAAAACCTATCGAATATCAATATATAATGCTAAACAAAGCGTGGGTACAACCATAATGAACTATGTTTCTCATATATTTATTCGCAACCTTGAATAATAAGGACGCGACAATGACCAACCTTGGTATAACCTACCAAGAATTAGTTTTTACTGGGTCGGGCCGATCCGGACTTAGTGTGCGAATCGATGAATTGGTTGTGGCATTCTCCATCGTTGCTAGCGATTGGTCACAGATCATGAGGTGAGGAGTTCTCATCCCGTGACTCTCAGCCCTGGAGTACCAGCCGCATACTAGGTACCTGCTCACCGGTGGGGGCTTTTAGGGGGGTGGATAATCGAAAATCTTCGAGCCTGCTGCCCAGGTGCCCCTCCACAAACCCTGCTGCCGAGTCTACCGGCTGTCTTCTTTTGACCAGCGTCCAATTTCCCACGACCCTCATCAGAGACATACATCCAAGATGGATGCTTTGGTTACCTTCGGTGCTGTTTTTACCAGTACAGGCAACTTCAGCTTATCTAGTCTGCTCACGATATTGTACGGTCTATTCTTGGAGCCATATCTAGCGCCATTGACGGTGAACACCACCTTCATCAGTCAACACGCGGAATTCACACCGACTGCTGCAGTCATCGATGCGTTCCTAAAAGAGCAGTTTGGAGAGGGCGAAAGCGAGTGGTCGTTCACTTATGCAGTGAAGCTTAACCGGCATAACGGTCCTGCCAGGAATGCTTTCCAGGTTAGTCAAACAGGGATGCCTGTACTCGGGTAGAAGACGGTTCTAACGGGACATTCATCTATAGGTAGTCCTCCATAACAGTAGTATTCCGCACGAGAGTCCACTTCGGGAGCTTGCTCTCCGAGTGCTCTCCGCCAAATCAGTCGGTATACACCGAGTTGATGGACTTACCTTTCGAATACTTCCGGCGCATGTGCGAGGGCATATAAATAAAGTGGACAAGGCATTCGGCAGTAGCCTCTTATTGATGCATCTGAAGGAATTCTACAACGGACAGCATCAACCTAGAGGTGATGACTGGAGGAGTTCGGAAAATGACTGGATGTGAGTCAAAATTACGACTGTACGACATTATCTTTTGATGACCATCAAGTAGGAAGTATGTTTTCGAGGCGCTTGGAGCTTTTTCAGATGGATACAGTAACTTTTCAGAGTTTTTGACAAATGAGGAAATCCTGAATATTCTTAAGCTCAGTGGACTCTTTGATAAACCCTTGATGCAATCACTGGGGGAACTGCTCCTTAAAATGCTCGAGGCTTGCAGGAATAAATCCGAAAAGGACATGAAGGTAGTACTGTCCGAGCTCTTACTTGGTTGAAGACTAGGGATCCAATTCTGACTGAGGTACCTGAAGTCTTGCAAAGAAGCTCTGAGGAAGTTCGACATTCGAGAGAAGATTCAGCTTATCCAATGGTCATTCAAGCCTGTCCTGACATCAGGGAAAGAGTTTGAAGTTATTCTTCGGATGATAGGTAAGATGAAGTCCTCTTGGGGAGCTACTACTCGTATTTCAACTGAATTCTGTGCTGTTGATACGCAGATGACGGCTGCCTTCCCGACAGTGAGATAAAACAGCTATCAAAAGCTCTTGTTCAGGTCAAAGCATGCCTTGTGCCTTTCCGTGGAGCTCTAGGGGTCGTTATGAACGAAATATACGAAGAAAAGGGCCGTTACCAGACTTGGGGAATTATGTCAGGAGTGGCATGTGTTTCACTTGTGGCTTTTGCTTGGCCACTTGCGATAGGCGCCGGCGCGGCGCTTGTCTATTGTGGGAAAAGGTCCATGGAGAAAGGCAAAGAATTGAAGGAATTATCAGAAAGTGAGAACACAGCACTATGACTCACAATGCTGCCAGACACTAACTTAAAGCTATGTCAGTGGATGAAGCGAGCAAGGATATTGATGCAATGGCTGCTTGCACCAGGCTTTACCTTATCCTCGTGATACTGAAAGCCGCGCGATTTTTCGAGCTGGACTCTGTTGCTGTGCGTGAGTATCACTCACTTATGGCAGAGATCTTTGGTATCGATCTTGCTAATGAGAATCTCCAAATCAACCACTTTATCAAGGGAAAAGGGCTAGATATATGCAGCCACTTGGGGTTTCTCCAGCAGGGGCTGGAGGAAATGTGTCAGCATTTTGGAGTGCAGCCATTGAACTCGAACACAGACTGGTGACTTCTTGAAACTGTTTCATAAACTGAGTAATTCAGTGCATCTTTGACTACCCCAAAGCTGATCCCATGATTCAAGTGCACATTCCACAGCCAGAGACTACGTATACATCATTTTATCAAGTAATGAAATATTTATAGCGTAAAAAGAGAATTGAAATTCGAAACGATTGAAATGAATTCTAGTTTCATAAACTTCACCCAAGGTCCATAGTTGTTCCACCTTCGGACATGATCGCTAACGGCTCTTGTGGGGTGATGTAACAACCGGACAGAGTTTATCACATGAGTCCCGGGGAGGCTATGCGATCGATACGATTGAGTTTCTCGGCTGCATATTCCAGATTAGATATCGTTAGCTACCGAGTTTCTTGGCCATGATTTGGCGAGCCTGATGATCGGCGCGTTCGATATTGTGTCGTCACGAGGCGGCTCGGTTAAAGTGTCGGGAGAAAGTTGGTGTCCGTTGATGTAACTCAAGGAAGATCAGCTAATGAAGATCGACAGGATATGAGTCATTGGTCGAATTAATCTTGGTCTTATTAAGTTGCTGAGGAAGTTCAAGTGGGTATTCATCATATTAATTATTCATATCGACAGTGAAGCACATCAATCGATATACATAGCCGAGGCCGTAACTCCATTCATCCGTGAATTGTCCATCAAGTCCGGGGAATCAAAATCAAAAACAAAACATCAAAAAATCAAAAATCAAATCATGTCTGCGTCAACGTCGCGGGACGTGGCGGCATCTTCTAGAAGAAAAGAAAAACGCCGTATAAACGGAAGAGTCAAACAGAACTGCACGAAAGACAAATGTCTAGTCTAAGCTCTAAGCTCTAAGCTTCTAAACAGTTCTATGTCTAGAAAATTTCTCACTGTTGATTACCAAGCCATCCGACTAACGAGTCGATCATCGCGTCGCGCTTGATGGAATGTTCATCTTGGAAAATATCGCGGACGTGGATATTCCGCTTCAAAGCCTTGGCGAGGGATTTGGCGGTGTCTGCGCCATCGTCAATTTCCTCGTCGGCAACGAAGTCCCTGCTTTCGAGGGACTGGAGGCCTTCCTTCAGGTCTGCGAGGAGGTCACTACCGCTCGTAGTGGAGGTATGGTTCTTGAGGTTGGCGATGATCTCGGTGAGGTTCATGCCGGAGCCACTACCGAGGAAGCTTTTGATAGTGTTTTTCAAGGTAGCACCGATGGAAACGTCCGCTGTGAGAGGGAGTTCGGACATGACCTCAGAGTAGTATGGGACGCGAGTACCATTGTAGGTTACCTCACGGGTGGTAGAAGTGAGACTGAGGCTGCCATTTTTTATGGATGAGGCCTGATCCTTCAGGACGGTTCCGATGTTCTTGAGGATGACCCCGAGATCCAGAATGCCGGTCATGGGGTTCGCATGGTTTCCGGGTTTGAGGGTTAAATTCTCGACAGTCGCATTACCGATCAGCAAATCGCCGCTCTTGACGTCGAGTACGATGGTGCCAATCTCAAGAGTCAAGATGGATGGATTTGGCAGGGTGACGTTTCCAACGAGATTAGTGCCATCGCTGCGGGTGGGAACAAGCGAGGTATCGGTGATGCTGAAGCCAGCGAATTTGTCAAGTGCTGCAGTCATTATTAGCATGCTGTTTCAGACCATTCGGTTTGTGGCAGGAGCTAAGGTAAGCTTACTCGGAGATACCACATCCTTGTTCATGGTAACCTTCGACTTCAACACGCCCAGAAATGAATCGGTCGTGCCCTTGACTGACAGTGCAGTCTCCTTTTGGAAAACAACGTCTCGAACATAATCGGTCCAGGTAGTCGAATTCAGGATCGGTGTATACTTGTCAGTCACACCCAATGTGGAATTTCCACGAATGGTCATGCCGGTCAAGTTGGCCTGACCCCAAGGATTGGCTGCGCCATTATCGCGAACAAACAAATTCAAAGTAATAGGGTCAATCCGAACGGGCAGCGCGATTTTCAAATCCAGCGCCGATAGCAAAGTAAGCTGCATGGTGTTCGGCTGAGGCTGCATAACGGCCGCACTGACCAGTACCAAGTCCGACTTGTCAACGACAAGCTGTGAGATGGCTGGAATAGCGACCAGGAAGCTATTTTGGGGCCAATCACATTAGCGCGCAATTCAATGGTAGGCAGTAATCTATAGCGCAAACTTACAAGACCGGTAAGAAAATAGCCAGGAAAATGACATTTCCAATCAGGTAGCAGCACCAGAATCGCTTCCAATGGCGCGCGAACTTTGCTTTTCGCGTTTGAGTGGTAGCCAGCGAGAGGCCACCGGCCGTCTCGACTTTCTCCAGCTTAGGGTCGTCGACCGCGGTGGCCAGTGGCCCACGATGAACACCAAGGGAGTATTTGGCGTCATCGGAGCTCAAGTAGGCTGGCCGGTCGTCAATTGTCTTTCCCATTGTGACGGCTGTAGGAATGAGTTCTGGGGGCCTTTGTGACTGTCGCTCTCCGTGGGGAAGGGACTAGAAGCGGGACGCGGTCGCCTATATGTATCGAGACGGTCCGGGCGAAAGAAGAAACCGGGGATCGCCTGATGACCTATGGAGAACAAGCGAAATAAGCCCTTTCAATTTTCCCTGTCGCCTCCGTATGGAGACCCCCCGGACGTTCCATTGTTCGGCCTGACCCAGTGAGGATCTGGGTGGAGACGAGGGACTTTGAAAAAAAAAAAAATAAACCCAAAAAACAAAAAAAAGTGGATTAAGGTCACGGTGCGTCGGAGCACCATTCCCTGTCTGAGATAGGATTCACGAGCACACGCAGCTGGATAGAGCAGGGATCAGCGGAGGAGATGGTGATCTACTGCGAACCGCGGCCTTTCGTATTTTTGGCGTAGTGGCGCACTAACTCGCAAAAAAGGGGGTTCACATGGGCCGAGCCCACTATTGATGACGGCGCCCTCACTTATGGTTTTAGTGGGTATTTTCATTATGCGGGGAGGGCTTGTGTCTTTTATTCAAAATGTCTGCCTAGATTAATCCTTGAATAAAACTTATCATTACCAACACTTCTATATCCAAAAATCAATAATGTCGCGTGCCTCTTCACCACCATCTCCGTTGGACGACGAAAAGCCCGGAGCTCTACATGAGTTCCAACTGGAGAATGAAGGTCCCAACCCGACTACAGACTCCGGTCGCTTGCACGCCCTGGAACAACTAGAAATTCTCCCTCAAATCCTTAACGAGGGTATCTTATTTGCCGGCTCCGGAGCCGCACTACTCCTCCAAGCAGCCATGCCAGCAATCCGCGAAGAAGAAATCAAAGAAAGTTCCAAAGACCTTGCAACAGAACTTCTCGACGCTCTTCAAGCCCACCTAAGCTACATTTCAATCTTAGTGTTCGGCACAAACGCAGAGCGCAAGACCCTGCTGAACCTACTTCAACGAGGTGAAGCACCCGGTCTAGGCGGCGGACATAACAACCGTTTCGCCCACCACCCATCCCTGCAACGCTGGATGGCTGCAACACTCTATGCAACCGCAACAGACTTCTATCAGCGCGTGTATGGTCGCGTTGACTACGACACTGCTCAGCGCGGATATGCCGAGTTTACTATGCTGATGAACTGTCTCGGTATGCCTGCGGGTACTTGGCCGGAGTCTCGACAGGCTTTTTGGTCTTTCTGGGATGACCAGGTTGGACGGTTGACTGTTTCAGATGATGCTGCCAAGTTTGCGAAGGAGTTGCATGAGAGTAAGGATATGCCTAAGTGGGTGCAGCGCATTAAGCCTTTCTTGCGGGTGGTTACTATTGAGATGTTGCCGCCGAAGTTGCGGGATGCATATGGGTTGAAATCTACTGCTGGAACGAGATTGCTCTACCGTACTTGGATGGGATTCTCGGTGGCTGTTTACCCTGCTATGCCTAATAAGATGCGGGCTTATCCGCTGCGATACTACCAGGATCGTCTGCGTGAGAAGTTGAACGTGGTCTAGGTGATGGTTATGTTTTAATTTCTTTTGTATATACCCTTTCTTTAATATACGCTACGTGCTACGATCAGTCCTTCTT
This sequence comes from Penicillium pulvis, assembly GCF_028828015.1. NCBI lineage: Eukaryota > Fungi > Ascomycota > Eurotiomycetes > Eurotiales > Aspergillaceae > Penicillium > Penicillium pulvis. Next base: position 753,565 of record NW_026643078.1, on the reverse strand, counting down.
TTCTCGAGAACTCTTAGTATGAAGACTTTGTGCTTTTAGACCAAATCAACCTCGAAGCAAACTTTCATCGCCCTGGATTCAGATCTCAGTTCGTCCTCGGTGTTCACGTTTTCAAGTTTACGTTTCATATGCAAGAGTTAGAGTCGCGCAGGCCCACTCTTACTTGATTTTTCGTCCTTTAGGTTATTTCACTAAACGATGGAAGATCAATTTTAGATCAAATCTTGTCTCTATCATCGAGATCGACAGGCGATCACAGGTATATCAACGTTGGTGAAAATTTGACGCTTTCTCACAGGAATGGGCATTTTCAAGTTGAAAGGAAATGCATAGACTTCTTGAGCCCCGCATTCACAGTCGTGACATCTGACATGGGGTGTCTAGGTCATGTAAGTGAGCCTCGGAACAGATGCAACCGACCGGTCTAGAAAACCTGCTTGCATGCAAGCGCCTATAGGTCAGTTCTCAGTACAGGTGAATCACCTACTTCAGTATACTTTCCATGGTTGGAACATGGAGACCCAATCGTAAGACATTCCGTACAGATGGGCCAAGAGGGGTCAAGCATTTGATATAGTCTTCTGCTCCCAGCTGCGATCCAAGACCACCAAGACCACCATAATTCACATCTGTACAATTCAATATGAAATTGAACACAGTCTTATTCTTCCTAACGGCAACAGCCTGGGCTGAACCACAGAAGCGAGATGCAACCACCGTCCCAGCAACAACAGAGGATGGCTTCAACCTTGCATCCTTATCCAGTGCCTTGTTAGTCCCTAGAACTCGACTCTAGATTAATTGATGCACAACTAACAATGCTGATTCCAGAGCCAACCTCGCAAGCGCAACAACAACAGGGAATTTCGCAAACATCTCTCCACCACCCAAAGCGCTCATCCCCGAGATCCTTTCGGTCGTTCCCCTAACAGTAGTCGGAGAATTAATCGACGCGCAATCCCGCAGTTCCCTCGCTAGTCAATTCAAGGCTGGAACTACACCAGCTTGGTACTCCAGTCTCCCTGTTGACGTGAAGAGCTACATGTCTGTTGTCCGATTACAGATTAAGGATGGCGCTTTGACTGCTACTACTGGGCTGGGATACCAGACTACGGCTACCACTGGAGCTGGTGCTACGGCAGCGACGGCAACATCGACCGGCTCGGCGACTACGTCAACTTCTACATCTAGTGGTGTGGCAGCGCGGCCGACGGTATTTACCGTGATGATCGGGTTGAGTGTTATTGGGTTGGTCATAGCGTTGTGAGACTGTGGGGCGAGCTAATGCGGGGATTGTCACTATGATCTTTTGGGAAAGTGGCTGCCGGTCCTGCAGCTGGGATGCATGATCACCGTGCATACTTTGACGAGCTGGAATCTTTGATTTATTTTGCTTTTGATGTATCTCGTGGGTTTTCTTATCTAGCATGATACGGGACCCACGAGTCCATTGTATTTACGTGCATAGACGAAGTGATGAGGTGCATGACATCAACCAATTTCTTCTGTTGACCTCTGGTGTGGCTCTCTGGTTCTCGTACCTGGTTCCAGGGACAGAAACCGCCGAACCATTGGTGGCGCAACCCCTTTTTGTGGGAACGCACATGCTTATTCCGATTCCTCGGCGTCCCATACTTGTAACTACAAACATCATCCTGCAGGTTTTTAATATCGAGAATCAAATCTGGATCATTGTGGATTGTATTTAATAACTAATTCTCTACTGGATTGGAATTCACGATAGTATCACCTCGTGCCGATCCCTACCGAAGCCAACTCGTGCTCCGTGGAGTGGAGATCACATGGGCACTCGGTCCGAAGAGGGGTTAGCATTCCACTAGTGTCAACAGCTCCACTTAAAGGGGGTCTGATCGCCCTTATTTGTTGATCCTTTCCCTACGCCGGTAGTCTGGGGTGAGAACTTGGATGCGGGGATGCAACTAGCTGAGCTCGTACTGCGGGAAATGAGTGAGAGTCTGGGTTACATTTGGTGCTAGACCCAATTGAGTAGTAACTGTTGGATTTGTAGTAGATTCTAGGTTCGGTTCGTGGTGCTTTGTCGTAATAGAGCCTTCACATGGCAGCCCGTTTTTCGGTGTCGGTTCGATCGACCTCGGCCATTGATCCTATTCTGTGTTTGACTTCTTGACGGAGAGATCCGATGCTAATCCGGCTTGAGCCTTAGTAGCTGTGGTGAATCCCTCGATGCGCATTGGCCTGGTTGGAGTCTCGGGGAATTTCGTCCTGTCTTTTTGCTCTGTTATACTTTGCTTGGCCTCGCCTCCGATAGGAAAATCCAATCTAAGACATGCTCAAGTGGTCTAGAGTGCATGTGGGGTGGATTGTATCCATGTATACGTTCGGTCAAGTCTTGGAGGTTGCTTTTTATTCCTGTCTATGACTAGGCTTTCTTTTCTTCTTATTTCGTAGAACATCAACATCTATTTTTCTTTCTCCTTCCAAAGCTTCCAGCTGTGCTGATCTACCAGAATCTTGAACAAATTTCTTATAAGAGCAAAATGCGGTTCACACACATCTTCCTCCCTCTCCTTGCGGCTCCCGTGGCTCTGGCTGTCGCTGCCCCAGAGCCCAACCCCGTCGCGGCTCCTGCTCCTGCCAGTACCGGCCTCCTCAGCACACTTTCCGACCTCGAAGGCCTACTCAGCGACGAGAATATTAGCAACCTCCAAACTATCATCACCAACGCCGCTAAGGTTCTTTCGGATGACAATACCAACACACTACAGACTATCTTGACCAACGCTGGCTCGTTGTTGACTAAGGACTTCGTGGATAACACTACTACTTTGATCGGGGATGCTACACCGGTATGTGACTACGTCTACTGTTTTCTGTTGGACAACCGACTAATATCCGTATAGCTTATTGAGGATGTCTCGAAACTACTTGGATCTCTTCTTGGCTCACTTTAAGAAATGAAATGGTATTTTTGTAATTAACGATAGCATACGAAATCAACGGTTTTACACATCTTGAAAACGATCGGGGGTTTGAATTGAAAACATCGAACAATCAAGATCAGTGGATATGTGTGGTAGAGACGATTAGCTTACGCACATGACCTAGCATAATAGTATTGAAAAATAGAAGGGATGTGCGTCCATATCTAATGACAAATATCAACCCCAATCAACCCCAAGGCCTACGACTTTGAAGAAGGATACTTCATACTGGGCTACGAGGTTAATTTGCAGATTCTCGCTGGCCCCCGCGTCACCATGTCGGCGTGTCTTGCTCTTCAAGGACTTTCATAGTGGCTTGGTGAAGATTCCCCCAGAGCCCAAATTCTAGCAACAGTTATATTTTTTGAAGATCAACTTTAAAACGCTGTCAAAAGTTGCGCCAGTGCTGATTTGTATTTGATCGGCAGTCGATCCAGTAGGGCTGCAGGAGCGAGAAGAATATACAAAACCCATGTATAACAACAAAGCAATCTACTAATGCTCTACTACCCTCATACTTGGAATGAACAAAATCAAGTAAAATCAATATCAAATTGGATATCTTGAATCATAAAAATCGTAAAGGCTAAAGGAGCCGGAATAATACAGGCCAGTCTGCAGAAGCAAAACCCTGAGATCAAGTCAAGTCAAGCCTCGGCTCAACTGGACTCAACCCTTCAGTTTAGGCAAGAGGAAAGTAGGTAACTTAAAGACCCTGACGCTTGGACATATCAGCCTCAGCTCCGCGCTGTCTGACCTTGCCCTCATCGTGCATATCCTGGTACTTCTTCTCGTCGGCCCGATCACCAGTAACAGCAGCAGCAACGCCACCAACAGCACCCTGGGCGCGGTTCTGCATGCCCTCGCCCCAGTCCTTAAGCTGTCCCTTAGCCTCCTGCTCCTTGCCGGCGGCGTTCTGCTCAACACCAGCCCGGCGCAGGCTCTCGTTGCCGATCATGTTACCCAGAGACTCCTTGGCTGAGCCGACAGTCTGGTCCCAGGAACCGTTGGCGCGGTTGGGGTCGTCGGTGGCTGTTGCGCCAGTGTGGGGGTCGGCAGTAACGGGGCCTAGCTTGGCTGTTGTGTGGGAGTTCTCGTGTTGCTCCTTGCCCTGCTCTTGGGCTAGTTCGCCTTTGGCCTAGGGGTTGTTAGTTGATGTTTTGATGGGGAGCAGTTGAGGGAAATTAATTTACCTGAGTGGAGGAGTTGCCAGTGATGGAGCCCATGGCGCGCTGGGCGGCACCGGTGGCCTGGTTCACGTAGGAGCCGATGGTAGAAGAGTTGTTGTTGTCAGACATTGTGGTTGATTGTGATGAAGTTGATGGAAGAGTTGTGGAAGAAAGTTGTGTGAAAGTAGTTGTGTTTGTGTGTTGTTGTTTGTTTGTTTTTGTTGATGAACCAAACTCTCTCGGTGTTTCCTTTCTTTATATAGTGCTTCCAGCTACTCTACTTTTCTTGGCATCAATCAGCCACTACGTAACTCATCAACTCCGTGATAGATGACGTCACCCACTGATGTCATTCACGTGACATCCCACACACCACCAAAGAGGAAAATGCGTCATAAAGCGCCAGGCACGGGACAAAGAAGGTTCCACAGACTACAATGGAGCCATCCAGAATACAATTGTGCGAAGCTTAGAGATTGTGACTGGATGTCGATGATGAAACTGATATCATATTTCAGTCCTCTGATTCTTTACAGGTCAGTCTTGACTCTTGAGTCTTGATAAGGTATAGAGCTGCGCTTTGCATATGAATCCTGATCTATTTCTGTTGCCTAGTCCGCCTGCGTTATCGCAATATTGACTTACCTGTACTAGGTAGCTGATAGAGTAAGTCTGAAATTGTTTCTTAGTCATTCAGATATCTGAAATTCAAATAGTATAGCATAGGTGTTAGAACAAATTACTTAAGTACATATCAAATTATCAAGTACATAGTATACTATGACTTTTTCACAGATCCAGTGACACACTTCCCAATTTCTGCCCCAAATCACGAATAATAACTCGGCCAAAATGTGAAAAATCCTAATATGTCTCAACAACCATAGGTTTCAGAGTAACCATCCTGATGTCAGCAATAGTGCCTTGACTCACATCATCAAAGTTGGCGTGCACCACCAGGTGGGACTCTTAATCCAGCCTATCCATATTCTCGAATCTATATGGAGATCAAACAGTACCCCATTGCGTAATTGGAGTGGTTCCACCCTTGATCAACTCGGCGACATTCCAAAGCCAAATTTGCATGGTAAAAGAGCGGCAACATGTTGCAGGGCTACTGGAATCACTTATCAGAAGGCCACGGCGAAGGTCTAAAAGAACGAGCATAAGACACTGCTCCGAGGACCCTCAGAGATAGCTTGGTCACATAACTGAAGAGACTGGACAGTGGCAGTGTGCCCACCAGAGAAATGATGACATCTGACCCCAAACAGACGTGCTCGTGTATCCAAACATGAGGTCCAGCATTGTGTTCATAGATTTGCATTCATCGAAACCTTGAACCTATTCAATTGAGGTATTGACGGTTCACTATAAGCTACTCACTTTTACTCGTTTGCACAAAAGTTATGGAATAACAAGGGATTTATTTTCTGAGTAGAGCAATAATCATGTCTGAATTGTGCCATAACCGTCACAAGATAATGTAATCTAGAATCTAGATGCTAAGAATGACAAGGGTCGGGAATGTTGAGATGAGGACCCAGAAGATAAGATAACAATATAAACGCCTAATAACCCGCTAGTCACTGCCATACGCAGGAATGAACATGGAGATCCAATGCAGATATGAACGCTCATAAATCAGTAAGTAGAAAATAATTTTGATCACCAGTGGCAGATTCCACCTTCACTATCGTCCGCCGTCCATGAACCGCAGAGGCCAACAACCTCAAGATGCCCATCAGGATGCTCACCGACTTTACTCAGTGCAGCCGAGCCCACAACCGCAGGTCCATTGCTGAGAAGTCGTCGTGCCCATGCATCGATGGCCGGTTCACCGGTCTCGTCACGTGCCTGCTTAAGGAACGGAATGAGTGCTGTACCACCCGTTCCTCGTAGCTTCTTGCTATCGGCCGGGGCGGCAGTAGCCAGATTCTGGGGTGCAGGCTGGCTGGGCTTAGCGGCCTGTGACTCGCGACGGGCTCCGCGCGCCTGGAGAATGACATAGCGGGACACGATTTGAATGTGCTTGTCACGCATTGCACGCAGCATGCCTAGGCAGGCATCGTACGCCAGCCGTAGAGCAGGGTCTGTACGTCGAGCTTCAACGAAGGACCGGATATTGGCGATTGTATCGACATGCTCCAGGAACCGTCTGTGCGGGCCGGGCATATAGGCGCGCATCTCATGGATAAAGCCGTTCCGGGACTTGGGGCTATCTTCAGACGTGTTATCGCGTTGTTCTGGGCGAGACACGCCTGTTGGCCGGTGCTCCACGCCCAGCACGATATCGAAGAACTGAATCAGAGAGCTCTGGGCGTTACTGCCGCCGCCGTATTGTCTGTACTTGGGTTCATTTTTACCATCGTCATACAGTAGGCCGTTTGGTAGGCCTGCGTCGGCCATGTTCTTGCTACCGGCGAGGTAGGGGCGAATGCGGTTGTAAAAGATGTATGGGTCGCAGTTGTCGTACATGCGTTGCAAGAGAGAGTTGACCTCATCTATAATTTCAGCAAGCCGCTGCAGGCACTCAGTTACTACGCGGGCTTCGCCGCGTCGAGCTGCGGCAATAGCTTGCAGCATGAGAGGGATTGAGGGGGCACCGCGGGCTTCGATGGCTACCGAGATGAGGTAAAACCATTGTTCATCTAGGGATCCGGTGAAAGTCTGCAGACAGGCGAGGTTGTCAAGGTCATCGGTGGGCTCGTCCGGGAAAATGGGCTTGTAGTTCCATAGGCATACGCCGGCGTATGTGGCTACTGGGGGAACTTCAAGTCGGTCACAGACCTTGAACAGGGGCACGGTCAACTGAGGAGGGATTTTCTGTTGGTGGTTGTTAGGATTGAATGTTGTTGCTGGTAAATGGGAAGGAGTGCTTACCTCGGCAGGACGGTCACCACCCCATACATAGCCGTGCAAGATAAATACCAGGACGACATATGCCCGACGCCACTCGGCATCTGTACGCAGGTACTCGGTTGAAAGCAAAGGTAATCTGTCCACGATACCCCGGACTCTTTTACTGAGGAGCAAAGGCTGCAAGTTTGCAGCAATCGCCTCCCACTTGGCATAGTATGCATCTGGCAGAACTTCCAGCGGAGGCTCTGGTGACAAGAAGCCATTCTCCGGAGAGATGCCGTAGTCCAGCGGCGAAGGTACCGGGGGCAACATTATGATGGGAAATGAAATGAAAGGAAGAAGCTATACAGGATTGGAAGAGGAGCACGTGTGGATCTGTAGCCTGAACTCAGGCAATGTCCATGCGGGTTGACTCCCGTAGATCTCCGGCTTGAGACGTGGTCCGAGGTCACGCAACAGAGACTAAACCAGCAAGGTCTCTGAGAATTTGTCTCTATTTTCAAGAGAAATATGTTCAAAGAATGAATGTTGATCTAGCAAAATGACCCAGGAACAAGGTCCCCAGGGAGGGGTAATGAATGAGTGGCGTGTTTCCAAAGAAAAAAATAGTGTTTCCCCGAGAGGCGTTGTTCTCTCCGGATGCGAACGGAGAAAGAGAGGGGAAAGTTTGCAACTTTCACAAAGTCCGGGTCTCGTCCGAGTGTCAAAAAAGAGAAGACTTTCGAGTTCAAAATGAATAGAAATTATGCTCGTCGATTTAGCTAGTTGGCTTGGGAGGAAAAAATCGCAATTCCGAGCAGATTTTTCAAATGTAATTTAAGCGGGAATAGCGTCCGAGAGCACGTAATAACCAGCGTGAGGCATTTCTAAGCCGGGACAAGAATTGCACGAGGTCCGGGCTTAGGATCAGCCCAGTCCCGTTGGACTAAGTCCGATATAGGATCCTAAGGTCCGCAGTTTAAAGGCCTCAGCGGGCATGGTGCGGGACGGAACTGACGGAGATAGGGGGTGGATGCGGACCTGGGAAAGGAAAGGAGAAGCGCAAAAGCCTGTCTAGGTAGGTTTATTTTAGATGAGTTTATATATCGCGCTATGGGGAACGGGCCTCCGCGTTCTAGTGATGCGCAGATAGATTGAGTGAGAGCGATTTGGGTCCTACACGCTAGAGAATGAACCGGTGAGTGTTTCCTCGCCGATTCCGGTCGCTCGCTTAACCCACGCTAAAACCTCGTTCGGTCCTACCGGTGAGGGGCGGCCGATCCCCAGATTCCGGGTCCAACGTCACCTCTAGACTGCTTCTTGCTTTATTTGTGTCTCTAGCACTACTCTGCGAGACTGCTCTTTGAATAAAATGCAAGATTTCTTCTTATTAGAGCCCTTCTTCCTCCCAACCGCCCAATTCTCATTTAGACCATCATTCCGAAAGTAGTTTAGCGTATATTATGTAATACAACTTGCCACACCAAAACGTCACTACATGGTCACGTGCCTACACATGTATTTACAAGCAACTGATCTCTGGATCCATGGATGCAAGCAATCATTTGTCAGTCGAGTATTTACCACTAGACATGCCCAGGCATTTCCAAATTGAACTAAATCAGAGCCAGCAACGTAAACATTCCTTCCACTACCCGGACACCCAGTCAGCTTCCAAAGCAACTTCGAATCTCCACAAGTTGCCTATTCCTAGTTCTTACTAAGAGCTTAAATTTCCGGCTACATGTAAAATCAGCTCATCAATTCATACTCTCACTGAAGTATCAATTCACTTACGCAAGAGAAAGAAGAGTATGCCCCAGGCACACAATATCCATCTGCAACAATACGAGAAGATCCTGCACAGTCACTGGCGGTGAAGAACTCGCACTGGGACGAGTCTCGAACAAGGACACTCCCAGAAACAACCAGATCGTCCGTGCAGCTAGCTACATCGCCTAGCCCGCTATGCTGAGAACAAGTAGAGCCGGACTCTCCAGCGCCAAAGTTGTGGCATGCGTTGGAATCAGTCCCGTCGTATTCCCGGAAGTATGCGTCCGTATTGATGATGTTGCAGTCCGTCACCTCGGCGTAGTCGATCACGATCCATGCAAATGCTGAGGATGCCAGGCTGAGAGCCAAGGGAGCGAAGGTAGAAAGCTTCATGGTTGTTGATGGCCCCAGGGTAAATGATGTTTATTCTGAGATTGCAGGCGAGCTTCAAATGTGATGGGTGTGAAGTGAATTTTCTTGATGAACTGAATCGAATATCTGCGCTCTGAAGATACATTTATACTTCTATCTGGACGGTTTTTCGAGTTTTTCGTTATGAGTTTGGGACGCCTGAGCTCCAGCTTCCAAAATTGTGCACCAATAATCAACAATCATTACCCAGCCTTTTCAGTCCATACGAGCTCAGGTCACTGCCCAGTTATGCACATACGTAACATCTGGGGGCATTTTCCATTTTCAGTTCCTTGTAGCGCTCGATAAATTTCATGCCTCAATAAGCTGGCAGTGTCTAATTTGATTGGGCCCGCTGGATTGTCTTGGCGGGTCGCCTATGTCTTTCTTCTTCTACAACAGCTAGTATACGTGGACATTTACAAGTCACCGGCCCAGGTGAAAATAGTCGAATCATATTGAGTTCCATTGGAAGCAGGTTGTGTGGTATTGTATCGGCAAATCAGGACTGTCGACACCATAACTAATAATAACCATGAACCCATTGACCGCCTTATCAGGATTAAAGACATCATGCAACGTGACCGGCGGTGTAGTGGAAAGGTAGGAGGCCTAGATTTGTATAGTGTTTCTCTACATTTCCAAGATTTTGTTCTGGAGGCCTTGGTGATTACGTATTTAAGCAGACTAGGCGTGAGAGAATAGTACAGTATGTCAAGTTGGAAATATATAGTTGGGCTTCAAACAGTTCTTAACATTCAAAGTACATGTACAAAGGTACCCAAAGCCTATGCTACTCATCAAGATCCGTAATGCGTCTCACACCACCAGCAGACGACCCCGCCGGACCAGGGAGAGCTAACTGTTCCTGGCCTGTACTATCATAGCGCCGCTCCTCAATGACCGGAGCCTCTCCCAGGTCTTGGTGCGCCGTACGTACGACAGTCGTTCCATCAGGATCAGTGTGCGAGGAAGTAGAGTATCGGTGCCCGGTAGCAGTGGCTGTGCCTTCGCCCGTGCTGGTCGAAGAACTGGAGCTGTAGTAATAGGAAGAACTGGTATAAGAGTCGGCCATGTTGGAATAACTTGTGGCTGGAATAACTTGTGGCTTCAAATAGTTTAAAATACAAAGGCTTTGCTGCGTCTCGTTCGATGCAAATATCGTTAATTCGTATTCTTGATGCAAGAAATGTTCTTCCTAGCTTTCTCTATATTTATGCATTCATGTGGCGAACTTATGATTTCATTTGCCTTTTAGCCCCGCAGTGGCTTTTTTGACTAGTGGGGGCAAAGTGGCCCTGGCTAGATGGCTTGAGTGGGATCCAGTGAGAGGTTAGCACATGCTGCTGGCGTGGAGTACCACATAGGTGGATGAATGGTTAATGTGGATTGTACAGGGGTCATATTGAGAGCCCCTGATGCCCTCTTAAGTTCCATGTTTGTTTTCCATCATTTTCTTCCTATTAATTCAAAATATTCTATGACCCGAGGTACTTCTCAGAATTAGATTATGCCTTTTTAACGAAGGCGTTTAGTGCGCTCAAGAAGGTGAACGACGCAGCCTGGTTGAATTTCACCACCGCTTTAGCACTGCTATCTGTCAACCCCATATCCCAACTATTACCGTTTAGGAACGAGATCTGGAATTTCACAGACGAGTAGAGGAAGAAAAAATTCGCTGATGTCAAAAGAATAAGTTACCCACCTTGTATGGGCAGGAATCTGGTTGGGCCTTAGCGGATGGTTGCGTCACATTGTTAAAAAGCGGAGAGGTATAAATTAATCCCGTTCCATTATGCCCGCACCCCAAAGCGATCAAGTTCCAAAAATGATTTTGAGCCCATATCGCAGGGCGATTTGATTTCAGAGATAAACGGATATGTTTCTTCTTAGGAATGCCGGTCTCGGCCCGGTCAAGCCGCTGTGAATACACCGTCCACAGTATGGAATCGCGGGACCGGCATCCTTGTCAGCTTACAATCAATAAATTGCCCCTCATTGAAAGTCTTGTCTCACACCAAGTACACACTTCAATGGCCCAGAATTGAAGCCTTGTCAAGGTACAGTTCACTGTATGACTCGCATAGCTCACACGTTTATATCTCCATGATTCTCGTGGCTAGATCTTCTTCCTTCCCCCACCACATCATATCTGGCAAACCCATGCGTTATTCGCTTCCACAATCTATGCAGTAGAACGTTCACTAGGTTTTTGCGGCTTTACAGTGGAAGGATATGCTGACTCTTGATTACTTTCCAGAACAGCGATGACGAGTACTAGCCAAGCGGGAAATTACAAGCAAGGCTATTCCAGCCAGACTGTCTCGACCCAACAAACTCGCACAGTTGAGTCAGAGGCCGCCTTCTTACTGCCATATATCAAAAAGACACACTTGATTCTCGATGTCGGTTGTGGTCCTGGTACCATTACTGCGGGGTTCGTCAAATATGCCAGTGAAGGAAGAACGCTCGGCATTGATATCTCAGCAAATGTCTTAGCAAGGGCCAGAATAGTGGCCAATGATCTCGGAATTGCTGAAGACGGACCAGGCTCCATTGCTTTCGAGGAAGGTAATATCCTGGAAGGGCTCGCCTACGCAGATAATACATTCGACATCATATTCTGCGCTCATACCTTTGGGTATATGCCGCCACCAGACATGCCTGTTAAGGCACTTACCGAAATGCGACGGCTCCTAAAGCCTGGGGGGATCTTGGCCACGCGCGATACAGTGGACCAGCACTTTTACCCACGGAGTGTGGACCTTGACCGGCTTTGGGTAGGAAATTTCCGTCGAGCGGTGCTCAAAGGGGACACTGAAGCAGACCTTTCGCCGGCCGTTATGCCGGCATTGTTTCGTCTTGCGGGGTTTGACGCTGATGGGGGCAAGGTTCGTATTGGCACTGGAAGCTCAGTCTTCTCGGGTCCAGACACTCGACAGTGGCTAGCTAAGCGTGCACAGAGCCAGCTACAGTCCGGCGATCCTTTGCACCGGAGCTGGCTCGAGGCTGGTATTGCTCAAGAAGAAATAGACGAGACGCTGCGGGCCTCGAAGAAGTGGGCTGAGACGGAGGACGCTTGGTATGCGGCGTTGCAGTGTGAGATGCTCGCGTGGAAGTAGCTAAGTGGGTGCTTTCTTTAGTCAATGTATCAGCTACAGGAATTAAAGCGAACTGTCAGAAGATACATGATTGTCGGACATTAATAATGGGGATGATCTACAATTGTGAATATCGAAGTTCATATCTGTCTGAATATTCTTTGAATAAATATCGTAAAGTATATGCAAATGTTTAACCAGGCGCCATTCCCATTTTGAGTAGACCAAAGGCCGATATTAATCACCATATTGAGAGACTTTACTCATCGCTCTGATCATCCGAGTCGCTGGTCAGCATACCGCCATCAATGTCCATTTTTTTCATCACTGCATCGCCATTGCGCCCTTTACCTTCGGCAGCAAACCATGCTTCCCGTTTTTTTGCCTCACGAGCTTCCTTCCTTGCTTGCCGCTGCACCTTGTCACGCTGAGCGGCCTCCTGCTTCTCATGCATCTCGTTGATGTAATCTTGCAGATGGACAAGGTCCGAGCGCAGCTGCACAACCTCGTCTGTGGTAGAGTGTCGAGTCTTGTCGTTGACTGCGTCCTTTTTCTTCAGCAAAGCAATTTCGGCTTCCAACTCAGCAATGCGATCGTCATGAGCGGCAACGTCAACCGAGGCATCTGGAACAGCGGGAGCTGTGTACGAGACACGGGAGACTTCAGCGCCCGGCTGTCTGAAAGCAGCCAGCTCGGCGAGGCCCTCCTCAATCATGGAGGTGGGGAAGGCTGCATGGGTGAGGGCTTGAGAGAATTGGGATGTTTGGCGAGATCGGAGACGTGAGGGGGCTGTCAGGTGTGTGTGGAAAGTGTATGCTGCTGGGACAGCACCCGGAGCATGAGAGGGGTCTGAGAGCGCACCGTCATGGCGAGGCTTGACAATCGTGTGAATGCTGCGGGTTGGCTCCTGCGAGGAGTTTGAAAGGCCATTTAGCGGCAAGGGAACCAGGTTGGTCACAGGGTGTGTGTAGTCAGAGACAGTGGTTGCGAACTTTCGGCGCGCAATATTCCATGATAGAACCTTGCCGCTATCGTGCGCGGACAATAGTGTGGTACCATCATATGAGAGAATTAGTGCCCGGGTAGCACCGGACTCGGCAGATGGAGGAAGCCATCGGTCCTCGGCGGACACCTGGGCAGGGGTGGATTGTAGAGAGATGTCGTGGAGAGTGTGCTTTACTGAGCCGCTGCGGTAAAAGTCGATGGATTGCACGCTGCCGTCTTCATAACCAACGTAGCCAGCTCGATCCACCGGATCCAATGCTAGACAGGTCGCCGAGAATGGGAGCAGGTACGTTCGCAGAACATGTCCAGTGTTATAGTCCCAAACAATAGCGGTATTATCTTTCGCGGTCGAGACTGCGATGTTGTTTCGTCCATTGCTGTGTCCGACAGCCAGAGATGTAATGGCGGCACGGTGGTTGGAGAAGGTCCGAATGGGTGAGTTTGGTGGCTGTCGGTCTTGACTTTGAGCGGGCTTAGAAAAGGAGAGGATGCCAGGAAGAGACCAGACGTGTATACTGGCATCAGCGGAGCCTGACAGAATGAAGTTGGAAGTGGGGTCGACGACAAGCGAGGTGACCGGCTGCAGGTGTGAAGCCGTGGTAGCCACTTGACGTCCTGTGCATGTCTGAAACACGCGGCGCGAGTTAGTCTGAATCCACTAATTCTCTGACATATCCAAAGATAAGCGCAATTGACATATCATACCTCCCACAGAATCAACCGGCCTCCCTCCGTGCCAAGGACCAGCACATCACCATGCTTGGCTCCGACGACAGCAATGCTGCGGATACGCTCCGGAAATGGCACTAAAGCCTCCTGGTTCCCCTTTTCCCGACTGTAGACATGAACAACTGCCTTATCAGCCTGTGCTGCGAAAATATGCGACGGGCTCACGGCCAAGCAATTGGGTGTGGTCGAGCTCTTCTTGAAAGTGGATCGCAGCTGGGGGGCAGGCTGGAATTCATGCACGCAAATGCCGACATCGCGGAGAGTGGCGGTCGGGATTTTAGCGGATGACAGCGTCGCCGCTATGAACGATTCGGAAATCATGGGGAATGGGGCGCTTGCATGAAATATGGGGGAGACTAGAAGATCATTCCAACCGAAAGAAAAAAAAAGCTACGCGATAAGTCCAATCGATAAGGCAGTTTGCACTGTTTGTGGCCCCACCGCGTACCAGGAAATGCAACTATGAAGATGTGATCAATCCTAAACTTTCTCCTCATCCGATCAGATCTGACCCGTGTACGCGATTACTTTAATTCAGCTAATTTAATAGGACCGTCGAATTGACATCTATCATCTACAACAGCCGTGTTTGAGGATAAGCGGGGCTCCCAATGGAACCTGTCAATCCCCGGGAATGGCGACGGTATCCGCGAAATTAAAGTGGCTCAGCAGATATGGGGGCAATCACTATGAAGATGTATCGGATTTGGCGATGAAAATTCATGGCATTTTACAAGGCATGTTCAGAGCCACTCACACAGCTGGGAGGGAAAAGAAAATGGCACTTTCAGTATGCACGCCATGACGAAGCATGTTATCATTTATATTTCAAGTTTCAGAGTCTGGTCAGGCATGGGTGACTCCGACGCAAGGGATGGCAACCCCATGAAGGGGGGTTCTCCCATTGCTATTGCAACGAGACACTGCAGCCAATGAAGACCCGCTCTGGTACAGTGCAACACACCCTGTGGTCGATCTTATTGCCCTTCTCAAGGGCTGTGATTCGCTAATCCCCCTCTCTGCATCCCATTTGTCTCATTCTTCGTCTCGAACTATGACGATTATAGGCGACCCGCAAAGGGTCTATCCACGTTGACAGCGTCCTGCAGACCATGAATAGCAATCTAGGGCCTATCATCCCCCCACCGCCTGCTTAGATCTCACCTTTCTCGGGCATGCAAGGATGACTTGACTCTCATTCTCAACTATTATTATGATGGCCCGTGCCTGAGAGCTGAGCTAGTTTCGTGCAAGAGGGAAACCCAAAAACCTTGAAGGGGCCAAACTTCATCTGAACATACTCGAGTTTCTTCATGGCAGGGTGTTGAGTTCCTTGTCAAGGGATGTCCTACCTTGTATACCTGGTGACCCTATCGTCCTTGGAAGTCAAAACTAGCGTCACTCTGACTGTATAAGTCCATACTGTGCCCCTGCATCGTGCGGAGGTTCCATCGCTCCCACGACTGCATTTCATTCTCATCCGGGTAACTCTTGTGCGACCGCATGTTGCTTTTTCAGCATTTGAGTTGGGACTAAAACCACCTCATCTGAAAGGCGCAATATGTCCACTATGGATTGCGGTGTTACTAAAAGGCCTAACAATGCATGTTTCCCGGCCCCGATTCAAACTCACATTAAGAACCAAGACTCATACTCATCCGCGCCGAGCCACGATGCCATGGCAATTCCTGACCCCATTCCCTCGCCACGCCGATGGTCTCCCACATATCAGCCCCGAAGGAGGAGCAGACAATATCCGACATTGTCATTCGTGCCGTCACCCACATTACCTCGTTCGGAGGTTCATGATTCTTCTACAAACTCTCTCTGCCGGCGGCCCGCGAGCAGAGGGCCTCCCATCATCTCACCTTTTCGCTCTGTACGCAGAATGAAGGAACCCTTCCAGCTGATGCTCCCATCGTCGCCGGCGTCATGCGACAGTGCACCAACATTCCGCCCGAAATCAACCAGAGAATCTAAAATACCAGGTGTTCGTACACTACGGACATGGCGCTCTGATCAAAATTTGGGTTCTGCTAGCATGTCAGCTTTTGGTCTTTTGCCCAGTCCCCCAATATCAGAATCTAGGGCTGTAAGTGCGGGGGCTAATACATCATATTTTGAGTGCAAAGATGAACCAAAAGAGGCGGACATTATCAATGAGGACTTACAGAAAGAGCCAAGCTTGCCCGAACTGGAGGAGCCGGTTGAGCTGAGCGGAGGATTGGAGGACAGCGACACAGAAAGGATTAACTACAAAGCCTACCGCCCGCCTGACTGGATCGAAGAACGCCACGAACAACCCCAAGAACAAAGGTGGACGGAGGTTACTAGTGTCCACGAAGCACATTCGAATCTCATCCGGCAGTGCGAAGGCAATGAGTTAAGAAACACCGCCAAGAGCCATGATGGCCTTTCAAGTCCTATTACATCACCTCCAGGGCCCACCTACTGTCATGTTCCAGGCAGCTCGCCGAGACCTCAACGGCCGAGGACCGCCACCGTCTCAAGTGAAGCTAGTTGGATACCCAGTAATCTGGCGTATTGCGAGACATGGCTGAAAGGCGTTCCCTTTGATCCGCTTTCTGGAAAAGATGAAAACATCAGAGAATCCAACCGTCGAAAGGTCCAGATTGTTGAACAGGATCCACCACTTCCAATGCCGAAGATAGATTTCATCCCGGGGATGAAGTCTCTCGACGAACCCTTGGTAAGTCATCAGCTCTCCCAGACTACAGATGATCAACATCCAGCCATTCTAATACTGTCACAGAGATTTGCTGTTGCAAGCAAGCCCAAAAATAAACCAAGATTGGTTGATATTGCTCGGCAGTCCTCCCCGATGCCACCTCCACCATCATTAATACCACACCCTCTTCCAATGACGCCAGATCAGCGGCAAGAGGAAGTATCTGCATTCAGTCCAGATACACCACTTGAAACTCCGCTGGACATGTCGGATAGTGGCTATGGCACGCGGGAGTCTGGTTACTCTCTGAGCACCTATGAGGACGGTAAAGATGACGATGTATACACTGACCCAGGGTCATTGACCTCCGACAGTGTTACATCTACTGTGATTGGCGATCGACCTGGCACCGCGCAGGGAGAGCGCGACACTTTCACTCAGCCAGAAATTCGGTCTGGAAGTGTAAGCCCAGAGGCAACACCACAGACTGAACATTCTCCAAGCCGGAGGTCTACAAAATCTATTCAAGAAGAATCAGATGAAGCAACACCGTGGGATGACGCTGACCATGAGTGGACCCTGGATGATCATCAATGGACCCTCGACGAACTTGAACATTCTGTGAAGGACTTTCCTCGTCACATGCTTCGACTCACATCACCTGCAATCCTGCATGTAAGGAAAAGCGACGACAAGAATTTCCTCCGCCCGTTTCGAACAATATTTCCTGAAGTCACAGAGAACTTGCTAGATTGTCTCTGTGCAGCGCTCATTGCCCGCAACTACCTCCTTTCCTTATCTACTATTCACCGCCACAAACCTTCCTTACTGGCGCGAAACGACACATATGGCATCGATGCCATCCCCACAAAAGCATACAGCACACTGGGCATCCAGCTCCCATCTGGGTCCCCCGGCCGCACCAAGGACCGAGTCCTTGGGTCCCGCAGTTCAGAACTGCGCCGGCAGGTCGAGGGAATTATCGACAATCTACTATTCGCCATCTGTGGTCGATCAGATGAAGTGCTTAAATCTGCGATTGAAGTTCTCGCCCAGGTCCTGGAAGTCAATGCCCCCTAAACCTCACTCTTTCCCTATCTTTCCCGCTTTCCTTGTATCTCTATACACCTCCTCTCTTTGGTTTCGATTTCCTATTCCCTCACACATCACCATCCTGCATGGCTCTCTTTCATTCAGAGCAACAATTATCTCCATCGCTTGTCCGACCGTCTTCTTTCCTTATTATATTCATACCCTGTCATCGCGATTCGTTCCCTCGAATTGTTCTTGAGCTTGTGTCACATGTACAATTAGTATCATAGTACTATAGTAAAGCATAATCATAATAGCCATTGCTATAACCTCACTCTCTATTTTCCATTAGCTAAGCCATTACTCTACCACTGGCCATAACCATACATCGGTGACGGACGGGACCTCGGGAAGCACCTTGGATGATTGAGCCGCCACCATCTCCACTGCTGAGTCATCCGAGAATCCCGCGGGAAAGCCCAGCTATCTTTCTCTGCAGATTGCGTACTAGACCTCAACCCTTGACATACACACACCACAATGGCCGCTCCAGCACGAAGCTTACGGCACCTATCGTCCGTAAGGACATCCCTTTCATCCGCCCCTACATCAACCGTCTCCCTCCTCCACTACCGCACCTATGCCACGACCGACAGCGGCTCCGCCACCAACACACCGGGGATCACCCGTCGGCGAAAGACCCAATTCCAAGACAAACTAAATGCCGGTCCCTCCTTCTCCGACTTTGTCTCCGGTGGTGCAGAAGAAGCTCTCGATCCCGCAGAGGCCTACGCCCTTAAGACCGCCATGGTCGGCCCAGCCGGCCGCAAGAAGGAAATGACCCGGCTCCCCGAGTGGCTTAAGACTCCTATTCCGGACTCAAAGAACTACCAGCGCTTGAAGAAGGATCTCCGCGGATTGAACCTCCATACCGTCTGCGAGGAGGCGCGATGCCCTAACATTTCCGATTGCTGGGGTGGAGGTGATAAGGCCGCTGCTACCGCTACTATCATGCTCATGGGTGATACCTGTACCCGTGGATGCCGATTCTGCAGTGTGAAGACCAGTCGTACACCCGCACCACTCGACCCTCACGAGCCAGAGAACACCGCCGAGGCTATCTCGCGATGGGGACTTGGATATGTGGTTTTGACCAGTGTTGACCGTGACGATCTGGCTGATGGAGGTGCGCACCACTTCGCCGAGACGGTCATCAAGATCAAGTCCAAGGCTCCGAATATTTTGGTTGAGTGTTTGACTGGTGATTACCGCGGAGACCTTGAGATGGCGCAGGTGGTTGCTCGGAGTGGATTGGATGTTTATGCGCATAATGTTGAGACCGTTGAGGCTCTGACTCCTTTCGTGCGTGATCGTCGCGCTACTTTCCAGCAGTCCATTCGTGTGTTGAAGGCTGCTAAGGAGGCTAAGCCTGATCTCATTACTAAGACCAGTCTTATGCTTGGCCTTGGTGAGACCGACGAGCAGCTTTGGGATGCGCTGCGTCAGTTGCGTGCTGTGGATGTTGATGTTGTTACCTTTGGTCAGTACATGCGTCCTACCAAGCGTCATATGGCTGTTCACGAGTATGTTACTCCTGATCGGTTCGAGGCTTGGCGCCAGCGTGCGCTGGATATGGGCTTCCTGTACTGTGCTTCTGGACCCCTGGTTCGCAGCAGTTACAAGGCTGGTGAGGCGTTCATTGAGAACGTCCTGAAGAAGCGTCGTGGTGGAGCTGGAGCCGCAACTGGACAGACTGCCGAGCAGCCTGTTGCTCAGGCCGATGAGGCGACCCGCTAGTTCCGGTTCTTCTTCCTTCCTTTATTCAACAAAATAATATGCATGGTTCATGACCGCTGTCCGATAAAACGCGGCTCGTTCACCATCCACTCGGCGCCGAGATTGCATCAGGTTTGGCTTCGGTTTGGGGTTGGGATTTCTTTACTATTTTCGACATTCCATTTCAACATTGTCTTGTATCACCATCAACGGTTTCTATCCTGTCTATATTCCAGGCGCTTGCATGGAGTTTCTTAGAAGCAATTACATCAATCAAATCTCTAGATTTTACTTCCAAAGAATTCTTCTCATTCATGTATTTCTCATTAGACTACGTGTCGGTCGAGAAGTAAGCTGTACGTCCGTACGAGTCCTAGGTTCAGTTCACCTATACCACCTACGTCCAAGGAAATAGCAAGGATACAGCTAGACCGGCTATGTACCGCACTGCAAGAGGCCCTTCCCCTTCATCCTAATCCTCCTCTTCCTCTGACTCAAGGGTAACTCGAAACTGTTTGTCGAAAAAAAATAAATGATAGAGCATCATAAATGGTGAAACAGATAGCTTGTAAGCCAA
Source organism: Penicillium pulvis (assembly GCF_028828015.1). Classification (NCBI taxonomy): domain Eukaryota; kingdom Fungi; phylum Ascomycota; class Eurotiomycetes; order Eurotiales; family Aspergillaceae; genus Penicillium; species Penicillium pulvis. The sequence goes on along the minus strand of NW_026643078.1, from coordinate 733,499 downwards.
CGTCACCTGTCTCGCATCCAATAAAAAAGCGGATATAAATGGGTATTGCGTTCCAAGATGCAAAACGATCCACCTGGGTGAAAAAGGGCTCAACTTAGCCTAAGCCACTTATTGGGCCTTGCTGGTGAGCTCGACGATATCCTCCTTCTCGAGACCGAAAAGGTGGAGAATATCGACCAGGCTCTCTCCGTTAATACGGGTTGGTGCCTCGAGCTGGACCTTGGACTTGGCGCGCCAGGCGACACCAAGGCCAGCCTCGTGAAGCATGAGAAGATCATTTGCACCATCACCGACAGCCAGTGTCTGGGAGATGGGAATGTTGTTCTCAGCAGCGATGGATTTGAGAAGGGAGCGCTTCTGAGCAGCATCGATGATGGGCTTCGACTCGACCAGTCTACCGGTCAAGGTCTGAGTTTCATTGTCGATTTCGAGCTAGATATCGGATTAGTTTGAACGATCTATTAGCAGTACAGTAGAGGGTGAATGGGGGTGTTTACGTGGTTGGCGACTGCATAGTCGAGTCCAAGCTGGCCGGCTAACCATTCCGCAAGAGGCTGGAAGCCACCGCTCAGAACAGCCATCTTGTATCCCATCATCTTCAAAGCGGCGCAAAGCTCGCGGGCACCCTTTGCGATGGTGATGACGGACTTGAGCTTGTCGAAGACATCAGCGGGGACACCCTTGAGGAGGCTAACACGCTCCTTGAGCGATGCCGCGAAGTCCAGTTCGCCGTTCATCGCGCGCTCGGTGATTTCCTATACAGGGTTAGTTTTACTCAACGGCTTGAACTGTGAGGGTAATGTCGACGTACAGAAACCTCCTTCTCCACACCAATGAACTTGGCGATCTCGTCGATCACCTCATTCTCGATAAGTGTGCTGTCCATGTCAAACACAGCCAATCGCTTGTGTCGGCGGAAGACACTCTCCTGCTGCAGCACAACCTCAACGTTCCACTCGCGCTCAAAGCGCCAGATGCTCTCGTGCTTGCGCAGGTCCTCAAAAGAGAGGTACTTAGGGTCCGGAGGGGGAGAGAATGTAACCTCCACAACGCGGGGTTGAGCGTCACGGTCCAGGCAGCGGTGCGAAGTGTTCATACGCTGGTAAGGCGTTGGCAGAGACTCAAGAATCTGCAGGAAGTTGGTCAAACACAACTGCGACACATAAGGTCCGTAGATGTGATCCAGCGGTTCCGGTTCCGGAGCAGGCGGTTCGCGGGGGAACTTGTCCATATCTTCAGTGGGGGCGGAGCCTTCAGGAACATGGGGTAAAGGCAGCTGCTCGCCCGCAGCCGGCTTGGGCGAAGAATCGGGGTGGAAGTGGGGGTGAACGGGTTTTGAGGATTTGTAGAAGATTGTTGCGACGATGCGCGGGGTGCCGGTCTCCAGGGGATTAGCCTGGTGGTTGAAGATGCTGTAGGTGACACCGCTGTCATGGACCCGTTCGGGGTCTGGGTTGATAGGGTTGATTGATAGGGTTTCGGTGAGTTGGGTGCCTAGGACCTCGCCGATGTTCTGGCTGACGGAGAGCGGGGGCTTATATTGTTGGTGGTCTTGGAGGAATGAGCTGCTGCGCATTTGGCCAAGCGAGGGCCGCTGGCGGGAGGTGGTTTGGTCGACCATGGCCTTTCACTGGAGTGTTTAGAGAGATGTTGGACTGGATGGGGCTAAACTTGGGATTTAAACGATCGCTTTCTTGAGAAAACATTGTCGATCGTGATCCGTCACGTGGCCAGTTGGTGGGGTTCCGCTGCGGCTTGCGTCATTTCTAATCAAACCGTCCAAAGTATTGATTTGGAGAATAATTATTCGCATCACTGATAATGCGAGAGAATTGTTAGCTGTGTGATTGGGAACAGTGTATTCTCGCTATCAAAATGACTGGTTGCAACCAAAGACTTCATGCCAGTAACGGCATGTCGTAAGCAGATTGGATCGTCGATCACAATAAAACTTTGAAGTGGAAAAACGACTTGGAGTATGTTCGGTTGAATTCAAAGGTTCACCTTGTGCTTTTGAAGAATTTGATTTGGCAGGAAGCCTTCCAGAATGACTACTTAGTATGCTAGATGGGGGTACGATGTCACCTACGTAGCCTGGGTTATCTCACCAGTAAAATATTCTACGCGTACTTTGAATGGAGGCGAGTAAAGCCCCACTTTGGGTGTTAAGCTGCGGGGCGTTAAATGATAATCGCACCTAAAAGCCTGATTGCTTAATACCGGTGACTCCCTCGCAGCAGTTCATGGGACCAAACTTAGGGTTGGTGGGCTGCACGTGAGATCTCCTCCCAAGGGCATTTTGAAGAAAAACACTGGATGAATATGAAAAATAAAAAAATTACAATGTTCAGAACTACTTGAAATTATCATGATTTATAGAAAAAGTAAATGTTTATTGAAGACACAAATTGCGCTTTTGTATATGCGAAGGTCATTATCATGTCTCAACGGTCCCAATAAGGGCCGCGAGCGGAAACCAAACTCCCTATATACAAGGGGGGAGTGGGTTGTTTTATCTTTTTGGGAATAGAATCCCGATAACATAAGAAATCATGAATGTGCGTCGGTCTTTGAAGAGCCGATTCGCACCGCTCAAACGGGACACAAAATAAAAGAAGAGCCGAGGAGGTATCATTATAACGCCATGGAGTATGCGATGGAGTATGCGAGGCACAAAAAAGGAGCGACAGGATCATTGAGCAGCAGAAAGCTGAGCGTTCAATGCGGATGTCAAAGCTTCCTCTTGGCGCTTGCGCTCCATCTCCATCAGGTACTGAGCATACTTGGAGCGGGGGTTGTGAATACCACACTCGGTCTTCTGCTGACCCTTCCAGCGACCAGAGCGCTCATCCTCGTTCTCAGCAACGGGCTGGGTGGAGTGCCAGTCACCGACACTCTTGTAGCCACGGTCGAGGAGCTCGTTGTAGGGGACGTTGTTGTCACGAGCGTACTGCTTGACCTGGTCAAAGGACCAGTTGGCCATGGGGTTGATCTTGATAAGGCCAGCCTCGTCAACTTCAATAACGTCGAGATCACCACGCTTGCCACCCTGGCTGCGGCGACGACCAGTCAGAACGGCGTGGACATTCAATTCGCGGTAGGCACGCTGGGCAGGCTCAACCTTGGCAACCCAATCGTAGAGCTGGTCATCGACCTCCCACAGACGGGCGCCATACTTAGATTCGAATTCGGCAGCAGTCTCGGCACCGGCAGGCTTGTACACGTGGACATTGTTCAACGGGTAACGCTTGCGGACCCGGTCGACCAGGTTAAGGGTCTCGGAGAAGTGGTGCAGCGTATCGAGGAAGATAAGATCCACCATCTGGGGGCGGGGAACTTCCAGTTTGGACAACATATCCAGAGTTACCAGGCCAGTAAGACCAAAGGCAGTAGTCTGAAAGAGATGAGGGAGTGATGTAATGCACCATCTCAAGATATCTATAGAGGGGTAAGAGTCAGAAACCATACATTGGGACCTTTGTTATAGCGGGGTTCCGGATAACATACCTTGGGGCTCAAGGAACTGCAACTGGCGGTTCAAGAACTGAAGATGAGGCTTGGTGAAGACAATCTCTGGGATGTATTCTTCACTAGAAGAGCCACCGCTGACATAGCCAGACTCGGTCATGTTGTCACGAGAGTCAATGCCCTCTCCATCGGAGGGGTACTGGACAGGCATCTTGGCCGGCATTTTGAAAGCGTGCACAAAGAGTAATGTGTAAAAGGAATAGAAGTATAAACGCCTAGGGTAAGGTGTTTAACTATACACAACAGGGAATTGAAGCACCGAAAACGGATATGGAGATGATAATGGGAAGAAGAAGCAAAGGCCAGGCTCCGAATAATATAGGCTATGAGGCAATGATGTGATTTTTCAGCGTGCCTGACATACTTCCGATTTCCCTAGCCGCCATTTCATTTGAGCACGACATCGGGGTCTCGAGTGGGTCCTTGAAAATTCGATGGCGTGCTTGTTGGTGCCTTGGTGCCTGAAATTGCGTGATTGCGTGCTTGCATTCTCGGCATTTCTGGTCCTTGTGGTCTCCCGTACCCACTCAAAAGAGTCAAGTCTGGGGGACAAGTCCGGTTTTCACCCCATTATGCTTTTAATAATCCAGCAGGAACCTCCAATCTGGTTAGAGGGTATGCCCAGTGCTGAGCAATCATTCCCGCGGAGCTCCGAAGCTCGTGGAAACCTCTCAAACTCCGGTTCTTCCCAGATCTGGGGCTGATTAATCCACAACGTCAGCCCCGTTTCTCAGGGTCTAGCATAATTGCCTAATAATGATGTTAGCACTATTCGAGAAGCTTAATGGAACTTGTAAAGTACATAATGATCTGCGATGGTGTCATCTGGAGTGCAGCTGTGGCGGGTCCTGTTCTTGCCCCAAATCAGGAAGTTTGAATGGCGTGCGATATGTCGTGATGTAATTCTGCCAGGCGGTGGTTAAGATCACATGATCGGGTAAATACTATAGATCAGGTCTGTTGCAACACCCATCCATGGGTATAAGCTTGGAAAATGATGTAGAACATTTCCAGTCTTAAAATTAGTGCTATGCAACGAGTATTGGATTCAAGATTGTACTTCCTGTTTGCCGGACACGGCGTAGGTCAATATATAAATGATGCTTCATTCGAGGCAAGTTGCACTAGTATTCGTTTCCCATCTAAACAGGCGACCACTCATTGTCACTTCTTGGCCATACTTAATCCAGGGTATGTGAGCCAAGTAGGAACTTGAGTATGTATTTAATAAGAGTATGACTTTGAACTCCGAATCGTGTCTGACGGAGTAGAGATAATGAAAATGTTGCGTTTCTTTTCATTTCTTTGGCTACACCTTTCGACCTAACTTCTAAACTTCGATATTGACTTGGATCAAGCGAGGTGCTTATTTTTGAACTCCCGGAAATCAAGGCAACGTCCATGGGTTTTGTCTGAATTCAATTCTCCCAATTACCACAGTTATTTTGGATCGGACATCTCCCAACAACCTTGGAAGATTTGTCCGCTCCGCTATTCCAAGTCATATATATATATCGATCTTTATCAGTCGTGATTGCCACCTCGACAACCCAACCCGCTACTCCGATGATGGAACCCTGGATCACTGGCGGAAAGGAATTTTCTGGTGCCAGGTCTTACAGACTTCAAAGTCTACAACCTCTAATGCCGATCGGAGCAGATTGGCAGTGAATTTGCGGTAAATTACGAGGAACCAGGAGATGATATGTGCAGACCTCTAGCCCTTTAACGACAAGGGACCCAGGTTGTACTGTGCCTGCTAGATCGCGAGGCTATTGAGATGGTATGATCAAAGTAATTATTTTGGACTGGCACGTAAACCGTACATGGCATATTCGAATCACTCCATGGCTTTTTGGCCCGCGATCATGCTTTGGGTGTCTGCATCCATTGAGCTGCTCAGGGCCCATGCTAATTTTGAGAGTGAGATTTGATTCAGGTAGAGCTATTCTATTCAAAGAATATTTCATCTAGTTGTAATAAACATCAAGCCAAACATAAAAGAAATCGATGGGTCTTGATTGAATAAGTGGATCTTGAAGACCGGCCATAATTTGTGGGGCCGCTGATCGGAAAATACCCACAGGTGGGTATTCTCCAGACAGTATAAACAGCCTTTTTTATTCCTGGTCTATGTTCCACCATTCGTCACAGACAAAATCCGAAAGACATTTACTTGAGGTCTGGCCATTATTTGAAACATTCGCTGCATTATCAATCCGCTGCCCGCTTCAAGATGCTGTTACGCGCGTCACGCCACATCTCAACAACAGCCCGACTTTACAGAGTCAATGGAGTCAGCTTTCGGTGCGTGAATCAATATTTCCATGATACCTTCTAATGAATTACCAGGAGAAACGTCTCAACTCAAAACATACCCACCGAATCCCCCCATCACCGCCTCGCCGCACAACGCTTGAACCGACCAGTCTCCCCCCACATCAGCATATACAAATGGCAATTTGTTTCCTCGGCATCAATTCTTCATCGAATCACCGGGATACTACTCTCAGGAAGCCTTTACGCCTTTGGGCCACTGTATCTTCTTTCCTCAAATTTGGGCTTTCACCTCGATTCGACAACTATGGTCGATGCATTTGGGGCGCTACCGACTGCAGTGAAAACTGGTGTCAAGTTTGGGGTATCAATGCCTTTCACATACCACGCTTTCAATGGATTGAAACAATTGGTGTGGGATACGGGTCGTCTATTGGGAAAGAAACAAAACACAAGAGCGTCATGGGCTGTTTTGGTTTGTTCTATGAGTGCCTCCTTGGGACTGGCTTTGTACAACCCCGGAGACGAGGAGGATGTTCAATAGCTACCATGCATTATTGATCTTTGGGCATCGCGGAATCACAGATAAAATTCCCATTTATCAGGAAGGCCCTTTTAGAAGTTGATGAATTTGAGCCATAGAATCCTTTGCAACTTCGCCCGTTTCGGATAATGGCTTTTGCAGTACCAGTCTTGCGAAGACGCATAGATCGGGTGCATGGTAGGTGATTCCTGCTCGGTAAATCTCCTGCTGGCTTAATCGTGATTTGAGTCGTTCCCATAGACTCATCCATCTAGACAGTGCCCTTTCGAGCTGGCGTGTGGCGTCGGACATATTGCAGAGGCTTGACCTTAACCCGAATATTATTGGTTGGAATGCTTTGGGCACATGCTTTTCAGTTTTCAGCGCGCCAGAGATAGTTATCATGGAGTACTTACCGGAGACAACAATGAAAAGAGCAAATACGTTGAGATTGCTGTATCTTGGATCATCAAGCCCGGGCCAGTCATCAGATAGCAGTTCCTGTACGAATTTACTCAACAGTGAAGGGCGTTGATGTTTTCGTTCGTTGTGTGCCCATATCTCCCACGTAGCGCTGTCTCGAATATCAATACCCCTTTCCTCAGCTGGGAGATCGAACCCAAATTCGGATGCCGTGAATTGGGGAGGTGTGTTGAAAAACATAATATTGTGGCAGTCAAGCATGGTTATAGATGCCATCAGTCTGCATGCCGTTAGTATTGTGCAACAATGTATAGTAGGAACAGAATTCACCTGATGCAAGTCTCATTTCTGGTGAATTTCGCATGACTCAAGGGTACGTTTGAATCATGCCATTGGTTCTTGATTCGTGTCATGGATGTCGCCCGAGCAATAGATACCAGAGCGGGGTATCGTTGTATTCGCACCCGACGCCGAGCTTCTGGCTTGGGGCTAGCTAATTGGTTGAGAATGATGATAATCGCTGCTTGGATGCTTTCAATCTCAGACTGATTCAAACTGTCAGCGTCTCGAAATTGCTGGTTGTATACGAGTCGAAGAAAATTAGGATCTTCAAACACGACTTGTTCCGCCATATCGACGTAATTCGTAGCTTGTGACTTCGCGTGGTCTGACAGCCCGCAACTCGCACCCAACAAGAAGATCGCGAGAAGAAGGGGCCCCGAAGTACTTTCGAGATTGAACGAGGATTTCAAGACGATACGGGATCGAGGACGAACGGTATGATCAAAGTAGGCATTGATAAAATCGCCAACATTTCTCTCGTTGAAGAATGTGCGTTCAGGGTCGAGATTGAGCTCCCCGAAGGCATGGCTATGAGAGGTGTATACGCTGGATAGGCAATCGATCATTTTCTCAGCTGCCAACAGTCTTTGTTGCGGATCGTCGAGTCCTTCCGGCAATGGTGAATTTCGACACTGCCTATCATGTGTGACCGACCCAAAGAAAAGAGCCCAGGAATCCTCAAAGAAAAGATCGCTTCTGTCAGCTTCGACTTCCAGACTCGGGAGTGCAGAATCTAACTCTGGATCATTCGACTCGGTGGTCGACAGCAGAGAAAGAGCATGGTTGACATCCCCAGGATTACTTTGGTTACCCGGCGCAGAGTAATTCAACAAAAACGGAACTGATAATTGCCCATGTCGTCGTTGGTCTGATATCGCGGTCGCTTGTCTGTGTTGACTTCTAGTTGACACCCGAGTATTGGAGATTGCCCCGAGCGGCTCATCTGTGCGACCTTCAAGCCGCTGATATGTGCAATTAACGCTTTGGCTCTCGCAGGAAGAACAAGGGTAGTTGGCATCGCAGGTGCTCCTGTTCTTTGCGCAGGTGTCACATGATTTCCGATGGCGTCCGGCCTTCTTGGGCAAAGGCTGCCGCCCAATCTTACAGCTTTTATAATGGCGGCGAAGCGCATCTCTAATAATTCCATTAATGCCAATTTAGCACTGAAGATAATTGAAATATCATACTGTCTGGAATATATGCTCCCGCAAAACTCGCACGTCACTTGTGTCCGTGGGTTGTCTAGATGGTCAGTTTCCGCGCGTGTATTTGATTTCTGTTCCCACTTACGTGATGATGCCTCGTGCCGTTTGAGATGGCTCCGACTGGAAAAGGTTCGCTTGCAGGTAGAACATCTGTGACCTGCACTAGACATTTTAAACAAGTTGAAACCCTTGGAAGTGCGTGCGCATGGTGAGATGATGGCGGTCGGATTCCGCACCGATAATACCCGCTTACGGAGTCACAATGTGTATAATTAGTCATGTATTTTAGACTAGCAGGAATTGAAATATCTCGACTATAACATGTACACAAATTCTTCCAAGAATACCAACTATCCTAAGATGAAGCCGGAAGCACCCAAGTGGTGACAGACTCACTGGGAATATCACCCGACCACTCCTCGCCGCTCTCGGTACTGAGAGTCACATAAACGTCGTTATCAAAAGTATTCTCAATAACAACAGAGCGCGTTCCATCAGGGTTCAACGAGGCCACAGACTGCACACCCCCTCCAGTTGAGTAAGTGTAGCTTCCCGTTCCATTCAGGATGATAGCGCCGGTAGGAATGAATTTGCTGAATTGAGCGATCATGTAGTATGCTGTCTCAAATGTATAGCTTCCATCATCATTGACAGTGACCAGACCAGTGCAAGTGGCACACCCGCCGCTGGACAGATGTGGGCCATCGTCGGAATTGGTGCCGAGCGTCCATGCTGTCACGCCAGAAGCCCAGTTTTGAAGGGGGCCCATCGTGAAGTCGGCGGCCTGGTTCCAGGATCCGGTGGATGGGGTCCAGCATTCGGTCATGTATTGCTTCACGTCTGGATTGCTCTCGTGGAATGTGGTGAGAACTGTCCAGTCTACATCGGTAGCATAACAGTGCCAGGCGACCGAATCAACGTACTTGCTGGCACCGTCAATGACGGTCTGAGGGTAACTGGGGACATCTTGGCATTCATTAGTATGGAGACTTGTTCGGAGGAGCTAGTGAACTTACCGGTGTTGTGATCGTAGGCCCAGACAGCCGTGTCCAGGCCAGCGTCAGCAAGAGCAGGGCCGACGTAGTTTTGGATCAGCTCAGCGGACTCCTCTGCGTAGACATACATCGTAGGATATCCGGACTGGCTGTTCAAAGGCTCATTCTGGATGGTGATGGCGTCGATAGACACATCGAGATCCTTGTATGCCTGGATATACTTGACAAAGTAGTCGGCAAATTGACTAGCATACCCGGAGTTCGCGGTTCCCCCATTCAAATATCCATCGTTCAAATTGTTGTCCGTTGTGGACCCATCGATGACACCGTTCATCTTCATCCACCCAGGAGCGCTCCAGGGAGATCCAAAGATGGTCAAAGCTGACTGGATGGATTTCATAGAGGCCAGCATATTGGCCATAGCTGTTCCACGATCTCCGAGGCTGAATCCCGAGAGCGATGTGTCCGCAGAGCCACCGTTGTCGTCATAGGTGTAGGCTGGGTCTCCGGAGAGATCAGAAGCGCCGATAGTGTGCCTCATCAAAGCAAAATTGGCACCTGAGTCTGTCATGAGGGTATCGAGAAGGTCCTGGAGGTCTGAGCTGGACAGGGTGTTGAAGGACGTGACAGTCGCGTCAGTCACAGCTCCACCAAAGCCCACGATGGTTTGCTTGTGACCAGAGCTCGTGTCGTCGACAGTTAGCTGCCATGTCGAGGTTGAGCCTGGATCACCTGCACCTTGGACCGGCGCGGTGATTGAGGAAAGTTTGTAGTTTCCAGCGGAGTTAGAGCTGTAAGCCGATGCCGAGGCTCTCTTTTCTAATGCGTAGCTGACGGCAGCCAAGCTGAGAAGAGACACAACAGTGTGCATCTTGAAGAATAGCTCGAGCTACTTGTCTGTGATGTGGAAGAATGGCTTATAGATTGTTCAGTGGATTAGATCAAGCTATGGAAATCAGGGACTCTTTATAACATCAGCCATTGTAACCTCGCAGCCACGAGTAAAACATCTTCAGGTACGGGGTGCGAAGAGGCCCCCAATCAAAGAGGGGCGTCATCATTTAGTGCACATGGCTTGCTTCATTTCCCTCAAACGCGGGGTCAAATGCTTGGTTTGCACGATGCAACACTGCAGCAATTCGGGAGATCGGGTTTCGGGGTTAAGCTTAATCAGGAAAGTCGTCGGTTCGTTTTCGTTTAGGTCCATCATCGCCCCTTTAATCACGGGTGGGCAATTAGCTTCGGCACTTGAACGGCGCTTTATCGGTTCTATTTTTGCTAGTCGAATACTACCTCACTAGAATGGCACACTATACGTAAGGGAAAGAGAGAGGATCAATCGTAAAGCAGGCAAGCTGGCCCCGGTGTTGGGGGAGTGGGTCCAGACCAATCAGAAGTCCGGGTTCCAGGACAAACCACAGACATGTATAGATCAATTAGTAGCTAGGAAGGAATAAATGGTATAAGTTAGGCCTAGCGGAGACAGTAGCTTTGAGACGCCTAACCTTTTGTGATCCGACCATCTCTGGTAATGCCTCTTGGTGAGGAATTGCTTCTGACGTTGCGCTGGGTTTGCTTTTATATCTCGCTAGCCGCTAGTCTTATCATGAGAAGCACAGTTAATAGCCTTAGTTGCATTGTCTTCATCAGCTAGCCGGTGTTCCGTCCCGCCATCGCCAAGATTAGCTAGGCTATTCAGTTCGACCTCTTCACTGGCTCGCTCTGGGCTATGTTCTTCTTCCTGTTGTCCCCAGTCTTCAACACGACGACCATCTATATATAATGGCGGATTTTGTAAATCAGAGAAGAGTGGCAGTGGCCCTGAATCGGAACTTCGCATCCCCAAGTACTGTTCGGCCACTATTTGCTCCATCCCCTTCTTCATCGCTATGTGGTAGACATTTCCACTCTTGACTACCTGGTGTATTGGTCGCTTGGGTATGAAGCTCTTGTGGATCTCGTCCCGAAGCTGCTTATCGCACTCGGCGAGGAAGATATCGTAACAGATGTAGACCCTCGTCGAAGAGCGGAGCATTTGGATTATATTCATCTGTATATTGAATTCGGTGGTCGGTAGTCCAATATCGCGTAGTAATGTAGTACTGACTTCCTCGGCGCGTGAATGTGCCCAGGGAATGACATTTTCGGAGTGTCGGGACAAATCGCGTTTAAAACGGGCAGTGAGAAAGCATCGTAAAGTGAGGTCCGTCTGTAATGCTGTGAGAGTCTCCTTCGAGACTCGGGCTTCCATGTGCACCATGGCAGCAAGTTAAGATCAGGAATTGGTTGGGCCGGATGAGACTCGAAATGAAAAGTGCGTGCAAGGCATGTAATGGTCGTCGAGGCGAAAGATCGAAACAAGCAACGATTTGGCCCCAGCCTTCAGCAGGTAGCCATCACATGATATGATGCTGGTTAGATAAGCTCTCGAGCTCATTATAGACTCAGTTGATTACTTTTCTTTGTTATGCATATTAAGTCATGACACTACGTGCTAACGTAGGATAGACCATGCATTTTCAGATAAGACAGTTGACGCTTACTAGAGGGAGAGAAGAAATCCAAGAACCGCGAGGGGGAAATTGCTGATGCCTTCTATAGCCCCCAGTCATCAGTATGTGAACGCCTAGCCAGGCAGCCTCCTACTATCGCGATAGCGCTATCGGAATCAAGTTGCCTATTTTGCGTCGTTATATAAAGCTTTGCCATATCGAAACTAGAAGCAACAGAGACGCGCCAGTATAATCTTCGGCTGAAACAACATGACCCTTGATTATTCCATCCACCCTGTTGTTTCAAGTGACCTTCCCGCCCTCGGGAAGTTTATTCACTCCGCCAAACTCTCTCTGAGCATCAACCGCCTCATCTTCCTTGACTGGCCAAATGAGAAACTCCAGAGCGAGAGCTACTACCAAGCCGTGCAAAGCGGATATGCTAATCCAGCAGCTGAATGTTTTAAAGCGGTCGACAATGTGACCAAAGAGATAATCGGCTACATTGTCCTGGAGCGTAAACAGCCCGAAGAATCGGAAAATACTGATCGGGAAGTCGAAGCCGAGGGTAGCATTCCAGGTGGAGTGAACCCACCACTTCTCGCCGAGGTTAGCAATGCGACGAGACGGATCGCAATGGAGGTTGAGGGGACACATCGCTTCGGTAAGTTTGTTTGTCGCATGATATTCTCTAGGGTGGCATTAATGTTTTGAGTAGATGTGATATATATGTGTGTGAAACCTTCTGTTCAGAGACGTGGTGTTGGCTCCACGTTAGTCCAGCTGGGCTTTGATCGAGCCAAGGCCGAGGGAATTCCACTGGCTGTTTGTGCTGAAGCTCCTTCTATACCTTTCTTTGATAAACTCGAATTCAAGGAAACGGTGCATTTCGATATCGATTTGCGGAAATACGCGACAGCCAATAGTGGGTTTGGGGTGTTCCGTCTGGCTGGAATGATGTGGCATCCTTAAACTGAAGGCTGTGAATGGACAAATTTTACAGTATTGTTTCATTGCTTGTACTGAGAAAGAGAAATGATCATAGTCTAGTGCGCTATTGAGATTACCGAACCGTGAATCCACCATCGACCCGAAGATCTGCACCGTTGATCATTCCACTAGAGTCCTGTCACAAAGTTAGAGAAAACCATATAGACATTTCCCGGAGTTCACTTACTTGGCAAAGGAAGACGACCGAATCCGCAACTTCTTCAGGCAATGCAAATTTTCCGGTCGGGATATTCTTCAAGAAAGCCTCCCTCACAGACGTTTCTCCCCAAGCCTTCTGCCCAAGAGCAGTCCAAGCTACGGTCGGAGATACACTGTTTGAAGTGATCCCTTTAGGTCCCCACTCAGAAGCCATACTACGCGTCAAACCTAGCAAGCCAGCCTTCGAAGCACAGTAAGCTCCATGTTGATGCAAAGCAGCATGTGCAGCTTGCGACGAAATACTAACGATCCGACCCGGTGGCGGAGGACTAGTTGAAGACTCCGCTGCCTTCGACGCAGCGAAATACAAATGGGCAAAAGCCTGGGAGCAAAGCATTGGTCCAAAGATATTGGTGGTCAGATGCTTCATTGTTTCTTCGGGTGGTGTGAGCTCCATATCGCTAAGAGAGACATATCCAGCCGTATTGATCAGGATACTGGGGAAGGCTCTCTCAGTCTGAGATGAGGTGTCTGGTGACACTGAATCTTTCTCTAGTGCGTTGAACGCAGACTGCACGGACTCGGGGGACGTGATGTCGCACTCATAAGTGCGGATGTCATCCAGGTCTGTGCTGCTTCCATATCCTGTCTCGAGGAGCTGGTCGCGACGTGCGGCCTCAAAGGGCGCGTATAGAATTGCAAGGCGGGCACCTTGTTGCCTTAGCTTTTGGCCGATACTTGATCCCAGGCCACCTGGTGTGGTGTTAGCATTGTTGCTATCTTAGGCGGGTCAGCCTTTATCCCTACCTAAGCCGCCGGGTAAAATGGCAAGGCGACGAGCGAATGCCATGTTCTTTGCAGATCACACTGTGATTGGTGATAGGGTCAATCCAAGAACGGGAATTAGGGAAATGCAATAAGTTTGTGTAGCTTTGGTCCTGCCAAAATCGACGACCCCTCAAAATGCGGAGAAACATGACGGTTCAGGCAATGATCGGTGATCTTCCCGACCATGCAGGGATGGGAACAACTGACGTCAACCATTCGCGTGGGTTATGCATTTGGATTGTTTGTACCCTCGTGATCACAATTGTCATGTCGCTATACTCGTTTAGTCAAATTCTCTAGCTTCTGTGGAACCACAGGGATCTGATATCAAATTCTTCTCTTGTTCCAACTGCTACTTTGGCCCCACGGGAAATCCCATGTTCAAAGACCTTTGATAATACAGTTGGCATGCATCGAATATTTCAAGTGATGCCCTAAAGCTGGCATCCGACAGGCATACCTAGTGCGGGAGCAGAAATGCAAGGACAGCAAAGCACAAGTAAATGAGGGCTCTTAGACTTAAGCTCACGGAGCAGCTCTTCATAATCACATGATCGACCAGTGAGTAGTCAGTGACCATGATTGGCTGTTCACTGACACCCATTGATTAGTCACATGCATTCATTGACCAATCTACAGTACTGGCCATCCCCGAAGCGGCATCGGTTGCCCACATTGACTAGTGACCCATCAGTGTTTTGATGGCCCTCAATTGCCACACTGTCTCCACTTCCCGAGGTGCTGAATCCTATGCTACGTCTCTTCTCTTGACAATATAGCGCAATGACGTAAGCTTGAAGCCTGCTGTGGTGCTTGATAATCCCATTACTTCCTGGCGTAAACCCCATGCGTATACGTTGGAAGTTGCGAGCCAGTATACGAGAATCCGAAACAGCATAACCCCTTAAGACACTCACCGTTCCTTTCCTAGTGCCCTAATTAGATCGCGCTAAACCTAATCTGGTCAGGGGAATATTCCACCATGTTTCTTTAGTGTAGTTCAGGTATTTCTGGTAGATCACTAAATTACCGGCGTTAGGCAGGGGGGTGAAGTACGAGACAATTGATATGATTCGTTGTTGCCGGAGGGGCGATATCTTCATTACAGGCAGTGATCTGCGTTCCATATTCACCGTGGTTGGATTTTGACGACTTTTGAGGAATCCTTACATTAGCTAGGGCATACTGGCTTGGGTAGCTTTATCTGCTTAGATGGTTGCTCCACCTTAATGGCACTCTCGTCTGAAAGTGGCTAGACGCTTGGTTCGTTCAAAAGTTAATAAATTAAATAGCCGGAGACTAGTTCTGTACCCATAAAGGGGTAGGCCATGGTATAGGCGAGCCGATTCTAGATGAATACTAGTCGTGAAAAAGGAACAAAAGCGAGAACCGAAATCGCCGCACTCGACATTCCGTAGTCATAAAGAATTAGAAAGACTCCGTCCACAACCTTTCGCCAGGTCTTCCCAATGTGCATTCAATCTTAACTGCAACTCTAATAATCATTCACGCATGCACTTCCCGAGCCGGATTCATTGAATTCATGGATTATGGTCCCCAATATTTGATATAGTCCAATGATCAGTAAAGCTGTACCATGTATTCTGCGTCTTGGGCCTTGCTCAATGGAGCGCTTGTTCATGTACATGCTTCGACCCTCAACCCCCTACGCTCTGAGTGGTTACCGATACCAGTAATCTGGGGCAGGCAAGGGTCCGGGCTCTACTGCTTGACCCATGCTTGGAAAAGACTCTGAGCTTCCCTGACCGCAGTCATATCTAGTTCCCCAGCGCATATGAGCGCCCAGAGCACGATCAGGCATTCCTCCTGACCGGACCATATGCTGGTCTTGGCCCAGGACATGGCCAATCAAGCGGCGTCCACAATAGCTTAGTTGCGTGGAAGGGCCTCGAATTGTCACAGGACTATCCTGGGCTACACCGTGCATGAGGCTTAACCCCCAATCCCAAGTGTCCATTCGTGCGATATTGGCATGCGGAAGTCAAAATTCTAGCCGAGGGAGTCATAGCGCCCCCGAGCGCCTCCCCCAAAGCGCCTCTGTAGGACTCGCCATGCGGCCCATACCCCCCTGTCCCATGGCGTTGAGATCATTGGAGGAATTCGAAAAGACAGATGTGGAAGAGCTTTCCTCCTATATTCACGAGCCATGGACGCTCAGGCCCAATGGAGGCGTCAAGTGGTCATAGCCGAACAGTAAGCAATCACGGGTAAAGGAGAAGGAACCGATGTAACTAACCGTGCCAATTACTTTGGTCGCTGGATCTGTGCCAAGGCCATCCGCTGTGTCAGTCTGGCCACTAGGGAATTTCCACTAAACTCAAAATAAGAATGGGCTAAAAAAACCAGTAATTACATAGAATAAATTACCTAGTAGGGTTATATATCTAAATTAGGAATAGTTAACTTTTCTTTATTTTTTGAACTCTGGCCGCGCTTAGGGCACCTTTTCATGCATTTTTAGATTTTATACTATCCAATATCGGCATTTCTCCATTTCTCTGGTGGAGAGAATTCAGGGTCCGTCCGGGGTCATGGCGCGGGGTAATGACCATCTGGGGTCACGGCGCGGGGTAGTGACCGGGGTAGTGACCGTCCGGGGTAAAACTGGCCGAGCCCATAGTCCCCGGATGAGGTGAGACTCCGAGCCGTGTCCGATTCTGGGATTCGTCGGGTTCTTTCATGGAAAGTTTTTCATCTGGGACCCTGCACGTCCCATTGGCCCTGAGTATGGTCTTTTATAGAGATGGAGAGATCAAGCATCATGAGCATCCTACTTCATGTTCGGAGGCCAGCGTTGGAGGACTTTTTGAATGGGTCAGGTTTGCTGAACATTTATTTGTCCGTGTTACTCAGGACCTGGAGTCAAGCACATCGCTAAGTAAGAATGAGCGCTTATCCTCTCCCAACTCCTCGGTTAATTTTAGTTGCTCATTATGATAGGCTCAATGGAGTTGAACCACCTTGACAGGGAATCAGGAGGATCAGATTTCAGAATGCATAACAAGAGAAAACCTGGGACGGGACACGGGCATGACTCGAACTAGCCGAAGGAAGGAGGATCGTAAACTCTCTCCTAGCACTCAAGGGCCAAAGCAGGGAATTGTCCGGCGGAAAGAACGCCACATCTAGACGCACACCACCACACCCTGTCAGTTCAGCTGACCCCGCAAAGGAACCGGTACATTTCCTCCCGATACCTTTCAGACTAGTTTGCTCGACAAGAGCCTACCATAATCAAGTGACGCTGCTACCGTAGTGCTCGGAAAAATGACCCTCTTGAGTGGCGTTGTTAATTTCAGGAGGTCAAGGTCCGGAGCAAGCTTTTCCCCATTGCGCTTAGATCGGGCTCACCATCACGAGCGTATTGTCACAAGTATTTAGATCTGAAACCCCCAGTCGTGCCTGCCTCTCTTTCGTTCACCCGTTTCTTTCAGAAATCGTCAACATGAATAGCGACCTCACAGAGAAGCAGACCACGGCGGAGGAGGTCGAGGCGCAGCCCTCTTCCACTGGCGGACCTGTTTACGATGCCGGCGAGAAGGTCGACTACGACAGAGCGGGCGCCATCGAGGCCGAGCAGAACGAACACAATATGACTGTACTCCAGGCTGTCAAGGCCTATCCAGCTGCCAGCTGGTGGGCATTCGTGATGTCATGCACCATTGTAAGCTCTTGCTCATGATAGGGAGATCATTTTCTCTGACGTTGCGATAGATCATGGAGTCCTACTGTGTTTTCTTAATGGGACAGTTCATAGCCACAGCGAGATTCGCCAAGGATTTTGGTGTTAAAAGCGACGTGACGGGCGAGTATATTATCGAAGCTTCATGGCAATCAGCATTCCAGTGTAGCGGGCCACTCGGTGCCTTCATCGGTGTATTCCTCGCAGGTCCCATTACCAGTTGGATTGGATATCGATGGGCAACCATTGGCGGTCTCATGTGCTTGAACGGCTTCATCTTTATCTTCTATTTCGGCAACAGCCAAGGAATGTTTTTCGCGGCCCAGATCCTGGAAGGCATCCCGTGGGGCATTTTTATCGCCAACGCACCCGCCTACTGTGCCGAAATTGTGCCAATGAGATTGAGAGCTCCTGCAACGCAGATGTTGCAGATGTTCTGGGCGGTTGGGTCAATCATTGTCGGCGGTATCACTTACCACTACCAATCCAAGGATGACCCGTCGGCGTACAGGTTCGTCCACTCCCATAGATGCCATCGAGGAGCACTGTACTAATAGCCACCCCAGAGTTCCCATTGCACTCCAGTGGATGTTCCCTACTCCCCTCGCTATCCTACTCTTCCTTGCGCCTGAATCGCCCTGGTGGCTCGTACGAAAGGGCCGCCTGGCTGAGGCAGAGAAGTCTGTCAAACGCCTTGGACGCGCGAGTGCAACTGATAATCCCGCTGACGCAGTCGCCATGATGCGTCGCACGATCGAACTCGAGAAAACTGAGAAGAAGCCCAGTCTTATTGAACTGTGGAAGGGCACCGATCGCTACCGCACATTGATTGTGTGCGGTGTGTACGCATCTCAGAATTTGACGGGCAATTTGATTGCTAACCAAGCGGTTTACTTTTTCAAACGTAAGTCCAGCTATTTCCTGCAACCTCATTCCAGACTAACACCAGATCAGAGGCCGGCATGGCAGACAACACCGCATTTGCACTTGGCCTCATCACTTCTGCCCTCCAGTGGATTATGGTCATGCTCTCTTGGGTCCTCACCACATACCTCGGCCGACGCACCGTCTATGTCTATGGTCAATTCATCAATTGTGCATTCTTGATCGCACTCGGTATTGCGGCTTCAGTTGGCATGAGTACGGCGGCCAGCAATGCGCAAGCATCACTTGGCTTGATCGTCTCCGTCCTGTTCTGCTTGGGACCCGCCCCTGCCTCATGGGTCATCATCGGCGAGACATCTTCCGTTCGTCTCAGGCCACTGACAACTGGTATTGGACGAGGTGCCTACTACTTGGTCAACATTCCTTGCATCTTCCTCTCCAGCTACATGCTCAACACTGATAAGTGGAACCTCGGCGGCAAGAGTGGCTACATCTGGGCTGGTACAGCCTTTGTCTGCACTACCATGGCTTGGCTCTGGGTTCCAGAGATGAAGCACAGGTCTTTCCGTGAGATCGACATTCTGTTCAAGCGTCATGTTCCGGCTCGCAAATGGAAGCAGACGGTTGTCGATATCAACGACGACGAGTAGATGGATTTGCTGTTCGGAGAAGCCTGAGTGATACTGCTTGTGCAGGGATGGCTGGTAGAGATGAGTTCCTTACTAGGTACTTATAGGTAATTATTTATACCCAAGTTGAAGGGTAAAGATTGTAGTGGAATGTGGAATATTTTCTACTCTTTTTGAAAATGGCTGCTACAGTACTACCTAAGCTTGCCTTTATTAAAACTGATGTAAGAGGCTAATACTATGTGTTCCTGATAGCGCACGATAGCTGAGTCTGATAATGTATATAAGCTTACTCCTCCTGGAACCTGAACTGTCCTTAAGAGGTTGATTGATTAATTGATCAATTGATTCTTTGACTGTTTTAGCTGCTTAATTATTGGTAACTTTTGTCCTTAGGGAATTAATAGCGTGTCTCTTATGTCAGGGCCATGAAGGGAGAGATTATCTAACGGCGTATTGGGCCGCTATTTCGGGAACGATAACGGATTCCACAAGTCAACAGGACACTCCGGCCCGTGAGGGGAAGTGTAAGGCCTAATTGGGCATCGGAACGACGAGAAGGCATGCCGAATAGCAAAATTTCATGCGAAAGTTAGGCTTGATTAGCGCTACATCCCTGCTAGGTCTTATTACCAACACTATTCGGAATTATAAACCATCATTCTCAAGATAATTTGGCAAGTGTACTAGTAACTAATCCCTGTAAATTGTAGTGCCGGCGGAGCTCCGACGCCATTTACAACTGTATCATAACTAGCCCCAATCTTCGACCCTGCCAGCGTTGCATCGTTATATCGCCCAGATTGTTCAAATAGTGCTGCCTAGAAGCCAGAAATCTTTTAAATATAGAACACCTGTGAAAACTAAAAGCTCCCCTCTCTCTCCCTCTCTTCGTTCGCCTGTGGGGGTTCCTTGAGATTAATACATAGGGGCGTTTGAGTCACTCCCTGAACGTTATCAACTGCACCACCTTCGTAACTATTTGCACAGTTGCAATGGCAGAAGGTGTTACCCGGTACATAACCGACCCGCCAGCTGGGGCTGTTGTTGTGCAAGACAGACAGAGCCTCAACGACATAGTCCGCGCCAATCCCGAAACAATTCTAAGCCCCGAGAACGGAGGTTACTACCTGAATACCATGGATGGTGAAACATTGGCAATAGCTGGCGATGATTTGTGCGTGGAATTGGATGCTGCTATCGCAAGCGCCGACGCTATGGACACCGATACTGAGGATGAAGGAAAGGCCAAGCCTTAGAGAGGGGAAGACTTGGACTGCCCTGGCTGTGGGCTTCTTTATAATTATGCAGTAGTAAGTGTGAGGATGGGGATGATAGAGGCTGCACAAGCTAGCGCCCGGGACTAATGCGTCGCAAGTCTCAGTTGTAGTTTTCATTGCGCTTGATTCTCGATTCCCAGGACCTTATGTGAAGACCAAGCACGCTTTAGCGAAGTACATTCTAGGAGCGTTCGTAAAGATTAACGCAAATGATCCTTGACAGGTCGCCGAGAACAAGTGAGCCGGTTCGTGATTTCCTAAAAGCAAAGTGCTAGCTTAGGCCAAGGACACCAAAATACTCTTTTAGTCCATATTACTATTGCTAGATTATGACCTTGCTTGTTCATGTGGAATAGGCTATTCTTGTTTTGGGATGGGACAGTGGACACTTATTTGAGCAAATGGGGCTTTCGCGCGAAGTAGTGGACTGCATTTTATTGAGTTAGCTCTTGCATGAGCTTACGTGAGGCGCAGTGATGCGATCACTACTAAGGCAGTACTTAAGTCTACTTGGTGAGCAAAAGGGGCGGGAGGATCAGCACCAATACGGAAAAGGTAGCCAGAAATTCTCAAAGGAAATTCGGTACGTAGTATCGTGAAGTGCTGCAAGAAAAAAGATGTATGGAAGGTCAAGCCTCATCAGCCACTGAGATTGAGCGTATAACCCGACCCAAACTGGTCTATTGCCTCTTCAAAAAAGCACTGGCTTCATCGTGAGCATTCATCCGTTTACCTGCTACAACTGATTGCACAACAACAGAGCCTGCTAGTTGATCGTTCAATTAGTATTATATTCTATTTTACATGCTCCTGGGAGAACTTCGTCTACCGGTCCTTCGATCTCCAAACCAGGCTTTGGAGAATTACTAGTACCAGAGTAGATACGTCTCATCCACCTGCGGTGGTGGTGGTGGCTATTCCACAGCCTCTGTTGCCTGCCCCCAATATTTGTTCGTGGACGACTTGAATAGTCTTCCTGAACGCGTTTGGTGATCGCAATGTTCAGTGTATAGTAAGATGGTGGTTCTCCAGCGGAGATCCTGGTAGCCATTCGATAAGCCCTGGTGAGGACTTCTGGCCTCCTCACAACTTCACGACCTTTCTGGTCACTCTCGAGTAGCCTCGCCAGTACCGGCTTATAATTTATATGCGTCCTTCTGGCGCTGGGAGCTAGCACTCATGGGAGGTTGGGAGGTGGGGAGGACCTCCTTGGGTTGCTGCTTCTGCTTCATCTTGCCATAACCATAGATAAGGCCACTGAAGAATCCCAGGAGAATAGCCGTGATGCTACCAAATGTGACAGGAGCATCGAAAAAGACGATGCCGCTAATAGCGAGCGGGAGCTTATTCAGATATCCGACGAACGAATAAGTAGTAGACGATGTCTTACGGATGCACCAGGCCGATGAGTACGAGATGAAGATGGCACCCAGGCCAGAATAGAGCATGCCGATCATGAGGCTGTTGCGCGTCTCGGCAGGGAAGTTCTTAGCCAAGTTGGCCGACGACCAGTCCTCGGTGACCAGGGAGCAGATGATCATGATAGGGAGGGAGATCAGGTTGTTATAGAACATAGCTGGTCAATTCTAGTCAGTTTGAGTTGCAAAGCCTGGTAGTTGATTGAGAACTTACTGTCCCAGTCCTTGAAGTTCAACGAGGTGATGAACTTGCGTGTTCCCAGGACGTAAGAGGCAGTGCAGAAGACGTTGAGCCCCATCCACGCGTACCCGGCGTTCAAGGTTGAGATAGCGGTGGCAGACTCAACTGAGTGCCCAACGCCATTGACAGCGGCCTGGATATCAGCCCACGCAGCTACAATGGAGCTGAGCACCATAAAACCAAACGACAACAGAAGCAGCGGGGTGACATTGCCGCCGAACCATAGAATCTCACCATAGGCGATGACGATAATGGTCAAGTTCTTGAAAATAGTGTATACCGGCACAGATAGAAATTGAAGAGACTTGGTGCTGGTGTAGATCATACCGACGAAGAACACAGACACGGGAAGCCCTGACTCGGTGTTAGCATGGCTGGGATTGCAAAAGCGTCAGTTGGCTGTTGCAGACATACACCTCTTGGCCTTGCTGCTTTCCAAGGCAGCGAGGTTAGGAATAAAACCCATCTGTTTCAAGACCAGGATTGCAGCAAAGCAAATAACGGCCTATCGTATAGCTGTCAGCTTCAATGTCTTAATGCGGTGCCAGTGTGTCGCAGCGCATACCTGAATAGCCAGATAAAGAAAGTTCAAGTTCCAGGACGAACCCGAAACGACATACTTGTTCACGACCGTCATGCTGATCGAGGAGAAGCAATAGGCCAGAACAGCAGCGCCAGGATTGTTCTCGAGTTGGGAGAAAATGCTATCCTTCCCACTATCGGCGCGAGCCCGGTGGTGGAGCGCAGGCTCCAGCAGGTTCTCTCGCTCGTCGCGCTCCTCACCCATCCCACTCAACTCGATATCCTCGTTCTTCTTGTTCGACATTGTGGTTGCGTTGTGCGATCGAAAGGTACAAAACGAGAGACTTGAGGTAGGCTATCCCACAGGATGACGGGGTAAGAAAATTGTTGTTCGCGTAGGGTGGTTTGGTACGAGATGAGCGCTTGATTTTGCAAAAAACCAGGGGCGATGATGGAGACGGCAGGTCTGTGATTTGGAAATTCAAAATAGCATGAAGCGAAGGGAATGCGACGGGCTACTGGACACGTCAGCAGAAATTTGAACTTGAGGAATTGGTCTCTTTGATGATGCAAAAGAAGGACTGAGTTGCGCGAAAGGACTGTGTTGCGCGGACTACGCGTTGAAATCTAATTAAATTGCAATGGACGCGAATCTGGCCAAAAGTTGGTGTTTGGAAGGGGCTGACCCATGTAACGTGGGGGCGGTGGGGGTGGAGCAGCAAAAATCATGCCTGACATACTAGGCTACCAGAAGTCTTCATCCCCAGGAAATGGCAGAAAAGCTATGTGATACGCACATGGATTATTGGTATGGTAAAGAAGGATACCAGCATTCGGTACTTTAAGTATAATGGATTAGGTTTGGATAGACTTCTTCAAGGCCCGTGGTCTAGCCAGTAGACGACCCATGGGAAAGTCTAGATTTGCATTGCTTGTCTTATCAGATAGCGCGTCTATCTTGCGTGGCGATATGGCGACTTTTAGTGGATCTATTCATCAATCTTGAGCATGGCCAAGCAATCCAAGTGATACCTCTACAGTAAGTCGACTAAGTCGTAAAAATCGCATCAATCTTCGGGTCATATAAAGAAGAGGTTCGAGTGTTGAATCGTAATTAGAACCAGCACATTGATGCTCAAGCTTGATCACATCTTACCTTCATCTTCTTTCATATTGAGTGGAATATGGCAGGATACTTGACGCTAGGGCTCTTGTGGCGCGATGGGGTTAGGCTATGCAGTCCGGTGTACAACATAACCAATCGAAACTACCTATGGGTACCGAGCCTACGGATACACTACAAAACTACAAGCCTTGATTTGCCGCGTGTCTCCGAGTGTTAGGCCAGCAATTCGGGAGCCGGTATGCGAGGGTGCAAGGGCGCAACGGCGTGGACAGGGGCCGGGATATCCCATCCAGTCGAATCGTGTCCCATGATGCCTAGGAGGATTCCCTCAAGTCGATATGCGAGAGGGCACCTTGCCAAAGTGGTCATCGATAACATGCAGCATCTCCACTTGGTACTTCTGGTGCCCGAGTGAACACCGATGCAGATCCTCGCATAGTCCGTGCTGATGCTGCCAGAAACACTTCCAGCGGCAAACCTGTTTACAGAAACAGAGTTAGTAGCATCTGTCCTCAGACTGGGTCTGAGAACCAAGACACCAAGGGAGAGAGAGGTAGATGAAGCATGCATGTCCTTTCGCTGGTATTGTCCAGATCAAGTTCTAACGGTAATGTCTCAGAACGAGACCTTGCTAAGCAAAGTCTCGAACACCCGTCATGCCTGCTGTGCTGCCTGTGAAGGCTATACTTACCCGTCATCCAAGCCAATAATCGCCAAGCGATCTTTCAATCTAACGTACCTGATGCAATCTGACATTGCCATCCCGCGAAGTTCATGTCCGACTTGACACATCAAACTTCTTTGGAGTCGGCCAACATAGACCCATGTGTCTCACGCTGAATGGAGGTATCGGTCTCCGATGCTGTGTCAACAGGCTCAAGGTGCTGGAACCATTCATCCTTCGACTTGCGCCACCACTCTGCGAGGGCGAGGATAGTGACACCGCCCATGATGACAATCGCGTAGTTGAAAAGACTCGAGTCCTTATCAATCTGGCTGTTGGAATACTCTGGTGCACAGAGAACAGCAAACGCAAAGCCATTCCAAACGAACGTGACGACAGCTGCCACCACACCGAACCGGCCCATGTCCCAGAATCCGGGGCGGAAAGTCTTGCGGGTGATGAAGGTGCGACCAATGCCGACAAGACCGTAGGCCGCGATGGAGCCGGCAGCCGAAGTTGAGATCAAGCTAGAAAAGGCGACTTGAGACGGCAGCTGGGTGCAAAGCAGAAGAGCAGCAATGGTCGAAATGAAAATCACTGCGTTGTGAGGCTGCTTTGACTTCGACACACGAGCCAATACATGACTGTATGGGAAGATTCCATCGCGTGCCACGGCAAACACCAATCGAGACGCGGCAACCAGCGAGATAGAAGTGTTGAGAATACCACCAATCATTGAGACGATAGTCATGACCACATGGGCGTGTGGACCGAGGGCCAAGGCGTACATGTTGGTAAATGGCTGGGGAGCGCTGGTGTTGTAGAAAGTCTCAATAGATGGCATGCAGAACAGGAACAAGATGATGATCGGGAAACCGCAAAGTGCTGAAGCGACCGTTGCCCAAAAGACGCCCTTAGCAGCGGCCTTCTTAGCCGAGACGGTCTCCTCTGCGACATGGCCTGATGCGTCTTCGCCCACTAGACAACTAGCAGTCATAAACCAAGAAAGGACCCAGTTGAGGCTGGGAGTGACATCTCCACCATTGTAGGTCGAAGTGAACACGTACTCAGCTGATTGGAAGCCATAAGTTTGCGATACACCAATTGGGAGCCAGATGAAGTTCAGCAGCATATCGAAGGCGATCACAATGACACCTGTGCGGAACACCCAGGAGTACATATGCGACGGGAGGAAGTTCAAGCTGGTAGCCACTCCCAGGAAGAACAACGAGATGGCCCAGGCGATGGCTCGTGCACGGACATCAGAGGTGTCGTAGGGGAAGCTCGTGTCTGGGTTGAACACAACCACTTCTGACACAAGATAATTGGCGACACCGAAGCAGTCACTTGCCAGGAATGCCGTCCATGCAACTAGTGTCCATGCTGCGACCAAGAAACTTATGAACCTTCCCACCCGTCCACCGCCCCAAGAACGGAATGCCCAGTAGTAGATCGACCCCGCGGCGGGGTAGCTGGAACAAGCTTCAGCAAGGCAGGCGGCGGTAATAATCGAGAGAATGCTACCTGAAATCCAGGAGCTCCACCTATAAATCTTGTCAGACGGGACTGGTTGGCGGCGAAAGCTGCCCGGGTGGCTCGGATGTACTTACATAGCAGCAGGACCACCTCCGCTGATTGCGATATAGAAGAGCAGACGAATGCCGCCAATTGGATAAAGAGCAGAGAATGAGCAAGCAAAGTTGTCGTAAGAGCCCCATCCTCGCGCTAAAACAGCGCGGTAACCCAGCTTCAACAATTCGCGATCATCTTCGTTTTCTTGAATGTCTTGGATGTCTTGGCTGTTCTTGGCTGCCTCAGGGGCCGCAGCAGCGTCGAGAGACATGATGATCTGCTAAGCTGTAAAGCAAAAATTTCAGGGATGAAAACTTTTCTTTGGCTAAATTGCGGGCGATACGAGCTTGACAAGATTTACAAACGAAATTTTACATCAAGGTTTATTGGCGTCGCGAAATCACGTAATCACGTAATCACTGGCGATCTCTTCACCGGACGGTCAATCCATGGGTTTCTATAAACGCAGGACAGGGAAATGAAGGACATTTCTTTACTTCATCCTTCTATGAAAGAATTATAGTATCATTTCTCAAAACAGCTCACAATCATAGCTATAATCATAGCTTCCAGAGAAACGGCCCAGTTTGGTCGGAGCTCTGTGTGCCGGGAGATAAGATTCATTGCGCTGGTTCGAGTGTAACTGTGAGTAATTCTAGCTTCCCATCAGAGTTGCGAACGATTTCTGTTATTTGTTTTTCAGATGCTATATTGAATACCAATGATCTAGCTTTTCTAACAATGCATATTTCACTTCGTCTTTGGCCTCCATCAAGGTTATCCATCAGTCTGTGGTTCTGTATGCTTGAATGGACAGAAATGGTGCTGAGGTAAATGGCGCAGGCGCGGCAATCATATCCTGTGCAATGATTCCTCGGTCTCTCACATAGAATGTATATGTAAGTCTGTTCTTCGCGTACATTTAAATACCCGTATCTTCTGATTTCACACTGCAAGCTCACATGCTTCACCCTAATGGGAATTGTCAGCCCTAGCGCCCTACTCTAATATCTCGATGATCTGTTGGTGGCCTCTAGCTTGTGCTGCTTGAAGCGCTGTATTGTAGCATCCACCTTGGGAATCAACGTCGGCCCCCTGATTGAGTAGTATCTCGACGATCTTTTGGTGGCCTTTAGCTGATGCTGCCTGGAGCGCTGTATGGTAGTATCCACCTTGGATATTGACTTTTGCCCTCTGGTTGAGTAACATCTCGACGATCTGTTGGTGACCTCTAGTTGATGCTGCTTGAAGAGCTGTATTGTCGTATCCACCTTGTGAATCAACGTTTGCTCCCTGGCAGAGTAGTATCTCGACGATCTTTTGGTGGCCTCGACGTGATGCTGCTTGGAGTGCTGTATTGTGGTATCCACCTTGGATATTGACGTCTGCTCCCCGGTTGAGTAGCATCTCGACGATCTGTTGCTTGCCGTCAACTGATGCTGCTTGGAGTGCTGTATTGTAGTATCCACCTTGGATATTGACGTTTGCTCCATGGCAGAGTAGCATCTCGACGATCTGCTGGTGGCCTCTAGCTGATGCTGCTTGGAGTGCTGTATTGTGGTATCCACCTTGGATATTGACGTCTGCTCCCCGGTTGAGTAGCATCTCGACGATCTGTTGCTTGCCGTCAACTGATGCTGCTTGGAGTGCTGTATTGTAGTATCCACCTTGGATATTGACGTTTGCTCCATGGCAGAGTAGCATCTCGACGATCTGCTGGTGGCCTCTAGCTGATGCTGCTTGGAGTGCTGTACTGTCATCTCCTCCTTGGATATTTACGCCTGCCCCCCGTTCAAGTAACATCTCGACAATATTCTGGTGACCTCCAGCTGATGCTATTTGGAGTGCTGTATTGTAGTGTCCGCCTTGAATGTTGACGTCTGCCCCCCGTTTGAGTAGTATCTCGGCGATGTTCTGATGGCCTTGAGTTGATGCTGCCTGGAGTGCTGTATTGTATAGTCCAAATTGGGCATTGATATCGGCGCCATTGTCTAGTAGCATCAGGACAACCTGCTGGGATCCGCTCAACGATGCTGCTTGTAGAGCGGTCAAGGACCATTGATCCTGAATGTTCACCTCGGCACCTTCGTCTAGCAATACTTGGACGACATGCGGTATTCCAAAGTAGCTGGCAACAAGAAGACTTGTCAGGACTGAAATATTCAGGAAACTATACTTATTATACACTGGAGCCCAAGTGCTGATATGAGGCTTTGTTACGTCACAGAGAATACGCGCATCTTCCGTGCATCGGTCAGCAAGCGAAGCCTCCTGGTTGGTGAAATGCAGAGCCCAATATTTCGCAGAATACGCAAGAAAAGGGTATTTTTGATCTCTGATACCATCGGATTTGCTGTAATCGTCAAAAGACCAATCCTCTTCAGTTGTGTAATTGAGGTCGGGCAGCTTCAAGTACTGCATACATTGTCGTGATATTGTGCCGTGCGAGTGAGGCGAGCTGGAGGCACCTTTCCAAAACCCCTCCTCCTTTTCTTGCTTACATGTTACTATCAAAAATTCTCTTGCTGTCTGATGAATGAACGAAAGCTTTCCTTCGTTGACACTGATGAAAAGACCGCAGAGATCCATGATGTAGCCTCGAAACTGACCGCTTGGCCATCCCGCGGCCATCAGATCTTCGTGCGATTTGAATACTTGCTTCTTTTGGCCTTGGACAGCCAGTGTCATAGCGATGTTTGCTTCTTCAAGGGTGAGGGGCCGTCGGGAAGCGAGCACAAGCTCAAGAAGAGTCTTCAATCGTGACTTGTTCTTGCTTTGGTTTAGCATCCGTTCGTATACTTGAGAGACTTCCTTCGGTACGTCATCCAGAAGTGTTTCCAGATCTGAGCACCTGCTGTATGCCATGCGATCGTTGGTGATAATTTTGAGTATCAGGTGAAGTCAGAGGTATGTGCGACTCTGCATGCCTTTCAAACGAGTCTTAATCTTTTCTCGATCGCTTTCGGTGAAGCCCTTTGTGATGCCCTCAACCTTTTCGTCAATGACTAGATCAATCTCAAGCCGAATTTGCTCAGATTGGCTTTCGCCGTCAAGCTGAAGATACCTTTTGGTGGTTGATAAACCATCAAAGCGATCTTGCAGGTCTTGAAGCGGACGACTTGTGATAAGGAATTTGAGTTTAGATCCTGCTAACGCCTGGTCTGAGCTGTAGAAGTCATAAAGAGTTTCAATGATCTGGTGTGCGCTTTCCTTTTCACATTCGTCTAACGCATCCATGACACATACTAATTCACCGGCACCCGGGTCAGTGGCACACGCCACCAGAATTTGCCATAACTCGAAAAAGTTTGTGACAAGGGAGTCGCCTCTTGCCTTGTACCTTGGCAACGCATGTTTAATCAATGTGGTCGATTCAAGGGTGGAAGGAGACCAGAAGATCTGCCAAAGTATTGCACACAGCGCCTGGGCACCATCCATATCGCCACCAGCACCCTCTTTGAAAAAGAAGTAGGCAACAACGGATGGTGGGCTGGTCAGAACATTAGCGGACGTGATGGTTATCGTGCTAATATCCAGATGTTTCTCGTCTATCAGCGATCTCGACAAAACTGACTTGCCACGGCCAGGGCCTGCTGAGACCCAGAGCACGCCTGAGCTGCTCTCGCGCCACTGGCCAAACTCCTCATTCTCCAAAATCCACTCGCAGGTTCCGCGGACTCTAAGTGGGTTCCGACGCATGTTTTCCTCGTAGTTATTTGCAGCTTTGGCCAACGCATGCAGCAATTCCTGTTCCCTGTGGTCTTTCTGAATCTCCTCTAGATGCTGGAGGGTTTTTTCTTGGGTGGCACGCGATGTTCGAATCTCTTGCAAAATATGATTTCGATTATCCTGAATTTTGGATTTTACCGTGATTTGGAGCAAGTTGCGGCAGGATTCATTGCTCTTGCTAATCTTTTCCATCATCTCTGTCCACGCGTTTGATCCTTGCACATCCTGCCATGCGCGGGAGTGCTGGGGACTCGTAAGATGGAAGATGACTCGAGCCTTGTATTCAATGAAATACGAATAGAGTTTTGCTAAAGGATGGATGAGGTTCTCATAATGCTCTCGACGATCGGTTTCGAGATACTCTGTCTCGAAGATGTGCCAGAACATTTGAAGCTCCCCGATACCTTCCAATCCGTTCGCCATATCCTCTTTCTCTGTAGTACCGCTCAAAATGAGCTATTTGTTCAGCTTATATCCTGGAAGCCATGAGAAAGGCGACTTACTGGGAGAATCAAGGAGACGCCAGACCATGCCAGTGCTGCAAGTGGCTGGGTACTGACAGCAGTCTGCACGACGGAATCAGACCAGAGGAGAAATCTCCCCAACTTCTCAATTTGCTCTCGCACGCTGATACTGTGGTTCCGAATATGGAACTTCCACTGCTTTTGCTCTCGATCTGCCAATAGCGTTCTGACAACCCCTTCCACAGATTCTGGACTTGAGAAATCTATGCTGGCAGATGCGCCTTGACCCTGTAAAGAGGCCAGATAATTTGTATAGGCTGTGAGCAGCTCCTGGTCTGTATCTCTCTCCTGAAAAATGACAAAGGCTTCGGACCAGAGATCGTTTCGGTTCCCTTGACTTTTTCTTGTTTCCATTGGCGGCGCGTCTACCGGCATGGGTTGATCAGAAAGCGAAGCAGAGGACGGTAAATCGGGAGTGGAGTGTGAAGTTGAGGAGCCAGCGAGATTGGTATCCGGCGCTGTTGAAGCCGAAACTGAAACATCGTCACTGTCTGCTACTCTTGGATCTCCTTTTTTTCTGTGTTTTCGCAATAAGCGATCTTTGGCAGTCGAGAAAACCCCCATGTTGGCTTGCGTGTGTGGTAGGCCCGAAGGTTCGAATTTATCTGGCAAGGTGGGAGAAGTCAGAAGTTTTGAAACGAGGCTGTGCAATTAGGCGCATAGGGCATGGCTTAGGCGATCTACTTTTGCTGTGACAGGTGTGCTGTGACTTGTCCTGCATGAAAGCAACCGATTATGTACTTGGTACATAGCGCCACGGGGTGGCGCCAACGTGACTAATGATATTTCATGAATCGAGTCTTTCGTCCAATCTTTATCACTTTATCTGCCTTGCAGTAGCAATCGATACAACGCGACTTATTACGATTCATCACGATTCGTAGCTAAGCCACTGCCCGAAAAGCTGCATTCGAGTCTCATGAGAGAGGTCAAAAGTCAACTTCTATAGGGATACTTGAGCCATCTTGTCGGCTGAGAGCGTTTATACGGTTGTCAATAAAGATCGACCTTTTTATCGGGTAAAATGATAGTAAACATCTTGATTAAGCTGAGATAAGTATAAACAAAAGTAATATATATACCATTATGGGCATTTTGCTTTTCACTATTTTCTTTATCTGGACTATTTTTCTCGGCGAGTGTCTTCTCCGCATCGATTTACCCAATAGCAAATGTATCGGACAAATCGCTGAGCCGCACCTACTACTTTTACCCCACGCTTGACGAAGAAGTCCAGGTCTTCAATCTCACAAGCCTGCAGAAGATTGAGGCAAATCTCAATTTACGTCGCATGATTCAATGATAAAATTTCTGGAAGTCTTGTTGCTAAACCGTGACTGCTGTCACTCGGTATATTCCCTATGGCTACATCAAATAGCCTGTGAATGATGATTGGTAGAGCGCAGGAAGGCTGAGAAAACGAAGCTTCATTAGCCAAGAGAATGACTCGACTGCTGAGATAATCCAGCTCGGAGGAAATTATTTATATTGATCAAAGGACACATCGAGCCAATCGTAGAATTATCGGAGGCTTTTTTTTCTTGATTTCAAATCGCTCATTCTCCTCGGCAACTTCTCGCGAATGCTGTCGGGAAAGTGCTCATGGATTTCGATGTCTTAGCCTTGCTTCACATGTGAGGAGGGCCTTTATATGGGGAGTTTCCAGTTTAGTATTTCTTTCCTTCCGGATCTTGCCAACAGTATTGCCCTTCGTGGCGACATGCGGGTGCAGGTCATCGCATGACACGATACACATCCCACGATATAGGACATTGACCGGATCATTGCTTTGTTGGGACGGATTATCATTTGGGGCCGAATAGATTTTGGGGGTAAGACGCGTCATCTAGATATCGGAGCCTAGAAATCTCGGTTGGGGCCAGAGTTCGTTGTTCTAGCCCCTGATCTCTCCCATTGGGCTGTTCCTCCGCTTTGGCCCACTGGTCATGACCGGGGTGGACAATAATGCCGCATAGACATGTTATTCGATACGAGCCTCATTCTACATAGTTGATGTCCTTGGTTTCGGCATATCAAACTGGGAAAACTGCCGGAATTGATATGGATGTGTGTGTATTGAAATATTTGTTTCTAGATTATGCATGGGTACTACCTAAAGGCTAAGACCTGCTATTATCCCTCTTATCGTGCTTCATAGCACATAAAGCTTGAAAGCCATAGTGTTAGCGGCCCTATCGTAGCCAATATCCCCATTTGATAGCCTCATAAAGAGGCTTATCTTTTCGAACCAGCGACGCACTCGGCACTTCAGCCTGCGCCTCAACAGAGAATATTTTATCGGGTACGGGCGCCTTCATAGTACGCAATGACGACAACATGGGGAAGTGAATTTGTGGATCAAAACTTATCAATATCAAAGCCTGGTTTCCAGCTGGCACATCTGCACACCGTACAGAGTAGATAAGAGAGCGCTCGTCCGAGATCGCGCGAAATGCGTTTATTCGTGAATCTGGGCAGAGGAGGCGGCGTAGTTCAGCTGGTGCGTCATCTGGAGGCCACATGTAGACTCCGCGAGACACGTATCGTTCTTCTGAGCCTTCGACTGGTGTGCCGTCTTCATTATATTGTGTGGGTCGGTGTAGGAGTCCTGTGCCTTCTTCGTCGATGGGACATTTGCGTTTTCGGGACACGGTGCGGAGGCGGAGCCGGTCTTGGGATCGGAAGCCGTCCGATTGTAGGGCTGGATCGTTAACGAGGTCGATGAAGGTGGATGCGGCGAGGTTGTAACTGCGGTGCTTTGTGCGTGCGGCGATGAATTCTTGTCTTTCTGTTGCGTCGTGCGTGGATTCGTACTCAGCATGGTAGTCGCGGCGTAAACGCTTTTCGGGTCGGTGCTCGTTATGGTCACGGGTTGATTCTTGACATTCAGGGGTCGAGTCCGAGTCCGAGTCGTCTGATCGTGGAGGTGATGTTATGTCCCCCTCGCCGTGCATTGCGAGATATTGTTCTGGTGTTCGGAGAGGTGTAGTATAGTAGGTACGGTGATTTTCACTTTTGCCGTCGGCATACTCGCGTCGGCATTCTAAGATGACCGGTCGGCCGGTTGCTTCGTCGGTGCAGATTGAAAGATCGGTCCAAAGCTCATTAATAGGACCTTCGCAGTGCTCGCGACGCCATATACGTCCACTCCACTTACGACGATTGTGGCGCGGAGCATAGCAGGACCAATGATAGAACGAGGAGTATCTTTCATCCTCGTCTGAAGTGACTTGGGTAGATACCGCATAGAGATGCTCATTGTACATCTCAAAACAGACAGATTGGCCAAGATCGCCATCGCCGACTTGCGTAAGAGTAGGTTTAATAGGGTCGGAAGTGTTGGAAGTCATATCTACCCCGTAGACGGTCCATACGCCATCTGAGCCACCAACGGCTGTAAATAGGCCGTACCAAATATAGGTGCGGCTGTGCCGAACAAAGACCCGCGCCCCTGCAGGGATCCACTTCCTGAGTAGCAGGCGGCCCTTTCTGGGGTTATGAAGACGGGCGGTCATATCGATGGCTAACAATAAGTCATCCTGATCATCGTCGGTATCAACCCGAAATACGAGGATTTCATCTGCATATCGCAGCAACGATACCCGATCCACTGCATCCGCGCCCAGCGGTTCAGTCAAGCGGCGAAAAAGGACTAATAAGTTCAAGACACGTTCCTGCTTACCCCCAGCATGCACGTCCAGCAGACGGATATCGTGCCCCACTCGGTAGCATAGGATCCCTTGATTGTAGAGAAAGTCGGCCCCATAGGCTAAGACTGAAACAGAATACGGCGCAGCTGTAGCGACCGCTTCATGAATGTCAAACCGATGCCCAACAGCCTTGCGATAGGTATAACCAGCCTGATTCAAGGCTGATTGTCCCTCTTTGCTGAAAAGGAGAACGTTCTGTGAAGCAGTCAGCCTTCGTTCCGGGCGGGGAAATATTTTCCTTTGCTTACCTCTACAGTTTTCCGGGCGACGAGGTCACTCTGGGCAAGATCACGAAGGGCACGGTTGGTACGACTCAGATTGATAAAATCACGGTCGTCCAGCGATGTAGCGATTTCATAAAAGATGTCAAAGGGAAGGGAGTCAAGACTCCTCGCAGCCGGCATGGCTGTGAAATGAGAGAGCAGAGAAAACAATTAACATGAATACATGCTGAAAGAAGAAAGTATAATGATGAGAGGAAGGAAGGTTTGGGTGGTTGGGACCTAACAAGGAAAGACGGTGGGACTTAAGGGAATGCTAGTTTGCATTTGAGCCTCATGCATTGAGGGGGCAAATTTAGGAGAGATTCCGTAGATAATCCACACAGCACGGAGTAGCGCACAGCCACTAAGCCGGGATCGGCACTCGCGCAATTTAGTCCAAGGTTTTGACCAGATTAGAATTTAGTGCATATGATATAAATTGGGTTATTTAGCCTGGTGCTCCAGAATATTGGGAAATTGTTGCGGCTCAACTGCTGTCTCGGGCTTATGATTGGATGATGAGATCAGCCTCCGAACCGGCAAGGGGCGGGAATACGAAGGAACTCCGATGTAATCATTCTTAGTCGTCATGACCATATTAAAATGAGGCTCTTTCGCGCAAATGGTTTCATTCTGTCCTCCCCCACTGTATGATCTTCATGCAGGAGTGGAGCTACACCACATGTGAGAGACTCGTGTGATTGTCAACTGAGTTCCAGGGTACGGACGCTGTGGCCTCTTGAAAGTTTCAGGCTCGGATGGCGCGGTGTGACTGCGTGATACAACCCCGCATCATTTCTCTTCTGTCTTGTCTTGCAGGGATGGGCAGCCTTGCTTATACCAGACTGTAGAAGAATCGGAAGCTGGTCACGTAACCAAGTTACGACTACGTAAGCTATTTTTAGAGGCGTCATCACGCACGCCTCAGGCAGTCAACTTCACGATGACTGATGGGGGATCTTACCTAAGATTACCTAAGATTGTTGGGATTGTCTAACTTACCATGAGGTTCTGGAGAAGGTCTTGAGTCATTCATGGAACTAAATAATCGATACTAGTCTCCTTTGTTTACCTTTAGGCTTCCACTAGACACACGCTAATAATGTTTGTAGCCGAACATCCCGACCACGTGACTCATCACTGATATCATTGCCAAGACCATGGAGTTCCGCATAAACATTGTTGCCTGCAGACTCGTAGGGCTGAAAGTTCCATGGAACATTGAAGCCGAAGAGGCGCCGGGTGTAGAGTATCGTTGGTTGCGCCCTGTGTAGTTTTTTCCTTGTCTATCCGTTGCCTCATTCGGCCTTCTTTTCCCCTTCTTCTCTATATTCTGTCCGGCAAACATTGCCGTGTTTCCAAAGAGTCATTAACTCCGATCTGCGCGACCCACCCAAGTCAGCCAGCCAAAAACTCCCCGACAAAAAAAACTTCTTCCTTTAGATATCCCACTTTCTTTGATTTCGGGTTCCTGGTTCCTGGCCTTTGTCATATAATGTATTATCCTCCACCAGGACCCCCTCCACCTAACGGGCCTCCGCCGTGGGGTTATCATCAACCTCCCCCAGGTCAGTGGGCCCCGCCTGGAGGTCAGCCCTACGGCCATCACGGACCGCCGCAACACCAACACCATGGTTATTACCCTCCCCAAGGCCCTCCACCCAGGCCTTACAGCCATTCGCCGCAACCCCCTCCACGACCTTACAGTCATTCGCCGCACAACTCGGGGTCTTACGGGTACCATACGCCATCTCCACAGCCATCGCCACAACCGTATGGCTACCGACCTACATCTCAGCCCTACCCGTCCCATCAGCATAGTCTAAGTAGTTCCCGCAATGGTAGGTTTATAATAATGTATTGCCAGCTTCAGCGACAGATTGACTGACTCGGGCAGAACCTGGCCGCTCATCTTCACCGAACGTGGCACCCCCGCCTCCGCAGAGTCTCCAACACTTCGGATCAGGCGCGCCGTCCAATTACCAGTTCCAGTACTCGGCTTGTACCGGACGTCGCAAGGCTCTTTTGATCGGAATCAATTATACCGGTCAGCCGAACTCTTTGCGTGGTTGTATCAATGACGTGACCAACATGTCCACTTTCTTGCATGAGCGATTCGGGTATCGTCGCGAGGACATGGTCATTCTCACTGATGACCAGAAGAACCCGATGAGCATCCCGAACAAGCAAAATATTCTTCGCGCGATGCAGTGGCTCGTCAAGGATGCTCAGCCCCATGATTCACTGTTTATTCACTTCTCTGGACATGGTGGTCGTACACCGGACTTGGACGGCGACGAAGACGACGGATATGACGATGTCATCTATCCAGTCGACTACCGCACAGCCGGCCATATCGTAGACGATGACATGCATGACATCATGGTTAAACCGCTCCGACCCGGTGTGCGATTGACAGCCATTTTCGACTCATGCCACTCGGGCACTGCATTGGACCTACCGTACATCTACTCGACCCAGGGTATCCTCAAGGAGCCCAATCTGGCCAAGGAGGCCGCCCAAGATCTCTTTAGCGCGATTACTTCCTACGGACAGGGTGACCTGTCTAGCATGGCCAACACGGCCATTGGATTCTTCAAGAAGGCGGCCAACGGAGGGCAAGCGCGTCAACGTACTTTGCAAACCAAGACATCGCCGGCCGATGTGGTTATGTTCTCCGGATCTAAAGATACACAGACCTCGTAAGTGCGGGGAAGTGGCTTTTGATTTGACCCTGACTAACCCCTTTTCTTCTCTGCAGGGCCGATACTTTCCAGGACGGACAGGCGCGTGGGGCGCTCAGTTGGGCGTTCATTAAATCTTTGAAACAGTGGCCGCAGCAATCTTATCTGCAGCTGTTGAATTCCATTCGGGCGGAGCTCGACGGCAAGTATACTCAAAAGCCGCAGCTGAGCTGCAGTCATCCTCTCGGTAAGTTTCTGTATTACCATGAAAGCGAACCTGGCTGACTTTGAGATAGATGTCAATTTGCGCTTTGTTATGTAGATTACAGGTTTCAAAGAAATGAGCAACGATGTCACGGCCCTTTTATTTATTCCGTACTCCGTAAGAACTCCGTAGGAATTCCGTCATCCCAGTTTTCTTCTGCAATTATATGTCGGTGCATAAGGGGGGGTAGGATTTGTCCTCACCAATCTCCTCTCTTTGACCCAGAAATGATCCTCTTGCGGGGATTACGGTGGATAACTGAAATTACCAATGACCACGATTCAGAACCCCTCCTTGGCCCTCGTGTGTTCTCCGTGCATCGCTGTGGTTTGCCAGGTCTTCCCTCGGCCCCATACCGACCCACATAAGGAACTCTCGTCCTCGAACGCTGGAGTACACCGAACCCTTTTTACTCCTTCTCAAAGAGGGAATTGCTAGTCAAAAACATCAGCCGTTCAATTTCTCACACGGGAAGTATTCTCCAGTCTTTTCACTTCGCTCGGCACCAACCCAGTGGCTGCAGTATTGCACGATTCCCCTGAGCGGGAATCGATCCAATTTAAATTATAGCGGCAGAAGATCCCAGTGGGACCGTGGGTGAAATTGTACCCACGGTCCGCTTCTCGCATTTGCTTTCTCCAAGATCTTCGAAGTTTGGAACGCCCACGTTGGCGTCTACGTTTTACGTTTCGGTGTGTGGCTTGGAGATCTCGGGACCAAAGTTAAAAGGACCCGAGGCGCTTTTAACTGCCGCGTCACGTAGACAATGATGTGTCAGATTCCAAGACACTGTGTGGATGGGATGATCTGATACGGGCTAACTCCGCCTAGGCTTAGCGGGTCCGTAAAAAAAAAGAAAAAAGGCCTATTTCCCCATTTCTCGGGAATTCGCTCGTAGTGATCTTCGTTTTACCGTCACAATTATGCAATCCTTCGACAATAGCCGTATAGTATTCTTGTTCACGACTATCTCCACGGATAGGGGCGGAAGTATACCAGAAAATAGAAATGAAACAAAATTACAGTCATCTATGTGTTACACGGGATGGCGCCTCGTAGCTCGTGAACTAAAATGCTCAATGTCTTTGATCCACTTTTAGTTCTTTTAGTCTTTTTCCGAATGGAGTCTCTCTGCTTTTTTAGGATCAAATGGCACCTTTCTCCGACTCTGTAGACATTTCCGCTTCCAAGGTTCTATGTTAACTATTCCTTTCTCCCTCTTTTCCTCCCTTTTATATACCTAACCCCACCCCTCCCACCCTTGCTCCTTTAAACACCTGATATCACATACCGCAAACATGTGGGCATCCTCCGCTACAAACAGCTCCTACTCCTCCAGCGTCTCCTCCTCAGACCCTCACCTTCCCTACCAACATCCTCAACCAACATCAACCGTCTCCCTAGGCTCTCAACCTCGCCGAGCCCCGATGAAATACCGCCGCTTCTACTCCTCTCCCGTTGACGACGGAGACTCAACACCTATCCAACTCTACGGCCTCGAGCAACGGCCCCTCTCAATCATCGAAAAGCCAAAACTCCTCCGCCGTGTTTCCCATGCCTTGGACGATATCAAAGAAGACTTCGCCTACCAAATCGGCGATCCATCCAGCACAGCCGCAAAGCTCAAGCGTCGCTCCACTTTTCTGCTAGACGGTTCTCTCGGCACAGCTCCCCGCCCCGAAACAGCAGACTGCCATGGCCCACCTACCTCGCGACGGATGTCAATTATGTCCGCTGCGCCAGAGCGAGGCTTGAGTCGCAGACTTTCGCGGAGACTTTCCATTTTCGGTGGTCGGAAGGGTCTTGAACGTCCTTCTACAGCTAGTATTTCTACACCGAATTTGATCGGTTCTTCGGCTATGAACTAGCCTCGGAAAATGTGGAGAGAAAAACTCCCAAGGTTGGTGTTTATATTGGTTTCTGAGACCAATATAGACATTGATCAATGGGGTGTTGAACGGAGCGGAGCGGTCGGGTCAAGTGGATCCATGGCATGATTAATGAGCCAAAATTACCGACCTCGGAACACAACCACTGGAACCGAGCTCGAAGAATCATGAAAATTCCTGGGGAATATTGGGAGAGAAAAAAGAGACGATGCCGATAGATCGGCTCTATGCTGCTGCTTCTTGCAGCGACGATCATTTTACATACATGTCGATAAGACATACACATGCAATCCGCACATGGGAAAATCGGTGTTTGGCTTAATTCCGGGTGGAGTCTTCTTTATTGTCATTATATCCATGGTTTGGATGGGGGTTTTTTGCTTTTCGATTCTAAATCGTTCTTGCTTTTTTCCTTTCCTTGTTTTTGACTACACTCAGAAACTTGGTTTCGATTTGATTTCCAGCTAATATTTTCTGTCCTGGGAAAACTGTATTTATTTGCCATTGATTCGGTTTGCGCATAGCTTGGTGTTTGGGAATGAATTCTTTACAAAATTTAATGTTTACTTCAATAGATCTCAATAGTTCTATATAGTAGCTGAAATTAGTAGTACCTGCGGGCGGGTCCTTCCAGAAACAACCTAGTCGACGCTTCCCTACATGATGCATGTCAGGGCCGATGTCAATTTACAATAGTCACTAAGATCATGAATTTCAATAAAGTGTAGGTTCTTCACATGGTTACATGCATAATGTCTCAAAAAGTCGGTCATCGGACATGACAAGCGTGCGCCACGAACGCCGCCCGCCGCAGCGGGTGTGGACCGAAGTGCGTCAGCAAACGCCTCGCCTAAAAATAAAGAACCTAGAAAATTTTTTCCTATGATCTACGGCAGTGAGGGGGATTTACGTTATACTTGGAAGTACTTATTTCTCCGGTAGTTCGCATCGTGGCTTGTGGCTTGTCTTAAGTCCGGAAGCACTAGTATCGAACCGCTCCTCGCTTGTATGCACCTCGATTAGATTGGGACTTTTGTTACTAGTGTATACATGATGTTACCACGCAACAATAAGTTAGACTGTCGGGTACGAAGCATACACGAACACCCAGCGATCTCCAACTCTAAACGTAAGCCAAACTCAAACACGTCTGTGTTCATGCTATTTATGTTTTACTATTGTAGATCAACGGCTCTCCTCCGTTACCCGCTCTACTAACATCCCCACCAAGTGTATTCCCACTGGCTCGGCCCTGGTGGCTTAGTGAATCACACCACCGTTCGCTTGACAGAAGCTTATCCGTATCCATGTCGAGAGTCTTTTGCGCACTTGGTGGAGGTCGCACTCGTCAGAGACGGAGTAAATCCACTATTGTGAAACAAGCTTTTTGTGGGCTGGGGAGAATTGTGGGTGTATTCGTCAACGGAGGCTGGGACGTGATGTGTCCGTTGCAATATGTGGAATTGGTTGGTGCCTTGCGTGCCGTATGTGGGTCTTTTAGGCTATATATTCCGCCGACTACTATGGGTGTATGAGACGTGTGAGATCTAAGGTCTTACGAAGCTTTCTTTGTACGACGTAAGGGTTGAGAGAGATAAATTTTGGTGAGCTTTGCCGAAGGCATTGCGTAAACGAAACAGTTGGAGTGTCTGGGTCCCAAGATTGTTGCCCAAATTCCAATGTACAAAATTTCAGTAATGCCGGCTGTCACTGTTCGATCGATGGAATGCACCTGAGGATCGACTGATAGGGTGAAGCGATCTTATCGTTGGGCTTGGGATCTGCAGGATTAGCACTAGGTCAGTGAATCTAGAAGGAGAGACAAAGAAACCGCACTGTAGTTCTCGAATTCAGCTATACCGCCACATTCTTACTCATTGATTACTGGACCCCAACTTCGCATGACTCTAACTTCTTTGGCTTACCGCCTCATTATTCCGGCAGGGCTGTCATTGTTTTGATTATATTGTTATGAAAAAAGCATCATAATAGTGCAGTGATATTACATGTTCACGATTCCAAGGATGGAGATGTAGAAATGCATGAGACTCGAACTGTTCGGCTGAGAAAACTGGGCTTTGAAAATAGACTTTTCAAGCATACCAACTAGTGCAAATTCGTGAAGAAAAAGTAAGCATAATTTGCATACTTGCTCTCGCATATCAGCAAGGGATGTGCATGAAATAGTACAAAAACAAGAAACAACACCAATCATAAAGGTGGGACGGAAGGCCAGGGTTTTACCCTCCAGCAGGTTTCCCAGAGATCTCCGATCTCTGACATTTGGTCATACATTGCGGTGCTAGTATAAGTTCATTGGAAGTGGTTTGATAATGTATCTGTAGCCCCCCGATCGATAGCACTCCAGCTGTTATGACTTTCTACGATCACTCTCCAAGACTCTACAGACCACCTATAGCTTTTCCCGTTGTTGCAGAGACTGAATCTCACACACTACAAATGCTTATACGCATGAGGTGAATGTCAATCATCGTTTGAAATTATGCGTTTCCCACAATAGGAAAACTTCTGGCAATTTTTTGATTTTGGGTCCACAATAAGTATGATTTGCAAAATCTTGAGGTTTTCGCCGCTGCGTGGTTTGATAAAAGGTTGACAACCGCCTATAATGCTTGGAAAGGCCATTGGCCACTACAATAAATGCTCCTGCGGCTGGCCTGGGTGTTGGTTCTTCTTCGCATATGACGACCCTTTCTTTCCTTCCCTTCCCTTCCCTATTTAGCTTTTCCCGTCTTGGGATACGTGGTTTTCGTTTGGGATGATTCTTGTGTAAATCATCGGGTTCATGTTAAGTATTGTTGCGACCTGTTCTATGATTACCGTGATAAATCCACCAAGACTGCCACCTGGTGAGCTTAATGCAAGCCAAGAGTACCCCCACTTCGTACTATGAATAAGATCTACAAAAAAGTGGGCAGTGAGACATAGCCGCTGCAAGATTTTAATGGGATTGAATGAGAAAGCTCCAGTGTCTTCTCTTTAGGCTTCTATAATTGTAGGTCAATTTTAAAACTTGGGGCTATGCGTAGGTACCATCGGGAAGAAGTATGCTATTTTTCACCTGCCCAAGAAGTGCTATTTGATGCAGGTCAAGTAATTGGTGATGAGAATATCTTCTCGCTATAAGTCTATATAAGAAAACCTCGAAACACTAGGTCACTTTGATATCTCAACGGTCGCATTCGCCGCAAAATTAGCCTTGATCTTGAATTTTAATTGATCCTCATCCACAATCTCCCCCTTCCGCTTCTCAATCTCCTCAACATCCCAATTAGAAGAGACATACCGCCCCGAAAGGAAGTTCTTATCGCCACTCGACAACCACACAGCAGCACCTCCCACCAACTCAGGAGAATCGAGCATAAATGGTGCAAGGAATGGCACGCTACAACCCATATCCGTTGGCACGATACCCGGATCGAGACTGACCGATGTAATGGTCGGATGTTCGGAGGCAATGTAGGCCGTGAGTTTTGTTAAGGCTAGCTTTGCGAGGGAGTATCCTCCCATACCGGGTGCAGTTCCATGGGCAGCGAGAGATGTGATTGTAATTATCGTGGTTGGTCTCGCCGGCGTAGCTCCTGTTTCTTTTAGGAAGGCTTTGGTGACGTTGTAGGTTCCTTTGATGTTGATTTCCTGTGTATAGATTGTTTAGACCATATCGACATTTTTAATTGAAAGCTGGAAATCCTACCTGACATTCCCACCATGAATCCAGCGTGGAGTCAAAGGTGCTCTCAAGCGGAGAGAGATTGCCCGCGTTATTAATCAGAACTTGTGGAGCACCGGCCTGTGTAGTGATTTCCTTGAACGCGATTTCCACGGCAGTCTGGTCCGTGATATCGAGTGCAAAGCGAAGGACTTTGGTGCTGGTATTAATTTTCTTGATCAACTTCTCTGTTTCCTCCAGGCCACTCGCAGAGCGGCCTATGAGTGCAATGACTGCTGCTCCAGCTCGAGCAAATGAGGCTGCAAATGCCTATAGTATATGTGAGGAACGTACGCATTTCAATTGGACAGTAGTGCTCTTACCAAGCGTCCTAGACCACGACTTCCGCCAGTG
Source organism: Penicillium pulvis (assembly GCF_028828015.1). NCBI lineage: Eukaryota > Fungi > Ascomycota > Eurotiomycetes > Eurotiales > Aspergillaceae > Penicillium > Penicillium pulvis. The sequence continues at coordinate 690,549 of NW_026643078.1, read as the reverse complement.
ATCACGACCACCTTTCCGGTTTGAGCAAGCTCTGCTCGAGTAGGGTCAATGGCAGGATAATTATCTCGGTAATTCTTGACTGTGAAAGCATTTCGCTTTACGTCTTCGTTGACATCGAGGTCAGCCATGATGAGACTTGGTCAGGTGCAATTGTGTGAGTTAAAGAAGACAAGTAGATCAGGGAAAGGAAGGAAAGAAGCAAAGAACTCAGTCTGGCTTTAGGGCTTTTATTAATTACGTGGGGTCCATGACCTTTCCTTATTTGGAAGCGGGGTCGTGGGACTGGTTCAGAGTGCGACGTGACTCCAGAGACCCTCTGATTCGTATATTTCTGATTGCTGGTCTTTGGTTAGTGATCTCTTTCGTATGCCATTGTTCCTTGGTGAATTTGAAGTACAAGGACCTCCAAGGCAGTCGCCAAACTTTAGAGAATCCCGCAACTGCATTGAAGTCTACACCCAGCATGCCCAGCAACAACGGAAGATGTGTTTATTCATGTTTGAATGGATTCCATTTGCAAACATCGTATCTCATGTCTGAATTCCAGTAGTCTATATGTTCAACATCAATATGACATCATATAGGTCTGCATATCTCCCATTTCCGATTGGTCAATTGGCCCCAGAAAACCACCGATATACTCTCTGGCGCATCAATTATCATTTAAGTAAGCAGCAAACGAGGATTGCGACAGCTGGGAGTGGACACCGGCTTAACGGAGCATCACTGGGTTATTTGACACGTAGGGCTAGTATCTGTACGTAAATTTCCTTTCTCGGGTTTTGAGGAGGCTAAGCTTGTATGCGGACTTCGCGTAGTATGTGCAGAAGGTTAATGATAAATCAATATCCATTGCTTGATTGAGACATCTGACTGGGTCGAAATATAGGCTTGCGCATGGTCTGTTTCGTCAGAGTTGTGGTCTATACTCACTGTGCAGGGGCAGCAGGACCAAGAGCTGAAGTTGATCCAGGGGAAATGCTAGTACTAAAGGTAGTAATAAATTCGAATTTAAGGCTCCGAATGAGCTGTTTGCTTCTTATAGATTGTTAGCAAGAGTATTACTCAATGAAAGTTTTTGAAACGAAGAGAGGTGATAGGTATTGATGTATCGAGTATATAGATGGTATAAGGTAGATGTGAGCCAATGAAACGCCATGGTAAAAACGCCAAAAGGCGCAAAGAACAAAGAGAAAGGAATCAAACCAGGATAGCAAATCCAAAGCCACCTGGCGTATCATCTCATCAAGAGAGATCCACAAGCCAACCATTATTTCCCCAATCCGCGATCGACGCCCAAATATAAGAAAGCCAATCAAAGTGTAGGTGTAAGGTGTAAAATGTAGAGCATGAAAACCCGTTCACGCTGGCTGGGGATGCGAATGCTCTTGCATTGCTGTTTTATCGTGTATAACCCCGCCGGGAGGACCTGCCCCCCGCCCCCTGCATCCCTGAACACAATTATAAAGTCACGCTCTCCAAATCGCGCATGACAATTCCCATCTGTGCCCGCTTAGCCGCCTCGGCCACAAGACTAAAGTCTTGTAAGAACGGTGCAGTCGCTGTCGGACCACCGAGGCCGTTAACCTGGTGAGGGTAGACATCGGTGGCGGGCTGGGTAGCGGGCATAGTTTCCGATCGTGGGATTGACTCGGAATCGATACCCTGTGAAGCAACTGGGAACCCAGAAGCGCTGGAAGCGTTCAGGGCCTGGGCAAAGGGTTGATTTTGAGAGATGGTGGGCGCGGCGCCGACGGACGTAGACTGCAGCGGGGGAGCAGCGAAGGGTTGCGGGGCGGGTTTTGAGGCCATGGTAAAAGGGTTTGACTGTTGGGAGACTGCGCTGGCCAGATCGGTGGCAGGAGTGAAGGATTGCATGGGTGCGAATAAGGAGGTAGAAGCGGGGGCTTTGGGGGGATGGGCTGATCGTCCAGGATCCATGCGGGGCAACTACTTTATGCTAAGGACGTAGCTGTGGTGGATCGATCGATCGGATGGTAGCGTGGAATGTAGGATCAAAAGGACCGAAGACTTTGAATCTGTGAAGTGGGCGAGGCAGATTCGTTCAGACGAATAGAGTGTAGCGTTCCGTTGTAGCGTCGTAGCCCCCAATGACGGCACCACTGGCAATGGATCCGGGTGGAAGAAATCGACGACGGTAGATGGTTGCGGGAGGGCGTACGAACCCCAGGTCGCTTAGTGAGTGACGGTCTGGGAGATGGTGAACAGTAATAAGAAGGAGGAAAGGAGAAGAGTTTGGCTTTGATTGGAGAAAGGGAGAAGATTCCGTGATAGATTTTATGACTTTCCAGTCGATGCCGATGATTACCCGCGCGGTAATGTGACGGTATCTCCACGCATCTCCACACGGTTAAGGTGGCAAATTACGGTAAAACGGTAAGTTGCCTCGGCCGGAGTCAGCGACATGTGTATAGAAGGGGGGAAGAACGATTACCAGACAAAGTTCACCTTCTTGGTTACTATTCCTATTGGCCGCCACCATGTTGATGCAAATGTATAAACGGGGTTTTGGCCCGTTTCGAATGGATTTCCTTCCCTGCCGCGACAAGCATCGTCTATCTGCTTGAACCTATGCACGACACTTATAGAGACTCGCAGTGAAGTTTTCCGTCTGAATCAATACTCACCTATGATGTACCATGTCGACTAAAGGTAAATTATGTAATATTAAAACATTCCCAAGGCCAAGTTTAAATATGCATACAGTGCAATTATGTTGTAATCCTCCCCGCATCTTACCTCGTATCCTTGCCTAATGATGTCTTCCCCATTTTTAGATCTGCAAAGCAATCCATTTCCCCAAACTCAAATTTTAGACAGCGGGGCGCTTGTACTCCGCGACTGGTGGTAAAGATACCCCTATGATGTCGAATTCGCATCATCCCATTGGAGCAAGCTGTCTATCCTTGATTATATCTAAGCGAGGCACACCTTTTCCCGGCTTTTGTCCGATATATGCTTTTACCCGATGCCACCTAGTTCGCCATATGGGGAACGGTAATCTTGGCATTTCCTTGGCCAAACATCTAATCTTCTACCATTGGACGAAGCAGTCTCAAACTGCGATGTCCTTTTTATTTTTTTTTGAATTATTTTGACGGTCACGAAGAAATCTCATGATATAGTCATATAAGAGGTTCATCCTCAAAATAATTTCATACCATATCAGCTGGGTATGTGCTGCGTATTGGTGGATACTCATGCGGCTATATGTAAGTCTATTGCCACGTCACTCTCGACTTCTAAGCGTATGCAGCTCAGGCAGATTACTCTCCCCTCTTTATAAATTCCATTGATTCAACCCTTGAAGATGAATGCCAAAAACTTCACAGACTAAACGTCATAGTCGGTGCATCATGAGTGGCTTAGATATTGCTCTTGCTTTGCCCGGTGTCATTGATTTATGTTCAAGTTCGTGTAAAGGGTATCGCTCATTATCTTATGTTAACATTTTCCAGATACGGAAAGAACATTGTGGCCACATACAAAGACTTCAAATATGCCGGTGAAGGGATCGAAGAACGAAAACTTGCCATCGAAGCTTCTTGGGCCAAAACTTCAGAACAATTGGCCTTCTTACGTCGTGTGTGGGACAATTTGAGCGACGATTACCGGGATTTGCAAGGTCGCCTTCTTCGCGCATTCGAGAAAAAGCTAGAAGCTGCCGTTATCCAAATCAGTAGCCTGGACAGACTTGCAGCTAAGAGTGGAGGGCTGTCAGACAGGTCAAAGGCAGCGAAATATGCTTTATTGAAAAAGGAATCACTCGATAGGGCAATCCGGGACCTTCAAGCATGCCAACATGAGTTCGACACGACGTGGTACTTGGTTCTACTGATAGCCGATCGTTTCATTGATGATGCGTTGGTCAAGCGCATCGGGACCGAAAAGCTATCTACTGCTAGGCATGTACGAGATGCGCTGAAGCCAGAGCCTCGCCAAGCGGCTTCACTTTTCCTATCCGAAAGCAAGATTCACTCTGCTAGACAGTCTGAAATTCTAAACTCAACATCAAAGGTCATCGAGATCACGGGCGTGGGTACGTTCATACTGGATTCTGCAGACTGTTCGTCTAGAAAAGACGCTTCCACGTTTGCCAAGAATGTTCGGCACTTGGCTATGAGGCTTCATCAGGTCGATGCGAATGGATTTCATCTCCTTAAATGCCACGGTGTAGCTCGCATAACGGACCCAAACACTAAGCAGCTCCTCTCATTCGACTTTATCTTCAACTTTCCAGAAGCGTGTTCTGCACCCCAGAGTCTTCGGAGCCATCTTCTCTCCAGAGCAACCCATTCTCTCGGTAATAAAATTAGACTTGCAAAGCAACTTGCTACGTCCATCAACTATATTCATGTCCTTGACTTTGTGCACAAGAATATTCGCCCAGAGACGATTCTGATTTTCGAGAGCAATGGGTCTCATCTTGGTCCATTGTATCTGCTGGGGTTCAGAGCATTCCGCTTGGCTGATAACAAAACACTACGACTGGGAAACTCTATTTGGTCGGAAAATATATACCAACATCCTGATAGACAAGGAAGCAACCCTGATACAGACTATGTCATGCAGCATGATATATACAGTCTCGGAGTATGCCTACTCGAGATCGGGCTTTGGAGTTCATTCGTGAGCAGCGAGAAACAAACCAATATTTCATTGGCAGAATTCAACCGTGATCCTTCTGCCTCCATCAGAAACAGCACGCTTAAGGACCACTTTACGACTTTAGCAAAGGTAGAGCTACCGGTCAGGATGGGTGAGAGATATACGGAGTTAGTTGTCAACTGTTTATCTTGCATGGACAAGACAAACAAAGATTTTGGCGATGAGACCGAGTTTGAGGATGATGACGGCATTTTAATTGGGGTCAAATATATTGAGAAGGTACTGTCAATACATTCGCTTTGATAAGTTGAGAGAAAGCAATACTAACGGTCAAACAGATCCTTCTTTCACTTAGTGAGATCATAGTCTAACAAGCAAAGGCTCGTAAACATTGTTCTCATCCGGTGTTTAATTTCCCTTCCACTTTTTCAATATCTGCAATACACCTCTGAGATATAGGTAGTCTCTTGATAGGTATCTTCAACGAAATCAGAAAGAAGAGGAGTACCTAGGATCTCACAAATGTAGAACTTTGAGCTCCTAGAACGTGAAAATTTCTATCGGTCTATGGGAGCAGTCTTTTAGACAATCTTATGGATGTATTCAGCTGGTAGAGAAATACTTCGACATTGCTCAATCACTCCACTGTAATTTCCGTCGCTTCCAAAACTTTAGATCCGTGAGCGTGGAGCACTTACTATGAGCATCGAGGAGCTTCTTATGAGACCACAGTGTATCTTTGTGATATTCTCCAAGCGCCTGTTTGCGACCTTCCCAGGCGTCTCGGTACGTTGTCTTGGCTAGTGCGTACTTTCTTTGGGAAAACAAAGCGTCGCCTACGCAATGGAGAGACAAAAGCGTTTCTTTGTGCTTTTCTCCGAGAGTTTGCTTGCGGCCCTCCCAAGCGCCTCGGTACGCCGCCTCGGATAGTGCATATTTTTCTTGGGAATGCAGAGCGCGACCCAGGCAATGGAGAGAGGAAAGCGTTTGCTCGTGCTGTTCTCCAAGAGTTTTCTTGCGACCTTTCCACGCGTCTCGGCACGTTACCTCAGCTAGTGTATAAATCTCTTGAGACCACAGAGCACCGCCTAGACAATGCAGAGACAAGAGTGTTCTTTCGTGATGTTTCCCGAAAGTCTGTGTACGACCTTCCCAGGCGTCTCGGTACGTCGCCTCGGCTAGTGCATACTTTTTTTGGGAATATAAAGCGTTGGCTACACAATGAAGAGACAAAAGCGTTTCTCTGTGCTTTTCCCCTAGAGTTTGTTTGCGACCCTCCCAAGCGCCTCGGTACGTCGCCTCGGATATTGCATACTTTTCTTGAGAATGCAGAGCGTGACCCAGGCAATGGAGAGAGAAAAGTGTTTTCTCATGTTCTTCTCCAAGAGTTTGCTTACGACCTTCCCAGGCATCTCGAAAGGCTGATTCGGCTTGCATGTATGTTCCTTGAGAATACAGAGCGCGACCTAGAAAGTGCAGAGAGAAAAGCGTTTGCTCGTGCACTTTTCCAAGGGTTTTCTTGCGACCCTCCCATGTATTTCGGTACGTTGCCTCAGCTAGTGGATACTTTTTTTGAGCCCATAAAGCGTCACCTAGCCAATGGAGAGATGAAAGTGTTTCTTTGTCTTCGTCTCCCAGCGTTCTCCTTCGCCCTTCCCAGACCTCTCGGTATGTTGCTTCCGCTTGGGCGTACCGTCCTTGAAAAAAGAGTGTGTCACCTAGCCGACTGAGAGACAAAAGGGCTTTTATATGCTCATATCCTAGCGCTCGTCTCTGCCTTTCCCATAAATATCGGTATGCTGTTTCCGCTTGGGTGTACTTTCCTTGTAAGTAGAGAACCAAGCCCAAGCCATCAAGAGACTCTAGTGAAATTTCGTGGTCCGCCCAAAGGGTTTGCTTGCGACCCTCCCATGCGTCTCGGTAACTTGTCTCGGCTGTGGCGTACTTTTCTTGGAAAAATAGCACGTCACCTAGCCTTTGGAGACATAAAAGCGTTTGTTCGTGCTCTTTCCCAAAGATTTGCTTTTGGGCATCACAGAGGTCCTGGTACACGCTTTCGGCTTCGGCATACTTTTTTTGATGGTAAAGAGCGCCGCCTAGCAAGGCTAGTGATTCAAGAGTCCGTATGCCATTCTCTCCATGAGCCCATTTGCTTCCCATCCAGGCTTCTCGATATGCAGCTTCGGCTTCGCCATACTTTTCAAGACCAGAAAGAGTATCACCTAATGCGCTAACAGAAGCCAGCGTGGCTTCATGGTAGGCGCCCAAAGTGCGTTTACGCAATTCGAAAACCTCCTGGAGCAATATCTTGGCGTCTGCATACTGTCGTTGGCTCAATAACGAAAGTCCCTTATCATAAGCTGTATGCGTGTCGTTGAGCAGACTGGTGGTCGGAATCCTTTGCGTGGGTGGAGACTGCAATGGAATTATCGATTCTCTCCCTGGCCCCTGTGAAAATCGACTTCTTTGCTCATCGTCCATTACGGAATATATTTCGGAAGGAGCATCCACGTCATCCCAGGCTTTCTAAGCTTCGTATGAGGGTACTTCTATTGAAATTGAAGCCTGTGTTGGTAGACATTCTGCTGCCCTGTAATGTTCGGAAATTGCTAATCGTGATACAACGGGTGTCGGATCAAAGGAAAGTTCTTCCAACCATCCCGCCTGGAGGGCTTCTTTAGCAGATAACCGCACTGTCGCATTTGCAGCCAGAAGACACCTGAGAAAGTTTTGGCCCTGCTGAGTGACGGAGTGGAGCAGGTCCAAGGACGGGAAGTCGGAAGTCTGAACGTACGACAAGAGGCTGTTATTATTCAAGAATGGGTAATTGTTGGAAAAGAGATAGAACAACATTACGCCCAGTGCCCATATATCAACACGATGTGTGTAAAGGCAAACGTTTTGCGGACTTAGACCAGGAGGATAAATTCCACGTACTTCGGGCGCGAGGTAAAGCTCGGTGCCCACGGTAGACTGCAAACCGGCACTCTGGTTGTACCGTTTGCTGAAACCAAAGTCACCTATTTTGACCCACCATTCGGGCCCTTTGGAACGCACAAAAATGTTCTTATGTAGTCAGCAACTTTGCATCCTAATCTCACCCAGTCAGTCCCATAGCTACATACCTCTGGCTTGAGATCTCGATGGACAAAATCATTGTCGTGCAGACATTTGATACCCTGTAGAATTTGGAAACAGATGTGCCTGGCTTCGGTTTCGGGTAGTGGGCCTGTCAAATGCTCTTGAAGATTCCCCAAACCAATATGCTCCATCGCAATGAAGAGAAATTCCTTGTTCTCAAACCATCCGAGGGATGTTACAAACAAAGCCGAGTACTGATCGATATCAGCATCCACGAAATGAACTGTGTCAAGCGCAGTACATACTTTTGGTTGAGAAAACTTCGCAATAGCCTCGAGTTCTCGGTCACAGTAGGTTGGATGAGAAGAGTGAGGTAGCTTCTTGATCATCTTCACAGCTCGCAGCCTAGCGGGACCTTCACTTGAAACACATTGCTCAACCCAGACTGTCCCGAATGATCCTGAGCCCAGTATCTTCCCTCGCTTCCAGGTTTCTATCTTTGGCCGCCATCTGTCAGTGGTCCCTTGGGAGTAGTCAGGTTGAAAGGTGTAGTGGGAAGTGCCATCCGGGAGGATATCGGCGTTCAATCTCATATCATTCACAAGTTCTGTCCTCGCCATGGTGTCTCATGTGCCTGGCCAGGATGGAAGTTTCCTGTTATCGATGAAGGTTTCAGCGCTCACGCTCTATGCCAGCCACACTGACATGTTGAGAGTCACGTGTAAGAAGCATAGCACAGAGAGCGAAGGGTACGTAAATAGATCGGGGCGCGTAATCACCCACCAATAGGCCAGATGGGACAAGCGCCTGACTGACCGAAGAGATTTCAACAAAGCCACGGTATATCCATATGCCGGGCTCGCCTGCTGGCTGTACTTCCAAGCTAGTCTCCACGGATGATGTGTTACGACCTTGGAAAAGTCGCGATAGTGAATATGTATCTTCGCTCTAGCCAGGTGGGGCTCTGTTGTTTTGAATTACTACTATCGTAACGTATATCGACGATGGGGTGGATGCCCCTCAAATACTCGGTATGTCAGAAGGTAGCCTCATGTTCAAGAGCATAGATTCAATCTGTGTAATTGGAAATGATACTAACTTTCTTCATTTCCAAATAAATCCCACCAATATCTACTGTCGATCAGCGGCTGTCCCGCAGTCACATGTCCAACCCCGCGCAAAAAAATCTCCGCCGCACCAAACACCACACTACAACAATGCCTGTAAGTACCGCTCCAAAACACATAAAATATCTTCACTAATATTCCAGCTCGTCATTCTTACCGGGTATCCCTGCTCCGGTCTCACCTACCGCGCAAACCAGCTCGCGGCACTCCTCGAGACAGCGCAAGATGAACTCTTCGCAGCCACCGAGTCCGCGTCGCCCGTCACGCTAAAATCCCGATTCAAGGTCCACGTCGTCGCATCGCATGATACCTCGCACCCACGTACCGTATACGATCATGCGCGGACGGAAAAGGAGGCTCGAGGCGTGGCCTACGCCCGAGCCAAGCGCGTGCTCACACGCGACAGCATCGTGATCTTGGATGGCATGAACTATATCAAGGGATGGCGGTATCAGCTTTGGTGTGAAGCTAAAGCTGCTGGGACAACATGCTGTGTGGTATGATAGAACTTTCCAACCTATACTGGGAGGTCCAGGCTAACCATACTATTTGGGATAGGTCCACGTCGGAACACCAGTTGATCAATGTGTCGCGAACAACGACGCCAGACTGCAGCGTCAAGCTTCAAAGAAGACCGCAGACGATTCCCAACCCTCTCCCACTACAGACGTTCCTGCGAAATCAACCGACAACGAAGAACCATACCCACCCGAACTTTTAAACAACCTTATCTTCCGCTATGAGGAACCATCAACCCACAGCCGCTGGGACAAACCTCTCTTCACAGTCCCCTGGGCCGACGAAACACCACCAGTAGCAGACATCTTCCACGCTCTGAGTGGCGTAATCCTCCCCTCAGCCCAAGAACCGACCATAACACCCATCTCCGACCTAACAACAACCCTAAACTCAACTTCTCTCTCCTCGGCCGCAAGTGTCACAACAACGCGCACAACATTCACGCGTGGCGGAACCGCAATAGGAGGAAGCGGATCCTCAAGACCCCGTATCGTTCCTCACCAAGCTACAATTCAAGCTGTACAAACGGACCACAGTGCCCTCTACGCTATGGAGAAGAAGACCTCGGCAGTTGTTACTGCCATCCGCGCGTTTACGCAGGCTACGCCTTCGGCGGAGGTGGCATTGGCGCAGAGTAAAGATGGGAAGGCAATTGAGATTTCTGTGCCTGAGGCGAAGGAAAAGATTGTTGTTCCGGCTCATGTTGCTACCACTGGTACTACTGATGAACTTGCGGGTCCGGGTGGTGTTTTGGCGCTGCCTAGGTTGCAGAGGCTGAGGAGGCAGTGGATTAGTTTGAATCGGACTTATATTGGGAGGGGGCATGGGGCTGGACAGGGTGGCTTGACGGCTGAGCAGATCGGGGATGCGTTTGTGAGGTTTTTGAATTCGAGTTTTGGGGGTGATGATGAGACTTGATCTGGTGGTTTTCGAAAATAGATGGTGTGAATTTCATAGAGATAGATGGAGATTTCATGATTTACGAAAATAAATTAAAAGCATTTGAGTTCGATTGTCTATTTTCTGTGAAGTTAAGAACTGCACGTCAGGGCTACGAGCTCATCTTGATGTTTAGACGAGGTACCTTTTCTTGTTTACTAGGAAGTGTATCACATGTATATCAATAAATTGTCAAACTAAACTCCTTCTGTCGAATATAACTATAATCAAAATTCCTCACAATCCTCATCGTTTATTTTTCTCTTTTTTTTTGGTAGTAGCATGGTTCCTGTCCATACTCCTGATTTCCTTCACACCACATTTCAGTACGGTGAAGGTTGGTGCTCTTCCATGGTCTAACCACAGATTCTAATGAGCATAGGATGTCCAAGAAATACTTGTAGCTGGAGTGCCCAGCTCCAACATACAGATTCCTGTTATGATTCCCTTTGGTGCCTTAAGGCATCCAGATCTGGAGCAATTGCTCCGGCGTGAGTGCATTTTAAAATGCGTACGCTCCCGAGGGTAGGTAGGTTAAACAGGTCATTCCGGAGTTCGAACAAGCGCGAAAATGCAGCAGTTTCGTCCAGGGTATGGTGATAGCAAGGGAAAGAATCCTCCGCAAAGATTGAAAACGATCATGGCTGCTGTGTAACATTCATCCATTGAGACAATGAAAGGATGGATTACAGAGCCTAAAAACAAAAATCATTCAAGCGGGCATTCCATTTGGCATGTGGGTGTTGACCTGGCTAGCCTCGATCTGACGGAAGTTCAGGCCGAGGGTGAACAGCTCCTGGAGGCTGGCGTTGACCTTCTCGTGCATGGAAATATCCTGGGGGTTGATCTTGGCAAGTTCCTCGACCAGGCGGGAGCGGCAGGTGTAGTAGTTGTGCTCGGCTGTGCGCAGGCGCTGTCCATGCTGGGCGGAAGTCTGGGTAGCCTTGACGGGACCGGAGTGGGAGTGGATGGAGCGGGTGCGCTTCATGGTTGGGGCCGGAGTGGGACCTGTGACGCTTCTTCTCTTGCGGCCGGAAGTAGAGGCAGGGGATTCCTTCTTCTTGGCTGGAACGGCAACCGGGGAAGTCTCGGGCGAGCTGTGGCGCTCGGAGGAGACGTAGTCGTGGACACGACGCATGTGGTCGTACAAGTTCCATCTACGTGGGAATCCATATCCGGGAACGGAGCGTTCGCAGCCCTCCCACAGGCAAAGGTGGGGGTTGTCTCCATGGCCATGTAGTCCGTGGGCTTCGCGCTCGTGGCGGAACAGGCAGGCGTTTGAAGAGAAACGCAGTTGGCCATCCATACAGATTGGGACCTTGCACCGGTAGGGCTTCAGGTGGGAATCCAGGTACTTGCTATAAGGGGAAATCGGTTAGCTTCATGATACGTCGGAATCCATAGCATTTTGGGAGAACTTGCTGGTAAGCGCATTTTTGCGTCGTGGGTGGGTGGTTGCAAGGCTTGTCTCCATTGGCGAACGGGCAGTAGTACTTTCCATCATTGTGAGTGGGAAGGGAATAGTAGTGGTGCTCTCGCGGGTTGCGAGCTTCGGCTCCATCCTTGGATCTCTGGCGGGCTGGCTCTCTCATAGGCAGTGGGGGGAAGAAGTCCGATTCGGCCTTAATGTTGGGCTGAGAGGCGCCTGGCAAAGCTGATCGCCGAGATTGCTTAGTAGGTCTGATGGTCCTGTTGGGGGTATGAATTAGAATCCCGATTCGTCTTTCTTGTTTCCATATTCATTACTATGGACCTACCTTTCAGGGTCCTTCTCGTTGAGAGTGGTGTTGGGGAACAGCGGCTCCGTTGGGTTAAGTCCGTGGTTGCCAATGGGTGAGGCAGTGTAATCTCCGAGAAGTGTATCATCATGGGCCATGAAAGAAGGAAATCCAGGGTGGGAGCAAGAAGATGTGATGGGAATGTCATTGCTGGCTTCCGTCAGAGGCGGAGAAACCGGGACAGTCTGGAAAAGACTTGATGAGAGTTGGTCCAGGGTTGTTCCAGGGTAGTGGCCATCGGGCATCATAGCATTCCATGACTCATGGCTCATGAAGTGTGCATCATCCGTGTGGGAGCTGTGAGCAACAGAAAGAGCATCATCCGGTGTGCTTGACTGAGCGCCACAAACATCATTATCCATGGAAGAGAGGTCCACAAAGGAGTAAAATCCATCATGATCATGCAGGTCTGAGACTGCTGGGAAGTCAACGCCTGTGTACATCACATCATTTGGTCCGACCGTGGGGGTCATGAGCTGATGAGACAGCGAGAAAGAAAGCATTTGCACCTGGGGAGATTCCTTGGAAGAAATGGCCTGATCGAGAGACTCTGTAGTGTTCATGTTCCATTCTTTCATGTCCTGGGAATTTCCATGGTTTGTGGCAATACTTGAGCACAAGGACGAGTTGTCCTGGCTCGACATTTCATCATCCTGGAGGGTTCTTGAGGCCATATGTGACATTCCGTGGACCATGGAGTGTCTAGACTGAGAAAGAGAAACCCGCTCGGGGTCTGTGCTGGTCCTGGGAGACATTGTGTGTTGTGTATGGTTGTGTAAAAGTCACTGTGAAGAAAAAGCATCATCAAGTCAGTTATCTACACCGTCACATCTAAAGTTGCATAAAAAGAAAAGAAAAATCAAAAATCAAAAAAGAAACAAGAGAGCTCCGAGGTCCAGAAGAAGTTGGAAGCCTATGATCTGTTAGCTTAAGTTATTGCGATGATGTCGACGGCTTGACGCACCAGAGTCACAATTAGAGTAAGCAAGTCCAAGCCGGTGGTGTCAAGGTGTCCTAGGATAAGTTTGTGTCGTGTAGCGAGTCCAGGGATATGGTAGTTCTATTGCCAGATTTGTTGTTTGGGAATAAGTCGGGTGTTCATCAAGGCCAGAGCTACTAGTCGAAGTATCATGCAGCATAATCAGGATCCAGGAGTCAAGTCAAGGTGATCATTTCACGGCAGGTCAGCTAGGCTTGCATGACCGGGTTCCATCAAGTCAGTGGCCAAGGTAAGTGTTGAGAATAGGCAGATCATTCCATTTGGAAGAGCAACATTAAGCTCAGAGAATCCTGGGATAGTTTTGTAGAAAGGCTCCTTGTAATGGCCGAGGAAGGCCATGGTAAAATCATTCCAGGGATATTTCATTATTTGTCCAGTAGGTAGTCATAGGTAAGCAAAGGCGATAAGGTCCATTCAGTCATCCAGGGAGCAAAGTAAATCCATCCACATCACACCAGGCTTGGGTGACGGGAGTCCAGGGCAAGTTTCAAATCCAGGGTCATAAAGGCAGTCCAGCGGAAGTTTCAATCAAGTGTGCAACATAAACAGCACTCGAAAGAGTCCACTCACCTGGCAACCGGTGCCAGGGAGTATCCATGAAAAAGAAGCATCATTCTTTTTGGGCTACCAGGTTGGTAGGGTATCCAGTGATAATCACAGTCAAGGTCAAGATTCAATGGTCCATGGGTCAAGAAAGGTTCTGCAATGGCCTGCAGTTGGCGATTTCCATGGGAGGTAGAAGGCAGGTTGTCGAGAATACAGTGTCGATGGTACAGGTCCAGTATAAGAGAAAGCGCATGGGAAACACAAAGTAGAAAATGCAAGGAAAATGTGATGGGGACTACCTGATGTGTTTCAGACACGAGAGTGTGCTGAAGAAAAGCCTGGGGGAACAACAAAGCAAATCCTGTCCAGGGCAATGTGGCAAGAGTATAAAAAAAAATCCTTAGGGCAAGATAAACCAGGCAGATGTTGTGCGAAGTAACAAGAAGGGGCGTCCAAGGTCCAGAGACTGGGTGACGTAGGGTATATGGTAAAGGGGGTATATATTGAAGGGACAAAGCACAATGGTCAAATTAAACCAGGTCGTCAGATGATGGGTATCCAGAGAGTTATAGAGAGGAAAGAAGAAGAAATCGAGGGAAAGGGGGATCAGCAGCCTTTTTAGTACTAGAAAAAGCACACCACCGGTCTTCGGAGTGGGGTGGGGCCAGCTCAAAACATGGCTTGTGCCAGGCGAGCAGACTCGCAGCGTGCAGCGTAGTGTTGGCACTATCGAGGGCCAGTAGATGGCCAGTGCTGAGGACTGGCGGTGACGGCATCTGCAGACTCGGTTTGCAAGTGGACGCCCCTTAGTGGATAGAAGGGACGGGATGTTCTAGCGGTGAGACTAGCCCAGCGTCTCCATGGCTTGGCAGGGTACGTAGACTAGTATGATTGGTGGCATCCCAAGGCTGACGCTGCAGGATGATGTTCTGCGCACATGGGGCCGGGAACATGTATGGTGGAGAGTCGTCCACGTCGGAGTGTTACGGAACAGGAAGAAGCAGCTGAGATGCAGCAAAAGAGGGGATACTACAGGACATCAAACACGAGCGCACAGAGGGTTACAGAATACAGGGACAACGCAGGTCCAGGGGGAACGAAAGACTGGAAAACAGGGCAAATGAGGGCTAGCATTATTGTCTATTTCACTGGTTCCCGAGGGAGCGGCCCGCCGCCGAGACCCACGTTGGGTAGCAATGCAGCGTTGGGCGCGAGATAAAACTATTTTGAGTGGACCTGTCGACAAATTGTCAGCAAAAAAGTCCGAAATTCGCATGAATGTCAAATTTCAGAAATGAGAAAATGGTATCAGATAGGTTGAAAGATGGATAAGTTTTATCGTTCAGCAATCCGAAGATTTCAGGTGAACTATGCTTTAAAATATTGCTTCATCAGGAAGACCAGTCGAGGGATTTTTCCGCACTCGGAGAGCACGGATCCTCGCAAACGAAAATTGGAAGATGGAAAAATAGAAAGGCAAAGGAAATTGCGAACACGGCTTACCTGTGGATCTGGTGAGTTGTCGCACATCCTAGTCGGTGAGAGCTATATCATGAATCATAATCATGGTCATATTAAGGAGAAAGAGAGAAAAGCAAAAAAATGAAACCGAATTTTGTGCGTGGAGTCATGTGACCTGTTTGTGCAGTTTGGCTGGGTGCCCAGTTTGGGAATAGTGTTTGGGCTGCTGATGATCTCCACTCACTACCGATTAGACTATCGACAACGGATCCACCATCCGATTGTGCATGTCCCGAGATGAATTGGACAGGAGGTCAATTGCGTCGACACTCGGCTCGCCCGGGTGTTCTATCCAAAACTCAGCGACAAAACTTTGCCAAGTCTCGTCAACTGACAAGCAGCAGAGCATCCGCTCAACCAACGCCATTTCGCAGGTTTCCAGACGGGTGCTTAAGAGATGGCACAGGAGAACTAGCAGAGGCGAACCAGTCAGTGCAAAAGCTGGATTTATGCATCGCTTTATCATTGTTTCTGGCAGTTGATCAGTCGGCGCGATACTGACCCGGGCTCTTCAACAAGTTTCAGGGCCACAGGGCCAGGCAAACCTCGATCTGCCAAGGTTCTGCCCAATGACAGACTGGGTGTCTTGAAGCGTCGACTCCTTCAACAACCAGACTGGGCTGCTGTATCTGTTGCACGTCCACTGGAAATAGAATTTCCTTCTATGGAGGAGGTTGGTCAAGTTGCAAGGCGACGGAAATTGACAGACGTTGACCGTAAACGCCTGTCGGCTCATGGAGATCTCACGTTACCTGAATTCTACAAAAGAAGGCTCCCATCTTCTGAAAGCTTTGGCTTGGGTCAGGTCAAAATACGCATTGACGGCCGGCTTGCCGGTTCTCCTTCTCCCTCGGATGACACTCAAGCACTACCCACTAACAATCCGTCGTCATATTCGATGCTCTTGGACTCCGAACCCCCTGCATTATTCCAAGCAGATAATCCAGGATCCTCCCCGGTTTTTTCATGGAAGCTTTCTTCCGGACGCCTTTCACTCCAGCCAAGCCACAACCGTGCGCCACCGCGTCTCGAAGAGCCAGATATCCCAATCAATACTCACATGGTGGAACACTCCGATCCTGCTGACTACACTCCTCTTCGAGATGTGGCCTCAAAATTCAATCTTGCCAATAGCTCGCCATATTGCTCCCGGTTGGAAACAAACAGAGACACATCCATAGCAAAATTTTCCGGGAATATAGCTGGCTCACCTTTACCAAGGCATCGCTTTACCATTGATGATCAACTGCTTCAAGAGCAAATACGACTCAATGCCACATTGAAATCGCCTCGGTACTCTCGGCCTAGATCTACTTGTAGCCTTCGACAGACGTCGTCGCCGTTACCCACCGTAGTCATGGCCGACGCCTCTTTCGAACCCATGGCCTCCAGCTGGCTTCCGCAGCCAAAACGAATCTCACAGCCTATCAGTCCACTTAATTCTCGCAGCCCTTTTCACAATCAAAGAAAGTTGTTTCAATCTCCGGTTGATGAGGTGCCTTGCTCAAGGTTTTCGAGTCCATCCTTGGAGCTCACAGAAAACCCCGCATGTCCCGTGTCAATGAAAATATTCGGACAAGTCGTTCAATTGTAGTATTGGAGCGGCAGTCATCTGAAGAAACATTGAATCTGTGCTACTAGTTACCTATTTGGTCTGACGTGTTTCTATATATATCTATAAAAAGCTCACCCAATGCCACAACTATGATCAAGTGACGGGCCCTGTTTTCCAACTGTAACCAGCCTTACATCTAGACCTATGGAATCTAGGACGAAGAAACCTGACTCTGTGGAGAACATACATGATAATTCTGGGCACCTCCAGTCCCACACCTGGCATCCATGGATTGTGCACTACGGCCTTAGGACGGTGTCGCACATCACGTGCAGATAGCGGATGTAGCATTCCCCGGATCCACTCCAGCTCACCAGAACCTCAACTTCCGCTCCAACATCGAGCCCTCATTCCAAACAGCGCAACTATGCTGCGTCTCATCCCCATCATATCACTCGCTACAAGCGCCCTCACACTCTCAATCAAATCAGCCTCCAGCAATGCCGAACCAACCCAACTCCCTCTAGTAATCTGGCACGGCCTAGGCGACGACTTCGAACGCGACGGCCTAAACTCCGTAGCGGACCTAGCCAAAACCACAAACCCAGGAACATACGTGCACATAATCCGACTAGAAGAAACAGGCTCCGGCGACCGCCAAGCCACATTCTTCGGAAACGTCAGCGCCCAACTCGAGACCGTCTGCGCTCAACTAGCCTCAGACCCAATTCTAAGCACAGCACCGGCGATAAACGCACTTGGCTTCTCCCAGGGCGGCCAATTTCTCCGCGGCTACGTCGAACGCTGCAACACTCCCGCCGTCCACAACCTAGTCACATTCGGCAGCCAACACAACGGTATATCCGAATTCCAGTCATGTGGAATGGGCGACTGGTTCTGCAATGCGGCTGAGAGTCTGCTGCGCGCGGGAACGTGGGCGGATTTTGTTCAGTCGCATGTTGTCCCTGCGCAGTACTTCCGGGACCCCGAGGAATTGGAGCCTTATCTTGAGCACAGTACTTTCTTGGCTGATATTAATAATGAACGGGCTGAGAAGCGGGAAGATTATAAGAAGAGGCTTTCGACGCTGAATGGGTTTGCTATGTATATGTTTGAGAATGATACTGTTGCTGTGCCGAAGGAGAGTGCGCATTTTGCGGATGTGAATGGGACGGATGGGACTGTTACGCCGCTGCAGAAGAGAAAGATTTATACGGAGGATTGGATTGGGCTGAAGGCTTTGGATCAGCAGAATAAGTTGGATTTCAAGACTATCCCTGGTGAGCATATGCAACTTTCTGAGGATGTTCTTGAGAAGACATTCAAGGAATTCTTCGGTCCTGTGAGCTCTGTTGTTATGCCTGCTCACGAGGATGAGTCTCCGGGTTTGATTGCGCAGCCTGCTTAAGTTCCTGGATCAGAACCCGGATGTATGCGATATGTTGAAATAGTCCCAGAATGGTTTAGTTTCGGGTGAAGTTGAAATGCCCAGGTGGCTGTTTATGATATCTCGGTTGTATCTACTATGTCATTGGTAGGAGTTATTGAGTATGACTTTATTATCACCATTGTCTATCAATATCACCACCATCATATTTGACCAACAGCTACCCGACGAACAACCAAATCCATCTTACGTGTAGATACAAGCACCATCTATTTTGTGTCTACCGACAACGTAGGTAGGTACAATACCGCGGAAAGACACTCGCCGACACACAAAAACAGTCGCGAGAAAAGAGAAGAAAAAAAGGTGAAAGGTCGCGGCAGGGTAAGAAGATAAGCATATGCGAAAAGGAAATATGATCAAGAGAGAGAGTATCGGGCAGTACGAAGAGAGAAAAAGTAAAAGAAAACCGACAGACGAGAGAATGCAGAAGGCTGCTATACCAATTATTGAGAATGGGCCAACCAAGAGCATGCAGTAAAAAGAGAAAGAAATTATAACATGTACAATGCAGGCGAAGAAACGAGAATCAGATGTCCGAAAAATTACCGGAATCGACTGTACAGGCGCAAAGCGTAGTGGGAATGAGATGTCAGTATGGAGGGCGTCCGATGCCGCCGCCGCTGACTCGGCGTTTGGAGTAGCTTCGAGTTACTGGGGCCTTGGAAGAGGTGTTTGAATTGTCTCCATTAGCCAAAAGACTGTTCTCTGGCGCCAGGAATCCATCCAAAAGAATTTTCAGCTGGTCTCGGTGGCTATTATCAGAACTGCCGTTGGCGTCCCGGAAATCAGCTCCAGCGAGGGTGTTGCTGCTGCGGCTCTTGTTGCGGTTCAAGGACTTTTTGTTGCGAGCGTGTTGTTGTGATTGCCCCGATGTACCTTGGAAAGACGGTTGACCATCGGGGGCGGTGGATGGACGGTCAATGACCAAGGACCGCTGAGAGTCGTTGGGGTAACCTCCTGGGATGTGCAGGTTTGTAGGGATGGGCGGGACAGGGGGTATCTCTGTAGAGTTGAATTGGCTCTGGCTGTCTAATTGTTCTGTCGGGGTTTGGTCGTCGGAAAGAACAATAGCTGATGCCGGGCGGGGAGTCTCTGAGCCCTCTGCATCGGGTGTTTGCTGTCCCTCCTGTTGGTGGATAGAAATGCCCTCTGCGTCCATCTCGGAGATCGCGTAATTGCCACTGACCATACTTTCACTGCCAGAGGAAATCACGCTGATATTTGATGCATTGACGTGGCCGCGAAGAGGACTGAGTTTCCTTTGCTGGCTGTCGTTGGTTACAGAGAGCACACGCCGCAGCTCTGTCACACGCACAGGAGAGCCTCGACTGGAACTATGCTCTGGTGTCCGTGAGATTTCGGGAACACTCATCCGACGGTTTCTGTTCGTAGCAGAGCCAGCAGGGGAGCCATGTGCGGTGCCATTGGCATTATTACGAGGCGCAGTGCCTGCACGGGATCCACTGAGAGATAGTGTCTTGACACTTTCCTTCTCGACGGCAGCCAGGCACGACTCTCGAGACCATGGAGACAGCATCTGGTCTCTGACGGACGATGGAAGACCGCTCTCTACCGGTGGGTGTGACGATGGAGGTTGGCTCAAGACTGGGAAATTGAAGCCCCGGGCTGGTGCTGTTGGAGGACTCTGTGGTGGCGACGAGAACTCTTTGCTATAGGATTCATCAATTTCACTCACAAGCCCCTCAACATTCCGGAACGGTGGCAGACTATCGGACGAAACAGAATGACCGTTGACAGCCTTCTCGTTATCAGTGATGGCATCGAGACCAGTGGGCGGCAGTCGAACAGCTGAAAGCCATTGTCCCTTACTCTGTCTTCTTTCGACTTCGTTGCGGATCTCAACACCGGCATGGGAAGATTCAAGATTGAATTTGTTCGAGACTGCCAAAAGATACCCATGAACTAAGCTTGCGATGTTGACGCGGGCCTTAGATGAACCTAGATCGACTGAGGTGGCAAGATCATCCTGAAGTTTCAAGACCATTGGTAGTCCAAATTGAACAGCATTGACACCGAGGTTATCAACAAGACTAACCATAAGAAGATGCAGCAGGAGGATCTCGGATTCAACGGAGGCAGAGTCAAGAGCAGCATCATAGATCGCCAAGTGCAACAGTCGGAGGAAAGTAGATTGCGCAGCCTGGGCAACAATCTCTCTATTGTTACCCGGAGCCGAGGTGCTCCGCCGGTTGGGCTTGTCTAGCTGCTCAGCCTTTGATGTGGGCTTGACAAATTTCGGGGGTATCACTCCGTACTTTGAGGTCATTATTGTTGGTTTCGAGACAAAGCCAAGACAAAAAGGCGTCGGCATAGGCGTAGCGGACCTCACGATCAGAATCCCGAAGAAGACCTTGGGTCCCTTCCCAAACATGAATACCAACGGGGTTTCTTGTTTCGGACGTTGAAGTAGACTTTTTCGAGTTTGCTACGACAAAGATGGCCTTGACAGCTCGGAGAGCCGTCGATCTCGCAGCAGCGTGCGAATAGACATCACTGTTCACTTTCTCGCCATTGATCTCGGAGCCAGACTGGGTGAAGGCCACTGGGGACGCAGTAGATTCATGGACGGTAGCCAGGGCAGATGGTGCGGTGCTATCGTTGTTCATGGATTGCTTGAAGCGCCGGAGAATGGCGCGCGTCATATCTGCAACCTGATCACCGTAGTAGATATGAGTGGCCAAGTCTCCAATACACTGTTCGAGAAGAATGAGCAGACCTCTCCTCCGACCAGAGATGTGAATCGAGCTGTCGGCTTGCAAGTCTGCCTTCTTTTCACCATCGATGCCTTCCTGAGGCGACAGAATGCTCGAGGCGTACTGCATAAGACCGGACAAAATATCCATAACGCTCAAGCCAATCATATTGACCGACGATTTCAGAAGCCAATCCACCACGGAAAGGATAGTGAATGCAGAGTCTAATGCCTTCTCCGTAGGGTTCGTTTCGAACAATGTGTCCATGGCCGTCATCAAAATCACAAATCGGACCTGAACGGGACACCAGTTTGCAATCAGTTCAATGAGAGAAGTAGCCCAGTTTCCATCTTGGTGCTTATCAAATGACTGCTCCTGCGAGTTGGTGCGAGGGAAACGTTTGCTCGAGATGAAATGCATGATGATGGACGCCGCAATTCGCATCTGACCACGGTTACTCCCAGAGACGGTGATTCGCTCAAGGCAGCGCAGTGCCAGTAGCCGGGCATCCATTTCCGCCTGTCGGTCGACATCTGCAGTCGACTGGGCTGCTAGTGCTGGATCAGCCTCAACGGTATCCACCGTGTGTACCGTCGCAACGCTCATCCGTCGGGGAGCACGACCTCCATCGCGCTCAGGCTCCTTGTTCTCTTGAAGTCTGGCCTTCAATGGGATAAGCACATCCTCGTCGGCTGAGTACAGATTCTCCAAAATAACGGGTAGAATGATTTTAAGGGAGTTTCCTCCGTCGGCGGCAAGACTCTCGGAGCTGACGATGCTCCGGATCGCGCGGAGTCCGGCATTCCTCCAACGAATCGAGACTGGGGGGCTAACTTTTGCGGGGGAGTACAATTCGGAGGACGGATCGGCGAAACTTGCGTACAAACGAACGACTTCTCGGTATTTCTGGGCAATTCCCTGTTCGGCCGAAATAATTGCGACATCCTGGTGCCGGCAGAAGGTTTCGAAGGTCGCGATAGAATCCTCCACCAAGGAGATCTCATTTGATCGTAACACGGTTTCGATGACGGTTAGAACAGAGCCCACGTAGATAGGAAGATCGCGAGGAACTTTTTCGATGAGTCCGGATAGAATGTGAAGCGCGACCTGGACATTTCTGCCACAAACAAATGTCAGTTCCAAGGTTTATGCATTCCTGGGCTGAAAGCCTATGATGTCTTTTTCATCGGTCTTTTTCATCGCAAGTCACTCACCCTAACCTGCGTCGCCAGACATCTTTGGCCACCCTCTTCTCCAGGAAGCCGCCAACCTTGGTCAGCTTACTGCGACGTGTACTCGCATAGTACAATAGGTATGAAAGTTCGCTCGGGTTTGGTTTGACCTCCGCCACGCCTTTTTGATATCGGGGATAGCATTTCAGCGTCAAAACCTGATGTTTAGGCCGACAGGATTGGCGTACGGACTCCATGGGCGCTTTGATGATAGGCCCCCCGGGGGAGGTCCGCGGACAGGATTTGCGAGGTTTCGATGATTGCCCGTAGGTTCAAGGTGGTGTAGGGTGTTAGGACTGGAGGACGACCATGGGGGAGGCGGGCTGTCAATGGAGGCGAACGTTCAGAGCCACGTTGGACGGGAACGGCTGTCCGATGAGGTAGTTGGAGGCCGATCACCAGGGGTGGGGGCTGTCTCCTCGAACCAAGAAAATCGGCAATTTCCAATGAAAGTAGAAAACAACACCAAAAACGTGCTATTGGAATGAAAATAAAGAAGAAAATCGTAGATTACTGTAGTGGAGGGGAGCACAAAAGGAGGCGAAATTAAATGAGAAGATCAAAGTCAAAAAAAGAAGGTTGGTATGAGCTCGGATACGTCCATGTCAGATACTGACAATGTAAGTATCAAGCTCTTATGTCAATTACATAGTTTTACGGATTCCAAATTGACTAGAAATTGAGACAAGACACATTCATTCGATTGGTGGTTCATCAATTGCCGCGGCATAGAGCGAATAGTTTGCGACGCATGACGCATGCGGTGCGCATATTAAATCATTCTTTATGGAATCGCTTAAGTATTTTTGCAGGCGCTTTGTCCCTTTCCCAACCCCGCAATACCAGTTGAATATGGATACCGGGACTGGCGGAAACCTTGGACTCGGATGAACCTCGTACCTGTTGTTCGATCGACAAACTCCGGCCGATCTCGTCCAATACCTCGGTCGCACATGAAGTGCCTGGCCCCGCAATCATGGTCTTGTAGATAAAGTGCCGAGTGGGTGGTAAGAGATCCATCTCCAATCGAAGGGGCCGTGTAACCCTCCACTCAAGTCTGATATGCGAAGCACTGCTGGTGGGGGAGGGATGGTGGTAGAAGAAGGGCCAATAATGAAGGTCCCAAGCTTAGCACGCGTCCTCAAGTCTTCGAGCCATTCTGTTCCTCCTGGTTCTCTGTGGCTCCTGCATCTTCGGCTTCAGCTGCTGCTGCATTGCCAAAGACGTTGACCCCCGCCAATCCTTCAATCACTTGGGGCAAGATAATGTCACGGCGGAAGCTGTCTTCCTGCAGCAAGCGCAAGGCGCGCAGGGTCGGGCCGGGGTGGGTGAGGAACTGAGAGTATTCGGGGGTCTTCCAGTAGGAGTAGAGGTAGGCAAGATATGCGGCGAATGCCTGCGCATCGGGGGTGGAGGCAGAATCGTCGTCTTCGTCGGCTTGAGAGATCCCCAGGAGGTTCGGGTAGGTGACTGCCAAGTGCGACAGGTAATACGGATTGGCGAGCGAGGAGACGAATTCTAACTCGAGAGTGAACCGAGGGTTGGTCAGAGTTGGAGGGGGCTGGGCAGCGGGCTCCATGGTGGGAATTGTGTTGAGTGGTAGCTTCGAAGATGTTTGGAGAGGAAAGCTTGCGGAGCTTGAGATTACGGAGCGCCAAGCCCTAATCACTCTAACCATGTGGTACTCAAAACACCGCTTAATCACAACCTTTAAAGATTATATGAGGAAAATACCACTTCAACTTCTACTGCAAGGCTCTCTCATTCACTCTATAGTAGTCAATCAATACAGCGAAGATTGATTTTATCTCCCAGCTGATAGGTGCTAGCTCCATATGCACTATGTAAAAAGGTTTGGAAGAGCATACCTTGGTGGGTAATTGGTGACATAGGTAGTCTTGAGAACTTGAAACTTCCTGATTTATGCTTATTTCAATTGCGCTCAGGTAGACTTTGCAGCTGCTATTATTTGCTCCCTGGCTGACGTAGTGCACAGGGTTTCAATCATGGTCACTGAGATTTGTGAATTCCATTTCTGTTTGGCAAGGGGTCAAATAACGAGACCGACCGAAACATGTGAATCGCACCAAGCATCCAGGCAGAATACTAGTATACAAGTTCCCACTCCTCACCAGCATAGCCAACTCTGAATGTCAGATATGGAATACGGGAGCCCGGGAAAGTACTCCAGTTCATACCCAGGTTTCCATCATAAAAACTGCCAAAAGGGAATGCAAAAGGAGTTGCAAAGCTGGCAGAGCGACCCGAAGCAATTGAAATAATCGAAGGGGCTGAAAGCTGGCTATTGTGGAGGCCAATAACACCGTGTTCAGTCGCTCCCAGCGCGGTCACAACAACAAAATCCTAATCACCAGGCTTCTCAGTGGAGGCAGGAATTGCAGTATTGGAGGCAGGAGTAGGAGAACCATGTCGAGTGATATGGAACTTTGACTTTCTGACATCACCAAGCTGGACGAATTGATACCCCTGCTCCCAGAACCAGTACTGATGGGGTGTAGACTTTGTGCGGATATAGTATGCACCCCCGGATCGATACTCCACGTCTGCTGTGGCATCGCCCACATTGATTGACATGACACCACTACTGTAGATAGCGGGCTTTTGGTAGCCACTAATTCGTATGAGCATGGCCGTCGGCCTGAGATCCTTCAAATGGCCATTCATAATGATTTGGTGAAATGGAGTGTCGGAGTTGAAAGACCAGAACTGAGGAGAGTATCTCGCGATCTGGGTGAGCGGATCTTTGGATTCGTTCCTGCTGATCGGAATTGTGATACAGCGGTTGTAGAATTCATCTGCATATTGCCTGCTAGGGAAAGTGAGGGTTTTGGTATAACTCATTTGACCAGTGGTTCTGTTCAGCAGGACTTGGAAGACCATCTGGGGAAAAGACGGTAAGTATTTATCAAGGATGAGGAGGAGAAAACGCTTACTTTGAGAACTTGAACCGTCAGTTGTGATAAGAGAGGTTCTTCATCAGTTTCGCGTGTTGGTAGAAAAAAGTCGAGGAAATAGTGAAATGTTTGTATTTATGGTTCGGGAATATTTGATGGTAGACTCCGGTTCCAAGACTTTCAGTATTTCATTTTTGTCTTCCATTGATAATGTTTTCAATATATGACAGGCTAGGTCAGCTTAATCTACCTTGACACTCATTCGCAATCCCAGACGGTCAAGCCTGCATTTAATCCCTGGCTCGGCTAATTAAAATATGGGCGCCAGTGCACTTCATGCATTGGAACTCCTACAAAGTCAGTTACCTGCTGATTAAAATATGTGCGAAGACTTGAGTATCTACAAGGTCTCGTGGATTCGGTAGCCCTTAAATTCCATGAGACTATGAAGTATTTAGTGTGAACTATATAAATTTGATTGGGTATCTAGAATGACGTGCATATATAATCGTAATATGAATGATCTTGTAGATGGTCTTTGAGAATGTGGAACCCGATAGCAGCTTTGGTGGGCCCGCTAAGGGTTGTTGGACATAAAGCTGCCTGGCTGCCTGGATAGGTTGATTGATTGCCAGTTGAAAGCGGACGATGTGACGGATGGATCGTGGCAACCTTAGGACATGGCCCTGCTGGGTGCTGTACTCAGACTGAAATGTAACAATTGACAGCTTTGTAGGAGCTTGAGTAGGTGGCGCATTTAAAGACATTATAGCCGAGAGCTCGTGTCACCGGAATTGCGGAGGAAAATGGCGTGGCTCAGGCTGATGTGGGTGACTTGATGCAGGTAGTCTCTATAGACCGTGTGGGGGGTGAAAGTAGTATAGAGCGACACCGGAGTACCAAAGAGGGCATAGTTGACGAACGAGTCCTGTTCAACTGGTGGTCGTTGCCCTCCCTTATGAAACCAAAGGCTCGATTTGTTGGCTGTTTCATTGCTTCGATGGGGGCTTCCTGATGGGGTTCAGGAGTCTGTGTTGAAATGAGAGAATGTGTGAGTTCATCCTTTGATGAAGGAGCCTGTTTACCATCCACCAGGACCTCCGCCGTGTCCACCACCAGGACCACCACCAAAGCCACCACCACCACCACCGCCGGGGCCTCCAAAGCCACCACCAGGACCTCCGAAGCCACCTCCATGATGTCCAAATCCACCACCCCCACCAGGCCCTCCGAAGCCGCCTCCAGGACCCCCAAAGCCTCCACCTCCGAACCCTGGCCCGCCGTGATGATGGTGTTGTCCAAATCCACCACCCATATCCATTCCCATGCCACCGCCAAAGCCAGGACCGCCATGCGGGCGAGGTCCTGGGCCGAAGTCACCACCCATGCGAGGAGAAGAGAAGCAACCACCCATTGTTATAGATTCGAAAGACGAGATGCGATAATAGTCACGAAAAATTGATTTGTTCAGTTGATGAGATTAAAATGTGTATAATTCTCTTGAGTCGGTTTGATGAAGACTTTTTTTCCGGGTTAGGGTTGCACTCTTATATAATTGCGGCGTGCGTCACTGCCAAGCATGAATCCATGGTTTGTTCACAGCCCTACGCGTCGGATCGCATGCGCCACATTTTAAGGGACAAAATTAGAAAGAACCCTGAGCGGATAAGTATTAATCCGGGTAATTTTGACTTAGCCACATTCGCTCATTAGTCGTTGTGTCGCACTTATAGAGAGGCAAGCCTCAGTGCGGGTTTCCCGTAGATGAATTCTTGGTTTTCACGTACTCAGCCACAGATGACCTGCCCAATGATTCATTTTCAATATTGAGAACGTGTACGCCACAGTCTATTGACCCCTTTGGAGATTGAAATTATTTCAATCCAGCACATTTTCACTAATCTACTAATTGACATCTATTCAGATTTCATTGTAAGATGCGTTTCACACCGATTTGATGCAGTAGTAGAACCAGAGATCGTATCGAGTTCAGAAAAGTTTTGTTCACTAGATCTGCAGATCAGCGGAGCTGACGCGGAATAGTGGGGCTTGATGCCCTACTCAGTACACACTGAAGACGCCGTTTTCCGGTCTCCGCAGGTATGACGACATACGTTTGACTTAGCCATCCTTGCAATCTTATAGGAGATGATGCAATATTTATGTATTCACGGAGTCGAAAATTCAAGGAGTCGAATCTCCCGCGACAAATGATGTGTGGTGTTTTCAATATGACGAAAATCTTATTTCGCCCATTTAGCCTAGGAGGAACAGAATGTATTATCATCTATTGTGGAGCTCATATCTGGCTATCGAGTATCGACTCAAAGACAAGGACGAATAGTTCGTATTTAAAAAATAGCATTTAGAAGCTAGGAGATTATATATTTGAGATCTTATTAACCTCTTTTGGCAGTAACAAGCCTCTGGGATCGGGGTACATGAAAGACGTTCTAGACTTCAAAAACTTTACTACAAAGGACTTAACCCCTGGATTCATTGCCAATACAGATGTCCTTGGTCTTGCCCATGCGAAAGCGGATGAGGCTTATCTGACGCATATCTTCTAGAAAAGTGAGCAATTCTTCTACAGGCATGGCTTGTCAGACTCAATTGTGTTCCCCGGCTCGAGTGTCGACTACCACAACCAGGCAAATTACAAATTACTCCGCGTTGGAAAGGAGCATCAACATGACCGACCAGTGCCAGATTCTGCTGGTCCCCGGCCCGGAACGAGTCATTCACACCCCCGGTATCCTTTACCAAGGAAAGACTGACCAGATTACCAGACACTGTACTGGAACACCTGACTGTATGAAAGCTTGTGGTGTTCGCCGGACCTTACCAGACTGGCAATTTCAACAGCTCCACACCCGCAAAGGTAGTCGACCATGGCTTTCACGACTCCTTCCTTACTCTTATCAAGTCATCAGCTGGGACGAGGGTGGTCACACGCCTACGTATATGGTGACGACCAATTTCGAAGACAACTCGGTCCCAACTACGCTCGTTCATAACCGTAAGCTTTGTCCTTGTGCTAATCCCACATGCTTGAGTCATGATGTTGTGATGCTGACTGAAGTTCCTCAGACACCGGAAATAGGCAAATTGGACCCAGATTGGCGTCCCGACTCATGAGGACTATTGTAATTGAATCTATCTATAGAGTCACGGGGTTCTTATTGTGCTTGGACGGTCGCGTGACTGCAAGATAAGGTATACAGTAGATAGCCGGAGAGTTCAGGTGCTCGTTTGATCGCCATGTTCCCTTCCGATCTTCTTATCTCCCCTTACATTAGCTACTATGCACTCTCTATCGGGCAATTTTACTTTAGAACACTCTAGTGCCCCAAGTCTATAAAGAATTCGACTTCGAGTATGTTCATTGATGAACGAAAGGAGTCTGACCTCATCTACGCCTATATCTAGGACTATCAAGCTCCCAGTACTGACTACTTGTGGTCTTTCAAGGTATCATATTGAAGACGGTATATCCCACCGGCTTCCGGTGGCGATCGGTTCCCGGAAGAAAGGCTGATTTGATTCACCTTACTGGCTTATCCCTACCGGCCTAACACCATCTGAGTAAAGTTATCCAGACTAAAATTCTACTGCCTAGGGGCCATTTTGTTATTTTGCTGCCCGGTCTGCCCAATCTGACGGAACGATATCGATTGGCTCATCCAAATTTCCAGAACCTCTATCTTGAATCCTGTTCAAATTGAAGAATCAGCTCTAGAGATAAGACCCCAAAGCATTGAAACCTAATATTGATGAATGAGCCGTTCTAAAATAGTGTATTGCGAATGCTCAGGGATTCTAAGTTCTGCAACCTCCCACGGTTGGTACGGCTCCACTGACTACTATTTGGCCCAGCCGTGCCAGACCCACCTCGTCATCATCTGAGCATTGCTTCAGTCTGACGGAGGCATCTCCAGTTCATCCCCCACAATTGATCCTGTACTTTGACCACAAATCTGGGGAAGTCTGACAAACATTACTAGTTAAGGCAAGTTAAAAGACCCGGTGTGGAACGGGTGCACGACCGAACCGGTGACGGATCGACCACGGGGCTCTAGATCAAACTTGAAAGATAATGGTGCTCAGAGCTAGGAACTTTATTCGCTGGTACCCTTGCCACAAGCTTCATCCGTCTTACGAAGATCCTGGAGTTGTCGATAACGTTCAAGCCACTCGGCCCGGTTGGGAAACCTCCCACCGATCACCTGATCGGTACCGAGCTATATCGCCCGTTGATAATGGCCACCTGACTGCGAACAGCACCTAAGCATACACTTGGTCTCGGGTGTGAAAGAATGGAGCACCGTGAAAGAGCTCGGATAAGGTGTTTGACTCCGTGGGTTCCGTGGAACCCTGGTAGTGATGGCTATCTATATAGAAGAGACAGACATCCGGTTCAATGGTAGATAGTAACAATAGCAAAGAGTTCAGATCTCAGTCTCAAAGCATCTTTGCAGCCCATCTTCGAATACAAAATTCAAAAATGTCCTTCTTGAGGAATTTCTTTGGCACCAGCAACACGCCTGTTGCGCCCAAGGACGAGAAAACTCCCGTTCGTGCCCTGCCTGCTTCCTGGTACACCTCCCAGGACATGTACGAGCTTGAACGACGAGCAATCTTCTCCCGCAAATGGCTCCTGACTACACACAAGCACCGTGTCGCTAACCCTGGTGACTCGGTCCGATACGACGCCGCCGGTTTCGAGTTCATCATCCTCAAGGACCACCAGGGAACCATCAGTGCCGTTCTCGCTGACGATCTTGCCCCTGTGCACCTGCACATCGACCGAAATGGATTTATCTGGGTGAACATGGATGCATCCGAGACTCCCGAGGTAGCATGGAAAGACGACTTCGACGGTGTGGATGAGCAAGCCCGATACGTCCACTACGATTTTGAGAATTACAAGTTTGACCACACATGGGATATGGAGGGTGAATTCAACTGGAAGATTTTGGCAGATAACTATAATGAGTGCTACCACTGTCTGGTCGCCCACCCGGATATCCCCACTATCGCCGATCTGAACTCATACTATGTCAAGACGAAGGATGGACACATTCAGCACTATGGTGCTGCCCGTGAAGATCAGATCGAAAAGGGTTTCCGGATAGCTACTACTTATTTCTGGCCGAACGCTTCTTTCAACATCAGCCCCAACTTCTTCTTCATGCAGCGCTTTACTCCGAGCAGCCCTACCAAGTGTGTCATGCGGTACGAGGTCTACCGTCATAAGGATGCTACCGATGAAGCATTCACAGTTATCAGTGATATGTACAAGCGTATCATGTCGGAAGACAAGTACCTCTGTATCCTCTCACAGAAGAACTTGAATGCTGGTGTCTTTGTCAACGGCGAGCTGCACCCTGAGATGGAGGCTGGTCCGCTTCACTTTCAGAAGACGGTGCGCGAAGTGGTTACGGAGCACCACAAGAAGGAGAGGGAAGCTGGTCATGAGATCTGGCCTGCTGCTGAGCGCTACCAAAAGTCTGCTACCGTCCAAGAGGAGACTGCTGCGCCTCAGTCAGCTCTTGACAGCTGGGCTGTGGAGAAGAACGAGATGCAGGACTCTTTCCACGGAAACTTTGCTCAGGCAATTGCAGTCTAGGGCTAGTTGCTATCGGACAGGTGGAATGGTAGAGCGTCTATTGGCGATATAATAACGAATCTTTTTTCTATTTAGCGTTGCGATTTATGATATCTCAGGACTTGGTGGTACATTATGTGCTGCCTTCTATAGCTACAAGGATTTAGAATGATATGCTTTTCACGGTTTTTCAAATATTTCCAAGTAAAGTGCTATCCACGATGAATTCTCATTTAGTACCCAACCCAACACAAGAACTCTTTTTTGAATGTGGTAGTACCTGCTTTGATGCCTTGCTCCTCAGGCATAAACAATCCAGCCAGGGGCTCCACATCCAACCTCCGCCATTCATCATCCACCAACACAAACAAAAACAAACACAGCCAGACATCGATTCCATATGACCGTTCATGATCCATCACCCCCGATAGAACCCAGGCATTCAACCAAATCCACCAAGACACAATGATCCTCTTCCCACGTTGGCATCTATTTGAGATTGGGGACCAGTCCTGGTGTCCAGAGTGGATGAGGTCATACATCCAATCATATCTAACTAGTGTCTGGAATCTACACGTCCCACCCTTCAGCAAAACCTCTCCAGCAGGCGTGGCAGCCAATCTCATCCTAGAGAATCTACCAGATGCATCCTCCTACACTTTTGTTGAACTCTGTGCAGGAGCAGGCGGACCAACTGGCAAGATTGAAACCATACTGAATACCAAACTCCGAGCGGAAGGCAAGCGGCCCGCTCAGTTTGTCCTTACGGATCTTTATCCCTGCGTGGAAGAATGGACTGCCATCAGCAAACGACAGGAGAATGTCTCGTTTATCGCTGAGCCGGTAGATGCAACGAGCTGCGAGAGAATCGCTCCAAGGGATAGGAAGGAATGCAGAATCTTTAATCTGTCTTTTCATCATTTTGATGACCCTCTTGCGTCGACGACGCTACGAAAGGCTATGGAGTCGGCTGATTCTTTCATGTGGGTTTTCCTGAAGATAAAGAATCTCGTGCTGAAGCTGACGATCTCTAGTATATGCGAAATGGCTCAGCGCAATTTCACTTCGTTGTTGAATATTCCTGTTATGTTTCTCTACCCCTTTTGGCATACTCTTGCCCGGTATAGAAACAGTCCTAAACACTTGTTTTTTACGTATGTCATTCCCTTGCTACCTTTGCTTACGGCTTTCGACGGTTTGGTATCGACTATACGCTGTCGGACAGGCGAGGAGATTCAAGACCTCCTGCATCACAAAGATCTTGATCTTAGTGGTTGGAAGATTAAGAATGGGAACCATATACTATATGAGCCCGTCGTACACATGTATTATTTTATTGCAGTGAGAACCGAATCTTGATTCAGCAAGTTTTGAGCTAAGCACATATATTATGTATATCAACGCGACACTGCTTTCCGGCAATATTATTACTGGCAATTGCACGCTAATTGAGTTGCTTTGCTGAGGCGATATTAGAGTGATGTGGATCCGAGACGTTGGTTGACTGTTCAGGAATGAAGTTCTGAATGAGTTCGAGACATCCTACTGTGCTGCCATTCATGTGTGCATCTTTTCGAGAGACTGATTAGACTCAACGGGAACAACATCGTTCTCACTAGAGAGAGGATGCCTGGTCAATTCCATGGAATTCCGAGGAACTTGGAGAATTTTCTTGAGAAGGGCTGCTTAAAGCAGCGGAAACACTAGAGGCAGTGACAAAGGAGACCGCCGACTTCGGAAGCAGGCCATACCAATGAAATTCTCCAGGGTCCTCGAAATTTTATAAGGATTGAACACACACCATCCTAGGGCTCTGGTGAGAACGTTGCGGTGGCCTTCGGCCCAGCCAGTCCTTCAAAGATATGTGTTCATGTATTCTGGTATAGTAGGAAGGCGTGGGGAGAATGGAGGGAGAAAGCGTGTTGAAATCAGCAAAGAAACGTTGGAGCACAGTGGCGCACTTAACCTGGGTCCGGGATTAGGCATCCTGCTCATACCAGATTAGTCAGGTTCATATCGTAGGAGGGAGCAAGCGGAGGCTCGTACCTAGCAAGCCCTGCTTTATCTGGCCACTTGCAATTCCCACGGCACCTGATCCAGAACTTTAGTAGCCTCGTAAGGCATTTCTCTCGTACGCCACGTGTCGTCCAACGAGCTCAAGTGCCTCATTCTGGTGATCCGTAAAGCATGATTGCTGTATTGAATGGCTGTGACTCCCTATTTCCAGTGGATCCATGGTGTTCGCGTAGGGACCCAATAAAGGGCTCAGTAGTCCCGAGCAATAACGTCTTTCTGTACATGTCGTGACGACAATATCGAGGCTATTTCTGCTCTTTTTGCTGTCCGTCTCCTTATCGGCTTTGTTTATACACTCTCGGGGCTCGCAGCATCGGTGTGCTCACATGGATCACTCGCTTCGCGATGTTTTGCTAGCCTAACTGTTAAGATAATATTGTTAATTTCACGTCAAGCAGGAGATTGATGAAATTCTGGAAAGAAGAATCGTACAATTCGCAACAGACTCATCATGGTATATTCATTATCTGAACGAGTTATGCAGGATAGCTATAAAGTAGCCATAATTTAATGGTATTGTATAGTAGAAAGAACCCCGAATAGCATTTTAAGGTTATGAAAGGTAGTATAATTAGCTGGGTTGTAAGTTGGAGATATATGGAGGAGGTAAACATCAAGAAGGCAAATGATGAGCTTTTATGTTAGGCTTGCCTGGAACTTTCCACTTGAAGATAAGATGACTTTTTGAGTGCGTTTGTATCAAGCAACCGTCATAGGTAGATTCCAGCTCTTGTGCTACAAATGACTAGAATTCGTCGTCCACTCAAACACAAACGTAATTCTAGTCGGTTCCATGGCTTATCTCACAAATCAATATATCCTACCCCATCATTCTATGGGCAACCGATAGCAGCATGTCCCCGGTGGACGGAACTGACACCGTGTCTCGCCGAAGGGTGATCAGGACTCCAGCAGTAATTTCATGGCTCGGTGCCATTTCCATGTTTTTAATGCATATTTAACCTGCTCAGATTGCCAACTCGACTAGTAGAAATGTCAATTACCGTCCCTTGCCTTGACGGACGTAATCCGACCTCTTATCAAGGGTAGCAGCGTGGAAAAGAACCGAGCAATCCTTGACTCATGGAACCAGTTACACAATGGCGCGAAAGAAATCAACATAACATTTTAGTTCACATTCAGTTCACTAGTCCATGGACTTGGCGCGTTCCACATGCCCAGTGCGCTCATGAACTATTGAAGTTCTGGGTCGAGATGTGTCACATGAGCGTCATTGCTCAGAGATAAACCGGTCTCGGGGCCTCGGCTAGGTGGATCGGATCGCTGTCGTGTTCGAAAGGACCGTGCGAGATCGCCGCCTGAAATTAGGGCTTGCCATTTCTCTCAGACGACATAGCATAATATCAAGGGGTGTGGGGGCGATAAGACGCATGTTGTACTGCTGTTGCAGCCTTTCCAGCGGACCTTGGATTTTGAAACTCGTCAGATGTTGTCCACTTCAAAGCAAATGTTTTTACACAATGTTCAATTCATTCAAGGATGATCGCTTTGGGTTTTAGTCCACCGCAAGTACTTAACTAACTACTAGTAGACTAGCTGATCAGGCATGACTCACATGTACTGGAATTACTTAGTATTTTTTGTAGAAACAATATCCTATGTAAACATCTCCTGTGTCATGATATTCGTTTTTATGAATTAGTGAACTACCGTATCATATAAATCTTGCATACCTCTTTCCTAAGCCACGAAGTCTCGCTGCCATGGAACACTTTCAGCACACCGCTGATATCGGAACCCACTCGCTGAGCTATGCGCTGCGGGGCATTGCCAGGCAGCCTGGGAGCCCCCTGGTTATTATACTCACCGGAATTACGAGCAGCGCCCTAGAATGGAGCCCCGTCTGTCGGTATATCGAGAACAAGGCGTCAATTCTACTCTACGAGCGTTCCGGATACGGTCGCAGCGAAGAGTCCCCCAACGAACCAGACTCTCTAACAATCGTCGACGAACTATCTCGTTTGTTAGCAGCGGCGGACCTTAAACCCCCCTATCTCATAGTGGGACATTCCTGGGGCGGGATTCTCGCCCGCGAGTTCATCGCTGCCCAACCGATTGAAGATATCTGTGGTCTGGTCTTGGTTGACCCAGTGCAGGAACGCATGCTCTTTGAGTCGTGGCCTGACCCCAGTATTGCGGCTGTCACAGAGGGACTGGACTATATGGAGGTGGTGGGGTTGACACGGGATCACCGGTTGACCGAGTCAGAGTGGAAGGAGCTTATGGCAGAGGAATCGAGTGATAAGCACGCTCACCAAGCAGTCCGGGAGCTCCCGTATCTTCAGGTTAGCCGGGGTGTACTCGCAAAGAAGCAGCAGTTACTTCCTGGTCGAGATTTGTTAAAAGGGAAGCCGGTCAGTGTACTCCGGGGCAACTCGAAACGTGATCACGAAATCTTATACCAGGTCGGTGTGGCCCAAGGAGGAGGTACTGAAGCTCAGAGAGCCAAATTCAGGGAATATCTGGCAAGGTGGGAGGAGAGCGAAGAGGCTTTCCAGCGGGAGCTCTTGCGTCTGTCGAGCACGGCGCGCTTCTCTACGACGACCCGGAGTGGCCATAATATTCAGCTCACGGAGCCAGAGCTAGTAGCAGCAGAGATCCAGTGGGTGCTACAGAGGACTTCAGGATCGATGGCTTAACATCATCTAAAATATACTATCCAACTGGATAATGAACCATAAGGAGTATATGTCTGGCTCTGACTAGAAAGTACAACGTATGATCGTCTCTTTAGCAGGCTAGATTGAACGCAGTATAGCTCGCTCGATTGTAGTTC
The DNA here is from genome assembly GCF_028828015.1 of Penicillium pulvis. NCBI lineage: Eukaryota > Fungi > Ascomycota > Eurotiomycetes > Eurotiales > Aspergillaceae > Penicillium > Penicillium pulvis. Next base: position 655,062 of record NW_026643078.1, on the reverse strand, counting down.
TTTAAGGTGGATTTAAAGGATAAGACTATAACCGCTGACGAAAGTCTCGCCCTATCTAAAAACGTCATGCCGATTGACTTTCTCTAATGATTTTAAAACTAAACTAAGCTCTCTAACGCGGGGGTATAGAATTGTACTCCGTGTTGTTCCGGATTTCGTCATGCGTAGGATCAGAGCATTTCGTATGCTTCGTAATCCTCCAAGACCTCTTTACATGATAGGTCTCTTCTCCCTCGATTGCGTCTTTAGGAAAATGGTGACGGTATTGATAAAGAAGGGACCGTGCGTGCCTGACATCAGGGGCAGAGGAGACGCAGATCAGTTACCAAGGGACGCAAAGGGGGAAAAAGGCAAAAAGACCCTCGCGTGTTGCTGAACTAACTCCCAGCCACACTTATCCACATTCCCGCTTTGAGATGACATAAACCACATAAACCGGGGATTAGGAATGTGAACGTCATTCCGGGGGGGGGGCTAAAGGAATTTCTGATAAGTGATGGCAATAGCAAAAGTCGATAGAATCAGTGATTCCATCTGGTGAAGCGGCAAATTGCGACGTGTGGGTGGGGAAGTGTCGATCGAGGGGAAAAGTGTCCGCGTAGCGTCTTTTGCCCCTGGATTTGTTAGTCTCAACGGTACTTTATGATCTCGACTCGACGGAAGTACTGGGGGAGAAAAGGTTATAATTTCGGTTTAAAGTAGAACAATTAAAGTGCAAAAATACAGATTTATGTACGCCATACAGTACACCTTAAAATAATTCCTCGTAAAGTGGATTGGCGATCGCTCATTTACGTACTCCTGAGTCCCGTGTCCCTTTGCCCCCCCGAGCTTCGTCGTCTCTTTTCCTCGGTCTTTTCCTTTTCTCTTTCTCTTTCCTTCCTGAAATCTGCTTCGTCCTTCATACTCTTGGTCTGTTTCATCACACGCTTATCATCACCCCCGACTACGTACCCGCGTACTCGTGCGACACCTCACCACCCTATTGACGCACGCCATCACCTCTCCACTCCCTCCGTTTCATCTCACCATGAATGCCCCTCCAGCGCTCGGGTATCCGCCCGGCGTGTCGCTGGCACCAGGTGCGTAATCTCAAAAGAGTCTTTGTGGACTCCCCTTGATTGCTTGTTTCGTGTGATTCTGGCCTTTGTTCGAAACACTTAAAAGCAACTCGGTCCCCCGGCGACACAGCATATCTGGATCGTGAAACTGACTTGTGACGCAATTCTGAGAACCAGGCAGCCAGGTCTCACCTACAGCAGCCAATTTTGCCTCCAATAACCCATTCCGCAACCGTGCTCTCTCGCCTTCGACTGTTCCTGGCTCAGCTACCAACGCTCGTCCTGAACGTCCCCGATCGACCAACCCATTCTTAGACGACACGGACGCCCTGTCACCACAATCCGCCCCTGGCTTGTCGACCGGTGCCAATATGTTCTCTCCGACCGAAAGACCCGATATGACTAGCAACACCCGTGACCTTTTTGTATGTGCAGACGCCGACCGCAATCCAGACCGCTCAAGCTAATATACTCCTTAGGAGAACCTCTCCATCAAGCCCACCGCTACAGTCTCGGCGGTGCCTGCTCCCTCACCTTTTGCCGCCCAGTCCAATAGCTCTCGCCCAGTTCCCGAAGCCATTCCCCGGCAACCATCAACCAATCGCCCTCGTCCTCCGCGGGAGCGTCCAGCCCCATCCGGGCGACCTACAGAGTCGTCCCGTTCAAAGGATCCATTCAACATTTTTGCCGACCCCAAGACTTCTAGCTCGGGCGCTGGCAAGAGCTCCAGCTCCCGTCGACCCCGCCGGAACTCGGAGTCGTCTGTGATGGAGCGGTCTTCGAAACTGTTTGATGACGACGATGAGAAACGCCGACGTGAACGCCGCCATCGTGAGCGCGAGCGTCAGCGCGATGGAAAGCCCCGTTCATCTCGCAAGGACCGTCGACTGGATATCATTGACAAATTGGACGTGACGAGCATCTATGGTACCGGAAGTACGTACTTATCTTTTGTGGCTTATCTTGTCCTATACTAATTCACCTACAGTGTTCCACCACGATGGTCCCTTTGATGCATGCAATCCCCACCGCAACCGTAAGGGCGCGCGCACGGCGCCCATGCAGGCTTTCCCCAAGAACTCAACAAACATGGCTCTAGGTGGCTCCGGTCCGGTCAACCCTAACATTGATCTAAACCTCTTCCACGGCAGAACGGAGGAGGGCTTCAACGACTACAACTCCGGCCTCAACCGCAACCCCGAAACTGTTCAAATGGATGCTAAGACCGCATTGGAACCAGTTCACGGTGCGCAGACTATGGGCCTGGGAACTAGCACCTTCCTTGATGGCGCCCCGGCCAGTCGTTCGGCCATTGCACGACGTGAAAGCGCAAATGAAGCGCAGTTTGCCCAGAACGGCGGTCTACAGCGGAAGAAGAGTCTGGCACAGCGCCTACGTGGGAAGAGCGGTACCGGCCGTCTTGCGTCCCCCGGCCGTGTCGGTTCTCCCACAGAGCAAGGCGCCCTATCTCCACCACAGCTAGGCTCGAGCCACTCCGCATCTTCACGAACCAACGAGCGGAACCCGTTCTTCCAAGATGACCTCGACGAGGAGTGGGACAAGAAGGGCTCACGGATCGCAGAGGCACGTCTCGAGGGTAACGGTCGTCTTCGCTCATCGAGCAGCCCCAAGCAACCAACCGGACTGGAACGCAAGACAACCAGTGATCGGGCCTATGAAGACCAGCAGAAGTTGAATGCGGGCGGCGGCGGATTCTTGAACCGAATGAAGAGTTTACGCAAACCGCGCCCGGAGCGCCGCACCAGCGATTAAGAAAATGAAATGGTTTTGGGACGGGTTATCAATTGTTACTGCTCCCCACACTTTTACTGGCTTCGCTTTTATCCTCATGGGCCATGGGGACTGATGACTTTCTATGTAATACCCTTGAGCGCTAGCATCTGGCGCCCAACATGGCGTTGATATCTCACGGGAGTAGGCTGAATTTGCTTTTGCTTTTTATTTGGTTATGCTTTACTTGCTCCTGCTTTTTTAGGTGTTTCTTTCAAGGCAGCATGAAACATGCCCTGGTGCCCAGCATATCTATGTGAGCTTGTACTTTCTATCAATAGCCGCTTTGCCATAGTAGAATCTATCATTCTTGCTAAGTCCATCTACAATTCCTACCTAAACATCTTTTTGCATCGGTAAGAAACAATTAGTCTTTAACTGCGGCGAGCCCCATGACATAGCTTGGGCACCCCCACACTAGTCAAGCGCCTGACCAACCTTGTCTCCTGTCACATTACAAAAGTTCTCCCACACTATCTTGTGTAGCTGAAGCGGAAGGTGAAGCTTAGGCTGATTTACTTTATTTCGACCTACTATAAATGCATATTTGATATCGTGAATATTTGTTCAATTCATTAAATCATAGCCTGACTCCTAGTAAAGTCCTGCAGTAAACACTAAATAATGACAATTAAAACGCCTCACACCACATGCAAACAAGATGGTATTTTACTCGAAAGAAACCGCAGACACCCTCCCATTGGATACTTTACTGTGCGACGGACGTACTCCGTGGCAAATGCGGGTTAGGCACAGCGACACCCGCACGACGCTTGGACATCGGCTTGGGCCGGGCTAGTGTGTATCTGGAGACATCATTAGCATTCGATTCGAGGTTGAAGATTACCGGAATGGTGAACATACTTGGCAAATGCACGGGACAAGGCCTTCTTGCAGCTGATCTTTTGGCTGCCAACGAAGGATTCAACGGTAACGGCGATGGCGCGGTCGATGTCCTGAGAAGAGCAGTACTCTGACAGACGCATCTTGCAGAACGACTCGGCAATACGCATGATGGCTTCGAGGTGACGGACCTGGCGGGGTTAGATAAGGGACAAATCAGGCTCGGGTCAAGGGGGCTTACTGTAATCGGGTAGGCACCAGTGGCCAGGGACTCGCGACGCATGTCTGCGAACAGACGGGCGACCTTGTCCTGGTCGATCTGGTACAGTTTGGGGTGGCATCGCTCACGGGCGTAGAGGATGTACTTGCGTAGCAGTTCTTGTGGGATCTCGCCCTCTCTTTCTTCTTCCTGCTTCTTCTGCTCGGCTGCACGCTGGGAAATCTCCTCTTGTGTGGGAGGGAGAATCCGGCCATGCTCATCGACGCGGTAACCCTCCTCGTTGATAAGGTGGCCATCGGTATCAACCAGGTTGTTCTGGTCGTCACGCAGGGGTCGAGCGGGGTTAGCGCGGTGGTGAGATTCGATCACGAAGTTGGCCAAGCGCTCGTCCTCGCTGGGCTCGACCAGATCGCGGACCACACACAAGATATCGAAACGAGACAGAATGGGCTCAGTTAGCTCCACATTCTCCGATAGAGGCTTGGTAGCATTGTAGCGGCCACCCTGGGGGTTGGCAGCGGCGACGACCGCACAACGAGCCTGTAGAGTGGTCACAATACCGGCCTTGGAGATAGAAATGGTCTGCTGTTCCATGGCTTCGTGGATAGATGTGCGGTCCTGGTCGTTCATCTTGTCGAACTCATCAATCAGACAAGTACCACGGTCAGCGAGCACAAGCGCACCACCTTCCAAGGTCCACTCGCTGGTGAGCGGATCGCGGCGAACGCTGGCCGTCAAACCGACAGCACTGGCACCTTGACCGGTGGCGAAGACAGCTCGGTGCGCTGTTTTCTCCACATACTTGAGCACTTGGGACTTGGCGGTACCGGGGTCACCAAGCAGCAGAACGTTGATGTCACCACGGATGGACATCTTACCCTGGGCCTGCTTGCTGACACCACCAAAGAGAGAAAGAGCCACGGCAGTCTTGACATCTTGGTGACCGTAGATACTGGGCGCCATGGACCGAACAATTCTGTCGACGATGTCAGGCTCGCGGGACAGAGCGCGAATCTCACGCTCATCATCCTCCGTCAAACGGAAACCGGCCAGCTGATCATGAGACTTGACCACCTGGTTAGCTTCAATAACGGTAGAGAAAACGGGGAAACCGTTCTTGTTGTTCAACTGAGCATCGTAGCTGTTACGGTAGATACCAGTGACCTCGATCTCATCACCGGGCTTGGCGGTATCAATCAAATCAGCCAACAAGATGACCTCGCGCTGACGAGGCAGACGACCAGCAGGAACGGTACCAGGAGACTCCTGCAGAGTCAACTTCTGGTAGTTGCGGTAGACAGTCTTCTCGTTGTTGACCGTGAAGGGACCACGGGACTGGCAGTTCTGACAGAAGGAAATCTTCACTTCCGAGCTAGACTCTTGCTGGAAAGGACCCAGAGTGATACCACATTTCTGGCAGAGGAACATGACAAATTTCAATTGTGGGAAGACACCGGTACGGCGAGTGACCACACCACCAACACGGACAAGACAGTTGAGATGAGACTGACGCAGCTGGCGGAGAGTATAGATAACGGGGATATCGGTGATGCGCACGTGAATCTCGTTGTGAATATCGTGGTACTGGGGGTAGTAGAAGAGGGTGACATCAAGCGCAGCCTGGTCAAAGACCTTGAGAATTTCAGTAGGCTCGTTGGCAAGGAAGTATGACAGTGCCGCTTTGCTGCTACTCAGATGGGCGTAGGACACCTCCAGGGAAGCCGAGTTGACTTCACCCAGAGTTTTGATGCGGTTACCGTAAACTGACTGACCACTGGCATCAATGAACTCTGTCAGGAAAGCCTTGAACTCGCGGTAAATAGAGCGAAGGACTTGAGGCTGGGTGACCCAATCAGTGATATTAGCGGCCTTCACATCAGCCAACTCCTCTAATGTCAGCTCTTGCATGCCATCTTCTCCCATATCAATGTCCTCATGGTCCTCGTCGTAGTGGTGTCGGCGACGTCGTGGTTGGCGCGCAAGATCCAGTTCCTGGTCGTCGTCATCCTGCAGGAACGCAGCCGGCATGCGGCGGCGAGCCATATCTCTTTGGTCCAACCGAGAATCCAGCTGGCGGCGCTCAGCGGCGGTGAGCTCCCGGTGCTCTCCATCATCATCAATATATGCCTCATTGACGTACTCGTCCGGGCCACCTTCATAATCACGCTGGAAATCGTCGCCGAACAGGTCAATGCCCTCCTCATCTTCCGCCAGCTCATCCATATCATCAATATCGGGGATCATCTCAGCTTCCTCATCGTCGTCATCATCCTCGTCGAATGGCATTGGGGGAGGAGATGAACCGAGGGCGGCGGCTGCGCAGATTGTCAGTTGGCCAAAGCCCCGCAATTTTCTTCAGGGGGATCACGTACGACTGGAGGGGGGCAATGCAGCGGGAGAGGACATGTCATCTGGCTCTCTTGAGCGCTTGCGAGTGTTTGAACGCGGACCGCGGTTTGCGGCCGAGTCACTGGGCTGGAGGGGACTATGGCATATTAGCTTCGTGGGTTCTGCAAAAAATGAAAAAACCGGGCGCAAGCTCACTCCATGTTGTGTGGTGCTCAATGAGCAATTTTATTGTAGTGAACCGGGATAGAAAGAAAAAATCCACACGAAAAAAGGGTAGTATGGGGTAGTGTAATTTGTTGAACACCCCGAAGCGTGGTTGATAGAAAGGGAGGAAAGGGAGGATAGAGTGCGCAAGCTGAAGATTGGTTCGGATTTGGATCTAACGCGTTGCTACGCGACGCGTTTTCAATTTTACCCGATTGGGATAACACGTGATTCGAGTAAATCCAATGCCAATGAATAGAGAGGTCATTATAGAAACAGCGGGAACAATTACTTCAATCATGCTTTAGTAACCCAATCTGACAGATACATACCATTGATTGTCTATTTTCTTCTATGAGTCAAGTTGCGAAGAAATTTGATCGTACTTATACTTAAGTGCAAACTAAACAAACATCGCGTTTCGCGTTCCGTTCGCCGCATCAGCTCAGCATCGTCACTCGCCATCCTGGATCAAAGTACCATTGTTTGACCTGAGATCGAGCACAAACAATACCGCGACAGCTCTCATAACATTTTGGGCCATACAGCAAGATATCTTCGAGTCCTGATCACCGCCACAGTCTCCAAACCGTCATACAATCTGAGAGTTTCCATCGCAAAGTCGCAGCCGACATCAGAATAAAGCGCATCTCCCTGATCTGATTCGAGTGGGATTTATTTCGGGCGTGTCGCTGGTTACAAGGCTTGTTTGCTGTGAACACATCCAATTCTGGAGCAAGCTGTCCCGACTTGCAAGAGATCGTGTTGCTTCAAACATCAATCTTGACACTTTCCATCCGGGAAACCTACCTGGAATCATTCACTTAAGCAAACATTGACTCTGCAGTGTTCAAAACCCCAAGACTCAACATGGAACAACCCTTGACTGCTCAGCCTAAGTCCGAAAGTGGCCGGCGCGAGAGCTTTGGATCCCACGCCTCTCAGACAGCCCGAGAGTATGTCATAGCCCCAAACCAAACTATATCAACGCAGATGCTTATTTATGCAAAAGATTCATCGATGATCAGATGCGGCTTGAGGCCGATGCGCGCGAGATTCTTCCTTACGTGAGCGCATCAGAAACCTCTTGTTGATCCACTACTGACCAGACTTAGTCCTTCGACTCATGCACTTACGCTCTCGGTCCATTGAGACAAAGCCTCTTTGCCTGTTTGACCTGCAATCCCGCCTCCGATGGTAACGACGATGTCTCCACCGCGGCAGCGGTCTGTTACTCCTGCTCCATCGCCTGCCACGGTGAACACACTCTGGTCGAGCTTTTCAACAAGCGCAACTTTGTCTGCGATTGTGGAACCACTCGCATGCCCGCCACATCACCGTGCACTCTGCGTGAAGACCCCAAGACGGGCCACAAGGGCGTGCACTCTCAGGAGGCGGCCAAGGATAACAAGTACAACCACAACTTTCGCAATCGGTTCTGTGGCTGCGCGGAAAAGTACGATCCCCACCAGGAGAAGGGTACCATGTTCCAATGCCTGGGTCTTGGTTCGGTTGAAACTGGTGGCTGTGGTGAGGACTGGTGGCACCCAGAATGCCTCATCGGCCTGCCACGGGATTGGTACAAGACGATGAAAAAGGAGGGTTTTGGTGGTGATGCCGCCGACGATGAGGATGAAACTCCACTGCCTCCAAGATTCCCCGCTGAAAATGATTTCGATCAATTCATTTGCTACAAATGCATCGATTCAAACCCTTGGCTCAAGCGCTACGCCGGATCCAAGGGCTTCCTACCACCAGTATATAAAGATGGCGGCCTGAAGAACTCAGCACCAAAGGAATCGGAGCAACAATCGGAGAACCCCAAGAAGCGCAAAGCAGAGGATGATGATCCCTCCACTGAAGAGCCGACGATCAAGCGAGCCAAAGAAGAGTCTCCCAAACAAGAGCCAACCGAAACCTCTACTCTCGCCACCATCGCCGAAGAACAACCAACAGAGCCTAAAGAAGAACCAAAAGTGAAACTCGAAGCAACATCAACCCCAAAACACACCTTCCTCCCCACCTCCCCACCAACAGAATCCTTCTCCCTCTTCCTCCGCGAAGACTTCCACTCAAACCTCTGCCGCTGCGCAGAATGCTACCCAAATCTAGCACCGCACCCTCAACTCCGCGAAGAAGAAGAAACCTACGAGCCACCCCTCTCAGAAGATGGAGATGGAAACGGCGCCGCAAGTACAGGTACAGGCAGTATTCTTGAACGCGGCGAAGCAGCACTCAGCACCGTTGACCGCGTACACGCTATCGAGGGCGCAATGATTTACAACCAGCTCCGTGATAAGGTTAAGGACTTTTTGCGGCCTTTTGCTGAGAGTGGAACGGCTGTCAGTGCGGAGGATGTTAAGAGCTATTTTGAACGATTGAGGGGTGATGAAGAGGGGATTAAGGATGCGGCTAGTCGGGCTGAGAATGGGGGTGGCGATGAGGGGGATGGTCGACGTGAACAGAATGGTGAGTTTTATATTGGTATGCTTCTGGATTGATGCATTACTGACTTTTTCTTCAGGCTATTGATGCCATTCGGTGTTCTGTCCTAGTTTCGAATGGTTGGGGTCTTTTGCTTGAGGTCTTTTATTCTCGTGTGGGGAGGGCGCTCAGGCTTAGTCTCACTGATTAGATGCCAACGCAGGCGTAGACTTAGTGATCACGCTTGGTCCAGCATGGAGTGGCAAATATTGGCATGTACTTAAATGATAATGATAATGCGAAAGTTGGCTATACGCCGAGTTCTTGACATAAATCTGACTCGATCACGAACTGGATATAATCACCAGACCAATCATGGCTCAAACTCAATCTGAACAATATCATACTCGCCAGCAAATCCACCTCCTTCCTCTTCGGCCTCCAAATACCCTGGCGCAGCCTCTTCAATCCGCTCCATCAAATTTTTCCGACTAAGTTCATCTGATCGAGAAAGGAGAACCTCGACGAGAGATGGTCGCAGATCGAACGATCTATAGAGATCAGCTACCCATAGAAAATATGACAACATGCGAGGAGAAAACGAAAAAAAAAAGTGTTTTCCATTCATTATGAACGTGGTTTTGATACAAGAGAGGAAAACTTGGGAGGAAAGAAAGTAACAGCTTGCGGCGGGAGATAGTGGTTTCGGACGCCATATCCTATTATGCCTGATCAAATTTTACTGTCGAACACACCGCTGTGGAGAACACCATCAGCGTTGGCTTGAAGTCGAGCAAGAATACTGGTTTCTGCTATTGGGCCGAACGTCTCTACAGTCTCTTTCTCCAAGCCGAGGTCAAGCTCCGGTGGAAGGCGGCCGCTTCTCGCCAGAAGCTATTATTTTCAGTATCTTTTTCACAGGCCCTTATTCTCGATGTATGGTTTGATGATACGGGATGGGATGGGAAATGAAATCGTGGACAATGTCTTCAGGCGTATCGTGATCTTATGAAATTCTATTGAAATATGTACAGTTGTGAAAAAGGTGTATCTTTAAACCGAAAGGGCCTGTTGCCCAACGCCAGGCCATGAAAAACCATAACACCAAAGCACGGAGTTTCATGTCATGCAAAACTAAAATGACCAATGATGCAACGCGGAATCAATCATTCCTTGAGACGTTTCGAAGCTCTCATCAATGAATCATCAGGCAAGCCACTGCGCTTCGTACCAGGAAGACTTCCAGTTCGGATATCATTATCTTCCTGAGTAACTCGGCGATGTGGATACTTGCTCTCAATGCCCTCAAAGCAATTTGCGCTAATAGGACCACCATTCGCAAAATACGGATGTTCCAATGCCTCCTGAGCGGTTATACGCTTCGTGGGATCATACTCTAACATCCTCGACAGTAAATCAAAACCGTCTGCGCCAGGTGTGCCCACGCTTGATGTGGCAGAATACCCGCCATTCTTCAGGCAACTCTGGTACCAGCCTTCTAAGTTAGCGCCGCGGTGGTAATGGTTAGGTTGTCGGTGCATCACAAGAGACTGCAGCTGGGTATATTCTGGCATGGACACAAGGCCCGGCCATGTTTCTTTGCGAGGAAGACCAAGGATCTCGACGATCTTCATCATCTGGTTCCGCTGGAATGGGACCGTCTTTTTACTGTCCATTTTGGCTTCCTCGCCCTTGAAAATCGGGCGCAGGGAAAGTAGTTCGGCGAAGATGCAACCCAGAGCCCACATGTCAACGGCTGGGGTATAGTGTCGACTTCCAAGGAGAAGCTCGGGTGCTCGGTACCATATTGTGACGACGACTTTATCGCCGGAGAAAAGGGAGTTGAGAGGTTTGTAAAATAGTCGGGCTAAGCCCAAATCGCCGATGCGGATGGCGCCGCTGGAGGTGACGAGGATATTGGCTGGTTTGAGATCTCGGTGCAAGACCCAGTTGGTGTGAAGGTATAATAAGCCGTTGAGGAGCTGAAATAATATAGATCGAACCATGTGGGCTTGGATAGCGTGTCGTTGTGGCTGGGTGTGGTGGTGGATGATCTGCAGCAAGTCATGCTCCGTATATTCAAACACCATGAAGATACATTTGTCCTCTAGGATGATCTCCTCCAGTTGGACGACATTTGCATGGGATAGTTCGGTACAGAGAGACATTTCTCGAATGGCGGACTGTGACAAGCCAGTATATTGGATCGATTCGCCTTCCTTATCCGGTTTGAACCTAGTTGCATGCTGTCAGATCTCTCGCCAGATACGCACTCTTCGGGAAGCTTACTTTTTGATCGCAAATTCTCCCTTCTTGCCATTTTTGCCAACAGCCTTGTACACCCTTCCATAGGTTCCACTGCTAATGAACCCCACGACATGATATCGATCCCGGACTCGGACTTTGCTGGTGTAACCGGTGGTCTTTCGGGAATCGACAGTTTCTGCACGAGGAACGGTAGTCAGCGTATGCACAGATCGCCACGGTCTTGCAGGGAAAGAAACAGGGGACAGATCAACGGATGCACGCGTCTTTAGGAAACCTGCCGGTGTAATGAAGATCGCAAACCAGAGATGTATGCCATTCCCTCTCTTTCTCCAGGACAGTTCACCGAAACGAGACCCAAGAAACCTGGTATTGAAGGGGAAAGAAATTACCCCGAGGATAGAAAGCCCCAACAGAATTTAAATTTGAAAACGGGAATCCTTTTCCAAACATGATGCAACAGAAGGAAAGCCGCGACAGTTCAAGATCAAGGTCAAGATCACGTTATAGAAGAAAATAAAGTGGACACAGAAGGCGGTCATGCGGCAAGGCAAGGAACCAAGATATAATTACCATCGACTGTGGCCTGCAGGTTCCTTTTCAAGCTTGGGCCAACTGTTTTTGTTCGGGTGGAGAGTGAGCCGGAGGAAGGTGGGTTTGTCAGGCTCATTGGATCGTCACTTCCCCATATGGCACTTTGTCCATATGGAGGCGGCAAGCTGCGACTTCGGATACCGCTTTGGCGATGTCAAGATGTCAAGGAGGCGGTCTTAGTCAGCGTGGGGTGGTATGATTCGATTCGAGGGTAAAGGGAGGTCCGATTGCGCAGAAATAGGGGGGATTGGAGGGGACTTCGGTTTAATGCGCGAGTCTTTGCTGTGGTTGGGGGGAAATGCGGAGGTCGTCGAACCAGCGGGATTCAGTGGACCAGCGCTCCCCGGGATTAGATCAGCATGCCGAGTTCCATAGTGATCTTCAGGGCTCACGTGCATATTCCCATCTGGGCAGGTGATGCGCGAGCCTCGACGTGTATACTTATTTATAATATCTTTACTAAATTTGAGAAACTCTCAACGCCAATCCATGAATCTGCATATGTGGAGACATATGAATACGCTAGCCACATAATTCGGAAGTTGCGGTGTCAAAAGTGGAATTGTAGATTAACCCTAATTATATCAAGTCATTGTTTCGACGACCGCACAAACATTCAAAATTGTACACCAATTCTCACAGCAAGCGTACACCTTACTGCATATCGTAGATAGGATGAGACTTGTTTTGAATGTTCCGGGCCTGATGTTGGATCCTGTCATCACTCAAATATATAATTCGGATGGAACTTCCCGAGGTTGAGACCGTTTGCTGTCCAGGTGAATACATATTGTTGTTGTTTTTGTATAAGAATCCTCAGCCCCAAGTAATACGTATTTGACGTTCTTTATCGTCAGGAGATGAGAGTCGAAGAGTGGAGACAAACATGGAGGCTAGCGCGACTTGCTTGTCTTGTATATATAATCAATTCGATCCATATCAATCGAACAATCGCCTCGGCCAATGGTGTGAGGCAAACTCAGCAGGTGGTTCGATCGAATGGCTTTCATCACGACGGTGATCTCTTTCCACTAATAACATCCATTTGGGTCAGGGTCCAGCGTGTCTACTGTCACCTCTCCTTCAAAGGCGTCGCCAACGACCACCACCAGCGATGGAATCAGTACTCCATTGCCAATCCAGAGTGGCATGGTATCTACTTGTGATCAATCTTACCTGGTAGTATCCGGGGACACTTGTGCTGCCATTGCATCTACTTATGATATTACTATCGACGACTTCTACGCTTGGAACCCTGCCGTTGGAAGCAGCTGTGCAAGTCTCTGGGTGGATGACTATGTCTGTGTTGCTGTCAATACTTCTTGATTGCAGCTGCCTACACCGTGAACCATGTTTCTAAGCTTCCAAGCTTGGGGGCACTTTTGCGGTCTGGTATCTAGTAGGTAGGGGTAAAGAGCACCCGCGGAGATGGATAGACCGAAACAGCCCAACTTCTAGAGCTTGGAACGGGTGATTACAGAATATTGGCTCATTGAAATGTCCCAAATTCAAATTGATTGGAACCTTGTGACCCCGGCTAAGGTACCATCGATCGGGACTCTTTCAGGACGCTCTGTATCCTTAAATGTACATATATATGCCATTGTACAGAGACAGAATCAATGCATGGAAAACTTTGAAATAGAATCATATAATTGTTTCAAAGACTTCAAAGCTGTAGACGAGTCTTTACGCCAGAGGTCTGAAATCTCAGGTAGTCAGGCGAGATAGTCCACCTACCCACTAATAGTACCTATTCGTAGATACCTGTGGAAGTTAATGGATAACTTTGCGCTTAAATTAATGATTCCAACCTTGAAGGTTGTCAAACCTACATGTCCGACCCGGTACCCAAAATTTGGACCCTTTCGATTTGCTAATTAGTATTTCGTATTTCGTACGGAGTACATATGGAGAAATCCGTACTATAAGGAGATACAGTAAAACTATGCACCCTGAACGCGCGGCCTCGGGGCCATTCCGCGGCCGTGAGTCCCATGATTATCCGCATTATAATACCATACAATACAATACGTTACAAAACGCTCGGCCCCGCTACAATCAAATATGCGGTTTCCCGAGTCTCTTCGAGTAAGCGATTCAAACTATCGGTTTGTTTCCTTGGATGGGTAGACGGGCACATTACTCTACAAAGTCTAGCCATCGGAGAAGATTAGCGGGCATGATATTGTCCACAAGCCACCGATTACCCTTCCACCCATTTCTCAGAGTTTGCCGCCTAAGCATGCTTTGCAGTTCCAGCTTGCAAATTGCGGCTAACAAGGAGAATTTCATCTTGAGTGGGTTTCATCTAGCTAGTTACTCGAGTATTTGATTACTTGATCACCATTGAGTCTTACGCATATCGTCCGTGAAAGTCACAGATTCATAATCGTCCACATACCGAGCTCACGCTCACCCACCATCCTATCGAACCTTTGAAAGAAACCACATCGCACAATGAAGCCCTCACCAACAAGCAAGATGTCAACCTTACCATCCGAGATCTGGCTCAAAATTATCAAACTAGTGCGTAAACGTTGATATACACGGTTGGTTGACCTGTCACTCACCTCATTTAAGCTTCACAGGGATAGTCCATCGTCATTGAAAATGGTAGCTTTGGTTGACCGCCGGTTACATGAGACTGCCGCTTCCATTTTATTCCGATTCTTCTGCCTGACCATCAAGTCAGGGGTGCCTAAAAAGTGGGAGTATTATAGCAATGTTCCATGGCGCTATGTTAAAGTAATTGTCGTGGCAGGTGCATTTGGGGTTGGCTTTGTTGGAGACTGGCTAAGTTTTAACTTATTGAAAATGCTCGAGTCAGCAAAATGTCTCCAAGAATTCTAGTACGTTATACTATAGGACCTATTGCATTATGCGGACTACTAACACATGTCCTCCTGGGCACCCTTATAGCTGGAAAGACTTATCATACATGCCAGGTTTCATCTTATACAGTATTAATCGGCTTTACCCCCATGTTCCTGTGCATATCACTGGAAGAAATGTGTGTCTATCACAGCGAAGACGACCACATCAACCCGTTGAACCGTCCATCCCTCACCTTCGGTGCCTTCGCTATCTTTCCTCGCATTGGGATGGCGAGTGGGACGAGCTATCCAAAACTTTCACGAGTACAAGCTATCAAGCTCGCCTAAAAGACATCATATGCGCCAGCCAAAATTTAGAGACTTTGAAGCTGTTTCAGACCACGGAACCACCGACTACCCACAGAGGAATCATTTCATTACAGAAGGGCGATACCTTGCCACCATTGAAATATCTACATCTCTCAAATATGCACTTTGATAGGTCTCAAAGTCTTCTATGGGCAGAAAGTCTACAGTGGGAGTTATTGAACTCGTTATCGTTACTTAATGGTAATTGGAGTAACTTAGCTCCCCTTATCACGGGCCGTCTAAGAAACCTCAAGTCATTAGAGGTGTCGATCTCTCGTTGCAATCCCAAACTAACTGATTGGCGTTATCGCCCACACACTGGAATTCTGGAGCCGCCACCTATCTACTGGGAACGAGCGACTCAAGTTCGTCTTCTTCTAGAATCATTCTCTTCCCTTGAGACCTTTTCTAGCTATCACCTTCCGCAATATATCCTCAACACCCTATCAAGCCATCATGCACTAAGGCATTTACGATTCCGCAGCACCAATCGTCAGCGCAATTCTCTCACGCAGCTTCCTTTTCCTCCAAGTATTGAGGATCTAGTCAGTCTACCTAACAAGTTCCCAAAACTTCAGTCTCTAGGGCTTGACCTTGACTGGAAAAATGAGGAATGGGTATGTTTAAACTTTCCTTTATAATAGACTGACCGATCTGAAGACTAACCAAAGCACTATTAGCCATATGACATGATGGTTCATATACGCAGAATGAAATACCTCCAGCACTTGGAAATCAATCTTCCAGGTGTAGATCCAAACCAAATAAGGCCAACGCCTGATATCTTTCCTATCAATTTCATTGATGAATCAGCGTGCTTACGACTCCTTCACTTCCTTGAATTAGACTCTAAGGGCGATCTACTTTCTCTTAGGTCGTTACATATCAAGATGGGTGAATGGGAAAGTGATAAATGGAGCCCGCAATCGTTTGATCACACAACGGGCCCGCTGCTTATTGGGGAACGTCATCTATCCGAAAAAATGCACTTTTATCGATTTGCTCCACACCTACGGCGCTCGGACAGGTTCCATCGTAAATCTTATTTACCTCCGAAAGACGACTATCGAATCATTTTGGAGCTTCAGAGTCTGGATTCACCATTTGTGAGAGACAGCGGCCCATTGGCGTATGTTCCATACAACTCAGAGTGGGCTGCAAGTGCATGATATTACGGCAATCCTATTCTGAGGATGTTTCGAGTGACTAGAGAAGACTTTATCTGGATTGACGACTGTATGGATCAGAGGCGATTAGACTAATGACACATCAAATAAGGCTTATTCTGAGAACTATTCAAATCGTCGTTAAAGTACAACCTATCCATATTTCACCCGAGTGCTAGATACAAAGCTAAATATTACTTAGTGACCCTAAACTTGATTATTATAGATCGCTTAGACCTATTCATACCTCATTTAGGTTGATAGCATTTTGCGAGGCCAACAACGCAGTCCAATCATAGCCTTTAAGGACACCTGATTGGATATTGGTCTCACAAAGTCGCCTTTTTAACTCATCTTAGATGTCAGGGCAGCTGATGCAGCAAAATGAATGACACAGCAGTTTACGTAGACGCTATCTTCCACATATCCCGCTCTTTGAGTGGTGTCCAAAGTTGCCTAATTTAGAGCTCGACCAACACTTGGTGGTTCTTTGATTCATACCCGTCAGAAAATTCTCTTCCTTCAACGGAAGCCACTTGAATTCCTTGAGATTTGTCGGATTGTGTTATCTCATGTACTAATCTTTACTAACAGAAGATCGAATGTTGACACAGTCTGAGCTCATATTTACCTTTTGAAATTGACCAATTCCTCTCCACTTTTCCAGCCAAAGCCAATTCTATCGAGGCCTCCAAGCAAACATGGTCTGAAGACAAAACCCCGAACACTAGTCGTGATCATCTGCCATTGCGATCAACAAGGCTTTCCGGACCCACGTGACAACCCTCTGACTACATTGAATGACAAGGCAATTGTCCAAATTACCGATGACCCAGGCCAAATCCAAGACCTACTGAAACATTTACCAGCAGCAGCAGTCGTTTTCATCGCAGATGGAACTCGCTTTCAGCCAAAGCATACAACTCTTGGGTACGGGTTGATTTATCGTATGTCACGATGCTATAGGTCGGCATTGGCCTCATAATAGCTCAAGATTCTTCAGAGTCCTCGTTATCCTCAGAACCAGTAAAGTACCTCGAAATTGCGATCGGACCACACTTGAATATTTGAGAGCGTGAAGATTGATGCTGGTATTCAGTCCCTTTTTACCCAGTATAAGTTCCAAAAAAAAAAGACCAGCAGGTAGCCACAAGGGCAAACTGAACATCAAATCTGAGCTCCGAAATGGTGCAGCCCCAGGCTGGATCCGCCGGTCTACGCTCCAGAGCTAAGGCATCCACAGTGAAAATATGGGCATGCATCAATTTCCGTAGTAATATATATGATCGGCTTCGCAATGTTATCCGAACGGTATAGGATACAATTCGACGATCAAAGTAGCTCTGAAAAGGATACGGAAAAGGAACAGAGGCTTTTGTGGCCACCCAGGCCTTTCGGCACCGGCTACATGTTACCCCCAGAGGAAGGCAGCAATCATGCCGATCATATGGGCAATAAGAGATCAATAATCCATGTCAGTCATAGTTGGGAATGAACTGTGGTCTCACATTATTAGGCGCGAGAAAAAGTGAAGTACATATGTTGGCAGAACAGAGAAAGACAGCGGCACAGATGACACTATGACCCGGACGATTTGGCGTTGAAAGTCTATCAGCAATATCATCAAGACCAGAAGAGACCCACAGGAGGGTTACTCTAGACATACAAGTCGAACAACCAGGGTTGCGTTTCAAAGCTCATCTCATAGATAATTACATAAATTTTTCCGTTATACTACTTATACTATAATATCAAATGCAGGCTAGAGAAATTTGGACAGACCACGGGTGATGAGGCAGGTGCCCTAATATATACAGCTATGCCCTTTTGGATGGGTCTAGAGCACCGCTCTCGCCACCTTACCTGCTGCTGGGGATGATAATTTGTAGCCCCATGTCACTATCCGATCAAGCTCGAAGTGTCGCTGTATTTGCAACCAAAATGTTACTTATTTCCAAGGTTGAACTAAGGTGTCGGAAATTAAGAACGTCGTATATACTGGCCTATGTGACTCGTATCACACGACACATTAGGTTCTACAATCTGGTGGCAAAAATCTGACATCAAAAACTAAATGTCCACTATGCAAGGTGCCGACCGGCATTTTTGGATCTGCTATTGTGGAGTACTAGTTGAGGTTTTCACCGAAGCTGATGGGTTATCGACGGCAATACATACCCGAAGGAGTAGGTATATGCGCTAGCTAAGATTCAGTCATCGATCTTAGTGCCACTTTATGCTTTTCGGCTTGCGTAGATTGATTTCTAGCGGTTTTATGCACAAACTTATAATTGGGGTGTAATGGTGGGAATAAGAACATAAATGACCCTTAAAATCAACGTGCAACTGCAACATGGGTAAACAAGCTACGTTATTGAGAAGCACCTTGATCAACTTATCATGAATGGCAAATCACACCAATTCATTCAAACACTGTTGTTGAGCAAATGTAACCAGTCAGAGGTAAAATTGATTGAGGCGGTTACATGAAACACGATTCCTGACCATCAACCGCCCTTCAGCTACAGTGGCGGGATTGTTGAACCTTGATTACTGGCGATTTGTGCTCTAGATCTTCGTTGGGATTACCCGATCAAATTCTGTATTTGTCTCCACTAAAACATTGCCTCCAACAGACTAATACCTGGCTGCTTGTCTAATATAATCGAGACGCTTAATATCCCGGCTTCATGGTTACCATAAAAAGGGCTATGCGGGACCTGACATATGTCTGCCATGCCGCGGATCTGGACCCTTGTGGAGATCAGAAAACAGAAATGATACTACGATCTCTTGCTAAATGTTGGCAAGTTTAATTACTTCGGAATGAGTATAGCGATCGTCACTTTCAATCCTCTATATGGGAAAAAATGAAATTTAACATGTCATGGGCGGCCTTCTTGTTTCAGCAGAGTACACTATTTAAAAGAATGAGATCTCCGGTTCCCTAAAAAAATAGAGAATTCTCATCCTGCTGGTCAACGCGAGTTCTTGCCATTCTTTTCATTCTGTCCCACTCTTTTCATTCTTTTTTCACTATTCTCATTCTTTTCTAGCTCACCAAAGCGGAACATTCCTTGCATTTGCTTTTCCCCTACTGACAGAGTACCGCTGGTCCGATACTCAACATGCATCTCCCGACACTCTTTTTTTCTCTTAGCTGCCTGACTGGTATAGTGATCGCGCAGCAGGACTGTGGCACGGCCTACGTTACAGTCACGAAATCGGTTTACGAAACCTCTGAAGCCTCAATCCTACATGTTGGCCCGACCGATGCTCCAAAGGCACTAGAGTATTTTCACGGGAAAGGACACAGGGGTGGCCATGGACATAGATCCTCCAAAGAACCTAGCAGTGTCTCAAACCATTCCGCTATCGCTATACAAACTCCGACTATCCAAATTGCCTCCTCTCCGTCTTTCACCTCTTCTGGTGCAGGCGCAGCTAGCTCGCCGGCAACGGTAGCTGCTTCTTCGAAAACCGTTCTCTCCTCGACGTCTACCAGCGCGGCCAGTTCCTCGATTCCGACTTTTCCCAGCTCTGGGACCTACGAAGAGAAGGCCTTATACAGCCATAACATCCACCGTCTAAACCACACTGTCCCAAACATGTCATGGAATCAAACACTTGCGGATGCTGCAACAAGCTGGGCAAATCAATGCGACTTTGCTCATAACACGTGAGGCCTCCTTTGTCTCCGGAATGTATACACACACGTTCTTACCTATTCTTGTTTATAGAACATTACTTGCTGGTGGCTATGGCCAAAACTTGGCAGCCAGCAGTCCCACGGCCAGTATCTCGGTTCACATATCTGACTATTGGTACAATGGTGAGATGCCGCTATATGCTGGTCTTTATGGTGAGGCTGAGCCGAGTGGATCTGGATTCGGCCATTTTACGCAGGTTGTCTGGAAGGATAGCACTAGCGTGGGTTGCGGTACGGTTGACTGTACATCCTCATCTCTTGGAATGTGGTATACTGTGTGCAATTATTGGCCTGCAGGTAAGTTCACAGTTCCCTTTAATATGTCGGTAGGACACTAATAGAAACAGGTAATTGGGTTGGTGAGTATGACAGCAATGTACTCAAGCCAATTGGAAATCCAATTGTGAAGGGTAATGAGTCTGACATCATGACTTGAGCAATCCCTGTCTAATCAGTTGGTTATGGTGGAGACGAAGCTGGCAACGCGTTTAATAGCCCGTTGCGGCTGGCAGAAGGCCCCGAGATGAAAATCAGGTGGGCAGTGCCTCAAGCAGCAAGATGGTTAGCGCCGAATTGGATTATGTGGTGGCCTCATAGCGGGTGATGGGTGTCCTTGGGGAGACTCTGAGATCCCCCAGAATGTGCCATAGTTTACATTTATAGGTACATAAGACAAAATTGTGATGGCCCGCCTATGACTTCCAGCGTTGCAACCTAAATTACGTGATGTATAGATGTAATTAGTGTACGAAACTACTATTCTAAGACCAACACCGCGGGCAAAAGGCAGATAATGCGACTACAAGTAGATGCTTCTACTCGCACATTCAGAGAACGATCATCACCCTCGTACCTTAATTCAAAACCTCAGCTACCGGGGTGATGTGAAGACTATGGCCAACTAGATAAAATTCAACACCGTACGTATGTCATGTACCCCGTCCAAGACGAACTAAGTGCCTCTCCGAACGCCTGTCGTAGTACAGTAGCTGTTGTTGACTTCATGCTTCCCTCGTGGTGCACGGCTTCAGAATCATTACGCTTCATCCGAATGGTAGCTTCCACCACAGTCTTGGCCTGCGGAGCCCTGTTATTCCTAGACTATCATGTAAGCGCGGCGGGGATGACGGGATCTTCAGGGGTGCAATAACCTATGTCGTGTGACTGAAGCTGAAGACTGCATAATTCATGCGGAGTACCGGCTCGAACATCTCCGACTAGATCGTCTTAACCAGATTCGGCCTGCCACACCGATTGGATATACAAGCCCGGCTTGCTCTGCGAATCATGTCGGCTAGAACCGACGTCAAACAGGCTATATGGGGTATTCCTATAATATGGCAAGATTTGCCGGGAGAGGGCCCGCCAAATAAATTGGTCCAGATATGCTCTATCGGCCATGTTGCCTATCTCAACATGGCATCGCCACGTACACCTACGTCGGTCTTCATTGAATATGAAATGTCCGATATCTGACAGATATATGAGAGCATCAGGGAGGTCGAAAACTTATAAGATTGAGGCTGCCCGTCATCAATGAATGAGAAGTCACCGTCTAGACTTGGATAGCCTATGAGAATATGCAGGCAAGTTCAAACATCCTTCTATGTTTTGATTTAAAAGCTTAGTGGCTCAGTCAAGCCACACATACCCATTCCAGGTAAAGATCCAGGGTACATAATTGCCTTCCCCGCACAGTCACCCCAACGGAGATAACCGAATCAAGGAACCAGTGCGGTCCAGAGGAGGTACGTAGCCGAGATTTGCGTAATCCACCGGGATCCAGGCTTTGTCCAGCAAGGAGATTAACTTAAATACATTCAGGGGTTCCCAATGATGGAAAGATATATGATTGGAGGCTTCCAACTTTTTGCAAGGGGGTTTTTAAACCCCAATCTCTGTGCACACTGAGTATCGCTTCTTAAAGTACGGTCCTCCTAAGCTGGTATCCGTTCGGGTATGGCGATATGGCTCTTCGGCAACAGCACGTCACTTTAAATTATCGCCATTACGCCCTCGTATATATCGACCGACACGGTAACCTCCACCATGAGTTGTCGCCTTCCGTTGCGGATGCTAGTCAGTCGATCCTGTCACCTGAAGTCACTACTACCTTTCTGGCAGCGGCAGCGGCAGCGAACCCAGCGACAACAAATGTGCTTAGCGGCCCTAGTGGCATTCCTTTCTTCAATGCAGGCGACAGAGAAACTTGGTTAACGGCCATATCTAAGGCTTCTAGCCAATCGACTAGGACTACGATATCGATCGACAATGCAGAATTACTGCGTCTTTATTACGAAGAGGGGTTGGAAAAATTCCACCAAACAAATTGTCGAGCCCTTGCAAAAAGCTACATAAAGCTCATAGAGCCACACAAGCGGACACATTATCCATATAATGGGCGAATGGTTGTCTCAGGCAGACTAGTACAGCTAGATCCAGAGACAACTAAGCCGCCATGGTGGCCATCTGGGGTGACCCACCGTGAACCCGATCGCCTTACGAAAGCCGGTACGGGCAATTCTTTATCATTTGGACTGGAAGATACTAAAATGAACAGAACGTATCCGACTTCTTGTCTCTATCATATGCGACCTACGGTCTAGCCATCAAATCACTGCCAAGAAACTAAGAGGTGCCGACGAGGCTATTCGTGGTCAGGTAACCCCACCTGAGCAACTCCGAATTCTGGACGAAATCTACCGAGTTCGCGAACAGGAAGAGAAATTTCTTGATGGGGCAAATTGTAGGTCATCTTCCATCATACTTGCACATGGTACTGATTTTGACAATGAACAGACTCCCAGGTCGAAATTGCGATCCCAGGCAATCAAGAATCCCAAACGCAGTCAACTCTGGTTTCGTATGAGAAAGATAAACAGGAACTCACACCACGAGAGTATGGCCAGATGCAGAGGATATTATCTACCTGCGATATTGCTCCTCCGGTCAGGCCAGCTATGGTGCAAAGCCATTGCCCAACTGGCTCGGACCCCGTTTACTATGCACCAGTGGGCTTAGAGTACTCTTCAATGCCTATTTCTGGTGCTCCACAAGGCTTGAAAAGGAAGCGTGAATATTCCAAGATCCTTCCAGCATATCAGAGCAGCTCCATAGAACCGATACACAACATCTCGGGTCCTACCAGCAATATGCAGCCATACTCAAACGACTTTTATTACAACGCTCCTATGCTACCATACCATGCATACCATGGGACGGAGAACTTAGGTCAGCCTTACGTCGCCTACATCTAAGTCAGCCAGCCTTACCTCTCCTTCATACATGAAGGAACGGAATAGTTGTCCAAGCGTTAGTCAATTTCGCAGTGGGTCCTGTGTCTCACTTTTGACGGATCGTTGGACCTTATGCAGATCACGATGCTAGACGTGAACTCACACTTGTATGAAGCGCTGCCTCAAGCCCCAAAGCCTCAATTCTGTGTCGCCCACTCTTCAGGATGAACAAGGTTGGAAGCTGGTGCCGGAGCTTGATGTCAGACGGGAAGTCAGAGGTCGTCGGAAACTACGCTACGGCATCCGACAAGCGACACTTCCCTTCTTTTCGAATTTGGTGTTTTGGTCTGAATCTTATGGCTTGCAGAGACGTGAAAGCGTCATTTTTTTCTTCTGTGCTTTCTGGGTGTCCCTTCTTCTGGTGTTACTTCTTGGATGGGTTTAGGGCATGGGTGTTTGCAAAATAGAAGAGGCTTCCATTAGGGCGGCGTCAGCAAGCCTCTTGTGGGGGCGTAAGATAAGTCAAATATATTCTCGACAAAATTTATAGGTTTATCGAAACTCACATTAGAGCGTCCGTCAACATTTTAGCGATACCATACTCATAGTTCAGACGCTTTCATAAGTCGTGGGCGGTGAACACTTGCAAGTGACTTATCCACCTACACAAAAATAGGCGTTTGATAGTAGCGACTCTTAGATGAGGGAAAGCATAAATCTTCCGCAATTCGCTTCCTTCTATTAGATGAAGAGTTTCGGTGAAGGTTTTTACTTGGCCTGTCACTCTCGTCTGTTACACTGATAGCCGGGGGATAGTGGGTCTTTGCCCCTATTTTCCAATTTTGACAAATTCTTTATAAACGTGGCCTCAGGCCACAGTCGCCCGATAATACGTTTCTTCTTTAGCGAATTCACAGTGCAAGGTTCCAAAACTAATTTCTTCCTGGGAGATTTGTAATCTTGTGTGGATTGTCGTATATAGTCCAAGTATTGCAAGGACTAGGCCAAAAATAGAGCATCAGTCTTGGAGGCAAACCCAATGCAGGTCTACCTCGGCACGGGGCGGAAGTATACGACAGGATATTTGAAGCAACACCCACCATATTCCAATGTTCCATCCAAACTCACCAGACTCTATATCCGAATGAAGGTATAGTCCATTCAAAGCAATCGGACACTGGAGCCGACCTGTATTCCAAAGTCGCGCAGCTGAATGGGTGCGGGGTACTGCATGTCGTGGTGGGGTGGATCATGCACTGTATGACTTGCAAGAAAGCCTTGTAGGTTCCTTGTATAGCCTTGTCAAGCACAAGTATTCCGAATGAAGATATGAATAATGCACTAGGATCATTGGAGTAAACGTTTCTTAGCCCCATAGACAAGGCATCCATTTTCTTGTTGTGGTGGAGATAAAGTGGAGAATGGGAAACTGACGTCGAGACCAAGAACCTCCGTCTCTCCCCCAACAAAGCCCCACGGTTGTCTCTCCTTTCGCTCCCGGGCCTTGCCCTTTTAACTTCCCACCAATTTCTTCTAATCTAACTAAATATCTTCCCACGAGGCCACGTATTCCAATTGCCGGCGTGACCTTAAGGAGTGACCTTGATTTGTTTTGGAACTGTGGGTGGTACCGTGTCTTGGCTACCGTGCTGGGATCGACCCGTAGCAGATCGTACGCGGATCGGACTCTGGGGGGTGCTTTAATCTAAGCCACGCTTACCAGGACAGGAAATTCGACTAGGGGCTTAGGGCCAAACCTCGATCATTTTTCAAGTTTCTCTCCCTCCAAACCTTTCTTCCTTCCTCCACCGCCACTTCGGCCTGCAGGCGCATTCCGCCATGGTCCGTTTACCGCTCCCGCAGCGACTGAGCTCGCATCTTACCACGAGAAGCGCCACCTCAACACCCGGTCAGAGCAGGAGTACTAGCCCTATGCGCATACCATCTGACGCAAAACCTTTGCTACTCAAAGTCACGGTCATTCGGGTAAGGCTGAATCAATCTCACCTCCCCCTTGCCAGGCAGCCGCCAATACGAGCTTGTGACCCCACAAAAAAGAACATCGGCTAACCTATGTCTTCTTGCATTGGAATAGGGACGAAATCTTGCAGCGAAGGATCGGGGTGGCACAAGCGATCCGGTAAGTGACTTGATCGCAATTCCCTGAGCCCCAAGATTCCCGGTTCTGGTTGCTAACAGGCGGGATATACAGTATTTGGTTGTGACATTAGGAGAAGGAAGGCAGTCGACACCAACGATATTCAAATCACTAAACCCGGAATGGAACGTGTCATTCGAAATGCCCATCGGTGGTGTCCCGTTGTTGGAGTGCATCTGCTGGGATCATGACCGGTTTGGCAAAGACTACCTGGGCGAGTTTGATATTGCATTGGAAGATATCTTTGTCGATGGGCAAATCAAGAAAGAGGTAGGAGATACCCCGCAGTCCACACAGAATTCTGGGGTTGAGGATCAAATGGTTGACTCTGATATGCGTAGCCAACTTGGTACACCCTCAAGTCGAAACGGGTATCGAACCGCAAGAAGAAAAACAAGAAAAACAGTAATGTATCTGGCGAGATCCTGCTGCAATTCTCACTTTCGGACTCGGCGAGCCCAAATGCGTCGCCATCAGACACATACCGGAAATTTAAGAAGGTCGTATGCGCCGGTGATGATGACGACCCAATTGAAATTCCGGCGGTTGACCTCGATGATTTGGACCGTGATGAGGAGACTTCCGATGAAACTGACGACCCTTCGAAGCCAGAGGTTGTTGAAAAACGCCGTCGAAGGCTTCGTATGGCTCGCTTAAGAAAGAAGTCTCTTGCTGCTCGCGCATACCAATTTTCGGGTGCCGGGAGCGGCGTGCAGGGTATTGTCTTTATGGAGATCGTCAAAGTGACCGATCTACCTCCTGAAAAAAATGGTACGGGCTACTATTCATATTCTCACACTGCACATGGTTGATCTGTTATACTTTAGTGACGCGGACATCGTTTGACATGGATCCTTTTGTCGTGACTTCTCTTGGAAGAAAAACGCTCAGGACTCCTGTTATACGTCATAATCTGAACCCCATTTATCACGAGAAGATGGTCTTTCAGGTAATGCGGCATGAGAGGAACTACACGATTGGTTTCACGGTAATGGACCGAGACAAGTTCTCAGGCAATGACTTTGTCGCCTCTGCCGGTTTCCCTCTGCCAACTTTGATCCAAGCTGCCCCGGAGGCAGACCCTGAGACGGGTTTATACCACTTTGTCGAGTCTGAAGAGGATGAAATTGTTCCGCCGGCAAAGTCTAGTACTCGGCTTCCACTTAGCTCCTCTGCATCGTCATCCAGCCTTTCCAAGATGTCGCGGCCCACCATGAGGTCACGTAACTCAGCTACTTCTCTTTCAAGCAACTCTGTAATTGAGGCTGCCAACAAGGCCGGTCCCACATCCGTGCCAGAATCATCCAGTCCAGTGGATAGCAGCTCCAACCTACAGGTGCCCACCGTCACATCTACAGTCACTTCAGAGCCTGAGAATATTCCACCAGCCGATGAGGAAGGTTTGCGTTCTTATACTATTCCTCTGGTGCTTAAAAACCGAGAACGATGGGAAGACAAACATACACCGGAATTATTCTTGAAAGCCAAGTACCTGCCATATAGTGCCCTTCGACAGCAATTCTGGAGACTCATGTTGAAGCAATACGATGCGGATGACAGCGGCCGCATTGACAAGATTGAAATGACTACCATGCTCGACACTCTTGGATCCACACTCAAGGAATCGACTGTCGACGCCTTCTTCGAGCGTTTCAACGGCGAGAACGATGCCAGTGCGACACCCGACTTAACCGTCGACCAGGCCGTGATGTGTCTCGAAGATACACTACAATACTTGCAAAAGAAGAATGCCACGGCCAATTCCCAGAGACCAGCACTTGCACCGTCATCCTTCGGCAGTCAGGATAGTGAGGAGCCATCTAGCGGCGATGAGCTCGCTGTAGAATCCAGCACCACCAAGCCTCACAATGCTAACCCGGATTCAACAGCAGTCCCAACACTCTCTAGCGACGAGGCGGATCAGCCCAGCTCGAACGACGAATACCTCCGACCTGATGATCTTGGGGATGAGCGCGGTGAGGAGCACGTGGTGGAAATCCGCGAATGCCCGCTTTGCCACCAGCCTCGCCTTGGTAAACGATCTGATGCGGATATCATTACTCATATTGCGACATGTGCCAGCCGTGACTGGCGGCAAGTCGACAACCTGGTCATGGGTGGATTTGTGACCTCGAGCCAGGCTCAGCGCAAATGGTACTCCAAGGTTATCACCAAGATCTCCTACGGTGGCTACAAACTTGGAGCCAATTCGGCCAATATCCTCGTCCAGGACCGGATTACCGGCCAGATTAATGAGGAGCGTATGAGTATTTATGTCCGCCTTGGAATCCGACTGCTTTACAAGGGTCTCAAGAGCAAGGACATGGAGACGAAGAGAAGTAAGTCTTTTGCCAACTCGTGCCAAGTATCTCAATTCTAACAAAGAGGTCTATAGTTCGTCGTGTGCTGAAATCCCTCAGTATTAAGCAAGGCCGAAAATATGATGACCCGGCGTCTGTCAGCCAGATTCGGGATTTCATCAATTTCCACCAGCTGGACATGACAGAGGTGCTTCAGCCTATTGAGAAATTCAAAAACTTCAACGAGTTCTTCTATCGTGCCTTGAAGCCCGATGCCCGACCGTGCTCGGCCCCCGACGATCCAAGGGTTGTCGTGTCCCCAGCCGACTGTCGCTCAGTGGTCTTTGATCGCATGAACGAAGCCACTGGAATCTGGGTAAAGGGACGAGAGTTCTCCGTGGAGAGGTTAATGGGTAACGCCTATCCTGAAGACGCCGCGCGGTACCGCAATGGTGCACTTGGTGTGTTCCGTTTAGCACCTCAGGATTACCATCGTTTCCATGTGCCAGTAGATGGAATCATGGGTGAGCCCAAAATTATTGAGGGCGAGTACTATACGGTGAACCCGATGGCTATTCGTTCTGCCTTGGATGTTTATGGAGAGAACGTGCGAGTGTTGGTCCCAATTGACTCTGTTGCCCATGGTCGCGTCATGGTCGTCTGTGTCGGCGCCATGATGGTGGGTAGCACAGTCATCACTCGCAAAGCCGGTGAAAAGGTTTCCCGGGCAGAAGAGCTTGGATACTTCAAGTTCGGCGGTAGTACGCTATTGGTCTTGTTTGAGGAAGGAGTCATCAACTTTGACCGTGACCTAGTGGACAACTCCAAGGGCCCATTGGAGACACTGGTAAGAACTCGTCTGTGCCCTCCACTTCATCTTAGTTGATACTGATATTTTTTGAAATAGATTCGAGTTGGTATGTCAGTTGGTCACAGCCCTGATATCCCTCAGTATGAACCGGACATGCCCAAGAAAGCAGAGAATATCACTGCTGAGGAGATGCAAGAAGCCAAGCGTCGTATCGAAGGCAGCCTTGCACCTCCACCCCCAGGCGGCGCATCTCAGGTGGATGACGCCATGCAATGATCCTGGGGATCATTGTATATTTCAACTATATAACAGGGCACGGGCTCAACTCCTGTTCGCTCAAGATTCTGGGAGCTTTTTGTTTTTCATTGAACATATTACGTGTTTTACATGTGCAATTCCGGCGTCGGGGGGTTTAGTCTACATAGCGTATTTCATCTAGTGGCATCTGCTCAGTTAATTTCCTCTCGGAATTGATGAATTTGGCAGCTTTTCAAAATGACATTGCATGATCATAGGTAACAAGCTATGCTAAAATTGCTATACTATTCTTGAACGCTAGTGACGTGGTGGTTTAACTGTAGTTCAAGTGCATGTAGAAACCGTTTTCTGAGGGGGTTCCCAAAGTGGACTAGCGCCCCACGCGCCCCGACCAAAACAACCGCGTGCCCGAATCCCTCCAACCCACCTTCTGCGCTTCCCTTGCCGCCCGCAGCCACTTCATTGCGGGCATGATAAAGACTCTCTCAACACCTTGCGCATTCGAACCTCCTTGTAATTATTCTCGCCTCCAATCTCACGCGCCTATCAGCCCCAATTGAGGGGACCGCGACGGACAAGAAATCGGCCCGACTCCAAACACCAACGCGAGCAACTCGGATCAAAACCTGGTCGCGACCACATTCCACCAGGGGGGCTCTAGTTAATCGATACCCAAGGAAAAGCTACCGACATCGAGAGACTTCAAACGCGAAATAGCGGAACTCGGTGATTCCAATTCACCTGCTGAGGGGTCACGACCCTCTAAACCCCAACCTACGATCCCGCGTGATACCTGCTTGACATGACCATCGCGGTCTTGGCGGCTCCTATCACGAAAGTAAAGCGCCGCGAACCGCTGGGGACGATTGCAATGGCCGCGACACAGGCGCAGTCGCGTTCTGGCCGAGGTCGGCCGCCGAAACGGCTGAGCACTTCACAAGAAGGTTTGGAGGAAATTGCAAATCACGCTGAGGCGAAACGGAAAGCAGGTGAGTCTTCTTGACTCCTTGGAAGATCGGGCGCTCGGCTGCATTGGGCGAGGGACGTGAAGAATGGGAGGAATGTGAAGTTACTAACCACACGCTTTTTGCAGATTACGAAGAAGATTCAGAAGGATTTCGATTTTCAAGGAAACCGACGAAGAGAAATAGACCGTCCATAGAACCTGTTCCGGAGAGTACCCAGTCAGATGTGGAAAATGCGCCTCCGAAATCTACGCCACGCAGAGGTCGACCGCCCAAGAAACGGCCAGCTGAGGATGAGAGTGCCAGTGCAGTACCGACGAATGGGAAGACTACCGAACTTCCGACAAGACGGGGGACGAGGAAGGTTGCTAAGACGGGAAATTCGGAGCCGGAACCGCCAGTGAACTCGACACGCTCATTAAGGAATCACGAGTCGCCTTCAAATGCGCCAACGGAGAAAAAGGGCAAGAGAGGGCGGCCAGGACGTCCGAGGACGAGCGATACCAACGGGTTCAAATCACCAGAACCTTCAGCAGGTACGAAGGTGGCTCTGCCATTAGCGGATACTCCGGTTATCCAGCGGAACAAGGAATTACGTGGTACAAAATCTGGCAAGGGGCAACGGCGAAGCAGTCTGGGGATGCGGGGGCGAAGGGCCAGCTCTCTGATTGACTCGGGGGCGTCCAATGGTAAGGAATATTCGGTTTTGATATTTTGGTGGAGATGAGCTAACTTGTGTTTTGCTCTAGCATTACCGCATCGAGAAGTTGGCACTGCTGATTTTTATAAACACATTGCGGATGAAGGTCTCCCAGAACCGCGCAGAATGCGGCAGCTTCTAATTTGGTGTGCAACACGAGCGCTTGGAGACAAGCCCACGGGTTCGCGCTCGGAGGATCAGAGTTCACGCCTAGCAGGTAATTCTTCCTTTTTGGCGGCAAGAGAATTGAAGCTGACATGCATTAGCCCGTGCGATCCAAGATGAGCTGTTGAAAGATTTCTCCACCAACTCGGAACTATCGAATTGGTTTAGTCGCGAAGACGTCAATCCACCCACTGTGGTAGTGAAGAAGCCGAATCCAAGGAACATACAGAATACAGAAAAGATCAAGGAATTGGAGGAGCATATACAAAAGTATGGCTAGCAGCACCATCGACCGAAGGCTTCAAGCTAACATTATATCACAGGCTTCAAAAAGAGAGACATGCTCTAAATGCACTTCTCAAACAAGCACCAATTCCACCTGTCAATGCTCCTACACCCGATTCTCCCCAAGCCTCCAAACGTTACCCCAAGAAAACCCAACCTCAAATCGACTCCTCTCTTCTCGACCCCTCTCAACAAGCCATCCTCAAATCTCTCCATTCCTCTGTCCCAATCGCCGAGTCACAAGCGAAGGACGACACCTCTCCTCCAACAGTCCTACCACCTATGTCCCCATCTACCATCTCAAACCGCCTTTCCCAAATCACAACAGGCCTCGCCCCAACACTGGATGCCTTTGCAGCCGGGATCCACGATATCGAGCTATATAGTTCCAGCGCCGACGCTGTCTCATCACGAATACTTCGCATTTGTGCAGAGCGGCTAGAAGAGCGCGACGCACTGGTTGCCCGGCAGCGTATCGCCATAGAAGGCGACAGCGGAGAAGACAGTCCACCAAAATTACGGGAACGTCCACGGGAAGACCTAGGCCTTATTCTTGGTGCACTCAGTCGTGTCGAGAGACGGTAATAAGCTAGCAACTCATTCCTTTGAATTTTCCAGCGTCCTTTGCTTTTCGGTCTTGTTTTCTACCCTACCTTTCCAGGGTCTGGAGTGACGGTTATGATCCTGACGAACCTGCGTCTTTTTTGATCGGAAGGAGTAGGGTGCACATTGTGGTTGGTTGGTTTGCATTGCCATTCGTTCCAGCATGGAGTTCCGGTTTTCTAATATACTGTGGGGGATTGGATCTTATGTTCTTTCTATTTTGTTTTACAACGGTTGTTGTACCTATATCCTTAACATGACTGAGGAGGCTGGAAGTAAATTAGTGAATGAATGCCGGACATTGAAGAACCTGTGACTGATTACGGACTAGTAGATGGTTAGCCTAAAATGTAGGATACACTTTGATTGTTTGTTGGAAGCAGCCGTAACCATGAGAACTCGTCGAGTAAATGTATCTGCAGACGAGCATCCACTCATCAATCCGTTCCTGGAAGTAATCCAATAATATAAACCCAGATTAAGAACCATATCACTCTGTTCATCACAACTACTTCAAGGAAACTCGACATAAGAATTCACCCTCCATCTCCCCAATCCCAGAGCTAAGTACATTAACCCTCCTCTCCTTACCGACAGGCTCAAAGTCAAACCTCATAAGCAAAGTAGTAATAGTTTTGAGAACGTTCGTCATAGCCAGATTCCTCCCAATACACATCCGGTGCCCAATACTGAAAGGAATCAGGAACTTGCCTTTCTCTTTGTTATACTTCTCATCGAGCCAGCGATCAGGAATATACTCTTCATGATCCGCACCCCATATGTCGGGATTGTGGTGTAGGACATGGTTGGATATACAGACACTTGTCTGATATAATTGCGATTAGTTGATGAACATAATTTCGATTAACTGTTGGTAAGGAAAAGACTTACTCCCTCAGGGATATGGTGACCTGCGATTTCGATGCCGCCGGGGTAACCCACTCGACGCCATAGAGGCATGTTGAATACCGGGTTAATGCGGAAGTTCTCTCTGACGCAGGCCATTGTGTAGCTTAGAGACGCCTCCAGGCCTTCAATAGGGTATGAGATTTGGTCATTATGTAAAGGCGGCAGCTTTTCATGAAGTTCTTGCGTTACAGTCACGAGTATATCGGGGTTGTGCGTTAGATGCCAAAGGAGGAGTGTCAATGTGCCTGATGTGGAATGGGATCCAGCCACACTTTTCATGAATGGTGAGCTTTAATGTCACAGGGACTGGACTCAAAATGTAACTTACAGGACAGCAAAAGCCTCAGAATTAATCTCTTGCTCCGTCAACCTGGAACCACTTTCCGGATCAACAGCCTCAACAAGACTCTTCAATAGATCTGGTCGTTCAGATGGATTGTTGATCTTAAAATTCACACAGCGAGAGCATATATCCTTCAGATTATTCCTGCTCTTGACAAGCTGTCTCATCCATGGTACAGGCGACATTCTCGCGAGTGTTTTCCATAGGTCTTGGAAGGGTAGTTCACCAATAACACCGGCTAACAAGAGGTGATCATTAATGGCATGGAGCTCATCTGATTTTCCCTTAGCTTGTACACCAAATGGCTTACTGAAAGCCACTTCACCGAGGATGTCGAGGACGTATAAGGAGAGGACACTTTTGAAATCGAAGACTTCGCCTGTCTTTTCAAATGCTCGCAGTTTATCAATTAAAACTTTCATCTGACCTTCGATAAGAGGTTCCAATTTCTGGACTGATGCTTGCGAGAATCCATGGGATAATTGTCTGCGTCGGAGAGAGTGAATCTGCAATAGTTGTTAGATTGATACACAGTCCATATTCATAGTCTAAGTCTGCTCACATCCTCGTTCGTACCACCGAAAAGATTCGGATTAAAGGCCGTAAATGCGTTGTAGAAATCCGATTTCCCCATCTTTCTTCCACCCTTGTAGATTGGTGCAATTGCTTCTCCTTCCCAGAGGTGGAGGTGATTGGGTCCGACGCGCACAACGGGACCATATTGCATGTGGAGTTCGAGGAGTTTCTCGTGTAATCGCAAGTTGTAGACATAGTATGCCTTGTAGCCATTGGTTAGAGTTGCGAGGAGGGGTCCGGGGTATTTGCTTAATGGGTGCAGGAATCTCATGTACACAATGTAGATCAGGATCACAGCTGTCGAGAGGGTTGTGATGTTTATCATGTCGTTGGTGTTCCCCATGGTGGTAATGAGTGGTATAATAAGTTCATGGTATATTCTTCACTGCGTTGCAGTTCTTATTAATTGGTCTCGGTTATTGGTGTACGTCGATCACTCTCTGTCGATCATCGATGGTACCAAAGTTCGGCAGTTCTGTCAATCGGGGTTTCCCCGCGGATCAGATGCCGTGGGGTTTATCCACATTGTATTATCGCCCATGAGATGATCATTTCAATGTATGGACATACAATAACCCAAAGCTTGTTCTTCTGTAGTTCAACTCTTCCATAAGCTATCCACTACACTCTGTCTAAAGTAAACATTTACGCCAACAACAACTCGGCCTGGTCCTTAACAGCCTTCATGGCACACTTCCACAGCTCCGGCCCAAGACTGACCCTCGCAACTCCCAACTGCCTAATCTCCTGGATCCCCAAGAACCCTTCCCTCAAATTCATCTTCACATTCACCATCCCCTTCAATTCCCTCACTAGAATCTCCACCTCCTCCTTCGACACACCCCGCCCCTTAGGCCCACCCCAAACGAAAACAGTACAAGCCCCCGCCTCCAAAAACGCCTTTCCCCGCACGACGGCATCATCCACCGTCGTCCCTTCCTGGGCCAACACATCCGTCCGTGCATTCAGCGCAAAATCAGGAACCCCGGCCTCCTTCGCTGCTTCAACCACGGTCCTCACCCGCGCAACAGCCTCGTCCAGCGGCCGCAAGGTACCGGCCGCATTGTCCATATCCTCCAAGTTACAGCCCACCGCGCCTAGGGCGATGGCTTCTTTGATTGTCGCCGCTAAGCTAGGGAGATCCTCGCCGTAGCCATCTTGTAGATCCACTGTAATTGGTAGGCCAGGGTTGACACGGTGGGCGGCAGATACGATGATCTTCAGAGCGGCTAGGTTCTGGGCTTTTGTGAGGTCATTGTCGTCGACGCCGAGGCAGGCTGCGATGGCGAAAGAGGCTGTGGCGAGGGCGCGGGTTGTTGGGATGGAGGCAATGACTGAGGCGGTGCTGGCGTCGTAGGCGTTTGTGAGGATGATGGGGTCTTGGGGGTTGTGGAGGGCGCGGAAGCGTTTGGCGATGTCGTTTTGGGTGGGCATTTTGTAGATTGGTAAATGGTATGCTGAGGGTAATGGTATTATGGTATTTCGAAGAATTTCTACGAGCAATTGCAGAGTGTTTTATACCACGATGCTTCCGCGGGTCACCGTGAGTCATTTCAAACACGAAGTTGTGGCCCACTTAGATGATAGATCAAGTCTGTGCATTTTACCAATCTCGCACCTCCCCAGATGTTCCCGACTTCATTGCAGCCTGGATGGGAACCACGCATCTTTCGTGTGCTCTGTGGAGCTGATACTTGCAGCCGACAGGTCATAACTCGGGACCCTTGATCCGCGTCTTTACGCGATTATATTGGAACAGGGTAATATTTGTGATAGGCTGCAATGTGCACCGTGTTACAGTGGGACCTGCATATACGACCCAAGGCAGTGTCTTTACTTCAGCTACTTGTGTTGTTTATCTTGGTTTTGCCGATCATGCTTCCTGACTAGCCCGGTCTCCTCGGCCCGAAATGAGCACCACGCATTGTAGATCTCAGTCCCCCTTTGTTTAGCTCAATCACACAGCTAACTGTACCAAGCACACATCTTGCCATGATGGTGAAAGGTCTGTGCAGGGAGAAGCAACCCCAATGTTCAATTCCCCCTACGGGAACATTTCCTCTTGCGCAGAAGATCCTGCAGAGAACAGTATTGCAGGTCAATAGCTTACTGCTCGACATATCGCGACATATGCAGGTGACATTGAATCAAACATAGTTTACTCAGCTCAGCCCAGTACTCAGCTCAGCCCAGATTTCTGCAGAAAGCTAAAGGGATTACCCAGTCGAAACATCTCGGCAGTGGAAAAGGGCGACATACAAGTGATATAATGTACGTTCGATGATACAAGGATGGCAAAAATAGCTACGTGAAACGACACTTCTCCCCAGTAGCCAAGCCTCCACATTGAGGTCCTACCTTATGACTTCGGCTGGTATCAATCAATGGCAAGAGATCATATGATGCCATTTCTAAGCTCCGAGCTGCACGATGGTAGTGATCTGCGACCAGCCCCTTGGGGATGCTGTGCCACCTGAGCTTTACCGATCTGATCTACTGTCCGATATAGTAGTCTCTTGTGACCCTCCTGATTGGTCTCTTGGTGGGGTTTCGCTGTGCTGGTAGCCGACCCTCGCAATGGACTATACAGGTCAGAAAGACTAGAACGGGGTTTCGGTGGGGATTTAGTTTTGATTTCTATTCACGTGTTTATATTATAATTCTTGTTTAGCCCTCTGCTCGCTGGGGTATTAAATGCTGCCCATGGGAAACACCGTTATAAAGTATCAGCAGATTGGGCAGTCACAATATCTCTTCCCCTTGACTTTTCTCAACCAAAGCAGTAAGTACCCGGATTGGAGGTTATTCTCTATGCTCCGTGCTGAGCTCTCACAGATCATGTCCAATCAACCACTCCCATTGAAGATCACCATCGTTGGCGCCGGCATAGCCGGTCTCTCATCAGCCATTGCCCTCTCCGATGTCAATCCTAATCATCAAATCACAATTCTCGAGGCCAACCCGGCCCTCAGCGAATTCGGTGCCGGACTGCAACTGTTTGCCAATAGCACCCGCCTCTTACACAAATGGGGTCTCTCCCCGTCCATGGAAAAGGTCGCCTGCTCCGCTACCCACATGTCTATCCGTCGCTGGAAAGATAACACTGAATTGGTGCGCAACATGAACAGTCCAACTAGTTTATGGCTCTACGGCTGGCCTCAATGGCAAGTCTATCGCCCGGATCTACAGCAAGCGCTCTTTGAGCGAGTACAGCAGCTGCCTAATGTGTCTGTGCTCTTTAGCAAGTCAGTCAAGTTAATAGACCACGAGACGGGGGCTGTGTATACTGATTCAGCCGGTGGGGAGGTGATCAAAGCGGACCTTACGATTGCCGCGGATGGGATCTGGTCTAAGGCCAGACGTTGCTTGCCCACGACGAAGGACGTGATCCCTACTCCATCTATGGAGCATGCCTATCGTGCCATGATCCCACGGGAGCGAATGCTCTCTCATCCGCTAACTGCACCGCTTATATCCTCGCCCGAGGCTAAGTCGTGGGTGGGCCCTGGGGTGTTTATCCTGGGTTACACCGTTTCATCAGGCAAGTTCTACAACCTAGCGATTATAGTTCCACGGCCAAGTGAAGGAATGCCCCTTGGATCCTGGAACGAGCCCGCTGACGTGGAGCGGATGCGGGCACTTACCTCCGACTGGTGCGAAGAAGCGCAAGTATTGACTTCTCACGTGCGGGCTGAGGAGTGCGTTGCATGGACCCTTGGGGAAATCGGTCCTATCCAAAGCTACATTTGTCCATCTGGACGGGTCGCGCTAGTTGGGGATGCTGCACATGCTCTACTTCCGCATGCTGCACAAGGGGCTGGGATGGCGATGGAAGATGCTGCGAGTCTGGCGGAATTTGTAAGCTCTTTGTGGTCGAGGGAGGATCTACCGAAGGATCTGCCAAAGGTGCTAAGCGCGTGGAGTCGGTTCCGACAGGCTCGTGTGGAGCATCTGCGTGGTATGAGCCACGGGAATGCCAGTGATATGACTTTGCCAGATGGTGACGAGCAGATTGCGCGTGATGTGAAATGGAATGCGATTCTTGATATGCAGCGGGCGCAGGCGGAGTTAGCTGAGTTTGGACTGGAAGAGGTTAGAGAGAAGGTTATCAGAGAGAGACCATTGCCGGATCCGACTTCTAAAAGCACGGTGGACCCGGGTGGTAGAATGTGGATTAGTGGATATGATATTCGCGAGGAGAGTCAGAAGTTCTGTCGCGAACATTTGGCAGTTGAACAAGCTAGATTGTGAGGATTTGCTTAGGTAGCAACGTGTTGTTTTTTTCGGGCTTTCAACTCCTTTTCAAGAGATCGTGATGTCTTTAGTTAGATTGATTTTCTTTTGTAGATTTTTGCATCTCTGAAGTTATCTGATTCGAAATTTAGAAAGCCGCTCATGTCCTCCATCTCAACTATGATCATTTTGGGGAATACTGATGGCAGGGATGCGCCAATCGCTAGCATATCAAGGCATGTTTCAGGCGAAACTTATAAAGAGGACCACTCATTATACATTGGATTTGCTCAATTGCAGCGACAGTGTGGCGTTCGGCGCTCAGACCCTAGAGCAGCACTAGGATGAGCTTGCCAAGTATGTGATATGTAAGGCCTGTACTGGTAAGATCCTTAGTCATGAAGAAAGGAAAAGTCATCAGTATCAGATCGGAGTGGAAGCAAACTGGTGATTCCAGGAACGAGGGATCGACAATTTCTTCCTAGACTTTTAATCAATTTCACGTAGCCCACAGATACGGAGTGATACATGAAGATTTGAAATAACCCATGCACTGATCTGCGAGCCTAGTGAAACATTGAGAATAGTTCATGCACTGCTCATGCAAGCCTGGGGGGAAGACAGCCAATCCTAATCCAAGATTACCGGCACAAGATCAGATCGTATTGGTTTCAGCTCCTTCAGCCCGCTACTTAATCACAGATCCCACTCATAACCTTAGCCTCTCCATTTGCAACTATTCTCAACATTGAACATAGTCAAAACTGCTAAAATGGCGTGGAATGGAGGAGCGGGCTCATGGGGCTACTCATGGCGGTCCGCACGATGGTTCATTATTACCTGCATCGCCATTGCGCTATTCTCAAGTACGAACACTTTCAGGATTTAGAAGCTGCCACTGACTATGATTAGCAAACTTCCTTTACAGCTATATTGTTCCCATTCTCCCCGTCATGATCAGGGACCGTCTTCATATCGATGAATCCCAGGCACAATATACCACATCCCTCGTCCTATCGGCCCATGCTTTTGTGGGACTTATCACCGGTCTTCCGACCGGTTATATTGCGGACAAAATTCCAAGTCGACAAGCTTCTTTTCTGGCTGCTCTTATCGCAGAAGCCATAGGAACGGTTCTGGTCATGATCGCAACAAATGGTATTTCAGCCTTTGGTTTCCTAGAGCTAGAAGCTAATCTTTCGAACTAAAGTGCCTATACTTCTCATCGGGCGATCTATACAAGCTGTTGGGGGTAATGGAGCGTGGATTGTTGGGCTCGCGACGGTCGCCGATACCGTCGGACAAGAAAATACCGGCAAAGTACTCGGAGGCGTTTCCTCATTTTTTAACTCCGGACTGCTCCTTGGCCCCATGCTCTCTGGTACACTTCTGCAGCTGTTTGGTTACTGGCCTACCTGGATAGTCGCCATTGCGGTACTGGTTATTGATATCGTCATGCGGCTAGTCATGATCGAGAGCCAATCGAAGGACAGTAATGGGGAAGCGACTACCGAAGCTTCGGCAGATGTACAGTCTAGGATAGTGGATGAGGATGCTAATGAGCGGACTGCTCTTATTTCCCCATCCCAACCCCAGGAGGACTGCCCCAAGAGCGACGAAGTCCTTGCTGAGAACTTCTACAAGGCCATTTTGACCAATCCTCGCGCAGTTACCGGCTTACTTTGTCACTTCACTGCTGCTTTTATTCTAGTCACTTTCGACACTACATTACCGCTTCATGTGACCACCGAGTTTGGTTGGGGCCCTGCAGAGGTCAGTCTTATGTTCCTGATCCTCCAGCTACCTTCCTTGGTTTTTAGTACCTTTGTTGGTATCTTAAAGGATAGAGTAGGCACTAGGGCCCCTACAGCTCTCGGTTTCATCTCAAGCGCTGCCTTTCTCGTTATGGTTGGCATTCCG
Organism: Penicillium pulvis; assembly: GCF_028828015.1. Lineage (NCBI taxonomy): Eukaryota > Fungi > Ascomycota > Eurotiomycetes > Eurotiales > Aspergillaceae > Penicillium > Penicillium pulvis. The sequence continues at coordinate 615,789 of NW_026643078.1, read as the reverse complement.
GATCATAGCATGGGGTATACAGGGCGTGTCATTTACATGGTGGCCATTGCTGGCATTGGCATTGGATGGACATTGACTGCTGGCTGTGGTATCATTGAAATCACACGTAAGTTGAAGCTCTACTCGGAATGTTTGTGCCTCTTCGCTAATTTTCTTCAGATGTAATGAAGGAGCTTGAGGACCAGCGCCCGGGTCGATTTGGTTCCAATAGTAAATTCTCTTCAGGGTATTCCATTTGCAAAATCTGTTTCACTTTGGGTACACTATTAGGGCCCGTTTGGACCGGCTTTATGACAAGAACCCTGGGATATCCATATATGAGCTACAGTGTCGGTGAGTCTTCCTTCGTCTTTTCTAATAGCCTATACTACCGTCGAAAAATGTGCTAAATACGCTTTTCAGCAATCTTATCCTTGGTTGTCGGGGTTCTTGCAGCAATCTTCCTTGGAAGGAGACCAGCATCTGACGACAGTTTTGAGCGTTGATGAATTCTACGTTATTGTCCAGTGTCCTAATTATCAGGATGACATTCCTTTAAAGCTTAATCCCTGTGCATTGTAGAAGCCGACTTTTGATCTAGATTGATATTCAACCAGCCATGAATTGAGACTCTTATCAAACTCACCAAAACCGACCGCTTTATCTCGAGGACGCGTATTTCAATCATCATGGAACAAGAGATGATAAGACCATCGGTCAAATCATTGGTGAAGAAGCGCAATGGTCACATTCGAGGGTTTCAATTCTTACTTGATTCAATGGCCAAGCATCGTTTGGGCCCATTCGCAGGGGGCGGAGCAGCTCGCAGCGCTACGACCAGCTACATGGTTACAACAAAAACTTCGATGATCAAAAAGCCTGAGAACTAAGTCACTCATTATACTAACACGAGAATAAGTCCGTCAAAATAGGACAACCGCGCAACAGACACCTAATTACCCAAACAAGATAAAAAAAAACAACAAATATAGCAAAAACTCAGACGTAGAATGGGGGCCTCGGTGATTTTGGTCGTGACTCGTGGAATCGTATCTTCTATGTATGTCCAGACTGGAAGTCCAGATAGGCGTCGATACAGACTTTGTCGGTTGAGGGGACGAAAGATGCAGACAGAGAAGGAAAGGAATGGAGTAGCTATAGGCGCAGGGTAGGATGCAAGGGAATGTGTAAAGTATAGTGAGCTTCCAAACTCCCGCCTCAGCTGTGACTCCGGCGTAAATAGGGATTGTTTTGGCCCGAGGAATTAAGAACAATTGACAGAGCGAGAAATCAAGTATAAAAAAAAAAACAGCAAGCAAGCCCCCCGCCTGTGTTGCTGTTGGAGGGTAAAGGCAATATCATGGACTTCGATCGATCGTGTTTGATCGTTGAGGTTCACGGATGCGAAATCTCCAAGAGGACTCGAATTAATCGAAAGACGCTGAAGGAACAAAGGAAAGGAAATCAAGGCAGAATATAAGGAGATGCATAAGAAAAATCAGAGAGAGAGAGAGAGAGAGAGAGAGAGAGAGAGAGGCAGCAAGATCAGACAGATGGGATTTTATCAGAAACTGAATAACCCGCTACGCTTCTTACCCAGTGGATAGACCACAAGGGCAGCCAGGAAAAGACCCACAGTCGTCCCGATGGCAACCTGAACCATACCGTAGCCAATGTCAAAGGCCACGCCCGTGCTCTGGTCCCTAGCTTCAGAAGTAGACATGTTCTTCGCCGCATCGACAAAACCCTGCGTTCCATTGCTCACAACATCATACCGAGTGCGGGTCATTTCTTCTGCTGCAGTAATCCCCGAGATCAAAGATCCACTAGCCGCCAGACCAGAAGGAACAAGCACCCAGATAGCAGGCAGCATTGCGGCGGCAGCAAGGCCGTGCCGAAGACGACTGTAGAAGTTGCCCAGGATACCGATGACGAAGGCGCCAAGGGCATTGGAGATTTGTGTATTAGAGTAGAAGCGCTTCCCACTGAAGTAGCTGACCACGTAGCCGGCGAAGGAGATAACGAGCATGATAGGGATCTGCTTCAATTTGGAATGGTTGACGATGGCTAGACAGACAGTGAAGAGTAACACGAATGGAAAGCGTTGGAGGTACTCGTTCGTGATAGGGCTAGCAGGGCATGTGTATTCCGTTGAAGCCTGGGCATCTAGGAGGCCATATACAGCTGTGCCGATTGTGATTCCGAATCCCAAGAACAGGGAGTAGATTATTGCGTAGACCATCCGCACGGAACCTGCAATGATGCTGCCGGATTGAAGCTCTAGGCTTGCGCAAAGAACCGTGTATCCCGGTAAGATGAGGGCAATGGATGATTGGGCCAGTGCTGAGAAACAAAATAGTGGATCGCCTTGGTATCGTATACTTCCGAAGGCGCGAGCCAGGAATGAAGTCAACACGGCGGCTGAGACCTCGAAGACATTCGAGTACAGGCTCGATTTTGGGGAGAGAACGAGCTGCAGGATGCCGAGGAGACATCCTAGTAAGAAAGCAATTGGCATGTCGATTGGTCGCGCGTTGAAGGCGAAAGGTCCAACACATGCACTTGCGCAGCCGTGGGCAAGAACTTGGAGTACAAGATGGTATTTGTTAGGCCTTGCTTTTGTTTCATCTAATCGCTGGATAGCCTCTTCCACTCCGATCACATCGTGGATCACCTCCTTGTAGATCTCGTGTACATCTGCCAGTCGGCCAAGGTCAACTCCTTGGCTCGACCGGACGACTTTAACCTCCGTCGTGTGCGTGGAGGCGTCGTCAAAGGAGATAATCATGCAACCGGGGAAATACAGAAACTGGCCATTTATTTCCAGCACGCGGGCAGTCATCCGCATATACTCCTCTAGTCGATGAGTTGGTGCACCGTACTTCATCAGGGCACGACAAAGCCGCATGAGATATCGTTGGCGTGTAAGAATCTCTGCGATGTGAACTGTGATCCGGATTTCATCTGCGAGATGGTCCGCCCTAGCCCATCGATGTCCCTTACCCCCCACTGCACCGCTGCTGTGGGATCGCTTCAGCATAGCAAATGGAGAGGTACTCTTTTGTGATGAGCCAGACCCAAAAGTACTGCTCGACCGGCTGGATGATTTTTCATACCATTTCCTAGGCCGGTGTGGTCTCCAGATAGGATCAGGACAGAATTCATGTTCACTGAATTCTGCGGAACTCCCCTTTCTGGGACGACCCCACCGGCTTCGGTTGGGGCTATAGTCTGGAGGCCCTCCAGTTTGCTGGTCGTATAGCTTCAGGATGGAGGATAGAATGCCTCCACGGTATTGTTTTGGCCGTTCGACATAGGTCTCTGAGTCTCTGCCATCACTGGGAGTGACATGGCCAGAGTGAGGTCCTGGAGAGGGAGGGCGAATGCGAGGCAAGAAAGGATACTCACGACGGGACATTTGTCGCACGCAATGAAAAGATTCGGCTGTGCGTGGTGTATATTCATTCTCGTTTGTTAGGTCGTCGAATAGTTGTTGTTTCTCGCGGAAGCTGATCATAGGAATCTCATCCCCATCTTCGTTTGGAAATACACCGTCAGTCGGAGTAGATGCAATTGAAGATACTAAGCTAGAGCGGGGACTTGGCTTCGGAGATTTTTGTGAGCTCAGAAGGGGTGCTAGTCGTTGAGCTCGTTCTTGTGCATAAGATACTGCCCGCCCTTTGTCATTTGTACCGAGTCCAAGCTCCTCTATCTTTCCGGTACCCGATGAGCTTGTCTGGTAGCTGATCGTCAAGCCAGTGACATCGGCTGGCGCGCTGGGGCTTTCTTCCACCAGTGAGGGTGAGGCAGGAGGGTCTGCAGGAGGGTCCACAGGTGCCGTTGCCTGGAAGAAAGGAATGTTGGCAGTGGGTAAGGGTCTCTGAGGGAGCACAGTCCCCCTTCGGTCCAGTCGGGAGTCAACCCTAGCTCCGTCTTGTTGCAATAGCTCTGCCTCTTCCACGGTGAACTTGACACGATTGGTGCTTTTGAGAGGGCTGGCATTCCGATGCCTGCCCTGTGCGCCAACATCATTCGACCTCTCATCCCGATACGTCTGCTGGCCCTGGAACCCATCATTCGGCAGGGGCAATGATGCTTGACGTGACACTGAAGATATTTTGCTTGGTCCTGCTCCGTTATCAGACACACTCGAGCGGCGGGAGACTGGGAGCTCAAAGTAGCCCCCCGCCATTCTCTTTTCGTGATATCAATCGTCTTTTTTAATATGAAACAGTCCACCTCAGCTCAAATCAGTCCTGAGTAAAATGGTTCTCCGACTTTCGATTTTTGGTGTAATCTTGTAGGGCCAAGTATTGTAACCTGGCAACGGTCAGCTATGTGAGACCCAAAAGGAGAGGGAAAGATCTCCAGTGAACCCACATGAGCTTCTATTGATAGTCCACTAGTAAACGTCAAGAGCTCTTCCAACCTTGTTTCTTGGCTTGGGACGAAATGACTGGTGGCCACAAGGGCGTCCGGGGGATCGGGGGTTTGGCAGGACTGTTGGATGGAAGGACCGCTTCCAGGAATGATATTATGTCACAAACAACATCATCAAAGATGAGGCGACTTAAGTTCAAGGTAATTATGACATCAAACGAACAAAGATTATGGAAGTGAACAGGACGAGTTTAAAGATGAAAGCCGGATATCCACGGTTGGACTATGCGGCTAGAGACAGCCTAAAAAGGGTGCTGCCCTAGGGACCACATGAAGTCTACAGGAGGGGGGAATGCCCCTCCCGACTTCCCCTATGATTTTATTTTTTTAATCGATTTCTTATTTGCCACCATGATAAATCACCGGGGTCTGACTCTAAGAATGGTTTGAGAATTACGAAACACGATCAAACGCACGACTCTTACTTCATCCAGCTCCTCCCCAAACGCCTCCTTTTGCCGGGTATGCTCCGAGACGAGTAAGATCGACAACCTGGATTGTATCTTATCGAATATTCCCTGATCTGAGCTGTAGTTGATCAAATCAAAAAGCGGGTCATCAGCAAGGTGTCCAAGCTCAATGCTAAAGGAACAATCTCGGTTCCACCAGAGGCCATGAGGTACCACAAGGCCCAAAGCCCAAATCATTTGAAAATACAGATAAAAATCCTAAAAAATAAAAATAAAAAATAAAAAAAAGCATAAGCTTCTGTAGTCTCTAGATGTAATTAAGATTGATATCCAGTAGTCCAGAGAAGGTTTGAAGGATTCGAATATTCACATGTAGATGCAATACAGTGGAGTCGACGCGAGGGCGGCAAATGTGCAATTTGGCATATTGCAAGAGCTATAGATAACGGTCAGGGACGCGTATGCCCTGAATGCATAGAGGGGCGATTTAAAATATGTCTCGATCAACCCCTTTGCATATAGGACATGAAATGTATGCATTATGTCTGTTCCTGATCGACAATTGCTCCACAAGTTATCCGGAGCTGTACAATGGATCCATTACTTTTGATTGCACCATCGGAAGGAATCTTGGCCCTTCATATCCTGCTGTACCCAGATCATCAACAACGCATGCGGGAATCCGCATGTCTGATTGGTTCATAGGCCCCGAGAAACGGTCGATGCAGAAATAACTAGAATCTTCATGATCACAACTTCAAAAGTGATGACTTGACACTGAACTAACTATTCCCGCCACTCTCTGTATGATCTATGACCTACATCTAGGGCTTTTACATAGTACAAATAATTCTTGTACGTGCGCGCATGCCTTCGCAAAACAAGAGCGTGTCCATAATGATGTCAGCCGGTGTCTCATAGACAGAGCCTTGTTGCGCGTCATTGTATCACCCACAGCCCCAGCAAGGGCTAATTCCAGGACTCACTAAAACTGGCTGAAGCTCTGACAATTAAGCTTCCGTGGCCCTGGATCCCTCCGGCCCTGCTAACGGCCCCACGGGCCCGCGATCTTCGCACATGAGCGCTTACATCGACGATCATGGGCCGAGGCCGAAGTTCCCCTGGATCGGCATCCCGAAAGCAAGGCAAAGGGATTTGCTTTTTACTTATGGATTGCGAATTCCTCTAAGAATAGTCATATCATATTTGATCAAGACATCTATCCACCTCGAAACGGAAAGCTCCACTCCACCCCTTTTCCCATTCGTGCTCGCTGCAGCAATGCGACCGCACCACTTCTCCGTGTCACCCTTTCCCCCTCCAAGTTGCACAGCCCCTCCGGTGAGCCTGCCGAGGTTGTCCGTCCGACACGGACGCAGGGACCAACTGTTAATATGTGAGCTAACGTCCGTCATAGTGACAAGCAGTGTCCCACGCCGGGTTCCCTACTTGGCACTCTGCAATAGACCGGGTTGGGGAAGAACAAATCTGCTATAAGATCACGTTCTTGATAATCTATTTTATTTTAATCAAGGAACCCAGGTACAAGGTTCATTAATGATAGTACTGTTTTCCCTCCGATAGATCTACGAACTCTATTCTGCACGAACCGTGGATCACTTCATGACTGTTCCCTATTCCGGAACCCGAGATCTATAAAAATAAATAAACATCCACGGTCCACGGGTCACAATAGTTGGCAATGTCCGAGTTGTCTCGAATATCCCCAAACACCAACCAACATAGGCATCCATGATAACTTGGTTTTGTGTCGCATTCACATTCAACAGAGTGAGCACTAGTAACGCCAATCTCTTTTCCTTACCATCAATGAATGGTCCGCGAGGAATGTGAGTGGAAAGTTTAGTTTATATGAGGATCATGTTCGTCGAAGCCTAAGCTCCACTGGGAACCTGATACTTTGAGTTTCTCGGCCCGAGTCTAGATCTATAGTCCGGGTTGGTTTCAGTGTCAGGTGGGAGCTACCAAACAATCTTCTTTTTCTAAATCTGGCTTGCGGATGCTTGAAGAGGCAGCGGTTGGGCAACCATAAGATTATTTGAATCTAGAACCCAATGAGGGAACTATCATTCCCAATTTGGAAAGAGGCTTCGATTAGCATGGTGGGTTCAGCTTTAATGCTTGGGGTGTTTAGGTACCCTACCATAAACTCCGGGATAGTTTGATTTGCCATCCTAGTAACAGGGTCCTGGGCTTCGCTTTCATGTATTGTTCCTTTTGGTAGGAGTCCGTGTGGACTATTGAGCAATTGCAGAGCCCGGTAATGTGATTTCGTATCCATTAATATATATCAGGAATGAGTCTGATATCAACCTCGGAGGAAAGGCATAGGCATTGAACAAGCATTCCTAGAATAAAGTATACAGTATCACATTTGATGTAAGATCCAAAGAAGGCTACGAATATGGCCTCCAAAGCTCGGGATCTGACACTCTTATGTCTTGCACCTGCTAGGTACCAGGTTCGTCCCAATCACAGATAACAACGAGTCCCGAGGTCTGTAACCTAAGACTATTATCACTACTAGCAGACTCTCGCCTCGTCCGGGAATTCCGCATCTGCCGTCCAACCGACAGATCTCCTCCATCCCTGTAGACCCCTATAGGGTTCGCGGGAAGTACACGCACTTGCCACGCTGGCTGCATTGTTGGCACAGAAGCTTGAGCGTTCATTCCACGTGGGTCGCATTGGGCTACTTGTTTCGTATGGGTACTTTGCACGGCACTTGATCTCTGATATACATTTGCAAAGCTCTTCTAGTCCCAGAATACGCCTGGGCAGCGAGGCAATATCTACTTTCAAATGTCAAGGAACATTGGACGTATCTACGCATTCCAGATGAAACTACTGGCAATAGCTTATGGACTACCGGGAAGAATCAATCATCAGCTGTAGAGCTATGTATTGGACTAACAGGCCCTAATGCTACAAGGGACCTATAGGGAGAACTGTCTGCACATAACCGGATGTACAACGGAACCCCGTCAAAAAAGGAACCAGAGAAAAAAAATGAAGGATGGCTGTAGCCATCGCTTCCATCCAGATGTCAGGCTCAAGGCCTCGACATGGGATTAAAGATAGATTAGGTTCCATCAACAGCAAGACGCAAGTGGAGCCGATCAGAATAGCGTCAAGAAGGGAATCTGAAAATGGACACTTCGAAAAGAAAGTGTAGAAAGGAACGGGAGAAGAGAAGGGAGTAGAAAAGAAGTCGTTGTAGACTGATCCAAGTCTTTCATCAAACGCGCATCAAGGCAAGATCGAGGTTGCCAGTGATAAAAGAATAACAGAGAATGAATGGCAAGAGCCATTGGCTCTCATAAAGGGTAAGGGCACTAAGATAAAAAGCAAAAACGGCCCACGCAACAAAGAAATTGAAGGTCATACGTCGCTGTCACATGATGATTGGCATTACATGAGAGGTGTCTTGCGCTTTTCGGCGCTCGACAACACAAGCATCGGAGTCTTGCGGCGCTCCGGTGCCTGAGCGGCTTGCCCTTGGCCCGCGACGACAGCTGCCACGGATGGAGACGATGTTCCCGAAGTGCTCGTTGGGGAATATTCCTGTTCCGCACGAATTTCTGCAAACTTGGCAGAGAAGTATCCGTCCTCGCTTGTAGGGGTAACGCTGTGGAAAGGACTCTCAGGGGATCTTCGGCTGGTCTTCTCCTTGCGCTCAGATCCAATGGCACCGTTGGCAGCCGCACGCAGGCTACCCAAGCTGGGCTTGCTGGAAAGGCTACCACTACGCACAGTTGCGTCATCACCATCCGAGAAGGTGAACTCCTTTTCGCTCGCTGGAGTGTTGGTGCCTCCGCTGCTGTTGTACCCATAGCTACGGCTGTCACCGCGGCGCTCAATCCCAGCGCGAACCAGGTTGTGGACGGCACGGCGGCGCTGACGGGTAGCAAAGTTCTTGCTTCCCTCATGCTTGGAGGTTGGCTTGGCCACGAGATCCTCAAGCGAGGGAGGACCACGAGGTTGGCGGATTGGGTGCTCACCAGCACGTGCCTGGCCAGGCCCGAATGTTCCAGTGGCTGGGGTAGGAGGGAAAACAGCTGACCGAGGGCCGGGTGCAGTATTGGCCTTGTTCGTGTCGATATTGGTCTTCAACGTAGGATTGAAAGATGGAGACTTCCGGTGATTGCGCCGGAAAGCACTAGCAGATGACTCGATGGGTGGGGAAGGAGTGCCACTGGGAGGAGACACGGGCTGAGGGAAGTACATCTGCGACGGAGTAGGGTCGGCAGGCGGGGAGATCTCAGCACGAAATTGAGGAACCTGCGAGTCAGATTGATTTCCGTGGTATGTGGAGTGGTCCTCCTGGGCGCTGTTGTCCATGACGTAGCTTTGCTGGCCAGTCAGAGGGTTGTAAACAGAAAACAAACCAGGCTGACCGGGGACCGGCTGCACGATAGGCTGCACACCCTGCTGAAGCTGTTGCTGGTAGAGTCCAATACCGGGCACAAAGGATTGCATCTGCTGTTGCATCTGCTGCTGCATCTGCTGCTGCATCTGCTGCTGCTGTTGCTGCTGTTGAAGAGACATCCCGAGGTTCAGTCCCTGAAACTGCTGGGCTGCAGCGGTGACACTGATCAACTGCTGCTGGAGACGCTGTTGTTGCGCGGCAAGGAATAAATTGGTGGACATGAGCTCTGCATAGAGGTTTTCGTCCATCATCTCGCCGCCACCAATGTCAATCATTGGTGGTGCAAGCACCTGCTCCGGCATTGTGTACATAAGGCGTTCCCGCTCCCTCTCCCGTTCTCGTTCCCGGTTCTTCTGCTGCTGGTGATGGTAGGAGTTCATGCCGTTATTGGAAGTGTAGGCGTGCTGCGGGAATCCAGCTCCCGTGGCGGTTTGGGGGACTCGATCGGCACCTCGGTTAGAAGGCATCCGACCTCCCTCCATAGCATATCGCTGCTGCTGAGAAGGGATGGTCGCGGACTTGGGCGCAGTTCGGAGCCCAGCCAAGAGGTGAGATCGACTGGTGCGCGGAGTTGCGATGGAAGGAGTCTGAGACTCGTCGATGGTTGCGACCTGTGGAGGCACGCTCAGGCGCTTGATATGAGAGCCCTTCCCCCGGGACGCGAAGCCGGAGCCGGGGACCCCGAGGGAACTGCCATTATTGAAGGAGGAGTTGTAGGTCATTTGAGCAAGACCGCCAGCGTCCATACTCATTGTTCGTGAAGTGAGATGGTGAAGGGTATGTGCAAGGCTGAGCGAAGGGTGAGTCGCGTTCAAAGTATCCGTAACGGGTATCGAGAGCTTGGGATCAACCACTAAGCTCAAAGCTTTCACGGGCGATTAGATGATTAGGAAGTCTAATGTCAAGAATGGTATGCCGAAACTGAGAGCAATCAAAGCTTCGGATGCGAGATGAGAAATCGTGGGTGAAGGACGTGATTTCTTGAATCAAGGAATCCGTCAGAGTGAATGTTCGCCAAGCAGAAATACAAGGTCACGGACCACAAGTGAAGGTATGCAGTAGAATGACAGGCTCAATGGAGACAGCAAAAACGCAATGCCAGTATTATCAAGCTGTACAAGGTTGTTGTTTTTTCACACTCGGGATCAGAAGCCGAGGATCGTTTCGAAGCGCAGAAACGGACGAAAAGGTGGAGGTGAATTAGGCGAATAAGTCAAAGAGATCTCTCTCAGTGAGAACCGGAAGAAAAGTATGGGAGATGCTCTGCAAGTCCCTGATGAAGTGAAAATGAAGCGAGGTGGCGCGGGTTATGGCGGACTCGGGGGGAGAAGAGATCCTGAAACACGACCAGCTGGCAAGGCACCACGGTGAGATTCGAAGGGTGGCGAGAATGGACGAAACAAAAATGGCCCCAGGCACAATGATGCAGATATGAGATGCGAATATCGTGGGGGGGGGTGGTCCGGGGCAAAATAATATTGACAATCGAATCGAATCTCACGAATCTCGCGCTTTTTCTTCAGGGGCGGAACGAATCGGACGAACTCAGTTGGCAGTTGAGAGAAGGCTTTTTTTTTGTATTATGAATTTTTTGTTCCCAATCAACGACGCGAGCCGCAGAGAATAAAAGAATGCGAAGAAGAAAAGAAAGAAGGATGGTTGGGAGGAAGAAAGAAGAGAAGTGGAAGAAGAACGGTGCGGATGTGGGGAATGGACGGGTTTCGTGCCTCAGGCACGCAGTATCGCGACTCTCGGTTCAAGTTTGGAGAAAATGTCTTGAACAGCCCTATATATCTAGGAACTAATCACAAGATAGAAGGGTATTATGGTTTTTATTGCATATCCAGCTGAGATCAGGGTTTCTCCCTAACCCTCGCCCTGGAGGAATCAACGATTTGGGGTCCAACACCCAATCACCAACGAATACACGCCTGGAAGGTGACGAGCCCATCATAGCCCAGAGCCCCCCGTCACATCCTCTGAGGTTTCATTGGCTCAGGGCCGCTAGTGCCCACCGACACGTCCGCCTCTTCGTCTCATATCGCCCCTGGAGCCGCCCGGCGTCAGTGCCAAGCCCCCAACCTGCAGCCAATAGATGCAGCATAAACGCCTTACGGGGGCTTTCCGAGGTTCGATGTGGCAAGATTTGCTAACTATTTCATGCATCGAATGGGCAATGTGGGCCATAGCTTCCTCTTTGTGCGGTGGGCACCGTGGGAAGTTTGTGAATGGGGATTGTTTTCGCTTTGGGGAGGAGATTGAGGGGGCCTTAGCGTGATTATGATCTACGCCCATGTTGCCGATCGATGTCAGCCGATTTCAAAGCTCCGCGTCAGAGCACACGGAGCTTGGATCGCATGTGGCTGTTGCAGAATTGGGATACACATATGTGGACACGTCAAAAGCGTTGCTCCACTTCTATGTACTCTGCTCTCAAATTCCTTTACAGGCAATGAGACAAATTTGCACAGTAAATGGTACCGATAATTGGTGCTCGAACGTGTTCTCTGCGATCTCCGTAGTACTTCATGAGCCTTGGATCAGGTTCGAGGACAGACAGTAGCTTCATCACTTTCACATTCCGGACACACCTTGTGTGTTTAAGTAATTAACTGGATATGTACTCGATATCAATACCACTATGGATTATAATGACTGCCTAACACCGAGCGGGTGGAAAACATTATGGCCTGGCCAGAATCCGCAGTGCATACATAATGTCCAAAAGAGTAGAAAGTTAAGATAGTAATAAACTAGTTAATAACAATAATATTGGGGCGAAATTTAAGAACAAGAAGATGAAGTATGAGCATGGCACAGGACGAAAAGGAAACACGGGGTATCTGCTGGTGAGGTTGAGAGGAACCAGCCAGGAGGATGGAAAAAGCACAAATGAAAGTCATTACATGTACACATGAGAGCACCTAGTTATCCACAGGGCCTGAGGGTAGCGGGGCAGATTCTACCAGAGATGGCAGTCGGTGGTGGCCTGGCTCGGGAGATGTACCCTTGCCATTCAAGCGGTCAAACTCTAGAGTTTCAGCCAGCTCAGCCGCCATCGGGTCAAGCTCCTCTTCCTTTAAGCCAGTGGCTAAAGCCACCAGCTTACGGTGCACATCAAACTTGGTGCTCACACCCGCATCTGCGGTCTGCTGAGCAAGGTCCCGTACAGCGTTGCGTCGCTTCTTCTGTGCAGCGCAGAGCTCGCGTGCAAGTTGGTATTGTGCGATAAGCTCTTCTGGGCTTAGAGAGGGTGCATTCGGGGAGGCGATTGCCTTGGCTGATGATAATTTCTCCACAAGACGATCGTACTGCACACGCTCAAGGAGAGACTCATAGGTGCCGCGCAGCTTCTCATAACGACGAAGTTGGTTGTCGCTGGGTTCGTACATAGCCTCTTTTTCACCCAGAGCAATAACTTGCTTCTGAATCTTCTCGCGGTCTGATTCGAGTTGCTCATAGAGTGCCTCGGGGTTGGCAACATCGGTGGAGTCCTGTGAGGAGACTTTGGTGTTGCTGTATGTAACTGTCAATTTCTTGTTGGCCTCCGCCATGATCGCACCGATCTTGGAAAGCAAGTCCTGATTTGCAGCGGGGTCGATGGGTGGTGGTGCAATAGACATGCGGTCGGAAGGCATTAGACCACTCATCTCACCATCCATGTGATCATTGGCCATGGTGACGGATGATGGGGCAGGCGGGATGTCATTCTCAAGTTGGGACCGTTGGAGGATCTGGGAAGCCGTTTCTCCTTTTTTGTTTACGAGGTCGGCAGATCGAGGGCAATGAGCTGTCAATAGTTTCACTAGGCGGAATGATCCGTTGCGAGCAGCGACAAGGGCAGCTGTGTCTCCATTGTCGTCCTGGCAGGCCAGCAACAAGTCGACCTCATCATGAGAGAAATTCTTGCACAGCTTATCGAGGAGGATGTCGCAGTAATACTTTGAGCTCTTCCATTTCCCTTTGCTCCTAGTGGTCTCAGCAACGTGGTGAAAAATTGTGGCTCCAAACCAGTCTCTGAATGTTATGGTGTCCAGCAACATATCCAGCAGAGTAGGGAAAGTCCGTTTTTCATAGTTGTTCGTGAACAACACAGCTCGAACAAGCGGGGTCTCTTCATGAATGGACAGAGATTTGGCATTGGCTCCTCGATGAAGTAGATCTTGAACAATCTCCAGATCGCCCATGGCGCAAGCCCAGTGCAATGCCGTGTTGCCCGAGTCATCAATTTGCCGGTCAATCTGGAAATGGGCGGGAGGTACTGGAGGTTGGATGCGTGTCGCTTGGGGTGCATCGCCTACAGTCATAAAGTAATCCAGCAATTGGTCACCATACATGATGTGCTCCTGCTCAGTAATGGTCATAGTGGGCGCTTCGTTCATGCCGCGCTTGCGCTTTCGCCCCCCAAAAGACATAGACAAATGCATATCTTCATCTGCCATCATGGAGGAAGTTTCGAGATTTGCCTGTTCGATGGATTCGTTGTCATCAAACCCGTTGCTCATCTCGTATTGTTCGTGTGTGAGGGTTGGAGGGCCCATGGATCGATTTGGAGTTGGTTGAATCACGGAGAAGGCCTCCGTGGCGACGGCCGCAGCATTTTTGGCCGACTTGCGTGGTGCACGTGGTTTTGAGGCTGCGGAGGTGTGTTTGGGTGCAGGTGGGGGACTGCGGTCACCAGCAACGTAATCGAAGATAGGTGCCAACTTGGCGAAGACATTGTTGCGCTCCGCCAACATGCGAGCTTCTGGAAGGGGAATCCATGTTCCTGTTTTGTCATAGGTCAGCTAAGTCCATTTAATTGTACGCTTCGTTCCTCGATCTTCGGGTACCACAACCCACCCTGGTATTTTCCATATCCACCTTGCACTTTCTCATGATTTCCTTTCTGAACCTCTCGTTCCAGAATTCGAGTTCTCGCGGGCTTGTCAAACCCAGCAGCCTTGAGGACATGAGTTGCATTCACCCAATCGTCTGACCTCCGTCGCATAATACTGTCGCCATCGATTTTGAATTCATACACCGGCACCTGGAGGAACGGGAATTAGCACCATTCAGGGAGAGACTAAAGCGCAATGTTTGCCCTGCAAAGCTCGCTGTGTGGCCTAGAGGCATCAGTAGACAAATAAACTAACATTGCTGTAGGTGGCCGAGTAAATAGTATCCATCTTTGCTATGGTGTGAATCACTGTAAGATTTGGTGATGTAGCAAGTTTCCGAGCGGCGATGTGGCCCGCACTTAAGCGCCCAAGAAACTTTTAGGAATTTCACAAAGGCAATTGATATCACAAATAAGTCAGGATTGATGCATTTCATGCACCTTGTAATTGCGCAGAGAGCGTTGGGATAGAATTGCTGGGTGGAGTCTAGGGTGCCATCCAAGATACGCGCAGCGACGCGGTTTGGTACCGCGTTAAGTGGATTTTATGCGCTAACCGTATTAGTGAATTATCTAAGACTCGATCATTCATTATCACGTGATATATAATCAATTGACTATAACCAAGCCACGTGACACAGGGGTCTCGTCCAATCATGTGATATCTATATCACATGACTCCGTATCCGCGAGCAAACGAGATACCTCAAAGTGAAGGCCAGCCTGCCTCTCCACCACTTGTGCCTGTCCCCCCTCCTCCCGACCGTCTCAACCACACCAACTCTTGCCACAATGTCTATTACTGAGTCGGTCAAAAGCGCTGTGGGCCTTGCGGAGACCTCCGGTACAAATTCAGTCCATTGAGACTTCTCAAACCCGTATGAAGCTAACATGATGCTCGATTCAGCCACCCGCCAGGAGATGTCCGAGGCCCGCCTCCCCATTCAATACCGCGACTCATGTGCACACCTTTTGATTCCTCTGAACCGGTGCCGGCAAGCAGAGTACTACCTTCCGTGGAAGTGTGAGGTATGGTTCTTCACCCTGCGCCCCGAATAAATCACCTCGGTCAGGCGCATATCTGCGGTGTATCCCGGCTAACTTTTCTACGTCACTAGAACGAGCGTCATACCTACGAGAAGTGCCAGTACGACGAGTTCAAGAAGCGCGTGGCCAAGATGGACGAGCTGCGCGCTGCCAAGGATGGTGCCCGCAGCAACTGAGCTTGCCGACTTTGCGTTGTGTGTTTCCGTGTGAGCTGCTGGCCAAGCAGCAGGTTATGTACATATATGATATCTCGAGAGTGCCCATGGACTGCCTTTTATGGCGTTAAGGACCTTGTTTTTTTTTCCTTTTCAATTTCTGGGGTAAAGAATGCCCGATAAAATTGCGGTTGGATTGATGTGTCAATTGCTTGTTTCATAAGCTGACAGCAGCACCCACTCCGCCTCCGAATACCGGAGTGAATATATGGAGTGAAGCTACACCAAAGCATAATAGTTGCATCAGGATGCAATTCACGAGCGGCACGAGCGGTAGTGACGGATTTGTCAGCCACATTTCTGATGCCACTTGTGTGCATTGGTAGCGGCTTGCAGATCCTACCATACCCTGCAGGGGATATATTTCTCGAGACATGCGACTGGAACATTGGTGTGAGATGGCCGGGGTCAGCAATAGTGTGGCGCTCTTACTCCGCAGAGATCAAGTCAGCCGGCATTCACTAGACAAGGGTGAGAATTGCTCATCCATGTATATGTACTCAAAGAGACCGCACACCACACACCCAGTAGCGTCAAAATCGGTCAGAAAGCTCATAAAATTAGTCTGTCTATTGGAGTAATGAATATATCAAGTAAACCATATAATGAAAGTAATCGGCATCACCTGATTGCTTAGAAATCCAGGTTCTTATCGCCGAGATCTTGCCCCGCCGGGAACTGTTACGGCGAAAATTCCCCCTCAATGCAAGAATTTAAAAGAACCGGTCGGAACGGGCCCATGCGCGGCTTGACTTGAAGTTCTTTTAGACACTTCCGTCCATACCTCCATTCTCACCTCTTACATTTCCTGGCCTTTGGTCCTGCCGTGGGTCGAGAGTGCCGTCCTATCTATTCATCTTTTGGCTTTGATCGGTATTACGTGAATTGCAAAACCAAAAGTGGAAGGCTAGCGACAATGGGACTGCTGTGCGTGATACTTGCTTCAATGAAGCACATGGAGGGTTGCTAACCTGTCTGTAGTGCTCTTGGAACTCCTCTCGAATGGCCAGAGGCAAAGAAGAGGGCCCAGCAGGTGCGCGAGTGGGGAATTGAGGTATGAGCATATAACTGCCGAGGCAGCTCAGTGGGGCTGTTGATTGCCGTGACATGACATGATCTGACTAGCTATGCAGCAACTCCTGGCGAATTGGCGACGAGCGCGAGGCAAGGAACGGGATGTTCTACTGTGGGGCGACGAAGTACGATCAACAAGCAAACTATGCTAGTCTGACGAAGCTGACATTTTGTTCTCGGTGTACTAGGTCGAATATCTTGTAGTGTCCCTCGACGATGCAGCCAAGAAGGCCCGGTTATCTTTGGCACAGGCCGAAATTCTAAAGTCTCTCGCTCGTGATGAGGCTCTGTGGCAAGCTGGCTCGTCTGAGAACGACGCCAATGGGGAACAGTAAGCATTGATTGCTGATCTGCGGAGCAAGAGCAGATTTTGACCCTTTGTTAGCGCCGGCGAAGATCCCCCACATTTCCATCCTGAATTTGGACGGTTCATGCTTGAGGCCACTCCAGGAAGCCCGTGGGGTATTGGATTCAAGGATTTGTTGAAGGTGGAATCTAATATGAAGTGGCGGTAGGTTGTTCGTCTATTGATTATGAGCAACAGTACTGATTATCTCAAGACGAGAGGTTGCCAAGGCGCATATGGCACCTAATGAGTCGCCCATAACTCTTACAACCTTCCCTCGGCTGGGCACGAAGGATGATTATATCCAGCCTTATTATCCACCATCAGGGCCGGCTCTTCGCTCACAATTTGTGCCCGATGAGATTGCCAACCCACATATCCGATTCCCAACATTGGCCGCCAACATTCGTTCCCGGCGAGGGCGCAAGGTTGAATTGAATGTGCCTATCTTTAAGGATCAGAACACCCCCTCGCCCTTTAAAGACCCCACCGTCAACTATGATCTGCATCTTTGGCCGGAAGATGATGATGTCCGCAACGGTGCTGTCAAGGATGACCATGTCTATATGGACGCCATGGCTTTTGGAATGGGTAGCTGCTGCTTGCAGATCACCTTCCAGGCAAAGAACATGACTGAAGGCAGGAGGCTGTATGATCAGCTGAGCCCACTTGGTCCGATTCTTTTGGCTCTTACGGCAGCCACGCCGATCTACAAGGGTTTCCTTGTGGATACAGATGTGCGGTGGAATCAGATTAGCGGAGCCGTGGATGACAGGACCCCCGAGGAGCTTGGAGAGGCTGTAAGTTCTTGTCGCCCAAGTTTTTACCGGACTTGGAATTTTGTACTAATCTGCTTTCAAATAGCCCCTTAAAAATGACCGGTGGAGGATTCCCAAGTCCCGATACGCTTCTAACTCGACTTATATCTCTGAAGACCCTCGGCTGCGGAAGGAATACCTTGACCCAGATTTGGTCGTTGACCACGATATTAAAAAGCGCCTGATGGATGGAGGCATGGATGACTTACTCGCCACGCATTTTGCCCATCTGTTCATTCGTGATCCCTTGGTGATCTTCTCTGAGGATCTCGAGGAACTCGACTTGAGCAAGGGTGATCATTTTGAAAATCTCCAGTCCACAAATTGGCAACACATGCGATTCAAGCCCCCACCATCCGACAAGGACGACATTGGCTGGCGAGTCGAGTTCCGCTCAATGGAGATCCAGATTACCGACTTTGAGAATGCGGCGTTCAGCATCTTCATCGTTCTGATCACCCGTGCTATCCTGAGCTTTGACCTTAATTTCTACATACCCATCCAGCGCACCACGGAGAACATGGAGACTGCTCATGCTCGCAATGCTGTTCTCGATCATAAGTTCTACTTCCGCAAAGACCCTTTCTCGGCGCGAGCTCCTAAGGTTCCCGCTCAGCAGTCTTCAGACGGCAGCACATTTTCCTCTACGACGTCGTCAGCTATCAACACGCCACCACCGTCCCCTCCTCTTGGCCCAGTCGAGGTCGAGTATGAGCTAATGACCATTTCTGACATCGTAAATGGATGCACTGATGGTTCGTTCCCTGGTCTCATCCCGCTTGTGGAGTCCTACCTGAACAGCGTCAATGTGGATGTCGAAACACGTTGCTTCCTTGCAAGCTACCTGGATCTCATCCGCAAACGCGCCGACGGTACTCTTTGGACGGGAGCCCGATGGATCCGCGAGTTTGTTGCCAAGCACCCAAGCTATAAGCAGGACAGTGTTGTGTCCGAGGAAATCACCTACGATCTTATCAAAGCCGTCAACGAGGTGACTACCAATGAAGGCCGAAACGGATCTGTCGGCTGGGAGCTCCTTCGGGGCAAAAAGAATTAGAGAATCCCTTACATCCGTCAATGTAGATAGATATCCGGGTGTGGGGTTGAGTTGCATTTTAGACGATGACTTGAATTTGCACATATTAACAGCCGGAGGCAGCCCTCTTGGTCCAATTGATTACTATTAGTCCGTTTCAGCCTTTTGTCGCTCGTATATTGACTCCACACTTTCCAAGGTACTGTGCTGCTGGGAGCCGAGATTGATCTATTCCGTACGACGCAAACTCGGATCCTGGACTCGTAGGGACGAGGGTTATACAGCATGCAATCCACCGAGCCACATTGCAACGTCACGATAATCAGAACTTACAACAACTGCCCCATTAAGCAAGAGAAAATAAGCATCAAACCCCCCCCCATAAATTTCCAGGATGAGATTTACATCTCGTCCCACCGCACCATATTCATCATTCTAATCTCTAATCTCAAATTGATACCAAGAAATCCCAATCATGTGCTGGGAAGTATCAACCCCAGAGCCCTCGCCCTCCAAAGAAATCGACGCCATATTAGCAGTAACAAACGGTTTCCTTTCAGCACTGAACACCAAATCCCGACTCGACTTCGAAAGGCACTGCGTACGTGCTGGTGGCATGTCCCTCTCCCCTCCGCCGCCAACATCTACAGCACTCCGTTTCTGCACAATTGGCTCGTTCATCGAGTACATGGCAACTTTACAGGATGACGTTGATGAGCGTATCTGGGATCCAGAGGTCAAGGTGCATGGAGGAGGCAATCTTGCGGCTGTTTGGGCACCTTTCCGGGCGAAGATCAATGGGGTTGTGGATCATGTTGGTGTGGAGCTTTTTGTGTTGCACAAGATTCATGGGGAGTGGAAGATTACTGGGCTGGCGGATTCTTGTATGAGACCTACTGGTGAGGAGATGGGGATGCAGTGATAGGGAGGTACGAATTTGGAATCATGTGAAGAATATTTACAAGTGCAAAGTTAATGGTTGGTTTGACAGAGTAAGATTGAAGACCACTGTCTGAGAACAAAAGCAATATGTACAAAGGCTGAGTCTTCTGCAAGTTAAGATCCGAATCACGAACACAAGGAAACAAGATCGTTTGGGTGGGTGCTTCTTCACCTCCTTGTGTGTTGATGTACTGTGTGATGATGAACTGTGGATCGATGTGTTGTGGGTTGGTGTGTTGTGGTTGGAATGCTTGTGTTCTGATGCGGTGTCCCAAACGCGTATCGTAGTTGTGGCTCAAGCCCAGTCTGAATTTGTACTGACACTCAATATGGGAATTTGCAGTTGAGTGACGCCTGTTCAGAAAAGACTGGCCCAGCATGATGTTGTTGGCCGGTGCTTCTTCACCGCATGCCCAATGTCGTTGTAAACCTGTGGCTTGTGCCTCCACACCACAATGAAACAAGATGCCATTGACGAGTCCAAGAATTGTGTCTCGAGATGCGAGGAGTTGAAGCTTCGGGAGGGAAGAGTGGCCTTTCAGAAGACTCGATTGGTGGAAGCAATTGCGAGAAAGGCACTTGGGGGCGCATCTGGGAGGAGGATTGGTGCAATCTAAAAAACAACACAAAATGTTAGTTGGAAGATGAGAACAATGATTGCAAAGTACCTTGAAGCTCGAAGAGGCGAGATGGGAGGGTCTGTTGATCAGAATGTGGGATCAAGTGTCAAGGAGAATTGACATCATGGGTGGAGTTGGAAGATGGTTGGATGCATGGATGCATGGATGCATGGTGGAAGTTCAAAAATGGAACTTGGAAGTTGGAAGTGATGAAGCAAGTTCAGGGTCCAAGAGGAATGAAGCTGCAACTTGGAGAAGATGGAAGCAAGCTCAAATAAGAGGAAGTATGAAGTTGGAACTTGGAAGTTGTAAAGGCAAGTCCGAAGTTTAAAGTAGAAGGAGGAAGTTGAAAGTCAAAACTTAGAAGAGATGGAGGTTGAGGAAGGAAGAAAGAGGAGGGAAGGTGGACAAGTTGGGGGAATTTATACCTTTGCGTGGAGACTCTGGGGTACCCCAGGATCACTCGCTCTCGCCTAAATCGGCCAATCAAACGAAGGGTCACTTGCTCAGGATCAACTTTTATATTCAGGATCGACCAATAACACGAAGGGTTACTATGAGATCACGCATCCCAATCTGCCTGGACGGATTTCTTCCTCCATTTCGGACCTTCTCTTCTACACATGTTTGCTACGCCTTCTTTTTGTTTGAGCCTTTGCTCAATACGTCCAATCCCAGTGCTATTAGTCCTTTTCCTCTTGCCTATGTAGCTCAATCTAGTACCACAAGATTAGGCGCGGCGCGCCCTTGCTAATTGAGCACCACAATAATGGTATTGAGAACGGGGTATGAACTATTGATATTGATATCACAGTCGAGTACATACCCAAGCACCTGCTTGGTTACGCTACTAATTAACTACCCTAGGATATGAGGTGTTCCCACGGGCAAAATTCAACTCCCATGTCTGTGAAACGCATATCTAGCCACGCTATATATGGTCACTCAATTCCTAATATTTCGTTGAATGGCCCAAGTATTTTTGATGTTTGACTCGCCTGTCGCAAATTTAAACAAATTTCAATAAGCACTACTGTTATTCATGGATATGCTGGAGCATTACCATTGCACAATGATATATTTGCAACGTGCGTAGTCGATTTACAGGGCTGCTCGGGTACTCGGGTGCTTCCGCCGCTGTGGGCCCACCGCGCCGCCGCACCGGTAAGACGCATGCTGCAGAAGTACCAGCCCCACAACAAGATCTACTCTTACATTCCTGTGCGACGGTCACGACTTATCGATCGACCTGACAAAGACTATGGCCAAGGAGTATGGTCTAAATACGATAATGATGAAGTAAGTAGCCTTTGCCGAGTGGTCGGTTCGAGAGGCTAACAAGACGTAAACAAAGGCAGATCTAAAACCTCGTCTCGCTCGATCTCTATGATCTGGCCCCTCCAAGAAGATGGGGCATGACAATTACAAGTAAAGCCTGCAAGTGCGCCAATTGTTCTAGCCAGACGGTTGCCAATGTGCTCTACTGTGACGAAACATTTGCGAAAAGCACGTCCAAGACCAGCGGGTGCATAATTCGGCGTCTTTCTCGTCAGGACCAATCTCTGCGCTGAATTTGGCGGCTAATTTCGATACAGGATCTATCATCACCGGCTTGCCGAGGTCAGTTTCAACAAGACGCAGTCCTGTGAAGGCTACTCGCAACATACTGGATCAGTCACGGCGACCGTCCATTCTCATTAATCACACCAGAATCAATATTCTAACTTCACACTGTGCGAAGGTTTAGCCGCAAAACTTCTTCACGAATGGTCGCTTGCTACGCCAGAGAAGCTGGTCTCGTTGGGAAGGAGCCTGAAAGAATTCAAGAGGTCACCCAGACGCACATTGCAAACGATCGAGAGGTGTCCGTTGCGAACATGCTGTTGACGAGTGAATGTCATATCGAAGACTTGCAAGCTGTCTCTGGTGAACTTAACCCGATTCTACCAGAATCGCTTCAACTGCAGTCTCTGTTAACACACTGATTGACACGATTACCTAGACAAACATCAATACGAACAGGGGGTGTTTCTTGTGAACGTACCGCTGAAGAGCGTACGTCAATTTGAAAGCTTACGAGCTGTTCCTGGTGGAAATGAACCCCGACTCTGCTAGGATTTTTTTCAACTTGGGTCTCCGTCCACATACTGATTGACAGATCTTCAACTAGAAGTAGCGGCTATAGAGTCGAGCTACGTGGAGGCACACAAGTGGACAACACTGGTGGTACCAATGATGTGGTCATACTGGAGGATTGGGAGAATGGGGGTCCGCAAAAAGCGTCCGTCGCATTACTGTCGGCACTGGCCACAAGGCACAAAAGCCTCGACAGAAGACAGCTCGCCTCAAAGCGCTCTTCGTATCATCGAGCAGACTACAATCTCCACAGAATTGGGTCATCTGTCAGGGAGGCTCGGGGTGAACTTGCCAGGTCGGAAATCCCGATTAGGGGCAAGAAGCTGCTGTTAAGGCACTTCGAAGTCCATGTTAAGGGGAAGATGGTATTTAAAGTTAGTACGGCCATCATTGTTGTCTAAAGCAGCACTGAGGAGAGCCCGACCAGCTCATCATTGTTTCTCTCGGTCCCTAGCCGGTCCACCATAGCCACCACAGAAGTCCTCCGAGCATGAGAAGCTGAGATCTTCACAAAGTAAAGCATGGATGCAATGCTGCCCTCGAATATTCTCCGGGATTTTGATATCAGATCCTGCCATATGACAGACTTGCACAAAAGCCAAATTGCAAATGTTGTACATGTTCTCTTTCTTCCTTCCTCTCTTCCCTACCACCCGCTATTCATCCACATACGTCAATGCCAAGGCCATTTCAACCGCCCGTCTTGCTATTGTTTTCTTCACAAGTCGCTGATCAGAGCTGTACTCCCCAACATGATTGGACAACATCGATGATCATGATTCAATCTTGCCAGACCACAATCCCTGATGCTCCACAAAGTCCCAGTTCAACTCACCGGTACGTACTATTTGTCTCAAATGCCACAACAAAAGCCCGTCCGGCGAAACTTCGGGTGACAAGACCCTAGTGCAGAACAAGGCCGGGCCCGGAAACTCTAAAACCTTGGATATTACTTCTCCGCATTGGCGTTTGCAAGTCAGGCTAGCCGACCAACACGATTGGGCACATCCATTCTCCCCCACCTTTACCCCCGTCTTCTCTCCGCATTTCACATCCTAGCGATGCCGGAGCATGCTTCAAATGAAACCTTAGTCGGCATATTTGCCAGACTCCAGAAAGAATTGTGCCGAACGACATCATTCTTCACTGCGAGCGCTGATCATGGCCTGTTTGGGTGTGGGGCCTGGCACCCTTGCCCTTCCCCGCAAATTATGCACCCCATAATTTTCCGAGCATGCGTACATAATAAAGAGGCCGAGAAGGCCTGCTTTGGGAAAATTCCAAGATTGTGAGGTTCTTATACCATATACGACCATGTTGGCGCTTGCGGTCAGCTTTCTCGTATGGGCGACAGCTCATGCGGCTCCTACTTCGAAATCAGCACCTACAGTCAAGGTCCTCAATGGAACGTATGTGGGAACACACAACACGCAATATAACCAGGATTTGTTCTTGGGTATGCCCTATGCCCAACAGCCAGTGGGCAATCTACGGTTCAGCGTTCCGCATTCATTGAACGAAAGCTGGAAGGGAACGCGCGAGGCAAAGGAATACTCGGACATTTGTGTCGGATATGGGGTAGGAATTTCATTATTGCCTGGTTGAGATTTTGCCTGACACTGCATACTAGACGGACTCGATCTGGTATCCCCAGTCCGAAGCTTGTCTTACCATCAATGTCATCCGAAGCTCGTCTGTAACGGATGATTCTAAGCTCCCCGTTGCAGTCTGGATTCACGGTGGTGGGTTCTATGAGGGATCTGGATCGGATCAACGGTACAACATGTCGAGAATTCTAGAGAACTCGTACGATATCGGTAATTCCCTCCATACCTTATTCTACGATGTAGGCTTATATATCATGCAGGTAAACCTTTCATCGCAGTCACGCTTAATTACAGACTCTCGGCCTGGGGCTGGATAAGTTCAAGCCAGGTCTGGGGCAGCGGGAACACAAACCTCGGATTGCGAGACCAGAGACTAGCCCTACATTGGGTCCAGGAGAATATCGCTGCATTCGGTGGTGATCCTACGAAAGTCACTATCTGGGGCGAGTCTGCAGGAGCCATGTCAGTTGGTTACCATCTCACAGCGTATGGTGGACGAGACGACAAGCTCTTTCGGGCTGGGATTATGGAGTCTGGTGGTTCCATTGGAGCCATCCCGTCAAATTACACTGGATTCCAGTCTACCTATGACCAGCTCGTGTCTCTAGTGAATTGCACGGGTACGGTCGACACGTTGCAGTGCCTGCGCGAAGTCCCTTTTGCTACTCTCAACGCTGTTTTGAATGGGACTGACGGATCCTCCGATTATAATTTCTGGCCGGTGGTGGATGGCGATTTGCTTCGGAACTGGGGTAGTGTGCAGTTGAACAAGCATGAATTTGTCAAGGTTCCAATTCTGGCTGGGACTAACACAGATGAGGGGACTGCGTTTGGTCCTACGGGCATTAACACTACCCAGCAGTGGTATGAGTATCTGACCGGTATGATCATTCTATTCCCCTTTGGTCTCGTGTCGATGCAGGCTAACAAATTCCGTCCGTGACTAGATGGAGGCTTCGATTTCCAAACCCCACCATTCATCGCCGATGAAATCCTCAAGCTTTATCCTGATAACCCATCACTAGGAATCCCCGAGTTCCTGGGTGACGAGCGAGTTCCATCTGAGGGCTGGGAATGGCGGCGGACCAGTGCCTTTGCAGGCGATTTCACCATGCATGCGAATCGACGCCGACAGTGTGAAGCCTGGACGGAGACCTCCACACCGGCATACTGCTATCGATTCAACGTACACTCCGCGGACACACCGCTCCTTGCCGGAGCGACTCATTTCGAAGAAGTGGCGTTTGTATTCAATAACATCGACGGACTAGGATATCATTACGGGAAACCGTTCGCCGGGGTTCCACAGTCGTACTACGATCTGAGTTCGATGATGACGAGTATGTGGGCCTCGTTCATCCACGATTTGGACCCGAATCCAGGGACCGTCAACGCCTCTGTTCATTGGGATGCGTACGGGCTGGATAGCCCGGTCGACCTCTTTCTCAATGCGAATACGACTAGTCATATGGAGGCTGATACATGGCGCAAGGAACCAATTGATTATCTCAATTCGGTGGCTGAGGCTTTCTGGCGGTAGACGGGAGATCCATGCGGGATAGTCCGGCTCCTGTCTGTACCCAAGATTTCCGTACAATCTTACGATAGTGGATGAATTTATCGGTGTATGAATCTAGATCGGATCCGCATTTGCCGGTCACAAATAAATGAAGTCATATGTTCCGATTCCGCCACGCGAGCGCAACGTGGGAATCTGAGACGAATCCATGGGGTAAGGCGGTTCGGATCCGACGGGTCCGAGAGAAGGCCACGGTCGGGGCGTGAGTTTCAATCTATAAAGCGCTAGAAGCAGTCTAGATAGTAGAAATTGTTCTAGGTATATTAACTACGATATTAAAAACCTTCTTTGCCGGGGGACTAAGCTAAAAGGTGCCTTAGGACCGATTCTAGTTCTAACGGGGATAAAATACCGAAACTCGTCGCTAGCGGCCCTTAATTAACACTGATTAGGTAGAAGTTCCAAAATCACCTAGTGCCTTTTGCCTAGTGCTTTTAGTGTACCAGATTGCACCAGTTGCGTCGCTTAGTCGCAGGACTGTTTGCCGACTTGGGCATGCAGAAACCGCAGATCGGCCGATGCCGATCGAGATCTCGCGTGGGGTTCGCGCACAACCTTCCCCCCTGTTCCACGGAACGCGACGGGTCGTTCAGCAATGTCCTGTGCCGTGCCTCCATCCACCATTGAATTTTTGGAACTTAGCAGGTCCCAACGATTCGGTTAGAAATTTAGTAGCTCCGGAGTGTGTGGGTAGCCGTGATTCGACGGATCTAGCTTCCAGTGTCTTGAGCGCTTATCGAGTGGAGACGAAAATCTATTTGTGTGGTTACAGTTGGTGCATTCAACTAAGACCAAAAGTAACGCTACTGTCACCGTTCCTTGATAAAGTTAGCTCCTGATAGGTGCGGCATTTTCTACCGAGGGAGCTAGCTGGACTAGGGATCGAAACTCTTAAGTAATTTCAAATCTGATGGAACCTTGTCTGCAGCTACTGCTAGATTTGAACAAGTCTGACTTGCAGAAATCGATCACGATGGCGCTAGTGACGTGGCCTGAAGCCCACCTACACTACAGGCACACGAGGGTGGACAACAATAAACGAAAACGACAAGACCGAAAACAAAATAAGTCAATAAAGAATACAATAAAATACAAATGCACTCACAATACAACCCACACCGCTATGCAACTGCAACCCGCGTGGTCGGCCAAAAAGATCTAAGATCCCACGTCAGCTAGCGGAGCCCTTGATGGAGTAAAGATCAACTAGATTCATGCAGCGTGAAGATCAGATTTACTTGTCAATGAGACGCGGCTGAGGATGAAAGAAAAGGAAAAAGCAAAAGAAAGGCCTTGCAGATACATGTAACTTGGAAGTCTGTTTGAGGAGGGAATTCGGATGATCGGTCACGATGCATGAGTTTCATGCGTGCCATGGTTACTCAAAGGCGCTCGATTTCGGAGTCTTTTACACCGCATAAGCATGAATCGAATCTTGCATATGGGGTCCGGGTAGATGTGGATTGTTTCTAATTCATCCATGTCTGTAAAGAGTAAACGCGTACCTGTACGTAACACCTACCCATACAAGGAAACATATCAAAGTCCCGCATGCATCAAAAGCAACAATAACAAATAGCATCGTAAATCAGGCACCCAGGCAGCTCAAACCCACATTAGTGCGTGTATAGCACAGTCCGAGACCATAGAAAACCAAAAAAATCAAATCAATAGTCCGACCCACCAGTCCGGGACCTTCGATTTCATCTCCACCTATTACGCCACTTGTCCCAGGCCACCAGATAGACTTTGACCCGGTTTTGATTCCCACGGTCCTCTAGCCTGTCAGCCCACTTCGCGGGAACCGTCATGTCTCGGGGAATCAGCTTTCAATGTAAGCGAATTGACTGGACGGTTCCCCGGGCCTTCCCAAGGCCCCCCCATCCCCCATCCACCCGTTATACCTCAATAGTGGCACACAGACACAGACGCATCCACATGATCTGTGGATTTTTGTGCACGGTGTTCCCGAGGGAGTGACTCCGTACACGGAGTTATTTTCCCGACTATGGAGTAGTAAAGTATAGCAATGAACGTCTCGGTAGATGACCGCTCTCACGTAGCCGCGCTCTCCTATGCGGGTAAAACCGGTGGAGATCTTGTCACGAGCCCAGCGTCTAATAGTCGATAGTCGTTCCACTAGAACCGGCCAAAAATCAGGATTTGGAATGGCAATTAAGATAAAGGTTGAAATCCTGCAGTGACGCAAAGAAGGTTAGAAGAACATTGGAACCACAAAAACCAAAAGCTTCAGATCCACCCTTCCAACCCCATCGCCTTTAGCGCGAGGCCCGAGAGCTTGGTCAAATGTTGATCTACCGTTTCTAGCCCTTGTAATCTCTTTCCCGTATGGTCTCAGCGGAGTTCAATCCTAAAAAAGCTCCATGTTTACGGAGTAGGGGAAATGAGATCATATTAAAGGAAATGAGATCATGCCAGATATTGATTTACTATTGTAAGTTATTCAGGGATACAATACAGTGACGTGGGTCGGCTCAACAGGGGTAATCCTAGCATCTGACGTACGATCTATGGCACCGATTCCCCTCTAGTTCAGATAGGGTCTTGGGCACCGATCTGAGGCTTGCTGCACGCACGGCACAGGCCCATGGGTGGCCTGACCTTCAATAGCCAATAAGCCCCGTTGCCTACGTATGCAGACTTTACTCGGCAGCAAATAAGCATGCTAAAACTTAGCTACAGTTGTCATTAGGAATTCTAAAACTTAGCTGCAGTAGTCACTGACACTGATAAAATTAAAATAAACGGTGCGGAGATGGACGGAGATGTCGGAGTACTAGCTAGTACGAAGTTGTAGATGGCAAAAGAAGTTATATTACACGAGGCTACTTTCTGTTTTGTTGATGCGCCCCGTTTTCGTTGCCACGACCCACGTTCTTAGTGTCTTCCACGGAGTCGCCGTGAAGAAACTAGTGATTTGACTCACCTCTTTATTTTTGGATAGTTTTCATTCTTACTTTTTATTCATTTGGCTTTTATGAATTTTATCCTTTTATCCTTACAAATCTAAATTGAAACCTTATGATCATTCTTGAGAACGTGTTTCGGCCAGGATCGGAATGAGAGGGATCTCGGCATTGAACTGTATTTCTTTGCCCCACGGAGTATTTTTCCCCTTCCAACCAATAATCGACGGTAAACACGGGGACGGACCGGACGGATATCGAATCGAATCGAAATCGGAATCGAAATCGCAATCGAATCGGAATCGTAATTATTGCATGTACGTAGAAGGGTCCACTTGACTTAGGTCAATGAACATGGGCATCAATTATTTCTTTGTTAGAAATCGCTGCCTAATTGTAAATGTATCGGGGTTTGGACGGATAACAAAGTTCGTTTCATCCATGGATCTGAGCTGAGTGCATGTCCTATGGTAATTTTTAAAAGTCAAATACTAGTATTATTACGGTAGATAGATCTCCACAGGGATATGCAGTAGGTTCCTGGTCGCCAGTACAGTCCCAAGGTTCGGCATTAGACTAATGAATTGGCTTCAAGGTAGATCGATCATTTATGTTTATTTTGGCGGCTATCCAGCTTGTCTGTTACCCGTGTTTCTACTAGTCACAAACAAACACGTACACTGAATGTAAAATTGGGTAAATTGGAGTAATGCCAATGACAGCAAATCCCGAGCCCCATCGACTGTATAATAGAGATGATAAAAAATTGGAGTAGTGCTAATGACAGCAAATCCCGGGCCCCATCGTAGATATGATTTCAAATACTTCATTGATCTCGCATCTCGATCAATGTGGCCAACACATCCCTACTAGCGCGCCTTGGCCCGAACGCTTGGCTCTCACCGTTCTTTCAAATTTCAGTCGTGACTCGGTCGATCTATGCTGCCTAGTGTCTTGATCGAGAAAATCATTCTTTGTACTGTAAACCTTGTGTTTTATTATCGACCAGGAATAACCGACCAAGGAAAGTCTTGGTCGATGTATACTTATGCATGCATACAAACTCCGATCGGACCTTTCATCGCAGATCGCCCGTCACTGAAAGGATCTTGTACCCCCTTGTTTCAACCCTCAATCGGTCGATGTGCAGGAGGATCCACACATGAACTAACCTGTCATCCTAAAAGCCCCCCCCGATGACAAATCTTGACCTGCCGCGGAGAAGGTGATTCGTGGCGGGATCTTGGCTATTATTTCCGGTGGGGTGGGATCCGGAACTCCGCTAGGAGTCCATGCGAGATTCAAAGATTTGAGATACTCTAGTTTTGGGTTTGAGATTTGATTTGAGATTCGAGTGTCGGTGTGCCAGACACGGGTTTGTTTTGATCTACAACACTATATGCAATGGGGAAGGAATGCCCCGCTGCAGATTTCTCGCTTTCGCTCTGTGCGTGTCGGCTGATCTAGTCGCGCGTCTGTTGATCTGTTGATCTTCAATTGCTTCGTTACCGATTGTTATGTAGAAGTACAATTATTTTATGAAATCGGGTTTCGCGAAGAGTTTTTCAATTGTATTTCTTTCTTTTCTATACGTAATTATACGACGTCGATGCGTTGGGTTGGTCTCGGGGTTCGGGGATCATTCAATCCTCAATCCCAGCGCAGCGGTAACCGCCCCCTCTATAGTTCTCGCATTGAACCATAGCCACGGATTCGCAAGGCAGCGCAACTATGGAATGTGGCTTTGAGATGTAGAAGAAAAAAAAAATAAGGAGGCAAAGAATGCCATCATTGTTTGCTTGGCGACCTAGAATAGTAGGTCGTTCGCGAACGTAGATGAGATTGGACCCTGACGATCTGATCTGTGGCTCAACCAAACAATTTCTCTCGGCCGCTGACTATGACAGCTGACCTCATCGGGGCCGGCCGAAGCTCTACTATGTGGCGAACATACTAAAACTATACGACACTATACGTAGTATACGTAGCAAAGATGAATACTTTTTTTTTATCTGAAAAAAACGTACAAAGAAAAAGAAAAAAACGGAAATGTCAGGTCATGTAGATCAAATTGCCACCCGCAACAGAAGATGAAATCAAATCATTTAGTCACTAATCCGCATAAAAAATAGAAGGCTGAAGATGCTAGAACCAAGATCGTACACATATCAGGGACATACTCAGACAGCAACAGAGACACAAATGCAGGGTATAACCAAAACAGGAACAGGAACAGTCTTGCATCCAGAGAGGGTAATCTATGCTTTGAAGGGCTTTCCAACGCTGCGAGGGTATTATATAAGACCGATTAGGAAGGTCCACATCAGATGAACAGTGTGGGAGACTGATGTCAATGGGGAAAGCAAATCTCAAAGATCCCCGAAAAAGAACAGATGAACCAGGAAAATGATCAAAGGACATGTGAAAGCAGTAAAAATTGAAAATCCAGGGAATAATAAAAAAAAATGGCCGGAACTCCTTTTTGCCCCCATTTCTATTCCCGCCTTTTCCAACGCCACAAAACAAAAAAAAAGAAGCTTAATGACTGGTTGGTGAGGCGGAGTCAAGGACCGACTTGGGCTTCAGATTCGATCCCAGAGTCGCCGCCTTATTGGCGCCCATCTTGCGAGTCAGCTTGGCGTAGTGCAGGCCGCACGCGTTACACAGCGTTCGGGCACCATCTGGACCCCGACGCCATTCTGGTGTTTCGGCTCGGTTACAACTGTGGCAACGACCAGGAGGGGCCGCTTTCTGTCAAAATAGAAAAACATGATTAGCCACCCAGTTCGTGACATGTGGGAAGTGGAGTATCAGAGCACGAATGAGACCGCTCTGACAGAGAATAAACGGGTCAAGTGCAAGAAACTAGGGGGAAAAATCAGAACTTACTCCACGCCGTTTCTTCGAGTCGGCTCCAGCAAATCCACCCACGCCTTTGAAGTCTTCTTGGTACATGGTCCCAGCCATGTGTTCGTCCTCGGGCTTATACGCCTTTCGCTGGGCCATCTCCGCTAGTGCCTGTTCCTGGTTCACAACGGCTGTTCGTATCCGGATCAAGGCATCTTGGTTCCGACGCTGCATGTGGAGAATGTCCTCCACTTCATTCAATGACGGTAGCGAGCCCATGACCGGTCCAGACCGCTGTGTTTGGTGAGCTCGTGCTGCGTAGTGACGTGAAAACTCCAATGTTCGCGTGCTCATTTCGACGATCTAATCGAAAACGGCAGCTCGTTAGCCTTCCAACTCTGGTACCAAATCTTGCCGGGTGGATCGACAGGTCGACAATCTCCTGCCACCCCACCAAGGGGGAAAAAATAGAAACAGTAAAATGAGAAGCAGAAAATCCATACCTCATTTAGAGACGTTTCCACGTCGAATACGTCTAGATGTCGCTTCACCGAGTCACTATGAGGTTGAGGCATTGGTCGGCCCACAAATCCACCTTTGACCTCTTCCACACGGGGCGCACTCATGTACCGATTGTCGTAGGACGCAGGAGGGTATGACGGGCCACTCTGCGGGAAAGAATAGTTGGGAGGGAAATGACCGTAGCCATTGGGAGAAGCCACGCTGCCTGCGGATGGCGGCGCGCTGTAGTCGTAGGCGGAATTTTGAGATCCAGAAATTGAGGTGATACCTGTTTTGGCACTTTGGGTGGGTGATTTGCCCGTGCTGAGGGAATGTAGCGACGCGTTCCGGGACTCTTGTGTGTTGATGGAGCCAAGGCTATTCCTCGACGCTTCAGGCGGAATCTGGTGAGGATAACCCGGTTCCCGCATCAATGATCCGGAAGCTGGGCCATTGGAGAATGGGTTAGGAGGGCCCGGCGGGCCCTCCGCGCCTGAACGGCCGATAAGGTGTGAGGGTGGTGCTGCATGACCTTGTTGTGGAGGGGGCGCGGAGGTTGGTGCCGGGTATGGGAGGTGATTGTCCTTGCCCAGAGCTTCGTGGATGGAAGGCAGCGACTGTCGAGATCCGGCCTTGTCCTTCTCATCTTCAATCACTCGGCGCGACTCTGGTGGTGAGATGTAGCCCGGTTGCGGGGGCGCATTGGGGTTCGACGGCGCGTAGGAATAGGGTAGTTGTTGTCCGGCGTACATGTTGTGAGGACTGTGGAGAGGGGTGGGAGAAGCGACGCTTGGGTGTGTATAGCCCGAATCGTCCTTTCCAAGGAAACCGATGGCAGGCAAAGGGTTGCTGTGTCGCGTAAAAAGCCAGTCAGCATTGAGTTTCAGACCGATCCGATCAGACGAGAAGCCAAACCAACCTGTGCCTAGGTGCGGCTTCTAAAGACCCCATCACGATCTGTGGTGGGGTGAAGGAAGGGGAGAAAGTAGAAAAGGATCACGCGTGGATTCCTGACCTCATCAACGGGGGTGTTATGACGGATTGCAGCGCAGACGATTTGACTTTGGCGT
The DNA here is from genome assembly GCF_028828015.1 of Penicillium pulvis. Taxonomy (NCBI): domain Eukaryota; kingdom Fungi; phylum Ascomycota; class Eurotiomycetes; order Eurotiales; family Aspergillaceae; genus Penicillium; species Penicillium pulvis. The sequence continues at coordinate 582,866 of NW_026643078.1, read as the reverse complement.
TCAAACGATTCGGCTTGAAGTAGAAGTCGAGGGCAGAGGGGTCAATAAGTACGGCGCGATACGGCCGAATGGTGAAAGTCGTTCGGATGGTTCGAAGGGTTCAGGAACCACCAGTTCGTCTAAGCGATTTGGAACCGGCAAGATCGGAGTATGGAACCAAGATGAAGGTGAGTGGCGTAGGGTGCGAGTTAAGTCCGATGCGATCGGGAAGTATGGGCAGTATTTTGGTGTTCTTATCTGGTTCCCGAGGGTAGCATCACCCAAGGAAAGTCGCGTTTAATCGTAATCGGAAAATGCCAGGGCTTAAAATAAGACAAAAGGGTAAAAGAAAAAAACGACCGTCAAAAGATCGATCGTGGAGGGGGAGAGTTGTATTGTAATGCAAGGGATAGGTGATGGGTCGAATTGCGTCGCGTGGGAAGCAAAAAAAGAAGGAGGAAATCGGGGGGGGAATGTTAATCCAAGTATGAGCACGAGGTGGAATGGGAGGGATAAAAGTAAGATTTCGATCCAGCGATCGATATAAGAGTTTAAGAGTTAAAGAACTAGGTGGGTAATATCAGTATTCCAATGATCGAGGCTACTATAAGTTTAAAATGAATTTATTTTTCTCAAATACGGAGAAAAACCCATTCAGGAAAAGAAAAAAAGGCGTTTTTTCATCGGAGGAATCAGAGTGGATCGAGATGGGGATCGGTATATACAGATTTTACAGATTAAATTTAAATAAAATGATAAAAACTAAAACTAAAATACTAAATCATAAATTGAAAATATTATTCAAAATGATAAATTACGGATCGGTTATGACCTGTATAGATTACGGTAAGAACTGCGGATCTTCGCATGTGGGGATCATACCTATCACTGCTGCAGTGGAGTCAAATCCCAGGGGAAAGAGGGGAGACCTAATTATTAGCCTATATTCTGTTAATTCTCCCGAATAGGATCTTATCCTGAATAGAGAAAATGATAATAATCAAAAGCAGAAAAAGCAAACCTGCCTCCCTAAACCCCATAGTTACCCAAGACCTCCCTATTTATTTCCTTGGGAAACTGAAGGAAAACCCTCAAAAAAATAAAAAATAAATCCTATTGATCCCATCAACCTGAAAGCACCTCCTGCAGCTCACGGTACGACATGACTCAGGAACACATGGGTTCGGGTACAACCTCCGAGTCCAATCGAGATCACCCCGGGCTCGGCGCATGTTATGGCGGTTTAATTTGCGATGATGCTATCTGCCTTTGGTGAACAACTTCCACCTATCAAAGTGGACACCCAAAAAAAAATAATGGCGCCTAGTTGTCTCGGACCATTCCCAGAGAGGAGGAGGATATATTAAGACCACCAAAGTTTATTGTTTTTATAGCTCACGACTTATATACCTGGTCTCCCCTTCCCCTATATTCTTGTACAAGGTAACGTGTCTCACATGAGTGATCTCCGATGTAGCAGACTTTTGACTCGTCAGCCTCGGATATGCATCATAGGGGGGGGGTGTTCAGACCCCGGGCTTATTAATGGAAGATCATCAGGGTATGATGTCAGTTCTCCAACACGATCAAAAAATGGACTTGAGAGGGAAAAACAAAACTTGGGAAACAACGCATGCAGGATGGTAGGCAAATGTCTGTGTCCCTCTAGATCTGAAGGGGTGGAGCAACAGCCACCGTCATACCTTCATAATCTGATCTGAGGGAAAAAAAAAGCAACGTCTAACGCTCCCTTGCTCGATCTCGGGCACTGCCGCCCCGTATGGATCTAAATGGATCTCTACATACTCCGACGTCACTCTATTCTCAAATCACATTTTGCGGCCAATAGGATGACTGGGATATTTATTATCTTTTCCCACGAGAGAAATCAAAGGAAAAAACCGGTTGGCCACATGGTAACTTTGCCGTCCCCCCTCTTTCTCTATATGAATCATCTAAAGTCTCGGCGCTGCTTCCCACTTCAGCACTGACTCCGTTTAAGTCACCCACACACGTTGTGCCTAAGCTTCGGGATCGAGATCGGACCACTCGGGACGTTATTGGTGAGATCGTTCCAGCACTGCGAGACCCTACATCAAGAAAAATGTACCAAACAGTTCACCTGAGTTATGTTGGGAATTCCCCATGACGTGAGGGTTCGAATTGCGCGATGGAATAAATACCCATGACGCCGGTTGCCTTTCCCGGCTGCGTGCACTATGCGCGTTAAAGACGGAAGAATTGGAAACCTAAGATTACGTCTGTTCAAAGCTTATCGAGGAATTGTTTAGACAGGGGTTGAATCCGGGAAGATACTATGTACTCCGTACGAGGTACTGAGTACCTGACAACCGGGTACTTTTCCCAAATTTTACAGGAACAGGATTTGCTGGAATTGCCTATGTGTTTGTTGCCCCGTTCAAAACCTTACGATGCATTGGCCCCTGGAGGACCCGCTCTGACCGTTGTCATGTCATACCCGTTAATCATTTCTCCGACCCAAACATCCTAAGCTAAGGTCCAAAAGACCCTAGTCAAGATCAGAAGACATCCAATCCTTGATTCCTTGGTTCCAAGTCCACGGTACCTTCCCAGCCTTGTACGGTAGGCTTCTCATCTGCTGGCGCACAGACAGTGGACCCATAACGGGTTGCTTGGCTCAACGGTCGGCGCCTGGGGCACAGGGCCTAAACGTCCACTGAGCGTCTTCAAAGTGGCCCAGCACGAAAGGTAATCGTAGCGAGATCTTCGGAACCTCATATGCACTGTGTGGATCTGGATTGCGACCAAGGGCCTTTGGTCACGGTTCGCTTTTTCCCCCTTACTGGGCCTAGCTCACATCCAGTGCAGAAACTTTGCCCACAGACCACTGAGAATATAGGAAGTAAGATGCATCCTGCAATCGCCTGAAGAACCAAATGCAACCTCATGCAGCTTGCGGGGACTGCAGATAAGGAACCGATCTGGTGCTCCGAAGATCACAACGCATACACACTGCGTCTGGGTCACACTTCAATCTCCTCGGCAGACAAAAGGATTGTTAACGGGCCCGAGATCGATGCGAGGAATCGATCTACACGGTAGTCGCTGCATCATGCAGCCGACCACACCACCCGGATTGCACCATTTCAGCCATGCTATGTGCTCCATCCACCTTGAGATTTAGTGCCATGCACGGTAGGTCACCTCGCCTACGTTCCCAAACTTTGATGCACCCCAAGACCATTCGGCTGGTGGTCCCCACTGCGCACAAACCGATGCTTCTCCGAGCCCCGAGCCTTGCCTGGGTACTCTGTACAGCTGGATGGGACTGGAACTGGAACTGGAATTGTTGTTTTGCTTGAGACCAGCACGGGCCAGAGAAGAATGGAAAGCAAGAAAAAAAAAGCTGTTTGTATACCCGGTGTATATTGTACGTTGTTATTTGGGAGAGACGTGGCCATAGCTGACCAGGTCCCGAATTTCCCCGTTACTAGCATGACGCTGCCGTTCCATTAGGGCGTTTCGATCTGAACCGATGAAATCGTGACCGGTGTCCCGGTCGCGCGCAGAGTTGTACGGAATCAGATATGAGCTGCCGCGATTGGACGCATGGGGATCGAGGAAAGGTAAACAAAAACTCATGAAATAAGAGCCGCTCTTTTTCATCTGAGATCGTGGGCAGTTGCCTCCTTCTGGCAACCATGCATCCCAAACTAAAATTTGTGCATGTCCAGTGCTCAGTCTGATACTCCAATCCACTCTAGCCCTGATAGGTATTTTCTTGGCAGGATTACACACTAAGTGTTAGTACATACGCAGTGTAGCATTCCCCCACTGACAACACATCCAAAGCGGAACCGGTTATATGGAGCCATCAGAGGATTTACGTCCCCATGTTGCTGGTCATTTGAATAGTCTCATGTACCACCCGCAGGAACGACCCCCTGTGGAGACCACTGAAATATGTGTGAAGGTGTGAACATGAGTCCACCGTGCAGCACCAAATTTCCCAAGAACACGAAGCTACGATCCACATGGGAGCATTCCTCCAAAAAAAAGAAAGCTACCTTCCATTATACCTGTTAGAACATTGACAAGAAGGACAAAACATAAAAATATGCCAATTATCCTGGATAAAATTTAAACTTGGTCCAACGGCATGTTTTTTCTGCCTTGGGTAATTTTAACGAAAGTAGAGTGGATGTCAAAATGATCGACGATGGAGAGACCGTTAGGAGCCGTAAACGGTCCCGAAGTCTCCGCCGGATGACTGGCCCTGACAAAGAATTCTTCACTTTACCCAGCCACTCATTTTCACGCAACTTCCTGTGGGACCTATGCGATCGCTCACAGGACGATCAGATAATCCTAACCTCAAAAGAAATTGACCGGCAACGCTTTTACTGAAGAGGGCAAGACCCAAGATCCGATCCCAATTTTAGTTTTCCTATTATTGGTGTCGGGATTTGATTCGTTTTTCCGCTTTTTTTCACCACGTCTCTCTTTGCTGGCTAACCTTTTTAGCTGGCCTACGTTACGGTATCCTTAAGGCCCATTTTTCTTAGCTTTTTGGGCTCATTGCCTAATCTGGTAAGAAACGCGCGGAAATCCTCCGACTGATGATCATCGTGGAATGCCCCATTCCAACCTGCCAGACGTCGTAATAGGTGGATTGAACTACCGTTGAATTCTAGATTCTGCACGCACGTATACTGAAAAGGGGTGCTGACGAACCTTGGCGGAGGTTGATCTTGACTTGAACAGCTCCGTAAGGCGATAGCTATGACTCGTGCAGAATCAAAAAGATGCCATCATTCCTGTTGTAATATTAGTTGGAGTTCCAATCAGATTTTTGCTGGAGTTCCACTGCACCATTTGGCTGGATCGACTATTATTCATAAGCTGCACTTCAGCCGCGCAGGATTTTAGTCCAACCGTTTAGCAATGCAGATCTTCAATTACATCACGTTACACGATTGATATATACTGCATGTGCCTAGTCTAGGAACTAAGCTACTGGCGAAAAAGAAATTAGGTTCCTTTTTGGTTAGGCTAGTTTATTTTGATTTTTAGTTTTCAGTAGGTTGAGGAAGGAAGAAAAAAAAAAAAAAAACAAAAACAAAACATGGGACCCCACTTGCTTACCCAGAACGACAGCACGGTTCACGCCCCTACTCAGTTAAACCTCCGTGTGAGGACCGTTCCGTGACGCCACAAATGTCAGGGATCTGAATTCTTCCCCTTCACCCTTCCCTGGTAACGGAGAAAAAAAATAATAACTTAGCGAAATAATTGCCGCACGCGCCCCAAATTTACTGTGGCGTGGATTAAAGGGGTAAGGGGGAGGCGGGCTTAAACTCTCCGAGACGTGGGGACTCGCCCGGTAATCCGTCCGATCTGTGGACTCAACTGACAGGTGAGTAAGGTCATCGTTGATAGACACTAGGATTAGATTGGAAGCTATGTATGTACATCCTGTCAGCTAAAATATGTATTTTTGTTGATGGTTCCTCTGAAATCCATTCAGTCTTAAAATTCAGTCTTTAATGCATGCAACTATCTTCCCGCCTGTCAAGTAGACGAACTAGACAAGGGTGTGTAGAACGTGCAGCGAATCGAATGCACGCCAGAACCGGGGGAAGAGCAGGAGGGCAGTATCTACAGGCCACAGCGCCCCGCTAGCATCATTGATGCGACACTATAAGGTAAACTGGAAATCTTGGTCCCGATCAGGGTTGTTATGGGGAACTACTCATCGGGGCCAATGAGACATTCGTGTGCCAGATCTTGACATCGTGACGGGGTCGATTGATTTTCTTTTTCTTTTTCGGTCATGTACACATGTACACACTAGTTCGGTCGGGTGGAAACTATTGCTAACGGTTCGGCTTTAGCTACATGCCCAGGTGCTATATATTTTAATCTACTTGCCCTATCGGCAGGAACTATTATCCATATACCCGACATCCGTTTGCACGTGAAAACTCGACTGGGGTCCAGTTTAATCTGCAAACTATCATGTCATTGAAGGCAGTGGCAATGGTTTTACAGCAGATACATTTACAGTTTGCCAGGGTCCTGGTCCCCAGTGACTCGAGTTTGACTTTCTGAAGGGGGAGGGGGAAGAGCCACCTGCGCTAATTGTGATTCAGCGGACATCTTCTGCACGTTCCAACCTGAAGTCCTAGCACACACGGCACACGAAAGTTTCTTCATGAGATTAAGATTAATAATCTGCTGAGATATCGGGACATCCCCGACAGAGAAGCATCCCGTTGAATATCGCGAGTCATGTGTACGTACTACCGATAGACTGGAAACAACGTAAGGTGAATCTAGGGGAAGACAAAGGGGCCACGCAAAATTAAACGGGCCACGATTTCAAGCCGGACCGTTCCCAGACCCACCCGATAGACCGCCTTGATCGGCGTGGAGAGAGAAGAGAAGATGGTGAGAACCTTTTCGTTCCGGACTAGTGGTTTTCCCGGTCATACCGGATAAGGAGGGTGGATACAACTGTTAAATTAGCTCGATACGAAGATACGCGCCTGTAGTCGATCCCTATGATGTGGGCAAGGCGCGTCTCGCTGCCGAGATTCCCAGACTGTGGGAATGAGCCCCCCAGTTAGGCTTGGTGTCTTAATAATGGGGTGGTTTTTTCATCTTAGTTTTTTTTTTCTGTTATTGCTGCTCCACGCCAATCTTGATGATGGATCCCAAAGGAGGGAGACTCCGTTTTATTGACCCACTTGATGCTGCAGACTGGTAGGCCGTTCTTCTGCAAATCCCGGGCTACCGGAGAATTCCCACTGTGCTCCGCAGGTAAACAAAGACGTTGAGCTACGGAAAATCATCTTTGGGGGGTTTTCCGCTGATAACCTCGAACTTAATTCCCAGTGGCCTGGATATAATAGGTATTTGGCCCCTGGAAACTGCCATACTGACAGGTTTACAGGTACGCCGATCTTGCCGTTAGAGCTCAACGGAGTTCTTCATTTCGTTTACTTTCTCATGCTAAAGCTAGTTCTGCAGTACCAGATCGATACGAGGCGGAGATAAGACCCAAAGACCCAAAGACCCGAGACGAGTAATAGCCACGAGGTAAGCAGAAATCTTTTGAGATCCGCCTCAGTGGATACATTGTGGATGCGACTATTGCTCCAGGTTTGCCATGTGCCGTCCTTCCAGAATATCATACAGGGAAAAGTGAAAACAAAACAGCCTAGTCCATTCGTTAATCTGTGTTCGTAATGACTATTGATTTTTTTTTCCCGGTTCGGTACCGAATCCACGATGGGATTTCGCAATCGCTACTAGTGCCCGTTTGGCTCGAGATATCCCGTGTCTGCGATGGGGTCGGTGGGTTCTGCATTGCGGTGGCGATGAGAGCGATCATTCTCTACAGCGCGTCATCTCAGGTCCTAGCTTCAGTTCTAGCCTTCATGATTCAAGTTTTGACCGCTGGTCTGACCTGTCCCCTGGTGGGAAGAAAGGATACTAGTAAAAAAAGAAAAAAATTGAAATTAAAAAGAAAAGCGGCGGTCACAACGAATGAGGGAGTTTCCTGTCAATCCAGAATCAAGCTAAAGAACAAATCAAGTGAGGAGAAAAGCACCTGTGGCAACAGTTGATCATCCTCGCACGAGCCCTGCAACGGCGCCTTTCTAGTCTCGCGGGAATTGAACTCGCGCTCCGGAAGGAATCCAAATCCAGGGGAACGCATTGAATTCCCTGTATAGATTGACGCTAGATGTGTCTATCTGCAGGATGCTAGTTCTGTCGATAGGTGGCATGGTCCCGACTTACGTTTCAGGGATCGTTGCTTTATGCTTTTTTGGCTGATTTCGGCCGAGTCGTGGCAGAGATAATGCCGGTTTCGACTTCAAACACCCCATGTAAGGCTTATGCACCGGAACCTTTCCGTTGCGCTTGGGTGGGTTTGTCAGGCTTGTCATCGCCCGTCATATCCGCGGCTTCTGCATCCGTCCGGCATGGTGCATCGAGATCAGCGGATGAGATGTTTGTTCGATCGGCGCTGCTTGACATGACAGGGGGGATCGACCCTGGCAGAAGTACGAGTATGGAGTATTAGCTAATTAGTTCGGTTGTCGGGGGACAGTTCCCTTGAAGAATCGGAGGCTGGGAACTTCGCATTCAATTGTCATTAGGAGCTGTCCAAATGGAGGTTGTATGCCGATGTTCGAGGCTTGAAACAATCTACGCATGGCAATCGAATGCGAAGTGCCAAAATGAGTGTAGTGCATGCCGGATCCTCTCTCAAAGAGCTTGATGCATGTCAAAATGTATCTCAAATTGCTTCCTTTGAATGTTACCGGGTTCATGGCTTGCTAGGACAGGGATGTATTTCAAATCCGTGCTCTTGGCCCTCGACTTCAGACTTTCGGGAGCTGTATGGAGAGCTGAACAGTTGCATTGCCTTGGAATGTGTCAACTGTGATCAAATGCCTTTACTGTGTAGACGATATATCAGACTGGGTCTGGTTAAAATAGCATATGCAGGAGTTGGCAGTCTAGACCGCCCGCAAAACGAGGAGAAAATTGAGTTTTTGTGACAGCTGGAGCTAATCCACAACCAGTCACTCTGAGGAACAAGGATTTGGAATCCCCCAACTCTCATTCCAAATATTCCAAATAACTATAACTTTGAGTACTCAGTACAGTTACAGGTACTGCCATGAATTGTACACCCTCTTTACACACCCTGTACAAAGGGCTCTGTACAATTTCGGTCGCCTAAACTTGGTGGCAAGGACGATCCAATGACCAATAACCACTAGAAAACTGTATCCACTCGGCTTGTCCTCCCCCATCCAAAAACCCAGGAATACGGTTTGACTCCACAAGAACCTCCAGGGAAACGAAAACGAAGATCTAGAAACTAATTGAGGAAAAAACGCCAAAAACGGGAGAGAAAAGGAACAGGTTCGGTCTCGGACCTCTCAAAATATGGGGTCGTTCCCCTTGGAAGCTTTCATTTCTCAACTAATCCACCCAGATCATCTTCTGCAACAGGAAGGAGTCATCAAGCTAGTGACTATTCTAGTGTCCATTGGCGAAATGAGATAGATCCGTGCGATCGAAGACAGCAACAGCCGAAGGATCGGCAATCTTCAATCAAATCAACCATCCGCGACTATCGACCGTAGACACATGGACTGGGCCCCGCAGATCCACGGGCCCTCGGAACGTCAAACCTCCCTGGCAGGAAACGGCTGTGTTCAGTCCCGGGTAACGTTTTTTCTCCACCTAACAAGGGGCCAGGGGGACAAGGGGGGAATTGCGGGCTCCACTGTCTACCATGCGGAAAACCACTCTTGCCCACTCCCAATTTTGGTCCTGATCCCCGAGACCTGAGCCCCGAGGTTGTGACCGTCGTTCTTTCTCTCCTTTTCTAGAAAGTGGGACCTCATTTTTGACGTGGGTGGATAAATCCGTATAGGAGTTTGGACGACAAGTATGGGAGGGAACGCCGACTGTCCAGTTTCTCGTATGCTTCCATGGTTATGGCCCGGGAGACTAAGACGGCTGTTATTCTTAGTGCTCAAACAAAGTGCGAAAGGGAAAACAAAAAAGTACCAATCCTTTACAATGGGGCATAACGCTAGTGCGACCCTCGGGGTTGGCTTGCGTCCTCGAGCGCTAACTTTCGGTTGCCTCCATGCCCCCCCCCCCCCCAGAGTCCTGGAATACCCTGATTTTCATCTCCAGGGAAAAACAAAAATCCAAATGACTCAGTGGCGATCTGTCATGTTGGTTTTGTCTTGGAGTCATGTGTTACCGAGGCGCCTAGCCCTTGGCTGAGTCCAGAGTATTCCATGAATCCGTCGCTACCCATTGCCAGCCGGGATCTTGAGGGGGGTCAGCAAATCCCGAATGGCTTGAAATGACCAGGCTAAGAGGGGGGAAGAAGGGGGGCTGGGCGGGAAATCGCCCCGGTACTTTTGGCCTATTGGATGGATCACGATTGACGAGGGGATCGACTGGGGAAATGGTTGGTGGAAGGTCAAGAACCAGTCCAAGCGTATCCCCTTTCCGTCGCGCGCAGAGTGCATATGCAATGCAGCTTACCGTTTTAAGTGCCATGCGATCGAGTCCTTTGGCAATATGACATCTCAGTTTGGGCTACGCTTGTCATGGGGAAAGGTCCGGCTGAGTGAAGGCCTGGACGCATGAGTCGTATGATTCCCGCTTCTTTAAGCTTCCAGCCTAGGCTGACTGTGTCTTGACTAGAGTGATCTCAGGGTCATACGCGGTATTATGACTGGTGGGGATTCGATTAGCTTTGCATGTGGACAATTGGGGACTAGGTAATGTTATAGAAAGGAAGGTCTAGATGCTGGATTACGGCGCTCCATAACTTGACGTTGCTTTTTTCCATCTTACTTGTTTTCACCTTATAAATCCTACTCTTATCTCCAATTTGTAATGTGCGATAATATATCCGGGGAAAGGCTGGCCAGCCCGTTGGCTAAGGAGTACTTTGTTACAGCCGTGCCTATTCGGCTGTCCGGCCCCCGAAGCGGCTGACCTTCATATTTAGTACATCTCACAACATGTTTGACTTGAATAGATACCTCACTTATCTCCCAATCCCACCTACATCCTTTTCCCTGCAGTAGTCGCTACGCAACTCGCTCATTTCCAATATCCATAGCACGTGACCATCTGGGGCTCGACGCGTCCAACGGCGCGGGGAATGATCATCTCCAACGTCTTTCTCCCCCGCATCCGTCAAACTCCCCACTTCTCTCTCATCGGTTCATCACGCTTTCTTATCAACGTTTTGACGCAAGATGACGAGTTCGTTGCTCACACTGGCTGAGATTCCCGTTCTCTCCCAGCTTTATCGGAGAGGCATCCTTTCCAAGACAACCCCACTACGCATCGAGGACTCGACCCAATCCGACAATGGAAATGACGCCACCACATTCACCCCGAGAACACCTATGCAATCCATGAACGACATGGTCTCTGTCTTGCAGGCTGACATCACCAAGCTGAAAGTCGATGGCATCGTAAACGCTGCGAATCGTGGTTTAGAAGGTGGTAGTGGTGTTAACGGCGTGATCCAACGTGTAGCTGGGCCCCAGTTGCTAAAGGACTGTCAAAAGCTCGGCGGCTGTGAGACTGGCGATGCGAAATGTACTCTTGCTTACGACTTACCCTGTGAACGGGTTATTCACACTGTTGGTCCTGTATACGGGATGGAGTACAGAAGAGATCCACAGGGCCCTGAAACACTTCTACGGTCTTGCTATCGTCGCTGCCTGGAGGTTGCTGTGGATAGAGGAATTAGAAGCATCGCTTTCTCGTGTATCAGTACTGGTATCTATGGGTATCCTAATAGAGAGGCTGCGATCGCGGCTGCGGATGAAGTTCGCAATTTCCTTGAGACTTCTCAAGATGCGCCCAAGATCGATCGTGTCATTTTCTGCCTTTTCCAAGACGTGGATGTGAAGATTTACAATCAGATTCTTCCGTGAGTGTTTCTTTTACTGTGCTTTGAATGTTAACAAATGCTAACCTCTTCAGCCATGTCTTCCCTCCCACAGATGAAGACCTCAAGCATTCCAATGGTGATCAGGATTAGAATTATGGTGCTTAATCTTGATATTTTTGTTTCTCGGTATGATTGGGGCGTTTTCGATTCAAATTGTCTTATTTTACCCCGGTATGCAGCGTTATGAGACGACGACGATATGTGACTATGTACACTAACAAGAAGGATAATACACTTCCTCCAACTTCTACAACTGTGCACTCGTATGTCCTGGTAGTCTGAGCATGTATTTCATTTATTTTGGATTCTTTCCCACATGTGCAGATTTTCCTAACGTCTCCGTCCTGTAGATTGACGTAGCCATGACCGAGGATCGTAGCCTGAGGCTTCAGTCTTAAAGTTCTAGAACTTCATAGACCACGAACCTCAACTATGCAAGACGAAGACTTCCTTTTAAATTAGGCTCCCAGTACTAAGTGCTGGACTTTTTGTTGCTTCTTGTAGATAGGGGTTATTACCTAAGGCTAGACTCATGAGATTGTAAATTGAGCATGAAGCCTACCACTACCTTTCGAGATCGTGAATTCGGCAGCGAATTATCTCTTCCAATATTTAACTTGTTAATTGACTAAACACTCTTCAAAATAACTTCGACTGGAACAAGCCCCTCATCCGTAATTTCAGTCACCTCAGCCTTGCGTGTCAAACCTTATGAGGCTCTGATATGGAGGCTCGTTGATCATGGCTCAGCAGCCACACTTCTGAACTATTGAGGCTATCAAATCGTAAATCAAAACTGGCCACCCGCCGTCTTGTCTGACCTTGATTGGCTTGGGCAGAGTAGTCATACATGGGCCTGGAATGTAACACTAATTTGGCTTGGTTTTGGATACTGTAACAGCCCCTCTCCTTCCAAAAGGAACGGGTTGAGGCTCATGGACCATGACTCGGCACTGCAATAGAGCCTCACAGCCTACTGAAATCGATTCAAAAATGACCACCCGCCATATTTCCTCATTCTCATTGGCTTGGTCAATGATAGGCTTGGGCTGTAAAGTATGCCTTACTTTTGGCCCTTTGGGAAGCAACATTCCGTTGTATTATTGAGGCTCGTAGATCATGGCTCAGAATGAGGCAGAATAATAGTAATTCGAAAATGCAAATCAGAACATGCCTGTCCGCCGTCTAGACTGTTTTTAACTGGCTTGCGACACTAGAATGGGACCTGGGTTTTCATAGATTTAAGGCTAAGCTTTGGGTAGCAACTCTTTCCACAATGGGTTAATGCGGCCTGTAAATCATGGCTCAGCACTAAACAGAGCCTCAATAGTGCACGTAAATTGGAACTAAAAAATGGCCATCCGCAGTCTAGGTTGATCTTAATTGGCTTTGACTGCAGGAACCTGATTCAGCATACAGTACAGTAATAATTGCAATAACGTGGCTAATTTTTATTAGCTTTGATTGGAGAAGGTCGTGGATCGTGGCTCAGCATTGTTGGGCCGTAATTAGTTCATTGAAACTGAAAAATGGCCGTCCCCCATCTTGAACAACTCTGATTGGCTTCACCTGGCTAGTGGTGGGCCTTGGATTATATCTGTAATATTTAGGCTTAGCTTTGGGTAGCAATGCTTACAAGAACAGGTTAGCGAGGCTCATTGATCATGGCTCAGCAAAGGTGGAGCGTGAACATGCGTGATGCGAAACGAAACTAAAAAATGGCCTTTCGACTACTCCATCGATCCTGATTGGCTTTGCGAGCAGCGGAGGTCTAGTCTACTATAGTGAATTGCAATATAATCTGGTCTGGTGTAGAACTTTCGTTGAAGACTTCAGTGGCCCAGCGGCAGATCGTGGCTCAAGTCGTCGTTATCCATTTTGTGGCTGAGTCCGGATTTCTATCGAAATATGGCGGACAACTATTCTTAATCATCTCGATTGATTTTTGATGAGAAAGTGGCGGGCCTAATTAAGATCGTAACTCTTCCAGATATAGAGATGCTTGTAGATCACAGCTCAGCACCACTCTTCATTGTTCGTGAAGCAAAATGATGGCCATCCGACTTCTCGATCATATCGGACGGCTTGGAAGATGGTGGGCCTAATCTAGGATCGCAACTCTTTCAAGACTCTCAAGACTGCAAGGGAGATCGTAGATCATGGCTCAGCATAATATTAACTCCACCCCGGGGAACTACCTGGGCATGTATCTAATCTAAATGAATGGCCGCCCGGCCATTCGATCAATCCTGGTTGGCTTTGAGTGCAGCGGGGGCATATCAGCATGTGCAGAGTTGCAGGTGAGATATTAGGCAGCAGCCCTCATGTTGGGCACCGAGTGATCGATCAGCCTTCCAAGGTATGCTGATAGAGTACTAACGAGGTAGACAAGGCAGTATTTGCAAGTACATACAGTATGGATCTCCAATTTTGCATTATCTGATCTGGGTATGGCTTTGTCCAATATAGGGAGCATTTGACATCAAACAAATAATATCATGAAATACAAGAACAGGACTTTGCAGATCATCCAGGTAAGTTATATCAACAATAGACGGTTCAGTTTTGTTCGACTCCACATGGCCTATTCCCTCGGAAGAGCATACAGCTCATCCTCAGTCCAAACCCTACCTTCATCATCTATGTACTTCTCCTCCTCAACGAGGTAGAAGTTTTTCATCTGGCCATCAATCAATCTCGCAAAAGAAGTAAGTTTAACTGTTATGTCGCCAGGATTATCCTTCAGGGACTTGGCCATCCCCTCATAAAGCTTGTTGTATTCACCAGCATCAGCCGTGTGCACTGTCCCGTATTTAGTCGTAAAGGTGACAACATTGCCAGTGCTTGGATGCCTCCAGCCTACATAAATTGCCAGCATGAGGGTGAGAAAGGTCCCACACAGGCAGGCTATTTGAAGTTGACGTTGGTGCATGTTGGTATGATGGAGTATGTTGATGATGCGCTGGTGAAGTGGGCGACTTAACATTATCGTGATTGCGGCTAAACTCGCAATTGATATGCTTAGCAGAAAGATGGGATTTTGCAGAAACTCCAAGTCTGGAAAGTATTTCGTTGTGGTATCAGATATTTGTTAGGGATGTTTTCTTGGTGTGTGGACTCGGACTGACAGGTAGTGGTTCATGGTGAGGGTATCAGAGGAAGGTTTGTGTCAATCGGAGAAAAGTGTTGGATTTTTCTCTGTATTGAGAATGGCCAGATTTGCGCTAAGCTTCTTCTTGTTCAAGCGCCGGACTTGACAGATGTGGTCCCCACTCACAAGTGTGAAACGACAACAAGCATGTAGTAGCGATGGTGAATGGGTGGCTTGTGGAATGCAAAGCGTGGTAGGCAATTGTAATAACAGAGATCGGGGGGTGGAAAACAAATCAAAGGTGCAAAAAGTGTGAATAGCATCAAAAGCTCAAGGGTAAAACAAAGTGTGAATAGTATCAAAAAAGATAATCCCTTAACTTGTCTGAATCATGGGCTGGTAACGTTACTCCGTGCTTACAGGCATTGCACGCGCTCCCCATTACTGCCTCCACAGACACACCTAGGCCGCGCCAGACCATCTTAGGACCAACTGCTGCTAACAACGTAGGTGCACCTACGTTTCGCAAGCAGTGGCATCAAGCCATGTGCACCTGACTTGACACCCTTAACCACTAGGTTAACTGGCTGGAATATGACATTTTACCTTTTTTTAGGGGGTATAAAGGAACAAGCGCTAACACATCAGGATGTTTGATCCACCTCCACAGGTTATTTTGCTTTTATATTCAGCACAGAGGAAGCTGACGATCTGCTTTATCTGGCGAGCTTTCCTCCTGGTGGGATTTGTTTTGTTTTGGTGTTGATATGGTCGTGGCTAGGTTTACATCGCGGAAAATTTCAATATATGAGGTTCTGTATACAAGTGAGGTTATATCAAATGCCAGTTGCGCCCTTTGATATCTGAACATCCCGGGTTCAATCCTTGACATGCTCACTTCTTTTTGTTATTGGCTTTTTAAACCACTTCAATTCAATTTTCGATAAACATCTAGTCGCTACCGTTGCACTTACACCCCGCCGTAAGCCTCGAGTAGATGCTTTCCTTTTTCCCATGCACCTTGACCTCAGATATGAAGTTCCAGGTTAAGACTCATTCCTCGATATTATAGACATCATGGCCCGGCATTCACTGCTGCTTACACCGAGGTTCAACTTTGATAGTGAAATGGTCGACGACTATGTTCATTAACTTGAATAGACTAGGCAAGCGGTTGATCCACATAGAATAGATATAAGCATTTGACCTTGGTGGCCGACAGGCTCGGATCTTTGCAGATCATGGCTCAGATGCGGACTGAGTGTTCTTCATCCGCCGTATTCTGAATCCAAAAAAGGCCGAGTAACCATCGGTTTGAATCCGATTGGACATTTACGGCTGGAGCCAAATGCGGTGGCATGCATACAAGTGCTGACATGCCTCGAAATCCCTTGAAGTTAGCCGTAAAGACCCCTCTTGTCAAGCTATGGGCTTGAAGCAGAGTCGCTACCCAGCTTTCAGCCCAATCTTGGAGCTCAGAATCCACGGCATAGAATCTGTATTACCAAGTTCTTGTCCAAGTGTAGATCGACATTGCCAAGAGCACTGTGGTTCGTTAAAAGGCCGACTGTCCAGGTAGCCTCCCTAGGCAAAACCCTACTTAAGATATAATGGCAACCTTTGGAATCTCCATTGTGTGGATTGTAAATTGAATAATTGCATCAAGATAACCTTAGAACTAAGGATATTCATAAATCACCGGAAATAAAACTAAACAATTACATAAAATCCCCGAATGTTATGCGTGTTCGTGACGGTGAATGTGAAAGATTAATAATTACTGAGAAACGATCCGTATATCTTCATGTTTCTCCTCCTGCAACCGATCAATCTCAGAAGATATACTCATCACCCACCGATCCTTCTCAACACGACTCCGCGCCTTGAACACGATCGTTCGGCCATGCTTGCCAAGCGTCGAGACATGCCGTAAAGACCTCTTCGCAGTTCCCTGCAGAGTATGTTCCTGGGCACGAAATAGGTTCTTCTTTAGGGGTTGCCAGATCACGAATGTGATTGCTGTGTCTCCATCTCGGCTGGTGAATGAATCTGAGGCGGGGTAGACGCGTGGTAGAGCGCGGAGACCGGGGTTATTACTATCGAATGTCTGATTCGCATATAGCAGGTCATTCTCTGTTATGAGTCCTGAGTAGATGTAGCAGTCTTGTAGGTCGATGGTTGTTTCGTGTTCCTGGTGGATATGTGGAATTTGGACACCATTATATTTGCGGAGTGTGCTTCGGAAAATTAGGAGCTTGCCGTCGGAGAGAACGGCGTGGCAGCGAGAGAACGTGGTGTGGCGACGAGGTTTGCGGTAGAGCTGGCCGGACATCTGGAGTTCACCTTGGTAAGTTTTGAGATTGATTTTCATTCGAGATAATTACATACCTTGATGGTCCGACAGCCGGAGAGCGTACACATATTGTGTAGATGGGGCGATGCCTCGGCCTTCTTAACCTCCCACTTCTCTGCAAACTGGCCTACGATTGACTCCAACTCCTCGTCAATCTCCAAGAGCTTGAGATTGCGCTGGCGCACAGCGATCAATTCGGCAGCATCGTCAGCATGGCGTGCTCTCCAGTACTTGACCAGAGCATCTAATCTTTTTACCCACTCGTCGCGGGTGTCAGGGTCGTATGCTTGCAGACGGATCACCAAGTCGTTCTCAAGTGTCATTTCAAATGTCCGGTCATCATCGAATTGCTTGGTAGAACCATCGTCCTGACGAGAACTAGCTCCTTCAGGGTGAAAGTCGACAGCTGGACCTTCTTCAATATTAGGGTCGGCAGGACTGCTTCCCCATTGCATGCGGCGTACTTCACGCACTTTGCATAGATCAATATATCCATCCGCATGGCTGATGTTATGTACTTTCCTTTGCCACTGTGCATAGGCATATTCGTCGTGCCGTTGAACATACTCTGGATTTCCACTAGATAGCCACTCAACGTCACCATCTTGAACTGGGTAAGGGTCAATATCCCAGGTGATTGGTGCTTGGCTTAGGATTTCTTGAGCTGACGGTATGCTCTGATCTTCTGATTGTGCAAGTTTTGGTGGTGCCGGAGGAAACGCTTTGGCAGGTCTGCAAAACATCAGGTGTTGGTCCTCGGTGTAAAAGTAAAGACGTTTGTAGAACATCTTGTTCATTCTCTGATGTACGCCTTTCTGTGATGTTAAACGAACCAGAAATCCCTCCAATGGCGGTGGCTCTTCTTCCTTTTTATCTGCCTGCTTCTTGATCGCAGTTGAGTAGTGGTGGCGTGGCCGAAGCTCTAGTTCATGGGATGACTGCATGGCAATCGACCCATACATGTTCTCTTCGTTGGCGCCGTACACCCACTCAAGGCGATCATATCGCTTCCAGGCAAGGCCCATCTTCTCGGTCTTGGACCAAGCCTTGAGCACTTCGGCCCACTCGGGGCGACCTTCGAGCATTTCTATACAGCCCCGAATGATGGCAGCAGCGGCGTGTTTTTCCTCTCTTGCAGCTCGGCTGAGCACTGTGGTGTGTTGGTGATCATCATGGTCTAGGCCGAGCCGGGCCTCCAGCTGCTGAAACGGGTTCTTGAAGATCAAAGAGACACCAAGGTCAGGAACATTGATTGGTAGCTTGTTAGGCCGTTGCCACCCAAGTACTTGTCGTATAAACGTGTACCATTCAGCACCATGAGCGGAAGACTTAGGTCGAATGATGTAGATCTTCGTGCCACGCTTGCAGGGATGCCAAATAACGATGGTCTTGTCCAATGTAGAGTAAAGATTGACGCGAGTATTCTTATGGTTCAAACGAACCTCGTAATAAGGCCGTGTCTTGCCATTCGAGCTTTGAGCGTCAGGAATCACACGGGTGCGGTACATCTGGAGGACGAAGGGCGCATGCTCGATTGAGCTCTTGCGACATACGACCAGAAACTCGCGCCACTTATCCACGGTTCGGTTTTCCATTCGCATGCTGGCATTTTCAGAGTAGTCCTCGGGAATCTCGTCTTTCATGGACTCTTCCACCAGAACCAACATTCTCTCGGCCTTGATAATCTCACCATCTTGCAATTTCCGTCGGCGTGGCCGATTCGCAGATATGGTATTCCCCGTCTTGGCAATCTTGTGGCGCAGTCTCTGCTGCTTATCCTTAATGTTGTCATCCAGGTTATACTTCGCCATTCTTCCCCTGATGCGCCCCGGGGCCCGTCCCTCTAGCCCTGAGTCTGTTTGTTCAGTGTCATCTTCGTCTCGGGGTTCTTGATGCTCCAACGTGAACCTAGTTATAGCAGAAGCCTGGCTTTTCTGGGTCGCTTCCTGTTTCCGCTTGCCTTTCAACAGATCAGTGGTAGAGTTGGCTTCACTTGGAACACCAGAAGTACCACTAGTATTTCCAATGCTAGGGCCCCCAACGCTCAAATTTTGAGACCACTGAGACCGAGGCCTTTGGTCGGAAAAGGCCAGGTTCGGGCTAGGGTGTATAGTGGATGTAGTAGATTCCGAGTCGGCGCTGCTGCTTACTTCCTCTCTGGCTGTGACGAACGAGGATGATGCGGTCCCATCGTTGTAAACATTTTCTCGTGTCTTCGCACTTGCCGGGGCACTCGGGCGTGGTGTGCTTTCGCCATCATCGTCATCCTCTGTATCATTGTTGTTCGTTCCCCTTTCTGTTTCCGTTTCCGTTTCCGTGTCCGTTTCTGTCTCCGTCTCTGTCTCCGCCTGAGTATGTGCCTCTCCTTCTAGTGGAGGGTGAGATAGTGTACGAAGCTCCCCATGTGGCTCTTCAGATTCATCTTGTTCGGATGTTATATCTTCCTCTTCTTCGGATGGCCCGTCGTGGGTATGGGTATAAGTGAGAGCAACCTCCTCCTCCAATGGCTGCGATGATGGCTGATGGCCGTCGCCAAAGTTTTCTTGCTGGCTGTAATGAAATGTGACAGGATCGACCTTAAATGAAAGGGTCTGCGAAGTATAATTCTTAAGTCGAAGCCGTGATTTGTACCAGGATTTTCGGTGGCCCTGAAGCCATCCAGCAGGAATCGGTCCGATAAAAAAGCGACGATTTGTCATGTGCAGATGTTGGGCAGAGGCATGTCGCTAGATAAGGTTCCAGTCAGTTGGGGTATCAAGAGGTGGAATTATGGGTCCAGCATACCAGCTTCTGGTCCGTGTAGGACCCAACCTGCAGGCCCTTGTAGTGCTCATGGTAGATGGGTTCAGTGGTATCTGGTCGAGTGCCGTCGGACTGAGAGGCGCTCATAGCACTGGTAAATTGCCCAAAAGGGTTGTATTGCAGAGCAATTGGCTGCACCTGAAGAACGAGGTTCTTGCAGCGGGGAAAGGATCGAATCAGGCAGCTATAAACTCGGTGGATCAATCGCAGGATCTCGATGCAACATGATTCGATGACGTCAAAGCAAAGCAAACAAACCAAATTTGAAGATCATGTCACGTGGCTCTCAACAACAATAATGTTTGCACTGTTGGCATCCATACTGCCCCGCCATTGGTTCACGTGGCAGGCAGCGGTGAGTGACAGCTGTTAGTTATCTCCTTGTTGTTTCGAATTCCACTGAACTTCAATTCTTGTTTGTATCATCGCAATCATGGCTGCTAACCCTGAAACCAATTGGCTCGCAAAGATCGAGGGCAAGTCCTTCGTGAACGTCTCCATTGACTCTGCCAATGGAGATGCCATCAACACTGAGGAGTTCCTCCAGGCTGCTCGGTCCTTGGTCACTCTGTTCGGTATGTTTGACCGGTTCCTATTTCAAATTAATGTTGATACTGATCCTGTCATGCTCCAGACATCCTTGGAGCCACTACTTTCAACCGTGTCATTGCCGACTTGAACACCAACATCGAGGTTCGTCACCCCTGCCCCTCATTCCGTCATAACACCGGCTGATGTCTATAATAGAAAGTGCAAAAGCGCAAGGATGCTGCTCCTGCTGAGTCTGAGACTCTGCAGGACCTTGTCCGTAACGAGTTGAAGTCTGGCCAGCACAAGGCCACCGAGGGACTCCTCTGGTTGGTCCGGTAAGTTACTCTTGCCCAATGCAAACAGCCCATTGCATTTCCATTGTTCAGCGGGATACTGACCATTTTGTCAAATAGTGGCCTCGATTTCACCGTCCAGGCTCTCCGCCACAACCTCGACAACCCCTCCTCCCAGCTCTCTGTCTCTTTCAACCAGGCTTACGGCACCACCCTCAAGCCCCACCACAACTTCGTTGTCAAGGGTGTCTTCAGCGCTGCCATGGGCTTCTGCCCCTACCGTACTACCTTCTTCCGCAAGGTTGATGACAAGAACGCCAAGGCCGCTGATAACGAGAATGAGAAGGTTGACCCTGAGGTTGAGGCTCGCGTGTCTGCTGGTCTGAGCCGCGAGGTTGAGGCTCTGGAGCGGGTTGTGAAGATCTTGAAGACCTTCCAGGCCACCCCCGAGGCTCAGTGGAAGTAAGTTCATTGTGAGGCAGCTGGCTGGATCATTGGGAACGTCTTCAATGCAATTTTGATTTGTACATATTGAACCTGTTGCTCTGTGAGCACATCAAGTCTCTTTGATATAGCGAATACGCAGTTTGTTTGTGGCTGCGACAGTTATCTTTAAAAAATGATTCATATATGAATATTTGACTTGCGCATGGTTGTTAAAAGTAACACGGATGGTAGTTACCATCAGGAAATCTAGGTGGTGTTCTTAGTACTTCAAGGACAACAGCTGCGTTCTGTTGTTCCAACAAGTGATTGGTTTCAAATTACTTCATATATCTTGTCCAATCACTAAGCTGTGATCGTCAAGGTTACTAAAATAACCTTCGAAATCACCTTGCGTCATCTAAGAGTGATATCCCTGGTCTCCAGGCTATCATGCTAGCTCAGGCAGGCGCTTAGAAAGCTTCTTCAATTGACCACCGGCAAGAAGTTGGAACGTGGTGGCAGTAATACTCAATTGGTATTAGTAGGGCCCTCTTTTATACTCGCTTACTACAAAGCATGAATGCGATAGGTTGATTCCCGAGCAATTCGAAAGGGGCTATAGGACCACGTACCACGGTTGTATGGTGTACTGCCACCCAATGCCGCACGATCCAGATCGTTTTAATTTTAGCAAGATTAGAGAACCTGGAGCCGATTGATAGGGATCGAACATTTAATTTATTCGCGATCCACCTCAACGGATGTCTCAAAATGCTGACTTTAATGTTCTCCCCGGACTGAATGGCATTGCTCCAAACGTCCCTGGGGATGCATGCAATCCGAAATTTAAGAAATTTAAGCATGCAAAAGGAGTTTTAAAGTTTTAACAGCTTTCTGGCTCCACCAACGTCCACATATTCTATATTAACTCATCGAGAGGCGTCGAATTGTTTGTGGCATTCGTGGCACGCCAGGTATCAAGCGATCACTAACTTGCAACGGTCCACTCTGGCCATAATGGCCATACTGGTGGAGACACCACAATTGTAAAGTAATCTCCGGGAGCCCACAAGACTGCAGATCGTGTCTCGCTTCTGGCACCGACGTAATTTTTCTCCCGTCGATCGCCTATTGTATTGGCAAGTAGTCCGGACAGTGCGCTGGGCTTACTTGGCCTCGACACGATGAGGTACACCACATCTCACGATCTCGATTCGATATCGTCGATACGATGAGAATTGATCGGATTTTCCAGATTCATTGACCTTCCCTCTAAAATCCAGCCGAAAACTCACATGTTGACAGTTCATTAGTTTGCCACTAGTCTGCTGTCAAACCTTCCCAAACTTTTCTTTTCCGTGGTAATGGGCACATGCCTTTAGACTCCTTGGCCATCTATTCCAGCGCCCCGGGCCAACACTTGCCGGGACAGGGGGTTGCTGCAGACCAGCATGTGCAAAGGTGGTCCAGGAGTGGGGTGCGGAAATCGATCTAATGCATCGTTCATCCATACAGAGACAACGATGTTCCCGTAGAACGACTATAACGAGACTAGTTCGTGGTGTGTGTTCTGGATGGTGGGATTGCCAAGACTTTTGCTCCACATTGCGGATGGAACGCATCGCTCGTTGGTGGGG
Source organism: Penicillium pulvis (assembly GCF_028828015.1). Classification (NCBI taxonomy): domain Eukaryota; kingdom Fungi; phylum Ascomycota; class Eurotiomycetes; order Eurotiales; family Aspergillaceae; genus Penicillium; species Penicillium pulvis. Next base: position 560,251 of record NW_026643078.1, on the reverse strand, counting down.
GCATACAACAGGCTTTTTCCCTTTTGGCAGACGATTTCTTCTAGTCGCAGTCCCCGAAGTTCTCCAACCATGAAACCCATGTTTTCGAGGGGTGTTGCGTTAGGTCTGAGCGGCTAGGAGCGGTAGGCTGGAACTTACCACGAACAGAATTAGGTAAGACCCGAGCTGCAGGCAAGTCGACGGAGGACTCCGGACAATCTTCTCCGCATATGGTGCTTGCCGTCCATGGTGAAAGTGAAACATGTAACGTTTCCTGTCAAGCTAGTATGACGCCCCTGAGGTTTGTGAAGAAATCCCGTTTTCCCAGTGGTAAGAACGGAAGGTTGACCCACAGGCTCGGCTGGTAGTTCCCAGGCCCCTAGAATTGCCGTCGCGGGTCAGTGTCCAAGATTGATCGCACTAGTTGGTAGTATGTGCATATCATCCGTTCTGGAGCCTCAGTAGATTTTTTCTTTCCTTTTCCCTTCGTAAATCTTATTCAAAACGAGAACAGTGCCCGTCTCGCCTTGGCGTTCCATTGCCACTGGATCATAATGTGCTAAGCTTGTGGTTCAATTTCCTTCGTTTGCTTTTCTTTCCTTTCTTCTCCTCTAGACTGCACTTCCATTGGGGAGTTACGAAGCGGGTTCTGGGGTTACATCTTAATCCGCCGTTATATCCACTTCCAGATGAACATGAATTGGTGATCCTCGATCTCTTACCTTGCTATCACCATGCTTCCACTGGAGGGTCGCAGTTTGTCCATCTTTGTTGTTACTACTATTTTCTTGGGTCTTTCTTTTATCGCTGTCTGCCTACGATGCTTTGTTCGAATCAAGCTAGTCAAGGCCTTTGGCTGGGATGATGGCCTGATGGTCTTTGCAATGGTAAATAACGACCCAATTTATGCATATGACATGTGACTGATTCTCAATTAGCTTTTGAACATTCTCTTTGCATTATGTGGTATTACCGGCGCACTATACGGCATTGGCCAGAGAACGGAGGTGTTGATAAAACGAGGCACCATGGAAACCGCAATGTTTGTATGTGGTCTTATCTTGCCGTCTTCGCATTTCACGAGAATTTGAAGACTAACAATATCTCAGTGGTGGTGGCTCGGCCAAACAATGTACGTCTGGGTCTGCAGTGTCGCAAAGGCTTCGATCGCCCTCGCCTTGCTTCGCCTTACCGTCTCCCGAGTGCACCGACTGGCCCTATGGGCTGTTATCGCCGTGACCACGATCATCGGTCTAGTTTTCTGGTTCATGTTGACATTACAATGCCACCCGATTTCATTCTTCTGGCAGCGAGTTCGAGAGTATAATACACCACCCGAGTTCGTCAGTGGCTCGTGTGTCAATCTCGACGGCATCATCGATATCGCCTATGTCTACAGTGTCACCGCCACGTGCTGTGATCTGACCCTAGGACTCTTGCCTGTTTCCCTCGTCTGGAATCTGCAAATGAATGCCCGGACCAAGGCTGCATTGGCTGGTATTCTTGGCATGGGATGCATGTATGTTCATACTCAACTGCAGATATGTGCTTGGACTCCAGCTAAATCAGATATTACAGTGCAAGCGCAGCTGTCATCATTCGCATTCCTTTCCTGCACGATTACAAGGACGAAAACTTCCTCTGTAAGTCTTCCTCGATACCAGGACCTACCCAGCTCGAGACTGCAATACTAATGCCCATTATAGATGCAACTACCAACATCTCCATTTGGTCCAACGTCGAGGCTGGTCTCGGTATCGCCGCAGGCAGCCTCGTCACTCTCCGTCCACTCTTTCGCTGGTTTCGTGACCCCAGCTCCGTCGGTACCCGGAGCAAGCGCACTGGTGGCAGTGTCCCCTTGGATAGTGTGAACGCAGCACGCTCCGGTGATCCCTCTGGCCCACGGTACTGGCGACCGGATCTCGATCCCGAGGAGGCACATGTGATCACTACTGTTCACACATCGAATCAGGATAGTCGCACGAGTAGCCAGGAGGACTTGAACCCTCATAAAGGGACGTTCTTTCGTGGGGTGAATGTGCAGAAGACTTTCTTTGTTTCGGAGGACGAGTCATAGATTTCTTTTTGGGTGGTTTTGTGTTTTAATGCTTTATATCCTTTTAACTGTTAAAATTAGAATTAAAATCAATTAATTCCTTACGAACGATTATCTTCGTGAATGTTGTGTATCGGTGCCTAGCAGATGTCTATCGAGTAGCCTGTTGATGTTGATAATTGGCATGTCAAGAATTGAAGTATGACTTCCTGATATATATTTGGAGAGATATACACTACATACACGACACAGTATAGTACCAACTACCTAATTTGATACCCAGACATGTCGAAACATTCGAGTAAATAATGAAGGAAAGGAGAACAAGCAATTTCAATTGAAATACTACAGATGACAAAAACAAAAGTATAAACCCACGAACCCGAAAAATGTAGCCAAATCCAACCCATCAAATCTGCAGATCTTGATATTAGGTTATGTAGTCACAAATGTCAGCCCCTTCAACAAGCCCAGCCGGGCTAGCTCAATCGGTAGAGCGTGAGACTCTTAATCTCAAGGTTGCGGGTTCGACCCCCGCGTTCGGTTCTTTTTTGAAAAATCGGCACTTTTTTGAGTGGAGATTTTTTTTTTCGGTTAGGGCTTGCTCCACTTTACCTTTATGAAACCACAAATATATTTGCCTTCAACAAGCCTGCCGGGCTAGCTCAATCGGTAGAGCGTGAGACTCTTAATCTCAAGGTTGCGGGTTCGACCCCCGCGTTCGGTTCTCTTTTTTGGAAAATATCCTTTCAACACTTTTTTTCTTGCCTTTTTTCGGGTCTCCGTCGATTAGCTAGCTGGGCTAGCTTACGGATTCGCGGAATGACCTGCCCAACGTATAGCACAGTTTTTAATCGAGGTACATTTAAATAGGACAGCATGTTGTTTCTAATCAGACAACGGAATATTTTCTTATTCAAAGATAGTGGCCATTCATTATATAGTTCCTTCAATGACCGCTCAACGCCCGATGCTATGCACATATCAAAGTAAGGTAGGTGCTCGAGAACGCCTGTCACAACATCAAGAATCGAAGGAAGCAATAGCAAACAGAAAAAAGGAAATGTGGTAATTGACAAGACACCACGAGTCTGCGTAATATGCAAGGGAATGTAGATTTCGATCATCCGCTGACCTCTAAATTGTTGGCCCCAGTGTAGACACCTTCGAAGTCAAGACTGGCCAGCATGCCGTTGACTCGGTCAATCTCGCGACTCAGGTCCTCCACGTTCACGGCAAGACTGCTTACTTCGTCGAATTTTCGTCGACGGTTGGCGTCTGCGATCATTTCAGACACGAAGAACTTCTGTTCTTCGAGTACGATGAGGCGCTCCCGCAGGGATTTCTCTTCTGCTTCGAGGGCGGAGACGGCGCTGCTTGTGTCGCTGGCTAGACTTGTGTTGCTGCCATTGGGTGCGAGACGTTTGTTGTATGCAATTGATGCGAGCGCGGAATCTTGTGGTTTGATGGGGGCTGGTGATCCGTTGACCAGGGTGCTTGGGGAGGAAGTACGACTTGGTAAAGAGTCCCTCGACGGAGAGGCGTGCTTGAGTACCTTCGGAAGGGATTTCAAAGGGAGCATGTGAAGATGAAGGAAAGCGCTGGCTTGCTGATATATAGCTTTTTGTAAGCGTTGCTGTGTAGGAGAATTGGTGGGCAGGTCGCGGATACGTCGAGCTGCAACATCGTACTTCGAGAAGGAGTCGATAAGTCGCTTGCGGACCCTAGAAGCATCTGCAATTTGTGCCGAAGATGGTGGTCTTCTCGGGTCTCTGTTGTGGTGTTAGCAACTGTACATTTGGTTTGGAAAACACAACATACTGCAATGAAGCAAGGAGCTTCTGGAACCTGGGAAGATGAAGGCGAATGCCTCTTTCAAACTGAACCAGGTTCTCATACGCCCTAACCTCTGGGGGCTTGCGCGAAAGGTCTGCTTGGAAATCACGCCGGTCAAATAATGTTGTCTTGCAATCTTTGCAAAGTCGGATATCGACATTGATTAAACGGTCTGCAGCGGCTTTCTCTGATGTTTTTGACACTGAACTATTAGAGACATGGCTATTTGGAATATGGGGTTTGATATACTTACGGGGTGCGATGCTTAGTCCCACCTCAGTGGAACAACCTGTACTGGTATCACCACATATAACCTGCCCGCAAGTTCTGCAATGATGCCTCCGAAAAGAGTACCCCGAGAAGTCTTGCTGGCAGAAAGGACATCTGCTAACGCTGGCATCATCTTGCCAGCTGACAATACTCTGTTCAAGAGCTTTTCGCTGATCACTCTGCCAGGGGATGGAGATTAATTTAGTCGTGCTGGACTGTATCTGATCCGGTGGTAGACCAGCGAGCAATTGTGTAAGCCGAGTCAACCGTTTCTCGAGTCGGGAAACCTCGAGGAAATCCTTGTCCACCGTCTGTTTTCTGATGTTTTTGAATGCCTGCGTATGGTCCCTTATTGTTCCTGCGCTTTATAAGCTTCGTGAATCCACAAGAAGGTTGAGAATTGCATACCATTATGGTCATTATAACCCTCCCTTGACTTATAACAGGTTTCGCACACCCGAGCCCAGATACCTCTGACTGGTTCAGGTTGGGCTGAACGAGATAGCTTCATTTGGTACATGGTATGCTCTTCGCAAAATAGCTTGCCGCAATTCCGACAGTTGACGCAGCCGTTGGTGCTGTTCAGGCGTTTACCACAAGACGGCTCCAGACAGGTGTCATAAAGATTCCCAATTTGCCAATGCTCCTTTGTGATAAGGTCTTCTGGATCAAGTAGTTTAGGAGCGCTATCGGACGGCCCGGCATGGGTGATGCTCAAAGGGCGGCTGGCGACTGGGGCTGTTTGATTTTCATTTGATTCGAAGACATCAAGGCCCTTGAGTTTTTGATTCAACACAGCTAGAGGCTGAAATTTCCTCGCCTTCTCCATCTGGACCTTGAACCAATCCTTCACTTCATCTTGTCGGTCATCTTCTAGATTCTGGTGTAGATCGTCGAGGTGTCTGTCGACAATTGTTAATTTACCGCCGCATGCCACTTTAGGGGTATGAACCGGAGATGGGGATTGGAAAGCACCTGTTGAGCTGGAGGAGGGTAACCTATCAACACAATGTGTTAGTGTCTGCTACCTCGAAAGTCATAGCAAGCTAGACATACCATCTCCTCACTGCAGATCGGGCAAGAGAGCTGAGCTCCGGGAGCCGCCGGCGCCGCAGATATAGAAGTGTCGCCATTCTCGACGGAGATGCGGGAGGTGAGATCTTGGGTTTCTGTTGAGAACTGCGAGATAGATGTCTGGGAACTGAGGGACACGCTGCTGGCGGTTGGCGAAAGCACTCTTGGCTTCGGCTGCGGGGACGGGGACGGGGCTGATGAAAGCGCGGTCGGGGTGCCTAGAACACGACCTCCACCCAACGTCCTCCGGGACATGATTACGGGGACATGGGAAGCTGGGGTGGAAACTGTTTTCTGCCCAACATCGAGTTGGCTGCACAGGGTTAAGCGCCCGGGGGGAACAGTTGAATCGTTGAACTGGGTGACGATGCAGTGGAGCCTTGTTTAGTGTCAGGCCTTAGGCACCCACTTATTTTAGGGGCCGGACCTCGGGATGTTCCTGATCAAGAATGTATAGACACAATCAAGATGAATTCTCCATTAGAATAGTCTCAGAGCTAGGCAAGAGTCATTGTCCGTATATCAAAAATATATTCTAATCAAGAACAATGTGTCTTCTCGTGAGGAAACAAGGAATGTTGTCTGTACTGGTTTACACTATACTTAATCCCAAAGTTACTAGGTCCATGTACTTGGGTAAAGTCTTAACAGGATTTAGACCGTCAAATCTATACTTACTGGTCTATTAACGTAGTAATGCTTCTATATAGCTATATGATGCTGAGTCGCTGAAGATACTAGCAGTATACGCAGATTCGTAACGGTCGTAATATTTATCGCTTAAAGACAGGCAGAAATAAATTTTTTTTTTGATGTTTTGAAGCATCTCTTTATCTTTTTACCTTTTTATCTTTTTTTCCGTCGTCTGATTGACTTTTTGAACTGTACTTCAATCTTTTTTTTTCCCTCTTGGGAGATTTCACTTTTAGTCTTAAATCATGTCCCTATTAACCAGCTTGGATCAAAATCCAACGCATATCCTCCAATAAACTACCACTATGTTTATTCAACGCTCATAGTCACGGTGGTAGCTGGTACCAGTATTGGGGTTCATGTATTCCCGATGGACGTGGGTACTTCCGTCGTCGCGGCGGTCAACATCCCGGTGTCGGTATGTGCCGGTAGAGTCGAGGCGCTCACGGTGGTGTCGTCGTGAGTCATCGGTGCGATAGTCGAGGTGTTGATCGTATGCACCGGTGCTGGGATCGTATGCTGTTGTACCATACCCAGTGTCATAAGCGTCGGCATCGTAGCTGAGACCAGTGGCGGCGGTGGTAGTCGTGCCGTAGCCTGATGGAGAATAACCGACTGTGAGATCATATGTCGTGCCGGTCGAATCATAGTTTGTTCCGAGGGTGTCGTATGAAGCACTTGGCTCGTAGTCACTTGGGTAGCCAGTATCCGCTGCGTAAATGCGGTCACTCATTTTTGACTTTATGGACTTCTTTCGAAGGTGCAGTATCTAGAGTTGAGGTTGAGAATGTGTTTCTTTAGCTTGTATAAAAGCCATGTAGTGTCGTAGCGACTCGGCTCTTATACCTGTGCCTGTGGCGTCTGATTCACAATCATGATCCTTTGTGACATCACATACATGGAGTAAATTAGCAATGAGGCAAGATGTTTCGATCAAAGCAGAATGCGCATTCATCGCTGGAACTCAATTTGATTGATTAACTTCGGAAAACGTGGCATCAAAATATTGCCTCAGGAGGCGGATGATGTTATATGAATCCACGATAATGAACTACACGCCACCATTGGTCCACCAGGCCCCTACCACCTTCAAGATGCACTAGCAAAAACTTACTCATTCTTATCGTGATTTTACCTGGCATAGCGGCAGCTAAGAGGGCCCTGCTTCATCGCCCAATTGCTTGTTGCTCCATTGAAGACAAATTCGTTGAAAACCCAATCATGGTGGTGGCGCAAATACAAGATCTCACGACAATTTCGCCTTCAATAAGGACGTAGCTCCTGGCACCTTCGGGCATATAACCATTACCGCAGAACCCGAGGGCTGAGCCACTAACTCACCGACCCTGGAACCTACTATGTAGAATTTGCTCGAATAATGCAGAAAACCTAAGCCCGCCAACAAATATTCTCTCACTTTCTAGCAGGTACATCTACATGTCGAGGCCACTCTAGGTCTAGATCACTCTGATTTACGTGGATTCGTCCTCCCATGTCACCTCCATGATAGCCAGGAAGGATTTCTCCGGTCTAGACACTCGCGTAAGCTTGAACCGAGGATCAGTGTCTCGGAGAAGACTCTCCCAGTCCGAACGTGTCCGCTCTTGAGCATTCGTAAGAGTGAACATGTAAAGGTCATAGTCCCTGTGGGTTTGTTAACGGCCAGCTCTGATAGAGAGAAGATTTGCGATCAAGATAAAAAAAAAAAAGTAGAAACATACCTCGATTCCCGCTCCAGAAGATAGTGTGCCTCGCCAAAATCAGGAATAATCCGGTCGTTAATGACGACCTTGGCTCCAGGTTTCAATGCCGGAATCAGACTTTTAAGGATCTTACGAGCATACTTATTGGACCAGTCATGCAATACATGCCGCAGAAGGTAGACATCCGCGTCCTTTACTGGCTGGTCCTGGAAAAAGTCGTGCGTCTGGAAGGTAACACGGCCTTGCGCCTCCGTTGATAGCATCTTCTCTCCTTGAGCGACGGGCTCACTGAGATCCTGAACAACGCATTGGACATTGGGATCGTGGATAACTAGACCTTGTGCAATGTGTCCAAGCCCGCCGCCAACATCGACAACAGTAGTAGTCTCATTATCTTTGAAAGGAAAGTGGTCGATTAGATGCTTTGTAGAAAAGCCTGGGAGCTGGTTATGCCAGGCCATCGCCTTTGAAAACACGATTCCACGCTCTGGCATTTCATTCAGAGCTGCGAAGACTGGGAGATTCGTCGAGTTGTGAACAGACCAGCTCTAGTAGTCTGGTTAGAACAGATATGATATTGATAGAAGTGAATACTTACGCTATCTTGTGGTTCTTCTGAGTAGCCATTGTTTTGTAAAACATCAGGAATCTAGAAAATTCAAGTTAGCTTGTGCGCCATCTTTAGTCAAACAGTAAACCCATACTCTGAAAGTCGCTGGTATGGTCTCTCCTACGCCCATCAAAATCCAATTCCGCATACCCTCATTCTCAGCCAACAGCCGTGAGCTCGCTGTGTGCACGAAGTAGTCACGCTCTGATTGGAAGAACACATGATAGGTAGCAGCATGTGCCATCAGTCGGCGGACAATTTTCGCGTTCAAGTTCAGTTTACCAGCCAGGTCTTGAACAGAAATGCCCTCTTTCGGTACATGATTGGCAATTTGAAGACGGGATATTGAGAGAATACTCAAGGTTGGATTTCGCTGAGACGGGAGTCAGAATGAAATGATTTACTACTACTAATGACCATTAGACTTACACCCTCTGGGCTCAAATGCATAGCCGGATCAATCAACAAATCGCGGAACTCATCCAGCAAGCCTACCAATTTCATGCGGCTGGCTACCGCCCCTTCATCCGAATCTGGCGCATCGCTTCTCAGCGCATCAGGAAGACCATGCTCGAAAGATGGCTCTCGTTGTCCGGATTTCGCCAGAACACCTGCGAGAGAGTGGGCAATCTCGCTGATCTCTGCAGCGCGACCGACAATGTTAGAGCGATCCATTGGAACATGGGAGAATAAACAGTGGCTCTAAGAAAAGCTAAGAAGGGTGAAGAGAAGTGCTGTGAAGTTGATTGGAAAATTAAGGATTGTTATATGTTACTACGACAAAGGAACTCGTTTCTTTCCACGACGATCTGTCAATCTTGCCCCAAAGTTGGGATGTACGTAATGATGGCCCCCAAATGAAACCCCTCTTATATGTACAGCACGTTTGCTGGCCCCGCAGTCATTCGCTTCCACTGACGAATAAAAACTCATACCAATCCTATAATGAAATCTCCCCACGCGCCTCCGCCTCCGCCTCCAGCCTCCTGAGGCCCACATTTTGATGCATGCATAATGGATCCTCCTGCATAGTTCAAAGTGTCGATGATGTATTCTGCCCGTCTCGCAGCACAGATTTGGGGGCGGGATCGCTAAATCCGCTAAACCCCGCATGTTTACAGCACAGCAACAGAAAAGCACTAGACGTAGAGGACTATACATGAATATGTTTTGCACAAAGGGCCTTGAATTAAAGTATGTTTTACAACTATAGAATCTACCCTGTTGACCATACCATCCCATAAAGCAACTTGCATATTTAACTCTCCTGTCCCAATGGCACCAGCGAGTCCAACAAGAATTCATTCGCATTCATCAAATCCGTACTTCCATAAACAACCCTACGGCGGGCCACAGGAGCACGAGTACCAGCAGGTGCACCGTCGGCACCTGGCTGACCGCTCGTACGCTTCACCCAGTCCTGCAAATTGCCGTATTCATCCATACTGCCACCACCAACAGTGAACACAATAGCTTCGTTGAAAGCCTGGCGGCGTTGGCCAAAGGTGGCACCGGTGCCAGGGCCAGAGGCACCCATGGCACCGGGCATCTGCTGGTTTCGTGAAGCGGAGGCCGGGGGCATGGCACCGCGAGCGTTGGCGCTGCGTGGGTCAAAGTAGAGATAGTTTTCTGTTTTGGTGATAGCAGAGCTGGATGCTGAGGCTGGATCCATGATAGACTCGGTGATCTTAGTCACGGTGAGATCTTTGTTTGCGGGAAGGAAGTTCTTCACGCCGGAAATGAGGGAGTCAAAGTTGGCACCGAGCGCACCGGAAGTGATACGATCTGTTAGGCGGTTGGAGAGTGATGAGAAGCCGCGGAAGATGTCGGAGGATTGCTGCTCTGGAGCGGCGGTCGTCATCATGGTCATACGAGTAATTTCGCGAACTTGACGGACGTATGCGATAGGAGTGATGTCGGTAACACCGGCCTGAGTAAGAGCCTCTTCGAATTGTGTCATCTCTGTACGGTTCAGCTCGGTCTCGGTGCTGAGGAACCAGATGATGAAAATGCGCAGCTTGTCTGTGGGGTTGCTGCCCTTGGCTGGGTCATTGATCAATTCCAGAAGCTGTGCCTTGGTTTGTTTTGTGATGTTCTCCTCCAGCTCGAAAAAGTTATCCAACTGTCGGTCCTTGATGCCCTTCAGTAAGGCAGTGGCGATGTTCATGTGCATATCAAGAACAGCCTTACGCTCCCGCAGCTCTGGGAGTAGCGTAATGGCCGCCTTCAGGTGCTGCGCAGAGGCACTGGTATCATTCTGGAGATCCTCAATAGAAGATGCACCAGTTTTCTTCGTGATATCGTTTGCGTCCTCTTTGTACCGGGTCAACTCAGCATCAATATCTTCAGCGACCTGAGGGAACGGTGCACCAGCATTCCGCTGCCAGAAGAAATCATTGCTATTCAGGTCATACGACTTCTTCCCACTCTTGCCCGAGTCCTGCTCGTCGGCATCCAAGGTAATCCGGTTCAACCGCATTTGCAGCACATCTTGCACCAGAGACTGGTATGTCCAGGAGTGTGAAAGCATGGGCACCAAATCAACGTTTCGATCCATAATGATCAATACGGGGCGCGTCGAAGGTACTCCTGGTAAAGCTCTTTGATTTCCGGAGAAGAGGTTGTCCTTAGAATTGAGAATGTGATCACGGAGTTTCCGATCAAGCTTCGTTGCGATGAGCTCTGCTGCACCACCTTTGGGGCATCGAATGATAGGAATGGAACCTAATTGATTTTAGCATATGACCATGGAATCAAAAATAAGAAAACGTACCCATGGTCACGCTGACGCTAAAGAGGCCGCTAACCACCTTATCGACAATGGCATCCAGATCCTCATCAGTCGTCTTCGGGCTGTTGATCTTGTAGTATGCGTTGTTGCCCATGCCCAAGGAAAAAAGGTCAGGCTCTGCGACGATAAAGTTGAGATACTGATCGAAGACCTGGGCGACATGCTCCGAGGCGCCAGATGTAGCTATTTGCGAAGCAAAGTCCTCGAGGAGCGGCCGGGGAACGGAGGATAGGAAGTTGACATAGGCGGGGGAGTAAAGACCCTGGGAAAGGTCGCGGGAGATCGCTTGAATATTCGCCTCATTTGGCTCGACCAGGTACACGACGGGCACGTCGGGAATGGGGTATCTTTGAGAATTGATGCTCCTGAGACGATATTAGTTAGCCACTTCGGCTTACCGAGGGGAACGGGGTCGCAATAGCATACAGGTGAATAGTAATCCCCCACGCTCGGAGATCATTAACTCGCAGGACACTGCTGATAACATCACGGCCCATGCCATCGAATACCAGGACCTTCCAGATCGGGTCGCCATCCTCATTCAAGATCGGGGTGGAGTGGGAGATGAGGCCGCCATGGCTAGAGGGATCATGGGAGTCCTCTGCAGGGCGGGGATCATGATTTAGATTCAAGAGTTTCTGAATTGAAGCTAGAATAAGTCTGTCAGCCAAAGACCGTAGATTTGAGGCCAATATAAAGCAATCACCTACCGACCTGTCGGTCTCGGAGGGACATTGGATGCGCCATGGCAGACCAGGCACCACGGGCTTCGGTAAATCAATCAGGGATTGGTATTTAGCACCACAGCATTCAAAAGAAGTATATGAATTCCAACTGGAGGTCAATCATCAAAGTTGGAAGATCTGGGCTTTTTCCTTGTTGATATCCCGCTTTCCCCGTTAAGCATGAAGCGTGGCCCGACCTAGGGATGAGGTAATCAGACAAACTGAGCAAACTCCGGGGGACGTATCACATGTATGACATGTCACCAGCGGAGCTTGAAAGTATTTACTGTTTCAGTACAGTGAAACGGTAATATATCACGCTTTTAACGAATGATAACCATTCACAGCGTACTAATTCCGTCCTCAACGTTACCTACCTTGCGTAGCAATTTGCTGCCCCTTCCGCCTCAAATCTCTCCCTCCACATCACCCCATCATCTCCCCCAATTTCCCCCTTTTCTTCGTAAAGCGAATGGCTATGATGCTAGAGTGGCTCTGGATATAGGAGCCTATCTATTCTCTGCCCCAGAGTATTTTTCTCCTGAAGGAAACAAGCTTAAAACTCCAGAGGAGAGAGCAGCTGAAGCTGGAACCAGGGTCCAGAGTACAATCAGTGCAGGAGAGAATACAGAAGGAAAAAAATCAAGCAGACAGCCATAAAGGATTCTGGAAAATCCAGGCGTCTCAGAACTATTTTCCACTTCTTGATCTTCTTCTTTACGGGTTGTATACAGCCATTCAGGGTCCTTAAAACGTGCAGAAATACCAGGAATCGACGCCAAAACCACAGGATTTCATCAGCGACAGTGGATGCCTGAGGCAAACACGATCTAAACTCATCACTAAGACACGCATATTCTGTTTTGCAATTTAAACAAAGGAAAAGAAAGGTACGACAGTATCCTTGGTTACGTCTCAGTCCTGCTCTAGCTGTACTATCCGTGATATAACCTTTGCAAAGGCTGGGGACGATCACATCCTGATAATTCGTCATTTCCTCAGTGTTCCTTGTGTTACCAGTTGCCGCCGACGCGCATTTTCAGCCAATCAGATCGCTCTCATCGATCAGACGCGTGACCCCCGCACCTGACTCCCGGCCAAACGTTTTCCCGACAAATCTCCGTTCAAGGCAGGCGGTGGTAAAGCACTTCAGAGTGGACCCACGTGATATACAGGGCAAATATACAGCTGCAAGCTTTCATTCAAGTAAAGTGAAGTGAGAGTGTTTTCATTCAACTCTGGTGGGCGCACATCATGGAGCAGTCCTCGGCTCAGAATCGAATGCCGGGTCTGCCCCATAGCAGAACGCCCCAGGGGCCTTCGCCTCAATTCTGGAACAGTATGGACTCCATGTATCCTGATTCACAGATTCAACAATCCCAATCCCAGCAGCCCCAAGATCCGTCCTCCCAGCAGCCATTGGGCATTAGCTGGGATCATCCAGTGCTTCAACAACAGCAGCCGATGCTCCAACAACAACAGACCCAGATGACTTCGCCGAACGACCCAAACCTAGAGATTTACTCAATTCCCCAATCATGGCAGCCAAACCCATTGCACCAACCTGGTCGTGGTGGTTATGTGCCATCTCCTCAATACCAGACTGCACAACCACTGCAGCAATATCAACCAAATCAAATGCAGTACGATTCGCGCTCCTTGCAAGCGTCCGAGAGCTCAGCCTTCCCCTCCTACTCCTTCCCACCGAACTTCTACCCGCAACAACTCTCCATGCAGGACTCGTTCCAGACCCGTCCCACACAGCAACATCCACAATCGGCGGAGTTCCAGGTGCCTAATCCACAACCTGCCTTGTCTCAGTTCGCCGCACCACCTGGGTACCCTCCTTCTGAGCTGCACAATACCATCGACCTCACCGAAGACTTCCCTTCCGAACCCGGACATCACCACACCATCGACCCGCAATTTCTTAACCCGACAACGCAGTCTACAGAGCGTCAAGCCATGCACAACAACTTCATGTATGGAAATCCTGCTGAGTTTGATCGGGCTGGTGGGCAGATGTTCAACTACTTTGAAAATGGCATCTCCGCTCAACCTCAATTCCGTGTTGGGCCCGGCCACGCTGGCTCTCAGAATGGTATGTCTGTTTCAAGTCACACGGGTCTTCCTGTCCCCGAAGTCGTAATAGCGGCAAAGAAACCTCCCAAGAAACAACCAGCAAAGAAAATCGCGAAGAAGGAGAACAAGGCCAAGGGGGCTAGTAGTGAGAGCTCTGACTCCGAGCTGGAAATTGAGGCTCCACCGGAGCCATCGCCCATCCCCGCTGTCCGGCCCATTGAGCCTATTGCAGCAGCTGTGTACGATACACTGCAGGCCGTCTGGTCGCCCCGAAACAAGAGAGTTTCAGCCGATAAAGTAAAGAACGGGTTGATGGCATTCAAAGAAATTATTAAGACTCTTCGGGATTCTTGGAAAGACCAGGTCCAGGCGATGAAGAACGCAGAGAACCAAGGCGATAATGATAAAGCTGCCGCGCTAAGGAAAGGTGTGATACTGCAGCGCCAGACAATGGATAAGATAATGACCACTGCCATGGAGATGGGCCATCCTGTGATCGTCGAGAAGTATGCATCCCCTACCCCCAGTCCCATGCCCACTTTTTCCTTCCTAAGATACCATGCGTTTGCACATGGTTGTCGTGACGATATAAGTCTGAAGCAAATTGAGAGCATTGCCCGCGTAAACCTGTTTCCCGTGGAATGAACCAAGATACAATTAATATGGCTAGAAATAAGGGTTGCCTCCTATGCTCCAGACTGCATCCCATGATGCTTTTTTTGGTCACATATGGACAGATACCAAAGCCTGAAGTTCCAGGTAGATACGCTGACTAAAGCTATCTGCGAAGCCTTGGACAAAAATGCCTCGTTTGCTAAGCTTTAAGCGTGTCATTCCGCCTTGCCAAGCACTGTCTCATCTCATATTGGTGTTTTATACCGGATTGCTAATTGGCGTTTAGATGTGGAGAACATCCGGTGGCACTTGCAGCCATTTACTCCTTTTTGGCAGACCGTTTCCAGGCCGCTGATTTCGAAGGCTCATTAACCATTAACATGATCAAGGTAAGTTAATACGCGACGAAAATGTTTTCCTAAATGACTGACATAAGATCCAGCTTTTGGCGCAATTCATTACTGTAGATGAAGAGATTTTGCAGAAAACCAACCTTGCTAAGCTGCTACCTCGCTTTATTAAGAAAGGTGGACCGTCCATCAAGGAGTCAGCGCAGAAAATCCTAGATAATGCTGCGGCCGCCACGAAGTGGAAGCAAAAGATTGCCGAAACAGCAGCGGAAGACTCCTCAGGGAAGGGCTCATCGGCAGATTCCCCCTCCGAAATTGCTGGCTCAAAACGTGCCCGAGACGGAGAAAGTAATGTCCAGCCTGCCACGAAGCGGATGGTTGTTACGTCGAACCCCAAGGATGCGAACAAACCCGCCGTGCCAGCTAATGGCGTGGGAAAGCGACCTGTCGAAGGCGCTCAGAATGGCAAGCCTGCAACCGCAGCAGCACCTCGCCCTAGAGCCAATGTCGTCGCACCCAAGCCTTCGAGTCTGTTTGGCGCATTGAGCTCCGCTTCCAAGCGACCGGGAACAACAAATGCTGAGAGAGCCGCAGCAATCGCTGCAGGCAAGTCCACGTACGTGTCACATTCACATAGTGTCCAATTCTTGAAATGCAGCCTAACTGATATTGTAAACAGACCTGCCACGGAGAAGAAGGAAAAGCCCGCAGCACCCCCTCCCAAACCCGCTTTCTCTTTCGGTGACATTATGGCCGATCTTAGTAAACCCAAAGAGACTGTTGTCGTCAAGCCTACAGAGGAAAGGCCCCCGGAGACAGAAGAAGAACGCACAAAGCGGCTGCGCAAAGAAGAGCGACGTAAGCTGCGTGTTACCTGGAAACCAGAGGAGTCACTCACAGAAGTCCGATTATTCACTCACGACCCTGACGAAGAGCTGGGCCCTGGCGACGGTTCCTTGCGTGGCGCAGGCGACGTGAAAGGTGAAGGTAGTGTTCTTAAACTTCATAAAGATTTGGAGGAGCTGGAGGAGGACGATCTTGGTGGTCTACGGGAGACCAGTTACGGCGAATACCCTGCTCTCACTGGTGAGTTGCACTTTCCCAGAATGCCACAACCAGATTTGACTAACCCCGAACCAGAAATCGTCATTGAATCCGAGGAAATGAAGAATGGGAACTTCATCAAACGTGGCGGAAATCAGATTCCCCACAGCCCGGAGAAAGAGGCCCAGGATCACCGAGAGTCCACCACCCTCATGGTGTTCCACACTTCTCCAGCTGATGTCCCCTCGACGCCGAAGGAACCCCCCGCTCCTGATGTCGACGAGGTCGCCCCCGATGTTATTCCCTTCGGAGAATTGCCCGATAACATCAAGGTATGTCATCTTCGATCACAAATGAGGAATAGTAACTAATTGCAATTGGTACAGGCTCGCCAAGAACGGTACTTCGAATACATGAATCCCAAGCCCGCGCCACCTCCTCCGGCTCAAATCCAACCTCAACCGAATCAAGCACCAGGCGGGTTTGACATCTCTAACATCTTAAAACTGATACAGGCTGGAACGCCACAGCAATCGACACCTCCACCGCAAACCGTGCAGCAACCTGCACACCCAATGTCCGATCTGGAGCGTACCATCAGCATGTTTCGCCAGACACAGCCCGTCGTCCCTCAAGCCCCGGTACCCCCAGCACCGGTGGCGGGCGTTGATTTCCAAAATATTCTCAATGTGATGAAACAGCTGCAGCCTGGCGCATACACCCAACCACAGCAGACCCAGCCTGCAATGGCCCCCAACTTTGGCGCCATGTTCGGTCCATTCACCGGCCCAAACCAGCAGTCTGGTCCCCCGCAGCACATGCAGCCAGCAGCCAGCTACGAGGACACCGAACGTATGAAACGCACGCGTGAGCGTGAGGACGTACCTGTCGATGGCCAGTATGACCCTTCATGGAGTCGTCAGAAGCGGACAAAGGCCAACGATGCTAAACCTTACAAATATGGATTGGTTGCATGCAAGTTCTGGGCTGAAGGAAAGTGCAGGAAAGGAGACAACTGCACATTCCGTCATGACACTTAACCCGCCTCACAAAGGCCTTGAAGATGCTGGTTCAGAATCCTGCTGCTGGCATCAACATCTGTGCCACGATGTCCGGGTTTGATTTTTCTTGTTCTTTTCTTCTTTTTGATCTTCGATCCCCGAAGCAAATTCATGCATGGGCCTTTACGAAGGCTCGAAGGCGTTCTTGCGGCTATCTTTACCATGTTATTTTTTGTCTGTGTACTATTTGGCCATGACCTTCATCTTCCATATGTCTACGCATTCCGAAGGGGTTTTACAGTACCTGGATTCATCTTATGGCGCATGCCTCGGGGGAAAGAAAACATATGTACATTAACAACTATTATTGATAACCACTTCATTCAATGAAGATTAAGTGCCTCATCAAATTTCTTGTAGTCCTTTTCCTTGTGTTTACAGATGCTTTTGTGGCTTCAACTATTTGGCTGGGCTGGACTTCTTTGTGTTACGCCGCCGATCAGCTTTTGTTTTCGAACTGTATAAGACCGTTCATAACGCAGCTGCCATGGAAAATTCCAAGTTGAGTCCAGTGCTGAACCCTCGGTTCTTGCCTGACTAAACCCGAAGATGAGGCATTCGGGGATATCTGTATCATGTCACATCCCTGGACTTGTTGACTGTATATCGTGTACCGAGTTTCCAACAGCAATGAGTATCTACACGATGTACCCACGCTATCTAAGATTGCAGGTCTTTCCCCAGCAGCGAGGAGGAATTGGCATACAGGAACTTGGAGAGTTCAATATCTTGAAGTTACTGAGAACATTTACAATTATTGCAGGAAGTTTGATTGGTTGGACAGAGTAATATTGACGATCACTGTCTAGAGAAAAGTACAACAAGTTGAGTCTCATTTCCAGATCCGAACCACAAACACAAGAGCATTGTTGCGATGAAGAAGACGTAGAAGGTGCAGGTCTGAAGTGTTGTGAAGCCATGTTTTGGAAGAGTGCTTCGGCGAAAGATTGCTGGCACATGAAGATGCAGAATTGTCTCATGAAGAAATGATTGTGAAGGAGAGTCGATGGTTGTTGCTTTTGATGTTATTGCTTTTGATGTTATTGCTTTTGATGTTATTGCTTTTGATGTTATTGCTTTTGATGTTATTGCTTTTGATGTTATTGCTTTTGATGTTATTGCTTTTGATGTTGTTGCTTTTGATGTTGTTGCTTTTGATGTTGTTGCTTTTGGTTGTTGCTTTTGATGTTGTTGCTGCGCCCAGCGAGATATCCTCAAGCCATTTTGCGCGTGTGGTTGTGGCTCAAGCCCAGTCTGAGGAATTTGTCTTGACACATAAACTGGGTAGATACGTGACGCCTGATCAGAAAGGACTTGAGCAAAAAGATGTTTGTATGGCCGGTGCTTCTTCACCGCATGCCTGTTGTTGTAAACCTGTGGCTTGTGCCTCCACACCACAATGAAAGAGATATTTGTTTCTTGATGCCAATGACGAATTCGAGAATATTTTTCCGAGATGCATTGATTGGAAGCTTCAGGAGGGAGGAGTGGCTTTTCAACAGACTCAATTTGTGTAGAAGCAGATCGCGGGGAAGCAATTTGTGCGGCGTCTCCTGGAAGGAAGAATGGCGGAGTCTGGAAAACAAGAACAATGGAAAAGGTCAGTGACGAGTCAAGCAGGAAAAGAATGGAATTGATCAGTAGGAGGTACTTTGAGTCTTGTCAAGGCGGGTGGGGAGGGGTTATTTGTCAGAGAGGTCCGTATGTTGGTCAGGGTGACCAAGGTGTGATTGGAGATGGCCATTCAAAATCCTATGTGAAGCGTCAGGATAAAGAAAGATAAAGAAAGAACGAGAGAGAGAAAAGTAAACGAAGCAAACATGGCAAGACTGGGGAGGGGAAGGAAGTGTGAACATGCATGTTGAAAGACTTGAAGTCGATGAGAGATAGACATGATGGATGTCAAGGTTGGTAGATGAATGAAGGGAAGTTCAGAGTTCAGACTCAAAGAAGAAGTAAGATGGAAGTTGATAGTTAGAAGAGTTGGAAGGTGGATGGAGAAGGAAGAAGGTAAAATGAAGAAGACGGAAAAGATGGAGGTATTTATAGCTTTGGGAGGGGAAAGGAAACGTGCAAAATCACGCTTTGTATCCCAAGATCACACTTGATATTCAGGATCGACCAACCACGAGAGACGCCATAGGAACCGCAAAATCACTCTCTTTCCCAAGATTGACATATCACGCAAAGCGTCATAACAAAACCACACATCCCATTTGGGATTGCTTTTTTCCTGATTAAGCTTCATAATATTTCTCTCCTTGAAGGTTGTATTATGCCGAGCTTCAGAGATTGAAATTACGACGTGTCAATCAGTCATAGAATGCCTCATGATTCAGGGAGCAGGTGCCTGAGTAGGTACCTGGATATGTTGTAATAGCGTAGTTGGTTTCGGGGTGTGGGAATATATGCACTCAACAAGATTACTCGTTGGGTTTCGAATACTGCGATACCATAAACGCGTATAGTGGGGGGCTTAAACTAGATTTATGGTGTTCGTTTTTGGCGCTCTTTATGTAGATCCAGATATCCGCATGTCTTTATGATTCTTTGTCTCATTTCTAATTCAGGTTGTCAGAATTGGGGAAATAGGATCTATATACCATACGAGAAATGCTGGTCTTTTGGCCTTATGGTATGGTTCCATCTTGAATGGGGCCAAGGTGGAGCTCAATCGGGATGGGCCGAACCTAATCGGGAGGCGTGATCTTGTTGTAATCCTGCACGTGGAAGGCCAGTATCACCAAGCTCACCATCACAGATCACCAAAACGCGGAAGTTAGGACTGAATGATGATATTGAGAAAACTTTCCAAGCTCTTGATTGGTCGATTCACGCGAGAGGCAGTGATCCTGGGGTACCCCATGTCTCCCAAAAGATATAAATAGCCTCAACTTTTCGACCATCCCTCTTGCTTTCTTCCTTCCTCAACTCCCATATCATCCAAGCTCTGACTTCCTACTTGAGATTCCACTCCGAAATTTGCACTTGCTTCCATCAAATTCAATTTTCAACTTCACTCCTTTCCTTCAAACTTGCTACATCTCTTCTCAACTTACAACTCTATCCCTCCTCTTTGAAATTTGGACTTGCTTGATCACTGACTTCCAAGCTCCTCGTTCTCGAACTTGCACTGTCCCCACATTCCAGCTTCATGCTTTCTCGAACTCCGGACTTGGATTCATTTCATGTTCCAAGTTCCAAGTTCCATCTTCTTTCTTCAAGCTCCAAATTCCTTCAAATTTCTCTTCATGCATCCATCATGCATTTATCTTTGACATCAATTCATCATGTCTGTTTTCCTCCTTGATGCACCGATCACAAAATCATCTCAATCCCTTCCCACTTGCATCGACAAGTTTTGAGGTAATTGTACAATGATCATTCCATGTACCTACTCTCATTGACCTTTTAGTTTGTGCAAGTCCTCCTTCCAGATGAGCCCCCACAATTTGCTTCCACACCAATCGAGTCTGCTGAGCCACTCCTCCCTTTTGAAGCTTCGAATACATTTCTCGGCATCTCGGAATACGGCCTCAAACTCGTCGCACGGCTTCTTTTCCCTCATGGTTCTTTGAACTATCCTTTCTGGACAGGCATCACTCGGCTGAGTGTCAGGACAAATTCAATTAGGATATGGCTTTTGATATCGTCACAACAAACTTCTGTCTCATTGTGGTGTGGAGGCACAAGCCACAGATTTACAACGGCGGCATGCGGTGAAGAAGCACCGGCCATACGAATTTATCTTGCTCGAGTTCCCTCTGAACAGGCGTCACTCAGCTCCAATCACAAACCCGCAACCTGAGTGTCAGGACAAATGCAGACTGCATTTGACAACAAACAACCCACTGATCACACTGATCGACAAGTCTTCAAGTTGCCTAAACGAGTTTCAAGGTATGCTCGATGTGGCCCTTCCCGATGATCATGTACTAACCCTGAAAGTGCTCTTCCAGATATTCCCTACATTTTACTTTCGCATAACTCCTCTGCATCTCGGAACACGCTCGAGATCATCACCGGCGCAACAACAAAAGAAAAAACCTACCCAAAAAAGAAACCTACAGCAGGCATGGTAGTGAAGAATCACCCATCCGAATCGATCCTGTGGCCTTGTGTTCGGGTTTGTGCTTGAGATATGGATTTGAAATTGGATTCTTGCATGAGATTCAGCTATTTATTGTAACATTTTTGATATCTAGACAGTGTTTCGTCATTACTACTCCGTCATTGTCAAAATCATCAATCATATCCGCATTCGCATGAGCACTTCCTCCAGTGATTGTAAATCTTCATGTTATGGTCTTTCACGCTCTGTGATCTCTAAACCCGACTTACATGAATGAATTGCTTATAAGGACGGGGTTCGAAAAGCTATTTTCTTCGTAAACCAGAGAATCATATCGTATTCTATCGTGCTCTATGTCCAATCGCTATGCATATTCAAAAATTAAATCTAATCAAAGAGAGTAGCCTTCATAGAGTTAGGCTGGATGTACTCGGAGGCATTGCGGAAGCTGTTGAATCCCCAGCGGATCTGACCAGCCATAGCAATCTCAACATTCAAATCCTTGGCAAAGGCCCAAGCCATACCACTGTCACGCTGGAAGGCACGGCCAACCAGGATCAAATCAATGTTCTCCTCGTTCAAGATCTTCTCGGCAAGTTTGCCGTTGTTGATGCTACCAACTGCCGAGACAAGCATCTTGTCTCCAACAGCCTTCTTGACTGCGGCAGCAAATGGGACCTGGAAAGGACCGCCACTCTTAATCTTCTGCGAGGAGTGTACACCACCAGTACTGATATCGATCAGATCGATAGCACCCTGTGCAGCGAGGGCCTTGGCGAACTCAATAGTGTCCTCCAGTTTCCAGCCCTTCTCCTCGGGCATGCTCTCCTCCAACCAGTCGGTAGCCGAGACACGCAGGAAGACGGGGACGTTATCGCCGACGTTATCACGGGTCAGCTGGGCAATCTCCAGGGGAAGACGAATGCGGTTCTCGAAGCTGCCACCGTATTGATCGGTACGCTTGTTGGAAGAGGCGCTCAAGAAGGAAGAAAGCAGGTATCCGTGGGCACCGTGGATCTCAATGAAATCGACACCGGCGGCAATAGCACGCTTCACAGCGGCAACCCACGCATCCTTGACCTCCTGGATATCCTGCAGAGTCATAGCCTGGGGGATGATATCGCCCTCAGTGAAAGGAATGGCGCTAGGGCCCTTGACGTTGTCGACCCAGCCACCAACGGCATTGGTGGCAGTGGCACCACCCATCCAGGGGGCAACGGTCGAGGCTTTACGTCCGGCGTGACCGAGCTGGATACCAATCTTCTGGCTCTGGCTGTGGGCGAATTCGACAACATCCTTAAGCGGCTTGATCTGCGAATCCTGCCACAGACCCACACAGCCGGGAGTGATACGGCCCTCGGGGACGACGCCCGTGGCTTCGATAATGATCATTCCGGGTCCACGCATGGCAATGCCACCGTAGTGGGCCATGTGCCAGGGGGTCATGTGGCCGTTGTCGGCACTGTATTGGCACATTGGGGCAACCTGAATGTCTCATTAGTACTCGGTCTCGGGTGGACATGGAACATGTTTTTCCACAAAGATTACTTACACCCAGACGGTTTTGGAAGGTCATGCCTCGGATAGTCAGGGGCTGGAACAGTTTCGGGATGGCCTTGCCATCTGTCTGAGGGTTGCGAGCAGTGCCAGCTGCGGGCTCCTGGGCCGGGGTGAAGTAGGAGATGCCCTCGGCGGGCTTCACGTGGATATCGGGCCAAGTCATGTTGAAAGGTATATATAAAAGTTTATATATAAAATGTATAGATAAACGATAACAA
The DNA here is from genome assembly GCF_028828015.1 of Penicillium pulvis. Taxonomy (NCBI): domain Eukaryota; kingdom Fungi; phylum Ascomycota; class Eurotiomycetes; order Eurotiales; family Aspergillaceae; genus Penicillium; species Penicillium pulvis. The sequence continues at coordinate 537,512 of NW_026643078.1, read as the reverse complement.
ACTAGCTCAATATATGCTTTAATCAACAGGGGTAATCCAAGGTTGTTATCGAAGTCTTTATATACTCCACTAGAGTCTGATTTCTAATCCCCGAAAATTTTTCCAATAGAGGCGACTAGAATAGGCCCGCTGTCCCCACTATGCAAATCCATTGGGCTTAGTTCCCGCCGATTTCTGAAGAATTTTAGGGAATGAAGGACCAGGCGAGTGGATTGACTTGGGCTGAACCTTTGGAATATGTATTCCGATTCGTCATCATAAGTAGTCAGCACTTAAACATTGCGGTGTGAAGAATCCTAGTTCATTATTTGCAGATGGCAAAAGTCACCGAGGTTTTTGTCGGCCGGTTCAATTCCTCCCCGAGATGGACCCACTTATGGACCGATCTTCGACGGAATATATTCTCCGTCGGCATTGACTCGGAAAGTTCAATCGGAGGCGCCTATAGTATTGGAACTAGCGGACTAGAAACTTCGATTAGATTCGTCACTGCAGCAAATGTACTTCGTCCCTGTAGACATGCATGTATTTAAGGTTTTTTTTCGGTTCAGCCACATTGACACCTGAGGGAAGTGGCAAAAGACAATTTTTGGGAAACAGACACCCGAGTCGTGCCACTTTTCTGAGGTGTCGGTTTACCTAATTTGGTAAAAGTGACCGAGTCAGTGAGCTCTATGTCTCCGCATATGCACCATTGGGATAGTCTCAGAATAGTATGGTCACGTAGATCACCTCGTTGCCCCAGAGTTTTGTTTGGTCTTAAAAGGTCCAAAGGTACTGGGTGGTGGGTGTGATTGTACTAACCGTCATTATTTCGAGGTCGCTTTCTTCTATTGTCTCGCAAAGAGCCAAACTACCCGGTCGGGCTAGAAAGCATCACAAGATAGGATAAATGTGCTCGTTTTGGACAAGAGATCTAGACGCGTCTGTGTGACTGCTGCCCGTGTCTGGACTTGGTGGCCGTAGATAGTAAAATGAGTGTCTGGGTGGCTTTGTTCATTCTTAGTATTGTTCTCCCCACTTAATATTGTTCTCTCTTCCTTTGACTTCACTCCTCCACCAGCTTCGCCAGATCCAACAAGAACAATCCCTATCCCATTGTATGTCTCGGCCTCTTCACCATGAGACAATTAGACCCTTTGAGATGCCATCCGACAGTTGTAATAATCAACTTCGTGGTGAATGATGCTTCAAGGAAGTATAAGGCTTGTCCCCGACCGACTCCTTTACACGAAGTCTTAACATCAGACCCTACTCTATTACTTTGAACTAGGTCTTTTCCCCAGATTTCGTTCTTCACAAGAATGGCTTCGTCTAATCCCGAGCAACAGACCCTTGTTTTCCAGACCGGGGATGGCCAGGCCTTCAACGTGACTCTTCCGGAGCTCGAGGAGTTCGTCCAGTACAACATCAAGTCCTGCATCGACTATGGGACCCAGTTAGGCGCAACAGCTGTGCTTTTTGTGATTCTGATCCTTTTGACTCGACGTGATAAGCGTCGCTCGGCGATCTTCATTCTCAATGGACTAGCACTGCTCTTCAACTTCCTTCGCTTGCTCTTCCAGTGCATCCATTTCACAACCGGGTTCGAGAGAATCTACCCGTATTTCTCATTTGATTATTCCGGGGTTGATACTGCAGCATACGCAATTTCAATCGTTGCGACTGTCTTTGAAACCCTCGTTGTTGTGTGTTTCGAGAGTTCGCTGGTGTTCCAAGTCCATGTGGTGTGCGCTACCTTGCGTCGTCGATATCGTCGGGTCCTATTTGTACTTTCCATACTGATGGCCCTGTTAGCAGTCGGGTTCCGCATGGCCTTCATGGTCATGAATGACATTGAGATTATCAACCTCTCGTCCTTCAGTGGAATTCAGTGGCTGGAAAGCGCTTCAACGATTGTCATCACAATCAGCATCTGCTTCTTCTGCACCGTTTTCGTCACAAAGCTGGGCTTTGCAATCCGACAGCGAACTCGGCTCGGGATCCGAGACTTTGGTCCCATGAAAGCTATTTTCGTCTGTGGATGTCAGACTCTCGTTGTTCCGACTATATTCACCATCGTTCAATACTTCACGGTCACTCCCGAATTGTCATCAAATGTCCTTACTCTCGTTGCAATCTCTCTTCCACTGTCGTCCATCTGGGCTGGTGCCACTCTTGAATCTCGCCGTGTTGAATCGGTTCCTGCACGTCGCCAGAACCTCTGGCAAGCACTTGCCCTTAATGGAGACAGCCTTCACCAGACCAAGCAAACTGTGACGCAAATGACTGGCAGCACCGCCGCACAGACATTGTGTTATGTGGATCCAATTGGATCCAAGCAATCTCATGACTCTGACATCCCTCTCGGAATCTCTGTGGAACATGATATCTCCGTTAGTAGTGTTCATCGAAATGATTCATTTGTTTGAACAACTGGGTTGATATTGCAGCTTCTTCTGAATGTCAGCAAGTTTTGGAAGCAAACGGATTACTAGTAACTGCATTACCATGTCTTTTATCATACTCGGGGTTTACTTTAGCCCTGGACACGGTACACATTATCTTTCTTATCTCATACCTTTCTCTGACACGTGCACTACTGCCAATCATTTTTTTAATTTGTTTGCCGTGATCTTTTTTGACTGTACTTCTACTTACACCATCATATGAAACTTCCAGCAAATATCAAGACGAAAAAACCTGCGGACTTTCAACGCATTGTAAATGAGATTTGGCAGATCGTAAAAAATTTCAAACCCCCCTTCAATAAAACATGATAGCAAGACGTAACATTGGGATGAGCACAAAGCAATCCTAAGAAATATATTTCCAATGAGATATATCTCGGAAATCTGTCAAGGCTCAGCATTCCAATCCAGGGTTGTGGGACTATCCTAGCTCCGCTCGACTTCGAAGTCTGACTGGATCCAAGTTTATAAACTGAAACGTGCAGTGTGTAAAACGTAAGCTGCAAGCGAATATTAAGCTTGTTTCGCCCAGCCTTTCAATTATTCCGATGTGTTTATTCAATGATCTACAACATAGATCATCGTATTCGTCAGCCTCTCCACTCCCTGCATTCCTGTCCCTAGATATATAGGCGAGTACGTACGCGATCCACTAGTCCGGAATCCAAATGGATCTCATGAACTACTGGCTCCCGGCAGTTGCGATAGCAAAAGTGGAGCTATTCCCAACCAGTCAATTGTATGCCCTCGCAGGCACATTCGTCTCCAATCACCCGGACTCGATAGTGACTTATCCTGATAATTGTCCGAAAAAGTGCAGATCTTTCCCAATGTGTGAGGCTAAGTTATGCTACAGATAACAAGAATAGCCAAGCTTTATAGGAAGATCCTACTACGACTGAAACATCCCTCCGACAATGATGCCATGATCGCCAATGAATGGTATGCCTCAATCCACAGTTCTTGAAATCTAGGTATGTTCAGGTTATACATTGCACAACCAGGCATATTACCAAGAACCCTTGACAGACGTCACATATTTCGGAATTGTCAGCCAGGGGGAAGAGCAATAGATAAAGGATAGTGATAATGAACTACTTATCTCGATTCTTCTTCAGTTTATTCACGCGCATCAGCTTCCGTGACCATGTCCGAGAAAACCCCACAGGAGCTGGCAACAGACGACTTACCGAAGTTTTCAAACCAGCTACAACATGTCGATACCGATTCCTCCCAAGATGATAGTATCCTTGCAATCAAGGCAGATGTCTTCGACGATTTCCCCGAAGGTGGACTCCGAGCATGGCTTGTGGTAGCCGGCGTTTTTGCGAGTTTGACATGTACCTTCGGTATGCAGTTCACTGTCGGCGCTCTGCAGTCACACTGGGAAACACATCAACTGCAAAATTACTCCTCCAGTACAATTGGATGGATCTCCTCAGTCTATCTGTACCTCAATATGGTCTCTGCGGTACAGGTCGGCCCGATGTTCGACAGATATGGCCCCCGGTGGCTAATGCTTATCGGATCCGTGCTCTTCACCCTGTCTATATTCCTTTTGAGTTTGTGTGAGAAGTATTATCAGTTCATGCTCTGTTTGGGTTTACTCAGTGGAGTAAGTGCTGCATTTGTCTCGAACCCATGCATGGTTGTTCTGTCGCATTGGTTCCACCGTCGTCGTGGCATGGCGACTGGTATCTCGATGGTTGGGGGTAGTCTGGGTGGAGTCATCTTCCCCATGATATTGAGGGCGACGCTTGAACCTTTGGGTTGGGTCTGGTCACTGAGAATTATCGGATTCATCTTTATGGGACTTCTCACCATCGGCAATATCTGCGTTCGAAGCAGGCTACCGGTCAAAGGCCAGACGGCTGTCTTTGATTTTCGGTGCTTTCGAGACACGCGATTTATCTGGTTCACGATGGCCCAGTTCTGTATGTGTTCGATCCCAAATTGATGATTTAATGTACTGATTGTGTCTCTAGTCGCTCAGATTGCTCTTTTTGCGTCGATGGGTCTTGTCCCTACATACGCACTCGCGCAGGGTTTCAGCTCGGATACCGGATTTTACCTGCTAGCTGTATATAACGGGTATGTAATTTTATTCTTTATATCTCTTTTGAAAATAGCTAACACATTTTAGTGCGGCGGCTGTTGGTCGGGGGCTTTCAGGAATGATATCCGATCGTTTTGGACGCTTCAATACGATGTCAGCAATGATGACCACTACTATGATCTTTATTTTCCTTCTTTGGTGCCCATTTGGGAATCACCTTGGTGTGATGTACTCTTTCGTTGTTTTAATGGGACTCGGTACCGGAACTATCCTCTGCTTGCTTCCTGTCTGTCTCAGCCAAATGTGCAAGACAGAGGAAGTTGGACTTTGGTTGGGAAGTTGCTATCTTGTCATCAGCCATGGGTAAGTCTATCTTAATTCCTCCTAAGTAAATCTGCTGACCTCTATTCACTAGACCTCTCGTGGCAATTCCCATTGGTGGACAGCTGTTACAGGCAGTTGGACCAACCAATCTTGTCGTTTTCATTGGCGGCATGATTACTATATCCCTACTGTGCCTACTGACAGCACGTTGGGCCTGTCTTGAATATCGTTGGAAATTCCAAATCAAAATATGAACATATGTCAATGCAATGCTAGCGAAGGTCGATTTGCGCCATTGCATAATCGTTACATTGTTAAATAGTTTTTTCCGAGGCATATATGATAGAGAATGTTCGTTACCAGTATTTAATCTTGCCGACAAATTGCAGCAAATATTTTTTTTTGAATTCGTCAATGTACGTTATTAGATTCTATTCGCTAAAAAGTGATGCATTCGAGCCGGAGTAATACGAGCTTGGCGGCCCTCCGCCCCCAAACAACCCCTCTTTGTAGTAAATTTCAGGCAAAATGGCAAGGTTAGTCTTTGATTATCTTTGTCGAAGAATATAAGTCCTCAGTGTATGACTGTTATGAGTAGGGTGGATTCCAACTGAAATTCTAAAATTGTGCAGATGATGGCTACCGAGCAAGACACAATCTAAGCCACTCCACGGCTCTCGGCAACAAAGCAAACTCCGCTTTAGATAACGTGCACTAAATTACGGCCGTGGCATCAATTAGCGTTTTTAGCGTCTACGGCCCGTAAACGCGGACTCTACGTGACGTATGCTACTTGGGGGCCACTTTCAGGCAACGCAGGTCACATATCTGCAAACTTTCATTGTTGCATAATTGCCTTGCTTATCGCCTAATCATCTTGGCACATTATCAGCCACGGGGATGCACGGGGGGCTAAAGCTAAATACCCTGATATAGATTGCAGGGTGGCCTGACCGTCTATCGTACCTGTCAGCGCTCCATCACATAAACTCTGGGGACTTTCCTCTTTTCACGCCAATCGTTCATGTTGGATGAAATGACCTTCATTGCAAATATTGACAACCAACATTAGAGTCCGATTGGTATTTATGCAAATCTGTCGGTGTAGTACCGGCTGGTTTTACCACTATGACATATACAGATCAATATGTGCCAGAGCTGGGAAGTCAGGAATATAATTCCCAGATGAGCAAGTGGAATGAGGATAAAAGATCGCAACAATATGCTGCGATTACTATAACTACAGTTGCAGCAACTATCGCGGTCATGGTGAGACTTTATGCTCAGCGAATGTACAAGAAAAGATGGGGACTCGATGATCTTTTTGTCACCATTGCCTTGGTATGAATATTCATCACAATGTTTTGATCAATTACTGAAGATACTATGAGTTTCTTTAGCTCATCCTTTATGCCGAGTTTGTTGCTTCTGTCCTTCCTTGAAGACTGGGGCTGGACTGCACCAGGTTCGCGTTCTGCACGAAGACAGAAATCCGCCCTGTGGACTACAACACATATACACTGTCAGTCAAGATCGAATTATTGAACACTTGCATGCCTTTTCTCACCACAGAAGCAGAATTACTGGGTCATCACCATCCTCTGGGCTCCCGGTGTCACCTCCATCAAGCTCTCCATTCTCGTTTTATATCAGCGTCTATTTCTTGCGCCACAACGCTGGGTCAAGATCGCAATATGGACCAACGCGTTGTACGCGGTTATGCTAGGAATCGCGTCAACAGTTTTATTCATCTTCCAATGTTCGCCTGTGGACTATTACTGGAAATGGTACATCGTTTATTATGGCGAATCATTACCAGCTGGAAAGTGCCTTCCTCACACTCATCAATACCTCGGCATTCCCCAAATTTTGAGCACAGCATCAGACCTGGCAATTTTCTTTCTACCCGTGCCAATAATTTGGAAATCAAGTACTCAGAGAATGCGCAAGGTTGCTATATCCACTGTATTCTTACTCGGTGCTTTCACTATCGGCTGCGGTATTACAAGAATCGTGATGATCTTCCGAGATACTGATACCAAAGACGTGACAGTATGAGCACTCCCTCACACCCAGCCAGTACAAACATGAAGTCTAACTTGAGAATAGTGGGCAAATGTCGATTTCGTCACCTTCACCGTCATCGAGGCAGCAATCGGTATAGTCTGCGCCTGTCTACCACCGTGCGCACCGCTGTACTTCCGTCTTCTGCAGAGACGGGGCTTCATTTCTGGCATATCCGACGAATCAGAGTTAAGAGAAAAGTATTACGGCAGTTCAAACACAAAAGGAAACAAGAGTGCGCCTTTTTTGAAAATTCCTATCTCGACTACAAGAGCCAGTGCGGGTCCCAGAGACTCTTTTCAGAATTTGGTCATCACCGAAACTAATGCTCATGTTTGGTCACCAGCCAGTGAAAATAACAGAGGCAGTTTCTATTTGAAGGAAACGCCGGAAGGTGGAATTCTGGTTCAAAATAGGATAGAGCTATCATCGGACCAGTCGTTACCTGAGAACTCTAAAGAATGATATCTGAATACAATATTAATGAAAACTCAAGCCTCTCTGTTCCCTTCTCGGGTTATACTATGTCTCCAGCTTCTGGAGAGAAGCATACGCTGGCCAATCACAGTAATGGTGATCACTAAGAGTGCATGAACTTCTAGAACTTTTCAGGCGTGAAAGTATGAACCATCTGCCACATGGCTGTCCTCACCGATAGATTTCACAGGTATCTCGGCCCTCTTGGCTAATGACAATGCATATAAGCAGCATAGACGTCCAACTCAAATGCTGAAAAGTTATGTAGGGGCCATATGCAACATCATCATTTTGGCCCCATTTGCGGCATTAATTGGTATGACACGGTACCACTGACCATCCGATTGGCTTCAAGATATGTAGGCAGCATGCAGTGCTTTCTTGGGCTTTTTATTTTTAACTCTCGGAGTTTGTGATCAGGCTGTGGCTTTGTGCTGTCCCTCGGCAAATAATCAATTCATGAACTGGAGCAACTGCCGCGTTGCGAGCTGTGTAATATCGGTGAGTGGGTACTAGTATCACGCTATAGCTGCATAAAGCATGCACTGCGATGTGTAACGATTGAACAGCTGCTAATTGAATACTTGGTAGATGTGATCAGATCGCTGTAGCTGTGCCTTACGTGAGCTCATGCTCATGCTCAGCAGACTGATCCGCTCACTGAACACAAGAGAAGGGAGATTGAATGGGTCGACTCAATGAAGAGATAACAACAGTCACACTACTGTTGAATTTCCTTGTGAAAGAGTCGCTTACGGCATGCACTATCTACCAATCACCGAGAGTGTGAATGGAACTATTCATACTTTGGTCCGATTACCTCAATGACTATCTATTGGCATTTATAGGATCACCGAGTAGGTCCGAGGCATTGATCGATATTTGAAGATTTGCTCACAGAACAGATCTAAGAAGTGGATCGCCTAGCCTTATGTAAGCTTCATGTTCGTGCTCAGTGGCCTGAGCAGACTGATGTGCTCACTGAGAGTGTTGTGATTCGCGCACACTCCATAATCTCCCTATCCAATCGTTCTCCATCTCACCATTGATTGGAATCGTCATGGCATACCATCCCTTCCATCAACCTCACTCTGACTTTGAAGGACAGGATGTCGAGCCTATTTTCAACGACACAGACGGATCTCCAGTCTATGACGATCCTTACGGCGCGCTCATGGGTTATATTGCCAGCAGGAACGATGTTGCAGCTTTAAAACTCTATCAAGACCATCCGAAAACGAAAATATTCTGGGAAGGTTACGACAATCCGTCCTGGCATCCCTTACTTGTTGCTGAAGAAAGTGGTAGCTTCGATGCACTTCGTCTAATGCTAGAGATCTACTTAGCGGATCCGAGTTATATCGAGCCGCTTGACCAGTACCTGAAACGCATTGACTTTTCTCCAATCAATGTGGCTTGCGCTGCAGCGCAGAAAGAGCTAATGCTATGGTTACTGGACCATGCTCTACCTCAGGCGACAATCCATGATCGGTTTAAATGTGAAGAAACCCCACTCTTCAGCGCGGCACGCGGGCTCAAACGCGATGATGATGATTCTTCCATTTGTGACGATGCGAACCCTCCAAGGTCGATGAATAAGCATGAAGAGTTTATCTGCTTCCTTCTGGACCAGGGCTGTTCGGTCAGAGATTCAAACATCTACGTCAAACAGAGCGAAGAAGACCAGAATTCCTCTAACCAAACTGCTGAGCTCGAAGGAACAGTCCTCGGCGCTGCCATTCCTAATGCTGGCTATAAAATGGTATCTCGTCTGATTGCGGAAGGAGCCGAGGTTCATGCCTGTCAGATATGGCTCGATCCTACAAAGACCGTGGGTGAATGGTTCGATCCTACCAATGTCTTACGAAAAAGGAAAGGAGTGACTGCTTTGCATATAGCAAGCCTTAATTGGAACCTTGAGGGGATTCATGCGCTGATCGATCATCGCGGTGACTTGAGTGTGGCAGAAATGGTCTCCAAGACGGACGAGAATGGTCGAATCCCTCTCCATTGGGCTTTACTTGGGTATTATAATGACCGGAATACGAATACCGACGAGAATACCCAAACCGAAATTCCGTCTCGGATGATGACCACTATAAAACTTCTTCTTGAGGCCAAACCCGACACAATCAACGCCCGAAGCCAACAAGGCGAATCGGTATTCAATTTTGCAGTTCAATGCCACGCGGGACCTGCGACCATTATTGCAATTGTGGATATGCTTCTAGATTTCAAACCGCTGGCTTCTACTTTCGAATACCCCGACATACTTAGCCGGACAGCTTTGCAGGATGCAGTGGATAATCATGCTGATAGGTACGGCAGGAATCGTGACGTTAATCTTCATGACGGTCAGCTTATGCAATTAATCGAGAAGTTGCTGGCGAAAGGGGTCCCTGCTCGTTTATCCCTACATAGATTATGTGATGGCGGTTGGAATGAAGAACCCATTGGTATTCATATGATTGACCGCTTGCTGGAGGGAGCTAGTATTAACGACACCGATGGCGATGGGTGCACGGCGATGCACTATCTAGTTCGAGATTTGGATCAGATCGACGCTATTCGCTATCTGATCAGCCTGGAGGCGGATGTGAACGTGATCAATCACAAGGGGAATACGCCTCTTCACGAAGTGATGAAAAGTACAATGATTAGAAGGATGGGTGAGGATGGATTGCCTGATCCTTCGCAGCCCCTAGACAGCCCCTACACAACACGGGAGGAGTTGATTAAAATGCTGGTGGACGCTGGAGGCTCGATGAATCAGCCAAATAAAGTAGGACACACCCCAGCCCACCTACTTGATGAGCTCAACGAGCGAAGAAGACGGAAGGCAGATGCCGATAGGCAGAGGGCCCAGCGTGGACGCGGCCGTGGACGCGGCTGTGAATCTCAGCGTTGATGAGAATTTGGCTGGCAAAGAGAACATATGCAGAATGAGAGGAAAGTTGGAAAACAGAAGCCACTGCGTAATTTTGCTAGGAATATGCAATAATGTACATGAAGCATCTTTACCATCACTGTACTTATAGTGAGATAAAATTTTCATCAACGATAACAGCGAAAATCAAGAGTAGCTAAAGCCAGCAGTCGGCAGGAGCCATTGCTGAAATTGCTCCAGATCCATTCATCTTCTTTAGATCGGGGTGATCTGCGTCTCTGATCTAAGAAAATGATGTCACTTCCCACTATTGAAGTAGCGGTCCCCCACTAAGAAAAATGTGGCTAAATTGAGAAGATGTCATAGGCCCGATGGGATGCGCTAGACTGCTCAAATCTTTTGTTTCAAGGTCATCCCCGCTTATGATAGGGGCCCAAACACTTGGATCCATACGAAGTCACCTATGATCTGCGAGATACGAAATGATGTAATTTTTATTGAACATGCAAGTAAATATGCAAGTGGGTATGATGCCCGATATTGGATAGTATTCAAGATGGAGATATAGTCTGGATAGTTGCAATGCCATAGGCGGAAGCTAAATATCAGAGATATAAAGCAATGTTGAAGTCCATGGATAGTTCAGGTAGCACGTATGTCACCAAAATATTACAAATCCCATAGAGCTGAAATTAGCGAGCGGTCGAGAAACGAAGGTTATGTACACACAGAACGCTCTATGTATGAGGCCATATGCGCCAGAGCACGGAAAAGAACAAGAAACCCCAAAATACCAATAAAAGAAACACTAACTCAGTTGCACATAGTTCGCTGGATAGAACTGTTAGTATATAAACACATTGATCGCGAGGTTTTGTACTTACCAGGGAATTGTCCTTCCCGGCCACCGGTCCGCCCGGTCCACCACTCGTTTGTGTTCTCAGTTCGTTGGATAATCTCGATCACATCACCTGCAGAGAATCCAAGGTCGCCATGGGCCTGTGCTTCGTAGTCGTAAAGAGCGGTGGCCGTCTCAGCAGGCTTGCTGAGGTGAGCGGGCTTCGCTCTTGGTGGCGGCGGGGCCGGCTTGCCCTTTGCCGCTGAGGAGAAGCTGCCGGTTGGGCTAGCACCGGCCGAGTAAGGGGGTGGAGGGTTTTCATCGACGTTAGAAGCAGATCTCCCACGTTTGGCTTCGGCCAGCTTGGGATGCAGTTTGGAGCTGGAGCGACGGACGCCCTGCGCCTTAAAGTGGACGATTGACAAAGCTTCAGTGCGTTCCTGCACATCACCGCGCTTTTGCTCAAATGCCTCCTCAACATCCAGGTCGAGATTGAAGTAGCTGATATTCATGCGTTGCGTCTTATCGTGCAGGGTGTAGAAGACGTTGAGTTGCATGTAGTAGAAGGACTGGAAAAGTGGGCGGATGAACTCTGCCTCAAGGGTGAAGAGCTTCGGTAGCTCCTCCTTGAGCAGATCATTGTAATAGTTGTATTCCTGTGTCGCCTGCTCGACGTCATTCTCGGCCTTGTATAGGGCCTTCTCATCCTTGATAGATTTGTCCTTCTTCTCCTCCAGCTTCTTAAGCGTGGCAGTGCGACGGTCGTAGTCCAGTTTCTTATGATCGCGCTTGACAGCTACCTTGCGAATGACCTTGATCACCTCGAGGAGTTGATCCGCAGGGCTGATCACTCGGCTCTCGATCATCTCCAATTCAGGCACGAGGGCCTCCTGCAGCTCCCGCACGATCGCCTCATACTCCTCACAAGCCTGAATTCCCGCATGGTTTCCTTCATCATGGTATGAGTTGGGGTCGGAGGCTCGGCCTGAGATGGGCTTGTAGATTTCGGCGATTGATTTGGAGAACTCGATTTGGTGGGTCAACATCCCTGTTGCAAAGAATCAGCCTGAAGTTCTTGAAAGGGGATGCTGGGACCTCGGAGTGCGCCGGAACACAGTGGCATACCATTAATGGCGTCAAAGTACTTCTTAGACTCATCGTGTAGCTTCTTGGTTTCCTTCTCTAGCTCTTGGAAGCGGCGCTCGGAGTCGGTATACACGGCATCCTGAGTGTGTTCACCGATGTTAAACTTGAGTTTGAACTGCTGTGGCGCTCGGGCGAGACTCTTGGAAAACCCCTTGAAGCTCATCTCGGACTATATTGTTAGGGAGCGAATTGGGGAAGAAAGTGGGAGTAAAATAAGGTCGAGAAGAGCAAGGCGGGGTGTTCGGCCTTTCCGTTCCCAACTTTCGCTTCAACTATGACATAAGACTTCTCACACCTTGGAGAACATTGTGGCTGTACCTAACTTTTACCCTATGGGACTATACCACATCGAGTTGGTGCCTCCGGATTGAGACGTGATATGGGTCAATCTGTGGCTTGGCTAAAGAGCTGAATGGTTCTTTATTTTTACTATTTTTTCATGTACCTGTAACATACTATGGTTATTCGGTGCCTGATGTGTCGCAGTGATGCAGGCTCCAAGATTCCCCTCGGGCGCAGATTCCGGTGGGACTCCATCCCTTCCATAGTTCCACTCGGTGATCCTCCACGTTCGCCAGCCCTATGAGTATTATTGCAGTGGCTGAGATGATGATTTGCGTGGCTTGTTGACGCATAGGCTACAATTTGTAATCCCGGACATTCCGTAAGTTAATATGCGGAGATGAGGTGAGCCCGGTATATCTTCTAGTGCCGGAAAACTGGTGATTACCGCCTTTCCTAAACCTTGGTCAGATTCCATTTTAGGTGCATTCATTCTCATAACTGTTTATACAATACTATCACTGCAGTCCATCGTTTGATTTGCTCCAAAGCCATGTGTAGGGGAAGTCACGTGCCTCAGGCATCACGGAGAAACCTGAGTCCGGGATGACCTCAATGGGAATTCCCCGAGTTATCGGGAAATTGTTGGCTTATCCTCTTTCCTTCCATCTTGATGGTCCTTTCTCCATCATCATCGCCATAATGCCTACTACCCCTGCTGCTTGGAGACAGGCCTCTTTGGCCTGTTCTAGGCGCTTATCGTCCTACGGCACCTTGAATGCCCCTCGCCGCGTCCTCGCCACCGGTTTCCGCGGAGCTCGTTCTTATGTCACCGAGACCAAGGCTGGCCATGCCCAGGTCAACATCGAAACTGCTATCAAGGAGGAGCAGAAGTCTTTCATGAAGAAGGCCAGCGTTGCTCCGGGCAGCGTTACTTTGCCTAGTTCCGGGGTCTCGGGCGACGCCGCCATGAGCCCTTCTGCTGGTATCCTCAAGCAGGCTACTGTCATGGACCAGGGCACTCGTCCCATCTACCTTGATATGCAGGCGACTACCCCCCTCGACCCCCGCGTTCTCGACGTCATGCTCCCCTATCTTACCGGCATCTACGGAAACCCGCACTCGCGGACACACGCCTACGGCTGGGAGTCCGAGAAGGCCGTTGAGGAGGCCCGTGAGCACATCGCCAAGTTGATTGGAGCCGACCCCAAGGAGATCATCTTCACCAGTGGTGCGACCGAGAGTAACAACATGAGTTTGAAGGGTGTGGCGCGATTCTTTGGCCGCTCCGGCAAGAAGAAGCATATTATCACCACCCAGACCGAGCACAAGTGTGTCCTTGACAGCTGCCGGCATTTGCAGGATGAGGGCTTCGAGGTTACCTACTTGCCCGTCCAGTCGAATGGTCTCATTCGTATGGAGGATCTTGAGGCTGCTATGCGCCCCGAGACCTGCATCGTCAGTGTCATGGCTGTCAACAACGAAATTGGTGTGATCCAGCCCTTGGATGAGATTGGTCGTCTCTGCCGCTCCAAGAAGATCTTCTTCCACACCGACGGTGCCCAGGCCGTCGGTAAGATTCCGCTTGATGTCAACAAATCGAACATTGACTTGATGTCCATTTCCAGCCACAAGATCTACGGTCCCAAGGGTATTGGTGCTTGCTACGTTCGTCGTCGCCCTCGTGTTCGTCTCGATCCCCTCATCACTGGCGGTGGCCAGGAGCGTGGTCTGCGCAGTGGTACCCTGGCCCCGCATCTGATTGTGGGATTCGGTGAGGCCTGCCGCCTCGCCCTTCAGGATATGGAGTACGACACAAAGCACATTGAGCGTCTTTCAAAGCGTCTCAGCGATGGTTTGCTCTCCATGGAGCACACCACCCTGAACGGTGACCCTAAGGCCCACTACCCCGGCTGTGTGAACATCTCCTTCGCCTACGTTGAGGGTGAGTCCCTCCTGATGGCGCTCAAAGATATCGCTCTTTCCTCCGGAAGTGCCTGTACCTCCGCCTCGCTGGAGCCCAGCTACGTCCTGCGTGCCCTGGGTAGCAGTGACGAGAGTGCTCACAGCAGTATCCGCTTTGGTATCGGCCGTTTCACCTCCGATGCCGAGATGGACTACGTTCTCAAGGCCGTGCGTGAACGTGTACACTTCCTGCGTGAGCTGAGCCCGCTCTGGGAGTTGGTCCAGGAGGGTATCGACTTGAACACGATTGAGTGGAGCCAGCACTGATTCATAAGTTTCATATCTTTCTCTGGTATTAATTCCTTTCGTTGGAGAAACAAAATACTTTGCCCTTCAAGGGATGGCGTTGGGATTTCTAATGTAACAACAACCTCCGATGTACAGAATGCAATCACTCCTTTCATTATTCAAGTCCTGGTTCACGTTAGTGGGCTTGTAGATACGTAGTATCTTGAGCTTTTCAACCAATACTACAACTTCTAATGTTTCAACCGAATGGAAATTTATTTATCATAAGTAGCACCACATCTACTCGGGTCTCGATGCGAAAGTAAATATAGCAAATAAAGCACCCGCCAATGCATCTTACATTGAAAATTATAAACTACAGTGACAAACAAGTATATAACAAGCAGAGAGGAACTGCCTATGCAATGATATTGAATGTTCAAAGAATATGTAAATGCTGTCAACTCGTATGCATCCAATCAAGCTCAAATGCAATCATCACTGATAAAGCTTCGAGAAACCACCCTCAGGCGGCTGCAACCAATTCCGTTGATCATACTCCCACCCCTCTGCCCCCTCGATAACATGGAAAGTGTACGCATACCGACTGCGCTCACTAGTGTTTTTCTCACTCTTATGCAGCACATTGCCATGGATGAGCACCAAAGAACCAGCCTTAACCTCCAAAATCTCCAAATCCTCCTCAGAAGGCTCGGAGACCTTCTCCTCCTCCATTCCCTTGGGAAGTGCAGGACCCTCATTAACAATAAACTCCGTCCCAGACGCACCGTTCTTCCGCACAAACCGTCTCTTGATATGTCCACCCTTCGCACCCTTATGCGATCCCTTAATCATACCCAGCGTCCCATTACCGGTTCCGGCATCCTGAAGCGCATACCACCATCCAACAGCGGAGGGCGGGTCCGTGTATAGGAACTCCGAGTCCTGGTGCGAGGGAACTGCGCCGCCGATGGAGGGCTGTTTGCAGATGAGCATGCTTTGCAAGACGCGGGGGTCGATGAAGCCGAGGGATTTGGCGATTGCGGCATTGCGGTCGTTGAGGGAGATCGATTTGAAGGGTGGGCTCAAAGTGTGTAGCGAGTGACCGATTTTGTTCACGGCTAAGTTTTTGGGCTTGAGGAGGGATGCTCGGCCGGTTGTTGGGTCGGGTGTTGTGCTGAAGGCGTCTTTTTCGAAGAAGAAGCGGATTTTGTCGCCTGATTCTAGGAAGTAGTCGTCGCCTACATGGTCGGTTGTGTCGTCGTCGCCCGTTGTGAATTGAGTCAGAGGGTGGGTGTCCAAGTCGAAGTTGTGTAGGAGGGTGTTGGCTTCGGTTAGGACGTCGTTGATTTCGGTTTGGCTGAGGTAGTCTGGGAGGACTAGGTAGCCGTTCTCGTGGAAGGAGGCCACTTGGGCTTCTGTGAGGCCGGTCATTTTGGTTGCTTGGCTTTTGCTTTGTTCCTGTGGTTGAGGGAGTGGGATTGGACCGGAGGATATTGTAATTGCATGTTTTGATAAAAGGCGGGGAAGTGATAAGCGATATTGATCTGTTGCGGGATTGGTTGCATCGCCTACTTTGATTCGGAGTTTGCCGCCGATCAACGGCAGTTGAGATCTGTCATCTCTGTGGGTCAATTGCTGTTTACATGATAAGCACTTTTTTATGACCAACTTGTGGATAAAAGAGGTGCATATCGGTAGGCGATGTACGGAGTCCGAAGTTATCTCCATGGAACTCGCCCGTCTGTAAGCGAGAAGTCCAACTCCTTAATTTAAGCGCGAAATGACAGGGCTAGAGCTTACATGTTATGTAACTCTTAGATAGGCAAGGTAGAATTCTTAAGCGGATGGGTCAGCAGGTATATTCTGCAAAGCCGTAGGGCCAAATTGTATGTAAAAAACAGGGTAGAAACGCAAAAGAAAGGAAAAAAGTAAAGATAAAGGAAACCAAATCCAAACGCCGCCATGCTGGATATTGAACAATAATCAAGCCTTGTTTCAAATCATGAACATAAGTATCGGACAAGAATCTTAACCTCCCAAAAAGACGTAGCCGCGCATAAATCATCATACATTTCCTTTTAACTAGCATATCCAATCGATGCTGATTGACGAGCTGGGGCATATCTCCGAACAGTACGACTTGGGCTACATCCAGCCGAGCCAATCTCAATGGTCTTTAACTCCCGACTCAAGGCATCCATACCAGGATTCCCGCTGCTGGCATTACTGGCAGCAACCGGGTAACTAGGAGAGGCTTGGGCAATCGGGACCTTGGATGGGATTGGTGGACCGGAGCTGTAGTCGTACAGTGGAGAGCGAGAACCAGGAGATGGTGAAACGGAGCCACGGGATGAGCGGGGGCGTTCAGTTGATGTTGGTGCGCTATAGCCTCGAGTTTGTGTGTAACCACCTCCATAGTTATCGTACCCTCGTTGCGGTGCTGGATCAGGGCTAGGCTGATGGCTCGGTGTGTATCGCGGACGATCGGAACTGTATGAACTAGTCTCCGTCCTGAAGCCCACGCGAGGCGGCGCGGGGCTGCGAGAAGCGGTGTCATTACCACGGGAAGTGGGCCGGTCCCGAGGAGAATGCTTGAAGCGAATGATGACCTCCGCCTTGCGATTCTTCCGCTCTGGCTCTGGAGCCCAAGTGTCCGTAGGAAGATGATCAGATGGATCAATCTCACGGCCATCGTCACCAATGATAGGCTGGCTGAGATCCCGAATAGATTCAACCTCGGAGCGGACCACTGCATTTGCGTCCCTGGCAGTTGATGGCGAGTCATAGGCTGGTGTAGGATCTCTGCTGTTGGGCCGTGCTGCATGTGGGTTGATGGAGTTATATGAGTCGGGCGAGAATGGGATCGAAGAGGCACGTTCACGGTCACTAGAGATTGAGGGTCGGGGGCTGACCGATTTTCGTGTTACCATTCGCATATCTGTGCTGGTAGACCCACCGCGGCTGGAGGTCGGTCGCTCGGCAGTCGGTGGCTGTGGAGAGGTACGGAGAGGATAGATGGGAGAGTCATAGGGCGAAGGTGGTGCTTGGGCAGTCTTGGATACGGGTACAAGGGCCCCCGGTCCTGGCGGTTGAGAAATCATCATCTCATCGTCAAAAAGAGCGCTTCGTCTCCGGCCGAGTCGATCCTCATATTTCGGGAATTCCTCGGGCTCGTAACCAGCGACGAGACTGGTGGGCATGGGAGATGTGGAGTTAGAGTGTCCCGGGGTGTACGGCTGATACGACGATGTGGGCTCCCTGGCAGCTGGCGGGGCTGGCTGGACTGACTGCATTGGTTGCATCGGTTGTTGCATTGGCTGCATCGCCTGTGGGTGCTGTGCCATACGAGACCGATGAACTGGTGGGGGTGGAGGTGGGCCATCCTCATCTTCATCTTCCACACGTGGCTGCATAGTGGCGTATTCAGGATGATAGACTTCACGATGCATTGGCTGCAGTGCTCGAACGTCGTGCGGCTGGTAGCGAGGGTCACCTGCTGGCCCGGACGATGAACTCGGCCGCGAGTAGCTCAGAGGTGGAGGCTCATCTGCATATGCTGGCTGGCGTGGGGTGAATGTTGACACCGGTCCGAATGACATAGGAGGTGCAGTATATTGGGGTGAGAGTGGACTGTAGATATTCTCACCCTGCTCGTATACTGCCCTACTGTGCATATCGACCTCATACGATGGCTCTTGGGACACAGTGCGATACTCTCTCGGAGGATGCTGGTCATAGTCGGAGTGGCTGCGAGGTTGCAGTGGGCGCGAGTCATATGCAAGCTCTGGGTTCTCGTGACTGGCATAAGTCGTTTCGTGTGGAGGGTTACGTCTCATTGCACCTGCCGGAGGAAGCGCTGGGGCTGAGGCTGGAGCTTCCCATTCGCGTTGATAGTTTTCAGGGGCGTCATACGCCCTAGATTGAGGTGATGCATTATAGTGTTGCTCATATGAGGGCTCTGAGTGATGTCTTTGCGGGTAAGTTTGGGCGGGCTCGGGAACAGAAGCCATGGGCATATTTTGGACTTGTTCCCGTATGTTTCGTGAAGGCATTGGGTGATGCAATGCAGGGGCTGGCTGAGGTTGCTCTTGAACAGGAGGTCTAGGAGGGGCTACTCCTGATGGGTCAGTAGGCAGTGGTCGTCGCTTGAAAGCATTCAGTTGTCTAGGACCCGACAAGCCAGAGCTTGATGTGATGGCAGCAGCAGCTGGTTTGCCCTGGACCCTTTCTGCTGCTTCTTTTCGCTTCTCAATAATTGCCTCATCTTGTTGTCGGGTATCATAGTATGTCATCTCGATTCGAACTTCACCAGAGTATTTGCCTTTTGACTGCAGTGGGTGCCAGTGGTCGTCCTGGCTTCCTCCAGGAATAATAAGGTTGTTCAAGTCGATCCACGTTTCTCCAATAAGATCAGTCTTTTTGTCGTCGTTGAACACAGAAACTTTTAGCTTGTAGTAGTCCGGGGATTGGTGTACAGTGAAACGGAGCTCGTGGTCCCTGTGTTGACGTCAGTTTGTTTACTTACACACTATATGCTTATGAACGTACCATCTAGGAGTTTGTCCACCTCGCAAATCCGTTGGAGTTTTCTTTGCTTCCTTTCCCAAGCGTGCTGCGCAGTAAGGGTTCTGTTTCCCCATAGTCTTGCGATTGGGGAGATTCTTTGCGCGATCGATAATAGCCACCAGAGTGCCAATAGGTGGCCCATCAACCGACATGTCGGCGAAGATGCCAGCCGCATGACTACCCTTGAACACTTTAGCCATGGTCAATCAACGATAGCTCGTGTTCAACATGTATGGCAGGAAAGAGAAGGAGAATAAAAGAGACGATCAATCGAAAAGAGGGGGGATCGTTAAAGATAAAAGCGCCCACTTTTCTGGAATGTCAGAGACAGTATTGCAGGTGGCTGGGGGCGGGTCGTTCTGATCTCTGATTGACTGACTTGACTGTATTCCCCTGCCGATCAAAGCGATGTGACAATACCAAACCAGATTTATATTACCCGATAAACATCGTTATCTATCCCAAAGTTGATCGTGAATACGCAACTCGTCCTCCATATCCTTGTTCCTGTTCACCAGCCTCACGAAAACTTATGAGATTTTAGATTAGATATCCATTTTCATTTTTACTTTCGTCCAACCCGGTCTCAAAGTCCAGACTCCAAGTGGAGCAGCATCGTCAGCTCCGATCAGCTCCCCCAGCCACCGCGATCCACCGATCAATGCATTCCCGGCGCCGACAGGGGGTCAAGTTGGCAGGAAGTGCAACGATTGGCGACTGGCCTGCAGCGATCGTCATCCTTTCAATAGTTTTGTTAGTGAATCCGGTTTCAATTTGTCTCAATTGCGAGGCCTCGCAGCTGTCAGGCGCAGCCATCCCCACTCATAAGGTCAAGCAAATGCATGAGTCAACCCCACTTGATTCTAGATTGCTATGGCGACGGGCAAAACATCTGATTGGGCTTGACCGCAATTGCTGCCCATACTCCAACGAACCTATACAGAAGAATAGTGTCTAACAAATAATTGTTCTACGTGAGACAGATCTGGAGTGTACATTTGTACAACCCTCGATAGTATCGGTATCCCCTGCTTGTTTTGGTCGCTGCCTGCTTCACAGCCCCGGTGATCCATGGGAGCTCTGTCTAGTCGGCTTACACGCCTGGGGCCGATTTCTATTATTATATTGAATAAGTTTCTTGATATATCATAATTGATGGGGCAAAGATATATGGAAGCCTGGAAGAATCATTTTATTATCCGGAAATATCTTGGCCATCAGCTACACTATTCACCAACGCGGCAACGCCCAAGATGAGCTCACAAGGATATTTGACGCGAATCCCGAAGATTTATGGGTCGGTCAACTACGTAAATTATCGGAATAAACACTTAATCGGAAACACGGAATGTGCCAACCATGACCATTGGCGAGCGATCGTGACGTATCTAAGAATCTACGAGACTTGAAATGCACGATTCGCGGGGGTGTCCTGCCTTAATACCTTAATGCCTTGGTGCCTGGGAAATCGGTGATTGAGTTAAGGTGTTATGCCTCAGGTGTCTATAGACACCGCCGCCATTCCCGATCAGGGCGAACTTTTTTGATTGGCAGAAAAAAAGATCAAACCTTCATGATCACGGCGCTGCCACGAGCTTTGAGCGTGTATACACTCTCTTTCCTTTTTTGGCAGATTAAATCCTACCTTGCATCAGTGATTGAATACCATAGCTCACCATGGCGGCTCCCGTCCTGCCTTTGCAACAGGTGAAGCTCGCCTCGTTGCCATCCACCCGCCTTACACCAGAGCAACAATACTGGCGCACATTCAAGAACCCTCTCCTCATCCCGTCGCCAGCCAATGGACCTATCAATCTCATCACTCAACCCTCTGCCCCATCATCTTCTGCTGTCTTCAGCTCCCTGTCGCAGCCCCCCGATATTTTCACCGTGACCACCGGTGCCCGAGTTCAGATCTACTCAATCCACACCCGGAAATTGCTGCGCACAATCACTCGATTCGATGATACAGTACGGGGTACAGATGTTCGGCCGGACGGGCGTGTGTTGGTGACTGGTGACGATACAGGCACAGTCCAGGTTTTTGACGTCAAGTCCCGCGCCATTCTGAAGACATGGAGAGACCACAAGCAGCCCGTGTGGGTGAGCAAGTTCTCTCCGAGCGACCCAACTGCTCTTATGACCACTAGTGATGACCGGACAGTCCGTCTGTGGGATCTGCCTGCTGAGTCCAGTCAACGTACCTTCACCGGCCATACCGATTACGTTCGCAGTGGTGCCTTCATGCCCGGCGCAATGGCCTCCTCTGGATTGATTGTCTCTGGCTCCTATGATCGCACAGTTCGCATCTGGGATCCCCGTGTGCAGAGACGCGCAGCTATGACCTTCAAGATGGCGGCTCCTATCGAAAATGTGCTGCCCATGCCGGCGGGCACTACCGTTCTGGCTTCCGCTGATAACAAGATTGCGGTGCTTGATATTGTGGCTGGAAAGCCCATGCACATGATTCAAAACCACCAGAAGACAGTAACCTCGCTTGCGTTGGCATCCAATGGAGAGCGATTGCTCAGTGGTGCATTGGATGGTCACCTGAAGGTCTTTGAGACAACTGGCTGGAATGCGGTCTCTGGCTCTAAATACCCATCGCCCATCCTGTCTCTGCGTGTTATCACCTCTGGCATAGCACAGGAGGACAAGCACATCGCCGTTGGTATGCAGTCAGGTCTTCTTTCTATCAAGACCCGGTTGTCTGGTCAACAGAAGGTCAAGGACCGCGAGCGTCAGAAGGAGATGAAGGCTCTGCTCGAGGGCAAGCTGGAGGAACACGACCGCGAAGTGGCAAAGAAAAATAAGACTCGCGGCTCAGGCTGGGAGAAGCGGTTGCGTGGCCGCGATTTCATCGGAGAAGGAGTCGAGATTGTGATCGAGGGCCAGGACAACAAGAAGAGGAAGCGTGAACAAGCTTGGGAGCTTGATTTGCGTAAGGGCCGATATGCCGCTGCCTTGGATCAAGTCCTTGGAGGTCCCGATAAGACAGCCCAGCTCACGCTATTCACTGCCCTCCGTCACCGTTCGGCTTTACGTGCTGCCCTCAAAGACCGCGACGAGGTCACACTCCAGCCCGTTTTGTCATGGGTTTACAAGCATATTCGCGAGCCCCGTCTGGTTGATCTCTGCGTTGAAGTTGCCATGAACCTGCTGGACATCTACTCGGCCAATCTGGGCCAGTCAGCCCAGGTTGACAAGTTGGTGGACCGATTGCATTTCCGCGTACGTGACGAGGTGGAGATGGCACAGAATGCCTTCCAGCTGAAGGGCGCACTTGACATGTTGAAGGCATGATGCTTATAATATGAGTTTTTGGAGTTCGGCTGGATTTACCATTCGTCGGTGTATTGGCGGGCCATCGGTTGTACAGATTTGCATAGAAATAAAAGTACCATTTTCAATGTCCTGTCTCTCATGGACTGTGATTTGCATCAGCCCCCGCGTTAGTAGTAAATCAAGCTAGATGACGGGCTTGAATCTACCGATCAAAACGTTCATTGGAGGCCTGAGTTAGTATTCTTGGATAGAATGTTGCTGAGTTAGGACCCGAGACTCGTGTCCCTCGTACTTGACCTTTATTTCGCTCATCTGCGCTCGTAATTGTATTGACTTTCCAGCATATGACTCGTAAGATGCTGAATAGTTCAAAGAAGGGTCTCATGGATTTGGTACTCTATCATTCCCTTGACAAATTCGAGAACTTGATGAGGTGGTTGGATTGCCTTGCGGAGAGCCTATAGTTATTTGATATCAGCGAGGATCTCTTTTGGGTTGCAACAGTACGCGCTGGTTGTCCATTATTACGACATCACTGATCCAATAATCAGTGGTGAAACATATCAGTAGCCAACTTTTATATGAACGGCCACTGATGGAGATTCTGGGGAATAGAAGTCGCAGAACTAATGAATCAAAAGGTAGCGAAGTGATGGAGAAAGCGAATGCAGAAATGGGAAATGAGGTCTCTGATATAAGAGCACCGCTGACTTCAATTTCACACTTAGAAGATGAAGCATCAAGAAGTAGTGCCGTGGGAGGCGAGTTACAGGCTACAAATGCCTTGATACGATATTGAAACGTAGATGAAGACTGGTTCAGGGTATCTTATGCTCATATGTATCGATCAAACACTCAATACACTGGGAAGGAATCATAATCCTCCATGCCATCCATGGGCAGAGCCGCCTTCCTTGATTCTAATCGTACGACTCACCCATTTCTTCCAGCCGCAGACGTAGGCGTATCTTATCGTCCTCTACCCGGTTGATTATGGCATTGCATGCCAGCAGGGCCCTGCGGTGGGCCGGGAAGTCGAAAAGGTTGCAGACCGTGGAGTCATCCCAGGGTGAAGTGAGCCACTTCTCGTCATAGAATCGGCCAGAGTGGGGATTACGGGGAGCCCGAAGACGGACGGCGAAGGAATCAATAACGGTATCCTCACCATCCTTCACTTCTGGCTCCCCAATATCCCGGAGGTGCTTGGCCAGGTATGCCTTGTCGTCCTTAAGGCGCTCTGCAATAGTGTTGCAGCTTTCCAGAGTGCGTTGGAGCAAGGACAGGTCATGGGACTGAATGAACCCTGCGTCATCCAACGGGGACGTATAGTACCGTCCATCGTATGGAATAGCAGGGGTCAAGGGCTGAGGTGGGGGGTGAGGCTGGAGCTGAGGCTTCTGTTCGTTAGTATTGGCTTGAGACTCGGGGCGAGGTATGAGTCTACCTGCTGCATAGCCTGCTGGGGAGCCATCTGGCGATTGATTTCCTGCTGGATAAAGAGAGGTTGATCTGTGGCTGTGGCTTTCCGATCTTTGTTGATTTCAGTAAGCAGAAGATTCACAGAAGAGGAAAAAGTTCTGGGATTGAGAAATAGGTGTCACTCACGGTGGCTGCAGTGAACACCTTGATTATTCCATCCACAGTTGCTACAGGCACCGCGACTGTCTGGAACTCCATTGACAACAACCACAACACAAAACGCAAATGGACCTTTACCACTTTTACAGCAGTCACACTCTTGACCAGCAGGAGCCTGGACCCCAACACGCTGTTTGTAACCAAGCAAAGCCCGGTTCTCTGTAGTGTATCCTTCTTCTGCACCATTTCGCCAGACAACTTGACGCACCACTGGGAGGGCGTAGATACCTCTGCGACGGTTGCTTGTGAGTGGGACCTGGACTGGATTGCCATTTGCATCAGTCCATGTCTGACGCGCATCTAATTATATGTTAACACCCGCTGTTCAAAACAATATAAAGGGTATACTGCCATCCGTCATCGTCGAGGTCACGTGGAATATCTTGGCAGCGGAGAGCGGAGCGGAAGGGCGGCGTATGCTGGCAGAATAGGAACAAAGAAAGTCCGAAATACGAATACGAGGGGAAAGCGGAGACCAAAGGCAGTAAAGCACCTCGTTTTATGATTGGTCACCCACCATGGATGAGTCATTGCGGAGCTCACCATTGCGGAGAATTTATGCATAGCAAGACCAGCATATCATAGGTATCGACGAGTCCTGTATCTTCCTAAAGGCAGGTACAGTAGAAATTCAATCTTCTTCTATATCACATCATGGGCATTATTTTCCTCCCATTTTTCTCCCTTTTGGCGACGACATGTGTTATCAGACTACAGCGTAGCTGTTGATGTTGCAGGACACAATTTGAGCTGGACATGTGACGTAAATATCGAGTTGGATTCAATCCCTTCAGCAAATGCCCCTTTCATACGACCTAATTACTTGTTGAATTATTTCAATCAAGATCAGTAAATTTTGTAGTTAATTTTTCCGAGTATACGGTGTTCAAGGTTGGGCAGAATAATGGACCCGACCCCAGTCTCTCCCACCGGTCAGAGCTTAAGCGGCATCGGCTTCTCCTCCATGGAACCTTTGACTTCCCCCAGAATTTGGTGAACTCTTGCATCGAACTGTTGTCTCGTTCTCTATTCCATTTTATTTGCATCAAACGTTACACGTCTCGGTTATCACTTGGCACATACTTTACCCCTCTATTCTTGCCCCGCCCCCTCGAGAAAACAAAAATCCTAGCTGTCCCAAGCTCCACCTTCGGTTCTACTGTGGAGAGGGTCGAGACCGACTGATTGGCGATGCTCTAAGGGCAGAAAAAAATTAAGAAGAACCACGGCACAGTCAGCAGTCCGGACCGCTGGGCCCGACCCAGAAAATCAATCACGTCACGTTGTCCTTCCATCATGGCCGCCGCTTTTGATGAGGAAGATCTATCGATCCCACTCGCTCCTTCCGACCGTGAACGTGACCACCCTCGTGACCACACCAGGCCGGTCAGCTCGAACCCCTCCGCCATGGCTATGCCGCCGCCGCGCCCGACCGCTAGAGCGGAGGCCACCCAGTCCCCCGCAACCACAAGAGATATGCAACGCCTTGACCAGTATCAGACCGTGAGGATTTTGGGTGAGGGGTCGTTCGGAAAGGTGAAGCTGGCCATTCACCAGCCGAGTGGTCGGCAGGTTGCCCTCAAAATCATCTCTCGGCGTAAGCTCTTGTCCCGGGACATGGTCGGTCGTGTGGAACGAGAGATTCAGTACCTCCAATTGCTCCGACATCCTCATATTATCAAATTGTATGATTCCCTTTTCCCTCCTCACATAGTTAAATTTGTTGTGCGTCCAGGCTGATCGGGTGGATTTACCCCGCTAGATACACCGTTATCGCCACCAAGACCGACATTGTCATGGTCCTCG
This sequence comes from Penicillium pulvis, assembly GCF_028828015.1. Lineage (NCBI taxonomy): Eukaryota > Fungi > Ascomycota > Eurotiomycetes > Eurotiales > Aspergillaceae > Penicillium > Penicillium pulvis. The sequence goes on along the minus strand of NW_026643078.1, from coordinate 511,497 downwards.
AGTACGCCGAGCGAGAATTGTTCGACTACCTGGTGCGAAAAGGCAAATGCAACGATGACGAAGCCAGAAAGTTTTTCCAGCAAATCATTTGCGCTGTCGAATACTGTCACCGACACAAGATCGTCCACCGAGATCTGAAACCCGAGAACCTGCTTATCGACAGCCAGAAGAACGTCAAAATTGCCGATTTTGGTTTGAGTAATATTATGACAGATGGCAATTTCCTCAAGACTAGCTGTGGTAGCCCGAACTATGCTGCCCCAGAGGTCATTTCTGGAAAGCTTTACGCAGGCCCCGAGGTGGATGTCTGGAGTTGCGGTGTGATCCTCTATGTGCTGTTGGTGGGCCGACTGCCCTTTGATGACGACTATATCCCCGCTCTGTTCAAGAAGATTGCAGCGGGTAACTTCCACGTTCCAAGTTATATCTCCCCCGGAGCTGCCCGGTTAATCCGGGCCATGCTACAGGTTCACCCTGTTCACAGAATCACTATCCCCGAGATTCGGGATGACCCGTGGTTCAGTAAGAACATCCCCAAATATCTGGAACCTCCAGCAGAAGAATATATCGCACCCGGTGCCGACCAGAGCAAGGCCAATGATGCCAAGGTCGCTCCTGGAAAACCGCTTCCAGTGCAACACAAGGTTCACCAGATTGCCGTGTCGAAGCTCGAACGAAGCATGGGATATGGCCGTGAAGATATTGAAGATGCACTCAGACATCCGGAGCCCAGCGCAATCAAAGATGCATTTTCTATCGTCGTTGAAAATGAAATGATGCAGACGAACTGTGAGTCTTTCTCCATGCCATTACTTAGGTGTCAATTTCTAACTGGGTCTTCATAGCTCCCACGGAAGATAATTTAATGGCCTCGAACGTGCCCCCACAACCCAAAGGACCCGCACAACCGACAGTCGATCGAGCGACTGCTGCACCCAAAGCTCAGGCGCCGCCTGCTCCAGTTGCCGCTCGGAAACAGAGCATCTCGCGTCGCATCCGTACGGAAGAGACACAGGCAGATTCCGAGTCCGAAGAACCACGTCCCAGCCATGTCCGAATCCTGCCAACTAGTCTACCATACGTGCATGACCAGCTCATGGAGCAACGGGATCGAGAGCAAAGGGCTCGTGTTGATGAAGTGCGTCGGAAAGAAGCTGCTCGGAACGAGGCGGAGGGATTGGGGTCCGAGCGTCTGGAGCTGACACCTGAGGAGCAAGCTGCTACAGCTCGAGCATTGAAGCCCCATGCTCGGAGTATAATTGATCTTGATAAATTGCGCCTGGAACCACCAATTGGTCACCCCATTTCGCAGCAGCCTCCCAAGCGATCCCGCAAATGGCAATTTGGTATCCGCTCACGGAACCAGCCCTATGAGGCCATGTTGTATCTTTATCGGGCAATTGCTGCCCAAGGTGGTGTTTGGGATGTCCAGCCTGTCGAGTCAGGAACTCAAATTGGACCGGAAGCAACCCCTTCCCCGGACAAACCCAAGCCGCTCCAGAACAAATACCCTGATCTCCCATCGGACTACTACATCCCCAAGGACCCTTGGTTCATTCGTGCACGCTTGCTGAAAGAGGGAGTCAAGGCCCCCGGAGCATCAACCAGTGTTTTTAATAGCCGCAGTGACCTCGGGGAACTGCGTCGGCGATTCCACATTTCGGGCATCTCGACTCCATTTGAGGACAAGGAGGTGAAGTCTTTTGCATCAGACAAGGATAACAGTGCACCCTCTGCACCTTCATCAGCTACGCAACACAATGGCCTCCCGAGTATTTCCCACGGCGTCTGGGTCTTCGTTGACATCCAACTCTACCAGTTGGAAGAGAACAACTACATGGTCGATTTCAAATGCGATGGCTACCAGAATGTTATTCGTGCTCAGGGTGACACAGAATGGACTCCCATCAGCAAGCGTCTGAAGAACAAGGAGAAGGAGGTGACTAGCCCCTACCCTTTCCTAGATGTGGCATCCGACCTTGTGGCTCAGCTGGCTGTTGCCAGCTAAACATTTATCTCTGGTGGATATTGACTGGAACGACGAATATGATATCTTCTCCATACTCACCTTCATAATTTTCATAATCTCTTCTTATCCAATTTTCTTTGGTTGTCCATCCCAATGAGATGTGGTTGTACAGCGGACAATCTGTGCTTCATGAGCGAATGTTGGTTTGATACTTTTCCCGTGTACGATTTTTCATCTGCATGAACAATATCATTTACATTCGATCTGCTCCGTTCTTGTCGTAGGTCTAAATTGAAAGCTTCCAGACATGCTTACACTACAACATTTAAAAGGCAGGACTTTTTAGAAATATCAAGGCACCCTGGTTTCCATTCTGACATGTTTCTTATTTTTTTCTGCTTTTCTTTCTTTCTATTTTTCTTTGGAGGATAGTCAAATGCAAAGACAACATAATAACATAATGGGGGTTCGCTCGGCTCAAATTAACGTCAGATCTCTCTCACTTTCCAACCAGGTTAATGATAGATCAACTCAAGTCAACGCATTGTATTAGAGTTGACGGCTTTTCCCTTTCAAGTCACGGGGCTTCTTGACTGAGCCGCGCGGGGTGACTCTGGTGACCATGGCCACGTAGCTCTTGTCGTTGCGTCGACGTTGGCTCGCCGAATTTCCTCGGTTCAATCCAGTCCGGCCGATCTCCGCATCCTCTCGACCACGCCCATCCTCCATGGAACTGGCACTCTCAGTTCCGTCCAGAGAGGCAGCCTTCTCCTCCACGTCGCTATCCTCTCTCTTGCTAGACTCCCCGTGCGCCGCAGCAGCCTCAATACCTGCCTGCTCACGCTGCCGAAGCGCAGCATCAAGGACCCATGGCTTGAACGTAGGAAGTATCTCGATGTCCGGAAATCTCGCCCGGCTGCCTTGCTGACGCTCAAGGTCCTTGGAACTGCTTCTCGCTGGAAGCCATTGACTTTTTTCCCGGCCGAGGCACTGCTTTCACCGGCACTGATACCGAGAGATTCTTCATGGGCTTTTTCCTCCTCTCGCATATCTATCATGTATTGATGAGTCTGGTTGACAATGTCACGGATCTCTTGGAAAGACTTTCCGCATCCCACACATTCACGGAGCCACTCTGGCACGGGAGCAGTAACAGCTCTTGGAAGTCTTCGCCCACGCATGGTCAGACCTCGAGTAGTCGAGGGTTTCTTCGTCTTAGTACGAGCAGAGGTCTTTTTCTGTTTGCTGCGGCCAGCATTGCTGGGACCAGACCGACTTGAACCCGCACGACTTGGGCCAGCGTGACTGATATCACTCTGGTGTTCCTTCTCTGAGACTCGCAGTACCTCGCGGCGGCGGAGTGTAATTTCGAAGCTTTCAACTCCATTCCACTGCTCCATGCGGGAGAGGGATTCAAGAAGCAACTCGCATTGCGTGAAAGGCCATTGGTCGGCGCGGTAGCGGGCTCGCTGGTAGTGCTTCCGACAATAGTGGACCCAGACAGCATCGGGGAAGAGCTTCGTCGAAGCCTTGTTCCGTCCGAAGAAGTGGGAGACGACCTTGCGGAAGTGCATCCCGTCTGGGGAGGGGCCCATGTGGCATGGGTGGGAGAATTCGCAGAGTGCGCTGCTCTCTTCGTCGGCGTCGGTTTGATCGGCATCTTCGTCGGCGTCGTGTTCTTCAAGGCCGTTGTCGTCATCGTCGTTCTCACCGTCGTCATTACCGACATCGGTCTGGGTTCTATCGTCGTCATCTTCGTTTCGGTGACATACTGAAGCGGGTGGACGGAAATTAGGGTCCGATTCTGTGCCTTGAGATGAAGTGCTGTCAGAAATCTCATCCTTTATTTCTGAATCTGCGACTTCAGAACAGATGAACTTGAGCGGATCTATCTCATATCCATCTGGCAGCTCTAACGCATCATTAAGAAATCGTGTGATCATGTATGGCACAGGCTGGACGTGATGAAGCTCATCTGGCCATGCAGCAGGAAATTGAACAGGTGGCTGAGCAGCCTTCAGAAAAGGGGAAAATGAAAAGGGATCACTACCAGCATTGCCTGGCATGGTTCTCTGTCTTTTGCTTGCTTGATCCGAGACGTGTCGAGAAGGACCATCATGTGCGAGCTGTCTCTTCCTTTGACCCTCTTCGACGGCCTTATCAATACCTACCCAGTCAACACGGTCAAAATCGGTCCATTCAGATTGTAGACCCATATTGACTTTCAAACTATCTCCAGGTGACAGACGGATTTCGCCCTGTGGGGGACTTGGACGACGGAGGGGGGATAATCAAATGGAGGTGGCCAGCCATATTGTTCACCAGGTACCGGAGGGAACTTTGGAGGCATTTTGGAGATCTCCGAGAAAAGAAAAAAAGGCAAAGAGAATCTTTCAGATGAGGATGAATGAGATGGCAAATTATTGCGATGATGATTGTCGATGGATTGGGGAAAGAGTTCGGATAAAGTAATCAGGTGAGTTGTATGGGATCACGTCAAAGTCTCAACCGAGGAAATCTTATATTCGCTTACCGGCAATCTCCCACTCACAGGCAGGCATTGTTTGCGTGCCTACTTGATGTGGGCTACGTGATGAACCCTCTTTTACCCCTCGCCTACCCTCCATCTTCGACTTTGATTTCTTCATGTTCTCTCTCGCCAATTCGTCCATCCAACTATCTGCCTGGCTCGCCTATAGCTTCAGCTTCACAAGCTTCCCCATCTACATTCAGCAGCTCGGGATTGTTTTCTCCTTTTGTTTCCAGGCCACCGACAATGATAATGGTGAGTGTGGGTGGGTGCTCCTACAAGATGACGATACATGGAAGGAGTATGATGATTGCATATATTTAGGTATTTACTTTCTTCTTTGTGCGTATTCAAAGGGTTCAAACCCCATTATTACAGATAGACATTGATTATTTAGATAGAAATCTAGGTATCAAAGGCTTCTCGTTCAATCCAGCCTTTCAGTGCAGGTAGAACGTTCGAATGTTGCACTTGGCCCTCTGCTCTAGTTATCGGCATGTGAAGTTGTTCCCAGCGGTGCTACTTGAACATGAGAGCCAGGGAAATAGGCATTCTAGGTGCAAGCTGCGACTATTCAAGGAAGTTGCGTGGGGATGGACCATGGTCGTGGAGATTAACGTTTTAGGAAGGGCGCTAGCGTTTCTATACTTCGGAAAAACGCACGGGCCGTTTCTTACTGTCACCTCACAGGCGCGGCATCACCCGCCACGCGGTGTAAACGCGTGGCTTACGGATACATCAAGGGCCGATGCTCTAAGTCTCAGACCCATACGACATCTTGGCACAGAATTGATCATGCATCAATTGAACCACCTCATCATTGTCTGCTGTCATGCCATTTGTGCTGTTGGCCCAAAACATGGATTGTCTGAAGACGAATGGTCAGTCGCCGCTGAAGGTTATGTATCAACATACTGTTCAGGCTGTCCGCTGATCCCAAGTAATCTAGGTTTATTGAGTCTTTCCAGAAGGGGGAGACACCCACTTTTATCAATCATGCGATAGCTGGACTAAAGGCTTTGTCTGACGACCCTCGTGCGCTGCTTATTTTCTCGGGGTAAGTGCATACTATTGCACATCGCTTACTGCAATGTGAATTGCGTTTGCAAATCACGCATGCGCATGTCTTATGCATGCACAGCTTATGACTATTTTTGCAGGGGCGCAACAAAGAAATCGAGAACATACTTGAGCGAGGGACAATCATATCTTGTAAGTCGTCTTGCTCTTTGAACAAGGGCTGGCTGATTGGTAACTTCAACACAGAAACTCGCAGAGGAGAACAACTACTTTCAAGACCCGAAACAAGTCACAGTATCTTACACATCGAGGATCACAACAGAGGATCTCGCGACAGATTCATATCAAAATGTACTCTTTTCACTTCTACGTTTTCGATTGCACACAGGGATTTACCCGCAACGCGTTACCGTCGTGACCCATGAATTTAAAAGAGCTCGGTTCATGGAGTGCCATTTCCCCTCCTTGGGGTTATCTCCGAGGATTGATGGTAGACATGCAGAAGCTAGTGCGGTTTCTGTAATTGGTATAAACCCGCCAGAGGATGTCACTCCCTTAGAATCATTGGTCCGTGGCGAAGCGGGCAAAGGGATTGGGCTCTGGAAACAAGATCTATATGGAGTTGGCGAGGATTTGGCCGGCAAGCGACGTCAAAGAGGCTGGACCTCGGGTATGGAAACAGGAGCCTTTGTGAATGTCGGACTCCAAGAAGTCGTTGAACAATTGGTATGCTGGCAGGGCGGGACCGGTAATGAATTGTTCCCAAGGATGAAAGAGCTGCCCTGGTTCTACGGCAATCTAGCAACATAGGTAAGAGTTATGGACATAATGCAGTATTCATTAAGGCATACTATCTTCTGATTCGATACGTGAAATTCAACTTGTCCCCTCCAAACGCCAATGCATAGAGCATCCCTCGTGGATATTCATAAAAAGGCTTCAAATGCTTAATCTGCCATCCGGTAGCTGACCATAGTCCCCACCCGGTGGTTATTGGTACTGAAACTGCGCAGTTGAACCTTCTCCGCGTTCTTGATTTCCTTGGCGTCGCTGTCACCCCACTCCACAGGGACATCGGAATCAGCATCGGCATACACCAGGACGTTGAATGTGCAGTCTCCGTCAAGGACGGGCAGGAAAGTCACCGAAGCGGTAATCTGGCGGAAAATAGCCTGAATCTCGTCTTGGATCTCCTTTTCGGTCTTTTCAACAGGCTCGGCGGGCTGGGCTTCGCTATAAAATACAGATTATCCGGGTTAGCAATGACATATCGGATGGACCAGACTCGGCTTGGAAGGCTTACCCAGGAGCCGCATTCTCCTTGTCACCTGATTTTCCAGCACTCTTGCTCTTGGAGGATTTGCCAAAGACCTCAACCTGTGGCCGACATGTCAGAAAAACTCGTGGGTAGGAATTGTAGACTCCAGCACGTACGTCAAATTGCCATCGCTCCACGTGCTCTCCAGTGTCCCGATCAGTGATGACCACCACAAGCTTCGATATTTTTCCACCGGCCATCCACCTGTTCAGCTGTGACATGATCTTCTTGATATATGCCTTCACTTGATCGTCGGCGGAAACTTGGGTGGGTTAGAATGAAGCGGGGCTCGAAGGGTCTCAGGCAGAAAGGACGAACCGAGCATGTTGAGGCCATATTTCTTGACACTGTTTTTGGTCAGGCTTCTGAATACATTTGGAAAGCATTGGGTAAACACTTACGTTATAAAATCATCGGGAGGGTAAACAGCGCGTTGGAATCTGCAATGATGGTTTCAATGAGCCTCTGGCACCATAGTTCTGTTGAGATTCATCCATAGCTCACAGTATCGAGTTAATCGAGTACTCAAACTATTCAATCATCAGTACTGAAAGATTGTTTGTGATGAAGGCATGGCACTCACGAATTCCGCCACGAGCTTCGCCGAACCTGCGCATAGGCTTTGTGAGCTTGTTGATACCAGCAAAAGACGGTAACCCCCCAATCACCTACCTCTGATAACCAGCTTGTGCACCTTCGACTTATCTTTAGCTTCAGGCATAATGAGCAGAGTCTGTTGAACGTGAGAAAGGGTAACAGAATGGGAGACAAAGCTGGAGGGAGGGTTTGTTTATGCCGATAGACGATAGTCACCGCAGCGATCGCCGTCACCGCCCGCACTCGGTTTTTATTACGCTCCGCAAGTCAATTGATCTCGCCGCAAATTCCGAGACAATCTACCGAGTCGCACCCATTGGACTGTGACAATTTACCTAGGCGATTGTCCTCGTTCCATGCCACTGCACGAATCCCGATGCGAGGATGTCTGCAGGTAGCCCGATGGCTGAGCGCAGCGCGGAAACCTCCGGCTGCGAGCCTCAAGTCGCTGGCTGGACTTTCATCCTGCTATAACTCCCTACGATCCTTCACAACCTCCGCGGCCTGGAGCGCTCGATCAAAGTCATATACACCGGATACCGATCTCGAGCGACGAATCGCAGCCATCCCCCTCGATCGATATCGCAACTTTTGCATTGTCGCGCACGTCGATCATGGAAAGAGTACCCTTTCCGACCGATTACTCGAGCTTACCGGCACCATTAAGCCGGGCCAAAACAAGCAGGTGCTAGACAAACTTGACGTTGAGCGGGAACGGGGAATCACAGTCAAAGCGCAAACGTGCACAATGATTTACAACCACAATGGCGAGGACTACTTGCTGCACCTGGTGGATACACCAGGGCATGTGGATTTCCGTGCGGAGGTTTCGCGTAGTTATGCCAGTTGCGGTGGTGCTTTACTTCTGGTGGATGCTAGCCAGGGTATTCAGGCACAGACAGTGGCCAATTTCTATTTGGCTTTCGCACAGGGCCTTGAGTTGATCCCTGTCATTAACAAAGTTGACCTGCCGTCGGCAGATCCAGAGCGGGCTCTGGAACAGTTGAGAAACTCATTTGAGCTCGATACTGAGAACACCGTCCTGGTCTCTGCCAAGACTGGACTCAATATCGAGGCTATCCTTCCGACGGTCGTTGAAAAAATCCCTGCGTACGAAAGTCCCACGTTTCCGGTCAGATCATTGAATACTAACGTGATTCAATAGGCCCATTGGCGACACCCAGAAACCTCTTCGTATGTTGCTGGTCGACTCTTGGTACGATTCTTATAAAGGCGTGATTCTTTTGGTGCGCGTTTTCGACGGCGAGGTGCGTGCCGGCATGCAGCTGGTATCATTTGCTACGGGTCTGAAATACTATGTCGGTGAAGTCGGAATCATGTATCCGACGGAGACACCCCAAACAGTCCTCCGTGCAGGTCAAGTCGGATACATTTATTTCAATCCCGGAATGAAAATCAGCAAAGAAGCCAAGATCGGTGACACATTGGCTCGAGTGGGCCAGGAGAAGCAAGTCGAAGCTCTGCCCGGTTTTGAAGAGCCAAAGTCAATGGTTTTCGTGGCTGTGTATCCTATCAATGCTGATCTTTTCGAGCATCTGGATGACAGCATTAACCAGCTCGTCTTGAATGACCGAAGTGTGACGGCCCAAAAAGAGTCCTCCGAGGCTTTGGGAGCTGGTTTCCGTATGGGTTTCTTGGGCACTCTTCACTGCTCCGTTTTTGAAGACCGTCTGCGTCAGGAGCACGGTGCCAGTATCATCATCACACCTCCTTCCGTCCCCGTCAAGGTCGTGTGGAAGGACGGCACCGAGGAAATCATTACTAATCCGGCAAAATTCCCCGATGATGATAGCCTGCGGCTTAAGGTCGCCGAGGTCCAGGAGCCTTATGTCTTGGCAACATTGACCTTCCCCGATGAATACTTAGGGAAGGTTATCGAGCTTTGTGAAGCCAACCGAGGTGAGCAGCAAAGCATTGAATACTTCACCGCAAGCCAGGTCATCATGAAATATGAACTTCCCATGGCACATCTTGTGGACGACTTCTTTGGCAAGTTGAAGGGAGGCACCAAAGGTTATGCTAGTCTGGATTATGAGGAATCTGCTTGGCGAGCAGGAAATATTGTCAAGCTCCAACTTCTGGTGAACAAAGAGCCTGTGGATGCTGTGTCACGGCTCATGCATATGAGCCAGGTCAGCCGCCAAGGAAGGCAATGGGTGACCAAGTTTAAAGAGCACGTTGATCGGCAACTGTTCGAGATTGTGATCCAAGCTGCTGTTGGAAAGAAAATCATTGCTCGTGAGACCATCAAGCCCTACCGCAAGGATGTCTTGGCCAAATTGCATGCCAGTGATGTTAGTCGGCGGCGAAAACTGCTAGAGAAGCAGAAGGAGGGTCGTAAGAGGCTCCGCGCAGTTGGAAATGTGGTGATCGATCACAAGGCATTCCAGGCATTCCTGTCTAAATAATCACCTGTATATTAGAAACACTTAAACCTGTACACAAGATACCAAAATCTATCGTTTTTGGCCATACATTCCAGAGTTCCACTCTTTGCGTATAAAAAGACAGCATGCACCCAGCACCCATGCATACTGAGCTTGGTAAAGCTAAGCGAACACTACTCGGAGACGAAGCATGAATAGAATATCCACAAACAAGCGAAGTCTTATTGTTTGATATCTTTATACTTCTAGGGTCCCACTTGAAGTTGTGCTATTGGTCCAGCGGTGAGAGCTTTGCGGCAGAAAAAAAGTGTTCGTCGCCGACCCCGCGGTCCATTCTGATTCCTCTTCCTCTCTTCATCGCCATTCCTCTCCCAGAACGACTCTTCGGGGATTCAAACCTCGGAATATTACTGCGCTGATTTATTGAGCAGCATCACACGTTCATTTTGTCCCGCGAGTCTTCTACACCGTGGACTGCGGCTGACACCCGCACGCGCCGATCAAATCATCCTTGAGTCACCCTGCCATGCTCCAACTTTGACCACGGCGCGATGCAGCCCTCGGAGGATGCGCAGATCGATCTGGGCAAGGCCCAGGTCATTGACCGCACCCCTAAAATTATCAAAGAACTGAAGTTCGGTGTATTGTATGGGATCCCGATTTGCTTCAAGACTGAGCTACAGTACTCTTTGCGCGGAATGCGATAACTAACAAACATGTTCTCCTCTTCCAGGACAAAAAATGATATTGTTGAGCAAGCTGCGGTGGAAGTCTCGGACAGAAAGTTTTTCGACCTCGAGAATGGCAGAAAGGTGGTTTCCAATGGTCCTCTCGACACACGCATGGGTATTTCAGGCAAAGTTGCAACCTGTGCGACTTGCGGACTGAACTCAAAGGATTGTAATGGTCACTTCGGCCATGTACGACTGGTTCTCCCGGCTTTCCATGTTGGGTACTTCAAAAGGGTTATCGGCATCCTGCAGGAAATTTGCAAAGAATGTTCACGCATCCTCCTCCCGGAGACCGAGCGCCGATCTTTCCTACGAGAAATGAGACGTCCTGGTCTGGATAATTTGCGACGAATGCAGATTGCGAAGCGAATCAATGAACGATGCCGGAAGACTCGGCAGTGCGAGCACTGCAACGCGATAAATGGTGTGGTAAAGAAGATTGGCACAAGTGCGCTGAAGATCACCCATGATAAGTTCCGTGCGTTCAATGCCTCAACTTCTGTCAAGAAGCAGCCACCACTCAGCAAGACCGTCTTCGATGATTCTTTTTCTGAGGTGCGAAATTCAAATACCGAGGTTGAGAAACACTTCAAGAAGGCACAGGATGACTTGAATGCCTTGCGCGTGCTCAAGTTGTTCAAGAAGATCTCGGACAGCGATTGCGAGCTTCTGGGATTAGATCCCAAGGAAGCCCGACCGGAGATGTTTTTGTGGCAGTTCATTCCGGCCCCGCCCGTTTGTATCAGACCGTCCGTTATTCAAGAGGCAGCATCTACCGAAGACGACTTGACCGCCAAGTTGGGTGATATCGTGCAAAGTAACATCAATCTCAAGAACTCCCTGCTTAAAGGAGCGCCTGTGCAAACCATCATGGAATGCTGGGATTACATGCAGCTCCAGATCGCAGTCTACATTAACAGCGATGTGCCTGGTCTCAACAAAGCGGATCTTGGAAAGCCCATACGTGGATTTGTCCAACGATTGAAAGGAAAACAGGGTCGCTTCCGTGGTAACTTGTCCGGAAAGCGTGTTGAGTACACTGGTCGAACGGTCATTTCGCCCGATCCCAATTTACGAGTAGATGAGGTTGCCATTCCGGAGCTTGTTGCCAGGAACCTGACCTATCCTGAGGTGGTCACCCGATACAACAAGGAAAAGTTGCAAGCCGTTGTGCGTAATGGAACGAACAAATACCCCGGAGCGAGATACTTGATCAAGAAGGGCTCTATCTGGCAAACAAACTTGAAGTACGGTAATTTGAATCATATGGCCAATCAACTCCAAGAGGGTGATGTGGTCGAGCGTCACCTTGAAGACGGTGATATTGTACTGTTCAACCGGCAGCCGTCCCTCCACAAACTCAGTATTCTCTCTCACTTTGCCAAAGTTCGACCGCATCGGACATTCCGTCTGAATGAGTGTGTTTGCAATCCTTACAATGCCGATTTTGACGGAGATGAGATGAATCTACACGTTCCACAAACCGAAGAGGCGAGAGCAGAAGCAATGGAGTTGATGGGTGTCAAGAATAACTTGGCCACGCCCAAGAACGGTGAACCCATTATTGGTGCCATTCAGGATTTCATCAGTGCTGCTTTCTTGCTAAGCAGCAAAGATAACTTCTACGATCGTCGCTCTTTCACTCAAATTTGTCTCTATATGTTGGGCCCCGAGACGCGATTTGACTTGCCACCGCCATCCGTCATGAAACCACAAATGCTCTGGACTGGCAAGCAAGTTTTCAACATCTTGATGCATCCTAACAAAGATGACCCTGTCTTAGTCAACCTTGATGCGGCATGCCGACAGTTCAAGCAGCCAAAGGATGGAAGACCCAAGGACTTGGATCCGAACGATGCTTGGCTGGTGATCCGCAACTCCGAAGTCATGTGTGGTGTCATGGACAAGTCTACAGTCGGTGACGGTAAAAAGGACAATGTGTTCTACATCATGCTTCGAGATTATGGACCTGCTGCGGCCGCCCAGGGCATGAACCGCCTGTCTAAGTTGTCAGCCCGCTGGCTCACCAATCTTGGATTCTCTATTGGTATCACGGATGTGTGGCCCAGCGAGAGGCTAGTCCAATCCAAGAACGACCTAGTCGAAGCAGCCTACGCCGCTTGTGACGAAGTTATTGCTAAGTTCAAAGCTGGCACTTTGGAGAAGTATCCTGGTTGTGACGAGTTGCAAACTATGGAAAACCAGCTCTCTGGTATTCTCAGTAAAGTTCGTCAGCAAGCTGGTGATGAGTGTATTGCACAACTCAGCAAATACAATTCACCCCTGATCATGGCCACGTCCGGATCTAAGGGTTCTAGTATTAACGTTTCCCAAATGGTCGCGCTTGTGGGTCAACAAATTATCGGCGGTTCACGTGTTCTGGATGGTTTCCAGGACCGTACTCTACCTCATTTCCCGAAGAACGCACGCCAGCCTCCTTCCAAGGGTTTCGTCCGCAACAGTTTCTTCTCGGGTCTTCTGCCTACCGAGTTCATTTTCCACGCCATGTCTGGTCGTGAAGGTCTGGTCGATACTGCCGTTAAAACGGCCGAAACCGGTTACATGTCTCGTCGGTTGATGAAGTCTCTTGAAGATCTTTCGACTATGTACGATGATACTGTACGGAACTCATCTGCGGCTATTGTGCAATTCCAATATGGTGACGACAAGTTGGATCCTTTGGATATGGAAGGCAAAGCCAGACCTGTCCACTTCGAGCGAACCTTCATCCACTCTGAATCAACCACATACAAAAATAATGAACGGAGTTTGCTGCCAGCGGAGATCTTGGAAGTCTGCGAAGAGATGCTTGGCGCAGAGCGCGCCAAGCTGGTCCGCAGGGACCTTATGGGCAATGAGCTGGGCTATATGGATCGCAGTGATCACGGAATCGATCAGCTTGAGAGTGCGCGTGATTTCCTCGACTCCATTCAGGAGTATGTGGAAGGCAAGGCCGAAAAGCTGATTAACCTTGGTGGTGACGTCGGTTCGATCGAGGAAGGTAGCCGACAAGGATTAGACCATACCGGAAAGCTGACCGAGACCACTCTACGCGCATTCATCACTTCTTGCCTCACGAAATATAGGAGAGCTCAAGTTGAGCCTGGTCATGCTGTGGGTGCTGTTGGAGCCCAGTCCATTGGTGAGCCGGGTACTCAGATGACTCTTAAGACTTTCCATTTCGCTGGTGTCGCTGGTATGAGTATCACACAGGGTGTGCCTCGTATTAAGGAAATCATCAACGCCTCCAAAGAAATCAGTACGCCTGTCATCGCCTGTGAACTGGTCAACAAGGAACATATGGCTGCAGCACGTATTGTCAAGGGTCGTATTGAAAAGACCTACCTGCGTGACATCATGCGCTCTATCACCGAAAACTGGACCGGCAGCTATGCTTATGTGACCATCAAGATCAACCTCCAGACCATCTCTGATCTGAAGCTCGAGCTAGATGTGAGAAAAATTGCTCAGGCGATTAAAACCCACAAACGCTTCAAGGGTGCAGATCTCACATTCCGCGTTGGCACGTCTAGCATCAGGATCTTCATGGACATGGACCCGGCCAGTAAGACAGGTCTGTCGAAGACTGAGGTCGCTGCCACGAGTATGGACCCCTTCCTGCGTCTCAAGCATCTTAAGCGACTGTTGCCCGATATCCAGATTCTTGGACACGCTCGTGCTCAGCGCGCCATTATTCGAACGGATGAGACTTCCACCTCCAACACTCTATTGGTGGAAGGCTACGGCTTGAAAGAATGTATGACGACCGTCGGTGTGGATGGCCTCCGCACAAGGACAAACAACGTCATGGAAGCGCGCGAGGTTCTCGGTATTGAGGCGGCAAGAACTACAATTGTTGTCGAAATTAGTGAAGTCATGAAGGACATGAACATCGATCCTCGCCATATGCAACTTCTGGCCGACGTCATGACGTACAAGGGCGAGGTGCTTGGTATCACTCGGTTCGGTCTGGCCAAGATGCGTGACTCGGTCCTTCAGCTCGCCTCTTTCGAGAAGACTGCAGACCACCTCTTTGATGCTGGTGGTGCTGGCCGTACCGATCTGATCGAGGGCGTCTCTGAATGTATTATTATGGGCAAGACTATCGGACTAGGAACCGGTGCCATGGAAGTCGTCCGCAAGCTGAACTTTTACGAAGGCCAGATTGGTCCACGGAAGACTGTGTTCGAAGATGCCTGGACCGAACTGTGTGAAGTACCTCAGGCAAGGAAGGGCAAGAAACGGGTTAGGTAGTGGCGAGATCTTGCCATCATCTTTATTTCTCTCCTTTTTCATTTCGGTGGCCGCTTTCATCCGCATTTTCCTCGGCGTTGGAATGTTTGCTTTTCTGCCCAGTTGCAGCCTTTGGGCACGACTCTGTACATGTACTCCCAGTGCGGCCAATTGGCGCCTGTTTTATGCACGTTAGCGAATAGTGACGATCTGCAATCGACGACGACTTTAGCCAAGCATCATTAGCTTTTTTTTTGCTTTCCTTGTAGCGGCTCCACCTTGGAGAGTATCAGCCACTCCTCCGAGAGGATACCTAACTGACACAGAAGCAGGGCGCCTCGCTATTACCATTATGATGTATTTTTTCCTATTTCCTGTCCAGCTCATGCACATAATTGGACCTGTCATCCCGGGGTAACCGGAGCTCGACGCCGCATGATGAGCAATTGCAGCTTTCCAACAGCACATCCCTGCACGTACATGACATGCACTTTCCTTATCCGCAAAACTCCAGCAAAACTCCAGTGAGGCACTGCATCAATGGTGGAGGTCTGTCGATTGGCCACGTTTCGCCTGCATCAAACCGGCAGCAGTTCCCTAGTTCCATGGCTTTCACCATCTTTGGGGCTTGTCGAGGGGCGATCAAGTCATACTCGCAAGCCAATCAGGTACTACAGCAATCCTGGTCAGGACATGGGAGGGTTGCAGGCATCCACCCTCGAGTTCTTTGTTCGGGACGAACACCCTAACCCTCATCGGTGAAGATTTGCCGGACCGCCCTCGACATCGCCGTTTCTTTGTTTCCCTACTAGTCTGTTGGGGCTGCTGCATAGGTCTTTGACACTCTTCTAATCTCCTCTAATTACGGCTTCCCCGTCCCACGGGTTGCACTTTTATATTCCTTTTCTCGACTAACTCCCCGAGGCTCCCCGAAGCTCTCGGGCCAAATATTGCCTATACCGAAAGCAAGGCTACTTTACAGTGAGTGTCATGGAACCTGTCGATTTGAGGTTGGCAAAGAAGCGCGAGAGTCGGACACGCGCTCCGACGGCCTGTCAGACATGTCGTCTACGCAAGACCCGGTGCGACAATAACAGGCCCACATGTAGCTATTGTGCTCTGCAAGGGGTAGATTGCATCTATCCTGAGACGTCCCCACGCCCTAGCCAGTAAGTCAAGTGGCTTGGTTACCTTTCTTACGGGCCTTGCAAAATGGCCTTGTGAAGCGAGTCCGAGACTGAAACATTTTCTCCTGTCCCGTAGATCTGGGTACGATTCGTCCAATCAGGAGATCCTGCAACAGCTTAATCATATTTCCTCGCTGCTGGAAGATATCAAAAATGACAGTTCTCCGGGCGGTTCCTCGGCTCGTTCGCTCCGGAGCTCCTTGCTCGGATTGACTGCCCAGAACCCCAGTCCACTGGCTGATATGGGGCTTGCAGGAATACATAGTTCACGCGGCAGTAGCTCCAATGGTGACTATCGTGCTTGTGAGCACGATCCCGACTTACTATATGCGGCTAGTTCCGCAGAGCTTATGCTCCGTTGGCCGATCTATGATAAGGTCGTCACAGATGCTGAGAAACACATTCGATCCTTTCTGCTCGATTCTCTGAATTCTCATTCCAAATCGGGAACTTCACCTCCCCAGATGTTGGGGGTTGGCCCACTTGTGGACGATATTCAACGTCTATGTCGGAAATATCTCCGGTTAGTACATCGGCGGAATCCCGTAGTGGATATAGAAAACCTCGAGCGCTATGCCCGTGAGGTGACCATCCAGGGATTAGGGTGGGACGGTCCGGCTTGTCTGGTGGTACGCTTTATATTCAAAGGCTGGGTTCTTTGCCCTTCATTGGGGACTAATCTCTTTGGTAGCTTCTTGCGTGTGCTCTAGCCTATTCCACATCTACATTTATACCGCTGGGGGAGATTCCCGAAGATCTAGATCTCATTCCTGGACCACCTCCATCTGACGCTGATATTGGCCGGGCAGAGGCCTACTTCCACGCTGCAAAGCAGCGGTTTGGGTCACTACATGCATCTACGACGGATATCCAGTGCTTTCTCTTAGCTGGATTTTACCACAGGCATGTTATGCGTCCGTTGGAAGCGTGGTTCTGCTTTCAGCAAGCATCATGCAGACTAGAAGTTCGACTGCGGTCATTATGCAGAGAGCAGTGGAGGGCAGATTCCAACTACCATAACTTGGAGTCTAGGCTATACTGGTCTTGTATCCAAGCTGAATAGTATGTACTTTGAGAGGGGTACTTGTTTCTAAATACTAATCGCATTCAATAGCGAAATGCAAGGTGAATTGCCTCTGTGGAGTAGTCGCCTTGAAAGATTAGGATTTTCGGACTCATTCCCAACTTTCCCTTTCCCAACATCTTCATCTTCCCCAGAGCACATGGGTGGTGAGAATGAAGCCCATATGGGTATATTGGGTGATCACAGTGGCACCGACGAGGAAATGGGCTGGAAATTCTACGTTGGAACTATTTGCAATCGTCGCACCGTCAATGATATGTTAGTTGATATGTGGCGGAATGGCGAGGAAGGATGGGTAAACAATGTCAGTGGTGTTGTCGAACGAACCTCTGAGGCTGTGAAAGTAGTCACAACCTGGTACACCTATCCCTTCCTGCTAATTTTCCGTCCATAATTTCTACTTACTAACAAAATGAAGGCATCAAATGTGCCAAAGCAGCCTCCCGTCACCATCCACAGCTAACCAAGACCTTGAATTTTTCCTGTTAGGTCGTTACCACGTCGCATGCGAGAAGATCTACCGCCCAGTCCTCTACCTTGCAATCCACTTCCAATCCCTCCCAAGCTGGGTGCAAGCGGACCCCCAAATCTCCGAAGCAGTGTTCATCCAAGCCCAGAGAGCAATCGATAACTGCGTCATTCTCCTCCCAAATTGCTGGTACCATTTCCGCCACGAATGGGTCCATAATGTCGTGCGGGCTGTGTTCTCTTGCGGTATCCAAATTCTTGGTGCTGTACTAAGCAACGTGCCTATCTCGCGGAGCCCGAATCCTGGAGGCTGGGCTTTGAGACCGCCTGGGAATTGGGGTGCGCTTGTGCGGCTTGGTATTCGGATTTTGAGGTTCTGGGAACATGAGTCTGTGGATGTCGAGATTATGAGGTCGATGTTGGAGAGGATGTTTCAAGGGACTTGTCGGTTGGCTGGGGTAAGGTAGAATTTTTTTTCAGGCCGATATCTTCCTAACGGCTCTTTCGCGTCAATTTCTACTCTTAATGTTTCTATTATCATATCTATGACTTTTGTTAGGGGAGCTATGTATCATTCCAAGGCCGATGGCACCCCCTATGCCCTGATTGTGGAGATTAACTATGGCGAGAAGGTGCATACCAGAAATATCGAGTTGAGGGGATTGGTCCTATCTAACTGGGGCTTTGCGACTAGTCTCCACCCTACTTCTTTCCCCTATATATGGATGCACCCTTACCTGTGGACGGTATTGGTCTCTAAAGGGACATACCCTTGTTGGTTACATACACTTCCTGTATATAGTCTTAGTGGATCTATGGTGTTACCCATGACCGATAATCTGCTTAGGGCTAGTAGTACATGTTTAGAGTAGACAAATAACTATAAATGACTTAACATTTCCTTAGCAACCATGTTATTAGCAATTTACCATGGCCTGTGTTAGAACCATAAAGCGAAGAAGCTCTTCTATAAAATCGGAGAGAACAACGGAGTTGATTTCGTTTTTTGATGCATTTTCCAAAGATAGAAATATGCGACTCTAGTCCCCAGTTCAAATACCTATCTGGGTCCAACATCCATATTGATGGTGATGGTTTTGGCTTCCAGATAGCTTTTTATAGCCGCGAATCCACCCTCACGTCCCCCGTTCCCGCTTTCTTTCCACCCTCCAAACGGGACGGTAGCTCCTGGCATGTAGTTGGAGTTGATGGCCACCGTTCCAGCCTCGAGTAGTCCAGAAACTCTCAGTGCACGCGCAATATCACTTGTGTAGACGCAGGCAGATAAGCCATAGCTGGTGTCGTTTGCAAGTCGAATGGCCTCTTCTTCGGATTTGAAGGTTCTGATTCCCAAAGCCGGACCAAATATCTCTTCCTTCCAGACAGACGAGTCAAGTGGAGGGTTCTTCATTATCGTTGGTTCGACGAAATTACCATTAATTTTCCCACCTGTGAGGAACTCAACACCATCTTTATTACCTTGCTTGAAGAAAGCCTGGACGCGCTCTGTCTGCGCCTTATCGGCCAGTGGGCCAAGGAATGTCTTTTCTGCCAGAGGTTCTCCCATAGTATTTTTAAACATCTCGAAGCGAGCCTTCAGCTCTTTCGCAAATCTTTCGGAGATATCTTCATGGATGAAAAGCCTTGTCGCAGCAACGCAGATCTGACCGGAGTTAAGCAGAAAGTTCTGAGAGGAATTCTCAAGGGCGTTTTCCAGATCCGCATCAGAAAAGATGATCGACGGCGATTTACCTCCAAGTTCGAGAGTAACGCGTTTAAGGTTACTATTTGTTGCAGCGACTTGGACTTTGCGTCCGGCATTCACGGAGCCTGTGTAGCTAATCTTTTTGATGTCCATATGGGAAGCAAGTAGCGCCCCTGTCGACCCAGGACCTGATATGATATTGATAACCCCTGGAGGGAAACCGGCTTCTTTGACTAATTCCCCGAGGGCCAGGGACCCTAGAGGTGATTTTTCTGAAGATTTGAATATGTATGTGTTTCCAGCTGCAATAGCGGGCATGGTTTTCATGCAGAAGAAAGCCAGGGTGGCATTCCATGCAGCAATACCAGCGCAGACACCCAAAGGCTGGTAGCGTACCAGTTTGAATCGACCATCACCATCCTCGGGCTGTAGCTCTCCTGGAAGCTTATCGCACCACCCGGCATAATACCGGACCATGGATCCCAGGCGTCCCCCGAGTACAGCGCCAAAGGCAAGTGGCTGTCCCATTGCAATGCTTTCGAGCTTCACAAGGGTAAGATAATCTCTATCGAGTAGATCGGCAAGTTTGAGCATTCTTTTTTGACGCTCGCTGCTGGCCATCTTACCCCAAGTCTCTTCGAACGCATGTTTGGCTGCTGCCACTGCATCATCAACGTCCTCTTCCCCGGCACAGTGGACCTCTTCTGTGACAACAGAGTCATCGGTCGGGTTTCGAACCGTCCAAAACTGGCCGGATTTGGTAGGGACGTACTGAGGACGATGGTAAGCTACTTTGCAAAAAGAAAAAGGGACCAGGGCAACACTGTGCATTTGCACAGTTAGAAGGGGCTTTCGTCCAGAAGGCAGTGCTTCATGTAACGTACCTTGTTACCGATGAAAAGCTTGGTTTGAAAGGTGAGGCTTTGGGGATCAGCACCATTGGTGAACGAACCGTTCGATGTCATTTTGCAACCGAGGAATTTGCGTGACTCCAAATTTATTTCTTGTTCTTTATTGTCATTCCCTTCATTCCAAGTGACGGATAGCAATATTTATAATCGGTCAGCACACTTCTCTGCGGTCTGGGCCATATTGAAACTTCCGTATTGGCATTGGCTTCGACCGAGTTTCATAAACCAGGCATCCACTGACTAATTAAAATGGGCCATGACTGGTCGGCCAGGCCATTCAGCAAGATCATACGCTTCTCTACAAGTATTTGGCATTTTCCCGTTTCGGTCATTTGGAGGATGTCAGACGACACTATGAGATTTATATTTTTAGTGATCCTTGGATCTCTCGCACACTTCTCTGTTGAAGAGAAATATGCAATCTATTAGGAAGATACATTTGTCAGAACTCTATGGAGAAGCTTAACTTTGCGTCATTATAGAGAAGTCTCCATACCGTCGTTCGAGAGCAACGATTCGTTTTGGGGATGCAAAGTTGCTCATTCGTCGCAAGACCCATTCAACAATTGACACATTTAGACCTATATGGGAGGTTCGATCTCTCATGACGTGCTCCATTCTAAGGTTACAATAGCATTGACGGGCGAGTTGTGGCGAAAACTGATATAACCTAATCTTCCACAGCCCCTTAGGCCAATAAGTCTGATGTCATCTCCTGGACCTTGGGACCATTATGGAATGCGCCTATTTTGATTATGCAGCAACTTTACTATATAGTTAAGGTTTCTTATATATACTGCATATGGAAAAAGTAATAAAATATAAACGGTCATAGTATTATAGAGTTTTTATATATCATAGTCCTTTCTATACTAAGATAGGATATACTAATATATACGTGGAGATTTTATACTTCTTAGAGGATAGCAAAGATTTCGTCGATATTAGGGATAGCACCATTAGATAGATCTTTAAGCGACATCTATTACAAATATCCAGGTGGTGTTTTCGCTGGAGATGAATTCTTGCCATTCAACCTCGCGATAGTGTTGTTAACGGCGTGCAAGTGGTTCTGTTTCTTTGGGCGTTCCCTTGCGTTCTTCTTAGGCTTCATTACACTGGCACGGGTGGCTGATCGAGTAGTAGCAGCAATTATATGGTATTTCGAGGTGGTGCCAAACAAAAATTGAAGGTCGAGGAATATTAAGAGGAAAGGACTCAGGGGTATTGTTGAAACGTGACTTTGCCCCTGGGGATGCCAAATATTGGAGCCCTATGCTCCAGGCATCAAAGTAGCCAGTAGGCCTGTCCAGTCCCGGGTTTGCAGCTCAGAACTGTCAATAGTGGATTAAGTAGGTCTATAATATTACTCTTGTCAAAGTGAAACATTACACGAAAGTTAATCAGTGCGAATAAAGTAGACTTTGGGCCTGATTGAAATGCCTCACGAATGGCTTCCATTTCCAATAGCAGCAGCAATTTCATGTTGCTGAAAGACAATTTTTTTTTTTTGTGCAGTTGTATGTCATGGCGGAAGCTTGGCAGGGAGCGGGGAAGTGAATGTCCTCCGCACCGCGAAACTCCCGTTCCACCATCCCAGCCTTTCGACATGGCAGTCCCTCAGCGGACACTCAACTGGTTATATTCAGCCTTGACCAAGGTCCGCAGCTTCTCAAGGGCTTACAAAAGCTATCTAACACTTAATTAGGATCACTACGACCCCAAACAGACCTACCACGACCCTAATCGAGCCTACCACGATGTTGTCAACACGCTTGCTCAGTACCCCTCGCTCTCCCCTCGCACTGATGTTTATAGTGAGTTGCCACTCAATTCCACGGTATCTGGCATTGCGTGCTAACGATATCCGTCTTTAGCCTACGAGAATGGCTTCTCTGCCCTTCTTCTCCACCTTGTCGGCACGCTGCCTACGGTCTTCCGAGGGACAACATACCGGTTCCCTGTCGCTATTTGGATCCCAAATACGTACCCGCGCGAACCGCCCATGGTATATGTGACACCACCCCAAGATATGACAGTCCGTGTTGGCCAACATGTCACACTCGAGGGGCGGGTGTATCATCACTATCTTGCGCATTGGGCTGAAGCCTGGGATGTAAGCAATTGCGCCCCACGGGACCGTGAACATTCACTGACATGTCGCATGAAATAGAAATCAACACTTGTCGACTTTTTGTCAATTCTCCGTGATGTATTTGCCAAGGAGCCTCCCGTTCGCTATCGTCAACAGATGCCACCTCAGCAACCCCAACAGGCGCAGACACAATCTCCCCCGCCGGTACCACCTCTTCCACCTGGGATGGGGCCCTCGCAAGCTGCGGTCCAGGCACAATCTCCTCGCCCAATAGTTCAGACCCAATCCCCTCCACAGCTCCCTCCGAAACCTGGGTCGGTTCCCACGCATCAACAATCGCCAGCCCAGTTGGCAGAACGGTACCGATCCCCTCCACCGCTGCCACCGCTGCCTCCGAAGGGATATGACCCTAGACGAGCGTCGTCAATCCCCATGGGAGTAGCAGGCTCTGGAAGCCAGGTACCTCAGCAGTATGCGCCATCACAATACCCAGCTTCGCAATCTACGGGGCACACCATGTCTCCGGTACCCCAGAGCCCAACATACAATAGAAACGCCGGTTTCAATGGACCTCAACAACCACCCTATGCTCGTCAAGCTGGGCCACATGGCACACAGGCTCCGCCGATTCCACAGCAAGCTCCTCACCAATATCCTCCCCAAGCATCACAGTCTCAATACCCGGGTTATCAGCCTCAACACCCTCTCTCACAACAGCAACCACCACCACCTGGGCCCCCATACCCACAAAACTCTCCTTATCCATCAAATTACCCACATCCGCCTCCAGCAGCACCTGCTCCAAAGACCCAGGCACCAGACCTTCTTACGTCTCCCTTTGAAATCGGGCTCCCATCATTTGCACCCACAGGACCAGCTCCTCCAATCCCACCAAACCCAGAAAAGGATGCTCTCCTACAGGCTGTCTCTAGAACACTGGCCGAGACCTTAGCAAATCAAGCCACGCAATCCGATGCAGCAACACACTCCCTAGTCTCGCAATCCCACTCCCTGCATGCAGCAATGGCAACCCTGCAAAACGAAGTGTCCGCCCTCAACGCCTTACAAGCAACTCTCCAATCCAACACCGCCATCCTCCAGCAATCTATCCATCGTGCAGATGCCACAATCGCAGGTGCCCAGGCCCGCGCAGTATCGTCCGCTACCCCGTCAGCATCTACTGCAGCTGGACCCTCAGATCCTCCGTCTGGCCTCCCACCCATCGACGAGGTCTTGGTTGCCCCCACAGTCGTCGGGAAACAGCTTTATGATCTCGTTGCGGAAGAAGAGGGTATCCAGCATGCGCTTTATGCGCTGCAGGCTGCTCTCGTACGTGGCGTTATTGGGGTGGATTCTTGGTCTCGTCAAACACGCGGTCTTGCGCGTGAGGCATTCTTGAAGCGAGCACTGATCACTAAGATTGGACGTGGGATGGGATTGGAGACTTCCGTTTCATAATGAAGCTCTTCCTTTCTGTGTATAACTGAGAGCTTTTGTAGATACCCTTTTTGGAACTTATTACCAGCACGATAGAAACAGGTTAGACTACTTCATTCTATACTGCTGGCCATACTGCTTCTGCCTCTACTTCTGATCATAAAATTTGAACGATCATAATAAAATTTTGGTTTGTATGTATGATAGGCTTTATATTGTATGTTCATTCCCATAATAGCCGAAGGATCTTACTCGCTTTCGACCTCTCCTTGGGCATCCTTTGAGGTTCTTCAAATTCAAGCGCCTCAACCTCCTCCAATCCTAATGTCAAATCAATATCCTCGGCCTTGATCATCCAAGCATCTTCCCAATGCAGCAAACGATGAACAAGATAAATGGCCAAAAAGACGAAGATCCCGATATATGCGACCAAGAAGTCTGTCACAGACCAATGTCCCGGGAAGAACACATAGAATCCATTACACAGTAATAAAATGGGAAATATCACAGTCGCAACCCATCCGAGATAGGGCTGAACCCGAGAAGTATAATGCAGATCGCTCGGTTTAATGGAAGCAAGTCGGCATGCTTTCCGGAATCGATGAAACATAACACAGCAACAGATCCACGAGATAAATCCTGCGGTGTTGGTTACGCTGACGAACCAGTTGAACACTGTAGCTGGGCTACTTGCGCAGTTCATGTATGCAAGGAAGGCGAAAAGAGAGCTCGCCATCACGGCGTAATAGGGGAGTCCGTAGCTGTTGCATCTTGTGAAGATCTTTGGTGCTCTACCCGCAATAGCTAGGGAGTAGAGTGAGCGGCTGGACATGTAAAGGTAGGAGTTGCCAGATGACAATGCTGATGTGATGATCACAGCATTGATCACGCTGTCGAGACCATGGATCCCGGCTGTCTTGATGGCGATCACGAATGGCGAAGCTGCGACGCCGGAGCCGTTCGTTAGGCCAGATGCATCGCTTGGGCAGATAATACCCATCGCCAAGATGGAACCGATGTAGAAGATCAATAGTCGCCAGAAGCACATCTTCGCTGCGCGAGGAATATTCTTTCGTGGGCTTTTCATCTCGCCTGAGGCGATGACGATCAATTCAGGCGTGAAGTTGAATGAGAAAACGGAGTAGCATAGCACGTAGAGAAAAGCGCAGAAGCGGCCTTTATCTCCGCTGACGAGGTAGGGCTTCATTGCACCTGGATCTTTCCAGTAGTGGAAGCCCAGTTTTTGGCGATCTGGTCCACCTCCCCAAAAAAGAATAAAGGAAAGAACGAACAGGCCGAGGATCATAATGACTTTCAAGGACGCGAACCAGAATTCGGTCTCGCCGTAGACTCTGACCGGAGCAAAGTTGAGGGCCAAGATGACGACTAACATTATAGTTATGAAGGCCGCGATGGGGACTGAGTTGGGCCAGTAGTTGATGACGATCGCCGCGGCTGTGATTTCGTAGGCGACGATTATTCCAAATGAGTACCAGTATAGCCATCCTAGCGCAAAGCCTATGCTAGGTGATATAAATTGGGCAGCATAGTACGCTGGTGATGCACCGGAGATTGGTAGGAATGTATTCATTTCGCATGTCGCTGTCAATACGCCGTAGACGAGGATGCAGATTATGATGTAGGCGATTAGAAGTAATGCTGGGCCCGCGAGGGCTAGGGCTTCGCCTGTGCCAACAAAAAGACTTGTACCGATGGCACCACCGATAGCCAACATCTGAGCATGTCGTGAATTGATTCCTCGTCGTGTTTGACCTTGGGGTTTATCTATGATTTGGCCCTCGAGAGGCAATGACTCGGGGTCTATTGACAACGTTGTCTTGGGCTGTTTGTCGAAAGACGTACCCATTTTGGCGGTTAGGGAGGCTAAATTGAGAATGCGTATGGGGGACAAAAGACTGTGTATAAATATGTGGCATCTGTCGCTTTTCCGTTCTTATTCCGGTATCATGCCAACCTGAGTCAATGAGGTTCAAGATGTATATGCTTTCGGGGTGTTATCTTTTTATCAGAAAGTCAGGCAAGTCTAACCGGCGTATCAATAAATCGTCTCCCTCCCACTTACCTTGTATTAAGTGGATCCTGAGCCTTTCCCCGCATGTTAGCACATCTTGGGGCTAGACTGCATAGCCAGGCCTCTGTGTATGAAAACGGGGGTCGCCACGCGCAGTATCGGTCTGGGCTACGCGCGCATTTGAAAAATCGGGCTTCAGATAGCGAGCAATGTGCGGCAATGAGAAAGGTACTATATCCAAAGTGGCTGGGGATCGAAGTCCTTGGAATGGACCTCTCTGGCCCAGCCTCATGCCTCCATGTTCGATATGAGGAATGCTACAGAGGGCCCGTGCTTCGTAGTAAGATGAGATGCCCCTGGGCTCCACGCCTATTCGGCTTCAATGTAAGATGTGGCTGATAAAACCATGGATGCATTTATATCCGGGGTAGATAAAGACAAAGGTGGTTGGAGCTTGGAAATTGAGAGCAGTGAAGGGATAAACGGGACCTCGTACACCTGCGCAGTGGTGAGCACATACTTGCCTATATGGGTACGAAGTCCGAGCAGCTTACCTAGATAAACAGATTAGACATTCTAGAGAAATGGAAGGTTTTCACGAGAGACAAAGAGGCCTTATCGCCAACCTTCCAAGTTGTCTTTCTTTGTCATCATTTCATTGGAAGGCAGTGGCCCATGGATAAGGGACTCAATCTCCGAAACGGAGAAGACGACGTTTTCAGCTTTTATCTTGAACGGCTTAAGGCCAGATAGAATGCAGACATCGGTGCCACCATCGCAGATAAGGTCATTATTCAAGCAAATCTAGGCGAAACCTGCTCGCATCGCTAATACTTGAGTCACTCCCGAGGTTGCTGCACCTTTGCAGCGTGTATGCACATATTAGATTGCACACTCCTTCTTATCTGTCCACTATATACATAGGTATACCTATATCTGTTCAAGTAATCAGGTGTCTATCTAAAGAATCAAGTTTTCAAGGTTGTTCCAGGATACATGAATTTAAGGTTTATGGGTTGTGTAACACACCCATGGGTCACTCCCGTCACGATATATAACGGACATCCATCTGGGCACCACGAAACAATCCTGGGAACTTGGAACCTTAAAAGGAGTAAAAAATTCCAGTACAGTACAACGACCTAGAATTGGAAGTGTCATGACGTCCTAATAATTATGATAGTCTAGGTAGATCAATACCAGATATGAATCATACCTATAACCTTCCTTCTGATGTAGATACTTTTAGCTGATGTCGTTCAAAACCATGGTCAAGTTCAAATGTTTGATAGCCAAAGCCTGACTAAATAGGGGATATGCAACTTGCTAAGATTACAATGTATAAAATATGAACATATAAGTTGACTTCGATTGAGTGTTTCCACTTCTGCTTCCGCTTTCTGGGTGCATTCTCGCTGTACAGAGCACCCAGATAAAACGAACCGACGCCCATGATGAAAATGTACCACACACAAGGGATCCATAAGTACAGAGAAGTATATAAAATCAAACACAAGGAGAATAACACATCAAGATCCACAAGGAAATGAAACCAGGAACAAACCCAAACAAACCCAACTCTATAATCTCAAAATACACGCTCAGCTCATTTCACTTCATTTACATCGGAGAATGGACTCTCCACGCGCGCGGGCGGCATCCGGTCTGTGTGTCTGGAGCTGCGCTTGGCGGGGCCAGTCGAGGGAGTTGCACTCGAGCTGTCGTGGAAAGGGCTGGTCTCTGAGGTCTGAGAAGGAGACTCGTCGACCTCAATGATGGAGATAGAAGGAATTTTCTTGGCGGTATTTGTGGAGTGGGAGGGGCTGGAGGGCATCGTATCATCGTCTTCATCGGAGGAGTTACCGTCAAAGGTGGAGGTTTGGTGATCGAATTGTTGGTTGCTGCTGTTGGCAGAGGCAGATGTCATGGGCTTTTCGGAGATGGTGACTTCCTTGGCACTGGTTACATTGGCTCCATCCTTCTTCTTCAATGACGGACCACGGACCATGACTGGCTTGGCCATGACGGTGCGGGCGACAATAGAAGAAGAGGTGTTGGGGGAGTTGCCGGCTTGGAGGGCCCCAGCCTTGGCGAGTTGGGCAGAGGTAATGGCGGGCACAGCCGGGGCATCGGATGGTGTGATCACCACCGGTGTACCTTGGCCACTGGGAGAGGAGGTGCCAGATTCGGGACCAGAGT
Source organism: Penicillium pulvis (assembly GCF_028828015.1). NCBI lineage: Eukaryota > Fungi > Ascomycota > Eurotiomycetes > Eurotiales > Aspergillaceae > Penicillium > Penicillium pulvis. The sequence goes on along the minus strand of NW_026643078.1, from coordinate 483,573 downwards.
GGACACTGACGATATTGGCGCGTGTTCGGCTGATCTGTTGGGCGGGGACGGCGCTGACAATGGCATCGTTTCGGTAGATAGTAGTCGCAACGCTGCTTCGTAGGGTGTTCGCCATGCTCTGATGACCGGTCATGGTGGTCCAGGTGGAGTCTCGCAAGTCACCGGGCATGAAGAAGTGTTGGTCAGGGTGAGCACCGGGCAATGGAGGAACCGGGGGAACCAGGGTGGCCGGGGTCTCTGGAGGTGAGCGGTTGGTGACACCAGGGATATAGGCGATTTGAATGACGTTGGAGGCACGAGTGAGGACGGTGGAGGCAATGGACTGGGTGGACTGGCGCTCAGAGCGGGCAGCGTTGAATTGGCTGCTCTTCTCTTGTTGTTCGGCGCGCTCCTGGCGCTTCTTCCGAATGGCGAACCAATAGATCAGGAAGAGGATCAGGGCCAGACCGGCAATACCACCAACGACACCACCTGCGATCGCACCCGTGTTGGAGCCACCCGATGGTGCTGGCGTTGAACTCCCAGAGGTCGATGCAATACATTTTGTGGTGGCACAGGAGTCGCAGGACTGACTGGACATGCTACATGTGTAGCCAGTCGCGCATGATGGGCAGGTGGGGGAGGTATCAGAGCATGATACGCAGCGCTTGAAGAGAGAATGGGACGGTTGGAATTCCGAGAAGGTGTTGGAATCGATGTGGAAGGACATGATGGGCGGATAGAATCGGATGCGAAAAGGGGTGGTATCAACAGTCGACCGGTCAACGGTTCAAACGAATGTGCAGATGGAAGTTCGAGCAGAAAAGGAGTGTGGGAGGCTCAAACGGCGTCAAGTCGTGAGCGTCAAAGGCTAAATCATGAAAGACAAAGATCTAACTCAAAAAAAAAGAAGCAGGGATTGTTTGTTGATGGGTGGACGTAATCCAAAACGAGTGTGAGAGAATGGATCTGATCAAGGACTGACGCCGAACATGATCCAAACTGATAAATGATGGAGTAACCCGTTGAGATCGGATCGGGATATAGAGGGATGAAGGAGGAGAGAAAGAGGAGAACGTTCTCCTGGGAGAGTTCAAGTCACGGGCGGCCTGAGCGTGAGAGGCTTGGGTTCCACTCTACACGCAAGATGAGCGGGGATTAGGCTAGATTAATTTAGCGATCGGGGAAAAAGATAAAACCGAGATCAAGAAAGATTATTATATGCCTGAAAATGCGGTGATTCAATTGTACAAAGATCATGATATATCATGTTTCAACCCCCTTTTTGCGGCACCTTGCAGAGTGCCTTGACTAGATGTTCAGTGTACCTGAACTTGACCCGTCCTACGTATTACTACGGTCTAGAATCGGATCATTGTCGGGCCGGGAAATTACGTCCGAGTGGAACTTGATGATTGGCTAAGCATCAAGCACAGATCAATACACATAATTAGCAACAATTTTTGATTTTTTCATCTCAAAGAACCGTCAGAGTTGAGGAAAGTTAAATTGTAGTCTGACAATACAATGTGAGAGTAAGGACTAAAAATAGGATATGAGGCTGAAGACAAAGGGAACCAGGGGCAATTTGAGGCTGGAGTTAATTTACCTACTACAGAAGATTCGATTTGTTCCGATCCCAGCCTTGCAGGGAAACTTCAAGATTCGATACTCCATACATATCGGAGAATCTCATGTGCCAAGGATGACGGCTTAGAAACTGAGTAAGATTTGAGGAGGGACGCTGAGACACGGGAGGCGCAGCCCTTAATTAATCATGTTAGAGGTCACATGACTGCCGATCCACCCCAAGTCCAGTGCTCTCCATCTGTACAATCAAGGGACATTGCCACCGTACAAGACTCCATCGTACTGTACAGAGTGCAGGTACTCACTGGACGAACAGATCTATCCATCTCCGGCACGGGTCGGGATACATGATAGGGTGGCGTACCCGGCATCAATTATGCATGCTCTCCCGAGCCGTGCGGCACATACCAACGATATCATACCTATGGGACTGGTAGTATCAACGTTCAACTCAGGAATGTTGGAATGCGGTCAGTCCACTTTGAACCGTGTTTCACCAGTGGAGTCCGTTGATTGGAGTCGAGACTCAAAGTGGGACCACTTGCTGGAATTAGTTAAGTGTGCGGGTGATCTGGAGAAGCACCAAAATAAACTAGGATAAGGTAGCAACAGCGAAAAAATTCGAGTTTGCCAACGCAGAAGTTAAAGAAAGACTGGGCATGATCGATAAGCTAGGACGAATAGACTCATAGTAATGGATATTGTGATACATGCATCATCATAACGCGGTAACACTTGTAAAAATACAGAATTCCAGCCCAAGCGTTAATGCCAAGACAGGACCCTGGTCCCTGATTTGTCCCTGATCTGTCCCTAGTTTGACCCTTAGAGTGACCCTATTTGACCCTATTGACCCTGACAGGGACCCATAATCGAGTACTCCATACCAGTTCGATACCTCAACTTTCAAGGGATGAGATATGCGTAGTGTTGCATAGGCTAAATAATCCAAGCAATCAGGAATAGAGAGAGAGACAATATTACAGCTCATACGTGGATACCGGATTTCCCCAGAAGAACAAGGTTGGGCTAGCCTGGATGGGATTAGAGATGATCTATTTTTGCCCTCTTACAGAATAATACGATCACGCTCTCTGACCTGCAGACTCCTTTTTTCTTCCTTTCTTCTCTTGTTTTTCCTACCAGCCCCTCTCTCGTTTCCCATCTCTCACACCCCTTCCATCATAACATTCCGGAGTTGTGCTGGGACCCGTGGAACCAGTCCTCCTTCCCCAGCTTTGTTATTGCTTTCCTTTACCAGACTCAGTCTGGGTAATCTGCAAGGCCCTGGCGGCTTCATCGGTGGATTTTGGATTGCAAGAGTCCCTTGTTTCTCGATACCCCTCTTTCTGATTTCTTCCTGTACTCCATTTTAATCACTCTTTGATTTGCGCGCTTTCAACATGGCCTACCAAGGGTCAGACGCGCACACGCACTCGGCGGGTTACGAAGAAACTCGTTTGCAGGATGTACCCTCTTCACAGGTATGATCTCCTCTTAATCCAGGGCTAGATCAAACATATCCTTTGCGATCAACAAACTAACGCGTGACCTGCACAGTATCGTGAAGATGAGGATGCATCGCGAGGACTATTGTCCAGCCAACAGGGTCCATTTGCGACACCCTTTGATGACCCACACTCGCGCGGCCAGTCTCCCATCCGAGGGCAGTCGCCCATCCGCCCCGCCTCTGGTTACAGCTTGACCGAAACCTACGCTACAGACGCCGCGCCAGCATACCACGACCCCTACAGCGTGGGTACAGAGAACCCCGCAACCGCTTTTGGGGTACCAGCTCGAGTTGAATCGCCCTATGCTCGCAGTGAAACCTCATCCACCGAGGCCTGGCGCCAGCGTCAAGCTCCCGGAGGTGGAAATGGTGGTGGTGCCTTGCGCCGTTATGCCACTCGTAAGGTGAAGCTGGTTCAGGGTTCCGTCCTGAGTGTCGATTATCCGGTTCCAAGCGCCATCCAGAACGCCATCCAGGCCAAATACCGCAACGACCTTGAAGGCGGCAGTGAGGAGTTTACCCACATGCGATGTACGTGACGGAGGAAGCGACTTTGCTTGGAACAGGGACAGGAAACTAACGAGATCTTCAATCAGATACCGCGGCGACTTGCGATCCGAACGAATTTACGCTCCACAATGGCTACAACCTGCGTCCAGCCATGTATAATCGCCATACTGAGCTGCTGATTGCGATTACCTATTACAACGAGGATAAGACATTGACTGCGCGTACCTTGCACGGTGTGATGCAGAACATTCGCGATATTGTCAACCTGAAGAAGTCTGAGTTCTGGAACAAGGGTGGGCCTGCTTGGCAGAAGATCGTTGTATGCCTCGTCTTTGATGGTATTGATCCTTGCGACAAGGATGTCTTGGATGTCCTCGCAACCGTTGGTATTTACCAGGATGGTGTTATGAAGCGCGATGTTGATGGAAAGGAGACAGTAGCGCATGTTGTATGTGGCTGAAAATCGTGAAATAGGGAGAGATTGGCCTGCTGACATTTTTTAGTTCGAATATACTACCCAGCTATCGGTAACACCAAGCCAGCAGCTTATTCGGCCTACAGAGGATGGCCCTTCGACTTTGCCTCCGGTGCAAATGATGTTTTGTCTTAAACAAAAGAACAGCAAGAAGATCAACTCTCACCGTTGGCTCTTTAACGCATTCGGTCGCATCTTGAATCCTGAAATCTGCATCTTACTTGATGCGGGAACAAAGCCTGGCCCCAAGTCGTTGCTTTCCCTCTGGGAGGCCTTCTACAACGACAAAGATCTTGGTGGTGCCTGTGGTGAGATCCACGCCATGTTGGGCAAAGGTTGGCGTAACTTAGTCAATCCTCTCGTGGCCGCCCAGAACTTCGAGTACAAAATCAGTAACATCCTCGATAAGCCTCTGGAAAGTTCGTTCGGATATGTCAGTGTGTTACCTGGTGCGTTCTCGGCTTATCGATTCCGTGCGATCATGGGTCGCCCTCTGGAGCAGTATTTCCACGGTGATCACACATTGTCCAAGCAACTGGGTAAAAAGGGTATCGAGGGCATGAACATTTTCAAGAAAAACATGTTTTTGGCCGAGGATCGTATCCTTTGTTTCGAGCTGGTCGCCAAGGCAGGCTCGAAATGGCACTTGTCATATGTTAAAGCCTCCAAGGCTGAGACTGACGTGCCCGAAGGTGCCGCTGAGTTTATCTCGCAGCGTCGTCGTTGGCTTAACGGTTCGTTCGCGGCTGGTATCTATTCGTTGATGCACTTTGGTCGTATGTACAAGAGTGGCCATAACTTGATCCGCATGTTCTTCCTGCATATTCAGATGCTCTACAATATCTTCAACACTTTCCTCACCTGGTTCTCCCTGGCTTCTTACTGGCTCACCACCACCGTCATCATCGACCTGGTTGGTACTCCCAGCAAGAGCAACAAGGAGACTGCCTTCCCATTTGGCAAAACCGCTACGCCTATCGTCAATACCATCGTCAAGTACGTGTACTTGGGCTTTTTGCTCTTGCAGTTTATCCTTGCGCTCGGTAACCGTCCAAAGGGTTCGAAGTTCTCATACCTTGCATCTTTTGTCGCGTTTGGTATCATCCAGCTCTACATCGTCATTGATTCCCTATACCTGGTAATCCGTGCCTTCGGTGGAGGCGCACCAATGGATTTCGTGACCAACGAAGGTGTGGGTGCTTTCTTGAAGTCATTCTTCGGATCCTCGGGTGCTGGTATCATCATCATTGCGTTGGCTGCAACCTTCGGTCTCTACTTCGTGGCTTCGTTCATGTACGCTGATCCATGGCACATGTTTACCTCTTTCCCCCAGTATCTCGTGCTGCAGTCATCCTACATCAATATTCTCAACGTCTATGCATTCAGCAACTGGCATGATGTCTCCTGGGGTACCAAGGGATCTGACAAGGCCGATGCCTTGCCTTCTGCCAAGACGACCAAGGACGAAGGCAGCAAAGATGCAGTCATTGAGGAAATTGACAAGCCCCAAGCAGATATCGACAGCCAGTTTGAGGCTACCGTGAAACGTGCCCTCACTCCCTATGTTGCCCCTGTGGACCACGACGAGAAGTCCCTCGAAGATTCCTACAAGAGTTTCCGTACTCGCCTGGTGACCTTCTGGATCTTCAGCAATGCTTTCTTAGCTGTTTGTATCACCAGTGAAGCGGTAGACAAGTTTGGATTTACGGTATGTTCCGCGATCCGTGCACTCTGTTCATATGGTTTAAAGTACTAACTATTCTCTCCAGAACACGGCTACTACCCGTACTTCCCGGTTCTTCCAGGCTCTCCTGTGGTCTAATGCTGTTATGGCCCTGTTCCGTTTCACCGGAGCCTGTTGGTTCCTGGGTCGCACCGGTATCAAGTGCTGCTTCGCACGCCGGTAGAGGATGACGAGATGATGGACCATGGATACACGACCTTTTTTCTCGGCACATGTTTCCCTTTATTGATTTTTATTCTTCATTTCTTCTTGTCCTCTTGCGATATGTATTCTACCTAAAGATGCCCGGTTATTTGTGTTGGTTTGATGCCGGTATGTAGCGTGATGGATCATGGAGGTTAGCGACAGCCTTCAACTGTGATGTTTTTGTCGGAAAGTGATGCAAGGAATGCATTCGGGGCGCAATGAATTTCCCAATCTGAATCCATACTCAGATTTTCAAAAATTGTTCGTAATATCAATGTCGAACTTCTTCTGTGTAGCTAGACTGCCTTGAATTGATTTCTCGTATCGCATGTCTATAGCTAAAGGGCGGTGTATAGAGCGGTAAGCAAAAAGCCTAAGAGAATAGATTCTGTCGGCGGCGACCGCTTTATAACACCGCAGCATCGTGCCTAAGGACCCCGCAAGGTTGGGACTGCTTTGATCACTTAGTCCAGTTGCTTTGCCACACCTAACATCTCTTTTATATAAGCACAATCCGGCTGCACACAAAAAATAGCGCTGCTCAAACTCTCTTACTCGGACTGTCTTTCCTCCAACCGCCGTCCCTGCCCGCACACGACCTCCACCAGCGGGGTGATTCACAGCCAAGATGTTGAAGATTTGGTCCATGGTAAGTAAATTGTCTCAGCCCAACCTATACGCTATACGCTATACACAGTGATCTAGATGCTAACACTCCCAAAGAAGCAGCAGCAGCAACAAGCTGAGAATGCCGAAGGCGGAGGCAAAAAGAAGAAGAAGGTCACCGCCGCACAACTGCGCGTGCAACGAGGTCGATACCCCCTCAAACCAAACCCACCCAGAACTATATTCTGGATCTGAATCCATGCTACCAACACTCTGTTCTCTGTTGAAGATCCGTATCTAACTTGAACTTTCTGGTTTAGATCTCCAAGAACTTACCCTCGGCAACACAATGAAAATGACCTTCCCAAACCCCGACGACATCCTAAACTTCACCCTTAGCATCGAGCCTGATGAGGGCATGTACAAAGGAGGCCTATTCAACTTTACGTTCGCCGTGAACCAAAATTTCCCGCATGATCCGCCAAAAGTCAAGTGTACGCAGAAGATTTATCATCCCAATATCGATCTTGAGGGGAATGTGTGCTTGAACATTCTAAGAGAGGATTGGAAGCCTGTTCTTAATTTGAATGCTGTTATTGTTGGCATGCAGGTGCGCTTACCCATACTTTTCTCGTTATACTTGGTTCTAGGCATACCATGGTGGTGATGGACTTGGCTGACTATGACGTTTTAGTTCCTTTTCCTTGAACCCAATGCGTCGGATCCTCTTAACAAGGAAGCTGCAGAGGATTTGCGCTCGAATCGTGATGCTTTCAAGCGGAATGTGCGCGCTTCGATGGCTGGTGGAACTGTTCGGCGTGTTGCTTATGAGCGTGTTCTTCGATAGAACGGGCTCGGGCTTGCTGCTTACTTGCTGTGGGAATGAAGAGCGAAAAAATATCGCTTCGGACCTCTCCGGAGTGGTCAAGTATCGATGCGCATTATCATCTTACCTTGTCGTTCATCGTTACTATGTCCTGATCATGGCCCAGTGGGACTTACAGACGAGCATGTGAGATCATCTATGGGGCTTGAAGGTGATAAAGTGGGGTTTAGTACCCCAGGTTCCGCTGTCCAGGTGGCCGTGGGAGTTTTTGACGTACATATACCGGCGTACTTAGCGTTCAATTTATTGATAGATTAGGCCTACAATCAGGTCTACGCAAATCTTCAAAGTAGAATAACATGTGATATTGCCCATGCAACACCATATACTGGCAGCATGTCCAAACCACTGGGACAAATCAAACGAAACAAATTGATCACGGCGTATATATACAATCGATCCAAAACGTCACCTCCCTCGAACACAGTCGACACCTTCAACCCGATGGAAGATTACAGGAGACGAATCGAAAGAGCCGCGGATCTAGTCTGCCTTGGAACGGGTTGTATATTGGAATTTGAATGTCTTTTAGAAATCGAGATTGACAACAGGAGATGCCGACGGGCGAAACGAAACGAACCAAATTGGTTCAGAGGTGATGATCATCGTTGACCAATTTAGACGCGGCCAGCGGCGCGCTCAGCCTCGAGGCGAGCGTAGAAGGTATCACGCTCACGGACGCGGGGAAGGTGGAAGCCTGTATCCATGGAAGAGAGAATTAGAACGCATTCCTGGCGAGAAGGAGGGTGAACGATTTGCTCTACTTACCGTACCACCAGAGGTAGCCGAAGGTAGTACCGAAGCCTGTCGGAGGGCATGGTTAGTATGTCGTTCCTTGCATATTGTGTCCAGCAATCCCAGTTCCATAGCGTATATCGAAGTCGAATTACAGGTATCGCGCAGGTTGAACCCGATCCGTTTTCGAGTGGATCATGCCACCCGACCAACGACTTCCACCTCTAATCTGCGTATTGAAAGCACTCACCGAAAGCGACGCTCAGGTCCAGGACAAGACCCCGGCGGAGCATCTGTAGCGCGGGTTAGCTTCCGTTCTGTGTCTTTGCGACTCATCCGACCAGTCCGATCGGGGCGAGCCGGCTGGACGAAGGGGCACACTTACGCCGGTGATTGGGGGGATAGCGGCAGGCATTGTGACTGGAGAATAATGTTAATCGATGCTCGGTGCGATGTTGATTGCGTAAGGTGTTGGTGGGGACCTGCCTCGAACGTTGGGGGTTGGAGAGGTGGAGGGGAGAGAGTGTCGGGGTGATGTGGACGGGAACTGAAGTTGAAGCTTTCGGGCGGTAAGCGAGGCTCCGGATTGGTCGATTGAGGTTGAAGATTTGATTTGGCCTATGACATGGTGTATGGCATGATTTTGTATTTACTATGCTCAATGGAATATGACTATTATTTCTGGATTCTGTATACTGGATATTCTATGGTAATTGAATTGAATACTGGCACCGTCACTTCACCGCGATATGACTTAAGTATGGAATAACTGACACCTGATATCTCGGGCACCATTGGTCACGTGTCACATCACTCCCCGATTTGATCAACAACTTGGCAAGCTCCTTCTCACCAGCTTCTGCTTTGCTCTGCGCTGCGTCTACGGCTATGGCGTCGACGAGCCTACAAGTGAAACGTTCTTCGTCTCACCTCGAAGCTGCTGACAACAAGCGCCCGAAACATCATTATCATCGTCATCACCGCCTACAGGAACCTATCACCCTGCCACTTTCGTCCGAGCCGGCTGTACAAGATGAGACCCATTTCGACCACCTGATGAACCGTTCAATCGGCCATATCCTCAAAGAAGCAGGGTTTGATCTAGCAGATCCCGCTGCGTTGTCCAGCTTGCGCAGCGCTGCAGATACATGTACGTGTAGTGATGAGAGCAACCAAGCGGGTTGGCATTTGAGGAAGATTTGACTGACCCATGCGCCGATAATCAGATTTGACTCGTATATCTACACATGTTCGTCAGTCCATGTTGGCATCTCGTCGGATTCAACCTATTCCTCCAGACTTCGAGCACGCTCTTGGCCGCGTGAAATTGTCTCCCGATGACCTCCGTCCATATCTCAAATCATCGAAACCTGTTGTTCCTATCCCCACACTACTCCCATCACCTCCGCCGGAAGATGAGCTCAAGCGCAAACTTCCATTCTTGAATGCTTTGCGCGGGGAAGAAACTGTTACCAACCGCTCCTACATCCCGAAACATTTTCCCGACTTCCCAAGCAAACACACATACTCCGCCACCGCAGTATTCACCGAACGAGACGGCGACCCACGCAAAATTCGTGAGCGTGCAGCTGAAGATGGTCGTCACGGTGAAGAGGCGTTGCGCAAGCTGGCTAGTGCCGCGTTCCGTGACAATCCGACCAGCTCAAGTGGCAAGGATAAGAAGCTATGGGGTCGGCGCATGGAGAGCATGGAGACCATGTTTGAGAAGACAGTTAAGGGACTTGCGAAGAAACTCCAAAAGGACCAGAAAGATCCGTCTGCTCCTGCGCTCGGTTCTGCTATGGATATTGACTCGGGCAAACCAGGGGATGGAGACGGGAAAGCTCGCTCACAGGCGTCATGGCATTTGGAAATGGGACCTATCGTCAACTGCGAGCGGGACTTCTGGCGTCGTCCGGCGACAGGTTCGCGGAGCAAGGATGAGAAAGCATCAAAGCCTTCTGCTAGCGCTGAGCCAGTAAATGTTATGGGCACATAAGATACGTACAGGGACAGGGAGGTTGGTTTGATCTTATTATTTTGGATATTGGCGTTTAGTCTCGGTGCTCTTTTATGGGCTGGCGCTTTATTAGGAGTCGTTCTTGAGGAGATACCCCATGGCAGCAAGTCATAATGACAATCATTGAAATTCTCAATGCGCTCTGTAATGTACAAGTATAATACAATTGTAACCTAAACTCCACCCAATGCATTCTTCGTAACCTCCAGGCCTTGTGGAGGTTTATGATGCCTTAGACCCTGATGCCATTTTCTCCTTTGCCTCTTCAATCTCCCTCAATGGTTCCCACGATGTAGTCTCGACCGTCAATCCACCAGCGCATCTATCAGAAACAATTAGCCACCAGTTCCAGCATAGCAACGTTCCTCCCACTCACCGACGAAACAGCCGTACAACTGGCTGGCAGACAATCACTCCCGGTTGTGGAACCTGCTCTGAAGGTGGGTTGCAAGAGTACTGCATCATCTCTAGCAGTGCGCACTCCTTCAGATTGACTGGTTCGCCTTTGCGCTTCTTCTCTATGAAATTGCGGCGCACGGTGTTGACGTGGTCGGGGAGCGTGTCGGCGGAGAAGACGGGGACGAGGGGGGCCATTTGGACGGTAGGAGTGCGGTGCGTAGCAGTCGTCGGTGATTCTATGTTCTGAAATGTAAAGCTCGATGCGAGTATGCGTTCGACGTAGATGTGGTCGGTCCGGGTGAAGCAAAGTTCCTGCGGGTCCGAGTACTTGCAGTTAAGTTGGAGCTCCGAGTTCCCGATCCGAGCTATGATTTTACACTTCCTCCCAGATATCTCGCCAAATACACGCTTCTCATGCCACGGTCTTGAAGTGCAGTGCTACATGCTGCTTAAGTTTGGTTCGTCGTTTTATGAACTCAAGGCATGCATGATCCTGGCATCTTGGACATTTGTCTGCTATGGCTGCCAGCTTAGGCGCGACGGCATTAGGTGAAGTGCATCATGAGGGGCTGGACGAGGTATGTGTTACCGAAAATTAACACATTATATCATGTCATAAAATTCTAACTTTGAAAAAGCTTCTACATGATCTTGCCAATGTCTATCCTGAAGACGAATTTCAAGGACCGTCACTAGGCGTCCCAGTCCTCGATGCGCTAGTTGAAGTCTTCATGTTGAGGACTATGGGCCCTGTCCCTGATCATCACCACCAGAATATGCAGGATCTGCCCCCGTCATTGCTGCAAGGGCAGCAACCCGAACAGGGACAGGAGCCGAATGAAGCTGACGAGGAGATGCTTTTCACCGATGAGTTCGGCGATGCCGCATTTGATGAGCAAGTAGCCCAGTCCAATCTCATCTTCTTGGATTCTGCCTACCGAAGAAAGCGGCCAATACCCACCGTAGAGATTTCCAGCAGTCTTTCAGGTGCTGGTAAATCACAGCTACTGTATTACATGTCCGCGCGCGCGGTTTTGCCTCGCGAGTATGGCAATATCCCCATCGGCGGACAAGGTTCAGCCGTGGTTTTCATCGATGCCGATGATTGTTTTGATGTATGCAGGCTGCAGATGGTAGCTCGGGGAATTGTACAGCAGGCACGGGAGTCTCTGCACTCGAATACTTCAAAGACTACAGAAGATGAACCCCCTGCAAAGATACCTGATGATGAAGTGGAAGCTATGATTTCCTCCGCGCTAAAACACGTTCATATCTTCCGTCCACAATCATCCTCTGCGCTTCTGGCTACACTTGCCAGCCTGGATGCATATCTTTATGATATTTCTCGTCATTACTCTGCGTCTTGTCCGCTGCAGATGATTGCCATTGACAGCGCCACGGCCTTCATCTGGCAAGACAAACTGCGTGACAGTCTCGCTCGAGCCGAGGATTTAGGACGTTCTCGAGAAGAGAATGACAAATTACGAGAGCTGAAGCAGAGCTTCCATTCCATCGATCTTTATGCTGAGATTGTCAAGGAACTGAAGCGCCTACAGGCCCTATTTGGCTGCACGGTTGTCTTCACAACGACCGTCACTGGGTTCCGGCCGAAGAACATCAAAGATGACCAAACTGGTCCTCTGGGCCCTTATGACACACCTGTATCTCGGACCCCGGCTCTCCAGCCTGCTCTCCCGGCGCCGTGGGGTGAATTCCCCCTTCTGCGTCTGGTTGTCCAGCGAGATGCTGTTCGTTCGTTCCCACCTGCGATGAGTGCGCATGATGCCAGGAATGATGCTCCTATGCGGCAAAGCGCAGTTCGCCAGGGCAAGTTCTCGACCTATGTCAATGCCTGGAGACAAGAGGAATGGCCTCGCCGGGTTATAGACGGCCTCCGGCCCTATGGCGATGGAAGTTTTGCATTTTATGTCCGAGAAAATGGCATCGAGATCCCTCTGCCTGGACATGATAAAGCGAATACATGATATCTTATGTTCTCTACGACTCTATGTAATCTATCGCCCTGGTCACGCCTGTATGTATATAAACAAAATCAACTATACAACTTCGCAATCGCCTCTACAGTCGTGTTACCTCCACTAAACACGATTCCAATATCCCAACCCTTCTCCCCACCTTCAACCTCCACACGCTTCCGAAATTCTTCATCAAAAAGACAGACAGCCAACCCAACCACAGCACTAGGCTCAACAACAACCTTCATCCGCTCAAGTACCAACCTCAAGGCGGCCTTAATCTGTTCCTCTGTAACAGAAAACACACCTTCAATCTTCCGCTTATCAGATATAACCTCCCAATTCAACAAACCAACCGGCGTCCGCAATCCATCGGCAATAGTAAGCGTCGATACCTTCTCCACCCGAGCCCCAGCACCAAGTCCACGCCGACAGTCATCAGCGCCTTGGAAACTAGGCTCGGCGCCAAAGACTCGTGTAGATTTATCGGAGAAGTATGTCGCGACACCAGCGTTCAAGCCACCTCCACCTACAGGCGTGATCACAGCATCAAGTTCCTTACTCTTGCCCTTCTCAGCGAACTGTCTCTCCATTTCTAGAGCTGTAGTTCCCTGGCCGCAGATAATATTGAAGTCGTCGTAGGGTGGGATAAGGAATGCGTTTGTTTTGGCTTGAATCTCCGCGACGACAGCTTCGCGCTCTACACTTGTTGAACCACTGAATGTTACCTCTGCGCCGTGCGAGCGTGTACCGGCGATTTTGGATGGTGTGCTTATCTCCGGCATGACGATGTAGGCGGGGACGTTTAGTGTTGAGGCAGCGAGGGCGAGGGCTTGCGCATGGTTACCTGTCGGAAACGATTATTAGCTCTCTGTCCTATTCCATTCAATTGATCCGTTTCCACTGCCGGATTATAGCCAACATAGGGGTTGTAAGGTCATACCAGAACTGTGCGTTATGACTCCCCGCCGCTTTACCTCCTCCTCACCCTGCTTCTGGATCAATCGCAGAAGTGCGTGGTGCGCACCCCGCGCCTTGAACGCGCCAATGCGCTGCAGGTTCTCGCATTTGAAGTGGAAGCGTATCTGTGGTTTTGCGGGGGTTTGACCTTCGAATGGGGTCCCGACGAGGGCTTCTGGGGTTTGTGGGGTGGAGGCGATCTTGTCGAGGGTCTTGCAGGTGAGGAGCGGGGTGAGGTGGACGTATGTTTTTATGAGGTCGTAGGCTGCGTGGATAGCTGCTGGGGTTAGGTCTTGGGCTTGTTCGGAGGGAGTAGGCATCTTGGTTCTGGTGTTGGTTCTGGTGTTGGTTCTGGTGTTGGTGATGGTGGTATGGGATTGAGGAGGGTGAGTCGGCTTGATGCGAGATATGGTGGGTGTGCTGGTCCCCGGAGATTTCTCCGCAGCGCTGAATCTTTCAAGGCGGGGTTAACTCAATTGAGTCAGTTTTTACTTTGTTTACGATTTTACAGAGGAAAGATGGAAGATGAAGTGGTTTGAGAGAAATTTGGAAACGGCAGTGCCGCGATGATAAATTCGTATACCCGGACCCAAAAAACAAGTTCATAGTACATTCATAACTTTTTATCCAAACCCTCCCTGCAAGCGGGTATCACGATAATTATTTCATTTATTTCTGGTTCTCGGGGCGGAGAGAGCGGACAGCCTTTCCGGCGCGCCAGATCTCGAGCTCACGGATCTCCTCCATCTCCTTCTCGTACTTCTGGCGGTAGTCGGGCTGGGAGTTGTAGTCGAGGGAGCGCTGGGTCTCGGAACCGTCCTTGACGGCGTTGTAGAGGTCGTTGAAGACGGGCTTCAGGGCATCCTTGAAGCGGGGGGACCAGTCGAGGGCACCGCGACGGGCAGTGGTGGAGCAGGCAGCGTACATCCAGTCCATACCGTTACCACCGATGAGGGGGTACAGGGACTGAGTGGCCTCCTCAACGGTCTCGTTGAAGGCCTCGGAGGGGGAGTGGCCACGCTCACGCAGAACCTCGTACTGAGCGAGGAACATACCGTGGATACCACCCATCAAGCAACCACGCTCACCGTAGAGGTCAGAGTAGACCTCCTTCTCAAAGGTGGTCTCGTAGAGGTAGCCGGAACCGACGGCAACACCCATGGCAATAGCCTTCTCCTTGGCCTGGCCAGTGACATCCTGGAAGACGGCAATGGAGGAGTTGATACCACGGCCCTCACGGTAGAGAGAGCGGACGGTACGGCCGGAACCCTTGGGGGCAACGAGGATGACATCGACGTCAGTGGGGACCTCGACCTTGGTGAGGTCCTTGAAGACGGGGGAGAAACCGTGAGAGAAGTAGAGGGTCTTGCCCTTGGTGATGAGGGGCTTGATAGCGGGCCAAGTCTCAGACTGGGCGGCATCGGAAAGCAGGTTCATGACGATGGTACCCTTCTCGATGGCAGTGTTCATGTCGAACAGGTTCTTGCCGGGGACCCAGCCGTCCTCGATGGCCTCCTTCCAGGAAGCACCATCCTTGCGGACACCGACAATGACGTTGAGGCCCTGGTCACGGAGGTTGAGACCCTGGCCGTGACCCTGGGAGCCGTAACCGATGAGGGCAAGGGTGTCGTTCTTGAAGAACTCGTGGAGACGCTCACGGGGCCAATCGGCACGCTCGTAGACATCCTCCTTGACACCAGCGAAGTCAATGGTCTTGATACCACGGACGGGGGTCATGGGGGCAATGACACGGGACGCGGCCTTGGCCAGGGCAGGCCGGGGAAGGGCGGCGGTGATGACCGAGCGAGGGGCGGCCACACGGGCCATGCGGAGGGCACGGGGAAGACCACGGGAAGCCATTGTGAATGTGAATTGGGGGAGTGGAGAGTGAAGAGAGAAAGAAATCTTGAGCTGGGGGGGAGGAAATCTGGAGACTTAAATGCAGCAGCGGTTGGGGTGGGAAAGCTTCGAGTCTCCACTTTTTGCTGCGAGTCACCTCACGTGAGCTCCGGAGAGGTGCTGTTGCTCCCCGGTCCGACACCGGGGCCATCCTGATTGGCTTTCTGTGGCCGAATGGTTCACCGCACGCAGTCCATGACAATCTAGGTTGAGTGTTTACGTTGTTTGCAGATCTGCGCCAATCGCCACCGACATGATATTAATTATTTTCAGATAATTCCGGGGACATTGTTTAATCTTCCGGGGGAACTCACATTCCTAATCTCTAAGTCTAAAGTATTAATAAACTAGACTTAGCATTCCAAGTATGCAGCTCAATTGTCCAAGGCTAGCTTCCATGACGTAGTCCCTAACCCTAGCCTATTTTATTTAAGCTATGAATTAAACGTACCTAAATTAAGCCCTGGAGGACCATCCGAGCTATTCAGTGTGATTCTTCATATATGAGCCAATCTATGCAAAAGGTTCGAGACGATCTACCTTAGTGTCCCTCATTGTGTCATGTTCCATTGAATCATCTCCGATATCAACTCGGGGAGACTGTGGTGCCCACCGAGAGATATATCCACTGCTATGACTCAGGTGCTCCATAGCAACCTGGAAACCCATGGATTTGGACCTCAGGACAATTTCCCCACGGCATCGTATGCTGACAACTAGAACATGTTGTGAATAGACCTATCGAATTCCCAATTCCTTCTATACGGTAGACTAGTTACCAGAGACGTCTCTAGACTGAACCACCCCCCGGCTCATGGCCAATGACACTCGCTCAATGGACCCGACACGACGGACATCATGCTCGTTGGCAGCGCCAGTCACTCCTACCGTTGAAGGTCCCAGGGTTACCCCTCGGGTGGATTCCCACCTTGAAGTTCAAATAAATCCGATGATTCGCACCCTTTCAGTCATTTTGAAATCGTGGAAAAGTGTGCTTAGTTTCCTGCCTGAGGTGTCCACCTCCGCTTGAAAGTTACGCCCCACGGAACCAAAGTAAAACAAGCCCGCTTCTCCAACTCCAAAACCCCTCATATTAATTATTGGGGCTAGACCATGTCTATACAATGAGTTTCTTCTCATTTAATGACATCCCCAGGATTAAGACGCGTAAGGCGCTCTTGTTGCTCGACTTTCAGAATGACTTCGTTCGCCCGTCCGGAGCGCTTCACATCCCTAATACTGCAGAGATCCTGGAGACCCTGCCCCCACTCGCGGCAGCATTCCGTAAAGTCGGTGATGTGATTTGGGTTCGTTCACAATATGAGGCCCCCCAGTCGATCTCCGACTGGAATTTCGGCGATCGCATCGTCTTGGCAAAGGAAGCGCCCAAGAAACATACCATGCCCCAGACGGACGTGATTGAAGTCGCATCAGATCGCGATTCTCCAGAGCCCGTCGATATTGAGGCTTTCCTGTCTCCTCAGTCACCTATCTGCTGTGCCGCGCAAACTGCTGGTTTTCAGTTCCCCGCACCCGTTCTTGCCGCCATCAATCCGGAGCACGACACAGTATTGGATAAGACTGGGTACTCCGCACTGGAGTCGAACGACCTCGTGCTCTCATTCCGGACTCGATTTGTGACGGAGGTATACCTCTGTGGTTCTTTGTCGAATGTCTCAGTCTACGCCACTGCGTTAGATGCCGTACGGAATGGCTTTTCGGTCACTTTAATCGAAGATTGCCTCGGATACCGCCAGTTTGGGCGCCATTGTGAAGCAATGCGCCGCATGGCAGACATCCTTGGTGCAACTGGGTTGACTGCCGAGGAGTTATACCAGGAGTTGGATTGGGAGGAGACTCACGCTATTGCTCAGGGTGCACCACAGCCCAAACGGCCTGCTGGTGCGTCGCTAGGTCTTGAGAATGTCATGGACACTTGGGGGTTGGAAGCGGATGAACCCGACGATACAAACGAAAAAGGCCCAGAAGAGGCACTTGATATAACAGCGATTGCTTCTCTTAGTCGACTGCACCGAAACGCTGCGGGGGCTGGGCGGTCTCCCGTCGAGGGAAAGAAGCAAGTCCGCGCGCGAGTGCGCCGACCCAAGCGCCGCCCAGCTCCAGATGCTGCAGAAGAAACAGGCGATGGCCCATCAAATCCACCCGCAGAGAAAATACGGAAGCCGGATGAACCTGTTATTGGCGAAGGTGATTCGCGTCTTGTCAAAGAACTTGATATCCCAAGAGATGCCTTCGAGCGCATCCGAAATGAGGTATCTTGGCAGAAAATGTACCATCTCTCCGGCCAGGTACCACGACTGGTCGCAGTCCAGGGCCAGATCGAGCCGAATGAGGCCATTCCAATTTATCGACACCCCGCCGACGAGTCTCCACCCCTGAAGTCATTCACATCCACTGTTGATGAAGTTCGCATCGTTGTTGAGAAGATATTGGGCCACCCACTGAATCATTGTTTGATCCAACTCTATCGAGATGGACAGGATAACATCTCAGAGCACTCTGATAAGACGCTGGATATCGTTCGAGGCTCTTCCATTTGCAATGTGAGCTTAGGGGCCCAGCGAGTCATGGTTCTTCGCACCAAAACTTCCTCGGAGCGCAAGAGTGAAACAGAATCAGGCCGAACGACACAGAAAGTACCACTTCCACATCAATCACTTTTTATCCTCGGCCAGAAAACCAACATGCGCTGGCTGCATGGTATCCGGCCAGATAAACGCCAAGAGAACACCAAGGCCCCGGAAGAACAAGCATATGGTGGTGAGCGAATCTCACTGACCTTTCGACACATCGGAACATACCTCCACCCAACCACCGATTTGATCTGGGGCCAAGGTGCGGTGGGGAAGTCTCGGGACACAGCTCGCCCCGCTGTCCACGGGAACCCTGAAGAGACGGAACAAATGATTCGTGCATTTGGCCAGGAGAATCGCTTGTCCGAGTTTAGCTGGGATACCGTCTATGGCGGTGGCTTTGATGTGGTTAATTTTGTGACTGCATCGTCGACGCAATTGATAATGAGTGGAGACCCGGTGGCAGACCTGAGGGTGCGCCTTGGCCTGGGAGAAAATGGTATTCGATACGAGATATCAGACAAGCCAGATATGGAAATGAATGGCAATGAAACCAAACGACCCGTGTATGTTGATCCTCAGGGAACGACTGTTACCGGCGATCTTGCCATCTTGAGACATCTGAGTTCTCGACCCGCCGAAAGTTCACGACCTGGAGTCGATATCCTAAGAGGTGGAAGCCATCTCTCCTGGATAGAAGACTTGCAGCTAGAATGGCGCGAGCATTATGCAAGCAAGCCCATGGAAGGGTTTAATGGTAGCTTGCGACAATGGGAGCGTGCCCTAGAGGGACAGCATTACTTGGGAGGTGCAGTCTTTGGCATTGACGATTGTGCCCTTTGGCCGGTCTTATGGGAGATAGTACAGACCCAAGGGTCCCTTGATGCTCGGTTTGCCAATCTGACCCAGTACTATCATCGAGTTGACAAACGGGGTATCTTGCGAGGCATCCTGGAGTCCCGATGACCCTGGTCTGAGAAACTGTGATAGCAGTGACTTTAATACCCATTTTACACATGTACCTACAGACATATTACGAAACATAAACATGATGAAACTACCGGCGATTTGCCAAACTTTATGAACACCTTACAATCCGAACTGCCTTTGCTATCAGAGCGTTAATCACCCATTCGACTCTACAGACAATCGCCTGGGAAAACAGTAGTGTTCAATGCACTCTCCAGCGCAACACCTCCACAGACCACAGCCTTGAAAAAGGCCTCAGCAACCACCAGCGCTCCTGCAGGACTAGTATGGGTATGATCAAGAGGATAATACCCATTAACAACATCGTCTCCAAGAGAATCAAAGATACTCGCAACATAAGCCCCGTGATCAACATACGCCACGCCCGCCGTCTCCGCCGCCAACTCTGCATACCCTACAAACCGCGACGGTGAATAAACAAATGACCCAGTCTCCCACGGGTTATCAGGTGTCTGACTAGAAATCAACACATTCGCTCCAAGCGCCGTGAACGTGTTCGCTGCATTCTCCAAGTACGCGGGGAACGTCAGGACTGTTTCGGTTACCCCATCGTACACCGTAGTGCAGGTCTCATCGCCTGTCCCGGAACAATCAGTGCGTCCGTTATCTGTCGGTGTCAAGGATCCGCCGTCGTTGTGACCGAATTCGATGACTACCCAGTCCCCGGCTTGGATTTCGTTGGCGATGGTCGTGAACCGGCCGTCGCGAGTATATGAACGTGCGCTGCGGCCTGCAATTGCTTGATTGGAGATTGTCCATGTGGTATACGTTGATACGTATTCAGCCCACCCTGGTCGTGTTAGCTATATCTTTCCTGAATGCTGCCTGGTATGGATGTTGTTTGTACCATTTGTGCCAGTGCCACCTCCGCCCTTCGCCATGGTAGAATCACCGGCAAAGTAGATTGTGCTTCCAAGGGCACTGGGGATAAGCGCTGAGAAAAGCGTAGCAGTCTTCATGGCTGGGAGTATAGAAAGAACGTTTGAATAGGATTGATTCGATAGTATGCTTTTTTTCCTCCTAAGAAAAGGCATGCACCTGGTGGCGTTATATAGACACCGGAGCTTCAATCACTATATATTTGAATCAATTCTCCGAAGTCATACCGGAAATACTTCCTCATAGGATACGCGGAAGAAAGTACCCCATAAAACCCTGACAGCATTGTCTGCCAGGGTCATCCGACCCACAGACGCTCGGATCAGCGGAAAAGAGGGCTCAATGTGCAACTGATGTGCATAAGCGTCCAAAGCAAAACCAGAAGAATGTCCGCATTGACGAGATCGACAGAACCAGCGCTTTTTTTGATTCATGGAAGCTGGGTTTCTGCGATCCACGGTGGAAGCTCCTTGGCTTTCGGGGTAAGTCTTATTTGGACGTGCGGAGAGGGAATCCTTGGTGTTGAAACTTATTGTGTTTCGGGGTAGATGAAACCGAGTGGATGTACTTGGTTGAAACTTGGCAGGACTGGGGTAGGATACGAGTGTCGGATTAGGTGATGGCTCTGGATCCGCTTTGTACTATCTTGAAACAGAATGATCTAGGCTGTATTTTGATGGTTGGAGTATTTACATAGTATAATATATGCAACTGAACAAGATCCTTCTAAATCTAAAGTGAATTGAGAGCTTGGACCGGCAGCACATTATGCAACAGATTCCTGCATCTGCCTGAATAGCTCGTCCGAGTCTGGCAAGATCGGGTTCGCTTGAGCCAGCGCCTCTTTCAGGCCACTAGGTGGGTAGATCAGCTGCTGATTGATATAGCACTTGATTTTCTTTGCCTGAGCTCCGGAGAGACTAAGCTCCCTATTCCATCCCGCGGAAATAACAGCACCCCAGCCACCAAGGTCCAGACAGCAATTATACGCAGCCTGTTGATAATCCACCAAAGGCTCCCCAAGGAGATCAGCTGCGGCATTGTGTCCCGACACGCGACCAAGGGAAAGAGCGTGCTGGCAGCTCATCAGCACATAATGCTTCCTTTCCGCATCGGCATAGGCACAAGCAGCATCGCCAGTGGCATACACATTATCGACCGATGGCACGCGTAGATGCTGGTCGACACGAAGGCGGTCGAGATTATCCTTCTCACCGGGGATTTGCTGTGTCAAAGGTGTAGCCCGAACGCCCGCTGTCCAGATTGCAGTCTTTGCTGGAATATGCTCCCCAGACGCAAGTGTTACGCCGTCTGCATCGATGGCTGTGACGGCAGACCCAAGCTTCAGCTCAACTCCGAGCTCGGTCAAAGCTTGCGTGATAACAGAGCGAGAGTTCGATGCGAACTCGGGGCCGACCTGACCTGCACTGCTGACCAAGATGATACGGGCGTTTTGGATATGACTGAGGCGTTTAGGCAACTCGGCTGCAGCTTCAATGCCTGTGAATCCCGCGCCGCATACAACGATAGTATCGCGTGATGGGCTTGGCGGAAGGGAAGTAAGGCTCTGAAGGTGGGCATCAAGTCTCCCAGCCGATGCTAAGGAATCGACGTCGAAGGCATTCTGTTTGATGCCAGCAATTCCATGGGGGTGCACGACGGAGCTTCCGGCGGCTAGAATCAGGCGGTCGTATGTGATTGTTGATTCGACTCCCCCGATGGATCGCGCATGAATCGTGTTCGTTTTGGTATCAATGGCCTGAACAATGCCCTGGAAGAAAGATATTTTTGCTTCCTGGAAGATGGGACCAAGGGGGTGAACCATTTCGAATGGGTTGGCTTCGTAGAGTCGTGGACGCATGACCAGGCATGGCTCTGGAGCGATGACTTGGATCTCCAAGCTGCTTTCCTTGTTCAGAAGTGCTGCCAGACGTTTGGCTGAAAGGGCACTCCAGACGCCAGCGAAGCCGGCGCCGATAATGACTAATTTTGCCATGTTCCAAAATTGAAACAAAGTGTTGAAGGTTCGTACGAACGTTTCAATATTGGATAGGTGGGGTAGATGGTAAAGATAAGAACTAGATCGCAGAAATTGAGGCCCTTTAATGTAGCCTCTTCAATGCCATCTAAGGCGAATTCAATATTTGACCATTTGATAGGCAATTTGATACTTGTCGATAGGCTAATCAAGTCAATGGCGTGACAGAAATTAGAATCTAGAAATTAGGTTCAAGTCAGCTAATAAGTTTCCCCGCTAAACCGCGCGCGGTGGATACCCGATTCCCCGCCCGGATACCCGCTTCAACGACCATCAACGCATCTTCAAGTCAGCCGACTGCTTTCCACCTTGATATGGACGATAATAATCGGAATAACCCCCTGCAAAATGGCAGAGCCACGCGATCTTCACTAGCGTGCTTGTCCTGCCGCTCGCGTCATCTCAAGTGCGATGCGAAGCAGCCACGTTGCTCACGCTGCGCGGAATTCTCCAGGGAATGCCAATATGCCCAATCACGGCGGGGCGGGTTGGACCGTGCAGCGTTAACCGAGCGGCGCAAGCGACTTGCAGCCATTGAGGATTCCAGGTTGAACACCAACCCGAGCCTGCAGCGATCTGCAGGGTTGCAGAGTGGTGTCCAAGGTTCCAGTACTGGAATCGTTGAGGTGGATCTCTCAAACAGCTATGGAGTGATTAATGAAACTAGTACCGGGGCTCGATCGTCTAGTACTGGGTCCCTGAGCACAGTTTCAGTGCAGTTCAGCAGTATTGAGAACGATCCTTTGATTGATTGTTACTACAAGAAGTTCCACCAACTTCATCCGTTCCTTTTACCTCAGAGATATCTGACAAGAGCTTATCAAGATCCGACGCGACAACACTCTTTGAAAGCGCTCATTGCGATTATGCGTCTTGTTGGGAGTATTTACAAGTCGCATCAGTGGTCGACTCCATTGCAGGAACACGCAGAAGCTGGACTTTTGCAGTTACTACCAACAGATCCTGTCATGGTCCAATGTCGGATGTTATACTCAATAGCATTATTCTGGTACGAGCAAAAGAGTGAATCACAAGGTCAAATGAACATAGCGGTTCAAACCGCCCGTGACATGGAAATGTTCAAACAAGAATTCGCAGTCAGGCATGGAGGTGGTGATCCGGTGTTACAGGAAAGCTGGAGGCGAACATGGTGGATGCTATATACCATTGAAGCTTGTTATCAGGGCACGTTAGGAACTATGTTATTCGAGGTTGCCAACGTAGACGCCACTGTGGAACTACCTTGTGAAGAAGCAGAATATGAACTTGGGGTAAGTATTTGATTCTGCTCCTGAAGAGGCTGTGTATCTTATTCGACTGCAGGATATTCCCACACCGAAGACTTTAAATGACTTTGACTGTCGCGAGTTTGCTCCCGATGATATCGACTTCTCATCGTTTGCGTACCTTATTGGTGCTGTACAATGTGCGGCATTTGCCATCTCCACGGCGCCCCAGATTGTCGCGAAAGAAGACTCCCCCACAGGTGATCCAGACTGCGGACTCAATTCTGGGTGCTTGGCTCCTTTTATTGCCCAAGAATCGCAAGCAAGTTTTGAGGAAGAACGGAGAAATTGACGAGCTCATGTTCCAGGCCCATCATCTTATTCACGTGTAAGTCATTCTCTGCTTACTAAGATAGTAGTGATATTGACCCTTCTTCAGCTCGTATATTGGCCTGCACCGTCCATTATCAGACCTCAAGTTCAACCCCGTGGAAGAGGCATCAAGCTGTGCTAGGGAGCCGCCTGAAGATATTGCCGCGCCAGATTTGGTGAACGTACACACCGTCCGCGTCTTGCGGTCCGTCGAGGCACAAATCCGCCTTTTAGCATTACCTACTGCAGAATTCCACCATAGCCCTTTTATAACCTGCATGGTCAGCGAAGGGACGCTCGCTCTTCTCTCTGCCTGTCACTTCCTGTTGAAAGGAAAAGAATTGGCAATTGCACGAGAACAAATCCGGATGTCTATTGGATGTCTCAAAGCACTTGCTGAGCTCTGGCCACGAACAGCAAGGAACGTGCGGGAGCTGCAGACGATTGCCCACCATGTGCTAGGAATTGGATCCAAATTGACAACCCAGCCCAGTGAAGGGTCAGACTTTTCCAGTTGCCAGTCACAGGGGGACGCTTTTGGGTCTGAGACTGGAACATCTAGCGACGACTTTAACATTCTGCCTTCCTTGGGGTCTATAGACGATTTATGTGGGTGGTATAATATTGGAGATCTGGATCCAAATATTGCTTGGGAGAATTAAGGCCTGACATTTGGACATATCAATGAAGATGGAGACAATAGTACCTAATAAACTCTGGAACCAGGAGCCCAATCATTCCAAAACTCTATTGATAGAGAATTTAACAGCCCTGAGATTCCTCCTCGATAAAATCAATAACAACCTTATATCCGCGATTCCTCTGCCGAGCACAGCCCCACGCTGCTTTTGCTTCATCAAAAAGAAAAGATTTGATCTCAAGTTTCTCCAGGCTACCATTGTCAATCATTTCACCACTCTTCCTTAGTCCCTCTGCATTTGGAGACACGATAAAGTGCACATATCGCACATTTGGATGATCAACAGATTCCTCAGCTTGACCTCGTCCAAATGCCCACGCAGGCGCAGGATCTCCAACAGTCACGATGACTCCATCATCCTTGACGCACTCCCAAGTCTTTTTCAAGATATCACCTCCAACCGTATCGAGAACCATATCAACGTCGGCGATCTTATTTTCCCAGTCGGTGACCCCATAGTCAAAAACTTCACTCGCACCCAGTCTTCTCAACATTTCATGATTCCGAGAAGAAGCCAACGCAATAACGTGCGCATTGAACGCCTGTGCTGCAAATTGAACAGCATAAGTACCAACGGCACCCGAAGCACCTGTAACGAGAACCCTCTTTCCAGATTCATGTGATTTAAGTGCTCCATGATCGACAAGCGCTTCCCAAGCTGTAAGAAGGGGAATAGGCAATGCGGCTGCTTCTGCATGAGACAATGTTGTCGGTTTCTGCGCAACTTCACTCGGTAGGCAAATCACATAGTCTGCTTGGCCCTGACCTCGATCCCCCCCGAGAAAAGCAAAGACTTCATGGCCGATTTGCAGTGGGCCTTGGTAGTCTGGCCCAGTAGAGGAGATCACGCCCGAGATGTCGTGTCCTGGGATTCGGGTTGAAGTGGCGTATGGTTCCGGCCAGATAATTTCGTCTCCGGTTATTCCGGCGGCGTGGACTTTGACGAGAAGTTCCGAGCCTTTAGGAGTTGGCTCGATCATTGAGCGATTTGTGGTGATTTCGGGCGAGGAAATTTCACCTAGGATTTGAATGGCTTTCATGGTGGAGTGTGTTTGATCTACCAATTTGACAATGTTTTGGCGTGGAAGCGAACATCTGGGACTGAATAGGTGGATGATATGTTAAAAAAATACATTGTCTTTTTCATGTACTAATAAATTCTGTAACTATAACATTCATTGTGTGAACAAAGGGAAATCGGAGTTTGAGGCGTTAATTGAATCCCGAGTTGCCGGTGCCGGGTATCCGTACGAATTGCCGCACGTCTGCGTCCTTTACTGTGTAGGTGTATAGTCAAGCATGTGTATAGAACTTGCGAAATAAAACTGATTTAACAAGTTTATCAATAGTAGTTGAAATTCCAGTAACAAAGTTAAAGGTCCTATGTGCGCGGAACACTTCTAAAGTAAAAATCCCTCCTCTTCTTTGCTCCACCTGCTGATATCAATGAAGCAACAACAGAAAGTGTCTGTCTGCCTATGATTAGACATAGAGGTGGGAAGATAGACGAAGGTGGAAAGGCAACGAGATCATGACCTGAAATAGGGTACAGATGAGCCTTTAATACCCTTGGCACGGCGACTTTGGCCCCTTCGTTTGCTCAGATAATAAGAGATTATATCCAAGACAAGGCGAGTCTGCCTTGTTTGAAAGAGATCATGTATCAGGTGTCTGACATGGAGTCGATGAAATTTATACTATATACATGGTTTTCGATTGACTGAACAGTATACCCTCTATACACAATCCAGATCAACACAACTGCGTCCAATACCTTTCAAAGGGATGTGATCCTCCAGCATTCACTATCTGAAGAATTATACTATTCATAGCTTCTCGAAAGTCGGCGTCCGCTTCTGGATCCCAGACAAAAGCGCCTTGGAAACGTCCTGCGTCTGGATAGCCGCAGCATTCCATACACCAGTATACCGCAACCCGTCCTGCACGGGGTGATCCCTCGACCAGTTCAGAATCTCCTTGGTCCCCTGCACAGCAACGGGACTCTTACTAGCAATGAGACCAGCCATCTTCAAAGCCGCAGCAACAGTTTCCTGCTTATTCTCATAAACAGCATTAACAAAGCCAACACGCAGCGCCTCCTCCGCTCCAAAGACACGAGCAGAAAGCGCAACTTCCTTCACCCATCCATAGTTTCCAACAACCTTAGGAAGGCGAGTGAGTGTGCCAATATCAGCCGCAATACCAATATCGACTTCCTTCACTGCGAACTTCACATCGCGCGAGCAGAGACGCACATCCGCCGTTGTCGAGATATCGATTGCCAGTCCGAAGCTATACCCGTGCATGGCGACGATGACGGGCTTCTCGCATTTCTCGATGGATGTGATGCAATCTTGGAATTCAGCGACGTGGCGGCGGAAGTGTGCGGCTTTGCGGGCTGGGTCTGTGCCATCTATGCCGTCTTTGGCGAGAGCGCTGCCCTCTGATGCGGCTTTCACGTCGAGGCCGGCTGTGAAGGCTTTGTCGCCGGCTCCGCTGAAGACTACGGCGCGTACGTTGGAGTCGTCGGAGAGTCGGGCGAATAGTTGGCCCATTTCAAGCCACATGCTGTGGTTATTAGTGGGTTTGGGAGCATAGATTAATTGTGAATCGTGGCTTACGCTTCAAGGAAGGCATTCATCTTGTCTGCGCGGTTGATTTCCACGTGCGCGACATAGGGGAGGTCGGCTGGGAACTGCACCGTGAAATACTTGAACGAGTAGTCTTGCGCCATATTGGATGGGATAGGTGGTGGTTGGAGTGCGGAGAGATGTGGGTCGCTCGAATGCTGGCAGCTTGATGGGTAATTATTTGAAAGCTAGAGTTGTTATCGATAGAAAAATCTGGACTTTCTACAGGTAAGAGTCTAAATACTTCTTGAAGCGTTGAAGTGGGAGCTTCGGCATCAACGCATGTGCCTCGGCCTCGGCTCAGATAAGGAGCGATAAGCGCCCACCGCCTTTACGTGCATGAGCGGCTACTGTTTTAGATCTACGTTGTCTGCACTGTATTTGTAGCAATCAAAATAATTATGAGATTTGGTTTCAAGAAAGAGTGTTAAGATACATGTTCGAATTAACTCTGAGATTTGGTGGTCCTTAAAAGAGTGTGAATATACATGTTAAAATGAAACATCAGACAAATGAAACTCCTCCAAACGATGCGATCAAGCAAAAGTATTAAAATCGTAGCTCATGTTGCGTGTCGTAGTTAGCGTCAGGGACACGCGTGGTCGTGGTACTTCCTTTACTGGACGGTAATCTTCTTGGGAGCAGTAGCTTTAGCCTTGGGAAGGACAATGGAGAGAACACCACCCTTGAGGCTAGCCGTGACGGCGTCCTGGTCCACGCGTGTGGAGAAGGAGAAGGTGCGCTGGAACTCGCCGATAGTTCGCTCACTAGCCCAGTAACGAGCAGCAGCAGGTTTGTTTCTCTTGTTGGAGCCAGCGTCGGTCTCGGAGGTTTCGGATTTGTTGTTGTCCTCACTCTCAGTCTCAGGCTCGGTGTGGTGGTACTCGCGCTCGGTGCGACCCTTCACGATCAGATTATGAGCGTCGGAGAACTCGATTTCGATATCCTTTTGAGCGACTCCAGGCAGCTCTCCATCCAAGTGGTAGGCATCTTCGGTCTCGCGGACATCGAAGCGGGGAGTGTAGGGTCGCGGAGCTAGGTGGTGGCTGCCTCGACGGTGGACGTCATAATCGTCAAAGAGACGGAAGAGGGATGACAAGTCACGAGAGAACTCTCCCGTTGGCAAGTGGGAACGGAATTGAATAGACATGGTGGAAGTTGGATAAGTAGATTTGAAGCGCTTAAAGATGAAGTTTGGAGCTTGGAGCTTGGAGCTTTGTAGTCAAGAGAACTGTTTGTTGTATGATGGGATGTGAAGGTCAGAGGTCGAGGGGGTATTTATGCATTGTGAGTGAGAGCAGAGGCCCAGTCCAGAACCCTCTGCCACCCGTCCATTGCGCAATTCAGGAAGTTTTCAGGTGTTACTTTGCATCATCGCGTTGTTGCAAGATGTTTCTAGATATCGCTAGACGTGGGTCGTACCTTCCCGTCGCATGTGGGTCCTTCTCCAGGATTCCATTTCTATCACGTGATCTGCATAGATCCATGACTACGTTGAACCAAGCTTAGCATTAACCAATCAGTGCGTAGTGGCACGGTCATCTCCAACATTTCCTTCTTGATACTGATTTTCGTATAGACATGAGGAGGCAGTCATATCAAACAAACAATAACGTAATCATTCGAAAAATGAAGGATGTGTGTAAGATGGCTGACATTCTAAATACTGTTGCTGCTACTACACTATTATTGGCCTACATATCTGCCTGATAATGAGGGTACTATTCCTGAATACCCTTACAGAGATTATCAAGAAGGCACTCAAGGGATTTGCGTCGTAGGATCATACACTGGGTAGTTCCATATGCATAAACTACGAGTGAAGATTGTAGACCTGGAGAAATTGATTCCTCATAAATCAGTCATTGCCACTGACAATTCTATAATGTACTCACTCGCAGTGAGGAGTCCCTCGGACGGTCAATTGGCACCCAAACTTGGAGGAAACCTGGAAAGGGGAATAGAGGAGACCAAGCAAAGGAAGAAAAGGAGGTAAGGAACGAGATCAAGAATGAATCGGTCCAGAGTCTCCAGTGCGTCTCAACACTGGGGCTAGTGGGTTCCAAGATGATGCTGGATTGATAGCAGGTTAATACATACAGCGAGGAAAACACCGAAAGCCAACAGAATATTTCAGTAGATGTGTTTTAGGGTATCTCATAAGGCGATGAGTGGCCAGTCATGCCATCCTTCTAAACAAATCATGATTCACCGGTCGCTTTTCTAGCGCGCCGATTATATGGACTCAAATAAAATATATGGACTCAAATAAAACGCCAGGTAAGCCGAATCCACGATATGAATTCAGTGGTGGGTATCATTAGGGCTCGTAGACTCGTCTCCGCACGCGGACCTCCCTGTTTGTTCCAGCAGTGGAGGCTGCACGCAGGAACAACATGGAAGCGCAAAGGGTTGAATGCTGGCAGCCATCTCGGTATTTGTCACAAATGGGATCGGAATCGTGCCTTTTAAGAGCATAATGGTTCGAGAGGATGGGGCCTTTCGAAGACACGGTCGCTTTACTCGGATTCGGATTCGTCAAGCTGCATAATTTTCTCATCAAGGTCCTGAATTGCACCCATGTTAGATATTGTTTCCAATGCGCCAAACCCTGGGTGCGGAGATGGCGAGTCAAGGCTCAACGGGCACATACATGGTCCAGACGCGCCTTCAGATTTTCTAGCTGACTCTCCTTGATGACCAAGTGGTTTTCATCGTCCAAGTCCTCCACAATGTAGTCGTGTCGTTCCTCGTCGTACTTCAGGATCATGGATTTGATTGAGGGATCGCACTCGATGAGCAGGCCTGGTAGTCCACGTTAGCGCAGGTATTTCGGCGATTATGAATTACCTTACCTCGCACAGCGCGCGGCATTGTGGATTTGGTGGCGGTGGAGGTTGGTAAGAGTTCGAGGGCGTGAGTGAAAGAAGATCAAGAGTTGGAGATGTTGGAGGTGGAGCTATCAAAGCGATAAGGCGTCAAATAAGGCACCAAGGCACCAATACTTTCAGACAGACACAAATGGTTGACTAAGGAAAGACTAGAATTTCTGAATAAGACTACTTATTGAAAAATTCGAATACATTCATTATTCATGTCTTCTCACTTCTGATGGTTTCTCTGCAAAAGATTTGGCTTGAAGAATATCATGGTTGACCCAGACAACGATCATCTAGTTGGATTAATTGACTGGGCCGAAGCTTAGATTGGTCCTTCGGGAGGATCTTCACTCCCTGCAGCAACTTACGGGCAAATAACGCCTCGGCGATGGCTGAATACGGTATGAAGACTATGAAACTTTGGACCGAACTTTCTGGGATATTCTTTCCACGAGCACTGGTCTTGGGCACGAGACCATCCAAACAATCAAGTGGCAAGAATTGTGGGGCTTCTACTTTCTCATGTATTCACGAGTCGCCTTACAAATGCACCAGACCCGGAGTCCATTCGCGATGACGAAAGCGGCGCCTACAAGATGCTTGGTCCAAAAGGCTTGCTTACAGGCCGGCTACGAAGGTTCTGGTATCAAGAGTTTTATGAAAAGTGTTAAGAGATTCATTTAGCTCATCAAATCGTCAGCCAGTTGAATGACCTGGCAACTTGATAAGCCAAAGAAATATCTATAATAATTTCGAAATTATCTTCTAGAATACTCTCTTCCAGTCAAGGATAATCTCATAGAAGGCCCTTGATCCTTTATCTTCTTCCTTCTACGTGTATCCTGTGTTCCACAATTTGATTCAAGAGAATTAACAAAAAAGAGAATTAATGATTAAGCCCGGTATTTCCCTCATTCATCAGTCTTGTCGTCGTTTCCCGCCGTCCATCCAGTCCCAGCCTGGAAGACTGCAGCCACCAGTATCAAGAAAGTAGCCGCCATAAATAGCATACTGAATGCATGTTCATAGCTCTGAACAGCTACTAGCCGCTCAATGCCATCCAAATGGGATACCGTGGCAGGACTACCAAGAAGGGTGCGAACCAAGTCCGGTTTGGGCGAGAGTCCATGTCGAGAGAAGCCCGATTCCAATGACCCCTTGAGAATCCGGGTGAAGAAGCCTCCTCCGACAGCGGATCCAAAGCTACCCGCGAGCGCGCGGAATGTGGTGAATAAAGCACTAACGATGTAGTGCATGTGAGGACTAGTGAGATGTAGCAGATGTGACATGGTGTAGTTCATTAGTGCACCGGCAAAGAATCCGTTCAAAAAGGTCGCTGTCATGAATAATGCTGCTGCAGAATCCTCTGAAGATAGAATTGAGAGGGCCATTGTCGCGAGTGCAAAGAGCATGAAGAGGACTAAGCAAGATCTATAAATTGAGGTCAGTTGATGGTCAATGCAAGAATAGTGCTGGATTACTCACGCATAATAGCTACCTCCTTTGCGAATATGAAGCCAACCCACAAGTATCCCGCCAGTTCCGAATCCTGCATTGGTCGGGACAAGAATGAGTCCTGCGGATGCGGGAGCCCATCCCCGAACCGCAATCGCGTAGACGGGACTGAAGAATACGACACACCAGCGAGACATCATTAAGCCCACACCGGCGAGGCATGATAGCAGCACGCTACGGTTCCGGAATAGGTGGACCGGAATGATGGGTTCGCGGGCCCATCGAGACTCGATAAGAAGAAAGAAACCGAGAAATGCTAATGACAATGGAATAGGCCAGATGAGAACCTCGGGAGAGGCCAAGCTGGTGAGAAAGAGGACGACCGAGATTGTCTAGCTTGTTAGCAGGGCCATCTAGAGCAGTCAAACAAACTTACTATTGTCAGGGCACCAGCATAATCTATCCGAGCAAGACTTTGGAGCAAAGTCCCTTCCCTCAGCGAGCTATGATCTTCGGCTGGTGGTGGAATAGCGAGGTATAGTAGGGGTCCTAGAACAAGCGCCGCTGGAGCTTGAATCCAAAAGATGAGGCGCTTAGCGTTGGGCTCGGAGTTAGCCACGGTAACAAGTCCGGGGTGATTGCAGACAGACCCATCCAATAATAGGCGTCAAAAGTCCGGCTAGGACGGCACCCGAAGAAAGTCCCACCGTGTAATTGGTGCTGATAAGCCCAATAAACAATCCTCGTCTCCGGGTACTGGTGAAATCCAAAATCAACATGATAGCGATACTCATCAAACCCCCACTTCCCATTCCTGTAACAGCACGGCCCAATAAGAAGACCGCTAATGACGGGGCAGCAGCAGTGATGAATAGGCCGATTGCCAGGATTGTACTTGAGAAAACCAAGCAAAGACGTGCGGTGAAGATCGCTGCGAATCGTCCTGCCAGCGGAGTTACGCTCGAGGCTGCGATCTTCAAGCAATTAGATACCGCAATGTTCATCCCCGAGATCCCGGTTGTCCTACCATGAATGTGGAGGTAAACCATGTTGCCTCGGCGAAGGCATCTAAGTCCGCAGCGACTTCGGATTGCGCGGTTGTCATCATTGAGATGTTGGTTGCTTTTAGAATCAATTCGTCAGCATATTGTCTAATCGAGATGAATAAGGATTCAACTTACCTTGAATGAAAATGAGGAGGGACATCAGGGCACAAATGCCCCATCCTCGGAGGGTGCTCAGGTCCGTCAGAGAGTCATGTTTTGTTGCTGGCTCGATGAGCGGCGTCTGTTCAGATGGTGGTGTTTGTGTATCAGCCATGATGGAATCTAATCAATCCAAGGCTGGCAAGGGAATGGTAAGATGGATAAACAGCCATTGGATTTTGCAAAACAGGATCAAGATTTCGGAGTTAAGCGGATTTGCATTTCTAATCATGTTGGGAACGAGCTTCCAACAGATAAGGAACCATTGGCCAATCTCGGAGTGCGGGGGAAGCGACCCGATTTGAAATCCTTGTCAACAATGAAATGAGTCGCGTGAGATAAGTCAATTTCAATATTGAATGATGCTAATAGAACTCTATAACCATAGTTATGTTCAATTTAATCCTTACTCTAAATGATCTTCATTGTAGACTGGGCTTTCTATATGATGCTCTAAATAAACGGTTTTGTCTTGGCGTCGATCCCTGCATTGTCTCACGCAAAAACAGTTTGCCACCGTTGGTGCACTTGTGTCAGCACCTTCTTCAAATCAGATGAATCAGTGGATTCATCCAACCACGTCTGATTTTGCCATCCAAGTTCAAAATCGAGCAGTTGAT
The DNA here is from genome assembly GCF_028828015.1 of Penicillium pulvis. Classification (NCBI taxonomy): domain Eukaryota; kingdom Fungi; phylum Ascomycota; class Eurotiomycetes; order Eurotiales; family Aspergillaceae; genus Penicillium; species Penicillium pulvis. The sequence goes on along the minus strand of NW_026643078.1, from coordinate 450,510 downwards.
CCCCCAAAGCCGTATCGTTGTACGCCGAAACGGGGGTTGACTCTAAACATTCTACCAAAATCTTCCATCGAGGGACATAGTACGAAGAAACAAGACCGCCCCATTGCTTCGAAGCATAGTCAGTGATTTCTCCACGAGGACCCCACAGAGTGATTTGATTACGAGCATCATACTCGTAGAATGAAGCTTGACTTGCGTCACCATGAGCCCATGATCGAGCGGATTTAATCCATTTCGAAAGTCGGAAATTCTCGTTCGTAGAAAGGACGGAGTCGAGGTCGGTCAGTAATTGGACCAAGTTTTGTCCTTCTCGCGAAATTGTTGCCCTGTTTGGGTTGGAAGTATTCCAGCTCGAGATCAGCTTGGTATACAGTGGAATGAAGGCATTGGCCATCACTTGACGGGTGATATCGACCATGTCATGTTGGTAGGCTGGATTGGTCCACAGCTTTGGCTCAGAGTTGGCAGCGTGGTACATGGATTGCCATGCCTGTGCGACCACAGACGGGTCGTAGGTAAGCATTGTGCCGTGGTGACCAGTCTTATTGATAAGACCCGTGACATCTGGCTTAAGCTCGAAAATAGATTTGATCACAGCATCAATGTCGTCGATATCGGTGTTATCATAGACGGGCTTCCGCATAGTTTCCCATGCATCATAGAGCCCCTGGGGAATAGAGCCAGAACCGGCGTATCGGCTAGTCACCCAGTTGTGGAAGTATTTCTGTGTATTGATCGGGGTTGAAGACCAAGCCTGGTCCAAGAGCAAATCATAAACAATCTCGTTGCCTTCTTGACCCTCTGGACTGAGCCCATAACCGACCATAGAAGAAGACTCAGTCAATGCCTGCGATGCGTTCTGTGTGATGTTCGAGATTTGTCCGTAGAGGCCCATATTGCCTCCATAGTCGTGTAACTGACACCAAATCCACGGCTTGCCGTAATAGGAGTCTGTGCGACGCCACTGAGGCTCGGACTCGGAGAAAAGGTCCAGAATCAGCATGTCGTTATCATCTTCAACACCGGAAAGATAAGCTTTCACCCGTTCATCAGTCCAAAAGGTCTCCGAGCTGTAAAACAGCCAACCTTGCATCAACCAGATCGCATCAGGATCCACATTCTTGAGACTCTGCCAAGTAGTACTAGTAACATTGCGGAGGTAATCCAAATCTCCCGAGTATGGATCCATCTCATTATACTGATCCAAAGTATAGACGTGGCTCACGTTGCCATAAGCAGCTTGCTGTTTTTGCAGGAAGCTAGTTTGAAGAGGCGCGAAATGGTCATCGAATGGCTCGAGGAATGAATCATTGGTGTATTGGGTCTGGAACCCATTCCAAGATGATGAGCGAACGACGCTCGCATTGGGATATACGCGGGTGATGTTGTTGGGAACAAAGCCGGTAAATGCAGGAAGCACAGGTGTCATTCCCAACTCAACCATGCGACGTACGATCTTCTTCTGAAGGGCGAATTGCTCGTCAATCCATGCTGTAGGCAAGTCGCCGCCCCAGGAGCCTTGGATATTTCCGAATCTGTTCCAGGCTTGGAAGGCTGGTCCACTGAGGAAAGTTGCAATCTCTGCGTCGGTGAGTCCGATTTCTCGGAATACCTCTACCATGATCTTCTCGGCGCCAACCCAAGCAAGGGGGAGATTGATGCCACGCAGAGCCATCCAGTCTAGCTCTGTCTCCCATTCCTCCCATGACCAGAAAGCAGTGGTGTAAGAAAATGTTACTATGATAGTTAATTATCAATTGTGGAACGTGGAGGGGCGGAACAAGTTACCGGTGTTAAAGTGGTATCTCCAAGGAACTGTGCTCGAGCCATGGATTGGGGCGCGGAGACGAGGAAGCTTAGCAGGTGCCTGATCCAGCCGGCTTCCAATGAACCAGTATATGTCCACATGAGCGACGTCGGCCAAATAGCGATGGAGACTGAATATGTGAGCAAATTTTTTGTGATATTCAAATGGACTTTGATGACATACCCCGACGAGAGCGCACTGAGAGAGGTTCCCTGCACAATTATGGTGCCATTGGGAGCATCCTGAACGATGAAATGATCATAGCCACCATTGCTTCCAGTGATATTGGAAACCAGACTAAAGCGAAGATTGTCAACGTGGTTCGGTAATCTCCGCTTGACCAGATCGTAGAGCCCGTCGGTGGACTGAGCTGCCCCTGACGCGGCAAATAGCCCAATCAACAACTTTGTCCACAACATGGCAGACCAAAACCAAGCGCCCTTAATGGAAAAGAAAATAACAAATACAGAATAAACAAGGTTATTTATGCATTTCCCTTGAGGCTATCAAATCGCGCCTGTTAGTTCTAAGACGCGACTGTTGCATCATTCCTGCAGCCAAACCCCGCACGGCGACCGCACTACAACCAACCGATCCTACATGTGCCGATCTTCTATCAATTCCCACGCCTAACTAATAAAGGAAAGATGATCCTTTCATTATCACGATATTAAAAGGTGGGGGTCATCAGGCCACAAAATCCTGTTGCCCTTTTAGAGCCCTTGTCAGGACCTCTGGATACCATCGTTGGCCAACATCTTGGTGACTGGTGATTCGAGCGACAAAAGTGCCTTCACCAATGCTTGTTTGAAACATTGCATTGAAGGTTGCTTCAGCGTCAGATTTCACTTTGTCGTCTTTGACCAGGTCTCGGATGTGATCCGGGATGACGAGGTTGATCTTGTCGGCAGAGAGATCGGGATTCACGCCTTGAAAGAAAGGAAAGGAAAATCGAGGTCCAAGGGGGTTTCCCTCTGAATCCATGAAATTCTCAGGCCGGAGGCTGACACGATGGGTGGTGGCTGTACAAATACCTCCTGTTAATGCCTCGAGCGCTCGGCCGATGTTGATGACGAAGGAATTCGGAATTGGCGGTGCTGAGATCCATGCTCCGGCTTTGTTTTGAACTTCTAGGCCATGGTGTGGTGTGGCTTGGAGAAGGAAGGTAAGGAAGCCGGAGTCTTTGTGTGCACCAACGCCTTGAAAGCCAGTGTCGTTGTCATTGGCTGTCGGTGGGAGAGGATATTTGATGAGCTTTATTTTGTGCTGTTGAGGGATACTGAAGGCTTGATCTAAAGCCGTTGGCGGAAGATCTAGAGCCTCTGCAATGAGTTTTGTGAAACTTGCTGCGAATTCGGTGACTTCTTCGATATAATGTTCTAGCGTCTGGCGAAATCCTGGAATCGCATTTTTATCGGGCCACTGAGATCGTTAAGACTTAGTCAAAAGGCACGAGGAATCATCCATAGTTCATACCTGGTTTGGACCAACGATGTTTCTATAGAGTGGCTCCTCAGGACCGGGAGCAGGCAGCTCAGTAGCAAACTAGGGTATGTTAGTATAACGCTAGGTGAAGGATAAGAGGAAAACCCACGTCAAACTGCTCGCGATGATCGGTTTTAAGAGTAGTGATCTCAGCTCCCAGTCTAGAGTAACCGAGGAAATGAGGGCTATTCACCATTTCAATTTCTACTTTCTTTTCTAAAGGCAACTCAAAAAGGTCCAGCCCTTTCTCGATTAGCAGAGACCGAGATGCAGGAGAGACAGGCGGATTCTCGAGATAGAAAAATCCAACATTAATTAGAGCCTCGCGGAGCTTGTTAAGAAAGTCCGACTTCGTCGATGGAGATAGCGTCTGAGAGTAGTCCAGGATGGGAATTGACGTGAAAGCGGCAGAATAAGATTCCTCGTGTTTAGCCTAATCTAGTCAGCATGTTCAGTTTGTGTTCGTAGATTGATTGAATACTCACCATTCTGGAGGCGAAGTTCAGTCTCCTGTTGATGCTGATCAGCGTGTATGGTGGACTCTTATGTATAGCTTGCTTCAGGCACGTCTGAAGAGATGAAAAGAACTTTTGATTATGGTCTGTCTGGGGAATCTCAGGAGAAGCTGGAGCATCACGCTCGAAGTATCTTTAAGAAACAGTATTTATGGGCGGAAGGTGGCACAATGCCTGACTTGACTCCGCGCCAGATAACGTGCATTCTGATTGGGCTTTGATGACGAATACAGGCTGCCCCGCTACGGATTAACACACATTTGCAGCTCGCGCCACAGGCTATATCAACTTCAAAACTGACAGTCATTTGAACAACTGCACAATGAAAACCAATGGCTTTGTGGAACGTTTTCATCAATATCTGTGCTGGTGAGAATCTGCCGAGGCGGGGAAGTAGTATGCTGGCCCCCGCGGTCACGTTGGAAGCGAACAAGTAGGAGAACAAGCACTGATCACCATCAATATAGATAAAGGTAAGTCTTGGGTATATTTTAGCTCCTCTACTCTATCTGGGTTATATACCAGCAGTACTGGGACAGCTAACACAGCAAATCGGCACAGCAAAGCATGGATGTCGTGGAATGAATCAAAGGATATAACGGAAGCCAGTGGCACGACTTTCCAGGCCATTGGTATCCAAAGGAGTGATATCTTGCGAGGACTCCGCCTCTTCTAACTGCTTGTTCATCTTCACATGAACGAGACGAATGACAAGAGCCACGAGAGCAACTAGTAATGCGATCGCAGCAGTAGCGCTACCGCCCGGGATGTATCGAGGACCAGACGAGTCAGGCCACATGTAGCTTCCATAGATTGAAGCAGTATTACCAATCATGTTGGCCAGTGCAATAGCAGCAGATCGCTTGACCAAAGGTCTAGGGAAGGAATTTGCGACCCAGGCGAGGATAATCTGGTACGCGGACACAGCACCCATTGGCATCCTGGCGGGGTTAGTGATATATCCCAAGGAAGTTTGTAGAGTACTCGAGTGACTTACAGGAACATGGCGAAGAACCTTGCGCCGGTGTTTGTTGTTGCGGTGCAGATCACTCCTCCTACCACACTGACCATCATCAAACAAATAATGTGCCAGCTGCGGTCATTCGTCTTGCCAGATGACCAAGTGACGATAAGTGAGACGAAAAAAGTGGCAATCCAGACAGGCGCAGTGATCAACAGAGTCTCAATGTCATTGTACCCAAGTGTTTGCACAATGGTTGGGAAAAAGTACTGGAAGTTCTGGGAGAGGAGCGACACATGCTGAAGCAAGATGAAGAGGTAGATACGCTTGTCAGCAAATACCAAAGCCAGTGCTTCCTTGATGCTACTGGTTTTCGCATCATCGGCTTCCCCTGCATCGTCAATCAAGCGCCATTGTGCATATGCTTGCTCCTGGGCGTCTAGCCATGAGGTGGTTGCAGGGTAGTTTGGGAGGAAGATACTATGAATGGTTAGAAAGGAGGAATCGAGAGCAACTGATTGGAATAATTCACGCTGCAAGTAGAGATACTCCCGTAGTAATACTCCCCTCAATGATGAATAGCCAACGCCATCCAGCGAGGCCATGTGCACCATCTAGGTTACCCAAGACGCCAGCTCCAATCAACCCACCAAAAGCGTTTGCTAGCGAGCTGCCCGCATAGAACCACGCGATACGGACACTCAACTCCTTCCTGGTGTACCAACTCGACCTATGAAAGCTAGTTAGAGGCTGCGAATAATGTGTTCTGGCGCCAGCACTCACATTAGCATGACAGCACCTGGGAAAAATGGGGCTTCGACAAAGCCAAGGAAGAATCTTGTAACGACAAGGCCTGCGAATGACTGAACCGCAGCTTGACAAGCAGAAATTACACCCCTATATGAGCAATAAGTATTTCATTTCCACTCTCCATTGATACTTTCTTCAAACCTTACCAAATGGCCATGGCAATTCCCAGAAACAGTGAAGGTCGAATTTGAGTCAGAAGAAGATTAGATGGCAGCTGCATCAACAGATATCCAACAAAGAGAATGCTCGTAGCTAAGTTATAGTCGGTGCCTTTCATTCCTAGATCCTTCTCGAGGGATCCTAGACGCGCTTGTGACAAATTGCTGGTACGAGAATCATCAGTAACTTCGAAAGAGAAAGGATTTTTGCAGGCTGAAGTTCTTACTTGCGGTCTAGGAAATTGAGCAGATACATCAAGATCAAGAATGGCAAAAGATGGATGTCCACCTTGCGTAAAAGAGAGCGAGTCATCTTCTGATGCCATTCGGGACTTTTCGAGACATAGGCTTGATAGAGCGCATCTTGTTCAAGCTCGGCGCCCTTGGCGGATGTCTCCTGGTATTCAATTTGCTCTGCGTCTGACTTGGCCATGGCTTTGACGCAAAAAATCTGTACTTCAAAACAAAAAAGTGATCTTTTCACGCCCTGCAAATGGATTTCTTTTATAGGAAACCCGTCAAGAGACTAGGAAGTACAGGTCGCTCGGTGCAACTCCGATAAGATGTCAAGTGCCCCGTGGGGAAAAGACAAAGAATAGCTCGTGAGAGCAACACATCCTGCCGTTCAGGGTCTGGATTGAAAGAATATGGTTTGATTCAGGGCCTCCGGAGCCTTCTATTGGTTGTTTACCCATGGGGAAATTGGTGGGATTCTGTGACCGAAAGTGGAGCGCGGGGGAATGGTCTTGCTCGGTGAAGCGCAGCCCGAGATATTCACATTCTGCTAAATATTAACAAACTGCTGGATCCATTTCGATTGCTTTTTGAGATCATGTCGTCCAACCAACACGCGATAACAAATGCATTGAAATCCGCGAAGACAACCATTCCCATAGTCAAGCATCCAGACAGTAGGCGAGTATAGGCAGGGCCCAAGCGTGCTAGAAGTCGGGAATCTCCGCCTGCAACCCCAACTCGGAGCAAAAGCCGGACAGAAAGTGATCGACAGTCGAGATGCTGATTTGAGCGCAGAGCTGGTTGCCTTAATCGTGCCTTATTTATGCGGCGTACATTTGTCTCGCCTGAGGCTGATGAGTTATTTTAGAGAAAACTCTATGACGTCAGTCAATGCTGTATCTCCTGCGCCACATCCAATGATCCTCACTAACTTGATCTGATCGGCAACAATGACCTCAGATCCAAAAAAGTCTAGCTAATATGACCTAGCCACAGAGCATCAACAAAGAAGGGGTCCGTGGGGCAGCCATCCAAAATTATCGATCGATCTGAGCACAGCAATGACGATTCCAAACCAAATCGCTGTCCCCATGATGTAGACGATTGTATAAATTGATCCTCCTTTCCCTCTACTTTTCCACCTTCACATCTACTTCAACTTTGATCTCCAAACAACTTTCAAACAACTTTATCATCACACACAATGGATAAGCTTTCTGGTCTCGCATCCAAGCTCGGCGGTGGCAGCAGCTCCTCCGGCTCGAACACCAACCAGGCTGCTGGTAATGAGGATTATCTTGACAAGGGTGAGTACACATTATAAGCAAAGCACTTTCATCGTCTAATTCTTTCTAGGTCTCGATTCCGTTGAAAAGAAGTACGGCGGCGGCAAGGTCGACCCCGCTAAGATGCGCTCTACAAACGAGAAGATTACCGATACCGTGCGTGAGAAGTTCGAGGGTGCTACTGGGTAAGTACTCTGCAGATCGCTGGGGCAAATTCAATACGGTACTAACCATTCTTCTACGTACAGCAAGAATGTCCCCGACAAGTTCTCCAACTAGAATCCCCATGATACCATTGCCCAGCATGAATGAGGGGCATTTATGATACAATATGATACGAAAGACTAGTCATGCTGCATGCATGTTTAAGACATGATACCCCGCACCTGGCCAGTTAATCAGCTGCGTGGAAATAACAATATGCCCATAATTATCACCATACTTCCAAAGCTTCACAGTAAAACGCGTACATTCCTAGTCAACCCCAAACGCCCAACCCTAAAACTAGTACCGCTGCAGAGAGGACAGAAACCCTCCGATTCCTGTCGTACCACGATTGGTAAACATGGTATTAGCCCGACACAATTGCAGATTAGTACTGATCCGCTGCGTCACAGTCGAACTTGTCCCCCCATAAGCAGCCAACGCACGCTCATAATATTTTTGCGCGGGTGCGTACTCCGCCGCTTGGAAGTGCACATTGCCAAGCATCTCTAGGATGATTTGCGTTTCTGGGTTATCTATGCCCCTGCGCCGCTCCGTCCATTCAAGGTAGCGAGCCAACCATGGACGTGCCTCGGCCCTCGTGTTCGCGCCAATCATGTACTGAGGCCCCTGGAACATATACATAATTCCGATGCTACTGACAACATCCATTGTCTGGGGGTGGTCGGGGCCAAAGGCTTCCTCGGAAAGCGCGAGGGCTCGACGGAGTGTCTCAGATGCTTCGACGGTTTGTTGTGCGCGCGTCAATCCTCGGCCTACAAGCGAAAGGGCCCGGATGGTGACTGGATGCACCTGTCCTAGAGCGGATTTGAGCTCCTCGTGAACGCTTGGGAGGATATCCACTGCTTGTCTCACATCGGGTTGCAGGTGGATCGTGACATAGGTGGATTCCGTGTGATTATAGAGGACCCATTCGAGCGTGTCCAGAATAGCAGCGTATACTCTGATGTGATTATCGCCTAACAGACGTTTGTAGGTCTCCGTGATCTTTTCTGCGGTCATGAGGGCGTTCTCTCGTCGATTTAGCCCGTTGTATGCCATACCCAATCGGCGACGCGTTTCCAAGGTGTCGAAGTGGTCTTCGCCGATTGTCATTTGTTGTCGAGCTAGCACGTTTGCACAAATCGACTCAGCTTCTGAATATTTGCCCTTGGCACAGATAATTTCGGCCATCAGGCTCTCTGTCTTCATGGATAATGCATGTCGCGTTCCAAATACCCGCTGCGCATTCTCGGATACCCACTGGCCCCATTCGATTGCTTTGGCGACGTAGCTTCCTTCTAGCTCTACTTCCGCCAACTGATATCCCATGGTCAAGGTGCTGATATGATCTGCACCAAGCGTTCTGAGATATTCCTGGAAGACCTCATAATCGATCTTCCGAGCTTCTTCCCATTTCGCAACGTTTTTCAATTCTGCAGACCTTATAGATCGGGGGTCCCTATCCAGAGCAACAAATATTGTCCCCGTTATTCTCTGTGCCGGCTCACTGGATCGTCCAGGGGGTGCATATGGTGTACTGCTGTTGGAATGCATGCGAGGTGGTACCGGAGGCGGGGATCGACCTGCTGCCGGATGAGGTGTCGCTTGAGGGATAAATCCTTGATCCGCCAGCATAGCCTGGTCAACTAATTGTTTGATGTTTCCCTTAATGAGCTTGTACATGGGACCCCGGGCTGCTACCTTACACATCTGCGAATGGTCTGCATCGAGCTTTAGTTGGGTTTCGCGCAATCCAGAAAGACCCAGGACGGCGGACTCTTCGTCCACGACCAACTATTCCAATTAGATACCGGCATAGATGGCAGTAGATCTCAAGTACTTACATGGCTGAGAGATGCCGGACCCACACCTGCGATTTGGACTTCCTTTCCCTCAATGAAACTGACAACGCGGTAGTCCTCTAGCTGGTGTCGAAATCGATCGGACATTTGTCGCGTGAAGAGGGAGTTGTGTTCCAAACAATCAAGAAGGTCATTGCTAGCTTGGCCTTTTGAGATAAATCGCGCTACCCTAGCCGCGATCTTTCCCAGCTCAACAGCTTTCGCGCCTCGGTGCGGAGTTCCAAAGAAGACAAGCCCAGATGTAGCTGTGCGGATAGAGTTGTACTTGGGGTCCTCCTTTGCATTGAGAAGTGCCTATGGAAATTCCGAATCATGTTAGCCACTGACCACGCGATTTTGAGCACTAGATATCATTCTACCTGCTTTATAACCAAGCCACCGAGACTGTGTCCAATAAAAATGATCTTCGGTGGCAATGAATACTACTAGAAGTCAGCTCATTGCCTTTCAATCCTCTGAGGTGATTCTTGCCATCGAGGGGTCTCGCTCCATATCCAAAAGATTCAAAAGTGTGTTCGCATGGTCCTTGATGCTGGCCGTCGACATAGTTTGAGCGTTGGTGATATTGGAGTTATAACCATAAACAAACACGCGAGCGAACGGCATGTCTTCGGCCAGGAAATCCGTCGGCCAGAACTTGCCGTTCGCATGCCTCCATGTCTCGAAAGGGTGATCATTCCGACCACGAGGATTCAGCCCATGAACAAAAACGAAGCTATACGTGATAAATATCAGTCATACATTCCATAGGAGCCTCAAAGCGTGGAAGGTCAATCATACTCGACTTTTGCAGCATCGTGTGGGGTATAAACTTCCTGTAGGAACGGAAACTCGTACTGCTCCCCGTCCTACCACAGATGAGATCTTTAGTTCAAGCCCAAGTGGGAAAGTGAGACATATTCCATACCATTTTCAAAGTTGAAACGTGGGTGTATGTAAATGTAAAAGGGAAAAGGACTGATAGAGAGGACGGTTTCTTGAAGTGAGATTTATCAAGGCAAATACAGCCCGCAGGCTGAATACGAGGGTGACAGCCAATGTGACCATTTCTCTTCCAGTCCCCGTCTCTCTTGGCTAAGAGTCCCGCAACTATATGCCTTGAATACGACCAATAGGTTTGACTGTCAGCAATCGGCTGAAATTGCCCTGGACCACCCGCCGGGGCGTCGTCTTGGCAGAGCTAGTGTTTTAACGGAATCACTAGGCGAGGGTCTTGCATACGGCTGACGGACCAAGAATTGTTTCTTAGCCAGTTATAATCCGCAGGCATGACGAGGATAATCGTTTCCACGATTTCTTGCCACTTGGGCTGGGCCTTGGCGGCAAGATCTAACCTACCCGGGCTGGACCCTGATGCTTTATGCAATTTAATTTGGAAACGGGCATCAAGAATGATGGCACGCGGAGCTTAATTGTTCCAATAATCCGATACACGTAATTTCAGTGGAGGCAGGTTCAGTGTTGGGGCAGCGCTTGACTATAATCATCAAGATGCTTCGCTTGGCCCACTTAGACGACAGGCCATCCAGTAGACCAGTCAATAACATTCCAGCCAAACTGCTTCTCGTCGTCGGCATAACCAATGCTGGTGTCTGTGTAGGCATAGTACAGCACAGTACCATACGTCGGGTCATCGTATACACCCCTGCACAGTGTTAGTCTATATTGTAGAGTGATCATGACCATCAAGGGTGCCACTCACTGTCCACCGGGTCCATAAACCTCTCCGTGACTCTCCAACACGATAGTGCCACCGCCATCAGTGCAGTCAGTGCCATCCGCATCGACCTAGTAGACATTAGCAATCAAGTCGGGTAGGAAGTATGCATCAAGGAAACTTACAAAGCTACCAGTCGCAGAAGTCGACCGACAGACCTTGATGTGGTATTCCTGACCCGAGGCAGGCAAATCAACATCGTAGTCACAGCAAATACCCCACGAATAGAACAGATAGTAGTAATCGCCATATTTGTACATGTAGGAACCTTCCTCTGGGTGGGTACCATCTGGATAGTAGGCAATATTATATGAAGATCCACTGGCAGCAGTCGCGGCAGAGTTCATCTTCACTTGGTAGATGTCGTCCCAGAATGAGCCAAAGTTCATGTAATAGGTGCCATCGACTTCAATCAGACTAGGATCAATCGCGTTGTAAATTTTTGAAGACGAGGACTGGATACCGACAGACCCGTGATCCGTCCAGGAGTCTAGCTCCATGGTCTCGGAGGTTGCAAGACCGATTGCAGAGTCTTGTGAGCCAGATGTCGAGACGGCGTAGTAGACATAGTAGAGACCGTCTATGTAATGGGCATCAGGGGCCTATCGTAAATAGATTGTTAGAAATGGAAAGACCTGGGAATGAAGATCAATCGCATCCCGATGACACAACTGTTGCCAGGCAAGGTAGATGTTTTGAGAGGGAAACTCACCCAAAGGTCCGTGTTCCCATCCAGGTCAATGGACGAGCCATCCGGCAGCATAGATCCAATAGTTGTCCATGGCCCCAAAAGGCTCGATGCACTAGCATAAGAAATCTCATTGCCAGTAGAAAAACGAAAGTATTTACTGTCAGAGGATCTTTGAATGATCGTGGGGTCATACACAACACATGCACCAGAGCAGCCTTCCGGATCTGCATATCCGGAGGCTAGTGCTGCAAAAAGCGCCACCGGTACTGTGAATTGCCGAAGATACATGATCACGAGTTGTCACGAAGAAGAGTCGGTGAGGATTAAGACTGAAAACAGCAGCAGCGGGCGATCTATTTATAATCAGGAACAAGCTTCGCCCTCATCTCCGGCCAAGACTCATTCGTGGAAATGGGCCTATGAAATTGGTGCGGCACGGGCGGACAACCTTTCTAGAAAATGCTTAACTCATGCAGAAATGAATCAATAAGGTTAAACCGCATGTGGGGCTATCTTTGTGCAATTAATATCAAGCTGAGAATAAAGGCATGTGGGCTGATTTTGCTGCGCCGAGTGGTGGATTTCGTATGGTGCCGGTGTCTGTGCTGGAGCGGCCCAAGACCGATTTCTGCGCAAATTCAAGGCTAAAGGGGAAATACGCCGGCTTTGACTTACGGAATTAGTTGTATATTCCGAGGTTCTCCTGCTGAGGGGCTTAAGTAGCGCGTAAACATCTCCGGCCCTTCATGATAAGCTGGCTGGAGGCTGAAACACTCAGTTATCTACAGCCCTATTATTCGCGGATAACTTCCGCTATCGTTAGCGGAATGAAACAATTTAAAATCACTTTCAATGATAAGTTTTGAGTGGTTCCATTTTCATGGATGATGGACAAATGCTCGGAATAGCTCAGAAATATATGAAGAACTATGCCCAGGCGGGCGTCAGGCTAGGATGTATACGTACTCTTCATGGACTGGGCTGAAGAGACCTAGCCACAAAAACACATTAAGCAGTTTGCACAGCCTACAAATCATGCAATTTATAATTAGCTCTCATATGATAATGTAACATTTTCACCCCTTAGTTGAGTTATCAATGGGGTTGGGGCAGATCAGGGCGGTTGCTTGGTTTCTACGTGCCGCCGTTTGCTTAGCTTTGTAAACACGGTGGACTGCAGCAAGTATCTTTTCGCCGTGGCGCTGCGACTTCATTGCTTTTCCCATGATATTTTGTAATGCACAGCCCATGAAACTTCGATTTTCATGATTGCAGTTTCCCTTTTCAAGCGCTTTTTACACAGATTCAAAAGAGTTGCTCGAATTGCTTTGTTTGGGCTGCATGGGTGCAGAATATTGGTTGGTGGAGAAATGGGTGGAGACAATAATGGCGATCAACTACTAATACGGGTTAGCGTATTCGGCTATATATGGGGTTTGTTTTTCTCACTTAACAACCAGCCGACGTAGTGTAGTGGTTAACACGGTCAACCCCAAACCACCGCCCCGACGTTCGAATCCTGGCTACCGAATGCCCATGATATCCTTATATCGTTATCCACAATGGGTCGCAAGGTCGGTAGTTCTTGGAATATTCGGACAGAGGGCTCGGGACCTTGACAGAGCGGAGGTTCAAATCCTTCCGTTGGCGATTTTTTTACAATCTCCACATACTATGGTCGAGCAATGCTCACCTTTGATTGCATCCTTGTGTATCAGTAGCAAGCTTTCACGCTACAAGCCGTGGTCTAACCCACGGTCATACCCGTCGCAACCATGAGCTTCTTGGAAGTATGATAGCTTTGATCTGGCTCACTACATATCTTGTCCCACTTGAAATCGGTAGCCAGTGAGTTTGCATAAAAGACGCACCAATAAAACGCGAGATTAACCCATAGACACGGTCATCAGGTACAGTTGACCATGATTTCTGATGATCTACATGAAGAACAACATAGAGGGATCTAAATTATTCCCCGCATCAACCAATGAGCTGCGCTCAGATGGGGTAATTATGGAGACCCTGTGGATTCAAAAGCTACTCCGCCGGGGTTTTGCCAGACACAACCGATCTACACTTTCACCCCGCGAATAGGCATGGTCGCATATGCACGATACCTGCAACAAAGGCTGAACAGAAATCCGAGAATGACCAGGGTGTTGGCATGCCGTGGTTCCCTCACGCGCATGCGTAAAGATGGCTTGCTGGCTGAAAAATAAGCAGCAGCTGGCATCAGCCACCGATCTGTACGAGTGCCTCTTCCGAAAGCCATCGTCAGGGGTATGGAGTTCCTGACCCCGCATTCCGGCCATGGAGACTCGGATGATCCCCCGAGGTTTGACCGTGAGATCCATCTACGATATGCCGTGAACGAGCCGAAAACCTGAATACTACTTCGTCTCCACTTGAGCATTCCTTGAAAGCTCACGCTTGGTTCGGTGCCTCGATATATTCTGCGGGGTAACCGACCGACCGAGGATGACATGTTTGCACTCTTGGACAGTCTTGGTAGACGTCAAGCAGGTCTTAGACATCTCCACCTTCGGTTCAATGGCATTGGCTGATGCTATTGTCGGATGATATACAGGCGTCCTCGGGAGAAAGGGGTAGTTGATGCGGAAGGACGATCACAGATCGAGGGTAAAGATGCGCTTCTTCTCGGTTAATTCCATGTACCGGGTTAGAACGTATAAGAAGGACAATCTGCATGGTATGATAGAATTTTCAAGTCAAAGAATTCATCAGGCGTAAAAAAATGGTTTTCAAGAGACTTTCTTCTTTGAAGCCTGGGCTTGGTGCCCTTGCCCTGTGCAATGGACTTTTCCAAGCTGCGCAAGGTATTTCGCTTGAAGTCTCTACAAGTGGAGGAAATGCTTCAAGCCCTCTCATGTATGGCTTTATGTTTGAAGTAGGAGTGCCGGGTCCAAAGATTGAGGGAAAACGCTGATCATTCCACAGGATATCAACCACTCTGGTGATGGAGGCCTCTATGGCCAGATGTTGCAAAACAATGGCCTGCAAGGCAATGATCCAAACTTAACTGCTTGGGGCACTGTAGGAGATGCTACAATCGCCATTGACTACGACAACCCACTCAGCTCGGCTATTCCACACTCTCTACGATTGGATGTCCCTAGCGATGCTACTGGAACCGTTGGTGTCACCAACGCCGGCTATTGGGGAATCCCAGTGGACGGGAGTGAACATCAGACTTATTTCTGGGTGAAGGGAGACTTATCTGGAGATATCACTGCAAGCCTAGTGGGCAATGGCACTGGGACAGTGTATGGATCAACTTCAATCCCCGTCACTTCGACCGCAGACAGCTTCACGTACATTGATGCTTCTTTGTCAACAACCAAGGCACCCGATGGAAATGTCTACTATGAATTGTCTTTGGATGCTTCGGCTATGACTGGCTCTTCGCTGTACTTTGGTCTTGTTCAGCTGTTTCCTACGACCTATAAGAGCAGGTATGTTTTTGATGTCCGTCTCGAAAACTTATCAGTATACTGACGAGCTAATATAGATACAATGGTCTTCAGCCTCGGATTGCTAATGTACTGGAGGCTGTAGAGGCTTCCTTCTTGAGATTTCCGGGTGGGAACAACATGTGAGTCACTATCCACACAGGTCTTGTCCAACTTGTCCAAGTTGTTAATACTAGTATAGGGAGGGCGAATTTTTGGATAATCGCTGGAAGTGGAATGAAACAATCGGAGATGTGCAAGACCGCCCTGGACGGATGGGTAAGCAATGCAGCTAGTGACTAAGACATCACCGAAGAGACGGCTTACAAGTACTGAAAACAGGCACATGGACCTACTATAACACTGATGGCCTTGGTCTTGCCGAGTACTTTTATTGGTGTGAGGATATGGGTCTGAAACCTTTGCTGGCTGTCTGGGATGGTTTCGCTTTGGAATCCGGCGCCGGTACTCCAGTGACTGGCGATGCGCTGACTCCCTATATCGAAGATGTGTTGCACGAGCTAGAGGTAAGTGAATGCGATTTGCATCTAGGTCTGTCGCTAACTCCTCGTAGTACATTCTTGGCGACTCAAGCACAACATATGGTGCAATTCGCGCTGCAAATGGGCAAACTGATCCCTGGGATCTCACCATGGTGGAGATTGGCAACGAAGACATGCTGGGAGGCGGCTGTGACACGTATGCTGAGCGATTCACCGCATTCTATGATGCAATTCACGCCGCCTATCCCGATTTGACTCTGATCGCCAGTACCAACGAGCAGTCCTGTCTTCCAAGCTCGATGCCCGATGGATCTATGGTGGATTACCATGACTACAACAGTCCCGATGGACTGGTGTCGCAATTCAACTATTTCGACAACGTTAGCCGCAACGTGACATACCTTGTTGGAGAGTATGCACAGACCGGGTCCGACTACCCCATGATGCAAGGCTCTGTGGGCGAGGCTGTGTTTATGATTGGTATGGAGCGTAATAGTGATCTAATCAAGATGGCCTCGTACGCTCCTCTCCTGCAGCTTACCAACTCTACTCAGTGGACTGTATGTGGACCCCAGCAAGATACCCTATCTACATGCTAACCAAATTCCTTCCTAGCCCAACTTGATTCCATTCACTCAGAGCCCTAATGTGGTTATCGAAACTACGAGCTACTACGTTCAACAGATGTTTGCTTCCAATCTTGGAGATACCGTCAAAGAGGTGAATAGCGACTCGGCATTTGGACCTGTCTACTGGGTTGCATCCAGTGCCGGCGATTCATCCTACTTCGTGAAGCTGGCCAACTATGGTAGTGATACCCAGGATCTGAGTGTTACTATCGATGGAACGACCACTGCAAAGCTTACAGTCGTTGGAGATGATGACGCAAATGCTGCAAACACAGTTGATGAGACTCCTGTTGCCCCTGTGGAATCGACCCTGACTGCCTCTGATGGAACATTTACATTCACTATGCCTGCGTGGTCGGTTGCTGTGTTGGCCGCGAGCTAATTTGGCTGAGACTGTGCCGCCAATGAGATTCAAATCTTCTTACAGGTTTCACTATTCGATAGAAGGAGGTACGTTCATAGAAAGGATCATAGAAACTGTGTAATTCTATGCAATATGGGATATTCATTCGCTATAAACATTTTCGCGTCCCAAATAAAGACACAAGAAGCACCGGCTAAAAGTGCATGACCATCCAACTCCATCTAGTTTATGACCGTAGCTTTCTATTTCGCAAGGGCGGTTTCCAGATATCCCATCACCTTGCCAACAAGGAACTTGCGCGGCTCGGCTTGATCATCGTTACTCAAGGCATGAGAAGCATTCGGAATAATAGCACTGTGCTTATCATCCCAGATCTGGAACTTATCGCCGTGGTCAACGGCCTTCTTCCAGCGAGCAAGGTTCTTCTCCTTATCAACCCAGCCAGGGATAGCCTGATCGGCCCCAGAGTACAAGACCATAAGTCTATGTCTTAACAGCCCCTGTTGCTGAATCAATCCAAATGTTGCTGCCAACTGCTCGTCACTCAAATCCGCACTGAACAAATCATCTTCACCAGGAATATGAGGACTCTCGGGACTATAAAGACTCAAGAACCGGCGACAGCTAATAGGCGTATTGGACGGGTAGATAGCCGAAGTCAACTCAAGCGGAAGCATAGTATCATATTTACTATCCGCCTTCAAAGCCTCCTTCGCAATAGACTCCATCTTATCACAAATCTCCCGCATCTGTTCTGGCGAGTTACTGCCGAATCCATGCTCAATGCACAGCTGCACAGCCTCCCGATCCGAGACGGGTGCCTGCATAATCGCTCCGTCCAGGGGTAAACGGTCGGCGTGCTCGAGACTGGCATCGAAGGCTGGTGCCGAGAGGTGCGGGTTCGGTCGGTAGAGGTAGTGCATCACGCACTGGCTGCCGGTTGAGTGGCCCATCATGACGATCTTGCCCTCACCGAACTTCTCAGTCTTATAATCCTTGATATAGCGAATGCATTGCGCAATCTCGTTTGTGTCGCGATCCAGGTGGCCAAGACCCCAGGATTGGTAGGAGGATGTGAGGTTCAGGGTGAAGAGGGACCATTCGGTTGGTTGGAGGGCTTTGGCTAGGTCAGCCATGTAGGATGTTGTTGCGAGGCCATCGCCGAGACCGCCGACGAAGAGGAGACTGTGGGGTTTGCGGGCAGCGGCGGTGGTGTATTCGAATGTGACGAGGGATTCGGTCTGGGATGTGTTAGCTATGCCGCGGGGCCCAATTGGCGCACCAGGTAGATGCTGGAGAGGATGACGAACGTAATGGTGCAGAACTCCTGGGAGACCCCCTTTTGGCCAGAACTTGGAGTACATTTTGTAGCTGTGGGTGAGGATTGTGTGTGGTGACCGTGTGGGATTGTGTATGAGGTGGCAGGTTGTGGAGGGATAGGTATCTCCGTAGAGATAAGTGACTGACACCGGGTTATGTATTCAGCCGCGGGGTTCATGCAGCTTGCCCGTTATCAGATCGAACTAAAACTAATTTCCGAGCATCGGCTGTGTGTCGGCACCGCGACGGATGTGCCCTAAACCTCTTCCATAACAGACCCACTTCATCATGATCTCATTCGGGTTCTCGCTTCCCCGATTCACCATCGCTAAATTTAATTATGGGGTATTACTCTGTAGAGGACATGCCGAAATGAAGACCGGACAAATGTCAAATGTATGGGAGTCCACCAATGCTGGGCACCGGTGTATTCGGAATATACCCGTATTGCAGTATGCGTTACGCGGTATGTATTTAGTATGTGGTACGGAGTATTGAAGGCTAGTAATACGGGAAATCCGTCCGGTATCCATACGTTTACTTACGTGAAATCACAACGTGGGTCTAGCTCTGGTGCTAACACGGCGTCTTGGGTATCCTAGGAGATTAGATTTTGTGGCGGTAAGACCGGAGAATAATCATAAATAATCAGATTATCGGCGCACGACCCCCCGCTTTCGGACTGGAACGGACACAAATTCCTAGTCAGGGTCAACAGCCTACCCTACTGTAACTCACTTATGCATGCAATAGGGCACCGTGCTAGTTGAACGTGCATCAAATGACCTCGTTTAAATGATAATGCATGTTTCATCTGTGCGGGTGCAGTTTTATCCAGCGATCTTGACCTAATAGGAACGACTGTACCTGCCTGACACTGCAGCTGGGGCCGCACCCTTGGATCGGTGAATCGGTAATTCTCGCGTCAACAAAATGGGTCCGATGGGGCAGCATTCTTGAGTCTCAGCTGATGCGATTCTGGGCGGTAGGAAGACTCATAACTGGAACATCGCGGTTTATACCGACATAATCGATCCTTTGACCAGAAATTATAGAATAAAGACCTAGATGGAAAAGATCAATGACCAGATTAAGCAATGTTGACGAGGACTTGGGCAACGAGAATGGTGATAGCCCCGTATGTTAGTGGAAAACCCCAAGCGAGCCAAGAAACCCAACATGGCGCCAGGCGCGGTCGAAAGAGCCAAGAGATTGATATTCTTGTTTCTGGTATTGAATACCAGTACCTTGGTAACATCGTGTCTGTAAGTCTGAAACCCAAAACATGACGAATACGCCAATCGGATAAGATTGACCCACTATCGTGCGGATCTGATAAAAATTTTCTTCCTCACAAATTCATTCAATATTCTGGTTCCCGTTATTGTGTGGATTTGGTTTTTTATTTCCTTGGTATGGACTACCACAGACCAGTGAAAATGACCGAATGGAATTCTTTACGAGAATTTCGAAGGTTTCTTGCTGCAGGAGACCCCCCGCTTAGACCCAAAACGTGCAAAAGCATCATGACGAATCCACTCACACCTGCCGATCTCGCTCTGTATACAGTAACTGTACGGAATATTTCCTTCTGCCCCGCGGTTGGCTCGTCACGAAAAAGGGACAGCTAGCATCATGCAAGTTGCCTGACTATATATTCTACACTATACCCTTTCCGTCAATTAAGACTTGCGCAAAGCTCACGGACGACCGAGGTTCGACTCCTCTTTTCCAAGGTTCCCTGCTTCAATCCGTTCCTGGATCTCACGGAGAAGAAGTACGGTCGCCAGTATGGGCTTCATCCACGAGAATGATCTGCGCGATCAAGTTCAGAGTAACGGCGTTGCCTTGCCGTCGCGCCCGGTGGATCGCGACGGCTTCCGCTGCTTCCAGGTTGCTGAACTTGCGCCCGAGGCTTCGACACCTTCAGGCATGAAGGAGGAGATTGTGCTTCTCGCTTGGCTGGTCGTGCTAATGCGCACCCGCGAGGGTACCTTGCCTCGCTTTGAATGGGCCTACAAGAGTCGCGCCGAGGATGCCGGCGTTAAGTCCGTTAACAACGAACTCCCCACTGAGACTCTGGTCCCGGGCCTGGACAGCAGCGTTGAGCAGATTGCGACAGCTATTTCACAACACATTAAAACAGTGACCCCGGCGGAACTGGGAGCTACCCGGAACTCAGTGTCGCTCATCTTGAGCTCCGGCTCTTTGACGTACGATGCGGAAGCTAATGAAGAAGTGAGTATACCCTGAGATCACGATGGTGGGGTAATGAAGACTAATTGCGAACTTCAGGGAGCAATGCACTTCGAGGTCCTCTTTGAGAACGACCAACTTCAGATCCGCCCAGTATGGCAGACCGACAACATGCTACAACATACCGTTAAACACACTGTCGAGCAATTCGCAGACACTATTAAGACTTGCCTCGCAAACCCATCCGCATCCATAGAAGAGAGCTTGAAGCCAGTTGAGTGCGACATTGAGGAAACCTGGCGCCTCAACCATGAGCTACCTCCCACATACAGCTTCGGAACACACGAATTGTTCTCCGAACGAGCTCAACAAATCCCCGACAAGGTCGCTATTGATTCATGGGATGGCCAGTTGACATACGGCGAGATCGAGCAATGGTCATCCTACGCGGCATGGAAACTCAAGGAAGAGATGGGCGTTCAGCTCAATGATGTGCTGCCCGTGTGCTTCGAGAAGTCCAAATGGACCATCGTCGCAGTACTTGCCGTCATGAAGGTAGGCGCAACCTTTGCGCTCATGGATCCCACGCTTCCACTCGCTCGACTACAAAATATGGCAAAGCAAGTCGGTGCAAAGGCAATGGTTTCATCTCGAAATCAATTTGAATTCTCAACAGAGATCATGCCAAGCGACAAAATTTTCGTTGTGGAGGCAGAGGCCTTCGCCAATATCCCCAAGACGGAGGTCATTGCCCCATTGCCAACAGTGCCCCCACAGACCTTGATGTACATCATCTTTACATCTGGAAGTACCGGTACACCGAAGGGTGTCACAATCTCGCATGAAACATATACTAGCAGTTGCATTCCTCGATCCGAGGCTGTGGGCTACAAAGAAGACTCGCGTGTCCTTGATTTCGCGTCTTACGCCTTCGATGTCAGTATTGACAG
Organism: Penicillium pulvis; assembly: GCF_028828015.1. Classification (NCBI taxonomy): domain Eukaryota; kingdom Fungi; phylum Ascomycota; class Eurotiomycetes; order Eurotiales; family Aspergillaceae; genus Penicillium; species Penicillium pulvis. Next base: position 429,342 of record NW_026643078.1, on the reverse strand, counting down.
TATGCTCTGCACTCTGACCAAGGGTGGTACTCTCTGCATTCCCTCCGACGAGGATCGCCTGAATGATATCAATGCGGTGATCCGAGGTATGAGAATCAACTATGCCGGCATGACACCTTCCGTGGCCCGTATCTTGGACCCGGATGTAATCAAGTCGCTCACCAATGGTCTTGGTCTTGGTGGAGAGGCTGTTCCTGCCAGAGACGCCAACATCTGGGGCCAGGACGCTCGTATCATCATTGGATATGGTCCTTGTGAGTGTACCATTGGATGTACTATCAACAGCAGTGCTGCTACAGGTAGAGATTACCTCTCCATTGGACCCGGCAATGGTGCGGCCATGTGGATCGTGGATCCTAATGATCATGAGCAGCTCATGCCCATTGGTGCTGTTGGTGAATTGCTTGTTGAGGGACCGATCGTCGGACAGGGATACCTGGGTGACCCCGAAAAGACTGCTTCCGTGTTCATCGAGGACCCTTCATGGCTGGTCGCTGGCTACAAGGGCCATGCTGGTCGCCACGGCCGTCTTTACAAGACTGGTGATCTTGGACGATACGATCCCGATGGATCTGGTGGCATTGTTTTCGCTGGACGAAAAGATACCCAGGTCAAACTGCGTGGTCAGCGTGTTGAACTTGGCGAGATCGAAAGTCAGCTTCGCGCCATCTTGCCAGCGGAATCCAACGTGATCGCCGAAGTTATCGTGCCCCAAGGAACGGGAGGCCAGGCCACTCTCATTGCATTCGTGACCACCCCCTCCATGAAGGAGCAAGGCGGCCCCGGTGTTCACTCAGCGGAGCCTTCTGATGAGCTGCGCGAATTCCTGCCCAAGGTCAGCACAGAACTGGCTAAGGTCGTCCCTCGATACATGGTCCCCACAGCCTATATCCCGGTCAACGATATCCCAGTCTTGATTTCAGGGAAGACCGACCGCAAGCAGCTCAGAGCATTTGGAGCAACCATTGACCTGCGCCAGTTGGACTCTGACAACGGAGCTGCGGCCAACCGCGAGTTGACCGACCTGGAAAAGCAGTTGCGTGATGTTTGGGCCCAAACATTGAAGCTTGATACGGAAGGCATTAAGCCCAATGATAACTTCTTTGCTTTGGGTGGTGACTCTGTGGCAGCAATGAAGCTTGTCTCCGTCTGTCGGTCTAAGGGCCTTGACCTTTCTGTGATTGGCATGTTCGGCAACCCATCACTTGCCGCCATGGCTAGCGTTATCGAAAAGTTGGATGGCGAAGCTGCAGTGCAAACCGAGACACCTGCATTCTCCATGATTTCTCAGGCTGCGGAGAGTGCCTGTACCGAGGCCTCTCAGATCTATGGATTCAAGAAGACTGCCATTGAGGATATTTACCCTTGCACACCTACGCAAGAGTCACTGTTCACATTCTCCCTGAAGTCCGTCAAGCCGTATGTTGCCCAGCGAGTCGCGACTATTCCATCTAATATCGAGGTCGCTACCTGGAAGACGGCTTGGGAGAAGGTCGTCACCAACAGCCCTATCCTGCGCACTCGCCTCGCTCAGCTTCAGGAACCCGGCCTCCAGCAAGTTGTACTGCAGGACACCATCTACTGGAGAGATTCGGATAATCTTGAAGCTTACCTGGAAAAAGATCGGAATGACAGAATGCAGCTTGGAGATCGCCTCGCCCGATATGCCATTATTGAGGAGGATGGCAAGAATTATATGGTTTGGACAATCCACCACGTTGTCTACGATGGATGGTCCGAGCCTTTAGTTCTTGCTCAAGTCAGCAATGCTTTGAAAGAGCAGCCGATTGAGATTCAGACTCAGATGCGAGAGTTTGTGAAATGGGTGAAAGATACCGACGAGGGCGCCATGGAAGAATTCTGGCGCCGAGAGCTGAAGAATGCCGTCGGTCCCCAATTCCCTCGTCTCCCTTCAAGAGATTTTGTGCCAAACCCCGATGGCAATGTCGAGCACTCCGTCTCAGTCCAGACAGGTGCTGGATATCCTTTCACATTGGCGACATTGATTCGCGGTGCCTGGGCACTTGTTTCCTCTCAATACTCGGGAAGTGACGATGTCGTGTTTGGCGAGACTCTCACTGGTCGTGATATCTCTCTACCTGGAGTCGAGGGTATCGTTGGACCGCTCATCGCTACTGTCCCAGTGCGTATTCGCGTTAACCGACAGACCACCATCGAGTCTTTCCTCCAGGCCGTTCAGTCTGGTGTGCTCACTCGCAGCCCTTACCAGCATATGGGTATGCAGAATATCCGCAAGGTCAGCCGTGATGCCCAGCATGCATGCGAGGCTCCCACCGGTTTGGTCATCCAACCAGATCCCGACTCTGTTGCAGTCGGTGAGCTTGGTTTCGCACTTGGCGATGTGGTTCGCGAAGCTCTTCACTTCAATCCCTACCCGCTGATGATCGGTTGTGGAATCCGAAAGGGAGGCTTCAGGATCCGCGCCAACTTTGATACTTCGCTGGTTCAGGCTCCACAGATGGAGCGCATCCTTGCGCAGATGGAGGCTGCTTGCTTCGAGCTGACCCACAATCTTTCAAGGAGATTGGATGAGATTTCTTGCATTCCTTCCACAGAGCTGAATCGGATTTGGAAATGGAATGAGACCCCTCCTTTGTCTCTCGATGGGTCCAGTAACACGCTCCGTGCCAATGCAAGCATTAAGGCCGGATCCCCGTATCCCAGTGCTGTGGTGCCTTGGGTCGTTGATGTTCGAAACCCTTCGCTTCTTTCACCCATTGGCTGTGTCGGTGAGCTTTGGCTAGAGGGTGCCATGCTTTCTGGAGAGACCCTTGACTCTCCGGCGTGGCTCGTAGCAGGAAGCTCGGCCTATGGTGGTCGTACTGGAAAGGTTCAGCCCACAGGAGACATCGTCCGGCTACAGGAGGATGGAAGCCTGGTGTTTGTCGGTCGCAAAGAGAACCTTTTGCCTGTTCAAGGACATGCAGTGAACATTGCAGAGCTCGAGACCCACTTCACCAAATATCTTCCTCCGACAGTTCGTGCTGCTACTGCGGTCGTTCAATCAGCCTCGGAAGGTCAGAAGGATCAACAGCCAGAGCTAATTGTCCTCCTCCAGCCCCGGGCTTCTAAGGAGAAGACCGTTGACATCATGGCTGAGAAGCACGAGATCGGAACAAAGGGCTGCAAAGCGACAACCTGTACAGCCGTCACTTCTAGTCTGGCTTTGGGACTGAAGAAGCTCGATAAGTTCATTCACGATTCTCTTCCCACCTATCTGGCCCCTTCAGCCTATGTGGTCGTTGATAAGTTCCCCGAAGAGTCCGAGTCAGTTGATTACCAAATCCTTCTCAATCAGCTGGCTTCTAGCATCCCTGCAGATGTGCTCGACAAGCTCCGTGAAGGCTTCCAGGAGGCGTGGAAGAAGACCTCGGCACAGGCCAACCTGACCCCCAAGGAGAACGTCCTTCGAACTGCCTGGGCCAAGATCCTCCGCATGGAGGCAGAGAAAATTGATCTTGATGACAACTTCTTTCGTCTTGGTGGTGACTCCGTCCTGGCCATGAAGCTGGTATCCAGCTTGCGTGCGCAAGGTCACGGCTTGACCGTGGCAGATATCTTCCAGCACATGCGCCTCGGAGATGCTGCACGAGTCCTGAAGCTCGACCAGGCTTCCCAGCAGAACATCAAGCCTTACAAACCCTTCTCTACCCTGGATCAATCGAACCTGGACTCCTTCCTGTCCGATATTGTCCGCCCCAAGCTGGCCAACCCCGAGTGGACCATTCACGATGTCACCCCTGTGACCGATTCCCAGGTCGTGGATATCAAGGCCACTGTCAACGCTCCTCGCACTGCTATCCAGTACACAATGCTGTTCTTCGATGAAGGCATTGACCGCGAGAAGCTCTTCCACGCTTGCAATGAACTCATCAAGACCCACGAAATCCTGCGCACAGTCTTCATCGAACACGAGTCTAAGTTCTACCAGGTTGTCTTGAATGAGATGGAAACACCTTTGACCAAGCACTTGGCAGACGAGGATCTCGAAAAGTCCGTCAAGGAGGTCTGCGCCGTACACGCCGAGCTGGACTACAACCTCGGCTCATCGTTCCTGCAGATCTTGCATGTTGAGGGTCGAAACGGTAGCGAGTGCCTCGTCCTGGGCTTGTCTCACGCTCAATACGACGGTGTCTCTTTGCCGAAGGTGCTTCAGGATCTCGAGACTTTCTACACCGGTGGTGAGATCGCTGCTCATGAGCCTTTCTCCGTGTACATGGGTCGTGTTTCAGATGAGCGCGTTCAGAAGACGGCTATCAACTACTGGGGCAACCTCCTCAAGGGCTCTTCATTGTCTGTCCTCGAAGGAACATCCGTGAAGGCTGGCGACAAGGGCGTTTTCAAGACGAAGACTGTCGAGAATGCTCAGCCTCTGGAATACATCACTACCGCGAACCTGCTCACAGCAGCCTGGGCGCTGGTACTGGCCCGTCGTCTCGGCAAGGCAGATGTCACATTCGGAGGTGTTACATCTGGCCGTACAATCGACCTGCCTAATGTTGAGAACATCGTTGGTCCTTGCTACCAACTCACACCTATCCGTGTTCTCTTCGAGTCCCACTGGACAGCTATGGATCTCTTGCAATATGTCCAGAAGCAAAGTGCCGAGTCGGCTGCGTACGATTTCCTTGGTTACGAGAAGATTGCTCAGCAGGTTGAGTGGTCTACTGGTCAGTTCTATGATTCTCTTGTTCATCATCAGGATTGGGATGATTTCGATACCATGCCTTTCGCCGGCGGAGTGTGCAAGGTTGACATTTTGAATCCTCATGGTGATTCTCCTTATCCGATGAAGGTTGTTTCATTTGTGAAGGAGGGCAAGGTCAATGTTGGTCTTGTCGGAAGTGAGGATGATTCAGTGTTTGTCGATGAGGCTTTGAATGAGTTGGCTGCCACGGTGCAGGAATTGAGCTGTCAGAACGGGGAGGCCTTGCTTGATGCTGAGGTCTTCTAGATGGGGTTTAATGGTCTTTCATTGTATCTATTTCTACTTTTATTTTCATGTCTTGTTTTATAGCTATATCGATATTGATTTTCTTTTTATCTTCAAATATGAGTTTCTAACGTAGTACGTCATGGATAGAGATTCATAAAGATAGCAGTGCCCATTTTAATTTTACAGGTCGAATTCCCATTAGACGCTTTTTGATGAGTTCAAAGACATGAGATGAGTGGACGCACCAGCCGCAATGAGGAATGCCCCTTCGACGAAAACCCCTTGAACTACGAAGCTCCAATGTACATGTCATATCATAGTTAATGGAAAAGGAAAGGTAGGATTGAATCAGTCTATAAGACATCTATAAAGAGAGAAAGATTAAAGCAACGCTATGTACATGCGAAGGTGACGGCCGAGTCAGCACCGCCAGGTATTAAAATCAAGATCTACAAGTATTTTCACGCCATTGTCACCTAAGTGGCAACAGTCTGGTGCATAACATTAGCCCGATAACTCTCGGACCTCTCAAGCAACTCCTCATGCGATCCATGGTCAGTGCAACGTCCGCCATCAATCAAGAAAATGACATCAGCTTTGCGGATAGTGTGTAGACGGTGAGCAATCGCAATAACAGTGATACCCTTAGCAGCCTTGCTTAAGCCATCTTGGAGAAGCCTCTCAGACTCAGCGTCCAATGCACTGGTCGACTCATCCAGGATCAACAGCTTGGGCTTGCGAACCAGCGCACGGGCAATTGACAATCTTTGCTTTTGGCCACCGGAGAACTGGTTACCGTTGGGTCCACACATGGTGTTATAGCCCTCTGGCAACGACTCGATGGTCTCGTGGATGTTGGCGAGCTTGCATGCCTCGACAATGTCCTCGTGGGTTGCTTCTTTGCCGGGTCTGGCGCCGAGACCGATATTGAACTCGACTGTTCCCTCAAACAGGACGCTCTCTTGGGGTACCAAGGACAGGTTTTCGCGGAAAGAAGGGTCGCGGGTCTTTGTCACATCCAGACCGTCGATCAGGATTGATCCGGACTCTGGGACGTAGAGACGCTCGGCAAGGGAGATAATTGTCGATTTACCAGCACCACTAGGGCCGACGAGGGCGCAGAACTGACCTGGCTTGATGTTGATGGACAGGCCGTTCAGGACCTTCATATCCGGGCGAGCGGGGTAGGCAAAGTGGACATCACGAAGCTGGACGCTGGACGCGGGCGAGTCAGATTGGATGAACTTGGGCTCGACGGACTCGATGTCTCCGTCTGTCTGGGCGACGTTGGGCGCGTGGGTAGGAACACGGCCACGCATCTTGTCAGAGCCCTGCTCAATGAGATCCAGGATTCTGGCCATGGCAGCTCGGGCTTGAGAAAGTTCGGGGGCAAGAGCGAACATCTGACTCCATAATAGAGCGCTCACAAGGAGGGAGAAAACAACAATCAGGAACTGTGTCTGGGTGTAGGTACCGTTGATGATCTGCTTGGCGCCCCACCAGTATGCTAGGGCGTTCACACAGTTACCGAGGAAGTAGGTAGTCGACTGCCAGGCGCTGGCTTGCAGGGTGACATTAAGGGTCTCCTTGCGAGGGCCACTGAGGGACTTGCGGTAGGTCTTCAGAGTCTGGTCTTCAAGGGAAAGGGAGGCAATGGTTTTGATATTGGTAATGGCCTCAACACCAATATCCACTGAAATAGAGTAGGCGTTCTCGTGACGCTCCTCGAATCGGCCGAGAATGAGGAGTTCCATGAAACCCGCTCCGAGAAGAAGGGGAACCAGAGCAAGACAGACCAAGGCGATCTTCCAGGCAATAATGTGGGTCAGGATGATAGCCGCGAAGAGGTTGACGGTGATAGAGAACAAAGTACCAATAATGGAACCGCTCAGGCCAGCAAGAGCGTTACCGTCTCTGGTAATATAGGAAAGAAGCAAAGGAGGAGTACGTCCGTTAGACTGGTGCCACTGGAGATCCTGCTCGAACAAAGACCGGAAAGACAAAACACGGACGGTGTAGACAACCTTCTCGGAGACCCAGCCGAATCCAGCCCAACTGACAACGTTGGCGAAGAACTCAATGATGGCAAGAACAAAGAACATGAGAGCATAGAAATCACCCTGCGACCGAATGTAGGCCGCGCTGTTGCAAGGGTTCAGACTTCCGATAGTGTTTCCGAAAATGACAGCCTCGCCAGAGAAAGCTCCTCCGACAATGACGGAGCCAAGCAGGGCAAGAGCAATGACGAGTAAATGCGGGCGCATAGTAGGAGCAAAACCTTTGCAAAGAGCCCAGACTGACTTTCTGGGAGCCGCGAGCTCTTCTTCCTCGGCCTCATCTTCAGAGTCACCAACCGGGGTTTCCTCGGCTGAAGGAACCTTCTCCTTAATGATCTCATGAGCAGTGCTGGATGATTCGGCCTTCTCGATATCACCAGCTGTCACGGAGCTCTGATCCGATCTGCTGGCAGTCTCCACGCTGATGGTAGTTTCGTTTTTGTCGGGTGTGCTGCTGAGGGTCTGCAACTTGACGAGTTCGGCATACGATCCATCCTTGGCCATCAATTCAGCATGGTTACCCTGCTCAATGATGACACCCTTGTGCATAACGATGATGTTGTCAGCCCCAGTGATGGTGGACAATCGGTGAGCAATGGTGACAACGGTACGCCCGGTAGCAATGTTGTTGATGGCCTTTTGAATACGCTGTTCACTGTGGGAATCCAGTGAGGCCGTGGCTTCATCGAGAATGAGAACGGCAGGATCACGGATTAGGGCACGAGCGAGAGAGATACGTTGCTTCTGGCCACCACTGATCAACCGACCACTGGATCCAACGACAGTACCAAGTCCATATTGCAAGCGAGAGATGAAGCCTTCGGCGTCAGCCAGTACGGTAGCCTTCTTGACCAATTCCACAATCTCGACAACGTCAGATCCGAATTTCGCGGCTTCGGTCATCAGATCCTTTCCATTGCGCAGATTCGTTGCGAGCTCTTCCAGATCAGGACGGATGAAGACCTCCTTGAGGTGAGCATGGTTTGGATTGCTCGAGTTGATTAAACCGTGGGCGATATTCTCCAAGAGAGAGCGGTCAAGCAGAGAAGGCTCCTGCTGGACCAAGCTGAGGAAACTTCTGAGATCCTTCACATTGACTTCCTGGATATCATGTCCATCGAATGTAATCTGGCCGGAGTTGGGGTCGTACAGTCTGGTGATCAGGCCTGCGATTGTCGACTTTCCACTGCCAGACAGACCCACAAGAGCGGTGTGCTTGTTGGCGGGGATGCTCAGGCTGATGTTGTCGAGGACGGTAATCTCAGGTCGGGAAGGATAGGTGAAAGAGACGTTCTTGAACTCGAAGCCACCCTCGGCCTGAGTCATACGAATGCCGGAATCAGAAGTACCGTCAATCTTGGGCTCACGCTCAAGGTCATCTTTGAGCTTGGAATATGAGGAAACAGCCTGGACGAAGAGGTGAAGAAATGGCGAGACTTGACTGAAAAGCAAGGTGGCTTCAATCAAGACAAAGATCACAGTGAAAGTTGCACCAACAGTCACACCTGCATTTCCCGTTGCTACAGACTTCGCGACTGACTTGGCGCCTTGCCAAAAGGCCAAACCGTTCGCACCGTATGCAACAAAGTATAGGACACCAGACTGGATACCAACCACCAAAGCCTTTTTAAGGCCTTCAGCTTCCGAGAGCTTGAGTGACTTGGAGAACTTCTCCTCTAGACGAGTGTTGGCACCAAAGGCTTGCACTACGACAGTGTTGGACAGGGCCTCTGAGGCAATGGATGCTGCGGTAGCGGCATGATCGGACATGAGCCCGGAGTACTTCTCAATATAATGACTGCCGACAAACGACATCAACATATAGGCCGGGATCAGTGACAGCAACATGCATGCAAGCTTCCAGTCCTTGATAAAGGCAACGATGTACGCGGTGACGAAGAACGAGATCGCCGAAAGAACAATCCCGACTTTCTCGGATGTACCGGATCGAATGGTCTGAATGTCACTGTTGAGACGCGAGGCGACCTCACCGGGAGGCAGGTTATCGAAGTATGACGGTTCCTGGCGGAGCAAGTTCTTGAGGTAATTCTCACGGAGTCGCTGCGCCAATCGGGCGCCAGTCATGGTCCAACATGTGAGGTGAATATAAATTGTGACGAACTGCGCAATGGCCAGGTAGACGATCAGAAGAATTTCGCTGTTGATGGAGCCCTGGTCGGAAGACTCAGAAGAGGCTGTTGCGGTCCCATCTTCCTGGGCGCAAGTCGCCGAGTTGAAATCGTCAAGCAGTGAACCAAAGACAATACCAATGATCGGAAATGGGACACCAGATGCAATTGCACTGAAGAATCCCACTACTAGCATGCCAATTTCACGTCTAGAGGGGTTGCAGGCAACCAAGAGCTTACAGTAGCTCGTGAGCTTCGAAAAGCCCTTCATGGTGACGAGTAGGACCCGGCTTTCGTTACCAATTGGGGGGTTGTCGACCGCGAGGGTAGAAGTTACTTGGACGAATCACCAGAGATGTACCCATGCATCGATTCCTCGAAAGAGTGCAGAGAAACGCGCAATGGATTGAAAGCGAGTGGGTTGCTAAAGCTAAAAGAGCTCTGTCGAGGGAATCTGAGCCGAATCTTATCAATCAGGGGGAACTAAGCCTGAAGGGGAGACTGCCGAATCCACTTGAATGATTTCTATTCGATTCTGAAAGGACCACTTTTTTTCGCAGAGTCTGCCCGGCTCCTCGCTGGTCCGGCGTGGGTTTTTGTTAAGAGAAAAAAATTGAAACCCCCCCAGGGGTGAAGGCTTTCGGATTCAGCCGACATCGGTCCACAATTACTGTCAATGATGATCAGATAACTTTCCCCACTCACACGTTGCATTGGAAGCGAGGTGGGCTGTTGCTTGGACATTACGCATGTTCCGCGAATACCGCGAGACGAGCCGTTACGGGTTAAATACAGGTATTCCGTCCGTAATACATGTCGGTACAAGCGCATACCAGCCCATACAGAGCCCCGATTTCACTAATTCCACTAAGAATCGAAACCTACGAAATGCCCGAGCGCTAGAACAACCTTTGCCGTTAGTCTCGTCCGCGAAGGAACACACGCCACAGGTGGATAGGTGGATCGGCTCACGTTTTTCCTGTTTTGCCGCACTTATCGACAAATGAAATGCCCTCGTCAGTATTGCGTCTCGGGACTGGGCTTGCGTGGCTTCATGCGGTGGGTGATTCCAGTTCCATTACAGGCTAGCGAAGTTCGGCCTTTATCAATCTGTGGATTCTAAGGAAGCTGTACATCACTATAAGGGACAGAGTTTTCCCTCGAAGCTTGGTCCCTCTTGATCTTCCATCTTATCTTTTTCCCATCTTCCGACGTGAGATCTTCGATCATGGCCGGATTCCGGAATATCTTTAGTCGCCAGTCGACTGAAGATGCTGTCACCACAGTCAATGTGAACTCTGCGAATTCCAAGGCCGCTGAGTCTGACAATATCAGCTCGGATAATGCTGTCAACGAGAAGGGTGCCGTTGACACCGAGAACCCTGTTGTTCCCGAGGTCAACGGTGAGGGCCCTGTCTTTGAGGCCCCGGATGAGAACACCCAGCGTGGTGTTGCCGATATGGAGGCTATGACCCAGACTTGGTCGCGGCGGTCGCTGATCTCAGTCTTCTGCTGGTAATTTCTGCTTCTTCATTTTTATATGATATTTCCATACTGATATGTTTGCACAGCATCTGGATGCTGTACTTCATCAATGCCTTCCAGAGCTCCGTCCTCTCCAACTTAATTCCCTACGTGACCAGTGACTGGGATTCTCACTCCTTGCTGAATGTCATCTACATTGTTGCCGATGCCATCACCGCTGCTTGTTACGTTCCCATTGGTAAAATCATGGATATCTGGGGTCGTGCCGAAGGTTTCGCCTTCATGATTTTCTGCGCCACCATCGGTTTGATTATGATGGCTGCTTGCGAAAACCTGCCCACTTTCTGTGCTGCCTACGTATGTCCATTCCGCTCCTCTATTCGAGACTTGGCTAACAAACACAATCATAGGTCTTCTACTCTCTCGGTACCAGTGGTATGACCTATACCGTTGATGTCGTGACTGCCGATGCATCCATGCTCAAGAGTCGAGGTCTCGCATACGCTTTCACCTCCTCTCCCTACATCATCACCGCATTTGGTGGTGCCAAGGCTGCCAACGATATTCTTGACACGATTGGCTTGAAGTGGGGTTTCGGTGTTTTCGCCATTATCTTCCCCATCGTCGCTAGCCCTCTCTTTTTGATCCTGAAGTATAACCTGCGCAAGGCTGTCAAGGCTGGTCACGTTGTCAAGGCTCCCAGCGGCCGCACTTTCTTCCAGAGCGTGTGGTTCTACATTGTTGAGTTGGATCGTAAGAGACATCTCCTGAAACCCAGCTGTGTAACATACTAACCCTGTTAACAGTCCTTGGTCTAATCCTCTTCTCCGCCGGTCTTGTCCTCTTCTTCCTGCCCTTTGATATCGCCGGCAGCGCCCCTAATAGCTGGGGCACTGACTATATCATTGCTATGATCGTGGTCGGCTTCTGCTTGCTCTTTGTCTTCATCATCTACGAGTGGAAGTTCGCTCCCAGACGTCTGTTCGAGTTCAGTTTCCTCTGGAACCGCACTGTTCTCGGTGCCTGTTTGCTGGATGCCACTTACCAGCTCTGCTACTACTGCTGGGATAACTACTTCACCTCCTTCCTGCAGGTCGTGAATAATCTCTCCGTCGCCGAGGCCGGATACGTCAGCAGCATCTTTGACATTGTCTCCGGTGTCCTGCTCCTCTTCGTTGGTTACCTTATCCGCCGCACTGGTCGCTTCAAGTGGCTTCTTTGGGTCGCCGTGCCCCTGTACATCTTTGCCCAGGGTCTGATGATCTATTTCCGTCGCCCCGATCAGTCCGTCGGTTACCTCATCTTCTGCCAAGTCCTGATCTCCATCGGTGGCAGTGTCTTCATTATCATCGAGCAGCTTTCCATCTTGGCTGCCGTTGACCACCAGCACGTCGCCGCTGTCCTGGGTCTGCTCAACGTCGTCGGTACAGTCGGTGATGGTATTGGTGCTACCATCTCCGGTGTCATCTGGCAAAACACATACCCCAACGCCCTCCGCAGACTCCTCCCCGACTCTGCAATGGACAACTTTGAGAACATTTACGAGGATCTCACCACCCAGCTCAGCTACCCCGTTGGCAGCGTCACTCGCATTGCTATCCAGGAGGCTTACGGTTACGCCCAGACCCGCATGTTGGCTGTCGGAACTGGTGTCTTTGCTCTTGCTTTCATCTGGACCATGATGATCCGCAACATTGACCTTAAGGCTGTGCCCCAGGTCAAGGGAATGGTCTTCTAAGCTAATTGTCTTGGAGGATGGTTCGAGTGCCTGGGAAGGGATCCATATACCCATTTCTTTGTCCCTCTTTATATACCCAGAAACCTGTCTATACCACTACCTTAAGTAGTTTTACAACAGGATGAGATCGAAGTTGAAGTATTGATATATGATATGTAATGGCTGTTTACGCAGCGAATGTGCTATAATAATAGTTAGTTCCATAGTTGTTGCACTGTAGACTTCTTCTATTAGTGCAGCCGCTTAAAAAAGAATCTTGGTTTTTGTCTGCATCTTCTCCGTCTCGTCCAGCGTAGATACTGGTCTCTCCTAACTCCCAAGGTTTCTGCTTTGCATAAGAAGTATGTATGAACCGCCGACAGAGAGATCTGTTAATGCCCAGGTGCGGTCTACACATGTAACACCTTGATACTGGTAAACCTACCTTAAAAATGGATCACATCAAAAGTACTCATCACCCACTAGGAGTATGGATCTACATAGCAAGATCTTAAGCAGTGAAAGCACAGAGGATCATCGATGAAAAAAGGCTGTAATTTTAAGAATAGAAAACGAAGAAACTATAAATATACCCGGGAATGACTATACATGGCAACCGTAAAAAAAAACACAAAGCCTCAAGTCCGATTATAGCTTAGCATTCCAAGCCGCACGATCAGCAGACTCTAACGGGCGCTCCCGTCCATCCCAGAAGATTGGGCATAACTGGAACCATTTTTCTCGGCTGGCGATCGAGTGCACGGAACGCTTGTGTCCCAGATCAACGTACGACCCGATCGTGAGACCCTGCGCATTCTCATAAGACAGGATGATTGAGCCCGTAGCGCGAGGCTCACCAACGACGTTTGCTGTGCGCGGGTCATCGAGGAAGCAGTAGTGAATACAGCTGGAGTACCAAGCGTTCACACGCTGGGAACCACGGAAAGAGGCGTCACCGACGAGAGAGTGGCGGCCACGGTCGTAGTCGCCAGCATTGTAGTGAGCACCGTAGTGATCCTCCTATGGACATTATTAGCATTGAGTTGACAAACACTGAGCACAATGGATATTTTAGCTTACCTTTGCCCAGTACAGCTCATAGTATGAGAACCGGGTGTCATTGAAGCGACCAAACAAGCACAGAACGTGCGGGTCAACGTGCAGCTTACGCAGGTACTCCCGGTGCTGATCTAATGTACCAGTCTCGTTCCAGCCCTTAGCTACACGAGGATCATTCTGCCAAGTGTTGAAAAGCTTCAAGTGCTCCGCATCCTCCCAATTGACGACCTCCAAAGAGAAGTGCTCGTCAATCTCGGGGATGTACCGACTGTATGCGATAGAGCCAGGTGCGGGCTTGGGCCGACGAATGGGGTGCCGGGTGTACACGGGCTCTTCAGGGAACTTGTTTGTGAAGTGGTAGTTCTCTGGTAGAACGGGATACCGGGCCAATGACTCGCGGGCAGGTCCGTCGATTCCATCGCCGGCAGCCCAGATCGGACGTGGACCGGCTGGTGAGGCGGCGCCTTGCCAGAATGAGCTGCGCAGGATCAGCAGTTCCTCTGCTTGCTCTGATGCGATCTCCTTAGAACCGAATGGCTTGGGGTGCTCAACAGCTAGGCCGGTCGCGAGCAGTTCGCTTCGCAATGTCTCTTTGCCTCTTCCGTCCAGAGTCACGCGGAAGTACTCATTTGTAGGGTAGGCTAGGTAGATCGCGTGGACGATACTCCAAATTTGACCCAGGGAGGGAGTATCCTCAGTCCATTGGAAGATGGTCTCGGGGCTGCGGCGGGCTCGGCCCCAGGCGGTGTTGTTGTTGGAGGGAGGTTGCTCCTCCTTAGGGCGGTAGGTCAGATCACGCCATGAAAGCGAATCGAGGTGTAGAGGCTCAGATAAGGGTTTGCCGGCAGCAGGCTGATCTTGCAAAGCCAGTACACGCTTTGTTGGAGTTGCGTTGTCGACGGCGCGCACTTGATAGGCGGTGAGGAAGGGATGGGGAAGTTTAACAGCGGGATAAGTGTGTCTGGCCATTGTGTCGGTTTAATGTAACTTCTTGTCGCACGGACAGGTAATTTGACCTTGTAGAGACTATCCCAGCAAGATAGAGTGTGAAGAAGTCAGGCCCAAAAATTATCAGATTATCAGATCTAATAGCCACGTGGGATTGGTTTGAAGGTTTTTAAAGAAAATGCCGGAATTAAGAGCAAACCCTGGAAATAAATACAAGCCGAGGCAAGACTGTCTTGGATTGGGATATTGATTCGACTAAGCGAACCTTTCTGCCTTGGCTAGACCGAGATAGGCATGTTTTGAATGGAAATTGAAAAACCCAGGACGCCGACTTACCCTCGGTTCTCCACAGTGCGGGTTTATCATTGGGGTTCCAAGGCTCAATCCGGCGCCACATTTCTGCTTGTCAGTGCGTAATTTCACGGATTGTCCGTGTAACTCCGCCATCTTGGCTCTTGTTTGTTTATAAAGGTAAAACCGGGTCTCACGGTACCACAGTCCTGCATAATCCCACCATGTCACTTCGATCAAGACCCTTATCCTATCGGCATTTCAATGTCTCCTTCCCGCATGAACGCGTGGTGCAGGTCACCCTAAACCGACCAGAGAAACTGAACTCCATCAACAAGGAGACTAGCGCCGAGATTGCAGAAATCTGGGAACTATTCGATCAAGATGAGAGTCTATGGGTGGGAATCATTACTGGCAACGGCCGAGCCTTTTGTACCGGTGCCGATCTTGGCGGTATGTCACGAGATTGAGATATTCATACCCCTGGAATTATATTCTTACTAACGTCCATTAGAATGGAATGCAATGGTCAAGGCTGGTGTAGTCAATGACATGTCACCACCTGGTCTTGCCGGTCTCCCACGTCGCAATGGCAAGAAGCCGATCATCGCCGCTGTGAACGGCATCTGTATGGGCGGCGGCTTCGAGATGGTGGCGAATTGCGATCTGGTAATCGCATCCGCATCCGCTGTTTTCTCTCTACCTGAAGTCAAACGGGGCATTGTCCCTGTTGCGGGTTGCTTGCCGCGGCTTACTCGAACCATCGGTCTCCAGCGGACCATGGATCTCGTGCTGACCGGACGCACAGTGCCTGCCAAAACACTCTACGATTACGGTCTGGTCACCCAGATTGTGGATGCCGACAAGGACGTTGCGCAAGCTGCAGTGCAGCTAGCGGAGGAAATGTGTAAGAATAGTCCGGACGCGATCATTGTGGGTCGTCTCGGGGTTCGGCTGAGCTGGGAAGCTGGCAGCGCAGAGGATGCTGTTACAAGTCTGGCAGATCAGTGGTACCCACGGCTGTATGCCGGTGCCAATTTTGCCGAAGGAATTCGAGCGTTTGTGGAGAAGCGACCGCCGAACTGGATTGATTCCAAGCTGTGAGGCAAAATCAAAATTGTAGATAAAATCATCTTATCAGTCTTATCAGATGAGTGATAAGGTGTGGCATGCGCTAGTAAGATATTACCATGGGTTGCTAGGCGGGTTTTCTGTTTGCGCTTCCCGGTAAAGATCAGATAATTCGTGATTTTAGAAAATGGACCTGTATTTCTTATGCTCAGCGCGTGGAACTAGCCATTTCGGGAAGAGGAATCTGGAGGATGTTCTCATGATCAAGTCGCTGAATTTTTTTTTCAGTCAGCATATTATGAAAAGGTTCAACATGGTCAAATCGCCAATAAGATTAATGACTCCACCAGCATCACTCCACTGTAATTTACTTATTTTACATACTTTAATTACAATACTAGAAGCTGGTAAGTTACGTGGTAACTTACACACTGTTTTATATACGGGTGATGCCGCTGCCCAGGTGCGGGGTGGAGCCCTAAATAACGAATTTTCTGCTCGTTGATTTCGAAGTCAATTTTTGTGTCCACCAAGCTTTCCAGTCACAAGGCTCAATTGGGCCCCAATAACTCGGCTACACAAACCTACACGAGCCAAAGGACGGAGCACGCCGTCTACATCCAAGTTGAACCACCGGTGATAATTCGGCTCCCGGCGCCGACCCACGGGCGGGCACGATCAGATAACTTTCTTTACCCCGTACACGGACCTTGTGACCACCGAGCAAGATAGAAATCATGTCAGTTTTCGGACATATAAACGAATGCCATCCACGTGGCCGCGTAACTTGATTCATCCTGCAACTAGGGGCCAAGAAGAAATCCAGAAGGGAATAATCCTCCAACCGAGTTGGCCTGCGGCGTGATAAAGCCCTTGATTGGCTACGTCCGCCTGCAACTAACATATTTTCTCCACCCACAACCAAGTCAATTTTAAAGGAAGTGACTTCCAACCACGGTTAAGATCATCTGATTAGATTTCCCTTTGGTTTCAATTCTATGGTTTCGAAATTGCAAGGGGTCCGTGTCCATGATTAGTTACACCGCTGGTGAGACCTCGATCCACTTATCCCGTAAAGGCCCGCGTAATGCGGGTGTTGGGGGTCAAAATTTATTCGAGATGGAGCTGGGTGTAATGCCATGACCTTGCCAAGCTGCCAAGCGATTCTTAGTGGTTCTTGATCATGGCTGACGGGATTTCGCCGTGTTTCGGTCGTTACGTAAACGAGTGGATTAGGTCCGGTAATACGGGGTGGGCCTTTACCTTGGCTGAGACAGCAGAGTTTTTTATCAGATCAAAGCTAGAATCGGAGGTGTCATACGTTTGAATATTGCCGCTCCGATGTAGGGTTCGTGCAAGCTGAGGCGTAGTTTGTGGAGCTGTCAATTTGCCATTTCGTGCGGCGACGCCGGCATGATACAAAGAGTGGTGTCATGAATATTGACTCTGACCTTGGCCAATTCCAGTGAAAGGATTTTATCCGGTTTTCCCAGGGCTAGCCGCTATGTAGCATGGCTCGTGATAAGACTACTCGGTCAAATTATCAACCTCAGGGTCGCCTTGCAAGCATTGATCTCAAGCAACTGCTAAGGTTTAAAGACGTGGTATCAGTGAGACAATCTGGAACATTCTAAAATCTGAGAGTCTCTACAGGATGGGAATACTGTTTGACAGAAGCCGTAGCCTCAATCCACTCCATCATAGTAACTCCCCTATGAACAGGCTTCTACTCTCATTAATACCTCATGGGTAGTGGGTCTGCGTAATGAACCTAGAGCGGGCTAGACTCCATCAGAAGATATGACTGCAAAAATATAGAGTAGATCAATGAGCACCAGGCAAGGATCGACAAATGTATTCGAATATACACCGAAGATCCACCTCAGCCACATGAACTACAAGCCCTATCGGTAAGATCAGCCAAATGCAAACTACTGCGAGTTTATTTACACTTCATGTTGATCTCCCCAGGGTACCAGACTTACATCAATCAGGCAATCAAAGATGTTTGGGACGCACTTCTCCAGAAGTTGAGAATGACCAAGAAGTGAAGCTTGGATTAAAAGAGCACTGGGCTTTCCCCACTATTTTTGTAGCGAAGGTCATCCTTCACTAGTATACTTGAAACGACGAACGGCACACAAACCTCAATGATGATTATCCATAGATTGCCATATAGAATCAAATAATAAGGGCTTCTGCCTGATAGAACATATGGGAAGTGCCTTCATCATTGTTTGGGTAAATTGCACGGTTGGGCACCCCACAAGCCCTGCAGTGTCTACATGTGCTAAGCGTTTCAGACCTATACCTCCACGACGAAAGCCTGCTCTACTTGACTTGACGAAAGTCAAGGCTCAATCCTTTTTATCGAATGAATGGGGTCTAAATCAGTCAGTTCTGGCTCTTCTCACATACATCGTAGCAAATGTAGCTTCACGACTTGCAATATCAGCCTTTTGATCTTCCCCCTCCATCGTTTACAAGGTTTTGACTCCTGGTTCCTTACTGACACACACCTTTTGGTCTGTTCTTCAGCTCCTTTTTGAAATTACCAGCGGCAATTTGAGATTAGGGCTCACCCCCAAAGCCAGCCATGCCAGTTTGACAATTACCTCGCCATATCGGGTCTGGTTCTTTTCGCCCATTGGTATTGTGTCATATACAAGAGTTTCCTGAGCTCAAAACTCCTAGCCATGCTTTTTTGGAGTGTTTGATTGGAAAGAGTGTGCCAAACGCTGGTCCCTTTCGTTTTGTCTTCACTGATACCAAATATCACATGGGCTGCACCCGCATCCAGAAATTTCAGACAGCGCTTGCAACGAAATTCCAATCATGCAAATACAGCAAGAGGTAACCTCCGAAGGAGCTATAGAGGATGACCAATTTTGCAAGGGTAAAAAGCCCTTGTTTCAAGGAGCTCAAACGGCTCAGCTCCTGAGCAATTCTAGATGACCTACAAAAGTATCACAACGAAGAAGCGATTGAAGAGCATCTGTAGGATTTGAGAGCCTCTCTTGTCGCAGTTCGGATCAAAATTGTTGGAATGGTCGAATGTCGTGTTGGAAGTGTTGAATTGGTTCGCATGGGATGTTTTGTTTGTCAATAATCTTTGTTAGGAAGATGCGATTCTCGAGCCTAAACCCGCCCTCTTTTTGTTCAAATCTGCATTACTCTTTTCTATCTATTCTTGTGTTCTTGATTGTTCCCCTCACTCTCTCCTATTTCGGGTAAAAGTTCTGTAGGGTTCAGTAGTCTATGCTTTCTCAATCGCCTTTCCATATGTGATACGCAGTGTTTCGCCGCGCTTACATAATTTATTCTCGTTCTAGTACCCTGTCGCCGGAGCGCTATTGCCGCCAGGTTCGGTGAGTTAAACATGGTTAGAAATGGGAGTCTGCAGGATAATCATGATGAGAACCTTGACATCGGGAGACTCTGAAGCATTTGATACCAAAGAACAATGCATAGATGGAATGCAGGGATTATGCAGATAAGCGCACAGATGCAAACCTTAAACAGGGATGTGCTATCTGTTATCTGGTCTCATCCAATCAATGTTCATTAATCTCAATAGGGCCCTCGATATTTCCCTGTTGCGGCGCCTTGAAAATACTTTGAACGTTATATGCAGATAGAAATTTGTTCGAACGGCCAGATTACTTACAAGTCATATGAGAGGCTTTGATCCTGTCTAACTTGGGAGATAACTATCGGTAGTCTAGACTTCTTGGGGCTCATCGGAGACTAATCTAAGATGTGGCACTAGCACCGATACTTTAGTCTCGGTGACTTATTTACGGGGCTATACTTGACCAATGCGGCCCCTTGACATCGTACGATAGCTATCTGTGGGTACATCTTGAAGCCCCCGGTTTCCCTATCGAATCCCAGACATTTACTTCCTCATCGAGTAGTCTAGTCCTGGTATCGGTTACCCTTGCAAGAGTGGGGTGATAGATCAGATACTTAGAAGCGATAACCGTAGACCTAGATAAGGGGTTAAAATTTTAGCCATGTCGAATTAAGCAGTTTTCAAGTGGGAACCATGCCATTCAATTGCTTAATGGATTGTTAACGGTTGGTTCAAGTTCTTTGAATTATGGTCTATAGGACCCATAGATCCCCATGACCCACTTGGCTACCCTGGGCTTGACCTGCATGGGGCTTTATTTCAATGAATCAATTCCCCTCGTGCAATGCCAATTAGGAGAAGCCGAGGGTTATCAAGGCACGCGGGCAGAAGTACGCTGGTTGGTTGGTGCTACGGAATGAAAAGGCCGATTGTTTCCTGAAACGGTTAGTGCGCTATTTGACCTCCCACGGACCCTCTTCATAGCCAATCAGCTTGCCTCGTGCGCGAGTAGCCTCGACGATGCAGCACTTTGCCACGAGGAGAAACCGCGTGGGGGAGGAAAGAGGGAAATGAACATGCGACGATTTCCCCTCAAGTCATTTCCGCTTCTCTGTCCTTTTTCCCTCTCATAAATATCACTTAGTTTGGCCCTCAATTCCCAACGCCTGTGTTTTCCCCAGATTATCGCTCCGATAAGCTGATAAGCGCCATCGCAACCAATGGACGTCGAAGCAAATACGAGCACTGCGTCTGCAGCCGACAAAATAAAGTCGCGCAGCAATGCTTCGTTAACGGAACGCTCGATCGCGCATGGTGAGAATGACATTTTGGGAGGAGAGAATGTGGACCAGGTGCTGGCGGCCAAGATGACTCTGATCAACGACGTGAGTCCCCTTGATGCACCGTACAGCCCAAGACAAGAACAAAAGGGCTAATCATTTCCCTGGTCCAGGCTATTGATGAGATCGGATTCACTCCCCATCACTGGAAGCTCTTTTGTCTGAACGGTTTCGGGTATGCCGTCGACTCGCTCATCCTCCTTATCCAGTCGATCATTTCCACGCAGGCCGGGTACGAATTCCAGCCTGGCTTTTCGACGGGCTTGACAATTGCTGTCTACGTGGGCATGCTCGTGGGCGCCATTTTCTGGGGATTCTCGGCAGATATTGTCGGTCGTCGCTTTGCCTTCAATGTTTCGCTGTTTGTCTCTGCGGTTTTCACTGTCGTGGCTGGCGCCTCGCCATCCTGGATTGTCCTCGGTCTCTTTATTTGCCTCAGCGCATTTGGTGCTGGTGGAAACCTCGTGTTGGACACCACCGTGTTTCTCGAGTATCTTCCCAGTCAGAACCAATGGCTGTTGACTCTGATGGCGGCCTGGTGGGGTAAGCATGTCCTCTAGAATCAGTGGAAGGCGACGACTAACCACTTTTCGCATCTCCTAGGTCTCGGTCAGCTTATCGCCGGTCTGTTTGCTTGGGCTTTCCTTCCGAACTACTCGTGCGCCGATGCAGCCAGTTGTACATACGACAACAACATGGGCTGGCGCTACGTCTGGTATACATCCGGCGCCTTTGTGTTTGTTCTGTCTATTTTGCGCATCACGATCATCCGGCTGGAGGAGACTCCCAAGTTTCTTCTCTCAGAAGGAAAGGACGAGGACGCTTTGCGTGTTCTCCGCAATATCGCTGATAAATACCAGCGCCCTTGCAGTCTGACCCTCGAGCGACTCCAAGCATGTGGAATTACAAACCAACGCAAGACGACAGCAGCCCGTATGGCCGAACGACTGATCGACCCCCGGGAGGTGATCTTCCACTTCAAGGGGCTGTATGCGACACGGAAAATGGCGTTGTCTACTACCTTGGTGTGGTTCTCCTGGCTTCTGATTGGTCTCGCCTACCCCCTGTATAACGTCTTCCTACCTTCCTACCTGGCATCCCGCGGCGCCCAATTCGGGGATACAAGTCAGTACGTCACCTGGCGTAACTATGCGATCAACAACACTTGCAGCATCTTTGGACCTGTCTTGGCAGGTTTTATGTGCCGCTCGCCCTGGTTCTGGGGTCGTCGTGGAACCATGATCATCGGCGCTTTGGTCACCATGATTTTCTTCTTCTGTTACACCCAGGTGCGCACAGAAAGTGAGAATATCGGCTTCACGTGCGCTATTTCGTTCTGTTTGAACATTTACTACGGTACTCTATACGCGTACACCCCCGAGGTTTTCCCCTCGGCTCATCGTGGCACTGGCAATGGTGTTGCCATTGGATTCAATCGAATCATGGGTATCGTCAGTGCCATCGTGGCCTATTTTGCCGATGTAAGTTGCACGCCTGAATTTATGCAAGCGATACTAATTGTTATATAGACCAAGACAGCAGTTCCGATCTACATCTGTGCAGCGCTTTACATCGTCATGGCTATCGTTGCCGCAGTCTTGCCCTTCGAGCCATATGGCCGACGAAGCAGCTAAGTCAGTTGCCGGGAAAACCCATGAGAAACATGCCTGATGGTTTTTTCTTTTCCTGGGCCCGGTGATTATAAAATGTGCTCTCAATTGTGAAGCAGATTTTTTCGCTCTGCCGACGTCGTTCGTTAGGCGGCTACTATGTTCTTGGAGACTGCCTTCTTATGGCTACTCTAATGTTCCAATGCTGTAGACTTCTATCGGGATATCAGAGCTATAGCAGCAATGTGCTGTTCATTCCCGAAGGGGATCGGGTAAAAATCCAAAATACTGGGGCTTTTCCGTGCATTACGGATATTCTCATCATTGACTCGTCGAAGCAACTTTGATCATGGCAGCTTTGACTCTAGAATACCACGCAAAATCATGATTCAAAATTTGACTTACTGTACATACTCGACCTCATTCCTCATAGATTCCCCTGATTCAAATCGTGGTACAGTATATAATTGTGAGATTCCATAATGGCAAGATTCAGACCGTGTAAACATCCTGAGATATATTCCTGAGTGTCTGCACTCAAATGCCCAGTGGTCAAGGGTGGCTTGTAAAAAAAAGATCTGACAGCCAGATCATAAATCGAAGTTGAAACAATAAGCTTATCAACTGCAATCTACTTAATATTTGCCTTATCTAGCGGTCCCTTGCGTGATGTATGTCGGCAGCACTCCCGAAGTCGGTCTTATCAGCGAAACTCCCCGCAGTTCCCCAATTCCCCGTTACGCAACTTCTCCCCTGTTCACATTCCATCACCACAATGGCTACCTTCCTGAAGAAGCCCTTAAAGCTTGCCCTGGTGCAGCTTGCATCCGGTATGGATATTATTCAAATACATCAATTTTGATGGCTAACCTCTTTCAGGCGCGGACAAGGCCGTCAATCTCTCGCACGCCCGGAGCAAGGTCCTTGAGGCTGCACAAGCTGGCGCACGCTTGATTGTACTCCCAGAGTGCTTCAACTCCCCCTACGGCACACAATACTTCCCTAAATTCGCCGAAACCCTCCACCCTTCCCCTCCGACGAAGGAACAGTCGCCCTCCTTCCACGCGCTATCGGCCATCGCCGCTGAAGCGAACGCATACTTGATCGGCGGCAGTATCCCTGAGCTCGAAGAGTCCACGAATAAATACTACAATACCTCGCTGGTCTTCTCGCCATCGGGTTCATTGATCGGAACCCATCGCAAGACACATTTATTCGACATCGATATCCCGGGCAAGATTGCGTTCAAGGAGAGCGATGTCCTGTCACCCGGCAATCAATTGACGGTGATTGATCTTCCGGAATATGGAAAGATTGGACTGGCTATCTGCTATGACATTCGGTTCCCCGAGGCTGCTATGATCGCTGCCCGCAAGGGCGCTTTCTTACTAGTCTACCCCGGCGCATTCAATACAACTACCGGCCCGCTCCACTGGTCCCTGCTTGGCCGGGCGCGCGCTGTGGATAACCAGTCGTATGTGGCGCTGTGCAGTCCTGCCCGTGATCTGGACGCCACCTACCATGCCTATGGCCACAGTTTGGTTACTGACCCTAGTGCCAATATCCTGGCGGAGGCGGAGGAGAAGGAGACTATTATTTATGCGGACTTGGATAATGATAGCATTGTGAATATCCGCAAGAGCATCCCCATTTACACTCAGCGGCGGTTTGACCTATACCCTGATGTGAGCGGCGAGGGATCTCAATAGATGTACTCCACACGCATTTAGAAGGAGATTGAATACAATAGATGTAACTTTCTTCCAATTTCTGCCCTGATCGTGGAGAAATTAAGAGTTAGTGCCTGATTATTAAGGATCAACAGCAACACAGAAGTGGACACCCGAAGTTCGTGGCAACAACTGATCCCTGCAACATCACATGACCCACAACCAATCATCGTCCTCCCACCGCCTAAGCGAGCCACACTCACCCGAAACCACAAATTGTGAATTTCCACTCATCGACCACTTTCGCCCACAGTCGACACCGAACCCTTTCAGTCAGTCTTTCTGCGCTCATTCACCCTCCCCAACCCTCTCTAACATTCTCGCAGAGATGTCCAACGTCCAGCAGACCGGAAAGAAGCAGCGCTCGGCCATTGCCGACGTGGTGTCCCGCGAGTACACCATCAACCTGCACCGCAGAGTATGTTGAACCCGAAACCCTTTACCTACGACGAATCAGTGAGAGATCTGTGGAGGCATACTATGGAAATGGACAGAGAACACCTTGCTTCTGAAATATGGAGTCGGGGTTTTGAATTCTTCAATGAATTTTGAGGGTTCTTGTGCGCGGGTCTTCGTCTTGGCTTGGTGATCAGGATGTAAAATTCCTTATTCTCCACTCCGACTCGAAACCCATGCCAGCGCCCTCGGAATGCGATCTGTGGGCAACCGCAGTGTTAAGTCGTCTTCGCGACGAACTTGTCATCTGCAGATTTGAAACATAGTTTTGCAAATGACATCCCAGACCCTATAAACGGGAACGGGAACCAGAAAAAAAGAAGAATTAGTTTGATGAAGTCCACCTATATGGCCGAAACCAGAACATCACAGAGATTCGTCTCTACATGATGGCATTCGGGCGGAAGACTAATTACAACTTCTTTTCGGGAATATAGTGCCACGGTGTTAGCTTCAAGAAGCGCGCTCCTCGTGCCATCAAGGAGATCCGTGCTTTCGCCGAGCATGCTATGGTGAGTAACAAAACTTTTCTTTCCTTTTTCTCTTGCGGGGGAATTTTCGTCTGGTCCCAGATTTCTGACTCTCGTTTTTCTTCTGCACATTATAGGGCACCAAGGATGTCCGCCTCGACCCCCAGCTTAACAAGAAGGTCTGGGAGGCCGGTATCAAGGGTGTTCCTTTCCGTCTCCGCGTTCGCATCTCCCGCAAGCGTAACGATGAGGAGGGTGCTGAGGAGCGTCTGTACTCCCACGTCCAGGCTGTCAACGTCAAGAACCCCAAGGGTCTGCACACCGCCACCGTCGATGACGCGTAAATGAGGTCCACCTTGTCGTTATCTTCGCTTCTATGATTCCATGTTACACTTGGGGTTCGGTTGGGGCTTTTTCAAAATAAAAATACCTTTTTCATACCTTTGCTTCTGTTCTTGTCTGTAGATTCCAGGTAAACCACATTACAGTATTAGTTCCGACTACGCCAATTCTACATTGACAAGCACGAACCCAGCTACCATGGGTAGTTCCTCGAGATCTTTGGAAATCTCCTGCCTATATTGCTGAATTGTAACGGACCACTACATGTGAGTACCGTTGACATCGCTTGGCTGTACACAATCGCGCAAGTATATGAGCAGGACTCGGCATTCATGGCTGAAGATTTAAATAGTGGTGTGAATAGATTCGACTCCTAAATTCATTGAATATCACAATGATGCAACTCCAAGAATATGTATATGAATTGTACCTTATATTCTAAGAGAGCCTAATCAAGAGGAACTTTCGCAGTCTTAATGCTATAGCTCAAAACATATTAAACGACTGAACTGAAAGCGCAACCAACACTCAGTGAGACTAAGTACTTGTGACTAAAGGATGAGTGGGCGAATTGAGAAAATATATTGAACAAGAAAAAGTGATAACATGATTTTGATTTGAAACTCCGCAAATGACTATCCATATCATAAAATACATTGTTTTGAGTCACCGTGGGTTTGGTCTCAAAGTATCTAGGCACGTCTAGTACTTGATAGACTCCACCTTCTCGTGGAAAGCCTTGATCGTGTCGGCCTTCACCCGGACGGCCCAGTGCTCGAGCGGGCCATCCGCCTGGGGTACCATAAATTGCACCGAATTATTGGTCAGTTGATAATCAAATTCCTTTTTGAGAAGTGTGTTCAGAATAACAGAACCGCTTGGGTCCGCACGGAGGACAATGCGTGCACGACCACTCTCGTGGACGAGAAGGCTGGCAAAACCAGTGCCCTGAGATACCCAGCCGGTGCCGAGCTTGAAAGCGCGGGCACGACACTTGAAGACACATTCTTCACCTTCGGTTTCAGCTGCGTCTTCAGCCAGACTAAAGATGGCACCAGGTGCTGATTCATCATCATTGGCCTCGGAGTTGACTTTCTCGGAGGTCGCAGCAGAAGGTGTCGGGGTAACTTTCCCTGAGATCTCGACAGCAGGTGTTGAGGGAGTCCCTGCTGTCGAGGAAGTCTGAGAGACTCCGAATTGTATTGGCTGGGTGGGCTTCCATGTCTGATCAGAAGGCTTGGCTCTCTTAGAATCTCGCAGGGCGTCCTCGGCGGCATCATCTTCAGCGTGATGTTTGGGCGTGGCAGTCTTGTCCTCAGCATCAGACTCATCACTGTCTTTGTCACCCTCGGAGGGCTTCGGTGTAGAAATACGACCAAAGATATTCTCCGAGTTAGAAAGAGGAAGGAAGGATGATTCGAAGATGGAAGCAGAAGAAGATGGAGCGGGAGATGGCTTTTCAGCAAAGGATGGAACGGGGGATGGCTTCTCAGTAGGAGTAGGTGTGGCAGACTTGGCGGCATCCACCGGCTTGAAGCCTTGTCCGGGAACCCAGGCAGTTTTAGCGGATTCAGCCTTTTTAGCATCAGCCGCAAACTTTGCAAGCTTCTCGCGTTGTTTTTCGGCGTCGCGACGTTCCCATTCTTCCTCGTCGTCTTCTTCAGAGTCAAACTCCTCAGCCTTGCGCTGAGCCTTCTCCTTGGCCGCATTGCTTTCGGCTGTCTTTTTGAATTGTGCCATGAAGTCGATAGGGCCGGAGGTACCACCCCCAAACTTGGGTGCAGAGGATGCACCACCAAACAAAGGTGGGGCAGAAGACGTATTTGCCTCGCCAAATTTGGGAGGAGCAGATGATGATGGTCCACCGAATAATGACGGAGCAGTAGAGGAAGAAGCCCCGCCAAACTTGGGAAGAGCAGGGGACGATAGACCACTGAACAATGACGGGGCAGGAGACGACGTTGCCCCACCAAACTTGGGAGGAGCAGGGGAGGACGGCGCGCCGCCGGACTGCGTTGGAGTAGACTGCGGCGAGCCATTGCTCAATTGGAGGGGAGCAGGTCCAGGCGATGAGAACGACTTCGCAAAAATGCTGGATGTGGCGGAACCGTTTACGCCATTGGTCACAGAGGTTTTAGATTGGCCGTTCTGAGTGGACGTTTTCTCAGATGGCCAAGATTCGTTGTCACACTTCTTCACTGGTTGACCTAGGCTCCTGCGAACCTTAAGATAGAAAAGTAGGATGTTATCAAACGAAGTCTCTCCAGGCTTGACCTTCGCGATTTGCTGTTGGAAATGCATATCCAAGGTCCGAATCTTCCAAAGCACTTCGGCTTTGTCCTTGAGTTCCTGGGTCAAATCGTCACCGAAATCTGGAGTTGAGATCTGGCCTCCCATGTCATTTGAAGAGGTGGTATTACGGCCCGCGGGCGATTTCTGACCAAAAGTTTCGTGCATGGACTGTGGAGGCGTCGTTCCAGGTGTCATAGAGCTAGCCCCATTCACTTTCTCAGGCTTGGAGGTCGCTGGAGTGAAGGAGAACGGAGTGGAAGGCTTTTCTGATGTCGATGAGGCGCCGAATCCAGTGAACGGATTGCCTGAGGGCACTGGTGCGGTAGTCTTTGTGGCAGAAAAGAGATTAGGAGCTGCGGATGAAGTGGTGTCCACTTTCTCTGGTTGAGAAGGCTTCCAGGCCGCTGGAGTGGAAGGCTTCTCAGCTGTTGATGAGGCGCCGAGTCCAGCAAATGGATTGCCTGAGGATGCTGACGCGGTAGTCTTTGCGGCAGAAAAGAGATTTGAAGCTGCGGATTCAGTGGTATTCACTTTCTCTGGAGTGGAAGGCTTCTGTGCTGTTGTTGAGGCGCCGAGTCCAGCAAATGGATTACCTGAAGATGTCGGTGCGGGAGCCTTTGTGGCGGAGAAGAGATTAGAAACTGTGGGTGGAGTGCTGTTCGCTTTCTCTGCTTGAGAAGCAGAAGGTGTAGCAGCACCAAAAAGGGATGCTTTTTGCGTTCCATTGACCTTTTCAGGCTCCGCAGACTTCGAAGTCGCTGGAGTGAAGGAGAACGGGCTGGCAGGCTTCTCTGCTGTCGATGAGGCGCCGAGTCCACTGAATGGATTGCTTGATGTTGCTGGTGCAGCAGTCTTTGTGGCAGAAAAGAGATTGGGAGCTGTGGATGAAGTGGTGTTCGCTTTCTCAGGTTGAGAAGCAGAGGGTGTAGCAGCACCGAAGAGGGATGCTTTTTGCGTTCCATCTCCATTGACCTTCTCAGGCTCCGTAGGCTTTGAGGCTGCTGGAGTAAATGAGAATGGTGTGGAAGGCTTCTCTGCTGTCGATGAAGCGCTGAGCCCGGCAAATGGATTGCCCAAAGCTGCCGGTACGGCAGTTTTCGTGGCGGAAAATATATTAGGAACTGTGGATGGAGCGTCGTTCACTTCCTCTGGTTGAGAAGCAGAAGGTGTAGCAGCACCAAAAAGGGGTGCTTTTTGCGTTCCATTGACCTTTTCAGGCTCCGCAGACTTCGACGTCGCTGGAGTGAAGGAGAACGGGCTGGCAGGCTTCTCGGCTGTCGATGAGGCGCCAAGTCCACTGAATGGATTGCTTGATGTTGCTGGTGCAGCAGCTTTTGTGGCGGAGAAGAGGTTTGAAGCTGATGATGAAGCGGTGTCCACTTTCTCTGGTTGTGAAGCAGGCGTAGAGGAACCAAACAAGGGGGTCGTAGTTTTCGAATCACCAAACAGACTACGATTCAGTGAAAGCGAGGGCAAAGAGGGCGAGGTGTTCCCAGCAGGCATCTTGGGCTTGCTGTCAGGTGAGGTTTGCATGGAGTCTGCAACAGAGTTCGTGGTGGCATTGTTGATAGCCGGTTGTCCAAACAGGCCAGTCCCGGTAGTTGTGCTTGGGGTCTGGGCTCCGAATGGAGCGGATGCAAAGGATGATTGTTGGGTGGTAGTTTGGTTGCTTCCGAAGCCGCCAAAAGAGAAAGGTGTGTTTTGCTGGGCTGGCTGGGAGGGAGTGGAGTCACCAGCAGGGAAAGAAGCAGGAGAGAACGAAGAGCCGGCGGCAAAAGGGTTAGCGGCAGGAGCAGAGCTAGAGGCGCCGAAGCCTCCAGAGAAGCTGAAACTTGGCTGGCTGCCACCCCCAAAAGAGAAAGGGGTTGAGTTGCCTTGGTTGGATTGCGCGGGGGTCGAAGTGGCCCCCGGGAAACTTTGAGTCTGGCCGAAATTGAAGCCTGTCGACTGAGCTGGGGGAGCACCAAATCCAGCAGTAGGGACCGCGGACAGGGAGGAGAATGCACCGCCAGATTGCTGGGGAGCACCAGCACCGGAAACCGGGGTTGTGCCCCTGGGGCGCTTTCTAATGTCTTTTATCCTGGAATCATCGAGGTCCGAGTCAGCTCTCCGTTTCTGTCGCTTTGCTCCACCATCAGGGGCCTTCGAGGATTGGGCCCCGAAGTGACCCCGCATACCAGGTGCAGGAATAATCATTGTGGTTTTAGGACGGGGAGGGGGAAAGAAAAGAGGAAGAAGAGGAAGAGGGGAGAGCAGTGAAGCGACATGCTGGAGGATATCAAAAAACATCCGGCACTTTCAACATGCGATGATCCCCCAATTGGGAACAAAGCATTGCCATCTCCAGCATCTTCAGCATCAGCATGTGAACCGGTTCTGTTACCTGGTATCAATGCCCTTCCAAATCCTTCCTTCATTCAAATAGCAAGGGTCGAGAAATCGATATGGAAAGTTAAAGAAATTCACAAAACTCACTTTCTACTCGCCAGCTGCGCAGCTGTTGCCCGCTGGGGCTTCTCCTCCGGTGTGCCATGCATGCCGAAAATGTTCTCATCTTCTTTGGATCCCTGAGGACCTTGCGCCGTGCGTTTAGACATCTGTGGCGGTATGTAAGGCGGTATGTATGGCGATATTATCACAAGGTCCTTATCTTGCTATGCACAGTCGTGAATCGCAAGAACCCGATGCACCCTTTCTGAAGATCGATGACGATCCCTCGATTCAAGCTGTGGACATGCACGACACTAGCTTGCAGGTCTTTTTGGCCTTGTATGAGCTTGGTGGCTCTCAATGGACGATCGACTTTGAACTACCTTTGCGCTCGGTAGCGGTCCACACTCGAGTCCGTCACGCGTGATGTTGACCTGTTGTCGCAGGTGGATCTCTGGGTCCACGACTTCCCCGGGAAAGCTTAGCCACCACTTCAACGGGAGAATAAGTTGTGGAAGCCGATCGAGGAAAAAGTTGAATGCGAGTTGATGAGGATGGACTCGATGGGTGGAATGATGATGTCCCGTTTGACACGACCTTGTTCGCGACCCGTCGCGCAAGCTACCACAGTCACCAGGGTCAGAATCAAGATAATCAAGAGAAATGTAGGGTCGGAAGAGGCTCTCTTGATGATCGAGAAGCTACTCTGGGTAGATTAGAATGGGAGGGAAGAAGTGGCGCTGGTTGGATTTTTTTTCGTGGTCGCGGAGAGACATGAAGGATGAACGAAAAATCTCGGTCACGTGATAGTGCTCTTGGCATGCAAAAACAAATCAACAGGGTTGTTTTGATTGTCGATTACATTGATTTTGTCAAATTTGACTGCAAGGACTTGAATACTAGTACCAAGATTAAAACATGTTATGAAATGAAGCTGGGCGCATCTTCCTAGCATCCATCTGGAGGGAATTTCGGCTCATGACGCAGTGGAAGAAAAGTCCGTCTTAAACCCGTTGACCTGGTTGCTGCAAGTTCCCGTGCACAAGTCAACTGGTTGGACTTGGTTAATCAGGGATTGTCTCTATACACTTCATCTTCTGGGGTTCCAAGGTTGCTATTACTTAATTCAGTCATTCAACTTCCACATGACTCATAAAATTGTTCTCGCTACAGGTAGGTACCTATTTCAAATGTTATTTTGTGACTTGTATATCACTTGGACAGTCAGCGCTTGAATGTCCAGACTATGATATATATCTTCCCCGGTCGGGACAATGAAAGTACTGTACTGTACAGATGGTAAAACATATGTGGACAAGTATATTTCAGCTCTGCATCAAGCCCTGGGAAATAGATCAAGGCCCCTTTTCCAAGGTTCGAATATTTTGGAAATGAAAACAAAAACCAACGGAAAATTCTCGTATAGGTACTCAGCAGATGTGCTCCTTTCAAGGTTACAAGGTTACCCGCTCCACCCCTGCACACCTGCACATAGGCCCGACAAGCTTTGTGGACCTTTCAAAGGTCTTCTCAAACTTCATGTCAATGATTTGTTTTGGATACCCGTGAACTATACCAACGTGAACTATACCAAGTCATTCTATGGATCAGACAGATCCCACTCCCGCGCCAAATGGAACAAGGCATTCGTCATCTTCAGCCACGAGCGCTTGCATGCCATTTTCAACCATAGTGATGAGGCGTCATGATCAACCAGATCCTATGAACTTTGAAAACTAGGACTCTCCAGTGTGAAGGCAGAATCAGGAAATCTGGAAACTCTTCACGAATCCGCAGCGGGTGATACCTCCAATCGGCAATTTTTGGCTCTGGGGATCAAGCACAGCCGGCTGACCCCACCCCGCATGAAGAAAATCAAGGAGCATCATCTCGCTTCATGTTTGAGGAATTGAAAAGAAAAGCATCCGTCTCTTCTCATCCCTGTGACACATATCACACCCAGCATGACCCCTGAGTCGCATTTTCTTCAAGTGTGGCGGCAATAAAACCTGCAGCTAGTCACATTCCTTTCCGCTTTTCGATCAGCTCCGCTTGACTAGTCCAAATAGATCGCCGACATGATGTGTTTACTGCGGACATGATTAACTCCTATAGGCCAGCCCCAAATGTATCGACAGGGGAACGCCCAGTGGGGCAGGATCGGCATGTTGATTACAATTCTTTCCACCCAGATCATGAGGCAGTCCGACCAGCGTGACAACCTGAATCCTAGCGGACAATGGAAAAGGCAATCTACTGGATCAGGTTGTCACGCTCTAATTTAAGGGTCATTTGCAATCTATTTCCCCGTGTCAAGTTGTATTCCGGGGTAGGATTCTATGACTGGTTCGCGATGGACTAAGAATGATGTGGAGGCGTTCCAGTTCCACCCCCTGGGTCTGTGTTGACACGCGCGTATCATGCATCACATCGATCTTGATGCTCGAGACTGTGTCCCAGGTGGTTATAAGACCGGGCGATTCCCCTCTGCACCAATGACCCACCCCACTTCCATTCCCTAGTGAAGGCTTGGTGTCAAGATGCATTTTGCTTCGCTGATCTCCTGTGTTTCATTGCTAGCATATGCGCATGCCCATGTGCTAGACACACGGCATGTGGGTAAGCAACACCGGGACTTGCA
The DNA here is from genome assembly GCF_028828015.1 of Penicillium pulvis. Classification (NCBI taxonomy): domain Eukaryota; kingdom Fungi; phylum Ascomycota; class Eurotiomycetes; order Eurotiales; family Aspergillaceae; genus Penicillium; species Penicillium pulvis. The sequence continues at coordinate 396,962 of NW_026643078.1, read as the reverse complement.
TCCGGACCGTCGATCGGTCTATGCGCCTTGCAATTCAGTAGAAGCTGATATTAGTGTCCCAACACCCATCGCGTCTCTCAAATTCTCGGTAGATGTGTCCATTGACGCGACGGATGATGCTTCGTACTGGCTGGCAGATATCACGCACCAGGGTATCGCGGCTTTCAACTCTAATCCCTCAGATTATACTGTCTTCCGCAACGTCAAGGACTATGGTGCTAAAGGTAATGTCTACAAGCATTCTCTTAATAGGACTGCAATTGCTCACATTTCTTTCTTAAAGGTGACGGTGTAACCGATGACACTGCAGCCATCAATCTTGCTATTAGTTCCGGGGGTCGTTACGGTCCGTCGAGCGGACGGACATCTACCACCACGCCAGCTATTGTATACTTCCCTTCGGGAACTTACTTGATCTCCACCTCCATCATCGACTATGACTTCACCCAATTGATTGGCAATCCAAACTCAATCCCGGTGATCAAGGCTACTGCAGGCTTCACGGGCCTGGGTATGATTGATGGTGACCAATACCAAAGCAGTGGAAATGCGGGCTGGACTGCGACGAACGTGTTCTTCAGGCAGATTCGGAATTTGAAACTGGATCTCACTTCCATTGCAGCAGCAACTGCCGCGACGGGGATTCACTGGCCTGTAGGCCAGGCTACTAGTATCCAGAATGTTGAGATCGTGATGAGCTCTGCCTCAGGAACTCAACACCAAGGCCTTTTCATTGAGAATGGTAAGATGACCATCTATTTGTTTTCGAACAGAAGTTGATTGTGATCGGTTTTCTAGGATCTGGAGGCTTCTTGACCGACATCACCATCACTGGTGGTCTCTATGGCGCAAACATCGGCAACCAGCAGTTTACCATGCATAACCTGGTCATCTCCAACGCAGTTACTGCCATCTCGCAGATCTGGGACTGGGGCTGGACTTACCAAGGTCTGACCATCACAAATTGTACCACTGCAATTTCGATCAATAATGGTGGTGCTGGTGACCAGCTTGTTGGCTCCGTCAACGTCTTCGACAGCAGCATCGTAGACTGTTCGACCTTTATTACCACAGCCTGGCAAACCTCAACTTCGTCCAACGGCAGTCTAATTCTAGAGAACATCGCTCTCACTGACGTCCCTGTTGCTGTGGAGGGGCCCAGCGGCACCGTCCTTGCCGGGTCGTCAGGCTCTACTACCATCAGTGCATGGGGTCAAGGCCACAAATACTCCCCTAATGGTCCTACCAGCTTCCAGGGCACATTCACTGCCCCCACGCGCCCATCTGCTTTGCTTGCCAGTGGGTCTTCCCGATACTACACCAAGACGAAGCCCCAGTACTCAGCATCGCCCACCTCTTCTTTCGTCAGCATAAGAAGCGCAGGTGCCACAGGTGATGGCACAACCGACGACACCACAGCTATTCAATCTGCCCTGACATCGGCTGCATCATCCGGATCAATCGTTTTCTTCGATCAAGGAACATACAAGGTCACCAACACTCTCTACTTCCCCCCTGGACTTCGACTTGTTGGAGAGGCCTACCCTGTGATCATGGCCAGCGGTAGTGTCTTCTCTGACATTTCCACTCCCATCCCAGTGATTCAAGTCGGCAAGAGCGGAGAGTCTGGCTCAATTGAATGGTCCGATATGATTGTTAGCACCCAGGGGTCCACACCTGGTGCTGTACTCATTGAATGGAATTTGGCAGCTGAGTCAGGTTCTGGAATGTGGGATGTCCACACCCGTATCGGTGGCTTCGATGGCTCAGACCAACAGATCGCTCAGTGCCCTACTTCTGCAGCTGTCTCTGCAGCCTGTGAAGTTGCGTATATGTCTATGCACATCACTAGCTCCGCAAGTGGTGTATACATGGAGAATAACTGGCTGTGGACAGCTGATCACGATATCGATGATGCAAGCAATACTCGTGTCTCTCTTTATTCTGGTCGTGGTCTGCTGATTGAAGGAACGACCATATGGCTGTGAGTTGATGATCTCTCTCCCATGATTGACTTCCTGCTTACAAACTTTTAGATACGCAACCGCCGTTGAGCACCACTCGCTCTACCAGTACCAGTTCTCTGGTGCCAGCTCAGTCGTAGCAGGCTTCATTCAGACCGAAACACCGTAAGTAAAGCCAGGCGCAAGCATGGCACCGAACATCACCATGTTAACACTTTACCTCCCAGATATTATCAGCCCAATCCTGATGCGGCCGACAGCCCATACCCTACCAACTCCACTCTTAATGACCCCGACTATAGCACCTGTCTTTCTGGCAACTGTGACGCCCTTGGTTTGCGTGTTCTTGACAGCGACAACATACTTATTTACGGTGCTGGTCTATACAGCTTCTTCAACAACTACAGCACCGACTGCTCTACATTCCCTACACCAGAGAATTGTCAGAGCGAGATTTTTAGTGTTGAGGGCTCTACCAGTGCTTTGACAGTCTATACTCTCAGCACCGTGGGTACGACCAACATGATTGTCAAGGATGGGACTTCTTTGGCGGTCGTGAGTGACAACTTGGATACGTATGCCGCTACGATCGCATACTTCACCCTGTAGGGCTTCCACTGTTTTCTTAACTCTGTTGTACATACTTCGCTATATGTAATCCCTTCTGTTGATTATACCCTGGAATCATCTATCATGTTTGATTTCTATGAAATATCAGATCACATATTGGAGAAAACGTCCACCTGGCAATCAATTTCACCTGGAAAATTTGTCAAGTCTTAGACTTAAAACTTATATACTTCAGTTCCCTCCTATCCACTGATAATCCTCCTTCTTTTGCGGCATAGGAATATGCCCTTTTCGCCTTCCTTCGGACTCTGCGAGGCACAGCATACCGAGAGCGTACCAACCTCATCGGCTTGATAAACTTCGCATCAACTTTGGGTAACATGTCCTTCTCCGTTAACCCGGTTTTCGTAGAACTGATAAATAGACGCTGTTGAGACCCCGGCGCCGTTGCAGTAAAGAGAGAATACCTCATCCAACGCCCACTCAGTCTCTCATTGGGCCCGACCGGGCCCACCGACTTCGCAGGATCAACTAGAGCCATTGCCGGGACCCATGACGGGATCATGAATTGGCGATTCGGGTGGCCTCTCGGCCCATCGTAAATATTGACTTCGACCATGATAGCGAGGATATAGCTGACTGAGCCATCTGCACACTTCATTGGCTCGTATCCAATGAGCTGCGGCCAGGGCCAGTGAATTCCATCTGCAGAATTGGGTCCTTGTAGCATTGCGACATCGTCCGTGTAGATCTTCAACGGGCCGCAGCCTGTATCGTCGATGAAGTCGAATTCAATTTCTGGCTCAATCTTCATTGCGTTTTTGTCTTGCATTAATTCTTGTCCTAGCCTGAGGACCAGTGGGATCTTCATAATGTATCAGTACGGTGTGAACTTGCCCAAGGAGTGCGAAGCACATACCACATATTGTCCGTCAGTATCTGTAGAACAGATGGCTTTATAAGAATTCACCGATGAGGGTCCTTGGTCGCCTCGCTAAGTATCAGTTAGAATATCGCACATTTGTGAATCAAGCTCGTGGCCGACCTACCCCTTCCACCCAAAATCCTTTGTAGCCTTGATGCGTCCTGTTTGCCCGCTTGAAATCATCCCAGTCAAATGAATGCGAACGGTAGACAACTCTTCCATAAGACCAGTATGTGATCTGTCCATCCATCCTCAAAGCACCAGAGTCATAAGCCTTGATAATGGACTCGATATTGGGCAATTCTTCAAAAACATCGCCATTTGCTGTAAGCTCCTCTCTGAGAGCTTTGAGACTTTCTAACCGCTGGATGACGTCCCAGCTTAGTCCTCTTTCTTGATATTGAGCCATTATAAAACTAGAAGAATCATTAGCAGCCCTTTCTGCAATTTTGACACATGGATCTCACTCGCGACTGGCCTTTGCATCCTCTAAGACCTTCAGTCTTATTTCGAATATGTAAGGCATGATATTGTCTTCGATTCTTTCCTTGCATCTCTGAATCTGAGCACCTAGATCTTGAGGATCGAGATCAGGCTCATCAATATTCCATCCTTGGGGCAGTAATGCCCAGTCATTGAGGGGTTTTTTGTCTGAATTTGTCCACCGATGTCTTTGGGGCCTGGAATGTGGCCTCTCAGGACCACTTGATGTTGGTGCTCCTGCCTTGTGTGTATTCATTCTTGCGGGCTCTAAGAACTAAGAAATTTTTCTTTGTTGAAAAAACGTACGACCGAAAGATGAGGAGAAAGATGCGACGAGCCGTTAGCTGCGTAGAACCCGGGGTGTTATGAGCCGTGACTCCCGTGAGAGAGATGGATACGTTCATCAATAAATGGCTAGAGAAGATTGTTTACTAAACATTCCACAAAGACGCAACTTTTGGAGTGAATCAATTTGCTAAATGTCAACTTCAATTCTCCTCTTTGTCTTGGAGAGACAATCTTGTTCGTTACTGAGTAGGTTTTCTTTGTCGTTCTTAACAAAGAGGGCAGTGACCGTGGTAGGAGCGACACCTAACCTCATTGATTCGTTCCTTGTACAAGCAGAGGCGAAAAGAGAAAGAAAACAACATTTTTTAGAACGAATAAGATAATAAATCTCTCACATTTGGGTTTCTTTAATTCTTAACCAATTATGCTTTGTTTATTAATTTGAGCGGAGAGAACTCCGGATGAACAAGCACACGGAAATGAATCCGGCCTTGAGTGTGGGGTAGTGGAGTAAGGCGGGGGTCATGATTCGGCAATGAAACTAAGAAAACGCCGAGGACCATATATTTAATGGGAGATTCCCATACTGATCAATACTCCTCTGCTAAGTCAGTCATTCAAGTCCCACAATGGCAGCAACAAACCAAACAATACCCTTCGAAGCTCTCCCGCTAGACCCGACAGGCCCTCGCGGAAATGCCTGGGGACGATTCGGACCCAACGATGAACTAGGAACTTTGAACCTTCTTACACCAGAGGTGATCGTAGAGGCTGCCAAGGAAATTCAGACCGGAGTGCGCATCTCGCTGGACTGGCCACTCAGCATGCCCTCTTATCCGAGCTTCAACCGGAATCCGTTCAAGCAGGAGATCGTGCTAAGGAACCCGAACTGTGTTTTCGACGACATCTTGACGTTTAACAGCCAAGGCTCCTCTCAGTGGGATGGCTTCAGACATTATGGTTGGCCGTACCCAGCTATCTGCAAGGATTAAGCTGATCAATTATTACAGCTAATCAGAAGTCACGGAAGTTTTATAATGGACACACAACGGACGAAATCCAGAACTCGAACGTGATCGGTCTTCATAGTATGGAATAAATCCCCACAGAGAGTGAATACACTAATGAATTTATCTTGCAGCGGTTGCTGAGCATGGCGGCATGACTGGCCGTGGCGTCTTGCTAGATTTTGCCGACTGGGCAGCAACAAACTCCGTCTCAGTCTCGGCGCTCGAGTCTGAGGCTATCACTTTGGACAACCTCAAGCAGGTGGTGAAAGACTACAAGCTCGAATTCAGACGGGGTGACATCTTATTCATCCGCAGTGGATTCACCGCAGCCTACAACGGCTTGAACGAGCAGCAACGGATAGACATGCCAAATCGCCCAAACCCAGATTTCAGTGGTGTGGAAGCGACTGAAGGTATGGTACGATGGCTCTGGGAGCATCAGTTTGCCGCTGTTGGAGGTGATGCACCGAGTTTCGAGCGCGCCCCAATTCGTGGTAGCCATGCAGACCCTGACTACAACCTTCACGAGTGGGTTTTGGCGGGATGGGGTACTCCCATTGGTGAGATGTTTGATCTGGAGAAACTCTCGGCACATTGTAAGGCTACAGGAAGATATAGTTTCTTCCTGTCTAGTATGCCGCTCAAGGTATGCCTAGTCATCCTGTCACTGGATTGGACGCTCGACTGACTCAAACCAGGTTGTTGGTGGAGTGGCTAGTCCACCAAATGCTTTCGCTATTTTCTAAGACATCTTCTTCTTCTGATTAATGGAAACTCCGCATGTCAGTGTACATAACAAGTATGAATGAAACTTTGAAATAAGCACACAATAGCCTGTGCTTTTAGTAGCAACAGTCGTCCAACAGTCATCAAGCAGACAACCCTTGTTTGATCATTTTCAGAACTCACACTGTCGTACTACTATGAGCCTATGAGCTTATCCTAATTTATCATGATTTGCATGGGGCCGAGGTGCCAGGATAATGCTGGAAGATTTGATATGTAACCTCACATGGAACGAATGGCCCACGTCAACAAAGGAACTCTCCACATGTTTCATTTTAGCTTGAAGTCGGAGGCTCAGGATCTTGTGCGACTGGGCCAGATTAGCATATTCCCCGAAGATCTAGGCAAAACTCAATTTTCACATCGAAAGACCTTGACCATTACAATTGATCGATTTTTGCCTTCAAAGCAGAATTGTAGAAAGTTTTCAAGGTCGGCTTAGAATGACGTTGACTGTTGGTCGAGACTCTACTTACTAGCAGTCTTATCATTATGGCATAATGACGCTCGGGTAACACTGTCAGACTGGTTTGGCCTTTCCACATGGTTCAACAAGCACCAAAACCACGGAAAATGTGTAACAAGGTCGAGCTTTTGACAGATTTATCCCATCAACAGCAAAGATAATCCCTTCAAACAGAGAAATGAGGACTGGGAACGATTCCACTGATACTATCAATTTCCCCGTAAACCTTAGAAAAGCTCTTCCACTGGACTTAAAAACTGAGTATACAGACCATGACCTTGTCATTACATATGAAGTACTTGTCAAACCAGAGGCAGTATCAATTGGTGATGCATGTCAACTAACGATATCACCATTTGATTATTTGATTCTGTTTTTTGACCCAATGAAGGCCTCCAAATTTCATGTTTCATGGCCTTCAGAAAAGGATAATCAAGAGCAGAGCCAATCGACCAGCCACTTTGAGATGTCGGACGAGTCAAAACAACCCCCGAGGAACAACAGACAGAAATGCAGGGAATAGAATTACTTTGCCTGTCAAATTTAACTCGGATGCAATGGAGACAGCGTCACTGGCTCCAAATCTGAAGATCTCGGGGTGTATTCATATCACAGCTTAGAATGTCCAACCCAACTCATGAGGTTTCGTCATCTCAAGATCTGTGAAGGGCGGGAAAAGATATAAAAGGAGTCAATCATCCTTCGACCTTGAAAGTTCTCCAGACAGATAAATCGATAATCACATCACTATACTCAAAATCTTGGTAAATTTTCTCCAAAAATCTCCTTACCATATACCACCCGGATAGGCGAGCTAACAGCCAAGGTAGCCAAGACTATCCAATCCATCATAAATTACAACAACAATATGCATTTTAGCATCTTTGTTGCTCTCATTGGCTTAGTGGGTGCCGCAGTTGCAGCCCCTCAGCCCGAGGCCGAGCCTGGTACGTCTTGGGATGATTCAAATTACTCACATGCCCGCATTGTACCACAAATTACTAAATAAGCTCTACTGTTGTAGAGATGAGACGACGAGCCGACGAGGCCCAGAGTAATTCTCAAACTGGCCAAAATGCTCAGAATGGCCAGAATGGTCAGTGGTGGGGACCTGGTGGTGGTTGGGGATGGGGACATCCCGGCTGGGGATATGGCGGCGGTTGGGGACATGGCTACGGTGGTGGCTGGCACTAGTTGGCACCATTAAATCTATTGATACTTGCTGTCACACTGTGTCAATTGGAAATGGTGCCACTGGCTTAATTGGTGATTAGGCTTAGCTATGGAAGATTTAGTCGGTCTTTACTGAATGAGATCTATACCATGCGGATCCTTGTATACTTTTGATTAGCTAGTAGAGCCCAAAACATGAGATGTAATAATTATAACGCCTACGAGATGCAAAGGTATGGGAATCATTTGTTTTATTTTTGATCAGGAGCTAGATCTATATCATTGTAGACAAAACTAATTCGATAACTTTAAAAATTTGCCTCGGAGAACAGTATACATTCCTATCTTACTCATTGCCGCCTAGATTGACGCCTAGACGCCCCACCGGAGGAATATTGTTCCCACTCCCCCGCGAATGCAACGCATTACTCTCGAGCTTCCCTCATGGATCTCGTAGGTAGAATTTTGGTTCCAATGGACTGAACATGAATCAGATTCCTTTAATTGACGCCGGGCGCGGTTGTCGCCAATTTTGGGTACGAGACCTCCTTGCAGTGGTACGCGCGGAACTGACCAATCCAGGACGCGGATAACGCATGGTTATCCCCATGTGCATTGCCATACCTCGTCATTGCTCCGGCGAGTATCGCTCTGCTCATTGCATTTGGCCATCTAAGTGGCCCATTATTCCGACGATGGAGTCCCCAGTGGACGCGTCCATTCATCTCAGAGTGGGATGACCAACCAGACATCCCTTCTGAAGGGCCGAAACGATCTCTTCAATGGACCGTTGCTCTTTTGGCCTTTTCAGCCATCGGTTTATCAGGGGAAATTGTGCAATGTTTCCCTCCGAAAGTCGACCTTCCTTCGCTGGTACTTGTCGCATCATGGGTATGTTTCCTTGGTAGAACAAATGTTTGAAATGGCCACTCATCCATATTTAGGCGGCAATATGCGTTCTCATCGCTGTCGAACGACCAAGATCATGTTCTATCTGGATGCTGGCATATTTCATCTTGACCTTTGTGGTTGAGATAATACTAGCAGCGCATAATGATGCTCGTCCGAGAGTGAAAGTCATTGCCTGTTACATTTCTGCCATAGCAGCCTTGGCGGCTTCTTCTACAATCCTGCTGATGCCATTTCGAAAGGACTCTTTCCCAGGATCTGGGATCAGTGCTGTGGGGGAAGCGCCATCCAGCATGCTTCGTAGCCCAGAAGACAACCTACGGCTCTGGCAGTTTCTTACAGTCTCGTGGATGGCGCCCCTTATCTCCCTTGGCCGGAAAAGGCAGCTCAATGAGCCCGATGTCTGGTTTCTTGGATTCGAATTTCAGCATAAGCGCCTCCATGAAAAGTTTCGCCACATGAGAGGATCTGTGCTAGCACGAGTCCTGAAGGCAAACAGTCTAGACGTGCTCATTATCTCCGCAGTTGCTACAGTGCAGCTGGTGTGTCGTATGTTCGAGCCACCGAAAACACGCGAGCACCTTTAGCTGATATTTGCTGCAGAATTTTCCACCCCAGTCCTCCTTCAAATGCTTCTACAAGCGATGCAAGATACAACCAAGCCCAAGCGCGTACCATTGACTTACGCATTCATTTGGCTCATAACCCGATTGATTGCTGCGCAATCTCAAGTTCTGAGCCTCTGGTACGGTCGACGCTGCTATGAAAGATCTCGAGGTGAAATGGTCATGATGGTTTATGAGAAAGCATTATCAAGAAAGAATATTCTCGGGTTAAGAATCGAGAAAGATGATTACCCTTCTGAAGAGGAGGAGCGTGATGTCCCCAATCAAGAGACTGAATCAGCATCACCAAAGCCTAGTATTTGGAGCTGTCTCAAACCAAGAAAGCAGAAAGACAAAGCCGTCAAGGCTAAAGAGGCTGCTTCTATTGGCAAGATTTTTAATCTCCTGCGGGGAGATGTCTATGAGGTGGCTCAAAGATTCTGGGAGGTCGATACCCTGATTGATGGACCTGTGGGTTTGTTCATCGCCATTAGCCTCGTTTGGTCACTTTTTGGACCATCATGCTTCCTTGGAGTCCTGGCTGTTCTGTTGGGCCAAGTCATCAACGCAGTCATCACTAGGTACTTGTTCAAATGGGAAAAGACCAGACGAGCCGCAACAGATGCTCGACTCCAAATTACGTCGCAATTTGTGGAAGCGCTCCGCCATCTGCGATGGTATGGATGGCAAAATCACTGGCTGCACCAAGTGATGGAGGCCCGGCAGCATGAACTGAATCTACGCATCGTCACTAGTCTTTGGAACATTGTCATCCGTTTTGTCAATGCCTTTTCCAGTGGCGTCTTTCCAGTTATTGCTTTGTACGCCTACACCAGGCTTGCAGGTCATGAATTGCGAATTGACATAATCTTTCCAGCGCTTCAGCTTTTCAGTATGTTGGAGGTCCGCTTGCGCGACTTCCCTAGGCTTATCACAACCATGATAAACGCCTACATCGCCCTCGGACGAATTGAAGGTTTCATGGCGGAACCGAACAAAGAAAGCATGCCACTTGATAGCGAAGTGAATGGCACGAATTTCGAAATGCAATCATGCTCTTACGCTTGGCCTGGGAAATTGTCACCGGTGCTCAATGATATAAGCGTGGCGATTTCCCAAGGTCTGACGGTTGTCGTTGGAAAAGTGGGAGCAGGAAAGACAGCTTTCCTCCAAGCTCTATTAGGTGAACTCGATCCACTGAGCGGAAAATCCTACATTCCAAACGAGATGGTGGGTTACTGTGCACAGACACCTTGGTTACAAAGCATGAGTATTCGCGACAATATTCTTTTTTCCGCCCCCTATGAGGAGGTACGCTATAAACAGACTTTGGAGGCATGTGCTCTTCTTCCAGACCTCTCACAATTTAAACACGGAGATCTAACCTTCGTGGGTGAAAACGGAATCGGTCTTTCTGGCGGGCAGAAAGCACGCGTGGCGCTTGCTCGTGCTGTATACAGCTCGTCTCGAGTGCTGTTGCTGGATGATCCGTTATCAGCCCTCGACCACAACACCGCCGAGTTCGTCGTCCGGAAGTGCTTATCTGGTCCCTTAATGCATCGACGCACCATTGTTCTTGTGACGCATCGGGTTGCACTTGTTCGAGAAATCGCAGATCAGATCATTGAAATAGATGATGGACGAGCAGCAGTTCATGACAAAAACTCTATCGCTGATTCGATCAACAAAACTGCCATCGAGAATACTATTCCATTCCAGGACTCTGAAACAGAGACAGAAGAGGAGCCCAATGCTGAGAGTCACGCAAATGCCGTGCCGGACAAATTCATCGAAGAGGAGCATCGTGCAGAGTGGGGCGTTAAAGCCCGTGTCTACTGGACTTATATCAAGGCTGGCAAATATCGCTGGTGGATTACTCTCGTCTTGGTCTTGACCATTTACCGACTCATCAACGTGGCCCAATCATGGTTCCTCAAAGGATGGGGTGAGGCCTACAACCAGACTGCAACTTCTCCTAAGGAGGACTTCTCTGGCATCAACCCGATGGCAACGACATCGAATGTTGATGCATTCTTCCTCCCTCGAGACCCAATAGACCGCCTACCATCACCTCGTGATGACGTACGTCCATGGCTATGGGTTTTCTTTGCTATTGTCACCTTGCAAGCAGTGGCCCTTCTAGTCGGACAACTCTTGATGCTGGTTATCGTCTATTACGCTGGAAAATCACTGTTCCGACAGGTAATGGTTCGAGTCAGCCACGCAACCTTCCGATTCTATGATGTCACCCCCGTTGGTCGACTCATGAATCGTCTGACATCGGACATTGGTGTGGTAGATGGTAACATCAGTGAACAATTCCAAGTCATTGCGTTTCAGGCCATCACCTGGGTCTCTTCGGTGCTAGTAATTGCTAGTGCTACTCCAACATTTCTTGTCTTCTCTCTCGCTCTCACCATCGCCTTTGTATTGATCTTTTTGCATTTCCTCCCAACATCCCAAAGCCTCAGGAGACTCGAAATGGTATCTCTGACTCCACTTCTGTCCAACTTTGGAGAACTACTGCATGGCTTGACGACGGTCCGTGCTTTTCGTGCAGAAGAGCGATTTCAAAACCGTGTCATTTCAGTTGTTGACAAATTCCAAGGCATGGACCACTTCTATTGGTCTCTTCAAGCCTGGCTCATAAGCCGCTTTGAAGCCCTATCAGCTTGCTCGACTTTCCTTCTCTCTGCCTTGGCGTTGTACACAAATACAACACCCGGACTGACGGCATTTGTGTTGATAGCGGCGAACAATTTTGTAGACTCAACGCACCAACTGTGCAAGCAGTACGGTCAGCTACAGATGGATTTTGTCTCAGTGGAGCGAGTTGACGAGTTGCTTCACACCGAAGAAGAAGCACCGGGGATGTTTGAACCCCCAGCTGCATGGCCCAGATATGGCAGTGATATCACTTTTGAAAACGTCACCATCCGGTATGCACCACACCTGGATCCCTCTCTGACCGACATTTCTCTCCGAATTCCCGGAGGATCTACCACTGCCATCGTCGGCCGTACAGGTAGCGGCAAGTCTACACTGGCAGTATCTCTCCTCAGTGTCATTAAACCGGAGACTGGCTGTGTCAAGATAGATGGCATCGACATTGCCAATGTGAGCACCCAGGCTCTTCGAACCCGAATCACCTTCGTTGCACAAGACCCGGTTCTTTTCCCTGGGAGCATTCGCCTTAACCTCGACCCGACTGAGGAATTTGCAAACGAACAGTGCGCAGAGGTTCTAGAGCGTCTTTGCGGTCGTCATGGCTGGAATCTTGATACGCATATTGAAGCAGGTGGTCGAAACCTGAGCCAGGGTCAACGCCAGCTGATTGCTCTTACTCGAGCTGTACTTCGACGAAGCCCTGTTGTTATTCTGGACGAGGCCACGGCCTCGATCGACCACGAAACCTCGCTTGAAATGCAACAGATTGTTCGCGAGGAGCTACAATCATCTACTGTCATAACTATTGCCCATCGGGTTGAAGCTGTCAAAGATGCAGACTTTTTTGTGGTCCTGGATCAGGGTCGAGTAGCTCAGCAAGGCCAAGTCGAAGAAAGAGGATAACTCTCTAAATTTTTTGAACTATGGACTGCGGAAGAAAGCTAGATATGGGCACAAAGGACACAGACAAAGACTTGCAGTTGAAGAGCCCTGCACGTGGGAAGGTATTTCTAGAGCATTCAAATAGATGACTAGTTTTGTGAGTTAATCCAAGTGAGGTATCCTGTGTATGGGCTTCAATGCAGAGGCATTTTCATTCCCTGTTGTGTTCCGCCCACATAAAGACAATACATTTCCTGACCTAGCACCCATCGTTACAGGCACCATAGTGAAAACTGAGGCCCTGACTTGACCTATGTGCAAGGTATGAGAGCCAGCTAATAATTTCATTTTTATCCTACAAATGTGTAGCAAGACTGCCAAGACATATCGGGGGCTGGAAAGCCAACCCCCCCAAAAGGAGACATTCATATACAAATTCCTTGAAAAGAAAGGGGGTATCTAGATCTTCACAGCTTGGCCTTAGCCTGGGCCTTCTTGAGAACAGGCTCCATCTTCGTAGCCTTCATAATGTTGCCCTTGATCTTGAGCTTGCCACCCATGAAAAGACGCTGGGCGTTGGCCTTGCCGGAGACGAGGGACGCAAAGTCGGCATCGGAGAGGGAAAGGGTGACTATATTGCAAGAAAAAAAAAGATCAGTATGGATGATTGCTGGTCACGCGGTCAAGGCGCAACTCACCGTCAGCTTTGGCGCCCGCGGGAGCGGCGCCGTGGCCAACCTCGCCCTTGTTCTTCAGGTCGAGGTGCCAGGTCTCTTCCTTGCCATCCTTGTTCTTGACGTTGAAGGCAACGATAGCCTTGGCTCCGTTGATAGCCTCCTTGCGACCAGCCTCATCGCCCTGGAGGGTCTCATTGATGACGTCGAACGCGGCGGAGGAGGGGTGGGAATCTATGGCGCGTGGTTAGCATGGACCTGAAATATTGGCGGGTTAGACACACCTTTCTTAAGAGCCATAGTGAGTATAATGTGGGTTATTCAAAGTGGTTGAGAGCAAGGGCAGAAAGTTGACGTTAAATAGCGATGATGAAATCGACCGGGGTCGCATGTGAAGCGCCGTAGCCCGTGCCGAGGCCCCGTGAAAGGCGTTCTCCACACGTTGATCAGTACTACTCCGGACTTTACATGTTTGAGTGGAACCCTTTTACCATCACAATTTGATTACACTAACCATTGAATCGTCGATCTCTACCACTTTGCATCTCCCCACAAGCTAAGATACTATAAAGCAAGAACGTTCTCCGAAACCCCTTTCCGCCCCAGAATCCCTGGGCCCACATGCAGACCAAGCCCTCTCCTTTCAATGGGTCGTACAAATCCGGCATTCATCGCGAACGACAATCGCTTCCCTCCGAGGAAAGCTCGTGACTCGGCCTCCCCACACACGTCACTTCCAGCCCAACACCGATGTAATAGCCGCTTCAAATGATCGGCTTTCTCCCACCGCTTCCCCTCGCTTTTGCCAAACTCCCTATCCCGCCTCGCTGTCGTTTAGCAGCGCAAAGCACTCGTTGCAACTGTTGCTGATTTATACCTACCGGTGTCAACTTGATGGGCACGTTGACGGGGTCTTCCTTGAGGGTTTCTATACAAGGCTCCCGGTCCCTGCGTTGGGTTAGTGGGGCCAAAGCGTCATCCCAGGTTCCATTACGCAGGGTTGTGTTCTGAAAATTGAATTCCCGCAGACTGTGGCGATGGTCATATACAAAGGAGGCTAATTGTGACGCATCAGTGATTGCGTTGGCCAGTTCTATTTTCTCTAGATGGCGGAATTGCAATGGACTCAGAAATAGTCTTTGTTGTCGGGGGCGGTGTTGAGACGAATCGGCTTTGATCTTGTATTGAAGACATGGCTCAGTAGCCAGGGAAAACGGTGACAGACCCCTCTCGCCTTTCCAATGAAATACCAATCTCCGGAGCTCGGGAAAGCTTTTCAAATAGGCGTGGAGCAGCTTGAAATGATCGGTTGGCAAACCTGGATGGTGGTGGAAGCTCTCCATATGGATGGTTAGACTGCGGATCTGAGACCAGCGCTTGCGAGAGGCAGGCGATGCACCGAAACTCAGTTCTGGTCTCAGATAAAGTGCAACCCCGGGATGAACTGACAGCAGAGAAAGAGACTCCAGGAACTGCAACGGAGCTCGCTCGATAGCAATCCGCAATGATATTAGTGCGTAATCTACCACGCTTCGACGATACCGATGGCTTGGAGGTTGGCCTCCACAATTGATTCGAAGATGACGCAGGTTTCTCATTAAGGATAGAGCCCGTACAAACGAAGGGACATCGGTAGAGGCATGGAACAATGGCGGATATTGCTGGACCAGCAGATTGGTCATCTCGCGACTCCCATACTTGGTGATCTTGGAAGAGGTCCGGTGACCTTGTGGCATGTATGCAAATGTCTGCTCCATGCCTGCAACCATATCTAGCACTGGAGGTAGAAAGGTTTCTGCCGTATGTGACATCTTGAAGGTGATCGCTTCAATGTGGTTCCCGATGCGTCGCAGAGCAGCCACTCGAGAGGGTCGACTCAATCTACGGCTTCGAAATGTTATTGTGATGTCTGCGAAAACAGCCGGTGCCAGCTGAATAGCCAGGCTTTGGCATACCAAACGGCATGATATGATGTCGCTTTTGGTCAAATAGCAGACTAGTAAATCACTGACGGCTTCTTTTCTCCATGCTCGAGCAAGATTAGGTTCTGATGCCATTCTTATTGACCGAATATACGGATCCGGTACCTCTCCAAGGCCCGGGGGTGGACAGTACTAGATCAGGAGAAATCACCTTTCTGCTCGTTTAACATATGCAATATACCTCCACCTGGGCAGATTAGTTATATTTGAACAATAACATTTCTACTACATATACATGCTGCATGTCTAAGGATAGATTGAAGCCTAACCTGCAACACGGGATCTCTGGTGTATATTATTCAGCCTCCGATTCGGGAATTATGCATCCAGCCACTTGAATGAGTCACTTCAGGACGGAATCAAACCTGACCTCGGAAGAAATAGGTAGCGGTCATAATGGCAACTGCAGCATGCATAGCCCGGTTCAGCATTTGTTGAGCTGAGGTATCACAAACATGACCAATTCGGAAGTCAGGGCTAACACGTTAAGCCCTGTTTGTAAGGTTTGACTCACAGCGCGTGACGCGTGCTATCATCACGTGGAGATAAGACATCGAATTCCGATCGGACGCGATTTGTATACGATGAAGACAATTACAACGTAGAGACTGACTTATTGTCTTTACAAGGAGAACAATGCGAACGGAGCTACTGTTTGAAGTTGAATGAAGAAGTGGAACCAACAAGTGGCTCTATAGATAACGGTGGTTGCCTAACTTTGCCACGAAAAGAGTCGGCAAGCGTTGGATTCTCGCCTGGCCTTGGCAACTTTTAACATCACATCTTCATCACCAGCGAGCCCATTCGTTAGTCTCACACCCTCGTAATAGATGCCTGGTATGGCCGCCTAAGATAGTAAGGGCATCTAATCTTTGAGCCTCACTTTCGCTGGGCGCCCTGCCCCGCTCTCCACTGCGGACCCGACACGCCCAATCCCCCGGGTTTGAGCCAAGCGTCTTATGCAGTGTTCTTCTGCTTGAGAAGGTGAGTTATCACATCAGCCCATCATCATGAGGTGGGACAAACAAACCTACACCCATGGATGTGCAAAACCCCGAGGCCTTCCTGTTCCTTTTGCCTCATCTCCTTCTGCTCCTCGCACAGCCACCGCTTTCCCGTTTGCACCCGCAGCATAGGCTTTCTGAGGCTAATACAACGTGCAGCTCCACAACAATACTGACCAGATTGTCTTGGGTTGTTCGATTTCCCCTGTCATTCTGGATTCTAATCAGCCTCACCTTTCTGCTTAACTTCAACTCTTTCATTTCGCCAAAACCTCACTTCCATTACTCTTTGGCTACGCTCTGCTCGCGAAGACAATCTGTATTTGTCCTGCTCTCCTCCCATCTGTCACAATGGCGGACCCAAAAGAGGACGAAATTAAGGATCTCCTCGAAGAGCTGGATCTTTATGAATTCATTTTGACTGATCAAAAGACAAGCACACCGGATGACGTGGAGGCAATCGGGGAGACACGCGACACTATCAAAAAGCTGCAGGCTAGGCTCGCGGGTCTTCTTGGGAACGTCGCTCCAAGTTCTCCACCACCTGAAAGTCATCCTGCTCCCCAGCCTACAACTCCAGAGCTTCCTCGGGTAACATCAGTCACTCCCCCAAGACCGGAAAATCCTTTGCCAGTCTCGAACCCGCATTGGCCTTCGTCAGCACCGTCACCCTTTGGCTTCCAGCCTAGCGCTCATGCCGGGCCATCCTTGCCACCAATCTCATCATTCAGTCCTGGCGAAGGGTCTCGTAAACGACCACGGGAGGGGTCGTTCGGATCTCTGAGCTCACAACAGCCGTCAAAGAAGGCAATCATGGACAAGTCTAGGAATCGGATCCAAGAAATTGACATAAAGCTTCGTATGCAGTTGGAAAGGAACCGCCGCCAATATGCTAACATGAGGTCGACTGAGGAGGTTCGGGAGACAGCCAGGTTGGAGAACATGTCTGAAGAACAAGTCCTTCATGAAATCAATGAGGAGGAGCGTGAGAACGAGATGACCATTCGCTCAATGATTCAGATGGAGAAGGACGAGGAATACGCTCGCATGATCCAGGCTCAGGACGACGAGGAAGTTCAGCCGCTCCCGCATCCGAGCTTTGCTATCCCTGATCGGACTTTGCCCCGCCCTCCTTCGTTTCCAGCACCAAAGCATCAGGCGTACGGCAATAATTATCGTTCACCTCATCCAGAAATCCTGGACTCAGATGATGATCTTCAAGAAATTACCCCCGAGTCTTTCAATTCGGTACAAGGGTACCCTCCTCGCCCGCCGTCCTACTTGTCGGCACCAGGTCACGCATACCAAGCACCCTACTTGTCACCACATAAGGGCATGCCCGGTATGTACCCTACCTTGGCGGCACAATATCCTTACATGCCCCAAGGTTATTCTCCAGCTTCTTCTGCTATGCAACTGGGTATGGGGGGTCCATTGTCCCATATGTCCCATATGTCCCCTAGACGCCTGCCGTGGATGCAGGGCCAAAATCTCGAAACGAAGGCTTTTGACCTTATCCGTGAACAGCAGGACTTGGAAGAAGACGCCATTGATTTCGAGTAGGTCTTCCCCCAAATTGTTCTATTCGCTGGCGTCCTAGAAGACTACTGACATGAGATTTGCAGAATGTACAAGGAGGCAGATTTCCCGGATGACATTAAGAACTTGCTCACGGGAATCAAGGACATCAATAAAGCGACACAGGCAGACAATGATGATACACCCCCAGAGCTAAAAGTGACGTTGATGAAGCACCAAAAAGTCGGACTGGCATGGCTGAAGGCAAAAGAAGAGAGCAACCACAAGGGTGGTGTTCTAGCAGATGACATGGGTCTTGGGAAAACCATTCAGACAATTGCGCTTATGGTCGCTCGCCCACCCACAGATCCTGATCGACACCCGTCCCTGATTGTCGCTCCAAAAGCTCTGATGGAGCAGTGGAGGCTCGAGATTGGTAGACATGTCAAACCTGGGGATTCTCAATTGTCTGTATTCATCTTTCACGGGCTTCAGCGCCAGATTCCTTGGAGAGATCTCCGGAATTACGATGTGATCATCACGACATTCGGTACTTTGACCGCGAACCACAAAATCCTTCTACACGCGGAAAAGCTCCAGAGCGAAGGGAAGGATGCGAGTATCGTGAAAAAGGTTCGAGATGGTGCGGTGCTCTATAGCTCAGCGAGTAAATGGCATCGCGTCATCCTCGACGAAGCCCAGAATGTCAAGAATCCAAATGCCAAATCCACGAGGGCCTGCTGCAGGCTTGACGCAACTTACCGATGGTGTTTGACTGGAACTCCGATGATGAATCGGCTCGAGGACTTTCAGTCTTTATTAGGATTCCTCCGAATCCGCCCTTATAACAACAAGGAGAAGTTCAAACGGGTAAGCTATCAATACAAGCAACGAGTGACTATATCAAGGCTAACCAACAAAACAGGACTTTATTCGACCTATTAAGAACGGATGGGGAGAGGAGAATGTCATGAAACAACTCCGCGTCCTTGTCAAGTCCGTGTGTTTACGTCGTACAAAGAAGACCAAGATTGACGGACAGCCGATTTTGCAGCTTCCACCAAAAGTCATCGAGAAGATCCATGTCGTTTTCAACGAAGAGGAGAAGGGGCTGTACGATGAACTTAACTCCGATTCCCAGAACCAGATTCGCAAGTACTTGAATGCAGGTACCCTGGGTAAGAACTACAGTCATGTACTGGTTCTTCTTCTTCGGCTCAGACAAGCCTGCGATCATCCTCTGTTGATCAAGGGCTTCAATGCCGAGAGTTCAACCGTTGTTCAAGGCGTGGATCTAGTTGCCAATGCTAAGCTCCTAGATGATCAGACAGTGGAGCGGATCAAAAATAATAAGGATGATGACGATGGCACTTGTCCTATATGCATGGACAGCCCTGAAAACCCAGTCATCTACATCCCTTGTGGACACTCCTCTTGTTCGGAATGTTTTGCCAAAATTTCTGATCCTACATTGCTTGCCCACCAAGACTCTGGCTTGGTGAAGTGCCAAAACTGCCGCGGTGAAGTTGATCCCACCAAGGTCACGGACGCCATCTCTTTCAACAAAGCCCACGGCTCAGATGCTGAATCACCCGTGGCCGAGGAATCTGAGCAGTCTGACGACACTGATTCCGACTCCGATTCTGATACTGAGACCGACGGATCGGCCAAAAAGCGCAAGAAGAAATCCCTGGCGGAACTGCGTACTGCGGCCCAACGGAACAAGGCCGAGAAACGGAAGTATTTTCGCCGTCTGGAGAAACACTGGACACCCAGTGCCAAAATCACCAAGGCCATCGAGATTCTTCAGGCCAACGAAACCCGCGGCATTGGTGACAAGACCATCATCTTTAGCCAATTCACCTCACTTTTAGATCTTCTCGAAGTTCCTATCGCCCGTGAGGGATGGGGATGGGTGCGGTTCGATGGTACCATGAACGTCCATGACCGCAACGCAGCCGTGGCCTCGTTCACTGACAACCCGGATTGCAGAATCATGCTTGTCTCCCTCAAGGCTGGTAACGCAGGCTTAAACCTCATCGCCGCGTCCCATGTTATTCTTTTTGACCCTTTCTGGAACCCCTATGTCGAAGACCAAGCTATTGATCGTGCACATCGTATCGGACAGACGAAGGATGTCTTCGTTCATCGGTTGCTCATTGAGGGAACGGTTGAAGACCGTATCATCGAGCTACAGGAGAAAAAGCGTGAGCTTATCGAGGGTGCTCTGGATGAGGGTGGTAGTATGAATGTCTCTCGACTTGGTACCAGGGAGCTGGCCTACCTCTTTGTTAGTTCCCCCTCTCCATTATGCGGCTTATTCGTTTCCCTTATAGCTCTTACTAACCCGTTTAATCTCCCTAGGGTGTTTCGACCTAGAGCAGGACCAATTTTTGATCTAAATCCTTCCTTTCGGTTTTCTTTCGACGGATTTCAGATTGCATTCCGCTTTTCTTTTTCTGGCGACTTGGTTCTACTTTCCACCATTTGCTTCAAACCTGCAGAGAAGGACCATCGTTGCCCTTGGTGTTCCTTTCTAGCGGGGTCCCCATGTCGTGATTTTCTCCTTGTAATTTCTCGCTCCATCTTATTTGCTAGGCGTTTCCTCGTTGTCATTCTTATACCCTTTTGTCATTTACACGCGCATGCAGACTGTCTTGGTAGAGAACCACCATCTGTTTTTTTTCTTGGAAGTACAATAGAGCATTTGAGTCAGAATCAGAATCAGAATCAACTTTATTTTTATTTTGTTTGCTCGGCCTATTATTGCCTTGTAACTTGCTTTTGGTAAGATAATAGAGAACAAGTTGTTTTAAATCTTGTTGAAAGAGGACTTGCTTTTATTCAGCAGCTCATTCGGGGAGAAAAAAAAAAAAGGCATTGAGATGGTAAGAGTCTAGCTACTAAGGTTGGGGGGGAGAAAAACAAAAAAAAAATCGAAATGCATAATCGTGCTGTCCCTTTCTTCAAGCCGCCACTGCCCCAACCGCGTTCATTGTATCGTGATTCTTGAGAACCGATTATGCCTCTGCAACAAAATCAGGCAATCATGATACCCTCCCTACCTCCTTGAATGTCTTCAGAATACACCAAGAGGGGGGGGGGCGCGAGGACTTCCGTTTTCCAAATCGGAATTGGTCCTCTACAGGTCGGCGTCATCCTCATCGGGAAGGGGCTGCTGGGCGGCATCCTCCATCTCCTTGCGGTAGACCTCGAGCTGGGCCTCGTCGACGGTGACCTCTGGGGGAGCAAGGGCGAGACCGGCAACGAACTCCTATAAAATAAATTAGTAATCCGGACATGAATCACCAGTTCCCGAGTATGGGGATACGTACCAGCTGGGGGTTGCCAACCAACTTGCGGGCGAGCCACAGGAAGGGCTTCTCGAAGTTGTAGTTGGACTTGGCGGAGATATCGTAGTACTGGAGGTTCTTCTTGCGGTGGAAGGTGATGGTCTTGGCCTTGACCTTGCGCTCCTTCACGTCGACCTTGTTACCGCACAGAACAATGGGAATGTTCTCGCAGACACGGACGAGATCACCTGGAAGGAATGTGAGACAATGTAAAAACAATTTCGTGATCGATGTTACTTACGGTGCCAGTTGGGAACGTTCTTGTAGGTGATACGGGAGGTGACATCGAACATGATGATACCGGCCTGACCGTTGATGTAGTAACCATCACGGAGACCACCGAACTTCTCCTGACCAGCAGTGTCCCAGACATCGAACTGGATGTTACCCAGGTTCTATTCAAATTTTTAGTGGTTAGTCGGTTGTCAAACGGCAAGACAGCGAGGGAACCGTTGGAAGCGGGGCTCTCGGCGGGGTATAACATACGGTGGTGAAGGCAAGCGGGTGAACTTCGACACCGAGGGTGGCGATGTACTTCTTCTCGAACTCACCAGTCAGGTGACGCTTGACGAAGGTGGTCTATTTGGTCGATCGTTAGCGATCGAGTGATTCGTGGATGATGGATGAGGCGGTCGTCGGGCAGATATTTTTTCGTCTTTGTTGACAATGGCGGGGCAAGGGAAGTGATGGGAGGGGTTCGGTAGTAGCAAGGCTAGTATGGCCCTTGTCAGGGATTCAAGGACGTTTGCTCCCTTTGAAATGATCCTTCTTGCAATTTTTTTTTTTGAAGACCGCCCGACGCCTGGATATTCAGTGATAGTCGCTTACCTTTCCAGTACCACCGTCACCGACCAAGACAAGCTTGAAAGTGGGGACCTCCTGAGCCATTGCGGAAATTTGGCGATGTAAACTCTTTTGATGAGATAGACAGAACCGCTGGAAATTTCGCGGGAAAGTTTCTGGGGAAAGAGGATGAGTTTCGAAGGGGGGAAGGGAAGGAGGTGAATAACGCTCAAAGGGAATTTTTGCCCGGTCGGCGGGCGGTCACGTGTCTGTGTGCCTGAAGGCCTGACGTAGTTGTCCAACATTTGATTCTTTAGCATAAGAAGGCCTAATTATAGCCTTCGACCTGCAGTGTTTCCTAAGTATGGCTGGTATACTCCTTCCATCTCTCACTTCCTTTTTACTTCTACTCAAGGGTCAAATCGTGATTCATAATTTCGAAATTGCGCGCGAACGCTACACGCAGCCCTACAGAGCCGCATAGAATACCCAAACAAGAGGTCAGTCATCACAGATGGGAGGACCAGCCTCTCTACAGCGGAACAAGATGACATCCCAGTAGTCCCCGACCTCCCCAATTACGTTGGGGAGTGAGCTGCAGCTCCACCTCGATAGTCTGGGATCCACCCTCCTCCTTGCGCGATACCTTGATCATCACTGGTCGCTATGCATTGATATTCGTTAGCTTGACGGCCCATGCAGCAGTGAATCAAGGCAAAATAAATCGAACATACCCCTTCGTTCTGTTGGACCACTTCGGCCACCTTCGAAAGCCGTTCATGGTTCAACCAGTGTACACTTCCAAAGGCCCGAACCAAATCATCAGCCTTCAGACCAGCCTGATTCGCCGGACTCCCTGATTCAACACTGTTAACCTTGGCGAATGGTGTCCCGAGGGCAGCCGCATCGGTAATGCTGTTCTCGAGAGCCGCGGGTGGTGCGGTAATAGGCACAGTGGTACCGTTCGTTGTCGCAGTAGCTTGGGCTTTCTGTAATTGCGCAAAGTGTGCATGCAGACCTTTTTCGAGGTATTTCATGATTTCCTTGTGGTCATTTTGAATATGGATCATCCGGACACGCGTAGCTCGTACTATTGAAGTTCTCAGTAACATGGTGGTCCACGGGTGTTCAGAGTTAAGTACCCTGTGGGATGTCGATATCGTCACGAGGATAGCCGTCAAAGGTTGTGAGGGTCGAGCGCATCGTCACTCCATGCTGTACAAAATGCATATCATTAGGGAATGCAAGGAACGTCACCGATATGGAAGTGGGAGCTCACCGAGGTCAGAACCGTGCTGAGCGCCTTCAGCTCCTCTTCGATCTTCTCCTTCTGCTGCATCAGCTCGGGCATCGTCAATTTCGACCAGTCGATCTGGATACCTCCAGACGTCGGTCCGGAGGCCACTGTGGGAGCATGGATGTTATCACCCATAGCTGAGCTTTCTTCAAGTCGAGAAATAGCAAAAGGTGGGGGAAGAAGCTCGAACCAACGCGTGTAAATGAGGGCGGTGCCCAGGTGGGGCAGTTTTATATAAGCGCCTATAGCCGCGCCAACAACTATGAGTGGATATTTAATCCGCGATGTTATTCCACAGGTACACGTACGATCATTTGGCAATTCTAGTAGGATCATTGTCTCCAAACACATTGAGCATCTGTGCTACCGGTGCTGTGCGGAATCATATCATCCTCAAGTGACCGTTCAATCCCTGCGCTTGTAGCCCTGGAAGCAGGATTTAAAATCCATTTAAATCCCACCTATCCAGTGGCCTCACGTCATGACGTACATGGATGAGATTCAAATTGCTGATTCCTCAGTACAACATCTGTCTGAAGCCGACGCGATTACCATGGCGCGGGTCTCTTTATTCCTGTCGAATTTGGTGAAATGCAGTCCCGAGGAAAGAAAGAGCCAGCATCTTGCTTTCCCTTATAAAGACGAACACACATTCTTTCCCACACGATACCCAGCCCATCGTGACTGCCAAATCATGACGCTTGACATCGTCTCGGGCGCTGCGTGTGGTTTGGTTGGGGCGCATCCTTGTCGTCGATCTTCATGACCTCCGCGCCTATACTAAACCAGCACGCCGCGTCCGGGCCTGATCATGGAGCACAAGGATGAGATCGAGGCAAAATCACTGACAGCTGGGGATGATTTGCCCGACAAAATTCAGAGCCCAACGGATGAGACAACTCCAACGCAGGCCGCTCATCCGTTCAAGAAGTGGATGGATACCTTCCGAACCCGCAAATACGTGCCTCCAGGAATTCCCGAGCGTTATGTAGAGGGCTGGCCAGATGATCTACAGACAGGCAATGCTCATCTTTCGGCACAGGATCCGCAGTGGGAGAGAAATTCTGGACACTCGTCACATCTGGCCTTGAAGACTGCTACGATTAGCAATACAAGCCAGAGTGAGGAGAGGTCGAGGGGAACAACACACAGCACGACAACACAAAGTGTACTGTCTGATTTGCGGGCTTCGGGAGACAGCTCCCGACCAAGTTCCAGCAACTATGTGGATGAAGCAGCGGAAATCCGGGCCACCAAGAGGCGCTGCGTGCTGCAGGAACTGCTCGCGACTGAAGACGATTATGTTCTTGGTCTCAAAGCTCTGACTGGGGTGAGCAACAATTTCTGCATATTCATCACTGTGATCCATCTGATCATTTGATAGGTTCTTTCGCTTTTTAGCGCCCGAACGCAGATTCAGCACAACATTCAACACATTGGTGAAATCCACGAGCGTTTCCAAGGTCGGCTACATCGGACGTCGCCTTTATCGAGCCGTCAAGCTGCAGCAGAAGCGTCGGATTTTGTTTCTCGTGGATTATCGAAGCGCTTAGGGGGCATCGACATTCGAGGACTGAAAGCTCTCCCGAGTCGATCATTGAGAACCCGCAGCTTCAAAGCAGCAGTCGACCAACACCGCAAATCTCTGGTGGCAGACCCAGTTGAAGTCTTGGAGGTAGCACGAGAGATCGAGAAATTGGTATGCTCCAAAACTACTAGACTGGGAAGAGTGTCCACTAACTGCATAGAAGTCTGCATCTTTCTCGGCATATGAGGAATTCTGCAGCAACTATGACCTTCTATCACAGGATGTCGCTATCCTACGTCGTTCAATTCCAAATTGGTCAGTCCATGATCAAGGCATTGAAGCACTGTCAAAGTCTGTAGCCTCTGTCAATAGCCGCAAACACGAGGAGAACAAGTCAATGTCGATGGGCGATTTGATGATCAAGGTTTAAATTCTCTGCTTATGTTTCTTTCAAGCGCTAACCACACAACAGCCCATCCAACGCCTGTGCAAGTATCCACTGCTCCTCCAGGACCTCCTCCGGCACACGCCTGTCAGCGACTGCCCAACTTCTCATGATGCAATCCGGCAGATCCTGGACAATATACGGATTTTGGTGACGCAGATTAACTCGGCAACGGGCAACCCTATCAATAAGGATCGCATTCACAAGACACTGCTTTTACAAGAGAGGATTCAGTTTGCTGACTCGGTATGTCTTTCCCTAAGTATGTTGAGAACATCTGATAACTTGGGCAATGAACAACAGTACATGCTACAAGATGTGTATAGGGACCTTGGACCGATGGTTCTTTGTGGAGTGCTACATGTCACCTATCAGACATCAGAACAGATTACTGGCGATTTCATGGTATGCGTTTTGTTCAATAGTTATTTTCTTATTGCGAAAATCATTGACGACTCCCACCGACTGGAGGCCGTCGCTTGTATTTATATGGATGATTTGAAAATGGACACCATCCAAAATGGACGAGGTAAGTTCTTCTTTCCATCATCATCATCGGGAAATTCTCTGACTGGCCAGGTATTTACTGCTATGGTTGTCCCTTTTCATGGAAGATCTTGTTTCAAGACCAAGAGGAAAACTTCGAATTTGTGCTCAGTGCATCATCTGCTACTGAAGAAAAGCAGTGGAAGACAGACACGTTGAAATATTCGGCAGCTCTGTCGGAATTGGGCAAACCAGGCGCACAGGAACCTCGCAAGTACTCACTCTTGACTACTCTTCTGGTGCCTTTGGATCGGACCCAGTATACAGTGGCCTCACTTGCACGAAGGTCCATGGATGCCGTGGCAATCTCACGAAAGTCCACGTCCCAACACGTAGTCATTCGGAAGACACGTTGCCCACAGACTCACGATGAATCCACCGAATCGAGTAGTGAGATTGATCGGCCCACCTCCCCGATTGCACGAACCCCATGGGTTGTGACAGCGAAACGAATGGATCGAGTCCGATTGGAACGACTTATTTCGGAGGTCTATACGCGCGATGTGTTGCCATGGCCCGGAATGATTCTCGGTCGAGGGGACCTACTGTTCGGTCGCGGGTCGATCATGAGACATCTTAGCTTGCACAAAGGATTCGCGAAACGGCCCATCTCGATCAGCACTTCTCACTCAGGGCCCCTGGTAGCTGAGTCACTCGCCATTGACAATTACAATGGAGAGGAAAAGCAATTGATTACGAGCCAGGATGGGTGTGGCGACCAGCAATCGCCAGTAACGGACTGTGAGTCTCCCAAGACGCCCACGTCGATTATGGGGCGCTCCAAAACCGTCCGGTTTGGAGCTACGTCCAAGAAATCACTGTCTTTACCTCGCGAGAAGCGGCCGACCCAAGACGATAATCTTGACTCGTCGCCCCGCAAAAAATGGAGCTCACCGATGACCTTGTTGAGCGCATTGTCACCGAAGAATCTCATCCGGTCTCGTGTGGAGTCAGGGACAGAGGAGTGAGTGTGGGAAGATCATCGAAGCTTGGAAGTGGGGGAAAGGGGGGTATGGGGTCGGATGAAGCAATAGGACACATTGTTATTAGCTCGGCGAAACAAAGGGCAAAGAATGGAAGGTATTGGTACATTATTGAACTGGGTTCTTCTCCACTGTAGAGGATCATATGACGTCTTAAAAGCAGGGAGCTCATGTTCCATGACACACGAGCTTTTCCATTAGCAGCCACCGCGTGACGTCATATACCATCATCAGCTCTTTAAAGCTCTTTAAAGCTCTCCATCCCACTTCTCTTTCTCCTGCATTTCACTCCTTAATTCTTCAATTGAATTAACTTAAACCAATCTTTCAATCTTCAACTACTATTATTCATCATGACTCGCGGAGCCAGCACAGCTTGCAAGGTCTTCTACAAGGGCAAGTCTGAGGACTTCATCGTTTACGTCGATGACCTTGAGATCCTGCAAAAGTGGAAGAACGACCGCAGCATCGCCCTGTCCGATGTATTGAACGGCTGGAAGATCCTTGTTTCCCACAGGTAAGCTTGGATTGAACATTACTTGATCTTGTGAACCCCCACTAACGTTCTATCCACCATAGCCATGGAGCCCAGGGTATCCTGGACACCGCTAGCAAAGCCGCTCTAGAGAACGAGTTCGGTACCAAGAATGAAGACGAAGTTATGATTAAGATTCTCGAGGGTGGTGAATACCAGCCCGATAGCGTTAGTTTCCCCTTATCTCCACATTATAGCTCCAAAGTTTGACTAATATTTTGCAGAACTCTGGACGCGTTGGTAGCACCAATGATTCCAAGGCACCTGCCAACATTGGCCGGTAAATGTTTTGCCCATTGAACCTATTCGTGGGGTTTGCGGTGCTACTATTCCCCCGCTTACCCCCCCACTTCCCCGTTCCCTGTGAACCACTCGTCTACCCTACCTTACCCGGGTTTTGACATGATTGTGCTCGTGTAGTCGTACACGAGGGGGAGTTCTATCCCTGCGGGGTTGTCCTTTTTTCTTCTTGGTTGTATTGCATATGAGCAGTGGCAGGTCCCCTTGATTGATATCATGAGATAATGAGACGGGTTTTCGAACCCATCATACAAATACCAATATTGAAATGAAACCAAGATTCAGAACTGAGATTGTCATTCCCGAATAACGAGAGAGTTGGTATCACCTAGCTCTACGTTGACGTAATTTCGTAAACCGTAATTAAATGGCGTCTATACTGCCATTGCGAGATCTAAGTGAATAATGCGAACCCAACCAAAGCAAAATACCCATGACACTTAAAGCTAAGCTGCCCTAGCAACTTCAACCTCCTTATCCTTTTCTCTCTCCTCCCTCCTCTTCACCACCCACTTTCCAAGCTCCGCCCAGATGGCCTCCTTCTCCGCAATACTCATCGAAGCCGCAAGCCCACTAGTAGTAGTAGCCACGAAAACCGGCGCGCCTTCCCAAACCCCAGGTATACGACCCATATTCTCACTCTCCCGCTGCCACCCATACGTAAACTCCTCTTTCCGAATCCCCCGCCCATATCGCACCCTCCAAACAGCCTCCCAGATACCCTTGCCAACAAGACCAACAGCCTCAGGCCGCTGAGATGCAATCTTCGCCTCGAGAATCGGCACGCCTTCGTCCATCTCGGCTTTTGTGAGCATGCTTGCGTCTCGTGTCGGTCGCACCACGATATTCGTGTTGCCGACGCTGTATAGCTCTGGAAGCTTGTATGTATCTGAGGGTGGGTGGCGGATTTTGGTTATTCCTGATGTGTGGAGGAGGTGCCAGAAGCGGTTTGAGGGGGTGGGCGTAGGAGAAGCCTGTTCTTCCGGTCATTAGGCCTGGGTTTACGCCTACTAGAAGGAGGATTAGGTTTGGGGGGATTGTGTCGCGGAATAGGGAGGATGAGGCGGGCGGGTTGTCGGATGCGCATATTGGCTTGCGTTTGCGGCGGCGTGGGGATGAAGTTGTTTCGCTTTCGAGAGTTGTTGGTGAGAGTGAGGGTGAGGCAATCGAAGAGGTGCTGGACCGAGTGAAGTATGTTGATTTTGTACTTTCGGATTTGATTGGAGTCGAGGTATTTTCCTCTTTCTTTATCTTGGGACTTGCAGTGGCTTTGCGACTTCTGACTGCCTTGGTGGGTATCATTGTGTCTGTTGCAGGTAGTCCTCGGTCTGATTCATCGGGTGTAGAGCTTCGTTTTGAGGGACTGATTAGTTTCTTTGAAGACTGAAGCGCAGTGGAGCTGCCTGGGTGCAAAAACCGAGCTAGGGCGCCGTTGAAAGTTGTAAGTTTGTTAATTGGCATATCACCGATTTTATCTGGTGTGCAGTCATTGTGTAGTTCATGGCAGTCATGGGAGGCATCAAGTGGTGCCATGATATAAGCTATAAGCGAAAACACACGCTAAGTCAGTTGGTCCAATGAGTATGGTTCCAAGGTTGATTTGCACCCTCAAAAGTATAGTGAAGAGTATTTGCTTCATTGTGGTGGCGTGGCGAACTTGGATCCTGCTGCTATCACGTGATGCCAATTACAGCTATATGAACAAAGCATTACCAATTAGCGCTGTATAACTTGGGTTGAACATTTATTTTTGTTGAATTCGGTAATAACTGAATCTTAGTCCACGACTGTAGAAACACACTCGCATGAGTATGTTTAAAGTGCATAAATGGTGGTAGTACTGTTGATGTGCTAGTTCCGGTCTGTACTTCGGCTGACTCTCGAACACCTACATAGGCAAGTTAATCATCATGTCTTCATTTGTATTATATCATTACTATATACATAATTTGTGTCCAACGCAATCAATGCATAAGACGAATCAAAGCTATCCCCTCATGACCATTGATCGTTTAGGTAATGTCCACGGTTCAGGACATACCACCTCTCCTTCACTGTAGGCCCAAAAGTACACACCAATGCCGATAAGATAGTAACCGGCTGGATCGGTGCCTTGATAGAGCAGTGCTGCAAGTAATGCGCTGAGTGGGTAGATGATGAGCCGAATTTCGATACTCCGGTGGGGAAATGTTCCCGCAAATGGCTTCAACGGCCATTCCCAAGCCAGACCGATCAGGCCCATGATTAAATTCAATATTTGGAGAACAGGTATCGGGTTAACGGCGGCATCTAGGTTTTTGGATATAAAGTCCCAGAAGACTTTTGGCCAGATGAAGCCTTCGATTGCGCTGGCGACTTGATCTGTGTCGCACGGGTTAGCGCGCAAGTTCTAGAATTTGGTAAGCTATGGGATGCGATACTTACAAGCTGAGGCAACCATGATGAGCAACCTGGCCCAGTGGTTCTTGATCAGTCTTCCCATTTTGGCAGATTAATGTAGTTGTAGAAGTAAATCTCTCGGCCAGCGAGCGACTCGAGTGTGGAGGTAGAAACGCTCGCCTAGAAAGCGTCTACTTCGTGACCCAATATTTCAGAGATGCATGGAGGGATATGGTATATCGCTTGGGAATGCGCAGAGATTCCGCACTCAACGCTTAGCTTTGTTGCGTTGGCATGATATGACTGTTCTGGGGAAGAAACTGGTGAAATGACCAGGCACCCTGGAAGCGGGGGAGGGACATGCATCTATACATAGCTTACCGACATCCCCACGGTGAAAATAACCCGTAGATCCGTCAAATATGTGACAACTGGGCGCCAAACGTGACCGATGCACCTCTTGGTCGACAGTTCATCCACTTTCGTACATCGTAGAAAGGAGGGCTTCGTGATCCGCACAGATGCACCTAAGCGCCCTGAACCAATGAATCCCCTGGAAGGGTCCGAGCCCCGAGCCACCCCCTCTTTTTGTAATTCTTCACGGAGACTGGGTGCGGTGTGATTGGGGGGGTTGGGATGTGATGAAGCGGATCTTGACGTGGGCGTGCACCTATCAGAGGCCGTGGAGTCAAGGCTTGGCGTGATGAGATGCAGGTCAAGGCACGCCTCCAGGGAGTTTCACGCACAATTCGAATTGTATGATTTCGAGTGGCTTGTGTGGGCTTGGTTGGCTTTCGAATTTCCTTTCTTCTCTACTGCAATTCCCAAGGTCCCCCGAAGATTCCAGCATTATGTTGGAGACAAGCAGTCATAGATCTATTCCCAACGCGACCAATCAGGTGACCATACTGGCCCTGGATTCAGTCACCAAAGCTCTGAAATTAGTTTCACACCCGCTTGCACCATGATACCCAGTTCATTTCGGACTGGTGAGCGCGTGAGCAAGTCAGCTTGAAAAAATTGTGCCCAAAGTGATATGCGGTGCCAAGTGGGTCGAGACCTACAAATGTATTCAAGAACGAAAACGAGAGATAGCGAGAAACGAATCACACCACAAGCTTTAAGAACTATATTTGGATTTACGGAGTGGCCGAACCGAATGACATGCTTCACCGACTTGCCCCAGAATTCCAAGCTTCCGTGTGTGATGGGAAATTGAGCGCTTGCAGCTTGATTCTCATAGGTCGAATTCATAGTAACGGTTGAGGTTCCAGTTAGCGCTGACCACTCACCAGCCCCCGTGAATTCTGACCATTGGAACTGTGGCGACGAAAGTACATATTCCAGGAAAACCCGTTCTTTCACTGGTGCCATTAATGAACAAAAGGTCGAAATCGAGTTTATGCTTTCCACAATGTGGACCGTACGTTCCTTGACTTTTAACTGCAGCCATTTCAGCCATGTGGTGATTAGGCCGATCTGGTAGTCGTCCTCGGAATAGCTATAAATAAAATTCCACCAAGAGAGAGGTAATATTAAACGAAGAGACTATAAACAGTTGCTATGACCTACCTATCACATTGGGGAACCGAGGAAATGTACAATATAGAGTTTAGTCGATTGGTAGACAGAAGCGACGTAATTATAGATCGGCCCCTCTTCCCACCCCTGCAGCTAAAACCACAATGCGACTTCTGTTCTTTCGGTTTTGTCTTTACCCATATGCCTCAAGTTTGTCACTTCCACTTTCCATAGAGATATTGGACAACATCACTCGGTGTCGCTCCTGAAGCCTGTTCAACGGCCTCTGTTGGGCCCAAATCCACCTAATATCCCCGCGGGGCTTTCATCGCATCCACTGCTCGCCTGAAAAACGCAGCAAACACGCCTTGTCTGCACCGTGGCTTTTTGACGTCGCATGTTCATTTTGAATCGCGAAATCGTTCTCGATCGGAGATTGTGTCTTGAGCAAAGTCCATGGAGCAGCACATCCAAAGACGCATTCGCCCAGCCCCGTAACACTTGACTTTTGAAATCAAGGAAACGATCGCTTGAGAACACAGATCTTGAGATCTACCTATCAAGGTTCTCTATTCGCGGCTTCTGGTTGCCGGTCAACCTACGTTGCTTGTCGCTCCTTTAATCACCACTGTCGCTGGTCGACCCTCAAAATCACACATTATGGCTGTGTCTAATATGTCTCGTCGGCAAAGAGCCGAGTTAACTTTTTCCAAGATTTGGTTCCATTTAGTATTTTGGGCTGTACATTTTGGTATCTTTGTCGTGGGATGGTAAGTCTTTGATCACCGACAATGGAGACCCAGGATCGCTAACTTGGAGATAGTTGGGCACAAGCTACAAATAAGAGGCTAGCGGGCTTGAATGTGCTTACGTACTCCGTATATATCTCTCGTGGTGCTGGTCTCGTACTTTCCATCGACGCTACCTTGATTCTTCTGCCTATGTGCCGAAATGTGCTTCGATGGATCCGACCTCAGATTCGTTGGTTACCTCTGGACGAGTCTGCGTGGTTTCACCGTCAAATAGCCTACGCCATGTTAATCTTTACCTGCGCTCACGTGGCAGCACATTACGTCAAGTAAGTTGACCTCCTGCCTAAGCAGATATTGACCTAGTGCTGACCGGTTTAGTTTCTACAATATCGAGAAAGATAACATCCGTCCTGTACTTGCAGTGGAACTCCACTACAAGACTGCGGCCGGTATCACAGGCCATGTCATGTTGTTATGCATGTTGCTAATCTACACCACGGCGCATGCTCGTATTCGACAACAGGCATTCGAAACGTTTTGGTATACCCACCACCTCTTCATTCCATTCATGCTCGCTCTATACACCCACGCCACTGGATGCTTTGTTCGAGACAGCCCCGAGAGATATTCACCATTTGATGGTGAAAATTTTTGGAACCACTGCATAGGCTATGAGGGATGGAGATGGGAACTCGTGGCGGGCACCATGTACCTACTTGAACGGCTGTACCGCGAGGTTCGATCTCGAAAAGAGACTGTGATCACCAAGGTCATTCGTCATCCTTATGGTATGTCAGCACACCTTTATCTTAAGTTATACACTAACAAAGAAATAGCCGCCATGGAAATCCAGTTTCAAAAGCCAAGCATGAAGTATAAAGCAGGACAATGGCTTTTCCTTCAAGTTCCGGATGTCTCAACCACCCAATGGCACCCTTTCACCATTACATCCTGCCCATTTGACCCATACATTAGCGTCCACGTCCGCCAAGTCGGTGATTTCACCCGCGCTCTCGGAGATGCTCTCGGTTGCGGTCCCGCACAGGCGAAAGACCTCGAAGGTCTAGATCCAAACGGAATGTACGAAGTCGCCCTTCAGAACGGGCAAACCATGCCGAAAATGCGCATCGACGGACCATACGGAGCACCAGCCGAAGATGTCTTCGAAAATGAAATCGCCGTCCTAATCGGAACAGGTATCGGCGTCACACCCTGGGCCTCAATCCTGAAGAATATCTGGCATCTTCGCTCAAGCCCCAACCCACCCCGCCGTCTACGTCGTGTAGAATTCATCTGGATTTGCAAAGATACCTCCTCCTTTGAGTGGTTCCAGGCTCTTCTCTCGTCCCTTGAAGCGCAATCAGCGAGCGCCGCAGCTTTCGAGGGTAGTACAGAGTTCTTGCGGATTCATACATATCTCACTCAAAGACTTGATGATGATACTGCCGCGAATATCTATTTGAATTCTGTGGGCCAGGCGCTTGATCCGCTGACTGAGTTGCGGAGTCGAACGAACTTCGGTCGT
This sequence comes from Penicillium pulvis, assembly GCF_028828015.1. NCBI lineage: Eukaryota > Fungi > Ascomycota > Eurotiomycetes > Eurotiales > Aspergillaceae > Penicillium > Penicillium pulvis. The sequence goes on along the minus strand of NW_026643078.1, from coordinate 363,109 downwards.
CCGGATTTTAAGCGCTTGTTCAAAGCTATGCGGGTTGGATTGTTGGACCAAACTTATATGCGGGGCTTGCAGAATGCTCATGCCACTGAGATTGGTGTTTACTTTTGTGGACCAAATACTGCGGCTTTGCAGATTGATGATGCGGCGAGGTTTGCGTCGACAAAGGATATTCGGTTTAAGTTCTGGAAGGAGAACTTTTAAGTTTACGTGCTTTTCTTGTTCTGATTTACTTTTTTCCAGCGATGTCGATGATATCGAATGACTTTACGTGTGACGAATCTCTGTTTTCCTCTTTGTTTCCATTTCGTTGTACCCCGAAGGTTCTTCGACTTCGGAAGTATATACGCCAGATTATTTGTTTTCATGTACTATAGTTGATAATACCGTGAGGTGTCATCAAAAGCTACTTAGCATATTATATCAAATCAAGACCATTATTAATTTGTTGAGCTAAGTAGATCTTTTTATTGGTTTGAGAAGCTAATCTGGAAAGTTTCTCAAAAGACCTCTACCAGACTGATGTGAGTACAGCTACCGAGACCGAGCATAGTCAGTTCATAATATGCCCACACACTTTACCGGGATTGTCGCAAGTGCATCCTCGTTGCGGTCATTATGGAGAAACGATAGAATACATCCGCCCTAAGCGCCAGCTATTATGCCAGCAGCGTTACTCAAGCATCATCTTATGAGTTACTCGCTTGTAGAAGCATGGTCCTCGATCGCGAGGATTGAGATCCTGTGAGGGTTTGATCAAGCTCTTGGGAGGCTGAAAAGCTTGTGTAGCATACGAAAACCTTTCAAGTCTGGACGAACTCGAACTCAGGGGTGATCATACATGATATTCAGAATGACTAGTGATACATTTGCGCGCTCTACTCCCAAGCTCCGAACCAGGATGGAAACATCCACGACTCCCTGTATTGTCTCTTCTTTGGCATTATTGAAAGACCTCATGTTGCTACGTTGACAATAATCCTCGACTGACGTATTGGGATGGCTCCAGAGAAAGCAATGAAGGGGTAACTGCTTTGTATTCTCTGAGGAGTTATTGTTCCCTTTTTGCTTCGGAGGAGTGAACATAGATTGGCTTATCGTTGTTAGATTGGATTGCTTCGTTGACAACTGGAATCGAAGCTCCGGAATATGGCGGATTTTTGGAGGAAACATTCCGCGTGATGTAAGAACAAGCGCTCTAATAACTCATAGGCTTCATGTCCTCAGCTGCTTTGAGTTTCCTCAAAGCTGTCCGAAGGAATGACATCGAGCTTGATAGGAAGATGCAGACGAAGCTGCCTCTCACCAAGAACGAGCACTAACCGGCGCAGCTCTTCTTCCTTCAGCCCGGCACCTTTCGAGGGAATATCCTCAGGCGAGACTGGCATTCCGTCGCGAAGATGCTCGAAGGCAAACATGATCAGCTCCTTCGACCATGGACACGCTCGGATAGCTCGAAAAAACACTGCCTTCGCAGCTTCGAGGTCCTTTACATGGTAACGCTCGTAGAGCATGTAAAGCTTCCAGATGGTGAGGTTTGATCTGGCACTTTCTTCACCGAAGCGGCTTCGTACAGCTGCCCCGCCTGAGCGAAATTCTGCAGGGTTGAGAACCTCGCTTAGAGCCTTCTCGAATGCCGGACGCACGATCCAACTTGCGGGGCCAGTGGTTGATCGCGGGCTAGAGAGCTGGATCCAGATGGGCAAGAGGTAGCTTGAAATCGGTACCAGTTGTGGGAGAATGACTGGCGAGGAGGCTTGATCGAGTTGGTATTGACTGTCCATGGCCTCCTTTGCGAACTTAAGTGGATCTCGCAGCCGGTCGAGTGAGGTGATTCTGAACTCATTCCACAAGCCCATTGACTGGAAGATTGTGTTATGGGGGAAAAGGGCTGCGCTCTCTCTGAAAAGCTCGTGAATCTCAAAGGGGCTGTGCTCTTGCTCCTTTTGGCACAGGGAGTCGTACAGTAACCTAGCGCGGGCTTGATGGAGTAGCTCGGCCGTGAACTCCTTGAAGGCTTCTTGGTCCGAAAACAATTCTTTTAGCCTCAGAACGGCTTTTCCATAGACATCTAGGGCGCTCATCAGCGGCCACTTTGAAAGGTAGTAGATGAGACCCAAGCAGTCGGTGTAGGCTACGTATGCCTGGGCTCTTCTGGCTGCCAAAGCTTGTTCCTGGCACGCTCGTAAGTACTGCTGTACTTTGACAGTTGTGGTTGGTTGGAAAAGCAGCTGGGTCTCTCCCATGGGAATTTGCACTGGGTCAACCTTTTCCTCGGCTATATTGTGCAGGATGTAGAAAGCCTGGGCCTTGTCTCCTCTTTCCATGAACTGCCAGATCCAAGACTGCCAAAGAATAGCACGATCAGTCTTTTGCTCAGTGTCCGTGAACGTGACGCTCATTGATAGAGCAGTCGCCCAAACTCCATTAGCTCTGTTCCTACCCTCATAATCCTCACTTCTTGACTCCATCAGAGCAAAAGCGTTCCATAATCTCAAGCTGGATGGTCTTTTTTTCACAGTCTTTTTAGCAATCTTCCTGCCCATCACAGGGTCAGATGCGAACTCCAACGCCAAGGAATATTCTGCTAGCTCCTCATCATCTGGATACCGATCCACTAGAACACGCAGAACACGCAACGTCCAGTCATGGGTCTTGAGAGGTGGCTGAGCCGAACGGGATTTGATCCACCACTGGAACGAGTGGAACCACTGATCGGGCGAAGCGAACAGAGTGGTTGTGGTGTGCAAATAGTTCTGCAGAGGGAACAGGAACGGCTTTGTTGACCTTTCGCTTTCTTCGTCGTGAAGCGAGATCCAAGAAGAAAGCCCAAGTCGATGATCTGCCACAAATTCGTTGCGTAGGAGGTTGTCCCATCCCCACACACGAGTGGTCTGGATGTTGCTCGGAAACGTCAAGTGTGGCAAGTGACTGAAGTACAGGAAAGCATCGATCAGTTCATCTGACTGGGCCAAATTACGGAATAACCGAATAATCTGATCCACGTCACAAAACAACGTCACTTTGTATGGGTCGTCGACGTCTGGTATTGATCCATCTAAACTGCGCCATGGCAATTGAGATTCCATAATACGCTCCCTTTCTGCCTCTACCCAAGAGGCCACATTAGACGCAAGAGAAAGATTGGTGGAGTACTGTGTAGTGATGGGGTCTGGGCCTGAGTTGGTGTTGTTACTCCAGCCTTTTGCTCCATCCTCACCAATACGAGGGGCTTCTGAATCCCAAAATTCGCGAAAAAAGGACAAGCTTTCGTCGGTGTCATCGAGGAACTCGGGTTTGAAGCAACAAAACTCAAGCACAGCTTGCCAGAGACCAACCGCGATTTCACTGTAGCCAGCTTCCCGGTAGAGAAGTGTGAGACGAAGGAATATGTAAACAAGGACCTGAACCATGTTAGGGCGGAGTGGAATCAATGATGAAACATGCCTCAAGTACTCCTCATGAGTAGCGAGACATTTCCCAAATGTGAAATCTGGGGAGTCAGTTTGACAAAAGTCGAGGAACTTAACCCACAGACTGATGAACTCAGAATTCTCTAGGAGAGTCTTTTTCCACTGAGCCAACAACTTTTCAGAATCCCACAATTGTGCTCCAGCTTGCAACCTGCCCAACAAAAGACGATCTTTATGGGGGCTTCCAGTCGCTTTCTTAAGGGCCTTTTCATACAGAGACAGCTTTAAATCGGCAAGGCTAGTCCTCTCATCGCGTGTGAGGCAATGGGAATCATCTCGCGACCCAAGAATCAATACATCTTGATGATCAATAAACCTGAGCCAGGCACTGACATCCTGCGGATTATCTTCAACTGTCTTCCATAAGGCTGCGTTCCGGGTTTTTCTTTCGGCATTTAGGTCGAATTGTTCGGTAGCCTGTTCTATCTCCGAAGGGTCTGCGGGTGAAATCACAGTCAGCATAAATTTCAAGATGGGTAGCCATTTCTGGCGATCAGTTTTGTCAATTGGGCAAGGTTGTAGCTCACCCCAATCCTCTCCGTCAATTAAGACGAAGTCATCGTCCACCTCAATAGCAGAGGCAGCCGAGCCACGAATATGATATTCGGGCAAAGGCAGCCTGCGGGGTTTCAATGAGAGGTGGTTTTCTCCGTCTCTCGTCGATGAGTCTGCGAATGCGCATGGGCGCAACACTATTTGGCTTCCATGGGACTGGTCTCGATCAATCCTTTGTGTGCGATCAAGCCCAAGAACAAAGCCTCCACCTATTCTGCGATAACGTGGTACACTCCAGCGGTTCTCTGTCCCATATGTGAGGATATCCCGATCGCCCTTGGAGTCAAGAAAGAATTCCGGCGAGGAGTCTAGGTAAGAACCTTGAGCGGTCGAAACCGTGTCGGTCCTTTCCAGCCGGCTGCTGCCCGGAGTAGTAAATTGGTCGGGGAGCCGGAAAACATCTTGGTTACTGCTGGACCCGGTAGATAGACTCTGGTCGGTGGGTAGATCGCGTTTGCTGGATCGGGGCTCTCGGGATTGTCGAGTGCGGTCGCCGGACCGGGAACGGTTTCGTGAACGGTGACGGTCTTTGGAAGAAAGATGACGACTATGATGTGAGCGAGATGAGTGGTCATGTAATCTGTCACGAAGACTTCTTTCAGATCGCCGTGATGAACGAGACTTAGAATCGGCGCGTTCCGAATGGCTTTGAGGGCTGTAATTAGGTGATTCTGTTGTGACAGTGGCTGAAGGTAGCTTGAAGCTACCAAATTTAGGGATGGACTTTTTGTCCTGAGGCGGGGGGTCAGGATGTATCATTTAAAGCCGAAGAATGGAACTACTCACCTTTGGATCGGACACCATCGTCGTTGTAGTGTTATCGGGCGTAGAGTCCGATAGTTCGGCGCAAGGGTTGTTCCGAGAGCGGTGAGAAAGAAGATGCATATATCGGCAGATGGTTGTTCCGTGAGCGGTGAGCGGGGATCGGCGACAGAAAAAAAGTTGCGATTCAAGCCGCTTCAAATAAGAGGTGCGCGCCCACTCCCCACCTTACAAACTAACACCCACTATCTGGGTTTCAGAGATGGGCTTCTGTGATCTCTGTTGAACTACGCTTAATTAACCTGAACAATGGCTTCTTCTCTTGCGGCGCAGTTGTCGCAGATTGCGGCAAAATCGACGCATGAGCTTGATCTCAAAACCCAGAGAATCGCCCATTCACAGTCACTGATCTTTGATTCCCAAATTGCCGGAAATCAAGACTTTGATACTATCTATGAAATCTGTTACGAAGGTTTCCGTGAGCTTTGCTCCTTGGATCGCCGATTTGAGGAATTTGAGCGCACGATTTTCAGCGAGCAGAGCAAGGCCGAGGATCGAACACAGATGAATGTCAGCCAGAATCAGGAGCTGGATGCCGTCATTGAAAACTTCCTCGCGCTTGTCGGAGGAAGATTGCAGCTGAGTCCCGCAGTCAAGGCGGTGGATTGGTTGGTACGAAGGTTTAGGTATGTAGCTTTTATTGCGCATTTCTTGGGAAGAAGAACTAATCACGGTTATCTTGACCTTAGATCGCACGAGTACAACACAACCTACATGGTTTTGACATTTCTGCCTTATCACACCACACCACTTTTCCTGAACCTTCTCTCGATTCTGCCTAGCGATCTTACACCGACATTGAAAGTGCTCTACCCTTATAAGACAGGCTTGATCAACCCTCCACGACACCCAATCGTGCATAGCGCCACTACAAACAAACCTTTCTTCGCCGCGTTCAACAATTATGTGCTGAAGGCCTGCCGGCAAGGTGCCCAGAGCCACTCCCTGCTCTCCTTCTGGGCTGGTATCACCACAGAGGCTGTCGCAGGCATGCTGGAAGGCGCCCGCTCTGGTCGACGAGAGGCTGAAAAGCAGAAGCACGAGGATATCATCATTCGTGTACTCCCAGTTCTCAGCAGCGCCTTTGCACTGAAGAAGGTGTCTGAGTTGATTATCGGTTGCTACATGATCTCAGTTGTGCTTGCTCAAAAGGCTTCTCTTTCCGACGATGTTTTGAATGGCCTGATGGAGACTGTGGTGTCTTCATGGACAGAGGAAACTTTAAGCTCGGGGTTGATTTGTTTGTCGGTTCTTGCCCAGCAGAAGCCAACAGCCTCCCTGCCGAAGAAGGTATTCAAGGCTCTTGTTCGCCTTGATCGTCCTATGCAGCAAATATCGGAAGTTGCCACACAATATAACACTTCTAAACTATTGATTGGGCTTGTTGATGGCTTCGCCAGTGACCTGCAGAAGAACAGCTCGCACCTCAGCCTCTTGTCATCTGTATTCGAAGCAAATGTCTTCCAAGAGGGGGAAATGAAGCAAGCTATGGCCATGGTCATCAAGTCAGCCAGTGATGTTGAAAAAACTCGCGACATGTCTCTGGATACTCAGACACAGCTGGCCGAGATGGTTCAGGGATTCAGCCGCTCCAACTCTCTTCAGCCTGCCTTCCAAAAGCTGCTGGCTGAATCATCTCTCAATATCTCAGCATTGGAGCACAACCTGCAAACCGTGGTTGAAGCCCCTATCCAACCCCAGCTTATTGAAGATGTGGAAATGGAGGATGTTGATGAGCGTGATCTGGACAACTTCACACCCGCCTTTGAGTCATTGTCTAAGGAACCCAAATTCCCTTCCTCATTCTTGACCAAGCAGTACATCCCCGAGTTCAACAGCCTTGTTCAAGTATTCGCGTTGGCTGTCGAATCCGAATCCAGGATTGCGCAGTTTGTTGATCTGCCAATTCTTGCCAAGGCCGATGCGACGAAATCTCCCCAGTTCTTGTCGTTCTTCACCCGCATTCTTTCCGGACCTTATCCGATGGGGACAAAGATTGCTGCCCTGAACGCCATCGCTTCTGTCCTGTCATCCGTGACTGGTGATTTCGACCCTCAAGCCCTGTTGCCATTCCTGCTCGTTGCTCTCAGCGACCCATCCGAGCGAATCCGTCGTGAGACCACTGGTGTTTTGGCTCTCATTGTTACTATCTACAAGAACAACAAGAAGGCCGATGTCAAGCCTTGGGCCCACGATTCAATCTACGGCAAGGGAAGCCAATCTACTAACGTCTCTTGGCTATCAACTAGCGATGCACTGAAGGTGCTTGATCGTGCATTGCTGCCTGGACTCGAAGAATATATTTTGGATCCTACCTATATTGCCAAGGTCCTCGATGCCACAATGCGTGGATCTGTTTTGTCGGAGGACTCTGGTGCTTCGGAGCTGAAGAAGTCTCTTCGTCTTAGCTTCTTCACTTTCCTGTCCTCGCACACTACCCAGATGCCAGTTTATGGTCCCAAGTTTGGCCTGCTCCGCTTGCTCAACAAGGTTAAGAAGGTCTCGGGAACTACTCGTGCCAAGGAACTTCTGCCTCTGCTTCAGAACTGGCGTAGCTCTAGCCAGAAGGAAGTCGAGGACATTTGCGCGGCAGAGCGCCTTGCCCTTCCCGAGGTTGAGCAAGAGATCGTTGCCATTGTCAGCGCCAAGGACAGTGATGCTATTGAAATCCTTCTCAACAATGTTAGCCCCGCGTCTGTTCGATCCTCATTTGTGACAGCTGGATTCTCTCGCATGAAGGAGGTCTGGAACAAGATCCCAGAAGATGCCCAATTAACAGCTGCTGAGAAGCTGTTGGACATTTCTCTTGACATGTCTGATGAAACTCCCCTCGCTGACAACTGCCGCTCTGTCCTTCGTAGTGTCGAGCTGTCGGGCGCAATCCTTGTGAGCTTCGTTAACAAAATTCCGGTTTCCTTGACTCACATTGAGAGTCTTGGCCCCGCGCCAAAGCGGAGACGGACCAGCCAGAACAACATGATTGCAATGACTGTTAAGGACGAGGGAGAGTTCAGCAAGCTTATGGATAAGATGACCTTCATTCTCGAAGTCGTCGATAGCTCTAGCCCTGATTCTCACCCCGAGCTCGCCGGTGGCCTCTTCCAGACCCTTGCTGCACTTCATCACTTTAAGTCACAGATCCAGTCCGGAATGAGCTACCTTTTGAGTCTCACCCTGGGAAGCCTGTTGGCTATCGTTAACAGGTCCAAGGCGTCACCTAAACCGCTATTTGACACTTCTGCCATTCGGGCCGACTTGGTGGTGGATTGCGTCCGCACAACCGAAAGCCCACAAGTGCAAAATGCCGCTCTTCTCCTGGTTGCTGGTCTTTCTGTGATTGCACCTGAGCTCGTTCTTCACAGCGTGATGCCGATCTTCACTTTCATGGGATCAAGTGTTCTCCGCAAAGATGACGATTACTCTGTTTCTGTCATCGATCAAACTATCGACCATGTTGTGCCGGCTCTTATCCAGTCTTTGCGTAGCCAGAAACGCGATATTGTTTCCGGAACTTCGGAGCTCCTCCTCAGCTTTACCGCAGCATTCGAGCATATCCCGTCGCATCGACGTCTTCGTCTCTTCCATGCATTGATCACCAAACTTGGCACTCAGGACTTCCTTTTTGCTGTTTTGGCTATGCTTGCGAACCGTTACTCCAACGACAAGGACGTTCTTACATTGATGACTGGTGTGGCGTCGGACACTACTCCCGTCGTCGAGCTTACCACTTACAGCAAGTACCTCAACCTTGTCATCGATGCGTTCCAGCCTAAGGCCGGTATCTCTCAGGTTCTGCTTGGAATTGGGAGTGATGATGGCCGTGACCCTCAGAAGGTGGCTGTTGACTTGCTGCGTGATCTCGCTCATCTGCTCAAGCATTCCTCCCTCAAATCGAAGCTGGTGGCCGCTTTCGAGAAGGATGATGAGGTCGCAGGCCAAGTTCGCGCTTGCTTCTCCCGCGTCTTGGGACAGGTTCTGAACATTGGCGAATCGGTACAAAACATGAAGCCCGTGAGCCAGGCGTGTGGTGAGGTCCTTGGTGCTCTCTTCAGTACCCTGTCCCTCGTCGACTTCCTGGATACCATTGAGGTATTGCTGCAGGAGCCTAACGATGACCTCCGCCGCAAGGTCCTCCGACTCCTGGAGAACCGTTTGCGCCAGAACCCAGAACGTGACAACGAATCCCAGATCCGCGTCCTTGACTTCTTGCCTACTCTGGTCAAGATTGTTGAAACATCGCCCGACACCATGCTCAAGCATGCCGCTGTTGCTTGCATTGATCGCATCACCGAGAAGTACGGTCGGAAGGATCCTTCTAAGGTCATTACCGCCGCCAAGGTCGTTGCTAGTGAATCTTGCCTTGGCTACGACGATGAGCGCATTCGCATCATGGGTGTTCTGTGCCTAGCCTCCATGGCTGAGGTTCTGGGCCAGGCGATGATCCCCGCCCTTCCAGATACCCTCAACCAGTCTGTGAAGCTGCTCGAGCTCAGCCTCGTTTCCGGAAAGGAGAACTCGCGTCTGCACGACGCCGTTTTCTCGCTGTTCTCTGCACTTCTCGACAACCTTCCTTTCATGATCTCCGCTGCCACCCTTGACAAGATCCTGCTTCTCTCTTTCAAGTCCACCAATGCTAATCTTGACGACTCGTGCGAGGACAGTCGTGAGGAAACTCTTCGCCTCATGGCTGCCCGCAAGATGGATCTCACCGCCACCCTCGGTGCGATTGACCGCAACTGGCAAAATGCCGTTGAGGCTGGACCTACTGCCACTACCGAGGTCCTACAGGTTTTGAGCCTGGCTGTCGAGAAGAACCCCAAGTCGACCGTCTCCAATAACATTGGCGTTCTCACTACCATTCTTTTCAAGGCGTTTGATCTGCGACGTGAACAGATCGCCCTCGGAGACCGTGCTAAGTTCGACGCCGGTGAATTGGATGAAGCCGAGACCACCATGCACGATGTCACCATTAAGATGATCTACAAGCTCAACGATAGCACATTCCGACCTCTGTTCACCAAAATGGTCGAATGGGCCACCAGTGGTCAGAAGGACGAGCAAGCTCAAATCTCTCGCCTCACAACCTTCTACAAGTTCCTCCAGGTGTTCTTCGGAACCCTGCAGTCTATTGTCACTGGTTACTCCAGCTACATTTTGGAACAGACAGTCAAGATCCTGGGTTCAACTGGACCCGCCAAGGCTACCAAGCCACTCTGGTTGGCCACACTTGGCACCCTGCGCAACTCGTTCGAGCATGATCAGGATGGTATGTTTACCCCCCCAATTCTCATCTTTCGCAAGTACTAATTATAATTTCAGAATTCTGGCAATCTCCCTCCCACCTCAGCAGCATTACGGTTCCTCTCATTGCGCAATTGGCTCACGCAACCACTTCAAGGTCAGCGGATCTCGTTGTCGCAGAGGTTATTCCGGCGATTACCGAGCTTGCTACCGCGGCCGATTCCACCGATAACCACAAGGAGCTCAACATTGCTCTGATGAAATACCTCCGCCCCTCGACTGCTCCTAATGCAAAGTCCGCTGGTGGTGATAACCCATTCACTCGCCTTGCTGCCTTGAAGGCCGAGCAGGCTCTTACTGAGCAGCTTGGCGAGGAGTGGCTGGCTCTGCTTCCGGAGATGCTGCCCTACATTAGTGAGCTTATGGAGGACGAGGATGAGAGTGTTGAGAGAGAAGTGCGGAAGTGGGTTAAGAAGATTGAAAGTGTACTGGGTGAGCGACTAGATGATATGTTGACCTAAGGGTCTACGGCCATGTACAAAAATCGCATTTACCTGGCGTTTGTAAAAATAGACCGATAGGTCTTGCAGCGTAAGACCTGCACAAAAAGATATTTTTTCTCATATATTTCACTTCAAGATTTTCCATGAACATGGCCTTGGGGGCGTTAATTCTCATATACCTGGCATTGTGATTTAGTTACTCGTTCTTGAACGACTTTAATTCTCCGGCACTGGATGATCAGCAGCGTCAACGCCTGCCTTCCACCTATACTTCGCCGCAGGGTGATCATCCCGGGGACCAGATTGGCCAGGCGTCGCGTTTAGATTCTCGCGGTATGTTCCCTTCTGCACCGCATAATCATCCCAGAACAAACCACGACGGCGCAATTCAGGGATCAGCAAATCAATGACATCCTTGAATGAGCCTGGTTTGACCGCATAAGCCTAATGTTTGTGTTAACGACAATTCCACCGGATGTATCAAGTTGCTAATCCTACCAGGTTGAATCCATCAACATCGGCCTCTTTGATCCAGCGTTCCATATTGTCAGCCACCTGCGCCGCTGTGCCAACAGGAGTGGCACCTAGGCCACCCACGGTGATATGCTGGCCCACAGTGGCTTTGGTCCATTTTGCGACCTCAGGAGTGGCTTTCGACCAGCCTTCAACAGCAGAACTATACAACAGTCAGTATGTGTTCTCCAAAGGCTGATTTAACAACTTCTTACCGAATGGCATTGCTCTCCACATGTCTCAGCTCTTCGTCATCGCCATAAGTATCCAAATCAATCCCAGTCCAGCCCCCAAAGAGCGCCAAAGCCCCATCGATCGATCCTAAACTACGATAATACTTGAACTTCTCAAGCGCCTCTTCCTCCGTCCGGCCAAGCACAGGGCAAAGCAAAGCCAAGAACTTGATGCTCTGGGGATCACGTCCAAACTCACTCTGCGCAAGCTGACGGATCTCGGCGACGTTCTTGGCGACGACCGCAGGACTGTGTCCAGCGACGAAGATGGCTTCAGCGTGTTGCGCTGCAAAGGTCTTTCCAGCCTTGGATGTTCCCGCTTGAAGGATGACGGGGGTGCGCTGTGGACTTGGCTGGCAGAGATGTGGGCCTGGTACGTTGAAGTATTTGCCTGAGTGATTGATTTGTCGTACACGTGAGGGCTCGGTGTATACGCCTCGCTCGCGGTCTAGGACCACGGCGTCTTGGCGCCAGGATGATTCCCAGAGCTTGTAGGTTACTTTGACGTATTCCTCTGCCACGGCATATCGGTCATCGTGCTGTGTCTAAGTGAGCGGGGTGTTTCCCATACTAGAAAGCAGAACTTACGTGTGGCTGTTCGGCTTGGCCCATGTTTCGGGCTGCAGAATCGAGATATCCTGTTACAACCTATAACTTTTGTTAGTCCTTTTTTGCTGTGTTGGTTGATTGTGGTGGTATTTTACACACATTCCAACCCAATCTAGAATTTACACAGTTAGTGATGTTCCTAGAGTCATATGGTTGATCTCACATACCGTCCTTTAGTAAGATGATCGACGGTTGATAGACGTCGAGCCAAATGATAGGGTTGCTCATAAGTCGTCGTGACAGTAACTCCGAACCCAATGTTCTTGGTTGCTGCTGCCATAGCCGGTACCACAGCCAAAGGCTCATTAACTGGCCATTGAGCACCCGAGATCACGGCTGGGTCCAGGTTTCGGGGTCCCTTGTAGACATCATAGCCTCCTGCATGACGTGTTAGTAAGAATTAACTTGATCGTCCAAAGTCAACATACCAAGAACGTCGGCGATAAAAATTCCATGAAATTTGGCCGACTCAAGCAATTGAGCCAGTTCTACCCAGTGGTCAATGTCGTTGAATCTGTGAGATTCATCTTCGGGGTGTCGCCACAGTCCAGGAGACTGGTGACCACTGCCTGATTGATAGTTAGATCTTGACTCATTATTCGTGTGCAACCGAACTTACACATCTCCACGAAGGCATTGAGAATCAAAGACTTCTTAGGCTTCTCGCCAATTCCATTATTGGTCTCTGACATGGCTAGCGGTATCAAGTTCTCCCGTGTCGAGTGTTCTTGGCAGGAGATAAGGTGAATTCTCGCACCCAAAGTAAATCTACGATTATTTCCGTATATGTTTCCAAGTAAGCAGGAGGGGTTTCTTCCAATTTGTATCATCGAATGATCGACTAGCACACCATTCCTTACATCCCCGCGTGCGTCACTTCCCATGGGATGTAGTATAGCATCAAAGTGGGGCGGGATGGCGCGATGAAGGAGATCGTTGAGGGGCACGGAAAGGAGGAACAACCAACATTATTGGTTCAATCTGGATTAGGCTTGAGCATGCTGACCAGTGAGATACATTCTCAGTAAATGTCGTTGCTTTTTACTATGCGCTTTCTCTCGCCCGAGAGATAGAGCCCTGCAGGATGCACTCCGCAGTGATGAGCTGTGACAAAATGTGGACTGTCGTGTCTCGGCCAATTTATGAGCTTTGCCAATTCCGAGGAAGCGCAGTTCATCTAGGCGAGAGGAGCTAGATTCGTAATCTCACTAATATCATATGCTTTTGAATGGCTAATATCTTTACTGAACCTCGGGTATTCAGGGCTCCCATTTCCCCGGCCAAAGTCAATTATTCCTTAGCTGAGCTGTGAGATAACACCTGGTGATGGAATCAAATATATAAACCACTATTCTAGTCCAAGGTGTTCAAATTCACTGCCCATTCTTTTCCTGGGCAATGGGTTTCCTGTTCATATGAAATGGTGCAGCATTATCGACCATCTCAGCAACTTAAACTTTAAAATATTAACCTAGTATTCTTCGAGCTTTGATCGCCCATGAGCACCTCATCACCAGTATATATCAAGTCATTGTGGATCAGACTCTTTTGATTCGCTCTCAGATCAGCTGGCACTATGCTGTCGTAGATCTGGGTTCCCCTGCAGTCTACGGGGTCTATCGCATTTAAATGCATCTCATCCCTAGTCGACCACGAACCCGGGACCTCACCAATTTATTTTATAATTCTCTTTCTGATCGTTGCTCGCATAAGCAGTCAATGTCAACTTAAGAAGCTTCACTTGAAACTCCTATAATTTGGCTCTTTTCCTTCTTTGTGTTATTCGGCACATTTCATTTCGCCAGCTTGGATTTACTTAGGATGTCCAATTTGCAGGCGCGCGATGGCGTATCGAGCGTGCAGCCCCCTCTGTCCCAGGCGGTGGGATATGTCGTTGTTGTCGTGATTGGTCTGGTTGTAGCACTGGGTGAGACGACTTATCGTGAGATTTCCCGACAAGAGCTGAGCTGACTTTGGCCAGTCATGATGCTGATCACTAAGATTCTGAAGAAAACCACTGGAGAGGATAATCAGAAGACCGAAATGTAAGGAAGCTAATCAAACAACACGGTGGTTGATACTGATATCTGAGTTAGGTTTATGACAGCAAATCGCACCGTTAGAACGGGCCTCACTGCCTCGGCTGTTATCTCTGTGAGTCGCCCTTGACTTTAATTGCTTCGGGTCTCTTACCATACATCTATAGTCCTGGTTATGGTCTACTGCACTGCTTGGCTCATCATATGTGGGCTACGACTATGGTGTCGCTGGACCTTTCTGGTTCGCTGCTGGCTGCAGTCCAATGATTGTTTTCTTCGCTTTACTTGGTATCTCCTGCAAGCGAAAGATTCCTGAGGCACATACATCTCTCGAAGTGGTTCGGATTCGCTATGGTACGTTAACCCTAGAGGTCCGGTTGGATTTGACTGATTAAGCTCCATTAGGACGGACCGCTCATATCGTTTTCATCATCTTGTGTCTGATCAACAATATCTTTGCATGCGCGAACATGCTTCTTGGAGCGAGTGCAGTCATCACCGCCATGTACGTCTCGAGTGGAATAATAAACGAGGTCAAGCTTCTAACGAACCAAGGTCCGGAATGCATATAATTGCTGCGACACTCTTATTGCCGGTCGGAGTGACAGTCTATACTTTTGTTGGAGGTATCAAGGCAACGTAAATTCCCCCTGAAGTCGAACGCAGATTCTTGTCTTCATGGCTGACGTACCGCAGTTTTCTCACGGACTACTTCCACACTGCGATCATTTTGATCATCGCATGCTACTTCACGGCCAAGGCATTCTCCGTGGATCAAGTTGGCTCTATCGGGGATTTGTACGAGCTACTTGTCGCGGCTGCCGAGCGACACCCAGTTTCTGGAAACCAAGGTGGAACTTATTTGACCATGAAGTCAAAGAGTGTAGGAATCTCGTTACGTCGAGCATGAAGTAATTATAGCTGACACTCTCTAGGCAATTATTTTTGGTATTCTGCATACCTTGGGCAACTTCGGTCTGGTCATTGTAAGTGGTCCTTGTGTTCAGGAGACATCAATCTGACATTGTGTAGATGGATACCAGCTACTTCATCAAAGCGTTCTCAGCATCCCCCGCTGCCGTGGTTCCCGGATACACCATTGGAGGTATTGCCTATTTTGCCGTTCCATGGGGCCTGGGAACCGTGATGAGCTCTCTCGCCTTGGGACTCGAGAACCAGCCCAACTTTCCAACCTATCCTCGGGTATGCTTCCTATCGGCTTTAGGTGGAATATGGAATATCTAATATGTGTTGCAGAGAATGACTACATCTGAAGTAAGTAATGGCCTGGTACTGCCCTATGCGGCGATGACGATCGCAGGTAAAGGTGGCGCTGCAGCGTCTCTCTTGATCACCTTTATGGCGTGTACTTCGACGCTCTCTGCACAAGTCATTGCAGTCAGCTCCATTCTTAGCTTCGACGTATATCGTGAGTATTTCAAAAAGTCTGCCTCTGATCGAGACTTAATCCGCTCGAGTCATTTTGGCGTTATATTCTTTGCGGCATTCTCTGCGGCGTTCAGCACAATGCTACATTACGTTGGAATTGACCTGGGATGGACACTATACATGCTTGGTAAGTATTGCTCTCTATTGAACTCATTAGCTCACATTACTGACAATGAGATTCACAGGTGTCGTTACCTGCCCCGGAATCTTCCCAATGGTTTTCACCATCCTCTGGCGCCACCAAAGCAGGGCCGCTGCTATCCTCTCTCCAATCATGGGTATGATCACTGGTCTAGCAGTCTGGCTGGGCACCGCTGCCCACTTTGGTGGAGAAGTCTCGGTCGCGACAACGGGCGAAGTGCTTCCTTGCATGTACGGCACAGTGGCATCTTGCTTCTCACCCATCGTGTATTCCCTTGTAATCACGTTTTTTAAGCCTCAACGATACGACTGGGCTGATTTCAAGAAAGAAAAATTGGCACTGGAAGAGCTGGATAGCAATTTGACTACCGCCCATCACAATCAGAGTCCAGTTCAAAATCAATTGAATGGCCTCGAAGATGGAGCTGTGCGAAGTTCAGCCTCCGATGCTCAGGAGCTGAAGAGGTGGGGCCGCATTGCTGCATTTTGGTCTATCGCGACATTCTTGGGCCATTGGGTTATTTGGCCGTTGCCTATGTATGGGTCTGGTTATATTTTTGAGAAGAAGGTATGGTTCATATTGATCTCTACTTTCTTGGAAAAGAAGCTAATGTTGGGTCAGTTTTTCATCGCCTGGGTGGTGGTTGCCATCATTTGGCTCTGGGGTACCATGTTGATCGCGATTGTGTACCCACTTGTCGATGGTGGTATTCAGCAGATTCTCCAAATCTATCGCGGTTTGACTGGCCGCAATGGCTCTCCATCATCTCCGTCTGCGGCATCCGTTAGCGATGAGATTCAGGAGAAGGAGTAAAGAAAATTTGCAAAGATTGTCACCATGGTATTGATTCAGGGTGCTGGGCATTTGTGATCGGTGGAGTTTTAATCCCTAATTACGAACGTATGAATGATTTCCTCACTACTGATATTCTTCGAATACATAATGAAGTTTCAACATGTTGTTTTTAACCCAAGGATCCCGAGGAATACTTGACATTATGCTGCCGTAGTGAGAGCATAAGCATGATATTTGTTGTTCATTAGATCTAAGCGAATGATGATCTAGACATAAATACCCATATTCTCAACGGTTGATTCTTCTTGAGAAATCATACCTCAAATGCTACGCTGATACCCAATCGTCAAATTCCCGGTTTTCAAGCATATACCCTGAATCTGCAAGCCCCATGTCAGATAGTTAATATTAACATTCATTGATTGGGGAATCCAGCTTTCATGTTGTCGTACACTGAAGCTGGATAGCCAAGTTGATTCTGAAACTGCCTCAAAGCGCCAGTGCCTCCAAGCGTATTCACAACCTACCAAACATTATTAGTACAAATATTATTCGTTGCGCAAGAGTAAACAACAAACCGTAGTAATCAAACTGTCTGAACCTGTCTTATCGCCGCTACTTTCCCACCACATTCCACCACCGAGACCCTTGGAGGCGATATAATGTGCCTTCTTCTGCGCAACCTGGGGAGTATCATAGCTAATCATCGTCCTCTGGGGAGAGTCATAGCTGTAGCTTGCGACGGGTTGATCAAGGTAATTGACCGATGCTCCAGGCCGAGGTAATGCCTTGTAATCCCATATACCATTCTCCCAGCTTCCGCTACCCACACCGCTATAAGCAGTGCCAGGTCCGTTGGTGTTCATGAATGACCGACCATAAAGCGGCATTCCTAAGACAATCTTGTTGGCTGGTACACCATTGGAGGTGTAGTAGTTGATAGCTTGTTCAGTGTTAAACGGAGTGCTACTTGGGTTGGAGCTCGATGCGTAGAGATTGGCATCGTGCCCGGCGACGGTGTCCCAGCTTCCAGAGTAATCGTAAGCCATGAGATTCCAAAAATCGAGATACTTGTCCATAGCTGCTAGTTGAAGTTGCTGGTAGTACGAAGGGCCTGTTTATCTGTTAATGAGGGTGCTTTTGTGATAGATGAGGGCCATACTAGCTGGGCTAGCAACAGTTATGAGAAAGTGATATTCGTTTGCATTTGCTGCACTGTACGAATCTAGAGATTGGCGCAGCGCTTGCAAAGTGGCTACCATATTGGCAGCTTGGGTACTGTCGGCAGGATACTGTCTCTGATATCAGTAAAGCATAGCTAGAGGTGTATTGCAGAATATCTTACTTCCCAATCAATATCTATGCCATCGAATCCCATGTTCCGAACTAGACTGGTCGCCGAAGAAGCAAATTGTACCCTACCTGCTGCCGTACTTAGTGCCCCTGCAAAGCTAGTGGAGTAAGTCCATCCGCCAACGGATAAGAGGACTTTCAGATTCCGGTTTCTCTTCTTAAGCAGAAACAGCTGTTTTACACAGCCATAGACATTGTTTCCCGGATCATTCCAGGGGTCTCCAGCAAAATGTTTATCAGTATCCGCCCAGGAGTCAGATAGAACAACCTGCCCGCTGGACTGAACGTTGGCAAAGGCGTACAAAACATGGGTCAGTTTATCAATAGGCAAATTCTGAGGAACATAATTCCTTGCATAGATAGACTGGATATAAAAATCTTGTTAGTCTTCATAGAACGACAGCAGTAGAAACCTCACCCAATTCGTGAAGTAGGCCACTGAGCGGAAATTGGCTCCTCCGCTACGAGCTTCGATTGCAGTAATATTATGATCTTGACGGGGGATAGAAGCAGCCTTTGTAAGCCAGCTTAGGCCTAGAAGGAAAGCAATGACAAAATGCATGTCAGACAACGTGGGTATTGAAGGACTATGGTTATGGTTGTAGCAGCGCCAATAAAGATCGAGTGTATCAATCGAAATTCGAGAGAAGCCAACGTCATTATTTGTAGTCCATCACAACAAATCTTCCACCAATCTTCCCATTTTGTGAACCGTCATTGGAACAACATTCCCTAAACTCATTTCAAATATAAAGGCGCATAAGACTGGATGCGACGCTCCTGCAGGGTGACTCTGTTGGAAGGAGTATCCGTAATATATAGAGCGCATATTCCTAAACAGGAATTGAATTTTCAAAAGTGAAGTTAATATCAGCATAGCAGTATTCTACTCCTGCACATGATGAGCATAGAATCATTTTTTCCGCCAGCAGGTTCAACAAGGCAATAGATGACACATCCTAGAGAGAACGCAAATACCGCCCGATAGCCATAAGATGGACCTCTGAAGTCGCTCTCTAGGGCATCGGGATCATGTAATGTAACCAAAGTAAGGCGATGAGCTTACCAAGCCAGTACTTTGTACCGACCAAATATCCGACCTCATGGTTCGGCGCACTTCAGACCAATCGGCGAGCAGAATTTTCGCCAGATCCGCGGATGCTGACATCTTCATTCCCTTTCGTTCTCGATCGACTCTATATCTTCGGGGTGTATAGAGCATTTCTCTGTCACGGATGCGGACGCCAGGAGGGCTCGTGTGCGTGACACCCTCTCGAATAGCGAGGCCGAGATGGCTTTTGGGCTGATAGGCGGATGTAACATGCGTTCACCGTTGTTGAAGCTTGGAGATTTCTGGGCCGGTATCTTCCGCATCGCAGGTGTTGCCGAAGGCATGTTAAGACTAAGTGTCGGGGTTTGCTTCAGGAACTCATCATCTGGGCGTTCAGCCGATGTAACACCTAGCCATGCGACCGGGGCTTGTGCCATACTACCCAGACGAGGAATATAGAGTCACCTTACAAGAGACGTGGAGATGGAGTTCGGAAGAAAATACATTCGCGTGGCTTGTGGGGAAGGAACTAACAATGCGCCCACATTTCTCCGTTCCTCCTTTGTTCGGCATGTTTACCTTTCACGCTCTATTCAAATTCTATTAGACTTCAAAGGTCATTAAAAGCATTTAAAATTCAGCAGTATTCTATTTTTCTTTTTTTTTTTTTTGTAGATACTTTCACCTTGAGACCTCCATTTGAGAGCGAAATTCGGCCACTGGCATGTATCAATTATGGACTTCTCAGTCAATTTTGTTCACAGCTACCCTAGGTATCTCATATCCCTCTTCGATAGTCCTTGTAAAGTTTATCAGGATTTAGAGTTGTCAGCACACGACCAGGCGGCTGAGCCCCCGGATTTTCCGTAACTGTCAATGATACTGACAACGGAACCATAAGTGCCAGCGATCATCAAGAAGGTTCCTGACACTATCACAAAGACGCTCCAGCAGACCATGAACTTCCATTTGAGTGATCTTTCTGTCTTATCTTGGGTCCAATTGTCGTATAGCCACATGAACCCCATGGGTTGGAACGACATAAGAGTACCGAGTAAGGCACCCACAAGTGACACGAGGCCACTGAATACCGGAATGGCACTCGCAATAATATAAGAGATCATAGCAATTATAAAGGTACAACTGATCCAGGTCATCCAGTGAGTCACGGTGTTCGCCGTAAGATGCCGAGAACCCTTCAAAAGACGGAGAAAAATGTACTTCGATGGTAGCTAATGCCCTGTTAACAGTTTAATACTCTTCATTGCACCAAGACAGACTTACATGAATGAGCAGCATAGTGCTGACTATAAGACCAGGAAGTGCAAAGCCATAGCTTATTTTCTTCATCATCGGCCCTGCTGAACCAAGTGCAGGCGAGGAGACATAAGATCCACAGTAATAATAGACCATGCAGCCAATAAATACGTAAACCCCCGTCACGACACTTTGACAGAATAACAGGGACCGGGTGTATAGTCGGGGATCACGCATTTCGGATACGATTGAAAAAAACGACGGTGTTCCAGCGTACGCAAATACGATCGTCGAGACCGCGGTTATAGCATCGGTGAAGCTCGGGGTGGCGGCAATCTGGTAATCAGACACCCATACGCCATCCTGCGGCGCAGCTGATGGGCGGCTCTGGACGCCGACCCCGATTGTCACTATGAGAACTAGGATCTTGTCAAAAACAGTCGACTGATTCTGGTGGAGGAACTCACTCGCAGTAAGAATACAAAACAATCCACCCCATGCAAGCCAACTCATACGACCCAAAGTCTGTATGCTACCCAGTACAAAGCCTATGATTGCGGCAATAGCAACAAATATGGCAGTGCAGGCACCGTGACTTGAGACGGCATTCAGGGAGATGGAGATGCTTAACATTCCTGACCCGGCACAAAAGATCCAGTCTATCTTCATATTAGTGAACCCTGGGACAAACAAGGTGTGTAGCACTTACAGAGGACGAAAGCGACTCCAAAGAATATCTTCCCCGGACGGCCGAATAACATTCCGCCGACATCCCCAATGCTATAGACCTCGCGATGCCGGAGTTTGAAGACACCAACCATATAGTCCGACCATGTTGTAATAGTAGCAACAGTAATCAATATAACAACCCCTGGAATCATACCGAGGGTATCCAAGGCTCCGGGGATACTCAGAACACCCAACCCTATCTGGCTTTTCATCATAAGCGCTGAAGTACCAACCCAGCCTAACTAGTGGGGGTCAGTTTATATCAAGGTATGTATTCTGATCAGGTCATACATACGCTGCGGTAGTTTGGCCCTTCTCCCGTGATCTCGCCGAAGACAGCATCGTTCTCGTAGTATTGATCTTCAAGAACTTGTCCGACTTGTGAAGGGACAGTATTTAAGTTGTCACCATCCTTCTTCTCTGGCATTGTGGCATAGGATAGCAGGGTGGAGGCGAAAATAGCTTGATCTGTCACTACTATAATACGGAGGATATGGACCTCCTTTAAAATAAATCTTGTAATTCATGGTCGGGTACACGGCCGATGTGACCTTATCGTGGTTCTCCTTGCCTGTTGCAGTAGGAATTTCTCAATGTAGCCACCAGCGAGGGAAAGCAGCACATTACAATGCCTTACTAGTGGCTGAAAGTGGACACAATTCAATTCAATAGTCTGAAGTGCTTCTCCATGTTGGGTTCACCAATTGTACCATGACGAGCGATGATGATGTTGTCGTGGCTCCCGAGGTCCATATCTATGCGGAATACCTGGTGTATTTTCCCCAAGACAGGCGTCTCAGCTTCGGTAAATTGTGTTTCTTGTTATCTGGCTTTTTTTTATTCTGGGATATGACTGTCGCTTAGGATGCCGGGGACCTTCCCGGTGAACCGACGCGATCCGACGTGACGAAAGATAGACAACAGTTGATAGGATAAACTTAGTATTTCCCGGACGCTTTCCCGCCTTTCAATCAGTATCCTGGGCCTAGGAGTCTCCGCACCCCGCATCCGTATCAACGCTGTGGTATCCACATAGTTCCACCTTGACGGCAGGCGGATTTCCCTGGGTCGATTCGGATGATTTCCCGATGGTCCCAGTTTCACTGAGACCCTCATAAGAGGTGGAAACTTAAGAGAGATTTTGGGAATGGATTATATGCTTGGTCTACGTCAATATATCCCTTACTTGAATTTTGAGACACGTTCTCAAACGACTTCAGTGCGTTGATCGGAGTTAGACAGGATGGAGTCATGTGGTTCGCAAAAGGTCCTGATGTTGTACATTCAAACGAGCAGATTATGGAGCCAGTGGACCTGACATCATCTGGTGCCAGTAATCAAGTCACTGTTCTCACAGTAGAGGATAGGGTCTCATAATTGGCGCTCAAAAGTGTTCCGTATGGCGTTGGAATGCTTCCATGTCACTTACTTGCCCCTAGCATGCACTGCAACCGTCCTTGCAGAGCGAAATGGAATCAAATATATGTACTAATACACCAGTGACCAGCTCTTGATAGACCACGTGAAAAGAGACATCTATGGCATGTAGCGTGGCCTTCGAAGAAGAAACAGCATATGGTGACAGTTTAACTGGCAGTTGTCGGGGCACGTCTACTTATCTGCATACCAGGTGCTTTCTCTTCAGTATCACCAATTATTTCAGTATCCCTTCCTCTCTCTCAGTATTTTTGAGTCGATAGGAATAACCAGTGGACATTATTTAGTGTTGGCGCCAGGAGGTGAGCTCGAGCCTGGTCTTCTCCTGTTTTCGATAAGAAACCATTCAATTTTGCGGAATGAGGCTACTGCACTAGCCTTCAATCAAAGGTCTTGGATCCACATCCGATTCGGATATGGATATTCACTGTCAAAGTTGAGTCATTTTCAAAGTCGTGGAACGGAAAGCGCATGATCAAAAGGGGAAACCACAGCTGGAAATAATCTATGTCCTGAACAATCGGCCAAGCTTGCCATTCAAATCACTTGTTGCAAGTCTTCAGATATCCTTCGATTGTCCTGGTTCCATCAAAATCGTTCCCATAGGTAAGCATGACGTTCGGAATAAGTTGGGAAAATTTCCAAATGATTCTTTGCCTTATGACCATCTCCATTCCAAATAGAACGAGTTTGACGCCTCTCAGAACCCTCTATTAAAACCGCTGTATCAGTTTCTACCTTTATGAGCCGGGCCAGTAACGTACCTGAATGCGGCGGATGAGCCTCATCACTATGCTGGACTGAAGCGACGGCCCCCGCCAATGTTTTCCTTCAAACCTCACTTTGACATTGCTGTACCGATCAATCCACTGTATAGTCGCCAGTCGGACATGCAAAGCCTCAAGCTGCGGGGCATTGAGATATGGCATCCATAATTTTTGTCGACCGCACTGGTTAACTATGACAGCCAGGTACCGAAGTTTGGGGAAGACCATGCCACGAAGGATTTTGTTATTTTTGCGGATATTCGCCTTGCAGACATCTACAAAGCAGGCGCTTTGAATGTAGTTTGCATAGAATTGTCTGCGACTGGGCTCGATTATGGATAAAATCTGGATGAGTGAGCGGTGCTTGACTGCTGTTCCATCTGGCCAAAGGAGACGCATTGCTTCGCGGAACCAGGATTTGTTGATGCGGCTATACTTTGCTAGCATTGAGTACCAGGATGGTGGACTGTGCTCTGAGATTTCGTTAGTCTCGTCGGTGGAATGGTATTCGTAGAGATTCTGAAGAATCTCGCTGATTAATTCGCATGTTGATAACACCTTCTGAGCCGCTGTGGCTTTGGTAGAGTCTGACATGGCTGCTCATCAATTGTGATTAGAAAACCTGAAATGGGACGCGTCAAGAAGGAAAGACGATGGAGATTGAGGTGTGTGAGGGGCCAAGTAACGGAAGAGTGAGGCGTTTGACACAGCATTTATACCTCGATATTATGGCATCGTTATGTTAACTTGGAGTTTTTCATTTGCGATGTGAAATTACGTTCGAGACTTTGCGAAGGAGTAATTTGTCGGCCGTCTTAAATGTGTATTGCGCTCTTGGGGTTCATTTACGCTTCAATATTCAGCCATTGGACATGGCATAGTGATATTACTGTATGAAGCACAGCTGCAGGCTTTGTAAGCTTCTTTTGATAAAACAAAAACCAACCAGCGTCTCATTATTCTATGATAGCTCGTCGGATAGACTGTCTTCACTATTGACATTATTTTCATTCAGTAAAGGTCCTTATGGTCCGCCTTGATCAGTTCAGCGCCCTTTTCTCCAACCATATAGACGGCATTTTGAATACGGCAGTCCGGAATGACAGGGAAAACAGATGCATCAACCACCCTTAGGTTCTTGAAACCATGCACTTTCAGTGTTCCATCGACCACACCCTGATCAATGTTCTGTGAAAGACGACAGGTTCCACAGGGGTCTAAAAGATGTTAGTAAAGCTACAACAGGGCGTCATAGGAAGGACGTACGGAATCCTGTCTGAGAGCGCTCAAGAATCATCTTTTCCATCGCCTCGTCTGAGTTGCGCGGCATAGGCCATGGATAATCTTCGCCAATTATGTCTTTGAAGCCCTCGCCAGTCATGAGAATATCATCTACAGCTCTGACACCCTCCCGCAGAGCAATCACATCGAGGTGATTATTGAAATAGTTAGTGTTGATGTATGGATCGTCAAGCGGATCTTTGGAGCGCAACTTCACACAGCCTGGCTTTGAGATTGGTCGCAGAAGATCAACGATCACAGTTAACCAGCTTCCCTCTGGAGGAACAGGGAAATGCCACTGAAATGCGTCCGAGAACATAGGCTGCAAATGATTAGCTATAGTTCAAGACACTACCATCAATGTATCAACTCACCACGAAGTCAACTTGAAAGTGCGGCTGTCCCGCGGGCCCAAATGGGTCTATTCCGCCATTCTCTTGCTTTGCTTTGACATATTCCTTGATTCTAGAGAGACGTTCATCAATACGTGGGAATCCAACCAGCTCCAAAAGACCACTACCCAGAGGACCAGAGTGGTTTCGATTGTATGCCGTGACTGCGCCCTCCTTCTGAGGACCTGCACGCAGTAGGTGGTCATCTAAGCCGAGTCCATCCTTCAGGCGGAAAGTATGCGGCATAATCGGGTGGTCCAGCAGATTTTGGCCGACATGGGGAGAGTTGGAAATGGCTTTGATGCCGAACTCCGACAGCTCTTTTTCAGGGCCGATGCCAGACAGCATCAATAGCTTCGGTGTTTCATAGACGCCACCGGCAACTATAACCTCCTTGCGTGCCTGAATCGTAGTATCCTCGCCATTTGGTCCATGAACTTCGACTCCGGTGACTCGATCACCATTGATAAGCAATCGCTTGCAGTGCGAGGATGACAATATATGGACATTGGTTTTCCCAACGAGAAAGGACCAGCTCGAAGAGCGGACGCCCTTGTATATGGTGTTGACGCAGTGGGTCAGCCCATTTTGTGTGCCATCGTAAATATTGTCATTAATGTTGAGCCCTTTACTCGTCCACGCCTTCAGCAACGCGTCCCGGAAGGGCCGTAGCTCGGGAACGAGATCCGCATGCTCCACATGAAGCGGTCCTCCCATTCCAATATCCCTGACATGGGGGTAGTTGTTCTCGTCGTCATGGTACGTGGCAGGCTAAAAGATTAGCACAGTCGACTGAGGGTGAAGTTTGTATGTACCTTGTCAAAATAATCTTTCAGTGCATGCCAGTTCCAGCCCTTTCCGCCGAACTCTTCCCAGTCGTCGAATGTTGCCTTGCTGCCTCGGACCCAGGTGTAGTAGTTCAAGCAGCTACTACCACCTAGTACTTTTCCTCGTGTGTTGGGCTTCTCAACTCGTGTATAGTCTGGGCGATCAATCAAAGTGGTTTTGTATTTCCAATCGTTTGGTCCATTGCGGGTCTCAAAAGCGCGAGCAGGAGTGGTGATTTCAGCGATGTTTTCTGGATCTCTGTGACACGTTAGTAGAAAAGTCTTGCATTGTACGACTAAGTTGGTGCGACTCATACCCTCGTCCAGCCTCAATGACCAAGACCGACACTTTCGGATTCTCAGCCAGCCGACCGGCCACCACGTTCCCTGCCGTGCCTCCTGTTTAAGGTTAATCTCCATCATTATTGTTCAAGTAGCACATTAGTACTATGTCTCTTACCTCCAACAACAACAAAGTCGAATTCGTGAGCCGAGCCGGGCGAAATAAGATTGACCTTTCCTGTAGACATGATTGATGATTACTCTAATTATAGTGTGGTACCACTGGTACATATATCAAGGGTTTACATTTCCTATTAATATCCAGCCGGATGGGCCGGCACAGCGCGTTCTTTACTTCTGATGTCATGTCAATAAGATCTGACGAAAGAAATATGTCAGTGTTGACTTCCAAGTCTTTAAATCCGGACACTTTAAAGAGACTTACATAATCAATCTTCATCTGCGCAGATCATAACGAAAACAGGATGGTGTCTGAGTAGTGTACATGTCATTGAATAAAGCCGTGTCCCGGGATTTGTTTGAAAGCTTGCAAATCCCGGTTCCTGAGTATCAAACCGCTTCCAAGGTTTAATTCGTCACGTGATATGTCAATAAGATGTGATTGGCTGTCACTCACCACATACTGCCCCAGCGACGGCATGTACAAATAATTATCACAGTCTATCTGAGCCTCGAATATCAGGTAAGTAGATGGATGGAAGATTCGGAAGAATGCAGACAGTCAAAGCTTCGCTACAGCACTGTGACCAAATATTGGATCTTAAGTAAAAGCAGAGTAAATCATCCTGCCACCCAGGCTGAAAGAAGACACTAGTCAATCGAATAAAAGTTCGCTAACGAAATACTGTGCTTATATCATGAAGTGTAGAAAAGAAATACAAGGAGTAAATGTAGATTTAGACTTGAATACCACCGCAATCCCAGTCCACCCCGATAATCATGCTGGTCCGTTTCCCCTGATCTTGATCACAAATTCGACAGCCTTGTGTTTCAAACACAGCATTTATCATCTTCTATCCCAGAGAGGTGTGATAACGAATAACTCTGTAAGCCCATCGTGGTACCCTCATCCCAAACACCAAAGGTGCATCTGGCTGCCGAACCGACCGGTCGTCTTGCCACAACCGTTCCACATTCACATTCGACAAATGTTCCGAAAGGGTCTTGAGAGCACTCGTTTGGATGTTGGCTTGGAAAAGCACGCTTCTCAGCTCAGGAAAAGACTCCTAATCAACAATATTTAATACTCGTACTATCGTTTTTGAACACCCAAATACAAGTACGCACCTTGATCCACTTTGCCATTCTGACAGCATTACGATAGGACAGGTCATCATTTCGGGCGGTCCAAGGATCCGCGTATTCGTCAAAGATGATTCTCAGGGATTTCAAAGCTGGGGCCCTCATGATTGGAATATTGACACTCCGGACATAGTTATTGATTTTCAGCTCTAGCTGTTGAAGCTTTGGGAAGGTTATTCCTTTGAATGCTGCATTGGCCTTCCGGATCTTCGAGTGTCTGACGGAGGTGATTCGGGCTTGTTCGAGGGAATCTGCGTAGAATTGTGCACGATCACGAGATGTGATTATTTCAAAACGTGGAAGTAGTGGTAAATTATGGCTTTTTCGTTGTGGGTGAAGGGTGTGCAGAGGGATTTTCCCAAGGAGTCGGACAGATTCTGAGAAAAATACCCGGTTTATTGTGATGTACTGAGCCGCCAGGTGATGTCGTGAATGGTTGTTTGCCCACCAGTTCCTCAGATGGGGCGCATTCCGAAGTGTCCCAGCTAGCCAGTAAAGGATCTCAGCAACAAGTTCTGGTATCAGGAACACCTTTTGTGTAGCTGTGATTGCTGCGGTTGGCGGCATGATTGTGGGTGGACGACAGCGAATGTCGGAGCGGTGGATGCGTGGGGTGACAGAAGGTGAACAAAGGGGAGGGGAGTGGAAAAAGAAGTCAATATTGATTCTTTGGCGCAGCAGGATCAAGTGACACGAGGAATCTGATATGAGTCGGTTTACAATATCCCCCCCCCCAAAAAAACGATGGCCACGTTGGTAACAAGCGGGATAGCGGGAAGCGCCGCAACCTTAATAGTAGTTTATTTAACATGCGCCACCTTCAGTAGGAATCGGAGCAATTCCAGAGAATCGAGTGTCGATTTCTAAAACAATAATGGTTACAACGAGAGGTATTGAAGAATTGTCTCAATAAAGTCTGGTAATTCAGTCTTCTACTCCCACGCTATCCGCCACAGCGATGCTTTCCAGACCAGCCATCAAAGGCCAGCACCCTCCCAATACTATAAGTTGCCACAAGCAAGAGAGATTCCCAGCCTAAAGGAACATCTAAGAATCTTACTATCTGGATTGACTCCATCTTCCGCGGTTGAAATCTTGGAAAAGATGGAGCGTATCAGACTTGCGACGTGATCTGTCCAGAGTGGTTGGTTTCATCGGCCTAATCCACTCTGGGTGTCAATATTGGTTATAGCTCCAGCATTTCGATTCATCTCGCTTACTATCGCTTCTAAGGCAACCATGGACTTTGCCAAGGCACTTCATAGGGGTCTGTCTACCTCCCCAACCTTTCGATCAATGTGCTCAACCTCACCATCGTGCCACCTAACACAACACATTCCATGAGTCATGTCTCAAGATGCCGAAGAAGACTTATTCCAACACCCTTCGTGACCCGAGCGCTGGAGTCATCCTGAATCTGCCGATTCTTGCGATGAACGCCGAGCCCGCTGGATCCAACAGGGCTGGTATCGTGACAGGAAATGTACATCTGTGAGGTTCATGAGCGGTATCAAGTGGCCTTAAGGCTCCATGATTTATCGCACAGTCTATACTTCGGAGTCAGATCAAGTATGGGCCGCTTGTCTGAACAAAATCGAGGGATCCGTCCGCTGGGAGATCGACATACACGGGAAGGAATGCACAGATAAAAGCCCTGAACGAACTCTCAAAGGAACACTCAAAAACGTCACCCTTGAATATCGAGAACGCTGGGACGGTGCATCGGTGGAACAGATCCGTGCTGATTTCGTCACCTATCTGGAATCAATCGGCTTATCTGTCGGAGAAGGCGAAGCTAGATCCACTGCATGCCTTTTCATTGATGAGGCGTGTTTGCATCAGGAATACTTTCGAGGAGCCTGAAAATAACAGGGGTAGCTGCGCTCCGCAGGGCTTTGTGGGAGTCATTGATCCTCATTACGTGGAGGGTCAAAGCTATTGCAACATGCAGTATCGGGGCTTCATGAGAGTTGAGATTGACTCCATCTACGAGATTTTTGCCCGTCAATTGAATTGCTTCTTTACGCATGATGTTTGCCCTTTGATGTATATGCGTCGGAGGGTGATCGATCCAACAAAGATCCCTCTTTACACCGGGTTTTGATTTACTGAAGACATAGACCCATCCATATTAATACTTGTGGCAGGGCCTTAAGCATAATTTTGTACCCATCTAACTATCTGATGGCTATATTTCTCTTGCCACCATTCATACTTGTTCTCTCAACATCATGATTGTAATTTGTACAGTACCTTCAAATTTCGATATGCAGCCGCATGTGACGTCACTTGTCTCTAAATGTACTGAGTCATCATGTTCTGCCATTCGGTTCCGTACCTAAGTTAGGGAAGAGATCAAGTTAACTACGTTCCGTTATCATTTTTTTATACTGTTGAATTGTATTTGGTATTAGGTTTTATACAAGCAGAAGTTTAACAATCAGGGGTATATGCAAACAAATGAGAAATCGAGGCCATGTCAGTCGTAAACGCCGTGTAGAAACAAGAACTTTTTATGGTAAGCATAACAAGCAGGGTATTAACCAGTCCAAACAAAAATTGGAAATAAAAGGAAATAAAACATTTGTAGAATGTGATGGCCCAGTTATTGGGTAGCTCGCACACTGCGCCGCCTTGGTCGTTCCGAGTACTGGGGCGGCTCTGCCACATCGACAACCAGATTCGAGGCTAAGCTCATAGATCGTGGGCGGAAGAACTCATCCAACTCCTCTTGCGTGACAATCAAACCCAAGTCCGACTTGGTTGAATCAGCGTATTTGGGCTGGGTGATCACTTGGATTGGGAGTCGAAGCGAAATTGTCGGGGTCAGAACATTGGCTCCTGGGGTGTGGTATGATAAAGACCAATCGAGCGAGTATGTGCGAGACATCAGACACGAGTGGAAGGTCGGCACGAAGGTCTTCGAGCTTGGTAGTGATACGGGGACAACAAGAGAAGCGGTGTAATAGGTATCTCCAGTGAAGGAAGCAGAGGGGCCGGTTGAGTCATCGGAGGAGTCAGTGGAAGATGATGAGGTTGAGTTGACAGAATCACGGCGCTCATTTGAGGAATGCTTTTCCCATTTGGCTGAAGCCACACACATGCTCGATAGGGAGATAGTGTCGGTGAATAGACCCTGGCCAATTTGTGATACCAGTGAGCCTGACTGGCATGGGAAATCGTCCCAGGGGTTTGCGCTGTAGTATGTGCTTGCCCTGATCTTGCTGGTCATCGAACCTAGTCGTGGTGGCTGCTCATTGCCTACGGGGTCGAATCGAAGCTGCACTTTTGCCACTGTGCTAACTGTATCGTGTGTCTCGCAACTTGGAGGAAGCAAACGAATCGGCTTGGGTTGCAAGGCCGCGGCGACAAGCTGACCCTGCTTTCCGCGCAAGAAACCACGCTTCACGGTCTTCTCTTTGCGGGTGCAGTAGTTGGTATGATCCACCGTGTTGAGGGGCGGTTCCTCCTCCACAGTGGGGATAATGCGGACCTTCTTGGCAACATTTGCCAATGTTTTGTTCTCATGGTGGCCCGATCTCTTCAACACAGTGACACGAACAATGTATGCGATTTGGCTCATGTCCGGTGACATGTCATCTATCAGAGTCTTTCCATCTGCAGAGACCATAGAATCTCCCAATGTCGGTGGAAGCATAGTGTGAGATCGGTGGATGTGGTTGTTCTTCTTCGCATGCGAGCAAACCTGGGGCAGCAAGCGGGCTGGGACCACAAATGTGAAGGGAAACGAGTATGTGCAACCAGCTTCTAGTACTCGAGGGGTAGGGTAGTCGGCATCTTGAATCGGTTGGCGAAGTTTGAGGAACATCTGCTGTGAACCTGTACGACCGGGACATGCCGCTCGTTCTACTGTAGTGTGCGAGGTTCCTTTGGAAATATCAGTAACAGATACTCTATCTTGTGAATTTGTAGAAATTACCTTGCAAGATGATTTCGATTTCATCAAAACGCGTCTCCTGGTCAACAGTAATCTTGGCAGTGCCTTCGATATAATCTCCTGTTGTGTAAGAGTTCACCAGACCAGGCTTTTGTCCTTCGAGATCAATCTCAATCTTAGGAGTTGAGCGCCGAGCAAAAACATCTAGCCCTTCCGAGCCACGACTCATAATAGAGGTTGCCATTGTTTTGTGATGGTGGAATGTACGGCAGGAGACAAGCAAACCCCTGTTTCCCGGAGGAACCACGAAAATCCAAGGTAGTCACGTCACTTGGAGAATGGGGGAAAGAAAAGAAAAGGTGAAGTTATCACTGGATTCCTCATATATCTTAAGGGTAAAAAAAAAAAGTAGAAAGTGGAGCCGTGAACAACCGCGTATGTATAACAAGGGGAGGGGCATCACCCCCGCTTTTATACAAAGTACAAAGGATCACAGAATCGTCAGAGATGCGTTTACCAATCATAGCATTCAGCATTTCCATCTGACAGTTCATCGTTCGTGACTCATTCGGGAACTAACACAGAGAAATCGAACCCGTCTAAGCAGTTAAAGGGAGTTGGGGTGTAAAGGACCCATAGAAAAGGCCCCCGTACCCAATCGTGCATGATTGGCTTATACATCTTGGTCCATGCTCACGCCCTTGGATTGACATTCCCAGTTCAAGCTATACTTTTCGGGCGCTTTTCCTCTGACCGATCAGGGAGAGAATCCCTTGTGCTGGGATTCGATCCGATTCTACCCATGGATTCGCAGTTTCTGTCTTCGTATCGCAAATTGAAAGCTCTGGACTCAAGCCTCAACATCTGTCAGGGTTTGCAAATGCGATATCGGGATCAAACTCCAGAACCTAGAAGACCGGTGGAGTGCGCCTTACGCCGACATGCACGCCCTTGGTGGCTCCACATGTGTTTGGACGACTCGGCTGGCCCACTCACATTCCCCGGCGTCATGCGCAGGGCGTCATGGCTTTAGATGTGGCCAATCATTTCCATCATGCACGCGGAAAGGCCTGCTGACCAAACACGGGATTTGAAAGCAGAAAAGCAAAACAGGACAATACTTTTTGCATTGTTTTTAGGGCATAATCGTGCTTGACAGACTGATAAAGCAAGTTCT
The DNA here is from genome assembly GCF_028828015.1 of Penicillium pulvis. Lineage (NCBI taxonomy): Eukaryota > Fungi > Ascomycota > Eurotiomycetes > Eurotiales > Aspergillaceae > Penicillium > Penicillium pulvis. The sequence continues at coordinate 330,964 of NW_026643078.1, read as the reverse complement.
GAAGCGATGAGGTGATCAAGGACTTTCCCGCGGACGACGGTAGCCGTTCGGCAAGATCCAGATCTTTCCGACCGTAACCGAGTTGTCTGGATGCCGAGTGGGTTCTTTTCTTCGGCGTGGACGGGGAAGTCCTTGATGCAGGTAGTTAAATCTCGGTGCTTTTGTCGGCCCAGGTTGAGATCGGCGTAATTTACGTGATCCGATTCCGATTCCAAGGTTATTCGGTAGCTACAGGTGAAAAAAAGTGTGGATAGAGAAGATTTTTTTTTTCATGGTTCAATTGGCTATATCTTTGACTATGTATATGCCAATGGCACTTACGAGATGTCCCAACAGATAAATTACGGTGTAGATCCGTGGTGCAAAGCGGACAAAACCGTACTCAAAAAACGTCGACGCGTGGAGACCACGCTTAATTTTGTCTCATACAACCCCAACCACCGAAGTGATTGGACTGCATCCAGCTCAAGATTAGCCGAGGGAAGCGGCAGACCGAGCGAGGCAAGAGACGTCTCTGAAGAAAAACGGAAAAGGCAAGGACTAGAATCACAGTGAAAAGAATCAAGCGGTCTTGACCGCGAATTGGGATATCAATTAGCATAACCTTAATACCTATGTGAAGCCAACAGGGCATGAAAACGCCATTGGACGCCAGAACTGCCCGAAATTAATAAGCCACCCGTGTCCGCATGTCCTAAGCGCAAGTCAGTCAATGAACGTCATTCGAGAGGGTCCCAGGGGCAACTTACCGAGATCTTGCGCTCGATCTCCCGCACAGATCGGTCCAGCTCCGCGGCAATCATCATCTTCGTGTTGTTGGGCAGGAGGAAGTACATCTCACACAGATCACCGTCGATAACACCCTTCACGGGCGCGTAGTAACCGCGATAGATCAGGTGGTCGCGGCCGGCGAGAGGGGGATGCTGCGTAGCCAGCTGCGTCTCCAGACTTTGGAAGAAATCAACATCTTCACGGCTGGCAAAGGGAACAAACATTCCAATTGTTCCCTGGAAACCAGTCCAGACAACAATGTCACGACCACCAGCCACAAGCTGTGCCTTGTGCAAGCTAGTCGGGATGTCTTGGGTGTAGTAGTGAACCATCAGCTCAAGACGATTGGGAGTACCCTGCAGATAGCCCCGCTCGTGAACAAGATGCGCCCCAGATCCATCCTCGTCAGCCTCTTCCGAAACTTTGCTCGGGCATCGCATCATCCACAGGTTACCAAACTTGTCACCACCGGCAACGGTTTCGTAGTCAACCATGGTCGTGGCAGAGGTCCAGCGAGCAATAGAATCATCCACGAAGGGAATCAGGACGTTTTCCTGATGTTTGTAGACCACATAGGTCACACTCTCCCGCACATCACTGACCACAATCCGGCTACCTTGGGTTTGAAGACCAACAATAGTCTGGGGAACCACAGGGGCTTGCGATTTGCGAAGGAGTTGTCTCACACCTAGGTCGTACAGACGGAGAATGGAACCAATGCCTGCCAACAGCTTGCCTTGGAATGGGAGGAGAGCAAGAGGAGGTTCCTCAGTGCTCGTCTTGTGGATGAGCTCGAATTTGCGGCCATCTTCGGAGAATCGGTAGATATGGATGAAACCACCCTTTGACTTGGGAGGACTGACTTCCATATCTTTTGCAGTTCCCACAACCAAGAACGACTCATCATCCTGACTGGAGAATGGTGCAATGGCAACACTAACTGCTGCTTCGTTGTCTTCAAGGTCAAGGGTAAAAACAACTTCCTTGTCAGAAATTGGATCGACGACTTGAATGCACGATGCCCAGTGACCAGTTCCACGAGGGTAGCCGAACTCGACAGGTGGGAGACTGGCAGCCTCGCCATTGCGGGCTTCTGAGTCTTTGATGAGGCTTTCCCGTGTTGCAGGAGAGAGGACGTTGTTGTCGGATTCAATGACGTAGAAAAGGGGTTGCTCCGGGTGCTTGACAAAGCGACGAGGAGTGTAAGCCAATGGGATCGACTCTTGGAGCATATTATTGTCGAGCTTCTCGATGGAGAAAATCCTAGAATGGGTCAGCAAAAATGCTCACGTTGCAATAGCAAGTCGGGGACATTGATAATGACGGTAGTTGATCTCAGTAGGAACAATTGGAAAAATAAAAACATGTTTTTGATCCACATGGAGGTTCGGTTCCCATTTTTTCATCATATGATCATAGCAGGCAATAAGGGAAGAAGGGAAGAAGGGAAGTGTTAGGTGAACCACATACCGTAGATTTCGACCTTGAATGCCGACCATACCCTCCAAGCATTGCTCGCTGGAGAAGTTCCAACCCCACTCAAGGCCAACGTAGTCCAATGGGGTGAGCATGAAGCTCTTGGTTTGGGTGTCTGAATACCCGAGCCACGAACGGGAGCTCAGAGCAAGGACGGCAGTTTGACCTTGAACCGAAACTTGCGACAGCTTTACAGGCTTAGCTCCAAGGAACCGGGTTCGGGTATCTGAAAGCTCGCCAGTCACATCGTCAAGGACAGTACGGAGGTATACACCAGAGTAGAGACCAATGTGCAGGTACAGCGTTGTGCCTCCGGAGCTCGAATCGGCCATGGCCATGATGTTCAGAGCCGAGGGCGCCGATGTGAGTGCTTGGACAGACATGTTTTCCAACATGTTCTTCGTGTCCAGGCTGAGGATGCGGACAGTCGAATCGTCACAGCCGACAGCCAGGAATGAACTCCGAACACGACCCTCGGGGACTTCCCCGAGGCTGAGGCAAGTGACTGTGCCAGACATCTGGCGTCGCTCATCATACTCCGCTAAAGATCCGTCGGCATCCATTTCAAAGTAGACAATTTCTCCCGAGCTGAGAGCGACAGCAACTTGACGTTCGTTTGTAGCTGCAGCGACGATGGAACGATGCTGCGGGGCAGGCCACTCATTCACTCGGTGATCCGCGAGGAGGTGGCGGATACCACGAGGGTGCACTTGAATGAGAGAATCTTCGCCAAGCTGTTGGACAGCAAGCGTAGGGGCTGTGGAAAGGAAGCCGGAATCCTCGGTGATCTCCTCCACAATCTCGCCGATTCCCAAAACAATTGTTCCGTTGGTAAAAGACAGAACAATGTATCGATCGTACTCGTCGGATCGCGTCAACTTGGTAGTCCAAACAGCAGAAGGTACTGCACGAAGCTCCGACTCTACCAGCTCTGAAACCTCGAGTCCATGCTTGAGAGTGCGGAATGTACTGCGGGCGCCGGTGCCACAAACAGAGTAAATTTGCGGGGCATCCTCCTCTGTGAGATTGGCGACCTTGCTGTCAATCAATGGGTTCAAGGAGTTGATCGATTCCATGAGGTTCAAGTTTTCGGCCGGACGAGGGCGGAAGAATACCGGTTCATACGGAGCGGATGGATCCGCAGAGAAAGACTCGCTGCTAAATTCGACCTCTTCATCATCATCACCAAGTTTTTCAAATTGGTAGAAGTGATGGTTGCCCGATTCGCTAGCAACGTAGAGGAAGCCACTCTTGAGGATCAGGAGACTTGATGCGACGGGAACGGTGTCAAAGAACTTTATTTTGAGACCTTGGACTTCACCGGTCACTTGGCCATTCTCATCTTCGGCCATCTCAAGGGTTACCTTGAAGATGTCACCATCTTCGGTCTGAAGGAGGAAGAAAAATGCGCCCCGCATTTTGTGCATCACACCCGCAACGATGCTTCGTTTGCGCTCAGGGTTTTCTGTGGGGCCACTTCGGCGTGGAATGGGCACGCGGAATGCATCTTGGTTGGAGTGACGGTAGGTGATGTTGTCCTCAGCGCAGACCAAAACGCCGCTAGGTCCATCTGCGCCTCCTGGCACTTGGAACAGCATGTTTGCAGTGCGGTCGACTGGGTCGGACCATTTACGGACGACATGGTTGAGACCCAAATCAAGTTCGTAGTAGACGAGGACTTTTTCCATTTCCTCATACGCCTGGCCCGTGGGATCCTGGTCTGCCTCTGAGTAATCTACTTCAAGAGCAGCAAAGATAGGGTTGTCGTAGCCGACATCCAGGGAAATCATTGCAAACACAAGGGTTTGGGGCTTGTGGGCTTCCAGAGGCGACGAGATCGTGAGTTCAGCCTGAGAATTCCGGTTAAGAACATAGACCAGCTTGTTCTTCTCCACCGAGGCGATTAAACACGCACGCCCCTTGGGATCAACCGCGAGATACTGTCCCGGAACGACTCTGCGAACCCCGGACTTGCCAAATGTTTCCAGATGAATACGGTTGAAGCGATTCTGCGAGGGAACATATTCAACGATCGTGATGCGACCCGAATCCGAGCCGATGATCAGATAATCTGCAAAGGAGAATGACTCAGCAAAGTTTCGCTTATGGGTTTGACAGCGTCCACGTTGCTGGCCAGGGCAGGTCCCCCACCCTTCAAGGGGTCGGGTCGAAAAACCAGGACCGTGCTACCCGGGAAGCTTCAAGAATCACTAAGTTGAACTCGTGTAAATGCAAAATTCGGGTTAAAAAAACGACATACCTTTGTTGCTGCCAGCCAGCCGAAACACTGCCAATGAGCGGATGATGCCAAAGACATCTTGTGAGAAGATTGGGGTAACCTTTCCGAGGGTCGGGTCAGGTCGGTGGATAGTGAGCTTGGAGCCAGACGCCGTGATGACCTGTTGCTCCTTGGTTCCAGAAAACTGGCCCAGAACCGCCTGTGTGATCGCAGTTGGAGGCTGAATTGTCAGGGAGTACATGAACATATGCGAGGTAGTAGCCATGGTGGGCAATTAGCTCGCAGAGCTTTGCAGCTCCAACACCAAGCAAAAGACACGCGTGAGTATGGGCAATTGCAGTCCAGGAAGATGGAAGTATCACATCAATCCCATATCTGCTTGGTGGAGTCACTAGCAAAGAAAAGACTCCGTGCTTGGTGCCGCTTTTCTATGAAGAACGAACGTGTGGTGGTGGCAGAAGAAAGCAGAAGCAAAATAGAAAAGTGCGAAGCTGTCTCCTCGGCTTGTCACGTGGTACCAACCATCCGGTTCGACCGCCTTCCAACTGTCATCATCCGCCATTATGTAATGACGCTCTTGGAACGCTTTCGCTAGGGCAGACCACTTCGAGACTACATTCAAATCTTTATCACGTCTTTGGACTTTTTGGTTCCTTTACACCATTGCCTCTTTGAAACATATTCCTTCAGTGCCTCATCTTCTGTCACTGGTAGAATTCATCTGGATTTGATTTCCTTGGTGCTGGCTCAGCTTCCCCTCACCCCACTCAGCAGCAGATCCCCCAAACAACCATGGCCGATAGCGGTGCTACAGAAGATGCTCCCATCACCTTTACCGTCAAATCCTCAACTGATGCCAAATACACATTCACCCTCCCTCTTTCTACTCCTGTCTCCGAGTTGAAACAGAAGCTCTCAAGCTCTGAGTATGCAGATACTCCAGCTGAACGCCAGCGTCTGATTTACTCTGGTCGGGTTCTGAAGGATGATGAAACCCTTGATTCTTACAAAATCAAGGATGGGCATACCATTCACTTAGTGAAGAGTGCTGCAAGCAATCAACAACGATCCAACACATCCGGCCAGTCTACCTCGACGGCAACCCCTGCTGCCACTGCCTCAAGTCAGCCTGCAGCAGGTGTCCCTACCAATCTTGCTGCAGGTACTGGCAACAACCCTCTAGCTGGATTGACTGGAGCCCGATATGCTGGGTTCGCCCAGCTACCGGGTGCGGGACTCTTTGGCCCAGATGGTGGGGTAAGTGAGCTCAATATGTAGCCCTGGTCTGGAACCCCGCTGGATATACAATGTACTAACTCATGTTATTTATCACAGATGGGTCCGCCTCCCGATAGCGATACCATGTTAAACATGCTCGAAAACCCTCAATTCCAATCGAGCATCAATGAGGCCCTCCAAAACCCTCAGGTGATTGACATGATGATTCAGCAAAACCCCATGCTACGGGACATGGGACCTGGAGTGCGACAGATGATGCAGAGCCCAGAATTTCGTCGTATGTTGACGGATCCCAACTCTATTCGCTCCATGATGCAAATGCAGCGATCAATGGGTATGGGAGGAGGTGGTGCAGGTGGTGAAGGCGCCTTCCCAGCTCCTGGTGTGACTAACACAACCGAGGGAAATCAGAACGCTCAGCAACAAGATACACCACCCAACCCTTTTCAAATGGGTCAATTTGGTCAGCTACCTCAAATGGGCGCGGGAAACCCATTTGCTAGTCTGTTCGGGGGCAATCCTGGAGCTAATCCGTTTGCCCCTCCAGCCCAACCGGCCGCCACAGGAACGGCTGGTCAGACTGAGGGCACTGAGGGCACACAAAACACCACTGGCCGATCTCCTACCGGAGAAGCACAGAACCCATTTGCAGCGTTACTTAACCCGTCTATCTTCGGTGGTGCAGGTCAGGCGGGTGCGGGCATTGGCGGCAACGTGAATCCTTTCAATCCTCAACAAAATCCGTTCCTGCGCGATCCTGCTCTCATGACCCAAATGATGCAGGCGATGGGTGGACAAGGTGGAGAGGGCGGTGCAGGTCAGGCGGGTGCGGGCATGGGCGGCAACGTTAATCCGTTTCTGCGCGATCCTGCTCTTATGAACCAAATGATGCAGGCGATGGGCGGCCAAGGTGGCGAGGGTGGTGCCGGATTGTTTGGAGGTGGTGGTTTTGGCACCCCACCTCCCGCGGACAATCGGCCTCCTGAGGAGCGATATGCGGACCAGCTCCGCCAATTGAACGATATGGGATTCTTTGAGTTTGAGCGAAACATTGAAGCTTTGCGACGGACTGGTGGTAGTGTGCAAGGAGCCGTGGAATATCTCTTGAGCTACCCGTCATAGGCAAACTCCGTCCTTTTCACAACTCTTTTTTTCTGCTGTCCATTTTTTCCACTCTATGTATTCCATGGCCAGTTTTGTTTTTAGCTACCGAACGGCCTTCCGAGTTGACGACTTTCCCATTCCCCCTTGTTGCATGCCTACTCTTGAATGTGAATCTATCTTTCTTTTACACTATGCCCATTCTGCCCGGCCTCAACAGGGCCCTAGCGAATAATCATATTTAAATCTAAGTCATTTCGGTTCTGGATTCCAACCATAGATTTATTAGCCAGAATATGTAGGTTCAATATCAAGTCTTTTCTTCGGGGGGTTGTATTTTTATTTATGTATCTGTGGTGGATACTTTATGTAGCACATACATAATCGAATCCCCATTAAGTGGGTCCATCGATCCAGTTCCAAAGGAACCTTTTTGGAAATATGTATGTTGTGGCCGACATATTCCGACCGCATGCGTCATATTAACAAACCACATGCGCACGGGGGTTTGACCTAATTACCTTCCGAATCTAATTAATACTGTTGCATACCCCATGGAAGTTTTTTTTCATTTAGGTACGTTGATTGGCGATTAAGGCTGCAGCTTCAAGAGTCCTGCAAACATCGGTTGATAGATATTCCGGTGTTCCAGACACGTTGAGCATCATCTCCGGTGCTTCTCCCTCAAACTCTCTGGACGAGCACCGAATCCCCATTTTGCTGGCACCTGCGGCATTCGGTGCCGATTACACTCTTTACCCTTTCCCATTCTCCACGATTTATTATCCCAATTGAACCCTCATCGATCTGAGACAATCCAGACTGGAACCCTAGCGCTTGCCAAGCATCACCCTAACGAGCATTTACCGCCTCCTGGGTAATCACATATATACTTCTCACCAGGCGACTTTTTGGAGAAGTGTCAGTCAGTTCTCGCAGGGCGAACCTTGGAAGATCGAAGGATCTGCCTCCTATTAGCCGCTGCTGATCTGCACTCCGCTGACGTGCGGTCTTACCAGACTCGCGCTCGTTCTAAGTGCATGGGGAACAAGCAGCAGCACATCCAATCCAGATAGCAAACAGGACAGGATCTGACTTTGAAGCAACTATGGCGACGTTGACGTCGCTCGGCCTTGGTGCCTGGACGCTGTTAGTGCTATCGTTCGTGTCCTGTGCATGTGCTTTTTACATCCCTGGTAAGCTTCTCCCAATCAAACGAAGGTACCCAGGCGCCGCTAACATGGCGTCTCTTCCATAGGATATTCAGTCACTCGGTACAATGATAACGAGCCAATTCCACTCCTCGTCAACAAAATCTTCTCCGACCACACGCAGCTCCAGTATGCCTACTTTGATCTCCCCTTCGTCTGCCCTCCGAGTGGTAAGACACATGGCGGCTCACCCTTTGGATCCGGTCAAAGCATTTCCCTCAATCTGGGTGAGGTGCTGCGCGGCGATCGCATCATGACTTCTGATTTCGAGCTCACAATGGGCAAGGACGTGGAATGCCAAGCACTTTGCACTCGTGAGGTCAGTCGCTCAAATGTTAAGTGGGCTCGCAACCTCATCAAGGAGAATTATGTGATCGAGTGGATTGTGGACAACCTACCTGGGGCGACAAGCTTCGTGACCGTTGACCGAAGCCGAAAATATTACGCCTCCGGATTCAAGCTGGGCTACACGGACATCTCCCCATCTACCGGCCGATCGCGCTATTTCATTAATAACCACTTCACGATTGTCATCCGCTGGCGGAGCGCACCGGAGGGAGGCAAGGTGATTAATGGATTTGAGGTTTATCCAAAAAGTGTCTCCGCTGCCGATCGGAAAGAAGGTGGTTGTCCGAAAGACATCCACGCGGATCATGAAGGGCTTGGTCTGTATATTGCCCCAGACAAATCAAAGCTGAAGGAAAAATACCCTGGCTCATCATACATTCCCGAGGATGACGATGACGATGACGATGGATCTACCTTGAGCATTCCGTACACCTACTCCGTTTACTTTCGCGAGGAGCCAAAGATTGACTGGGCCAACCGTTGGGATCTGTACTTTACGAACCAGGAGGAAGGCTCAATGACACACTGGCTGGCAATTGTTAACTCCTTGATCATCTCCACTGTACTCGGTGCGACTGTCTTCGTGATCTGGAGCCGGACTGTGCAAGGCGACATCAAGGGCCGTGGTGATGGAGCTATGGAGGACCGAAAGCTGAAGGGCCAGTCTCGCCGGAAGCGCAGCGAGAAGAAAAAGGAAGGACTGCTGGACAATGCCGATGTGGAGAATGACGCTGATATGTCCTCTGATGACGAACCTCTCGAGGACACTAGCGGCTGGAAGCTTCTTCACGGTGATGTTTTCCGAATTCCAGCATATAGCGGCCTTTTGGCGCCATTGGTTGGTTCGGGCATGCAGTTATTGTTTATGGCAACTGGCTTGCTTGCGCTTAGCTGCCTGGGAGTTTTGAATCCCAGTTTCCGCGGCGGATTCGTCAGTGTCGGCATGGGCCTGTTTGTGTTTGCTGGATTATTTTCTGGTTACTTCTCCGGAAGACTCTATAAGACCTTCAGTGGAACTGCATGGCGGAAGAATACCTTGATTGTAGGTGGATCGGTCACAAAATGGCATCGTGAAGATTTTTGTACTGACTTCATTCCCAGACTGCCTTGCTTTTCCCCGGACTGACATTCCTTCTTGTCTTGATCTTGAATCTGTTTGTCTGGACTCAGGCTTCCAGCACGGCGATCCCATTCGGTACATTGATTGGCTTGCTGGCTCTCTGGCTGCTCATTCAAGTTCCCCTTGTCTACCTTGGTAGCTGGGTTGGGTATGTGCGAGCGAAGCCCTGGGAACACCCTCTGAAGACAAACGCTATTGCTCGACAAGTCCCTCCCCAGCCGTGGTATCTGAGTAGTCCCGCTGGTCCCCTTTTGACTGGATTGGTCCCATTTGCTGTTCTCTTCATTGAATTGCTGTTTGTGTTCAAGAATCTATGGCAGGATAAGAGTGGTTACTACTACGTGTTTGGTTTCCTGAGTGCGGTATCTGCAGTGCTGATAGTCACCGTCATTGAAGTGACTGTCATTGCAACATATAGCCAACTCTGCTCTGAGGTAAGTTTCCCCGAACCATTGGTTTTCGGTACATCAACTCATTCCTTATAGAACTACCACTGGTGGTGGCAGAGCTTCTTGACAGGTGGCAGCAGTGCCTTCTGGATCTTCGCCTACTGCATCTGGTACTATATGTTCAAGTTGCACGTCACTGGATTTGTGTCTACCCTGCTGTTCTTCAGCTACAGCTTCCTCGCCTGTACAGTGTATTTCTTGTTGACTGGAACCGTCGGATTCCTGGCTGCATACGCCTTTGTCCGTCGTGTCTATAGCGCGATCAAGGTTGACTAGAAATACCTCGATATTTTCACCACAAATACACTGGAACCGACCACGCCTCTTAACGAAGTAATCTGTTTGATAAGCATCGGTGATTCAGCTGACCACCACGGCGTATACTGTCTTTTTCATTGCATTTATTTTCGACTCCCTTATCACCAGCTTGTGCTCATCAAGACGATCCTCGTTCATCTACCCTCCTCTCCCTTCATAATCTCTTTATTTTTTCTATCTGTCCGACTCGAGTCAATCTGTCGCTTTTTGCAATTCCAGGCAAGCGAGTGTTAGCGTGTGATGGTTGGCTGACATCGGGTTGGATAGTCATGGGCTGTTGCCAGATTTGTGTACTTTAGCTACCTCGCCGGCGCTCAATTATCTTCCTTCTTGATATTTCTTCATTGTGAATGCCATTACGTTTAGCATACCTATCTCTCTCTTTCATTCTTCTCTACTGCACGTCATTGTACGTGACTCGCCTTACTTCTTCACGCCATCATCGCACAGCTTTCACGCCATCATCGCAAAGCTTTCACACCACCATCGCCATGTATTTGACCTCCCACCCTTGACGATTTTCCTTCCTCCGCCTCCTTCCTTGATCATCCTTCTCTACATGTTTCTCTCTTCACAAACCTTCTGGTACCAAGCATCAAGTCTAACATCCCTTCCAGAGTCCCTTTACTACGTGAGCCTCGAATCTTGTCCCTTCAACCCGAGTCTTTCACTGGAAGTTGTTTCCTTGTCTCTACCCTTGAGCATAGATAAGGACGGTGACTTTTGAACGGTCTTTGTTCTCATCTCCATTCATCTTTCCGATTCTTTCGCTTCGAGCTTTGAACGTTTCAAGCTTCAGAAAAGACAGAAGTTTCATCATGCCAGCAACCATGGCTCCCATCAAGTACAATAGTGCAGATCATCCGCTGTTCAACCTTCAGCGTGTTCCTCGTGTGCTGGAGGATATTGAAGAGACACGTCCGATCATGGCAATCATGCGTGGTCTCTACCTCAAGCCACAAGACCAAGCCAGATTGGACTACCGGTTTCATCCCTGGTTGCGTGGTTGGATAAACCCAAAAAAAGCTCGCTGTTGTCGCTGCTTCCGTGAGTTTTCTCTTACTGTCTTTTCGTTTCCCATATTTTCTGTCATAGCTGACATCCGGTGACAGTTCTCAAGAGAAACTTCGGGAACGGGTCCACTAGCAAGAAGGCTTTTGAACTTCTCCAGGAAGCATCCAGGCTTTACAAAGGACTTCCTCAGGAAGACTCTACTGTGATTAGAGTTGGGAGAAAAGCCAAATGTGCTTGTCATAACGCTGAAGAAGGCGAATGTAAAACCCACGAGGTCCCAACTACCAACGATGGCAGTGATCAAGTCGTCTCATACAAGTGTCAGACTGACCACGGTGAGCTCACCTACCAGGTACTCGTATCTGCCGAACACGAGCCCGGTCAATTTGGGCGGGGTGCTAGCCGGGTCCCAAACTGCCTGTATCACCCTGGTGAGCCTCGAGATGATGTCAGTGAAACTCTTTTGTTTTTGCTTTTTTTGGAACCAAGCTCTAACCAGTCAGCAGGTGTTTACGTGTTGTGACCAGAGCGTTTTCACACGTGGATGTGCTCTGAGATGGGACCACCTGCGAGAAGTCCAGATGGGCATGCACAAATATGATCCAAGCCACCCAGGCAATGGGCCTGAGTGGCATTTCCACGAGACTCCCGACAGATTTCCGATCCCACCGAACACCCGCTCTGGCGTGGTAGTGGCCCTCAAAACGGGAATTAACCGTTGGGGGGAACAAGAGTTGATTCGCCTCAGTGTCGTTGACCTCTATTCCGGCCAAGTCCTCATTGATAACCTTGTGTGGCCCAACAATCCCATGCTACACCTCGACTCCAGCAACAGTTGCATTACTTGGGAAATGATGCACAAGGCTCACGCCAGGGGCCTCTGCTTAGAAGGTCGTGAAGAAGCTCTTCAACGTCTTTGGGATTTTGTCACGCCAAACACTTATGTCGTTCTGCACGAAGGCCAGAAAGAGCTGATCCATCTCCGGTGGGCCCACAGAAAGGTCATTGACACCCATGAGCTGGAGGGACGCATGCCGGCCTCGAAAGAAAAGAATCGGACTTTGAAACGACTTGCCTTTGTGCATCTCAAGCGCAATATTCAGCAGGGTCGGTTTGGGCTGGACAGCCTCGAGGATGCAATGGCCTGCCGGGACCTTGTCTTCTGGTATGGCAAACACCTGCCTCCCCACAAGCGTCAGGATGACCATGAACCTCTTATTAGGTTGGGTAGCAATCGTCCCGGCGAATGGGAGAGGGAGCTAATGGAACATGAGTGTCGGATCTTTCTGAGGATTAGGGCCTACCACAATTGAAGGTGATTCGGGGTTCGCCCTCCGGGTCACTTCCCACTTGGTCCAATTTTCTTGGCGCCTGAATCCTTCTTCCAATGATCATAGTCGACTGGATGATGGGTTGGCGAGGCACGTATGGCCTTGATTCGGATTTCCTTTCTAAGTTTTCTTTTTGATTTCGTTCTTGATTTCGGTTTTGATTCCGTTCTTGTTTTTCGAGCTTTGGGAAGTTTGCATTTACATTCATTCTGGTTTATCGTTACGCGAGTCTGTTGGGTTTTGATTTTGAGGTCACATGGACCATATTGATATGCTCAGTTCGAGACTGCGAACAGAATGGGAACAGAATGCAGTGGCGGTAGTTGACTTTGATTCAGTGATTGATGTGAAAAATAAAACCGCAAAAACAGGTCAAAATGTTCCAACTCCTTTCCATGCAGTAGATCGGAGGTTTAATTTCCATGTTTTGTGACGAAGGCAGTGCATATGCAGGATAACTTCGAGTATGTCATTGGATGCGATGCCTCTGATTGCGCCATTCTGCATCGGGTGATCCGGTCCCGCCACGAAATGCAAACGTGTCGAGGTGGAGACACTGCAACCTCTCTCAGCCTTTCCCGGAAGAGCCGCCACGAAAGACTAGCGGTGACCACTTGGCAATCCGGGGATCAGAAAGCAGCTCATCTGGGCACTTGGAGGTGGGTCTCTGGGGGTTCGATGTGGACTGGCCACATGACGTGATTGAAAGGGGGGATTGCTCATGAAACAACTGGAGAAATGCAGATCCCTTCCAATGCCTCATTTAGATGTGTATTGCGTGTTTCCGAAGGTATTGATTGAATTGATACATTCGCTGCGCGACCGTGTCAGCGTGGACATGCACGTATACACCGCTTGTTGTCCCACTTGTCGGCCTACTCCGCGGGTCCTTCACAGGCATTCTTCGCTTCGTCACTCTTTCAATTTGCGGTTGCGCTCTTTCCCCTGTGATTGGTTCTCAAGATAAGCAAGTGGAGCTCCTGCCCCTAAACCCCCCTAAGGATTCATGCTAACTGAGTTCGGTAATACCAGGGGCAACACCTTTGTGGTGATTGGTTGCGAACGCGATGACAAGATCGGTGGGTCTTAGACTTTGCATTGATAGTCGGTTTGGATCGTCCCCGTTACAAGGGTCTGTCGCGGAGCCAACGGCAGCGTTCGAAGCTTCCTGTCCACTCCGGGGTCGAGTGGACTCCGAGAAAAAAGGCACCGGCTTCAAATATGGCTGAAACAGTCGAGTGAAATTAATGGCTTCATGCTAGTCGGGAGTGGGCAGATGGGTGGGAATCAGAGAGCAATATTACGACGCCTGGCGGTATTACGGACGTATCGGCCTTGTTACACTGGTGGCAACTCGGCAATCACGGTGTCCCGGGACTTCTGCGGGCCAGCAAACCTCCTTTTTCCAAGCCTCTGAGTGGACAGGACTCGATTTCTCGAGCAGGACACCCATTCCTGACTTTTCAGATCAATAATAGGCAATGAGCCACATGACCCAACTGACCCAAACTTGATACGATTACGAATACAATACAATACGCCACTCCTTCCACCGCGTCGTCTCCATTTCTGGGTCAATCACACCATCGCACTCTCGAATTGTGCTATCTTGCGCCTTCAGGATACGTCAGTGCCGGATCATTCCCCTGATCTTCCATGCAGTAGTACAGCCGCTACTGTGGATTTATCGGGGAAAGATCTGGGCCTGCAGTCTTTTGCACGCGATTTTCATGGCGGTCTGGAATGCACAGTGACATGGTGGGTTTGGGAAGTATAACCCCGTGGGCAATACTCGCGCTTGTAAGCGCAATACAATTCCCACTTGCTAATCTCTTCCTGATCAACCTGGGCCATTGTAGATACTCTCGGACCTTCTTATCAATCATAGAAAAAAAAAAACTTTTTTCTTTTCCATTCTTTTTTTTTTATCTTTTTTTTGGGGGATTGATTCCCCACACGTGCCACTTTTGGGATTGTTATATGAAGCCCCATCCTCCCCAACCTTGGTTCTGGCCTTTCTTTTTCTTTTAAACCCATCTCCTGTCAAACCTTCTTTGTTCTGCCGTAGGCCATCGTGAATACTAGCATCCTTCATCATGGCGAACAAGAAGCCTAACATCCTTTACATTATGGCCGACCAGATGGCCGCACCCTTGTTGTCCTTGCATGACAAGGACTCGCCCATCAAGACCCCTAACTTGGACCGTTTGGCGGCGGGTGGTGTGACTTTTGACTCGGCCTACTGTAATTCACCGCTGTGTGCTCCTTCTCGCTATGTGATGGTGAGCGGCCAGTTGCCCTCGAAGATTGGTGCTTATGACAACGCTGCCGATCTGCCCGCGGACACTCCGACTTATGCCCACTACCTGCGCCGAGAGGGTTACCACACGGCTCTGGCCGGTAAAATGCACTTCTGCGGTCCGGACCAGTTGCACGGCTATGAGCAGCGTCTGACGAGCGATATCTACCCCGGTGACTACGGCTGGTCCGTGAACTGGGATGAGCCGGTAGGTAACCTTGAAATTCCGTGAATAGCGAAGCAGTACTGACAATTCTCTAGGAAATCCGCCAGGACTACTACCACAACATGGCCTCGGTGATGGATGCGGGTCCGGTGGTGCGCACAAACCAATTGGACTTTGACGAGGAGGTTATCTACAAGTCGCAGCAGTACTTGTACGACCATGTGCGTCAGCGCACTGACCAGCCCTTCTGTCTGACAGTGTCGATGACCCATCCCCACGACCCATATGCCATGACCAAGGAATTCTGGGACATGTACGAAGATGTCGACATCCCGCTTCCTAAGAACGGCAACATTCCCGACGACCAGCAGGATCCCCACTCCCAGCGTGTGATGAAGTGCATTGACCTTTGGGGCAAGAAGATGCCGGAAGACCGCATTCGTGCTGCCCGCCGCTCCTACTACGCTGCCTGCACTTACGTTGACACCAACATTGGCAAGCTGCTGAAGGTTTTGGAGAACACTGGTTTGGATGAGAACACAATCATTTGTTTCACTGGTGATCACGGTGACATGCTTGGCGAGCGTGGTCTGTGGTACAAGATGACTTGGTTCGAGAACTCGGCCCGCGTGCCAATGCTCTTCTACGCCCCCAAGCTGTTCGAGCCCAAGCGCATCAAGGAGAATGTTTCTACTATGGATATGCTCCCTACGTTTGTCGATCTGGTTGGCGCTCCTCTCATCAAGGAATTGCCCCTTGACGGTGTTTCTCTGATGCCTTATTTGACCGGCGGCGAGGGCCCTCGTACCGACACCGTCTATGGCGAGTACATGGGCGAAGGTACCCAAGCTCCTTTGATCATGATCCGCCGTGGCTGCTGGAAGTTCATCTACTCCACCATCGACCCGCCCATGCTGTTCAACGTGGCGGCCGACCCAGAGGAGAAGATCAACCTGGCAGCTGGCCTCTCTACCCCATCAACCCCCCGCCCTCCTCTCGCAGTGAAGTCCGCCAATCCTCTGGGTGTGCCTGCATCTCTCCCCACGCCCGGCGAAACTCCTCGCGTGTCTCCCATCCCCCAGCGTGTTGGCGAGAACGCCGGCTACCCCTTCCCCACGCCTACACCCCCACGCACCCCTAGCCCTGCCAAGTTCCAGAGTCTCCCGGACACTACCGACCCCGCCAAGATGCTCGCCTACTTCACCGAGGAGGTTCACGCACGCTGGGATCTGGAGAAGATCCGCCAGGATGTCCTGACCTCGCAGCGCCGTCGTCGTCTGGTCTACTCCGCTTTGATCGAGGGTACGCCCCGCAACTGGGATTGGGAGCCACGTGTCGACCCTAGCACTCAGTACGTGCGTAACCAGGGTAAGGGCATCCTGGATGATGTCGAGCTTATCTCGCGCTGGCCTCGCGTTTTGCAGCAGGCAGCTAACGAGCACGGCCTTACCGTCTAAATAAGACCGTCTTTCCTCCTCCCTTACTAGGGTAGAAAAGGGCAATCACCACATAATTATGTCGTGTCTTTTCAGCATTTTCGATGTTTCAACTGCGATTTGCGATTTCATCTGCCATTCAGCAACGACATTGCCTTTCATTTACATTGACTTTTATTTCCGTTGGGACTTTCTGTTTGTTTTTTTCATCTCATCAGCGAGGCGCTATACCCGGGAACTATTTTCTCTTCGATGAATTTTTTTTTGATCCCCCGATTAGTTTGCATTTGGCCCTGTCGCGTGTTCAAAAAGCATGTTGTGGGTTTGCACATGTGGGTTCTTGTATATATTTGTTATTATCCCGGGTTGGGTGTCATGTCATCCATTGTGATTGTTTAGTTGATACCTTAAGGTATATATAACCAGACTGAATATATATGATTATTTGAATATGATTTTTCCAATCTATATTTGAGTTTCTCAAGGTTGTACTGCATGTGTAGTACGTACGCAAGTAACATGGTTTGCCGAGAGGTTAATTCCTATGTCCAGTTATAGCAGACATGCCCGCATTGGGTTTCCAAGGTCCATGAATGTTTATAATCGTCTATTATGATATACTACGGATAGTCCCGTACTCTATACTCTAATATAGTATTATTATCCAGTAGAAGCGTACTTGTGATGTCATTTTAGGTCGGACTCCGCAACTTCCAAGGTTGTCTCAACCCCACACTTGGCATAGAGGGTCCGTTTCTAATAGCGCTGCATAGTCCCTATTGTCACATGAACTATTTAAAAATATGCTGGAGTGGGGTTTTTATGGAGCGCTAGTTGTAATTATTAGTTTACCGCGCGCATAGTTTGAGTTCTAGTAAATCCCTCCTCGTGATAGAGAATTCGTAAGTATATCTAGAAAAACTATGCAACATAATTCGGGTCCAGGGGTCGTTCGAAATCGACTATGTGATTGCCAGCTATAATCAGGGCATGAGCCCAGTACTCGGTGGGATGGTATCTTGAAAAGCTGGGTTATATATCAGGCTGCCCGGGTGGAGGATTCCAAAATTATCACTATGTAGGAAACACTGAATGAAAGAACACCTTGGCAAGCAAAGCGATAAATTGGATCAAAGCCGGCTAAATTCAAAAAGATATAAAAGATTCCCAAAGATCAAACAACCGCCACAAAAAGAAACTCGATGGGATATCAATGCGATCATGGTTGTCATCAATGCCACATAGTCGTGGAACTATCAATTATATACAACGCTCAGGGTCATGAAATATTTCGCTTTTGGGCATTCACTCGATCAGCCATACCGGCGCTTTAATCAGGACAGTCGCAGGTCCCTTGCCGCGTACTTCGACGGTGAGGAATGAGGCGAAGCGGATGCGAGATGGCTCAGCCTGCTCTGTCTTTTCTCCACCCGCTGGACGAGTGGGTGGGTCGGCGGGTCGGCGACCCATTAAGGCACCGAAGACGGACCTTCTCCGAGGTTCGCGTGGGGCGGGGGTGCCCCGTCTGCGCAAGGTCCCGTGGAGTTCGAGGCCGGCGAAGAATCGCCTTCATCGTCGACTTCCAGATCCGCTGGCGGAGGGGGTTGGTGCGTGAGTGGTGGCAGTTGACCTTCAACCTTCATGTAGTTATCGTGGAAGGAGATGTTGGGTGGGAAGTACTCGACGCAGACATCACGGGCCTCTAGCGGTATCTTTTCGATGATGTTGATGGTGTTCTCGATGATCATACGCACACCGGCCTCCAGTCCTGGGAGTGCTTGGTCTTGCAGCTGTGTGCTGAGGAAGGTAGCTAGCTCCACAGTCAAATGCTCGATCAATTCGGCGCGGTGCTCCTGGGCGGTGGGGTTCGCCAGGGTATCACCTAGACCGTCGAAGGTAGTGCGGCGCCAGTTGGAGAGTTTGGCAATGGCATTTTCACGGTCCTCGTCTGTGACTGGTCGCATCTGCTGTCGTCGCAGGTTCATCTCGATCGACTTCAGTTGAATACTCAGACCAGGGTCCAGCCCTGGATGAAAGTGCCGTTGGAATACCTCTTCCATCAACCAGCGACTGACTACTGCACGTCCTAACGCCATCATTTCTTTTGTTCCCACCGTCAGGGCATCGTCCGTTACAAGACCATGCAGCCATGTGGGAATGATCCGCCAGTCCTTCCGCACGGAGAATGCTAGGTCCTTGATGGCTCCGTCCAGTCGCTGGAATCGGTTTGTATATTCATTGTCATCGAGCACAGTGCGAGAAACAGCCATCCGTTGGTGTGCGACGGTGTTCTGGAGATGCTGAACCTGTGCCTCCTTCTCGAAATAGTAACGCTTCACCTTGGAGTATTTACTCTCTACAATCCCCGTCAATATCATTCCACACATGCATCTGGTCTCAGACTTACGTAGTTCATCATGTTTCTGAATCAATGCCCGAACATCAAGGTTCTCCAAGTCATCGCGCGTCCGTGGCCCAGCTGGCGTGTTCCGGGTGTGTTCTGTTGGCATGTTCTGGGCGGTGCTTCCCCTGCGCTCTTGCCCCGATCGATCAGTGGATTGGGCCTGTGGTGTCGCCTGTGAGGCCTGCTGCATGGCGTCAGGAGGGTTTTGCTGACGACTTGGGGAAAGGGACTCGTAAGTCTGCCGGGAAGGGGGCCGGGAAGTATTTAATACCAGATCGTGCTCAGGGCGAGACAGCGTCGGACCCCGGTGGCCGTGGTCAGGGAGGTAGCGTGGAGAATCCGGGGTTCGCTCAGTCGGTGAGGGTCGGCCGTATTGCTGGACCAACGTTGGATCGGTATTGGTGCGTTCGAGCCCTGGGGGAATAAGGAGCTGTCCCTGTTGTGGTTCTGACTGTTGTGTCCAATCCTGGATATCACTACTGACGGAAGGGTGGGATTGATGCAGGGATCGTTGAGAGTGTTGTAGGTGCTGCTGCTGGTAGGCTAGTGATGCCGACCGCGGTTCATAAGCGGGCGGGTCTGTTGGAGACTCGTCCTCTGGGTATATGTTCTGATGTTGATCTTGCGTATCGAAGGGTGGGGCGTGTCGGGGGGAGCTTGGCTGCGAGAGGGGCTGCGAAACCTGTCTGATCCCTTTGACGGAGGAATTGCGATCAATAAAGCCGGAGGTTGGGCGCTGAAATATGCCCCCGGCCTTTTTCCGACGAGGCTGTGAATCCTCAGGGTTCTGTCGGTCGCGCTGTGGTTGCTGCTGCTGTTGTTGCTGACGTAGGCTCTGAGCGCGACGCAATGACGGTTGAGCCAGGTTTTGAGTTGATGGAGGGCCGGAGGATGCCTCGTAGGTGAGGCGGTGATCTGAAGGGTGGCGGTCCACGTAGTTGGAGTTGTGGTCCGGTGGAGTCAGCGCGGGGTGGACCAGATTCTCGACAGAGCGGGCGGAAAAGCGACTTGGCTGATTCGCAGGCGCCTTGGATTTCTTGAATAGGGGCATCCTTGATCTGATGGACAAGGACACTGCGACCTTCTCTGCAATGAGGGGAGGGCAAAAGCAGGTGGGGACCTCAGATCGGCGGGAAACGATTGGATGATTGGCGGGGATTTCTATATATAAACGCCGGGTCAACCCTGGAAAGGCGCCAAGGGGTGGAATTCTGACAAGATTATGGGTCATGAACAGGCTTAGGTGAACAAAGAAAGTAAGTTCAGTCTGAATATTGAATGTTCCAAAGTTGGGGGCGAAAGAGAAACCTGGCAAAGTGTACCTTGAAATCCTTGTAAAGTAGCCCTGAGGCTTGATGGCTGAAGGTATATAGAGTCAATGTATATAAATAAACAACAATGAACCGTGGATCTATTCTGAATGTGACATGCTTGGACTGGTATTCGCCACCAGATGTGACGATATCTGATATCTGATCGACATACATATTGAGTTGCTATACAGTACATGTACAGTCAACTTTCAAATATTTACCATCGAACATTAAACGTTCCAAATGCTTCTGCAATTAAACAGTGTCGGATTTCGCCGACTTGTGCATTCCAAGGTTTCCCTTTCTTTGACATTCGTGATCCACTCAAGCTCAAGGGGAAAGAAAGGGCACAGACATTTAGAGATAGCTTATTCCAAATCTCTTTTTTATCGTTGCAGACTAAGTATCACTTGAATAGCGCTTGAAGAACCAAAATGCAAAACGAGGATGCTACTGGTACATGTTTCGACCGAGGTAAAACCCTTTATATACTCGCAAGGTCCGATCAAAGGCCAATCCCAAAGGGCTCCATGTTCCGAGCAGATGGATCGCTCACATGCAGAACGATCTTACCCCTAGATCGGCCTGACCGAAGCCTCTCATAGGCCTTCACAGCATCGCAGAATTCAAACACACTATCCAACTGCATCGTGATAGTTCCATCAGCCACCCATTCTCCCAACTGTGCTAAGCGCTTCTGATCGATCGTCGGCATTAAAGTGACATACTTCCTTCTTCCACCACCCAAGAAAGAGGGCCACCCAAGTCTCGCCACAAACGTCAACATCGACGAAGCGCCCACCTGCACGAACGTCGCCTCGTCCTTGGAGAAAAGATGACATTGGTAGTAAAGATTGTCAGGAAGCCCAACATGATCCACAATATGATCAAACGCAACCCCAAGCTGCTGTAATTTCGCAACCAAATCCTCTTCGGCTGTATAATCAATCACAGCATCCGCTCCAAGCCTCAAACACAACTCCATATTCCGTGTCGAGCATGTAGTCGTAACATGACACCCCATCGCCTTCGCAATCTGGATAGCAAACACTCCACATCCACCGGAACCGCCATTAATCAATACCTTATTTCCAGCTTTCACGTAGCCCACTAAACTCTGGTACGCTGTCTGCCCCGCAACACCCATTGCAGCGGCATGGTCAACCGAAACACCATCGGGTACAATGGAAACGCTGTCCGACGAGATGACGATGTACTCAGCAGCCGAGCCAAATTGGACCGGTCGGCTCGAACACCCGTAGACTAGCGTGTCTTCTTTGAGATGCGTGGCAAGTGGTCCGGTGCTGACTACGCGTCCGCAGAAGTCCATGCCGGGCGTTGCAGGTGTGCCTATCAGCATGCGAAAGGGAATGCCTAGCTCGGGGAGCTTATAGTCTGCTGGGTTTAGTGCAGCTGAGATGACTTTCACGAGGATTTCGTTGCCCTTAGGGGGCGGGGGTGTGCGTGCTGATGTGTCGAGGTGAAGATTCTTTTCCATTCCGCCTGTTGTGTTGGTGTAAAGCCAGGCTTGCATTATTTCTGGATGGAATGAGGCCATGTCAAAGCCTGGTATTGTTGGATTCATCTTTATTGCAGTCTTGATGGTCTTGTTTTGGTTCCTCTTTTGACTGAATGGTGGTAGTCCAATGTGATCTGTGGTTGAAAAGATCCACCTGGTAATTGTGTGCCTTTGTCAGTGGACCCTTTGCCTATCCCTTGTCATGGGAGGTGTGATCAATGAAGATCGAATATCGGGCCATGAGCTGGACGATGCGTATCGAAGATGAAATTGTATCCTGTGGCCTAATATGGCCTAGCGCCATTTGCGACCCCACTAATAAGGTCTAATCATGCCTATGAGATCATGCAACTTCGGGAACATTGGCTATACATCCTACAGGCCACGGAGCTTGTATTCGATAAGTTATTCATTCCTAGAATCATGTGGTAGGGAAAGGCAAAACAAGCTCAGCACACAATATCATGTGACAAGCTGCCTAGTTACAGATAGGATCTCGTGGGTTTCCTCCTTGACCTTACACCTATCTTACTATCTTAATAATCTAGCACACAACGTGAGACTTGCCCTCCTTGCCCTGCAGGGAGTGCTTCTCTCCGTGATAAGCATGGTGGCTGTGCTTGTGGCGGGGGTTGTTTCTGTGCGAGACCATGTGCCTGGAAAAGGAATATATCAGTAGAGTCGGGAATCGGCGGGATCGAGGTAAACTTACGCCTTGTATTTGGCCACCATGGTCTGATCCATGTCATCGAGGGTCTGAAGAGCCAGCTTAATATCGGTCAAAAGGCTGTCACAGCGGTTCATGCTGAAGTCCTCACGGACAACAACGCGCATCAGCTGCAGCTTCTCGCTGTGAGGGGCCATGGTGTAGGCAGGAACAATCCAGCCGCGCTCACGCAACTGGTGAGCAATGGTGAACTCGTCGTACATACGGTCATTGTTCGGGGGCAGACGGAATGCCACCAAGGGCAGACCCTTACCCTTACCCTGGCTCATGATGATCATGCCCATCTTCTGCAGCTCGCTGGCCATGTAGTCGGCGACGCGGGTCAGGTTGATCATAATGGCACGGAAACCGTGCTTGCCAAGACGGATCAGCTGGTAGTACTGACCGATGACTTGAGCGGCACCCTTGGAGAAGTTCAGGGTGAAACTGGCCTGGTCGGCACCCAGGTAGTTAATGTTAAACACAAGCTCCTGGGGCAAGTACTCAGGAGAGCGCCAGATGACCCAACCAACACCGGGGTAGACCAGGCCGTATTTGTGGCCAGAGACGTTGATAGAGACAACCTTCTCGAGGCGGAAATCCCACTCCAGCTCGGGGACAGTGAAGGGAGCGACGAAGCCACCGCTAGCGGCGTCGACGTGGATAGGGCAGTCAATGTTGCGCTCAACGAGCAGGTCGTTGATAGCTTTGACATCCTCGTACTCACCGGTATAGGTGGTTCCGATAATGGCACAGATACCGATAGTGTTCTCGTCAATCAGGTCAACGGCTTCCTTGGGGTCGATGACAAAGCGCTCATTGGTACAGTAGACATAACGCTCCTCGATGTCGAAGTAGCGGGCAGCCTTCTCCCAGCAGACCTGGACAGCACTGTTCATGACAATGTTGGGCTTGGAGTAGTCCTTGCCCTCAGCCTTGCGCTTGTTCTGCCAGCGCTTCTTCATAGCAAGCGTGCCGAGCATGATGGCCTCGGAAGAACCAATTGTAGAGGTACCCATGGCATTTTCGCCCTTGGGGTCGGTGGGGCAGTTGTAAAGACGGGCGATCATGTTGACGCAACGGTTTTGGATCTCTGCAGAGTGGGGGTACTCCTCGTAGTCGATGAAGTTCTTGCTGAAGGAGTCGGTCATGATCTGCTCAATTTCCTCTTCCTACATCGACGCGGATTTATTAGCTATTCTCTGTTTGTTGTGCCAATGGAGTGTATCAAGTTCCGCTATAACACATACCATGTAGGTGGTCACGAAAGAGGCCAAGCTGTAAACGTGGGTTAGCTGTTGCCGTTATCAGCCTAAACATTTCAAACCTACTTGAGCTTGGGGTTGCCATCCAGGCTCAGCTCGTCCTTGATCAAGCGAGAAGCGACCTGGCGAGGCATCTCCCCCTCGGGCATCTCATGTTGTGGCAAGTGGTCGGCCGCAAAGTGGCTACCGTAGACATTGGAAGAGATGTCATCCACAGTAGGGGCATCGCCAATAGTCTCGAAGTCCCGAGAAGCGGGGTGGAAGACTTCGTCGTCCTTCTTAACGGCAGCAAGATGAACCATGATGGATAGTATGGAGAGAAAGTTAATAGAGAAATGAAGAAAACGAGAAGATCAGGAGCAGGAAAGCCAGTTTATCATACGAGCTGGTCGGTTAACCAGGTAAGTTTTTCCAAACAACTCGTGCGGGGCATGACGCAGTGGCTCCTCTCAATTGGTTTCCCGAATCCTCCTTTTCATTTACCACGTTCCAGATCGGCGTATACGAGGCCAATGAACGCGCATGACTACTGGGATCAAGGTTTAATTGTTTGATATCATATGTGCACCTGTACTATTCTGGTGGTTTCAAAAGCTTGCGCAAAGCTTAGCAATGTACGGTAAGGTGTTATGGACAAAAGCTTGGCGGAGGGGGGGATCATTGAGCTTAGTACTCCCGATGTATCCGATCGACCCCTCCATTGCCAATTGTTAGGGGCCACGTTTTGCGCTAGCGGTGGGTCTAGAACCTGAACCAAGTGGATAAGTGGATAAGAAGTGGCGGTGTTCAAAAATAATTGGAGATACATGATGCGCTGGCGTCTCGTTTACAGCTTACTCTCCCGCACGAGCTTCTCAACCTCGGCGAATCGGTAGTAGTATTCCAAGCTACCGGGGTTAAGTAGGGTGCCCGATGGCTTGATCCGCTTGCCGGATACGATCTGCTTCACCTTTCCCAATAGTTAGTATGCAATAATCTCACCTCGGAGCTGAATTCTTACTGGCAGTTCGACTTTCTTGAAGTTCACGGTGGTGGGGATTTCGGGAGTCGCAAAGATGTACATTGGCACGTGACGAGCACTGAGTTCCGTTCGAATGGCTTGTTTAATCCGAGTCACCAAGTCTGGCGTAAAAGCGACCCCTTCCTTCATTAAGCAGAAAAGCAGGACTTGCTCATCACTGTCGGTTGGTCGACGCTGACCGACACAGATGGAGTCGGCTATCTCCCGAGGAAAAAGGCCTTCGATAACTCGGTAAATTTCTGCCGACCCAAAACGAACTCCCGAGGGATTCAAGACCCCATCTGCCCGACCCATAAAGGTGATTTGCTTCGTAACAGGGTGTATCGAGATGAAATCCCCGTGGGTCCATACGTCTATGAAGTCGTAAGTCAAAACCTTTGCACCAAGGACAGATAACACTTACTGTCGAACCTTTCAAAGTATGCATTAAAATACTTTTGGCCGCTGTGATCACCCCAGAATTGCGTCGGCATGTTAGGGAAGGCAGCAGTAGAGACCAGGTCTCCTGGCTCTCCATCGGCCACAGGAACTCCCTTGACACCATCGCCTTCGATGGTTGAATCGTACACTTCCACTGGCACTCCCAAGCTGAACCCTGCACAGCCCCCAACAAAGACTGGCGTGATAGGATTACTCACGCCAAAACATCCGGCTAGATCCGTGCCTCCTGAGATGTTATTGAGACGGACATGAGATGGAAATCCTTCATCATAGAACCACTCAAATAATGCATCCCGTAGGACCATGCCAGTGCTGGTCACCACGCGAAGAGAGCTTAGATCGAACATTTCACGGGGTTTGATATTAGCTTGCTGAAGCTCCTGTAGCCACCGTGGGGAGATCCCCAGGTGTGTGACCCTGTATGATGAGTTAGCAGATTTTAGGTTCGCTTTCAATATCAGCACTTACTTCTCTTGAGCTGCTAATTCCACCAATGCTGTTACATTCGGGATGAATGGACTACCATCGTAGAGCACCACTCGAGCTCCGAATAGCAAAGTTTGCATCGCGGTCAGATACATAATCCATCCAGTCGTCGTATACTGTAGCGCAACACTATCCGATGTACTTTCCATATGCAAATTTCCTTCCTTGTTAGCATTGAGCAGCACTCCTCCGACCGAGTGGACAATGCACTTGGGTTGGCCAGTTGTTCCAGATGAATAAACGATCAAGAATGGATCCCGGAAAGCAACACGCTCAAATTCGAGACGGTCATTTCCGGCTGCCTTCTCCAGATAGCTTGCCAGCGTCTGAGCTCTCGGGATCGATCCCACCTCGGCTGGATTTTCAGCGAATCGTGGTTGGGAAACAACTCCTTGGAACTCAGACACCGAATCCATTCCCTGGACGATTTCCTTCATCTTGGCCCGCAGGTCAATCGTCTTCCCATTATATACGGCAAAATCATCCATGAAAAGCCAACGCGGCTTAATCTGTAACAAGCGGTCCAAAACCCCCTTAGTGCCCATATCCGTAGAGCTGGATGAAAAGATCGCGCCGAGAGCGGTCGTAGCCACGAAGACCAGCATTGTGTGGATTGAATTTGCACTGCAAACCGCAATACGATCACCACGAACCACTCCGTTAGCCTTCATCGCCTGTATCAAAGTTCCAACCTTCGTTCGCAGCTCTCCCCAGGTAAGGTGAACGGCATCTTTATTGGCGCCCTCTCGGACTTCGGTGATTGCAATCTTGTGATCTTCTTTGCCTGTCGTATTCCCTGGACTGCCGGAGAAGAGCATATTCTCGGCGAAGTTCAACTTGACACCCCTGAACCATTCTGGCACACTATCCATACGGGCAGATTCATCCACGATCTGCGTGTATGAGCCTTCGTGGATAATGTGGAAGTATTTCCAGCAAAAGTCCCAGAATGCAGTGCGGTTTTGAATGGAATAGAGGTACATGTCATAGAATGCCTTGCCATTTTCGCTGTACGTTAGCTACTGAGGTGATTCTATCAGTTTGGCACAAAGAATCTTACATTAAATCGCCGCCCCGTTGACCGCTCCAGCTCTCGCCGGAACCGACCCATTGATGTTGATTCGGGGTCTGGATGCTCCCATAGCTTCCGGGGGATGGGCACTGACATTATTGTGGATATGGTAATAGATCTGGTAATGGACGGCGGTTGATAATAGGATTTCCAGAGGAAAGTATTCAGGACAATAGTGAGTGATGAGCTGAGCTTTATCAGCATTCCTGGGGAACCGAGGCCCAGATGCGCCAAGCATCAGAGCGGGCCGCACATCACTACCCCATGTTCCGGTGACAAGCCCCGCACGCAATGGATCCTGTAAGCCCCACGGAACTGAATGATGGGACCCTTGAATGCGGGATCAGTCTCACGTAAATGGCAGGTGTGAGTGGCTGTGACAAAGGTATCTACGAGTACAATCGTATGCACTGTGGTTTCCATTGGATCTGATCTGGTGATTGGGATGTGTTCAAAGCTAAGAAGAATCGAACACCAGACAAGAATATTGTCAGAGAAATACAACAAAGGCACAAGATAAACGAGGTCACACTTCCCATCCAAGTACTACTTGTTGCTCGGTGCTACCAGAGTAAGGTAACAAGATACAATGTTGACTGTTTTGGTCCGTGATTAGACCCAATTACTCAAAAAGCACAAACTATTGAACAGGAGGTTCGATACGTTTGACCATCTGTACCTGATTAAATCGTAATGAAAATTTCTCCCAGACCAGAAGAAGAAAATCTGCCTAATGGGAGAGCAGAGTGGCGCCTGTTCAAAGAGAGCAAGAGGGGCGTATCTCAGCACTCTCTCCCACACGGTCTCTACCTTCTCGTTACCACTTACGGCTGGGGAGTCAAAGGTGATCCCTCAGCCTTGTGTGTTTGAAATTTTTTTCTATATTTACCTAACGTGGACTGTTGGATGCGGCGGCGAATCATAACATTAAAGTAGACTCCATAGATCACCAAAGATTGTACAATTGCATTTTTCAAAACATCTCGGATATCTGCGTGGCGGCCTTCTCCAACTCGGCTTTGGTATCACAAAGGGCGTAAACGAACCGGTCAAATCTCAATATCACATAACGTTTGCCGGTTTTGAACATAAGCGATTCATCATAACCGTATGGAGCTGGCCGTGAAGTACACAAAGGCGATTGGCTGAATTCATCAGCACTAGCAGTTCGGAACAACCGACGCTGGCATTCGTCTCCAGGTACCTGATCAAGAATGCCAGTGCACTTGGCACGGGGTACGAAAAATGTGGTTTCCCCCTGCGACAAACCTCTGGATCTATTCAATCCATCGAGATCGCGTGTCGCAGCATCAAACTCAGAAGGATTGTCCAGTAGAACGACAATCTTAAAAGGTTCCCCCCTACTGGCAAAAATGACATCATCGGTAAATTGCACGACTGAATCTCGCTGGAGTCCGATGCAATATGTCTGGGGAAAATACGCTCCTCCATCAAGCTCTGGCATGAAAGGCATACCGGGCGAATGAACGTACCGAGTGGCACCCTCGCCTCGAGGACCGCGTTCGATCTTATGCTTCCAGGAAGGCACGAACTGCAACAACCGTAAACCCCAATCGCGGAGGAAGCTCTGTACGCGGCCATTTCCGTTGACCATGTCACCGTTTCGGACGGTGGTTGCGAGCGATTTGTCCAGTTGCTGTTTTCTTTCGAGATACCAGCCTTCGAGGAGACGGTTGTAGTCTACCTTGGATTCGGGTAAGCATGCTATAGCAAGGCGCCAGGAGAGCGCAATAGCGTCTCGAAACCCAGATGCGATTCCTTGTCCTCCGACTAAAGTCCATCATTAGCTCTTTATTTTGGCTTGGGGATAAAGGTACATACATGGCGGGAAGACATGGGCTGCATCACCACAAAGAATCACGCGGCCGAGTGCCCACTTATTGCAGCTTCTTGCAGAGAAGCTAAATGGCCGAGATCGGAGAACTTCGATACAGTCTTCGGGGAATGAAACGTCTTCCCTCAGCCTGCCCGTGCTCTTAGTATGTGGAGTATTCAGAAAAGGTGTGGACCTTACCCATAACGTCGCCCTGGGTGGGTCAAGTACGGGTACACCACTTGGCGGATTTTCTCTTCCCCTGCCATCTCCATGCCATCTTCGTCTTTCGCAACGACAAATTCGAATCGCCAATGTCGATCTTCGGGGCGACCGAATCGACCACATACCGCTGGCCTATCAGGGTTGCACAGGAAGCGAAAATCTTCTGGAAAGAAGGTGTCGTAGACTTGTTGAGGGGTGTATCCGAGTTTCCATAGCGGAAATGAAGGGTGGGTTTCTTTTGTAGGGAGACTTAGCTTCCAGTTGAGCGCAATCCAAGTCTCCTGATATTTGGTTCTGGTTGCCTGGTGAGTTACTCTCCTGCTTCGGTGCGGGGTAGACATACTGTTCAGCCCATTCCAGTTTCACACCTTTGGGCTCCAAATATTTCTTGCGAGTAAAGCCTGTTTTCCCATCTGCCGCAGCCAGGAACTTTGCGCGGATCTTCTTTTGTGTCCCAGAGTCGTCATATGTCACATAGACCCAGTCTGCATCTTCGGATATCGAAGTCACAGTGCAGTTGCTTCTCAATTCACTTGTTTCTGCTTTGTTCACTGCTTTCCTAAGATACTTTTCAAGAATAGGCTGTCGGTGTGCAAGAACGCCGACATGTCCAGTCATTCCTTCGCTCTGATTTAGGTATGTTAGTACTGCTGGCCATCGAGATGTAAACCGTTGTGGACTCACCGAGCCTGCATCAAAAGTAAGAAATGGGGTTGCATCTAAGTTTTGATGCGTTCCACCAAGGAAATTGATTTTAGACAAGCCTGAAATCAATCTTTTATCAGTAAACTCGCTCAACACTGGCAGTCTCGACATATGATGTGCTCACTGGACCCGATCTCTGTGAATACGTGCTCGTACAATCCAAGGCCCTGAACCAATCGAATTCCGTCATCATCGAGAGCAATACCACGCGGATCAGTCGTGATGCCTGCTTCTTTTTCGACAATGACGTTGGCCACACCCAACTGTCCTAGATAGGCCGATAACATTGCCCCAGTCGGACCGCATCCGCAAATCAGCACGTCTGTTGTCTCTACCTGATCAGCCATCTTGATTGACTTTAAGAGTTGGCTGAGCTCCAAACTGTTATTGAAAATAAAAACCAGCTTTATACATTGTTTTATCAGCTGTAATTAAATAATCCCGTAGCGGTGAAGCCAAAATTGCGGGGCCAACGACTTGCGGGAACAAAGGGTTAGGCCAAGTCCGTATAGCGGGTGTCATCTATAGGCTTCCCACAAGTGGCAAAATAGAGTTGTGGGATCTTTAATGCGAAGATATTCAATATAGCCTTGCAGATTGGACTGGCATGAATTAGCCCCCTGGCCTCATGGCACGTATGCATCTATCAACATATCTCCGCAGGTCTCACTTATGTCCGAGTCCTTGATTCCTTACCGTTCTTGTCTCCGCGATGGTCACTTCTAGTTCCTACCTTATTTTCTGCCATTAGTAAGTGACCGAAGAGAGGCAGATTGCGCTAGCGATGCGGAAGGATAGCATCTTTGAATTATGGGACTTCATCGTCGATGGATATCCTGAGGTTAAGGGCGGATGCTGTGTGAATGAGACGCATCAGTAATTGAGAGAGTTCTGGGCCTTTACGAAAACAGGCAGACCGAGATACCTACCTGAGGGCTGAAGCTACAGGGTTCATGGCTCAGAGTCAGCTCAGCGTGATAATAAGCAAATGTTGAGGGCTCCGCCATCGTATATGAGTCGTCTTTTTATACGATAATAAATAAATGTAGAACAGCTGAAGAATGAGATAAATTGTTGAAATAAGATACATAATCAATTTACTGCAAAAACGAAGCAGGAACCTCCGGACCCCATACAGCCAAAGCTTCACTTCCAGCTTGAATTTGTCCAATAGGCGTGTCCTTGTTGACCAAATCGCCATCGGCATAGTGCTCGACCATGTTCCCCGTAGTATCCCACCAATAGTCGAAAATCTGCGACCCCAGAATGTGACGACCCACCCCCCACACAGACTTGTAGCCTTTCTTGGCAAGCCATTGATGCCCCAGCTGCTGAGTATCATAGTCATTGACTTCAAATGAACAGTGATGAACATGAGCGGCCTTGGGATTAGAGCTCAGGAAAAACGAATGGTGATCAGTATGGGTCTCCCCGAGATCAAGGTGGGCGAACATAGTCACGAGAACTTTCTGGCCTTCTATCTCGATGTACAGCAGATCCGTTGGGACTATGTTGAAGGTCGACGTATAGAATTCCAGCTGCGATTGAAGTTGCTGTGTCGCGTATCCAAAGTGACCCAGCTGTGGTTATGTTTAGTAAAAGGAAGAAAGGCGAGAATATCGACCATACCTTGTGAACAGCTGCTGGTCCCGGTTCGAAACGATTGAATTTACGCTGTCTCGGCTTCTCGCCGGGGAAATTCAAGGTGAGCCTTGCGGGATGAGAAACTTCAATGTGCGTCGGCTCCTGACCGAAGACAACATTCACTGGGAATCCTTCTGGGTCGGTAAGGGTCACCAAGCATCCACCACCCGGCGCTTGGCTCAATTCTTCCACTGCACTTGCTGTGGGGAGGCTTGCTGCTCTGTGTAAAACTTAGCTTTTAAATGCTTTCGTATTTGAAGGGAGCGACGTGATTTCACCTGTCAAAGTCTTCTTTGCTCTGGGCCTCGAAAACAGCACCGAGGAACTTTTTGGGTCCTTTGCGCGCATAGTACACGTATTGATCAGGTCCATATCCTTTAAACCACATTTCTTCTTCGGTCTTTTTCGCGATTTCCATCCCAAAATCTGTTCATGTCAGATGTTTACTTTGTCAAATCTTCAGATCCGAGAAAAATACCAAGCATGAACGCCTGAATTTCTTCCAGGTCAGGATGTTGATACCGCATGTGGGACAGCTTCTTCAAATTGACACGCTCTTTGGTGTCGATCTGTTGCTTCGCAAGCCATTCTGCCTGGGACACATTCGATTCACCGACAGCAATCACGTCAGGCACAGAGGCCCCACGGTTGGGCGGGATTTTATCCGTTGACATTCTGAGGTTGTTGTACAAGTGAATGGAAGAAGAGGGGGAATGATGTTGATAACAGCTAACGCTCGTCTGGACAATATATACTAAGTTTCTTGTCTTTGCAATGTGGAGATCTTAGGTCTGGCTGAGGGGCCTGTGAACGAGAGAATAAGATCCCCGCGACATGCATCAGGTGGGGATTAGATTGATCCCACATTCGACACCTAGACTTGCTACTCTTTCTTCCCCGCCATGAACATTGTATAAATTCCATGCAAAAGCTTGCTGCAATGCTCATGCTTTAGACTTGATTCATTGATTTCATCATGGCTACTTTCAAAAAACTCGTGCGCTTCGCCGCTGGTGCCGAATCTCACTACGGAGACTTGCTCGGGGCAAGTGGAAACAACTACACCGTTCGCAAATTGAAAGGAAGTCCATTCACAAATTTGGAGACCACAGAAGAAATCCATGAGACACAGACAGTATGTCTACATGTGTGAACATCGGGTTTTAGGATATTCATGCTGACGCTTCCTAGCTCTTATGTCCGATCGAAAGCACACCACTCGTGATCTGCATCGGTCTTAACTACAGGCAACATGCAACAGAAGCAAATGTGAGTTAGTTCAAGTTTTTACGATACACGATATCTGACCTGAGCAGTTACCCGTACCCAAATACCCTAGTGTCTTTATGAAACCGGCAGACAGTCTTTCTCATGCCTTTGAAGATATCCCAATTCATCCTGACGCCGCGGAGCTACTCGATTTCGAGGGAGAGCTGACTGTGGTAGTCGGAAAGGATGCAAAGGATGTGTCTGAAGAGAATGCGCTCGACTATGTTCTAGGTTATACCGCTGGCAACGATGTTTCCGCAAGAAACTTCCAGCTTCCCGAGGTATCTGGCGGGCAGTTCTGCTACGCGAAATCCTTCGATAAGTTCGCACCGATCGGACACACCATTGTATCGGCGCAGGAAATTCCGGATCCCCAGGCCTTGCAAATGAGGACAAAGGTCAACGGGGTTATTAAGCAAGAGACCAGTACAGGAGACATGATCTATACGGTTCGACAGATCATCAGCCACCTCTCCCGAGGAACAACTCTTCGCAAGGGAACGCTCATTATGACGGGAACTCCTTCGGGAGTAGGATTCTTCCGGAAAGAATTCCTGAAGAATGGGGATGTAGTGGAAGTGGAAATTGATGGCGTTGCTGCCACCAGAAACCGGATGGTTCACTATTGAGTTTCGCGTGTTCGGCTGCTCGGATATGGAGGGGATTAAGCCCCGCATGATAGATCCCACATTCGTCACAGCTCCCAGAATCTCCCATCTTTGATTGCAACCGATACTTTTCTGAATACGGAAACCAAATTATCCACTTGCGAATCCACCGGGCTGAATGTTGGTCCAGTCCCTGGCAGACTATTGTTGGTTATTGTAGATCGCCACCCGCTGAGCGGGGGAAGCATGAAGCCTCCGGAATTCCGGGGTAAAAATATTCCAGCTTCTTCACACCTTTCTGTACATCTTTGAAATCTGACAATCACCGATCCCTTGAGGACTTAATTTTATGATTCCGAATCTGTCTTGGCGATATGTCAACCTCTCAACAGTCGCCTCTTGGTGACAGGAAGCTCCATCGCCGGCGCAAAACATCCAAGGAGCAACGCATCTGTACTATCTGCGGGAACGATTTCAAGAAATGGGAGCATTTAGCGCGCCATATGAGATCCCATACAAAAGAAAAGCCATTTAGCTGTTCTGTCTGCCAGAAGGCCTTTGCTCGGCAGTAAGTTCCCCATGAATTCAATCACAGTCGGTTCTTAATCATTCAGGGATACTCTTCTGCGACATTCACGATCCCATTCAAGCAATGAGAGTCTTGAATCAGCTGGAATGGATTCCATGTCTGTGGACGATCACGAGACAGATATTGCCTCCAGAATTATGCCTGCTGCTTCCATCGCTGCAGACCACCCGTCAGTTCCGATCGGGCCAGATCCTGGCTCAATGACCGGTGGTATGGTATCTATTATGTCTCCGCCAAATAGTGCGCCGGTTGACAAACAAACTCCAAATCTATCGGTTAGGAACAACACCACTTATCCTAACCATGTGAGCCCCTTGACCTCGCTGTTTCTTGATGGGGACGTTTGGAAAGATCAGACCTCTCCCCTGCCACCCCCGGTGTGGGATTATCTACGTGACAATAGGGAGTGGGATACTCTTCTCACAGGAGAAAACTTTGATCTGGATGCGGTCAATTTGTCCTTACTATGCGCAACATCAGACTATCCACCACCAGACGCCATGCCCGACTTAGACACGAGTCGACTCCAACCAACTCCCAATCTTGTCGCAGACTCTATTAAGCGACATACAAACCTAATTCAGGAGAAATGGCATACCTTCTCTGAAACCTGTTCTGGTCAAATGACTCCAGGACAACCGGAGAACAGTATTATTGATGAGTCTTATCGTAAACGACTCGCAGAGCGTCTCCAACCACGCGTACAGCATGGAATTCTACCATCAACACCTTTTCTTGTATGGTTGCTCGCCTCGCACATCTCTTCTCATGCTAACACTCATCAAGGACCTATGCATCCAAGCATACTTCTCCAAATTTCACCCTTTATTCCCTATTGTGCACGTGCCCACTTTTCGACCCGGGACCCAAAATTCGATTCTTCTTCTTTCCATATGTTCCGCAGGAAGCCTAGTAGTAGGGTCACCGCGTGCAATATCTCACGGTATCAGCATGTTTGAAAGGCTGAACAAAGCTATTCTCTCTTCGGTATGACTACAGCTGGCATAATTGGTCCAATCTACTGACCTACATAGTGGGAAACATATGTAACAAAATCAGCAGGCTATTCTTTGGTGGCTCTGCAAGCGGTTATACTGGGGCAGACTTTTGCTCTTCTGCTTGGGGTACATGTATCCGACATTCTTGGCTGAGAATCACAAGACTAATTTGCCTTTTGACAGAGACCAAAGCATCTTGCAGGAATTGACGTATTCCACGGCACTATAGTTGGAGTGAGTTAATAGCTCCTGGTATACAAATTATTAATACTAACAAAGCTTCAGTGGGCACGGAAGATGAAGCTCTTCAACTTACCGCGGTTGGAATACAATCCTATCGATGTCAACGGTCAGGCGCTTGAGGATATGTGGCTAGATTGGGTTCAACTGGAGGTTAAAAAAAGGTATATCAACCCGAGAAAGAAGGAAAAAGAAGCGAAGCTAAAACCATACCAAGGATTGCTCTGGCCATAACCATTCACAATGCCGAGCTAGCCATTCTTAATCAGCACGAACCTATTCTACGAAGCTCACCTGAACGCCTCCCTCGTCTATCCTCCGACGACCTGTTCATGGCATCTAGTGCTAACCACTGGAAAGAACTAATGGTAGAAGCTCAAATACAAAAGCCTTCCACGGAAATCCTTGGTTCATCATCAACAACGATCCCGAACCGATTCTACAACCGCATCCCCCAGGCTAACCCAACGGGGGACTTCGAACTATGCGCCATGCTAGAATGCATAAGTGCGCTCGCCAGTGAAGAGCGAGAACAAGAATCAGGAATTGATCATTCCGCATCGTCGCAAACCTCCAGATGTCACCACCTCCTCATAAATTGGTACGCCAACTACCAGCCCACCATGGCCGGAAGACCAAGCTGGTCCTGTCTTATGATGCTCTGGCACTCGGTTTTCATCATGCTCCATGTTGATCTCAACGCCCTAGAATGCGTCTTGGGTCGAGAAGGTTATGACGTTGCCCAGACCCATCTTCCCTACATACGAGACTGGGTTCGCTCTATGGATGCGAAACGATGTCTTTTACATGCTATGCTCATTCAGAAAGATTTCGAGTCTCTCCCCGCGGGTGCAGAGCCGGCATTCCATGTTCCAATGTGCTTGTATTATTGTGGTCTAGTCTGGTCATGCTTTTTGTCTTTCAGAGCAGACCAAAACCCAGTTACTCTAGTCGCAGGAGACAATTTTCAATTCAACGAGCTGAGACTACAGGGTGTTGATGATATTGGACCGCTTTTGGAACAGATGGGTGGTTTACAGCCCACTAAAATGGCGATGGGGTCTTTGTTCAGGATTATTGATCTGTTGCAGCGGATCAGTCATTGGAAAATCTCGCAGGGTTTGGCGTCGACTCTTTTGGCGCTTGCTGAAGAGACACAGGATCTGTTTTGATGATCTGCCGGATGTCTGCAGTTCTACCTCACTTAGGGCGCAATTGGATTTGAATTCATTCGTTGGATTTATAAGCCAGTGTGACGGTGTAGTCAGGCTCTTCAGTTCCCACGTCATGTAAGCTACGATTGCCCTCCCACGGCAATCAGTATGCATCATTTCTACAACAGTCTGTGTCGCACGTGGAGTCCCCATCCTCGTGATAACACTTAACGGTCCATCGGCGAATTTTTCGTAGGTTTGACACTTTAACACATATTTTTGTAGTTGCTGTCTGTGGTCGAATCAGGGGCTCGGGTCGGGTCTCCGAACCTTATCTCTATCAAGCCCCCGAGCCCCTCACCGCACGTAATGCACTGCCGTACACTATAATCTTGCCGATCGATAAGTCAAAGTGGACTTGGGGTGCTCAGATCCCTGGAGGCCTTTCCCCGCTCGATATTGTCGGATGTAACCGCAATTTACGGTGTTTTCGCCGTCCATTAACAGAGATGACGATTCACGGCCACCGAAGGACCAAATCCTGCCCCCATTTTTCTCGTGCTCAAAACTGGCTCTCATCCGTGATCTTTGGAAAGTCCCATTATCTACTTTTTTCCACTGTACAGCTCCACAATCTCACCAAACACAATGAGCAAGACCAGCAAGCCATGGCTGCCGCAGACAGCAGCCCCAGAAATCATATTCTACAATGCGAATGTCGTGGACGTTGAAGCCGGCATCGTCATTTCAAATTCCACAGTGCATATCAAGAATGGGCGTATTGCTGGTGTGACCACAGGGGACGCAGCGAAGCCGTCCACAGGGCCGAATACGGTGGATCTGATGGGTCAATACATCTGCCCTGGCTTGATTGACTGCCACGTGCATCTTACTGCAACGCCTGGCTCGTCCTCTCTTAAAGAAATATTTGCCGCGAGTGCCAACAGTATTGCATACCGCACATCATTTGTTGCACGCGAGATGCTTCTCCGAGGATTCACTACAGCTCGTGATACAGGCGGTGCTGATTATGCTCTCCGTGAAGCGATATCTGAAGGCTTGATCATGGGACCGAGGCTATTCATAGCAGGCAAAGCCCTCTCGCAAACTGGCGGACACGGAGATTCCCGAGCCAATTACCAGGGCGATGAGTATAAATGCTGCGGTGGACACTCGGTAAACTTATCCCGGGTGTGTAATGGCGTGCCAGAGTGCCTGAGCGCGGCGCGAGATGAGCTCAGGCAGGGCGCCGACTTTATCAAGATCATGTGTGGAGGTGGTGTTGCATCGCCGTCTGACGCCCTTGATATGGTTCAGTTCACTGCAGAAGAAATCCGTGCAATCACGACGACTGCCAAGCAGTCCAAGACTTACGTCACAGCCCATGCATACAGCATTGAAGCTATTCGTCATGCTGTAGATAATGGGGTCCGAGGCATCGAACATGGAAACTTCATTGACGAGGAAACGGCCGCCTATTGCACGGAATTGGGTGTGATATTCACTCCAACTTTAGTTACTTACTACGGCATGTCACGACCTCCATTTGACAAGTTCTTGGACAATGTCAATCAGGTCAAGAATCGCCAAGTGCTGGCTAGCGGCTTGAATGCATTGTCAATTTTGCGCAAGGCTGGGGCAACGATTTGCTATGGATCCGACCTCCTAGCTGGCTTGCACTCGCTCCAAAACGAAGAATTCTCCATCCGATCGGGTGTTCTAAGTGCAAAGGATATTTTGCAGTCGGCTACTATCAATGCTGCGAAGTATTTGGGGATGGAGGGTCAACTTGGATGCATCAAGAAAGGGAGTATTGCTGATCTGTTGGTCTTAAAATCTAATCCGCTGGAAGATATCACCATTTTGGATCACATCCAAGATAATCTTGTAGCTATCCTCAAAGATGGACGGATCGTTTTCAAAAAGTCAACCTGGCTTTCCGTCGATCCTCTATATGACCCTTGTCGCATTCAACTTCAATGAATAACGTTAACATGGGTTCCAGTGAATAGCATATCAATATTCAATATATTGCTACCTTCTGCACCTTCCGTAGTCATTGACAGCTGTCATCATATCGATGGGAAGATCAGACTGCAGTTTCTGATACAAAGATAGATCTCACATTCCCAAGTTTCAATCCTCGCCAGCAAAGAACAAGAGGACTGCCTCTGTAGCGACCTTGGAGTCATCTCCATCATCATTTTCTGCTCTATTTCCGCGCCAAATTGCGTCCAAATGGGAAGATAGGAGATCAGACGGCCAAGAGAATTTTTTGCTAAAATGCAAACATAATTCAGCCGCCGCGAATGCATCGTACTCGAAATGTCCTTGAAGAGTGAGCACACGTCCCGGATAATAGAGGCCCTGTATAAGACATGTCTCGCTGCTACCAACATTGATCCATGGCGCCGGAAGAAAAGCATTCATGCTATCCCGCTCAGTTGAAGGAGTTGTGGTAGGAGCCACAACATCACCATGAATCAGCTGAATTTTGAATGGTTCCATTTGCTTAAAGCTAGCCAAAGAAGAGAATCTGCAAGCAAAATCCGGATTCAGAGTAATTGATTGCAAACCTATCTCGTGGCTTGATTGCGCTTGAACCGAAAATTTTGTAGGCCATTCTCTAATATAAGAAAATCCACTCTTTTCAAGTAATGCTTGACCAATGAGCTGATGGCCGAAACATGAACCAAAAATCTTGACCAGTGGATATTTGATGTGTACTGTTTGTATGAACGATTCGAGTGCAGGGATCCAGTGGATATCATCGTATGCGGCGGCTACAGCGCCAGTGACGAGTATGGCATCAACTGGACATATGCCATTGGGGGTAGTCCATTCAGCTCTCAAATCCTGAAGGTCAGGGAAAGAGCCCCCCACAACATCAAATGCCGTCACTCGAATATCGATTGGACCATGTTTGAGATTTTGTGAATTTCGATTCAGACGGTCTGCGGCTGCACTGAGAAGCTTGCGGAACTGTGTATTGTAGAGACCTCGTTTAGCATACACGGCCGGAGAGGGTATGTCTGTTTCGAGAACAGCAATGTGGACTCTATGCATCCTTTGCAAATAACGCCTCTTGCCGGGAAAGCAGGCGATCAAACGATGGCTATTGGGCTATGGAAATATGATGCCTTTCAGGTCTGGAGTAGAGTATGAATAGGTCATTCGCTTAATGAGTGGCCAAATCATTCTTTCCTTTGCTCAATTCGGCTGGATTGTCCGACTCCTCGGCGACTCACACCGAGAAGCTGCAGCCGATACGTGTCGATGTTCATGGGTAAATTTATAGCCTGATTACAGCATAATAGCTTCATAGACTCTTGAGAGTATGCGCTAGCATATTATGGGTAATCACAAGGCGTACAATGGCTCTGATTCTGTCAATATCGAGTTGCAAATAGGTCACGTGACTCATTCGGCCACTATTGAAGCTCTACAAGTAACCCGACACTAGTCTTTCACGACTTTCCAGGTGTATTCATCTATATGACCTATCAGGCTTACTCGAATTGATTAAAAGTCTACTCGTGTCATTTATTCTGTTGCTCAGCTCATTTCAAACAGAGTAGATTGATTTGGTTGTGTCGTGTGTTTCTTTAAGCACGGCATGCCACCCGCTTGACCCCACCAAGACCACC
Organism: Penicillium pulvis; assembly: GCF_028828015.1. Lineage (NCBI taxonomy): Eukaryota > Fungi > Ascomycota > Eurotiomycetes > Eurotiales > Aspergillaceae > Penicillium > Penicillium pulvis. The sequence continues at coordinate 291,306 of NW_026643078.1, read as the reverse complement.
AGCTCGGTTCAATCTTCCGAAGCCCCAGCCCCAGCACAACTCATCAAAATTGGGAATCAATATGTGCTGTTGAGAGTCAAATGTAGCATGGCGCCCTCTACTCCTCGATCGGCAAACGCGTATGTTTATTCTTTGGCAACTTTGCATCTCTGGTACTTCGGGTGGCTGATCTCGGGTTTGACCTAGGAAGATGTGAGACCTGCCGTAAAAGAAAGGTCAAGTGTACCGGCGAAAAGCCTTGTCGCGCATGTGTCAAGCATAACTTGCAATGCATATTCGGCACCACTGGCCGTAGAAAATACTCCGAGGCCGAAGTGAAACAACTGTTAGAGAAAATTCAAATATACGAGGAGCGGCTTGCATCTGTGGCTGAAGGTTAGTTGCATACTGTTATTCATTTTAAAATACAGTGCTCATAACCTTCTAGGTCCATCACTATCGTCGCCGAGAGCCCCGGATCCGATTCTGAGTGGATCATCACGGCAGCACGATGCTGTAATGCCCGGCAACCCTGCCACGCCAGGCAACTATCTGCAAAGGGGCCAACCACCGGAGGCGCTGCTATATGATGAAAGCGTTGATGGAATTAGCCCAGGTAAGTATGGCTTCCATGTCCCCAGTGTAGCAGATCGACTGATTGCACATAAAGCAACGGATCGGACGTCAGGCCCTGCGTTTGAATCTCAAGTAAGATCTCTGCTCCACAGATCCAAAGCATATGTCTCCCCAACGAGTGGAATATACCACAATACTCATGGGTCGAGTGAGCCGGTGGGGTGGATATCAGTGCGGGGACTTGTTGACAACGTTGATGAACCTTCTATTCCGTCATTGGAGGAGTCTCAACATTTGCTAGATCAATTCCTCTACTATCTGGGAGTAAGCCAACACTTCTTTGACTCTCGCTCGTTCTCCGATCAGATGGGACTACTTTTTCAGACTGCAGAGTCTCAGGAGCAACAAAAACAGACAACATGGTACACGGAGTATCTTCTCGTCATGGCAATGGCGAAGCTGATGGATGTTGAGCAGCCAACATCTCAACCACCGGGTTCTGAGCTTTTCTCAGAAGCACTGAAACGTCTTCCCCCACTGCATCACTTCGGGGGTGAAGGAGTGATTGTTGTGGAAATCCTAACACTGGTTGCTACTTATCTTCAGTGGTGTGATCGAAAGCATGACGCTTACATTTATGTATGTCCCTTTTCTCTTTCTTCTAGTATAAGATACTGACTCGGATCAGATCGGTCTTGCTTTAAGACTAGCTATTGCCCTCGGCTATAATCTACCGGAGAATGAACAGAGCTGCCTACCCTCTCAGTGTGCCCATCGGGTTAGATTGTGGTGGACTGTTTACATGCTGGATAGGTATTCATCTCCCCTGATCATACTTGTTCCTTGGCATCCTTGCTAATGAACATAGACGCCTTTCGTCGGGTCTTGGACTGGCCGCAGGAGCCGATGAACGACAGCTGAGAGCAGGGTACCCTCGGCATGCTGTTGGCTTCCAATCACCAGTTGCGATCACAATAAATGTGCGCATTGCACGCATTACAGATGAAATCATGTCCTGTGAGTTGCGAGACTAGATTATCATTTCATCTACTTATCCTTGCCAGCTTTATATGGCAGTGCCTCTATCACTCAGATCGAGCTAGTGAGAAAGATCCAGATCATCCTCCAGGAACTTTATGGTATCGGCCAATCTTTCCCTCCATCCCTGGCCATGGACTTCAGTCGACCACTAGAGAGAGTGACACGCACTGGGTCGTCTCTCTTCCTGATGTTGTTTCAGGTAGGCTCTTTATCTCCTCTTCCTCTTCTATGTCTGACGGTTGGAAAGGCTATTATACTTTGCACTCGGCCAATTCTATTAAGGAGGGTCCGTTTAGAAGTCCAGAGGCAGCAGAAGTCTCTCCCACCGGAGCCAGTTCCGGAGATATTAGCCAGACTCTGCGATACCTGCCACGAAGCTTCAATGCGAAGCCTCGCAATTCTGTACAACCTTCAGCAACAAAAAACAATTCGTAAGTGAGCCTGTTCACTAATAAATCACTAATCCTCAATCAATCAGAGCTGACTCCTTTACAGCACGTTATGGATTTTTTGATCTGGATGCAACTTTCTCTGCGGCCTTTGTACTGGTAATGGCTGGAGTTTTAGACAACACTGAAGATCAGCCGCCACCAGCTCTAGAGCAAGCATTTCACGTCCTCAAATTTCTCTCTCAATCTGGAAATTCTGCTGCTGAACAAAGATTCCAGGATATATCCCTGTCTTGTTCTCACGTTTGGCCAAATTACGTTTTTAATGGAGCTCCACTTGAGACACAAACATCTCAGGTGGATCCATCCAGGGATCAAGCGCCAAACGTTACTTCAAGAAAAGATTTGAGGAGAAGTCCCTTAGAGTACCCCCTAGCCTCTTCAACTTGTATGGCTCAAGACTCCGGTCAGTTTCGTCTGGATGAGGGCAGACTACTTGAATCTTGGTCTCAGTCGGGAGCTCCAGAGACAGTATTCGATATGGAGGTAGACTGGGGACTGGACCTGACAGGTGAGGCGGAAGGTATCTACTCAAGCTTTCATAGTCCGATATTCCCGTTGACGGGTGTGGATCATATGGACTGGCTGGAGATTGAAAAGGTGTTCAGCGCTCCAGGTGTTTGAGCACATTAGCACTCCATATTACGGTTGGATGGCTGCATATAGCTCCCATGACATGGAGACTTGATGTTTTGATTCAATCTTCAGGACCTTCATCAAGCACTGGGCTCCGGACCGACGGATCGACACTAGCGTGGCAGATGATAGAGAACAGAGGGTTGGATGCCGCCTTCCAACATCGATATAGGTAATTGCGGTCTGCTCAAGTCGACTGTCTTGCTTCAATGACCCCTGGGAAGAGCTTGGGTATCCAAACTCTCGGATACTACTAATGGCAAGTTGGCCCAGGCCCAGAGAAGGATGCTACTATAAGCCCCACCATGGTCGACTACAAATCCACTCCTATTCTCCATCCAAATCTCTTTACAATAGCAACTGACGTCGCTTGAGGCTGCCAATTGATCGTCGAATAGCCTGTAGTCTCATCTATAATGCCTAGTGTATAGCGTAATGATTTTCGATCCACCGCGATGCAAAGACCCTCATTAGTCCTATTTTGGGCTTCAAAAGTCGTCATCAGCTCCACTCAAGACCCAGATTTCCGTAAACCACAGTAATGACGAGATGATCATCAATGGCCCCGGTCAAAACACTAACCTGCATTACCCACCGCCACCGGGCCAAGGCTACGCATTGACCCAACTAGCGGTGAAGTACAATTCACGAGAACAAAAAAGAACAGACTAAGAAAAGGGGAAAATACCAGAGAGGAAAAATTTAGTCAATAAGCACTATGATATATAAAATTTCGGTTGGTGTATCATCAAAAACCCGGCAAAACATAAAGAAAACACCCTCCAGTTCCAAGTTTCCATCCATGGATTCCGTTTCCTTCATCTCGTCCGACAACAGCAAACACGTCACGCGTCACGCATATCGTACAGCAAAAAAAAGCAAAGGGGGAACCTCTCACTTGAACATCCGCTTCAAACGCGCGAAGAACCCGCCCTTCTTCTTCTCGGCCGCCTGCTCTGCTGTGTGCTCAGAGGTCTTGGGCTCATCGGCCTTTGTCTCCTTAGCAGGTTGTTCCTGCGCAGTCTCTGTCTGGGGTGCCTCGGGCTCTTGTCCGCGCTTCATGGCAGCCTCGGGCTTCTTCAGCTCGGACTCGGCGGGGGCGGCTGAAGCGCTCTTATCGGTCTTGGAGGTGTTGATAGCGGCATTAGCAGCGGCAACGGCATCGGGGTTCGCCTTACTGGCGCTCTCGACCTTCTTAGGAGCCTCGGCGGCAGGGGCAGTAGGGGCAGCAGGGGCAGCAGGGGCAGCAGGGGCAGGGACTGTGGCAGGCACAGGCTCGGGAGCGGTGTACGCAGCGGTCGAAGCAGGGCCAGCACCGGCCAAAGCCTTCTCCTTGTCAGCGGCGGCGGCCTCCTCCTCAGTCCGGGCCATCTTGGGGGGCTTCACCTCGTCATTGGAGAAGATAGGCTTCTCGTACGGACGCTTGGTGTGTATCGCCTCGGCGGTATCGCTCGGGGTGATCACGGGATCGGCAGCTATGGTAGGGGCAGGGGCCATGGCTGGCTCGGCTGTGACGGGGGCAAGGGCGTTGGTTGACTCGGCGGTCTTGGGACGCTCGGGGATCGAGGTGGGCTCGGCGGTACCAGTTGCGACGGCAGGAATGGCAGACTCCTCGGCGGAGGTCTCGGTGGTAGAGGGGTAGGTCTCTGCGCCGAGGCTGGTCTCCTTTACAGTGCTCTCCGGGAGGATACCTGCAATTTGAGGTCAGTACAGGCGATTTTAAAATACTAATTCACTTGATGGTAGCTCTTACTGTTGGCCTGTGCCTCGCCGTTATCCAAAGAGCTGACTTGGCCGGCCTTGGAGGCCTCTACCTTGTCAACGGCATCTTGCACTGTGCTCTCGTCCTTCTTGGCCTCTGTCACCGGCGCAGCTGTTTCGGGCTCCTGAACGGTGTCCTTGGCTTCCTCGACCTTCTTCTCGGTCTCAGTATCCGCCTTGGACTCAGTCACAGCAGGCGCAGCGGCAGCCTCGGTGGTCGACTCAACAGGCGCTTCTGTCTTGTTGACGGACTCAGCCTTAGAATCGTCGTTTGTGGTCTCGTCGGTGGGATGTCTATGGGAATTGTTGTCAGCGCTGCGCAAAGATTGGTGTCCGTCGCACACGCGACCACTCAAAAATTCTTCCAAGGCCAACTTACACAACATTCTCGACCTTTTCGGTAACCTTGTCGACAGCAGCAGTAGCAGTGGCCTTAGCGCCACCCTTCTTTCCCTTCTTGCCGCCTTTTTTGGCCATGGTGATGATTGTCCGTGAGTTTGGGTACTGCGACAAACGGTCAATATTGCCACGTTGATACGACTATGACGACACAATGCGCTGGGGGTGCTGACTTGGTCGCAATTGATAACTGATCGCAATGGCTGACACTGACACTTGGCAGGTGCAGGGTATGCAGACTTACTTTAGAGAATTGGTAGTTGAAGAGGAGATGGTGAAAGGAAGAAGTGTCTCGGAGTGGGCCAAGTAAGGGATGGTATGCAGCTCCCTATCCGTGGTTCTTCCACTGTTGAGAGTTTCTGGAACGCAGGAAATTGGATTTCGAGATGATCGCAATTGCTAATTACGTGGACTTCTTTAAGGACAATTGGCTTCTTTCAGATTTCTGGCCCGTTTTTGTGCCTGCAAATACAATGAATCTTTTGTCATTGGCTGTGTTTACCAGATCTATTGTATACATGTCCGTGAACGTCATGGTCTTACTTCACTGTATCGGCATCTTTGACTAGATCTACTGCACATATTGCGCTGTCACAAAAGAAGTCCTGCAAGCGATGGCATACATGCCTCCCTTTCATAGTTCCGCCTTCAGTCGTGTGCCTCCTGCAGCGCGCTCGGGCCATAGTGCAGCCCTAAGGCTGAATCGGGTAATAGGGCTGCTGCGAGTGTTAACACTAGGGATAACGGCAATCTGGGGCTCCGCGTTAAGCCAGTACAGGGCAGTATACAGGAGACTCCCTAGAACGTCCTTACACACCCCTGATACATCTAAATTGCTTTCTCCTGGGTACAGTATATCGGTCTCTACTGCTGGTATGTTCTTCATGGGGGACATTCTTGGGACGGGCTGGGTCAAGTGACATCATTGGCTGAATCCTCTGAATAATAAACAATGGTAGAGGATAGTACAGTATGTCATAATAGTACAAAAATAATCAGACGAAAATAGTATTCTTTAATTAAAGGCATCCAAGGATCAGAGGTAAATGTGCACTGCCAGGACCCACGACGTGGGCCGTGTAGCAGGACCCGGGTTGTTTCCGAGAATATTTACATGATACTCCAGGTGCAACAAAAAGAACATATCACAAAGTATATATCTTTGCTCAAAAATATAATTGATCACGATAGAAAAGAAAAAGTGTGAAAAAGTTTCTTGACTTTTTCCCTCCAAAAATGAAAAAAAGAAATTGACCGACGCAGGGGTCGAACCTGCAATCTCTTGATTCGTAGTCAAGCGCCTTGCCATTGGGCCAGCCGGCCTTGTTGAAATAGGTTCCAACTTGTGCAATATGACCCAAAACACAAATTCACCCTCTCCATATTACCTAAACACTCGGCACAGAGTTGCCGAGTGGGCCCTTAGGGAACCCGCGACAACCCGAAAGCTTTTCTGCCGATTCTCTGCCAGTTTTCCCGAACTCGAATACGTACAGCCCCTATTTGGTCGGTCTGAACAATTACGTGATGAGCATATACACACGGAACAGCTTGGCATAATAGAACCTTTCATATTCGTAAATTGGTGGCGCTCATATAGATACATGCTGACATCAGTACGCATATGAGGTAGGCGGTGGCAAAACGATGGGCGGTGAGAGCGGCTGTAGATAGGCGTCACTGTAGGGGCAAAACCGGGTTCTGCTTTTACCCGATGAAAATACGAGGCCAATGAACTTGCTGCTGATGCTTCCATGATGTAACTGGGCGTTTCGCCCCGATCGGACGCCGCTTGCTCCGAGTCTTCTGGAAGCCTTCGCTGCATATTCGTAAACTTTGCCAGCTCTCCAGGCACACTGGATCGGGGCTGAAAGCGGTCCGTGGTTCATGAGAGTGACAGTGAGCCTTGCCAGGCCTAAGACCTTGGAAGGTAGTATTTGTTCAAGAATCACAATTTATCCTACATTTTCCGAATCCCGTACAGTTGGTCATATTCATGACTACACGCTACTGCAATCCGCCCCTCTTCAAGGGCTCCACGCAATCGGCGTTCAGTGGTTCCCACTGGGGCTATAATGGCGTCCCCGGTGTGCAAGTGTATCAGTTGTTCTCGCACAGACAGTGGATATCGCATTACACCAATGACAGACGAAAGAGGGAATAAGTTGGAAACTGGAGTACTGTAGCACTGGGGTCATGTCCGGAGTAAGTGCTCCGTCAACGCAACAATACACCGGATGTGGCTCGGATTCGTTCCCACGGTTTGGCTTATCTTGAATCCACTTTCGGTCTACAACCCCCAATTCCCTCATATTTGCCCCCCATTCTCCTTTTGTCTCCGTCCTTTCTCTTTTTTCTACTTTGAATTCATTTTACTCTCCTTAAGTACTCTGTGCAGAGAATGGTCATACAGTTCCTAGACCGTTACTCCACTACGTGCTTGCACTTCCGCGTCCGTTCCCAATCCGGGATTGGTCTGCTGTGAGGCCAACCTCTGTTCTTCTTGCCATCATGACTTTCCGTGAAAGGGTCAAGCGGGTGTTCCACCGCTCATCCAGCAGCACCAGTCAACTGAATGGAAAACCCAAGATTGAATATTATCGTCGACATGAGGTTCCCCCTCCAAATTCCGCGGCCCGTTCGATAAGGAACACCAAAAGCGTTTAGCCGCTTGGTCCTTCGACCGTGCCATGGGGGAACGCTCCCGTTCGCTCGACTTGCCTATTTCCCCTTGCGCCACTTATGACATTGGTCCATTTGACTCCGACGACACTGGCGATATTTCTCCCGATGATGATGGAGTCGCGATCGATCCAGGTATGTACTAAATTAGCCCACGGAAGACCTCCGATCGACCCCTCGAATCCCCGTCCTGACGACCCCCGCCGCAGATTTCTCTCATTCTCCCGTGTCCCCCATCTCAACCAACTCGCCCCGCCCTGTCAACACGGGCTCCCAATCGTCTACCATTGTCAACTCGAACAGCTCTAACGGCTCCATGATGACTCTTCTCCCGGAGCCTTCGGTCTACGAAATCCCAGAAGACACCATCGCTCAAATTAAGGAGTCCATCCGGTTCTCCTCGCCTATTGTGCGCGCGATGTCCCCCGCTCCCAAGTCGCCCCGTGGCAAACAAATGCCATTTGCACCAGAGGACCTCACCCGCGCCCTGGCTGCCGTGCAGCTCTGCGCGTAAACCTGTACACCTACCTACATTCTTGTTACACATCCCGGAGAGTGTATTTCTATCTCTTTCTCCCGTGATCGTCCTGGCTTGACATCTCTCATGCTTCGGATCGGTGCCCCTCGAAATACGACCAAGTGTCCGATTCTGGTTCGAATGGACGCTGATCCACGACCTTTGCACGAATCCTTCCGATCATATGATACTACGATTGGTACCAGCTCTGTGAGACTGGTGATTCTTTCCGCCGAAGACTTATGTCCTGGACTTGAATTGGTCCCTGGCCTTATCTTCTACTTATTATTGTCCCCCGGGTCTTATCCCTGCATTGCATTTGAGCGTATACCCGTTCGGAGTTTTTGCTTTACGCGATGTGTCATCGCCCGACAGAACGGTCTATCTTAGATTAGATATAAACCAGTCGCTAAATATAAATCAAATTATAAATACACTAGTTCCAAATAAACAATATATTAAGCTATAGTTCTAGAAGCCTGTTTTGTGGTGCTTGTCAACCCCGCTAAGCCAAGCCTTTGACCCCGCTGGACCGCCACTAAGTCTGGGCATCGGACAAACGAGGCAATGATCCTTCCTGATCGGCCTTCTATCCTGGTCTATTGTTTTTTGAGTGGCTAGAATGCGAACTTGGCTTCGTGCTATGACGACAAGCCCTGTGAGGTTAGATAAGTTTGTTACGAGGTGGCTTAAGGGGCATCCAGGGGATTGCCCTGATAAGGACTTTGGGGATGGTATTGATAATATGGTCTGTTATAATAACTCGGAAACCCTAGAATCACATGCAACCTTTGAATGCGGGTCAGGAGTAAAGAGGTTATTATGTAGTTCCACACTTATATGACAGCAAGCTTAAGTATAACTTCCAGTTATGTCCCTCGGCTATATCAGTCTCTGTCCAGCAATGATTCATGCCTATGTCTTATTTTTGTGCTTCTGGTATTGCCTTCCAGCATATTTGAACATCAAGATGCCGTGGACGTGGGGATACATTTCTTGAGTGGACATGTGTAATGAGTAGAGTAAATCGCCCCTGAGACAATTAGAAGAAGCATTGGAAGGCATTAAAAACGATGGGTACTTACTATGTGAACGATTGCAGCAGTAAAGCTAGACTCCCAACAAGCTTCCTCACAATTTTGTAAGAGAGCCAAAAAATAAATTTCAGATCAGCTATGCAAGCGCCGATAAAAGCCCCTATATGAAATCTCCACGGTGTGCTACCGCCATCGTTATAGTCACACACAGCGTCATCGCCCATCTTGAGTCGGGATCCGAATTTCAAATATGACCAGCTGAGATCAAAGCCCACGTGGAAATATGAACACCGGGCGTACACAGTCGAAGTTGAGGAAGAGGGAGGGTGGCCATTTATCTTCAAGCTGGGCTGATGAGCTCATTTCCCCCCATCTCAGGACCCCTGGCTCGTATGCGTGATTGCGCACTGGCAGCTGACTGGCACAAATTCTCCGCTCTCCAGTGCTAGGGTTCGTGCAGGGATCCTGCTGTCCGGTTTTCTTGTGGGGACTGATGTGTGTGATGCAGGGGTTCAAAATTATTTGGATCGGGGACTTGTCGGGGATCTAGGCGTGCCTTACTATAGCTTCTAAATACTTCTCCAAAATATGTTTCCGTGTATCTCGACAGGTGGCCGTTGCTTCTCAACATCTAAGGGGAAAGGCCCACATTCAAAAGCATGGACTGAGCTTGATGACAGGGCACATTGATTACCTAGGGTTGCAGACAAGTTCCTTAAGTTACGCTCCATTGGTATCCCAAATATGACAATCGGGGGCGGGAACCTCGGTCATGATAAAGCTCTAGCTCGGTATGGTGGCAATGTGTGCCTATGCTCCATTTCACTCGAGCGCTGAAATAAGTCCAGAATAAAGAGATGCAGCCCCAACCGAAGAATTTACCCTTGGTTGACCCTGGAATGCAAGGTTTGACGGAGGTTTAACCCCACAGGGATGCACATAATCAATAATCGCAGACCTCTCGTCCACTAATCCTATAAGGCCATTGCGAACAAAGCACACCTTTTGCTCAATAATCATCTAAAATATATATCCATGAGTCTAAACTGATTGTCGAATCTTCTCAAGAAGTGAGGGCCTTGCTTCCAAGAGGTGCCCACATTTCTTCATACTGCGCCAATTGGCGCATAACAATCAAACCACACATCTATTGGTTAAACAATTCTCCAATTGGATCAAGACATAGATGTTAGGGAGGTTTGAGCTGAGCGTCTATTCATGTTTAGGCATGAGGGAGCCTGGTGAAGCCTCGCCATGTTTCAAGTCTGCCGCGGCAGGCCATGAATGTGAGCACGTTGAAGTCAAACTAGCCGTTGGGTTCTGATGATGCATGCCGAATGTCACAGTATGATTTTCTCGGCAAACTTGGTCTATCAGAAAAAGGGAATGGTAATCGCTGCTCTTACTGTAGAGCATATTCCGCTTTGGGAATTGTATACAGTAGCAGGCCACGAATATCTAGATACTAACAATAGCCACCGCGATTCCGAAAAATGCATATGGATTAACACCCGAAATTGAGCCCAATCAAGAGTGATGTATGGTCATTGGACTATGGTAGAAGTTAATGTTGCCGATACGGAGATTTTTCAGGGAGTAGGGCTAAGTTGGAAAATACAAAGACAACTCACGGGGATACGATAATAACTAGGATTCTCATGGAATAGTGCCCAGCAATCTACTTCAAATCGTATTTAAGCAAGGTACACACCCGTCAGATTTTGATTCTCATCCTGCTGTATAACCTCGTTCACCGTCTATCTTTCCACGTGGCAGTCGCGCTTCATACGGCCCAGGTGGTGATATCCTTATATCCTCGTGCCTGGCATCTTTCAGACCAGAACAGCAGTCAAAAAGTGGCTCTATACTTCTACATGCATCTTTGGTTCTTCTCGAAGTACTCAATACTGCCACTGGACCCAGGGTCTTCAGCACAAAGAATGTTTCAGTCTTTGCGCTTTCTTTGCTTTTCTTCTTACAAGGGTTCTGAGACCCTTGATTCTACTGGAGACGATGCACAAAGTATACCTCGCCTGAGATCAATTCGTAGGGCAAGTTATTATGCTCGCGTTCCTCGCCAAGTCCTGATCAGTACACTTCTTCGAGAGAACAGTGTATCTCGGTCAGCTCCTCTATCGACTGGTACCGCTAGCACCTACTCTTCATCTTTCGTATCCGATACGGAGTCCAATGTCACCAGCAGCTCTGCAACCAGTGAGAGCCCCTCCTTACCACCCGAAGCGCTTGCCAAATCGACTGGCACCATACCTTCTCTGGATAGTGACACACCGTATGTTTCGATCCTGCAGGTAGATGGCACACTAAGACCGCCACAAATCACATTTGATGGCTACGGCCCATATGGTGGCCGGTTTGCACCAGAATCTCTCATAGACTTCCTCAACAATCTGACCTCATTCTTCGAGGCCACTATCTCAGACCCCTCTTTTTGGTCCGAGTATGCCACGTACCAGCGGGCCGAACCCACTCCGCTGCAGATTGCAAGCAAGCTCACATCCTTAGCTGGAGGCGCCACTATCTGGCTAAAGCGAGAGGATCAGAGCGAATACGGCAGTCATAAGTCACGGAATATCCTCGGTCAGCTACTACTAGCCCGCCGCATGGGCTTCACAGAGGTAGTCACCGACTGTGCCGCAGCCAAACATGGTAAGTTTACAGCGTCGATGTGCGCACGCCTAGGTATGCGCTGCGTCGTTATTATAGGCGCAGCGGATGCACTTGCGCAGGAAGAGGACGTCCTTAAGATGAAGATACTGGGAGCTAGGGTCCTGACCGCACGGACCCCTTCAGGAATAGGTTCCCTACGCGCTGCAATCACAGAAGCACTCCGTTATTCGGTTTGTAACTACGAGTCTGCGTACTACCTGATGGGAGGCCCGATGGGGCCAAGTCCCCTACCTACTCTCTCACGCACGTTCCAGGCTCTCCTTGGCGAGGAGGTGGCGATCCAGATGCATAAGGCGGCCGGTTGTCAACCAGATGCTATCGTCACTGCAGTTGGTAGCGGGAGCGGCGCTGTTGGATTGTTTAGGCCTTTCCTCACGAACCCTACAATTCGATTAATTGGCGTCGAAGCCACTGGGGCGGCCGCTCTAGATAACGGGGAAATGGGCGTGCTCCAGGGCGCAAGAACTTTAATACTCCAGAATTGGGACGGGCAAGTCCTTGACTCACACTCAATTTCGCCAGATCTCAATCTCTCGACTGTCGGGCCCGAGATGGCTCATTGGAAGGAATGTGGTCGTATTCAAATTAAGACCGCTACAGATGCGGATGCCCTGGATGGGTTTAAAACAATGCGATACCACGAGGGCATTCTGCCTGGGCTGGACTCGAGTCACGCGGTGTGTACAGCCATCGATCTGGCAAAAGAACTTGGACCAGGCAAAAATGTTATTTTGTTGGTGACAGGCTGTGATGCTATTGGTCTTGGGTTGGAAGTCTGAAACTCCTTCCTGTTCAGGCAAGAATGAGGGATTGGGACGCGCTCTACCCGGTAGCCCTTTTCCAAGGTTGGTCCTGATCTTCTGTTTGTGTTTTCTTTATCTTTCTCCTTGTCCTTCATAGGACACTTCTCATACCCAGGTATGTTTTGGCGTTGGTTCTAGGGAGTTGGATTGGTCGTCCTTTTTTTATATTTTTTTATTTTTCTCTACATTTGTATACAAAGTGGCTAAGCTATATTTGTGGTGCGTTATATGAGATTCAAGTTTTCAGATACCTACAGACCTAGAACAATCAAAGTTTGGTCCACCTAAACTGCAAATGCTATTCAATTTTTTCAATCTGCCTTAAATGATCACTTCGGCACCATTGTGTGCGCAATACCTTCTCCCTATCTAAGGAGGTATGAGGATTGGTATCGCATGTACGACAACCTTGGGATCAAATCTTCATGGCATGATGCAGATTGGGCAATATCTAGGTAGCACAGTCTTGTTAGCCAGGCTAGCATTGAACACCATCCCAACAATTCAAAAACCTTTTATTTGCTTTTCTATCAAGATCATCAGTCATGGGGCATGGTTCGTGATGGATGTACATAATGCTTGGCGGTGTAGTATGCAGGTTTGCGGTGAAGAAGGCTCTTAAAGAAGGACATCCTAAGCTTGCTCCGGACGCATTTAATCTTCATGCCGAACGGACATATCCAAGACCTCCACGCGTCCTCTTCCACGCGTTTCGTTGCCAACGAGATCATTCAATCCTTTGAAGGCACCCGGCTCAGCAAATCCAACCACCTCCCACTCGTCCCCACCAACCACTTCTTGTGATTCAACTGACTCAATATAGGCCATAATCTTGTCCTTGACGGTAGACGGGGCCTTAGGGCCAGACTCAGCGTCAGACGCACCACCGGCCTCGGCATCAGAGTCATCTCCTCGCTTGGCGGCCTTCTTGCCACCTTTGCTCTTCTTGTTGGACTTTGATCCACCCGAGGGCGCTTCTTTCTCCTTGCCAGATGCCGCACTGGGCACGGCCTTGACGGACTGCTTGAGGAGTGATACGGGACAAGTCACCCGTAAGCGCATCCGAGCGCGCATCACAGGAATGGGTTGCCAGGCAATGAGCGCCTTCATAGCGTCAAGCGCTTGACTCTTCGCAGATCGGTTGGAAGAAACGCCCGTCCAGAGTGGCTTCTTGGGCTGCTCCTCACCCGCGCCATTCGGGTCTGCACTCTGCTGCTGCCCACTGGCCGAGCTCAGCTGGTCTAGCGCCTTGGAGATCATGCCAGAGGTGTACACGCGCTTCGTAGTCGGGTCAACCAGCCTGCCCGATACGATATCAAGTACCTCTTTCTCCACACGCTCGAGAATGTCCTTGCGCTCTCGCTCGCCTACCTGCACTTCGCCTTTGCGCAGGATTTCTTGCAGGATTTCATCACGGGGTGTATCTGCGCCGAAAGACTTTGCGAGCTCGGCGGATGGGGCTGTCTGAGCCTTTGATACAGAGAGGAAAACGGTTGGGACTTGGAGCACATTGTCGAGGTCTTTTTCAGCGCCAGATCGGTATTCTAGCAATTTGTTCTTGTAGCAAGCAAGTTCGAAGCGCTTCTTTCCTGTAACCCCCCAAAAATTAGCAACCAATACTCTTCAGAAAGGGCACTCTAGCGTTTGGAAGATACCTTTCTTCAGACGAACGACAGACACATTTGTGAATTTAATTTGGTTGGAGGGTTGGTTGATCGGCATAGTGGGGGAAGCCGCAAAGAGCGGACTTGAAAAGTCGGAAAAAAAACCCAGAGAGGAAATGAGATTTCAGCGAGCGTATAGATGATCCAGATCTAAGTACAAAAGTCCGCAGTAAAGACCCTGGAGAGCGACGTCGTATTTGTATGTTTTAACTTGATCGCGCCCTGAAGAGGATCTTTATCAGCCGCTGAGTCATCCATTCCAGGTCGCAGGCTCGTGACCCCGCACGTGCCTCCTCTTATCTCTCGGTCCGGCGTCATCACCCCCAGGGTTCCAACCTCCTCTCCTTCCTCCCCAGATTCGGGTCCTCTGTTATCCGTTTCGTCCTACCCTTTTATTATTATCATCGACCACTTCATTGTGTATGTTGCTTTTATATCCTTCTACCTGTTTACATTGTGGGATAATGATGTTCTGAACCCTTTACTGATAAGAAGCCCTGTAGCCCGTTAGGTACCCACTGCTGTTCATCAGCTATCGTTACCTCCATCTTTACATCATTAGTTATTAAAGACCATTCAGAATGAGACTTCTGCCCGCCACTTTGCTGGTGGGAGCTGCTTCGGCGGCTGTCCCCATGCAGCAGGTCATGGGTGACCTCCAGCAACAGTCCCATGCTCTGGTCCAGGATGGTGCAGACTTCATGTCTAAGCCACTCCAGAAGCTTCAGGATCAGTTCAAGACCCTCTCTGACGAGGCTCGGCTGATGTGGAAGGAAGTTTCAGACGCCTTCCCCAACATGGATCAGACCCCCATGCTCTCGCTCCCCAAGAAGCACACTCGCCGACCTGACTCCCATTGGGACTCTGTAGTCCGTGGCGCGGATGTGCAAAGCGTCTGGACTGAAGGTGCCGATGGCTCCAAGCACCGTGAGCTTGATGGAAAGCTGGAGACTTATGATCTTCGTGTCAAGAAGGTGGACCCCAGCGTCCTGGGCGTCGACCCTGACGTCAAGCAGTACAGCGGTTACCTCGACGACAACGAGAATGACAAGCACCTTTTCTACTGTAAGTTCAACATCCAACTCATCAGGTATCTCAGGTTTCTAACTTATGCTTGTGTAGGGTTCTTTGAGTCCCGCAATGACCCGGTAAATGACCCCGTTGTCCTCTGGCTGAACGGCGGTCCCGGCTGCTCTTCTCTTACCGGTCTGTTCATGGAGCTTGGTCCTAGCTCCGTCAACGCCGAGATTAAGACCGTTTACAATGAATTCTCCTGGAACTCCAATGCCTCTGTGATCTTCTTGGACCAGCCAGTCAATGTCGGCTACTCTTACAGTGGCTCTACCGTCAGCGATACTGTAGCTGCCGGAAAGGACATCTATGCCTTGTTGTCCCTGTTCTTCAAGCAATTCCCTGAGTATGCCAAGCAGGATTTCCACATCGCTGGCGAGTCCTATGCTGGCCACTACATCCCGGTCTTTGCTACCGAGATTCTTGCTCACAAGAACCGGAACATCAACCTTAAGTCTGTGCTTATCGGTAACGGTCTGACTGATGGTCTCACTCAGTACGCATACTACCGTCCCATGGCTTGCGGTGACGGCGGCTACCCAGCCGTCCTGGATCAAAGCGCCTGCCAGTCTATGGACAACGCTTTGTCCCGTTGCCAGTCTCTGATTGAGTCTTGCTACAACAGCGAGAGCGCCTGGGTCTGTGTACCGGCCTCCATCTACTGCAACAACGCCCTCCTGGCTCCTTACCAGCAGACTGGTCAGAACGTCTACGACGTTCGCAAACCGTGCGAGGGTGATTCCGGTCTGTGCTACGACGGCATGACCTATGTTAGCGATTACCTGAACCAGGAACACGTTCGCGAGGCTTTGGGTGCCGAGGTTGACGGCTACGACTCCTGCAACTTCGACATCAACCGCAATTTCATGATGCACGGTGACTGGATGAAGCCTTATCACCGCCTGGTCCCGGGACTCCTCGAGCAGATTCCCGTCCTCATCTACGCTGGTGATGCCGACTTTATCTGCAACTGGCTCGGCAACAAGGCCTGGACTGAGGCCCTCGAGTGGCCTGGCCAGAAGGCATATGCTGGTCTTGAGCTGGAGGACCTTGTCATCGAGGACAATGTCCACAAGGGCAAGAAGATTGGCCAGGTCAAGTCCCACGGCAACTTTACCTTCATGCGTCTCTACGGTGGTGGCCACATGGTCCCCATGGACCAGCCTGAGTCCAGCCTGGAGTTCTTCAACCGCTGGTTGGGAGGTGAGTGGTTCTAAGTGACCATTGATTATCAATATTCACCACTACTGCATTAATCTATTCTTTGGATTTGCCTCGCATAGAATGTGACAATTTGCAATGCTTGTGGGAGGTTTTAGAAACAATTGGTTTGCGTTTCCTAGCTCTCCTGGCTTTAGTGGTTGGGTTGTCTCGATGTCAAGTACATACAAGTTTCGGATTTAATCAAGTTTATCAATGGATCTCGTTGACTCTAAATTGCAAGGTTTCATAGCATGTAACAAGCGTCGTACCATCAAAGCCGGCCAGATGGATCATCAAAGCTTGGATATAAATCAAGGTAACGCGACTTTCATACATTGGCAGCGGTGGGCTACCGAAGCCGGGCTAGTTTGCCCTTAGCTCCCTCTAAACTAATCTGCCTTGCTAAGTCTAGGAATAGGTATCACATGCACAAGGAACATACATCTATATGACTGACCAGGCGAGACGATAAGGAACATGCCCGGTTATAGGTAGCATACGTATATAAGGAAATCAATCGGTTCATTTCATATTGGTATGATTCATTTTCAATTTTAAAGACTGGCATCACACCCAGCCAGCGGGGACAAAGATCCCACGGATGCCCATAGAAACACACCGACAATAAAGGAATCCCTCCAAATAAAGCCCCCGGAAAAACGACACGAATAGTTTAGCCCTTCTTCTTGGACACACCGACGGTGCGTCCACGGCGGCCAGTGGTCTTGGTGTGCTGACCACGGACACGCAGGCCCCAGTAGTGACGGAGACCACGGTGGGAGCGGATCTTCTTCAAGCGCTCAAGGTCCTCACGGAGCTTGGAGTCAAGACCGTTGGAAACGACCTGGTGGTCCTTGCCATCGGTGATGTCGCGCTGTCTGTTAAGGAACCACGAGGGGATCTTGTACTGGGTAGGGGTCTGGAGGATGGTGACAATGCGCTCCAGCTCCTCGGTGGTGAGCTCACCAGCACTAATAAAAATGTCAGCACTTCCGCTTGAGTTTGGTGATAATTGTCCAGGCCTCTGCAATGTCTTTCACGATCGGTTCCAGTCCCAAATCCTTTTGCGGTGGTGTATTCTGTTATGCAGAATTTTTGGATCGTAGACACACACACACACCAAATGTGTGCTCCTTCAAGGCGTTGTATGATGACCCTTGTTCCCCCTCTTCATTTCCATCCAAAGATTCGAGAAAAGATTCGACAAAGACATTGCAGATATTCCAGGATCGTTGTAGATTGTATCGAAAACGTACCGCTTGCTGAGGTCGACATCGGCCTTCTTGCAGACGAGGTTGGAGTAGCGGCGACCGACACCCTTGATCTGGGTCAGAGCGTACATGATCTTCTGCTTTCCATCAACGTTGGTGTTGAGGAGACGCAGGATGTACTGGAAGTTCGTCTTCTCGCCGGACACGAGCGCTGTATCAGAAAGGGCGACATGTTAGCCAGGTCATTCCTTCTGGGGGGTTTGTCGTGCGATCCCCAAAAATCTAGCAACGGTGTTTTTTGGTGTGTTGAATGCGTAGCAGGGAGTCGAAGCTTGCGTGGGAAAGAACGTACACATAATGGGCGATGGGCGCGAGGGCTCGCGATAATTGTCGACAGAGGGATGGAGAGGAGCAGAGTCTCGAAAGTCTCGAGTGACTTTGCTGTCCGTTGTGGGATCGGGTAATTGGGACGCTAACCATCTTGGGAATTAGTGTGTGAGGGCTCGCTTGATTGCCACTAGTCCTTAAAAGGTAGTCATGTGACTGGCCCATCTGCACGTATCACATGACCTGTGGTATTGTAACTTTAGTAAATGCAGCCTCGAATTAAATGCCTCTGTTACCTGTATTTACCGTCCAAGTTTACGTTCTCACTGCCAAGGTTCTCTTTGACACCATCAGCCACATAGTCTTTGATGCTTCAACATGATGCTTTCAAGCAAAATTTAAATAATTATTGGGCTCTTCACGCATCATACATAATGCCTCGATCACACATTTTAGCGCTTCTCGAGGGTAAAATCGGTAGAAACCGTTGGGTAGACTTTTATAAGACTCTTAAGGCTCAACGACTTCTGAGTTGAATGATAGCGGTATTCAGGAGATGAGTTCTTTGTTTTCTGATCGAGGTCGATTGCGTGCATTCCACATACTTTTGTTCTATGAAATTTTAAATTTAGAACTATTCACCTTCAAGGCGCTTTCATTCAAGTCCATGGCCCTATGGTATAATCTTTGTCCTCGAGATACTTCTTGCCTAGACAAAGCACAAGAGAAAAATTTCCCCTCGTAGACATAAATCGTGCGATCTCGCCTTTTTGAAGACCCTCTGTTTATCCTTCAATTCAATTTTACCATTTTACCGTCAAGCTCCTTTTCTTTGTCTATTACTTCGATTGCATTCCTCTAGTATCTTATGAGTCCCGTCGCAATGAATTCCGATATTGATTACATACGGAGCTTCCCAACTCGCGTGGAAGATTTCAGCCTTCCTCCAGAGCCGAATAATTTATGGGACTTGACCGCACTGGAACCATGCCCTGAAGACTACACCTTTCTTGACATCCGATATGATCGTGTCCATGATGTTAGAGCCGTCAAGTTGGAGACTGCAAAACTACTTGGACGACTGCACTTTTGGGGCATATCCAAGAAGACTCAGAGCAAGAAAGCAATCATGCAAAGTTTATGGAAGATGTTTTATCACATGCCAGACAGATACCGCCCCACGAGTTTTGCAGAGCTTTTCAACTTTCACCGAGACACTGGTCCCCGTCTCATGGGCTGGGAGCATTGCGATGAAGAGGTTGGACCGATCAGCCGGTTCTATCCAGTTCGACCAGATCCCCGTGCTCCAGTAGACCCCGAATGGGTGCGCCCAATTGCTGCGCCTGATCATTTATCGGACAGTATCATTCACCAATTCATGTTGCCCGTGGTGCCCGTGGTCGAACACGAGACCCCTGTCAAGTCAACCAAAAAAGATAAACGGCGTGCTGAAAGAACTCAATCCTTGCCACACAAGAAAGATAAGCCGGGAGCTAAACAACAGAAGAGCTCGAAAAGCCATGTGGTGAAGCAACAAGCCCCAAAAAGGACTCGCGACGTCGATTCAGCTTCGCTGCTTGGACCTGCCCCTAGTGCAAGCCAAACAAGTGAAGGAAGAATGCATGTCATCAAGCCGGCTCCAGAAAATTTTTGCGCAATTGAGAGTTTTCGTGCTGGATCATCTAGCCATTCTATTAGCGAATCAGAAGAAAGCCTATCCGAAACAGATTTAATCATGTCCGAGATTACCCAAAGGCTCACGGAGGCTATTGAGAGAACTATCTTGGAATTTGCCTACCATGACCTCCAGCGGGACCCCAATGCACCGAGCCGAGTACCGGAGTCATATGCAACTGCTTCCTCCACTGACGACTTACAAACGGTGCAGATTGGAACTTTTGCTGCACATGCGTATCTCAAACTAGATCCGATCAACTTTGAGTTTGATCACAGCTCGACCACTCTCTACCCATATCGAGGGAGGGGTCCAATCTGGAGCGATTATAGCTGCTCAATTGACTGTGTTATTGTGTTGGGTATGTTACTTGACGTCGGTTGCACCAATATAGACCGTCGAAGTTGGAGATATGGAGAGATTACCGAGCTCGAAAAGGCATTTATCGAAATAACAAATGTCAACTGGGAGGCTCTTGATTTGACTACAAACATTAAGATGAGAGACCTATTCTCGAGAAAGCTCTGTGCTACCGTCCCTTCTATCAAAATGGGAGAGCCCGCTCCGTCGTGGGCCATCTGGTCTGAATGTACAAGGAACTTTTCGCAATTCTACTATACATTCTCTGAATACCATCGGGCGTGTGCTTGCAGTGGCCAGGAGATCCTAGAGAGTGACAAATATGCCAACTGTTTGTTACCCAACATTGCAGATCATAATACCAGCGAAGGTGTATGGATGGCAGATTTGATCGAGAGCTGCATATTCACTCCACGCGAAACCAAATGTATTCACTGTGGCACGGGAAACGACCGTTCAGAGACAAGAATTGATGAGCTGCCACTTCGCTTGGTCGTATCAAATTGGGCGGGGATTCGAGTCCGTATCAAAAACCATACTGAAAATGTCAATTTCCGCTACCTTGATTCGAATGGAAAGGAGAGAATAGCAACGTATCGCTGGCTCGGGGGAATATACTATAAAGAGGGTCATGTGCGTGTCTATTGGAATGACCAAGAGCGAGGCGATAACGAAAATGAAAACATCCGCATGTACGATGACGAAGTGAACGACGGAGTCATTTTCGGTGGCATCCCCCCACAACATCCCTCGGACCGAGTCCCCCATGACTGGACCGACATTGGCTTCTTGATTGGTATCTACGAACGTATCATCAATCCGTCGATGGACATGATGAATGCTGTTCTTTCCACCGTTAGTAGCTGTAAGCGTATGGTTGCACTGGGTCGATCGATCTTACGAAGCCACGACCCGTGGCAATATGTACGATTGCCAGTACCTGGAGATCCATCTGCCAAGAATGTCATTTCACCACCAGAAGATCATGTTATACCCGTGGCTACTACTCTTTTCCGAGAGGTGCATATTGACGAACTTCCCACTCCAGTGCAAGTTACATCGCGCTCCACGTCACAACAGGTGCCAAGTACACCCGGAATGGCTCCTGCTGACGTCGACATGCAAGATCTAAACAATATACTCGACGCCTGGCCTCCAGAGCTACAAGATGATGGGAATACCGAGAGACCACCTGTATACGATAACTTGTTCGACTCGATGCTCAACTCACCTTCCAGGCTGGCCGAATTCCCTGAGATGTGGCCTCAAGGTGTTCCAGGAGATAACGGCGCCTTCAACTTCCCGTCTCTTCCACGGGCTGATGATGCAGATAGTTTGCCTTTCAGCCAGCCACGTACCCCGGTGATGGACTACGTGCACTGGCCAAGCCCGGAGAATATCATTTTCTTGGATGAAATGGAGTGGGCGGCGCATGCTGGCGCAGTCCGACGCTCTAGCCGTGCCCGACGCTCGGGTCCATATCTGAGAACTATAATCCGGAAAGCACGCTCGGGCGATGGGACGTCCAATCAACCTTCGCTGAAAATTTTCAGGGAAGCGCATGCTGAGAAACGAAGCAAAGCTCCTGCCAGAAGTAATCACCAGAAGAATATCACGGAAACTCCTATGCAGAGGGTCGCAGTAGAATTACCGAGTGTGCGCCCAAGCGATGGGTCTACCAAGAATGCACCGGGAAAGAAAACATGCGATAAAAAGAAGGTCTCCGATCCTGCTAAGAAAGCAGCGAAAGAGACAACAGCCAGTGATATTACCAAACTACGTACTGAAAGGCAGGGCGATAGGTCCAAGGACAAAGCTCGAGGAGCGACATCTAAGGACACTGGCAAAAAGGACAATAAGAAGTCTTCCACGAAGGGCAAGTCGATTGAAAAGTCTGGTAAGGACAAGGAAGGGGATGAAGATGTTGGGGAGGAATTCAATGAAGCAAAATCTGCTTATGAAGGCCCTCCAGAGCCGAGGCCTTATTGGATTTCCAGGCCCCCAGGAGAACTTAGAATGCGGAAGACGGCGATCCGGAATGCAATGAACCAGTCACCTAACAAGAGGGCTCGCTTTGCAGATGACTTAGAGCAGGGGCCATCTAAGAGAATGAAGCTATAGGAATCATTGAAACCAATGGAACAGTCTAGACTGTTGAGGCGTAGATAGTTGCTTTTTTGAAAATTCAGGTACTTTTGATTATGCGATGACATGCATGCGTCCAAGGTTGTAATCATGTTAATAATGGAAACTCCGACTTAAGTAATTCTGTATGAGAAACAAGGCCGTTACTAGTAAATGGGGCGCTGTGCCAATCACAACAGCGCCATTAAACATCCCGCTGTATAGTGGACCGAGTCCGTGCGACGTGCCCCCGCATCTCCATACCCCAGACTCTCGCCCTTTCTCCCTTTCCCTTTCTCTTCACCTCTAATCTTCCTCTTCTTATCCTTTCTCCTTTTATTCTGCCTTTAAGGTCCTAGGACATATCTACAATATATTTATGACATGGATATGTATACTGAACTGACTTAGGGACTTGGCACATTTAAAGTGGAATGTATCTTTCGCTTATGATCTATGATCTATTTACATCAACCTGGCTAAATACCGAAACCAGATCTATCAACACAAAGGGGAATTAACCATATAACATGCAGGGACAAAACAGAAACAGAAACCCCCACACATCTCTAAAGGCGGGCACGAGGCTCGCTCTTCTTCTTGCTGGGGCCAGTCGGTTTGTTGCTCTTCTTGGGCGCAGAGATATAGCCACCCATGACATTGTCAGAGTTGATGATGGCACCGTTCTCATCGCGCTGGATACCTAGCTCGACGAGCTTGGCGAAAACCTTGGAGAAGTGATCAAAGAAAAGGTCCTTGTCCTTGGCATACTTCTGCACCCACGGCAAGAATGCAGGGTCGGTCTTGAGCGCCATATCAGTCGGCAGCATCATCAGGGCTTCCTCATCCTCTTCAGCATCCGGGTCCTCATACACAAACTGTGTCATACCCGTCGACAGTGTGCGAGGCTTCCAGTCGAGCTGTAACAGCAACTTAAAGAACGAGTTCGAGAACCGTGTTGGGTTCGTCACCCACGGCCCCTCGAACCCACTGCGGTCACCGTGGCACCGGCCCATGTTGTGTCCGCCGGCCAACGCCACAATCTCCTGGTCGTTGAAGCCCATGCGATTGAAGATGAAGCGCAGGTGGTCGGCACCTAATGCGCCGTCGGGCAGACGTCCTCTTGGTGGCACCTTGGAGTCATCTACTAGGTCTGTGCGTCCCCCTTGCCAGGGAATATCAGGTCCGCCCATCTCTTTGATCGCTACGATACCGGCCAAAGTCCAGAGGTCCGAGTATGTGATCCAAGGGTGCTTCTCCTTGACGGGCTCCAGGAAGGCCCGACCGTGCTGCAGGCCTGCGTTGGCTGGGTCGCCACCCTCCGCTTCATAACGCATGCCGGCGCCGTTCGAGCCACCGGTGTCTGACTCGAGATCATATGTACCTGAGGAGTGCCTGCAAAAGTTGTATGATTAGTTGATGGTTGCAAAGCTGGTTTACACCGGTCGCGTCGGGCTCCTTTCCCCCAGAGCGGGTCCAGGCCCGGGGACAGCAAAATCCCCGCAAAAAAAGATTAAAAGGAGAACCAGGTCAACTCACCATGCTAGTCGCACAAACACTGGGCCTGCGCTTCCATCGTCATAGTCGGGCTTCTTCAACTGTGCGACGATGTCCTTGCGGACCGCCTCATAATCATAGGGAGAGCTCATCCTTTCGGCCGAGATAGTGTGACGTCGATACAGAGTTTCTCAAAAAGATTGGTCCAGGAACACCACAACCACAGCTATTTGATGATTCCGGTGATGATTTTGACCTTTAGCTATGTGTGAATAAAGAGAAAAGGATTATCGAGGAAGAGGAAAAGTCTGGAGAATGATAGAGAGACAATACCACATGAAGGGAAAGAGTGTGGATCCGCCGGTCGAATCAGCGCGCACTCGTTACTTTGCCAGATGCCGAGGTCCCTCTCGGTCTACGATAACCCGCTATCAATTGCCACTGAAATGCACATGGAAAGAAGAACTCTAGTCAATACTAATGTCTTCACGAACCTCCTCCTCGGAATCTCGGCTTGAATCGGACTGGGAGAGGAAAGGAAGTTCACGTTCAGAGTCGTCAAAAAAACGCCATTTGAATGCGTTCACGGGTTTCAAATGCCGTCGGCCATGAGATCTAATACCTCGGAACTCGAAAGCCGATTTATACCCGTGCTTCTCTACACATGGAAAGCTTCGGCTTCAGTAGAAGATCCCGGCGAGATCGGGCTCGGAATATTTTCTTTCATTCGAATTTCCTCGAATTCTCCTATGCTAATCAATTTGAATCCGAATTAAACGCAAGAAACATGCCCTTCAAAGCTCGGTCTCGGGATCCTCTTCCCACTCCCCATCTTCATCCGTTAAGCCAGCCATATCATGATCCTGTGGACTCTCCAGCTTCTTTTCATCCGCAATAAGATCACATTCTTCATCATCCCCAAAATCACCTGCTTCCAGATAGTCGATCTGCTCAAGATGCAGCTCCCGCTCTTCCTTCAAATCACGCACCTCCCCCCGCAAACTCAGGACCCGTGCTTTCAACATGTGCACTTTCGCCTCGTACTTTTCTAGCGCTTCCTTTGTCGCGCTGGCTAAAAGTCGGTATGCCCGTTTCTGTTCCCGATTTCGTTTACGGAGCCGCCGTATTTTGCGCCTCGCGAGCCGCTCATCCGTGTTGAGAACGATATCAATAACATCACTGATTCGCTGTGTGTGTGTATGGTTCAGAATGCCGGTCTCTGAGTGCTTGCCTATAAGCATTAACGCCATGGCTACATCATCGGCGATGGAGGTTAGGGTCGCGGTTTTGAGTTCCGAGCTCCAGTCCTCAATGCCTTGCAGGCGCATTGCCAAGCTTAATTCCGCTGGGGGCTGGCGGGTTGACTTCTTTTCGCCCTGGAAGTCGGCTGAGGTCATGACTTGAATATTGAGGTCTTGTGGCGCGCTGCCGCGCTCGCTTTCATTAGAATCGGTTTCCATGATATTGTTTTGAGTGTCGCTAACAGGGGCCGTCGGGTGGATATGGTGAGTTTTTTAGTAGATCGTGGGAAGTGGCTGTCAACAACAACAAAAATGAAAGGCCGTGTAGGGCATTCTTTGCGAGAGGTAGGGAGTAGAAGAAAGAAAAGAAAAGGAACTTTCGTCTTATGCTAATCACGCTCAGGTGTAGCTCAAACAGTCGTTTGCCGATGACAATTTGATCTCATTGTTCTTATGCTTCTTTATCTCCATATGCTCTAGACAAATAACGCAAATAGTAAGATATTGTTTGAGACCTGTGTAACCGCTGTATTTGCCTTAGAATCTACACGTTTATTATCACCGAGCAATATACAATTTCATCATTTAAGACTAATGACCATGCGTACCTAAAATATGCGGATTTGGATCAGACCCAAGTCCACTCTTGCTCCACTGTTTACAAGGCAGCTACAATAGCATCGCCCACTTCTTTCGTCCCAGCCTTTCCTCCGAGATCAGGAGTTCGCAAGCCCGAGTCCAGCACTTTGCGTACAGCATCTTCCAATCGCCGTGCCTGGTCTTCCATATTCAAAGAGTAACGGAACATCAACGCAACGCAAAGGATCATGGCCACCGGGTTTGCAATATTCTGCCCAGCAATTCTAGTACTTTAATCAGTAGCTACAATATGTAAATCTCAAGATGAAATTGGACTTACGTTGGTGCTGATCCATGTGTAGGCTCATACAACCCATAAGGTCGTGTCTTCAGCGTCTTGTCCCCCGGGAGACCATTCAAACTGGCACTAGGGAGAACCCCTAAAGTTCCAACAATAGAGCCGGCCTGGTCGGACAGCATATCGCCGAATGTATTATCAGCGAGAATCACACCATTCAGAGAACGAGGATTGGTCGCCATGATCAATGATGCGGAATCTGCAAGCTGATGCACTAGCTTGACATCTGGATACTCGGTCGTCATAGTCTTCTCGACCACCCGCCTCCACAATCGAGATGATGCCAGGACATTTGCCTTATCGAGAGAAATTACTGGCCACGGAGGATTGTGACGCTGCGCAATCTCGGCGGATAGACGAGTCACGCGCTGAATTTCAGCTTCGCTATAGCCCCATTCATCCATTGCTGCCCCTCGTCAGAGCTAATTCTCTTGGTTGAATGTAGCACATACCATAGGTTTCCTCTTCGATCTTCTTTCCAAAGTAAGCACCTCCACAGTTCTCCCTCACAACCACAAAGTCCACACCTTCAATAACTTCGTGTCGAAATGGACTAAATTCTTTGGCGATAGAACTACTTGGTGAATCAGCCGAACAAGGCCGCAAATTCGCATAAATATCCATCGCTTTTCTCAGCTGCAATAAGCCACCCTCAGGCCCATCGAGACCTCGTCGCGCATTATCCCACTTTGGTCCGCCAACTGCAGCGAAGAGCACGGCGTCGGAGTCCAGAGCTGCCTGCTTGACTTCCTCCGTAACAGACTTGCCGGTTGCGTCAATGCTACAGCCACCGATCAACTCCTGGCGCAGTCGAAAGGTGTGTTGGGGTGATTCAAAGGTTTTGAGGACTTTAAGGGCTTCCGTCATTACCTCGGGACCGATGCCGTCGCCGGGGAGGATGAGGATGTCGTGTGTTTGAGCCATTCTTACCACTATATTCACTCTTATATGACCTGCGAAGGGTTTCGAAAGCTGTAGGCGTGTTTGTTAGTTTTAAATATCTATCTGTCGTCCCGATATAGGCGTGATTCGGTCTTTCGTCCGATGAATGCGGGGTTGATTGCTCTCGGGCGAGCCCCGATGGCATGGCATCCGATGACGGAGATCATTGGGCTTGTAAAACATGAGCTCATATCTTTATTTTAATGTCTTCTATATTTCTATTTTCAGCATGAATACCCGTTGCCCAGCGGTATTGAGAGTTCGTCTCCATAGTGATAGTGGATCCTTTTCGTCCTCAGGCAGCAGCTCAGATCAATATCGACACCTGGTATTTCAGGAAGCAACAGTAGGGCTTCATATGCACGTGATATAGAAATTAAATTGTTCCAGTTCATTTCTTTTGCTCTGGTGAGATTGTGTAAGTGAAGGGGACGGGTTTAGAAGTGAGATGGGTAGAAATGCAAAGAATCCACGAGCAACTGCTCACTAATCGCCCCTCGTGTTTGCCCTGTTTGTCTTGAATTTTCCCCGCGGAAGTGACATCAAAAGAAAAAAAAAAGTTTCCTACAGACCATTCAAATCCATTCAAAATGTCGCGAATTGAGGAGCTCCCAGATGACTTCGATGAGTCGCTCAATCTCAATGAGTTGCCTGTCAATGAGGTGCCTCCAGTGGCACCCCAAGACCAGCTGCACTCAGGATTCGACCTGTTCGCTGCTTCCAACGAGACACCGTTCCCCATCAACGAGGAGCGCCTGAAAGCTGCCAAAACTGACCCATCTGCTCCTGATATGCCGCCAGCTATGGCATCAGTCAAGTCGCATACATCCGCTGAGCTGCTGGACTTGATGAACAAGACTCCGCTGTTCATGACCGATATTGATAAAGCGGGCGACGAGAGTATGTTGAGAATTACGACTCCTAAAGGGAGGAATCGGTGCTAATCTTTTTCTTTTGTATAGATGGCGAGAACCCTATGCTCGATGCGCTTACTGCTCTGCAAAACGAGGGTACCCGAGGCGATGTTGCACAGAGCTTCAAGGAGCAAGGCAATGAAGCTGTTCAAGAGAAACGGTGGATCGACGCCAAGGAGATGTACACCAAAGCTCTTGCGGTCATTGCTGTTAAGGAAGATAAATGGGAGAAGCCCGAGGATCTGGCGGTGGAGAAGAAATTGCTACTTCAGATGGAAGAGCTGTCGCATATCAACCGGGCTTTGTGCAACCTTGAACTAGGTAAGTTTGGGTACGCACGATGACATTATGATACGCGCGCTTACAGATACTACAGGAAATCACCGTGCTTGCACCCTTGACTGCGCCGCTGCTCTCAAGCTGAACCCCAAAAACGTCAAGGCTTACTATCGCTCCTCTATGGCCTTGTTGAAATTGGAGAGGCTCGACGAAGCCGAAGATGCCGCAAAGCGGGGTTTGGTCATTGACTCCGAGAATAAGTCATTGCAGATTGCTGCCTCTAAAATCGCTGAGCGCAAGGCCGCGGTGGAGCGTGTCGCCGCCCGAAAGAAGGCCGAGGCAGAACTTCTCCGCAAACAAAACCTAGTTCTTAGCACTGCTCTCCGTGCCCGTGAGATCAGAACCCGCAAGACCGACCAGCCGCCCGAGATGGAAGATGCAAGAATTCGACTGGTTCCTGATCCGCTCTCGCCGGAAAGCTCAGTCGAGTTCCCCGCCGTTTTCCTCTACCCTATGGATGCCCAGTCGGACTTCATTAAGAGCTTCTCGGAGCTGCACTGCATTGCGGATCATTTGGACTACATGTTCCCGCTACCGTGGGACACAAAGAATGAATACACTATTCCCAATGTTGAGTGCTTCATGCAGACCGTTTCGGGTGGCCTGATCAAGGCAGGCAAGAAGCTGCCCTTGTTGCAAATTCTGACTGGTGGAAAGGTCGAGGTCGTGGATCAGATGGTTCGCATTTTCATCGTGCCGAGTGGTAAAACTGGAGCCTTCATTGCGGAAATGAAGGCTCGGAAAACAGGATGAGATTGGATACTATGATACTCTTATCCAACATGCCTCCTGTTTCCGGCGCCGTACCGCTCGCCTGCTTTGCCACCAGGAGCAACCATGCCCGCTCCGCTTCGAAGAGACTCTCATCATTTTATCATTGGACATGTTAGAAGCCTCTACGTCAGTACCCCATTGTCGCACTCATCGGGTGTCTGCTTTTGAAGCGATATTTGGTCTCACTTGTGTCAGGCTAGCTTTGACCAAGACCTAAGCTATGATCTTGGAATTCCCCGTCGGCAATTTCCTAGTCATGCACCAAAAAGCTCGATACCCTATCAAAATTGTTTCATTTTGTATATACGGTTTACCTATAGATAAAGCCCAGAGAAGCTCCCTGGCAATCAAAATTCCACCATTACGGAATCAATATAAGAGATTACGGACTTATAACTAGTGGAAATTAGCCTATTCACCTGAAGAGTACATTTTAAGCTAATTTAGGCTCTTATTCACTCAATTGCGGGGTTGTGAACATACGCAGGTCCTATGTTGCCGTGTGGAAGACGGAGGCTTGTCCGACTTGGCATTTCCCTGCAGAATGTCCAAGCGCTACGACAGACCAAGCAATAGGACGCGAAAATTATATTTTACCATCTCAAATAGGATCCATGGTGCTCCGCAAATGTCAACTGTCAGATATGAATTGCTTTGTTTGAAGTACAGTGTTCATTATACCTTCATCTGCAATTTGAAACGATGGCGGTTTGAGGGCCTGGCTCTAACGTTCACCCGATAATCAGGGTCCCTGGACTTGACCTTCTGACGTTCCTGAACTTTAAGGGGAAAATCAAAAATTGTAGTGTTTAACCGGTACAGTCTCCAGGCTCTTCTTTCTAGGGACTGAAAAGAAGAACGTACGGGTCATTGTAGGTTAGGGTTACAGCCGAAACTCAAAATAGATGTTGAATAGCGCCTTGTTTTCTTTGGATGCCGCGCCCACTCCGCCACGGGGTAATTGTCCGACTTGTACAATCTGAGACTCACTAGTATAGCGTTGTCTTGAACGATCTCTTAGTCGTTAGTATAAAGGATGTCCAACCCACGCCATGGTCTATTCATTCTGTTTTACCTAGGCCTATATCAAGCTTGACACTTGCTAGGCACTGAAAAGCAGTCTCTGAAGGTTCCAGTATGCTTTATCTATCTATTAAGTCTCTGGCATTAGCAGCCAGTATCCTGCCACAACTGTAAGCATTATACTCTTTGCCATAGGAAGTCGAAGTCACTAACCCAAATTCAATGTAGTGCCCAATCAGCCGGTCTAGATACTGCTGCTGTTGCTCTCGGAAAACTATACTTTGGAACCGCGACCGACAATCCAGAGTTAACAGACACTGCTTATGAGACACAACTTAATAATACAGATGACTTTGGTCAGATCACGCCTGGAAACTCTCAAAAGGTAGACTCATCTTGTCTACCCGAATGAAGTCCAAATGCTAATAGAGTTTAATCATAGTGGGACGCAACCGAGCCAACGCAGAATACCTTCACTTTCACCAAAGGAGATGTGATTGCCGATCTGGCGGAGGCTAATGGCCAAAAACTGAGATGCCATAATCTTGTGTGGTATGAGCAGTTACCAAGTTGGGGTGAGTTCACATTAATCATACAAATTTACGGATATTGACCATCGCAACAGTGACGAGCGGTACTTGGACCAATGCGACCCTGCTCGCTGCTATGAAAAACCATATCACAAACGTAGTTACTCACTACAAGGGTCAATGCTATGCATGGGACGTTGTGAATGAAGGTACGAAAGATGCCCCTTCCTCTTTCCTCTGAGTTATGCATCTCACAAATTCAGGTCTCAACGATGACGGGACTTACCGTGACAACTTGTTCTACCAATACATAGGCGAAGCCTACATCCCTATCGCATTCGCAACTGCTGCTGCTGCTGACCCAGACGTCAAACTCTACTATAACGACTACAACATCGAGTATGCGGGCAGCAAAGCCACAGCAGCGCAGAACATCGTCAAGTTGGTCCAATCTTATGGCGCCAAGATCGATGGTGTAGGTCTGCAAGCTCATTTCATCGTGGGCAGCACACCTAGCGAGAGTAGCCAGGCAAGCAACATGGCAGCATTCACTGCTCTGGGCGTCGAAGTCGCAATTACGGAGCTGGATATCCGGATGACTCTCCCCGAGACAGATGCATTGCTCGCCCAGCAGAAAACTGATTACTCCAACACCGTTGCGGCCTGTGTGGCTACTAGTGGATGTGTTGGTATTACGATTTGGGATTGGACGGATAAATACTCCTGGGTACCTGACACCTTCTCCGGACAAGGTGCTGCTTGTCCGTGGGATGAGGATTTTGTCAAGAAGCCTGCATATACGGGAATTTTGACTGCGTTGTGTGGGACTGCGACCGAAACTGCTACTTACACAGTGAGTAGTACTACTACAAGTTCGAGTTCAAGTGCGACTGGTGTGCAGGCGTATGGGCAATGTGGCGGTGAGAATTGGACTGGGGGAACGATTTGTGTTAGTGGGTATACGTGTACGTTTTATAATGATTGGTACTCGCAGTGCGTCTAAGTATAGCTGGGGCTTTATGATCTACCTATGGTTGAAAGTCTAGAAGGGAAGACGCTAGGGCTTTACCCGAATTGGATTCTTCGTATTGCTATGCCATTTTCTGGTACGCCCTATCAATCAGCGCTAATTAGATTTCAGTAAACCGGGAATCTAGTAACGCCATCCCTCATATCAACATTAAACAAAAGAGAATCGTGATCCATCACATTGTTCACAAGCAAGTGGGAAGAACGCTAGTACTGGAAATAGAAAGGGAATGTGGATGAGTCCATGTCCTCTCCAAATGACTCGGGGGGGGGTTGCGCTGGGGTGGATTCGGCTTGTGCAGGAAAGCCATGAAGTTCATGGTAAGATTCCGGCATATACGGTGGTGCTCCCACGTACACTGGGGCATAATACTCCAATGGATTGGGGCTGGGGTTGGGTGCAGTGCTGGTAGGGACCGGAACTCCCGTTCCGACACACTGACGTTTCCTCTTCAGATCTTGTGCGGCCATGGCAGCCTGGGTAGCATCACCGACGCGGTTTATAGAGGGCTCGGGTTTGATATAATTGATAGGACTGTGCGAGAGAGGAAGGGGTATTGGAGACACGTTGGCGGACACATCGCTCGCTGCATATGTAGTCTTGGGGTCTTTCGGAGTTCGTGTCGGTCCACTGCGAATACACATGGTTTCGTAATGAGGTTCTTGGGTGGGTTTCTCTTCATTCGGTGAGGTTCTTCGGCTGCTTGGTGAATCTACGGGGTCAGGAAGGTTCGCGCGTGCGATGGATACTAAGGTTTTCCCGTCTGTTGAAGTTAATTAGTATTTTCCTTTTCTCTTTCTTCGCTTCAACGTAAGGGGCAGAACCATGTACCTGTTTTTCCATCTAGGAATTTCTCTTCTTCTTCTCTAACCTCGTAGAGTTCGTCCATCATTTGTAATCGTTCGACTGGGGTGATTTGACGACGAATCGGCTGGTCTGCCTCTCTCAGCCGCCGGGCGGTGATTCCATAAGTAGTGCGCAACTCGCAAAGTAGATAAACAAGTAGTCTCACTCGCTCTAAAGGAGGTGTTAGTGGTTTGACCAAGGCTTTTTCTCAGGGAGACTGGAGGGCATTGGGTCTGCCTTACCGGCCTTGGGAAGGTGATCAGGCTCTCTGTGGCTCACCCCTACTGGCCACCACGGCGGCTTGGTCTCTTCTGGATTGAGTTGTTGTGTCCGACCATCGACAATCTTGCGCCCATTGTATGGATAGTTCACTTGCTTGCGTGGTTCTACCAGCTTGACGTATGCTTTGGCCAGCACACGGCAGTTCGTCTGCTGTAGGTTTTGGAAAACCTTCTCATAGTATCGACGCAAAAATTCTTTGTCCCGAATAGAGATGAGGGACTTGTTAGGGCTGGCAATGCTGATCTCCTCGTTCCATGGCTGTGCTCGTTGTGTTTGTGGGCTTCGAGACCACTGTGATGGCCAGTGCTCTTGCTGCTGCGCTGGCCACATGGTCGGGTCTTGAGGCGCGGGTACCACTAGCCTGTGTCTTTCCATGTTTCTAGGCTCTGTGCCGGGGGACACTTGACTCACTTGAGTCGGAAGCATACCCTGTCCAGAGGCTGTTCTTGGTGGTGAGGCTGATGCGCCCGAATCCACTTCAACTGCTTTCGGATCAACACACTGGCTTCCCCTAATTCTCGCCGGCGACGACACATGAGGAGTAATGCACACTTACATGAAGAACGCGATGGGCCGGATTCTCCGGAGCGAGCCACAGCCTGCAAGAATGCGTCCGTGACTCTTGGGGACAAGATAGCTTCGCGACTATTGGCGATAGATGGTGACGCCTCATGTCGAAGATTACCATCGCGGTCGATATAGATGAGAGCAAAGTGCGGATGAGCCAACTCATCATGTTGGTTGGACATGGCTGGAGGGACCTATGGATGGTGGTCAGTTTCGATTTTGGTGCCCAATCCGACAATTTCCAGGAGATCTCATCGCAGATCAGTTATGATCATACCATATAACCGAAGCTCAATACCTGGGGATGAAATTCAAGTTTCGCTAATGAATTGGACGAAAAGGGACTCCAAGCAGCCAGCTGGGAGGAACAGGAGGGCATACAGCCAGGGAGCATTGTTTTGTGGGATTGGAGCACAGCAGTATAAGGAAACGATTTCACTAACCGCTTGAGGCCCCGCCAGGAGAAATGACTCCGTAAGACCTGCCCCGGAGATTTTATAGTAGATATATGTCCACCGCCAGCCCTGGCAGTGGCGCTCAGGGCCGAAGGGGCCTGTTGACAGTGTGGAGAAATCGGCTCCAGAGCGAGGAGAGAGCGTGAGAGATCAAGCACGGACTTTGGTTCAGATACTGCAACCGCCCCAACACCTGGGCAGGCCCACTATGACCACGCACCGTATTTTTCTTACCGTTGAACTATGTACAGATACAGATTGCATGCAGCTTTTTTATTTTTCCTTGACGATCTTCAATGCTATGGCCCCACGAGTCATAACTGTTCCCTGGGCCGCATGGTCCGTACAAAGGGATAGTCAGGCCTACTTGGGGGGGCCAACCGAGGGAGATGCTATGGAACACATTCCTGTTCCAACGTAAGAAAATTTCATTTGAACACAATAATAAGAGCCGCTCCAGTACCATGGATGAACTACAACAAACGGCGTGTAGAAAGTCAGATTCCTAGCGCGATGAGATGTGGCTTGGCAGGACAAGATCAGCATCCTATTGGAACTAGTATCTAAACAGCTCCTGCGAGCTGATAGTCTGAGAGAATTTTGAATTTCCACGCAAGGTTGGGGCCATTAGATTACGCCAGTTCGGCCGGACCGGAGGCGTGGAATGTAGATCAATTACCGGCTGTCAATGACAGAAGTACGTAAAGTCACTACATCTGACCCTAGTCAACCTATTCATCATTGCTGTTTCAAGCTTTGTGCATAGATATGACCATTATTATGTAGATTCAGGCACCCAGATAGGTATCCATCAGTATACAGGTCGAACTAGGATCGTGCATGATCCTTCATCCTCGACAGGGGGTCGAGAAAGATCTAGTAAATGCCGGTGTGGCGTCAGCGAATGAAGAACGAAGATTGGGTTTGAATCTAAGCGAACTGTGGCTCATCGGCATGTCTTTTTTTCTTCTTTTGTTATTTTTGGTGATTTTTATTTTTTTTATTTTTCCTATTCTCCTTTGCTCCGGCCCGCATTCGCCAATGCAAGGCGATCAGATCTGTACGATACCCGTGCCTATCCACATGGAACATAGGACTATCATCCCAGCTCGTGTGGGGCTTTTGTTTTTTGCACATTGATAAGGCTGGTTCGGTGGAGTTGAAACCAATGTCCGAGAAATGCAGGATGATGTTGCCACAATTGAAGGTTGGAATCCGGCCAATTTTTCCCATTTCAGGTCGTAGAATGCGTGGAGTTGCGGAGATGATACATTGACATTAATCTAAATGACGGAGAATTGATATTCTCATCAAGGGGAATATTCAAAAGGTATTTGATAAATACCATGATTCAATAGATCGTAACGGTGAGGGTCCCTTGTCTCTACTAAATTGTTATAATATGAGCTCCGATATGGACCAAATGGTTCTCCTTTTTCCAAATAATGTAAGAGAAGTATGACAATACGACTAACGGCATTGACCAAAGATTGTGCAGTCTAGGACCATGGGTAGCACTATTCTCCACAATGCAAGACAAGCTAGTATCCATAATGACATGTATATGCAAAGACAACAACTCGAAAATATGATCCTGGCTAGTAGGGATTGATTATCAAAGCCCCTCGTAACCAAGGGATCCTGGTCACGAACTGTCTCTATTTCCCCGTATCTGAGATGCACGTTCTCGTCACGAAGAATACATTGCTCTTGGCTACACTAACTTTGCGCCACTGTGTGGCTGAGTCGGTCGATCAATTTACTCCCTTCACCGAAAGATGATCCTTACTGTAGATGCGGTAGTGGATTTGCAGTCCATCGGATGAAGTGGCTTTCCCCCGCGAGGGGAGCTGAAACATACCCGAAAGTCAATGCAACAATACTGTTAGTAGGAACACTATTGTTTTCTTTTTTTTTCTTCAAAGTTTTTTCATTTTTTTTTTCATTTTCATTTTTTTTTTTGGCAGATCGAACTATGGATCATTCAAATTTGCCACCCAGTACTGGTCGACTCGGCCGGACCCCGCTCGGTCCCAGTCTTTGGCCTGGACTGGGCCTCGTTGAGACATTCGGCTGCAATTCACCGAAGCCCTGGTTCAACAATTATTTGGTTCGAGTTGCAGTCAATGGTATTGGACAAGTGAGAGCCAGAATTCGAGATCTTGGAAAACCGTTTTGCAGTAGATCCACTAGGAAACTTGTTAAGGTGTAGACCCTCACGGAAATTGCTCCCTGTCAGTGGCCTGTCAACATTGTCAGAGATGTCATCCAAATGGGGGAGGTATTTCTCCTTTTGGTGGGACGAAGCGCCACAAATGGCCCACTATTGCGAATTTTGGATCTATGCCCTTGTTGAAGATAAAGAAACTACTACATCTCCACTTTATGTCGGTGGGACGCTCTTTAATGCCCGATATCCATGATAGATTAGTTCTCATTTTCAAAGCTTGTTACCGTCCTTAGTTACTAGTGCTGACAGCCTTTGGGTTCGTTCCCCGTGACCGCTTGGGATATTCGGGCACGCACTTTGGGATCGTCGTGAATCCCGATATTCCCGCGCTAGACCGTAACGGAGAACACAGACGAGCGTTCTCCGGATGCAAGTCATGCAACACGGTGTGGGCCAATCGACTTTAGGGTTGACAAATTCTCGTGCATGGCGGGGGTTCTTGCGAGGTGCAGGGATTTGATGCATGCTTCGATAGTCCGCGCCAGGCAGGTCGTAGAGCAAGCCTATCATAAGGCTTTTAGATTAGGTTTAGATGTATCTCGTGAATTTGGACATTTGATCCAGCTTCTACTACAAGTTCATGTGCTGTAGAAGTTCTCTTTTTTTTTTGATTTCAAGTAATGGACTAGTCAATAGATTGGGATCGATCCGATGCCAGCCACACTTGTTGACATCGCGCGATATGCATGGAGGGGGCTCCTGCAGGTAGTACCGAGCACCAGGATGCTTCATACTGCTGTGTAACACACTGCACAGGGCGGACACTAAGCATAGAAATTCATTATTTCTGACGTCGTCTCGGCGAAACCATCAGTTGCCTTTTAGAGATCAAGGCTTGGCTATTCCGGAAATGGCATCAGACATATGCTGTGCCTGGGCGGAACTCAAACCTCCGACATCTCCTTCCCTGTGGCTGGCTGAAGTGGCTGTCATTCCTCCCCTAGGGCTGTGCGTGACCTTCAGGGCCCATCTTCAATCCATCTCTATTAGCGTGGACAAGGAAAAGATCACCGACTTGCATTTCCTGGAAACTGGTAAGAATGGATCCCTCTAAAGTGCATTAGTGGCGTCAAGAATACCTGACCCATTGTGCCCCTCCTTAGCGAAATGCAGGTCGCCCGTTCCAGATACCTTCCGTCTCCCTAATTGTGGGCCCCCGATACCCGTAAAGTATGACTTGCGGTATGAAATGGGATTTGGTGTTTTCGACCGCGTCACATGGCTATGTTCCCTGGAAATGCAGATCCCATTGCTGATCCGAAGTTCTGGATTGGCCCTCCAGCACTCAACGGTCTGGGAACCAAATCTGATATCAGATGCACCCGGAGTCGCCGTTAGTGCCCCACGACCAAGGACACGTCAGTTTCTGTTCCAAATTCCTGAATTTTTAGGACCTGCCAATCATGTACTCGAAGTCTTTGCATTTCCGTTTCCAGGAGTATTATTAATTTCGTCTCTCCCCTGTCTTCGACCCTCGGCATGAAGTTGACAACCTCGATGAATTCCAGACATCGGGAATCTCATGTGGTCCTCATTTGGAATGTGTGCCAAATGCCACTTCAAATCGAATATCAAAAGTGATTGATCTCATTGCCGTCATACACCGCGTCTACTAGAATGACGAAAGATACTGTCGCAGACCAGCAACCTTGGAAACCCATGTGGGCTGCGCCACAGGTGGACCCTATTGTGGCGCAGCTCGTGTTCTGCGGCTGAGAATACGCAATGAAAACATCATGACTGAACGGTAAAGGGCTGCCGATCTACCCCTGTCATGATGCAATGTTCGGACAAAGACTTTGATTCAAAATTGGGCTCAAATTCTGAGTTTGTGTCTTAGCTTGGACCTTACTAAGAATCTCCATGTTAAAGCCTCAGGCCACAAGGTTTCCACGTGTTTGACATCACATGTCGCTGTGAACGGTCACCTGATATTTCGGTACTGAGCATGTCTCACCGCTTGAGAGGGTATTGTGTATTATGATACTATCTGGTATCAGTATCACACATGGGACTGCTCAGTCCCGTGACCCATTATCGTCATTCAAGAACTCCTCCTATTTATGACGCTTTCTCATGTGGAATGACTCGTTGAAAAATCCAAACCTACCCCATCACTAATGAAACAACATTCAAAGGGAATTCAATAAAAAAGCAAGCCATTATCCACCATCAGGCCCGTGTCCCCACTTTCAACCAAAAAGGCTCCGCTGCATTAGCCCGTCCGCCCACGGCTGATCACTCTGAATCCGGACCACACCCACCAAAATCTGTCTTGCTCCGAGTCCAGCTCTGTCAAAGCAGCGGTCGATCGTGTTCCATCCCCCCTGCCCATTCATTGTCTGTCATCTGGGCCAATCACTGCCCTCCATTTGGTGTCATATTGTCTAATTCACTTCCTCCATACCCGGCGGCTCAGTTCCCCTGCCCATCCCTGGATTCCGGCGAGTGAGGAAACTTCAGCCCTTTTGCTTTGTCCGTGCGGCGCGTGCGTAATCGACGATTTTCCCCGGGCTTGATCTGGGCGGTTCAGAGAAAAAAGAATACCCACGAACAGGAGGATTGATTGACTGCGGGCCAACCGTGGACGCCTCGGCCCCTTTTTAACATTGATAGTCTGTCTTCGTGATGGGCACGCCTTATTATCCAATGGACCCCAATACTGGTTACAATCCCGCAGGCTTTCCCGTCCCGACGCAGAGCCCCCCAAATCCGATGTCGTTCTACCCAAACTCCATGCCCCAACAATTCCCCCAGTCCAAGGCCCCATCACAGCCTGGACAGCAGCAACATTCCTTTGGCTCCATCCCAATGCAGCCAGGTGTTCCCGGTGGAGCTATGATGCCTTCAAACTTCCCCCAACAATCTTCCGGTACGTTGCCAATTCCCCCCCCCCCTCTATATTATCACACCTTTCCTTTTTCTCGGGGTTTTCTTTTTCCTTTTTTGCATTATTATTACGACTAGTGCCGTACACATTGACCTTCCCCCTGTGGGGTCCATGTGTTAGCTCTAGCTATGCAGGGAGCAAAAGCCGCATCCTTTATCTGAGGCTTAGGATTGATCGCTATCAATACCCCCTCCAAGACGCGCTTGTTTGTTCCGGAGGCTTGCAGCATGGACCTTCTCGTTGGAGAGCCCCCACGACTGTTTCAACTGGCTCTTAGCTGTTTGAGAGGGCTCTCAATCTTTTGCTTTGTTCTTTATCAGCATGGGAAAGGCGCATTTCGGGTCGCGAGTCGATAGTTAAAATCGACACTGATTGACGTTGGATCTGACCGCTAATATGACAACAGCACCGATGGAGAATTTCTCTGCGCCATTTAGCCAACCTCCCCTCCCCGCAAACATGGCTCATTTTTCCCAAGCCAACCCCGCGCCAAACACCCCCTCCACCGTTGCGCAAACCTTCTCCCAGAACATGGCCTCCGTGACCGCGAATAATCTAATGGCTAACCAGCCACGTCCTCATATGAATTCACCCCGGTCCGCTCAGCCAGGAACCCCCAACATGGGTCAGGTCCAAGGCCAGATTCAGGCTCAGCAGGCTCAACAATCCCAGACTCAAATGCAAGGGCCATCCCCGGCTCAACTACAAGCCCAAGCGCAAGTGGTAGCACGAGAGAAGGTTCGCATGACGACACTCCTTGACATCAACTCGACCTTATTAGAGGAGATCGTCACTCTACAGACGTCGGGCAAGGCAGGCTCAGTGTCTAATCCAGATGGCACGGTTGCCCCTCAAAAGCCAAGCCAAGAGTATATTGATTGTATGCGACGACTGCAGGCCAACCTGTCGTATCTCGCATCTATCACGGACAAACAAAAAAGACTTCTAGCGCCGGCCTTGATGACCCCACCTCCGAGTATGCCCATCCTGAACGACTTATATCAAAAATTAAACGAGCTCTTCCCTCGATCTGGTCAGGCTCCCACACCTCAGCGGTTCAGTCCCGCACTGGTGCAGGGAAACGGCGGGCCTAGTCCGTCCCCCATGCCGGAATCAGTTGTCTGATGACTGTCTTGCCTATATGTGTCGAGAAATTGTTATGTATTAGGAGAGGTGTTTCACATCCCCCCTCCTTTACTGGTCTTACATTGATCTTTGTCGCCCCCGATACACCAGTCAGATGAGGCATCATGAGGGACCACGGGCCCCCAACATTGTACCAACCGGTTTGGGGACGGCGCCTCCCGTTAACAGGCGCCCCGCCCTGTTTTTTTTTTTGCGCCCTCCGAGTCCCGATTCTTGGATATGTAGTACATTCAAGGGTATCGA
The DNA here is from genome assembly GCF_028828015.1 of Penicillium pulvis. Lineage (NCBI taxonomy): Eukaryota > Fungi > Ascomycota > Eurotiomycetes > Eurotiales > Aspergillaceae > Penicillium > Penicillium pulvis. The sequence continues at coordinate 251,217 of NW_026643078.1, read as the reverse complement.
AATACCTGGGGTTTAATGAGTGTAAGATATGGGATTTGCAGAAACCCGCCTGGCTACTTTGGAGATAGCGCGAAGAGATATCCAAAATATATCGAGGAAAAATATAGTTTTCTCTATGACAGAGTGATCAGACCTCTAGACTTTTCTATCTCTCTATTTTTTTTTTCCTTCTGTATAGGCATACTAAAAGTAACTATGTAAATCTAGTCCAGACGATCTTCGCATGGGCGCGTGGTCTGGGCTGGGCATGGGATCGCAGAGGTCGTGTGAACGGGGACCCGCCAGGCCAATTAGCTGCGCCCTTTTCCTTTCTCATCTCCCAGGCGCGAATGTCTTTGTTGACCAGGAGCTTCCCAGGTTTTGCTTCTGCTTCTGCTGTGCATTGGCCGATTCGTGTCGCTCCTGCTACCTTCTCTCTTTCTTCACGACCCGACCCTTCCTTATCTTCTGGTCGTCGCCGCTTAGACCATCGCCGCTTTTCCCTCCAAGTCACTCCTCCGCTCCGAGCTTCATTCCACTCCCGTCGATCTCCCTTCACCTACACCATGGATGCGAACGGTGATGCTGGCGTCAAGCGCAAGCGCAGCACTATCGCTGGTGCCGCGGAACGGCCTACAAAACATCTCAAGCCCGAAGGCTCGGTCTTAACCCCCGGCGACTCAACGCCGGCCAATGGAACCGTCTACGATGTCGAGGAGGATGATGATGCGGGACGCATGCTCACTGTTGGGCCTGCCCAGGCGGACTCACCAGAGTGGCAGGCTATGATTGAGACTGTCGTAAAAAGCGTCGTGTCAATTCACTTCTGTCAGACCTGCTCCTTCGACACAGACCTTTCGATGAGCAGCCAAGCTACTGGTTTTGTCGTGGATGCAGAGCGCGGATACATCTTGACCAACCGACATGTGGTGTGCGCTGGTCCGTTCTGGGGATATGTTATTTTTGACAATCACGAAGAGGTCAGTTCTGTTCGCACGGGTTGAAAGAGAGAAGGAAAGAAAATGAAAAGTGGCAAAGGCAAAGGCAAAGCTAACTCCGGTTGCCCTGATAGTGTGACGTTCGCCCTGTCTATCGAGATCCCGTACACGACTTTGGTATTCTTAAGTTTGACCCGAAGGCCATTCGGTACATGAAGCTCACCGAGCTCAAGCTCCAACCCAATGCGGCTCAAGTCGGTACAGAAATTCGAGTGGTTGGTAACGATGCTGGGGAGAAGCTTAGTATTCTTTCTGGTGTAATCAGTCGATTGGATCGTAACGCACCCGAGTATGGCGAGGGCTATAGTGATTTCAACACCAACTATATTCAGGCTGCTGCGGCTGCTAGTGGTGGTAGCTCAGGAAGTCCTGTCGTCAACCTTGACGGTAATGCCGTGGCTTTGCAAGCTGGAGGTCGAGCAGATGGGGCTGCAACCGATTATTTCTTGCCTTTGGATCGTCCTCTGCGCGCGTTAGAATGCATTCGTCAGGGCAAGCCGGTCACCCGGGGTACTATCCAGACCCAATGGATCCTCAAGCCTTTCGATGAATGTCGTCGCCTTGGCCTAACCCCCGAATGGGAGGCTGCTGTGCGTGCCGCTGCCCCTGCGGAGACCAACATGCTCGCGGCTGAGATTATCTTGCCTGAGGGTCCCGGCGATGGGAAACTGCAGGAAGGTGACGTGCTCCTGAAAGTAAATGGCGAGCTTCTAACACAATTTGTTCGTCTCGATGATATTCTAGACTCCAGTGTGGGAGGTACAGTTCAGCTGCTGGTTCAAAGAGGAGGCAAGGATCTTGAGGTCGAGTGTCAAGTTGGTGATCTCCATGCGATCACCCCCGATCGGTTTGTAACTGTTGCTGGCGGCACTTTTCATGATCTTTCTTACCAGCAAGCTCGGCTCTATGCCATTCCCTGTCGTGGAGTTTATGTGTGCGAAGCTGCTGGCTCTTTCAAGCTGGAAAACACCCTGTCCGGATGGATTATCGACTCGGTTGACAAGCGACAAACTCGAAACTTGGATGAATTTGTGGCTGTGATGAAAACCATTCCCGATCGCTCGCGGGTGGTCATCTCCTATCGCCATATCCGAGATCTTCATACCAAGGGCACCAGCATTGTCTATGTCGACCGCCATTGGCATCCGAAGATGCGTCTTGCGGTTCGCAACGATGAGACTGGGCTCTGGGACTTCTCCGATCTTTCTGATGCCATTCCTGCGGAAGCCCCCGTTGCGCGCAAGGCAGACTTCATTCAGCTCGACGGTATAAGCCAGCCTGCGGCAGCCGAGATTGTACGCAGCTTTGTGCGTGTCTCCTGCACAATGCCTTTGAAACTTGATGGGTATCCGCAAGCCAAGAAGACAGGCTTCGGTCTGGTGATTGACGCTGAGAAGGGTCTAGTAGTTGTTTCGCGAGCCATTGTACCATATGACCTCTGTGACATTACTATAACTGTTGCCGACTCAGTCATTGTCCTTGCCAAGGTTGTCTTCCTGCACCCGCTTCAAAATTATACCATCATTCAGTATGACCCCAGCCTGGTTCAGGCGCCTGTACAGAGCGCTCGCCTCAGCTCCGATTTTATCAAACAGGGTCAGGATACCATCTTTGTCGGTTTTAACCAGAACTTCCGCATTGTGGTTGCCAAGACTGCTGTCACCGATATCACCACAGTTTCGATCCCAGCCAATGCGTCTGCTCCTCGATACCGGGCGATTAACCTGGATGCCATCACAGTGGACACGGGTCTGAGTGGTCAGTGCACCAACGGTGTTTTAATCGGTGAAGACGGCGTAGTGCAGGCACTTTGGCTGAACTACCTCGGCGAACGGACCCCCAGTTCTCACAAGGATGTTGAGTACCATTTAGGATTCGCCACTCCTTCGCTTCTTCCCGTCACCTCGAAGGTTCAGCAGGGTGTCACACCTCAGCTACGTATTCTGAACATGGAGAGCTATGTTGTTCAGATGAGCCAGGCCCGCATCATGGGTGTGTCCGAGGAGTGGATTCAGAAGGTCGCGCAGGCCAATCCCTCGCGCCACCAGTTGTTTATGGTGCGCAAGGTTGATTGTCCAACGGCAGAGTTGACATCCAACACAGACAGCTTCCAGGAGGCGGATATTATTCTTACTCTGGATGGTCAACTCATTACTCGGGTTTCGGAATTGGATGTGATGTATGAGAAGGAGATCCTTGAGGCGTTGATCGTCCGAAATGGTCAGGAGATGCGTATCCGAGTCCCCACAGTTCCAACAGAAGATTTGGAAACCGATCGTGCTGTCGTATTTTGCGGTGCTGTTCTGCAAAGGCCTCACCATGCTGTGCGACAGCAAATTTCTAAACTTCACAGCGAAGTTTATGTGAGCGCGAGGGTAAGTCAATTCTTCATTCCTCTCACTCTGCATATTACTCACCCGTTTTATAGAGTCGCGGCTCTCCTGCTTACCACTATGGTCTTGCACCGACCAACTTCATCACTGCCGTCAATGACACCCCGACTCCCACCCTCGACCTGTTCGTCAACGAAGTACGCAAGATTGCCGACAACACATACTTCCGTCTGCGTGCGGTGACTTTCGACAATGTTCCTTGGGTTGTCACCATGAAGAAGAACGACCATTACGTGAGTATTACCCTGTGCGCATATAGAGGTTCAATCACTAACTATGGCTGCTAGTTCCCCATGTCTGAGTATCTCAAGGATCCCACTGTTGCTGCCGGTTGGCGCACAGTCTCCCACGACAAGCTTAATGAAAAGCAAGGCATTGCGGCAGACGCGGCAAATCTGAACCCGGATGCGATGGACGAAGGTCTTGAGGGCGGAGGTAGCGATATGGAGCCTGATATGGAATAGATACTTTTCTAGTTAGTGGTTTTGTACAATATTCGGTATGGGCGGCGCGACTAGGTCAGGCTAGGTTCTGGGTTGTGTATCATTGAAATATTCGTTTTATCATCCCACTTTTATTCATGCTGTGGATCCATCTCATATGTTTTGGTGGATGTTCTGAACTGGGAGCCAGGTATGACCCTTCCTTCGGGTGCTCTGGTTGGAAGACAAGAAAACCCCGATAGATAATGAAGGTGCATGCTTATGTATGAAAAAGTGTTCTGTTCCAAGGTTTCATTAAAAGCATTTCCCACTTGCCTTAATTGGTATCTTGCCTTGTGATCTGCAGGGCTCCATATGTGGTGATTAGGGAATATATATCATTGGCACGCCATGCGCTAACACCCATGACTTTTCTTCCGACCACGTTGCTAAAAAAAGTATAATTAATGAGACAAGAACCAATGATAAAAAACCCAGATAAAGACAAAACAATTCACAGTGGAAAAAGGGGATTTCCTAAACCTTGGAAGTTCTTCAAAAAAAAAGACCCAAAAAGAAGAGGCTTGCATCATCCGTGAATCGAACACGGGCCTCGTCGATGGCAACGACGAATTCTACCACTAGACCAATGATGCTGGTTCATGCAAGACACAGCCACTTGATGTTATATGACCAAAAAGTAAATATCTACCAGATTATGTTTATCCTTTCTAGCAACGAGCGAAGTAGTAAGAAAGGGTCTACACCAAAACCCTATAAACCCCCTCCTTGGAATCAAGCCCGTAGATGCAACCTTGGAAAATGACAAGACTGTTCGAAAAGGGTCCAATGATTGATCATTTGCACTGGATGCTGCCTATGTCCCTGTAGTCTAACAGATTCAGGACTGATGGTAAGAATACATAACGCCAATAAATCCATGTGGAACACCACACCACACCCAATGCCCAAGGTGAATACCAACGCCTTAACTGCCAGTGCTGCTTGAAATCACATCCAACCGGATATGCGCGAAAATCCAGGACAATTATCACCCTACGCATTAAAGGACCATCCACCATTGCGACGTAGCTTTTGTCGATCAGCCACATCTTTGCGAATTTCCTCCTGAGTAAGACCGTCAGGACCAGACCAGTTTGCACTGCTGGTTCTGTCGCGGTATTTCTTAATCTTTTTGTCCGCCTTGAAAGTTTCTTCCAAAGAGAAGGGCGCAATAGGTCCGAAGATCGAGTCGACTTCCATTCCGTCCTGCTCCACAAGGAGATCATTGAGCTCCTTAGCCTGCGCCCACTTAGGCACGGGGAACATCTCAGAGTCTGAGTCGTCTTCGTCTTCGCTGTCCGTGGCAATCTCGGGGAGGTGGATACTGTCACCGCTGGGGTACTTAGGTGAGGGCTTGGGCTGAGCAGGGTTCCGCTGGACAGAGCTAGGAGCAGGCTTGTGTGCTGATGGTGGAGGTGCACGGTTAGGCTCCGCGAAGGGAATCTTGCCATTTGCCAACGAGGACATGTCCAGCGGGTGCCCAGGTCCGGGTCTTTGAGGCTGACCAATTTTCAAGACTGAAGATCCACTCTGATGACCGATACCAGACTGACCAAACATTGAAATTGAAGGCTGTTCAGTTAACTTGTTAGTATATAATCAACACGACGAAATGTAGAATTAATGCATACCTTGCGAATAGTGCTGGGCGGGCGGACTGGGCGCCCTATTGTTCGCACAGGTTGTCCGTGCTCATCATCTGTCTTGACCCGCTTAGCCTCACCAGAAGGCTGCACATTGCTGGGCTTGGTAACGGCTGCCCGGTGACCTGCCTCCTCGTCCATCACTCTCTTAGGCGGCTTGGCAGGGTTAGAAGCAGGTGTGTTGATCGATCGTCCGTAGGGTTGAAGAGAGCCCAAACGCGAAGCAGGTCGTGGAACACCGGGTTCTTGTCTTCGCATGTTCTCCATCCGCCACTTCTCAATCGCCTGCTTGTTTGCTGCCCTTTGGGAATCCTCCTGAGCAGACTGCTCTCGGCGCTCACGGTCCGCCTCAGCACGACTCTCAGCCTGTCGACGAGCTTCTTCCTGCTGCTTGAGCTGCAGAGCTCGCTTGCGGTCCTGTTCTCGCCGTTGTTCGTCTTTCCGACGAGCCTCACGTTCTTCCTGCTCCCGTTTCCTCTCCTCCTGTTCTCGCTTTCTTTCCTCTTGCTCCCGTTTCCTTTCGCTAGCAAGCTGGGCCTTTCGCTGAGCCTGTGTCTGACTGGAAACGGAGCTCTTGAAACTGCTCGTGGATGAAGCGGTGTGAAGAGAGTTGTTGCTGGCCTTCTTTTTCAAAGTTGCGGGTTTCGATGCAGGTGCCGGAACATTCGTTTCTTGAACAGCAGAAGAAGCTGTGGGCATTGGGATCGCGCGGGACAGAGTGCTGCCAACGCGGACAGACACAGGTTGTGGCTTGGGCTTTTGCATGGGTTCACGAGTTGGTTTAGGCCGTCGATCGTTCTGCTTGGCCTGAGACATGGCAATCCTTGAGCCTTCTGTGGCAGATTCAGGCTCACGACTCTGTGTTCTTAATGACTGCGAGGACTTGTGGGCCTGTGTGTTCGTTCGCTCTTCCGGTTCGATGGATGATTTGTCTTGGGCGGCTTTCAGTTGGATAGCGCGCTGTCTTTCCTGTTCACGGGCCTTCTCTTGGCGAGATTCTTCAAGTTGTCGATCCTCCAAGTCCTTCTGCCGCTGCTTCTGCTCCTTTTCGGTAGAACTGCGGGTTCGACGGCCCTCCTGTCGTGGAGAATTGGCTAATTGACGAGGCTGTGGTTTGTCTTCAACTTCATCGTCAACCCTTTCCGCACTCGTTCGTTGATTGGGTTGAACACGAGCTTGCTCGGGTGAGGATGGTTCAATCCGGACCGAGCTGCCGGTGCTTGTGAACAATCCTTTGGCGCTCTTCATTATTGATTGCAATCGAATCTTTGAAGCGCTGATGGGGCCATCATACCGCCGAGGCGATCCAGTGGGAGTAGTGGACGCAACCGGGGTCATATGCGAGAGTGAAGCGCTTTGTTGATGACTTTGAGGGCGAGGCGATGAAAAAATTGAGTACGATGACTTGGGACGTTCGGGCTCAGCAGAATGCTTGTCTTTGGTAGGGAATGCGTCCTTCTTGCCGAAAGATTGAATTTTATCTGCATGAAGGTTCTCCATGACGTCTGCGGTCTTGCTCCTTTCGAGAGTTGGTTGTTGGGGAATCCAGTCATCCTCATCAGCTGCCGCGGAATCCGAAGTCGGAATTGCACGAGTCTTGAGATCAGAAGACTCGGATCGAGACTCGGCTTTGGTAGCAGGTAGCTCTGGATAAGCCACTTGACCAGCAGATGCAGTTCCCACCACGGGTGCCGCGATTGACTTCTTTGGTCGTGATGGTGGAGCCTTTCCAAGCATGCTAATTCTTTCATGGAGACTCTGAGTCGATTTCGTGCTGTGCATTTTGCTGGCCTTTTCCGCATTCATGGTATCGCCATCATGCTTCTCGTCATCAAGGTCCATGGAGCCAGAGCTACGAATATGGTCGTCCGATGGGGCCTGAGCATTCTTGTGGCTCCCAGTCTGTCTGCCCAGGTAACTAGGTCTACCGGCATTACTTAACTTGGGGAGATCAATATGGCTGGTACGGGAAAGCCGTGAGCCTCCAATGCTCTTGGTCAGAGGTTCCCGTGCTGGAAGGGAGGCGAAACTGAGACTGCTCTTTCGAACAAATGGGCGTTCGGGAGTAGAATTGTCAGAGGGAGACCCAATGTCATCGAAGCTGTCAAGGATTGTGTCTTCCTTCAAATCATCTTCCATATCCATGTCCGTATCTTCATGCTCCTGGCCCTGCTGCACTTGCGACACCGCAGCAGCGACAGGCTTCGCTGGAGAGGACTGAGCTTGCAAAGCCGGCTCTTTAATGGGCACCTCCTGAGGTTTATCTTGGGCCTCGTCCTGGGTATGGGGTTCTTGCGGATCTGCTGGCTTCTCTTGTTGTTTCTGCTTGCCGAGTCTCTCCTTGACCTTAGGTTGTGTCTTGGGTGTCGGTGTGGAGCTCATTTCCCGCTCTAGTCCTGGCTCCTTGGAGATCACCTTCGTAGGCGTTGTCGTCCGTTCCGACGTGGGAGTTGGCTCCTCATTTGTGGGATCTACAGTCTCCTCTCGTGCACGAACATTTTCCTGGGCAGAATGGAAGGAATCTTCAGTTGCTTGGTGATTGGTCGAGATATCGACCTGAGGGGTCAGCACTGTCGGCTCCTCCACTTCCATCGACTGTGTGGAAACCTGGGTGTTTGGCTGTGTGTCGGGCAAAACCACATCGTCGTAATCTTCTATTCCATGATAGCCCGAGTCGGTGTTATAAGTTTGGAAGGAGTTCAAGTTGGAACGGACTGTTGGATAATGGGGCTGTGTCTCCTTGTCTGCATCTTTGGGGCGGGGTGATGCAGACGTTGTCGCAGCTGTAGATTTTGAGATGACGCGATGAATGAAAGGACTAGGGCTTGCCCTGCTGTCGCTTTGCTTGTGAGTAGAGGAAAATATCTCGCTCAATGGCTGTTGAAAATAAATTAGCTTGGCAACGGCACTTGGGGCCCTGCAGGATAGCTTTACCACCCGACTTTCTTCCACATTTCGCTTGCGTGCTGTGCGAGGTGTTTTCCCTCTCATCTTTCCTGGTGTTTTGAAGACATCCGTAAAGTTGCTGAATCTTGGGTTAGCGCCAAGTCCGATGCACACCACATGTTGGTCGCAACTCACGTTTGACCTTTGGAGAAGATGTCCGCCATATGCTCGTTTAGCCAGTCCATTTCGTGCCGAACGGGGTATTCAACCTCCTCCATTTCTTGTTCGACTAGTTCCGCCATGTTTTCTTTCTCTGCGGCAATCCATGCGGCAGAGCCGACGGGCTTTTGAGCCCTCGCGCCAGCGGCGGCCATGATGTAAACAACGCGCCAGCGGCGGGGTTATAGGAAGAGTCGAGTGGCGCGGTCGAAGAAAAAAGATAGTGGTCGATAAGCCGGCTATTGGTGATGGTCGACCATGAGTATTCGAGTCGGGAGGTTGGAGTGATTGGAGAATGTGTTGTGTGTATGTGTGTGCTCGGGAATGGAGAGATCGAGGATCAAAACAGACCTCCCAATCAGGAAACGCGTAGGTCACGTGCATCTATATACTTGAGCGGAGATTGAAGATCATGCTATCTAAGAATTAAATAGATTAGTGATAGAGGGCATAATACTGCCCTGTAGATGAATTCTTTCTACTTGGAAGGATATATTATAACTGCCAATTTACCTCTATCTCCAAGCTTGTCAAGAATCCCCCAGCAATGCCTCCTATCCTTGATGCATGACAGATCTCAGTGCCTACACCAAGAGTACTGAAGTCTAGTGCATATCAACACACCTACGTAGCTAAATCCTTGACTTATATATATGAGTAAGTGCTTTGATGGTTCTGCCAGCTCCAACACCGGATTTTACTGGTAAATCTATTGCGCCATTTTCGATCGTAGTGCACCATCCTTAGTTCATCGTTGACATCACCGGCGAGGTCGTTACCGGTATCCTGGAGAGAAAAAAAAGCGAGCGAGCTTTGAGGGTTTGAGACCGGGAGCAGGTCGGATCCATGAGCATCGGAGGGCGAGATAAAGGTATAAGCACAATTATAGACGCTCTGATCTATGCCGGGCCAAGCCGGAGCTGCTGGAGACCGGACCTGAAGACTGAAGCACACCGCAAGGTGTTTATCACTTTTTCTGTGGTGTAACACAGCTTCCTAATCCTCCGTGGAAAAAAAAAAAAGAGGTCATGTCGATCCAAAACAGGCGGATTGTATAAAGGGAAAAGGGTTGACATCATTAGCTTTTCGGCAGGGAAACCTTGGCGGCGCACATGACGGTGGTTGCATCACACCAAAACAATTCTTCGGTTTCCCTTATCTTTCCTTCCTTCCACCCCCAATTTACACACCATTTCCCCTTTTCCCGGTGATTCATCGTTTGATATTATCGCCATGGCTGACTCTGGTGATGTGAGCTACCCCAACACGGGCAGTAAGGTATGCTATCCCCCCTCTCCTTTTAGGAAAACATCAGGCCGCGACAACCGACTCCTCCCGACTCTGCAGGCACCATGATGCTGACCATGATTCCTCTTACAGTACCCCTAAATTTCGCTCCTATTCTCCCTTCAGCTGCAGCCTCTGACCTGGAACTCTGCATTTAGGTATCCAAGATTTCGTGACTAAGGGTAAATGGCATTGTGCTAGGGGTTCTAGAACGTGATCCATCTAATACTTTCTTTTTCGCCCCCTCTTTTAGGCCCGATTGTTGATAACGTCAAGTCCGAGGTTTCCAAGACCTCCGGAGAGCTGCAAGAACTGAAGAACTCCCGAGTCACCCCCTCGACCACTACCAACAATGGCCAGCCTTTGACCCGTATGTTTTCGCTTCGAAATTCACGACAAACAGCTCATCAAGCTAATAACCCGTTACAGACTATCACTCCCTGCTGTACAGCCTTTTGAGCGTGAGTGCCGCAATTCTGTTTGCGAAATGGACCGGCCAAATTTCTTTTCGTCTTTGCTAACCGCCCCTCCGATCTACAGTGGGAACAACCGCGCGCCACTGCCGTTTCCTATGCCAGCATCATCGGCTTCATCTTTGCAGCCCGTTACCTGCCCCTACTCCGCTGGGCTTTCAAGTTTCTGTACATGTCGTTGGGAGGTGAGTTGGTCGCGTGACCCACCAATCTGAGCGCACATGACTAATTTAAGGATAGTGACCGCCGCTGTTGAGATTGCCGGACATGTCATTCTCAAGAAGGGCATTGCCAGCTCGTTCCGCCCCCGCCGATACTACACCATCCCCAAGGAGACCCACGAGGCCGTGCTTGAGGATATCTCCCAGCTGTTGGACTTCTTCCTGATCGAGTTCCAGCGTATTTTGTTTGCTGAAAACGTTGTTCACACCGTTGCGGTACGTTGCTCCAAAAATAGCACTATAGAAGCATGACTGACGATTCATTAGGCTTTCACCGCCGCCTTCCTCGGTTACTGGCTGATCCGCTTTGTCCCGGTTTGGGGTTTGACCGTGATCGGTGTGACCACCGCCTACTTTGGTCCTCTTGTGTACATTAGCAACCGTGAGATCATTGACGAGCAGATCCAGAACATTCAGGATATTGTCAATGCCCAGACCAACCAGTTGAAGGATCTGGCTGGTGAGCGCACCTCGCACGCCACTGGCTTGATGAAGCAGTACGTTGGTGACTACAGTCACAAGGCCCAGGAATACATTGGCCGCCGTTCCGTCTCCCCCGAGATGACCAAGGCCCCCACTCCCGTGAAGACCGAGCCCACTCCCGAGCCCACAATCAAGACTGAGGATTTCCCGGAAGCCCCCAACCTTGAGCCCGTGGCCCAGGTCGTGGAGTCAGTTGAGTCCGCCCCGCAGGCTGCGGAGCGGGAGCCTCTCCTGGCGGTGTAATTGTCTACCCAGTCTCGCTGGAGATCACCCATGATAGCCAAACAGCAATTGTGGCGAGGATCTGAAACCGGTTTCAATTCTTAACGGATATTCTTGACGCGCAAGATCAGGGTGAATAGGGGGGTTTACACTGTTCAAATACATTTGGAATGTATATTGGGCCCCCAATACCTCAATCTTCTATCTCGATGACGAAAAACTTATGTTGAACGAACGGACGATGAAGTGATTTTCATGTCTGTGGTTCTTCGCTTTATCCCCTTCACCCTTTACCCCTTTGACTTCTACAATTGTTTTTTACCTTTTACATGTCTATGCTCTCTTCTTCATCCCTCTGTTTATTTCCCTTTCGGGTTCATATTGTTCTAATGTAATTGTCGTAAGATGATTTACGAATTTGACGTTTTGACTCGGAACCCGATTCACCTTGGTAACATGGATATCACCAGTAATATTAATAAGCTCTACTGCTGAGTCTTCTAACTTCGTGGGATTCTACCTTCGTGGGATGACAATGTTAGAGGCACAGCAGCCCCCCGCTAGAATAAGCTGGAGCACAGCTTCGTACCCGGTAGGGCAGCATAGATCAAGATGCGCAAGAGCCTCGACCTCGACGAATTAGGTAGCTCTTGCTTTGAGCGCTGCAAATAACCTCGCACTCAGCTTCCTTCGCGCTCCCACATGAGACTTCATGTAACAGGTAGCCCCGCAACGTACGAGTGCAGCCGTTGAGTTTCATCCTGGTCTAGCTTCCCCCAAACCCCATTCTCCGCATGGTGATTCGGGCTGGGCTGGGGCGCGACTTCCCTTCTTGCTACCCTTGCTTTTATCCTCAAGTTCCCTCTTTTGAATAACTGATGTTTCTAGCAAAATTTAGCAAGATTTCGATGTATGATGCGTTCATTCGTGAGTACTGGTGGATTTGTATTGATCTTGGTGTAGAGTACTTGCACTGATTGGGAGACCTTGACTGCGGATATGCATGTCTATCAAGCACCCCAACAACATTTCAGTAAAACTGATGAGCATATACAGCTAATAATTTCTGTTTTTCAGAGTTCCATCAGCGAAGTGGTGGCCAAGAGTTGTTCGATGTCGAGTCTCGAGTGTGCCCTTCACGGTAGTACTATTTGGTTGTTTGACCTATTGCAGGATCATTGCAATACACATGGTTAAACAACCTAGAGGCCAGTTTCAATTGAAGTAAACTTAATGCGTTTCCCCTGTAGATATCAAAATTTCTCATGAAGATATCTATGCTTCCCGAGGGTTCGAGCATGGGTTCGATGGGCTCGAGCCCTAAGAGCAACAACCAAATCGAGACCCCTAGTGAGATGGCCTCTTTCTGGAAGAACTATTTCACGGGAGCATACACTATGCTCCGCCTTACCGCTCTTCCAATGGTTCAGCCAGCATAGCTGTGTCTTAGACATCGGGATCCTGACCTCTTTCTGTTCTAGGCTTGGTCTCAGACTCGTCGGTTCAGGCCGCGGTCTCAGCTTCTGGGACTGTAAAGGTGTTGTCAATACCACCGTAGACCAGTTTTGATGCTCACTTCTTTCAGCCATATGGCATCAATGCAATCTTGGTGTGTATCGTTTATATAAACTGTACCGTTATATGCTGTGCCCTGCCTTTAGGCTGCAAGATGCCCAGCATCAGTGGAGTAGAGGCCCATTCTTTCCCATGTACCCGTTGCAATACCATCCTGACTGCATGACAGAGTGAATACAATGGGGGAACGTTGAAAAACGAACTGGAGGGTAAGTCAGTGTGGATTTCTGGGATCTGACAATCCGACCCTGACATAGGAACGAGAGAAAAGTGGGTTCAGTCTAGCCGTTGCCGGCATGTCAGACTCTCTCTCTATCTGCACCGAAGTCTGCATGGAAGTTTCTTTAGGCATTTCCAACCGATGTTGGCTCCACCAAAAAGACCCGCTTGCAGAGTGGCAGATTCAAACTGCAGTCTTTATAATGTGGTCAGTCGTGCTTTCTCCAGATTGCCGCCTTTTACATCTGAAACAGGCGCACCCTTTGAACCTCACCCCACCGGTCATCAAGTTGCATATGTTCTCATGTAGGGTGTTGACTCTGGCTTACCTTTGTGAGGTTCTTGCGCCAATGGTTGGTAATTTTGATGCGGTCAGATGTTTATCTCTGTACACCGCACCGCATTCTCAGATGTTGCAGAATTTCCAGAGGAATAGCCAACAAGCCATGCAACATCCCGTTCTACAAGGAAGAGATTGCTATGCAGCCATCCGATGGTCTCAGGCCTCTTTGACACCCGTCTCATCGAGCCACTTGGAGGTGCATTTGGCTATGATTGGTGCTCGGATGATCACCCAAAAACTCCGGTCCCCGCAGCACCTTGCCCGCCGTTTCTACTGGCGCCGAAGCCAACGCTCTGACATGGGGCGTCCTTTATTTCCTTAGACCATTTTTGATGAAGATCATTTGCTGGACGGTCGGAAATAAACGGGTGCGAGGGCTGCATTTTGTACCCCAAATATGAAAATGAGCGTGGTTTCGTTTTGGAATGAGCAGGGTCGTTGAACTCAGGTCTTTGACCTAGCTATGGTGCAGACGGCCGCAAAAGTCTGTTTGCATGCATATCAAGGGCTAAAGAACAGTGGTGATCAAAGCTAGTGCATATGCTTCATCACCGCCACAAGTCATCCACATGGCTACCAGATAACGGCCAACATATCACATACGCAGGTAATTGAGGCGGTATACAGTCCTTGGGTACCCACATTCACGACGGTGAAACCAGGCCTCGAAGCTCAAAGACCCAGGTTTCATTTCCCAGGGGCATCAATAAATCGATGACAGCATGCACTCTGCATAGCGGTCAGGCCAGAGTCGAAGATAATCAAGGAAAATCTATGGGCTCGAGAGGCAAACAGGCCTATAGGGACTCGTCCGACTTTGAAGCTCCTCGTGATGATCTCAATTGGTGAGGCCACTGTCAACAGTGCATTTCCTTGGTCCCGAGGACGAGGGGTATAGAAACACCATGCACCACCTGTCGTTTTCCACGTCCCTATTCGTCTTTCTTTTGTATCGTTTTCTTTTGCTCAAAGGAGACAGTGTAGCAGGCAAACAACTGTACTCACCCTAAGAAAGGCGTGGAGCAAGTCCCGGAAAACAAAGAGTGGAGGGGCATGCTCTCATATCAAACCGTGTCTCGCTTGTTCGTGGATTCTTCCATTGAAAGGAGTGTCTTATCTTCCTTCGCGGAGTTTTTCTGGAAAACGCCATTTGTTCCACTCCTCCACTTAACTCGTTCCCTATCATTTTGACCTTGGCTATCCTTCTTCACCTTCCTCGCTCGAAGAATTCCACCTTTCCATCCTTGATTTTTACCATGGCGTCCATCAAGGACTTGCTGAATCCGATGCCTGAACAAACACCAAACCCTCCCTCTCAGAGCAATGAGGAACCTTGGCCGCCATTTCAAAGATGGGAGCGCCAACGGCTTCTTCAGGGCTTCCGGGGCCGCAAACAACGTATACCAGCGGTGCCAAAAACGGGGCGTGAGGCTAAGTCGAAGACGCCCAAGGATGGTGCTATCTTCAAACTTGGTAAGCCTAAGGGTGAAGTTCGCTATCCTCCTTGCGAGGAACGTGATGAGGATCTCCTAAAGATTCACCGAGAATTTAAGCTTCACCCATTAGGCAATATTGCCGATTATCCTCGTCATATCCCCTACAACAGCCAAAAGAAAGACTTCCATGAGAAGACCGGACGGGACAGTTTCAATGGTATGCCGTATGCCTTGGACTTCGAACTGACTTGCAATTGCTTATGTTATATAGCGTTTCATTACGTGTTTACGATCCCCGGCGATGATGTTGAGTGGATGGTGATGTGGGACTACAACATCGGACTGGTCCGCATAACTCACTTGTTCAGGTGCAATGGCTACACAAAGGTAAATAAAACATCCGGATCTTCGTCATCTCGAATGAATCTGACAGGGCATTCCTGTAGACTGCCCCTGGCAAAGTCATGGCGAGCATCAACGGCCTGCGCGACATATGCCACAGCATCACCGGAGGCGCTCTCGCCGCTCAAGGTAAGCACATCCAACAGGAACCCATCTAGTAACCCATCTAACCAGTTCTTTAGGATACTGGATGCCATACGAAGCTGCTAAGGCTGTGGCAGCTACATTCTGCTGGGAAATCCGCCACGTTTTGACACCACTCTTCGGGACTGATTTCCCATCTATCTGCATCCCAACTGTCAACGGGAAAGCGCGTGACTTCCCAAACATCAAGCTTGACAACTCCATCATCCTCCATGCGACCCAGACCGCTAGAGCCTACCGTAGTCTTGAGCCAGATCGGGGACCGACAAGCACTATCGCGCGCAACCCGACCCTAGCCTCAGGCAATGATAATTCTTTCGCGGATCGCATCCCATACCGACAGATACACCCAAAGGTGCCTCGCCGCAGCTACGCTGATAGTGTTGGCAGTGTACGCGACTCTTCCTCGGAGCCCTCCTACTGTCACTCACCCCAAAGCACAGTCATCAATAGCTTCACCCCTGTGAATCTGCCTCGTACAGCCGAGAATATCCCCCGCTCCAGCGTCCCCTCTTCAGAAGGATCAGACAATCCTCAAATTCAGCACACGCTGCCCATGCATACAGCTGCTACAGGAAGGCTGGGGAATCTCGGATTGCGGATGAATCAACTAGCTGAGTGGCATCACGAGCCAACGGGGTGTACCACCATTGACGGAATGAGCGGTGATGAGGAGTCAAGCTTGACCTCCCCACTTAGCAGTGATGGTTCCGACAGTGATGACGAGGACTATCAGGATCCGAGCTCGAGGCGAGAGGCTCGGCTCAAAAAAGGGAAGGGGGGAGGAGATCCCTAGCCGATCTTTTAAGGACAGGTTTGGTGATCGCAAAAACTTGGAAACAGGCAGCTTTGCACATGAAGTCACAGCAGCTCATGCCTTACTTAATCTGCATATGGAGAAGCTGGCAAAGCCTGATAGTGATGATGAAGGTGAGGCAAGAAATGAACCTCCCTGGGGTCCTCCCTTGGGACTCTTCAAGGCAAAAAATGACAAGAAGCGTCGGGTCTCCGTGTGATCCGGGTAGGATGGTTTCGCTGGCGTTCCTCGAGACTCAGTATCGAGTACAGTTTCATTTGTTCCCTGTTTTCGAGGTTTTCGTGCTTTGGTTCAGTCATGCTTGCCCGTTCAAATCTATGGGGTTCATTGGTTAGATGGGATGGTGTTGGGATCTATGGGATTCGGGATTTGGGAGTATTATTAACGTATTGACATTATTCAGGGTCTGTCTGTCAAGGGATTGCTTGTTCAAATTGATTAAAATATGGTATTCTCAAGAACTCTATTCAATAGTCTATTGGAATACGGCATAGGTATGCCTACGTAGCTTGGAATGAACATCAATGAAATTTCAATTCGCATATGATTTGCAATACAATGGTCGGCTCAGCCTCGTCACCATAAGAAATGGGTAAAACTGAAAAAAAAGATGGAAATAAGAGACCAGAACAACAGAAAGCACATAGCCCCAACGGTGCTCCCTGACGCCCCCCAAAAACAAGAAAAAAAAAAGAAAAAAGAAAGAGGAAAACACCAATTTACTCGCTATCATCGTCAATGAAATCATCAACCGAGCCGTCGTTGTCGTCACTGTCGACATCAATGGCATAGCTCTTTTTGGCTTGTGTAGCAGTGCGGCGGGAAGGACGACCAGCGGCGGCACGGCGAGGAGCAGGAGGCTCATCATCCGAGTCAGCATCGATTTTGCCGGCAGGAGAGTCCAAGATATCGTTGGCCATGGCATCAATGTCATCCTCAGAGTATTCATCTTGGGTCTGCTTCTTCGCCTTGGCTTGCTTCGAAGCGTAGGCCTTAGCAGCTGGGGACAAGGCTGGTGGGGCTGATTGAGCGGCAGGTGCTGCAGCATCCTTCTTGGGACGACCGCGTGCCTTCGGGGCAGAAGCTACAGCCTTAGGAGCGGCCTTAGGGGCAGCCTTGGCCTTCGGGGCAGCCTTAGGCTTTGCGGTAGCCTTAGGGGCAGCCTTGGCTTTGGGGGCAGCCTTGCCCCTACCAGCCGGCTTGATTGGTGCCTCATCTTCCTCATCGTCATCCTCCTCCTCTGCCTCAGCCTGCTTCTCATCGTCATCTTCAATGCGAGAAACATCCTTGGGCTTGACTAGCAACGAGCGCCGGGGTGAATTCTGAGGGATAAGCTTGCTGTAGTCAGTCTCGTCCGCATCGAATTCGCTGATCTTGGATTGCTTGGCGGGAGCCATCAGGCTTGCGCTACTTCCGGCACGAGACCGCTCAGAGAAAAGCCGTCGAGAATCCGAATCGCCGCCGCCGATGCCCTTCACCATGAGGCTGACATCACCAAGAAGGTCGTCCCCGTTGTCACTCTCAGAATCGCTAGGAGCATCATACTTCACGGGCTTGCGGGCACGACTAGAGGTCTGCTTCGGGGCTTCATTTGCAATTTCAAGGAACTCATCATCCGAGTCCTCTACCCGGGGCTTAGCCTTGGCTCCTCGCTTCGCCACAGGCTTTGGCTTTGGAGCAGCCTCCTCGGGCTCGCTATCGATGTTGAAGATATCATCAGCAGCCGGCGCGGTAGTGGTGTTTACTGGCGCCTCATCAAAATCCATATCCACGTCTACATCCTCATCCTTGGGCAGAGTGGGCTTGGGCTTTGCTGATGCAGCACGACTCTTCTTGGGAAGCACTTCCAGGTCAAAGTCATCGTCCGAGTCAGCGTTTCCGTCACCCAATGATGGACTTGGTTTACTCGACGACTGATTGAGGAAATTGGCGAGACTGTTCGTCTTGGGCGCCGTTTCCTTTTTCTTCCTGGGTGCCGCGGCCTTCTTAGTCTTTGGTCCCCCAAAGTCTTCATCATCCGGGTCATCGCCGTTGGCAACCTTGCGCTTACGAGAAGCCGGAGCCCGACCACCGGTCATAAGCTTGGAAGAAGCACGGCGGCCCGCGCCCAATGCCTTGCGTGCACGGCGCTCTTCATCTTCGAGCTGGAAACGCCACTCAGCAATGAAGTCGTCCAAATCCTTGCGCCAGATGTCCTCCTTGGAGAGCTTGATCAGAACATCGACCTCGGTCTCACGGTCGCCAATCTGGCGGCGGAGCTTTTCGACACGCTCCTGGGTCAGCGACCACATGGACATGCCAAGTAGGTAATCATAGGCGTTCGAAAGTGTTTCCACCTCAGCGTCCTCGGATTCCTCATCCTCCTCCACAACTTCTTCCTCCTCGCCCATCTTGGCAGCATCAGCCACCTTAGGGAAAGGCTTGAAGCCCTTCTCCTTCAACTCGGCGATGAGAATGGGCTTCCTCTTCTTCGAGATGACCAGCTTTCCATCGATGATCATCTGCACGAAGCGGGCCTGGTTGCTCAGCTTCTCCAATTCCCGTTGAAGCTCTGACAGCTGGTGCTGCTTACGCTTCTCATAGTACTTGAGACGGATATGGAAGAACTCCTTGAGGATGTCATCAACAGTGGCATACTTAGTGATGCGGCCTTCTGGATCGAATGCAACCATGTTAGTGGTACCGATGGTTTTAGTCAGCTTGAATTTGTCTTCAAGGCCATCGGACAGCGCAGTCTTCATGTTCTTCTCATCTAGCTGAATAATGAAATGGACCTTGCTGTGGGTGTTGTAATCCTTGTAATCCTTGATGAACGAAGGCACCTTGTCTGCCTTAATAATTTCCTCTAACTTGTCCTTGAAATCCTGGGTCCAGGTGCGGATGGGCAATTCGGTGATCTCAACCTCCTTGTCACCGGTCTCCTTGATGATTCCACTGAACTTATAACGGTCACCGCCCAAGGACACCACCTCGCCGGTAAAACCACGGAACCAAGGCTGCATTGGCTCGGTGGGCTGACCATCCATCAAGGCTTTAAGATTTCTCACGATATCCTCGGGGTTGTAGTTGGGGATAGAAGAACTCCAACCAGTTCCAATACCATCGGCACCGTTGATCAAAACCAAGGGAACAACAGGCATGTAGATCTCAGGCTCGATCTTCTTGCCATCATCCAAGTTGTATGTCAGAAGGGGCTCATCAGCTTGGTGGAAGATTTTGCGTGCAAAAGGCGAGAGTCGAGTGTAAATGTAACGAGCGCTAGCACAATCGCTACCACCTTGGAGCCGACTACCGAAGTTTCCGCTGGGCTCGAGGCAGTTGATATTGTTCGAGCCAACAAAGGTCTGGGCCAGACCAACAATAGTTTGTTGAAGCGAGGTTTCACCATGCTGGTAGGCAGTCATTCCGGAAACAAGACCCGCCAGTTCCACAACCTTCATGTCCTTTTTCAGATTACGGCGGAAACAGGCATACAGTACCTTACGCTGACCGGGCTTCAAACCATCAACCACGGAGGGGATCGAACGCTGGTTGTCCGCCATACTGAAAAGAATGAGCTCCTTATTGATGAAGTCGGTGTAGGAGATCTTGGCCATGGAGTGATCCAGGAAGGTACCAGGCTTATACTGACGCAGCCATTCCTTTCGCTCATCTGCCTTCTTCTTCGAGAAGGCCAGGTCAATAAGCTCTGCCTCATGGTCCTGCATAGTGTGGAATTCCTTCAAGTGGCGATCAAGGTCTCGGAAGTAAACCTGGGCATCCTCGGTGGAGCTGGTACCCAGACCCTTGTAGTACTTGTGTTCCCAACCACGCTCGCCTTTGTGGGATTCCAGCCAGGCTTCATACTCAGGCATGGTGAAAAACGCCTTCGATTTGGTAGGGTTCTTTGGGTCACCCTTCCAGACCTTGATGATAGGAGTAATAAACTCAATCAGAAACTCAGGGATCTTCAGCAAACTAGGAAATTGCGCTTGAAGGAAGTTGATGAGCAGTCCCTTGATATGACTACCGTCATGATCCTGATCGGTCATGATCATCAAATGGCCATAACGAAGACCCTTGGTCTCAGTGTACTCTTTCTTGTGTTGCAGTCCAATGAAATTCTTGATGTTTTGAATTTCCGCGTTCTTTGAAATCTGGTCAAAAGACGCATCGCGAACGTTGAGCAGCTTTCCACGCAGGGGGAAGACACCAAAAAGATCCGGTCCAACAACCGCACGTCCGGCCATCGCCAAACCCTTGGCGGAGTCACCTTCCGTCAAAATGAGCGTACAGTGGTGGCCATCTCGGGTTCCCGCCTTGTTAGCCTCAACTAGTTTGGGATTTGTCATGCGGGAGCGACGGCCACTGTCACCCTTCTTCAGAATTTGGTCTGCTTTTTGGGCGGCAAAATGCAAAATGTTGGTCATGACCTCCGTCTTGAGGACCTTCTTGTAGAAGTCCTCCTCTAGGACACACTTGCTGCCAAACTGGCTAGTCTTCGTAGTCAATTGCTCCTTGGTCTGGGATGTGAAAGCCGGATTGACGATTTGAGCATTCACGAAGATGAAGATATGGCTCCGAATTTGAGCGGTCTTCAATGTGGCACCGGTTTTGTTCTTTTTCTTGACGGCATCCGCCAACTTGTTACAGATCTGGTCGGTGATGTAGTTCACATGAGATCCACCCGACGTGGTCGCAATGGAGTTGACAAAAGAGACCTGCTGGAAATCACCGTCGGAGACAGCGAAACCAATCTCCCAGCGTGGGTCGGGACTGCAGGTGATAATTTCGTCCTTGGCGGGCGGGCCATCATCACCACGGTCTAGTCGGATTGCCTTGGTATACATCTGCATGTACTGCTTGAAGTTCCTAATGGGAACACGAGTGCCATTAAGTTTGACGGCGACGCCGGATGTACCCGCCAAATCATAGACACGACGCTTCACCAGAGCCTCAAAATCATCATCAATTCCAGTCATGCCAAACCTGACAAAGTCGGGTTTGAAGGTAACCTTGGTGTAGTCGTCACCTTTGCCGTCCGTGATCTTCGCCTTGCCAACCTTGGACATATTCGCTGTCCAGACTTGCTTGTACTTCTTCTTCTGACGCGCATCCTGAGTTTCAAGAGTAAACTCATTAGAGAATACGTTACAGAGCTTAGCACCGAATCCGTTGCGACCACCAGTCACCTTCTCCTGGGTATCATCGTAATTGGACGAGGTGAGAAGATGACCGAAAATAAGTTCAGGGACATAGATTCCTTCCTTGGCGTGAATCTCGATAGGGATACCACGACCGTTATTCCACACACTGATTTCATTCTCTTCGCGATTAATTGTGACCCGGATTTCGTTCATGTTCTTGTCGTTATGTTTGTTATCGGCAGCGTTGACAATGATCTCGTCAAAAATCTTGTAGAGGCCAGGGACAAAGGTGACAGGGCGGTTCTCCATCAACTCGGTGGTGGAATTGTAGACCCACATACTCTGTGTGGTGGCTTCGATCGATCCGATGTATGTATCGGGACGTTTGATGATGTGTTCGAGTTGTGTAAGCTACGAAATTCGTGCACGTTAGCTATCAGGCTTTGGATACCTTATGTCTGTAATGCAACTCACTTTCTGGTACTTCTCTGACGCATTGCCATTCTTAGAATCGGAGGGGGCATCCCCTCCGAAAGACTCATTTTCCACGTCCGCGAGAGGCTTCGAAGCCGCTCTCTTTGGGGCAGCAGCTTTCTTGGCTTTGGGAGGGGTTTGAGAGAGTGAATCGTCGTCGGACATGTGGACATCGGATACTTCATCCTCACTGTCGGCCTTGGCCTTCTTCTTCGGGGCAGCCTTGGCAGCAGGCTTAACCTTTAAAGTAGTCTGGGTTGTCTTCTTGGGCGCGGATTTAGCAGGCGCCTTCTTGGGAGCGGCCTTGGCTTTCTACAGCAGGAGCTCCAGTTAGCAGAGGATCATGAGTCAATCACCATGAAAACTTACCGGCGCGACTTCTGGGACAAAATCAGAGCTACCTCCATCGCTGTCAATGTCGAAGACCGAATCATCCATGATCGAATCGTCCATGGTGAGGGATTCCAAATGAAAAACAGAGCAATCGGGCGTGAAGCCGCGATAGAAACGAGTGTGGAGGTCAGTGGTGTCGAAAGAGAAGATATCTACGCGCTGAGAAAACCTGAGCCCAGCATGCCCAAGCTAGGATAAGAGAAATGAGAGAAGAGGGGAAGGAATGCGCTGTTTTCCTCGCAAAAAGTGAAACGCGCCTACCCAAACATCGGGCGGTGAGATGCTTTGGCCACATGGATCAATGTTCTTCCTCACCGCCCACGGTCTGCAGCCCAATGTAGTAATTTCTAAACAAACGGCTCAAAAGCGTGATGCGGGTCACGAGTTGCGACCGTGCAAACTGCTCCTCACTACACTACGTCAGCACATATGGTCCCACATGAGATATAGGCCTCTTAAGCTCAACCATGAATCTTCTCTATCGGAACACTAATGTTAAAAGATTTCATAGTGACCATAGATATGAAGTGGAACCCTTCAGAAGCGCCTCACACTAGGCTATATATACATCTGGCGGTTAAAGAGTGACCTGGCTCGTTCAGCGCTTATCTCTTTCAAACCTGCTTGCCTTTCGCGAATTTGATAGTACAGCTCTTGTACGCCATTAACAGGTGAACATGACACCTAGATAGCGGTGAACCCTACCCACCTATGCAGACGAACATTTGAAAGTGTTAGCTCGGGCCATAGGAGATAACCAGAGAAGCGACACTAAAACCCTTGTTAAAGAGAGAACATCCAAGCTGCATACAGTATGAGGTCAGTCTAGATAGGCGTATGGCCAATTTCACGGGTTGAGACTATGTCTAAGCCATAGTAGACGCCGTGGAGACCCCTGAGCGGTTGTCATCTGTATTTTCAAGGTTGACAGTGTAGACTCAGTGTTACGTAGTTGCATCCAGCCCCCGACATTATATGTGATTTGATGGAGTTCCTTACCAATTATGATAAAGTGGAAGACAATCTTGAAAAGCCCCGCCCCCGGAGCCCTTACAGGACCCCAAGGTAAGATCGACAGAGCGATGACAGACATCAAGGCCCCCACATCTCCCAAAGAAGAAATCCACAATCTCATTCATAGATGTCATTCCAGGCTTAGTCTCTGGTGGCAAACGTCAAAGTCTATATATGTCTTCTTACAAAGATAGTACATTAGATGCTTAAAGAGGGAATCTGAAATTTCAGCCAAGGGCTAACGCTACTTCTCAGCGCTAACTACGGACCGCGATCCACTGGAGAAAGGGGGGCACTTAGCATGAAAGCGAGTTAGCCCACTTACATAGCCAAATGTCTACCTTTTTAGGAATTCTTATTTTTATTTATCGATTTTTCCAAGGTTCTAAAGTTACTTTATTGATTTTCCATTTGTATATTTCCCTGCCTATCATGTCCTATACAATGTGCACGCATATTATTCATGTCTAAGCACAGTGCTCATACACGGTCATTTTTAATTATGCAGAGTAACCAGTTAAGGTGAAACAACCCTGCCAGGGACAGTAATTAATTTTCACGTATTACGCGAGTATCTACGCCAATCAGAGCATACAAGAAGATCAAATAACCAATAGTCAGGCGAATAGATTACAAAATATCCAAAACACGTAAGAGAATTACACAATGCCGCCCCCCTCTAATATCGGCATCGTGACCTGCAGGGAAACTGGTCAGATCCAGAGACTCGGATTCCTTCATAGACCAAAACAAGGGGCCAGGGTTAGCTCTATCAGGAAGATGTCACAGTGGCAACTCCAATGAGCCAAAACTACAGTCACCATTACAGGCCCCATATGGTGGGGGACGGGATCGAGGAAGATCCATGGTACAGCGATCGAGGGGAAACGCGAAACGCGCCTGGATAGATACAGTAGAAATCATAACCTTGGGATTGACGTTAGGGGGAGATAGAGAAACGCCACAATTAAACCAAGATTAAATTACGGAGCATTTCAAGGTTAAAGTAATAGGTGCAACAGCCATCAGACAGTCGGTGTATGAGATCGGCGGGGGCGAGACTCTGAGGGGGGGAAAGACTAAAAGGGGAGGCTAGTGAAATAGTTTACTTCTCTCCTGAACCTCCCTTTTTCTTCCGCCTCCCCAGTCCTGCCACTTTTTTTTTGTACATAATTTTTGTGCTATATGGTGCTGGTTCACCTCGAGGTACGTGTCTTCAGATTTTTCTCCGTCTCTCTCCTGGGAGGTGTTCGATCCCCCTACTTATGCCATTTTCCCGAATAGACATGAAGCTGGTCTTGCATATCACCTCGAGAATCACCCTGCTACCATCCTGTGTCTAATTGACATATTCTGGTAAATCCGTAACCATATCTGAGGTTCCGATCGAATCGCCACCATGGCCGACTCTACGCCCACTTCGCCTACCTCGCCCAATGGGCCACACGCTCCTAATCACGATTCGATGGTGACAGTTTCGCTGTCCGACATCCAATCCAACTCAGAACATACCCAACCAGCCTGGCGCACCCTCGACATCCCTCCTACACCAGTAGAATCAAGCCATGAATCCGATCCCAACCGAAACACCGCCGACTCATTCGGTCCGATGCCCCTCCGAGACGCCGCAAAGACCAGCCCACTTCCCTCGGAGCCCTCGACCCCCACCTCCGCAGAGCCCAGACCATTGGAGGAAGATGTAGAGCACGAGCTGGATTGGGAGAACTTGGATAAAACGGAAGAGCAGGAGCCACGCGGCGAAGGCTCGGATGATTCCACTGCTCTGCTGTTGGCTCGATTGGAACAGGAGAACAATGCTTTGGCGACAGATCCCAAAGCTGGCTTAGCGAATACCCCAAAAATTCAGATGCACCACCGCCAGTCCCGGTCCCAATCGCTTCACCACATCAAGCGATTGATCCGTGATCCAGCTCGGGCTGAACTACGCTACTCGCAACTTCCACCCCCGCCGATGACCGAGCTGGAGTTCTGGGCAGCACTAGTGGCGGATTATCCGCAGACAGCCCAGCGCTTGCCCACCTTGACTTCGAACAAGATCCAAGGTGGCGTA
Organism: Penicillium pulvis; assembly: GCF_028828015.1. Taxonomy (NCBI): domain Eukaryota; kingdom Fungi; phylum Ascomycota; class Eurotiomycetes; order Eurotiales; family Aspergillaceae; genus Penicillium; species Penicillium pulvis. Next base: position 225,914 of record NW_026643078.1, on the reverse strand, counting down.
CCTCCGCCACTGAGAGGGGTGGTATGGCCGAGCCTGGCCGGGGCTCGCGATCCTAGTCTCTTGGATGAGTTCCAGCGACTCTCGGGAGAGAGCAGCCCATACGATGGTCTTATTGGGAAGGATATTGGTCGCAGCTTTCCCAACGTGGAGATGTTTCGGGATCCCAATGGTGAAGGCCAACAAATGTTAGCCCGGGTGTTGAGATGCTTCAGCTTATACGATGCCCAAATCGGCTACTGTCAAGGTCTGGGATTCGTGGTTGGTCCTTTGCTCATGCATATGTCAGATGCGGAAGCTTTTTGTGTGCTTGTGCGTTTGATGGATCACTATAACCTCCGGCAGTGCTACCTGCCAGATTTGTCAGGTCTTCACCTTCATGTGTACCAGTTCCAGAACCTTTTGGCACGCCACCGACCGGCCTTGTTTGAGCATCTAGAGTCGCTGAACGTTGAACCAGTGTATGTTTCGCAATGGTTCCTTTCGTTCTTTGCGGTGGCATGTCCATTGCCCATGCTCCTTCGAATCTACGATGTCATTTTCCTCGAGGGCGCTTGTGAGACACTGATGCGTGTCGCACTTTCTCTGATGCAGCGAAATGAGAAAAGAATATTAGCATGTGCTGAGTTTGAGGATGTTATGCAATTGCTTCTATCGCGAAGTCTATGGGATACGTAAGTTCACTCCTGGACACATGTCATTGGGTATTGAGCTGACCAAATTTTTAGATACGCCTTCAATGCGGATGATCTTGTAAATGACTTCGTATCGCTAACTTCACTTGTCACTAAAGAGAGCTTGCAGGCTCTAGAGGCCAGTTACAATCAATCACAGGGTGTCCCAACGGGCATCTCTTTCCCACAGATGCAGGCTGCAGCATCCCGCTTTTTGGGACGACTGTGGGCGGGTTCAAACAATCACAACTCTGTCAAATCTCTGAACCCTAACGCAAGTGCTTCACGCCCCACGAGCTCAATTCGGCGTTCGACATCAAAACAAAGCCTTACGTCAACGCTCAACTCAGTCGAAACAACCTCTGATGCTAGCACTGCCCCAACTGAATTGTCAGCTGGTACAAACGTTGACGGTCACAAAACTCGTATTAAATCAAATATGTCCGTCAACCAGAAGGATCGCGATCTTCATACGCAAATTGAAGATCTTTTGATGGCATTGGGCGATCTTCAACATCAACATGCAGACCTGAGCTTGGAGTTACAGCAGGAACGTGAAGAGCGCGAGGAAGACCATGCCCTAGCGAAGGAGATGCTCAATTACCTTCAGGAGCTTCCAGAAGAGTCACGACCTACGGAGCTTGTCTCAAAGGCACAAGCCCGGTACGCCTCGAACGAACCCAAGCACGCCTCAATCCCTCAAACAAAACAACAACTCCAGGATGACATGACCCGATGGAAAGGCATGCACGAGGTGGAAGCCCGTCGATGCATGGACCTTTCGCGACGCATGGACGACTATGAAAAAGAGAACACTATTTTGAAGGACCAACTCCGCGAGGCCCGCGGCCGAATCCAAGATGGCTACCGTGATCGACAGCGCTTGGAGCGGAAGAACCAAGAACTTCGCACCCTGAAGACCAATACATCCGAACCAAGGACACCACCGGAAATCGCTTCTCCCGCATCTGATACCAGCGAGAAGGCTTCTCCTCGAGGGCTTCGCGAGCTCAAGCTGGCCCGCAGTAACTCCCAGAAGTCTCCCACATACAATAAACGCTCCAGCAGCTTGGGCCTTCAAACCGTTCTCACCACCGAAAACAACAAGCCTGCCCCTGAGGAATCTTTGCTCTTGGAGCTCGTTGCCTCAAAAACAGCTGAAGCCGTGGCTAAGCAGGAACTGGAAGAAGTAAAGGGCAAACTGGATTCTTTGCGAAAGATGATCAGTGCGCCCGCGGCCAACCCCAATTCGAAGCCCGACAACCGGCATTCTTTCATGGGGCGTGCGTCCAACAGGAACAGCATATGCAAAGCCTCGACCGAGCCGCTCAAGACTCCAAATGCTACGCATAATGCTGGGGGCGGCGGATTCTTCAGCGGATGGGGAAGACGAGCTGCGCCGAGCAACGAGACACCCTAACCTGTTCATGATCTATTGGTATTTGTTGTTTTAGAGCCTTATGTCCGACTTGCTTTTGTTGTCGTTTACTTTCTATTGTTTACTTTTTGTTGCGATAAGCTCTGTCTTGTTGTACATATGATATCCCCTTGTTCTAAGAGAGCATTTTCCCACCTGATCTCAATAAATTTGATCTATCTACCCTCAACTAATCACTCCGTACGAATGAGATTAAATAAAGTATGTTCCATTCGAGCAAGGACTGTTTGGCCCCACAATTCAAAGTCTCCTCACATTGTGCGGTACAAGCTAGTCTGTCATCAAATAAATGAGCTCTGAGATCATGCCGTTTTTTTTTTATCAATCTAGGGGCAAATATTCAGGACCCGCCTTTGAAGTCCTTCCTCCCAGGCTACCGAGCATCACTTTAAAGAGACAGGTTTGATCCATAATCTTAAATAAATACTAGTCAATTTCACAAAGCAATGCAAGCTATTCACGCAATATAATATCTATAGTCCCAAAAATTCCGAATGAATCAAACTATACCGAAGGCCAGCCTTCCCGCAGATTACGTACCACCGAGCCAATTCTACCAATCAAGTCTATAAGCTGCTAGTAAATCGATCTAGAAAGCAGCAACAGCGCTGTTGATATCTGACTCGAGTACCTTGAGCTCAGACTGGACGGTACCGCCACAGACGGGCATGTTGTTTATCACCGGGCGCAGGTAGTTCTAAAATGAGTTAGTATCTGTTTTAGACCGCATAATGTATCTATCTTAGCTTACGGTGGTAGCAGTCTCAAGGTTGTTGATCGCCGCGAGGACATTGATGGTGAGGATGTGGCCGGAGAGAATACCAGCCTTGGAACTGAGAGTAGAGACAAGGGCCTTGTCGGTGTTGATGAACTATCGACCCGTTAGCCGAGTGATTTGTTTCACTTGAAAGAGGCAGATCATACAGTAGTAGCAGCATCGCAGATGTCCTGCTGGTCCTGAGAAGTCAGGGTAGCTTCACAGGGCAAGACAATTCCGTTAAGAAGAGTCGACAGGTCGTCAGCCAATCCTGTAATGATGGCAGAGGCGAGCGAGGCAGCGGTGGTGGTACCCGAGAGGTTCGAGTTGAGATCAGAAACCTGCTTGGTTGCACCCTGGAGCGCAACAACAGCAGCATTGGAGCAGCTGACCGCGTTGGAGGCAACAGGGGCAGCAATAGCAGAAGCGGCGAAGAGAGCCGTGATGAAGGTGAGCTGGAACTGCATGGTGAAGATTGGAAAATGGGGAGAAAAAGCCTGGAATAACTGGGAGGGTTGAGAAGACTGGATATTGATGCGTGAAGATGAAGGCGATGCTGGATGAAAGAAAATTGATCTGGAGGGAAATTATACCTCTCTTTATACTCGTGATTCTCCGTGTAGTCTATACAGAATACAGCCACGGATTTAGACTGATAAGCTAAAAAGCGCCCTGAAATAGTGGTAACAGCTTATCCAACCCGAATTGGGGACGAAGCCAACCGAATTCAGTAATTTGAAGAACTTGGCCCCCAGACCCTGAATCCTTCGACTTGGCAGTGGATCTGAAAATAGAATAGGCATTATGGTTCGTGAGTGACCGCCAAGGTCGAAACAATATGGCCCCTTGGATGCTCAGGGGCTCGATCCTCTGAATGGCTCTGTGAGGGATTGAGCTTGCCAAAGTTGTGGATCTTACGTTCCCACACTCACATTGATGTTGAGATAGAAATTGCCCCCAAATATGGCCCCAAGATATCGACCCCAATTCAACCAGCCTGAGGGTTCACCCCAGTGCCCAGGGACGCTTTATTGAACTGCTTAGCAGTAAGAGTTCGTCGGTAAACGGAAAAGGCTTGAACTAAAACGCCAGGCGATCATGCAACCCCTTGTAAGTTTTATGTGGGGGTTAATGTACAAGCTTCTTCCACCCAGGTATACTAGAAACAGCCTTGTCTTAAATAGAAAATAATTTCAGATCTGGAGACGAGTAATGGAAAGAATACTGTGATAAGTTGTTCTTGAATCTGGGTTGTGCATAGTCTGGCGAAACATGAATGGCGAACTGATTCCGTGTTGAGGCTGAATGGGGCCGAATGGACTGAAGTCAATGCCATACAACCTTTTGGAAGTATGACCCCACTGATCATCACTTCATTACTGAAACAAAGTCCGGTAGGAACACACGGAAACTATGGAATTCGTCAGCATGATCGACGGAGACCAAGGAACACGATAGAGCCATGCCTACAAGTAGGTGGAATGAAAAGCTAGTTTTGCCGTATTTCACCACGGGTGAATTTATCAGGTAAGTTTCTTTTATTTGGCACTCACATACTCACATATACATACTGTTTACATCTTCTAATGGCGTGATGGTGCTTTGGCGATTTTGCGGGCATAAAGTCGATTTTCTGCAATGACCTCGGGAGGCTTTGCATCACAATGACGCATTTGGTCGACTCAAGCGAGTGATCTCGAACACAAAGCTTACAATAAGAATCTGCAATATTCAAGCTTAACTAAAGTACAGTCTTTAATTGATTCTTGGAAGGGCTGTCGAAGTCTATGATTGAGTCGCATACTCGAGGTGGTGACCAAGGAGGTCCACTCGCTTGGCGAATAGATCGTGTGCGTTCATGACGTTTATATTAAAACATGATGACGATATCAGACCAGTGGTCACTTTTGAATAAAGATCGTGCGAGAAACATTGCTATATCTCGCTGCTTAAATCATCGAAATAACCATTACAACTCGACTATCAGTTTGCTTTTTCCATGAACCATACACCCGCCCACTATGAAGGCCATCGTGGTTGAGAAGTATGGGCCAATCGAGAATCTAGAAACTCGAGTCGTTCCCGATATAGGGGAACCCGAGGGCCGCGATGTATTGATAAGGTATATTGTCTGATACTACAATTGGAGTCAGTCTAACCAAAAACTGGATCTCAGGGTAGAAGCGTGCTCTGTGAATCCTATTGATATCAAGGTACGGGCTGGTATCTATGATGATTATCCCGGTATTGCCTCCAAATTTACGGGGTGATAAAATACGTCGTGCTAAAGATCTTCAGACTATTACGATCATGTTCCCCGCCCATATCAAATTTGTGGCTATGATGGTGCGGGAATTGTAAAGAAAGCAGGCCCTGATTGTTCGCTCTTCCGTGAAGGAGATGCAGTTTTCTACTCCGGGAGCCCAGTCCGACACGGATCCAACGCTGAATTTCAGTTAGTGGATGAACGGTCTGTAGGACATAAACCCAAGCGCTTGGACATGGCTGAGGCTGCTGCCATGCCTCTCACCTATGTCACTGCGTACCAGGCCCTCGTTGAACAAATGAAGATTGAAGTCAAGGAAAGAGCGGCAGTGCTTATAATCAACGGAGCAGGTGGCGTTGGGGCGGTGGCTAGTCAAATTGCTCGCCAGCTCCTTCAATTGCCAGTAGTGATCACAACCGCTTCCCGCCCGGAGAGTGTTGAATTCACTAAACAGATGGGAGCAACGCATGTTATCAATCACAGGGAGGATTTAAAAAAGCAAATCCAGAAGCTCAACCTCGAGGTTCCTGTCAAGTAGGTGTACCGATTTCACGGTGGCCTGTGACTGACATGAGTTCAGGTATATCTTTATCACGCATTCTACCGATCAATATATGGAGACCTGTGCAAAGATCTGTGCACCATTCGGGAAGGTCTGCTCGATTGTACAAGGCCAGGCCATGATGTATGGCACAGAGTTCATGGCAAAGTCGTTGTCATTCATATGGTGCCTGATTGGTACCAAACCCGTCTATGGTACAGACGTGGAGTCTCACCATCGCGTTCTGGAAGAGTTGAGTCGGTTATTGGATTCTGGAACCATTCGCTGTCATCTGACGCATCGCCTTGGGTTGACACTAAAGGGTCTTCGTGAAGCCCACCAGGCTGTAGAGAGTGCGGGCAATATCGGAAAGACGGTTCTAGCCATTGATGATAATCGTGGCGCCGAGTCTTTCGCGTAATCCATGTTCAAATGGAGCGGCTTAGGCAATGTAACCATGCATAACTATAAGAGCGATGAAATTATTGTAAACAGCTGTAAGAGGACGGAACTACCATAGCTTGAGAATCAAGGAATTGAAATTAGGTGTAAATTGTCGGGTTTTCTATCTTAAGGCAAGGTATATCCGCCATCAATGATAATATCAGCACCGGTCATGTAGCTCGAAGCATCGGAGGCGCAGAACACATAAGCCTGGAGTAAAACATAGTTAGGCCAATACGCTTTACTGAACTTGAAGTACTCACTCCCTTTAATTCATAGGCCTGAGCCATGCGCTTTGCCGGAATCATGTCATACCATTTATCACGCCACTCCTGTGGGTGAATATCCAGGATTTCAGTCGCAATGAATCCGGGAGAAATACAGTTCACACGACAGAAGTCCACCCACTCCACAGACAAACACTTGGCTAGCTGAACCACACCTGCTTTTGAGGCATTATACTGCACGAAGTCAGCGAGCGAAGAATTAGATCAGGGTGAAAAGACTCACCGCAGCCTGCTTCTGGGGCACATTGACCAAGGTCGCGCTGACCGAGGCTGTGAAGATCACATTTCCACGGCCCTGCTCCTTAAAGATGCGCGCAGCCGCCTGAACAGAAAAGAAGGCACCATCCAGATTTACCTGCATAATCTCTCTCCACTGTTGGTCCGTGTAGTCCTCGGCTGCGATGGATGATACGATGCCCGAGTTGCAGACGATGATGTCCAGTTTACCAAAATCTTTTGCGATCTGCTGGATCGTAGTCTCGATCTCAGTCTGACTGGTGACGTTGGCTTGATATGCTGCTGCTTCGACATTGTTTGTAGATGCGATCTCCGCAGCAATCTTGTCGGCATTCTTGGATGAGTTGTATATGAGAGCGACCTGTGGGATATAATCTTAGATTGGTTGTGTTGTGGTGTAGAAAGAAGACGTACATTAGCACCGGCCTCAGCCAGGCCTCTAGAGACCTCGAGACCGATTCCACGGGCACCACCTTGACTCTGTTAAACTCTGATAATAGGATCCTTCTAAGGTTGCAATTTCTCATACCTGTCACGATAGCGACTTTGCCGGTCAAGTCGAAAGCTTTCATGACATGCTGGTTCTGGGGTTGCGAAAGGACCATGTTGTCGGATTGTATTCGAGAAAGTTCAACAAGTTTCTTGTTCTAATCTTCCAGAAATCCTCTTTAAGAGGTGAAAAGTGTCTTGAGGTTCATTTTTACTTCCCCGCACACTCGGTCTTTCTCCGATCGGGCAGTCTGCTCCGACGGACACGATCGTCCGAGCATAACGCAAGGGAAACCGTCTCATTTGGCGGGAAACATGAATATAGGCTAGATAGTGATCAAAGTTGGAAAGACAAAGATAAACCTAGATTCAGTACAACGGAACTGGAGATGATCATGCAATATGCTCGGTAGTAGCATGCTCAACATGATCTGCCTTGCTGACATCCTCCCCTTTATCCAAATCCCTTACAGCAGCAGATGGCCCATCGGAAACCTCCGCAATCCCGGTGCAACCTGACACCTTTGAAGCGTGACGGTGACCCAAGAGAGCTGAAGGGTGCATATCTGTACCTTGCGAGCGATGCTAGCACCTACACAACCGGATCGGACACCGCGGTAGATAGAGGATACACATGTAGATGAAAAACTGAGCGAGATGAATCAGATACGATAAAGATACCCACCATACCATTGAAATCGCAATTTGCCGGTTTGTACGGTAGAAGATTACATGAAAAGTGAAAAAGATGGAAACAGAGTCATTAGAAGTAGTCATATAATGAAGTATTAAAATGGAAACAAAGTTTAAACTCAATTTCTCATATCCTGATGGAGCCATGAAGTCCTAAACTAGCACACTGGATCCATCATTCTTTTTGCAAGCGCAATTGTTCGCCCCTGCTGCCACCTGAGATGGTGAGCGTGAAAAGCTAGGTGGAACGTCCAGCACAGGGTTTCGGGTGAAAAAGTTGCGCGGGCGCAGAAGTAGTGTCATCGGCTCTGCGGGCATAATAGGGTAGTCCTCAGGGGCCGGGAAATGTGTCAGACCGAATGTGTGCCACAGGACAACATCCGTGTTATCGATTGAGCAGTTGGACCCAGCAGCCTCGATCCAGGCTGGTAAGCCATGCGAGGGCTCACCCGAGGTTTGAGGAACGTGGCGCCCAGCTGGATGAATTTCGTCATCGGAGTCTACAAGCTGGTCAGTATTGCAAGTATACTAAGCCAGGGAAGTAAGACATAGCGTGTCAACTTACATTTTGTAACATGGATTGCATGACGTGCAAATCCAGCTCGCTTCCAGACCAGGCTATTTTCCTTGGGAAGAAGTGGCGGAACATCACGGCTGACAAGCTTATAGCTAACTGGCTTTTTACTATATGGGTTGAGCTTGTTGGTGTTGGCCATGTCCCAGGTGCGTGTGGTGAAACCATCATAATCGGACATGGATTCGACGGGAGTGGTATATTTAGTCTTCTTGGCGTAAAAAGCATTGCCATACTTGTTCTCGGCACTACCAACTTCTCCAGGACCACGAACGGCGTCAACCTGGAAGACTGTGTTGTCTGGCCCATCGATGTTGGGGTCAACGCGTAAACAGAACAAGTGTTGGTGATTGTGAGCGTTCACACCCGGGTATACTTCAGTACCCCAGCCCTTAGTATCCTCGCCTGGGTTCAGAGAGTATGTGTTCAAGATACCGGTCAGCTTAATCTCGAGCTGAACAGTACCATCTTGATGGAAGATCCAGTATACACAGTATTCGTAGTTGGCAGCAGTGAAGATGTGCGAAATAATCAGCTTGCGACCGCGGGTCACGACCATTGACTCGTCGCGGAAGTCAGTGTGCTTGAAGAGAATGCCGGCGTCCTCTTCGTGGATACAAATAGCATTCTTGATGATTGTTGAGGCACCGGCACCGTTGACAAAAGCAGCATCCATATAGTGAATCGCTCCCTTGCAGTCACATCCAAGAGACAGACTGTTTGTCATATAGCCACCACCATACTCGCCTAGATCAAAGGCATGCTTCCGCTGATGTGGATGCTCCGGATTGCCGTAAGGAACCACCATCTCCGCCAATGAGAGTCGGTAAAAGATCGGTCGTACATTGCCCTTATCATTGAATGTGATGTTATTGAGGACAATGCCCTCACGGTAGTTGAAGCCGACGTGGATGTTCCAGTTTTGCCAGTCAATAATGCGGTCCTTCACCTGGAAAGAGACACCTTCAGGCTGAGTGATATGAATTGGCTTGATGTCTGTACGGAAGCCTCCTTCTTTCTCGATGGATGCTGGAAGATAGTTGTTTGGGGGAGCTTTGTTCAGCGGTCTTCGTACTGAGGGCACATCGATGTGAATGATCTGCTTGGTCTCTGCGTTATAGATAGGGCAGAAGTCCAATGGATAGGTGTACTGAGAGTCATCGACATGAGGACGATAATACATGAGGGCTTGCTGTAGTCTGACCCCGGTGCCGAAACGTTCGTCGTAGCCAATCGTCCAAGGATCACAGTACACTTTATGCATATCCTCTGGGGGAATACCAATAATACCGCACTGCTCTATGACCTTCGGGTCTTTACGCGCGATGTGCTCCACCTCCTGCAGGTCTTCCATGGTGATCAAGGGCTGGACATCAGGCGTGTGTTTCCACTCCACAATTTTTCTTTGGTCCAGGTCCACCACACCATCATAAATCTTACCGCCGGGTGCAATGGCAACGACATCAGCAGCGCGGACTGGCCGAGGGGCGTTTTCAGGGTCTTTCAGCCAAGCCATCATCTGAGCCTTGCGGGGCTCGTACAATGTGACCGCATTGAAGTTGAGTGATCCATGCTCCTTGCGAATTAGGGTGACGGCTGCATCAATCTCTGTGGTGGAAAGAGGATCGAATGGATGAGGTGGAGGGGTTGTCGCGTTGACGTGATGGGCCAGCTGCTGGAGTCTGTCGAGAACCATGTTGTGATTTGAGGTCTTAACCGGATATAGGGTGACCACAATATGAATAGAGGACAGAGCTTGAGATTCTATGATTCCCTGGGTAGTCGCTGAGTATTTAAGATGCAACTTCGTACCACTGTATGCTTCTGATGCGATTAGATAAACATGGAGACCCGGATCCCTTTCCTTGATCGGGTTTAGCGCTGCACATCGCATACTAAACCGGAAATGCGATGCGTGCGATGCGATAAACCACACTTTCATGCGTGGAAACGCGGGGTTTGGTGGCATCGCATATTGCTCCTTAATAAGGGCATAGCTCACTGGTTATTTTCACTTCAGATCATGAGCTAAATGCAGAACCAGAATCGCTACGACGTTCCATTAGAAAACCTGCTAAGATCCAACCTGCACCGGAAGGTTACTGTTTGCAAAGGCTTGATTTTTTGATGTCAAATTGATGTATCTTCCTTGATCCTCGTTGCAGCTCAAGTAGCACTTGACCTACATCGGTCCATTTCAAAAATATGTCTCCTGGAATCGCCATGAGACCCCTTTCTTAGCCATATTGTCCTTGAAACTCCTGTCTAGTCCAAAGTTCCTCCATCTTTCAAGAGACAGATAGGCCAGTGTGACTCTCTTGATCTTGAAGTGCTCATGTAAGACCTCCCATTTCTCGGCAGCTATTATGTTCTCCCCTGGCTGTTCAGGAAATATCTCTGTAGGGCGCGAACGTGGTGCCAGACCTTTGGGATAGCAGCGAAATGTGAATTTACTTTGAGAAAGACGCGGACCAGACTTGGCGACTGTCAGCCATTCCATTCCATCTGCGTTGATTTCGTCTTTCGGGATGATCCGTAGAGGGCTGTTGGCATGGAGAGCGTCCTCGGTGTTTTCCGCTTCCCAGACAACGGGTCTATTATTGTGTTTGCGATTGCCCTTTGCAGCGACTGAGCCTGCTTGCGGATGACCAGCCAATTTCGCAGGTCGTAGGACAAGCTCAGATGTCCAGGTAAACTGCTTGCGCTTCTTCGATTGATTATTGCCCGAGTGGTGTGTATCAACCTGGGTGAGAGTACCCTCAAGCTTAGCGTGACTCCTAAGGGGCGAGACACGCCTTCGATGTTTCTCGCCAAGTGTTGGGTGTGAAATTTTCAAATAGTATTCCAAGGTTGACCCTTCCAAGCCCTTGTCATTCATGGCACAGGGCCGTGCAGCCATGAAGAACTTGTAGGCAGAGGGTATGTTGCCTTGCTCCAACTCGATTCGGCCCAACCAGTAGTTGCACCTGGCGATACTTGTTTCATTGCCTTGGCGTGCGGCGAAATCGAGTGCTTGCTTAGCATGCTGCTTAGCAGGATCGAATGCCTTCCATCCTATGTACTCAATCGCCATCGAAAGTGCACAGGACATTCGGAGCTCATCGAGTCCTTCATCAAGACTGGGCGGGATCGCGGGTAACTCCAGGGATGAGACCATCTCCATCATTTTCCCCCTGTGCTTCTGTGATTCCATGACGCTGAATTTGATATCTTCGACGTTTTTGGCGAGATTAAAAACCGTTTGTTCGAGATCGCATGCAAATTCCGTGGGTTTATTCATGTCATCAATGCTCAACTGGCTCTCTGACAAAAGGGTCTCTAAATTCAGCTCATCTTGCCATGAGCCATCGTGAACTGGGCCTGAAGAGCCCATGACGAACATACAATAAAAAGGAACTATCGTCTCAAGAGTCGACTTTTGGCTAGATCAGTTGAGTACGATAGGAGAGATATCTTGGTGGATTTAATGAGCAAGCGAGGGAGGCAATACTGATATATCTGCCACGCTTTAATAGCCACAGTCGGGTCTATTATGGGCGCTAAGGGTGGATCAGATTCCATGGAAAATGTTGTCTCAATGGTAATAGGATCAAAGAGCGCATGACAATGTCAAAATACTACAAACAAAGAAATCCCAGCAATTTCGTCCCCTCGTCATTCACTCCTTAAAGCAATGTTTATGGTGGACCAATTAATCCTGTACCGGCGGTCAGATGTTTCATAATGAAACTCATGATTTTCCTGGCGTCGGATGTCGTCTCTTAGTGTAAAATTCTGCTATTTAGAACGCGAAAGTGTGTCTAGGCCAAGTTTGAGAATGATAGTATGGAATAAACTGTGTTTCTCTTCTCTCGTCGTTTCTTTTTGCTAGCTACTTCAAACCATGACTTGCCCAGATTTGCGATCTTTGTAGGGAATTCTAATGTGGTGACCGGAGACGCTTTGAGGTTGATATGCTGTAGTATTGAACATGGATTCAAAATTCTTTGAGACTAGTATTCCAGGGTCTCTTTCATCGCATCGTAAATTCCTGTTGTAAAAGCACGGCTGTTAGATAGGATTTCCTCGGGGACAACAAACCAACTCACTTGCAACATCTGGTAGGATGAACTGTTCATAAGCCAGCCCCGTATGAGTGCTCCAACCAGCCACCCGCTTGACAGGGGCCTCCAATCGAAGGAATGCACCCTCTTGTATTGTGGCTGCTACCTCGGCACCAACACCATAGTTGATCATGCTCTCGTGTACCACAATGGCTCTTCCTGTCTTACGTACGCTCTCTAGAACAGTTTGACGATCCCATGGATAAATGGTGCGCAGGTCAATCAGCTCTACCTTGACACCCGGCATGCTTTTCTCAAGCGCAGATATGGCGGCTGAGCACAGATATAATGGTTGACCGTAGGAAATGATTGTGAGGTCTTTGCCAGGTTTGATCACTTCGGCCTTGCTCAATGGAATGGTGTAGTACTCATTGGGCACATGCTCCACTGCTGCTCGGTACAAAATCTTTGGTTCCATAAAGATCACGGGGTCGTTGTGCTCGAAGATGGACGATAATAGCAGTCCTTTGGCTTGTGAAGGTGACCGGGGCACTACGACACGTACGCCCGGAATGTGCGCAAAGAGGGACTCGGGAGATTGCGTGTGGTACCTTTGATACCGAGAATGTCAGCAATTGATTTCCCCAGTCAGAGAGCGCTTCGATCGGCCAAACGTACAATGCACCATGTCCGACAGCACCACATGGCATTCGAATCACCAAGCCCCCCACATTGATCCCTGTCCCTCCTTCTCTGTATCGAAACTTGGCGGCTTCATTGACAATTTGATCGAATGCAGGAAATACATAATCAGCGAATTGGATCTCTGCCACGGGTTTCATTCCCTCGGCCGCAGCACCGATAGCGAACCCCGCAATACCTTGTTCGGTCAAGGGGGTATTGAACACACGATCTGAGCCAAAATCTGTCTGTAGGTCCATTGAGCAACGGAAAACACCCCCGAATGCGACATCCTCGCCGAAGAGTAGGACCTTGTCTGAAGTTGATAGCGCGGTCCGTAGCGCAGAGTTAATGGCCTGAAACAGATTTAGGCGTTTGCTGGTAGCGGCAGCGGGAAAGTCGGCGACCCCAGAAAGTGAAGAGGGGGTATGGTGAAGGAGTGAAGTGGACTTGTAGTCGATTGGCAAGTTAAGCTTGGCTAAGGGCGACGGGGCACCTGAATAGTAACGGCGGAGCACTCGCGAGGTCAGGGCCCGCGAAGATCTTAACGGCACCATATCTGATAGGAAGCTAAAAAGACAACCAGATTGATAAAAGGGATTAAAAGGGGCCTTGGAACTTCCTGGCCATATTATAGGGAAAAAATGGACTCCTTGTCTTCTTTACACCTGCAGTTTGCGGGGAACAGCGCCGCGGCTAACCGCGCCCAATGCAAACGGATCAAACATGGATGACGAACATCTGAAATTATGCTCCTCGTAGTCACTGAGAGCTTGGGAGCTTGAATTGAGTGATTGATAGATAGCTCGTATAGTGGTCTCCAGATACTAGATTTCTCTACCAGTCTCTCGGTGTGGAAGTTATAAATGAATATGTAGAGCTTAATAATATTTCATATATATTCTCCGTATCCCTAATCCCTTATGCAGTAAAATCTAAACAAGAGGCTCTAGATTAAAGTCTATCTCCGAAAGTTTTCATTTTCTGACATCCAAGGATTTGCACTTCTTTCATTCTACACGTTTCTACATTAGGTATGGCATGATTCTACAGATAGTTGTTTCTGATAGATGATGAGATAAGCAACTTGGAAGATCATGGATCGGGTAAGGCAATAAGGCAGCAGGAACCACACTATCGCCAATCAGGACTAGCGTTTCCTCCAAATCATCGCGGGAGGGTCGAATTTCTGCGATTTCTGGATTTCGTAACTTGATCGTCCAAATTCTTTGTGATTTCCTTTGCTTTCTTCCTTGTTATATTTTGGTGTACACAATGGCCGCCGTCGCCCCTCGGAAATGCAGCGGAGTGGACTGCGCCAACAACGCAGGCACCTTACAATGTCCCACCTGCCTAAAGATGGGTACCGACAGTTTCTTCTGCGCGCAAGACTGTTTCAAGCGGAGCTGGGTAAGCACTCCTGGAGTCTGATAAATGGGGCGCTTGGTGTCCAAGGGATCTTTCCATGCTGACATTTACTTCCACTAGACCGAACACAAGACTATCCATAAGAAGAGTAATTTCCTCACCAACCTATTCCCTCCGAAGGTAGTTTCTGAACCTGACCCAGCTACCGGCCACTTCAACCCATTTCCCACGTTCAACTTTGCCGGTCCTCTGCGCCCCCTCTACCCTCTTTCGGCCACCCGGACCGTGCCCAAGTCCATCCCGTACCCCGATTATGCGCGAGATGGCATTCCTCGATCCGAACAGAAGCTGTTCGGCCAGCACAGCATCAAGATCTTGAACAAGGAAGAGCAGGAGGGAATGCGCAAAGTTTGCCGCTTGGCCCGCGAGGTCTTGGATATTGCGGCCCGCGCATTGAAGCCCGGCGTGACAACTGACTATATTGATGAGGTGGTTCACAAGGCTTGTCTCGAGCGCGAGGTGAGATTATTATCCAATCAGAGTAGCATAAAATCACGGGCACTAACATGACATAGTCTTACCCATCGCCGCTCAATTACATGCACTTCCCGAAGTCTGTTTGTACCTCAGTCAACGAGACCATCTGTCACGGTATTCCCGACCAACGGCCGTTAGAGGATGGAGACATCGTCAACATTGACGTCACCCTGTACCATAAGGGATTCCACGGCGATATCAATGAGACCTACTACGTTGGAGATAAGGCCCGCGCCAACTCTGACGCGGTCCGAGTGGTGGAGACTTCCCGCGAATGTCTGGATAAGTCTATCGACTTGGTCAAGCCTGGCATGCTGTTCCGGGACCCCGGAAACGTGATCGAGAAACATGCCAAGTCCCGGAACTGCAGTGTTGTGAAGACCTACTGTGGTCATGGTATCAACCAGCTGTTCCACTGCGCGCCTAACGTGCCTCACTACGGCAAGAATAAGGCTGTCGGCACCGCCAAGCCTGGCATGTGCTTCACAATCGAACCCATGATCAACATTGGCACACATCGGGATCGTACATGGCCCGATGACTGGACCAGCACCACTGCTGACGGAACTTTATCGGCCCAATTCGAGCACACTCTGCTAGTGACGGAAGATGGTGTGGAGGTTCTCACAGCCCGACTTCCCGACTCCCCGGGTGGGCCCATTCCCATGCCCGTGTAAAAATAGGATGGAGAACATATTAGATTTGGTGGGTATTTGCATCCTTGCTCATATACCGAGCTAAATACATGACCCTTTCTACGCCAATTTGGATTCTTCGCCCTATGTTTTGTAGATGATTTGCACATCTGGCCCCACATACACAACATAACCCCAACTTTAACCTTCATGGGCGTCATTCAAACCTCAAACGCCCTGCAGACCTTGGGAGGCGTGAGAATCTTACTGGTGTCTAATTGAAGGAACCGCAATGTATTAATTCTGGTACGTTCACGATGCTCTGGTTCACTATTCAGTCATTCGATTTCTGAAGAAAGTGGTCCCGCGAGAACAGCCCCGCGAACAGCCCCACATAAAGCACCACATTCACATTGGCTTAGCTCTTTCCCCCTTCTCGCCATTTTTTGATAATTTTCTCATCCAATTCTCTGTGACTGTGATCAGGGAGCTCCACATCTTACCAACCAACATTTCCATCATGGCTCAACTCCACAGCGCCCCTCCATTCCGTGCAGAGCATATGGGATCTTTGCTCCGCCCGGAGATTCTCCTTGAGGCGCGGGCCAAGATTCGCGATGGTGCATCCGAGGAGGAGGCCGGTCTGCCTGCTGTCGAGCGCAAGGCTATCGCCGATGTGGTGAAGATGCAGACTGATCTCGGCTACAAAGCAGTTACATCCGGTGAATTCAACCGCACTAGGTTTTGGGGACTCACTTTTGATGAGTTTGGAGGAACCATTCGCTTGCAGGATGCTGATGCCTCGATGTTCCGTCTCTATCACCCTGATGTCGTCAGTCTGATCGAAAAAGATCGCAAGGTCATGCCCGGTGACTCGGTCATCGCCGGTTCCAAGCTTTACTGGAGCCCGGATAGGTCCGTCTCCAACCTGCATGAGTTGAAGCTTCTACAGGAGTCTCTTCCTGGCCCCACAGGGAAGATCACAATTATCACGCCTTCATGGTTTCACATGCGCTACAAGCAAGGCAAGGCCTACACACCGGAAGCCTATGCCAACGATAGCGAATACTTCAAGGGTGTAGCCCAGGTCTACCAGGCCGAGCTGGACGCGCTGTACAAGGCTGGTCTGCGCAACGTGCAGTTCGATGATCCGAACATGGCTTACTTCTGCTCCACCTCTTTCCGTAAGGGATGGGAAGAGGACAAGGATAACATTGGCACTGTCGATGACTTGCTCGACGCTTATATCCAACTCTACAACGACTGCATTAGCAAGGTTCCTGCGGATATGCACACAGGTATTCACCTGTGCCGCGGAAACTTCATCGGTGGACGCCACTTCGCCGAGGGTTCTTATGATATCATTGCCAAGAAGCTGTTTGAGAACCTCAATGTTAACACTTTCTACCTCGAGTACGACACTGAGCGGGCCGGTGGCTTCGAGCCTCTCAAGTTCCTCCCCAAGAACAAGAATGTCGTTGTTGGTGTGATTAGCACTAAGCTCCGTGAGCTGGAGGACAAGGACGCCGTCAAGGAACGTATCTACAAGGCTGCTGAATTTGTGGCAGCTGGTAGTGGTGAAACCCGCGAGGAAGCACTCAAGCGAGTCTGTGTCAGCCCTCAGTGTGGCTTCAGCACTCACGAGAGTGGATATCCTCTGTCATTTGAGGATCAGAAGAACAAGCTGAGCCTGGTCCGCCAGGTTGCGGATGAGATCTGGGGCGAGCCATAAGCGATCAAGCGACGGTGACTTGATCTGCAGCCGTGGTGGCCTAGGTGTTAGTTCCTGCAAAAATTATTTCAACATGACAGGAAAGCGACGATGAGACGACGTGAACGATGATTAGAGAGATGAGATCAGACATGTACATAATTCAACAGAAGTACCCCTTAGCCCAATTTAATTGGCATATACCTCAATGAAGTTGAACTTTCAACGACCCTTGAGACCCATTACTAATCCATGAAAGTCTGAGAACATTTGGACAGCTTCTGGTGTCAAGGCCTGGAAGTGTCCGATTATTCTGAAGACTATAATACATTGGATATGCCAGCTTCATTGCTTGCCCCATCTTATGTCAAAAACAAAGTTCGAGGGTTCCTGTTCCTCCTCCCTTTACTTCATGTCTACATATCCAACAAGTACTCTCCCTGACGTATCACAAGCTGCAGTTGTCTATGTTGATGCACATCAAGAGGATTAGTTTATGATGCCGCGAGTTTGCAAACAAACACTGCACATTACTGGTACCGCCGGCTGTGCGGGGGAAAAGGCGACTTAGTCGTCTACCACGAAAGTCAACATCGAATCTTACACCCATGCCCCATGTGGTAATCACAAGAAATCCAAGAACTGGAACCCGCTGTGTCCAATGCCTGGTTGGCGATTGAAGGGGTTCCTGAGAATCTGGAACTCAATATCCAGACACTTCGCGAATTGATACGAGAGCGCCAGCCCTTTGTATCTTGGTATCCAATAGCTAATCGTTAAAGTCGAGCCTCCTGGAGATGTATGTTACTCTTCCATAACAGGGACTGTTTTGGACAAACATGGGGCGCAATACGGCTTGCGATAGCTCGCGGATATGGATGGCAGCAAAATTCGGAATCTTTTTCCAACCAGCAAAGTGCATACTCCAAACAGATTGCGGTGATAGATTCTCGACATCAAATCTTTCTCTGCGAGCTAGAGGGAATTAGTGTGCATCGCTGTGACTATGGGAGATATGCAACACAGCAGATCGTAAACCCAGAGACCACGTTGTTAGAACCAATGAGGCTTTGGAGTGTTGGGATCGCTATTGATGCTGAGTGTGGGTTGATGTACTGGATGCAGAAAGGTCCCAGCAAGGGCGGCCGGTGTCGCGTGTTTTGCACCAGCCTCAATACCCCTCTTTGGAGAGACTATGGAGAATCGATCCGATCTTCGACTCGGATTTGATAACTTGCTTGAGCCTATTGATATCGAACATCAATAGCCGGACACAAACATCTCATTGGACCGACCGCGGAGAGCATCTGATGGGATGTGCGTTATACCAGGCCTATGTGGGCGGAGAGAGCATTGACATGCAAAAGGTGACTCTGGCCCAGCATTCTCATGAACCGATTGGTTTAAAGTTGGATATTGTCAACAACATTGTGTACATGACAGATATGGGGGAAGCTTATACTCTGTTTCATTGGAGGGTGGCCTGATGTTTTAGTTGGTGTGTGATTAGTGCGTAATGATGCCTGCTGTACTGGACCCCTGGTGTAGGAGAATTTCTATTCTCTTGCCGAGAACTGATGAATTATATTGCCCCACGCGAACGTGGGGAACTCGGCCTTTGGAAATTATCAAACCAGCGTATTTCCATATTACAATACAGTTCCGTTCCAGTACAGCCCTAACGGTCTAGTCGTAAATATAATGTCTTGGAAGTTAGGTATCAGTAATAATCTCTGGAAATCTAGCGGTCTGGCTATTATGGTGGGGTAGTGGAATGTTTTTCTGGCATTCTGCCTCGGTAGTAAGTGAATCCCTTCCATGGTTATCTACTCTTCCTGCCTAAGTCTCATGAGGCGTACAGCAGAAGCCAACAGCATGAACAGCAAAAACAAAAGATACACACGTGTGGCTACTTCCGACTTCGATGAGTCGCTATCGTCTAATGAGCAGTTGTACGGAATTAGAAAACAGAATGCCCGGTTTATTTACCTGCAGTATGCGGCTTTCGCCTTCTTGATCGTATCTAACATTGTTTTTCTCGGTCTGTGGTGGCGGGCTACACAGCTAGAAGAGATTTGCGTGAGACCAAAGGTGTCATATTGTATGTCTTTCCTTCAAGCAAAGGCTTGCACTTGAGCTGACTCAACTCACAGCTCCCGCTAAACACGTCATCTCCTATGAGCCATCTCGGCTCTACCGGGACATCCAGCATAATGTTTTCAGTAACGATCCTCGCCTGGACCCTAGTCCCGAATTTGACGCAGCATGGAATCGTTTGATAGAACGTGAGATTTGATTCATCCATAAATACGGTAGAGCTAATTTTATAACCAGCGATGACGATAAAAATATCCGGCGAAGAGTTAGCGCACCTCCCTGACCCGAGTATTGCGTTCAAGGACGGATCCGGTTATATCGCGGAATTGGCTGTATACCATGAGCTTCATTGCATTGTGCGTACCCCAATGGACAGTACAAGGCAAACGGTCTACTGATATCCAGGCTTCAGAAACGGATGCGTCGCCATTTCCACCTAGACCGGTACTACCCTAACATGACAGAGGATGAATGGAATCGCGAGCAGATTCACGTGGATCATTGTCTTGAGTACTGGCGCGAATCGGCCATGTGTCGAGGTGACACTACTCTTTCTACCTTTCGCTGGGAGGACGGTCTGCCGTTTTCACGCGTCTATAGTGACCACGAGTGCGTTAATTGGGCGGCCTTGGATGAATGGGCCAGATCGCGAATGGTTGATATGAGCAATTATGACATGTTAGAGCATTGAGATTATACGCTTGGGATACAAGGCTATCTTCCAATGTGAGCTGCATTTCGCTACCTCTATAATTCAACTGAGAATACCCGTATCTGTCGAGTTGGCCCATTTCTCAGCCCACTCATACACCTCATGATAAGATCGACATTGTCGCTTCTGTCCCCAGCCGCTTGTGGCACGAGTTTCGTAGTCCAGAACCTCTAGATTCGTATCTGCACCGCACATCAAAGTCTGTCGGATGTAATCGAAGCAATGACGAACATGCGACTGTGCCATTCTGGTTCCCGTCTCCTCAAGGAACTCATCCGGGCGCTGTCCTCCTCTCGCGACATCAGCATCTTCAATGGCCGTATAATAAGACACCACAATCGCATGCTATTAGGGCGATAATCCCTGCCGTTAGTAAAGCTCGTGCTGCCTACAAGTTTCAAGCTACTTACCAAGCAATGTAGCTGGTGAAAAACAGCCAGGTTTGAGATGAAAGGAGCAATTTCAGGATGATGAACAAATCCTCGGCCAACTTGAGTAAAAAATGACGATAAGTAGAGGCATATTGAAGAATGTATTTTTAATTTACCTGGGATTAAAGAGTTCCATGCGGCCTCCGACTCAGGTGTTGGTCTCTCTGAGAAGAGGAGGTCGTGTTCAAAAACAACCTCGACATTCCCCGGTGGTGCTATCAAGCTTTAGCACAACGACCCCTACTATCGATGAGACGTCGAAGAGATAGTCCTTACATATGAGACCATCCCACTTTCTGTCTGAAAAATGCTGACCAGTGAGCCAGCCTAGAATGAGTGCGATGGTAAAAGTCACAACGACTGGCACAATCGTCACCGCTGCTCTGCTGCTCAGGGAAGGTGGTTTTGCAAGGCTTGACGTCAAAGCCTCAGGTTCATCTGACGCAAGCGGTTGATAATTTACCTCCTTTTGAGAGGATGAAGGCGCCATCATAAATCCTTTCTATTAGTATTTACTCTCTTGGTCTCTTAACGAAGAAGAGTGCAAGCACACACACCGATGGGAAACCATCAGGTATTGAATTTGGTATCAATACTAGCGTGAGCATGTAATGGTAATTCGGATTACTACAGCCACCTGAGGTCCCAGACCCTTGCATGCATCGATGCCCAGATGTATTTGCCAATGCACATTACGTATGGTGTCCGACCTTGGAAGGTTGTGCTACGTCCTTAGCCTTCAGTGGCGGTGTTGCGTTGCCACGTATGCAAGCTAATTTCGAAGTGCAGAGACCCAAGAGTCCCAACCTCACACAGATCATCGTCCCCTCTTTGGCGCTCTGCAATCTGTTTGGTTACCATAGTCTCGGTGCTCTTCACTCAGCACTATGTTGAATCTATGAATCCTGCACTCTTTTCTCATCGCGTGGCCGCCAGGAACGGGAGGGGAAAAGGATACTGGCAGAGTAATCCTATATCAGATGTGGCAAGGTTCTGAGCCATCAGACTAAAGTTCACAGTATTATTTGGTCTCCAGATGAAATGGTATAAATTTATACTATCTCTTCGCATCAAAAGCGGCCTGAACAACAGGACGTTCGTGCGAGTCTGTGCTTGGGTGAGTGGGTCGTTTTGACACAAAGCAGGAAATGATTGGATTAGACTATTACTATCTCATCATTGTCACATTTGTTTTAGAGTTCTTGAATACTGTATATTATCGTCTGCTGTGTGATGGTCTGTCCTCAAGGCCCTTGCCCAATTGAAGGGTAGTAAGAGCTCTTGAACCCGTCGGCAATGGAGGCGACATCATCCACGTACCCCTACCGAAGGCCTTCCAAGGTTTGTATGCCAAGCATGCATATATAAGTTCCAGGTATGTCCCGGTTACTGAATCCACGCCTTCCCAGGTTCACGATACTTCACCCAATCCCCCCAGCAACACTTGGGCATTCGACAAGAGCCACCAAGCCAACAAAATGCGGGCTTTCACTTACACTTCAATTTTCATGCTGCTTTTAAGCACAACCGCAGCCCTCCCTGCTCGTAATTCTCTTCCCCCATTCCAGAAAAGCGTCATTGACTAACTTCTGTCAAGCGACAACGGATGCCGATGACCTGGTCCGTAATAGCTGGTCTGAAAAGCGCGCCGACGCCGACGACATGGTCCGTAATAGCTGGTCTGAAAAGCGCGCTGATGCCGACGACATGGTCCGCAATAGCTGGTCCGAAAAGCGCGCTGATGCCGACGACATGGTCCGCAATAGCTGGTCTGAAAAGCGCGCCGATGCCGACGACATGGTCCGCAATAGCTGGTCTGAAAAGCGCGCTGATGCCGATGATATGGTCCGCAATAGCTGGTCCGAATAGACAGTCCCTTTAGGCGGAAGAGCCAGATTTTTCCAAGGGTTACGACTGCTTCAGCAGGCTTAAGCAAGTTGTCTATACTATATGGCTCTAGTCTTTCTGGGTCTATAAAGCGCCATTATGAATATATCTGTTCACTGTAAAATGTTATGTCCCGCTATAATAATTTTTTTTTTGGGTCCTTGGAAACACTAGTCTCACCATGTAAACATTCATGTAAACGGTGGCCGATTAATAAGTTTGCCACTGCAACGCATTAAGGTGCATACGAGAGCATAGCGGGGCGCAACATTGGAGGGGTAAAAGACGCGCAGATGGAGATCCGGACATATTTCACAAGGATCTCGGATCCACTTTTACCAAAACACCGGGTGGAATGTTCTTCTGCGCGGGGACAAAACCAATCAGGAGGCAAAGACATCCCGGTCATTGCCATGCTAAAGAATGGAGTATCAAGACAGACGCCTATTCGACGCTCGCGCAGCTGAGGAGAAATGGAGAACCAGAATACCGGGAGCATGGATGGGGCGACGTGCATAACCTTGGAATGGCACCATGTATTCATGACTTACTGTATTGTTATTATGGCCCGAGACATTAGTTACGAGGGTTCTATTTGTTTTGGAGGCCAAAACGAGCGCTAGAAACCAGGATCCCCAAATTGGGGAATTTCATTCATTTATTTTACTCATAGCGCTGTGTGGCTTTTAGTGTGCCAAGGTTAGGACCTGACCTGCTACCTAGTACTGTGTTGCCATTTGACTTCTGAAACCAAGGAGAATTGAAAGAGTGTGCAGTGATTGTAGATCTACAAGGCAAAAACATAGATGAATTTAGAGTTCTTCACACAATCCATCATACTTTCACAGTTATTTATTCTTTATTTTCTTTTTAAAAACAGAATTCCCATTTAATAATGCCACGTGCCTATATGAAATCACATCGATGATCCCGTGCTTCTTAGGTCCTAGCGGCCGTTTAAACAAGAATCTACATATACCGACCCGACGGCTACCACGTCATCACCGCTACTTTGTCCTCTGCAATATCGACAGCTCTATTGGATGCTGCTTCTACTTCCATCCTTTCTAATCGCATCCTTTACATGAAGTTCCTCGTATTCATCGTCTATCTTTGATGTCCACCTTGCTCATTTAAGTGGCTACCTTTATATGAATTCTTTGGACTGTGGCTTTACTGCTCCTTTCATCAAGATGTTGGCAGTTCCCGTTATTGGCACCATCCTGAAGTCTCAGATCAAGAAACATCTACTATCGTAATTGGATAGATCTTAGGTCCATGATTAAGGCCTTTTCCAATACTGTTGCCTGAGGCATAAGGACTACTTAAAACGGATTAGCTTCCGTCGCATTGAACGTCGCAGTAGAAAAAAAAATCTTAGCATACATAATTGTTCTAGACGTCCCGAGTTAATGCGCGCCTCTACCTTCTGGCAACGCAGTTTGACTGGAGATCTTCCTCTTCTGCGAACGACCCTCAGTGCCAAGTATCACAAGCCCCAATTGCTTGCCACTCGACCCCTCTCACGATCTTTTTGGATCAAGCTTGATCGACCCACGCCGGCTGAAATCTTCAATCGCACACCATGGCCGACAACAAAGGAACAGGAGACGGAGCTGGTAGAAGGCGTAAGAACCGCGATATGGGGCGAAATGAATGGAGGTACTGGTGCAGCATTCCCCGCACGCTCTTGAATACAGCTAACTAAGCAAGTCGGCAAGCGATAGATAAACGAGAACGCCTGGAGCGGCAAGCCGAGACAAAACGGCGCAAAATCGAAAATGGAGAGGCAGTGCTGGCCCCGATCTACGCAACCGAGTTTTCCAAGGAGGAAATCGCCAATGAAGAACGACGTCCCAAGAAGAAAGTTGCGCTCATGTTGGGCTACTCGGGAACCGGCTACTTTGGCATGCAGCTGAATGAACAGCAAAAAACCATCGAGGGAGACCTTTTCTCGGCTCTTGTCGCTGCCCGTGCTATCTCCAAAGCAAATGCGTCAGACCCCAAGAAATCCTCCTTCGTCCGTTGCGCGCGTACAGATAAGGGCGTCCATGCTGCAGGCAATGTGGTGTCTCTGAAGATGATTGTGGAGGACCCCGATATTGTCCAGAAGATCAACGAAAACCTCAGCCCGCAGATCCGGGTCTGGGGCTATGAGCTCGCTACGAGCAGCTTCAGCTGTTATCAGATGTGCGATTCTCGCGTTTACGAATACTTGATGCCCAGCCATTGTCTTCTGCCGCCACACCCCAGTACTCACCTCGGCAAGAAGATTATTGAGCAGGCCGAGAAGGCAGGTGACATGGATAATGTCAATGCCAGACAGGAGGAGGTCCTAGGCTACTGGGAGAAAGTTGATCAAGAGTACATCGAACCCATCCTTGAGCAAGTTCCAGAGGATATTCGCAGCATCGTTCAAAAATCTCTTTTTGTCAATGAAGACCAGGAACCATCAACACAAGACGAGGAAGATGAAGAGCCTACAACCACAGAGTCGGAGACTAAGGCTGAGGATCCCACGCCGCAGCCAGCTGTTGACACTCAGCAACCTCAGACTGATGCGGGCGAGGCCGAGCCCTTCGTCATGGATCCTCGTCAAAGACTGATCCTTGATACTATCAAGTCAATCAAAGCAGCATACATTGCCGCCAAACGGGCATACCGTGTCCCTGCTTCCCGTGTCGCCCGTCTACAGGCATGTTTGGACCAATATGAAGGAACGAAGAGGTTCCACAACTACACAATCCAGAAGACTTTCAAGGATGCATCCGCTCAGCGCCATATCAAGTCTTTCAAGGTCAACCCGACCCCAGTTGTGATCAACGGCACCGAGTGGCTAAGCTTGAAGGTGCACGGCCAGAGCTTCATGATGCACCAAATTCGCAAAATGGTTGCTATGGCCGCTCTGCTCGTTCGCAGTGGCTGTATTCCCAGCCGTATCTCGGAGACATACGGCCCCGAACGGATCGCCATTCCCAAGGCCCCCGGTCTGGGATTGTTGCTCGAGCGTCCTATTTTTGAAACCTACAATACCAAGGCTAGTGGACTCGGCCGTGAACCAGTAGGTTTTGAGAAATACACAACCGAAATGGAGGAATTCAAGCAGCGAGAGATTTATGACCGAATTTTCCGCGAGGAAGAACAAACTTCTGCGTGAGTTTACCTGCCCGCGTCATATTACCTTCCCAGAAAAATGCTAACGACCGTCTGCAGGTTCAACATCTTCTTCAATCATATTGATCATTTCCCCATGGAGTACTATCTCTATGTCACATCTGGCGGTATCGAAGCTGCCAAGCTGGTTTCCGCTCCTACAACCGGGGCGCATAAGGAAGGTGGGAAATCAGAAAAAGAGGCCATCGCCGAAGCTGAGTTCGGGTCTGATGACGAGGGAAAAAACCCTACGGAGGACAGCTGAAGTATATTCTCTTGTATTGCCTAGGAGAATCGTATAAAGAATATCATGAAGCTCCATTGCACATGCGTACTTATCTTCCAAGGTAGAGCCTGAAGCACTTGATAGAGGGACATGTCCACATCTTTCAAGGATTGGACTTCTCTGGTCTCGGTTTTCTAAGACCGTTGGCTTATTCCAGTCCCTCCTGATTTAAAGCTAGCTGTTGAAAATCAGGGCCTCGCGCACCAACCGCGCCAACCATGATCTTTTGGTATGTATATATCCTTCCTGTCATGAAAACGGTGACACAGTCCAAAAAGGACGCACCAGGGTGCAATGGTGATAAGCATGTAAGATAGTGATCCAGATAGAAGGTGTGTCAGTTGTATGAGGAACTCAGAATGGCAAAATATTATAAATTGGATGAACCTGGTTTGTCATGGATATGGGTACCGCCAGGGCACCATGACTTCATCCATAGAGCCAGTTCGATATGTTTAGGCCTTCAGTCAATCTTCCCAACTCCCTGCAAAGTCAAGTAGACATCCGTGCCCCATCCCCAAAGACTCTGTATGGCAATACTACCCCCAAAATACTCCGCATAGGCCCGACTCAGGGGCAACCCATAGCCGAGACCTGCGATGCTGCTGATGTGGCCCCCCGAGCTAGCGATTGTGTCCAGAGCCCGGAGATTGCCGCTATCCGAGCTTTCGAAGTCCATGTCTGAAAAAGTGGTGAAGCTGTACGACCAGATATGTGGCAAAACTTCCGGTGGAATACCTCCGCCTCGGTCGCGAATCCGGATTGTGATGCTTTGCGAAGACGGGTTTGTGTGGCCAACCGCTTCGTTGGTTGCAGGTTCAAGCTCAAAACTGCCATCATTATCCCCTTGGAAGGGACGCCCGATCCCAGGGACATCCGGCGCGGAGGCGATTGTCACCTCGATAGGTTCCCGTTCGTTGCCGGACTCGATGGTCGCTCGGAAAGCATTTTTCAACAGCTCTGTGATGATGTACTCCACATGGACAGGGATATGGGCAAACGAGGCATCGGGCTCACCGCCGATTTCCAGGCGTGGACGGACTCCATATTTAAGTTCACAGATCTCGCTAACGAAATCTTCACACGACCGAATGATGCGGGCGGGTTTTAAAGCCGTATCAATGACTCCGATGTAGTTTGACGGACTGGTATTGCGAGAAGATGACTCGTGAGGGTCCTCCGAAAGTTCATCAACGACTGGCTGAGACGTCATATGTAAAGCGAGATGCTGCTCTGCGATCAAACGTGTGCCAATGCGTGCGCGCAGATGGGTGTCCAAAAAGCGAGTCACATCTTCGGGGCTGATATACTTTCGGGATTCGAGAAATCCGCGCGCTAGAATGGGTATGGTATTCGTATGCGTATGGACTAGATCTGCCAGCACGTCCCCAAATTGCTTTTCCTCTTCAAACGTGGTGATTTTCCGTTGTTGATAGGGGAGGAGAGTGGAGAGTGAATGGAGGTAGTTGTGGTAGATGCGGGACATATGAGGGTTCGAAACGATGATAAAGGGCAAATTCCGCAATGCCTGAATGCGTGATGCCAGTCGCGCTGGAAGAAGGGAAAGGGTGAAGTTGGCGGAGGCGAGGAGCGCATCTTTGGACAACGGTGGGCGGCCATGGCTTGAACAAGAAGAACTCGTGAGTTTTGCGCTTGGTGAGGATCCCTTGAAATTTGTACTCACCGGAGTAGATCGGCCAGTGTCAAGGACCGACGAGGGGTTGCAGCTAGGCGGGCAACCTCGTCGCGGGCAACATCCTCGGAGACACGGCGGGACCAATTGTGATTGCGATTCACCTGTGTTACATGGCGTAGATGGCCAGCATCTCCAGGTAATGCCTGCCTGGAGGGCCGAACTCTGGAAAATCTGGCTCCTATCATATCTGTTTGGAATAATGCAAAGCTTCACGATCACGAAATTGACCGTTGTTGGGGAGGGCGGTGAAGCTGCGGATATCGTCGGCGCCACAACGAGAGTCGAGAGAGCAATTAGGAATCAGGACTAAAGGAAGCTCAGTAGGGATAATGCAAGATCAAATTTTCTTCTATCATGACTGATCCATAGTGATAGTTGACAATGAGTCCATGTTCACCTTCAACTAGACTTTCATTGTTCGTATATAGAGCTTATTATATTGCCTCATCCGAGGTTCGTCTGAAGTAGTTCAAGAATATGCACGAATAAAGGAAAAAATCACAAAACACAAAGAAAGGAGATGGAAAGCAGCATGGTCTATTTCCATCGCAGTCGTCACAGCTTACACGGCAGCCATCTCGATCTTCTTGCCTTTCACTGACAACCACTCAATGAAGATGGGACCAATGAGCGATAATGCTCCCATTGCCACGGAGACATAGAATGTTTGCGTGATCGCTTGATTATAGGCGACTAAGACACTCTCCAGAACAGGTCCAGACACCACAGAGCGCAGCAGAGTTGCGCCAGCAGAGACCAGCTTCGTAGCATCTGTACCCGGGGCATTTACAGCAAGGTTATGGAACAGCTGGTTTTGGAAGATGTTCTGGGCCACAGAGAGGAAAATTGATCCACCCAGAGTTTGCGTGAACATCATGATGGCCGTTCCACTGGGCACGTCTTCCGCTTTGAGGGCAGTCTGTGCGACAATCATCGGCTGCTGCATGCCTAGTCCGAGACCGATACCGAACAAGGCTTGGTATCCAATCCACTTAGGGTGGCCCGAATTGACATCCAGAGTGGACAGGAGACCAGCTGCAATAGTGATAATAATGGATGAGAAAATCATGAAGGGAGTATAGTAGCCACATGCCGTGATGAGACCACCTGCCAGAATCGACACAACCACAACGGCAATAATCATTGGCAAGTTCATGATTCCGGATTTGATGGCCGAGGCCCCTTTGATGGCTTGGAACCAGATAGGAAGCTGCAGGAAAAGTTAGCGCTGCAGTATATTAGAAGTAGACGGGGTAACGCACATAATAGACGAGGACAAAGTAGCATGCTCCAAGTGCCATGGCATACCAAGCAGCACCCCAGACGTTGCGGTTTTTGATTAGACGTGGAGGCACAGTGGCGCGATCTTGACCACGGTGTTGAATCCACATGAACGCCAGAGCCAACACGCCGAAGATAACAAAAAGGGCAATGATGCGGCCATCGCTCCAACTATACTTAGTACCACCCCATTGCAAAGCGAGTAATAAACAGATAATTGCCGGCAAGAAACACAAGGACCCAAGGAGATCCATCTCAGCCAGCTGCTGCTTCCACCCAGCCTTCTTCTTGATCGCCTTGGTGGACTTGAAGAAGAAGACAATGAAGATAAATGTGACAGCCCCAATTGGCAGATTAATATAAAAGCACCACCGCCAGGTAAGCTTGTCTGTAAAGGCACCTCCCATTCTGCAAAATCATTAGTCCGCTGGGCTTGTAGGAAGAGCAGAGCCAAACATACAGTGGACCGGCCACATTCGCAATTCCAAACATTGCGCCCACCAATCCCGTATACACGGGGCGTTTATCCAGAGGCACACTCTGACTGATTATCAAGATTGACCCGGAAAACAGTCCAGCTGCCCCCAGGCCTGCAATCGCCCGACCGCAGATTAAGCCGACTGAGCTGGGGGTAACACCACAGACCAAAGAACCAATTTCGAAAATGGAGAGAGCAATCAAGTAGATCCACTTGATGGGATAGAATGTGTAAAGTTTGCCGAACATCAGAGTGACGGAGCAGGTGGTCAACAGATATGCACTTCCATACCAACCCACGTCATCGAGCGAATTAAACTGATCCGTGATCTTGGGGATTGCTGTTGCGATGATTGTGTTATCCTGTAGTTCCATCAGCATATCGGTCTTGTGCAAGCCATGTCACCAAACTTCGGACTGACCAGTGCGACACAAAATACACAGAAACACAACGCGATTGTAATGAGAAAGAGTCTCCAGGCACTTGGATATTCCGTATCATCTTTGGGCTCCTCGCTCGGCTTGCTATCCTCATTCTTTCCGTCTGGATTGGAAGCCTCTTTTTCCGAGTCGTTTTGTGGCATTAATTCTTTCTCGGAGTTTTCGTTCAAATCACCTTCCCTTGACGAGTCGGTCGTGGCCTCTTTGTTTGTATCATCGGGCGCCGTAGTATCTCGGATGGGCTCATCAACCAATGTGCTCTCCTTTTCGCTGGATGGCTTGGAGTTACCATTCTGTTGAGACTGAGCATCTGTGTCGGAATCATGCTTGTCCATTGCAGGGTGGGTCTCCCTTGGGGGTTCTGCTTTACCAAAGATAGACATTATGATTAGGGAATAACAAAAGAATAGATCTACTACATGCAAAAAGAAGGAAAGAGAGGAATATAACGATGGACAGAAAGAGAGAGAAAAATTTTAAACTCAAAACCAGGAGAGCGAGGGTTGTCAACACGACTGGCCCTTTATACAGGTCTCATGGACACCTTGCTGATGGACATAAGACTAAAGAAGAAGTTGTGCATGGCAAAGAATAGATATGATAGGTTCAAAGACAAGATTGACTGAACAAACACGTCAACAGGGCAAGCTGAAACTGCTCAGCTGCAGCCCAGGCTAAAAAGGCGAACAAGGGGTCATATGCAAGGATCGGCTTATATAGTCTGCAGGTATTGTTCCCACTTCAAACTCCCCTATAGGAGAGTTACGAGGCAAGGTTGAGATTGAAATTGAAAATCCCCTTGCTTATTTCTAACTGTCCCTTTGATCTTTGCTTTTTACTCTGTTGTCCTGGAGTTTCCATTATGACTAAAGTATATCCGACCGGGCTTCCAAGGTAGTCTCAAGGTTTGAAGCCTTGTCTACTTTTTTACTAATGAAGGACAATTGACTTTGATATGCAATTGCCTTGTCGGTGTCTTAATAAATAATGAATTTGCCGAAGATGACGCTCCTTGGCCACGAAATGTCCAGTCAAACACCCTGCTTACCTAAGCTCGTCATATTCAAAATCCATGTTCGGTCTTCAGAAGTGTGTAGTCGCACCGAAAAAAAGGAGACACTATATTGATGTCCTAATGTGCCAGTGTGCCACGGCTCATTTGGACAGGCAGCCTGGACCCATGTAGACAGCAGCTACTAGTTATATACCACCGAGGCCTGGCTAACACAATGCGCTCATCTCACAGACACTCGATTTAGTTCGAGGCTACCTTGCCATAATGTTGATCCAGGAATTGGCTCTATAATTAGCTAGCAACAATATGACATAGAGGCTTGAGAGACGTGTAAGCTACGGATATCTGGCTTTCTTCTGGCAGTGGCTTCATATTAATCAGCTTCCCCACATCGGCTTGACATGTACAGTATACACTCAACCCTGGAAAGTCAATCGACCTACTTCGAAAAGGTACAACGTCTATCGTTGCTCAACCCCGCTCGCAATTGTAAAAAACATGATAACACTTGCGATATTGGCCAATGAGACACATTTACACCGTAGCTATCTCTACATGCGGGGTCCAAATGACGTTAGTCAGCAGCCAATGACGCGAGCCTTGGAACGGGTAACAAGATACCTGGAGTATCTCCGCTTCTCCTCCTTCATCCTCTTAAAACATTGCGAAGATGAGGGAGAAAACCATGGAGTCCTCGGAGACGACGCCTCTGTTGGCTGTATATGTTGCACCGCAGCGGTACCGCTACCCTCACCATGCGATCCGTCGCACTTGCACACTCCTGCTCGCCGCGCTGCTGCTGGTCGCGGGGACGCTGTTCTTGATCCCGTCTGCAATCCTGCCACGGGATGGTGGTTCTATTTGGTCTTATCTCCCATGGGCTCACCCCCTTCCATACGAGTCGTGGCCGCACGGCAACGGACTCACTTACGACCAACTGCAGGAAATCCTCCTTGAAACTCCGTCGGCAGCTAAGGCGCGGGAGTGGAGCTCATACTATACCGCGGGGCCCCACCTGGCGGGTAAGAACCTCAGCCAAGCTCTATGGACCATGGAAAAATGGCAGGAGTTTGGCGTGGAGGATACCAGCCTTGCTACCTATGAAATCTATTTGAATTACCCCGTGGATCACAGGTTGGCTTTGCTAAAGAAGTCGGACGATCAAACAGAGGTAACCTTTGAGGCTACTTTGGAGGAAGATGTGTTGGAGGAAGATCCAACTTCAAGTCTCCCCGATCGAGTTCCCGTCTTTCATGGATACTCAGCCAGTGGCAATGTCACTGCCCAGTTTGTGTACGCCAACTTTGGCACCTACAAGGACTTTGAAGACCTCGTGAATGCCAATATCACCCTAGAAGGCAACATTGCGATCGTCAAGTACGGCGGCATATTCCGTGGCCTCAAAGTCAAACGCGCACAGGAGCTCGGAATGGTAGGCGTGGTTATCTACTCGGATCCGCAAGAGGACGGGGACATCACCGAGCTTAATGGGTATGAGGCTTACCCCAACGGACCTGCCCGGAATCCCAGTGCTGTTCAGAGGGGTAGTACACAGTTTTTAAGTATGTGCCATTCTATCCAGCCTCGTTGAGCCATTTACTGACCTACAAAGGTATCCTCCCAGGAGATCCAACCACTCCGGGATATGCATCCAAACCAGGTGTGGAGCGACAGGACCCACAAAACTCCATTCCCTCCATTCCATCCCTTCCGATCTCTTACAAAGAGGCTCTGCCATTTTTGAAGGCTTTGAACGGTCACGGTCCCAAGGCATCAGAGTTCAACAAGTATTGGCAAGGCGGTGGTTTGGCACATAAGGGTGTCGAATATAACATTGGTCCTTCTCCGGCAGACGTCGTCATCAACCTGAACAACGAACAGGAATATGTGACGACTCCACTGTGGAACGTCATTGGCGTGATCAAGGGAAGCATTCCAGACGAAGTCATTGTGTTGGGTAATCACCGAGATGCATGGATTGCAGGAGGTGCAGGAGACCCCAACAGCGGATCCGCCGCTCTCAACGAGGTTATCCGTAGCTTCGGCGAAGCTCTGAAGGCTGGATGGAAACCGCTGCGAACAATTGTGTTCGCAAGCTGGGATGGCGAAGAATATGGCCTGCTTGGCTCCACAGAGTGGGTTGAAGACAACCTTCCCTGGCTCTCCAAGGCCAACGTCGCGTATCTCAATGTGGATGTTGCTGCTGCTGGCACGGAGTTTGCTCCTCGAGCCGCACCCCTGCTAAACAAATTGATTTATGAAGTCGCTGGCCTAGTGCAATCTCCCAACCAGACCGTGGCCGGCCAAACCGTCCGTGATGCTTGGAACGGGAAGATTTCCACAATGGGCAGTGGCAGTGATTTCACCGCATTCCAGGACTTTGCCGGTGTCGCCAGTCTAGACTTCGGGTTCGGTCGTGGTGAAAAGGACCCAGTCTATCCCTATCATTCAAATTACGACAGTTTCGCTTGGATGGAGAAATTTGGTGATGCAGATTGGAGCCACCACGTTGCGTGCACTAAACTGTGGGCACTGGCGGCGGCTCGCCTTGCTGACTCTCCTGTCATCGCCTTCTCAGCCAACGACTACGCCAAGGGTCTATATTCGTACCTTCGTCGCATTGAGCCGGTCGCAAAGCAACTTCCAACTGGGTCACGTTTCGAGTTTGCTCCTCTCGATGTAGCGATTGCCGAGTTCCAGTCGGCGGCGGAGGCTTTCGATGCCCATGCTGCTGACCTGACCGAGCAACTTGGAGAGCACGTGCCATGGTACCACTGGTACAAGAAAATCAGGTTGTATTTCCAGATTCGAGCTGTCAATTTGAAATACAAGGGGCTGGAGCGAGCATTCTTGTACGAGCCGGGTCTTGACGGCCGTAACTGGTTCAAGCATGTCGTTTTCGCCCCGGGTATCTGGACTGGTTATTCTGGCGCCACCTACCCTGGTATCGTGGAAAGTCTAGAGGCTCAGGACGTGGCTAATGCCGAGGTAAGTACTTAAGATCAAGTTATATGTGAGGTTTCTACTAATGATTATATCTTAGAAATGGTCCAAGATTATCCAAGAGAGAATCCATTCGGCAACTTCGTTACTGGTTTGAGTATATGCGGCCCATATCTACATTGACTAGTCTGCACAGTAACTAAAAAAGAATGAAATAAGGGTTTCTTTTTATGGTTTTAAGCTATTTGATGGGACGATATTTTTTTTTTGTAGAGGCAAACTTGTCAAAAGCATTAATGTCCCGTAACTGAGATCATTCATTCATCGTGTGTTTGGTACCTGTTCGGCTCAAACGTTTTTGACCTTACCTCGATGAACTCGAGCCGCAGGGGACCATGGAAAATGCCCCAAAGGCACCGTGAAAAAGGAATTGTTGCTATCAAGAACTCCCGCAAATGCGTTCCACCAGGCAGCAAGTGCAGCTAGCAATCCGAATATTCCGCCCACTTTTTGAACCGATGCTAGAATAACGCCTTCAGACTGACGACATTTCAGATGAGCAATGCCGAGAAGCAGATAGTTCATGTCCAGAAAAAAGAACAAGAGGAACATAGCAAGACTTGACTTGAGGGTGCCTAGAAGCATCAGGGTAGTGAAGATAAACCATGCCTATAGTGATACGGGTCAATTCCTACTGCAATCAACCTGAGCAACGGCACATACCATCATGAACACCCCCATAAGTTTTTCAGCTTGGCAAGTATCACCACTTTCCGTAGTATCTTTGACCATTGCCATCACACCGATTGTAATCCAGTAGGCACCATAGGAGGAAAAGGATGTAGCTCCAAATGTATTGCCGATTGCCATCTCCCTACATTCGTCAAGCTTGGACAGAGAGGAAGAGAGTCACAAAACTTACCACATGCCTGAAACGAGCTGAACGATACCGCCGTAAACCAGCGGCAAAGCCGTGGTGATTCCAGTCGATGAAATGTCTGTCACATAAACATTTGTAGAGTTTGCGATGAACGATGTCAGTGCGAAAGCACATAAGCCCAATGGGGCTGGATTCGCAAGCCTTCGGCCAACATTGGATGCATTTTGCTCTTGCCTCGATGTCAATTCATGGACTGGTGGATTGTAGTGTTGAAGAAGCGATTTCTCCGGGTCGGAGTGGGGGACTACCAGTGTTGGGCTTTGGTATCCATCACCCCTGGAACCATTCACTTCGGCACTGAAGATTGGCTTTTCAAGATCACTGACAATAATTGTATGCTCCATGAGTTATTTTCGGTGAGGAAAATAAAGAAAAGGAACGGTAGAAGGCCGATGAACAGTCAAAAGGCACTCTTCCAGGAATTATCTATAAATCTCTGCATGCCCAAGTCCCGAGCTCGGCGAGGCTCGCCAGTACCATCATACATACACATAGTAAATATAGTAAATTATTAGCTAAAAGGCGTTCTATAGACGCATAATGATGAAACCAAGTGGCACATGACCCGTTCACGGAGAATCCCGGTGTGATCCCACTAGAGACAAATAAGCTAAATCAAGGTCAACCAAGGCTGCTACCGAGATTCTTCTCAAACCATGGCACAGCACGAGTTTGAGTGCCAGTATGTGTAATATTGGGGCTGGCCCGTGTCATTGAGTTGCTACAATTTCCAGCGGTCGTCCAGTCTAGATCGCTCTAAAGTTTACGGGGAAAGGATGTCCCTTGTGACCAAGAGTCCAAGCTGAGAAGTTGTTGATGTATGACAAACGAAATCTAGATTGGGGTTCATCCAGTTTGTAAACGTAATATCTCCTAAAGCTCCCGGCCTTATACGAAGACGGTTGGTTCCAAGGTTTGTGTTAATGTTCTAGTTGCTCTTGTTCGGGAATCTTAGCAACCTTGGAAGTCCTTCAATCAGCATAACCAGCAAAGATATAACGATACTATCGCATACTATCAGTTCGTACTTTGATCGAAATATCCATGTTGTTCTGAGCCCCCTGAAAAAGCCTTGGGGTATAAATCGCGGGGCGCGGGGTTCGGCCGCCGGCGCCTTCCGATGTATACCAAGGCGGACTTATAGTCCACCCCAGAGCTGTACCCCAACAATGAGGTTATACCCCCGGAAAACTGACCAATCAACATGGTTCATGCCCTCGGAAAGAAATGGATTGACTATCTAGCATGTCTTCGGTCTTTGCCATGCGATGGAAAAGCTCATTGTACTTCTCATGCAACAGAAACGACATTGACGGCAACGACAATATTAATCCAAATTTCGAACACTGCGCCTTGACTGATGCCGTGTTGTGTGCAGCTGATTTGTTTATATAATAAAGAGCACAACATCATAGCACGCTATGCATACGATATAAGATTCATCTGAACTATGTGCCAACTTGTTTACATTGTCCATGTTAACATATCCCGTCAAAAAAGGCAGCGTGAGACATGTCACGATCTAGAAAGACTACACAAGCATTCATCCTGCTGAAACCGAAATTTGCCAAATTTCCCCTCGTTACCACCTCATTGCTGCTTTTTGGTGGTTCCTGAGGTCTGGGCTTGAATTATACCAGTGCCGACCTGGGCAGACTCCTTCCAGCCTTGTTGACGCATCCAGAAGCGCTCAGCAGGATCCGTCTCTTGCAAGGTAGACTGCCGAGCCTCCTCCTCAAGGGCAGCACGCGACAATCCGGGCACTTCAAAGGCGTTTGCAGGAGTCTCGTCATCATTCTGCGCACTCAGTGTGGATTCCAGATATCGCTTGCGCATAAGATACCGTTCAGCGCGCTCCTTACGAGCATTCGTTGGCTCGAGCTTGATCATGGAAACCTGAACGACATACTGAATCGCCAGATATAGATGCTCAGAGAAGAAGATGGAGAGAAGCAGTGTCCATCCTTTGATATCCGTGGGTTCCCCGTTGGGACCCTGTTGCGCGTTCCCACTGAACATGTAGACGAGAGCAGCGCTGGTAATGCTGCCGGTCCAAGAGAGAAAGCCGAGGGTATCAAGCCAAGGTCCAATGGTGTCAGATCGGAGCGGCGTGGGGCGGCGGAACTCATTACAGATCTTGAAAAAGTCCGATCGGAGTTCCACCCAATTGTTGGCAAAAAATGAACAGGGGACCAAGGGCCAGACGGGGGAAAAAAGCGCCAAGTAACCGAACTGGATGCACATCTCACGCAAATCGTCGGTGACTTCGTACTCAGGCAGCTCAACTTCGTTGCGAACCCGGGTGAGAAACTTCACTTCTTCCGCTGGGTCGTCGAAGACTACATGCAACGGCCTCTCCGGGGAATCCTTCTCGCCGTTGCCTTCGGCCTTGCCGTTGCGCTTCTTGTTGTAGGCCTTGTACTTTCGGAAGGCATGTTGCTTGATGTAGGGAACGATAGTCTCCATGGCAAGCCCGACGATCTGAGCGGTCACTGTGAAATAGATCACCTGGTTTCGAAGTCTGGCAGGGTCGATTTGGAAATTTGATCTCTTAGCATTGGAATGCTCCTTAGACACGAAGGGCCGTACGGTCAAACGGAAGACATCCAGGTAAGGGACAATGCGGCTGGCAAAGGGCACGTATACAAAGGCTGTCAAGAAGACTGGTAGATAGGAGGTTATAAAGTTAATAACAAAGACCTTTTGGGTCAATGCAATATCATATGCATCATTCGTCTCGTGGTTCTCGTAGTCATTGAGTTTGGTCGCAATGGAGACTAGAACGGCACTCATCGTGGGAACCAGTGCAGAGACGAGAATTGTTGGAATGAAAACCTGGTGACGTTAGAACTGGAGACAAAGACGATAGCTACACGATCGCATACCAAATATGACTTCAAGGGTCCATTGTACAGCTCGGCAATGAAGATCTCGATCGCGAAGCAAGTCGCAATGATGACACCCAGAGCAGTTGCAGCAAGTAGTGCAAACGGGATCTGGAGCAGTTGTCTTTGCATACGCTTGGTTGCCGGGAAAACGCCTCGAACTTCGCCAGTGCTCTCGTCGCGAACCTCCTTCTCCGGCTTGAATTGACGCCGCTTGGTTTGGACGGCAGAGACGCCTTTAGTCTGCCAGCGACAGCGCAGATCGACCTCCTGGCGCTTCCAGTATTCGACAAAGATGATGCACCAAAGCGAATTCACGATGGCGTAGATGATGGAGTAGCCGCCCAAGAGAAACCAGCACCCGAAACCAAAGACTGCGGGGAAGATAAGGAAGCGAAAGTATGCCTGGAGGAAAGAGAAGTAAAAGCCGACCTGTTCCTGGTGTCAGCGCAACCTCCTATATAAAGAGATCCTTGGTGCCCTTACGCTTTCTCCGAATTTATTGCGAATCTGATCCAAGTCGTCTTCCGAGAGAAAGGTCTTCTGGCTCCACTCGCGCATCCATTGGCCATTTGTCTCCTGATCGTGCAGCGGGAACACGGCCATGACGTTCTTCCATTCCCCATGTTGCGGGGTGATACCAGCACCTCCTTCGTGAGTGGGGAGGGTTATCATGTGGTTGATGACCCGTAGTCGCTCGGCCTCGGTCTCGTTGTCGGGATCGATCGCATCGGCAGGTTCGGGCTCGGCATGACGGATTCCATACAGCCAGTCGCGGACTCTGGCATTGTATTAGCAGGTGGTTCCAAAAAAAAAACCACCAAGGAGCTCCGATAAGGGAGCACTCACCGCGATCGGTACACCGCCCGCTTCAGCTGATTCTTGGAAGCTCGCACAAAGATGAGCAAGGAGGCTTCGTCGCCTTGTCGAACTTCGGTTTGCAGGCCGACCCCGGCAAGGGTCTGTAGCAACTTCTGAAGCTGTTCAATCGCGTTTGGCTGGTCTGGAAATGGGGTCTCAACACTGCTCGGCCACACAAAGCTGGGTCACTCACCGACATCCCCAAAGCTGTATTGGATGACAAAGTCCACCTGAAGGTTGGACCCTGCATTTGTCTCACTGGTGGTCGCCATGGTGTTGATGCAGAAAGAAAAGCTGTAGAGGAAAGAAAGCGGGAATCGATCTACGATCAGTTAGCCCCCTCAACGACGTCACCGCACAAAGCTTGGCTTGAGATGACGTCCCATGGATCGGAGTCATATCAGATTTAGGTTTGAATATGATCTATAAATGATATCGATTAAACAGTATGCATCTATCACCTTAAAGTTGGAAACCTGGCAAATCTGCAAATTGCCCCGGTCGCGCGAAGCACCAGGTGTGACTCTTCCACTGGTAGTCACTGGCGGTCATCCCCAGTTACAACCTTGTCGCTTGTCTTTTGTCCCATGTCTCCTGATCTAATTAAAACTACATGATCTACTAAGCTTCTACTATTTGTGTATTATTTCTGTGCAGAAGCCATGAAACACGGCACATGCGGGGGCGCAGCTGATGCCGGGCGCTTAAGCATGACCTGCTCAGCGGCTAGTCACTTGTCTTGGCTGAATCCTCGTATTTATGAGAAGGCAGAAGCTGAAATGATTCTCGATTTATCAACTTCTCGACCTCTTTGTTTTGGCTGAGATTTCGCACTCTCATCCCACGTATGTGTTGATCTATAACCACACGGTCGCGATGGCTGAGCCATTTATGCGCGAGTCGCTTGATCCTAAAAAATACTATGAAGGCATTCAGGGGAATCGAGGATCTCTTCGCGATAAATTCAATGATATCGATGATCCAACCTATTTCCAACAGTACATGCGCCTGCTAAAGGAACCGGACACGCAAAACTTTGTTCTGGACTTTGGAAATGAAGACGCCTATTGTGCGACCGATCTAGTTACCGATGACTTTAAAGCATTATTAAGTCAACCGGTATGTCTCGATGGAATGCGACCAAGGGACGAACT
Source organism: Penicillium pulvis (assembly GCF_028828015.1). Taxonomy (NCBI): domain Eukaryota; kingdom Fungi; phylum Ascomycota; class Eurotiomycetes; order Eurotiales; family Aspergillaceae; genus Penicillium; species Penicillium pulvis. The sequence continues at coordinate 186,283 of NW_026643078.1, read as the reverse complement.
AACGATCTCGACAGCGATCCAGGTGTTTTGGTACCAGATGGATGTAAGATCTAACCAGAGCTGTTCAATGCTGAGAGACTGACAAATTCAGCCACCTATGGGCCCCAGAAGAACAAATAGAAGCTATCAAGGGAATTATGTCCTTTTATGGGGTATCGGAGCGACTACAGGGGATGATGTGCACCGCACCTGTCACACGGCCCCCACCAGGCACAGCACCGAAGAAGAGACGATCACGAACCCGTGATGTGGACTTGGATCTCGACCCGGATGATATCGAGAACGCATTTGCCCTGAAGAATATACGCGACCAAGACGAAGGTCATGATACCTCCTCATTCAAACACTTGACCTTTTCACAAGTCACCGATCAAATTTGGCATTTTTCGTCAGTCGACCACGGACCACGATGTAAGTTTGCAAGAGAGATAACAGAAGCAAATGATCTAACACGAGATAGACACCTGTATCGGCTATAATACTTTATTTGTGACCCCCAACGTACCAGAGGAAATCAATGCAAATGGGAAAGATTTGCCCGAGGGCAGACGACTCTGGAATTGGTTGATTCTATGTGACGACGGCACAATCATTTCCATGCAGGAAAACCCCTTTCCCCAGCAGAAGGGAGCGCTGCTGCCGGATCAGATCAAAACGATGGATGTTGTACGCCGGAATGTCCGATTCATTGTCTCGGGAGTCTCGAAACAGCATCTGACCATGTCGGAAAGCGATTCCCTCGTGACCATTCGAGTCCGACATTTCAATGATGTCGGGCCTGACCAAGCAAATATTAAACAAGAGGACGGCCCAAGCCTGCTCTACTACTATATCTTCGATGACTGGGTCTCCAGCTATGGTCTAATTGCAAAGCGAGAGCATCAATATGGCGTGGCGCTGGAACAATTAAGAGGCCAGATGCTGGATCGGCCGATTGTGGAGCTGGTCAATGAGCTACACTGGCTAGGTCGACGACTGGCGGTTTTGAAGAGACTCTACCAGAGCTATGAACTCATCATGCGACGTGTGTTACAGCGCCAGCGGCTCCTTCGTGACGAGGCTCGCTCGGCGCATCCACAGCCATTGGCCTTTGGCGCCACTTTTGGAGATATGGAGTTCGCTGACATGCGACAAGGAAGCTTGGTCAGTAACGGCAGCTTCCCAGAAACCAAAGATAAGATGGTGGGAGTGGTCTTGAGCTCGGCTGCGGTGGCAAGATTTGAGCGACTCGTCGATCGCATCAACTTGTACTGTTTGAGTGAGATCGAGTCATGTTTGTTGGAAAAGGAGTCCTTGACATTTTTAGTAAGTATCTAAGTATCTTTCTTCCTCGGGCTGATAAGTATTATGCTAACTCTAGCAGAACTTTAATCTGATTGCCCTGAAAGACTCACAAGCCGTGGAGAAACTTACCCGCATCACAATTCTGTTGGCCAAAGCAACCATGTTATTCTTGCCAGTCAGTCTGATGACGGCCTACTTCTCCACCGAGCTACAGGGGGTCAAGGGTGGCTATACAAAGGTGGATTACTGGGTCAGCTTTGCAGTGATCTTCTTCTTGACCCTGATACTACTAACGGTCTTTGGCTTTGCCAGTGATACCGTGGAGGGGAGGACAATCTACAGATCTCTTGTGAAGAGCTTCTTTCGTTCCTCACGACAGAGGATCTCAAAGCCGCGACGAAAGCAACAGGAGGATCAATAATATAATCAATACGTGGGCACCTAACTCCCCAACCTTCTGATGTTCCAACGATTGTATGGTGTATATATTCAGGCCTATCATGTAGAATAATTCAATATCGAATAAGGAAAATTCCAATGCAACAATCATACAGTCTGAGAATACTCGGTAACTTCCTGTTTGCCCTTCTCGACAGACTTGCAGACCTCCACTCATAAATTCTCTCTTCCTGCGCCGCCCCTCGAACTCCGCCTTCTTAGCTTTAGCAACAGCCTTCCTCATTTTCCACTCCCTCCTGCGTCGCTGCTTTTGGAAAGAGGAAGTCGAAGCTTTGGTGCGTCATATTTTGCAAGTCCTTCGCAAGTTCTGGAGCCGACATATCTTAATCGCTTTCTAGCACAGAATTCAACGCAGCTTCCACATCCAGGGCTGTCTTGCATCGCTCATCCCACGTCAGCATCAGATGTAGTAACTCCTGAAGTGAAAAGAGGTGAAGGTGGGAATCAACCTTGGAAAGAACAAAGGGACTATCCAAGCCTGAAAGCTAAGGGAGGTACGGGACAATAGGGAAGTTTCATGAGGAACACAGGAGATAAACAGTATTCATAGTCCTGGAAATTGATATAATGGTACATGGTAGAAGCCCGTAAGACTAATATATACAAAACAAATTAAGACGACAGAATAATGGAAACCCTTGTTTTGTCGTTTCATAGTCTCGGCATCCAAAGCAAAGATCGATTTATTCAATCCAACCATGCCTACTGGGTGTAGACGCAACCGTTAGGGTTGGAAGTCGACTCGACTCTAGCGGCAATGCCAACGCAGTTCGAGTTTCCAGCAGGGTTGGCCACGCCAGCATCCGCCCAAATAGACCAAGCGCCGTCAATGCTGTTGGGGCAGGCAATCAAGTCGCTGCCGGCGAATTGGAGGTGTCCATCCTTGGTTGCCCAGCCCTGACGCTCGGCGTTCTTGGGTGCGGGCTGAGCACCAGTGGTGTATCCAATCTTACCCTGGCCTGTTCAGTAATGATTAGTAGAATTCAAACAGGAGGGTGGTTAAAGATCTTACCCATTCCGGAGCGGTCAACATAGACCTCTTGGGGAGTGGCGGACTGGTCATACAGAAAAAGCGCTCCATTATTCAAATAGAACGTGGCGTCCTGTTCTTTGGGACGCGCACAGCTGGCATTTTGGGACTTGAGGCCGGCGAAGATGCTGCTCTTGGCAGCATTGAAGCTAGAATATTGCACACCGGAGCCGGAGTGGATGGCGACGATGCCGAAAGTGTCGGACTTGGTGCTGGGGAGAGCAGAGGCAGAGGCTGCAAGAGAGGCAGCGAAGAGAACGTTCTTGATCTGCATGATGGAGGATTGGGACTGAACTGATGGAAAGCGGAGAGAGGATGTAGAGAAGGGCTTGTGAGTTGGTAAAGTAGATGAGTGATAGATTGTAATTTAGATCAGGGCAGCAGTGCCTCTTTTATGTTCTTCAGTTTGGCATGATCGCCATTTACCCGGAGTAGAGTGGAATCTTCTAAGGTTAGACATCACCATCACTAGTCTCCGCTGTTATTGTCTTGGACTTTCATATCATGGGTCACCTGCGTGGAAGCCTAGCACTCCACTATAACTATTCTTAGGGGAGTTGGCTCCACTGATCTACCTACCGAGGTTGAGGCGTCGGAATTTGGCTTGGTTGTTAACGGCTTTTTTGCATCTAAATCAACTCCGGCTATTCCATTCATTCGCATCGTTGGATTTATTTTTAGCGATTCGTTCCTTGGACCATGAAGATTTGTGAAGAAACAGCGGCAAGTTGCCAAGGTCACTGGGCGGTGCTGGCGGTGAAACTTCGGTGAATGCATTCCGAGACCCTGAATGCTGCCAATACTCCACGCGAGCCCACTAAAGGAGAGTCCTGTCCAATCATCATGCGCGGGTGTGTTTAAGCTAAAGATGCAGGGAAAACTGGTTTTCTTAGACGGACGTTTTGCTCGAAATGTAGAGCCAAGTTCTTCGGTTAATTTGAGTATCGACTCGGCTGTCTGTAAAGTTGTCATGGTTTCAGGTCGTATGTGATGGACCAATCAAGAATGAATGAAAAACTCCAAGGCTGTAAGACACCCGGATAATTCGTCGAGAGTCTAATTAGAAGAGGTTTTTCAGTGCGCCTTCGGATGGATCATTATCACCATGCATGGAAGGAGAGACTAATGCCGACAAAATCCCTGAGTTAGCGCGATTGATTCAACAACTAGCTTAGCATCGGGAGGATACCCGGGGCTTGCATAAGGTCTTATTATGCTCTCGACTTGCAAATTGCTGCATTGCCGCATTGGTCGCTGATTCCAGATATAAGCAATCTAACGTAAGGAGAGCGAAGGCAGACTGAGCTCAGAATCGCACGACAAGCCATTGAGAAAGACTTCGGCTCAGAAACTTCAAAGTCATGGGTAAGGTAAAAACTTAGAAGGGAATGCCGCCTTTTTCAACAGCTTCAGGCTAATTTATCGCCTAGGCCAGCTAATTTACACCCCGAGAACTGCCCATGAGGCGTCAATCGAGAGACAAATTAAGTGTGGTTGGGTGTATGGAGACTGGTTAAGATGAAGATGGGGTTGGTATGAGATAATCGCAGGGATTCTGAAAGATTGCAATGAGACTTAAGCTTTCGGCTTCCCAAGGTTCTTCAGGGCCAAAGACAAGCAGATCTCCGATCTCCGATAACGTGCCTCGATGACATCATCATCCGTGGTTCTCATCGCCTCAGATCAACCCCCAACTCATTGAGATCGTTCTATGCCCAATCTTGTGATTCAGAGGCTTCGATAGACTGCAATTTTGGACTGTGTTGCAACTTTTCTTATCTTGAGACAATGTTCCTGCGCGAGCGTCTTCACTATGGGCCTGGATTCAATCAGCCTGGCCACCCAAATCCTGTGTTTCAGCATAGTCCCGCCCCTGATAGCTCTACGGGCCTTTGCCAAGTATAAACTACATCTCCCGTTTGGGGTAGACGATGGTATGTGTATTTTCCAATGCAGCGCCTTTCTCTGCTAATGAATTGTGTATATAGCATCATGCTATGCAGCATTGGTACGAACATGCCTCCTTGACATATGACTACTTTCTATACAAGCCTGACACATAACAGATTATGTTCATGGGTCATTGCATCTCAATTCTGTTCTGTACGAGGACAATCTTAAGCTGGTCCGATCAGCATTGCTAATCAATCTTCACGCAGATACCTATTCTGGAGGCACCATTTCTCACGGCGTTTACACGACGCGGGATCGTGAAATCAAATACAAGGTACCTTGAGTTGCAAACTCTTATAAAGCAGTCATGCTGAGAAAAAAGAAGGTCTCCTATATAGCTACGATGTTCTACGTCCCCATGGTCCTTTTCGTCAAGACCTCTCTTATATACATTATGATCCGGCTGTGGAGTCCATATCGTGGAAAGGTGATTGCCTTGTACAGCTTCTTGGCTTTCATCGTCTCTTACTACACAGTCATACTGTTTATCAAAATCTTCACGTGCAACCCAATCCGCTTGTTTTGGGATGTCAATCGTCACGACGGCATGTGTTTGAACAGATTCGCCATCATTGTGACCGACTCGAGTATATCTGTCACCACTGACTTGGCCATTCTCATATTTCCTATCGTCCTGGCTTGGACATTACATGTGCCTCTTTCTAGGAAGCTATATGTCATTGCGATCCTCGGAGCAGGTAGCATTGCTGTCGCTTTCAGTATCTATCGACTGGTGCTGGTCGTCAGTGAAAGAAATAGCTCTGATGAGATTGATGTGTTCATGAGGGTACTGTTATCCGAGTAAGTGTCTTATATGCTAGTATTTGAGTCAAGTCTAATTTCAGCAGTAACGCAGAAGGTGGACTGGGACTTGTCTGCGCGTGCATTCCGTCCATTAACAAGCTCCTCCGTCAACACAAACACAGTGAAGAGACCACGGAAGAAGAAAGAGAAAGGATTGCCAAGTAATCCTCGTGCGAGTCTTAAACTAAGCTGAAATGATGGTGACCTCGGGAGGCGTACGCGCATGTATCATCGGGTTATTTTTTATTACATCTGGCCAAAACTCTTGTATGTTTCCATGATATAAACGACAATACGACTTCAAGGATAGATTGATATTGCTCGACTATGGCTCTTATATCGTTCCTTCCATATCCCATCCCACGATTCCCATGGGCGGAAAATCAAATGAGCGTTCTGACCGGGGGAACGCGCGATAAATTGATACATTTGTCTGATTTGGTTCTTTCTGCTTGGCTTGGGGACTGTTGATCGAGGATTATCTCGAAAGGAACCAAGGAATAGTAATGGTCAATTCGACACCAAACGACAGATCTGATAAAATCAAATTGCGACCCCCGTGATTTGCGTGGGATGAGTCGCGGGATGTCTCCACCAACGGAGCGTGAGACGTGGTACAGCGGGATACACATTTGAATGCATAAATCCCAGACTAAATGAACTTCATCTGCCAAATATTCTGCAGAATTCTGTGTAGGCAAAATGGCAGGCCTAGAGTCAATCGATGGTGGGAAGAAATGGTATTCTTGCCCAGAGCCCATGGTACTAGGGGAAGCCCCAATCTTCAGAGCAAGCGACTCTACCCTTCATTGGGTCGACTGCCTCTCCGAGCCCTCAAGACTTTATATCTTGAAGCTTGATGATTCGGGCGATGCTGTTGGGGAAGCTCGAGTGCTTGATCTTGAAGATAGTGTGACCGTGGTCTTTTTCCGGAAGGATAAGCCCGGTTATATTGCCGCGTACTACCAAGGGATTTGTTTCATCGACGAAGAGACGGGGAAAATGGAAATCGTCAAAGAGATTATTCCAACTGCCGAGCGCGATGAGCTTCGATTCAACGATGGTGGAATTGATGCGAAGGGGCGATTCTGGCTTGCGGAGATAGATAAGAAAGCCATGTCATTTGGTCCAAATCAACTCCCGGACAATTATGGAACCCCTCGTGGACGACTTTGGCGTTATGATCCTGATGGAAGCCTACACCTGATGATTACTGAAGGAATTGTGTGTGGAAATGGGCTGGGTTGGAGTCCAGATAACAGAACCAGTGTGTATTCATGTTCCAATCATGCTCTGCAGTGCTAATCAAGTCATTAGTGTATTTCCATGACTCTGTGGCCATGGTCGTATGGAAATATGATTTCGACCTGGAAACCGGCAACATTTCTAACAAGCGATTGTTAATCGATCGTCGCGACTCGTTTGGTGAACCCGATGGCATGGTGGTCGAGTACGTACTCCATCTTCAATGCTCTTTGGCCTCCTGTCGCTAAACTTTATCAGTACTGATGGTAATTTGTGGATTGCAATGTTCGATTCCAATCGGGTCATGGTCTTCAGCCCAAGTGGCCGACACTTGAAAGATATTGTTTTCTCAAGCAGAAATCCTGCTTGCACCACTTGGGGTGGCAAGAACTTTGACATCATTTATGTTGCCAGTGGAATGATCCGTCGTGGAAAGCCAAATCCGGCCGATGAGGGAGGACATATGTTTCGCTATAAGCCGACTGACGCGCGTGGGCAGCCAAAATACGAATTTGACGGCTGATATCATATATGCCACAAAATCTGATATAGATAAGCATTTACGGAATTGAATCTGTTCTTCTACGGTAGCTTGATTCTAGCAAGTATCTTTATAGGCGTCCTTCAATAAGACTATCACTGGAGAGGCCATGCATACAGAGATAGTCATGCCAGGTTGGATTGTGCATGCAATAGTTATCCTATCTTTGCTATATCAAACATCAATATCTATAATGATCCGTAAGAAATTGGAATATTAAAGCTATCAGCAAAGCCAATGAATTGATCCCGCGTAAACCCATCCCGCGCAACACTTGATAAGTCGGAGACGTTTCCCCGCTTTCAATGCAATGTTATCAGGGCAATCTTCGGTGATACAATAGTTGGTTGATACAAAGTGAGGGGTTAGACATATAATGCTCGTCATGGAAACATGGACACGGTATCAATTGACTGCAATTCTATTTCTCACTCATGGATAACCCCAAACACCCCGAAAAGGCCAAGATCAGCCAGGAGCCTGATCTACAGCCAGATGCGATAGCCGGGAATATGGACGTGTATCATAAAGTCCCAAAAGGATATCGAATTCTCGGACTCTTTACGCTTCCTGCCTACCGCGCCCCGATCACACAATGTGTGATTATCGCTATCGTGCACCTTGCAGTTGTAGGCATGTTTAACGTTTTATCTGCACTTGGCGGGGGAGGTCAAATAGACCCTACAACTAGTAATAACGCCAACACAATCTTGTATAGTCTGTTTTGTGCATTTGCGTTGGTCTCGGGTTCGGTGTGCAACTTTCTCGGGCCCAAGATCACTCTTGCAACGGGCGGCATCGGGTATTCCCTTCTGTCGGCTTCATACTGGAGCTACAACAACAATATGAATCAGGCCTTTGTTTACTTTGGAGGTGCCACGTGTGGAGTTGCAGCTGCATTCCTTTGGTGAGTCATCTCGAATGTATTGTTTAGCTTTGTCTAATATCTTGTACACAGGACTGCAGAGGGATCCATGATCATGTCACTGCCGTTGGAGAAAGACAAGGGGAAATACGTGGGAATCTTCTATGGAGTCTCATTCTTCGGGACTGTAGTGGGTGCCATCATCCCTACAGTCGAAAATTGGGGGTCACAACGGCCGGAAGCGTGAACGACAGCACTTATATTGCCCTTTTTGTGCTCATGCTAATGGGCAGTGTGGTGGCATGCTTTGTGTCCGATCCATCAAAGGTTATTCGAAATGATGGATCTCGCGTTATGATTCCGAGACAGACTAGCTTTGTTCAAGAACTGAAGAACGTGTGGGTTGTTGTCAAACGGGAGCCATGGATCATCTTGTTTTTTCCCTACAGCTTTGCTGGACTGTGGTATATTCCTTACCAGAGCAACGACTTCAATGCCTACTTTTTTGACCTGCGAACTCGCGCGTTTGGCAGTCTCTGGTTTGACTTTGGCCAATTTGTCACGGCTGTGATTCTGGGACTCTTGCTTGATTATACAAAGCTGGGGGGTCGGCGTCAACGCGCCTTTATAGGATGGTTATTCCTGTTTGTTTTGATTAACGCAGTCTTTGTTGGAGGCGTCTTTCCTGCTCGCGAGTCTCACCGGGGACGCCCTCCGGCACATCTTCTTGATGTCCATGACTCAAGAGCGGCGGGATATATTGCTCTCTATACATTTTACGGGGCCGTCGATGGTGCATGGCAGACATTTGCCTGGTGGATCATGGGCGCTCTCTCAAACGATCCGCTGGTCTTGTCTATATATTCGGCATTTTATAAGGTTTTTGGGGCGATGGGAGCTGCCATCGTATTCAGTCTGGATGTTCATGAGGTTAGCTATCAGGCCATGTTCGGAAGCTATTGGGGTCTGTTGGCTGGATCTATGGTTATTTTGATGGTCCTCATCTATAAGCGTGTTCAAGACACACTTATACTTCCGGTCATTGATTCTACGAAGAAAGAAGAGTCGTGCGTTGTATAGGAGCATGACAACCTTGGAATGCTTGACTGCTCCGTAAGGCTAGAATTATCAATGGCATTTGAGGCGTATAGCCTATAATGTGCATGGAATCTACTTACAAAGTTCTTTTTTGCAGTTTAAACGGATGAATGTTTGAAGATTGAGGCCATTTGTGTGATAGTAGGTACCATCTAGGCAGTACCTAAACTCAGGACTATAAACATGTGTTCTTACTCTCCTAGAGAGCACCCCATCCGCCACCGCCTGGCGTCATAATAACTACTCGGTCATGCGTGTTCACCGAGACTGTTTCCTTTCCTCCAATATCGATCCGACGCTCTTCTCCAGTCTCGTTCCGCGTAATCAAGTAGTTTGCGCCAGACTGGGCATCCTCGCCACCTTCTAAACCATATGGTCGGTGAACACGTCGCTCGGACAAAATAGAGCACTGCATTGGAGCAAGGAATTCAATATCGCGAACCACACCTTCGCCACCAGGGTGCTTGCCCCGACCACCAGATCCCTCACGTAATGAGAATTGACGAAGCATGGTTGGGTAGCGTTTCTCCAGAATTTCGGGATCAGTGATTCGCGTATTGGTCATATGCACTTGAACGCCAGATTCTCCGTTCCAAGTTGGGCCAGCTCCACCGCCTCCAGCGATCGTTTCGTAGTATCCGAATCCAGGAGTGATCACTGTACCATCGGCATCCAGTTTAGGGTTCGTTCCAAACGTCAAGTTATTGCAGCAGCCTTGCGAGGCACTGCAAGCCGAGAATGCTTTGAAAACCACATCTGTGATGCGTTGCGATGTGAGCACATTTCCACCTACAACAGCCGCAGTCTTATTGGGCGACAAAAGGCTAGGTGACGGCACTTGAATGTCGATTGGAGCCAAGCATCCCTGGTTTAGGGGAACGTCTGCATTGATCATGCATCGCAAACAGTAAATAATCGCCGAATGCGTAATCGCAATAGGCGCATTAAAATTTGCCATCACCTGGGCACCGGTTCCAGAGAAATCAAAGACGGCTGATCCGTCAGACCCATCGATGGTGACCTTGAGGCAAATCGGGGTGCCATCATCCATGTAATCCACCGCTTCCAATGGTTGGCCGCCGAACTTCTGGTGCAGGTCTTTGAGCAGGTTGCGTACGGCATTCTCGGCCGATTCCTGAATACCGTACATATACTTCTGCACGGTTTCAACACCATATTCTGCGAAAAGACTCTGAATCAAGGTGATACCCCGGGCGTTGGCTGATATCTGGGCCTTGAGGTCAGAGATATTGTCACTGATGCATCGCGCACCAGAGCACTCGGGGTATTGTGAGGGCTTTGTGACCAGCAGTTCGATAAGGCGTGCCTCGTCTAGAACGCCGTCGCTGACAATTTTATCGCCTTCGATGGCTGCACCTTCCTGCCAAAGCTCGGTGGACCTGGGTGGCATCGAACCTGGGAGGATACCCCCTATATCCGCATGGTGGCCTCGCGAGGCGACATAAAACATAATCTCGCTGCCACCGGGGCGATCAAAGACGGGTGTAATTACCTATTTGAATATTAGTTTGATTTCGAGTGGCGTCAAATGGCTCTTACAGTGATATCTGGGAGGTGAGTGCCACCACAGCTTGGGTGATTAGCGACAAGCACATCGCCATCCTTCAGATTGCCCAGCCACTTCTGGTGCTGGTAGCGTACGGCAAATTGCATGGAACCCAGATGCACAGGAACGTGCGGGGCATTGGCAACAAGTCCTCCATCGGGAGAAAACAAGGCACAGGAGAAATCCAATCGTTCTTTGATGTTGGTAGATACCGAGGTCTTCTGTAGTGTCCGACCCATTTGCTCAGCAATGGACATGAACCGATGGCCAAAGATAGTGAGCCGGATGGGGTCAATCTCCGATGCAGCTTCCTCAAGTTGAGAGGTTGGCTTGTCCTGCAAGTCGATGACGATGCAAGTTTCCAAGAGATTCGCCACACTGTTAGGAGCGACCACAATTGTTTGGGTCCTATCAATGATTAGGGCTGGACCGATAATGCGAGTGTGCTTTTCTAATTCATCCAGCAGGAACACAGGTGTATCGATACGCATGGGGTGTTCGTCAAAATAGGCTGCAATTGTGTTGGCTGGGGCAATTGCAACATCCTTCATACTAGCATCCTTCAGCTGCACCAGTGGGCTGCGCTCTGTGCGAACCTGGGCTGAAGCGATGGTACGCACACGAATGTCGTCAACGAGAACGGGTCGCTCGGAATTGAAGTTGAATTCGCGACGATGGCGATCTCGGAATTGACTCAGAAAATCCGTCGAATCCTCTGGCCGCATAATCATCAAACTAGTGTCGGACCCTTCATATCTCATGTTAAGGTATTGTTCATGTCGCAATTGGCCAGAGGAGAAACCTTGGGCTTGCATTTCCTCTGCTGAAGCAGCAGCTATACTGTCAAAGCGATCTAGGAGGGTTGAATGCGAAGTACTGTATTCAGAGGAGACTGGCTCCTGTGATTCTTTGACAACTTCAGCAAGGGCCAAGCCATATGCTGAAAGAACCGAAGAGTATTTATGTATGATAACGCGAGATATTCCCAAGTTTTTTGCAACTGAGCAGGCATGCTGGCCACCGGCTCCTCCAAAGCAAGCGAGGTGGTGCGAAGCGGTCTCAAAGCCGCGAGCTTGAGTGAGATTGCGGATAGGACGGGCCATCGACTCGTCAGCAACGTTCAGGAATCCAAGAGCAACTTCCTCTGGGGTGTATTCTGGCTGGGATTTTCGACGGCGCTCAACATTAACCTTCTCCGTTAATTCGTAGAACTTCTGTGTCGTGATCTCGGTATCCAAAGGTTGGTCTTCATTGGGCCCGAAGATGTGGGGGAAGTACTCAGGAAGCAAACGACCTAAGAACAGATTGGCGTCCGTCACGGTCAAAGGGCCGCCTTTTCGGTAACATGCTGGACCGGGATGTGCACTAGCCGATTCAGGGCCAACATAGAAGAGGCCATTGCGCCAGGAAAGAATAGATCCACCGCCAGCAGCCACTGTGTTGATATCGAGTTGGGGAGATTGAATCAGAACACCGGCGACTTTAGATCCAAAGATATGCTCGAAATGGCCATCAAATCGAGACACATCAGTCGAAGTGCCACCCATGTCGAATCCAATCACTGGTGTTTTTTCGACAGAATCCCAGCTTGTCGCAGCAAATCCCACCACGCCGGCCGCAGGACCGGAAAGAATGGCTTTGAGACCACTGAACTTTCGGAAATCTACCAAACCTCCATCCGACTGCATAAATTCAAATCGACAATCTTGTTGACTCTCCAAGCCACCTTCGAAACTCGAAGAAATGGAGTCGATGTAGGTTTTGATGACAGGAGTAAGGTATGCGTCAGCGGCGGCGGACATGCCTCGGTTGACAAGTTTAATCATAGGCATTAATTTAGAGGATAATGTCACAGAAAAGCCCATCTGCTCGGCGATTTCCCCAATCTGGCGCTCGTGGTCGGGATACGAGAATGAATGGACAAGCGCAACGGAGAGTGATTCATATCCTTGCTCCCTGAGCTTCTGGAGCTCTGATCGCACGTGGTCCAGATCTAGTTCTTGCACAATTTTGAATTTCTCGCCAGTGATGCCTTGAATGATTCGAGCACCAGGAAAGCTATCAGTGCTTGCATTTGGGTGGCAAGGAATCACCCGCTCATTGACTTCGACAACCCTCTCTGGCAGGACTCCGGGCCGCGCCATGGTGAGATCAAAGATGGCAGGACGAGATTGATCACCGATCTTGAGGAGATCGCGGAATCCTTTGGTCGTGAATAATACTGAGCGGGCGCCTTTGCGTTCCAATAGCGCATTGGTAGCAACAGTGGTACCCATTCGAAGGCAACCGATACGGTCCAGCTTCAACGGCTGGCCACGAGGGTGAGGCTGCCCAGTCACAAGCTCCAGAATTTGACGAATACCCTCTGTTGGGGCATCTTGATAGTGTGAGGGGTCGACTGAGAGAAGCTTGATGATAATGTCTGAGGAACCAGGCACAATGGCGTGCACATCGGTAAACGTGCCACCACGATCAATTGAAATTGTTATTTTCCCAGGTGAGGTCATTTTGAGCGTAATTAGTGATGATTATCAAATTTCGTAGGCTTAGGAAGGTCATGATAGGTATTATATGCTTCCAGGTCATGTCGGAATTCCGTTGCCGACACGTGACATCGTCGGGCCGATATCACGCAAAGTGGGGGAAAGGCAGATGATAACATACCTGAGTCTATAATGTAGTAGTATTATTATCGAGTACATACCCAATTACGTCCTCGGTCACGCTACTCTGTAGACTGCCTTGAAACTAAAAGGCGGCTCAGGAGTGATACCCAATCTTCCTTGACCAGGATTAAATGTTCTAGTGTCTATACTGGCTCAATGAAGCGTTATCTTGCACGTTGACTTGAATCAAGCGACGTGGTGTGTATGTTTTGTAACAGTCGAGATGTAATATCATATAAATAACAGTTACTCCGCTACCTTCGAATGCGGGTAGTGAGAACGTTCAACTGATTCTGTGATTTTCAATCAAAGGGCTCCACAAGACAGAACACTTGATCAACACATACTTTCCGAGTTCAAAGATAAGAGATTAATAAATTAGCATCACTGAATTTATCTGGTACGATTTTTATGTACATTATTATCGTCTCAGGGTATTCTCGATCCAATTCGCATCCATATCAATGTGCCCCAAGGCACCTTCCCAGAGCGCAGAATCGTCGTTAAGGTCAAACTGGAAGGACATATCTTGAAGTGCAGGTAGGTCAGGTGGATGAAGCCAGGCCTCTGCAGGCACAGTATCAACCACTTCCTGTGGATCTGGGCTCGGAAGGGTGCTTCTGGGAGTAGTTGGGTCATTCGCAGGTAATGCGATATGATCAGCCACACTTGTAGACTTAGGCTCTATAGCTGCTCGCAATTCTAGCAGCAAGGAGTGGCGAGAAGATAGATAAGTATTCCCTCGATCTGCCATACTGCGAAGTAGACTGAGAGCAGTCTCCATTGTGCGGGCGTTACCTTCATTGAGTGGAAATGCAGCATTCACCATGATGAGCAACAGAGCGGCAGAAAAGATATATTCGCCATCGAGATAGCCATATGTAGCTGTAAGGTAGTCAGTCATGATGATCATGAAGTCTGTCACTAATTTGCCATGACGGTCCCGAGGTCAGTCTCCATACCGATCAAGTTATGTTTTGACGCGGCCTCCATAATCCACGTCGTGGCTCTAGCTGCTGTGATGCAATTCTCAATCACCGCGATTGTGTTCGGTGCCAGACCTTCCTTCCAGTCCTCGGTGCCCCCAAGCAATCCGGCATCAAGCCGGCGTTGAATAATATAGAATACAAGCGGACGTGCAGTCATGTTGATACACGAATAAAAGTGCAAGTTAATAGATACCGTCTCGCGATTGACGTGGGTATCAAGGGTAGCGAAATCAATACGGAGACGATCCGGTGCCTGTCGGAGCCAGCTTGAGAGATCGTTGGTGATGCTTTGCACGGACATTATAAGACTTGAGCCGGATCGAGGCTTTTTGCGATAAATCTCTGTAACAAGATGTTAGGAGAAAACAGTTGATGTATGAGAGGCATCTCACCCTCGCCAATCCTTCCTAGTATACGGGAGAGTTGTGTGTAATGTGTCAACACGATAGATGGCCATGGATCTGAGGTACCGTCCTAGTGAAATGGTCAGTATGACCCAGATAAAGGTATAAAATCATGTATATAGTACATACCGGCGTCGGCCACGTGGTATCAATATCCTCGTCATGAATGGTGATTGGGTTCCCGGACTTGACCGATAGTAACCTATCCAAGCTGTAAACCGACCACCAAGCCCGCCTCCGCCGATTTCGATCGGCCTCGCTGATGTCTTCGTGAGGGACTTCCTGGTGGAGACCAAGAGATATGGCCATACGCAAGGCAAGTCCAATCTGGTAATGTTTAGTTAATATTGCATATTGGTGGAAGGGGACTCACATAGAGAAAGGCGGCATCTCTTCGGTTTAAATTCTGCAGGTAGTATGCAATATAACATAAAACTTCGACATGTAAGATTGATGGGTCTTCGTGGATATCAGGCAAAAAATTCAAAGATTTTTTGAAGAATTTGAAACCTGGGGGCGCATCGTCACCGGACCATTGGTTGACCGAATACAGCAAGCCAAATGCAATGACAAGCAAAACTTGGCAGTATACTAGACATGATTCTCGGTGAGAAAAGTCGGGTGGTTTGTGGTAGACAAAGTCAAGCCTTTCGTCAAATTCCGAGGGCTTTAAAAGTGAAAAAATAGTGCCAATGTAGCTATAATGCACCCAGAAGAGTCGTTTGGCGGATTCAAACGGGGGTAATGGTGGCAGAGACCTTTCAACGGGCCTCCGTAGAGACTCCGGCTCGTATAGCGGGTGCGTATCCCACAAATTCGTTGAGCTTGGGTTGAGAAGACGCTTTGCTAGATGAGTCGTTGAAGATGCTCCCACAAAGTCTAGAAGATGTGTCAATGATGACCATTTCACAAGACTGGGCAGTACATACGATGTTCGCCGGACTTTTTGACAAAGAGGTCTGTCCCTTTATACCACCAGTCATCCCGTTCCAAAGGCGGATCGCTTTGTGATACACTCGGGGTTGAATGGCTGTCTAAATTACTGGAACTTCGAGCTTGCGACTGTAGATGTCGGTAGTAACTGCAGGAAGTTAGTCTATAATATGTGAGAAGTTTAGACACATATTACCTTTCAGTAATTGATACACGCTTCTCCGCCTCCGAGTAAACACAAGACTCGCCTACATCTACGCATGCTGCGCACGGCTCGGGTGGACGACCCCAACATCTTGTTTTCCGGCCCCTGCAGCGATTGCATGCCAGCATCGACCGTCTCGACGATGGATCCGACCGCAATACTCTTCTGCCATGAACCATTTTCGTGAGTATCAAAGTCAAGAGAAGGGAATGCGGGGCTTATCTCCTCTCTCGGAGAGCCGGAGTCATCGGGCCGAACGGTTAGATACTGCTTAGCTAATGATGGTCAACGTTAAGTTAGTTAGTTATCACGCTTCGTTGGAGCCTGGACTACACTTACATTTCAAAGCTACGTAAAGAAAGTTGTATGGTAGCCTAGATTTCAACTGTGGATAAGCTAGTATACGCTACTTTACTCGGGAAAGTATTCAATAAGATTATTATCCTTAATTTCGAATACTCCTAGTGATCTTCAAGTGAGGCGATTAACTAAGTTCTGAGGTGTTCACTTATAGAAGACCCCTTGTTCCTCGTCTTTATCATTGTAGTATTAATAATCAGCCTTTGACATTGTCGTAGCGTCTTTGATGATGACAGTGGTTCCTAATTTTGTACCCTTTATTCGTCGATTTATTCAATCCTTGTCCTATTCAAAGCAAAATGTCTTTCGTGGTTCGACTTGTCGGACTATATAACAGGTCGAAAGTCTGGTCTTTGACAGATTTGTCACCAAAACCTTGAAATCCAAGCAGTCGACTAAAGTTTTGGCCCTTTTCACAATGACCCCGACTATCTGGAAGTACGGCGAACGCCAGAAGGCAGGGGCAATGCTGGTTAATTGGATAAGCGATGCGCGAGCCCAGGACTGTAAAGTCTCCAGATCAAAGCTAACAGCTCAGGACCTCGAGTCTCGGGGCTATACTATCCGCTATACCGGCAAAAGTCTGGATTCAAAGTATGTGGAACCGTTGTCCCAGGTGGGTCTTCCGACAGAAGGTGAATCTTACCACCACATGGATATCGAGGCACCCTTTGCAACCGGTAAGTTCAAATTTGAAGCATACATTGGGGAGAGTTTGGTGATTTTGGAAGACATTGTTCGGGGAAATCATCCTTTTATTTCTGAGATTAGTCAAGCTTTATATGAAAGTAAGTTCGCAATGGACAGTCTCAAGTACATCATGGTTTCTGACATTATCAATACCGATACAGTTGAATTTGTTGAGCCAAGTCTGTACGATGAGAGCGTCAATGGTGACCCTTATTTTTATAACGAGTATACCGGTATGCGGACTTGGGAGTATGATACAGATGAGTATCAGGCATTGCTTGGGACGCAAATTGGTAAAATTTCAGCATCTTTCGTCCTGGGGGCGTTCACCAGGGGCACAAGGCGAATTTCTCGAGTTGTTACTTGGATCAACGACAGCCTTCTTTACATGCGATTTGATATTGAGTTTGTGCGCTAAAGTTTCACAGGTAAGGTTCGATATGCGCAAGGAATCGGTATGTCCACAATTCATATTTCCACGAGGCTAGGAAGGGGCTTTCAGGTTACATGAGATAGGGTTGGCCACGTGCGGTACCTCGTGCGATAACGTATCTTCCCATTGGAGCCCTGGAGTGAGTACATGTAGATTGTGATGATCGACATAGCCAAGACGTACGAATTATGCAGCCATCTAGGGATGAACATGCTTGCCGGGTGGTATCAACTACAGGTAAACATGCCTTGCTCTGTGGTACCTATGTTTAACATGAAAGGTTTCCTATATGAATCTGCGAGCATAGTAGAAGATAAAAAAAATATTGAAACCCACCTGCCCGGATATTGCAGCAGATTATTTTTGAATACTTGAGGTCATACAGATTGAAAGATCATCTTCTCAAGTAAGGTTGTGCAACATTTGTTTCAACGCTATGCAATTCCTGAGGCCCCCAGCGAAAACATATATTTAGTCGGAGAATATGCAACATGGAAATACCACAACATGCATGGACTGCATTCTAGATGAATATACAGTAATCAATGAACAACTGACACATAAGCATTCACGTGATCAAAGCTATTAATAAGAATATACAAATAAAATAAAGGTACGTATTGAAGTCATTAGGTTCTCACCTAGTCAAGTTTAGGATTTATACTACGTCCACGTGGTTCATGTTGGCAGACTTCAAGGTCGGGCATTCCCTCAAGTGTTGCCTAGGGAATCCCCATGACTGTGCAAAACAAAGGAGCATTCCAGTGGGCAAATGTGGGGCGCAACATCGACCCCTGGCAGTCGCTTGGAAGGCGACCGTCATTAGGCGGCACTTTGACGCCACCGTGTGCGCGCATGCATGCTTGGCACTTCAAGGTTGCGATCCGCTAAAGTTGATGCACAATGGGGAAGAGTTTGCAAAGTGGTTCAAGAGTTGAAGATCAATTGAAGACCCTGACATTATGGAAAAAAAGGGATGAGCATTGGGGCCTATTACGATGGGTCCAGTGGCCTCTTGACCAATATGGTTGCGTGTTGCGCGTTGCCCCGCCGTCTTCGTTATTCTGGACGAGTTAGACGACGTGGACTCACAACTTGGAGACCCAAACTCCAACTCGCATCCGCGGTACAGGAGGGTATATTTGGATCAACCAAGCGGATGAGCCCATAACGACCCATAAAGATGGTAGCCTTGAGGCAGGGGAAAAAGGAAAAAGTGTGTGTGTTTCGGACAAGGTGGATTGCGGCTCCACTTAAATCATCCCAATCAAATCCTGCTGTACCAAAAATAATCTCAGGCTATGCCAGTGCATCACAGCCTTCCAGAACCTATTAGTTTTTGATCGCCCTCGATCTTGGATCTTTTTGGATCTCCTACCTCAATCTCTCTGTCCCCTTGTGCATATCCGTACTTCAGGAGCAGCCCAGGAACGATCGCCCGGACGATCTTCATATACGGTATCCCAGGAGATCTGGCTCTCCCTGGATGGTATAGCGCTACCTGGTTTTCTTTTTCTCCCCTAAACTCTCGTGAACGTGCGACCCTTTGATCCGACCTCCCAATTCACAATGACTTCTCCCAACAGGGCGCGTTCGCCCTATGCCTCTCCACAACACTCGCCTCATTCGCCACAGGCAAGCGAGAGCAGCTTGTATTCGCATAACGTCGGTCGCGAAGCCAGTGCTACCGATCAGTACGGGGTTCAGCATGGCTACGGCTATGAAGAAAAGAATGAACAAGCAGAGAGCCAGCAATCCCTCCTCTACCGCAACCAACCGAGTCCCTTCAATGCGCCCTTTGATGACCCGTATGCCTCCTCCGACTCCCTGCGACGCTACACCCTCCACGACGGCCCGGGCGTGACGGTCTTCCCCGATAGTTCCTACCAGGAAGGAGGCTCAACGACCGGCCTCAATCGCCGCTCGGGGATTCAATCCCCCATGTCTGCCACGTCCGAGACCCCCTCGGAGGCCTGGCAACAACGTCAGGCTCCTGGCTCGGGTCTCCGGCGTTACGCTACCCGAAAGATCAAACTTGTGCAGGGCTCCGTGCTGAGCGTGGACTACCCCGTGCCGAGTGCGATTCAAAATGCCATCCAGAAAGAGTACCGGGAGTCCGAAGAGGGATTCCCCGAGGAGTTCTCTCATCTGCGGTGTGAGTGAGACCCCCTATCTTCCCATCGATGAAGCTAATTGAGGTAGACACGGCTGCCACTTGTGATCCTGACGAGTTCACCCTGCGAAATGGATACAATCTTCGTCCCGCCATGTACAACCGACACACGGAATTGCTCATCGCCATCACCTACTACAACGAAGATAAAGTCCTGACGGCGCGCACATTGCATGGTGTTATGCAGAATATTCGTGACATTGTCACATTGAAGAAGTCGGAATTCTGGAACAAGGGTGGTCCTGCCTGGCAGAAAATCGTCGTGACTTTGGTGTTCGACGGTATCGATCCTTGCGACAAAAACACCCTGGACTTGCTGGCCACAGTTGGTATTTACCAGGATGGCATCATGAAGCGATCCGTTGACGGACGTGAAACAGTTGCCCATATTGTGAGTTCGACCCGACCGCGTGAATTCGGGCGCAGCACTAATTCCTGTAGTTCGAATATACCACTCAGCTCTCTGTCACCTCGAGCCAGCAATTGATCCGTCCCCAAGGCAACGAATCCACCAACCTTCCTCCAGTCCAGATGATTTTCTGCTTGAAGCAAAAGAACAGTAAAAAGATCAACTCCCATCGTTGGCTGTTCAACGGCTTTAGTCGTATCCTTAACCCCGAGGTAGTCATTCTTCTGGACGCCGGTACGAAGCCTGGCAAGAAGTCACTTCTCGCTCTATGGGAATCGTTCTACAATGACAAAAACCTGGGTGGATCTTGTGGTGAAATTCACGCCATGTTGGGTAAAGGCTGGAAGAATTTGTTGAATCCTTTGGTCGCGGCGCAGAATTTCGAGTACAAAATCTCCAATATTCTAGATAAACCGCTTGAGAGTTCCTTCGGATACGTCTCGGTGCTGCCGGGTGCCTTCTCGGCCTACCGTTATCGCGCTATCATGGGTCGTCCCCTTGAGCAGTACTTCCATGGTGACCACACTCTCTCAAAACAGCTTGGCAAGAAGGGTATTGAGGGCATGAATATTTTCAAGAAGAACATGTTCCTTGCTGAGGATCGTATCCTCTGTTTTGAACTCGTCGCCAAGGCTGGATTCAAGTGGCACTTGACCTATGTCAAGGCATCCAAGGGTGAGACTGATGTGCCGGAAGGTGTTGCGGAGTTTATCAGTCAACGTCGTCGTTGGTTGAACGGTTCATTTGCTGCCAGTCTGTATTCCCTCATGCATTTCAGTCGGATGTACCAGAGTGGACACAACATCATCCGGCTGTTCTTCCTCCACATCCAAATGATCTACAACTCTGTTAGTCTCGTCATGACTTGGTTCTCTCTTGGTAAGTCGCCTTTCTATGATCTGCGTGAGCGTCACTAATGATCAACAGCTTCCTACTGGTTGACTACATCCGTCATTATGGATCTTGTCGGTACTCCAAGTGATTCCAATAAGAACAAGGGATGGCCCTTTGGTAATGAGGCTTCACCTATCGTCAACAACTTCCTCAAATATGGATATGTATTCTTCCTGATGCTCCAATTTATTCTGGCGCTCGGTAATCGGCCTAAAGGGTAAGAGTCCCAGTGTCTTGACATCGAATTAATGCTAACTTCCATAGTTCCACGCTCTTCTACACCCTCTCCTTCATGTACTTCGCTCTTGTCCAGTCGTATACCATGGTCAGCTCGTTCTACCTGGTTGCGAATGCCTTTATGGGTGGCACTCTTGATTTCGATATGAGCCAAGGTGTTGGCCACTTCCTCAAGACCTTCTTCAGCTCTTCCGGTGCCGGTATCGTCCTGATCGCCTTGGCGTCGACCTACGGTGTCTACTTCGTTGTCAGTTTCTTGTACATGGACCCCTGGCACATGTTCACCTCCTCGTGGGCCTACTTCATGGGAATGACTTGCTCGATCAACGTGCTTATGGTTTACGCCTTCTGTAATTGGCACGACGTTTCCTGGGGTACCAAGGGATCCGACAAGAGCGAAGCATTACCCGAGGCGCAAACTAAAAAGGAGAAAGAGGACGACAAATCTAATTTCATTGAAGAAGTGGACAAACCCCAAGCCGATATTGACAGTCAGTTTGAGGCCACCGTGAAGCGCGCGCTGGCGCCGTTCGTCATGCCGGAAGAGGAGAACGAACGGAGTATGGATGACTCGTACAAGGCCTTCCGAACCAACCTTGTCCTGCTGTGGATCTTCAGTAACTTGATTGTTGTGCTTCTCATCACCGCGACCGGTGTCAAACGATTCTGTCTTACGAACACCTCGACGGTGCGAACCGCAAATTACTTCTCCGTCATTTTGTGGATCACAGCCGCCCTGTCGCTCTTCCGTTTCATTGGAGCGATTTGGTTCCTGGCCAAGTCGGGTATTCTTTGCTGTGTCTCGCGTCGTTAAGCTTGATCGCAGATCTTCGTTATTGTATATACCATCCGAGCCGTGGCCTGTACTGATAATGAGGTGTTGAGGTGGTGTGCTATAGAAGCTTGGATAGAGGTATTTGGCTAGCATTTGGTCATTTTTTTTTATTTTTTCGACATTGTCACGATCCAGGGGACGGCATCTTTTGGCGGGCTGGATCATAGCCGATCCATGTATGATTCCCTTGGGGCAATGATCTTCATTGGCATGTTTTTGTATTGGTCTCTTGAATTGATTATTTTTTCCTTGAAGTCCTAAATATGTTCCATTTCCCCACATAAAAGCCGTAGTTACGCAGGATGGTGGATACCAAGTAGATCAAAAGGTGATTAGCCCGAAAAAGTGGTCCTATCTGATTGGAAACCAGTTTTCGTTTGGGTTCAAACCAGATGTTATCATCTCCTACACTTCCAAATATGCTCATTCGCAGAATTAGTCGCAGAATTAGTCGCATAATTGATGTGCTCGAGCGTTGCAACGGGACACCAGTGTTCGGAAGACAGCCATCCGCCCCTACAACTTGCACCAATAACCATGAGCGGGAGCCGGAACTGTACAAACTGCATTGGGGTCTGGACCAGGGGTGAATGCACCGTATGATGCACTGCCCACTTAGAAGTATACTTTATCTGCACACCATCATTCGTTCGTTCCCCGCAGTGACCCATAGGCCCCTGTCCTGTGTGTCGGGATACTTTCCTTGTCGATCAGTCTAGGACTCACCTTCTCTCGACTCTCTCGATCCTCTCGACCCACTGTCTCCCAAACGCATATGACGAAACTGGATTCTGGATGATGCCGTCATCCACCGAACCGGTTCTATTGAGGCATTTCCCGCAACGGGATCAGAACTGGAAATCTATATAAGTGTCCCATTCACCCCGGTCCGCTCCGAGCAATCCATTGTTGATTCCAGAGTTATTTTCCCTTTGTACTGTAACTCGATCTGACCCACAGCCCCGGCTTCCGAACCCACTCCCCCACGATATGTCGCAGTACATTCCCCAGCTTTCCGCCGAATCGCTTTCGGATAAGATCATCCTCATTACTGGTACCCTCTTGCCCGAGAATATCCCCCGCAGTCATATATCAATCTAACTTCTCCAGGTGGTGCTAATGGAATCGGCGCAAGTCTCGTATTCCAATGTTTGGAAAGTGGTGCCAATGTTTGCTTTGGTGACCTTGACAACATTGAAGGCGAGCGTTTGCTGAGGAAGGCCCTTGCTCAATTTCCCACCAAGGAACCAGGCCAACCCCCGCGCGCCGTCTTCCAGTCGACCGATGTCACCAACTACCAATCATTGTTAGGCCTATTTGACTTGGCCTTTAACACCTACAATCACATTGATCATGTCGTCTCTGCTGCAGGCATCGTAGAGATCGGCAACTGGTTCGACTTTGGATTAACCCTCCAGACAGTCCGCGAGGTAAGTTTGCGGGCTCCTCGACCCATCCTTTTGATTTGGAATTCTTGGAAACTAACAAATATCGAAGACTCCCACCCACAAAGTGCTGGACGTCAACCTTATTGGATCTATGTACGTGGCCCGCATTGCCTCGGTTTACTTACGCCATAACCGTGGCGCCGGCGCCGATCGATCTATTCTCCTGTTTTCGTGCTCTTCCGGTTTCAAGCAGAGCCCCTCACTGTTCGTCTACCAGGCGTCTAAGCATGGCGTGGTCGGCCTCATGCGCTCACTTCGCAGCTACATCTCATCTCCATACAAGCACAACATTCGGATCAACACCGTCTGCCCGTGGATGACCGAAACCGAAAGCATCAAAAAGATCGAGCACCAGTGGAAGGAAGCTAGCCTCCCGACCAATACCCCTCGTGACGTCTCCCATGTGGCGGCAGGTATGTTGGCGGATTCATCCCTCAATGGTGAATCCATGTTCATTGAAGGTGGACGCGCCTGGGAGATTGAGCAGAATATTGAGCGACTCGAGGCTCAGTGGCTGGGCGCAGAGCCTTCCAAGGCTCTCGCTATTGGACAAGAGCTGCTTGACGATGGTTCCGTTTGGACAGCTGCTCCTCGCAAGCGGAGTAGCATCTCCGTCGACGGTATCCCTCCGGGTGTTCCTCTGGCCAAAATTAACGGCATCAATGGCCATAGGAAGAGCCTCTCGAATGGGTTTACCAACGGACATACCAACGGCATTGCCAATGGCGTGCATTAATACCCCTCAAGGTACCCCTCATACCTTGAGGACTTCATATCCATATTCTATTCTCTTCTGTTGTTGATCTTGGAGCTCTGGAAGCCCCGTCAATACTTGGTATGCATGATTCATGACAATTCTTTCTTCTTTACAGATCGTCTTTCTATGGACATTTAGATTCAATATAATTGTGTTCCACTATTTCCAAGGTTCTGCTTTTTCCCATAGTTTAGAATCAAGTAGATTTAAACACAGTTGTATATTCTAGGAAAGACTAAATCTAATATTCTTCAAATAACTCATTTAATCCACGAGGGATTACATACCACCTCACCTCAGAATCCTTCAACTCCACCATGATCATCAGGTCTCGTCCGCCTCTCCGACGATAAATAAGACAACCCGCACACCCGGGGTCCCTATGGTGTAGTTCCCTATTTTGCACGATCGGAAAGTGGACCATAGCAATTGCCCAGTAAATGCGCTAGTATATCGTCCCCCCTCAAAGAAAACCTTGGAACACACCACCTGGACAAATTGAAAGACTACGTTTTCCAACATTGAAAAATCCTGCGTACTAGTTAACGTCCACAGATTTGTAGCTCTGAATTATTTGACATTATCAACATTAATAATCTATATGCAAACCCAACAAACAAACTCCCGACATGCAATGTGAGATAAACCAAGAACGTAGTTCTCATGAAGCCAAACGCCAAGAAAAATACGGTCATTTGAACGATTCACGAGTGTGAACACGGTCGATATTATATGGATTGGCTTCATACGTGGCAACCCTCTGAATCTCCGTCGACATACGGGTAGTAGATGCGCGCGACACGGATCGAGCAAGAGAGTGGACGTCGGCATTGCTCTCCTTTTGCACAGCAGATTGGACAGTGTCATCGGCTTCAGAGGTGGTTGGAACACGAGTCACGGATTCTTCCGTCTCAACGGTTGCCTCGGCTTGTGCCATGGTCTTGATAATGTTCTGGACAAAGGCTTCTGACTGCGCAGAGTATTTGCAGTGTTTGCGAATAGATAGACCCTTCTTGTAAAGGATGAAAGGGAAGGGTACACAGGCCAAAGCGAGGAAGGCTGGGACACAGGAAGCCCAGTGGATTCCGAGGTTTTCGAACATGTAGGTGGTAAAGAGAGGGAAAGCGAAACCGAACATCGACCGCAGAAGAGAGTTGGCAGCAAGGACCGAGGCAGCAAAGATGGTGTAGGCGTCGATCAGATAGTTGAAGACACACAAAAAGACGAGGACCATGCCGAATCCGAATGGCACACCGGCAGCAATACTGGCCATCCAGTGAACCGAGGGCGAGTTGGTCCATGCGAACCAGAACAGACCGATGGGGAGGGCGATCGAGGCGACCATGCATGGAGGAAGACGAGCCTCGGGCGGCGCATAGCCTCCGTTTTTGACAAGGAGACGTCCGTAGCGATTATTTTCAGGAATTGAGTAAGCAATCGCACCCAGCATACCCACCATAACTCCAAGGAAGGCAAGACTAGAGACACCCTGGTTCCATCCTCGGTGAATCTCGTAGACGATGGGGAATGCGCCGAAAAGCATATAGAGGGTTCCGTAGATGATGGCGAGGTAGATGGAAAGAATGAGGACGATAGGCTCCTTGAACAGCAGGATGAAAGGACGAGAAAGGGAAATCTTCATAGACTCTTTCAGGTCCGGACGTCCTTGATCGATGTCAAGCTTACTGATATACACTTTGCCAGTCAGTTTAGAGAGAGTGATGGCACGTTGGCGGAGCAGAACCGGGGCGTATGTTTCCGGCTTAAGCGCAGCGCCGAGGAACCACATCACACCACAGAGAATGGTCAATAGACCCATGACCCATTTCCACCCAGCCTTCATACCCAGGAAGCCACCAATGATTGGACCGATAACCGGGCCGAGGAAAGGAGCTAATGCAAAGGCAGATAGTGCCAAGCCTCGCTCTCGGGCAGCAAACATATCTGCAATCACACCACCCGAATTGGTGAATGGGGATGAGCCAAATGCACCGGCTAGGAAGCGAAACACGATCAACGACTGAATATTCTTTGCTCCTGTGGTTGCGGCACAGAAGATGGTCAAACCACAGTAGGTACCGATGAAGACTGCCTGGCGACCAAACATTTCACTCATAGGAGCCCAGAGCAAGGGACCCAATGCAAATCCAAGCACATATAGAGATACTCCCAGGGTTGCGATCTCGGTGGTTGTGACGAATTGTTCCTCAATCTGCGCGATACCACCTGTATAGGCGGAGGATACAAGAGCCACAACGAGGGTCTCCATGGCGGCCACCATAGTGATGGACCATTTCATCGGTGTGCTGAGTTGAAGCGGGTTTCGAAAGTCCTTTGGCAGCCAGTTCACAACATAAGGATCCTCATCTGTTCCAGATCCTTCATAGAAATGGTCCACCACTGCTTGGGTGACCACTCCAGGCTCGGTTACTAGTCGCCAGAAAGGAACCGAGTTTGGGAGGTTCGATGAGGCCTTGCCCTCCACTGGAGGTGCCTCTGTTGCCATTGATAAGAGTGTGTCTGAGCAATGACCTAGTGGGGTTCGCGCGTTAGATATCGAATTAGAGGTGATCAGCGCTCGCGTCGTCTCGTTTGGATGCAAATCCAATTCGAGAAATAAAGTTACAAAGAAAGGAGAAGGGAAAAAACAACGACATAATAGGACATGATTTAAGCCGAGGCAAATGGCCAGTTCTTTTGGAGCCTCTCTACAGATTACTCAACAGAAAGGTTTAGCCCGGAGCACTTACTTCTTTTGGGCCAGTGATATTTTCATAGTGGAGCCATGACAGGGGACTGCTTCCTCGTTGGTTGTCATGGTAGAGCGGATCCTTGGGAATACAATGCCGATTGGTCCATTTGAATAATTTGTAGATTGTACGCGCCAACATTAAATTCGGGGATTCCGACAATCAATATCAATCGGGCTAGTAATCGGGCTAGTAATCGGGCCGATACCTTCTCGGCCAGATTTTTATTCGGGTTGGTCCACTTGCCTCGGCTTAATTTCGAGGTTTTTCTTCTATTTTTCTAGAACATTGCTGCCATCCACTGGGCAGTTCAGTAACCTCGGTTATATTGAACGTTTTTAGCTCTGGAATCCACTATAGAAGAATCAGGACATCAAACCTTGAAACCCGGAATTCACCCACACGGCATGCGACCGGGATCGGGATGGTCAGTCACACCACGTTTTTTCTATTTTAAAAATCATGAGTGCATGTCTTCTGCATTACAAATCAGAAGATCAATGTCTCATATCTTATGGTAGGTTATTGTTGAAGCTCAAGAACTTGTGGGCTAGTTCATGTAAACCGGATGTTCGCATAGCCGGTAGCGCTTCATGAGATTTCCTGCAAGCCATGGCACTTGGTCAGAGCGCATTGGTTCTATTCACTAGCATAAATCAGGCGACAGAATCCATGCTTCTGATTGCCCCAAACCATCTGATACGCTAAACCAGACCTTATGACAAAAATCCCACCAATCGGATTATTTAATCTCTGCCACGAGTTTATCAAATCCAAGTGATGTATTTCCAAGGTTGTATATGCAGACAAAGCTCGTTCATTTCAATATATGTGCTATCATTTATTTCGTACTTAATCCCCTACAGGCTCTTTTCAATAGCTGCAACCTCTGCCATCACAGCCGTCACGGACTTCTTGACTGCCTCTCCCACCGGCTCATATGGGTGACGAGGAAGAAGCTTGGCCTCAGCGTCCGCGATGCCTGCCGCTGAAGCAGAGTAACAAGAAACAGCATACTTGGTAGATGCGATACCACTCTTGATCGGACTTTCAGCGAGAGCCGCTTGTCTTTGAAGCTTAGTAGCTTCCTCGAGCTGACCCTTCTGATAGAGCGCATAGATCCGAGAAGCCGTCTTTGGGAACACATTGGCAAATGCCGCGATGCAACCAACGCTACCAGCAGCGAGTCCCCCGATAAGGAAGTCAGATTGTCCACCGAATGTCGCAAATTCTTCTGCGGAAAAGGTCGCGGCCAGCCGTGTGATCTTTCCAACTGATCCACAGGTGAGCTTTACACCCACCACGTTCGATCGACCACCATTTGCGGCGGCCGATTCACGCACGACCGCTGTGATTGTCTCCGAATCCATATCCACCCCGTTGCATACACCGGGGAAGTTATACATGACCACGGGAAGAGGCGCCTTTGCTGCAACCTCGGAGAAGAATCGCTTGACCACGTTCATGTTGGTGGCCTTGCCAAAGTATGCCGGGGGAAGTACCAGGAGGTAATTGGCGCCAGCGGTCGCCGCATCCTGGGCAAGTTCCAATACTTGCTTTGTGGAGTGAGCACCAACACCAACCATCAAGGGAAAGTCAGGTCCGACCGAGGCGCGTGCGGTGGAAACCAGCTGGGATCGTTCTTCGCGCGTGAGGAGGAATGCTTCGGAGTTTGTGCCGAGGATGACGAGACCAGCCAGTCCAGTGCGCGACAGGTAGGCGAAGTACTGTGACTGTGAGGCCAAATCCAAGGAGTCTGTCTCATGGTCGAAGAAGGTGACAGCAGGGCACCACACGCCAGATGGGGGGACGTGGGGCTGAGTTGAGACAGAGTGAGAGCCCATGGTGAAGGTGAAGATGATTGTGTTGAGGAATGTTGGAAAGAAAAGTGCGCATACTATTACTTATTACTCCAGCCCCGCCACCCTGTTCAGATTCCCCGCGCTAGACAGAGGGGTCATTGCATGCGATTGTGTACTTCATCATTTCGGAGCGATGAACCGACTATGCGGGTGGGGGTTCTCGGGTATACCACCCGACACCATCACGATCTCCAAAGTACGGGCGAGCTCCCGGCATCGGGCTTTCACACCGAGTTAATTCGCGACACGTTCCGTTTGACCCTCAAGGTTCCGCAATTATTATATCTTAGAATAGCAATGATCTCTTCTATCAAGTCTTTGTCTCACACGTCCTCACAATATGAGTACTCAGGCAACATTTACTTCCTCCTGGTTCAACCAGGCACAATTTATCCCGCCTGACGCGATATTCGCGTTGACAGCGCAATACCAAGCTGACCCATTCCCACAAAAAGTGAATCTTGGACAAGGAACCTATCGTGACGAGGAAGGCAAGCCATGGGTCCTTCCATCCGTGAAAAAAGCTCGCGAGAGTCTTCAAACCAAGGGCTTGCAGCATGAATATCTTCCAATTCTGGGTCTACAAAGCTTTCGAGAAGAAACTGCCAAAATCGTATTAGGCGCGGAGCTCTTCAAGGTGCAAGCGAGTAAAGTGCGAACCACAAACTCTGTGCTTTCAAGTTTGAATACTAACAGGTGACAGATTGCAACCTGTCAGAGTCTCTCTGGCACCGGCGCCTTGCATTTGGCTGGACTGCTGCTGCGAGCCTGTCATACGAAATTACCTAAGTTTTATATTCCTGAGCCCACCTGGTCTAATCACCACCAGGTCTTCCAGTCGCTAGGCTTTCCTTGTGAGAGCTTCAAGTACTATGACCATGAGATGAAGAGCATGGATATAGAGTCATTCTACTCGATATTGCGCCAGGCGGAGCCGAACTCGGTGGTGATTCTCCACGCGTGCGCCCATAATCCGACGGGCTGCGATCCGAGTAAAGAACAGTGGCGCGAGATCGCACAACTCATGAAAGCCCGACAGCTATTCCCGCTCTTTGATTCTGCCTACCTGGGATTTAACTCGGGCAATTTCGACGAAGACGCATTTGCAATTCGGCTATTCCTGGGTGAGATGCAGATGGAAGCAGGTGTATGTGTGTCCTTTGCGAAGAATATGGGTCTGTATGGTAGGTCATTTCGAGACTAGCAGGGGTACCACTGGGCAATCTGACGTAGTTGCAGGCGAGCGAGTGGGCTGTGTCTTGATGAGCACAATTGACAGGCAGGTCGCTGTGAACACGCAGTCTATGCTGGAAATGCTGCAGCGATCTGAAGTGTCGAATCCCCCTGCCTTTGGTGCGAAGATTGCAAGCCAAGTCCTGGGAAATGATGAGTTGAGACAGATGTGG
Source organism: Penicillium pulvis (assembly GCF_028828015.1). NCBI lineage: Eukaryota > Fungi > Ascomycota > Eurotiomycetes > Eurotiales > Aspergillaceae > Penicillium > Penicillium pulvis. The sequence continues at coordinate 155,986 of NW_026643078.1, read as the reverse complement.
TTTCAAGACATGATGACCATGAGTGGTCGAATTCGCTCGATGAGAGCAGCATTATATGAGAAACTGATTTTGTTCGGTAAGTCCTCCCCTAACTGTTTGAGGTCGGTTGTTCACGTATATAGGGGCGCCTGGGTCTTGGGAACATTTGATTCAACAGTCCGGGATGTTTGGATTTCTGGGTCTGTCCCATGCGGTAGTTTTGAAGTTGCGAGGTGAGTGCTGGATTCAATTGCATAGATTGGAAGCTGATTGGGATTAGAAGAACACCACGTATATGTCGCGGACAACTCCCGAATCTCCATTGCTGGATTGAATGCTGGCAATGTGGAATATGTCGCACGATCGATAACTCAGTGCCTGAGAGGTTTGGAGTAGTCCCACTGTGGAACTGATAAAGGGGGCGTTGATAACGCAGATAAGCAACCCCTGATCCTGCGCCCGACGCCCGACGATCACGTTGATAAGCAATAATTTAGAGGGTGAGAAACGTCATGAATAGATTTGATATGCGTCAGCATCTTACATCATATGACTAGGTCACTAGTTAGTTAGCTATGGACCTGATATGACTCACACTGGCACGTCAAGGTTATTAAAATCCAATCAACTCCGTATTATATCTCCAGCTGAGGCAGTAATGAATTGCCGCAACAGCCTTGAAATATTCGAGCCATGTCAGCCCCACAGATCTTTGTCGACGCACATACCGCCCGTATATGTGAGGAGGTCGAGCTGATGCATATCCGCAAACAAGCGGAAGCATGCGCCCAAATCTACCCAGAACAAAAAATATCTATATGGCAGCCTCAGAAAGGAGGAGTTGGCATTCTGACCTTACCCGCCTTGACAGGCAAGCTAAATCGGGCCGTTGGATGTGGTAGGGATAGTCCAGTGCAGGAAGATGATTTGAGAGAGCTAGAGTCGATCTTTGCTACTATTGGTCTGGAATGTGAGATCCACCTCAGCGCATTTGCATCGGGCCCGGAGGCGTTACTTTCCCGGGGATACACCGAGAAGGCAGTTCTGAGCACCTACTGGTGTGATGTCAGGGAATGGGCTAGGGCTATCCCGGACTGCTCAAGTGACATTGTGGTGCGACTCGCAAAACCAGACGAAATGGATCGGTTCATCGAGGCATCCATTGCAGGGTTTCAAACCAACGGCCGCTCGAGGGAGATTCTTGGCACACTTGCAAGGCTGGCAGTTCAAAGGCAGGATATGCTATTTTTTGCTGAGGTGAATGGCCAGATAGCGGGAACAGCTGCGATGGCGATTATGGATACTGGCGATGGGAAAAAAGTGGCACATCTATTTCTTGACAGCACGCACCCTGATTGTCGTGGGCAAGGGGTTCAACTGGCTTTGATTCAAAAGCGACTCCTAATTTCCCACCAACTCAATCTGGAGATGGCAACCTCAATAACTCAAGCTGGTGACGGTAGTGCACGGAACGCAGAGCGGGCAGGACTAAGCGTCGCTTACATAGTCCAGATCTTTACTGGACCTCGAACATCCTAATGAGGCCATTGACAACGACACGATGCACCAGGCAAGGGTGGTCGCACGGGGCATCTAGGCCCAAGTGCATGGTAGTTAGAACTTAGAATTAGACATCTTGTACCCCAAATCAACTCGGGAGCTACCCCAAATCTTAGTGTGCTCTAGAGCGACGCTACTCGGGGCGGTGCGAACGCTAAGCCCGATGGCGTTGGTGGCGTTGCCCCCAGACTTCCCAACCGCTTAATTTCCCCTCATTTCGGCCCCTGATGCGTGATTTTGACGGAACGAAATTAGCGCTACCATAGCCGAGAGCATTGAAGTCATATTGACCAAGGAAAGTCTATCCAGTGCGTCGTTGTGCATTAGTCCACGTGATCTGCAGCGCGCGGAGCGCCCGGCTTAGTCAGGTGAAAATTTTCACTTTCGTGAACCCTGCGGTTGGCGTACTTAGGGTGTGGCGTTTTACCACTCTTGGCTTAGCATCCCACCGAAATCTTGTTTCAAAAGCTTCATATTGTCTTCATGTTGTGAACTTTGAAAATCGCGTTTTCCTGTCCCAATTTGAGGGCCAATCTTGGTCACTTACCCCCGCAATCATGAAATCGTGGAGAAAAGCAGATGGGCTCCATCGACTGAGACCCTACTAATTTCCTGGGGAACCAAGAACCAATGTTGCATTTCTTTTACCTAACAAGCCAAACCTTCTTATCGTCTAATCAGCCCGGGGCGTTTCGGGGCACAGGTTGAGTTACCTCGATTGGATGGTGGTGGGTCAATCCAAGCTGCAAACGGCATCTCGTTGGGCGGATGATCTGGAAAAGAGTGGAGCATGGTCGTAGTATCTGCTCCAACACACGTGGAGTGCAAGTCTCCATTAGTCAACGAATTTCCTTTCGCCTGATAGCCGGATCCAGCAGCGCGGCCGGTTTTTCCTCTTATACCCAGCGCCATCCTCGTCATCTTTGCCTCTCATCCCATTTCCCCCCTTCACCTGTCTCGTAACATCCCATCACCATGGGCTACGAAGACGACTCTAACGGCCATGGCTCTGGAAAGTCGATGGAGAGTGAGAAGGCGTACGCCCCCCCACCAGCGTTCGAGGGCGCCATGCTGGGGGAAATGACCGATGCGGAGCGCGACATTTACGATCACGGTATCAAGAAGTTCAGTCGGCTGGGTTGGAAGCGACTCACCGTGGTGCTCATCGTCGAGGCCATTGCCTTGGGTAGTCTGTCAATCCCCTCCACCTTCGCCAAGCTGGGTATGGTCGCCGGTGTGATTTGCTGCGTGGGTGTCGGCCTGATTGCCATCTACACCAGTTATATCGTTGGACAGGTCAAATTGCTCTTTCCAGAGGTTGCTAACTATGCGGACGCGGGTCGCCTAATGGGTGGCCGATTTGGCGCCGGGTGGGGTCGATTTGGATATGAGATCATCAATTTCATGCTGGCTCTCCAGTTGATCTTCCTCACAGGCTCCCACTGCCTCACTGGTACTATCGCCTGGCAGAACATTACGAAATCCACCATCTGCTCAGTGATCTTCGCCGTGGTGTCTGCTATCATTCTCCTCATCTTGGCCATCCCCCCAAGTTTTACCGAAATGGCCATCCTCGGTTATGTTGACTTCGCCTCCATCATTATCGCGATCGGCATTACTATCATTGGTACCGGAATCCAAGCTACAAACTCCACGGGCGGTTTGGCCGCTGTGAACTGGTCTGCCTGGCCGAAAGAAGATCTCAAATTCGCTGAGGCATTCATTGCCATTTCGAACATCGTCTTCGCATACAGCTTTGCCATGTGCCAGTTCTCCTTTATGGATGAGATGCACACCCCGCGCGATTTCAAGAAGTCTATCTGGGCCCTCGGTATCACTGAGATCATCGTGTACACTTTGACCGGTGCTTTGGTCTATGCCTTCGTTGGACAGGATGTTTCTTCTCCTGCCTTGACCTCTGCTGGAAATTTGCTTGGTCGCGTCGCCTATGGAGTCGCCCTGCCCGTGATTTTCATCAGTGGATCTATCAACACAGTCGTCTGCGGTCGTTTGATCCATGGTCGCATTTTCGCCAACTCCCCCATTCGGTTCATCAACACCAAGATGGGCTGGATCACCTGGTTGGCTACTATCACCGCTGCCACGGTCATCGCTTTCATCATCGCCGAGGTCATTCCTTTCTTCGATGATCTGCTGTCGATTTCGTCCGCTCTGTTCATCTCCGGCTTCACCTTCTACTTCCCTGCCATGATGTGGTTCTTGCTCATCAAGAAGGGCAGCTGGCTTGACCGTGAAAACCTGTTGTTGGCCATCGTCAATGGTGGAATCTTCGTCATTGGTATTCTGATCTTGGCGGCTGGAACCTACTCGAGTGTCTATGATATTGTAAGCTTTCGTCCTGGTCCTTTGTATGTCTGGATACTAACGAATTCATTTCAGATTAAAAACTACGACGACGGTAGCGTTCGGGGTGTCTTCACGTGTGGATCCCCGTCCACATAAGCGACAGTTCCTTTGTTTGCCTTACGATCGGTGATTTGCTTTATCTTCCTGGTTGGAGTATGCAGTGATTCCTCTTGGGTACATAATCCCTCACGGTGCAGGGCACGGTAGAGAGACTGCATTGCATTGCGAATGTTGATGATAGATGTCCGGCTCATGATCAGCCGGCTGTATATATATAGCATTGAGAACCACTCATGTAATTTTTTATGATCAAGTTTATCCACATCCATCTATATGAGAACAGTATAAGCAGAACATGTCAAATGTATCGGTGACAACCTTTTGGAAGAAGTATCAATTACTAGCGATATCAAGTACAACTTTCAAGATTAACCAATATCACGGGTCTCCGGGGCTGAAGACCTAAAGCTACTCCTGCTGAGCAAGCCCGGAAACGATCATTCACCTCTCCTGAAGTCAGAGACATTGCTGGATACCCAGCCATGACGCCAATCAGCAACATTGGAACTGGTGTGATCTCCTTGTCAACATTTACCAAGTAACGCGCAATGTACCCATAATTCTACCTAGGGGATCAAGATTGACTATAACTTCCATGCAATGAAACATGACCCAGGTTGTATCAACATACGCGTGGATCACACCGATCTATTTAATAATTATAACGACATAATAAAAACTCATGCCACTCAGCGGCAATTCGTCTGTTAGTGTCAACTAAGTAGGTTCTGGCCGTCAGTGACTCTGAGCCCATTATGGAAGGAAAGGTCGATCCCCGAGACTAGTAGACCCACCCCCCTGAAGGAACTTTTTAATTGAACACCACAAATTTAGTTGAGCACCCTTACTAACCGCATTCACAGTAGCGCAGTATTTAAGATTCAGAGAGTAATATTATTGAGTACATACCCAAGTACCTACTTGCTCATGTTACTCTGTAGACTACGCTGGAATGTGAAGGTGATTAAAGAGTGATACCTATTAAGCTAACTTTTATTACTTATATTCTGACTCTAACGAGGCGTCATCTCGTATATTGACGTGGATTAAGGGAGGTGATGCAATGTACTTCAATACTTAAGGTAGCGGTTTCTCTGAATTACATTTACGTACTACACTGTACTGGATATAGAAATAGAGTGGTGTTCAACTAGTTTTGTGGTGTTCAAATATCGCGCTCCCCCCTGAATGACTATTTTCTTTGGGAGATCACAGATGTCGTGTTAAAGCTAAATCATCGAAAACACAGCTCTTTATAGATTTCATGATCTTTTTGCGCGGTATTGTTTCCAACTTGCTATCATGAAAAGAATGGAGATGAACAGCCCCAACCCGGCTAGGCCAATGCCCATATACAAGGCTCCGCGATATCCCTGGAGTATATCTTTGCCTCCGTCATTGACGTGGGTCTCCACCGTACCTGCAAATCCAAGGCCAAGGGAGATGGAGTAGTTGACCGTCGTTGCCACGAGAGAAGCTGCAAGCCCCTGGTGGTGGCGATGCATGGAGTTACTGAGAATAAGTGTTCCAGAAGGAAATGACATATCCCTAAGGCAGACTGGTTAGTGCATGACGAGTTATTGACGGGTGTTTTGTGAGCACCTACATCCCAAAAGGAGTGATTAAACTTGCAACTAAGGCCTGCGCCCAATATATTTGATTGACAGGGACGGTGGCGAAGATTGATAGTCCGGCCGTGAAGGATGCCATTGCGAAGAACATTATAACGCTCGGGGGCAACCGGCCAAGTAAAAAGCCAGTGATAAGAGCAGCAGCTGCACCACTAGCCGCTGCGCCAGACCATTTGGCAGTGGCCAGCAGCGGGGAATCGCCCTTAATTACCTCCATGAACTGATAGAAGTAATAGATGATAATTCCAAAGCTAGACCAGCCTGCTGCGATACAACCAAGCACCCATGCGAGATTTCCGGTAAAGACCGATCGAGGTAGTAGTGGGCACACGGCTTTGCGCTCCACGACTGCGAAAGCGCCTAGGCAAAGAAATCCGATAATCAAGAGCACATAGGTATATGGATTCTTCCAGCCCACTAAGGCGGCCTGGTTCCAACTGAAGTTGATCAATACCAGACCAGATATTCCCGCTGTGGCACCAAGCAAGTCCAACCTTTCAGTAAAGCGAAGGTTGTCGTCGAACTTAGGTTGCGGACTGTATGGAATAACAAGCCACCCAAGTAGCGCGAGCACTGCACAAGCCACGCCCATGATCCAGTATCCCCAGGGCCACCATACGAGCTGAGCAATGAGGGAGGAAAACACCCCGCCAACAATGAACCCCCCTGGAGCGGTGGCACCGAACAGGCTGAAGATCATCTCCTTTCGAAGTCCTGGCGGATAGGTTCGACCCAGGATTGCGATGGCGTTCGGTAGTAACATGGCAGCGCCTACGCCTTGGAGCGCACGGCAGCAGGCAAAGAATATTTGATCCTTCCACACAGAGAAACCGGCCAGGACCGACCAGAGTGCGAACCACAAAAACCCAACGATGAACATCAGGCGATGTCCATAAACGTCGCCCAGCCTGCCTGCCACCAGAATGAAAGTCCCTACGGTTAAACTATAGCTAGCGGCATACCAGCTTAAAGAAGCAGGATTGGTGATGCCAAAACTATCCCCGATTATATGGACTGGGGCAATAGACATGCAGAGGCCGGCCTGAGTCATAAACTGCGCCATACACACCACACTGACGAATATAACTTCTTTCAGCAGGGATTTGGGGGCTGGAACATGCGATTGTGAGGTTTCCAGGCGAGTCAAAGCCTCGGGGTCGGTGTCACGTCTCGGCTTTTGTAGATCGGTCGAGCCGCCTATCGACCCGCATGTCGATTCTGTACGATGTGAGTTGTGATCCATGGAGACTTTAAAAATTGTAGTTGGAGAAAATAAAACTGGACATTCAAGCTTCGTGCAGTTTTATACTTGTATGTGGATCATGTGCCTACTTCCGTCGGGAGTTGAGAATGGCCGTCGGAAGCTCTGGATTGACCAGTTGAATAACATTCGCATACCCATATAACCCTAGGAAGTCTATTTCAGCCTCTCTCCACTCTCGTCGAAGCGAACAACCTCCCCAGTCAGCAGAGCATGCTGAAGACCCTGTCCAATCTTCATAACCGTGATTCCAGTCTCAAGCTTGACTGGCACAGGGGTATCTTTCAAGACAGCTTCCACAAACTCATTCGCCTCAAGCGCGAACGCATCTTGGAACCGCTGCCAGTACTCCGGCTGGACTTCATGACGCATGCCCAGCTTATCAGCAAGAACAACATTGTTCTGCTGGGGGATAACGTTCACCATCAGCTTCCCATCAGTTCCGGTAATCTCAGTACAGACATCATGGCCGTGTGCCTGCGTACGAGAACAGTAGAAGTAGGCAATCTTTCCGCCCCAAAATTCTACGATCCCCACCGCATTGTCCACGTCTGAAAGGGTCTTGAGCTCTGGGTGGTGCTGGAGAGTACCCGCTGCCCAGCAGGCTTTGGGGACTGGGTTGTTCAGATACCACAGAGATAGATCAATGTCGTGAATTGCGCAGTCCACAAATATTCCACCGTTCCGGGCTGCATATCGAACAAAGAAACCAGTCTCGTCAAGGAGATCACAAGTGTTTGATCGAACCATGAATGGACTTCCGATTGCTTTCTTTTGGTAGATCTTGTCACCTGCGTCACGATAGGAAGCATCGAATCGTCGAGAAAAGCCCGCCATGACCTTAAGATGAGGTTTCTCGTTGGCAGCATCCACTACACCTTGGGCCTGCTGGTCATTAGCGTTGACTGAATATGACTCTCAAAGCAGGAGGATTCACCTCGGCAATATCAGTGCTCAGGGGTTTTTCGCAGAGCACATGGATACTCTTACCAATAGCAGCGAGTGATTGGCTACTGTGGACATCGGTGCTGAAGAAGTCTTAATATTTTCCAGTCCATGGGGGAAAGGAGAGAGTTCTGGATAACATACCTAGTAGAAATCCAAACAGCCTGCAGACCTGGCTGTTCCAGCATTTCGTCGTAATTGTGGTATACCTTAATCCCGAACTCACGGTACTCAGGATTTTCTGTGGCCCATTTGATCTCACTAGGGTCGGTGCTGCAGACCGCTACAACCTGGGCTTTAGGGACACGGTAAAGTAAAGTGTGAACATGGCGTTTGCCCTGGGATAGTATGAGATTTCCAGCAAAAATTTCCCTCTGAAAATGAAGTTCTGCTTACCATGCGGCCAAGCCCGACGACCGCGATCTTGAGATGGTGCATCGTATGAAGTGGATAGTGGAAAGCTGGAATGGAGATTTCCGTTACTTGGGATCCCACTATATAGCGATGCCAGTCTTTATAGCTGACAAGAACGTAGATCTATGAAGTATGCCACTAGTACTATTAGTAGTTGGACCTCGCCGCTTCCTACCATTCCCAGACTGAGGAAATGATTTTGATGTGAGTACGTACTGTACATAGGTTTCTGAATCACAACAAAGTGTTCAAAGCTTCCAGGTTAACTGTGAATGGCAAATTTTACCATAGCGTATTCGTGTTTTTCTCAAATTCCCCTTTATAGTAAGAGACCGCGAAAGATAAAACACCACTTCAACCACATTTGGTGTCATGCAGTAATTGTGATTCCGAGAAATACTATAGAGTCTGTACCGACGTACCTTCTCGATCACACTACGTTGTAGACTACCCTGGAATGGGAAGGTGATCAGAGAATGATACCTTCTGATCTTACCCAGAATTGAAGTATTATTAGTCTCAATTAAGCGTGGTAGTCTGTATATTCTTCACTACTGGAGATGTCAACTTGTCTAAATTCCAAGTATTGTGCTATTTTGGTGCGGTTAGTGAATAACACTGCGTGAGATAATCCCCCGAAGATCGATGCGGGGGCTCTTGCTGAACGTGGAGATTCCCATGCGGGGTAAGTCTTCCCCCAATTTTACCCTATCAGGCAGGCGTCGCCCACTTCATTATCGATCTGTCTCCAAGCCATCAAGTCCAACTTTATCTTCATGGATTGTCTCCTGGCTGCAGTTGATATGTCGAGCGGTACTATGCCCAAGGCCCCGTGCTTGAGCTGCCGAGGTAAGTATCATCTTCTCCGATCTCAGTCTTGGCTAATTCCCGTGAATAGAGAGTCATCAGAGGTGTATGTCCTGGCTTTGGGTGATGTCAAGATGTGTCTTCTCATTTAGTATGTAGGTGATAAGCGAAGACCTGTTTGCCGACGATGTGAGACTAAGGGGCTCGATTGTCATCCCGTGCAAAAAAAAGCCGTCTTTCGACATGGCTCAACAGCCAATTTGGAGGGCAATTTCACACAAGGCCAAACATGGGTCAATAGTGTGCCCAAGGCGTGGAAGCCTGCAACATGTCCCTCAATCTCGGGTCAATCTCCCGATACAAGAGACACGGTTTGCGAGATTGGCGAGATAGATGCTTCGCCCACCCCTCGTGAATGTACATCCGTGCAGGATGGAAGCAATACCAATGAGACTGATCCCAATACAATCTTATCATTTGATTCACACAGTCACGGCCAACCATCATTCCAAAAATCTCCTTCTATACTGTCCTCTCCACAGTCATCACTCACCGGTGCCAACTTGCCTTTCTGTTCGGATCCCTACTCTAGTCAAACTAGGAAAAGACGACGCATTTCGCATAGTCATTACTTATCCCCTTTATCTCGAGATGATATCCTTGGCGGTTCATCCGGAGCGGTACAGGAGTCTTGTCTAATGAGGTATTTCATCGAAGAACTCTCCCCATGGGTAAGCTTATCTCTTCTGATATCATCAAAGCACTAATTTAATTTAGTTTGACCACTGTGATGACCGTCGGCATTTTCAACTAGAAGTGCCCAGGCGTGCTCAGTACTGTTCGACCCTCAAACTCGCAATTTTTGCGGTCGCCGCGCGCCATTTGGCCCGTCTTCCGAAATACAAAACCACTCATGGTATTGTATACTGTGGACAATCCCTTCCCAATCTGAAAAAGTCCAGCGCTCTCGAATACATGTTAAAATGCATTCCCGATCTCATTCGGTTCCCTGAGATCCAAGATCCAGACCACCAAGCGAACATCATGGCTGCTACAGTGATTCTACGCCAGTACGAAGAGATGGACGAAGAAATGGACCAAGGCGATGTTGATGGAGATTATCATACTGATGGAAGAGTCAATTTTCTGGCAATCACGAAAACTATAATAGACTCAATGATTGCATCTCCTCTCGATCAATCGTTGGCAAATGCGGCGTATTGGATCACTGTTCGACAAGAGATTTATTACGCCCTGACAAGAGAGACTGTTCCACATCTACGGTTCGATTGGCAGCCTGAACACCCTCATCCCGTGGCCAACAATGTCATTCTATTCGCGGGGGAGGTCGCTCAATGGCGGTGGGGCAAGCAAATACCAGAGGATTGGAGTAAAGTTCTTTGTTAGGTCCCGTATACGACAAGTTCACTGATACTTCTTCCTAGTACAACTCAAGCTAAAAGAACAACAGCTAGTGCAGGATTCTATCGGGGAACTTGAGCCGATCCTTGAGCTTAAAGCCGACAGGTCAAAGGGAGACATATTCCCTACTACGTGGTATGGCTTTGATATGCAAGTCACAGCCATTCAGCACTTACGGCTAGCCCAGTTGATCTTGATTGCAGAGAATCCACACCTTGAGTAAGTCGAAGATGTACTTGATGAATAGCAAAAGTTGTGCTGACCGATAAGGAATGCAACTCGTGTTATGCATCGTAAAACCGAGGCTCAAGTCCGTTCCATCGTATTCGACATATGCGGCCTAGCCCTGCACCATCCTAGGATACAGCCTGCATTAGTCAATGCAGTTATTGCGATTACTTTATACGGAGAATACTTTACAGACCCCGTGGAACGAAATGCATTAGTGGACATCATCAACAGAACCAAGGACGTGCATGCTTGGCCTATGAGACATACCAGAATTTCCTTAGAACGACGATGGGAAATGATGGATAGCGCAGAAATATGAATACTACTACCTACACAATAAGGCTAGGCCTAGTACTGTCGAACATACATCAGAAGTTCTCAAGTGCTGTCTTCAAATTTATACATACCCCGAGAGTTATTTTCTCAAATCGGTAACAGCGGTTTCGCATTGGCAGGTCTGCAAGCCCATAGGTAGTATAAGTCCAAGAGGATTTCATCAATAAATACAATAGTTTTCCCACGCCAACTCCGGCGATGATCGTAGCATCACAGAAAAGAAAAGGATATCAGTCATCGTTACAGATCCACTACCGCTTCCAACTATCAATCTTCTTGCGGCGCTTGTCAAAGATCTCACCCATGCCCACACCATCATCGCGCTGTCCATCCTCATTCTTTCGCTTCCGGCTCTTGTCCAGGGCGCCGCTGTTCTTGCCGCGACGGGTAAGACGCTCAATACGATCGGCTCCCTCTGTAAGTCCCCGCCATTCGTCTCCACCGTAGGTCTGACGATCACGACCACGTCGCTTGGATTCCTCCTTCTTAGTCTCCTTTGGTAGACGGACAAAGTTGGTTTCTTCGTAGCGTGCTCGATCGGCCTCCCACTGGCGGTCTTTCTTGGTCTTTGTTTCTCGGCCACCAGCGAGAATGGTGCTACCGATACTGGGCTCGGCCATGGGTGCGGATGACATCTCGGCGTTGACGAATTCGTCAATAACGTTAGACCGGCGAGGTCGGCGATCCTCGCGCTCACGGCGCTCCGTGGTGGGAAGGGAGGTGGGCATAATCTTGGGAGGACGGTAAATGCCATCACTGGGCTCTTCACGTTTGGCTCTGGCTTGGGGTTGCTTAAGATCGACCTTGGCTTTCGAGAATGCCGCAATATTGGGACGATAAGCCATCTCATCCATGTCGTCCTCATCGCTATCGCTATCGTCTTCGCTCCCACCCGAGGAGACTTCGTCACCCGAATCCTTGGCTTTGGGCTTGGCGGTCTTCTTTGACTTGGATGGACGCTCGGTACGCTCAGTGCGCTCTGCGTCCTCCGCTGCCTTAACGACCTTGTCGACCTGGTACTTCAATCGTCCTTCCAACGGGCGTACACCGCGGTCAAGGAATACCCGTAGTTCGACTAACTTTTTCACGGCATCGTCGCGGAGCGAATCATTAGACAGTTCAGACTCATCAGACTTCTGTTTAGATGATTGTCGTAGTTGAAAGATAATCAGGAAAACGAGGTTGTGAAGGTAGGAGAGAAGAATTTCGCTTTTCGTATCGAGGAGGGAGATACCATCTTGCGGAGGCTCGATCGAGATGTCGGAGGGCGCGTCCTTGTGAGCTGCAGGAAGAGAGGAGGCGGCGCTAGTCAAGCATGATGTGAGGGTCTCGAGGAGTGTTGACAAGCTGTTGCGCGACTGCGCAATCTCTAATGCCATGATGGGTGTTCAATTCGACTTGTTGCGGGATTTTCTTTTTTTTTTTTTGGTGTTCGGTCTTATCTGTAGGTCGTTATCAGCACGTGATCGACCGCAACGTGTATGGAGCTCGGTGACCGTCATCTCCTGTTCTCAGCCGCGTCTCGTTAAATAGGCCGTGATCTGTTCCGGCCTCAATTGTACACGTCGTGTGGACTTAAGCTCTGCATATCTCATCGACTGCTACCCAACTGACGAGAAAAAAAAGCCCCGTCATACATGCTGATCTAGGGACACGGTATCCAAGATGCGGTTCACCGATCGAAACTCCCTTGTTGCTTCCATATTCCTCGCAATACCTTCCTTCTCGTCCGCCTTCTACCTCCCCGGTGTCGCCCCATCATCCTACGACCAGGGTCAGAGCGTCCCGCTTTTTGTCAATCATCTGACACCCGGCCTCTCCCGAGATGACCAACTTCACTCTGTCTTTTCATACGACTACTACCATCCGGCCTTTCACTTCTGTCGACCCGAAGATGGTGCAAAGGATGTGAGGGAATCCCTGGGTAGTATCCTGTTTGGTGATCGCATCCAAACCTCTCCGTTAGACTTGCACATGGCTCAAGATGAAGAATGCAAAGCTATCTGTGGAGAGGTAAAGTTTGATGCTCGCAGCGCCAAATTCGTCAACCGCCGGATTTCCCAGGGATACAATATCAATTGGCTTGTGGATGGACTGCCAGGAGCGCAGTTGAACATGGACGAAAACACCCAAACCCAGTTTTACAGCCCCGGTTTCGCTTTGGGTGACCTGGACGAAAATGGACAAGCTGTGCTGAACAACCACTTCAACATTCTTATCGACTATCACCGTGTCGGATATGGTGGCAAGGACAAGCTCCGTGTGGTGGGTGTCCTTGTCCAGCCCGAGTCGCGCGCTGATTCCAAGCTCTTGGATGACGGCACAGCTCACTGTGGCACCAAGGGAACTTTCGTCACATTGAATGAAGATGGGGAGGGTGAAACTCCGGTCACCTGGACCTACAGTGTTCAATGGAAGGAATCTTCTACAGCTTGGGCCACCCGGTGGGATAAATATCTTCATGTCTACGACCCGAAGATCCATTGGTTCTCCCTCATCAACTCCGCTGTCTTTGTTGTTTTCTTGGTGGGCATGGTTAGCATGATTCTTGTCCGCGCTCTCAAAAAGGACATTGCCCGTTACAACCGGTTGGATTCAATCAACCTGGACGATTTGGATGGGACCTCCGCTGCTGTCGAAGATGGAATCCAAGAGGATTCAGGATGGAAGTTGGTCCACGGTGACGTTTTCCGATGCCCCAAGTCCCCTCTTTTGCTTAGCGTATTGCTGGGAAATGGTGCCCAGCTCTTTATGATGACTGGTGTGACCGTCGGTATGTAATGGTCCGGACTCTTGGTTGACTTGCGTACTAATTTTGACAGCATTCGCACTACTTGGTCTCCTCTCTCCCGCCAATCGTGGATTTTTGGCTACTGCCATTCTCTTGATCTACGCCCTCTTCGGTGCGATTGGTGGATACGTGTCATCGCGTGCCTATAAGTCCTTTGGCGGCGAGGCCTGGAAGCGCAACATCATCATGACTCCCTTGCTGATACCTGGATTCATCTTTTGCACTTTCTTCCTGCTGAACCTGTTCGTGTGGGCCAAGGGTTCCAGCGGTGCTGTCCCTTTCAGTACTATGCTAGCTCTAGTTCTCATTTGGTTCGTCATCAGCGTTCCGTTGAGTGTTGCCGGCAGCTGGGTTGGATTTAGGCAAAAGGTAGGCTGTCTGTCCATAGTTGCCCACCATCATGCTAATCCGCTTCAGGCTATTGAGGGTCCGACAAAGACTAACCAAATTCCCCGCCAAGTGCCTCCAATGGTTGGCAGTCTTCGAACTATCCCATCTATTCTCTTAACGGGTATCCTGCCCTTTGGTGCCATCTTTGTGGAGCTCTATTTCATCATGACTTCGCTCTGGACCAACAAGATTTATTACATGTTTGGCTTCCTCTTCCTGTGCTACGGTCTGATGATCATCACGTCCGCGGCCACCACCGTTCTACTGGTGTACTTCTTGCTGTGCGCGGAGAACTACCGGTGGCACTGGCGTGCCTTTGCTGGTGCTGGTATGGCCGGTGGATATGTATTTCTGAACGCGCTTATATTCTGGGCTACCCGAGTAAGCTTTGGTGGCATCACCGGAGCTGTGCTTTATGTGGGCTACTCGGCCTTGATTGGTTTTGTTGTTTTCATTCTGACAGGTTCGTCCCTTCGTGACCTTGGACTTGGACTAGACTGACTTTTACCAGGCTCTATCGGTTTCTTCGCCAGTTGGGCATTTGTGCAACGTATCTACGGGTCCATCAAGGTGGATTAAATCCGCGATGTTGACTCTGAGCTCAGCACCTTTCCCTATTCGTCCCGTCCTTCCCCTTGTCCCGTTGTCCCGTATTGATAATCTAACGGTAGCATTGTTTTGCGAGGAGATAGAGCTTTTGGCTTTTGTTTTTGAGATATCCCTAATGATTGGGAATGAGGAGTATTTGTATATATAAGCCTACTTTGTAGGAATGGACCTACTTCACATGGCTCGTTTCTGTTGGAATAAGTGGAGCCAAACGCCAAATAACGTAGTCGTGTCATGCCAAGCCCCAGATGGTCTGGACCTCCTCGCCACTTTGCCTTCCCTTGCATTCTTTATTTTTCTTCTTGGTTATTCCTGGTCATCTAGACAACTTCGCATGACCAAGTCCTTACTCTCTTACTCCTTTTTGTTCAACTAGTCCAGATTTTGTGTGGCCTTGATATTCCGCCAGCACAGCCACACTTCCCCCTCGTTCTACCCCGCGTCTTTCCGTTCACTTGCTTTTCTTCAAAGCCACTGTTCGTCCCTGCCGATCCTCTTGCGACTTGCATGCGCTTCAGACTGTTCATTTGAAGCTTTCTACCATTGTGGATCTGTGTGTTTGATCATGGGTAAATCGTGAGTGGTGATGCGCCTTCCCGCGTGAGACCGGAAGTGTTTGGAAGCCCGCGGGTCGCTTCCGGAGCGAATCATGCGCAGAACTTCGGATCCTCACCTGTGGTTCATGGGTTTTCATTGCAATTTTGGTGGCTAACTAGGCGCTATAGACAGTCGAAGCTGTCGCCTACGCAGCTTGATGAGCTGCAGCGAGCCACCCATTTCGACAAGAAGGAGCTACAACAATGGTACAAAGGTATAGGCGACTGGATCTCGCGGTGAAGTGAAACAGCTAATCACCGTATCTGCAGGCTTCCTCAAGGACTGCCCGTCAGGCACATTGACCAAAGAGGAGTTCCAAAAGATTTACCGGCAATTCTTCCCCTTCGGCGATCCGTCTTCCTTCGCAAATTACGTCTTCCGAGTGTTTGACTCGGACAACAGCGGGATGATTGATTTCAAGGAGTTCATCTGCGCGCTTTCGGTGACGTCCCGCGGAAAGATGGAGGACAAGCTTGACTGGGCTTTCCAACTATACGATATCGATGGCGACGGCAAAATCACATACGACGAGATGTTGGCTATTGTCGAGGCGATTTACAAGATGGTCGGCTCCATGGTGAAGCTACCCGAGGATGAGGATACACCCGAGAAGCGCGTGCGAAAGATCTTCCGCATGATGGATAAGGACGAGAATGGCAGCTTGGACCTCGCTGAATTCAAAGAAGGCTCCGCAAGGGATGAGACCATTGTGTCAGCTCTGTCATTGTATGACGGTTTAGTCTGAGTTGAAGCTGGGAGAATGGTGGATCGAATTGGCGAGAGCGATCATTTTCGAAACCGGCGCAATTGTCATTTATCGTTTGGGGGAAATTCTGTTAACTTCGCATTGGCACGTCTTTTATTCTATTATTGTCAAGCTTTCTCCATTTATTTACGCGCTTGTGTACAATCATATCCAGATGTCGACTATACACCACATATGCTGTAAGTGGGTCTCTCCTATTCAGGTTAAGCATAAATCACGTTGTCAGCGTGTATAGGAGCCAAAAGTACCGCGCCCCACTGTCTTTGACTTGCAGCTGAGACGTTGATTCTTCGAAGTTGTCCCATGTCTATTGTCACTTCCTTGACTAGATGATACCGAGGCAGATGTTAGCATACCTGAGCCCACTTAGAGCCTAGCTTGTTTGCCTTGTCATTACCAATCATCACAACTGATACTGTGCCTGTCCTAGACATGCAATTGGTAGCATTATAATGTCCATTTCGGGTATTGAACCGGGTATCTTGCAGCTGAATGACATCCTATGTAGATTGAACTATAAGGTCTGCTGCAGGGGTAGATTACAATCTCTTCCCATGCCTCTTGGGTCACCGGATTCACAATGCCTATCCATCGAGTTCGAGGGTTAAAACCACCCTTTCAACACGGTAATATCCACGGGTGCCTTTATATGGCTAGCTTCCACTAACGTATGGCTTTAAAGAGCTTGTCTTGCCATCTTAGGCTCACCAAGTAGTATTTTCAAGTGGATCCCCGCATTCGGGTCAAGCCTAATAGATAACAAATTCGCAATTCCGTAGCTCCGAGGTTCTCGGAGTTGTAAATGACTCATGAGCAATCATAGTAAGCTTAATTGCCTACTACAATCCTAGCTTCTTTAACTCCTCTTTTCCCCCTTCACCCGATATACTTCGCCATGGCGACAACCGAAGCGGAGCGCGCTGCGAACCTCCAAGATGCACAGGACAAAGCCGTTCAGCTTTTCATCGAGATCGAACGCGATTTAATTCGCCCCGGCATCAGCGAGAAGACACTCAACACCGAGATTTACGACCTCGGCTTCAAGCGTTACGGCATTAAAACCCATTGGCACAAGCGAGTCATCCGCAGTGGTCCTAACACGTTATGTCCATTTTCCGATAATCCTCCAGATCGCATCATCGAAGCCGACGATATCCTCGTCGTAGACCTGGGGCCCGTCTTCGAAGCCTGGGAGGCTGACTTCGGGCGCACCTACGTCCTCGGAAACGATCCTCACAAAATCAAGCTGCGCGATTCATTGCAGCCAATTTGGGACACTGTCAAAGCAAAATACGACGAAAATCCCGATATGTCTGGGGAAGAACTTTACGACATTGCATCTGGGGTTGCGGGGGAATATGGATTCGATTTTGGAGCTGATATTGCGGGGCATCTGGTTGGCTCTTTCCCTCACGAGCGGATTCCGAAGGACCGAACTACACTTTACATTACCAAGGGCAATAGCGAGACTATGAACAAACCGGGCAAGGATGGATTCAAACGCCACTGGATCTTGGAGATTCACCTCCGCAATACTGAGCTTGGATTTGGCGGTTTTACTGAACAATTGTTGACAGTAGGATGAATAGATAATGGGACTGGATTCCCATTGAACCTAATTTATAGAGAAATCTTCAGTTCCGCAATAGCCCTCTTAGCCACTAGCATTTCAAGTAGCTTTTCTGTAGGACAAGTGCATGATTTAGTGCTGAAAAGTACCAATATACCATCAAATATAAGGGATCGCCACTTAATCTCTAGCCCTGGAGTGCCGTAGGGCGGTGTGCGTGAGGATTGCCATTCTGCCGTGATGGTCCGCAGCTTCATTGCTGCAAGATTGGTCTCAAGGGCCATTGTCAGACCTCAACGCCATGTTCCTGCCCCTTTGAAATAACTGCGATTCGCATTCCACTTTGTTATCATCTCAACCACGCTTGGAGCTACTGACAACAAGCCTGGGCAGGATGGCACCTCCAACCCCAATTCTGGACCAGTTCATCAGCAGCGTGTCGGAGCTGGTCCAAGAACGTGATGGCTCAAAGCTACAGGATTTCCTTCAAATCGAACCTCCACTGTCAGACATTTATCAGCGCATGATTGAGGAATTGCGCCAACGATATCCACCCGGACCCCAGAGCGATACCGAGCTGCAGCAGCGATGTGAGATCTTAGTCCCGCGGACCAAGGGGAGTTCTTCCTGGTCCTCATTCCCAACCTTTATGAGGCTGTACTTTTCTTTCCTGCGTGATGTCAATGTCGAAAACCTACTGGACACCTACAACCTCCTTAGGGCCCTGCTGAAGTAAGTCAGAATCCCACAAGCTTGAAGACCATGAACGCTGACGCCTACCTAGTCAATGCGTCCTGGCCCTCGGAGATAGCCAAAATGGGGTGATCGTCCTCCCCACCGTTCTCTACCTCTCGAAAGTTTTGGCGAAATTGGCTATGGGACTGGACCGCCAACCAGAGTTGATCGCGCATATTCTGCGCATGGAAGGCGGCTCGAACCGGGAGGAAAACATTGAGAAGGTGACGTTGGTGGAACAGTCGGCAAATGTGGTGCGAGAGGCCTTCATCAAATGTTTGACCGATCGCAGTGGCACCCCGGGACCCAATGGGAAGCCCGAGGGCAAACGCGTTGGCATCTACTTGATGGCAAATCTATGCCTCAAGCTCCTTTTTAAGGTACGTTTGACCCCCGCTTGCCTGTGATTTTACTGACTCGTATCAGTGTGGCAAGCTGCGCAATGCGGAGCAGATGTTTGCCAGTATTAGCGCTCAATCCCCTCCCCTGATCCATTTCCCCGCGTCCCAGCGCGTCACCTACCTCTATTATCTGGGTCGATATCTTTTTTCAAATAACCTCTTTCATCCTGCTCAAATCGCCTTGCGGGCGGCTTATGATCAATGCCATCGCCAAGCCCTCAACCAACGAAATTTGATCCTGACATACCTCATCCCCTGCAATATAATCATGGGCCGATTCCCCTCCAAATCTCTACTTCAACGGCCGGAAGCCAAAGGTTTAGCAGAGCAATTTGCGCCACTTTGTCACCTAATTGTACGCGGCGATTACCTGGCATTCCGAGAGCATCTTTCATTCAATTCCGCTCCTGGACAATGGTTTGCACGAAAGGGTATTCTGCTCGCACTCCGCAATCGATGTGAAATCTTGGTTTGGCGGTCATTCTGTCGCAAAGTATTCATTCATGGTGGATTTCATGGGGATCCAGCAGCGCAGGCGCAGCGTGGTCCTCCGCCATTTCTATACCTCCAAAAGCTACTTGTGGCTACAGAATGGCTTCAATCACGCTCCAAAATTTCCAATGGTACTACAAAACCACCTTCTTATGGGTCACAGACCATCTCTGAACCGATGGACCCGGATTATGTGGGATTTGAGAACCAGGGGAGCGTCGCTACCAATGGGGACCCTGAGCTGATGGAGAAGTATGGGGATTACCTGGCACCGGCGGGTTGTTTTGATGAGGGGGGTATTGGAAAGAGAATATGCCGGGCCAGTTAATCGATGGTACTCCAGAGCCCGACTACGAGGAATACGAATTGGATCCGTATGCCGACGATGAGATAGCAGAAGTGCAGCCCGCTTTGCTCATGGGGGAGATTGAATCCATCCTGGCTTCATTACTTACGCAGGGGTTGATGCATGGTTATTTGACACATCGAAATCCTCGTTTTGCCATTCCTGGTGCTAAATTGCGGGGTGCCTTGCCTACTGGATTTCCCAATGTCTGGGAAACCATATCCACACGCGAGAAGGAAGACAACAGTGTTCCTGGATGGGTCAAGCCTCCTCAGATGTCTACATTTGGTGCGCCAGCACTAGGCGGAGCGGGCCGTGTAGTGAATCTGTCCGGGGCACGACCTGTTGGCGTCCAGTAGTTCAGCTTCAATTATGTTTGCTTTAATGATACCTCTATGAACAATACCCAAGGACAAATATGACATCACTCCGATTTGCATAATCATTGTCTCCCCTTGTACCTTGTTTAGAATCAATAACAACCCAGATGAACTTATTACAGCCTCGATCTCACGCTCATTGGTCGCCACATTTCACTCAACAATCGGGTGGCATTAACCATATCGGGATGAAGCTGCTCAAGCGATGAAACACCGAGCATCTTCATGCAAATTTCGAGTTCCTCGGTCAAAACTAAGAATCGTTAGCCATGGTCAACCATGAACCAGACTGAACTTACTCTCCGTGCATTTATCAACCCCATCTCCACCATACGCTGCGAGTGCGTAGTAGTATGGCCTCCCAACACCCACAGCCGTGGCCCCAAGGCACAAGGCCTTGAGAACGTCTGCGCCATCGCGAAGTCCACCGTCCACGAAAACTTGCAATTTGTCGAACGCTTCTGGGTAGTAGGTGCGAATCTCCAAGAGCGTCATCAGTGCGCTAGGTGCCGAATGAATTTGACGCCCACCGTGATTGCTCAGCAAAACGCCCTGCACGCCGTACTGAACGGCCAGTTTTACATCCTCAACAGATTGAACACCTTTCAATACTACAGGGCCATCCCATTCTTGTGAGATCCATGCCAGATCTTCCCAGTTCAAGGCAGGATGTAGGTATCCAGCCGTTGGACGACCACCAAACGCAGGCCCGAATGCATTGTCTGCGGCGGCTTGTCTCACGACTTCTCCTCCTTGATCCAATTTCTCCTGTGCCTGCAGATAGCGATCGGCTGTACGCTTTCCCTGAGTCGAGGAGTCCACGGTGATCCATAGACTTTGATAACCAGCAGCCTTGACCCTTTGAATCAAGTCTCTCGCCTTTGTCCGGTCAGAGGGGACGTATAACTGGAAGGCCAGTCTCGACGGACTTAAGTTCCCCAGTCTTTCCTGCTCATCCTGATGAGCCTTCATGATCGCCTCTAAAGACTTGCTTGTGGCGGTGCTGATCACCGCATCCACGCCCTTGCGAGTTGCGCTTTGAACCAGCAACGGCTCAGCACCAGGATGGGAGCTACCTAGTGTGCCCATGGCGGATATAAAGAATGGAAGCTTGGACTTGCGGCCCAGGATGTTTCGTGATGTATCTATAGAGTTGACGTTTCTCATGATTCGAGGCCGGAAGTTGATGCGAGACCAGTCGTCCAAGTTTGATTGGTGTGAAAGACCTGAAGAAGCACTGCTTGAAGCGTAGATCCATGACTTTTCGGAGAGAGTTTCTTTCGCCGCCGCCTCGAAGTCATCTGCTGTCACGCAGAGGTCAAGACAGGTTGGTGCTTTCTTGGTCGCCATGACTGTATATCGGGTTTAGATGTTTTACGGTTTGCAAACATGGCAAGGGACCAGGCATTGTTATATTTCTATTCGATGCCAAGGTTGACGTAGCCATCATTTGGAGAGCTCATAGACATTCTGGAATCTAATTGCCGTGCCGATTTCGGGGTCGGTTGTAAAGGATCCGAATCGGCAGACTTGGGTCTGATAATTAATCCACCAATCAGATGCTCGGAAGACCTAGGGCAAACGCCGACGGCCAATCCTGGAAGTTTTTATACGTCCACCATAGATTGTAATGTCATGGAAGGTGCTTCAAGGTTTTCAGTCATAGATAATGAGCGCTCGTATTAGTCAAATTTGAGAGAATATACACAAGATGGAAACCCAATTGCGTTAGGTATAGAGCTTTGGAATAAAACCGGACTTTTACATCGAATTCCATACTTCTGGAATTACGTATGAGTCGCACCAAATACGATTTCTACTGTCATGCTTAATTAAGTTATAGCAGTAGTGCTATATAGCCTTGACTGTAGATCGTACTGTATAGAGTTCAGATGCATGTTCCGGCCGAGAAATATGAAAAATATGGGGTAACATGCGGGGTCGGCATTTGAACGGTGTTTGAAAGGGTTTGAAAGTTCGGCTTATGGGTTTTCCAATCTTGGAATTCCAATGACAATAGAGATGACTATGATGTATCTATTGATGTAGTCTATGGAACCTCTACAATGCGACCGTCCACCTTAGGCGAGATACCAGATGTCCATGCAGGCGCTTCGCTATCACTTTCAGTAAGTGACGAGCGCACGCCAACGTGACGCGTCCATCGGCCAATCACCCACCGAGCCAATCTTAGCCGACGTTCTTCATCAGCCGAAGAAAGGGCTCGAAGTGTGACATAGTTGGTATCCGGGGAAGGAAGGACATCGGGATCCTCGTCCGAATCAGAGTCCATAGCATCGCTATTCGTTCCACCAGATTTGGCAGTGTGCTGCTCCACTTCCTGTGGAAAACGCCCGTAATAATAGGCCTCTCGACCCGTTCTCGAAAGGGGTGGTCGGGTCAAAGGGTTCCTGGGCGCCTTTGCTGATACTGGCGACGCAGAAGAAGAGGGAGGCTTCACCCAGCCCTCACGGTGGAGGTCGGTATGAACAGAGCCCCAGTGCCGTTTCAGACTGGCACTCCAGCGGGTCCATTTGCTGATGACCTTCAGACTCAGGAAGTACTGACGTAGGATTGTGCTGATAAGAACCCCATTCTCCTCACAGACTAGCTCCTCAGCTTCTCCGTTCTCTGATTGAACTAGCAATGATGAAAACCCGTCCTTTCCACGGGCCATGTATCCACGTGTCGCTACGGTATACTTAAGCTCGGGATCAATAGGCTGGCCCCCGATCCGAGCAAATGTAACGCGCGACATCGGCGGGGCTGATCGATCGAAGCCATAGGCTAAGCCACTTACCTGGCAAAAGCGACCTTCCAGTGCAGGAAGCTCGCTGACTCCGTTTTCGAGCGCATCGATCAAGGCCTGGCCGCTAACTCGTAAAAGGACCACAGGATCTTCAAAGGGAAAACAGTTCAGCACATCTTTCAAGCGTAGTATGCCCGGTGGATAGATCTGGTCGCCGCGAATAGTGCCACCCGCCATCATTGCACAGTCAGCTGAATGATATGAACGCATAAGGTCGCAGACGAAGTTTCCAATGTTGCTTTCATGCTGCCTAACTGTAGAAAACCGGGCATCCAGCGGGGTAACTGTATACCCTATCGGCTTCTCTACCTTAGCCTTGAGACTTGCTGTTAGGCGATCAACCATGGCATTCGTTCCTGGGGCCTCGGGGATAGACCGCACGACATCTCGCCTTGTGATATTGAATTTCCAACCAGGGGCACCATTGGATTTTCGGAAAGCTTCGATATAGCTCATTTGCTTAAAATCGGTACCAGAACGCAACACATGGATACCATTGATCACAGCATGTGAGTAGTAATGATCGTGACCACCGAGGATGATATCAACCAACCCTGCAGGTAAATTGGTGGCGAGTTTGTTATCATTCGGTTCACGCTGGTGGGAAACAATGACGATAATCTCGGCTCCTTCTTCACGGAGTTGCGGTGCTAAATCTTTGGCTGTCTGGGTCGCTGATTTGTAGATTAGGTTGGGAGGTAGAGAGTTGATAGTTCCTAGCCTAGAAAGAGTTAACATCAGTGGGGTTTGAGGGTAAGTAATCAATACCATTCTCTTTCGCCAAGGCCTATCACCCCAATTTTGATTCCATTTGACGATTTAAGCATGCACGTCGCCCCACAATTGGCAATCGGAACACCCTCACCAAGAGCAGGGTCAAGCACGTTGGCTAGAAGCCAAGGGAAGTGACAAGCCGATGCCAGGTGTCGGAGCTGAACTACTCCAAAGTCAAGGTCGTGATTCTGGCAGTGTCAGCAATTTCCAGCTCAGAATCGAACCGGACCCAATGGCTCAAACATACTCCCACGCAAGCGACGTCAATTCCAATGTTATTCAGAAAAGGTACCATATGCCTGCCCTTGGTGACGGAGCTCTCCAGACTAGGGTTGAATGCATCACCCGAGAAAAAGGTGAGGATATCAGGCTGGCCTGCAAATTGTACGTCGTCCCGATAGTAGTTCATAAGGGATTGGAAACGGGCGACACCACCAATTGGTTCCGCCGACCCCGATCTAAACGATTTAGCACAACTCGGGGGTCTAAGTCAATGGTTCCGTACTCAACATGATAGACATCATTGAAGTGAATCAAACGTAAATCGGGACTGCGGTCCGTCTCAGGGACGGATGCATAGGTGATCGAAAGTCCGGATTGCATGATGTTGAAGATAGAGTAAAAGAAAGCCGAGCGATGAGGGGTGATATGTTCCCAGGTACGGAAGTAGCAGGAAGGTGGGGTAGTAATCTAGGGACAATGATTGGTTGAAATTGAGCTCGCTATGTACAATAGAATCAAACCGGCGCCATGCAAAAGAGGTATCCTTGAATTAAAATGAAAAGGTCGTAGATCATAGCTTCTGTTCCGCCAACGTCCATCGTCGTCTCGATGCCGACTCCCGATCCTCCAGGGACGGGGCACTGCCCCATAGACCTCGCTGGGAGAGCGTTCGCTTAGGCAACTCTTTAGTCCAGCCCGTTCGATCCACAGGCGTGTCAGGAAGAGGCGAGTCGTGACTGACGGGTCGCTGGTCCCCGAAATTGGGCACGAAATCCTCCGCGTCCTCGTCAATCTCGATAGGCGAGGCGATGGCGCCCCAGAGTCCAGAGACTCGAGGAAATTCCGAGGTCGATGGACGGGAAGCAAGAGCCCATCCACGAGGGCTCATCGCGGCCCCTGATATGGGACCAAGCGGGAATGATCCATGGAGGGGCTGGGGCCGGGAGCCGAGGCGATTGCGGAACGGTTGTGGTGCTGGCTGGGGAGCAGAGAGGGATGTGAGGGAGGTCAGCTGGGAGGGATTGTTTCCTGGCCGTAGGTGGTCAGTGGATGCCACTAGCTGTAGAGTATAGTCGTGCGAGATTGGTCGATCGGTCGGGTCAAATGACTTAGTCGACCGGTCGGAGTCAGGAGTGTTTATTGGCAAGCGGTTTCGTGGCACAGCCAGCGTCACCGAGGCAGTGCCAATATCCAATAGAACGGGGTGACCAGCCAATGAGTTGATCAAGGCATTGCAACCCGCACCGTGAGTAACGATGATGATCACGGTCTGGGCAGAGCGATCCTGACGCGATGCATCATTAGTCGTCGCCCTGGATCGAGCACGCGATTCCGGCTTTTGGTACCACTCCATCATCTGTTGAAAGCTGTCACTAACGCGCTCTTGCATGGAGCTCCATTCCTCCCCATACTCCCCCACCCGTGCCCCAAAAGGGCGTACGCATACTATCCCACTGGTAGTCGATCTTGGTACAAGCGTCGCGCGCGTGGGAGACATAACCCGGGGGGATGCGATCTGCAGGAGAAACCGCGTAGCTAGGGGTGGGGGCCACGTAAGAGGCATTGGACTTGGCTGGGCGGTTGATATCCAGGCGGCCCAGAGCGGGACCCTGCGGCACGTCAAAAGTACTCGCGCGTTGGCGAGCAATTCCTGCCGTCGATATCGGTCCTTGTGGAGCGCTGTCATCCTCGTTCGGGGACGCGGGATGACTTTGGCTCCCCCAGCCACCCGGAAAGTGGCCTGACAATGCCCTGGTCCCTTCCCGTGCCGAAGAAAGGATTTCGCCCCGACGCAGCAGTTCTGCCTTGGCCAAAGCGACCATCCGATCCGAGCCTGGCGGGGGTGTGATCTGGTCAAAGTAGTCTGGAGATAGCCATTCCCCTAAAGACGCGTCGACGCGCACCAAGGGCCGTAGATCAGGGCTCACGGCGTCCACAGGGGGGTCCTCGGGGTCTTCCGTGCTTGGGCGTGACTGGCTCAGACCTGCGCTGATGGCAATGGAGGTCTGGAGACATCGGAGGTAGGGGGAGGTATGGATTATCACGTTGTACCGGTTGTCAGTGTCCGAGGCCGGGGATGGATGCGGACTGGTCGGGACATCCGCAGATTCGTCAGGCGTAGTCCCTATAAACTCAGATGTTTGCAAGAGACTCGCGATGCGAACCCCCAAGGCCCGAGCCTGGATCCAGCCACCATAGCAGAGAGGAGGGTCGTAAGGAGTTGGGGAGGTCAAATGCCAGTCTTTGTCGGCAGCGTCGAGACGCGCGCCATGTCTTGACAAGGTCAGTGCTGAAGCGATCAGATAGTGCGGGGAACGAACCTGACAATAAAGACAATGGGCGCCGCCATGCCTGTGGTCCTAGTGGGGTTGCAAGGTTCCAGAATGACCTTATAGTGAATAGAGGCTATGTAAGAGTAGCAACGGCTAACTCTGGGTGAGAAAGCCCAGGTGAGGGCATTTTACCTGAGAAAGAAAGAAAAACTAGCATGTGGGGTATTGAAGCACGCCGGGTGGTCTAATTCTTATCACATGCTAGATTACATACTCCGGTTAAAAGGTTTTTACGGGAAATATGGTTATCCACCACTTATGTAGTGGTATGATGTTCGAATAGATCTGGTTAATTCCTGCTCTTCATCTGGATGCCGTGTTATTGTTCACAGCCGAACTTTACAGTAAGATGTGATTGAGATAGGTGGGGTAGCCACGTAAGAACCCCTTCCTCGTGGTCTTTGCAAATTCCAAACGGCGCTTGGAAGCTTCAAGCAATACCATACATTATTAAGCTCAGTGAAGCCATACATGAGTATGTCAGGGAGTGAAAGTCCTAATTGTGGTAATCTGACAGACTAGGGGGCAGGTCTTCAATGCTTGTTCCCCACTTACTCTCTATCGCGCCCAGCTCCAGTTCAAGAACTCCACCTTCCGTAAAGAAGTCATGAGTAACCCAATTCTTCGTCCAGGGTTTCCCATTCCATGTCACACTCTGAATGTAGATGGACTCATAATTAGAGTCAAAGTTCATGCTCCGGATTGTCGCAACCTTGCCAGTGATGCCATTTGTAACGTTGACCTCCCTGAAGTATGGCGGAGTGATAAGATAAACATCCTGACCTGGAACCGGCCAAAGGCCCATCATGCTTAAGACAACGAAGGATCCCATGGCTCCACTATCATCATTACCGGCAATGCCTTCAACGGTAGTGTTGAACTGAGATGGGATGTAGGAGTGACTGTACTTGGCAGACAGCGCTGGACGTCCAGAGTAGTGGAACTGGAAGACAGTAAGGAAGGACTGCTCATCGCCCACGTACAGAAGTCCAGACTCATGGAAGAATTGTAGTCGAGAGGTAAAACTTTCCATTCCGCCGAGACTCTGAACTAATGCTCCCATGTCGTGCGGAGCATAGCTGTAAACAATTAGTGACGGTAAAATCAATGGGGAATAGCACATACAAAGTATACAGCCAAGCGCTTCCCTCGTACGTCTCATGGCCAGTAGGGTTCAGGTAGCACGACGTAAAGTTCAGAAGAGGGCTGCAAAAGATGGGATTCTGGTAGCCCCAAGTACCGTTGGTATAGCGAGGCTGCAGGAAGCCAGTGAAGCCAGTATCGACTCCATTAATGCTGGACTTCTGGTCTGCTTTGAAAACATTGTCCCAATTTCCAGAACGCGCGACGTATTTATCGTGGTCGGCTGAATGCCCCAATCCTTTGGCCATCTCAGCGATGCAAAAGTCGTTGTATGCGTACTCAACTGTTCGCGATACGCTGCGAGTATGCGTGCCCACTCCATAGGGATCATAATCGTCGAATGGAATGTATCCGAGGCTCTTCCAGCTCTGTAAGCCACCGCGTCCCTCCACATTCCAGTTTTTAGGCTCAACTTCGGCATCTTTCACAACAGCTTCATAGGCGGTTTCCCAGTCGATTCCAGGAACCTTCTTCAGATAGGCGTCCGCCAAGACGACATCTGCATTAGAGCCTCCCTGGGTAAAGCCCTTGCACAGGGACATGCGACAGTCAGGGAGATAGCCTTCGTGTCGATAGATGTCCACAAGACTGCGCATCATAAGGGACTGCGAAACGGGATCGACCATGGTCAAGAGTGGGTGAATGCTGCGATAAGAGTCCCAAATGCTGATTTACTTAGCATGATCACTCCTCTTGCAAGCGTGAGTTGACTCACCAGTAATAACTGTCATAGTATGGCTCATCGCTCTTCCAGAGAGGGTTTTCACCTGTGTAGTCCTGGGGACTGATGAAGGCCCGGTAAGCTCCGCTCCAGAAGACCGTCTGTAGATCTTTCGAAACTCCCTCTGCATCGATGGAGACAACATTCAACTTCTTTCTCCAAGCATCTTCAGCTACTGCCACCGTCCCATCAAAGTCGAAGTCGGGCTGTTCCTTCTCGGCGTTTTCACATGCTTGGTTGACACTAATGAAGCTTACACCAACACGCGCCAAAATGGTGTTGTTTTGGGGAGCGTGGAACCTGGCAAACGTACCCCCTGATAGAGTATCCGGGGTATTTGTGCCGTCAGCTAGCATTGAAACAAATTCTTGGCTGAAGTTCGCGCGGTTTTTAGTCCAGACACCCGTGTCACGGAGATTCGCGCCTTTGAAATCAACGCAGAAATGCAAATCATAGCTTCCAATGCCGAAGCTGGGACTAAAGGTGCCATTTCCGCTTAGCCGTCCGGTTGATCTGTCCACAACTGCCGTTCCATTGGTTCGAGACTGTGGGAGATCCATCAAATCCACTAGAATCACAGGGCTCGATGTGTTGGAAGATTGTTCAAATGTGAATCTATACAAAGCCGACCGGTTGGTGGTCGTCATTTCTGCATATACTCCATTCTCTAATGAGATACCAAAGTACCCGGGCCGAGCCATAGGAGACTTATCATTTTCCAGCCAGGCCACCGCTCTGTCAGATTGTTGCCAGACACATTGGTTGATATCATCATGCGGACAGGCAGGCTGGGCAAATATGGGGAAATTTCCCAAAGACGGCGACTGCGAATATCAGCTCCCATCTATCTTTTGGTGGACTTTGGAACATACACCACCTGTGCCAGAGTCGTGCATATGTGAGAAACCAGTGACAGTCGTGTCGTCGTATGCAAAGCCAGCCTGGTTCTCTCCTACCGTATCGGCAACAGCTTTGGCCATACCTGCTCATTATTAGCTCTGCTACCGGCCGTTTCGCATTTATCGACTTACCAAATGGCAGTGTTGCGCCTGCAAAGACGTGGCCTGCATTTGTCAACTCATGATCCACGCTGATTTCTCGTCAGTCATACCTCCATTCGCGGTTCCAATAAAGGGATCGACATAATCCAATACATCGAAGCTATCAGTGACATCTTGCGAAGCTATAGCAGCTGAGGCATAAAAAACCGCAGTAATAACACTGAGCACGTCCGCGCGTGGGCGGGACATTCGCGATAGCATGGTGAACCCGGTTGTAAACATCAACAATCAACCTGCGGATTTTGCGCCTTATAACTTCATCCGAAACAAAATCCACGATGTGCGGGCCAATCTCCCTTATCTACTAAGTGGCCTGCCGCGGGGAAGCATTCCACAAATCGATCGGCACGCTGATGCCCCATATTAGGGAATAACATATTCAACCGAAATCTGGGTTAGACCGTAGGACTGAGGGCATGTCGCATCGGGAATTTGCACCAGTCAGGCTTGACATCGGTATAATTGATAGGCAAACTGGTTGATTGCTTCCAGAAACCAGCATAACGAGGCGGTTGTGACCGCATGATTGACGTAGAATATACTGAAAGAAGAATGAGTTGGTTCCACAATATCCCCGGGTTCCTGGCGGAGTGCCGATCCTTGTTGACTTGGGCAGGATTGGCGAATCGACCGACAACTCCATGCGGGGAAAGGCAAAGGAATGTAACCTTTGTACGTTACTTTGCGGTGAATATTCATTGATGAGGGGAACAAACAATCTGTTGTCGTACCGCTCTAAGATTCCAAGGTTGACAGAAGACCAATAGAGAATTCAGGACTAGATGTATCCAAAACTTGCAAGATTCAATACAATCAGGAGGTCATGTGTATTTGGTTCAAACTGTTGTCACTTGCATCGTTCCTTTTCTATTTCAAATCTTCAAATGTTTGTCTGGCGAGGTCATTATATATATAACGAGTGCCTGGGCACCCAACACCCGTGGACCTTTATTGACGAATGGGACACTTCTGTCATCTAAACCTTGTCCCGAGGTCTACTTGGCCAGTCATTCAAATCTTAAATAAAGGACAATTCTGATATTTACTTCCATCTCGACATTAAATGACCGGGCAGGGCTCGATTTCTGAATAACAGATTAAAATTCCAGGATATCACGCCAGATAGGTGAAAAGCGATTTCCAAGGTTGAATCTAAGTTGTCTCACTTTCCGCTAGAGATCTCCCAATGGTAGCTATATTCGTGATGAGAAGCCATCCAAGTCAGTATTTGAGCTCGGCCGAGCCGAGCTATTGCCGACGTTTATCCGAGTTTCATGATCCCTTGAGCCACGGTTATCTTTCCGTTTGTTACGTCAATCGGTCCTGGAAGATCAGTGGAACTCTAACTCCTGGAACCCTTGGCATCTGTGTCCTCGGAGATATTGATCTTTTGCACCCAGGAGTTGCATGCGTATCCCGTGAAAATTTCGCATTGCCAAACATGCCTGGGGTTCCTTCTAACAAGGCGTGTGAGCGGTGTAAAAAGAGACATCTGAAGGTTCGTGGCATCGAAAATTCCGACAACGGTCAACTGATTATCACAGTGTGATGAGGCTCGTCCACATTGCCAGCGCTGCACCGCGGCCGGTGTGGAGTGCCCCGGCTATGTTCAGACACGCAAATTCATCGATCAAGGAGCTACGGTAAGACGCCGATATGCTCCTTATCAGGAGGTTCACCCCGCACACGCCACGGATTCCGGTAGAGTATGTCAAATTCTTCCATTCACGAGAGCAAGGCTCATGAATTCCAGGCCCCAGAACATGCTCCATCAGCTCATATTCAAAATCTGCCTGAAGCGCCGGATCAAATACCAGGCATCTCAAAAGAGGGAAATATCACCTTTATGGAAGAAGCAAGATTAAATACGGCAGATCCAAATCAACCCAGTGCGACCGCACCGGCTTTGCATCCCATTGTATCTGGAGCTCCATTATCAAGGTTGAACTCATCCGGGAGGGAAAGCGGGCCTTCGAGCAATGCTCACAACTCAATCTCACCAAATTTCACCATGGAACTGAATCCTCCCCACGGAAATGCGTATAACGCAGATCCAATAACAGCTGATTACCGGCGAGTATCCTCTTCAGAGACGCCTTCTCAGCGAAGCGAAAAGGAGGAGTTCCAAGACATCTTTTCCGAATTCATGACCGGGACCGAGCACGAGATTGCTTTCCTCACGCGTCATTATGCAGAGATCATAGGTCCATGGTATGCATGTCGTTCCTCTGCTCCTCTTCTCTTATTGATCCCATCTAGGCTTGACCTGTCCGACTCTGGAAGATTCTTCTCTGTCTATGTTCCCATTAGAGCCATCAACTGTCCGTCCCTTAAATACGCCATCGCTTCCTTAGCAGCAAAACAGCTGGGTCGAGTCAAAGGCGCCAAATCATCTGCAGGAAATGGCATGTTCACAAGGCCTGCTACTACTGAGGTATACCCAAATGCTGCTCAGGTTGACTGGTTCCTGAAGGCTGCCAACTATTATTATATGGCAGCATCTGACTTGAACAATGCGTGTTCTGGTGGCTATACCGCGGTCTCCAGCTCGGCTGTACTGGAGTCACCAATCAGCACGGTCGGTCGCTGGCTGAATTCCCGTGCAACAAAAGAGTTGGCACAAACCTGCTGCGACGGGAGCCTCTTGCGGAAAGCCGAGGAGATGCTCGCGACTGTCACACTTTTAACAGTATATCGGCTTCTAGATTCAATTGGGGACGAGTGGCACAAGTAGGCTCCAGTCTGCTCGAACTTCTGATCAGAATACTGACCTGATGCAGGCATCTTTCGGGTATCCGCCCGTTGTTTGAGTCTTTCCTGAGTCTGAACTTGACAAGTTCAACCTTTTTCTCGCACGGGATCCGTGCTTCTTTTTGGAACTTCGCTCGGCAGGACTACCTGGGGTCTTATTTCACAAGATCCGCCACCCATTTTCCCCCTACCAGTCTGCCCCTGTGGCGTGCAGCTGGAATTTCAATTGATGACCAACATAAATTTCAAATGGGGTCCATACATTTGAACCAAGAGGATCAGGCAGCGAACGGTCTATCATGGCTCGTCTCGAAGGTCGTTAACTTTCTGGCTCAGTCAAAGGAGTCGCAGATTGCCCAGTGGACTGGATCCCCACCGTCCACTTCGCCTGGTGGAAATCAAGAAACATCACCAGGGCCCGACCAACAACTGTATCCCGACACAAATACCTGGCTAGATCTCTCTTTCGAGTTCCAGGTTTGGTTTGAGGGAGTCCCGGAGACCTTTCGTCCTTGTGTACGGATCGAGAATCCGAGAGACCTGACCAAAATGCCCGACGGTCCTCAGCTGCCCTTCCCCGAAGTCTTTTATAGTTTCTCGACCTGTGCAGCTGCGATGCAGCACTATCATTTCGGGCGGATTGCCCTGTTGTTGAATCGACCAACGGACGTAGTCAGTGCGCCGAGCACGGCGTTTGATCGCTTGCAAGGGTATCGGGACCTGACAAAAGAAGTGGAATATCGAAGTCGAGAGGTGTTTGGTATTGCTCTAGGGCGACCGAAAGGAGAGGTTCGTGTATATATGACCCCCTTGTTGCTTGCTGTGGGGCAGTGCTTGGAGAGCGCAGACGAGCACCGAATCATCGTGGACCTCTTG
Organism: Penicillium pulvis; assembly: GCF_028828015.1. NCBI lineage: Eukaryota > Fungi > Ascomycota > Eurotiomycetes > Eurotiales > Aspergillaceae > Penicillium > Penicillium pulvis. The sequence goes on along the minus strand of NW_026643078.1, from coordinate 123,206 downwards.
AGTGGTGTAGAGACGGATCTTGGCTGGGCAACTGAATCTGTGGTTCAAAAGCTCCAAGCTTCGTGGAATCGAGGAGCTTGATGAGTGCAACGTAAGCTCAGCGAGAATTTGGGCGACGTGGTGGTGGCCTTCGTGCAGCTGTGGTATGGGTTGGATGGCTTTTTTAGAGCGGAATCCCTCCGTGCTGCTAAGCCTAATAGCCACCCAAGTCCTGTTTTACCTCGGAAAGGTTGGACTTTTTCTGGCAGCCTCAGACCAGTGATCATAATAATTATGATAATATATGAATCGGCTTTGGTGATCGCGGATATCCCCAAAATGGCCCTGACCAGTACAACAATAACACCAATTAAGCTTTAAATTCGTGATACCGAGCATTTGGTGTATTGGCGATCACTATATATAGGCAAGTACTATCTCATTTCAACCTGCCGTAAAGCGATATCAAGCCCTTGCGGCCAAATGCCGTGCGGAATTGCCGAACTTTGGCAATGGTAGGCGACTTAACCAAAAATAGCAAATGATGTTCTCGTAAATCGCGTCTCTCCCACTGTGCGGGGAGAATCCGGGGTCAAAGTGGGCCTGGGGAAACAATTAGAGTCTAATAGTTCCGTCCACAACCTACCATGTGTCGGGATTCTTCCTTATGATGGCTACAAGACCGCCATCAAACTCTATCTTTCGAAATTGGCCACCTCAATGGTTATTTCGATTTATCTCAACAAGGAATGTAAGCAACGCCACCAGCGAGGCTTGGTCTTATGTTCCCCCTCTTCCCCCTATTCGGTACAGGTTGATCTATTAGCTCGGTAACTCTTAGGTGTCTCAATTCCGCACTCTAGTCTTGAGTAGCTTGTTTGCGTAGAGACTTAAAAGTAGCTGCGCGCCCTATAGATGATATCCCAAACCTGTTGGATACCGACTATCGGAGTCTACAGTATATACCCCAGGAGCCCATTTCCCCACCTATACGGCTGATTTGCCCATAATGGAGATGAACTATGATGAAGGGGTGAGTCTTTTCCCAAAACTCGTTTGTCAGAGGATGCGACTAATCTTGTTGTTGTCTAGGTCCTCCACCAGTTCGTATGCCCAATCGACTGTAATCATCGCTAAAATTCTCTTAGAATCGAAGAGGAGCTGGGGACAACCATATTGCCCGGCACTGAGATTATGGCTGATGTTGGCTCCCACCATTTCGTCAAAGCTTCATCCAAGTCCAGCCGTGTCTTGGTCCCGCAGCCGTCACAAGATCCTCACGATCCTTTGGTATGCTATTCTCAGCCGTAACTAACACCTTGCATTCCTGATCATTTGATAGAATTGGAGCCGGTTCTGGAAAGCCCTGACTATGTTCACGGCCACGTTGACGACTTTTAGCCAAGGGTTTGGGCCACTAGCCCTTGCTCCTATGATGCCCCAGATGGAAGAGACCTTCAACAGGAGCTTATCGGACATCGTGCAATTTACTGGAGTCTGCATCCTGGTATTGGGTTTCAGCAACTTTCTTTGGTACAATTGAATTCCACATCAGTATCGGTGCCATTGTTGACTGATGTCATAGGATTCCGCTTTCTACATCCTTCGGCCGACGCCCTGTTCTTATTTTATCGACTTTGATATGTCTAGCCAGTAATATCTGGCGTGCTGTGGCACCTAGTTATGGGAGTTATATGGGTGCTTGTGTTCTAAATGGTGTAGGCGCTGGTCCTGCGGAGGTGAGACCTAAGACCCCATTACTCCTGCTGAACCCATGGGCTGATTGATCGCTTTACACAATGATAGACTCTCCAACCGCAAATTATAGCAGATATTCTCTTCCTTCATGAGCGTGGAGCCTATAATACGCTATACTTTACCTTCTATTTTGGCTCCTTGATGATCGGTCCGATAGTCGCGGGGGCTATGGCAGACCACATTGGCTGGCGTAGCTTTTTCTGGCTAAATGTTGGCTTGTTAGGCTTGTCGCTGATCCTACTCGTCTTTTGCTTTCCGGAAACCAAGTGGCACCGTGCTCACCCGAACGAAGTTGCTCATGTGGAGCGAACCCCAAGTAGGGACGAGTCCGAGCCCGAGAAGCCACTTGGTACTATGAAAGAGGATGTCCAGATGGAAGAGCATACATCGGAATCCTACTTGCACAAAGGATCTCCTTGCAAGAAGCAATTCCAAATCTGGCAGCTGGAGGGAGTAAATTGGAAGGATATTCTCATCAGTTTCTGGCTCCCGTGGAAGCTATTAGCATTCCCGATTGTCGAGCTATCCGCCTTCGTTGTGTCCTGGTCGGCCAGTTGCTTCTTGACTTTGAACCTCACCCAGAGTCAGGCATTTGCTGAGCCTCCTTACAATTTCAGCAGTCAAACAATTGGCTTCTTCAACTTTGCAATACTCGTTGGGGCTTTCATCGGCCTGGTTACTAACGGCCCTTTTTCGGACTGGATCTCGATGAGGGCCACTCGCAAGAACAAGGGAATTCGAGAACCCGAGATGCGACTTCCGGCAATGGTAATTTATGTGGTCATCATGGTCATTGGGAATTTTGTAGTGGCTTTTGGATACGAGTACAAATGGGATTGGCGGGTAAGTTGTACTGGGTCCTTTAATCTGCAATTTGCAGTCTAACATCGTTATAGGCAATTGTCATCATTGGGTACACTGCCGCTGGAATACAGGTTGCTGCCCTGCCAGCCATCGTCAGCACGTATGCTGTCGATAGCTACAAGCCCGTTGCCGGCTCTATATTCGTCGCTATTACGGTCAATAAGAATCTGTGGGGCTATGGTTTCAGCAAGTTCATCACCCCATGGATTACAGAGAGTGGTTTTGTGAAGCCGATTATGTTGAACATGAGCTTGTGTACTCTGTGGTGTCTCTTTGCTATTCCATTCTACCTCTATGGGAAGAAGTTCCGGGGACGGACAGCCCAGTCTTGGATCCACAAGATGTAGCATCTAGGTAGTACCAATATGCTATTTATCTTGAAAAGGTACCTCTGAGACTAGTTGGAATGTTAGAATACATTCCAAAATCCGTGGGTTACAATGACAAGGTCTTTTGTAGCCAACATTTGTAGCTAACACTAGAGTCTAGAAATTACAGTCGCGTGCACACAGGAGAATGTCATAAGTTCAAAGCATACAGCACATCCATGAATTACTCAAACTTGTGGCGTGGTTGTGTTGATGTGACTACCTCGGTCGGCAGTCATCTCCAGGTGGGGTAAGATGTTTGCGGCGTCACTTATCAACGCAGATCATTACCCCCTCTCACCTACATTCCCAGAACATCAACTCGGCATTCAAAATGACTGAATCATCCATATTGCCGTCTGCCAAAGCAATTGCATTTGGCCCTATTATCATTCAGCCCCCACTTACTCGTTATGGAAGTGGGCCGGGACTGTTTATCCTCCGCCCGGCAGCCTTTGTGGATTGTCAGGGGCAAAATCAAACTCTGGACCCTGAGCCACTTCAGAAGTGGGCTGAAGAGGGATTCTCAGTGGCACAGGTAACGCTTGACGTACAGAATAGCAATACCGAGGCTATAGCTAGCTTGGTCTCTCAAGCCCGACAACATTTACTCGATCTTCAAGAGTGCACCTCTGATACCAGTTTTGGGTTGATAGGTGTGCTAAATATGTTGTATCCGACCCTTTGTACCTAGATTGACCTTCAGCGCAGTATATGGATCTAAGCTGGACTATACCACCCTTTCGGATGACGTTTTGCGCACTTTCATCGACACTTTCGAGGGACTCGAGGCCGTGATTTGTTTCGACTCGTGGGAGGTTACTGGCAGTATAAGATCTCTCTTGCATGCACCCACCGCTCAAAGTGATAAACTTGCCAAAAGTGACCAGCAGACGGCTTATCTCTATCCGGATATTGTCTCCTCCGGCTTCATCATCCCTGGTCATCCAGATTTCAAGATATCGACAGCCGGGGTTGTCCATACGAGGAGCCTTGCATTCCTCAAGAAGACCCTTGGGGGGCCTACCTTTGATCTTGAAAAGATCTGGGATGAGCACACTTACTATGAATTCAGCGATCGCTCTGTTGAAAAGACCATGGCCACCATGGTGCAGGAACCCTACGTGAATCATGTTCCTACGGTGCGTTATATCTCGATATTCAGATTGAACGAAGTTAATCAGTGTTAGATGACCGGTGGCCTTGGTCGGGCTCGTCTGAGCCACTTCTACCTCCACCATTTCATTTTTAATAACCCGGACGATACAGCGATTGAACTGATCAGCCGCACGATTGGTACCGATCGCATCGTTGATGAATTCATCTTTTCCCTTACCCATGTGAAACCGGTTGACTGGCTGTAAGTTACCTCCAAGCCAACATTTGAATTCTCTAACGTTTCCAGGGTACCTGGCATTCCACCGACCGGAAAGTCACTCCGCATTCCCTTCACCTCGGTGGTAAACATCCGCGGCGACAGGCTCTATCATGAGCACATTGCATGGGACCAGGCGACCGTGCTTGTTCAGCTTGGCCTGCTGCCCGAGTATTTACCCTTCCCGTATGACCTGCCCGACGGCTCAGTCCCGGCTCCGGGGAAGCGGTTCGAATACCGAGTTCCGGCTGCCGGGGTTGAGACTGCCAACAAGCTGCAGGGTGGTCATGACATCGCCTCGAACGAAATGATTGGTTTTAAGATTCGAGAGGTTGATGATCGGTGATTCTATTGGAGAAATACGCATTTAGGTACCATAGCGGCGATCGGCTTTGGGGTGCTCAGGTTGGTGTAGCACCTTTATCGCTGCGTCATCTTGCAGGTGTTGCGCAACTGTACTGTAGAGGACTACATAGAGCCAATCCCAGAACTCGTAGACGCTAAGTAGTTCGTGGATATGCTTTCTTTGTTCAGCCTCATAGAGCCAATCATAGCTCAGGAATGCAGCTATTGTGGATCACTGTCTGTGCGTACCTACTATATTTGCAGCTCATGCACATGAGCCATTATTTGGAAGCCTCCAAAGCCTGGAAATGATCAAGATGGATGAGCCTATTTATAAGTAAAAGTTCGTGATGTGGATCTCCCTGCATGGCTGCAACCTTGGCACGCTCGGTGTCATCGTCGCTATTTACTACTTTGCGGTCAACGCCGCATGCAGGATAGGAAAGATTTCACCGCTCATTCCATCTACTACTTAATCCTCTCCAAGGTACTGCATTTTGGCTTTTAATAAATTACAGGAAATAGTGACTTTGCCATTTTCCAAGGTTCTTGTTTGGTGTCGTTTCTAATCCCTAGGACCGGGAGCGATTCTCCGCAACTTCATATAGAAGGGCATTTGAATTCCTACTACGACTTGTGTCAAGATGGTGGCAGTATGCCTTATCTTCGCCCTCGTGGCATTTTGCTCGGCATCGAGTCTACCGATCGTAGACCTCTCGTATGAGCTACATCAGGCCATCTCTGTCAGCATTCCTCACATTCTTCCTGACATAGCTAATAAGGTTTCAGAGCACCCCAGAATTTTACAATTTTAGCAACATCCGCTATGCCGCCCCACCAGTGGGGGACCTGCGATTTCGCGCTCCTGCACTGCCGGCACAGAATCGGTCTCAGATCCAGAATGGCTCCGGCGCCCGAGTGTGTCCCCAGGCCAAACCCATCTGGTCCTCGGATATCATGCCAGAGTTCCTTCTGAGTGTATTGGAGGGAACGCCATTCAACCAGTCCACAAATATTTCTTCTTACCCGTATGAACCGCCGAAGTCCGACTCGGATGTCACCGAAGATTGTCTGTTCTTGGATGTGATTGTTCCAAAGAAGATCTTTGATCGGTCGCATGGCAATCGCTCAGTGTCGAGTTTGGCTCCGGTCATGGTCTGGATCAATGGGGGAGGGTACACTGAAGGCGATAAAGTTTGGGAAGATCCCTCGGGATTGATCAATCGGAGCACGGTTGTTGGTGATGGGGTTGTGTATGTTGCGATCAATTATCGCGTAAGTCTGGGAGAGACCGCAATCTGGAAACTTTACTGACACCGTTAGCTGGGTGCATTTGGTTGGCTAGGAGGTGACACTCTCATTGCAGATGGAACTGCCAATGTAGGACTTCATGATCAACGCTTTGCTTTGGAATGGGTATACAAGAACATTCACCTATTTGGTGGAGATCACCAGCGAGTTACCCTCATTGGGGAGTCGGCTGGTGCAGGCTCCATTATGCATCAAATCACGGCATATGGTGGCACGGGTGGGCCGTCGCGATTCCAACAAGCAATCTTGCAGAGTCCAGCCTGGGTTCCCATGCCCGATAAAAAGCAGCCCGAGCAGACTTTGCAAAACTTCCTCCAACTTTTGAATGTCAGCACACTCGATGAAGCGCGGCAGCTTCCGTCAAGTCAATTGATTGCAGCCAACGCTTACCAGGTCGCGACCCAGTCCAAGTGGGGAGAATTCACTTACACCCCCGTCGTGGATGGCACTTTCGTGCCAGCGCTGCCGGGGCAGCTGCTCATGGACGGGAAGTTCGACCATAACCTGACCGTCATGAGTGGACACAACACGGAAGAGGGACTCGAGTTCACTCCACCGGCAAGCATATCGAGCAGCGCGGTTCCAACGTATTTGAAGGCATATTTCCCTTTCATTACGCAAGACGTCATCGACTACGTGACTCAGGAGCTATACCCGCCCGTATATAACGGTACCTACGGCTATACAAGCCCAATCGAGCGCTACGCATTCCTGATCTCGGAATCCATCTTCGAATGCAACACCGAATATCTCAATTGGGCCTTTGAAAACCAGACTTTTGCTTACGAGTTCAGCGTCCCACCTTCACTCCACGGCCAGGACACCCTGTACACTTTTTACAACCCTGGAAAGTCCGGCCTTGATGGTGGGTTATCGGGACTCCAGGTCCAAAACGTCACTGTCGCTTTCGCCATGCAGGACTACTTCACTAGCTTTGCTCAGTTTGGTGCCCCCAAGTCTCCTGTGGGGCCGGTGTTTTCGCGATATGGACCGCAGAATAAGCTCCTGGATATTGGCAACAACACCATTCGACCGGTCCGCGATTCATCTGATAATTTCCGCTGTCGTTACTGGCAGACTGCACCGTATTATTGATAAGTTGCCGCCTAGATGCGGCTGTACTGTACATATAGTGGGCCATTGTGGCTGCAGCTGATCTACTAGACTCTTCAATGCTACCTTAATTTAATTTGAGACCTGTGGCTGAGGGAATGAAACTTGCATTGTGATCCGGGTATCGGACAAGGCTGCCCATGAATCGCGAACGCTACCACATGTAGTGTTAGGTTTGCCGATCGTTCTGACAGAAAAAAGAAAATTATTAATTGATGAGACGAGTCATGCTCATTGGGCAGAATTTTGCAAACTCGGCAATCGTACGTTTAGTGTCAATTATCGCGCGGGCAGGGATGTTGGATCCACCCGATGCCAAGAATAGAATCGAACCGATGGATCTTCTTTCAAGCACTGGATATAGTACCACCACACGTGGACTTCATACAACTTGGAGAGCGATACTGTACATTTCCTCATATTTCCGCAGGCCGACACAGTACAATCGTGCCAAGCCTTGTACTCTGCATCAATTCTCCGTAGGTCTAAAAAAACATAAGGTCATACATCACAGAAGGGGTAATCATCGACAATTGTGAGACACGGACCCTGAATGCGGTCGCCGCCGTGGAGTGGAACCCGCTTTGTCTAAGATGTAAAACTAGTCCTTTGTGATTGATTTTTCTGTAGCGGCTGTACCAATCTTGTATTTTTTTTTTTATTTAGTTTAATTTATTTATTTTTTCTGCTTCCATTTCAAAGAAGACGTGATAGAATTGAAGGTTATCAAATATCCTATTCAATTGTACTGGGCTGGGCATTGAATGGCCCCCAATATCCTGCCAATCAGAATCGGTGCAGATCGCATGCCTTGCAAAAGAAATAAATTACCAGACCCCTTGGCGCCCCTATCCTTAAAATACACCAATAAAATCACGTTGACCTCGGGATTAAAAGCTTAGGATTCACTAGCTGGGTAATGCTGCGGTATTAAACGGTATTAGGCATAAGAATAGCATTTCAAAATCAATTACGGTTTCGCCGAAGTCTGGTGGCAGGCATCCATATTTACTTATGTATTACCACATTTCCGCCCGTAAACCTAGATTGGTTCTAGTCTCTGGGGTCGACTTTAAGAGCCTTGTTCTCGCTTTCCAAAACCCCTCGCTTTTCAGTTCTTCCATTCTCACTCTCTCCATCCATCATGCGTCTGTCGTGGTCCGTCCTCCTGGTCGGGGCAATCGCTTCGTCAATCCCGCTCGCCTCTTCACATGAAGTTCATCTGAGCTATCTTCCGGCCTCACAGCCCGTCCCCTCGGTGGAATCATACCTGGTAAGTTCGAAATCAGTAGCATACAGCACGCGATCTAACATGCGCCCCAGTCTGTGGAATGGTCCATGCAGGATGGCAAATTATTCGCCAATGGGGATTTAGTCTTTCCACCTAGCATGTCAATGCAGGTGCATGCTCCCCGCTACGAAAGTGCGCAGAAGACGCGCATCGACTCAGAAACTCTCTACTACTCTCTGGAGGTCCGACCCCTCTCCAGCCATGAAGTTGGCGCCCCGCACGGCATTGTGAGAGTCGATGTCGAATTTATGGATCGTGAGGGTCACTCCGTCACGCCGAACACGGTCGTGTTGGATTTGCTAGATCATCCAGATGGCAACCCTCGCATTACCAAGATTCGAATTGAACCGGGGAAGTCGCGGGAGAACCAGGGTGAGCACAAATGGCAGATGAAGTTCTGGCAGACCGAAATGGGCGCCCTCTTCAAGCACACCGAGACCAAGGCGACGAAGCCTTCCAGAATCGAAGCATCTGTCCAATCCGAACCAACCAAATCTGCGAAGTCTGATGTCGCCGACCCCAAACCCAGCAGCGTGGTGGAGTCGACTGTTGGATACATCTTTTCACCATATTTTGCGCCCTCGTCGTACTCTCATCGAACAAACCGTCACTCGCACGGCCATCACGATCACACCTTTATGCGCCTGGTGCGACCTGTGGTCCTCCCCGCATTGCTCGGCGCCGTGGCTGGCTTGCTCGCTTGCCTGCTTGGCTTCCTCGTTGGACATGTCATCATGTCCGTGTCCTACCGGTTGGGGCTACGCAAACATCCCCGCCATCACCGTCGCTCACGGACAACCCACGTTGAAGACGGAATTGTACCAGAAAAAGCTGGTCTGTTACCCGAGATCTATGTGACTGAGTCCGAGGTCTAGAGTTTCAAAAGTCGCATTTCAGGCGCAGGAGGTTTTTTGTCTTTTTCCATTTTCATGGCGTACATGCATAGCAGCATTTCTTCCTTTTGTTCATCTGTCCATAGACCATATATGTGTGATCCAGTGTACTTTACAGATATTAGACCTCCTATGAGGATCATGCCTACCCAAATTTTATTTCATTATGTGCTCAATTTTCCTCAGGCTCATATAGCATGAGCTGGGACTCACTTCAACAAGGCCGGCTGGCCCAATGGCAAGGCGCTTGACTACGAATCAAGAGATTGCAGGTTCGACCCCTGCGTCGGTCAATTTTTTCATTTGAAAGGCGAATCAAGAAATTCTTTTTTTTTTTCGCTTGGCGGGACCCACTACTTGAGGTCCATCTAAAATGTTCATGTAATAAGAGTGGGAAATCAATGGGACGCCTCACGGGTAATACTGGTAGATACTGAACACAACCCGTGTCTCATGCACTGTGGGACTTGGCAAATATAACTTCGGATTAAGTTTTCTCACCGTTGTACTGACAGCAATACCATGATCCACCTGATAGTTGTCACTGCATTGCAGGCTGCATAGGTGGAGTCGTTATACGAGATGAACCTCGGGAATATACTACTGCGGGGTAACAGAACACGCCAATGATCGATCTAAGTAATTGGCATGCAAATCATGCACATCCCCCATATTTGACTCTTTGATCGCCATGTACAAAGTAATACGAAAAACGTCCAAGCAAATGTTGCCGAAGGTTGAACGACAAAACGCTCGTTTGCATTGTCTCAAACGTTGGTGCCTATTACTACGAGGACGGCGCCCGAGGACTCCGAGACCCAAGGTTTGTCAAGGCAATTTAGGCCGAGCTTTCAAGGTTAATTTCAGTAGGGCTGAAGACGATGGAATTTTGCAATTTTAATATTTGGTGGGGCATATATGTTTCCAGGGTCTATTGATATAATAAATCAACTTTACCGTAAATTAATGTGGCCTATCATCAACTTTGAATATTACGATATACTGTATCCATAGAAAATAATACATCGTGGTGGATAGCCCACGATGTACGCAATCTGAGAAGATCGGGAAAATCTGCGGTTGGGTTCTATTATTTCAAGTAGCTCCAGGCTGCGACCGCTTTGATGAAATTCAGAGCTTAGGTGGAGCAAGTATCTGCTTACTTAGATCAACACTGTTATCAGTTTGTTTTCTGTTGGGATGCAGCTTGAATTTCACTTCACAGCGGAATGAAGTCCCAGAGAATCGTCTTGACGATTTCGCTTCGAGCTGGAAAAATCGAAGAAAATGATAGTGCGAGCATCTTCTTATACATCAGCAATCCATGGATGTCGCTTTCGTGAATCTATATCTTCAATGAGTCAATAGTACAGGACAAACAAGAGAAGAACAAGTAGGACGGGGGCCTCGGGAGCTACATCTACCCCCGACCTGGCTTTTTTCTGCTAATTGCCAACTATGGTGTCATGAAAGGGAACACTACGTATGTAACAACCTTGAAAGTCCAAATTATCTGATGGAGAAGCTTTTGCCCAGATCTTAAATTGAGCTGACTATCCTATTCACATCACAGAAGAAACGGAAAAACCTCGGAACATCCAGTTACGAATTTGATCGATCAGAAGCATCTCATGCCGAGCAATTGCCAATGTCCACGCAGACGCGAGCTCAATAACGGCTCCCATTTTGAGTTGTATTGAGCTTGCCATTTCAATCTGTAAATCGCAATGTACTTCGCAATCGATCAAATGATGCATTGAACAACACTGATCTTTGTTGTCTTCGCACTATTGGCAGACCCCTTGTCATGTGACCCTGGGCGACACATCAATTACGTGATGATGGCAATAAGCTGTTGCTGACTCATCGAGATAGATGAGCAGGAGAGGCATCGGATGTCCTCGCAAAGGTAGAAAGAGTTGGTCGGTTACCGCTCTCCATTCGGATGTACTCGCTTTGTTGACTCCACTTTAAGCCTCAAGAAGTGGTCCATAGCCCCGAAGCTATGCAAGTTTTCGCGATGGCGCCAACAATTGTGTCCCTGGATTGGCTGCACAGACCATTAGAGTGCCTTAGTGTACTGCAGAGAGGACCCTGACCCTCGGTTAGGACTGGCTGGGGCACGGTCGGGGTGGAACGCCGACTAAGGGGGATCTATATTTAAACTGAGCAGAGTTTTTCCAGTCATTGAGGTGCGAATATCTCTTTGGGTAAAAGGAATAGAATAAATCAGGAGGAGAAAGATAATTTAAATAATGATCTCAATGAAGGACTGCTAAAGTATAGGCACTCCGTAGTAATGGTGGAATGAAAGTGGAGCGTGGGTGTGAGATTAGGCCTCAGGGTCCCGCTTATCCTGTTTGTTGCCTGCAGCCTTGTTGACAACCGCTTACTTATTCCTGAGCTTTCCCACCAAAGAATCCTACTTTCTTACACCCTTCTCCTTCTGGTTTTTGCCTTCATCATGTCTGCAGTCACCGCGCATCTGATGCGCCGCAGTGTCGAGCTTGCCTCGGATCACCTGCCATCCAAGCCTGAAGATGAGCAGACTCCTGGTAGCCTGGTCGCTCTGTTCATCTTCTCAGCTCTGGTCTTTGCATTGATAGGAGGTGCAGTAAGTTTTCACCCGTTTTAAAAATAATGAAACCAAACTCACCCCGATGACAGATCGAATACACCTACGGTGGTGTGGTAGCAACTCTCGCGGCTGTCGAAGACTCCAACCCGGACATCTACGTTCGTATCGATAACGACAACGATGATCTCACAAAGCCATATGATCCCAACGACCCTGAGCCCGCTGCGTCCCCACCTCCCAAGCCCATCACGAGCAAGCTGCGCACCACCGTGAAGCATCTCCGTGCTCGTGCCGGTTTCTGGTCGCGTTTCCGCGGTTTCAGCATGTTCATGACTTGGACCATGGCCCGTGGATTCCTCTCGGCTATCATTCCCGTTCCATCCAGCTCGTTCATCGGCCAATTCTTCGTACAGTCCCTCGTCGGAATTCTATTGTCTGGTCTACAGATGACATGGGTGTGGATAGTCATCACAGAACCATCCCCCAAGCGCTTCTACCAGCGCATTCCCAGCTACCGTACCTGGATCAAGGTTGCCCCCGCTGCTCTTTTGGAGGATGCGCTGACCGCGGCCGCCTTCTTTCTACCGATGGCCGTTGCTCAATTCGCGGGTGCTTTCAACATCACCCCCGGAACAGACAACACTCTCGCTGATATGTGCCGCTGGCTCGCTGTGACTACGGTTCCTGCCATCCTGGCCTTCCTGGTTACTGTGCCCGCCCGCGTAATCTTTGTTCGTGTTGCAGCCTCCATGCTGCCCGAGGACCAGGAGACTATTGTTCCGTTTGACCGCTCTTTCGGGGGCAAGGTCCAGCCCGCAATTGTTGGAGGCAGTGGCAAGATTGGCTTGCTGGATGCCTGGAAGACATTTGACTGGGCTTCCCGGGTCCGCTTTGTTAAGGTGATTCTTAAGACCTTTGCCATGGAAATGGCCGTGGGTGTACTCGCCGCTCTTGTCCTGGGTGGCCAACTGTTTTACATGATGCCCAAGGGCACTCAGGGTAACGGATCCCCCGAGAAGCCCGTCATTGGGTAGATGGGTTTGAAACCTAGCTGAATTTGGATTGTTACCTATAAGAATATGTGGCACCACTGACTACTTCTAAGCTCTCGACTGTCTCACTCTCCTCGATTTCCTGAGTCTTACATTTGTCTTTTTGTTCGATTGCAAAGATTGATGTTACATTTGTTGAGCCCTAGCCTTTCCCAGTAACTGCGTAGTCATGACTCTCGAGTATTATAACGTAATTGGCCATTGGCTATGTACGGGGAGACGCCGGCTGACCCTGACCGCCTTTTTTATTCTCTGTTCTGCCGTCGCCCCTCACCTACTCTTAATCACCCCGCTGTCTACTCTCATCATTTAATTCATTCCTACTTTCTGCTTCATCATTTCGACCTCCCAAGATGGCGACCTCCCCCGCCGGCCGCATGCTGTCCCGTCAACTGCAGCAGATGCAGTCTGACAAGGACATTCCCGGGATCAGCTGTGGTCTGGTCGATAACAACATCTTCGAATGGGAGGTCATGCTGATGATCTCCGACGATGTAAAATTATATGGAGGTGCGCATGACCGTTTTTGGGGCAACTTGCCAGCTAATTTGGCTATGGCTGGGCCTTGACAACCTGCCTTGCCATCCAAGGTTTGGACCAAGGCAACAATTAGATGCTAACATCTACATCCAGGTGGTTTTTTTCGAGCTCGCCTTACCTTTCCAATGGAATATCCGCACATGCCCCCGAAGATGAAGTTTGAGTCGTCGCTCTTCCACCCAAACAGTAAATTGTCACATCCTGAGATGGGGACCTTGGGAACACCCTGTGACGGGGCATACCTGGTCCTCTATACGCATTCATCATTATTTTGCTGACTTGTTCGCTCTCCAGTCTACCCTAACGGCGAAGTCTGTATTTCCATTCTCCACCCTCCGGAGGAGGACAAGTACGGCTACGAATCTGCTGCCGAGCGCTGGTCGCCGGTCCAGACCCCCGAGACTATCCTACTTTCCGTGATTTCCATGCTGTCCAGCCCCAACGACGAGAGCCCTGCCAATGTGGAAGCCGCCCGGCTGTGGCGAGAGGATCCCGCTGAGTTCAAGAAGCGGGTACGTCGGTGCGTGCGCGATAGTCTGGAGGAGTAAACGGGAACGGCATTGTCTTCTATTTATCATGGTGCATCTGGATGGTCATTTTCTTCATTATCCCCGGGACTCATGATCGACCTTGGGCTCCAGTCCATTGTGCTCGGTGTGCTCTCTAATGCATGATAGAGCGAGCGAGATCTGGAGCCTTACACAGGTGGAATGATATTGCATTCGTTCGTGGCTGTCGGCACTTTTTACTTGCACCATTGGGTTATTGGAGTTGCGTGATCTACTGACTCGCATGCGGGTCTATTTTTGATTTGATAACTTTGCTACAATTTATGGTAATACAACATGGAGTCACACCCTGCAAATCTGGCTAAGGCAAATAAAAAGACTTCTTAGATTTCTTCCTAGTCAGAGGTGCATGATACTCCTTTGAAGAGTTATTTCAATGTTTGAAGGTCTTTGAATGGGGACCATAGTTCTAGAGTAGTTTAATCTCCACATTTGCAGGTGGTATTATATCCTACCAGGACGGCAAACCCCGAGCATTTTATTTGATCAAAAAATGAGCAGCTATTGGAAGGGCAAGTGATAGAGCGATGGCCGAACGAGAAATGACATCTGGTCTAATGTACAACACATCAGTGGTGTACTGTCGAGCCAAAGGTCACCGCACTGAGGATTGCTACTCAGGAAAGGAGCTGAGGCCGGATGTAGCTGAAAGATTTCTCAGTGAAATGCTTCTGGATAGACAGGTTTGTGTCCATCACATTAATGTTGAGCGTTTTGCTAAGAGTGTTCGAATTAAAAGGACGAGGCTGAGGCCTCAAAAAGAAAGCGATCCTGCGAGGACAATGCACCGCGAGATGCAAAGAGGCCAATGGTATTCATCACCCTGCTTCAGTCCAAAGCACTTTTTCCTTTTTCAACCAACCCATTCATTTCTGTTGGTAGCTCCACTGGGGCCGAGTTGTGGAGTGATGGGGGCGAAAAGTTCACCACCAATAATACCACTTGAGACTGTGGTGGAGCTCTGCATATACAGTCTTCCAAGGCTGTACGCGAGTTGGAACACTTGGTAACCACCATCTCCACTTTTCCCCCAAAACATTTCAAGCCCTTGTATTCTTGAAAATTGCTGTTGAAAGCGTCTCGTAGTCGCCTCGCAGAAGGCCTGGTATTGCGTGTTACAATGCGGCCCCCACATCCGCATGGATACACCCTGGCATGTGCAAAAGCATCACCAATGTGCATATGTGGGGTCGTTACGCTTACAGATGTCTGAAAAAGACCTTAGTATACCAACTGACAGTTTGAAGTTGCGACTGGCCTATAAATCGGTACGACCCCGTGCCAATCTTGGAGGTTTATTCCTCCATCTACCCACCTTCTTCGAGTGACAATTTGAAGTTACAATGTCTTGGTCCCAAGTGTCAGAAAATCGCTGGGAGCGTCCCTCAAATTCCATTGAGTCATTCTATACTCTTATAGGGGACGTTTCGGGCTCACTCTTCGAAGGCCGCCGCCAGTATATGATATTCTCCCGGCTCAATGTGGATTTGCAAATTCCAGATGCCGAGGTAGAAGACGCACTACGCTATGCGTGGAAGCAAGTTCGTCATGAGCAGCCGCAGATAGCTCAGACGGCGGGAGAGGGATTCAAGAAGGTCTACCAAGTCCCCGATGAAGATGCCCTTCAGCTATGGTTAGATCGGACATTTATCGTATCTGATACGGAAGATGGTGACGCCCTTGCGAATGACGCACCACCGATTCAGCAAGCTACTTTCTACTATGTGCGCAAAGCCTCGCAGCTTGTTATCCGAGCTCACCATAGTGTCATCGAAGGGGTAGGCATGACGCTTCTATGGCATACATATCTCACCGCTTTGATGAATCCGAATCTCAAAATGGAATTCGGAGAGGAAGCTATTCGCCTATCACCTTCGCTCGAAAAAGCCAAAGGCTATTCCGATGTTCTACCGGCAGATGCTGTGGCCAAGGGGTCACAGACAGCTACTGATGCGCTGCCTTTTTACCCGGGTATCGGCCCCGTAAGTAAAGTGGGCACTGTTCCGGTGGGGCCTACACAGATGCGCGAATACAGATTCTCGGAACGAACAACCCAGGCCATTATCCAGGCTTGTAAAAAGGGTGGGTTCACGGTGACCGCCGCAGTGCACGCTGCTTTCGCCTTGACTATCGCCAAACATGCCGATTCTACACTCATTACCGACAAATCTAAGTACCTTACGTTCTTTCAATTGAACCTTCGCCCCTACCTCCCGGAGCCATATAACTCCAGCGAATATGCCGTGGCGCTCTACTACACCACCTGGCCCTTAGTCCTTGAAATACCCCATGATTTCCAGCAACTTGTGCAAGTCATTGCTGACAAATACAAAAGCGTTTGCAAAGCTCTTGCGGAGAACATGGCTTTATCCAATTCGGTCCAGAGCACTATCCTTCAGTTCGCGATGAATCCAGAGTTTTTGACTCTACCCCCTGCTCGTGACGCCGTATTCAGCAGTGTTGGTATTGTCGAACGCTACCTAAAGCAGTCTTATGCTTCCGCCGACAATAATAGAAGGGTGATCGTTGAGGATTTCAAGATGGGTCTTGAAGTCGTTATGTCGCAGCCCTTGTGTACTTTCTATACATTCCGCAACCAGATGCGAATGATTTACAGCTTCAACGAATCCTACGATGACGAAGCCCTCGTTCAGGCGTACTTGAAAGATGTGGAGAATACTCTATTGGAGAAACTTCTGGCTTAAGAGAATCTGGGTTGTTTGGTGCGTTTACAACTGCACTTCTACCACTTTAATGAGGAACCCTGTCGAATACAATAAATCTGGTTCATAGACCATTGGGTATCACGCTTTTATCACGTTCACATTCCAGCATAGTCTACAGATTAGCATGAGCAAGTAGGTACCTGGGTATATACTCCATGATTTTACTCTGAATCTCCATATCGCCCCCCTCCCACCACCCCAATAGACAGACTAATGGGCTCAACTTGGACGAAGTTGTTTAGCCTTTATTTTGCAGTCTATAATGAGAAGACAAAAATTTCAAATTGTAATGTTGGAGTAAAATCAAGTCAAAAGTTGAAGGGAAAACCTAGATATTCTTTCTTTCGAATAATGCCATCAAAGCGACAAAATGCCAGCTCTTCTAACCTTGGTACGGATCCATTTGTTCTGTGTTCAGCAAGTGATTATCAGAGTCGAGCAGCTCGTCGTTAGATAATGAATCATGTCGCGTCACTTGTCCGCATGCAATTGCGTCCATCTCTCTTCCAGTCTGGTTCTGAAGGTAGAATCAGAAGCAATTTGATCAGCCTAGCGCAAAGTATAATCGGCAAATATGTGCAATACAAAGCGAGATCTTCTTGATCAGGTTCAAGGCAGAATTCTTTAAACTCGAGATTTGAGGAAACTTGATCAAATCTCTGGACTGTCATTGCATATACCTAGGTATCTCATCTCGCGATTCCCGAAATCGCATCCATCAAGCTTAGCCAATTCTATCTGGGTTGATGTACAAGGAAAATATCAAGAACGACCCTGTCCCCCATGCAGGGCACGATCTAATGTACTGGAACAAAGGAAATCAAAGAGACGGAAGCCAACGGAGCGAGTAGCCACAAAGAATAACAAACAAAGCAAGATGAACCAAATCGTAGAGGCGTAAATAGGCATTTATCCGAACAACCTTGGAAGGTCGGAGTCCACGATAAACAACCTTTAGGCTTGGGAAGCTTTACCGTTGAAGAACCAACTGCTTCTCTTGGTTTCTTGCGACATCTTCTCGGTATTCACAGTCTCCGAGCCCCCTGTTCCTCTCAGAGGCTTTGCGATCCTCCCAAAGCTGAAACTTCCATTGCTATCCATGACGGGGAGACCGCGGGTGGAACCCTGCTTGGCAGCCTCCAGGCGCTCCTTTACGGCAGTGAGTTGCGCTTCGAATCTAGCTAGAATTTAGTATAGGTTTAAAGGGAGATGCAGAGGGTATACATACCTATGATTCGCTTGGGTCAGTTTCTCCTGGCTCTCCTGGAGTAGACTCTCCAGACTGGCGATGCGCTCGTTCCGTGCAATCAGCTTCCTCTCCGCAATGGCCACTTCCTTCTTCAGGCTACTGTTCTGCTCCACGAGTTGGCGCTGAACGTGAGTCAACTGCTCCAGGTTGCGTTCCAAGAAGGCCATCTTCTTCTGTTGGGCCCGGTTGTTGGATGACCGAAGCACATTGTTGTACTGTTCGCGAGCGTCGTCCAAAGAGATTTCCAGCTCAACCACTCTCTCGCAGCGGTTCTGCAAGTCACGCATCAGAGACTTCTTCATGGCATCGAACTCTGCAATCTGCTGCTGCAGGGTCTTGCTGGCTGTGCCGTTGGTGGAGGTTCGTGACTGCGTATCAACCAGCGATTGTCGCATCGTGGTCAATTCCTCATCCTTCCGAATGATTTCAGTGCGGAGCTCCTCGACCGCCGCGGTCTCGGCTTCCTTCCGACTGATGAAGGACTTTTCCACGCGCTCCCGAATCTCTTCAATATCACTCTCGCCCAAGTTCCGGGTCAAAAGCTCTTCGTACTCCTGTTGAACCTCATTCAGTTTCTTCTCCAGCTCCGCCCGGCGGCTGTCCTGCAGCTCGCTGAAGTCGCCTCGGTCGTTCATCGTCAATTCGGCCTGTCGGATTAATCCTTGTGTCTCCAGAAGACTGGCCCGAAGCTCAAGAATATCATCGGGCGCGATCGTCTCTCCAACTGCGCTGATTTCGTGGAGCGCGTCAACGCGCTGGATCAGATCCTGCAATTTGCGCTCGTTGTCTGAAAACACCTCACCCCCCAGATCAAATCCAGCCATCATCTTTGCCATCTTCTCGGCCTTCTTCTTCTCCTTCTCATCAAGGGCAGCTGTGGTCTCCTTGGCTCGCATGCGGACGTCAAGCAGCTGCTGCTTGACGTCATCCAATTCACTTGTTAGCTCAGAATTGGCCTCCCGGAGACCATCCATGGTGATTGCCGCTTCCTTGCCTTCGTAAGAAACCTTCTCAAGTTGCATGCGTAGCTCATTAACTTCGGTGTTCAACCGATCGTTGTCCTTGCCCGAGCGCCCGGCGTTCTCTTTCATGGACTTCAGCTCCTCTCGAGCTTCCCGGAGACCACGTTCAACGTTCACAATATGGGTCTCCTTCTCGGCGATTTGATCCTGCAATTCATTCTCACGACGAAGGAACTCCTCCCGCTCGTCCTTTTCCAACACCAGGCTGGGAGTGCTTGAGCGGTCTCCAAACCGAGAGTCCGGACGTGGGGTCTCCGAACGGGCCGTCTCTTGCAATCGCGAAGGCGTAGCTGGTCGAGGGGCGCGCGCCTCTGCCCTGGTAGCACTGGCAACTTCGTTGCCGCGAGCAGGGGTCCATCGATCTTTAGGAACACTTTCACCCCCACGCCACACATTGACCTCAGTCTCCAGTGCAGAGATGTAGCTCTCAAATGTAGTCATCTGGCTCTGTGCCTTGCGTAGAAGTTGCTTCATTTCCGCCGGGCTCAGTTCCGCATTGACCTTGGCAGTGTTCTTGATGGCCTTGGCCCGTACACCGAATCGCAAGGTCGAAATAGTTTCCGCATCGTTGTAGCTACTGGGCGAACAATTGATGATCAGGGTAGTCCGCGAATTACCACCCAGCGATTCCTGCAGAATTCGAGTGAGTTTTGAGTCACGGTACGGAATGTGAGTTGATTTGCCGTCCGTCAGCGCATTAATGACCATGCCGAGTGCACTCAAGCTCTTGTTAATCTTCTTGGCCTCTTCCAACGTCTGTCCACTTGCTCCAGTTTTGCCGACCTTCTCACTACCGGCCAAATCAACCAAGAACAGCTGGCCACTCTTCGCGGATCCAGTTTCGATATTCTTTTGGCTGACAGTGATGACGAAAATAGAGTGTGAACGAGAAGACTCCTGGTTCATGTTGGTGGCTGCCACAGCGCGAGAGTTTCCACCGCGGCGCATAACTTCGTATACTTCCTGCACGCTCGACACGTAGACCTCCAACAGTCCCTTGACGTAGACTCCGCGGGACTTCTCTTCGTGCACGGGCAAGTTGTCGTTCTGGGGCACCAGCAGATCGCGAATGCGCTCCATATAAATTTCCATGTAGCTGACTCGCACAGTGTACTCGATGTTGCTCGGACTGGTCAGGATGCTGGCGAAGATTTGCTCAACAATACGCGGAATGATACCCTTGCCCTCTTCGTCATCAATGTCGGAACCCATCATTGTATACGACTTTCCGGCGCCCGTCTGACCATACGCCAAAACCGTTCCGTTGTATCCATTCAGAATATCGTCCACAGTGGGTCGAATCGAGAAGTCGAAGATATCGGCTTGCGGTGAGCCCATAGGGAACACACGATCGAAGGTGAAGGATCCCGTGCCCTCTCGCGACTAGACTTCGTTAGCATGCCTGCGTCACACTATCTCCTAGGTACGCGCTCACGTTGATAGCACATGATTCTTCGTTTTCGAAGTCAACGATCGGTGTACCACCAGAGCCCAATTCCACCTTATTCTGAGGACGGAAACGGGCGACCACTATACACATCGAGGGTTAGCTGTAGTTTCATCCGATGCTCGTGTTGTGCGTACCCTTGATGGTGTTCGACCCCGCGGACCTATTCATACAGTCAGTAAAGCCCTTGAAGCGCATACAGACCAAAAGGAAGCACCCACGCCATGTTTGCAGAGAACCTCCCGCGGAAACAAATAAACCCCCCTAAGAGGGGCAGACCAAGCTCGAGGGGTTTTGAGTTATGTCACGGGGTTTTTGGAGGGTTCAATGTCAGGGGTTCCTCCACTAGCGCGAAAAAGTGAAAAACGAAAAAATAGAAACGCAAAAGAAATGTAACACGCAGAGAATCCAGCACACCAGGCGGATTCGGGGGGTGTAAAGAGAGAAGATGTGTGGGTGTGGATTTGTTGACAGTCGCCGGTTGGCGTTCTTGGCCGACCGCCCCAGACGGAGCACGGTGGATGAAAAGTATACTGCATAACATGCAAAACACGACTGAACTACACCAAAGCCTCAGTTAGATTTCAATATTGTATTAGTCAAACTATTGTCGCTTATTGTTCTACAGTCACAACGGCATGATGGAATGGAAAATGCTAATGCAATAGAAGCTATGGAAAGACGAGTGACCGATGCACCAGGGAAATAAGTAAAAAATGAGAAGATTTGAACCGGGACAAGATGAGAAGAAAAAAAGAGAAACAAGAACCAGGCGCCTAAACCCCATGCTTTGCATAAACAGCCCCATTGAAGGGGGCAATTCAATTTCATCCCGGACTTGTCTCCTGACGTCGGGACAAACTTTAAGCATAATACCAGCCGGGAAGAGTCAAGAATGGCTTAATCCTCCCAGCTTTTCTCCACGGTCTCTCGGACACGTTTGATGTATTCTTTGCGGTTGTCCTTGTAAAGGTTCGAGGCTTCGACGTTGGCCGGAGAAGAGGTGTTGGGGTCATTGAGCAAACTAAAAGACCAGAATTAGACAGTAATTCGACACAAAGCAAGTCAGTGCGGGGCCTTACCTCTGGATGCTAGTCAAAATGGCCGCCACATCGTATGTTGGACTCCAGCGGTTCTGGAGAATATCCAGACAGAGTTCGCCCGTGCCATATACATTCGGGTGAAACATTTGACTTATAAACTTGACACCAGGTGGCTTGTTTGGGTACTGTTCCTCGAAATTCATCACCAGACGGAAAGTACCATCCTCAAAGGGCGTGTCCGCGGGGCCAATAATGACAGCATTCCTAACAACTCATCAGTCGATTGAATTCAGGGTCGTCTAAGCTTATTCGTACCAGGTCATGACGTTGTCGGCTACTGGTGAGGCAGAGACGCCAGCGGGGGGGTCGGTTTGCATGCGCTGAGCGATTGAGTTAGTGGGGCAAACAAGGTTGTCATGAGGACCATGAGAGGTGAGGGGCAATATTATCAAGAGAAGCACATTATGCTGACTGCAAGTTGCATATAAAGTCCACAAATGCCAAGGTTGTTTGAGTTGAGCTTGATTCTCGATTCAATCTCCAATTGACATCACCCCAACGGCCCAGTGAAGGTGAACGTACCTTAAAGTCACGCATAAGGCGACGGCGAGCAGAGGTCGACATGATAAAGGTGTAAATTTGCTTGATGTAAAAGCTGCACAGAAGCCGACGGTGTTGTAAAGGATAGAAGGAGCTACAGCGTTGAAGGACTATGAGTTTCTTTGCGAGAGCACGAGGAGGGGAACGATTCGGAGTTACTATCTATGTGGGGAAACTGCCCGTATCTGGCAATGTGTGTTTATCCGACATCTTCACTTATGTCATATCATGTGATCTATAACAGCCTCGGTCCAGGCGGCTAAAGGCGGTTGCGGGAACGGGTGCATTCCGTGTGCTTGGCCCAAGGGCTATGAATTAGTAACTTCTTCTTTCTTGCCTTTGCCATCGAACAGACTCATCTTTCCTCTTAAACATAGCTATACCTCAGCAAATCCAAACACAAAACAATCATGATCATCGCTACTGGGCTGTCCGTTCGCCTCTCCAAGCGGGCTGTCGTCCCCGCATTTCGGGGACAGAGGCAGTTCAGCTCCGCACGCTCGATGCTGAAAGAGATTCAGGATGCCTACATTATCAGTGCTTCTCGAACCCCGACAGGCAAGGTCTGTGGGTCAAAAACCAATTCCTAGATGCCGCTAGCTGACTATATCTTCATTAGTTCAATGGTTCATTCGCATCCGTCTCGGCTCCTGAATTAGGTGCTGTCGCCATTAAGTCTGCTCTCAGCAAGTCCAAAATTCCCGTGGAGAAGATCAGCGATGTATACATGGGAAATGTTCTGCAAGGATCAGTTGGTCAGGCCCCCGCTCGGCAGGCATCCATCTTTGCCGGCCTGCCTTCCACTGTTGAGGCCGTGACAATTAACAAAGTGTGCTCATCCGGCCTGAAGTCAGTGGCCATTGCCGCTCAGAACATTCAACTGGGTCTGGCAGAGGCACAAGTGGCTGGTGGCATGGAAAACATGACCCGAGTGCCGTATTACATGCCCCGCTCTAGTCAACTACCGCCCTTCGGCGAAATCAAGCTGGAGGATGGCCTGATCAAGGATGGCTTGTGGGACGTGTATAACCAATTCCACATGGGTATCTGCGCGGAGCAGACCGCCAAGAAGTACGAGATTTCGCGAGAAGATCAAGACCAGTATGCAATTCGCTCGTACGAGCGGGCCCAGCAGGCCTGGAAGGAGAATCGATTTGCGGATGAGATTGCCACCGTCACGGTCAAGAGCAAGAAGGGCGAGATTGTTATTGAGCGGGATGAGGGCTACGAGAATTTGCGCGTGGATAAACTGACCAGCCTGAAGCCTGCTTTCTTGCGGGATGGAACTGGCACCGTCACTGCAGGCAATGCGTCTACTATGAACGATGGCGCATCTGCCTTGGTGTTGGTCAACAAGGACTTGGCCCGGGAGTTCGGGACTGGGGGACGGGTCCTGGCTCGCATTGTCTCTACTGCCGATGCTGCTATTGACCCGGTCGACTTCCCCGTGGCTCCAGCAAAGGCTGTTCCGGTCGCACTTGAGCGTGCTGGTATCACTAAGGATCAGGTGGCCGTGTGGGAGTTTAATGAAGCTTTTGCCGCGGTCATCAAGGCCAATGAGAAGGTAAGTTTATATTCGCTATGGGATCGATGAGAATATAGCTAATCTCTTATTCACTCAGATTCTCGGTCTGGAGGATGCTAATGTCAATATGCTGGGTGGTGCTATCTCCTTGGGTCATGCTCTTGGCAGCTCTGGATCTCGTATCCTGGTAACTCTTCTCCACCAGCTCCAACCTGGTGAATATGGTGTGGCTGCCATCTGCAACGGCGGTGGTGCGGCTTCTGCTATGGTTGTGCAGAGACTGGATCGCGTGGAGTAAATGTGATCCATGAACGTTCTAATGATACCCACACACCACCTGTTGACATTCAACTTGTTCAATCTTGAAAGGTTCTGTAAATATTTCTAATGTTATTTTGCATTATCACGTATCGAGTTCCTTAAAGTATTGAATCTAGCTTCCATGTGATAAAGTTACCGAGTGAAGGTAGGCAAGCATGCAGTTATATATATGTACTATTTGTGCATTCCAAATTCACTAGTACAGTACTTTAGGATGTACTCATTGGGCCGCGGTCGCGATTTTCCAGTTGGCTCGGAAATTTCGATTTAAATGTTCAGAAAATGTCTATAACTATATCTAGCCAAGTGTTCCTTCCAAGTTTCCCTTGATTTTTTGGACGCAAACATAATGAAAATTAAATTGGATTCATGCAGCGTGGAATGGCGCTAACCCGATCGGGTAGCTATAGCATTCGCGTCAAGTGAACGATCGTTTCTTTTCACTCCTCGTTGAGAATATGAGCTGCTCAGACCAGATGAACCTAACGCGACATTGAATCTTCAACCTTTGGAAGCATAAATCCCCAACCCATCCACAATGTCTAGCTCGGTGGAGCTGTCTCTCTTTCCATCCTGTTTTGGGGCCCTTGACTGGTCCCCAGACGGAGAACTTGCCGTGGCCGCGGGTGATCAAGTTCAGATATTGGTGAGTTCAACCCAAACATGCTGGAAAACAGCACAGCTAACGTTCAAACAGACATGGAGACCTGCGAACCACAAATCAGAACAAGGAGACCACAATGGCTGGCAAATTACCCGCATTCCAAAGGTCAATGTCTTCACGGTTGCTGAGTGGGGCATGATTTACCCGCAAAACCGAGATAACTTCTCCATCGCCGTGGAACAGTCACCTAGTTCCGTGATAGGACTTTCATGGTCACCACCAGGCCTAGCTCGGTACCGAAGGAGTGTCTTGGCCATCTGGACCTCCAACCTGATTCTTTCCCTCTGGGAACCGGTTGGAATTAATGGCCAGTGGACTCGGGTCTGCATAGTGAACCACGCACTTCAGCCGAATCCAGGATCTCAAGATATCGGTGGTCTTGACCTTCGCAGGGCAAGCATCCGCTCTTTCCATTGGTGCTCGCCACTGCAAGTTTCCGCCGACGGGCCTGAATCAGCAACAGCACCCGAGTCTCGCTGGGGTGTCCAGATGCTGGCCATCGCAAATGATGCTAATGAGGTGGCTCTACTTCGGGTACACCGGCCAAGTGGATTGCAAGCTTCATCAGATGCATACATAATAACCAAGTTGACTGCCTGCCCCTTGAATGGAGTTGACAAGCAGTTTCCAATGGCTAGCTCTGGATCACTCTTGCAAAGTGCGCTTCGATCCAAAGCGCGGATCACCTCAGTCATGTGTGGTCCGTGGCTTAACTTACCCACATTGGACAATGGTCCTGTGCACTCCGCAAGGACACTGGTTGCAGTCGTTTATGGAACAGAGCTCCGGATTCTACAGGCCACTGTTGCGCTAGGGGGAGTCCGACCACGAAGTGGAAGTTACACCACGATACGAAGCAATGGTGGAGATCAAACCTCACCCTTTCATCACATCTGAAAGCTGGGCTCATAGAATGACAGGTCCCCTCGAATGGTTACATACGGTATGTAAAGGAGATCCACATTAAAACTATTGCTGCTGACTACGAGTACAGAGCCAGTCCGAAATGATTGTTCTCGCAGTGGGAATGATTGGTGGTGTTCTCGCACTTTCCTTTCCTCGGTCCGTGTGTGATGGCAGTGAGACAGATATTGCTGGGATCAAGACTCAAGAATGGCCTTGCTCATCCTTGCCTACTCCAGAGGGCGAATCATTTCCTCGGAATCTGGAGCACGTTTCAAGTAGGTGACCTGGCCTTATCGTCTGAATTTCAACTAACTTTTCCAGGCTTATTGACCACTCTAGCCGAACAACATAACACATGTACTCTTCAAATGGGCACATTGGGTGGCTTAGGGACTATCATTACCATGAATCAATCCAGTGCTCTTGGACCGTGGCAAGTTCCACTCTGGATGAAAGTGGTCGAAGAATTCCGAGAAGACTACGAT
This sequence comes from Penicillium pulvis, assembly GCF_028828015.1. Lineage (NCBI taxonomy): Eukaryota > Fungi > Ascomycota > Eurotiomycetes > Eurotiales > Aspergillaceae > Penicillium > Penicillium pulvis. The sequence continues at coordinate 97,182 of NW_026643078.1, read as the reverse complement.
CTGGATCGTGATCTGGGAGGATACACCGCAGCCCGTGTTTGGGGTTTATCAACGTACCGCGGTCTAACTGCGGCTCTCTTCACAAGACATCCGACAGATATGGTTGAATACCGCGTTGCCTCTAACGAGAGAGCAACCATCATATTCACGAATGAAAATACACTGGAGGCCCCGGATTTCAGCACCTTGTTCGCACCACATACGGTGGATAGCGAACCGCAATTCGCTCGCGATCAACGAGAAAAGGCCATTTCGTCGGTACTTGCCAGCGGTGAACAGGATATGGGATCAAATGAAGAGGATGAAAAGCTCGTCTACGCTGCAGCGTGCTGCGCTATAGTGGATGGACACAATGACTCCATTCGCGCCCAAGCTCGAAAGTCCTTAGAGCGATTGGCAAATAGCACAGGGGCGGATCTGAGCGACGAAATTTCCAAATGTAGCCTTGAATCCTCAACCATCTTGGCCAAGTCAATTGATCAGCAAACAATGCCCGGCGGTCATTTGTTCGAATATTGTGAGATCTGCGAAACAGGCCTTGCGTGGGATTCTGTGAACGAAGCGCAATGTGCAAATGGGCATCTCTTGGGTAAGTTCCCACCCCGAATAGAGTTGATTCATGCTAATAAATGTCTAGTACGCTGTGGACTGAGCTTCATGGCAATACAGGAGCCTGGTATATCCAAGTATTGCCCAATTTGCCGAACGGAGTATTTCGACGAGGATCTTCTTGCCCGCGTGCGCAAAGGTCATGTTGGCCCAAAGTTCATGCGGCTTTTTGAATCGTTTGATACGTGCATCTTCTGCGACATGAAGTTTCAGGCTAGTGTTTAGCGTCAGCAGTCTCTACGTAATCATAGTCGAACATGAATGGTGATCCAGGCACTCATTGGTGGAGAGACTGGTGTTTTAGCAGATTTTTCATTGATGGATTGCATGTCGCTTCTGCTAGTTCAAACCAAGCAGCTTGCCTGCGATGGGATTCCATTCTTCATCCCATCGCCGAGTGCTCTCTTTTTGCGCACCCACGCGAAGGGCTTCGAGCTTTTTGTCATCACCGAACAGCTTGGCCAATTGTTCGGCCAGCTCATCCGCGCTGCCAAAGCCCATGCCATTCACACCCTCTGTCACCAGCTCCGGCCATGCTTCGAAGCGGTTCCAGCCCACGACCGGAAGGCCAGCACCGAACATGTCAACTACCTTCATCGGTAAATCTACTCCGCTACTGCTGGTGTGCAGGCTCACCCCTAGCGATGCAGAGGCCAAGAGCTTGGCATAGTCTGCCACGCTCAGCCACGCAGTACGAATCGTGACCTTTTCAAGCTTACCCGCCGCTTCTAGGGTCGCAATTTTCCGCATGTACATTTCCTTTTGTGGCCCCTTACCGGTAATGATTGCAAGGATATCGGGAAGGTCGGTGTTTGAGGTGGCGAGCTTCGAGTATTGTAGCAGTGCTTCAATGAGGACTGAAAAATCCTCATCGGGTGTCCAGGAGGTCGAGCTGACAAGAACACGTATCCTGATGGATTTAGAGCATATCTCCCTTGTTTCCGGCAGACGTGCAAGGAATTTGATGCGCTCGTCGGGATCTTGAATTGGGCTGAAGTGACTCGCAGGGCGATCGTGTAATGGCAAGATGGGAGCCTGCAGCTGGAAATCTTGTTTGAGAACCGAGCGCATTGCGTCGGTAACGCAGAAGTGAGCGAATGCCGATTTGCAAAATATCTTTTCATACCAAAGAGATACTTTCACCAGCGGGTGGTTTGGACCGAGCTTCAAAGCTAGAATGGAATACCCAAAATTATGCCAATCAATGATAAGTCGCGTTTGTCGTAGGAAGCAAGACAAAGAAGCGACAGCGAGTGTAGGGATCGAGGGCGGGTTCTGACGAGCCACTGTTAGTTTCTTTCCAAGGTTGTTTTGTGTACATATCCTACCTGCACCAGCAACCACCGCGATGGTGGGGCAGTATATGCCAGACAACGCCACAGGCATACGACCTGGAATAACACTTTCAACGGCCCATAAAGCGCGAAAAGGAGTTTATTGCTTGTTTGAAGGATCGTTGGATGGGGGCGAATAGGCACAATGGTGACGTTTGGGTGGGAGATCAAATCGGGATGAGGATCGGACTCTGCATGGATTAGCAGTTGAGCTGACAGCTTCTTTTTTCTCTCTCTTTTCTTCTTCTTTGCGAACCTGTGTAGCCAATAATCACCACCTGACCACCATTTCTAGCAATACTTAGGGCATGGTATTGCATGCGTGGACTGCGACCAATGTCTCCTAGCACGAGGATCTGTACACTTGTCTTTGGGCGTGTACCCTTAGTGGAAGGCCGGGGATCATACTGCGATGGGAGCAGTAGCATCAACACCGTTACCAGACTGGATACGCAGAAGGCAACATTGATGAAAGTGTCCATCATGATGCAGGTGTCCCACTCAATAAGTGATGTTAACTGAACTTGAGTTGCGATAAGGGATATCACGTGTCCCCAAGGTCGCGAGATGTTAAGAACCAATTTAATACGTGGTCCTCCACTCGGAGCTTTAGTTCGACTCCTCAATCCCCACTCTTGCAGCTACGACGCGCAATGCTGGCTCAAAGTGCTTGCCTCCCGATTTGAGCTTCGAAACCCCGGATTTTGGCGAGCGGCATCACCCCTCTTCTACTCGCCGCAATCTCCTACCCACCGAATTTTACAATGTCGATGGGGCCGTCATCAGATGCGGACCACGCTCCTTTACCCGTATCCAATGGTCACACACATAGCCATAGCCGCAGTCGCGGCCACACTCGCTCCCGATATGCACAACCACCCTCGCTCGGGGTCAATGTGAACGGATCGCAAGCCCCCGAGATTACAAACGCTGTGAATGGAAGCCATTCTCATGACCACACCTCTCATTCGTTGCCTCACCACTCACACTCTCATTCTCATTCGGTGTCCCACGACCACCATGGTCACCATTCACATGGCCATAACCACAGCGTCGCGTCGATCCATGATTTGTCGCATTCACACCATCTCAACTCGGGGCCAGAGGCGCACCCGGAAAGTGGCGCTGAAAACCTGTGAGTCGCTGAGATCGTATCAGACATAGATGTGAATTGACTTCTTGGTGTAGACACGAAATCCTCGCCGGTTCCCTGATTGCCTTGCCCTGGGTCGCACTCTCCTGGTACCCCCATACATGCGCAGAGGCGTGCCAGGCGCCAAGCGCTACAGGGAAGAACCCTCCTTTCGGAGGGATTGGACACGCTGCGCAGACGGCAGGAGTTTTGACCGCATTCACGCTCCTAGCATTTGGATGTGGCCAACTCCTGCGTAAACGCCAAGCGGGAAGTTCCATTGCCTCGACAAAGTTCCCCACGCCCAATACAAAGACTGCCCAAGCTGCCTTTATGCAAACCTGCTCGATCGGACTTCCAATTTACGCCTCTTTAAAATTAGGCGGATTTCTGGTTGCCTTTTCGTTGCTTCTTTCAACGGCGTCCGGGGTCCCGAACTTGGTGCAAGCTGATCTACGTGGCTCGAGTTCGGAGAAATATAGTCAAAAGATTTTGACCATTGCTCTGCTGGCCAGTGTGATGGTATTGAGCTTTTTCGGCCTGAATCAGTCGTGGGACTCTTCCCCCTTCATGGGGTATCTAGCGCTTTTAACTTCCGTCTTTGTCATTTCACCACCTCTCCCCTCTCTTCGTCATCAAGGGCCTGTTCCAGAGCCTGGTCTGGTTGCGGAATCGATCTCGAAGGCCAAGTCGGCAGGCAGCCGGTCGGCCGTCGTGGTCACGACCGATGCGCCTTTGGCTCTGGTTTCAGGAGGCTTTCTTCTTGCTCTGGGAATGATCGTTTCCCGGGGGCTGCCCTTTCAATCATCAGAGCTACTGTATATTTTAGTCCCCGCTGGACTCTTAGCAATCTCCTTGATGGCTTCATTTCCAACGGGGTTTCGCTCTCCCGATAAGCGTGGACTGGCCGTTTGTACTGGAGCTGCCGCCATTCTTTGCTCCCCCCATATCCGGGATGAAATTCTGCCTGTCTACGCTGCGCGTTGTATCTTGGCCGTTGTCTCATTCTTTGCTTCAAGAATGGACGATAGCCACCTGCGCTTGGATGCCCATTCACATAACCACACACACAATCACGCGGCCAGTCATGCCCACGTTCCCGAGTCTACTACGCGGATCACCAAATGGGTCATCCGTCGGAGCGAACCATATCCCTTGCTTTACAGCATTGTGAAAGAGAAGGATTCCCGCAGTATTTTCTACTTTATGTGGTAAGTTTGCCAATCTGCACTGCGACCCATAATACTAACGTTTGAAGTTTGAATTTCACATTCATGCTGGTCCAGCTATCATATGGCTTTTTGACGGGATCCCTTGGGCTTCTCAGTGATAGTATCCACATGTTTTTTGACTGTCTTGCCCTTGTTGTTGGTCTTTGTGCGGCGGTCATGAGTAAATGGCCACCCAATGCTCGCTTCCCATATGGCTATGGAAAGGTCGATACATTGTCCGGTTTCGCTAACGGGATTTTCCTAATGTAAGTTCTACTGTGCATTGAGCCTACGATAGATTCTAACAACTACCAGGATTATCAGTGTGGAGATCATTTACGAGGCGGTGGAGCGTTTGTCCTCGGGCAGTGAAATGCACCGCATTGGGGAATTATTGGCGGTAAGCTTTGCTGGCTTGCTGGTCAATTTGGTCGGAATCTTCAGCTTTGAACATGGCCATCACCACCATGGTCATGATCATGGGCACGATCACTCCCATGGCAATGAGAACATGCACGGCATTTTCCTGCACATTCTTGCCGATACGCTTGGTTCTGTCGCTGTGGTTATTTCCACCATTCTTGTACATTACTCAGGCTGGGCCGGGTATGATCCTCTAGCCTCGTGTTTTATTGCCATCTTAATCTTTGCTTCGGCTGTCCCGCTGGTCATCAGCACAGCCAAAACTTTGCTTCTGGCCTTGCCAGCCGATACGGAATACAATATTCGTGAAACCCTAGCCGGGGTCAGCACCTTGCGGGGAGTTGTCGGATATACTGTGCCAAAGTTTTGGCTTGATGATACGGGTTCGTCTGATCACGGACACTCACACGACCACACCGACCATAGCTGCAGTCATGACCACCATGACCACGACCACGGGCACTCACACGACCACAACCATGATCATGATCATGACCATGACCATGACCATGACCATACCCATGAGCACAAAGCTCAGAATGTTTTTGGTGTCATTCACGTCATTGCCTCTCGTGGCTCGGACCTTGAAGATGTCCGACAGAGAACTGTGGATTATCTCAAAGATAAGAATGTGGATATCGTGGTTCAGGTGGAGCGAGATGGGGAAGGTCGTTGTTGGTGCGGCGGAGGGAACAAGGGCCTTTAAAGTCAACTCATGTGACGAGGCAAGTCAATGCCGAGCATTCGGCATTGATCATCCTTACAAGGACAGCATGTTGTACAGACCGTTGAGATTCATATCACTTAAGCAATACCCAATCGAGAAAACTATAAATATTGATCATTAAACCTGCATTCACCCCTTGCGGTTAGCCCGTCGGAGAAGAGCGCCAAAGTTCAATCAGAGCCTCGATCGTCACGTATCAAATATAACTCTGGAACGACCAGAACGCGGGCCATTCTCACGTCGCCGATTCGTCGATAAGCGGTCTCCAAGTGGGTCTCATGCGAGAACGAATGCGAGAACGATTTGCTGGTACAATCCACCAATCACATCATCTATACGGCCCATTGATATTAATATCTCCACCTCTGCGGGACCGGTAAGTTCCTTGGCTAGGACCTCCACGCTGACGAGATAAATAGAAAACATGGGGGGTTCGCCTGATTTCTTTCTGGGGAGGTTTGTCCAGGAAACGTTTACCACACCAGCGTCACGTCCGCCGTTCACTCCGATTGAGTGATCAGGATGAGCTACCAAACCTGCCACCATGTTAGCCTGGAATGTCCTGTCTCCGACACGACTTATGGCTACACCCCGAATCTTGGCGGAAACATTTTCTTTACCGCATTTTTCGCCCTCCTCGGAGTCGCCCAATTAGGGCTAGGCGTTTACTATCGGACGTACACCTTCCTGATCGCTCTGGGTGTGGGAACCTTTATGGAGACCGCTGGGTATGTCGGACGGGTATTGATGCATTACAATCCATGGAATGAGAGCGCTTTTAAGCTCCAAATTGTGTGCCTGGTCCTCGCACCGACGTTTGTTGCCGCGGGTATCTATTTGACGCTGAAGCACATCGTGCTCAACCTCGGACCGGAGCATTCGATCATGAAGCCGCGCCTGTTCACCCATCTCTTCATATGGTGCGATCTTGTATCACTTCTGATGCAAGGTGCCGGCGGAGGAGTGGCCGCGGGTGCAGGCAATACAAATATGTCTCTCCTCAAGGCTGGCGATGATATCATCATCGCTGGCATAGCCTTTCAAGTGGCCACGATGTCTGTGTGCGGAATCTTAGCTTTGCATTTCTTCTGGAATGTTGCACGGAAGGGCAACGGTCTGACAGGAGAAAAGACTGTAACTCCTGCCATTTCTCCGAACCGGATGCGACTTGTCATCGCTGCCGAGGTCTTCGCCTACTTCACCGTCTTGATTCGGTGCATCTACCGGTATGTCTGTTTGAGCGCAGTGTATGTCACTAAGCTAATGCATTTCAGGCTACCTGAAATGGCTGGCGGGTGGGGCAATCCCAGGATGCAGGACGAGGAGTCGTTTCTACTTCTAGATGGAATGTAAGTGTTCTTCTATGCCCTATGTCAAAGTGGGTTCTAACGGATGCAGGATGATCGCCTTGGCCACGTTAGCATTTACCCTAGTACACCCTGGAAGATTCATTCCGACGATCCGTAGTGAGAAGAAGAGTTCAGTCTAAACGTTAATATTACACTTGATCTTAAAAGATCTTCTTTCATTGTCACGACTACCGTGTCTGATAGTGGCCTGGAGAAGGATTTTGCATTGTTGGCCTAGTAGCTCGATTTGTACTAGCACCAAAGCGAAATCTGACCGCTCTGTCCACCGCTTTTCCGCAGTCATGTATGCCAATCTATAATTGTAAGATAATTCAAGGGAAGGTCGAGAATATAGACAAGGGTTCTCCCCAGTGGTTTTTTCAACGTCTATGCTAGAGACATCTCCGTCTTCGCTAACAACGGCTGCTTCCTCGCCGATGCCAACACTAATGAGGAGCCAGGAGTAGCGGCAGCGAATTCCCGGAAGCGAGCATGTACAAACACGCCAGCATCGTGAGCAATTCGCTGTAGTCGAAAGTAGGGTTGTAGACCGCCTGCAAACCTTCTGATTCGATCGGCAGTATACGGTTTGTATATACTTGCATTGCTTCATTTCGATACTCTAAATTACATGTGCCTTGCTTTGTGGGATACTTTGGACAACTAGATATGCAGGTTAAATCGCAGGTTAAATCGCAGGTTAAATCGCAAATTAAAATACAGGTTAAAATACAGGTCAAAATGTACGATCAAACCTTCAAAAATGTTATTATAACTTGCCATATTACTCCGGCACTTAAAATGGGCGTCCCTTGATTATATGAGCGTTGGACTTGGTCGATGTTGACTGATTTCTCTTCATTGGTAATTTCGGAGTAAGCTGACCAAAAATAGAACACCGGTCACTATAAGATCCTTGTATATGAATCATATGTGGTACGTTATTATGAATGTTCTCAGTAATATTCTATTTACAAGTACTACATGCTGAGCTTATCTAGCTAAGAATGTGAGGTTTTAGCTGGCAGGAAACATGGCGGATTATTATGTAAGGAGTGGAGGGGGTTTCAAACTTATGCAACACCACTGTACACACAGATTAGGCCGTACGGGAGACGAAACTAGCGTGCACCCAGCTTCGCCCAAGGATAAGTGACCATGCATGCTCAAGCTAAAAGGTTGCATTGAACTGATCTCCAATCAGTAGGGGCTTATTTTTGGAGTTTATTGAGAAAGGGCCGACAACTCAGAAGCCCCTGTTAAGGGATACGGCCGTCCACCATGGCGCGAACCCATATTATAAATAATTTACAGACAAAGAAACACCTACACCATGTAGTTCTACATCAATCTACTGCCCTCTTTTTTGTTTCAGAAAACCAAGAAGTTTCATCTTTGATTTGATCGTGCAGTGAAGCGGTAAATCCAGATATCGCATCAAGCACATCAATATGATTTGGTCGATTCCATACTCACATGTGCGACTCATGTGCAACGCTGAAGTGAAAAAGAGCACTCAAGAAATCCACGGAATCGAAGGATTTGATCCGCATCTCCTGAATTTTGAATGCGCAAGGATCATAGACTTGATCGAGCTGAGAGAATGCTCGGAGCGATGATACTGGACAACCAGGTTTGTGTCCATGGAATGAGATTAAGGAATATGCTAACGAGTCTTTTTAAACATCAAGGACGAGGCCAAGGCCTCTAAGAGAAAGCGGTCCCGCGGGGATGATGCATCGCGAGATGCGAAGAAGGCTGCCCCTGATCGATCTGTTTCTGTTCGGTCTGCCTCTGTCGAGGCCGTTGAACCCGCCGCTGTCCAACCCGCCTCTATTAAGGCTGTTCTTGAGGCTGTTCCTGAGACCACTGTTCCTGAGACCGCTGTTCCTAAGACCGCTACTCCCGAGACCGCTATCCCTAAGGAGCCTCGGGTGGAGAAGGCTGTTCCTAGTAAGCCTCGGGTGGAGAAGCCTATTCCCAAGAAGCCTCTAGTAGAGAAGGCTATTCCGGATGAGGATGTAGTTGATTCCATGATGGATGAAGCGGAGGATCAGTACTTGTTTCCACCTGGTTTCTTTGGAGAACCTGAATGATTAGCTAGCATTAATACCTTGTATCATCAATTGAAACATAATTATTATATTGATCAGCCTTGAATAACAACATTTCCATAATTCAGATCATTACTTCATTGGCAACTCTATCCAGCTTATCTAGCTCCACCATCCTCATCTCGGGTGTAGTAGCGTGGCAGTGGCCTTCACCTTATTGGCTGTCAAATATTGATGAGACAGCAACTGGCTCTGACAGTTCCATCGACAGCTTAGCATTGATGGAAAAGCAGGATGGCATGGGGGTGGTGTGGGACCCAGCCGTGATACCTTACAGGTTCTAAGTCCTTATGCGCATTGCCAGCCGACTCAAGTTGTTTCATGGTCTAAGAACTCTTCGCGTACTCGGTCAGAGCACTTACATGAGTCAGGGTTGAGGATAGCCAGGGTGATTGGGCCACCTAAAAGTCTACATGGTCATTGTCTTCATGTTGAGGGGGTTTGCGGCTTCTGTCAAGGTAAAATCAAACTGCTCTACTCCATTCAAACTAATAGGTCTTCTCCACATAGGAAGCTCGGCCTAGAGTTGTTCGGACTGCTCAAAAAGTTTGGGGATAGCTTAGGGGAAATTCCAGGGTGTCGCAGCTGGTATTCCAGCAGGTACTCGGGTTACAGGCTACTGGGTACTCAGACTATCCAGGATATTCGAGGGATTGCTCGACGAGGTACACTATCAGATGCTTGAGGTATTACTCAGGAGGTTGCTCAAGGGCAATTCAGTCGGCAACCTGTGTCATGGAAGCTAGCGGCACACATCCCTGACTCATAAGGCATTGAAATCTGAAAACAAGTGATCAGGTACGGGCAAATACTTCATTCTTGCTGTCTCGTCCGGTTTATCTGACTTCTCACAATGCATCAATCGAGAGCTCAGAGGGTACTCAGGGGCTGACTGGGAGATACTGGAGCATGCTCAATGGGATATTCCGGTAGAAAACCCCTACGAGGTGGGCATGGGGGTGCCTACAGGCTGACTCGGCAGATCCTTCAGCAGATTTTTGGTGAGATACTACACGAGCGGTGCACTCGGAGCAAGTTAAGTTTACGCTGCGGACCTTGCTGGAATTGAGATGGCTATCGATAAGTCAAATCATCCCGGAAGGATCCCCAATAAGAAAAAGTCGTGAAATGGGTATCTTCGCTGATAGTCGCGCTGCATTTCAAGCAGAAGTAAAGCACCCCTCCGGCCAGCATATCCTCCGTGCCATTTGCGCTCACCTCACTCGCTCCATCGGACGATGTCTCATTTCCCATCCGATGATTTCTCGCGCACCTGGATATACAACGAGCTTGTGGACGCTGCGGCGAAAAATGCGGTTAGTGGAGGGGCAGAGGGAGCCGTGGGGTCGGAAGCGGAGAACCAGCTTGTCCGGCTCGCTGCCACCACAAAGCAGCAATTTCGATGGCGGACCAGAGGGAGATGGAAACTCTTGTGGGCGAGGGGAAAGGCTGGTAACCGAACCAGAGGTTCCATTACCTTCCGCTCCCCTCAGGAAGTGAAATTCGATATACTTCAGCAAGGACAACAGGAAAGAAATTGACGAATATGGCATTCCAGCGAAGACTGCCGACCGAATGAGAAGGATTAGTGAGATTAGATTATCGTTGTTATAGCAATAGGTAAGTGGGAATATTCACACTTTTTCAATATCACATGCGCTTGTATTCGAGGAATTGCGGCAATATTTAGTAGGAAATTAGGTACCCACTACTCCCATTTTGAACTTTGGACCCAACCGTGAAGTTCGGGTACTTAACTTTATGGCATATTCAGGCACCAGAGCCATAGGCTTGATGTACACCGAACCTTCAGCTCATTCCGCATCGAAGTCACATGCAAACCATCAAAATCATACATAGCTCTGAGTTTCATCGTGTCAAGTGTTTTGGTGTATTTATTGAGAAATTCTCCGTGCCGTAATTGTATGACGTCACGGCGTTGACAGTAGGATTTCACATGTTAGAAGACCAAGCTATGTTGCTCCACTTCACGTCACTCATCACAAGCTGGGAACCACACAAGAAATAATACAAAGCAGTCTAGATTCCTAGGCTTGTTTGCTTTTCTTGCTTATTTTTTCCCCTTCACACACATTCCAATCGCTATGGCGCCATCCTCCATCCCCGCTATTATCCGCCATCCATTCGTAGAGACCTTTAATTGGCTCTATTGGGTTCTTCAATTGGTGTTGAGCTATGTTTTTGCACCTGTACCTCCGCCTCCGGCCAGCAACCAGGATACTCAAAAGAGAGTAGCCGTGATTGGTGCTGGGTTGACTGGCGTTTCCTCCGCCGCCCATTGCGTTGGCCACGGTTTTGATGTCCAAATATTTGAGTCTCGGTCCCAAGATAAAGGTCTAGGCGGAATTTGGAGTGTATGTATTTGACAAGTTCTTTTCTTCAATCGCAAGCTAATGGCTTTCAGAGGGTCAATTCGACATCTGCACTCCAGGTCAATAGCCTCATGTACCGATTCCACCCGTCTGTTCAATACAACAGTACCTATCCAACCCAGGCCCAGATAAAAGAGCAGATTGTCGCTTTATGGAAACGATATGATCTTGAGCGGCGAACCGTCTTTGACACTCGTGTCACATCCGTCGAGAAAAACAAGAACGGCCAATGGGTCATCAATGACGACGAAGAGAAGTACGGCGTATTTGACGGCGTTGTCACGGCCGTGGGTGTCTGTGGAGACCCGCTGATGCCTAATTTACCTGATCAACAAAAATTCAAAGGCAACATCTACCATTCATCGAATCTTGACGGCAAAGATGTCAAGGGCAAGAAGGTTCTCGTGGTTGGTGGTGGAGCTAGTGCTATCGAGGCTCTAGAATTTGCCGTCAAGTCCGGTGCCGCCGAGATTGATGTCCTTTCTAGATCTGATAAGTGGATCATTCCTCGGAACATATTGGTCCAGTCCTTACTCGCATGCAACATACTTGGCCAAGAAACTTCTCTCTCCTGGATACCCGAATGGCTCCTGCGAAAATTCTTTTATCGAGACCTCCAAGATATTGCCCCGGTCGATGATGGACTCTTCACCCAGACTCCTATGGCCAACTCGGAGCTCTTTGACCAGATCCGCCAGGGAAAGGCCCAATGGCTACGTGGCGATATTGTTTCGCTCGAGGAGCATGGCATCGTATTCAACCACCGAGCTCAAGGTGTGCCCAAGGGAGGCCCTGGCAAGGAGCGGTTGGTGGAAGGTGATGTTATTGTGATGGCAACCGGATTCAAACGCCCGTCGCTCAATATGCTACCAGACCGAATCCTTGACGACGAAGAATTCGGCCCACCAAACTGGTATCTGCAAGTCTTCCCTCCCTACCCTGAATACCTATCCATCGTCGGTACGAACAGCACCTATGTTAATGCAATTGGGACGGTCGGAAACATGCATATTGGTGTTTACACGAGATTCTTCCTCATGTTCTTGCTGGACCCACTTACTCGTCCAACTGAGCAGCAAATGAAGACTTGGATCGACTTTACGCGGTTCATGAAACGATTTGCGCCCACGAAAGCTTTTGACTTCTTCACTTATGCTGAACTCATCTATTGGTATGTTTTCGTGCTGGCTGTCAATCCTTTTCGATGGAAGTGGGCTTTCTTTGTTCTGTTCGGCATTGGACGTGGTTTGCCGATGATGGTTGTTGAGAAAGAGCATGAGTTCCGCAAGGCGTTGCAAAGGCAGCACAAAAAGGATTGAGTTTCCTACACAGGAGTCAATAAGGTGCGAGGGAATAAGATGATCGCAAATACCGTGATACATTACGAGCATTGTTCAATACGTACTGAAGCCCGAGCCCACGGAGTTACACCGCGAGTGAACCTCGCCAGTTTTACGCATGTACAGTAAATTGCCTCCAATGAGTCTTATCACAGTCAACTTCATCAAGTACATACATAGTCTGTCATTCTGTCTACCTGGGCACCAGCCTAGGATCACTTCTGTTTGATATCCGCAATATTTCGATCAATGCTAAAGGCTAGGTTACCTTGCGCGATTCGACTAGGCAGGTAACCATTCTCTTCTAGCCACAGCATTGGCCAAAGAGCAAAAACCCCGATAATGCAAAAGAAGGTTGCGAACAGATGCCAGACCGAAACCAGCCAGTGTCCCACGTGGGGTAACAGGAATTTGATAAACTCCGAAGTCTGATAGAGATCCTCCTGCTTTTTGATATAGTACAGGGGGTGATCGTCATGACTTTGGCTTGAGTCGGTGGTCAGGTCAAGAACCGTTGTCAGAGTCACCGGTGCGACATGAAAGGGTATGATCCAGATTGAAAAAATCTGGGACATGTGAATGTAAAGCTTGAGGTTTTGCTCATCAAATGCTAGACATCCTCAGTAAGTGGATTAAGGCACAGAGCATGCTACGACTCACCGACAGAATGGATTTCCAATTCAATCCGCGGTGACATGATTTTGTACCATTGGAAAATTTTTAGCACATACCATCTGCTCCCTTCAAAACTTGGAACATAACAGAATGGATGATAGAATGAGGCATCGCGCGTGAAAAATCGCTCAATGCATTTTTGTTGTAACGATGGCGGAGACTGGGTAAGCAGAGGGATGACCTTCACGATGTCTTCCACTGCACATGTAGATTAACGATATGTTTGCAAAATAGAAGTATGGGGTAACCAACCTGGACGCTCCATTGTATCTGTTGGTGGATTAATGCAAAGAGAAAGAGGTTGACAGAGATCGGATCTTCACATCAAGATTTCGAGCTTGAGCGATGACGTCATGCAAAGTGGGCCAGTATACAACAGCTCTCTGATGACAAAGTCCCTTTGTTTGTTTCTAGATCATGTTTGGCATGCAACGACTTTCACATGCTTAGTCTATTTTTAGAGATATGGACTGCATGAGTCGCCGTGGGAGTACGAGAGGCTTTTCGATGTCTGCATGTGGTATGGGTGTTAGTACTTCACTGCGGAGATGAACTTCTCCCTCTGCTTCCCATTACCACTGCTGCCCACAATAATATTGCAACACGATCTGGCCATTGATTTCTACCCCATTGTAATGAAGAAGTTGAGTCATATTCTCTTCCCCACCAGACATGACTGCGGGGCGCCGGCAAGTCAGAAAATCGGACCATGCAAGATCGGCGGAGCAACCAATAGACCGGGGAGGACTAAGATTTCGCCCCAATTTGGAGCTGAATCACTCGCTTCCATGCATTATTTATACGGAGCCCCGAACTATTTTGTTTAGGCTCTAGTCTGTTGCTTACGCTGACGGGCTGCTGTATAAATAACCTATGGCTGGTCGATGCTCCCCTCCACAGAAGCAGATCTAATTTGGAACGAGATTTGCTGGCTGATATCATTTCAATTTCCGAGCCAGAAAAGTTGCTGGATTCCAATTATATCCGCTTCTCGGGCCGCACCAGCTCAGAATAGCCCTATGGCTGATATGCGTGCCGGGTGAGCAGCGCCTTTCTTGAAGTATTTCAAATGAACCCCATAGCTGAAAAGAAAGATTCTTTTTTTCTCTTTTAATCCGCTTACTTTCCTCTGTATATAGAGAATCCAATAAACTTTAAGTTCCTTTTGAGGAGTTATTTAATCATAAAATTCCAACTTACATTCCAGGCAAGGCAATGGCATCTCTTCCAATGCCCCTTCACCTCCTCTTTCTCGCGTTCCTTCCTACTCCTGTCTTCGCGAGGGCCCAGTTTCAAGACTGGTTTGCCGAATATGGGTTTATCTTCAATCGCATCATCAGCGAAAATTGCCCATCTGAATATGAGTTCTATAAGACCGGCCACACAAACAACACATTATGGATGGAACACATTCGCTGGCTTGGTTCTGAACGTGAGGTGCTCGAACAATTGACCGTGCCATTAATCAACTGTATGCTGGGCGCTTGTCCTGAGTTTATCAAAAGTGATATGGCTGGTGCAAACGTGTTGCTAGGGTTGGCTCCAAGTATACTGGCAGTACTTGGCTCTGACATTGATGAAACATCCCTGCTTGCGGTAGTAGGGAACCGTCCGTTTCTGGCGCTGATACTGGCAGCAGGATCCCCTGCTGTGGTTCCCATGCGACCGCTGGAGTATCGCGATCCACTTGAGGCTCTTAAGGCTCGCACTGATGAATTGCCGCTGAAGTTCTATTCATACCCCGTCGAAGTAGTAATATCCATCGTTGAATATGGCCTCAGGTTTGCAGCTATAGCAAACACCATAGAAATGACGCTTTCCCTTGGGTTTCAGACTATATTGTCATTCGCACCAGGCTACCCTTACTTTGTCATCACCTGGGCGTTGTTAGGGCTCTTTGCCCATTCATGTGCCGCACTTGGGCTGCGCTTGCGCACACGAAGAGCTGATCCTATCCCGAATGGCAAACATTGGTGGAGTTTTATCACTCATATCGGCGAAGTGGTTGGCTTCCCGAGTCATACAACTGCAGCTGGTGGTGATGACCTCTACAACAAGCTGAAGCGGTTATTCACAGGCTACTCAAAAGAGGACCCGCCACCGAAGTTTGTTGTGAAGCGATTGACTATATGCACCTGGACAGTGAACTTAATCTTGGCTGTGATGACATCTTGTCATGTTATCTTGGGTACGCTCATATTCTCCAGTATGTTGTTCATCTCAACACGTGATGCAGTATATGTGCTTGGACGCTTTATGTGCTCAGTCCTTGTTTGTCGGGCTTTGCTAATGTACGAGTTGGCGAAGCTGAGGGTGCTGTATAACCAACCTCTGGCAGTTGCAAGCGAAATGGGAAGTTATCATCACCTTATTACAATTCATTGATCAATATGAAATCATTCGATTTTGATCCAACAGATTCAATTTCTAAACTTGAAGTCTACTTCATTATTGCCATTCCCAGTAAGGTTACCTGAAATTACATAATGTGGATATATCACGTTGCAGCGGAGAACACTTATAGATCGGAGCTCTATAAGTGAGTACCACGAAATATTTTGCACACCCGTGGACCACACTAATGATATTAGGTAAGTCGCAGTGTTCAAGGTTCTGAAGAATATTATCGAGTACATACCCAGGTACCTACTCGGTCGCACTACTCTGTGGACTACCTTGAATATGATGGTGATTGTTACCCGACCCTGTATTACTTAGGTCACGGGACCGTCGCTCCTAATGAGGACCGTCCCATCCTGATAGTGGGAAGGGCAACTGGTCAATCACATCACACGATTTGACACTCAAGGACAGCTACGATAGAGGACCTAGGCACATCCGGACGGCAACGGAAACAAGATGGGCAATATCTCCTATACATAAAGTTTGGCAGACCCTCGACATGCCCGAGTAACCCACAGCTAGAACATGTGGCCGCTGGCGACTCGGGAAGAAGTCCAAAAAGACTTAGCTAGTATAGCCGGAGCGTTGACAACTGGTCACCTACGGTGACTAGGGCTTCGCCCTGATCCGAGTATAATAACAATTTCTCTCTCTCTCCCATCATCGGCTTCATCCATCATAGTATCTACTATCTCCTTATCCGGAACAGCCTTCTCCACTAGAGGCTTCTTGGCAAAAGCCTTCTCCACCCGAGGCTTCTCAGGAATAGCGCTCTCAGGAACCGGCTTTGTAACAGCCTTAATAGACGCGGGTTAAATAGCGGCGGGTTAAATAGCGGCGGGTTAAATAGCGGCGGGTTAAATAGCGGCGGGTTAAATAGCGGCGGGTTAAATAGCGGCGGGTTCAACAGCCTCGACAGAGGCAGACCGAATAGAAACAGGTCGGTCGGGGGCAGTCTTCTTCGCATCTCGCGATACATCATCCTCGCGGGCACGCTTTCTCTTAGAGGCCTTGACCTCGTCCTTGATCTTAAAAAAGACTCGTTAGCATATTCCTTAATCTCATTTCATAGACACAAACCTGGTTGTCCAGCATCATCGCTCTGAGCATTCTTTCAGCTCGATCAAGTCTGTGATCTTACCGGAGTAACAGTCCTTAGTGCGGTGGCCACCTTTGCGGCAGTTAGTGCACCACTTAACATAGGCTATATGAGATACCCGTGGGCAGCACCTGTATTTATAAGTGAGAGGAGTGTATAAGCCTGCTATTCAACACTATCTTCAAGATTCTAGATGCTCTACCCGTGCCCAGCATACCAGCGTACTGAAAGACAGGTATCACAATATAGGTTGGAAAAGCTTATTCCTGTCTGACAGGTAATAACAATTGCAGGGGCACTATATTAGGTATTCATATTATCTGTTATCTCTTTGTTGTATGACAAACCCAACAACAAATGGAGGCCGCGTACTCATAGCTAGGGGTGTAAAATTCATGGGCAAAGGAATTTCCGGTCATTTCCTTTCTGCTTTTTGGCTGTTTCCGCACTGAGAACTAGGACAAGACAATGTAAGAACGGGGGTAAGCCGTCAAGATGGAATCAGAGTGACACGACGTAATAATGAATGTAGGTCAAATTGCGGATGTAGTCGGACGGAAATGATGTGATAATGAACGTGATCGATGATGAACCGAGGGGAACTCCGTTCTCAATCCAGTTCATCGGTCTTGGCCCCATCAGTTGTCAGGCCGAGGATGTTTCAGGGGATGACCATGAGAGTGGAAGACACAGTGTCATCGTATGTCAAGCCCACGACTGCGGCTAGGCTGATGGTCAACGCGGTAGAAGCTGGGCTGAGACTGGACAATAGGCTGAGGCGAGGCGGCCCTTCAGGCCTCGCATTGACGCGTATGTCTGAAGTGAGTCACGGTGCTGAGCCGATTAAAGGTGGGCTCGCAGGTGCTTCAGCAGGGTTTGATTGACTGTAGAGTTCGCGTCTTGAGTCACTGGGACATTGGTACGGGCGACGGTGTTTGGTGCTGGTCTTGGAAGTGGCTATGGTCAACAGATTGCTTCCATCGTTCGTGAGTTTCTTGTTTAGGATCTCGTAAGCGCCGCCGGCGGGGTCCGCGCTGGACCGATTGTCGGAAAAGCCTGGCGCGTTAGATAGCCCCGCAGAAGTAGATGGGCCAAATGATGGAGCGGCGATGGTTGCCAGCGGGTTGCTGAATGTGGCGCTAGAGGGCGACACGCTACGGTGCTGTAGGATGTCGATCTTCATTTGAAGGGTCCCGATGCCGTTGGCCATTTTCTTTTCACAAGGCTTATTGTGTTGGGCAGGAAGAGTTGGTGAAGTGACCATTCGTCTCTATTAGCGATCACTGGCTTGCCTTGGTAATCTGTCAGTAAAGACCCGTTGTGTAGACATCAAGCTCCCTTTTGCGATCCTTGCCAATTTGGCGACAAGATATGCCGAGTCGGATAGAAGAGGTATTTGACGCGTGTCAATTTCCGGGAAGGCGAAGAGCGCCGAGTGAGCGTAATGTTTTGTCGGTCGGTAGTGCTTGTGATGATGCTCGGATCGCTGATGGTCATCGGGATTATGCTGCTCTCGTGTGTGCTCGCGTCGACTAAAATAATAACCCGTTTGTCGTATATCATCCGACGGTTGCAGCTGAGTTCTTCAGCAGGACGTAGAGGTTGGGCGAAGGGGTGGGTGCGCTGACGCCCATTGTTGGTGTGAGTGTCAGTCTGGACTGGCAGTTGCTGATTATTGAGGCCTTGTAGACTTCCCATCGTCCCCATCGACTACTGTGTCACGAAGACAAGCATAAACGCATGAATCAGACAATAGATCATTTTCGAGCCAATGAGATAAGCACACTCCTCCCTACTTCCCAGGCTTACAATAGTGCCTCTATCACGAAAGGAAGCCTAGCAATGTGTTGATTGATCCAGTGCACCATCGTGCATGGATAACCTTCGTTTTGTTTGCCAGTACAAAATGTCGCTTTTCTCGGAAGAGACAGAATTGAGGGTGATGACTGAGAAGACTCAACAATATCAAATCCACACTCAGTTCAGTTCATCGAGACAGTATCATACGCTTGGACGAGCCCGACTGCGCTTTCGTCTGACGAATGTATTCCATGACCTTGTGCTCACCTTCTCCTGGAGCATCATGGCCCGAGAGCATTATCTCCAGGTTTTGCCATTCAGAATGCTCGGAAATCTTCTTGTGATGAAGTATTTCAGTTGTTGCGTCAGCCATGCCATGAAGCCGGTACCGGGTGTAATTTAATTACTGTCGAATGGATCTTCGTTCGGCATCTCTATTCCTGCGCGATTGCCTTCTCCTGCGCATTTTCAGCGTCAAGCGCGGTTTGGAAGCGGTGCGCACGTTGCTCGTGCATGTTGTCTCGAGGTGCAACACCGTCAACAGCCATGAAGAACGGCTTATGTGGCGTAATTCCAAAGATGAGATAAGAAACCCACAGAAGCCGCAAACCCCCTCAACATAAAGACAATGACCATGTAGACTTTTAGGTGGCCCAATCACCCTGGCTATCCTCAACCCTGACTCATGTAAGTGCTCTGACCGAGTACGCGAAGAGTTCGTAGACCATGTTTCAATTGATGATATAAAGTATTGATGCTAGCTAATTATTCCTTCTCACCAAAGAAACCAGGTGGAAACAAGTATTCATCATCGGCTTCCCCAGCCCGAGCGGACCATCCACACACCCCCTGTTCACTCTCATCTCCCCCTCTTATCTCCCCCCTATTATCTCCCCCTCATCTCCACAGGGCAGCACGGAGCCCCCTGGAGCGGTGTTCCACCTGGCTGCCGGCCACGGGTCCCAGGTCGCTTCGGGTAGGATCAAAGGGTTCGCTGCGGTGGAGAAGACTCCAAGTTAGTGTGTGCTGCTGGTAAGGGAAGGTCGTGGTATGAAAAGGCATGTCGAGTGGAGGGCGACGAAGGAAGGGAAGAAGTGGCGTTCACAGGAGCTTGGATGTGGGAAAAGACAGAAAAGGATGTGCCCAGAAACCGCAATATATATATTCACGCACACGGGCAATTTGGACAATTGAGAGCGGCAACTGGTCAAAAACAGTTAGAGAATCTCAGAGAGAGTTTACCCTATCAACGTTCCCTCGTAATAACTAGTAGCATCTTCAGGCTATGATCCAGAGGTTCATCTGGACTGGTCGAAACAATTTTTTTTTTTTTTTTTGAAATCTTAAGATTTTATTCGCCAGGTCGTGTTATAGCGCGGCGCTTAGTTTTACAGTACTTTCACCCCACTTTCTAGTTACTAGCCTATATTAGTCTACTAAGTATACTTATATACTACTTATATTATTACTCTTATCTAATTTAACTCTAGGACACCCATCCTAATAGTTAGATAAATATAGACCTCTATAAATTTCAAGCTTCAACATAAATAATTTAAAGACTACACTTCGATGTTTCTAAGGTTATATAGGTTCTACGCAATTTGGAGACATAAGGTGTTACGTAAGTATTCCAACTCGTGTAGATAATATCCCAATCAGTCAATGGGTGACGGGTCTATCTTTAGCACTTCGAGAAGAGGTATATACAGCTGCCCACTCAATCACTGGTTTTCTCAAGAAATCTAGTCATAGTCGCCAAGCAAATAGCCTGAGCTTCTTCCAAGTCCCAATCGTTACCAAGCCGATAAGGGACATGGGATGAGTTAGGAGTTTCGAGCACTTCAACCTCATTACCCTTCTCCCTCAAGTTCTCGGCAAACTTCATGATGTCATCATAAAGGACTTCCGATGTACCAGTATTGACAAAGACCGGGATACCCAGCTGAGTCTCGTTTCCTAGAAACGTGATCCAGGAGTTATTGCTATCCCACCCCTCAGGTATGAAGGCCTTCCGGCCCCAGTCAAGGAAATTCTGTTTGACAAAGTCGGTGTTGTAATTGCGGTTCAGGGGCAAATCCTCAATGGATTTGGTGCTCAGACCGACCCAAGGAGACGACAGAACTGCACAGCGAGGTAACGGAAGCACCGGGTTCTCCTCGTTGATGTAGCGGAGCAGAGCCACGACGAGATTGCCGCCTGCCGAGTCGCCAGCAAATGCGATCTGAGATGCTGGGATCTTAAGTTCCTCGAGAGCATAAACGTAGGCAGTGATTCCATCCTGGAGTGCCGCAGGGAATGTGGTTTTCTTATCCCGAGACAAGCGGTATTGAATGGCAAGTGCTGGCCATCCGGACCTTTTGCTGAGTCCATTGATACCTACTTCGCCAGTTTCACCGGGACGACTACCGAACATCACATAGGCACTCCCGTAGAAGTGAATGATTAGTCGCCGTGGAGGTTCAGCTGGGGTCTCTGGGAACCAGACAGCCCCAACGGGCAAGGGCTCAACTCCCGTAACCGAGCAAGTGATTCCCTTATAGACTTCGGATTGGGTTTGTTCTTGGCCTTCTTCGGTCTTCGTGGTAATGGTCTTTTGGGGGGTGAGCACAATGAATTGATTCCCCAACGGGCCTGCTTCCAGTGACTTTGGCCAGAGTTTCTGAACAGTCGTCCAATAATTCATCGTCACATCCCATAGACTGCACATAAATGCTGTTTTGTATGACCAAGCAGCATTGGGCCGGAGGAATTTTGGGATGTTGTAAATCGCCACGGCCGCCAGCCATGCCGGGACGGTAACAAGGGAGTACGCGGTGTAGAAATAGGTAAATGCCTTGGAAGGCATGATGATCGATCTAGCACTTGGTGCACTTGTCGAGGTTTGGGATAGGGGGTTGAACTCCTCATATAGCTCTGCGGGTAGTAGCGACCGTAACAAACTTGAAAGAAGAACATGAAGAAAGTTACATTAATACCTCATCTCGCTAAATCATTTAGTGTGGGGGCTAAATTTCAAATGCGACCAGGTTCGCTCAAGTTGTAGGTCTTTTGCAAGGTTAGCCCTTGCACTTGCATAAATGTGGACGTGTTGGAGATATGCCTCATCGCAAGTGGAGATGTGAGCGAGGTCATGGATGATCTCAGAAGTTTGAAGTTCGAACTAAAAGCTGGATTCTAAAAACAGAGGGATCGACGAAAGGTTCCAAGGTTGAGAAGTAAAGAATGGGGCGGGAACTTTGAGGTCCACATGTGCATCTGGTGGCTAACGGACCTTATGGCGCCCTATTCCCTCGCCCCACAATTAGCGCATTCCCTGAATGTTTCAACTAGTGTATTAAATCGGTAAATAATTAGACCGGTTTAGACAACGCGTACAACCCCACTTATTCGCCAACTAAGCATCATGGCCTGTATTTGTATTTCACTAGCGTATTTTACTGTTGTATTCCAAGCCCTGGAGGTTTTAGGCAAACTTGTGTAAGAAATTGCTAAGGTGCATAGGAAATTGACCAAATGGCCCCCACAGAACACTTCATTAGTATCACATATCGGATACTTCCAAGTTTCTTATCTTCCCTTCGACTCAATCCAACCATGCCCTGGCAAAAGATCTCTCCCGGTTACTATGAGCGGTCTTTTGATTCCATTGAGAACTTTTACCGCTCCGTTGCTGATGCCGGTGCTCCTTTGAACAAGCAGCACTTCCTCATTTCGTGTACTGTTAAGTTGAAGTCTCTTCCCCCAGTGCAGAATCTTAAAAATGCATGGAAGTCCCTTCGACAGCGTTATCCGCAGATTGCAGCCAGGGCCAATGAGGCTGGCTCTCAATTATGCTATACGGTCCCTTCCTCGGATGCACTAGAAGCCTGGGTCCAAGAAACCTTCATCGTTCGGGATCGACTTTCTGCCGACGATATATACAGCCAGGAAAAGCCATCTTCCCAATTTTTCTTGTTTTGCCTTCCTGAAACCCACGAGCTACTCTTTCGTACGCCCCACTGGCGCATCGATGGAGTTGGTTTGATGTATCTACAAGATACCTTCCTCAAGATCCTAGCGAATGGTACCCCCGACCTTATCCAGTTTGACGGCTCAGAGGTGAGAAACCTTGCGCCCTCTTTGGATGAGGCAGCTGGCGTACCATCCACTATCACTCCAGCTATATCTCAAGCTGCTGATGAGGAGCTAAGTGCCATGCTGAACAATCAACCAGCAGTTTTAATAAAAACACTGCCAAATGAATTGCCGGCTACCACGCGGCGTCTTAAGTCAGCTTTACCGGCTGGTACCACTAGCCAGATCATCAGTTCTTGCAAGTCTCGAGGCCTGACTGTGACAGCCGCTATGCATGCAGCTTTAATAGTTACCACCCTTCCATATGTGGACACGTATGGCCAGACTAGGGGGAGATATACTGCACTAAATCCATTTGATCTTCGGAAGTATCTGCCAGCGCCACTGAATGGTCCTGACGCAGCGGTTAGCATTTACCACACTGGAATTCCTATCAGTATCGACCTTACTGTGAACAAAGACTTTGATTCTGTTGTCTTAGAGGCGAGTAAGGCATACAGGCGTGATCTGAGCAAGGAAAATCCGCGAAACATATTCCATTTCCTGCCTGAATACGTGAATAAGGTCTTCCAGCTACTAAGCCAACAACCCAGCGATCCTCTGCTAGCGCCAGCTCACCCAGAGCTAAGCTCAATGGGAATTGTCAATAATTACATTTCAACAAAGTATCAAGGGCCAGAATTCACCATTGAGGTAGATGATTGGTGGGTTGCTCTGGAATCGATCGTTCGTCTCCTTCTTATCCACGTTTGGACTTGGAATGACGAGTTGGTGTTCTCATTTAACTGGAACGAAGCCTTCTATGATGATGAATTCATTACTAAATTTCTATCTGAGTGGAAGAAAGCTCTTTGTGTGTCGTTGGATGTGCCGTATTAGAAACCTAAGAAATCGCATGATATCCGAACTACGAACATTGATATCTTTAACAAATCAAATTTGGACTGTCTATAGATTAAATATTGGGAGTGCTGGCACTAGCCTGACAAAAAGGTTTAAAACATTTGACATCGTGACACCAATTTTGGTAGTATCAACTGAGAGACCGACTAGCATCCCTGCAAGGTTCAAATCATCAAATATATTATCGAGCGGGCTCAGCAACCAGCATTTGAGTAAGGCTGAGCATTTGTTTATGATTCTGAGCTCCGTTATAGCTCTTAGTAGTAGTGGTGCGATATAACGTGTATGTATTGAGCTATGGAAGAAGCTAAGATTGATGTAGAAGGTGAGCTGGGATAAGCTACCTAGATAGGTACTAGTTATTGTGGTTCCTGCAGCATAGCAGAGGCGATAATCGTACACAAACTGGACACACTGGCCTTAGGATCCATGAGTGTGAGGAAAGATATATCGACCTTGGTGACGCTGAAGATATGCTGTCGAAGCTCAGATGCCAGCATACTGTCCATGGCAAAGTCAGACAAAGAGGCCTGGACATTGATGTTATCGACCGGTATAAGGACCATGTGCGACAGCTTTTGCGTAATGGTTCCCTGAGTTGCTGCGATGACCTGGGCTTCATCCTTGAGCGCGACTGCACTGCAAAGTGCAGATTCATGTGTGCTGCCCCCTTCGACGGCTGTGCTTCCTGATGCTCGCTTCAAGGTATTGATGAGAATGGAGAATCGTACATCATGGAGTGAATGCCAGAATGTTTTGAAGCCTTGTTCGTGGTATCGTTGCAGGGTCGTTACCTCCACTCCGGAGAGTAAAAGCGACTGCGTGATGATATCAGAGGGATGAGCGATGGTAGGGGGCTTGGAGAGGGCGAGATCGAAAATTTGTAGGACATCGCTCTCAGTAAGGAACCGAATTCCCTTCCGTAGGAGTAACTCTTCAATGTGAGAGTGTTCATGCAGATAGCCGATCTCCGCGATGGCTCCAAGGCCAAGTGCAATGGCAGGGCGACCCAGCGTTCGACGGTAGCGGGCAAAGACATCCAAGAAATTATTCGCGGCACAGTAGTTGCTTTCTGTAGCTGTTCCGATCTTTCCATTGATTGAACTGGTCATTATGAAGAAATCCAAATGAATTTCCCGATCCGACTTTGAGAGAGCATTGTGCAGGTTCCAAGCTCCCTCTACCTTAGCCGCGGTTCCCTCACGCCAGGACTCATGTGTCATCTCAGAAAAGATCGCCTCATGGAGTCCCATGGCAGCATGAATGATACCCCCAGGGGTAATGGAGCTGCTTCAAAAGCCCTTTCGACATCATCAGAGCTGGTCACATCTCCTTGGATGACAATACATTGGGCGCCCTGTTGCTCAAGGTCTTCCACAAGACGTCGTGCGGCAGGCTTCTTCATCCCGCTACGTCCAAGAAAGACGAAGGTTTTTGCACCACGGCTGACCATCCACTGAGAAAGACTGCGGCCCAATCCTCCTAAGCATCCAACCATCACATAACTCTTGTCCGGGTGTAGTTGTGTGACGAATTGCTCCGGCACAACTGGAATAATGAGATCTGGATCTTCAAAAGAGATCACAATCTTCCCCATACGAGCTGGATCATTGAAATGGCGAAATGCTCGGATCAAATCTGCTGCGGTGAAGCTTTTCAAAGGCTGGACTGGTTGGACTTTTCCATCGCGCAGTAGCTCTATAATACGGGTGTTGAGTCCGTGGTAAAAGCGCCGCATGGCGGGGGATTGAGCGAGGTACAATGAGCTCAAATCGAAGGCCGTGAAAGTGGTACTTCTCTTGAAAGAATGCATGGGCAGTCGACCATGATCCGTAATATCCTTTTTGCCAATTTCCACAAAACGTCCAAATTCCGCTAAACAATCCCAGCTCTCGAAAAGCAGGTCACCTATGAGCGAATTTAGGACCACATCAACGCCACGGCCATCTGTTAATGAGCGGATCTGAGCCCCGAAACCAGAAATGCGTGAATTCAGGATATGATCTGGTTGAAGTCCAAAGTGTTCAACCAGATTCTGCTTCTTTTCCTCGGTCCCAACCGTGGCAAAGATTTCTGCACCCATTAATTTGGCAATCTGGATAGCGGCATTCCCAACACCTCCTGTAGCAGAATGGATCAAGATTGACTCGCCAGGTTGCAGATGGGCGCGATGCTCGAGGGCGTAGAGGGCTGTTCCGTAGACAACAAGGACCGACGCAAAGCTGCGGAGGTCTTCGTGAGGGAGTAGCTTAACGCATGCATAAGCTGGAACAACTTCATGAGAACTGAAATGGCCAGGATACCCTACAGCAACATGATCACCGACGGCGAGGCCATCGACGGTTGATCCAATTGCCAAAACCTTTCCTGTATATTCCAAGCTGCAAGTGGCCTCTGGAGTCTCCACTCTACCACTCAAAGCATAGACATCCTTTGCATTTAGGCCAATCCAGCTGACCTTGACCAGAACGTCTTCGGGTCCTAGATTCTGCTTAGGTTCCTTGATGAATCGGACGGTACTTAGCTGACCAGGCTTTTCGAGTGAAAGGGACACCGGTCCAGCACTGCCTAGGGATTCTTGAACGGCTATGCCCTGGTGTTTGTTGCGGAAGTGATCGTTGATACGTTCATCTGGAACTCCGCGGCTCACAAGAAGGCCCGCTTTGCTTTGGAGGTACTCGTAGTCGGGCGGGCAGCCTTCTGGTCGCGCGATGACTCGGGCTACATAATAGGAGATATCAGCGGGGCTCGCATTCGGATCCATTTCCAGGGAGAAAATTTCTGTTGCCGGCTGTTCAATCATGATGGCGCGTGCCAGTCCGTGAAAGACTGCCCTAGTTGGATCGCTACCCTCATGAAGTCCCGAGCCACTGACCCAAACCATTCTTACTGGCTTCGCTAAGATCTTTTGAATTGCCGCGTATTCCTCTTGTGTAGCCCGCGCCATCAAATCGTGCTGAAGCTCGACAGTTGACACAACAAGAGTATTCTTGCTGATAGAGACGTTTCCAATATCCGTTAATTTACACTTCTCGACCGGTAAAGACAGATCGGCACCCAAATGATCCCGCAAATAATCATCATCTTCATGGGATGGTGTGCGGGTGACCAGAAGAACATTGTTGAATCTCTGGGAAGCGCGGTCGTTCTCCTTTGGTGCCGGACGAAGGATCCGTACACCCGGACCGGAAGTGTTCGATAAAGCGTGGGCAACGACAAATCTTTCACTTTGGAAACGCTCTTCATGACCGTGACTGGTATCTATGATCCGCGTAGCTGGTTTTGTATGGAGAGCCAGATGGTCGAGATGGGATGTCTTTTCATCCGAGATAACAAGGCCAAAGGTTTGATCCGAGGACGCCGTCACAAACGATGAAAAGGAGTCTTCAAATGGCAATGCATAGTCCTGAAGTGCAGCCACTTCCAACTGGCCGTCTGAGCCCAAGCGACCTAAATGGAAAGAATTGAAGCGGCGGTGGACTGTCTGTGCCTTGAAGAGCTCTGTTAGTGCCAGTTCTGCTAGGGACAGATCCGAAGAGAGAAATAGAATATCGGCATTTGGATCTTTATGCACAGTCAGATCCAAAACCATCATGGTGTCTCTGCTAGAATCTGGAAGAAGCCCGAGGTCGGTTGTTGAGCGAACATGATCTATGGCAGCGGAGAATGCGTTGTCGTTCGGAATGTGATCAACATCCGGCTTCCAAACAAATCGATACAATGGATGTCGAACTTCCTCCATTCGATCACTGCCGGAATATTTGACGAACTTCACCCCCTCAAAATGGGCCAAGGGATTCTGATTTGAGTCTAATAGGGCTGCATTGGTGTCATTGGTTGCAAACCCAGTCACGGTGGACGCAGAGCGAATTGTCGCCCCACTCCCAGCAGATGAAGGCGCCTTGAGAGTGATACGACCGAAGCTTTTTGGTATCTTTGCGACCATCGATTCCAAATGGCCTCCAGCACAAGCGATTAAGTTGGTTTGCAGAACATTGTCCAGAATTGCCGGATGTACAAAATACCGAGGCGACTGTTGTGCAGATTCGAATCGAGGATTGATGCTGTTCAACTTAGCCTGTGCATATAGAACACCGTTTGTATCTGGTGTAAAGATGTCCTGCATGTGCTGAAAGGTGGGACCGTAGCGCAGACCGCATTTGTGCATACTTTCATACCACATTCGCTTGCTCTTGGATATAAGACGACAATTTGTGCGAGGGAGCACATAATGCGCCAGGCTTGATCCCGTCTCCAATTTGACGGAACCGCGGGCGCGGATGGTGGGTTTATCAACAGCAATTGACACGATCTTGAAATCGAACCAATCTGGAGACTGGGTCAAATTTGAGATCTCACGGGGGGACAATTCAGTGCACAGTTCGATGAAATCCAGATCTCCGATGGGCAGCACACTAGGCAGGTCCACATTCTGAAGGCTGACGGAATAATTGGCCAAGTCTTGACTCATTCCGATTCCACGTGTTTGAAGTACAGCTTCCACGGCCATGCAAAGATAAGCGGTTCCTGGGAAGACTGTCTCATCCCCCAGCTTGTGGTCTCTCAGCCAAGGGAGATTATCAAGCAGTAGTCGGTTCCGCCAGCCAAAAGTGATCAGGTTGCCTCCAGGCACGGGGCTACCCAACAGTTCATGGCGTGGGTACTTTCGCTCACGAGTCTCGCGGGCTATACGAGACTCGTTCCATAGAAGCTTCTCGTAGTGCCAAGGATAAGTGGGAAGATCATGGAGGAGTTTGGGTGGGGAACTTGAGCTTGGATAAAGATTCTGTAAATGAGGGAAGCTGACCGGGAAGCCACTGTTAAAGAGTTCACCAGCAAGCTCCAGCAGAGAGCTCAGGGAGTCCTGTCCACGCTTGAGCGTTCCAAAATACAGAGTGGGTTTGCCCAAGGTCTGTAAAATTGGCAGTTTCAGTGCAGTATGTGGGCCAACCTCTACAAGGTAGAAATCTTCCAGCGAGATAGCAAGACTGAGTAACCCATCTGAGAAGTGTACTGGGGATTCCAGGTTTTGCCGCCAATACCTCGTAGTGCGAATGTCAGACTTTCCAACCTTCCGGCGAAAGACTGTGGAGAACATGCATGAACCTTCATTCTCAACATCATCCACCTGAGCTGGAGCATCAGGGAATATGTTGGCATCTTGAAGGAGACTCTCATAAGTTAGACCGACAGCCGCCATTTGATGCGAATGGTACGCTTTGTCACCGGTCTTAAGCTTGCGTGCGAAAATTCCCATCGCGGTCAGGGCAGAGACGAGGGCATCTACACCATCACAGTCGCCACTAATGGTCACATTTTCTGGAGAATTGATGCAAGCCACCCGCACCTGGCCTTTTCCCGCGCATTCTGTTCGAATCCACTCTCCAGCTATATCAGAGGTAAGTCCCACCGCTGCCATAGCTCCAAGCGGAGCGGAGTTGGCTACGGCAAGTCCTCGATAATATGCTAAAGTAACCGCTTCCCGCATATCAATCATATTGGCTGCATAGGCCGCCGCAATTTCACCAGAAGAATGACCAATGGCGCCATCTGCTGAAATACGCAATACTCTAAGAAGATCCACGAGTGCGATCTGCACTGCAGTGGTCATTGGTTGCGCATAACGAGCTTGATTCACCGGAGAACAAACTGACTTATCCTTCAACATTGTCGAGATTTTCCAGAAGGGGGGACTTGGTAGATCTGCTAGGGCTTCGTCCATTTGGGAGATAGCGTTGGCAAATACAGGAACCTGCAGCAATTCTTCCGCCATGCCTTGCCATTGAGCTCCTTGTCCGGTGAAGACGAATCCAAATTTGCGACTCTCGGCCAGTGCGGGCTCCGTTGCAGTGGCTAGTCGAAGATTTTGGAAGGTCAGATCTCGGGCTAGTGTCTCTGGCTGTGCAATCACAAACCCGCGGGCCTTAAGATGAGAGCGACGTTCGCCCAAGGTGTAGGCGAGATCTGCTGTGACACATGCTTGTAAATTTAGTTGGACTATCTGCTGAACCCGTCTTTCCAAGGAGTAGCTGTCGTTGGCAGAGAATGGTAGTAAATATGGCCGGGTCCGGTCTAATCTACTCTGAGTAGTGGTTGAATTGTCACCTCTCGAGCGGCTTGTGGCAAATCTGCCATATGAGCCAGGTTCTTCAATGATTGCATGAGCATTGGCTCCGCCATATCCAAATGCATTCACACTTATGCGGCGACCTAGTCCAGGGCTTGGCTTCGGGAATGGAGCTGCCTTTTGCACGAGTTGAATGCCGTTTTCCTTCAGCTGAAGCTTAGGATTAAGATTCACAACATCAATAGTTGCAGGCAGTTGCCTCCTTTCGAGGGCTAGCGTAGCTTTAATTATGCTAGTCAAGCCACTCGAAGCCTCTCCATGGCCTAGATTTGGCTTCACGCCACCCACAAGCAGTGGAGAGCTACGAGATCCTTCACAAAAAACCCGAGCAACTGATTGAGCTTCCTACATAGATCGAAATTATTGATTGATCAGCATGGGCACGGTACGTTTTGAATATGTGCCTTGTATCAGAACTCACCATTACATCACCGATAGCTGTACCAGTCCCATGCATTTCTACATACGCTGTGTCTGAAGGGTTTAAGCCAGATTGATCGTAAGCCTTTCGCACAACGGAAATTTGACCGTCAATGCTTGGTTGGGTAATTCCAGGGGTACGGCCATTGCTGTTTGTAGCAGTCCCACGGATGATGCTTCGGATTGGATCACCGTCGCGTAAAGCATCATCTAATCGTTTAACATATATGGCATTCACTCCATCTGCACGACCATAGCTGTGGCATTTCAGTCAGTGGTAGCATTTATGTATTTCATTCTTGCCATTTTCAAAGGTTCATTGACTTACCCGTCTGCAGATATATCAAAAGTGTGGCACACAGACGTAGGTGAGATCACGCCGGCTTGAGATGCAGAGACATGATGATCGGGGGATTGGAGGAGATTCACACCTGCGACCACTGCGGATTCACACTCGCGATTTCTCAAGGCGGAGACAGCTTGGTGTAACGCGTAAATCGAAGCAGAACAAGCAGTATCAATTGCACAACTCGGGCCCTTGAGATTGAAAGCATGGCTCACTCGATTTGCGAGGATAGGTGTTCCCATCCCTACTCCCGAGTAACGAGTGAGCCATTCCACATCCTTTGTCTGCAGTGAGGAGTAGTCTTGTAAAAAGCTGGCAACTTCGAGACGTCAGATAATTTCTTAGGTTACAGTTTCAGGAGCAACATATTCCGGCATGGACAATCATGCCAATAATGCGTGGAAAAAGCGAGAATTCTCGAAAGAGATAGTATTCACATACCGTAGCATCCAACTTGAGCCCCGGAAACTTGACTTAAAGAGTATCCTGCACTCTCAAAACACTCAAATACTGTCTCAAGTAGACATCGTTGCTGCGGATCCATATCGGCGGCTTCCCGATTGTTGATCCCGAAGAACTGGTTGTCAAACTGCCGTATGTCACCCTGCAGGAGGTATCCTCCTGGTCCCACCGCTGAGGCAGGCTCATCTTTGCCACCGGTATATGCGTCATTGTTAAAACGTGAGGATGGTATCGGCCCAGCTGCAGATCGTTCTTGGCTTAAGAAATCCCAGAGCTGAGATGGACTAGCTATGCCACCAGGCAGGCGACACCCTAGAACATTGGAAGATTACCATCATGATATGAATATAAGAGAATATGGCCAGCAGGGTACTGGTGTGGGGTAGTCGGGACTTCATGGGTTAGCTAGCAAGCCACTTACCAATACCAATGATTGCAAGTGCCGAAGGATCGTTCGGAGACCTCAGGGTCTGAGAAGACCCGTTTGCTTCATTCTCAAGGCCTGCCGGAAGTGGCATCTTGGTAGATGAATGCCCTTCAAGTGAGGTGGAAACTTAAAGATTGGAAGGTTGGAAAAAAAAAAAAAAAAGGAAAACATGAATGAGGCCGATGAACCTTCACCCGCATATCGAACTACTTAAGTACTTGGCACTATGCGTGCGCATCTACAGTGGCGTATGCGTATCAAAGGTTTGGAACAACGCTAGTCGGTCACCTAGCCCGATCGAGTGACCGATTGCTGACCGCTTACTAGTAGTGATACCACTTAACTGTTCATCACTTGGGCCCAAATATTCTGAGAAGGAAATTGGCCTTTCTCTAGTGGATAACCCAACGTCATCTTACTGAGTTATATGTCGAGAGCCATAATAAACTGCCCAGGTCCGTCTTAAACATGACTCACTGGAAAGTGAATGAATTGCCTGAACTTTTGAGTTGGCAGAATATAAGACGATAAACGGGGCTAAGTGGTGACTGTGTTCCAAACCTTTGACACGGGTCTGTATCGAGCCAACACTAGTATTACCGCTCATTTTGAAATGATTGCGGGCAAGAATGGCCAACAAACACCTTCCGCCCCACTACCGCCATCGTGATCAACATAAGTACTGTATCCTCAGCTCTTTAGCCCCCACTGGGACAGTCCCAGTGGGGGCCGCGGCAGGCAACTTTCCAAATGTTGGTTTGTTGGTTTTAGTTGCCACTGTATTTACAGCCCCAGATCTTCACGCACTTTGTTGGTTCTCGATCAGAAAGCGAATCTTGCTGAATTTGTTATTGATACGGGCTGCAATGCAATGGTGCTGTTTGGCGCCGATTAAGATGAAACTGAAGGCAGAACATTGTTCGAACTGAGGGTCAGGACGGAGTGGGTCCGCTCTTGGCGAGATTGGCTGCACGGGAGGCTTCCCGTCTTGACTTCTTACAGATAAGATGGTTGCCGATCTGGGGCGGCCCCCAACTTTGGATATTTAGAGACCTCGGGAGTGTCGCACCTCGCTTGGCTCATTAGTGGGCTTTTATATCTTCTGGTTTTACCTCGGTGGAATGGGAGTGGGCGGGTTTAATCTTAATTGAAACTGATTTTTAGGACAGTAGATTACAACACATTAGATTAAGGCATGTTGTCGAACTAAAGCGAACACGTACGCATTAGTACGATTCGATTTAACTATGAGAAAGTTGTGAATAGATGTCTGGCTGAAGAACTATCTGTGCTGTTCAGGGGAAAAACTCCAAACATGCGGGTGAGCGCTGTATACACTAGTCTTAGAGAGGAATAGTGGTAAACCACTCCTCTCCGACTTGACACATGTATCTATACACAGCTCCTTCGTCGGTATCTTTCAACTTTTATAAGGAGTTTCCCTTTCCCTATATCTATTACAAAAGTTGACCACCTCTAAACTGATGTAGAATTAGGTTTTGAATAGCTATGTCAAACGCCACGTCGCTATACGTAGAATCTCCTGGACCCTCTTCCTAGAAAAGAGCCCCAGTGCACACAGGTGACGGGAGTCAACGGACGACGGCTTGAGCAGAGCTCAACCGCTGAACCTTCCAAGGCTAGAAAAGTTTAGGTGAAGACCCACCGGTAATATTTACATTACACCCACACTAAAACAGGATCAGATTACAACAGCATACGTACGAGAGCATAACCACCCCCAGGGCTGGCAGTCAGGAAGTCACCCAGTACTCGATTTCGTGAAACGTAAAGAAGATGCTGACTTAGGTCTGGGTATTTAAGCCTTTGACTGACATCCTCGATTATTGGTTTCTTAGCTAGCCACCATTCGTTTCGTATTTTCCTTGATGCTAGAAATCATGTTCTTAGATACACCTCTGGAGCTCAACTTTGCCAGACCTTTCAAATATCCCTCCACATGCAGTCTTGATCATGATATTCATTGATGAAGGAATTCCTTGATAATGATTGACTTCCAATCTTCAAAAAATTCCTCGATAGTTTCAACTGGATAGAATGCTTCATTGAAATGAGTAGTGAGGTGTAGCTGACCATCACGCGTCCACGTATATCCTTGCAGTTTCTTGGTTATGAGGTCGACACCCGCCCACCAGTCCTCAATCTCAACGATATATCTCGGTCCCTCATAAGAAGTCTGAAGTATACTATCAACGAGGCCAAACTGGCTCAAATCTGGAGATGCTGTCCCATTTCCTGAATTGGCAACCTCAGCGGGAGTATCCACCATAGAAGTAAGAGCTTGGATAAGCAACGGCATAAAGCTGAATGCATCTTTAATGCCTCGACTATAAAATTCGGTAACAGCCCGACAAGCAGACTCGTAATCCTTCCCATCCTCTATGTTAAAACTCTGGAGTCTACCTGTATGGTACGCTGCGCCTGCACCCGCTGCGCCATCCCAAGGAGCCGGGAGGTATCTCCGAAGATTAAAAGGGTTCAATATTATCAAGCGGCCATCTTCGGGGGTCGAATGACGGACGGCTGCGACCATGAAAGCACTTGCCACAGCATTCGTAACGGTAATCCCACGTTCTTTGATCGCAGTGATCATCTGCGTAGTCTCGTCTTTGGAGAATCGGTGGCTGAGCCGAGCTGTAAATCCTGGGATCGTATCAGGCAAAGCGTGTTTGACCCAACTCACTGGCTTGGGATCAAAAACCACTTGCCACTCAGCATCAAAAGCCTTTTTGGTCTCCTCTGTAACCTTAAGGCCAGAAAAGAGTAAATCGTTCATCGTCGGTGGAAGGCGCGAGATTTCAGATCCATCGAAGACGACATCTACAGCTGGTGAGGACAAAATCCTAAAGAAAGCATCTTGAAGCAGCATCAAGCCCGCACCATCTGTGCGCCAATGCGGCGTCCGGAACATAAGCTCTTGCGATGCAGGTACCCAGTGAAGTTTGAAAAACGGAGATGGAGGAAGGCTTAGACATAATCTCTCAGCGGAAGCGGCACTATATTCAGCTTCTGGATGGACGATAAAAGTCTCCTCGAGCCATTGATCCATGACTTCTGGAGTAGGGACTGTATATCTGCACACGGTACCTGTCTCGTCGATAACGGTTGCGATCCGTGGATGGAGGTGTCGCAGAGCCTTCCACGCTTGCTTCAAATCAGGTACCTCGGGTTTATTGCGAAGCTTGATGACACAAATGATGAAATATTGTTGCTTTTGAAAAGTGGCACCCGTGGCACCGATAGTTCGATGGAATATTTCAAGGTCATCCAAAGGCCGCTCGTACTGGCCGGGCTTAGTCTGAATAAACGGCATTGTTTCGAGTATGAACAGTCGAACTCAAATGTGTTTTCAGTTGCAAAGGCTGAGAGATAGGAGAGTAGAGGTAGATCAGCTCCACCTGAGTTATGAGATGAGGCTTGAAAGAGGACTTCGGGACTTGGAGTATCTAGGTATTGCGCAGATGATTAACACCTAATAAATAGCCTCACTCAAAATGTCGGGAATTTAGCCGAGAAAATGACAATCAATACATCCAGAATGAGACATAGGACTAAACAAATAGATTCAACCTATTGGAGCCTTGGGAAAGATATTTGTGACGCATTTTAATTTGTAATAAAGCAAACTCTTTTCAGCCCCCAAATCCAGAATTGTGACGAGCACGTCATCAGAATGGGGGAAGCTAGATTCAAACATGGATGTTCCGTCTTAGTCTGATATACTGTCAAAGTACGCGTTTACTGAGCTGCCTCGACTAAAATATGTAGCCTTAGTCTGGCCATTATTAGCAATATGTGATTCTTCAGGCTTGAGCTCAAATATCTTTGGCTTAATACCATGACATGTAAAGACCATATATTCTAACAAATATTGCAGCACTCAACGTGGTTTATATTTATAGTACGCGATTTAGGTAGGCAGTATAAGTGGGTGATATAGGCGGTCAGCACCTGGACCAGAAACATGTCTGTATCAGACTGTATGTAAGTGAAAAAAGATGGTATCATGTTGGGTCCCAAGTTGCCAACAACACTTCGGCGTTTTGACCATTCATTGATCTCATTTTAACAGAAAATAAAGCAGAAATAGCCCCCAATGTTGGTGGCGGCTGGATTATATTGGATGACGTCACGCAACATTGTCTCTTGGTATGATAACGGGTCCACCGCGAGTGATTAAAAGGCTCCAGGGCTAATTCCAAGGTTCAGCCCCCACGTACTTATACTGTATACCGTATGAAGAGGCCGATCACTCTGTTTTCATGCAACGAAGTGGATAACCGGGAATGGATTGCAGCCATCGCCCCAGACAGCTTCAAAGTGTTCGGACCTTCCAAGTTTGGAGGTGATGATTGCAAAACATATTGAGAAATTATCGTCAACACAATCCATGGATCTCGGTCGCAATGCAAGTCAACTACCGACCTGCCTACTCCGGGTTCAAGAAAGTTCAAGCATCATCACCGGCATCGAATATAGCACCTACAGAATACTGAAGCAAGTGTATACCTTGAACATTAAGGTGAGTATTTCAAAGCCCTCGGGCCTTCCAATGTTACTACCTAGTGTAGTGGGGAACCCCCTCCAGCTGTTAATTGTAATTACAGGATAGACCGGAAGAGGTTTTTCCGACCTATATTGTGACACCTGGTTTTCAGTACACTGGTATGCTGGACCCGGATGGTATATCTACCAGCTCGAAGATAGTGTTGATCAACGCGCTTCTACGCCTCTCTCTACGTGCACATACAGGTGCTGACCACGGATCTCTGGTACAACCTGAGATTGCTGGTGTTGTTGTGTTGTCTAGCTGGATCGATCCGCACATCCTCGAGTGTGCTGCCTTCGAGCGTTCCCCTCTTCACTAGGTAGTAGGCACCGACAGATACTAGTACATATGCAAGCTGCACGTATGCGAAAGCCCACGGGTGCAATAACCCTGCTCAGGCTGTAAGGGAGAGTAAAAAAAAATGACTTGTTGATGAACTCAAATATGATCGTCCAAAACAAGCTCAATTGCATATCCGAGTCCATGGGAAATCAAGCCGGGGTTGCGGCATATGTATATCCCGACTCTATTGGGCAATGCTTGAAGTTCTGGACATCCAATTGCATGCAAATGTGTGTTGCGTCTATCAATTAATGTATGCAAGCATTCAATATTGAAATCATCATGCTTGAACAGAGAGCTAGAGGTGGCTTTTACATACATCGGCTAACTAGTACAACTTTATTGTTTGACTATTGCAGATGTACACACCATATATCCAGTGCTGAAACTTCGAATATTGGTGCTCATACACATGTGTTATCTATGTATGGGGTTTAGTGCAGCGCTTATCCACACTGACATGTGCACCTCTTTGCTTCAAGTTTGCATATTCAATCATTTGGGGTACGTTTGAGAGTTGAAGACATTCCATGGATATATGCAATGTACATGGGTAAGATGAAAGGTTTAGAGTGGTACCTAGCCAGTAGGGACTGTATTAAACTCTATATTTAGGCTGGGTTGGGACCATTCAGACCGCGTCCGCGCCGCAATGAGCCTCAGGCTCCACTTGTGAGATATGAGTGTCTGTTCCAGAAGAGTCTCCAAATGGATCCGACTTGGGTGGAGTGTCACCAGAATGATGATGTGTATCATCAATAAGTGTTTTGTTGTCCGCAAAAATAGGGTCGGGCAATTCGCTGTTTCTCTGAGATGTGTTCGTTGAAGGTGTCATTCTGTAGTGATATGCCCCACTAAATCTGTTTTGCCTAGAGCTTCTCGTTCGGCGTCTGAAGAGATTGAGTAGAGGCGCATATGTTGGAAGACAGGCACAGAAAGTGGCAATACCAAGCTGGATCTCTGACGCGATCTCCATTGCCGGAAAGCTTCTGGGGAAATGGATCGATGCTGGATTCCAAATAAAATATAATCGGATAATGCTGACAATGCAGACCCTATAAACCTAGTATTAGCAGGAGGGCCCGAGCCAATCAACGGTAGGGGTACTTGAAATGTTCTCACTCACATCCCACCTAGAAGAAGAATCCCGCTTACAGACAATTTCTTTGCCTTCGGTAGATTGAGTTGACTAATCATTATGAGTGGCATCACCAGCATGGCAACATCCACGCAAAAATTCGTGAACTCGAAAGAAAAAAGGACGTGTGTGGTAGACATGCAGTGGCTCTCAGATTCGTCGAGATTCCAGAACATTGGTATGGGGTGGCACTGGAAAATGAATATGAACTCGAAAAGAATCCAGAAGAATAATACAACGCCCACCATAGTCAAATTGAAGCGTTTGAAGGGGACGGAGATACCAAAGATGGTGTGATAGAGCGCCAAGATCGAGAGTTTTATTATATTGATTGCCGTGATAAAGATGACTCCGCTAAGGTAACCGACCTATTGGAAGATGAATGGTTAGCCCCAGTGATCTGCCAAGGTTCTTTGGTCTTCTAATATGTCGCCGGATCACTTGAGATTTTACCTTTAGAAGAGCCGTTGCCCAGACAGCGCCGCCAGTCTCCAGATTCGCAAGTATTTGGGGTACACTCCAAGAGCCAGGCCCCGGTCCGGCGACAATATCTATCGTGCTCGCATTAGACAAGGTCCCCTTTGCTTCAATTTTGGAGTGTTCGCGATGCTCGTCCAAACTTACAGTTAATTATCAAAGAATAGAAAGTAATCGTGAATACCAAGGAAAGCACGATCAATGCATCTGAAAGTTCCAGACGTTGTCTAGCCTGAAATCGAAAGACAAGTCGAAGCGCCACTGCTAGCACCGCTAATACTAGCATGGAGATGGTGGACCCAAAGTTGGAAGCACCACTCTGACTTAAGTGCTTCATTTTCAGAAATGTCCAGTGACCGATTTCATGCAATCGAATCCAGGGTTTCCCAAGCGCCTCAAAAGGATGGTCGTTATCCAGTGCCCAGTCTAGCGGAAATCAAGGAACAAAACATATGTGAAATAGGTGTTGCAAGGAAGCAAAATCCGTGGAGGGGGAAACAAATGGTGAAGACACCAAAGCTCCGAATCAGACAAAAGGAAAGAATTTGAGACCCCACTGGCACACGGCAAGGCCACCTGCAGGTTTGATCTAGCGCTGGGTTGCTTCGTGGGGGCCATTTCTATTTTTTGCTACCGAAGTGGACATCTGCACGGGTAAACCCCGCCCCCCTAATCCTGCGTGCTTTTTACTATATTGAGGAAACTTGATTGTCCGATTTCATTTGTTTCTCATGAGCTAGCTCCCGAGGTGGATTAAAATAAGAATCTCATTCTATCATAGAACGGGGCGCAGCTCAATTCGTCGAAAGTTGGTGACGAAAAAAGGGCAGCAGAGCCTTGGAGCACTTGAGGTCCTTGAGGGTCAGGAGGGTCAATCGAGGTGGGCTTCAAGGATGACGTGCTTGGACTTTTAAGGCGCCCTACTCTTTTTCAATGAGCAATGCCTAGGTATCGAAAATAACGTACTATTAGGAAGAAAAAAGGAAAAAAACAACCATTATTACACCGTAATACGCCACTGAGTTACCTTCTTGGTACCCGTACTCAGTATATTGGAATGACCGTGACGAATGAAAGAAAAGAAAACTTGGAAGTGAATCAACGAAATCGGAAAGCCACAGGAATTGACTTGCAGAGATCTACAACAATGGTTACCAAATATATAAAGTTCTGATGGGCTGATAGCCATACTGTGCAGATCTAGTATGGGGGCCAAATCTAACACCAGAACGGAGTACGCCGTATGGAGTACATGAGTGCGACACCTAATATTATAGTACTTGCTGATTCCTAGTTTCTCTGTGGGCCCGTTTTCTATATAGGATAATGGTCTATATAGGACTTGCTATAGAGAAAAGCTCTTATTTTCTATCAGTCTCCCAACATGTCTTTCACCGGGCGACGTGGGCTCATATCTCCCATGCCCTCCCACTTTGAGAAATGAAGACCTGATATTGATTTAGAAGGACTATCTTGACTCTTACTAGACGGGCAGGTAACTGTGGGCCTACGAAGCCAACGTAACAAATAGTCTTTCTTTGACGAGTCGGCCTGAGGCGGTTAGTTTTGCATTTCCAGATCCAGATATCATCAATATGGCCTTACTGCCTTCATTTGATGTATGTTGGACAAACCACGTCCCTTGGCCTGCACTAGGAGCCGAATATGAGGCTCTAGGAGCAGCACATTTTCCAGGGCCTTGGGGCCGTCTCTGGGATTGATGGAAGGCATTGATTGTTTGTTTTATTCATAGACTGTCCCAGCCACCCTATTTAGCAGATATGCAGCGTTTGACCATAAGGGCAGATTTCCCTGCCCTCGCTTTCAGAGAACCAGTCGTTCATGGCACGAATGACTTCCTCCGTCCGCTCCAGTAAGTTACATGCCCCCTCGTAGTCTTGGTGATCGTTCTGTTTCTATATACCTGTCGGGCCTTTCCTGACCCTCCTTTGCTTCTACATACTAAAAATCCCTCGTCTTCGCTATATGTAATTAAGTATCTTGGACTGCACTGCCCGGAGCTGTCCTAGTAGTTCAGTCCTCAAAATCATCTTGGCTGCTTGTACTGCGATTGGCGGGCTATAGATAATGAGCTTGATGTCAACGCATAGAAACTTGCCCGCCCATGTCCGATGTCGTTCTTCTACCCAGTTCCGGCATTCGAGCAGTGTGTATCGTACTGTCTGTGGTCCATGGCCACACTGACATTGATCTGTATCAGCCTTGTTTATGGCGTGAAGGTAGACCCTTAAGCCGATCTTGCCTGTACGCATCTGTTTAATTGCCGAGCTAATTGCTCTATGTACCCCGGCGTGTGTATCAAGGATCGCTTTACCCGCTCGCACTCCGAGCTTGTGGAGTTCTCTGCCGCATTGTCATTTCTTCCAAGCCTGTTCCCACTCGTTTCGCATCGCTCGGCGAATGGTAGACCTATCGGTTGCTATGAGTGTGTTGGTGTCCTGCCATGTAAATTCACGAAAATATTTTTCGTGGCAAGTCAGCCCGATATAAAGCAACGAGATAAGCCTTGTGTCCGAGCGCAGCACAGGTCCTCGGGTGCATATCGTCAATGATAGGCCATCTTAAAGTGACTATAGTTCAATTGCGACGGAACAAGTTTCTAGGTCATATGACCTGATACTCCATGCCCAGGTGGGAATCCTGCGGGAGGAGTCCACCCTGCCACCCGTCCCTCCTACTAACATCCGTGCCACCCTCAGAACATGAATATTGAACAAAATTGGATGAAAGGTGGCTGTGCCCATGGGTCCAGTGCATCTGGGCAGCAGGGAGATATTATGACTGTTCTTACTGTACGTGATATCTAAAATATGTTACTAGACCGGGGCTAGCACTGCGGAGCGTACTTCTCCTACCTCGACTTGACTTTTAGGTTGTTTCATATGCCTACCCCGGCACTGGGAGGCTTTCACGGTGACTTTTGTTACGTGATAAACTTGCCCCCGTGGACATCGTCATGGTGTGCTAGTCTACAAAAGGTAGCTCACATTAATATTGCCATGGCGGGTACTTAGTTGACCTTCACGGTAGAAAATCTACTATTTCAAAACCTCTCATTCGCTCTGTCATTGATTCGTCGAGGGTTGAGAGGAAGGTACTGTTTTCCGTCGACAGTACCATCCAGTGAGACCAACGATCCAATACGTGCTAAGGCACGTGCATTTGAGAATCCACCCATAGCGCCATTCTCAGACTTTCTGAATACAGGTTTATTTGGAATGATAGGGTACACCAAAGACCCTTGAAGTACCCGACCCAAAATGCTAGTGGGATCAACAGCAGTAAGAGGAACCATTTTATTCAATGGGAACGGAATAATATCAGCAGTTCGGGCCCATTCCTGCCTCAGGCAGACCAAGCTGGAAGTCAGCCCCTAGAGTTGTTTTGATCT
Source organism: Penicillium pulvis (assembly GCF_028828015.1). Lineage (NCBI taxonomy): Eukaryota > Fungi > Ascomycota > Eurotiomycetes > Eurotiales > Aspergillaceae > Penicillium > Penicillium pulvis. The sequence continues at coordinate 55,872 of NW_026643078.1, read as the reverse complement.
CTTCGGTAATGAACTGACTCAACGATTTTCGAGTAATACGTCACACAGGCTCGCCTACCAGATGTCCATAAATGGAAGCCATGTGTGCGCTCTGGAACCCCCAGAATATACCTAGGAGGTTGGTCTGCAAGCCTTGCGGCGGTTCTATCCAGGCTTTGCAGTTCCTCAGCCAGTTTCAGGACCGATGCCTCCCTTTCTTCCATCCCTTTGGGAGTAAGCTTCCTCTCCAGGGTCATAACACCAGAAGAATGGCTAAGAATCTGTGAGACTTTAATGTTCTATTTACCATTCGCCGCAAATTCAGGCCAATAGGTCGCCACATTCTCATCTATATCCAATAAGCCACGATCAACGAGAATAAGAGCCGCCAGGCTGGTAACAATCTTGGTGGTTGACCATACTCCAGTAATCGTGTCTTTGCCCCATGGTTTTAATTCGGTCTGGCTTGCATCTGCATAACCACCCCTAAGGTCCAGAACATCTTTTTCCATTAATGTTGACACAAAGAGAAACGCCCACTTCATTGCCTTCGGCAAGTCTTTGTCGTATAACATCACGCACAGAGTCGAAGGCGGATCACAAAAGCCTTGCACTTCAGCCATTGTAGCAGCTGTTCTAAACGTGGAATGTTGATGAACACGACCTTTCGAAGCGATGGGTGATAAGGTAAGAATTTAATTGAAGTAATGTGGGGTGAGAGGTGAAACTGTTGATGGATGGAACAAGGTTTTTGGAGTCAGTCACATCAGATCACCATTTACATTACAGATAATGCAACAACTCGTATGTGACATAACAATGTCCCACATCCAATCCTGTATCTTACAGAGCAGTAATTCCACATGTTACAGTAGTCCGAAGTGACCCTGTCTTCGCTAGGTATATTACATTGATAGGTGCGGTATTTCTTGGCCTGGTGTGTCGAATTCTTGTCGTGAGTATTGCCACCTGCCTGCAGATCGTCTATCCTGGGGTCGGAAAATGTCCATTTGGTTACGTGGCGTCCCACTGGGGGAGGACCGCGTACCTCAAGAAGAAAACAGTAGACACGGCAGACCTGCAGGGATCCGCTTGTGGGGGTTAAGGATCGATACGGTTCTGATAGGCTCATGGTCGCAGTTCATTTCAGCCCCATGCAGTAGTGCCCCACCCATTCCCCACCGCGGAAGGGGAGGAAAGCACGTAATGTGCTGCCGCTCAAATTGGTCAATTTGGAAGTTTAGGGCGACCCTTGTGACTGTCAAGTTGGCCAACCCTCTCTGCCTAGGTATGGGATGAATTGGGGGTGGACTGAATGACTGTATCCAAACATACGCCCTCACTATCACCTGGGAATGTCTACATGTTTGGAGGATATGCAATTCAAAAGATGCATACTGCAAGCACGCCTTCCCGTCAAACCCTAGATTATGGTTGGGGTCCAAAAACCAGCGAGCTACGGCAGAAATTAGTTCATGTGCTCTGTAACACCAGTGTTGGGGTTTGGCTCCGTAGCTGAGTTGCCAATTGATCGGCTCTATTGCACTTCTCGGTAGAGTACGGCTCAAAAGAACCTGGCGGGGCGGGGGACGGAATCATTACTGACTTGGAATATTCTGCAGATACATCATGTCGCATTTGGGGGCCGTTTTAGCAAACCTGCCTAACACTGCGTATAAACCGCCTAATGTACACCGATTACCACCCAGTTACAACACCTTTTGTTTTTGTCCTCTCCATTTTCGCTATAGTCGAAACCTCCTCATCCCTGCCTACCTATCATTCCTCTTAAACTGGGACATTTGTTGATCGGCATCCTCTGCCAGGACACGATTTAAGGATTTTGAAATACAAATGATCATGAAGCAACTTAGCGCTAGTGGTGCTCTCAACCTTGGTGCCAGCATATCAATGCTAGTCTCATCAGTGGCTGATGTGGCACTGCGGCTTCTCTTTCAATCTAATTCTAGAAAAAAGTCTTACATTATCGGGTGAATTCATCAGGCTTGCTTTGCCACTTTCAATTATGTTGATTAGGCACTCCTCATTAGCAGTAGATTTTGCTCCAATTTTACAATCTCTTCAAGCTTAAATGTTGAATTGTATTGATGACTAAACTCCCGAGATCTACAGATACTACCACCGTCGCAGAACCTGGTATCTGCAGCCCAGCGTAAATCCTGGCAATTCTAGAGACCGGAGGTGCTACATGAGGGAAAAGCATGATGAAGGTAAAGCAGTTATAACTAGGTAGTAACTAACAGAGCACCTTGACTTAGATCCGTTATATTTACGAAGTATTCTTTACAGCGGCAATCTCCACAGCAGAACTCTCCATCCTGAGCCTCTACCACGCCATTTTTGGTACAGTATCTCTATCCCATTCAGGCGCTTCAACCTAGCTATGATAGTTGTTGTGGGGGTTCTTTTGGGCTTTATTGATGTTGCTTATCAATTCCATTGCCATCCCATTCATTCAATGTGAAATTCACTAGAATCTCCCGACCATTATTTGGCCACTACAAAACTTGTTTCCGCCTTCGAACGTATTAATTTTTCGTGAATTTTGTGATACTAGCGATGCCACCTTTTATCATCAGTCATCTGCATCTACCGAAAGTAAAGAAACGGTTTGTCAGTGGTGTTCTTTTTCTGGGTGGAATGTAAGCCATAGGCGCCTGCATGCTTGGAAGCATTATTCTAACAATATTTCTACAAGGCCTGTGTTACCAGTATAGTCAGTTGTACTATATTTGAAATCCAGGATCTGCATACGTCAGAAGTCTGTCGGCAATGCAGAATATTTCACACGTCCAGTTTGGTGTTGCTATCCTTTGCGCTTGCCTTCCAACGTATGCGCCTTTGCTACGTTTCTTCCGACGTGGTCTTAAGGGCACAAAGCAAAGCAGTGCCAGGAAGATATATCAATTCGAGCCAGGTTCAAACAAGGCAGCCAAGGGTGACAGCGATCTTCTTGACCTGGGCTTCACCGATAACAAAAGACTTATATCTCTAACCATGCACACGGCTCGAATCCCTTTTGAGACTCGAACGGAGCTGATAGCGTCGCCTCTCACACGAAGATGAATCGTGACAAAGGCCTGGTTTTTCAGATCAAGAGGCTATAATATGGTTGCATGACATTCTTCTCAATATAGATATTGTTGTTGATTGAAATCTAAATATATATGGGATTCAAAAAGTGGGGTTTCCAGTTTTGTCACATCAGGAGCAGGTGAATAGTTCAGTAAAGACATAACCATCGAAGGTTGAAAGATGCCTGCTGCTAGGTATAACAAAATTGCGTAGGAACTCTACAACGTGGGCCGTCAAGCACCATACCTTCATCAAATAGCGTCTTTATGCGGCCCCTCCTGCATTACACTAGGTAGGTCAATTACATTTGGCCCCGAATACCTTTGTATTGGTCATCATCAGCACATGTCCTGCTGTCCATTCATTCCCTGCCTTTTTACTTAAGACATATTCCCATATAGGATCAGTGTTAGTACGTTTGACCTCCCAAACTCTGAATCTTTCGGTCAAGTGGGATGGTCGGACCTGCCTTTGTGTACTAATAGTTGCATATGGGATTTTGATATATAGAGTAATTCGAGCTACTGAATGCCATGCTGGATATCATGTTTGGATATGGCTTCTCAGCAATGTTAAAATACATGCAAGTAGTTTGCTCCTCATTCTTTCAAATTTGCAACATGGGAATGCCCTGGTCATCAGCCCGAGCGCTTTCTGTCACTATGCATACATTCAACACTGGTAACATCATTGAAAACACCAGACTGATTTGGCCCAGGAGGCGCTCTATAATGTTAGTGTCGCACTCTCGAGGGTTTATTTTTATCATATTTAGGAGAAAGCCACAGGAGAAAACCGCTTGTAACACCAGAGACCATCCAGGTGCCACCGAGGCTAATAATGGATCTTAGTATCATTAAATGCCTAAAGTATAGTCAATGCTGAACTACATATGTAGGTGTAGGCCATGGATATCTCGTATACGCTGCGGGTGCTTGTATGGTAATGTTATGTAGCTGGATCGACCCGCACATCCTCGAGTGTAGTCCTTTCGAGCGTTCCCCTCTTCAGGTTAATAGAATATCATCTTTATAATCATCATCATCATCATCATCATCATCATCATCATCATCATCATCATCATCATCATCATCATCATCATCATCATCATAACCTTTAACTCTTGCATCGTGGCTGTTATATACCACTGTCGACTTTCTAGGCGCTTAATTCAACCCGCAGAGCAGTACAAATGATCATATACCACCCAAACATTTTAATTCCCTGTACCCTGGCGATGGTACATGCTTTATCGAATTCCGTATCCCATAAGCATAGCTCCCGCTTTTTATTTTATATAATTCTAGGTGGTGCTGCGATTACATTGGACGCTATAAAATACAGCGGGGATCTATGGGCGACGAGTCTTGTGGTAGGATATTGTCAGCGTTATACACTGGTCAAGGGTCAGAGGAGAAGAGAAGCAGAGAGGAAGCGGAAGCTATTGTAGATTGCTACTATAAGAAAGGACGACCGGACATAACGATGTATACATTATAGTAGTATAGAGAGAAGAATAAGAGAATAAGAGGAAGAAGCATTACTCTATCTATAGAACTAGGGTCACCAGATCTCTAGGCTCTAATAAATATGGCTAAATAATACATCACTCAGAATCATAGCCATAGCAGAGGTAGCCACCCTGGGGGTTCATCACCTTGCCAATAGTCGTGTTTGGCATGATATCAAAAGACGAAAGCTCATAGTGTAATGTGGCATTCTGCCAGCCACCCGCAGGCTCGACATTGGCAGTCTCATTGACCGTAGGACCGCTAATATCGTAAAGACGGTTGGCCGGATCTTGCTTCTGCCACAGCCACCAAACACGGTCGATATACATATGGTGTAAATAGAACACTATATCCCCCGGGCTCGACTTGATATCTGCCATCTAATGGGAATTGAGGGTTAGCTCAGTCATGGCAATCGCAAAAAGGAGGATTGGAGCCACAAAACGGAGAAATGGAGCCACAAACTAGAGAAATGGAGCCACAAAACGTGAATTGTAGCCGCAAAAAGAGAATGGCAGTCATGAGAAAGAGATTTACTTACGACGCCACCAATGTAGGTGTGGACACCCTTGTGGGGAATGTTGGAAATGCAATTCCACCAGGGGGAGTAGGTGTTGTATGAGTTGCACATTTTGAGGACCGTGCTATTAGCATTGGCGATTGCCGCTTCGTTGTTGAATGCGCGTCGGAGGCAGTAATCGGTATCCTCATCTCCAGGTCCAATGTGCAGAGTATAGTTGGCAAAACGGCCATCCTGGACGCAGCTTCCAGATCCAGTTCCATTGCCTCCAAAGGCATCAGATCCCCACATGGAAGAACCAAACATGTTTCCACTGTCTGCGTCCTTTGCTTCATCCCACCAGCTAAAAAGGTTCAAACATTAGACTAAGTGTCACTCAGACCGGGGAGAACTCACGGAATGGAACCAGTGTAGCCGCACTCGTCACGGAGAAGAGTCTCATAGATGTGCATGTAATAGCGGTGCCATGGAAGGAATTGACCCTAATTGAGTTGGGTTAGTTTTGTGACAAAGCACGAATGAATATTACCCACCACATGGTGAATGATGTCGGCATACGCCGTGTTGGTCATTCCACGGTGAAGAGCCTGAAGATCGCTGAAGCGGCTGGTGGTGGCAGTCAAACCAGACTTGGCGGGTTTGTCCATCAGACACTGAACGGCGTCCAGGAAATCAGTCTGTTGCACCTTAGACAGATGGCGCCACTCCTTCCGGATAGTCATCTTCTCCTTTGTGCAACTGCCAGAGAAGTAACCCGGGATAGTCTCCTGAGTACTCGCATGGCCGTTGGCGGCGCGTACATGATTAAAATGAGAGTGAGGAAGCGAAGCAGCCGCACTAGCAACCAGGCCGAGTGCAACCCCGAAAAGAGCGAAGTGCATGTTTAAAAATGAAAGAATGATGATAGAAGAGAGTGTTGGATATGACTCCTAAGGAGAGGTTTCAAACCAGGAAACCAGAGAAATGAACGTCAAAGGGATGAATCACCAACCTCCAATGAGAAAAACAAGTGCCTTTATACTTGATTCTAGTACCCGCCCAATTTCGCCTTCCAAGGTTGCCACCACGGAGCTCGCTGGCCATGCCAAGTGGTGAAACGCACTATCTAGTATCCATTTTCCCCGTGTGAATGTTAGATCCTGAATTTTACCTACAGACATCACATCGTTTTTTCTACCTCAGAAACGACTTTTTCATTTCGGGCTCCCGAGAGAGACTACGGAGAAGCTGTTGTAAAGCATATTGTTATTTTCGAATTTTTTTTTTTTTTTTTGTTTTTTACATTAACCGGAACCCTTACGAAGCCGCGCATGGTTAATCGCAGGTTCATGTGAATTCTTTAATATTCCAAGACTTCCTTAAACATCTGAAGTCAGATAGGGCTGACGCGGCAGGATATTCATGGATCATGTTTATAAATTTGACATGGGCCTCGTGGCGTTGTGGCTTGGCGTGCCAGCGACTAGCCCTAGATTTTTGAGTGCTAGATTTCTTAGCTAGTGGGTCGTCGTGATCCAGCAGTGTTCCGTGTTTAATTATTATCTTCGATCGCCTAATGAATAAACATGGAGCTCACTAGTTGAACACCACATCATTTCTATATCTGATATGGCGCGGTAATTGTATTTCAGAAAAAATGCTATCTCGAACGTCTCGAACATCGCATCACCTTCGCTTAATTCACCTCAATATACGAAGTAACGTTTCATTAGAGTCATGATAGAAGTAAGCCTAGTGGGTATCAATCTTTGATCACCTTCACATTCCAGCATAGTGTATAGAATGACGTGAGCAAGTAGGTACTTGTGTATGTACTCAACAACATTACTCTCTAAATTGCATTTACTACGCTATCCCTAATATGGCTAGCGGTGGTGTCCTTCTGAAATTGTGGTGTTCTTCTAGCAAGCTCCCTAAACATCTGTACGGAGAAACCCGTTTGGAAAATTTGGCAGTCAGTATCATTCCCTAACGCGGATTATATTTTAGCCTGCGCCCCGCTATGCATTTTTCACGAGTCTTGGCATCAGGACGAAGGCAGTCAAGTCCTTCCAGAAAATGCTGACATTAGTCTCCAATGGTAATTAAGCGTTGCTCAAATCGTTGGCCCATGCAAAAGTCAGTGACAATTGTTAGATAAAGCTCAGGCAGGTGAAGGGGAGCTCTTTTAGAGAGTTCGACCAAATAAGGTCGTGAATGTGTAATACGGAGCTTATGTTGCTGGCTTAGACCTCAGATGCTTAATTTTCCAACATTACCCATCAAAATAAAATGCTTCTCCATTCGAAGATATCACACCCGACAGTTTATCCATATTAGCCTTCGTGCCGAGTCGGACATACAAGCTGAAACAACGGCCGGCCCGATGCCAAGCTTTTACTGCGTGGACGAAGCAAACACTGCCAAGCAGAGAAAACCGCTAGCTGAAATATTGCGCTAGCGGAAGCAATTGTTATCTCCTACGGGCTAGGCATTTCAGAAAGAGGTTGAATGGTTAAGATTGAATGGATACAAGGTTGGCTGAAGATCTGCCTTTGAGGTTTGAGGCTTGATTGTTGAGTCGCGAGTCGTGACTGAGCTTGTCCAATAGTCTAGTCAACGTACTTTTCCCGACCCATCGCCGATCGAAGATTAGCGCTAAATTGATCGATTGACTTCAATATACGCACGGGACGCTCCGGAATATTGATAGAACCCAATTTTGCAAGGAACCTACGATCCCGTAGACGGGACAGTGATTAGCGCTAGTCCTGGATGCTTCGACAGCCGAATGACGCGGCCTTTTTCCCATCCTTGGCAACAAAAAGCCGCCCTCTAGCGGGCCCTCCCTATAATTCTTTTACAATCCAAGTTTGTGGTGCTCCCTGTCCCGTTCTTCCGGGTTTTGCTCCTGTATCTCTAGAATGTGAGATGCTCAATGCTTCTATCTCTTCCACTAAGCCTCGATTGTCTCATGAAAATTCCAGCCTTGATACTGCTCTGCGAAAATTTCGTACTATCTACATGGGAAGCTCATTGGAGTTTCAGCATGTTTCTGAAGTCAGCCACCAACCCACTTCTAGGTATTCTATGCCACCTTCCTAACAAGCGTGAACGGCAGCCATGTAAAAAAACCCCCATTTCCCCACGATTCATCTCATTCAAAAATTTAGTCCCATAATGACTCGGGTCTTTTCAAATGCCATCTGAATTTTGGAGGTTAATCACATAACAAATGGCTCTAGCAAAATTAGTAGAATCTTAGAAGAAGGACCGAATGGCTGAATTAGTGGGAACCTCGGCGCGGCCAAAGCTTCATGTTAGATCTTGTGCAAACCGCTCTCTGTTGTGTTTCCAAGGTTCTGGAATACCCGCATCTCATACCTGAACCATATCTAAGTATAGTCCCGCTGCATTTCGTATGAAAACCTTACCAATTTACGCCGCAAGCTTTACAAGGGTGAGAGATCACCCTGCAATTCGCCCACAATCGCAACCTTGATACAGATAAGCCTAATTATATATAATAGGGCATGAGAATGCAAGGTTTGAATGACTAGATATAAATAGCTCGATGATCGGGTAACATAGTTGTGAAAGTACAAACAAGATAAAGCGGAGACGATTTACCCGAAGAATGACCCGTGACAGCAAGCTAGATGAGCCACTCGCGTGAAGCTCTATGTAGTCAGCAGGCTCTACTTTTGGTACCCTTCTTCCCCTTACAAGGCCCTTACAAGGGCTGGTTCTTGTCCGTCCTGCTCTGATTAGGCTCCATGTCTCGTGAATCCACTTCTTTCATTCTTCCTTGCCGACCGTTCCTGATATCTGTCTTCGTAGGTCTAGGGCGATATAGGGACTTATACATTGACCTATAGTCACGATGATGACTGCTCAATGATGGCTCACTCTTAACCGTTATATCTGATGATTCCCTGTGATACGTTTTCCAATGTTCGAGCAGCTCAATATTTTATGCAGGAGATGGGCTGTTAATGATAGAAAATAGAGCGATATAATTGAACCTTGACCACTAAAGTTGGTTTAGTGCTAAATTAAAGATATGTAGACTCATGCAGTAATTGTACTTCGATTTTATTGAGTACCTACCCAGGTGCCTACTCAGTCATGCTACTCCTCAGACTACCTAACAACGTGAAGGTGATGAAGGAGCGATTACCATGAAACGAGCGCCTTTTCTTACCCTGTCTTCAACTATGAGCGTCTTTCTCAGCGCCAAAAAATGTTTCCTTAAGTGGAATTGGACCAAGCCAGGCGTTGTGTATCCCTTGGTTTTCCAATCCAAAACACTACACCGCGATTCAGATTTTGACAAAACCCCGTGAATTTCACTTGAGATAGCACAGAATAGCCTATTCACTATTAGCAATGGATTCAAGCTATCAACGGCATATTTGTTGCTGTCAATAACTAAGAATATCCCATCCTCATTCAAACTTGTCTCCTGAGGTCACTTAAGACCAACTTTATCTCATCGCGCAGGCGAATGCATAAATAAAATCCAGATTCTATTACAAGTCTTGTGGGAGGTTAGATCTTACTGACACTGGTATATAGGGCCTCTTTTGCGCATTGGCATAGACGACCAGAGGATAAAAGGAAGTGAAAGCTGGAAACCTTGGAAAGTACTAATAATTCAGGCAAGGTAGATGAGATAGACGTATTTTTCAAGTTGGTAAGAATGCTGGTGTTACATGACCCAATGACAACATACCTGACAACGACATTGTATTGCCGAACATGGTTGACTTATCCATATTGACCTAGTCAGGTGACATTGGCAGTTGACCTCGGCAAGATGACACTTAGCAATAAAATCCGCAAGGTCAAAGCTCATGCCTATCAGTATGACATCTACGGCCGAGCACGATAAGCCCGGTCGAGCAAGATAACTCCGCAAGCAAGATAAGCCCGGCCGAACCTTTCTACGATATCCAGTCGTCTCCCATACATACTTAAAACATTGATCTAAAATTCAAAGGAAAGCATCGAATATATCCAGGTCTTAGTCAGGAATAACATACCATACAGCAGTGATGGGCCGAGCTCCTCCAGTCATCGATTTTACCCGTAAGCTTCCTCAATAACGGGCGACATCAACAACCTACTAACCATAACACCAGCCTTTTACGGGGAGGACAAGGCAGCAAGATCAAAGCTTGAGGAGGAGATCCGAAATGCTTGTCTAGACTACGGATTCTTCCAATTGCGTAATCACGGCATCCCCGAGGACCTTCAAAGGGAAATTCTTCGTCAGTCTGAGGATTTCTTCAGGCTCCCAAATGAAATCAAAGACAGGTACAACAAAGGTAAGCATTCTATCCTGTGACATTAAAGAAAGGATGACCATTCTGAGTCACCAAAAAAAAGATGTTGGTGAATTTAATCGCGGCTATGAACGGTTACGGTCTCAGAACTTTGAAAAGCTCACCAAGGGAGACCTAAAAGAAGGCCACTTCCTGGCACAAGACCTTCCGCTTGATGATCCCTATGTTAAGGCGAGAAAATGGGCGCAAGGGCCGAATAAGTATCCCTCTGAGGTGAAGGAGCCATCTGTATGGAAACAAACTGTTGATGACTACCATTCTGTGGCATCGAAAGTCGCCAAAAACGTGTTGAGTGTTCTGTTTGACACTCTTGGAGGAGGGCATGAGTTTTTGGATGATTTTTGCGACCATCCAGTTGCCGTGCTTCGTCTGCTTCATTATCCCCCACAGGACCCCGATGCTTCGGAGTTAGAACGAGGTATGGCCGTGTTCAATGCTAGGAAAATACTATGAGCATACTGTGGTTCACCTGCTAACAGCTTGCTTAGGGATTGGCGCCCACACCGACTTCGGTGCTGTCACAATCTTACTTCAGGACTCTACAGGGGGTCTACAGGTCCGAGACCGCAGAACAGAGGAGTGGGTCGATGTCGAACCGATCTCGGATGCTGTTGTCGTCAATACTGGCAATCTGATGATGTGTTGGACCAATGACCGCTATGTGTCTAACCTGCACCGCGTTATAAACAAGACAGGTGCTGAGAGATATAGTGTCCCGTTTTTCTTCGATGGTAACCCAGATTTCTTGGTAAAGTGTCTTGCGAATTGCATCGAGGAAGGTGGAGTGGCGAAACACGCTCCTCTCACAGTATCCGAATGGATGGAGGGTCGATACGCAGATACGTTTGGAGGATCTAAGAAGGCTACCAAGGAAATGGTGGAAGTTTGATTTCTGTCAAAATTTATACTTTTAAGCAGCATAGCTTGACTTATTAAAGAATCCCATCATGTCCTTTCTGGAAGGGGTACGTATGACAAGTCGTGAGACCATTTTGTAAAATCATGGCCGATGAACCGAAAGCAAGCCATGAAATCTTTACGAGCCTGATCCATATGGCACACGCACTTAGGATCGGTGATCTTCAAACTGAGGCGCTTGAGAATCCCGGCTGCAGGCTTGCTTGATGTATACATAATCGGAACAAGGCCAATCTGACTCAAGTGACGCATATCATCTCGCTGTTGAAAACGCGCTAACCACTTTCATCGAAGCTTTCCCATATCTTAGTTCATATCACTGGTCTCCCAATCTGGGTTCTGGATTCGCATACGTAAGCAGAAATAACAGGCGCTCTGCAGATATAACTCGAAATCCATAGGCAACCTAAAGACACAATGCTCCAAATCCTAGACGGATGATCAGTGGCTCGCCGCGACTTGATTAATGTTTGGGGATAAATGCCGATGCCCGAATCAATCTGGGAGTGGCCATTATCACTAACCGATGAGAGGCCGCATGAAAAGCCTGAAATACCCAAGGCTCCTTCGGTTTAGATCAGGGCCGAGTAGCATTTCTTGTCGATATCGGTAGCACTAGCTCAATCCAATAAAATACCCAGAAATAAATTTTAGAATAACAATCTCTAAGTCTAGACAGAAACGGTGAAGTAGTCATACAATAGGATGACATCAAATTGCGTGGAGTTTTGCCATATCAGTCTAATTACGAAATGTGAAGTGAGGGGAAGTCTCTTTCTTCGCCCTCTATGATGCACAAATCTTACACCAGTCCCACCAGAACGGTATCTTCTGATCATCTGACGAATCCTCTCGTTCCTTCTCCAAACGACATACCTATCTGGCACTGGAATATCTCGATCAATGTTGACTCGTCGAGGCAAAGCATCGACAATTTTCCAAAATATTATTGTAGTCATGTTATCCTAAAAAAAAGGCAAGACTCTGTTGGTGAATATGTATTCATTATTTACGATTCAATGTGTTTGTCAAAATTATTCATACATCATTGCGCATTAAATCCTTCGTATATAGAGTAAATCATTTCTGCTTTCACAAAGCACATCATTATGGTCTGTTCAGCTGTTCTCGGCGATAGAAAAGAAGGAAGCCAAAACTGTTAAACTTGGTAAGTAATTATTCCAAAACGAAAGGTAAGACGGGAGTCCGGAGGGTGGAAGAAATACCTAGCCAAAAGCTGAAAGAAAAGCGCAATCCAAAACCAAGCATTACCAACTCTATCCAATGACGAGCCAACATCCGGAAAAACACCGGAAGGACCTATGTTGTCGGGCGCAAAGGCACGCGCACAGATCGTGGCGATGGATCCAAGAGACTGCGCGGCAAGCAGAACGAAACAGACGTGAACTCTTGTCAATGTCTGCAAAAGAATCATTCCCAAACCGACTTGCTGAATTTCATCGAGAACTCCTAGCCAGAGCCAGAGGCATCGCGACACGAGGGCCCCAGATGTCAGACCCCCGGCCCATGGGAGATAATAGCCAATGTTCGATGCTCCCCACCAGGTCTGTGCCCAGCGCGGTGCACCAAGACTTAGACCAAAGACAGGCAAGATCCAACTATGCTCCTTGGATAAGAAACGAAAGACGAGAAGAGCAGCAATCCAAACAACAATAAAAAAGAACAAGACTAGGATCAGGACCTCCCATGACTTCGCGTGTTGGGATGACCAGAGGAATGACCAATTGCGACCAAAGACGGCGGAGAGGAACCAGTTCTGGATGATCACCATGAACAAGAACCAGAGAACGACGCGTCGACGGAAGAGTGATGTATAGAAAAAGAGGATCTTCCCTGGTGCTTGACGGTAGTACTGGGGTAGGCCTAGGGCAAGAAGCACGCCGATGGTGAAACACACTGCAGCAATGGGCATCACAACAGCCGTGAGTCTCCATGTACTCAAGGCGGCTGTGGTAATGCCTTCCACTTCGACCGCGGTGACACGGGAGCTCCAAAACCACAGAGCAACCGTGTAGAGCTGCTGAATGCCTTGGATCAGGCTTGCGCGGAACATCCAATCCTTAACTGGGACGGCTCCCTGATCACCAAAATTGAGGGCAAAGAACAACGACCCACTGGAAGATGCGACAGCATAAACACCCGACCCAATGTTCTGCGCCCATGCTCGACCGATAGACGAGGGCGCAAAAGGTGAGATGCCGACGATAATAAATGCGATGGAGTAGATAAACCAGGGGAGAGTGAGGACTACCACAGATGGAAAGCGATAGAACAAAAACCACCAAACAATGGATGACACACAGTATACTCCTGCAATCACGTAGAGTTTGACCGCAGTCTCGCCAATTTGACCGACCAAAAGTGTTATTTGCGCTGAATTCGTCGCAATGATCTGCCCTAGCCCCAAGAATAGAGCGTATACGGGCCAATTTCCGACACGCCATCTCATGAATCTTTGTATCGCGATAGGTCTCTTGTATCCCAGACGGGACAGCCATTGATCCATGTCATCCGCTCCATTTGATTTGAAATTTCCAGCTGCAGAAGAGGTGCTATCATGCTCCGTGTCATCCGCAGCTTGACTCGAGGCAAGTCTGGTCAGAGGACGCTCCAGAACTTTGGGTTGTTTTTTCAACTGCGCGTTGGTGTACATGTCGAAAAACTTTCGCTCACTCTTCATCAAGTACAATTCGATACAGTGATCTGTGATTGAATTTTTCTTGTTCAAATTGGCGAGCAATTTCTCAAAGTTGCGCGTGAAGTAACCCATGCTGTCAGTGAACGTAGGGTCGACCTTTTGAAGATTGAAGACGGGTTGGTCGTGATCCTCAAAGACAGATACCAATGAAAGAGTGGACAGAGCACGTGTGTGAGTAATAGGTGTGGCGTCACCAAGAATGCTATCATGATGGATGGGTGTCCTCACTGGAGAAGCGTCCCTGGAGACAAAGTGTGGTGAATTGCTAGTAGAGTCATCATGAAAATCTCTACTGTTGAGAGATGATGCGTTGAAATCCTGGGATCTGAGAGTTTGATTAATTGCTGCCATTGCCTCTTCTGGAGAGATGTTCTCCTCCTGTGGCGTCTCGGCTCCATCATCCTCGGTGTCCGTATAATCACCCTCTAATGCCCGAGTGTCTCGCAGAGCTCTCTTTATGAGACGCTTTCTGCCCTGTCCAGGTCCAGATCTTCGACCGAGCGACAATTTACGACCAAGAACGCTGTTCCTGGCGCTGTCGGGCTCTTGTATGTTTCCAAGCTCGACTGCCTGTAGCTCCAGGAGGGAAGGCTCAATGGGCTCTGAGGTTCCCTCTGGTGTCGTCCCCAAAGCCCCAGACGTTGACTGAAAAGAGACAGGGCGGGAACCTGAGGTCTGTAAGTCCTGTAAGTCCGAACCTGTCTGAGCGTCTTGTGCGTGACTTATGACACTGTTTCTGTTCTTGCTGTGATGAATCTCGATTGCAGTTCGTTGCAGTTTCTCGAGCCTTTGAACCCATTCAAGCACAGGGAATCGTTGTTTGGCAGAGTTTGCACGCATCTCTGCTCTGGTCTCTGGGGAAGACTCCAAGGCAGACTCAATGGCAGTCCTCAATTGATGCAAGAGATGGCGAGCCGAGTCGGATTCTACAGTATACCACCAACCGGGCATTTGGCCCAAACCTCCAATGCGAGAACCGATGCCGAGAGCACCCTTGCGACCAAATTCAACGGCAACAAGTCCAAATGGCTCGTCTCGTGATGGGATGAGGGCAAAGTCAGCACCAGAGAATACGTATGGTGGTAGAATCGTAAACTCTGGCTTCGAGAACACGCGGCCTGGGTACATCTCCATTATCCGCTGCAGCTTGATCGCAGCCAGTCTGCCATATAAATCAACGAGGGGACCGATGACAATCAATTGCACGAGTGGTCTAGTAGATAAGATCCCCGGCATAACATCCGCGATCAAGTCTACTCCTTTCTGCTTGGACCATCGTCCCACAAAAACCAGCAAGTCTGCGTTCGGGTCCTCGTCCAAACCAGCCCATCTCTGTGCCTGTAATTTATCATGAATGAGTTCTGCATCGGACTGAATATTGACCGGCACTTCTGCCCCCTGGTCCACGGAACCTGTATCTGAAGGGTCTGGGTTTGGAAGGCTACCAATGCTGCTAAGGCTCCAGAAAATTGGATATCGGGCCCATGATCGTTTTCCGTACTTCTGAGACACACCCACTGCACCGAAACCGCGTTGATGGAATCGGAGATAGCTAGCACCCGTGTGTAGAAGATTGAACACATTTCCAAACTGACAGTATTTGGTCGCGATGTCAATCGGAAGATTGAATACGGAGCAGACTTCTTCTTTCTCTTTCTGTGTTCTCAATGGCCAAAGTCCTTGAAACTCGGCATTATGCAAGGATAGACAAACTGGAATGGTTTGAGTTGGCAGCAAGTATAGCGGCGCGACACACCCGTGGAAGTCGTTGATGTGGTAAAAGTCGATAGATGGTGTTCGCCTGATTGTTTCCGCGATACACTGATTCCAAGCCGAATAATAAATTGCACTGTCAAGATCGTCCATACGGGGTGGATAAGGCTCCGCTTTGGTCTGTTGTCGGAAAACCGGTGCATCAAGCAGGACATAGGTTATGTTCTCCACGATGTGGTACTGAACTTGGACTAAGTATGGCCTATCGAGAATGGTTACCACGAATGGTTGGATCGGTTGGCTCGATTCGTCTTTAGGATAGTCAATGTCTCCAACACATGGCACCACCCAAATGAGATTCTGGTGTTTCAGGTTTTGGGACATGAGCTGGGCCATGACTCCCAAGCCACCGATCTTCACCTTCAGTTTCCAGTCTTGGATGTCGTACTCCATGGTGGCAATCAAGACCGTACGACGTTGTTGGTCGACCACCCCTCCTACAGCAATGCCTGTTGGAAGAGCCTTTTCTGAGATTGCGTCCTCCAAGTCACTGTGCTTCGGGAATTTGGCTTTGACTTTGCGCCAGAACAAGACAGGTATAGTCTCACCCTTGATAACATTGCCGTCTTTGTTGAGCTTAACTTGGTAGAACGATTGAATAAAGATGAGCACTCCAGCCAGGCCCATCACAATAGGCCCGACCCATAGAAGAACGAAGAGAGCGAGTTGCGCCCATCCAGATCCGATGGGAATTTTTTCATACCGTAGATTGCCGTCATTAAGAGAGATTTTCCATCCAAGGTGTGGAAATGGAGGCAACTCGGTGATGTTGATCACGTTAGACGAGAGATAAGACGGGGGAAGCTTTAGAATCGTAGATGAGTTTCCGACGTCGCCGTAGACTTCCGTATTGTCAGGAACACCTGACGGGTCTATACCCCATGCATTCAGTTGACCCACGGCGGGCCACTCATAGACAAAGTCATAGTTCCACCGCAAAGTCTTTGGATTAAACCGCATCTGGTTGTCCACTCCTGCATCGTAGCCATACTGGTTGAAAGGGCCGTTGAACCACAAGTGTGGGAACCTCCTGACAGAGTCTTCTTTCCAACCGTAATCACCTTCCTGGATGTAATCGCTGCTCCCGGTCAGCCTGGAAAAATATTGCACCCGTATATGGGTTCCCTTCCACGCCTGCTCAGATGTCCCTGTGAAACTCGGAATGTTCACACTCGTGGTCCCGCCCTCATATGTCGTCCATTTCGACCAAGTGCTCCCAAAGTCAGCTGAATACCGAAACGTGTCAGCACCTGCGGCGTTGTGCTTGATATAGTATCTATCATCAGATTTGTGCACGAGATTTGTAGAGTAATTGGCCAGTGGGGTGATCAAGGGGTTGGTATGAACACCAACGCGGATCAAAAAGCTATCGGTCGCATTGGTGTAAACTTCGGATGTGCCAGAGGTGGACATATTTTTGACCGTTATTTGATGTACTCCATGGTAGATGTTTGTCAGGTTTGCAGACCATGTCCAAACAGTGGGAATCTCCCCAACATAGTTGTTGCTTGTGGTCCTGGCTGTGACGTTGGTACACTTCACACTAGAAGTATCGAGGGAGGCGACGATGCCTTTCTCCGTTGTAGAGTTCAAAGTGATCGCGCTCGTAACAATGTCACAGTCCATTTCCACAGAATATCCAAGCTGGATCGGAATGGTCTCACCCGTATCTGCTGCAGACAGTAACCTGGAATCATGACCAGGGACAAACTCAGTGACGGTAGGGCCGGGTTCTACGAACATGTCGGTTTGAACATAAGCTCGGTATTCCCATGGAAGCAGCTCCATACCCCCTTTAATACATCCGTAGGTCTCGGTGGGACCTTCGTCAACTGTAAGCTCATCGTACGGATAGAAAAGGTTCTTCAACCTCTTCCCCGACGTAAAGGGAGATAACAGTGCAGCGCTACTGTTTGAACAGCTCCCCCCATAGGTCTTTGTCGTGTTACCATTTTGATAAACAAGCCACAAGGTTTCATTCGAGAGAATAGCATCTGTTTGTACCGCCGGGAAGTAGGCTCGGAGGACCGACCAAAGCCCTGTGACTGTGGGAGTAGTCGAAGAACCAGGAAGATATATATCTTCCGTAAGTTGAGAAATTGTCTGGAGAAACAAGCCATCATTTGCGACCGGGTAATGAGCGCGAATCTCAAACATTCGCTTCATGATGTTCCGCAGGGGATGGGCGGGATTGCGTTGATCATATGTGACAGTGATATCGTTGCAGCCGTCCCGCCCCTTCTCGATCGGGAAATCGTAGAACTTTGTTGTGTTCAGATTGAAGCAACCATTCGTCCACCACGCAGTTTGAGATGACAAGGGCTGTCGACCATAGAGATAGTTCGATGCTGTAGCATCGAAGACATATAGAGCTACTTCTTCACCCCATAAGATGAGAGGAATGCCAGGTAGCACCAAGGTGATGACGTTCAGGCCAAGGAGGTATTTTGAAGTGCCGTTCTTGATTGCGGGCCAACGGAAGTTATCTTGGTTGGAAACACCATACATATGCCGCGGATCCAATTCTCCTGTGAATGCATTGAGGAAGTCATTCGTGACGAGCATTTCATTCCAGGCTTCAATGAAATCGGTTGGCAGGTCAAAGCCAGCAACTAAGTTACCGTCCATACCTAGGAAACGCGTTAAAGAACGATAGATGGTGTAATGAAAGGCGGAGGAATCAAGAGCCTGGAGCCCATCAGCTCTCAAGAAAGCTCCCTCGGATGTATTTGTTAGCTTGACAGCAGCACCCGCAGAGTCTGGCCATTGATTTGGTTGTCGACCACGGCCGAGATAGAGACTTCCAAAGGTGTTCCCGGATGTGATCTCCCCGGGCAGGAAGAAGTTGTTCTTGCCGAGCTTCTTCGCACATTCACGATAGACGGCCATCATCTCGCTGAGGGGTTCGAGGGTCGCTTGTACAGCCTTGTCGAAGCGGAACCCATCAATGTCGAGACTGGCAATTTGCAAGCAGGAATGCCGAGTGATTACATCGCGGACGGGCTTGTGCCACTCACGCAGGCGATCCTGCACTGAAGCAAACTTTGTGAGTTGTCGCTGCCAGTCAGGGAAATTACCGAATGCCTCTAGCTCTCCGTACTGATCAAAGTCGCTGTTATAGCACCCGTTCAAATTTTGCACTCCCATGGTTGTCAACGGATATCCGTTTTCGTACCAAAAGTTGGGATAGTCACATGTGTCGTTCCAGGTGTTTCCGAATGAAAAATCGGCATATTGTCTGTCCGTGACCCATTCGACAGTATATTCGCTTGCTTTGAAGTCTGCCGAGCCGTTGAGGTGACCTTTGAACCCAATCAGGTTACTCAACCTATGTCGCGAATATGTCAGCGATACAGTCGAGGACGTGCAGCTGCTGTGGAGGGCCCACAAGGAGAAAGAAGCACTCGGAAAAAGACGAAAAATCCCAAATCCTCAGTCGTGTCCATGTAGGGGAGACGAACGAGAGAGAGGGGAAGGAGATAAAGGCAATATGGAGGCTATCCAATAGCAGATTTGGAAGCTTGAGGTGCGGGAATCTCCATAAGATGAGTTCCTGGGCATTGACAAAGGAAACTCTGAAAATCATGTTGGAGCATCGACTTACGTTGCGAGAGTATTGTCCACTAGAACGTACATATCCCGTTTATGAATCTCGGTAACAATATTTCTCCAGTCCTCCAGTGTGCCATAGTGCTTGTCGAGCAGAGTGGTATCAGCCGGGGAGTAGCCATCGTAGGCCCAAGGTAGGTTTTCCAAATATGTCCCGGCGAAGTAAATAGCCTAAATCTTTGCATGAGCCTTTAGAATAGGTTAAGATTATACCAACATACCTTGAAGCCCATGCCATGTATATAGTCCAGCGTATCTAGCAACCCATACAAATCGCCGCCGTGTCGCATCTGATTAGAGTTGACCACATGCTCGAACTCGGTACCGTTGATATCATCGTTTGTGGGATCTCCATTGGATATCCGATCCAAAAATATTGTATAGATAGGAAAGCGCCAGTTGTCTGGCGAGGGATGATATTCGTGGTCCGGCCAGGCTCCCCAATAGTCAATAGGGCCTTGAGCGCTTTGGTTCTGATTTAGATTCCAATCCACAAAAGGGGCATCATAAGGCCAACACAAGACACAGCTGCTCAGAAACGAAAGTATGAGGAGTGCCGAATGCTGCATCTCCGTCTAGGATACCTTGTTATCCTGCAGGAACCTGTCGTCGGAAAATAAGCGACACTTTGAGAACGAACGAAGTAAATTTAAAAACCGTCTTGGCAAAAGCGAGAGTGAGGTGAATGGAAACGAGTGATCTGTCCCACCGAAAAAAAAAAGATTGAAATAAAAATTTATTCATACGACTTTTCTAAGATCCTTATCGGACCGAATACGTCGCTGTGCGTGTACGCGTTCCTGCCTGGTCTTCAGTCAGTTAGGGTACTCAGATGAACAGCATACATTCTGGACTATTTAAATTTAGAACGAAATATCCAATGGGAAAACAGTCAAAGCGCCGACCCAGTAAGTCAATACGAGCAGTTGAGGTAAGAGGTGGTGGTAACTAGAAGACATGTTTCCATGTTTTCTTTCCTCTCACATTGGTTTTCAACAGCTCCTTTTTGCTGATTTCCCTGTTTCTACGTATTGCTTCTCGTCTTTTACAAAGCTGGACCACGGTTTAAATATCTAATGTCATCCATTCCGGATGTTTCGGTGGCATTCCGGTATTATATGTCTTTGAATATCCAAAAGTATATCTTGATTACTGTCCGTGCTATCGAGAACTCCATAGGAAATATGGCTCGTGGGGCATTATTAGGTACCCAACCGGCTGCACAAAATAACTCATATTAGACTTTAAGTCGGAGCAAAAAAGTCGAGATCTCTCTGTGTGTTTTAGAGAAAGAGTGTAAAAAATGCATGTCCATCGTTCCAGAGAGAAATATTGTAATTTTACTGACAATATTCGCAGCTTTTCAGAGGGACGACTTACTTGGCTAAGCTTGGAATCAGATTCGTAACTCATGTGCGTAGTTATCTAAGATATGGTCAAATGATTCGCCGTGAAGGCGATGCATCCTGGAAGAACATCCCTGTTCGCCACGACACACTAAATAATAGTAACGTTTTCGTTCTCGCACATGAGAACTTTTATTTCCACGGTCTATTACTCGTCAAATACTCTTTATTGAGTTTTAAAAACTAAACGAGTTTTTATTTGCTTAATCTGGATACGAGTTCCCAAGCTTCCACCAGACCTTGAAGATTTTATGCATGTTGGGATTGGGTCAAACTTTCGATCTTTATCTAATGAAAACCCAATGCATCCTTGTTAAAGTCCATATTTATTCAATAGTATTTGAGCATGGGTTTAGATTCGACGTGGGCGACGTCATTGCAAATTATAAATATATTTTAGGTCAGCTTGTTCGGAAGATTTAGGGGTTGAATATCGCTGTACGTTCTACTCACAGTCGCGATGGGTTGAATGAGTACGTTTTCATGTACATGGATCGTTGGAATTCTGTTTGGAAGACTTTTTAGAGCTCAAGGGCGCTTCAAGGATAGCGACGGTGGAAACAGATCTACGATACGGCACATATAACTCGGGCTGAATTGGTTATTCTTGGCAATATTTTTTGCCGGATGTAAGATTTTAGCCTCAGTTAAATTCTTGTTGAGTTTGAGACATAGTGGGGGATTGTGTACGTATCTCAAAGTGTACGTTGCTCCTATGAGCACGCAACCGGGCCGAAAGCCGGGTGGGGGTGTGCCACGCCATGACCGCTGGACCCGCTCGGGTTGACCCGGTAGACCCTGGCCTGGCCTTATCGGTCCGTATACCGATAACTTATCGCAGCAGCTGAATGGTCTTGTTTTATGTCCGTGTCTCAGAAAGGTTCAAGGTTGCATTCCACATTTTGATCGGCTAATGCAGCCACGCAGTGGCTGCATGAGTGACTCGTAGTGGCTGCATGAGCGACTCATCGATCTCGGCTTGACTGGAAATAATGTCAGACACTTTTTTGCTGGGATTGATGGCAATTCGGTCTTTTCACTCCAATATCTGTTACATATGTCACAAATCGTGCACAATAATTCCTTTTGCTGAGTCCGTATCTTTCTTGACCTTTTATTAGACTGGATCCAGCGAGTTTCCACTGGGGTCTGAACCTTGCACCATATGTATCTCTTAATGTCGTGTGAGGCGTCATAAACGTAAATCTGTATCGGCAAATGTCTCGATGCCAATGGGTGTCAAAGCTGCCCCTCGTGTTGGGAGGTTGAAGGCTCCTTTTCTGCGCGGTATCTGCTTACTAATTCGCCGTTATCTTACATTACGTTGCCAATCTTGTCCCATAATCCTTTCTCGCCAATTTGATCCCTCGTTAATTTTGCGAGATAAAGGACCAAGCGGCGAACATAACACACGCTGCATAAAGTCATTTCAAAATTCGTTATGGTATTACGGTGAAAGTGCTTGTCAGCACGGATCGACCGGCATCCGACATCTGTGTGTTGTTCATAGTGCCATTAATTGATGCTGGGGTAAACGTCAGCGCAACCCTTGTTAATTCAGACGTTATTTATAGTGTGGCAAACCCCACTACTTGATATAGCAGTCTACTTGTTGTTGAGAGTTCCCCTTTTGAGAACGTAGGTTTCAGTCGGAGATCCTCATTTGAACACCATAGAATTGGTTGAACACCCTTACTAACCGCATTTAAAGTAGCGCTGTATTCAAGATTCAGGGCGTTATACTCATGAGTACATACCTGGGCACCTATGTACTTGCTCACATTTCTCTGTAACTGCTGTAACGTGGAGGTTATTAAAGAGTGATGCCTACTGCGCCACCTTTTATTACCTAGAACATGATTTTAGTGAAGCTTCATGTCGTATATTGACGGGAATTAAGCGAAGTGATGTGACGTTCGATAATACTCGAAATAACGGAGGGGGCTTTTTTTTTAAAAAAAAAATTAAAATTTAATGCACTACTTTGAATGCGATTAGTGAGTGTTTATTTATCGCGCTCCTTTCCGTCTGTTACTTTTCAAATACTCGAAATGGAGTATGCTTTGAATAATTATCTGTACATAAATGTGACGTAACGCCATTCGACTGGTGTGCTTTTTAAATGCACTTTGATTTTTAAGGCTTGTCCTTTGTCTTCGTTAATGGGGCCCGTCCAACTTTATCCTCTCCTGTCTGCCCCCCAATCATCGTCTTCTTGTCGTGTTCGGATAAAAGAAGATCGGACTTGTTGGGCGATTGGGCACGAAATGTGAGCCAGCTCCCTGCTATAACAGCAGCAACACTCAAAATAGCTATATTGCGAGACCTATCCCGCATTTTCTGACGTTAGTGTCATTTCCTTTTACTCAAACAAATCACCATCGTGAACACTAAAAGGTGAAAGATATCATACCTCACTGCCGCTGGACGGCCGTTAGTTATGGAAGCAACCATTTTAGCACCCCTTTGGTGACTTTAAATACTTGCAGGGCCGAAAATATCTGCGTATGGAACAAAAAGTTTCAGTCTTGATTTAAGCGAACAATAGATTTAGCAAATAGGGCCAGAGTAATTGACAGATTAAATGCAAAAAAAAATCTGGACTTCCAATTTATAGTTCTTGATGTGCTTAGAGCTGGATTCTTTGACGTCACAGTAGTCGATGATCCGTCGGAATTCCCTGAGATTCTATTCAACCAGCCCTTCCGCCGGGAGAGCTGCCGCAGTTGAATTCATCTGGGATCCATTATGAATTAATGCATTGAGTATTGTTCCTATCAATTACCCCCTTCCGAACCCTGATTGAAGATCGGAGACAGTCATTTGCGTCAGATGCCACCGGACGCCACCGGATAATGCATCTGATGCTTTCCCCCACTCTGCTCGTTACCATCTAGAAAATCAAATCAGGATTCATTGCCAAATGGGTTTGGAGAAAGCCCACATCATAGATATTGAGCACCGTACTGCTGTCAAAGTGGAGTCGGACGTTGTGGCATCGTCGGTTCTGAAGGCGTCATTGAGAGCATACAGCGCTTTACTGGATGCCCCCACGCCGACCTGCTCAACTTGGGCATAGCTTTCTGTCCAGAGATTCTAGCAGACAGACCCAAGGTATGGATTTAACCTCATTTATTACCGGCCTGGCCGCCTAATCAAATTATAACAATTAGAACCAATTCCCATCAACTAAAACACAACATGAACAGCTAGAAACTATAGAGGACGATCTGAGAAACTATGCCTTCAATGCCCTTGATCTTTACATCACCCATACGTTGGTAGCACTCTCGTCAGTGGTTGCCGAGTTCGTCTTACCACCTGCACTACCGGAGGCTCGATCATATGCTCGATAAGACATTGCCCTTCTGCTTCTGATAGCCTTTACATAAATGCTATCTCCATTCCAGGTCGAGCCCATTGTACTCGATTCCCCCTCATCTGCGCGTCATAGCTTAGTTTCCCATGCTAAAAAGGACGGTAGTTCACATGGTGTTTTCACATGTTTTGCGGACTTTGTTTGTGGGCCACGCGAGCCTCGCTTTAATAGAGCTTTGATCTGAGAAGATTGCTTTTGTAATGAATATAATTGAAATGCGATTTTGGCTCCCATTCACTTCGGCTAGAGTGAAAGGGGATGGGGAGGGGTTCAGGTGTGTAAAGTCGTATATTAAGCTTTGTAGTAACTCGCTTTGGATCGTACGTCCCTTGAGAACTAATTTGAAGCTATTTCTAATAGCCTGCAATTTGAAAGCCTCATTTTGGGGGTAGGAATAAACGTTGAAGTCAAGTGTGCCGATATGACTAATTCCAATCCAAATTTGCTCTTCAACAAGTCGACTACAAGAGCACTTCAAACCGCATAACAACAAGTATGAAGAGGCTGTGAGTGATCCGAAGAGTGGCGCGAGTGAAAAAATTTGACATTCTAATATTGCACCATTCCAATATCTTGATTGTTGCAAGGGAGCCGGATAAAATTATAGCCAGCAGTTGACCAACCGCGCCACGTATGAGCCTCTGGTACCCATTGTCATCATGAACTCGTCGAACCAGATTTCGTTGATAGAAATAGGGTTATATGATATCATTAATCTGCATGATATCTTGGAAATGGAGCCATCAACCGGCTCGGCTGTTCCGCCGGTCGGGGATCAAGATCACGGTATTGGGCCGAGTGAATGATTTTCATAAAGCAGCACCATCCCACCCCCTCCCGATCATCTGAATCCGATATTCATTTGTCTACAGGTCGAGAATAACGTTCCATCATCATTCTATTCAGCCCGCCACATAATCGCAGTTAAGTTGTTCGTGTTGCTCGCTATGGTATACAATATCACCGAGAAGGAAACCCAGCCTACAGTCCGGAGCCATAACAACGGCTCGACCGAGGAACTTCTGGATCGGTTTGCGGTCTCAGAGATTGTGAAGGGATGGCCTTTGTATCGAGATGCGTCAGAATGGAATAATTATCGGGATTGTTTCTCAGAAGAGGGAACGTATATCTTTACTAGTGAGCATACAATTCCACACCAGACAAATTTTTCATGCCAATCCCAAGCAAAGGAATGTAATGACGCAGAGCCTAAGCTGACCGCAATAGCATGGAGTGGCGGTATGGACATCGACGAATTCATCGAAGTGTCGAAGCAAGGTCGCGCAAACGGCGACTTCATCATGCATCGCGAATGTGGTACGTTGGTCGACTTGAACAAAACTCGAGACCGCGCCGTTGCCAAGATGAAGACAACAATTACACAACGCTTCATTCAGGACGGGGTCACTTTCGACGTGGACTGCGACAATCGTTTCATTTTCTTCTGCCAGAGGGAGCTTTCAAAGGCCACTGGTCGGACAGGGTGGAAGGCGAGGTACTACAAGGTTATTTACGAGAAAGACCGCATAATTCCCGTTGATGGCAGGAACGCTCCAGTCTTTACCGATGAAGAAACTGGGATTTATCCTGAGGGATACAAGTATCTAGGTGCAGCGCAGGCACGGCTTGGGCATAAAGTAATGACTGATTTGCCCACTTTAGACAGTGAGGGGCTGACAAAGATGTATCGAGCTATGGACACTTGGCTTGAAGGTGGCGACCCCGAGTCTTTGTTAGGAATTAAGCGATGATTTCGTTTTGATCATCTAAGATTTGGGAGAGACAAGCCTGCTCCAGGGGCAAGAACAGCCCTGCATCCACGAGGAAAGAGGTTTTTGAAAGCAAAGCAGATGGAATGGCCTTTTTTGTGTCCCCTCCAGGGCTCGTTGTTCTTGCTCTGTAGCATTCAAATCGAAGACCCAGTGCTAGGAATCTCGATTGCCTCTTCCAGCTTTATGTAATACTTTACACCCGGGCTTTCTATGCTTTTCCTATTCAAATTGTAGGGATTAATCTAGTCTACATCCGATCATATCTTCTGTCAATTTGGTATGTATTTAGAAGCGTAGAGACCCCGAGAAATACTTGGGAAGACAAGTAGAAAGATGAATAGACAGATGACTGAATGTTGCATAGAAATATAATAAATTCCTCGGGCGATTAACATCATAACCTGATAAGGGCTTCTTGTCATCTACATCACTGACGATAGCGACCTGCACCCTCTCGATCAAGATCCACAATATCGTGGCCGTGGAACTCGCATTGAGCTACATCCTTATCCATGTTAGCAGGATCAGAAAGCCAGGCCGCAGCGCACAGGTACTCCGTCATGATGTTGTATACCTCGATTGCCCGTAACTGCGCATCATCATATGACACAGTCAGCCTCAACATGTTGCCGTCCAAAAGACCCGGCAGCCATGAAAGACCGAGATCAGGTCGAGCAATGGCTTCAATGCGCTTGATTGGATCTGAAACATGTTCCTTATACCCTCCCATAATCCAGTTGAAGCTTTGTCGATGAACGATGTCAACAAAAGACGTCTCATCTGAATCATCTAGCTTTCGACATATCTCATCAATTGGAGCGTAGATATAGGAAACAATATCATCCTGGTCCTTGGTCATCCTGGTTAGAAGCTGAATTGCCGTTTCTTCTGGTGTAACTCTGGTGCGATTGAGACAGTGAGTGATAGTAGGCCCATCGACTTCCAATATATCCATCCCATTGTGATCGATTTGACTATCATTCTCAGATGGCCAGGTTCTGCCTGATTCAATCACTCCAAATATCGCCTCCTTAGCTCCAGTCATGCGTACATTTAGTAATGCGCAGGCACATCTGGCAACGATTGGGGGTGTTATTGCAAACTTGTGTTGCAATTCCAGGAGTTTGGGCACAAGCACAGCACGACTGATACCTTTGGTTCCACAGCTTTTGTCTCCATCGAGAAGAGGCCGCTCGCTGGGACAACCTGGGGTGTTGTCACTGCGGACCCAGCCCTGATTATCACCTTTGAGCCAGTGTGGCGCAATCTGCGGTGGCCATAAAGCATCTTTAGCACAAGATACTCCCCGAATCCTGTTGACATGGAAGTCGACCGCTTTCTGCGATGCGGCACCAGTTCGGTGCCTATGATAGTCTGTGATGTAATGATGGTAAGGATGGAAATTAAGAAGGTCCTCTTTATGGTTCAGAATATCTCTCAGGTCTTCAAACCAACGAGACAAGATGTGGGCATCCAGAATTAGGTGGTGAAGGTGCATAACCACCCCAACGACCGATGAATTGTTCACACTGAGGACTGTAGCCCTGAACAACGGCCCATTCCTATCAATGTAGTCATAATCGGGGTCATTGAGCTTGTATGTTGCAACACAATTCACATCTTCAACCGTCCCACCATCAATGACTTGTAGTCTCATCCAATCTGCACTGGGATGCATAACCAGGTATAGATCTAATTCATCATCGTATGTAACAGGCGTGGACCGTAGTAGTGGATGACGCTGGAGCCATATATACAAGGCCGCCTGAATCTCTGCAATAATAATTGATGAATTCGAAATCCATGACATTCGGATGTTCCACGAATTCGGCCTAAACCCATAGTGTGATCGTTTCAGGCAGTCAGAAATTGGAATGACTTCTTGGACATCATCCCATCCAAATCCAAACTGGTCCAACTTGGAAGATGCTACATGCTTCGCCCGCTTCATATCGAGCTGCATTGGAATGCCATGGGCCATGTTATGGCTGTGAGAGCCTTTGGCGTGCTGTTGCTTTCTTTCTTTCAGCAATATGGCCTGTTTTCTAATCGTGTTGAACTTAATTAGATCGCTCTGTCTGATTGCCAATTGCAGCCTTTGGCCTATCAGGTGGCAAAATTGGATTTGCATCATACTGTCGGTGAAGGTTCGTATAGACACATCAGGATCGATATCTCCAAGCGTCAGACCCGTTATATCGGACCAAACTTTCGTTACCTCCAATGTAAGATCATTGGAAGAGTCTTGATCCTCAACGGCGACCTGACTAAGATGATCCATGATCCATTCTCGAAGCATTGCTTTCTGGATTTTGCCAGAGGTTGTAGTAGGGTAGGTATCCTTTCGAAGGTCATCATGAAGATCAAAAACGCGTGTTGGTGCAAAGAATGCCCCTAATTTATTCGAAATCATCATTTGGATAGTTTGTTGTTTTGGTGCTTGTGTCAAAGGATCCTTTCGGATCACAGCAACAGGAACTTCACCCGCAGTAGCATCTGAGATACCCACAACACAGACATCCTATCACATACAATTAGTACCAGTTACGTCAAGGTCAAGTTTTATAAAGCCAGAGCTGGACCTGACTCACCTTAATCCCAGAAAACTTGCCCAAGCACTGTTCAATCTTCAACGGGGATATGTTTTCGCCACCGCGGATGATGAGATCTTTATACCTGCCAAGGAGGTAAAGATAGCCCTCGCCATCCATATACCCTTGATCCCCTGTGGCTATCCAGCTCACCCCATTCTCACGATAACACGAGACACTTCTGCTGCCTATATAGCCGTCGAATACTGGAAGACCACCGAGATGCACCTCGCCGATCTCTTTCTTGTGGATGGGGGTGCGGCTTCCCAAAGCACATATCCGGAGTCGGCCACCGGAGAATACCCTCCCAACAGAAACATCACTGTTAATCAGCTCCAAGGAGGTTGTGTCGATGGAAGTATTGAGAACAGCTATACCTTCAGTCATGCCATATCCTACCACGACACTCGTCGCCCCAAGATCCCTGCTGCATTTTATAACGTCCAATGTAACCGGAGCACCACCTAGAATCATTTGAAATGAAAGGCGAGAGCTGTGCTCGGGGGATACACAAGTCGATAAAGCATGTACCATTGCCGGGACACAGGGAACTGAGACTCGTGGGTGGGATCTGATCAGTTGCACACTGCTCTGTGGGTTGAAAGAAGGGCTTGGAAAGCTGACAGTAGCACCAGCAAGCCAGAATGCAAGGGTCAACGCAATATTAAAGACATGAAAATTGGGCAGATGCTGGCAAAGGATCGCGCCAGGTCCTACGTCCAAATTGTCCATAAGCCCCAGCGCTTGAGCACCAATAGAGATGGACGAATGTGGACATCCTTTCGGAAGTGCAGTGGTGCCACTCGTAAACAAAATGAGCGCTGTATCGTCTGGTCTCCCGGGCGCAGGCAAAGCAGCAGTGCCAACTAAGGGTTCCGACATGATTTTGTGCAGTGTCGTCCACCCGGCTGATGTATTATATTCTTCATCGGCGACAACGCACTGAACAACAGGTCGGTCATTTTGACAGAACTTTATCTCGTTGATTCGATTCGACATTGCCTTGGTCGATACGAACATCGCCGCTGGTTCTAGCTGGTTCAGGAGACACAGAACATCATGACCGTCACGATCAAGCACCCGGGGATCCAGTGGCACAAAATGACAGCCCAGGCGTGCAGATGCACAGAAAAGAAGTGCCCATTGGGCTTGATTCAACATCAGGGTAATGAGCCGACTTCCATGACCAATACCTTTGGAAGATAAGCGGGCTGCCAGTTGAATGCTCATTTGTTGCATTTGAGCAAAGGTCCAGTGTAAAGGCTGTTTTTCATTCAGAGTATCAGTCTGATGGAGAGATATGATGGCGTCATGATCTGGGAACCGATAGGTGACTTGATCGAGAATTGTAATCAAATGAGTGGTTAGCGGTTTTCGTTTTTCATCGCAGGCTTCCGCGGTCAAGCAATTTCTATCCATTATACAGAGTGGAAAGATAGAATTTAATAGAAAAGGTATGGCCCGGTCGATAGGAGTATTGTCTAGAGATTCATATTAAAACATGTCTTGATATCTCACGAGGGACAGGAGACTTATAAGTTTAGAGTACTAGGTAAGCGATCATCCACGATCATCTGTCACATCTAGGAGAATCCGGTGATAATGAACGACTCATCGACTAGTTTTGACTAAGGTTTGAAATTCAACAGCTTTAATCTTACTGACGGACGATCTACTATGGACCAGCTGACAATCAAGAGCACTGTTTCTAGTGCAAGACCATCTAGTCTGGGTTACACAAGCTGGCTGAAATTCAATAGCGTTCTTTCTACTGCAGTGCACTCTAGTGTGGGTTACACAAGGTGGCTGGAATTCGATAGCGTTGTGTCTACAGTAGGAAGATCGGCATGTTGGGTTACACAAGCTGGCTGAAATTCGAGGGAGTTGCTTTTACTGCAGGATGATCTACTGTGGGTCACCTAAGCTGGCTCAAATTCAATAGCGTTGTTTCTACAGTAGGACGATCTATCATGGGCAAGGCGAGCCAAATAGATGATGCTAGATCTATCTCATGAATTGAGTCTACTGCATAAGATATATCATACCATCACAGATATATAACAGCTTTGAAGTAGGTTTGGCCTAACTTTGTTGGTTTAAATTGGCTAATTACAGCCGGGCCAATGGCTGAGCCTCCCATGGAATAATCTTCTCCATCACAGTGACCTCCTTGTCTAACCCATCGGGGTCCAGGGCAATTTTCCACCGCCATTCAGCAAGATCCCGCAGCATGAGTGTATGTGAAATTTCGAGTCCCACCGATCGATAGTAATTCAGTAAGGCCGGACTCTTAGACTGAGTGGTGGCCAGTAAACGCGTTCGGAACTGATTTGATCGATGCCTGTATAGGCGCAGAGGCTGAGCGTGTTGTCGCTTTTGGAATAATTTTTTGTCCTCGCTTACGGCTGCTCGCTCGCAAGCAAGAAATGCCTCGCGTAATATGCCACCTTGGCGGTGTTGAGCAGAAACAAAGGCGGCTGCCAGATACCATGACATCTCTTGACAATCGCCGGCGTGGTCATGATAAGGTTGGTGGTGACAGCGAGGTCCATAGAGGTTTGAAATCAACACCCATTCACGTTCCCATACAGGGAGCGCATGCTGATCATCTGTACGAATTATGCCGACCACGACCCTGTAAGCAGGCTCGCAGAGGAGTGAAATCCATTGTGCTTTGGAGATGCGGGCTTCTTTCTCATACGATGACGAGAAGCTTGCAGGGGCTGCTTTGAGAGCCCCTAGGCGAAATTCGATGAATCTGGCCGCCCATTGACGTACACTGGGTTCGTCATGGGGTAATATGGCGATGTCATACTGTAATCGAGACATGATAAGGATGTTGGAATTGCTGCTGTCCCTCAATCAAAGTCAAACTTTGGGGCACAGCACGGCTATTTATCTTCATGTATAATGTACAATATAGCCAGAAATATAATGCGTTCAATTTCTGTCGATTTGACATACATTAGATACTGAATTTCTATGGGATAGATTGTAGATTATTGAGTTTTCAGAAGGATAATATATTATGTGGGTTGGCTCTGTCAACCTATGTAATAATATGTAACACAAGGCTATTCAATAAGCTAGAGAAGCAATTATGTAGATCGGGACACAATGAGCTATAACTGATCATCAGGAGTATTCCGAAACGGGAATGAGCTACCTTTTCTTCCTTTTTTATAATCGAGTCCGCTATAGAACTAACGGTATTAGACTTCAACTAGCTTAGGTGACTCGCAGTGCATCGTCCTACAGTGGAAATAACGCTATTGAATTTCAACCAGCTCGGGTAACCTGAAGTGGATCGTCCTGCAGTACTTCAGCTGCGAGAACGAAAAAGTAGTGTCATCTGTCTAGAATGCACTTTTTGGTCCTCTGCTGATCAACTAAAGTCGTCTTTGTTAGAGGCATTCGACCCCCATCTTCAAACATCTTAAACATTCCACAACTACTGTATTGTCTCTTATTTTACAGAACAAGGGAAACGCAGGAATAATTTGGTGATCCAAGCCAAGCCTCGACGCCTAAACAAGGAGAGAGGATGCAAGTAACATCAGGGGTGGACGATAGCAATGTCAGTAGCAATGAAGACCAAGAGTCAGTTATGGAGGAAAACGACTATATCATTGGCTTTAAGCTTGTGTTGCTGTTGTCAGCCTTGACGTCGGCCGCCCTTCTGGCGCTTATTGACAGTTCTATCGTTGCCCCGGTAAGTTTGCTTCAATACTGGAGACTAATTCTTAATCAACGTGTTCATGTTAACTAATGACCAGCCCCCTATAGGCCATACCCCGAATCACAAGTCAATTTCATTCTCTCTCTGACGTGGCATGGTATGGTAGTGCATATCAACTCACCAGGTTTGTCATTGATTTCCGCAGCGTGTTCTGAGACTATGATCACTCAATTGATATTTAATCAAGCACATCTTTTCAGCCACTCACAGGGAAGCTTTATAGATACTTCAAGACCAAGGTATGCTGGAAAGCATCTCATTTCTGGCGGGTGTGGCTAAATCTTGCCAGACGACTTTCATTACACTTCTAGGTATTTTTGAGCTCAGCTCCTTGATTTGTGCCATAGCATCAAGCTCCGAAATGCTCATTGTTGGACGGGTAATGGCCGGTATTGGAGCTTCAGGCATCCAAAACGGTGCTTTGACAATAATTTCCAGATCCTTTCCCCCTAAGAGACAAGCACGTAGGTTTTATAACACCATATTCTCTTTAAATTTGGAGGATTTGCGCTAATTTTATATATTGGCAGCCATGACGGCCATCTTGCTCGCAAGTAAGTAAACCAAGTTGATATACATCGGCATTTTCCCTCTCACATGCAAATTTCAAGCCTCAGCTCGGCCTCGTTCTCGGGCCATTGGTTGGAGGGGCGCTAACAGAATACGTATCATGGCGATGGTGTGAGTACACTGTGCTTACAACTTCGCCGTGATAATTTGCTCATAACTTATTCCGCAGGCTTCTATATTAATCTTCCCTTTGGCGGCGCCATTACTCTTGTCCTGATTTTTATCAATATCCCAGACCCGACGTTTACTAGCGAATGTCTGTCAGCCGTGCAAGTCATTCGAGACAAATTAGACCTGATCGGATTCTGTTTTTTTGCACCAGCCATGATTCAGCTCCTCTTGGCACTGGAATATGGAGGAAATGGGTATTCTTGGAGTAGCGAGACAGTCATTGGCCTTTTCTGTGGCTCAGGCACGACGTTCATTTTATTTCTGGCATGGGAGTACCGCACTGGTACAGACGCGATGTTCCCTCTCCAGATGGTTTGTCGAAGAATTGTTCTTTTTTGCTGTCTCTTCTTATTTTTTGGGGGGGGGGGGTATGACTGCCTGCGCAACATATTATCTTCCTCTCTATTTCCAAGTGGTCAAAGGAGTGTCGCCAATGATGAGTGGGGTTTACCTCCTCCCAAACATCATCAGCCAGTTGATTCTTGTTATTTTCGCCGGTGTCCTAGGTAGGAACTTTATACCTCTTATGCAAAAAGCCTTAATCCTAACAATTATATAGTAGGGAAGGTGGGTTGCTACCTCCCGTTTGGTATCGCTAGCGGGATATTATCATCCATCGGGAACGGACTGATATCTCTCTTCTCATTATCAACTTCAGCAGAAGCATGGATTGGATACCAGGTCCTAATCGGAGCTGGTCGAGGTATTGGCACGCAAGCCGTGAAGTTGAAATCTTTTCACAGCATGCCTAATATTTTCTTTCTAACACGTTCATGTAGCCAATTATTGCGGTTCAAAATATCGTTCCAGCAGCCGATATTTCTGTTGCTCTATCCCTGCTTCTTTTCAGCCAAACTCTGGGTCAGGCAATCTTCCTCACCTTATCCCAACTTATTTTCATTAACCGCTTGAAATCTGGCCTTGCGGTATATGCTCCGTCCGTGGATTCTGGAGCTGTGGTTGCTGCTGGAGCTTCAGCAATCCGGACTATACTCCCAACAAGTAGACTGGCAGGAGTTTTGATGGCATTTAGCCAAGGGGTAGATCATGTTTTCTATCTAGCGGTTAGTCTAGCCATAGGCTGTTTCTTTGTGGCATGGGGAATGGGTTGGAAGGATATAAGAAAGCGACATTTGATAGAAGAGATTTAGATGAATTGATGGATCAAAAATGCAGGGAAATGAATGGACGGCAGGACGTGTGCGTTGAGCCATATCAAGGTAGTTAGGGGCCGAATGCAATTGACCTACCTATTATCATGCACGAGGGGCTGCATAACGACGCTACTTGATGAAGGTACGGTGCTTGACGGGTCCCTTTACAAATTCCCTAAGCATATTTGCTATTCCTAGCTGCAGGCATCTTCCACCCTTCGATGGTTATGTGTTTATTACATTATTCATCTGCTCCTGATGTGCCAAAACCGGCATAACCTTTTTTTTTTTTTTTTTTTGAATCCCATATAAGTTCAAACCTTAATCAACAATAATATTTGTATTGATACGGATGTCGTGCAACCCGATTGCAGCCCCTTGGTAGAGAAAGGGAAATAAGGAGTAATCCAGACGTCAGGCTTACCGGTAGCACCGGGATCAGCACGGCCGCCTTGAGTGAGATGGTGAACGAGAGAACCGCCGGTGCGCAGAAGATGGCCCAGGTTCAGGTATTCAAGGGGGACCCTGGCGGTTCGTAGTTGAATGTATCCACGTCAACTGTGTTCGTTCCAGTGAAACTTTCGGCATTTGAATCTGCTTGATCCTCTCCTGAGTCGACGACAGGCATAAAATGTGGTAAATTTGGCGGGGTGGAATTACATGCAAAAGTAGAATCAATGGTGAGGTACCTATGGTATGTATAAAGGATTACATACATTCTCACCCTGATAAGCAAATCCCGAAGAAGAAAATAGAACGAAAGCAAAGGTTTGCAGGTCCATGCAGAGCCGCGACATGATCGCCGCCCTTTGTCCCACCACATATTTTACCATCACAACGATCGGCATCCCGAGGTGATCCAGATTGCACATAAATTCCACCCCGTTTGTGATATTCACCTAGGGTCGAGTACTCGGTAATTTCCAGGCCACCAATTTGACAATAGTGGATGGTCTTGGTTCGTCTGTCCGGGCGATGATTCGGATACAAGTGCTACACCTAGCCGTCTGGAATCCTCGCTGGTGGTGCCATCCCAGGTCGAGATTCCGCGGTTGCTGTGCGCCAAGAATGAAGAGCCCGAACATAGCGCGACATCCTCGATGAATCGGCGCCATGAAGCTTGATCCCAGATACTAGGTCGACGTGTTATAGTCTTCTGCGATCTGATGCTTATACTGAGGGCCGTACATGCAATTAATGCCAGCCCATTCGCGGTCCCAGACGGGCGTGGCAGCATCTCCACCCTGGCGAGGGGTACAAAGCAGCACCCGAAAGGCTGGGGGTGCAAAGCAGCACCCGAAAGGCTGGGGCTTGCTGAGAGTCGACACCTGTTCCTTCTCGGGGATGGTTGCCTCGAGCTCATAAGATGATGTGGAATTGTTCGGGGTTAATTTGAGCGCGGTCAACCGGAAATCGATGGATTTGGGAGCCCACTGGCAGACACTTTCGGACTCATAAGGGAGTACGGAGTAATCATAGAGTGGCAAGGACATGGTTTGAGGAATATTTTACTGCATGACGTGATCTTGGAGAGAGATTCAGAGTGAGATCAACTCTATTTAGCTGGAGCAGACAATCTATGCACGGTATCATATTGGCTGAATTCTATGTCATGGGAACAGTGAGGAGTAAGAGTGGAGACACTGGATAGATCTCAAACACCATATCCTCTTAGATAGCTAGATTTTCAATAGCCTGAGTAACTAGCAGACTAGCAACCTTTCAGATGTGACGACGACTATCACATATGTCATGTGTAACCCTGATCATGAAGGCAGGAGGCCCGCTTGTCGATCATTGAATATAAATATAAGCTTTTTCCCCTCGTCCAGATCGCAATTTCAATTTCAATTTCTTTGTTTTCAATAAGTAAAGATTGAATGCCCAGGTGTCGGTAGGAAAACGCCTTCCCCAACTTCCTCTGCACCATGAATGCCACATTTCCATTTCAGCTCGATTCGGCTATTTCAGTAGCAGTTGCTACATTGGGGACATGGAAATGGCTCCTATTGATGACGCTGCCCCCTTTGCTTGTCCCCTTGTTCTTTCGAACTCAGCGCACATCCCTCATGGGACAAGTGACGCCGGGTGGTCCTTTTGGTAAGATTGACCCAGCCTGACGGAAATCATAGCTGCATCCTGAACCAGCCAGGCATTTTCACCCTCCACGCTATCGTCAAAAATATCCGACAGAATCACTTCTACGAATGGATGACGGCTTGTCTTGACTGTCCTGGCCACACGGCAGAAATGATCATTTTTGGCACCCGGTTCATTTTGACGGAAGAGCCGGAAAATATCAAAGCCATCTTTACCTCACAAGTCGATCTCATGATCCCCTTTCTACTCGCAGTTCTGATCCCAAAGGCAGTTCAGAGAATACGGCAAGGGCGACATAGCCCAGAAATCCCTCGGCCATTACTCTAGAGACACCATTTTTACGGGTAAGAGCATGCTACCAATCGGCAAATGGCCGTGGTGTCGGCTGATACTTTATTATCATCTAGTCGATGGGCCCGCATGGAGGGAGAGGAGGAAAGATCTCCGGCCTCATGTAAGGACGGTTCGGTCTATATACCTGAATCAAAACAGACTGATGATGATAGATTACTTCGATCAAAAACTCGGATATCCGAATCACCGAGTGCCACGTCCAACAGCTTCTAGAGACCATTGCATCTAGTCCCGGCCCCATAGATGTGTACAATGCTGTCGACAAGGCTCAGTTGAATGTGGCTCTCCATCGATTTTTGGGGCAGAAAACCGTGGCCGATATTGACATGTATGAGAGGTTTCGGAGGGCAAAACATATGATCGGATTTACAGGCACTCTGCGAATGTTCCTTGGGTGAGTCAAAAACTAATAATTTGGCTGTGGCTGTTACTAAAGAGGATGATGGTAGCCCCATCGGTGGCGTGGTGGGATGGCTAATTTCCCATAATGCGAAAAGGGATATTGACGCATATCTTGGCACTCTGTTGGACATGATGTCACGTTCTTCCCAGGACTTGAGTCTCTTCATCGATGAGGGATCAGCCGGTGAAGAGCGATACCGGAGTATTGTCGAGTCCAAGGTGGGCTTTCGTCTTTCAACATGAAACGTCACTGACCTTTTTTTCAGCCAACCAAAGAGCTTTTGTTGATTCTTTTGCTCGCCGGAAAGGTCTTTCATATGTTTCTATTCCGGTAGTTTCAACCATTAACTGGCAGCAGGACCCATTGGTGACGGGCATTGCCTGGACACTCTATCATCTTGCCCGGCATCCAGAAGCAGTGCAAAGGTTACGGACAGAAATTGCCTCCAAGTGAGATGCCTTCTCCAATGCGCATAAAAACGGCCCTAATTTCACAGTATCGGATATGATCGCCCACCTACTTTGCAAGACCTCGACCAGATGAGTTTCCTGAAGAACGTCATCCGTGAATCCATGCGCCTCCATCCTCCGGTCGGTTTCAACTTCCGGGAAGCCCTGGTCGATACAACGCTACCTACAGGAGGAGGCGCGGACGGTCAGGAAGGTATCGCTGTTCCTAAGGGCAATGTAGTGTGTAAGTGCTTCTGTTTGATATAAGGTCCGGATATACAGACAATTTAACATTCAATCCTCGCCAGTTGTCTCCGTCATTGGAATGCAACGGCGATGTGTGGCCTCTATCGGCAGCGATGCGGATGATTGGCAGCCT
Organism: Penicillium pulvis; assembly: GCF_028828015.1. Classification (NCBI taxonomy): domain Eukaryota; kingdom Fungi; phylum Ascomycota; class Eurotiomycetes; order Eurotiales; family Aspergillaceae; genus Penicillium; species Penicillium pulvis. The sequence goes on along the minus strand of NW_026643078.1, from coordinate 17,953 downwards.
GATCGCTGGGACAACTGGACACCCCCGAATGGAGAATATGTGCCATTCGGTCTTGGCCCTCGAGTCTGTCCGGGGCAGGCATTCGGACAGTTTCAGCTGGAGTACACGGTGGTGCGCATTCTGCAGCGATTCAGCACGCTGTCATATCATGGACGGGAACAGTCGATCAAATTCGAGATCAACACCAAGCCTGCATTCCCCACTTTGTGTCACTTTCATTCACGTGGATAGCGGTGATTGAATACTTAGTGGGAATCCAGGTTGGCAATTAGGGTATTTTTACATTTCTAGGCTGTGTGAGGTGTGCTTGACCCCTCTGCTAAAGAGATGACTTGGGAATCTCCATACTAATGAAATGTAGAAAACGCCTCCCTGTGGGATACACGTAGTACTGTGTGATGGCCGATTTAAAGATTTTCCGTCATTCACGCCCATTAATACTGTACTCCATTCTGTCTAATATTTTATGAAGCTACATGATCGAGAGCTGTTGAGAGTGTCGTTCTTTTGCTATCATCTGAGAATTATTACGATAGTCGTTGGTCGCTAATAACGCATGTCAAAGGTTCTCTAGCTCAGAGAGACAATCTCATAAGCGATGCGTAGCATTCACTGGCAGGGAACCTTAAGGTCATAAATCCCCTTATAGAATGCTAATACTCACTTTTGCTAGTGAATTTGTAAGCCCCGAAATGTAAATGATAAGGGTTTCCTACCCTTTCGGAGACAATATTCCCGAACACCGGATCCCGGAGCGTTTGTGATCCGATCCGTAACTTTTTCTTCTCCTTTTCAATAGCAATATGAATTCCGCGATGATATGATATTAAGTACTAATGAGAAACATGACATCCAAATATAAAAATTTTATCCGCTCCTCTAAGTCTAGAGCTAGCTAAATAAAACTCAATAGAGTTATCGCCGAGGTACTGCATAGTATTCTTCTTCGGTATGAAAATTATATCGATCCCAAGGACTGAACAACCGCTGCATCGTATTGTTAGCAATGCAATGTATGAGATTGGAGTTTGAATGATTACCTTTCCGACAATCTTCGGGTTTCTCGGAAATAAGCCAATGTCCCGCCTCAACGTCCCCAATATGGGCCTTGGGGAATAATCTCTTGATTGCTGAATGGTTGCATCGGTGATGTACTTGGACTTACCACCCCAAATGAAGAGAGAATGGGCCTACTATACTTGAACCCCATCCGATTCGCTGCAGGGGATATCGGCCATGTTGTAAAATGAGTTACCAATCACCAAGAGAGGTACACGGAATTTCAGAGTCTTATGCTCATCATCAATGCGGACAAAGTCTGTTAGAAGATATTGGCGGATTGGAAAGGACTAGTTAAAGGTTTAGTCACGGTTGAGAAGTTTATAATTCACACCCCTAACTACCTAATCCGCTATGCCCATACTAGTTCGTACTGTGATGACCACGCTCCGACAGCTGTTATTCCGTGACGAAATATCATAGAGATCCTGACCAGTTGCTCGGCGGTCGTCCTAACGGAATGTGAGATTTTTCCTTCCATCACATCAGAAGGTTGAGGTTCTGATGTCACTAACTAACCAACCCTTTGCTTCAAAATCCTGTTCAATGTGTTGATATCGTGTGATGGTATCCGGTGTCTATACCATTAACCAGCGCATGTGCGGCCACTACTCTCCATTCTCGATGTCATCTATCTGAACGGGGTTTTCTAAGTACTCACCGATTGTACTCTTGAGACTTCGTGAAGTCAAAACAGGCCGGACTATTTCTTGATTTTCAATATTGTCTTCGAATAAAAGCATCTCGATGCCTTCTGACGATTAGCGGAGTTTGTAAATCTCACTTTCCGCTAAAGGGCCGCGATTCTAGCGACCCGCGCTACAACAATGCCTTGCCTGCTGCAAGATTCATTTTTCGGCAAGCTTTGCCACATTATAACCAACGGGTGCGTCTTTAGATATCAAGAGGAAATAAATCCAGAACTATGGCGCCGTTATGTCAACAAGAAGAAGTCTGTACATGTGGCCCGTAATGACTGTACAGGCTCGAGGGACATCTCAGACGACGAGTTGAACGAAAGCTCGTACACAGAGAGTCCGCCCCGAGTCACCAATATTTCGTCTCGGTCGTGGGAAGACGGCATACTATCCCAGGGGATGACCAGAGACGAATTGGATTCCGAAAAAGGGTTGAACGTCTTGATAGTGGACTGGTGAGACGACAAGGACCCTGAGGTAAGTTTCCACGTCTTAATATGTCTTGACGATCATCGTACTTATACCTCGTCTGCGTAACAGAATCCGCAGAACTGGTCCTCGGGCAAAAAGGCGTTCGTTACATTCCAGATCTGCCTCCTGACCTTCGGCATTTATATCGGAAGCTCCATCTATCCTGCTGGCCAAGAAGATGTGATGAAAGGATTCCGTGTCAGCCAGGTCGTCGTCATCTTAGGCCTGTCCCTGTTCGTGGCTGGCTACGGGATTGGTCCATTCATATGGTCACCCATGAGTGAAATACCCTTGATCGGACGCAACCCCATTTATATATGCACATTAGTCATATTCGTCGCACTCCAGGTGCCGACCCTGATGGCCTCCAACCTGGGAGAGCTTCTTGCTTTCCGCTTCTTGACCGGGTTCTTCGGCTCGCCAGTATTGGCTACGGTAAGTTTCCGTGTTTTTGTCAACTGGCGAGACGTGTCATGGTTAATACAAACAGGGAGGCGCATCCATCGCCGACATGTACAGTCCGGCCAAGAGGGCATATGCAATGGGGATCTGGGGAATTAGTGCCGTGTGTGGACCAGTGCTAGGCCCACTCATAGGAGGCTTTGCGGCTGAAGCCAACGGGTGGAAGTGGCCAATTTGGGAGCTTATGTGGCTGTTAGGCTTTGCGTTGCTGGTCTTATTCTTTCTGTTGCCAGAAACGTCTGCGGCCAACATTCTCTACCGCCGGACTAGATGCCTTAAGAAAGTCACCGGCAACGAGAGTTTGCGATGCGATGCGGGCCTTGACACTCAGAATTAATCGATCGGAAACATCGCAAAGACGATTTTGGTGAGACCGCTGACCTTGAATTTTACTGAGCCGCTGGTTTTTCTTCTCAATCTCTACCTGGCTCTCATCTACGGATTGCTCTACGTCTGGTTCGAGTCTTTCGCCATCGTGTTCATGGAGATATATGGCTTCAATCTTGGCTAGGAGGGGTTGTCATTCATCGGAATCCTGGTCGGGGCAATCATCGTCATCCCTCCGTTTTACTGGTGGATATATAAAAATCTAGAGCCTATATTCGACGAGCAAGGAAGGGTGGCACCAGAGGTCCATCTGCCCGCCGCCTGCGTTGGTGCCTTCGCGATTCCCATCTGTCTTTTCTGGTTCGGTTAGAGCGCCAGACCAAGCGTTTACTGGATTATGCCTATCATTGGTTCTGCGTGGTTCTCGATCGGAGCTTTTCTCTCGTTTATCTCTATTATGAACTACCTTGTCGATGCGTACCCCGACTATGCCGCCTCCGTACTTGCAGGGAACGACTTTTCTCAGTCTTCCTTCGGTACTGGTTTCCCACTGTTCGCGTCAGCTATGTACCGCAACCTCGGCGTGGCCTGGGCAAGCTCGACACTCGCATTTATATCTCTTGCATTCATTCCGGTACCTTCTATCTTGTAAAGGGTGAGTATGTTCTCTATATTACGCACTCTATCCGCTACTGACATTCCTATAGTATGGCAGAGTGCTTCGCGTAAAGTATAGCAAACATGCTCGCAAAGATATGTAAATTCCATAACGGCGGCGTATGCACGTATTATATTTTGGAGATGGAGTCTGAACTAGCGTCTCGTTAGTTTAAATAAAAGAGCTTTAAGATAGAAGCTATGTTCCCCTGCCCAGTAGTGGTTAGTATAGTATGTTTCTAGTAGGACCGTGGGGCGTAAGATCCTAGACTTAAGTGTTATGTAGTGCTGACTAGGTATACTAAGTATGGCCTATAGTGATTATATATATACTAATGCTCGTCTATTTAGTCTCTATTATGATTATACTATTACTATAGATAGATATGATTACACCGCGGCAATACAAAGTAGGCGATAACAAGACCAACGAAAAATGAATAGATATAGCCTCCTCCTTCGGTCCTCTATCGAAATGATTCTCTTCTATACTACATCTAACCAGTTTCCTTAAGTTGAAATCAAGATATCCTCTTATAGTAGACCCATAATAAGCCCTTTACCTTTAATTCCATTATGTTCTTTCATTTATAATACTAGCAGTGCACACTAGAGCCACTAAGTCACCTGGCTCTCCCTCTACACTTAGTGGTTCTCTCCACTCACTACTCGTATTCGTGCCCGCTAGCTAGGCCAGGAGTCCAGACTAAGCACGGAAACCTCCTATAAGTATGCAACTACTCATGAGCCTCGTTAAACTGCGCTAACAACTTTACTTCTCACTAGCTTCCTTAACCATGAGAACACAAGCGAAGCTTCCTGTGCAACTTTGAGGTATGTCCCCTGTCAGCCAAATATAATCTGAGACTATGCTCAAACATCAAATGTTACGACCAGCCTGGTCTTTATATATCGATCCGATCCTGGCGAGCGCTGCGAACATTCCATGCCCGTCAGCCAGCAACCAAGTGCTGACCGAAATGACTTTTAAGCCAACAGAACCCGTGAGACAGCTGCTTATGTGAGTCATGAGCCTTTTGTTTAATCCAGTTAATAAATCATGCCCAGCAGAAACTGCCTCACAGCGAGACCTTCCGCGTTCAATAGGCACGCATGTCTCGAGTTACACCGCCATTTCTAGAACGTCACTTTCAAGGTCTACACACACGTGGTCGTTGTCCCGAATGATTCGGGGCTTCCAACAGCATATATGCACTCCGCCACGACTGCAGCTGCAGCTAGCTCGTATTGAAGCATCCTTTGGGAATCAGGTACGCCTGCCCATAAGCACTTCTCCATGACCGTTCTGATCGATCGTCAGCCATGATGCTGCCAAAGGACGCGAAGGGCAATTGAACCAAAAGCAACAGTCATATTGTTGCGAGAGGAGGATGCGTCGGGCCGAAAGTTGGAGATTGGGCTGATCCTCGCCAGGACGATATCTGTGTCATATCTCAACAGTATGTCGTGCATCGATAGTACGAGGCGAAGACTGGACAAGGTTGAATATGAAAAATTGTGCGTAGACTCTTCTACATCCGAATGCATACTGACGTACACTAAAGGATCGTTTGCCCAGCGGTACAGAGCGTAACAACTCCGCGAGACATGGCGCAAATCGTTGAACGAGTCTTGCAGCCTCCCCGTCTTTGCCCCGTCCCACGTCCTGGTCATTTGCACATCCTCCTGTACTGTGGCGGATGGGAAATTCCCCCGACACTTCTTCCATGTATGGGTCGATCAAGGTATAGTCGCCACAGCCAATGACGATGATTCGGGCTGGTTTAGCATGGTGGGAAATTGTGTCGAGGAACCTCTGGTTGATTTGGCTAGATAGACTGCGTACGTAGTCTTGGCTGTAGATATAAAAAAAGTGACGGACTAGAAGGTTTCATGCGGGCTTGATAGCTCGTTCCTCATATGTATTTTCTACTTTGCCTGTCAGGTACGTGGTAGACGGTGTCACCAAAGGTAACTATAATAGTTAACAAATCTCCTTTGCAGCCACGAGCTCGCCGAAGCGCACATGTTCGCCACACCTGTCGGCAATATCTAGCTCATAGTGTAGTGTCTCGTCGGTGAGCAATGCCGGGTCGGTTGAATTGCTCATGTTGGTCATATCTCAGAAGGCATTCCGCCAACTTCACGTTCATAAAAATTTGGGAAGGACCAGCCAAGCAAAGATATGCTGAATAATAACAAGTGTGGAGTTTATGGGTCGCTGATTTGGGGTTTCCTTGGTAAGGAAAAGTAAGAAGGAGGTGAGCACTTGGGTGAGCAGTTAAATGAATCCGGAAATAGAAACTAACACGACACCCAAGGTCATGATGTCATTGCCGACGAATCTCACAACGCTGGGTATTTGACAGCGGTACATAAGGTGAGGACAGTTTTATGACCCACATGGCCCATAGACAGACAGAATGGAAGGTACCCTGTGGCTCGAGTAGTACACGTCAGACTATACATGAGGTCTCCAAGTTTCTTCCAAAAATTGCCGAGCAGTCCTGGGTTTGAAACCTGGGAAACGATCTCCAATTCGCCCCTCGGCTGGTAGCTCGAATGCTCTTGAGAGGTAAAGCTGATATGAGAAAACACTGTAGTGCAGAAGCTCTTCTGGCTGAATGCCGGTCTCTTCGGGAAACTTCAGTATAGGAATATTGGCACTGGCAATGTCTTCCTCCTTTAAGTACTTGGTATCAAACTTGCGACCTGCGAAAGTTATTAGCAAAAATGCAAGCCGTGGTGAAAAGGACATAAAATTTACCGCAGATATCCTCCGCTATTCTCAGGACCTCCGCCAATGTGGTATCATCCCCGTTGCAAATGGTGAGCTCCGACCATTCTTCGACCTCTAAGAGCTTTGCAACCAACGTCGCCGCATCAAAACTGTAGATCATGGATATGGGCACGTTGCCATCTCCCGGAATACAGGCTTCTCGATGGAGGACATCAAGGACTATTTGCATTCGGGGCATGTTCGACCGCGTGTATGGAAGTCCTATGAAATCCATGAGTGCACCACAGATCGGACGAGTCCAAATCAGCCCGGTGGTCTTGAGGAGGTCTGCGGCCTTCAGGAACCAGTTGACGCCTGGATCTACCCCCTTTCTCCTGTCAGCATGTCAGCAGCGTGTCGAGTAAAAATCAGTAAGGTTGACCCACTCTTCACTTGTAAAGTAGCCGAATTCGCTTGTTATGAACCTTGCTACTGTGCTAGCAAGGTCGGCAGCTTTGATCAACTTGAGTTGAGCTTCGGAGCCTTCGTCTCCCAACATGCCAATGGCACAGATCACCGTTTGTACTTCATGGCGCTCTAGCGTTTGTACAAGTGCTTCCTGGTCATTATAGTCTACCTGCACGTACTTGGCGTTGCCGATTGGCGACTCAACATATTCCTATTTCAGAGCTCTCAATGGTCTGCTCTCTGGTTGGGGCCTAGGAGGCAGAGGGGGGGGGGGGGGGGGGGATTTTAGGGGCATACGCTTCGTGTGAGAGCAATCACAGAGAACTTTTCCTCCTTCAGGATCTGTTCCACGAGAGTTTTGCCTACGGAGCCCGTAGCGCCGGCTACTGCAACTGTTGGGGTCATGACGGGGATACTGAAGACAGAAATCTGGAAATTTGAGGTCCACGGGTGGGAAAGACCGAGCAGCTCAGTGTGTGCTCGGACTGCAAGCTACTAGTACGAAGTGAGCTCGTAAGAGCGGCAACCGAAACCATAGAATAGCCGGCAGACCCACCTCTATGTCTAAATACAGTAATACGTTGCTTTCTCGTATTTATAACCTTTTGCACGATTGATGTACGGGGAATGATCAATAGATTGTTCCAATTTTCAAGAAACAAATAATGGAGCTGCATATGCGTTAACACGACAACACATAGAAACACCCCTATGGCATACGGATAGCGACACTTAGCTTAAGTGGGTTTTTGAGGTATTGGGCCTGTTTTTGCCCCACTTCTTTTATTTATTTCAGACCGCTTTTTCCACCGCTTTTACCACAGAAATACAGGAAAATATTACCATATCACCCCCTATCACCCCCCAGCTTTATCTCGCTATCCCTCCACCACCATGCATGCTATAATAAATCTGAGCGATTTTTCTGACTTATCAAGTCTTCGTGATTATTTTGCTACTAGTCCCGTGATACTTCGATCCATCTTTGAATTATTATCAATTATTTAGAATGAGGCTTTAGTAATAGGCCCCTATTTTTTAAATACGACTTGGCAAAACGAATTCTTGAAATATCTCGCCAACCAGAGGTCCTAGGGCTTTAAGACCTAGTTCAAAATCTTAATTACTTTAATGGCTACGTTTTGATACCGGTTTTACGGGTCAGAATGGCAGCTATTGGAGTTGCGCGCCCAAACCATAGTTCTGTAGCTGCGGAACGTAGGGAAAACCGAAAACTTACCACGCTAAGACCGACCAGAATCAATAAGAACGACACAACTAGCATAGATTAGCTAATCAACGGCGCGAATACCGTGATTTGATATATAGAGAACACTAGCCAGGACGAGCCAATCGTTACCTAGTTCGCTATCACGGTCCGCTAGTTCGCTAAGTAAGCTATTACGGACCTATAGGGGGCCGCACCGCCCGCGGGGTAATTATACCTAATCGTTCTAGGATAGAAGGAACGATATATAGGTCACGTATAAGGCATGGTTAGAGAATCATGGCCGAACCATAAAAGACGAATAATATGGAATAACCTAAGGGGATAGTGGAAAGACCACGGTTCTAAGGAACTATAGGGATTGACTAATCGCACGATAAAGGCGATCATGGGATAAGGACTATCCTATAATACGCTATAGTTTATACTAAGAGGAGAGATCCTATAATAGGTCTCGCTCTATAATTAGGGCTATCTTACAATAAGCCACGATTTAGGCCTAATAAAGGGAATCCTAGGATATTGTTATGAAAGAAAAGATAGATACCCATTTTTCTAAGGCAGAAATCATAGGATACTTCAGATATCCCGAAACGGTACTAAATCGCTTCTAATTCAGCATCTAGATCAAGAGTGAGCTCTAGGCTTACCTAGAGCTAGTCTATAACGAAGAGATATTTAAAGTAAGATTATTATAAACTATTTATCTAGCTCTTACTTAGCTCTTACTTCCTCTATATTAAGGAAGAAGAAGAATCTCTCTTTTTTAATTCTTCCCTTCCTTAAGAATTAGTTTTAAAACTAATATAATCTATATTACCTTAGACCTTAAATCTATACTATATTAGTACTATTTTATATTCCTCTTAGTTTCCTTTTACTATCTTCTTACCTAGCCCTTTTATTCCTTATAATTTCTAATTCTTTTACCTTAGGCTATCTAAGAAGATAGTAAATTAGAAGTAAGAGTAAAGTAAAACTATACTATTCCTATCTCTAGAAGATAAGGATAATTAGGAAGTAGAAGAAGCTAAAGAAAAGAAGAAGATTAATAGAGAAGATTACTTTCTATTAAAATAGAAAGATTAGCCCTTAGAATATAATTAATAGGTAATAAGAGAAAATATTAATATACTAGCTCTAATTAGTAAATTTAAAAAATTAAGAAAACGCGTTTAACTCTTACTTCTACTTTAAATTAATCTTACTTTTACCTTACTTTATACTTAAATTATAACTAGCTCTAATAGGAAAGTCTCTTAAATCTCTACTACTTATAATTCTATAGGATTATCTTCCTTATAGTTTCTAGTAGCGTTAACTTTATCTATACCCTAAATAGTATAGATAGCCTATTTAATCTCTTCTAAGAGTATATACTTTACTACTAGCTAGTAGATATATCCTTTATCGCCCTCTTAAAGTTATAATAAACGCTTATATTAAAGACCTATTATATTATAGCCTACTCTAGCTAGATAATATAAAGTAGTATCCTATCTATATTAGATAAGATATTTCTAATAATTTACTTTAGTAGTCTAAAAGTAAGAGATTAGTAAATTAATATTAAAATAATAGTAAATTAATATATACTAGAATTACTATCTTTTTCGCTATTAAATTATATATAATATAATATATTATTAAAGAAGCTTCTAAGCTCTACTCTAGATTATAAATTACTTACTTTAACCTTAAATAAAATTTATCTTCTATCTAGTCCTCTATTAGTAGATTCTTAGCTCCTAGAGGCTCCTAGAATTTTATAGCCTATTTAATAATAAGATTAAAATTAGCTATATCCCCTACTATTCTAGTATTAACTTATTTATATATCTTTTTAGTAGGAGTATAATAGTTATATAATATAGTAGTTATACCTTAATATAAATAAGATATTAAGATTAGCATATCTAGATTAGTAAAAGCTTTAATCCTAGCTATAATATCTACTATAGATTTAACTAGAGTCTAAGTAAGTAACTAGTTACGAAAATATTATATATACTATAGCTATATTACTATAGTTACTCTAGTATACTAAATTATAGGAACTATAATATAGATATAATATAGAAGTAAAGTAAAAGTAAAGTAGTATCTAAGAGTAAACTAAAATTTTAAAGTTACTATATACTATATTAAATAAAGAAATATATATTATATATAACTAGAAGTTCTTTAATATATATTCCCTAAACTTCTATTAGTTTCTTATACTATTCTTTATCTAGAATTAAGGTTAATTCTATAGAAAGAGAGGGAATAGTTATTATAAAAGAAAAGATAGATACCTATTTTTCTAAGGTAGAAATTATAGGATACTTTAGATATCCTAAAATAGTACTAAATCGCTTCTAATTTAATATCTAGATTAAGAGTAAGCTCTAGGCTTACCTAGAGCTAGTCTATAATAAAGAGATATTTAAAGTAAGATTATTATAAACTATTTATCTAGCTCTTACTTAGCTCTTACTTCCTCTATATTAAAGAAGAAGAAGAATCTATAAGGAATAAAAGGGCTAGGTAAGAAGATAGTAAAAGGAAACTAAGAGGAATATAAAATAGTACTAATATAGTATAGATTTAAGGTCTAAGGTAATATAGATTATATTAGTTTTAAAACTAATTCTTAAGGAAGGGAAGAATTAAAAAAGAGAGATTCTTCTTCTTCCTTAATATAGAGGAAGTAAGAGCTAAGTAAGAGCTAGATAAATAGTTTATAATAATCTTACTTTAAATATCTCTTTATTATAGACTAGCTCTAGGTAGGTCTAGAGCTTACTTTTAATCTAGATACTAAATTAGAAGTAATTTAGTACTATTTTAGGATATCTAAAGTATCCTATGATTTCTATCTTAGAAAAATAGGTATCTAACCTATAAGGGTAATTATAATATACTATATTATATTTAGGGTAGATTTCTTAAGTATAGGGAAAAAGAAGTAGGTTAGGGTATATTATATTAAATATACTCTTTTATATATTATATTAATATTCTAGGCTCTAATAAGGCTAAAATTTATATATATTCTTAATTAATAGTCTAATTACCCTCTATTTAATTTTTAGGGTATTTAGTATAATAAAAAGTATAGTTACTAAGGTATAAAGTTAGTATGTTTTTTTAATAGGGTAACTCTCTTCCTATATTATCCCTAATTAAAATATAGTTTATCTATCTATCTTAAGAAAACTAATAATTAGATATATTAGTAAATTAAGGATTTTATTTATTAAAAGTTAATAAGTAGGGTAATTATAATTAATAGAATCTCTATATCTTTTTTAGAGTAATTTAACTATATTTAACTTATTTAGTAGTTTTTAATAGCTAGAAGTACTAGACTATATTAAATATATATTTCTATATTTATTATTAAGTTTACTTTTACTCTAATTTTATTTAACTCTATTCTTTATTTTAATTCTAATTAATTTAATATATTTTACCTTAATTTACTATGATTTAATTTAAACTAATTTTATTTAATTTTATTTAATTTACTAGAGTATACTTATTTACTATAATATTTACTATAATATTTACTATAATATTTACTATAATATTTACTATAATATTTACTATAATATTTACTATAATATTTACTATAAGAGATAGATATATAAACTATCTCTTTCTCTCTCTCTTTTCTTTTTTTATTATCTTTACTAATCTATAGCTTCTTATCTTTATCTAGCTTAGTTTACTCTATTTTTTACTAGAAGCTCTCTTATAGTATCCTCTATCTTTTAGTTCTACTAAAGTAATCTTTAGTCTCCTAAGAAGAACTTTCTCTAATCTATTATCTACTACTCTAGTAGCTCTTATTCCTAATCTATATTAAGGTAGGTCTCTCTTATATATCTCCTCTATCTATAACTAACTATATTCTAGATATCTATCCCCTAGACTACTAATAGTCCTAGATTATATAGTAATCTTAATAATCTCTAGATTAATTATTCTAATATCTATATTATAGTGATTAGGGCTAAATAGGACTTATAGACTAACTAGTAGTATATATCCCTTACTAAAGACCTTTATCTTATCGCGAGATCTCTTCTTATTAATATCTTTACTAGGGATAATATCTTCTTTACTAATATCTAAACCCTAGTAAATTAGATAGGGGGCCCCTCTAAGACCTTAATAGAGACTATCTATAGCCTCACTAATCTATCTTACGCTAGGGACTTCCCTAAACTCCCCTACTTTCTATACTTAATAATACTTTTCTATATATTATAGATTCCTTAGTATACTCTTAATTAATATTAGCGTATAAATAATTCTTTATATTATTATATATATTATAAGTATAAGGGCTATATACTCTACTATTAGCTAATTAGTTTAATATCTATCTTTATTATAGTAGCCCTAACTACTATATTTCGCTCTAAGCTTAGAAGGAACTATCTACTCCTAGTAGTATTCTATATCTAGTATTATACTAATAATAATACTTATTAACTAATTATCTTCTTTATATACCTAGAATACTAGTATATAGCCTAGGTAGAGTATCTCTATTATATCTCTAGTGCTTATACTAAGCTAGTATCTATTCTAGGCTCTAATATTCACGCGCTAGTTCTAGAGTAAGAATATCTAAATTAGCGATTAGAGATAAAGATAGTTAATAATAGTACTAATAATAAAGACTATATTTAATTAGTTTCTCTTAGGCTTACTTTTTTCTTAATCTTTTTACTAAGATATTACTTAAATATAGTTCTTTATAGGATTATCTTCTAAGATATTACTTTAATATAGTTCTTTATAGAATTCTTTCTAGAAATATTTTATTAATATAGCTATCTATTAAAATTTTCACTAGATATATTTACTCTTATTAGATTTTTTAATTATAGTACTTATTAGATTTTTTAATTATAACTTATATTAGATTTCTTAGATTTAGTATTTATTAACCCTTTTTAATATAGTATACTTTAATCTTTTTATAATTAGAATTAGGGCTTATAAGTCTAATTAATTTATACTCTATCCTATTAGGGGATATTAGAATTATTTATAAATTTAATAACTACCCTCTATTAGGGTTAGTATATATTATAAGATATTAAGGCCACTAAGAAAGGTAGTTACTAGATTTAAAGTTAGTAGGTTTTTAATAGGGTAATATATAGACCTACCTATAATATATTATAATATAATAACTACTACTATAGACCTAATAGAGTATAAGTAATTATAAGGATTATTCTAGCTTAAAATTTAGGGATTAATTTTATTTATTTCCTAATAGTTCTATTTTATATAGCCTATTAACTATATTTTTATAATCTAATATTCTAATTATATAGGTTATTAATTAATATATCTAGATATATATTTCTAATTATAATATATTAAGTACTATCTATAGTAACCCTATTATTAGTAAAGTATTTTTTACTAATTCTAAGTTCTAGGTAGTAATTTACTAGAAATATAAGTATATTATATAAAGGGATAATATTACTAACTATTTAATTAGTATTAACTACTAGTTACCCTATTTAATAGTATAGGAGATTAAATAGTATATCTAGTAATAGGACTATATTAAAGACTAGCCTAATATTACTAGTTAGCTAATCTAGATTAACTAGCTAATCCTAGGATTACTAATTTACTATAATAGTTTATTATATTTATAATATAAGAAATATATTTACTATACTATCTAGTTATTATAAGTCTATTAGTAGTAGGCCTATAAATAGTCTCTTAGTAATTACTATAGTTAATCTAAGCTATTAGAAATTCGCTATATTTAAGAGGAATTTAATAATAATTCCTAGTCTATATTATATTAGTATATTTTTAAGACTAAATCTAGATCCTATTTTATCTAGATTCGCTAGTCCCTTATTATCTATATTATCTTACTAGCCACTAATCCTAATACTATTTAGTAGTTAGTCTAGTATATATATAAGTTCTAGATATAGTAGACCTATAGCTAATAGATTAATATCTAGGCTAGTGAATTAGATAAAGCTATACTATAGTTAAATCGCACTAGATAGGTTCTATATTTATAAGGTATCCTAGCTAATTTATTAGTATAATCTATAGAGCGGCCCTAGGAGGATAGTAAGGGCCCTAAGGGTACTATATCTACTATTTAGTAGATAATAGAGTAATTAGCTATTATAAGCTAGTAGATTACCTAGATTAGTAAGTATTTAGTATATATTAAGGCTACTTATATCTAGAAGGCTAATTCCCTATATAAGCTATTATTAGTATATATAAAAGAAGTAGAAATTATAGACTATATTAAGCTATAGTAGTAGATTTTAATATTTTTTACTTATATCTAGTAGCTATATAATTAGTAGAGTCCTATATACTAGTTTATATTATAGTAATAATATATATAGGACTAGATATAGCACTATATATAGGCCTATCCTAGTAGCCCTAACCCTATAGATATAGAGGAGGAGCTATATAAATTATAGCTATTAGAGTATATAATTATAGATTTTTATATTAAATTATTATATTAGAAGATCTAGTATTATAAGTATAGGTATATATTTATTTATATATTAGCTATATTAGGGTAGAAAGTATCTAGATAGGATACTATAGAAGATTACCTACCTAAGATTTCTAGTTTAATTAAGATTATATAGTTTTTAGTATTATATAAGGCTATCTAGTTAGATCCTAATTTATTAGCTATCTATTATAGATTAGAATAGGGGATATTCTAGTAGTATTTTTATAGAGATAATATTACTATTATAGATAGATATATATTAGATAGAGAGGATAAAGATTATATTAGTAGCGTAGTCTAAGAGATAACCCCTATCCCTTATTCTAGGTTTAGATCCCTCACTATATTAATTTTAGGGCTAGCGACGCTAATCTAGGGTTAGAAGGTTATCTATCTATTCCTTAAGTAGATATAGTTAATAGTAGATATATTTATAGTCTAGGGGACTAATAGGCCTATCTAGTAGTTATTAGATTTATATATATATAGGATAAAGGTATTTTTTAATACCCTATCTAAGGGGTATATAGGATAGAAAAGAGAGAATAAGTTATTATATAAGTAGTTATATTTTACTATAGGTAATTTCTATAGGATAGTTTATAGATTAGTAGATAGTTTATAGAATTAGTTATATTACTAGTTATTATTTACTAAGTATATATCTATATCTACTATTAATTTATAGGATTTATATAATAATCCTATATAATAGGCTATAGATTAGAGTTTTATAAAGGATTCTTATATCTAATAGTCTATAGATAGTACTAAGTAGTTAGTATAGTATATAGTCTAGGAGCCTATTTTACACTAATAATTTAGTAAATCTAATAGGTAGGGGTTCTAGATATAAGCGATTAACTAGTATTTTTCTAAGATAGCCTAATTCTAAGAGTAATTAAGCGTGGCTATCTATATTATAGTTAGTTAGCCTAGTTATACCCCTAAGTTATTAAGTATCTAGTACTAAAATAGTAAGCGAGAGATCTATAATATATTTATTAAGGATAGTATAGTAGTATTTATTAGCTAGTACTATAAAGGGTTCTATATAAATAATAATATAAAGGTAATCTAGTAGTATTTACTATAGGAAGTTAGCGAGTTAGTAGTATAATATATATAGTTAGTATTACTATTTATAGAGATATTATAGGTATATTAGTAGTAGTAGTATAGTATCTATATTATACCCTACTAGGCTAAGTATATTTAGGGCCTAGATACTAATAGTAAGAAGGAGTAGACTAGCGTATGATTTTAGAAGATATTAGAATTAGCGATATTAGCTAGGTTATATAGGTAGTCTATATATATTACTATATACTATAATATCGCTATTACTATTAGCTATTAGTATTTATAGATAAAGAGCTAGTTTAAGAGTAATATATAAGCTAGTTATAGTAATAAGCTATTTATATATAATCCTAATAATAAGAATAGGATAGATAAGGATAAATTTAGTAGGTATATTATAGATTTATAAGCTATATATTTATCCTATATAGCTAGGATAATATATAGTTATATAATTATAGAGCCTATAAATAGTATAACTATCTAGTAGTAGTGGTTTTAGTAGTCTAGTAAGGATTAGTATTAGTTTTTAGGATTTCTATTTAATATATATAGCGGGCTATTAAGTAAGTATATATATAATCTATTTAATAAGGATATAGAAGAGAACTAGATCTAGTAATAGTATTAGTTAGCCTATACCCCTATATTATTATTATTCTAGAAGATAGTTAGGTAGCCTAAGATAGTATTCTATAGGGTCTAGGAGCTAGTGTTATAGGCTATCTAGTAAGGTATAAGTCCTATAGTAGTAGTAATACCTACTAGTAGTAATAAGAGTATATTATTTATATTATCTATATAGGTTAGTAGTAGATTAATAGTAATAGTAGTACTATTAGTTATATTATAGTAGGATATAGTAATTTAGTATAAATAATTAGGTATTTTATATATAATATTTAATAGCTAGCGCCCCCTAGATAAAGTATCTATTATATTAGTAATACCTAAGGCTACCTATAGCCTAGTATTCTAGATATTTTTAAACTAGTAGTGGTTATTATAGTAGTTAGAATAGATTATGATTAATAAATACTATATAGTATTAAATAATTATAACGATTTTTAGCCCTAATTATAAGAGATAGGTTAGTTATATATAGCGAAGACCTAGATAGTTATATTAATAGCCACGTTACTACTAGCTATAGAGCTAATATTATATTACTAGATAGGATAGCTATAGGATTAGGTCGCTATATATTAGTCCTATACCTACTAGCTAAATATAGTATACTAGATATAGCGTCTAGAGATTAAAGATAGATATAACTACTAATATTAATAGATCTAGATAGATATAGTAATTTAGTTTATTTAGTATCGCGTTTAGTAGGCTAGGCGTAGATAGGTGATTATATATAGGAGTATTATTAAATATATTTATATAATAGTAGACTAGTTAGGATATAATATATTTTTTAGTAAGTAATATAATTTAGATAGGATATTAGCGCGGTTCTAGTAGACGCCTAGATTAGTAATTATAGTAACTAATATATTAGGGATAGGGATTAATATTCTAGATATCTATAGTATAATCTATTTAAGATAGTTATATATAGTATTAGATTATGCCTAGGAGAGCGGGCGTATAGGTTATAATAGATTACCTAATAAGGCGATTATTATCTAGCCTAAGGGGGAGAATATTAGGTATTAATATTATCTAGTATAGATATAGGAGTCTAAGAAAGAGTAGTAATAGATAGAGTAATATATATTCCTAGTAGATAGGCTAGGTAGATACTAATAAGTAGTATTAGATAAATATTTAGATAGATATATATAGTAATAATATATAGGCGATAAGTTAGTATATAATAGATATTATAGTAAGTAGGAGATACCTATCCCTAGTATCCTATATAGCGTAGCTAATAGTCCTAGTAATATATAGCTAGTAGAGTCCTATAATAGCTAGTGGGTATAGTCCCTAGCCTAGTAGATTATATCCCTAAGGCCCTAGATATAGTCCCTAGTATAGTAGACTATATCCCTAAGGCCCTAGGCCTAGTCTATATAGAAGGTTATATCCCTTAGGCCCTAAGACTAGTTAGTATAATAGATTATATCTACTAGGCCCTAGGCCTAGTCCCTAGTATAGTAGGTTATGATCCTAATACCCTAGGTATAATTAATATAATAGATTATATACCTAGGGCCCTAGAGCTAGTCCCTAGCCTAATAGATTATAATCCTAACGCCCTAGATATAGTTAGTATAGTAGGTTATACCTACTAGAC